>NC_091627.1:4568333-7311666 GCF_027580195.1 Bos mutus | reverse complement strand
GGGCAGCAGCATTAATTAACATGTTAATTAATTAATCCAACAAACCCTTAGTGAGTGCCTACTATGTGCCTTGCACTGAGGATACAGAGGTGAATAATTCAGGCATAAATGCTGACAACCTCCCTCTGACAAAGCTCACATTCTGTATAATAAGCAAATGAAGAAATAACTGTAGAGAGAAACTATCAGCTAGCAATAAGGAATGGTGGTAAAATTAAGCAAGGTCATAATGGTAGAGGGGAGGCTCTAGAGAGACTCCCCCAGATGGTGTAGTGACCAGGGAGGGCCTTTTGGAGGAGGTAACATTTCAGCTGAGGCCTGGATGATGGAAGGAGCCAGTCAAGAGTGGACATGGGCAGTGCAAAGGCCCTGAGGCAGAAATGAACTCAGTGTAGTCAAAGCACCAAAAGAGGCCAGGACAGAGGCTGCAGCACAGTGAACCCCAAGGAGAGCAACAAGGGGACATTCAGGCAGGGTCATGTATCATCAGCATTGTGTTCATATCAAATAAATAAACTATACTATAGCAGCTTAAACATATGGGGATTCTGACTTGGACAACGACAAACTGGGGGGTGGGGGTGGTGAGAAATCAGGGGTTAGTATAGAGGTTTATAGATGCCACCAGGTACCCTGGCTCTTTCTATCTTCCTTCTCACTATCCTCAGCAGGGAGGCCTTGAAAATGCACATTGCTGCCTCATGGACACAATATGGCTGCTGAACCTCTGGGCCTCATGTCTGCATTCCAGGCAGGAAGAAGACGAAAGAGCTAAAAGCCAAAGAGCAAAGGGTGAAAAGGCTTTTTCCTTGCCAGACTCCATCTCCTTATTCAGAAAGGAATTGCTCCCCAGGGACTTCTGTTCCCTCTCATTAGCTAGAACTGGGTTACCTGGCCGCCTCAGATTGCAAGAGAGGCTGGGAAAAATGGAGTTTTACAATTTTGCTCATCTCTACAGTAGAAAAAAGAAAGAGAGAGGGACTGGAATACCCTCTGGGTTGCCAACCCATAGCTTTGGCCAAAGGCCCTCCCTCCCTAGAAGAGAAGGGTTTGGTGAATTCTGGGGCAAGGAGTGGGCAGGGATCAGACAACGGACTGTGGACTTCACCTGAGGGCCACAGGGAGCCACGGATGACTTTTCAGGAGGGGTGACATGGCCATATTTGCACTGAAGCTTTGCTATGTAAGCTGAGTACCTGCATGTGTTGTTGACGGAGACACATGCCACCCTCACTTTGGGGACTTGAAGGGGGGAGTCCTCAGGGCTCAGATTAAACTTGAATTCCTGAGAGAAGGGCCTCCAACTCCCAGCTCTCTCCTTTGCTCACCTCCCGCACTGGCAGCTGTGCCCCGGTTGGCACCCAATGGCTGTCCACAGATGGCTCCTGGTCGTCCCACAGTATTGCACAGTATTGAAGAGAAAGTGACTCACACAGACACCTCTCCTGCTTGTAAAACACTGGTTTCAGGTCCATCATCTTTGGTTTTTCTGCCAGGACTACCCCACAAGTCAGGTGTTTTGTGCCGCTTTTACAGTGATGGGGAAACATCTCAGGGAGAAGACTTTTGCAAGGAGGTGAAGGGCTGGGCTCTGCCACATCGAGGGAGACACTGGGCATGAGACGTCTTTCCCCTGGAACTCTTCCTCACACCACTGTGTGCAGGGCGGGATGAGAGGGGTGTGTGTGTGTGAGAGAGAGACAGAGAATGGCGGTGCAGCTAGAAGGCAGAAGACTCAGGCCCAGTCCCGGGGGCGTTTAACCTCCCGGGCTGCCTCCTCGTACCAGCTTCCTCTGACTTGCTGTGTGACTTCTGGCAAGTCCCCAAACCTCTCTGGACAAATTTCTTTTGGAGGAGAATGAAGAGATTTGCACAGGAAGGGTTCTGGATTTTCCCATCACACCCCTCAAAGTCACTCTTTGAATTTCAGAGATTCCAGTCCATTTGTCTACATTGTATGTCTGTCCTTAGCTCAGAAATAGCCACAGTCTCCTTCCCTGTCTTAGAGCCTCATGCTGTACTCCTGCAGACCCAGCACAAGTAATCAAGTATTTGTGCGGTTAAATCTCCCAAGTCTGTCTCCCTGCCTGGACTGTGTGCCAGCAACGGCGGGGGACCATGTCTGTCTTCATCCCTGTCTTCCAAAAGATTAGCCCAGGGCCTGGCACAAAGTAGCTGCTCACGAAATAGAGAAGTTTGTGATGCTGCTGCAGCTGATGGTGGTGACGACGACGATAAAGATGAAGAAGAAATAATGCTGGGAGACACAGCTACTGGAGTGGAGGGAGCTCCAGCCCGGCCGTCAGCGTCCTCAGCCCCTCCCTACCAGCGGGCAGCGGAGGCTCCGGATTTCCCTTAAGAGACAGCCCAGACGCCTTAGTGCCCAGGCCGCGCCCCTCTGGGGAGAACTACAGTCCCCAGAAGGCCGTGAGGGGCGGTGCTGCCGGCGCTCGCTCCGCCCGGGGACACCACGGAGTGCGGCATCATGGGAGTTGTAGTCCAGCCCCATCGCCCCGGGCGCGCCGCCGCCGGTGCAGACGTGCGCCGAACCGCTGGGCACCCGGGCACCCGCGGAGCTCGTTGTCGGCGCGGGAGCGCAGGCTCCTCTCCTGGGTGGAGGTCACACTCGTGGAAGACCCTTTGAATTAACCCTCAGGACGCTGAAGACCTCTGGATAACTCTCTCGCATTCCCCCAGGAGCCCTTTAAGGGGCGGAGCCGGGCGTCTGTCCCCATCCCTGAGTCACCCACCCTCCTCTCACTGACATCAGCCCCCAGCGGCGTCCGAGCCCGCGCTTTAAAACCCGTGATCTCACAGAAACCTTTCCAGTCTCCGTTGGCCAAACGTTGTCAACTGTGTGTCTGGTGCTTTGGGGTTCGAGGGCGCATGAGAGGGGGGATCACATTCAACCATCAATAACACATCATGATAACCCCACCTGATTCGTAGGGAGGGTGGCCCAGGGGCCTGAAAAAGGCCCAAGATACTGGACGGTGTTATTAAGCTGGGCCCCGGGCTGGCCAGATCAGGAGCAGGTGAAGGTGTTCCTGTCGGAGGGAACAGCATGAGGGAGGGCTCTCAGGCTTATTAGAGGGGTCTCGGGGCTGAGGCCAGTGTGAGAGGTGGTGAGTCGAGTGCGGGGCCTCTGAAGGACCTGGAATCACGGGGAGGAGTATTGATTTGATCTCAAATGGATGGGTGACTGTTTTTCAGGCAGGATGTCCAGCCTAAGGGGTCAGTGGCAGAGCCTGGACCCAGCCCAGGGGCCCCTGTTGCCAGGTCCTGGCTTGTTCCAGGGCAGGGTTGCAGCAGGAGCCGGTCTGCTGCCATCCTGGAGCTGTTCCAGGAGTCAGGCAGGGAGAGGGCAGAATTGCAGGCTCAGGGTGGAGGAGGCTCAGCATCCCTGTTCCTGGGAGGGGAAACTGAGACTTTGGCAAATGTCTGCTGAATGAGCTTCTTCTGTGTGAGATCCAAGAGGAGCCTTCTCCTCCTCTGACTCTCCCAACTGTCAGGGACCAGCCCTGGGAAATAGGGGAGGTCATTTTCACACTCTCGCTTCGGATTCAGGCCAGATGTTGGGGGTCTGCAGGCCCAGCGAGTTGCGTGGGGGTGGGGTGGGGTGTGTGTGTTTGGAGCTCTGCTGTTGAAAATGAGCTCTGACTGTGTCACCGCTCTGGTTTGCTCTGCTCTGGCCCTGTGGCCAAGAGACCCTGGGGATGCGCTCCTGGGCTCTGGTCACATCTACAGGGACTGGCAGGAAGCCCTGCCTTACTGCTCACAGCACCTGGGTGTTTTGCTTCCAAGGTAATCTTGGCAGATTGTTCTCAGCCTACTTTCTGTGCCCTCTGCCTGGAACCCAGGCGCCCTAACTGGCACCTCGGGCTCCCGGACTTCTGAGGAGTGTTCTGGATTCTCGAGAAAGTCCAGTAGGAACGAAGCTCCCGGGATCCCCTCAGAAACGTTGGGTGTCTGTGGTCCGGGTGAGGATGGGGTCATCTCAGAGTGGCCACATCCCCCAGATCAGAGGCCTGGCTGGCTATGGTTTGTCTTTGATTAATAAAAAATGGGGAAGCGAATCAATGACCCCTTCACAAATGCAATTCAGACAGTAGGGAAAAAATCTATCTTCAGGGTTGAGGGCCTTTTTTTCATGAGAGGATTGGAACACACAGAAAGTGTTGTCCTGAGACCTTCCCCCCATACCCCCTGAAATTCTGGTGGAAACTACACATTTGTGCTTGAACAGGGGCGGGGACTCTGAACATTTAAGCTAAAAAATTAGAATATGTGGGGCCACAAGGAAGGGGAAGGAAGACCAAGGCGGGTGTTTGTCACTGAGGTCCCTTCCCCAGTGGGGCCCTTGGGGACTGTCTCTACCTGGCTCCTCACCCTTTTGATGGGGATATTCTGGAAACCGAATGGTTTTCCCAGGCTCCTGATAGTCTGGCTGTATCAGAGTCTACCTGGAGACTGGCAAAATGCAGATCCCTGGGCTCCTTCTGTCCTGAGACCCTGGTGCAGAAGATCCGAAGTAGGGTCCAGGCATAAGGCTTTCTACGCAGCTCTCCAGGCAGTGGTGATGGGCATCTGAGTATGGAGACAGTGGGCTGGAGTGAAAGGCAGCGGCGAAGCATTGAAAACACAGCTCCGGGATCACCCAGACCCAGGCTCCAGTCCCAGCTTGGCGCTTACTGTGGGACACTGGGCAGGGGATGTCCTTCTGTGGCCCTCGAGTCCTTGTCTGGAAATGGTGATAACGTGGCATGCAGCCACTTGCTGGGGTTGCACGGGGTGTGGCGTGCATATTGTTATTATTATTGTCATGGTTCCTAGGAGGACGGAAGAGGAGGTGACAGCTTTTGAATTGATTGCCATCTAAATGACTCCAGTTCTTATTGCCTTGAGTGCACACTGTGGGGTGCGGTGCCCTTCTCTCGTGCGTTGGGGGAAACCACCCTCCGGATCAGAGCCAGGGGGAGCTGGAGACCCGTGGGCCTCGTCATACCCCATCTGGGTGTGGCCTGGTGGGGGTGGTGGTGGCAGATGAGCCCGTGGGAGGAGGATCTGGGATGCCTGGCCAAGGTGGGTGTGATGACCCTTCTCAGCTTCTCCTGGGGATGCCCCTCCTGACCACCCAGGAGGCTTCCTCCCTGGTCACCTCCTTCAGGCCATCCGCTTGGCTCCTATGGCCGGACAACGAGGCTCCTAGTGATATGTTCACCCATCCGTTTCCTCTTTGGGGCTGAGTTCTCTGAGGAGGGCCCTCTTGTCTACTCTGTGCACTTTGGTCAGAGCCGGACCTGGCCTGCAGATCCACTACTGGGGATGGGGCTGGGAACATGTGATGTGGCTGTTGTTTTTGCCTGCCCAGCACCCCAGCCTCACCCTCAGTTTCCTGGTTCAAGTGGTTTCCTCATCCTCTGCTGGGGATGAGCCTGTGGTCCTGGCCTGGCCAGGAGTGCTTGGTGGGTGTCATCATGTGACCCAAGGCAGGCCAATGAGACATAATCCTGAGACGTGGGCTCAGATAAAGGGGAATGTGAAACTCTTTTCTGCTGGTGGTCAAGGTTGGTAGAGTATAAGATATATGGTCAACCATCAGTGGACAGCCTGGGAAAAAATGAAGCCAACATAATAGAGAACAGTGCTGAGAGATGAAGAGAGACAGAGAAAAAGAAAGAGAGGCCATTGTTTGAACACCTGGATCCAGCTTTGCCTGAAGCAGTCTCTGCCTTCCGGTTTACAGTAGTTTGAGTTGGGTTTCTGTCCTTGCAACTGGTTCTGACTGATGCAGAAAGCTCATTTCTCCCATTCTTCTGTCCATCTGTCCACACAGCCATTCCACATTTACTGAACTTCGGCTCCATGCCAGCCCTTATGCTGGAATCTCAGCCGTCAGAGACCAAAGGGGGAGGTGACAAGGCGACACAAGCTTCTTACCTCATGGGAAACTGGGAACTGGCACCAGAGGTGAGCCCTGCAGGTTGTGGGTGTGAGAGTCTCTGTGTTGAGGGGAGGGGGAATCCGGGCAGGCTTTGCAGAGGAGGTGACCTTTGGGCTAGGCTTTGAGGCATAGGCAGGATTTCACTGGCTTGAGAATCAGGGAGGGGACTCTTCAGAGCAGAAAGAATCACAAAAAAGCAGGTAGCAAAGACCAGGAACACTTGAACCAAGCTGCTTGCGGTGGAGGGGTTGAGAGTTTGTGAACTGCTGGGATATGTGTCATAGTAATACTGCTACTGATGATCAGTAACTAACCCTTGTTGAGCAAGCACCGTGGTAGCACTGGATTTTATTTTCTCATGATTGTCTCTGCCTCCCTGAAGGGGAAGCATATGCATTATCTCCATTTTATAGGCGAGGAAAACGAAGCCCAGATAAGTGATGACCTCAAGGCTTTGCAAATGCCAGGTGTGCCAGCGAGCCTCTCTGATCTCATCCCAACTTCCTACCCATTCAGGCCCATGTGGACTCTTTGCAGCTCTGTGTTTTTAGCCATGTCTTCCTGAATGCCTTGGCAGGGGACTGGGGTGGAGGCCAAAGAAGTGGCCCTAGTCATTTCTGGAGTTTTCCAGTGCTGAGAGTGGTGGGGAGGGGGTTTGCCCTGTAGGCAGGTTCCCAAGAAGGCACTGGAGACCCTCTGTGATGCTGTGAACCCTCCAACCCATCTGCCATCTTCCACCCTGCCCCCTCCTACTTCCCGTCTTGGCCACAGCAGCCGGAGTGATGGAACTTTCGAGGGCATATGTGCTCAGCTCTCTCTCTCTCACTGAACAGTCTTCGATGGCTCCCTAATGCTTTGGGTATAATCCAGACCTTTCGCCTGCAGGCCCTCCATTCCCTGGCCCTGCCCACTGCTCAGCCTCTTTCCTGGAGCCCCGCTTCACGCTGAGCCACGGCCACCCTCCCCTCTGAGCCCAAGAGGCACACTGCTTCCCCACGCTCCAGAGTCAGCCCCGGCATGCCTTCTGGCCCAGGTGTACCCTTGCAGTGGGCTGGGGGCCCTCTTTGTGCCTGTACTTCTCCCATCACAGCACTTTCCTGGATGCATTGCCATTGGGTGTGTGTCTGGCTCTCCAATTAGACTGAGAACCCCTTGAGAACAGAAATTGGGGTGTGCCCACCTCCGTCTCCCTGATGGTCCCTCAAGCCTTGGCACATGCGGGCTCACAGTGAGCAGAGAGAATGCACGGGCCCAGCTTCCTTAGGTTCTGAAAAGAAGCCATCATCACTTCAAGAACCACCCTCCTTTCCTGGACACTGATTAGGAAAGAGGAAAGAAAGGCATTCCACTTCTCTCCAAAAGCTTGTCTGTAGGGCAAGCCCTCTCCTGTAAGGGCTTCCCTGGTGGCTCAGGTGGCAAAGAAGCCACCTGTAATGTGGGTGACCTGGATTCCATCCCTGGGTCCGGAAGATCCCCTGGAGAAGTGAATGGCTACCCACTCCAGTATTCTTGCCCGGAGAATCCCATGGACAGAGGAGCCTAGAGGGCTACAGTCCATGGGGTCGCAGATTTGGGCACAACTGAGCGACTAACGCTTTCACTTTAAAAGCAGAGGTGACCCCTTGAGTCTTGCTGGGCTGGCCGGCCTGACAGGCAGGGCTGCCTGAGTCCAGTGGTCGGAGGGACGGAGGGAAGGGATGAGGGGTCACATCCTGGATGGGGCAGGACAGTGACATTGATGGGGGTCTGTGGAATGGCTCTGCTGTTGCCCTTTGCTTGGCTGGTAAACTTGTTCCCTTTCAGCCTGACACCCTGCCAGAGCTCCCTAAAACACAGGCCTGACCTGCAATGCCCTGTCCCCATGCCCTTGAGGCCCCTTGCCCTGACAGGCCCCATGGGACAGGCAGCTCCACTCAGCCAAATGTGTATCTGTCTTGCTCACTGGGGGATCCATAGACTCTAACATGGTGCCTGACATTTAGCAGGTGCCCAGCAATTTTCATTTATTTATTTAAAAATTTTTGATCATGCCACATGGCAGACAGATTCTTAGTTAGTTCCCTGATTAGGGATTGAACTGGTGTCCCTTGCACTGGAAGCATGGAGTTTTAACCACTGGACCTCCACGGAAATCTGCTAATGTGTCTTATTTTGAATGTTGCAGGAATGTCAGGCCATGAGTTCCCACTTTTGGGGTGGAAAGAATGGCTGCCTTAATTATCTTCTTAGAGTAACTTAAAAGGATATTTATACAGCCATGTTCATCACAGCATTATTCACAGTAGTCAGATTGTGGAAGCCACCCAGGTGACCACTGACGGATGAATGGATAAACACAATGTGCTCCATACGTGCAATGGAATATCAGCTTAAGGAGGAAGGAAATCCTGACTCATGCTGCAACATGAATGCAGCTTGAGGACATTGTTGTTGACTCACTAAGTTGTGTCTGACTCTTTGTGATCCCATGGACGGTAGCCCGCTAGGCTCCTCTGCTATGTGAAATAAGTCAGTTACAAATGGACAAATGCTGTATGATTCCACCCCTATGAGATACCAAAGGTGTCAAATTCATAGAGACAGAAAATAGAATGGTGGTGTCCAGAGGCTATGTGTGGTGTCCAGGGCCTTCTAGAACTAACAGCAAAGACAAAAGATGCCCTTTTCATCATAGGGGACTGGAATGCAGAAGTAGGAACTCAAGAGATACCAGGAGTAACAGGCAAGTTTGGCCTTGGAGTACAAAATGAAGCAGGGCAAAGGCTAACAGAGTTTTGCCAAGGGAACGCACTGGTCACAGCAAACACCCTCTTCCAACAATACAAGAGATGACTCTACACATGGACATCAACAGATGGTCAATACTGAAACCAGATTGATTATATTCTTAGCAACTGAAAATGGAGAAGCTCTACACAGTCAGCTAAACAAGACTGGGAACTGACTGTGGCTCAAATCATGATCTCCTTATTGCCAAGTTCAGACTTAAATTGAAGAAAGTAGGGGAAACCACTAGACCATTCAGTTCAGTTCAGTTCAGTCGCTCAGTCATGTCCGACTCTTTGCGACCCCATGAATCGCAGCATGCCAGGCCTCCCTGTCCATCACCAACTCCTGGAGTTTACCCAAACTCATGTCCATCGAGTCAGTGATGCGATCCAGCCATCTCATCCTCTGTCGTCCCCTTCTTCTCCTGCCCCAAATCCCTCCCAGCATCAGGGTTTTTTCCAATGAGTCAACTCTTCACATGAGGTAGCAAAGGTATTGGAGTTTCAGCTTCAACATCAGTCCTTCAAATGAACACCCAGGGCTGATCTCCTTCAGAATGGACTGGTTGGATCTCCTGGCAGTCCAAGGGACTCAGGAGTCTTCTCCAACACCACAGTTCAAAAGGATCAATTCTTTGGCGCTCAGCTTTCTTCACAGTCCAACTCTCACATCCATACATGACCACTGGAAATACCATAGCCTTGACTAGACGGACCTTTGTTGGCAAAGTAATGTCTCTGCTTTTGAATATGCTATCTAGGTTGGTCATAATTTTCCTTCCAAAGAGTAAGCGTCTTTTAATTTCATGGCTGCAGTCACCACCTGCAGTGATTTTGGAGCCCAGAAAAATAAAGTCTGACACTGTTTCCACTGTTTCCCCATCTATTTCCCATGAAGTGATGGGACCGGATGCCGTGATCTTAGACCATTCAGGTATGACCTAAGTAAAAGCCCTTACGATTATACAGTGGAAGTGACAAATAGATTCAAGGGATTAGATCTGATAGACAGTGTCTGAAGCACTATGGACAAAGAGTTGTGACATTGTACAGGAGGCAGTGATCAAGACAATCCCCCCAAAAAAGAAATGCAAAAAGGCAAAATGGTTGTCTGAGGAGGTCTTACATATAGCTGAGAAAAGAAGAGAAGATAAAGCAAAGGAGAAAAGGAAAGATAAATCCATCTGAATGCAGAGTTCTAAAGAATAGCAAGGAGAGATGAGAAAGTTTTCCTCAGCGATCAATGCGAAGAAATAGAGGAAAACAATAAAATGGGACAGACTAGCGATCTCTTCAAGAAAATTAGAGATACCAAGGGGACATCATGCAATGCTATGCTAAGTCACTTCAGTCGTGTCCGATTCTGTGCGACCCCATAGACAGCAGCCCACCAGGCTCCCCTGTCCCTGGGATTCTCCAGGCAAGAACACTGGAGTGGGTGGCCATTTCCTTCTCCAATGCATGAAAGTGAAAAGTGAAAGTGAAGTAGCTCAGTTGTGTCCGACTCTTAGCGACCCCATGGACTGCAGCCTACCAGGCTCCTCTGTCCATGGGATTTTCCAAGCAAGAGTACTGGAGTGGGGTGCCATTGCCTTCTCTGACATCATGCAAAGATGGGCACAATATAAGGACATAAATGGTATGGACCTAACAGAAGCAGAAGATATGAAGAAGAGGTGGCAAGAATACACAGAAGAGCTTTACAAAAAAAGATTTTCATGACCCAGATAAAACCATGATGGTGTGATCACTCACCTAGAGCCAGACATCCTGGAATGTGAAGTCAAGTGGCCCTTAGAAAGCTAGTGAACAACAGACTGGTTCCAAACAGGAAAGGGAGTACGTCAAGGCTGTATATTGTCACCCTGCTTATTTAACTTATATGCAGAGTACATCATGAGAAATGCTGGGCTGGATGAAGCACAAGCTGGAATCAAGATTGTTAGGAGAAATATCAATAACCTCAGATATGCAGATAACACCACCCTTATGGCAGAAAGTGAAGACAAACTAAAGAGCCTCTTGATGAAAGTGAAAGAGGAGAGTGAAAAAGTTGGCTTAAAGCTCAACATTCAGAAAACTAAGATCATGGCATCTGGTCCCATCACTTCATGCAAATAGATGGGGAAGCAGTGGAAACAGTGGTTGACTTTATTTTGGGGGGCTCCAAAATCACTGCAGATGGTGATTGCAGCCATGAAATTAAAAGACGCTTACTCTTTGGAAGGAAAGTTATGACCAACCTAGACAGCATATTAAAAAGCAGAAACATTACTTTGCCAACAAAGTCTGTCTAGTCAAGGGTATGGTTTTTCCAGTAGTCATGTTTGAATGTAAGAGTTGGAACTGTGAGAGCTGAAACTCCAATACTTTGGCCACCTGATGTGAAGAACTGACTCATTTGAAAAGACCCTGATGCTAGGAAAAGATTGAAGGCAGGAGGAGAAGGGGACAGCAGAGGATGAGATGGTTGGATGGCATCACCAACTCAATGGACATGAGTTTGAGCAAGCTCTGGGAGTTGGTGATGGACAGGGAGGCCTGGCGTGCTACAGTCCATGGGATGGCAAAGAGTCGGACACGATTGCGCGACTGAACTGAACTGTCCAGGGGCTGTAGGGAGGGAGAAATGGGGAATTGTTTGACGGGGACAGATTTCCAGTTTTGCAAGATGAGAAGGATTCTGGTGATGGATGGTGGTGATGGTTGCATAATAGTGTGAATATGCTTAATGTTACAGAATGGCACACTTAAAAATGGCTAAGGCAGTAAATTTTATGTTTCTTTGTGTTTCCAATAAAAAATGGAAAAAGAAGCTTTCTAAATTTTTTTTCTTATGGGGGTTATTTAGCTTTAATTTATCAGGATGGAAAATATAAAGTATTTACCAAAAATGGAGAGGATGGTGCAGTGAGCTTGTGTGTCCATCACCCGGCTCATGATCAGTGTCATTTCACCTCTTGTTCCCACTTGCTTTTCCTCTCTATTTACCTTGAAGCAAATCCCATACATCATATTGTTTCATCTGGAAATACTTCAGAATGCAGCTCTGGAAAATAAAGCCCTTTCCAAGTGGATGGACCTAGAGACTGCCATACAGAGTGTAGTAAGTCAGAAAGAGAAGAATAAGTATTCTATATTAATGCATATATGTAGAATCTGAGGGCTTCCCAGGTGGCTCAGTGGTAAAGAATTTGCTTGCCAATGCAGGAGACTCAGGCTCAATCCCTGGGCCAGGAAGATCCCCTGGGGTAGGAAATGGTAACCCACTCCAGTATTCTTGCCAGGAGAATCCTATGGATGGAGGAGCCTGGTGGGTTACAGTCCATGGGGTTGCAGAGAATCGGACACGACTGAGCAACTGAGCACACACACATAAAATCTAGAAAGATGGTATAGGTAATCTTATTTGCAAAACAGAAATAGAGACAGAAAGAAAAGAAAAAGCACCAAGTCGTGTCCAACTCTTATGATCCCATGAACTGCAGCCTGCCAGGCTCCTCTGTCCCTGGGATTCTTCAGGCAAGAATACTGGAGTGGAAATAGATTACTAATGATACTAATGAGAACCTACTGTATAGCTCAGGGAACTCTACTCAGTGCTCTGTGGTGACCAATGGGAAGGAAATCCAAAAAAGCTGTGGTCATGTATGGATGTGAGAGTTGGACTGTGAAGAAGGCTGAGCGCCGAAGAATTGATGCTTTTGAACTGTGGTGTTGGAGAAGGCTCTTGAGAGTCCCTTGGACTGCCAGGAGATCCAACCAGTCCATTCTGAAGGAGATCAGCCCTGGGATTTCTTTGGAAGGAATGATGCTAAAGCTGAAGCTCTAGTACTTTGGCCACCTCATGCGAAGAGTTGACTCACTGGAAAAGACTCTGATGCTGGGAGGGATTGGGGGCAGGAGGAGAAGGGGACGACAGAGGATGAGATGGCTGGATGGCATCACTGACTCGATGGACATGAGTCTGGGTGAACTCCGGGAGTTGGTGATGGACAGGGAGGCCTGGCATGCTGCGATTCATGGGGTTGCAAAGAGTCGGACACGACTGAGCGACGGAAGTGATACATATGTATATGTGTATATATACAGACATGTATAGCTGGTTCATGTACAGTAGAAAATAACACAACATGTAAAGCAACTATACTCCAATAAAAATTAATTAAAAAAGAAAAACTTGTAACCTATCACTCTAACACCTAAAAACCTCAAATCAAGTAATCACATTTCTAACTGTAAATATATTTCATATCTAATTATACACATGAAACACATGGTGTCATTACATTTCCAATGGTCTCAATTTATATTAAATATATAAACACTTATCTATTTAATATAAAATTTAGGTATTCTTATATTAGGTATTTAACATATACTTATATTTATGTATTTAATTTGTGAAAATATATACAACATGCACTCATATGTGGTTATTTTCATTTGAATCAGCATCTAAATAAGCACCACACACTGAAATTGACAAGTGTTTTTAATCTGTCCTTAAATAGGCTCTCTGAGTCTCGTTTTCCTTGCGATATATTTGTCATGAAGAGTTCCCCTTGATCTGGATCTTGCCGATTATGTCTCTGTGGCAGTTCCTAACCTGTTTCTCTGCTCTCTGTATTTTCTGTAAATTGGTATTTGGGTCTGAGGCTCTTCCAGATTTGAGTTCGCTGTTTTTAGCAAGATGAATTCACAGTGGTAGCGTGTTTCCCCGCCAGGCACGATACTCTCTGGTTTCTGGTTTGGGGAGGTTTGCAGCCCATCATGGCCCAGACCTATTAAGTCATGGGGGGCCGCCCAGTGCAGCTAGCCCGGCACTCTCCTGGCTTCACCAATTAGCTGGGATGTTCCTCCTCTGTGTTTGGGCACCAGGTGATACAGTTTGCTAGGACAGGTAGAACAGATGGTCCAACCTTTCCCTTTATTTATCATCTTTTACCACCTCCTCTCCTGCCCTCTTATTTTTAACTAAGGAGGAATCTGGGGCTCAGAGGCAACGTGTGACCCAAATTCTGGGTTGCAAGGCAAAGGGCCCTTTCTGGGCAAGGGCTACAACCTCACTGTGGTCACCCTTCTGCAACGCAGGAGGTGCAAGGGCAGATGTAGTGTTGCACTGACCTTGGCCCACAGCCTTGGCCCTGACCCCTGCATCTCGCAGACCACCCCAGCTCACTGCCTGAGTGCGGGGCATCACTCTCTTTGGTTCAGTGCGAGGGATGTTTGGGGCAGACCCAAGCAAGCAGTGCACCCACCTCTCTCCTTACCTCCTCGATGTCCAGGCTGACTGTAGTCGCTCACTCTCAAGCTTTGGTTCTGAAGATCGAGACCTCCTTTGGCCTCTTCTCCAGAGCAGCCTCACCGTGGAGGCCTGACCTCCCCTGTGAACAGCCCCTTATGGACATCACAGAGACTTCTTGGTTCTCACTGTGGAAGCTGAGCTCTAATCCTCTGCTGACATGCTTCAAAACCAAGTCTTGGACCAGGTACTAGCAGCTAATGAAGGCATCGACTGATCATTTCTCTCTTGTGCTTTAAGTTTTCTTTTTAAAGATCGTCTAACAGTTTCATTGACAGGCAATACACTGCATCCGTTTGAAGTGCATACCTTAACAATGAACTGATGATTTATGGAGCACCTAGTATGTATCAGGTACTTGCCCTACCACCTGTGGGAGCAGAGAGCTTCGACGTCAGACAACCTAGGTCAGAATCTCGGCTGGAATTCCAGTTACCAGCCACGTTACCTTGGGCCACTTGTGTCGTTAGGTGAGGCTGGGTTCTCACCGGTGACACCTCTTGGGGGTAGATTGGATATTATTCTCAAATTTTCATTCCCTCCTGTAACAGGATGATATATCCATGCTCTTTGCCACGTGAGTTTGTGGTACACCTCCCACTGCAGTCGCAAGAAGATAATCCCCAGCCCACTGAAGTGTGGGCTAGGCCATGTGACTTGCCTTGGCCAGTTTGACATTAGTGGATGTGACCAAAGCACAAGCTTGATAAATGGTTGAGCTTGGGGCTTGGCTGCCTGATCTTCCACCATGTGCTACAAGGCAAAATGTCTCACATAGCTGATGCCTCTAGAAGGAGACGCTCATGGAGCTGACCTGAATCCGACCCGTGGACTGGAGCTAAATCAAGCTGACCCACCGAATGAAGCAGTGTCACCCGGGTTGACCTGCAGGCCTATGAGAGAGGAAGAGAAATTGTGGCAAGCCTCTGCATTGGTGGGGCAGTTTGTTACACAGCAGGATTGAAGCAGAAAGCTGACTAATCCACACGTACGATCATAGGATACACTACACAGGATTGCAGTGTGGATTAAATGGGATAATATATTTAAATAACTTGATATAGTAAAATACTTGTTATAGTCTGGCATGTAGTAACTCCATGAAATATTAGATATTATTATTAATGAAAATTTTTCTTATGTAAAAATAAGTGTGTTTCTCAGTGTGTGACATGATATGCTAGTACATTTTTTTAACCCTTTGGGTTATTTTTTCTTTTCTAAGCCTTGAAACATAGAGTAACTATGTTGGTTATGGAAGCACAGACCCGCAGTTCACAGCTTGTGGTATAGATCACAGAATCAAAAAGTCAGCATTGAGACCCTAAAGTCCCTCTAGTTGACACCTACTCTCAGTCAGTGCTGGGACCCTGGCATCCTGTCCATCTCTGGGGGTTGCTAAGCCTCTGCTTGAATACTTCTAGTGATGGAGATCTCCCTGCTTTACATAACAGCCTGCTTAATTTTTTAATTAAAAAAGAATTTTGGCCACACTCTATGGCATGTGGGATCTTAGTTCCCTGACCAGGGATCAAACCTGTGTCCCTTGCAGTGAAAGCATGGAGTCTTCACCACTGGACTGCCAGGGAAGTCCCCAACCTGTTTAATTTCCGAATCTTCCTTATGGTGAAGAGGATTTTTCTCTTTGCCCTGCTGCAGGATGACTCTTGGGCAGGGCTGAAGATTATCAGTAGGTTGCTAATAGCAAGAGTTCAGGCACTAGGGTCAGAGCTGGGTTAGAATTCTAAGTCCCACACTTTGTGTTGTGTCTTTGGGCAAGTGTACTCACCTCTCTGAGCCTCAGTGGCCCTCTCTGTTAAACTGGGTAAAGAGATGGTAAAAAAATTCACCTCCCAGGGTGTTTTCACATCAAATGAAAGACACCCAGCAGGTCGGCAGAGGAGAGCAGAGGTTTATATTTAAACCGAGGTTCTTAGGATGCAAAGGTTCGCTCTTGCTATGGAGTTGTTCTCCCTTCCACTTCGTGTTTCCTTTCTCTAATTTTTAACATCTCCCACAACTGCCCAGGTTGTTCTGGATGAGACAGGGAGAAGCTGTCAGTTTGCTGAGGTGCCCCCAGGGCCACGTTAGAGCCTCATGAGTGAGTAAAAGTTGCTCAGTTGTGTTTGACTCTTTGTGACCCCATGGACTGTGGCCTGCCAGGCTTGTCTGTCTATGGAATTTTCCAGGCAAGAATACTAGAGTGGGTAGCTGTTCCCTTCTCCGGGGGATCTTCCCAACCCAGGGACTGAACCCAGGTCTCCCGTGTTTCATACGGATTCTTTACTGACTGAGCCACCTGGTCTCTCTCTTTGCCACCAGGGAAGCCCAAGAATACTGGAGTGGGTAGACTATCCCTTCTCCAGGGGATCTTCCCAACCAAGGAATCAAACCGGGGTCTCCTGCATTGCAGGCAGATTCTTTACCAGCTGAGCTACCAGAGAAGCCCCGTTGAGCCTCATGGTTGTGTGTTAAATTCCCGGGATGTGCCAGGTAGGACTCTGAATGTTGCAGCAAACCCTTTGCCCTCACGGAGACCCATTGTGTAGGTGGCGGGGAGATGCACATGAAACCAACCAACAGGGCATTGAAGGCAAGCGTCATGGAGAGAACTAGGCAGGAAAGGGCAGGGCTGGGAAAGCCTTGGGGAATTCAGCCTTAGGTGACACCAGGAGCAACCTGGTCTCTGGAACAAGGAAGGGGAGTGTCCTCGTCTACTCTCCCGGCTCAGTGCTGAGCATCGGCTGCCCCTTACGGGTGTCAGAGCCAAGGGGCAGATGTCCAGAGAGGGGTGACCTGGGTGGTGAAGGGACAAGGAACCGTGTCGCCTTAGTAAGCTTAGGAACGGCCGCCACCTACTGAGGCGGGTGCTGGGCTCTGGGCGCTACATGTATTTTTCTAATTGATTCTCACAGGCAGGTCCACAGATAGTCTTCTCCTCACCCACAAAGATGGTGACAGAGGCTCAGTGTGGCATGAACTGCTGGGTCCACAGCAAGGAGGAGAAGAGCCAGGATCGGAGCCCGGGTCTCCTGGGCTTGTGGAGCTCGCGATCTGCGTGTGAAGCGGTGGTGGCATCCATCCATTTTGTGATGTCAGTGGCCCGTGGTGGTCAGTTTCACGCTACCGAAGGGAATGTGGCGGGGACAGACATGACAGGTCTTGGTGTTGGATGGGGCCAAGGGGAGTCCACAGGCTTCAGATCCCTGCAGTTACAAAGAGGAAGGGTCCCCCGGAGGCTTGTGGACCCCTGGGAATCCAAGCCTGGACCTGTCTTTCCTTTACAGATGTTAACTGAGGTCCAGCCTGTTCTAGACTCCGGGGCGAAGTGGGGGTGGGGGGGCTCGACTTTCATGGTGGCTCAGTCTGGGAACATTGGTCTCAGCAGCGGTCCTCAGTCCATTGCAGTGGGCTGTCTCCAAGGTCTGGAAAGGACAGGGGGCATCGGGGGGCGGGGCCGTGTCACAGTGAAGGGCGTGGCACCGGACCCGCATGCGCACACACACCATGCCACTCACAAGCGCGTGTGATCCTGGATGTGACGTCCTCCCGCTCTGGACCTCAGTTTCTCCCTTAGTCAAATGCAGAGAGGGGAGCCAGGGTTCTGAGGTCCTAGCGGCTAGGACCTCCCTCCATCAAAGCTGCTGCGTGTGGAAGCCCAGCCCTACGTGGGAACGTGGGGACGTGGGGACACGGAGCTCCTGCCTGCACGTGTTTCCCCGCCTCTCCTCCCCAGGCAGTGCTATTTAAAGTGACGGTGGTTTGGCTCGCTAGTTTTTTAAAAAACCATTCCCGTACTCGAGCCGAGTTCCACAAGGCCAGCTGTCACCACTAAAAATGTCTATCGTGTGACAGCCACCAGTGAGGAGATGGGAGGAGGCAGGGGGCCCCGGATGGGACCACAGCGTGGCTGGATTAAAAAAAAAAAAAAACCACCAAAAATCAGCTCTGCAAAGAAGAGACAAAAGCTGGGAGGGGGCTGCTCTTTCCTCTCTGTCTAGTTTCCTTTGCCAGATCCTCGCAGCCCTGCTGGAGCGCGGATGGCAGCAGGCACCACGTCCCCGTGGGGCCAGGTGGGGAGGGGGTCCAGGGTCCTGGCACGTGGGCTGTCAGCCCCAGCCCCTCCCCACGCCGGGCTTGGTGGGCACCGTGCCCCTGCGGGTCCTCCCACCCATCCTCCATCTGTGCCTCCCCACACCCTCATCCCACTCCCACGGGGAACGGAAGAAGCCACTCTTCTAAGGCTGCGGTCCATGGGAGCGGATGCAGGGCTTCCCATGGGAGGGAAGGAGACGTTTGACGAGCCCCTCCTGGGTCAAACGCTTCCGTGAGTCATTTTTCAAGTGACTCGGTGTTCACAATAAACTTGAAGAGGGGCCTCTGTCCGCCTCGTTTTCCTGATAGGGAAACCGAAGATCCCTGGGCAGAGCACCTGCCTAAGGCAGCGTGATAGGGGATGGGAGCACAGGTCAGCTGGGTGGGAGGCCTGGTTTAGGACACTCTCATAATGTGTGAGCAAGCGAGTCTCTGGCCTCAACCTCCCCAGCTGTGAAATGGGGCAATAGCACAACTGTTTCCCAAAGATGTGGGGGTGAAATAAAACCGGCATATCCAATAGTGGGTAAGGTGACTGAGGCATAGAATGTACTGGAAGGTCGAGAGCCAGGACAGGATCCAGATTCTAGAAATCAGAGTCCTTCCGCTGCACATTTGTAGCCTCTCAAGGCAGCCAGGAATAGGGCCTGGAGGAACCTGGGGGTGGATGGCCAGTAAGAGATGGTCACTCCCTGCTCTCCTAGTCCCGACACGTAGGTGTGGCCCCTTTGATCCCTTGAGGGGGCTGTGGGCTTCCTGATCACGAATCTGAAGCTGTAGCTCCTCTGATGGGGGCTCCTGTTTAGATGTCCTACAGCAGGGAGGGGAGCAGGCAAGCAGAGGCCCACACCAACAGACAATTTTTGAAAAGAAAAAGGAAATGATACAGTTATTGGAGAAAAACTCCAAAGAAGATTTTTGTGTCTCTGGAACTGATTCCTCCCAATCTTCTCAGGGCTCTCTTCTTTCTGCTAAAAGAAAGAGACTCAGGTAAGTCATTCACACTTTAGTATAATTATTGTCACCACCACATATGGCATAACTCCTCTACGCCAGTGGCTCTTCTAGGTGTTTTCCTCTTAAAAGGTTTTGCTTGTCCCTCTGGAAGGTATATGTCCATCTATTAAAAGTTCGTTCAGACATTCATTTCTTTATTCACTCAGCAAACATTTATTGAGCACTGATGGTGTGCCAGGTTCAATCCTGGATGTGACATCAACCAGCCCTGGATAGTGTGTGGAGATGCACACAGCTGGGCAGGTGAGCAACTCTGGGGTGATTTTCACTCTTTCCCTCTGGGATCTATGACACATTTCTGACACTGGGGCAAGATATGGTCCCTGCTCACAGGGTGACATTGCAATGGGAGGGATATACAATAATCAGCCAATACACATTTAAAATGATGGTAGTCAATGGCAGGATTATGAATAAAAATAAAGCAGATGAGGGGATGAGAGTGATGGAAAGGAGATAGCTTATTAAGGTTAGTCATGGAGAACCTCTCTAAAGAGAGAATTAAAAATTTTAAATTTATTTATATATTTTATTTATTTTTGGCTGCACTGCATGGCTTGTGGGATCTTAGTTCCCTGACCAGGGATTGAACCCAGGCCCTTATCAGTGAAACCTGGAGTCCTAACCTCTGGACTGCCAGGGAATTCCCTAAAATTTATTTATTAAAAAAATTTTTTTTCAAGTTTTGAGGCCACTTTTATTCTAGGTAATAGTTCACACTTTTTAAAAAATTGACTGAAAGCGCCTTTCAATTCTATAGTGCTTTACAGTTTTCAAGTTTCACATACATGATTTCATACAATCCCATAATAACCCCTTTCTACCTTATTCTTATATTGCCCCTCTCCTTCCCCTCTCCACACTGGTTACCACTATTTCATTCTCTATATCTGTGAGTTTACTTCTTTTTTGTTTTATTCACTGGTTTGTTGTATTTTGTAGACTCTGTATGTCTTACAGTATTTGTCTTTCTCTGTCTGACATTCCACCTGGCATAACGTCTTCCAAGTCTATCCAAGTTGCTGCAAATGGCAAATTTTCATTCTTTTTAATGGTGGCATAGTATTCCATGGTATATGTCTGAGTGTGTGTGTTGTGTGTGTGTGTGTGTGTGTATCTATATATTCATGTGTGCATGCTAAGTTGCTTCAATTGTGTCCAACTTTGTGCGACCCTATGGACTGTATCCTGCTAGGATCTTCTGTCCATGGGATTCTCCATGCAATAATACTGGAGTGGGTTGCCATGCCCTCCTCCAGGGGATCTTCCCAACCGTGGGACTGAACCCATATCTCTTAAGCCTCTTGCATTGGCAGGTGGGTTCTTTACCACTAGCATCACCTGGGAAGCCTATGTATGTGTGTGTGTGTATACACCACAATTTCATCCATCTGTTGATGGACACTTGGGTTGCTCCTGTATCTTGGCAGTTGTAAATAACATGCTATGAGCATTGGGATACATGTATCTTTTCAAGTTAGGGTGTTCATTTTTGCACAATGTACACCCAGGAGTGGAATTGCTGGGTCATATGGTAGTTCTTTTTAGTTTTTTTCAGAAACCTCCATATTGCTTTCTGCAGTGGCTGCGCCCATTTACATTCCCACCAAGAGTGTAAGAGGGTCCCCCTTTTTCCACATCCTCACCAGTATTTGCTATTTGTGTTCTCTTTGATGATAGCCATTCTGATGGGTGTGGGGTGATACCTCAGTATAGTTTTGGCTTGCATTTCCCTGATGATTAGCAATGTTGAGCATCTCTTCATGTGTCTGTTGGCCATCTGTATTTCCTCTTGGAGAAATGTCTATTCAGTTCTTCTGCCCATTTTTTATCTGTTTTTTTCTTTTGATGTTGGATTGTATGAGCTGCTTATATATATATATTGAATGTCATTGGAAGACCCTGATGCTGGAAAAGATTGAAGGCAGGAGGAGAAGGGGACGACAGAGAATGAGATGGTTGGATGGCATCACCAACTCTATGGACATGAGTTTGAGCAAGCTCCGGGAGTTGGTGAACAGGGAAGCCTGGCATACTGCAGTCCCTGGGGTGGTAAAGAGTTGGACATGACTGAGCAACTGAATTGACTGACTGATTAGCCCCTTATTTGTCATATCATTTGCAAAATCTTCTCTCACTCAGTAAGCTGTCTTTTCATTTTTTTCGATGAAAAAAGTGGAGACTCTTTTAAAAGAAGTATCCGTCCATTTATTTAGACTTTTTTGGGTGAATATATAAAACATTTATATGGTTCAAAGTCCAGAATAGATTTCCTATCTGCCTGGTTCCCTGTCCCAGTAATCACTGTTGTTAGTTTTTAAAGAAGTTTTCAGAGTTTCTTTCAGTAGGTAAAATCATACCTTGGACATATTGCAAATTTGGTTCTAGACCACTGCAATAAAGTGAATATTGCAATAAAGCGAGTCATGCGTATTTTTAAAAAATTATTTATTTGATTTTTGACTGCACTGGGTCTTTGTTGCTGTGCTGGCTTTTCTCTGCTTGCGGTGCGTGGGCTTCTCATTGCCATGGTTTCTCTTGTTGTGGACCATGGGCTCTAGGCTACGTGGGCTTCAGTGGTCGCAGATCTTGGGCTCTGGAACACAGCCTCAGTAGTTGGTGTGTACAGGCTTAGCTGCTCCTTAGCTGTGGGATCTTCCCAGGGAGCAAACCCATGTCTCCTGCATTGGCGGGCAGATTCTTTACCACTGAGCCACCAAGCAAGCCCGAATCATAGGTATTTTTTTGTTTCCCAGTGCGTATAAAAGTTATATTTACGCTATAACAGTCTATTAAGTGTGCAATAGCACTGTGTCTAAAAAACCCTCAAAGTACACACCTTAATTAAAAAAACTTTGTTGCCCAAAAAAATGCTAACCGTCACCTGATCCTTCAGTGAATCATATATATATATATATATTTTTTTTTTTTTGCTGTTTTTGAAATATTTCAAAGGCCAAAATGTGACACAGAGATGTGAAGCGAGCCAGTGCTGTTGGAAAAATGGCACCAAGAGGTTTGCTCGACGCAGGGGTGCCACAAACCTTCAATGTGTAAAAAACACCGCATCTGCGAAGTGCAATAAATGAAGCCTGATAAAACGAGGTGTGCCTGTTGGAACAAATGTAAATAGTTTCTTCAAACGAAAAAAGTCAGCGCACAATGGGTACTAATGATTGGACTGGGGCCTGGATGGAAGGAGCCAAGCCAGGGAGGGTTCCTGGGCAGGGCAGGCCGGTGAGCCAGGGGCTGGGTGGTGCATGGGGCTGAGAGCACAGACACGGACAGCATCTCAGTGGTCCAGGGTGAGAAGGAAGACGACCTGCCAGGAGGCCTCTGCAGGTTGTCAGTCGGGGTGTGACCTGATGGGACAAGGATTTTAATAGGATCCCTCTTGCTGCTCTGGGGGTGAAGGCAGGGGCAGGGAGACTGTTGGGAAGTGGAGAATTGGTGCCCAAGAGTCACGGTTCATTGAATGTTGAGTGTACACATGGATTTTCCATCGGTACCCCAGGGAGCAGGTGCTATTATTACCTTCCCTGCGCACATGAAAGAACTGTGGCCCAGAGAGGTTACTTAGCCTGTGGAAGGTCACACAGGCGGTGAGGTGCCGAGGGGGACAGAAACTCAGGTCATCTGAGTGGGGAGCCTGAGCTTTTAAACCCTGCACCCACTGGCTGTGTGGGGCACCAGTAGAAGGTCGAAGGCCACGCAGCAGGGAAGGGGCAAAGGTGGTAACTGCCCTCACGTCTGCCAGGCTCTCCTTCCATACAGTGTCAGGCAGTGATGCCCTGCCGGACCCGTTGCCTGAGTCACCTGGGTAGTTGGTTAAATGCAGATTCCTTGGACTGGGCTCAGATGGACAGAATCAGAATCCCTGGAATGGGGCATGGGAACTTGCATTTTAAACCAGAAATTCCCCTCTTTTTTCCTACCCCAGCCCTTGTGGGCATCCTGAAATCTGGGAACTCAGTTGCTCACTTGGCTCATGTATTTCCCCTCTGGGGTCTAAGCCCAGCCCAGCCTCACTGGGAGGATGGGTGGCAATGTCTGGGCCTGTCGTTGTGGGTCAAGGTGGAGTTCTGGGCCTGGTATCACTTCTGTCCTGAAGCTGATCCTTGGTGGTGGGAGCTGCCAGCCCTATCCACCTTGGAGTGCAATCCCTGCCCCCAAGAATGATCCTTCTTCTTACCTCACCTCCCCTACCTCAAACCCTCAAGGTCAGGGACCCCCCACCCTCACTCAGCTTTGAACTCCATCCCAGCATAGATCCTGGAGCCCTGTAGGGTCAGGTCAGGCATCCTTGAAATGGACCAGGGCTCCTGGGCCTGTGTGTACAGCCCGTCGCCACCTGCCTGCTGACTTTAACATTCCTGACCTGAGGCTGAGTTTCCTCTACAGGGAAAAGGCAAGAGAAAGCACAGGGTGCTGTGCCTAGGTGTCAGCACACCCACCTTTTCCTGTTCTGTGCTGCTGCCCTCTGACGCCCCTGCCCACTGAGCACACCCCTGCCTCATCTCTAGGGCTCAGGATTCAACTGAGGCCTTTGGGCTGAGCTCCGTCCTCTGGAGCTCCCCGTTTCCCCCGCCTGTGTTGGGGGTCAATCGATCTAGAGTGGGGGATGGCAGGCTCACAGTTGGAGACAGGAGGACCGTGGGCTCTGGGTGTCCTGGCAGGGACAGAGCTGGCCTGGACCCAAGTTTTGGGCTCCTGTCCCTCTGCCCTTTCCCCTTCTTACTGAGTTAATTTGGGAGGGGCGCATGTTTCCCCTCTCTAAACCGGGACCTGTTGCTGTATTGTATCTCTTTGTACTTCAGTCTCATCTGTTGAAACAAGGTCAGGGTGGTTATCATCTGTGAGTGACACGGTATAGAGAAGTTTTGGCGTAAACCAGGCACCCGGTCAGTGCTCCGGGTTGTTGCAGCTGTTATCCGGGTTGTCAGGGCCTCAGGTTCCTGGGGCCCCTGGAGAGAACGCACATCAAATGCTCTGGAAGCCCCAGGTTAACTGGATTGATGTGGTCTTGAGGCCAGGAAGTGGCAAAACCTCATTGAAGCCCAGGCTCTCTTACCCAGAGCCTGTGTTTCTTACTACGGGTTTAGAATCAGAAGGAAACTCCTTATCCCTCCCTCCCTCCCTCCATCCCTCCATCCATCCTTTCATCTCTCCATCCATCTATCCATCCCTCTTTCCATCCATCCATCCCTCTACCTCTTCATCCACCCATCCATATCTATCGACCCATCCATTCCTCCATCCATCCATCCCTCTTTACATCCATCCATCCCTCCTTCTGGGCTTCCCTCATAGCTCAGTTGGTAAATCATCTGCCTGCAATGCAGGAGACCTGGGTTCGATTCCTGGGTCAGGGAGATCCCCTGGAGAAGGAAATGGCAAACCCACTCCAGTATTCTTGCCTGGAGAATCCCATGGATAGAGGAGCCTGATGGGCTACAGTCCATGGGATCGCAAGTGTCGGACACGACTTAGCGACTAAACCACCACCACACCTTTCCATCCATCCCTATCCATCTATCCCTGCATCCCTCCTTCCATCCCCTCATCTCTGTCTGCATCCGTCCATTCATTCATTTGACAAATGTTTATTGAGTGCCTGATGTATGCCATTTCAGTGGCCTTCTCCCGGTGGCAACATATGGCCCTGAGTTAGCCACACTCTGCCTGTGGTGAGGGGCTGATGAGATACTGTGTTGTCTGGGTCCCAGGGCCAAGGCCGACCTTTTATTCCCTGTCTAGGTGGGTGGACTCTGGAGAGGTTCCAAAGACTGACCTCCCCTGGAGCCAGAGAGGGCATGGGGGCCTCTGTTCATTCAGGACGGACTTTGAGTTTATCCGCTGGTTCCCTTGTGTGTTGATCCAGACACTCATCACTTCATCTGTGCACTTATAGTTAATTCTAGCTGCAGTGTTTCCCCGGCATACTGTATGTGCCAGGCTGGTAAGCCACAAGTCACAGAATACCCCTGGGCCTCACTCCTGGGAGGAAAGCAGGGAAGCCTCTAGATGGCAACTGCTCAGGTCAAGGGTTCTGCAGGATGGGGGAACCCCAGGTGCCCTCTCCCTCCCATGGGGCAGGGCAGGCTTCACAAGAGGAGGTGATATTGGGCTCAAAATCCTTGTAGAAGAAACAAGGGACTGCTTGGTGCCCGCCTGAGTGATGAGAAGCCATCAGGGCCCAGGGACACTTGGGCCATGGTGAGTAGACGAGCATTGGACTTGACTTCCATCACAGTCACACCCACAACTGGGCATTGTTTTCACTTTGGCTCTGTCTCTTCATTCTTTCTAGAGTTATTTCTCTACTCTTCTCCAGTAACATATTGGGCACCTACTGACCTGGGGAGTTTATCTTTCAGTGTCATATCTTTTTGCCTTTTCATCCTGTTCATGGGGTTCTCAAGGCAAGAATACTGAAGTGGTTTTGCCATTCCCTTCTCCAGTGGACCACATTTTGTTAGACATCTCCACCACGACCCGTCAGTCTTGGGTGGCCCTACACGGCATGGCTCATCGTTACATTGAGTTAGACAAGGCTGTGGTCCATGTGATAAGTTTGATTAGTTTTCTGTGATTGTGGTTTTCAGTCTGTCCGCCCTCTGAGGGAGAAGGATAAGAGGCTTATGGAAGCTTCCTGATGGGAGAGACTGACTGTGGGAGAGACTGGGTCTTGTTCTGATAGGCGGGGCCATCCTCAGTAAATCTTTAATCCAGTTTTCTGTTGATGGAAGGGGCTGTGTTCCCCCCCGTTGTTGACCTGAGACCGAACTATGGTGGAGCTGATGAAGATAATGGCGACCCCCTTCAGAAGGTCCCGTGCAGGCACTGCCACACTCAGTGCCCCTGACCCTGCAGCAGGCTGCTGCCACCCCATGCCTCCCCCAGAGACTCCTGGACACTCATGGGCAAGTCTGAGTCAGTCTCTCGTGGGGTCACTGCTCCTTTCTCCTAGGTCCTGGTGTGCACAAGGTTTGTTTGTGCCCCCCAAGAGTCTGTTTCCCCAGTTCTGGGTAAGTTCTGGCAGCTCTATGGTGGGGTTAATGGCGACCTCCTCCAAGAGGGCTTATGCCATACCCAGGTCTGTGGCCCCCAGAGCCCCTGTCCCTGTGGCAGGCCACTGCTGACCTGTACCTCCTCAGAGACACTCAAACACTCAAAGGCAGGCCTGGTTCAGTCTCTGTGGGGTCTCCTTGTGCGCACAAGGTTTTGTTTGAGGCCTCTGAGCATCCCTGGCAGGTATTCTTAATGCCATTTCGCCTCTCCTACCATCTTGCTGGGGCTTCTTCTTTGCCCTTGGTCGTGGGATATCTTTTTTTGGTGGGATCCAACATTCTCCGTCTAGTCAAGGCTATGGTTTTTCCAGTGGTCATGTATGGATTTGAGAGTTGGACTGTGAAGAAAGCTGAATGCTGAAGAATTGATGCTTTTGAACTGTGGTGTTGGATAAGACTCTTGAGAGTCCCTTGGGCTGCAAGGAGATCCAAGCAGTCCATTCTGAAGGAGATCAGCCCTGGGATTTCTTTGGAAGGAATGATGCTAAAGCTGAAACTTCAGTATTTTGGCCACCTCACGTGAAGAGTTGACTCATTGGAAAAGACTCTGATGCTGGGAGGGATTGGGGGCAGGAGGAGAAGGGGATGACAGAGGATGAATGGCTGGATGGCATCACCGACTCGATGGACGTGAGTCTGAGTGAACTCCGGGAGTTGGTGATGGACAGGGAGGCCTGGTGTGCTGCAATTCATGGGGTCGCAAAGAGTCGGACACGACTGAGAGACTGAACTGAACTGAACATTCTCCGGTTGATGGTTGTTCAGCAGCGAGTTGTAATTTTGGAGTTCTCGCAGGAGAAGATGAGCGCATGTCCTTCTACTTTGTTGTCTTGTAAGATCTAACTCAGATGACCATTATATCTACTACTGTGGGCAAGAATCCCTTAGAAGAAAATGGGGTAGCCATCATAGTCAACAAAAGAATCCAAAATGCAGTACTGGATGCAATCTCAAAAATGAGATGATCTCTGTTCATTTCCAAGGCAAACTATTCAATATTACAGTAATCCAACTCTATGCCCTGACCAGTAATGCTGATGAAGCTGAAGTTGAACGGTTCTATGAAGACCTACAAGACCTCCTAGAACTAACACCAAAAAAGATGTCTTTTTCATCATAGGGGATTGGAAAAAGTAGGAAGTCAAGAGATCCCTGGAGTAAAAGCAAATTTGGTCTTGGAGTACAAAATGAAGCAGGGCAAAGGGTAACAGAGTTTTGCCAAGAGAACACACTGGTCATAACAAACACCGTCTTTCAACAACACAAGAGAAGACTCTGCACATGGACATCACCAGATGGCCAACACCGAAATCAGATTGATTATATTCTTTGCAGCCAAAGATGGAGAAGCTCTATACAGTCAACAAAAACAAGACCGGGAGTTGACTGTGGCTCAGACCATGAACTTCTTATTGCAAAATTCAGACTTAAATTGAGGAAAGTAGGGAAAACCACTAGACCTTTCAGGTATGTCCTAAATCAAATCACTTACAATTATACAGTGGAAGTGACACATAGATTCAAGGAATTAGATCTTATAGACAGCGTCTGAAGAACTATGAACAGAAGTTTGTGACATTGTATAGGAGGCAGTGATCAAGACCATCCCCAAGAAAAAGAAATGCAAAAAGGCAAAATGGTTGTCTGAGGAGGCCTTACAAATAGCTGAGAAAAGAAGAGACGCTAAAGGCAAAGGAGCAAAGAAAAGATATATCCATTTGAATGTAGAGTTCCAAAGAATAGCAAGGAGAGATAAGAAAGCCCTCCTTAGTGATCAGCGCAAAGAAATAGAGGAAACAACAGAATGGGAAAGACTAGAGATCTCTTCAAGAAAATTAGAGATACCAAGGGGACATTTCATGCAAAGATGGGCTCAATAAAGGACAGAAATGGTATGGACCTAACAGAAGCAGAAGATATGAAGAAGAGGTGGCAAGAATACACAGAAGAACTATACAAAAAAGATCTTCACCACCCAGATAAGCACGATGGTGTGATCACTCACCTAGAGCCAGACATCCTGGAATGTGAAGTCAAGTGGGCCTTAGGAAGTATCACTATGAACAAAGCTAGTGGAGGTGATGGAATTCCAGTTGAGCTGTTTCAAATCCTAAAAGATGATGGTGTGAAAGTGCTGCACTCAATATGCCAGCAAATTTGGAAAACTCAGCAGTGGCCACAGGACTGAAAAGGTCAGTTTTCATTCCAATCCCAAAGAAAGGCAATGCCAAAGAATGTTCAACTACTGCACACTTGCACTCGTCTCACACGATAGCAAAGTGATGCTCAAAGTTCTCCAAGCCAGGCTCAACAGTATGTGAAACATGAACTTCCAGATGTTCAAGCTGGATTTAGAAAAGGCAGAGGAACCAGAGATCAGATTACCAACATCCGTTGGATCATAGAAAAAGCAGAGAGTTCCAGAAAAGCATCTACTTCTGCTTTATTGACTATGCCAAAGCCTTTGACTATGTGGATCACAACAAACTGTGGAAAATTCTTCAAGAGATGGAAATACCAGACCACCTTACTTGCCTCCTGAGAAATCTGTGTGCAGGTCCAGAAGCAATGGTTAGAACTGGACATGGAACAACAGACTGGCTGCAAATTGGGAAAGGAGTACATCAAGGCTGTATATTGTCACCCTGCTTATTTAACTCATATGCAGAATACATAATTTGAAATGCCGGGCTGGATGAAGCACAAGCTGGAATCAAGATTGCCAGGAGAAATATCAATAACCTCAGATATGAAGATGACACTGCCCTTATGACAGAAAGTGACGAAGAACTAAAGAACCTCTTGATGAAAGTGAAAGAGGAGAGTGAAAACGTTGGCCTAAAACTCAACATTTAGAAAACTAAGATCATGGCATCCGGTCCCATCACTTCATGGGAAATAGATGGGGAAACAGTGGAAACAGTGTCAGACTTTAATTTTCTGGGCTCCAAAATCACTGCAGATGGTGACTGCAGCCATGAAATTAAAAGACGCTTACTCCTTGGAAGGAAAGTTATGACCAACCTAGATAGAATATTCAAAAGCAGAGACATTACTTTGCCAACAAAGGTACGTCTAGTCAAAGCTATGATTTTTTCAGTCGTCATGTATGGATGTGAGAGTTGGACTACAAAGAAAGTTGAGCGCTGAAGAATTGATGTTTTTGAACTGTGGTGTTGGAGAAGACTCTTGAGAGTCCCTTGGACTGCAAGGAGACCAAATCAGTACTAACAGAAATCAGTCCTGAATATTCATTGGAAGGACTGATGCTGAAGCTGAAGTTTCAATACTTTGGCCACCTGATGCGAAGAACTGACTCATTGGAAAAGACCCTGATGCTGGGAAAGATTGAAGGCAGGAGGAGAAGGGGATGACAGAGGATGAGATGGTTCGATGGCATCACCGAGTTGATGGACATGAGTTTGAGCAAGCTCCGGGAGTTGGTGATGGACAGGAAAGCCTGGTGTGCTGCAGTCCACAGGGTGCAAAGAGTTGGACACTCCTGAGCGACTAAACTGTCTGACTGAGTAGAGGAGAGAGGGGCCCTGGAAGGCATGGGGCTGGGAGGTTAACTGAGGCAGACTAACTGGGTTCAGGGATTCCTCTAGGGGCTCAGGGGCCCAGGGCTGGCAGCTGTGACAGAGTGGACCAGAGGCCTGGAGGCCCAGGGGAGTCTGCAGTGGCCAGGAGCTCATGGAGTCCTGGGGCCACCCAGCTCTGATTCTGTCCCCTGATGGGGGCCCCCTCTGCTGCCCGGGCCCAAGGGCTCACGTGTGGTCCAGGCAGGCCCCTCCGTTGGTCCAGGGCACCATCCCACTATCCTCTTCCAAGGATCTCTGCTCTGGGGTGGGGTGGGACAGGGCAGGGAGGCCGCCTGGAGGAGAGGGCAGCCAGGAGCCGTTTGGTGACAGCCGCAGCCCCCCTCTTCTCTGGGTGCTCCCCGAAATCTTGAAATAAATTAGGCAGAATCAAAATCAGACTCTCTTCATCAGGAGAAATTACTCATTTCAAATATTTGCAGCCGCCTGAACTGAAATTTAGCGAGATGAAGACTCACTTAGATGAATAATCTGGGGCCTTTTCAAAGACAGTTTTTACTCAGCAGTTTTCCTGATTCCAGAGCCCCGTTCCCATCAGGAGCTACCCTCCTGCCTTCTCTCCCGGGCTCCCTCCTTGCACCCCCAATCCTGGCCTGTTTCTCCTCCTTTTCAGATCTTTTTTCCCCCTTGATTTCATTTGCTAAGTCTGCAAATATTCTCTGAGCGCCGCCTCCTTCTTGGCTCCGAGCTTGGCCTGAGGACCCAAGGTGACAGGCTGGTCCAGCCCCCAACCCCAGGGAGCAGTTGGGTCTTCTTGGCTCAGGACTGGCCCTACCGACAAATATCCACCCATTATTTGTCCTGTGTGGCACTTCTTAATGTTTGGAGAACATTCTTTTCCATGCTTTTTAAAAAGAAAGCTTATATAACCACCTCTCTGGAGGCCCTTTGGAGGCTGGGAGAAAATCTGGAGAATTCCACCCCCTCCCCTGACCCCTTCCTCCTCCGCATCAGCTCATGCCCTTCGGGATGGGTGGTGTTTGATGAAAGCCAGGCCTGAGCTCGACCACCCTCGGCAGACAGAGCGGTGCAGGAAGTGGACGGCATGCTGGGTGCACCCACCAGAGGAGGGGTGGGTTGAGAAAGCAGGAAGGAGACTGAGGCCATTCTTGGAAAGAAGCTTCCAGGCTGGTTGTGGATGCTTAACATACCTCCTGGCTCCCAGGGCCCTGGGCTGTCATGTCTGCCAGCTAGTGGGGACATGGGGTGGGCTGTGCTAGTCCCTGCTTCCTTGTTCAGATGAGAAGCGTGTGTGAAATAGGAGAGGGCTTCCCTGTGGTTCAGGGGTAAAGAATCCACCTGCCAATGCAGGAGATGTGGGTTCAGTCCCTGGTTTGGGAAGATCCCCTGGAGGAGGAAATGGCAACCCGCTCCAGTGTTCTTGCCTGGGAAATCCCATGGACAGAGGAGCCTGGCGGGCTACTGTCCATGGGGTTGCAAAAGATTCGGACATAACTTAGCAACTAGAAAACAACAACAAAAACAGAAAGGGCTGTGTGCAGTGTGACAATCAGGAGCGTGTGTGAAATAGGAGGGAGGGGGAGGAGGAAGAGCTGGACGCAGGAAGGGTGAGGATGAGGCAGGAGCTGAGGAGGGACAGAGGGAGACTAGTTTTGGAAGGCGAGGGCGTGAATTGGGCTGGAAGGATGAACCCCGCTGTGAGAACACACGAGGCCTGAGTTGGTGCCTTTGGGGAATCCTGGGGTGTAAGGTGGAGGCCTCTATGAAAACGCGAGCATTTGTGCCCCAGGGACCCCAGAGTCCTTGCCGCTGCACAATTTCACCCCCTTCAGTCCCTTCCTTTTTCCTCCTCTCGGCCACGAGGAGCGACTTCCAGTTCCTGCAACGGAGAGAGCTCATGTTGGCCTCAGGGCCTTTGCACACCCTGTCTCCGCTCCTCGAATGCTCTTTCTTGATCTGTTTCCTGGGTCTCAGCCTGGATGTCGTGGGGGCCCTGAGGAGCTTCTGTCGTTTGACCAGCAGCTGGGTAAGCTGGGCTGAAGACAGAAGCCTGGGAGTGTGTAGATGGGGCTGGAACCAGACCTGGAGGGGACCTGGAGGTGTGTGGGGGGGTGGTGGAATGGAGGAGTGAGGAGAGGACCTGGGCCAGAGCCGTAAGGAGCAGACAGTTAGGGGACCCTCAGAGGAGGAGTGGGTTATAAAGGAGCAGCAGAACGTGGAAGCCAAAGCTTTTTTTTTTCCTTTGGCTGCACCACGCAGAGATCAAACCCACACCCCCCACAGTGAAAGCACGGAGTCCTAACCACTGGGCTGCCAGGGAAGTCCCGGCAAAGCCTTTACAGGTCATGAGATCCCTCTCTCACATGCTCATAGAAAGTCAGGGCATAGAGTGCCGCCACTGGCACCCAGGGGCCCCTTCCCCTCCGCACTGCCCCCCACCACTGTGTGCCCCTTACTGTTTGCACCCGTTTTGTCCCCCCTAGAGGTAACCCCCTATCCTAACTTTTGGAGGAATCCCTCCCTTGACGGCCTCTAGAGTTTCTCGTATCTCTACCCCGGGATTTAGGCTGGCCCGCCTGTGACGAGGAAGTAGGCTCTGTGTGCTTCCTCATCTGTGCGATGAGCCCAGCCCGTGGCAGCCTCCCCACACCCCCCCCCCCCCGCCAAGGGATACGGAGGGGACACAATGCAGAAGCGAGGCATTGCATTTCCTGATGATGGCTCACTGGTTAAATTCCAGGAACTGATTTTATGGTGCTGACGGAGGGAGCCCTGGTTGCTTCGACACAGCTTCCTGGGGGGTCCGCCTGGAGCACAGGGGGCAGAGCGGGGAGCGGGTCAGGCCAGACGCCTGCTCTCACAGAGTTCATGGCCCTCCTTCCTCCTCTGTCCCACGAATCTGCCCTGAGTTCCTGCTCTATGTCCGGCATGGTGCTGGGGTGCTGGGGGTCTGCAGGGAGGCAGACAGATGGGCACCAGCGCCCCCCACCCCCAGCAATGGGGGAGACAGACCTTGACCACATCATTCCCCAAGTAAGTAAATGAGACTGATGGGCCCCAGGTCAGGGGCTCAGATATCAGTCACTTATGGACCCAGCTTGCTCTCAGGCGATGGTGAGAAGGTCTACTTGGAGCAAGTCTTAAAGGATTAGATTTGCTTGTGAAGCACGTGTGTGTGCAAGAGTGTGTGCTCAGTCGCATTTGCCACTCCGTGAACTGTAGCCTGCCAGGCTCTTCTATCCATGAGATTCTCCAGGCAAGAATACTGGAGTGGGTTGATATTTCCTTCTCCAGGGGATCTTCTCAGCCCAGGGATCGAACCCGCGTCTCCTGCACTGGCAGGCAGATTCTTTACCACTGAGCCACCTGGGAAGCTCCTGCACCGTGCCTTGTAAACGCCTCAACTGTTGCTGCTTTAATCTCTTCTTTTAGGGTCTCATCCTTGCGTTGTACCCCAAGTCATGCCCCTGGTTGGCCTCTTGCTCAGTCTGAAGGCAGGGAGGCCTGTGGCCTTTGTAGCTGGTCCAGGATTCTGGGAAGTGGGCATCTCTCCCTCCCGTGGCCAGGGGGACGAAGGGCAGGACGACTCTGTCCAGTGACGCCCTTGGGAACTCTCTGAAGTCAGCGGTTCAACTGCGACTCAACTTGAAATGCCATGTGAATTTTTGGGTCCCTTTGATCTGAAACCAGGGGTTTCCCACCCAGGCAGAGGAGGAAGTAGGGGCTTAAAACAAAAAGAAATGCCTTTTTAGGCAAAAGTCTGTGATGGGGATGAGGTTCGTGGTGGGAATCCAGGGTGGCCACAGCGGGAGGGTGGCCAAGCCTCTGCTGGGCTCAGTCACTGGGACGTGGATGGAGGGATCGCTCCGTTGTCCTTCCCATCGGGGGGAGGGGGCCACTGCAACATAAAAGGACTTTTTCTGACCCTTTTTACTCGCTGATGAGGGCAGGGTGCCAGGATGGGGGTGGGTGGCATGGGGTTTTCTTTTCTTGTCTCCTTATTGTCTTCAGAAAAGAAAAATTGACACCCCTCCACCCTTCCCCCGACATGATCTTCATGGCTGTTCACGCTCTGGGCCCTACTGCTCCTTCCTGCTGGGGCTGGTGCAAACCAGGAGTCTCTGCTTGGTCTCTGTCATCCTGCGAGCCACAGGCTGGACATTGGCCTAAGGCACTGGGGAGCCGTGGATGGATCTTTAGGAAGGGTATGGCAAAAGGACATAAGGGGATTAAAGTTGCCACATAAAATATAGGACATTCAGTTAAATTTAAATTTCTGGTAAATAGTCATTTTTCAGGGTAGGTAAGTCCTCAATATTGCATGGGACAGACTTGAATTAAGATTTTATTTGCTGTTTATCTGAAATCTCAGATGTAACAAAGCATCCTATATTTTTATTTGCTAAATCTGGCAACCCCAAATGGAATGAACATTTCTCCAGGCCCAGGGTGTGAGCTATAGCCGACCAAGAAGGAGAGGGGGAGGAGGCCACAGCCCACCACGGGATTCTGGAATCTCCTGGGGGTTGCCTCACCCCTGTCCTTGACTTCAGGAACTTTTTCCTGAAACTGAGGGCAGAAGGGAAGGGCCACAGAGATGTGGGCATCGCTGGGTGCAAGTTTGGGGGGTAGGGTGGAGGCATAAGGCAGTCTTCACAGCTTGTTAAACTGTGATTCCCAGACTGCCTTGGTGGCCCAGTGGTTGAGATTCCGTGCTTCCAAAGCAGGGGGCGTGGGTTCGATCCCCAGTCAGGCACGATGGTCAGGTATCTCAGGGGGTTCCCACGGAGATGCCAGCGCTGCTCGTCACAGGTGGCAGGATGGGAGCACGCAGTGAGTCCTTGTCCTCATCCACCCTCTGGGGCCCCGCATCTCTGTCCAGGGTGCAGAGGCTCCAGGGGCCCTGACCAGCCCTATCACCCAGCTCCGAGTGGCAGCATGGGGCTGGAGCCCACTGGGGTCTGTCTGACTCCAGGACTGGCCTCTCAGTCCCAAGACTCATTGCCCCTCCCAGCCTTGGGGGGGGGGGTCTCCTCTCTGACCCCTGACCCCTTGCTGGCCTGGCCTAGGCCTCTGCTTGCTTTTTACAGCTTGCCTGCCCTGTACCTGGGGCTCTGTCTCCTGCATCCTGCCCTCCAGGTGGGATCTCCTTGAGAGCAGGGCCTTTTGTTCCCAAATGTCAGACGGGAGATCTCCCTTGATCCCACCGCTCCACAACCCCTCAGTCCCAATGACTCCAACAGTCAGATAGAGGGCTCTCACCAGAACCCTGCCATGCTGGCACCTGACCTTCCACTCCCAGCCTCTAGAACTGTGAAACATCCGTGCCTGCTGTCAAAGTGCCCCAGTCTACAAAGTTTCGTCCAGCAGCCCAAGCTAAGACAGGAGGGCAGTGGTCGGGCACAGTCGGCAGGGCCCTGGTCGATAAGGGCTTGGAGACAGCACACAGCCCTGTGTGTTTAAGGAACCGTAGGTCATGGTGAGCTGAAGGGCAGTTGGGAACATGGAGGAGGCGCAGGAGAGTGGGCTTTAGCTAGGAGGCCGGGCGCCCTGAGTAACATTCAGACTGTTCTGATTATAGATGATATAATGAAAACACTCTGCCTACAATGCAGGTAGACCCGGGTTCCATCCCTGGGTTGGGACGATCCTCTGGAGAAGGAAATGGCAACCCACTCCAGTACTCTTGCTTGGAGAATCCCATGGGCGGAGTGGCGCGGTAGGCTACAGTCCATGGGTTCCCAAAGAGTCAGACACGACAGTGGTTTCAGTTTCAAAGCAGCAAGAGACAACTGTGTCATTTTAGGCACAGTTGTCAAGGTGCCACAGGGTCAGGAGTTTGTGTGTACATCCGGGGCACGGCCAAAGGACGATCAGCATCCACGGGTCCTGGTGTGTCTCTGGATGTCTGCCCTTGGTCCTGTTACACCGACCATGCCCACCCTTCCTCCCTTTGTGCTCATGGATCTGCTTGTGCATTTTCCAACTCATTTTTATAAAATAAGAGCAAATGCAACAAAATGTTTTGACAGTTCTCACTAATAACCATCGCAGTCAGAGATGGGAGGAGGAACCACAAACACACATACACACACACACACAGAACAGCTGTCTGTGGGCCTCCTGCAGCAGGAAGCACTTTGCTGACTCTACTTCTTAGCTCCCCACAGCAACCCAGCGAGGCCAAGACCACCCGGTCCCTGTTCCACCAGCCAAGAGATTGAGACCCTGAGAGGTTAAGCTGGAGTGTCCGAGGCCACCAGGTCTGGGGCCCCATGTGAAGGATTCTCATCACTGCTTGCCTCAAAGATGGTCATGCCAAACGATCCATCTACATCTCCTGCCCCAGCGCCTTTGCTCTGTCTCTGTCCGATGGGCTGAGATTTGAAGAGACGGGATACCCTCTGGGCTGAACACAACTTCCCTGTTGCGTCTTCCCATGTCTTGGTAACTGAGAAATCCCCCTGGGGGGCTACCAGCTGGCGAGCCCCTGCAGGCCTGGAGCCCTGAGTGACTCTGTGGAGCAGAGCTCTGGCCAGGAGGTGTTAGCGAAAAAAACAACTTCTGTTGTGCGGTGCCACGAAGATGGAGATTTGGGGGTTGTTTGTTCCAGCGGAGCCTGACTCTCCCACCTCCAAGGCCCCGCCTGCCATGTGTGAGAGGGTGGCCAGACACTGTGCCCCAGCCCTGCGCCATGGGCAGCCCCCGGGAGGGCTCGAGTGTTGCTTTCCGGGACAGTCTGAGTGAGGCCGAGCCGCACAGCTGCACAGAAGACCCAGGCCCTCCCAGATGTGGCCTCGTCTCCACGCCAGGACAGTGGGGGCCTCAGCTCTGGGCCGGCACAGGGCAGCCTGCCTTCTCTGCCAGGCCTTTCCGAACCTGGCAGAGCTGCACAGAGCACAGCTGGGGTCCTTCCCGTGTGCACCCCTCTGGAGCTAGGCGCTTCCATGAAAGCCCCAGCTGCAGCTGGCAGGGTGAAGAGACGTCCGTGCCATGCTCACCCAGGTGCTTCTTCCATCGCCGGGAGCCAGACTTCACCCGCTCTGCCAGCAAAGGGCCAGCTGGCAGGAGACGGTCTGCAGGGAGCCCGTGGCTCTGGGCCCAGCCAGCCTCACCCCTGCCCGCCCCCTTCTCCCCCAATCTGCCTTGACTGTGCCCATCGCCTGGTGCCGTCTTCTGTCTCGGGACCCTGGCTTGAGCCGTCCCCTTTGCCTGGAACGCCTTTCCTGCCTTGTCTGCCTGTAAGCACTTCCTTCCTGCCCCTACTCATCCGTCCTTTTTTCTCCCATCTCACCCCACTTGCCCAGGTGACATGACGCTGGTCACCTGGCTTTGCAGCCCACGGTCGACTTCTCCATCTGCTCTAGAGACCGTGGCCCTCGAGGACAGGGAACGTGCCATTCCTGGGCGTCCTCTCAACCCTGTGTGGTGTGGATGAATGGGTGCTGCCACGCCCTGGGGAGCTACACCTGGTTATTAAGCACCTGTCACGCGCTGGGCCCGTCACAGTGCGGTGCTGGAGACCCGCGTGGGCCACAATCAGCTCAGGTGATCACGTGTGCTTGGAAGAACTGTGCTACTTCCTGTCCCTGTCTGAGCCCAGCGAAGGCCTGGGTGCAGATGGTCTGCTGGGCAGGGCTCCCCAGGGACTGCGTGAAGGGCGGGAGAGGGAGACAGAGAAGAAGCAGAGGCCCCTGCAACGGGGGGTGGTCTGCGTGCCATAAGCCCCACCCAAAGCAGGTGCTGGACCCTGAGTCTCCCCCAAGCTTTCATGCTACTCATGTGGCCCCCACCTCACCCAAGCCCTTCCTGCTCCTTCATCCTGTCTCTGGTCACCCCCCAAGGAGCCAGCAAAGAGGCTGCTTCCAGCTCTGTACCCGCAAAGAAGTGTCTGACCAGAACCAAGTTTGGGGGGTGGCTCCAGCTCTTTCCCCTGCAGAAATAGGTTTTCTTTTTTCTGAATGTTGGCAGGGTCCAGGACTTGACAACAGGGCCCACGTTCCTGCATCGCCAGTCTTTTCCCTGCACAGGTAGTGAAATTTTAAACAGGCACATTCCTGCTGCCCAATTTTCATTAATTGGATCTAAAAGGGTTTCTATTTTCTCCCCAAACGTTGATTGATCCAGCCGAGGTAAACAGCTCCGCCAAAACTGAGCAGGGAGTGAGGCTGCTGAAGGAGATGGGATAACTGATGTTACTTGACATTTACTCAGAGAGAGGAAGGGAGGGAGGTGAGTCACACGCAGAGTCTCAGCCCACAGGTTTTGTAGAAATGAGCTGCTGTGAGGCAGGCAGGAGCAGGAGGGCTCCGAGAAGCTTCAGTTCCCCCAAGTTTACAGGCTTTGGGGAGCCCTGGGGTTTCTCTGCCCTGGGAGGTGAGGTCTCCGTGTCCTTAGATGGCTGTGCATTTAGCTCCAGAGGTGGGACCTCTGGGGACACCAGCAAGGCTCATCTGTTGGCTTTCAGTTTGTGATGAGGAGAGATGAGAATATACGCCTTTCTCTGCAGACGTTCTCTCTGGGTGAGGCGGGGAGGATTCAGTGGGTTAGCAGGGAGACAGACAGGAGGGGCTGGGTGCATGGAAACATATACACTAACATATGTAAAATAGATAGCCAGTGAGAATTTGCTGCGTGACTCAGGGAACTCAAACTGGGGCTCTGTGACAACCTAGAGGGATGGTATGGGGTGGGAAGAGGGAAGAAGGCTTAAAAAGGAGGGGACATATGTATACCTATGGCTGATGGTTGATTCATGTTGATGTATGGCAGAAACCACCACAATATTGCAGTTATCCTTCGATCCAAACTAAATAAATTTAAGAAAAGAGAAAAAACTCTGCCAAGCAATCGTTGCTTCTGATTGCCTCAGTTTTCCAACTTGGTGTCACACCTGATGGAGTTTGCAGGAGGCATTACTTATGGTTCAGAAGTCACCACTGAAGAGAAGATAACAGGTGAGCAGGGCTGGCTCTCTGCACTGGGATGGAGAAAGGAAACCAGGGGAAGCGCTGCTCTCACTGTGGCCTCCAACCACGATCACCCACTATGTGTAGACCAGACGTTGCTTTACTTGATGGTAAACTTAAGGGTTGGCTGAGCACATGTATTCAGCCAGGCTCTGCTGGTTGCAGGGGCTCTGCCTGCTCAGCCTCCCTGTCCAGGCTTGCTCTCTCTCATCATCTCCTGTCAACCTTGCTGCCTCCTGCAGCTGTGAGTGCCTTGCTCTGCAGACCTGCCACCATGTAGATCTCCTTGCTCCCACCTCCTGACCTTTAGAGCTGACTAAGTTTCCTCTTGGGCTTCCCTGGTGGCTCAGCAGTAAAGTCTGCCTGCAATGCAGGAGCCGCAGGAGATGTGTGTTCGATCCCTGGGTTGGGAAGATCCCCTGGAGAAAGAAATGGCAACCCATTCCAATACTTTTGCCTGGAGAATTCCATGGATAGAGGAGTCTAGCTGGTTACAGTTATGGGATTGCAAAGAGTCAAAAATGACTGAAGCGACTCAGCATGCATACACTCACATGTTTCCTCCTCCTCTGGATGTCTGCTTGGAAGATCCTCTCCTTCTGCTTGGAAGATCCTCCTTCCTTTGGGTACCAATGGTCTTGATTTTCCTGACTACCACATCCCAAACTAAGCCCTACCCCCTCCCAAACCTGGTCCTTCTCTACAATCCCATCCCCGTGGGGCCCCTCCAGCCCAGCAGCCCCTTGAGTCAGACCTGGCTTTCATGCTCACCTCCTCCTTCCCCATAAACAGTCAGACATCAAGTTATTACCAAATCAGTCACTCACTGAGTCATCCTGGCTCTGCATCCTCAGCTTCTCTCAGACCCGTCCACTCATCTCCTTCCCCATTGCTGCTGAACTGGTCTAGGGGGCCATCATCTCAGCCCCTGGCTGGTTTCGCAGCCTCTGCTCTGGCCCTTGTACTCTTCTCTACTCAGCAGTCCCGAGTGCCCTTTCATGGCCTCTAACCCTCCAGGATGGGGAGTATCTCCCATGGCTTCTGGCTTCCATTGTTGCCGAGGAGGAGTCGGCTGTTGGTCTAACTAGGGAGCCATTGAAAGTGAATCTGATTTTTTTTTTTTTAAATCTCTGACTGCTGTTAGGTATCTTATCTCCTTGCCTTTCTGCAGGTTCACCATTCTGGACTGAGGTGTAGATTCTTTTTTAAATTAATTTGGCTGCACCAGGGCTTGGTTGTGGCATGTGAACTCTTAGCTGTGGCATGTGGGATCTAGTTCCCTGATCAGGGATTGAACCCAGGCTCCCTGCACTGGGAGTGCAGAGTCCTAGCCACTGGACCACTAGGGAAGGCCTGAGGTGTGGGTTTTTGAAATTTATCTTTCCTGGGACTCTTTGGGTGTCTTGATGCTGCTAATTATTTCTGGAAAATTATCAGCCTTTATCTCTTAAACATTGCCTTTGCCCAACTATCTTCTTCTATTTTTCTTTCTTCCAATTAAACTCCGTCTTTTCAATCCTCTCTGTCTCTTACTCTCTCCTTTCCCCTATCTTTGGGTCTCTCTGCAACACATTCAGGATACTTCCTTTTTATTTATCTTCCTTTGACCCAATTCTTCCTTTGTCTGCATTTAACCTGCTCTTACACCCACTCACTGAGTGTTTTTTACCTTTTGCTATTTTGAAATATATAATACATGCATTAGACACATAAATTATAAACATACAGCTCTGTGAAAGAGTATGGGACCATCACCAAGAGGTCAAGAAGTAAAGTCTCAGAATTTTTAGGTTTCAGTTATTGTAATGTTCATTTTTAGAACTTCTATTTGGTCAATTTGCTACGTCACTTACAGTTTTATGTTCGCTGCTGATGTTTCTTGTGTTTTTATTTTCAAAAACATAGTAGGCGTAGTTGTTCTATGCTGACTCCAATATCTGAAAACTTTACAGGTATATTTCTATTGCTCTTTTTTTCTCTTGAATGTCTTACTTCTTTGTGTTCCAGTTTTCTTTGTACACTGGTCATAGTATTTGAGAACTTGAGTGCAAGGAAATCTAAGGCATGGGATGAAGTTACCTTCTTCCAGAGAGAATTTTGGCTGCTTCTGCCATGCACTTCGTCATGGTACATCAAAGAGTATGTCAAGGCTGTATATCGTCACCCTGCTTATTTAACTTATATGCAGAGTACATCATGAGAAATGCTGGGCTGGAGGAAGCACAAGCTGGAATCAAGATTGCCAGGAGAAATATCAATAATCTCACATATGCAGATGACACCACCCTTATGGCAGAAAGTGAAGAAGAACTAAAGAGCCTCTTGATGAAAGTGAAAGAGGAGAGTGAAAAAGTTGGCTTAAAGCTCAACATTCAGAAAACAAAGATCATGGCATCCAGTCCCATCACTTCATGGTGAATAGATGGGGAAACAGTGGAAACAGTGGCTGACTTTATTTTTGGGGGCTCCAAAATCACTGCAGATGGTGACTGCAGCCATGAAATTAAAAGATGCTTACTGCTTGGAAGCAAAGTTATGACCAACCTAGACAGCATATTAAAAAGCAGAGATGTTACTTTGCCAACAAAGGTCCGTCTAGACAAGGCTATGGTTTTTCCAGCATTCATGTAGGGATGTGAGAGTTGGACTATAAAGAAAGCTGAGTGCTGAAGAATTGATGCTTTTGAACCGTGGTGTTGGAGAAGACTCTTGAGAGTCCCTTGGACTGCAAGGAGATCCAACCAGTCCATCCTAAAGGAGATCAGTTCTGGGTGTTCATTGGAAGGACTGATGTTGGAACTGAAACTCCAATACTTTGGCCACCTGATGTGAAGAGGTGACTCATTTGAAAAAACCCTGATGCTGGGAAAGATTGAAGGTGACAGGAGAAGGGAATGACAGAGGATGAGATGTTTGGATGGCATCACTGACTCGATGGACATGAGTTTGAGTAAACTCTGGGAGTTGGTGATGGTCAGGGAGGCCTGGCACGCTGTAGTCCATGGAGTCGCAAAGACTCGGACACAACTGAGTGACTGAACTGAACTGAACTGAACCTAGTTCTTCACAACTGGCAAAGGGAATATGCCTCTGGGCTTGGAAAAGCTCTTTAGGCAAGAATGGTCTCCATATACATTCTCTTCTCTGGGTTCCTACTTGATCTTCAGGTACGGTTTGAAAATTTTTTACTCTCTTGTAAACTTTTAATGCTTTTGGAAATATAGATCTCTATCTCTGGGCTTCTCCATTGGCTCAGTGGTAAAGAATATACCTGCAATGCCGGAGACGTGGGTTCGATCCCTGGGTGAGGAAGATCACTTGGAGGAAGGCATGGCAACCCACTCCAGTATTCTTGCCTAGAGAATCCTATGGGCAGAGGAGCCTGGTGGGCTACAATCCATAGAGCTGCAAAGAGTAAGACATGACTGAAGCAACTGGGCACACACACACGCACGCATCTCTATCTCTACATTGAGTATAGATACTTCAGCTTTTTAAGTTATCTTCAGTTAGAAGCCTGGTCAAAATGACCCAGTCCCCACTGAGTTATTTTTCTAAACAGGAAATCTGGCAACATCTCTCCTGTATTTAGAAGTCTAGACAGGCTCCCACTGCTCTCCAGTGAAGACTATAGTCTTCAATGCTCTCCCAAGGTCCAGGCAGATCTGGCCTTGGTCATCCTCCTCTGTAAACTCACCTCTCACTCCTCCTCTCTGGTGTTCTCTGCTTCAGTCACATGGAGCTGTTCTGGTCCCTGAGAGTCACGCACCTCTGAGTGTCGGCAGGTGCTGTTTGGTTCCTTCAACCTGTGGACCAAGTCCTGTTTGCCCTCTAAGTATCAGGCTAGGCATCACCTCTTCCAGGAAGCCTTCCTTGACTTCACCACTCCAACCTCTTTCTATGTTAGGTGTCCCCTCTGGGCTCCCATAGTACCCTGTACCCCCCATGATAACACTGACTATAATTACATACTTCTCTGTCTGTCACTCCACTAGACTATGGGCTTAATTAATAATCTGGAATAAATGAAGGATGTATAGATGGATAAATGGCTGGATGACATCTCACTTTTTCCCTGACATTGTCAATCATTCTGGCTCTTTGGGGACCCATCCCATACCCTGCAACTGAACTGGTATTGCCTGCTAGAAGGTATCCCTTCTTTTTTCTCCCTCTATATTACCTGCTTGATTCTTTGCCCAGAGTGACTTCAGGTTCCTTCTAACACACACTTTCCTTGAAGTTCATATCCTCTCCCTGGCCCTTAAGTCAAGAAGTGGAACTATAAATCCCAGAAATAGGAGAATATATCAGAGGGGACAGTTTTAATTCAAACTATGGGAAACCCTATTTCTTATAAAGTCTTTACCTATGCACACAAATTCCAAGGCCTGCTTCGAGGAGAAAGTCAAGCAGGGAGGCGTCCAGTTCAGCGATGACGTCCAAGGACTCTGGGTCTCTGATGTGGGTTAGAATCCCTGGCTGTGGGACTTTCCCCAGTCGGTATCATTCATCGCAGAGCAGTGATGCAGGGCCGGGCGGATGGGGCATTCCCACTAGATTCTAGCCACTGTCCTTCAGTGACCTTGTCCCGCCCTCCCTGTCCCTCTGCCTTTCCAGAACGACCTTTCCCTTCCTCTGACTAGTCACATCTGCCGAGTCTCTGCCAGGCTCTGCCCCTCGGGAAGCTCATTCTGACTGCCCTGGTCCATGCAGGTCTTCGCTGGCATCATCCTCCCTGGTGTGAGGAGCAGCTAGGTGGGGTGGGGCCTCACTCTTCATTTGGAGCACTGATTGAGCACCTTCTGTGTGCAGGGCCCTGTGCTGGGGGTGTGGTAATGAGTGAGACCTGCAAGGTCCCATTCTCTTGTTTCTTCCTTGCTTCTTACAGAAGCTGTTTGCTTGGTCTCTTGGTGGTTCCCATCTCCTCTGACTCCTAACTGGGACTTGGAGGAGGCTGGTGGGACTCGGGGGGCAATGTCAGGTGGAGACACATGTTCGCCTCCTGGGATTTTCAGGAGTGATGGTGACATTCCCAGACACTGGTATAAGCTTGAAGATATATAAAATGCTTCCCTTTCATTCCCCTGTGGGTCTCAGTGACAGAGAACAGGGTGGGCTGATCATTTTAGAGATGAGGAGACTCAAGGCCAGAGAGGGACAGAGACTCCTGAAGCTCACACAGCAGGTTATTTCACTAGACTCAGCCTTCACAGCCCGAGACGCCCGCTTGACAGAGGCCCTGGGTGGACCTGCCCTCTTCCCCCTGGTATCATGTCCTCGGAGGCTGCTGAGCAGGGGCTAGGGTTTCTGAGGGCTGGAGACGTGGTCTCCCCAGCAACTACTCGGGACCTGGTGTTCAGGGCAGGAGGGGGATCACTTCCTGTGCAGCAGAAGCGCCAGAAGAGTCCACAGCCAGGAAACCAGTGTCGTGAGGAGGCTCGAGGTGATGAGGCTGGGGGCGAGGAGGAGGCTGGAGGGATGGAGACAGAAGAAGGCATTTGAGATGCCTCTAGAAGTCGGGCAGACCTGGCAACAGGTTGGACATGAGGCCGTGGGACGGGGATACTCAGAGCTTCGAGAGGATGGCTGACAGGACGATGGGGTCATTTGTGGAGTGAGGGGCCCTTGGAGGAGGAACCTCTCTGAAGAGGGTGCAACAAAGGATCTGGTTTTTTATTTTTTCTGTTTTTTGGCCTTGCCATATGCCATGCAGGATCTTAATTCCCCGATCAGGGATTGAACCCCTGACCCCTAAAGTGGAAGGATGGAACTTTAACCACTGAACCGCCAAGGAAGTCCCAGGAACCTGGTTTTGATCAAGAGATGTGTGGGGCATTCCTGTAGACACCCCTTGTCCATGAAGGTGGCTGGGATTTAGGGGTGAGTGACGACCAGTTGAACCCCCTCCCCAGTCCCAGCCTCTAGCAGCCTCAGCCCTCTGGGCTGGTTCCTTGGGATCTTGGGAACATGCAGACCTCATTTCCTGCTCAACAGCCTCCCTGAAAGGAAGACACCCAGGGACTTGGCTGAACCTTGGAATTAATTTCAATTCGAAGTGTTGCCTGGCGTCTGATCACGTGGGACTCCCGTAATAAGATTACTTAATCACATGCTTACTCCGTGATGAGGGAGGTGCGGCCCCGGGCTTGCGGGAGGACTCCGAGGCCCACGTTCGGTCCCTCCGGCCTGCTCCACCTGGCAGTGCACTTCGAATGAAGTTCCTGCCTCAGACTGTCTGCTGTCTCGGCGATTCAGACACTCATGAAGAAGGGAAAGATGCCGATGACGCAGCCAGAGATGCAGGTGACCCCACCTCCCAGCAGCAATGGCTGCAAAGCATAGACTTGCTGTCCCAACAGCATGGTGCTTGGAGCAAGAGGGTCTGGGGACTTGTCCTCCCTGGCATCTAACGCAGCACATTGCCCCTCACTCACTGTCGTCTTCTGCTAGGACGTAAGCCCCACGAGGCCCCGCATTTCTGTCTGTGGTTCATTGGTGCCTAGAACGTGTCTGGCATGTGGCGGGATCTGTCGGGGTTGGATGAGTGAATGACTTCCCATTTGTCTTAAATCCAGGCCAGGGCCTTCCTGCCTTTTTCTGGGTCTAAATTGAGGGTTGTGAACAGTTGCTGGCTGCCCACCTTCCCATAAAACAGAGCTAACGGCCGTAAAGCTTTCTGGGCAGGACGGCTGTGGGGACGAACTGTGACAATCAAGACCCTTGGTATTGACCTGGACACAGCAAGTGCTCAATAGTGTCTGCCACGAGTATTACTAGGGGGTTTATTTCTCACTACCTAATTTTGGGAGACTTCAGGCTGACCATGTTGCCATCAAGCCTCAGATCCCCTTCAGCAAGAGGAGCACATGACGGGGCCTCCGCTAGGCACTGCAAGATCCCGAAGGCCCACATGTGCCCCACTAGTAAGAGCTTGGGGGCAATGAAGAAGCCTGTTTCCCCTGCATCTTGCAAAGTGCTTTAAACTAGATGAAATGCTCCCTCACATTCTCATATCTGACCTCAGTTGTGGAGGACAGGATGGGGCGGATCATTTCATGGACACAAGCCCAGAGAGGCACAGTGACTGCCCAAGGTCACACAGCTCGTTGGTGGAGGATGTGATATTTCCTCCCACCTCCCCCGCCATGGGGGAAGCGGGAGGAAGGAGAGGATGAGGACAGGGCTGCCTGCCTCTTCAGCTGGCCCAGCATCCTTGCCGGGGGTGGACATGGCCCGAAGCTCCGGAAAGGAAGGAGACGAGACTGGAGTGGTTCGAATGTTGCCTCCTCAGACAGTCCCTTCCCCAATCAGCATACTTAAAGTAGGTCTCCCGAGTTGCTTTCCCAAAGTCTTGTCACCCACGGTGTTTACTGCATTCTGCCGCCCGCCTTTCCTCCCTTCCTTGTTTGCTTCTCTTGTTCAGAGTCTGCCTCTCCTACTGGGGACCATCTTTGAAGGAAGCAGGGAGGGGGCTTAGGGAGTCTTTGCCATCACTGTGCACCCGCCCCCTTGCACAAGTCAAGCACTTAGCAGCTGTTCAAGGCATATATTTTCAGGGTAAAGTGACACATTCGTCCATGAAATAGTGATAACACATACTTCCTGGCATTGTTCTTGGGCTTTTCAGGGGCTGGTGCCTGAAAGCATGAGGCACGTGGCTCTTGGCAGGAGCAGGGGCTAAAGATGGTGGCTCATGTCCCTCCCCTGTCTTGGGAGTCTGAGCCTCAAGTTCCCACCACGCCTGGTACAGCTTCACAGTAAATCTGCAGACTGATTGAATGAGAGATTTACAAGACAGAGAAACAGGGTTAGAGTCCTTGTGCTCAGTGATGGTTTTTGTTGCCTAGGAACACCCACCCCCGTCTTCAGAGGTGAGTGACTTTGTGGGTGAAGAATGGGTCGTGAAAGACCCAGGAAGTAAATAGCCTCCATCGCAAATGAGCAGAAGGGAGAGGGCCTTGGGAGGGTTCCCAGCTCTGCAGGGCCCAAAGCTGGGGGAGGTGCTGGTTCCTGTTGGGGCAGAATTAAGATCCACAATGATTTCTTGATTTCTCTGGTGTCTACAACTTGCCGAGGGAGTTTATCATAAGGAATGTTAACATCTGCATTTTGGGGACTTCCCTGGTGGTGCAGTGGATACGAATCTGCCTGCCAACGCAGGGAACACGGGTTCAGTCCCGGAAGATCCCACATGCCGTGGAGCAACTAAGCCCGAGCGCCCCAACTGCTGAGCCTGCATGTGGCGACTACTGCAGCCTGGGCCCCACAGCAAGAGAAACCACCACCACAAGAGCCCGTGCCTCGCAACAAGGAGTAGCCCCTGCTGACCACAACTAGGAAAAGTCGGCCCACAGCAACAAAGACCCAGCACAGCCAATAAATAAGTAAATGGCCATCCCTTCATCAATGTTCTAAAATAAAAAACCACCTGCATTTTGGCTCCGAAAGTCAGCTGAAGGATGGGGTTGACAGGCGTGCTGTCAGCTGACAGGAAGTAGCAGCAAGTTGTCTGGAAGCTCCATGGGTCTTGGGTTGATTACAGAATAGTAGGGACCCCCAGGGGCTCTACCAGGTGGCACTAGTGGTAAAGAACCCGCCAGCCAGTCTTGGACACATAAGAGAGGTGGGTTCGATCCCTGGGTTGGGAAAATCCCCTGGAGAAGGGAATGGCAACCCATGCCAGTATTCTTGCCCGGGGAATCCCATGGACAGAGGAGCCCGGCAGGCTAATGTCCACAGGGTCTCAAAGAGTCGGGCATGACAGAAGTTGACATACCACGCATGCAGAGGCCCCCAGAGGTACCCAGATGGACCCTCAGCCCCTGACAACTAACCAGGGCAGGGTCTCTGTGGGCACTTGGGGTCAGAATGATAGATCCTTGGGGCCCAGTACATCACTCTGCATTGCTGACGTGGGCTCTGCTTTGCTGTCTTGTCATGGACCGCTCTGGGACCTCTAACTGGGCCCCTTCCTCCTTGTCTCAAGGTGACTTCTTGAACTTTCCAGTTTGGCCAATGGCTGAGAAAAGGGATGTAGCCCAGTAGGTGAGGGCAACCACCTATGATCAGATCTTGTCTCTGACTCTTTCTAGCTAGGGGATCTTAGATGATTGCTCAACTTCTCTGAGTCTCAGTTTTCCCTTTTGTAAAATGGGGTGAGCGGTCCATGAGGCAACATCTCTGGAATGCCTGGTTATAGAGCCTTACAAAGACCTTGGGGAGCCTTCTGAGCTCTTGCTGTGGTGGAAGAAGCTTCCTCTCTCAAGTTGGACCCCATATGGGGTGCAGTGTGCATAGGAATGGGGGAGACCTGGGGCCACTGGGGCCGCTGGCCCAAACAAGGGCTGAACACCAAACAGGGGCTGAACGTTCAGGAAGGCTATTCCTCTCCTGAGCATGTTGGATCAGCCACCATCATTCCAGCAGCAATACTACAGAGGGAGGTAAGAGTAAAAATGACAATAATAAAGGCAATAATAACCAGAATTATGGGGCACCAAGAATGTGCTTTAAGCTGTGCTGAACACCTTACAAGTATTACCCCAAGTCATCCTCACAGTGGCCCTGAGAGGTGGATTTTGTCATATCCCTATTTCACTTTGCTTATTTTTTTCTCTTCCATGGGATTCTTTCCCCCAAAGCAGGGGTTTTATTTTATTTTTTGATTTTTAAATTGAAGTAGAGTTGATTTATTTATAATGTTGTGTTAGTTTCTGGTGTATAATAGCAAAGTGAGTCAGAAATACACACACACACACACACACATATATATATATATTCTTTTTCATACTCTTTTCCATTATGGTTTATTACAGGATATTGAATATACTTCCCTGTGCTCTATAGTAGGACCTTGCTGTTTATCTATTTTATATATAGTAGCTTGTATCTGCTAACTCCAAATTCATACTTTATTCTTCCCCTATCCTTTTCCCCTTTGGTAACCCTAATTTATTCTTTTATTTATTTATTTTTTTTACTACACTATGAGGCATGTATTCATAGGATCTTAGTTCCCAGTAAGTAAGTAAGTGAAGTCGCTCAGTAGTGTCCAACTCTTTGCGACCCCGTGGACTGTAGCCTACCAGGCTTCTCCGTCCATGGGATTCTCTAGGCAAGAATACTGGAGTGGTTGCCATTTCCTTCTCCAGGGGATCTTCCCGACCCAGGATCGAACCCAGGTCTCCCGCGTTCAGGTTCCTGGCTCTGAACCACCAGGGAAGATGACCAGGGATCAAACCCATGCCCCCTGCACTGGAAGTGCGGCATCTTAACCACAGACCACTGGAGAAATCCTGAACATTGTTTTCTACCTCTGTGAGTCTGTTTGTGTTTCTTAGATAAGTCCATTGGTATCATACTTTAGATTCTACATGTAAGCGATATCATACGGTATGTATCTTTCTCCTTCTGACTTACTTCATATTCTCTAGGTCCATCCATGTTTCTGTAAATGGCATTGTTTCATTCTTTTTAATGGCTGGCTAATATTCCATTGTATGTGTGTGTGTATATATATATATAAACATCTTCTTTATTCATTCATCTTGTGATATCAACAGACATTTAGGTTCTTCCATGTCTTGGCTATTGTAAATAATCTGCTACGGACACTGGGATGAATGTTTCTTTTCAAATTTTAGTTTTCTCCGGATGTATGTCTAAGAGTGAGATTGCAAGCTTATATGGCAACTCTATTTTTAGTTTTGTGAGGAAACTCCAGTCTGTTCTCCATAGGGGCTGCTTCAGTTTACATTCCTACCAACAGTGGAGGAAGGTTCCCTTTTCTCCACACCCTCTCCAGTGCTGGTTATTTCTAGACTTTTAAACGACCATCCCTATTTTAAAGACAGAAAACTCATACGCTGGGAGCTGAAATGCCTTGGCCACGGTCGTTTCCTTGGTGCACCATGTGGAGGACGGCCAGGCTTGAACCCAGAAGTCCAGCTCCCAAGTCTCTCAACCTCTCCACCTGGCTGCCTATTTTCCCCACCTTCTCCCTCCCTACCTGTGCCGATGGCAGCTGTTCCCACTTGCTTTTTCCACGGACATTCTGTCTCAGAACAGCTTGGGAGGTAAGAGGATCTGTGCTAAAATTGCAAGGAAATGAACATTGATGAGGGCCTCAGAACTCTGATTCTGGGTTTCTCATATTTGTTCTGCCTGTAAGACTACAGGGATGATGGGGGCAGGGCCCACTGGCAGTGGGACTTGGTGTTCCCTACTGGATCCAACTCCTCCCAAGTCACCCAGACCCTTCACTCCCATCTTGAATGCTGACAGCTCTTTGAGCCTCTTCCTTGCTGACCATCCTGACCAGGTCACTGCTCTTATATCCTAGGGCTAGGATAAAAGTCAAGGCTTTAGAATCCCTCACATCTGGATTAAAATTCTGAGTGCATCTATGAAAAACCTGCAGCTAACATCACGCTTAATGGTGAAAGACTGAAAGCTTTCACCAAATCAGGAACAAGAGAGGCATTCTCAGTCTCCCCACTCCTGTTCAATATTGTACTGGAAATTCTAGCCAGCACAATTGGGCAAGAAAAAGAAATAAATGTCATCAGGATGAGGAAGGAAAAAAGTAAAACTATCTTTATTTGCAGGTGACATGATCTTATGTGTAGAAAACTGTAAGGAATTCACTGAAAATATATATTAGAACAAATATATGAGTCACAAAGGTTTCAGGATACAAGGTCAAAATAAAAACCAAGTTCTATATACTAGCAATGAACACTGTAAAATGAAATAAGTAAATAATTCCATTTACATTTGTATCTGAAAGAATAAAACACTTGGGAATAAGTTTAACAAAAGAACTGTAAATTTTGCATGGTGAAAACTATAAAACATTGCTGAAAGGAATTGAAAGAAGACCTAAACAAATGGAAAGACAGGCCTAAATGGAAAAACATCCTATGTTTATGGATTAGAAGACTTAATATGGTTAAGATAGCAGCACCATGGTTGGATGGCATCACTGACTCGATGGACATGAGTTTGAGCAAGCTTCGGGAGTTGGTGATGGACACGGAAGCCTGGCGTGCTGCAGTCCATGGGGTCACAAAGAGTCAGACACGACTGAGTGACTGAACTGAACTGAGCAACATCAACCAAATCAATCTATAGATTTAATGCAGTCTCTATCAAAATTCAGTTGGCATTTTTGTACAAATTGATGCTAAAATGTACATAGAAATATGAAAGACCTAAAATCTTCAAACAATTTTGGAAAAGAAGAACAGAATTGGAGAACTCACACCTTCTAATTTCAAACTTATTGCACAGTTATAGGACTTGAGACTGTGTGACACTGGCATAAAGCTAGACTATAGATTGATTGGGTAGAATTGGGAGTCCAGAAATAAATCCATATATTTATGTTCAATTGATTTTTGACATGGGTGCCAAGATCATTCGATGGGGAGAGAAGAGTCTTTTTAAGAAATGGTGGGACTTCCCTGATGGTTCAGTGGTTAAGACGTTACCTTCCAATGCAGGGAGTGCAGGATTGATCTCTGACTGGGGAGCTAAGATCCCACATGCCTTGGAGTCAAAAAAACAAAGCATAAAGTATAAGCAATGTCATAATAAATGCAACAAAGACTTTAAAAAATGGTCCACATCAAATAATCTTTAAAAAAAATGGTAGTGACAATTGGAATCACACACCCAAAGAGTAAGGTCAGATCCCCACCTCCCATCATGTACAAAAGGTAACACAAAATGGATCATAGTCCTAAATATAACAGTGGGAGCTATAAACCCTTAGAATAAAACAAAGGAGTTAATGTTCATGAGAAACCTAAAATCTTCAAACAATTTCAGAAAAGCAGAATTGGAGAACTCACACCTTCTAGTTTCAAACTTACTGCAAGTTACAGGAATTGAGACTGTGTGGCACTGGCATGGGGTAGAACTGGGAGTCAGGCAACACAAAACCCACAAGGGTACAAAACAGATAGGTAAATAGGGCTTCATGAAAATTGTAAAGCCTTGTGCCTTAAAATGGCAAGAAAGTGAAAAGACAACCCATATAATGGGAGAAAAAAAATTATAAATCATGTATCTGATCAGGATCTTGTCTATACAGAGAATTATTTACAAGACAAATAATCCAAATGAAAAATCCCAAGGAAGACATACAAATTGCAATAAGCCCATGAAAAGATGCTCAACACCACTTGCCATTAGGGAAACACAAATCAAAAGTGCAATGAGAGACAACTTCACTCTCTCTGCTGCTGCTGCTAAGTCGCTTCAGTCGTGTCCAACTCTGAGCGACCCCATAGATAGCATACCACCAGGCTCCCCCGTCCCTGGGATTCTCCAGGCAAGAACACGAGTGGGTTGCCATTTCCTTCTCCAATGCGTGAAAGTGAAGTCGCTCAGTCGTGTCCGACTCTTAGCGACCCCATGGACTGCGGCCCCCCAGGCTCCTCCGTCCATGGGATTTTCCAGGCTAGAGTACTGGAGTGGGGTGCCACTGCCTTCTCACTCTCTCTAGGATGACTCATATAAAAAAGATAGACCCTTACAAGCACTGGTAAGGATGCAGAGAAGATGGAATCCTCACACGTTGCTGGTGGTATTGTAAAATGGTTCAGTTACTTTGGAAAACAGCTAGATGATTCCTCAAAATGCTAAAGACAGAGTTACATAAGACCTGGCATCCATTCCTATGTATACACACCCAATAGAATTGAAAATAGATATTTGCACAAATGCATGTACACACATGTGAATAGATATTTTATTTTATATTTATATTAACATATTATATTTCTATGTTCATTATTTATAAGAGGCAAGAAGTAGAGACAACCTTAATGTCCACGAGCAACGGATGGATAAACAGCATATGGTATATTTATACAATGGAATGTGATTTGGCAATAAAAAGGAACAAGGTACTCAAACATGATAATACATGGATGAACATATCGGGTTGGCCAAAAAATTCATTTGGGTTTTTCCATAAGCTCTTACGGGCAAATCTGAACAAAGTTTGGCCAACCCAGTGTCATGCTAAATAAAAGCTACCTGTCACAAAAGACCACATATTGTGTGATTCCATTTATACTAAATGTCCAGCGTGGGCAAATCCATAGAGAGGAAAGTAGACCAGTGGTTGCCGGGCTGGCAGCAGGGCAGAATGGGGAGCGACTGCTAATGGGTTTGGAGTTTCTTTTTGGGATGATGAGAACATTTTGAAGTTGGACAAGAGTAATGGTTGCACAACTCTGTGAATGTACTAAAAAGCATTGAACTGTACACTTTGAAAGAGTGATACGTGTGATATGTGAATTATATCTCAACAAAATGGTTATTTAAAAGGGGAGGGGCTCAATTTCACTGGAAATATAGGGATAGAGAAAGGTTAAGTGACATTGCTGCTGCTGCTGCTAAGTCGCTTCAGTCGTGTCCGACTCTGTGCGACCCCATCGATGGCAGCCCACCAGGCTCCGCCGTTCCTGGAGTGGGTTGCCACTGAGGAAGCAAACAGACAACCAGGCTGTGGACATTTCACAGGACAATATGCTCAGTTTCTTCAATAAGTCAACCGCATGGAAAAACATTTTAAAAAAATAAACAAGACGCTACAATTGAATGCTATGTGTAGACCTTCCGAGGATCCTAACTCAAACAAATCACCTGGAAAACCATGTTGATGAGAGTATCAGGATAACTCGATCATGCACTGGATATTAGATGATGCCGTGGGATTGCTGTTAATTTTGCTAGGTGTGACAATGAATGCTATTGATATTATGTCCTTATATTAGAGGAATACGGAAGTATGTTGGGATGAGATGTCGTGTCCAGGATTGGCTTTCTCTATTTATACAGCTGCACCATGCAGCGTACAGGATCGTATTTCCCCAACTAGGGATTGAACCTGTGTGCCCTGCAGTAGAAGCACAGAGTTCTAACCACTGGATGTCAAGGGAACTCCTCCTGGATTTGGCTTTATATTCCCTTTCACGGCAACAAAATAATGGAAAGGGACAAATAAAGCAGGTAAAATCTCAGTAATCTTTGAATCTGAATGATGGTCTGTGGGGATTTATTATGCTCTTTTTACTTTTGTGTATGTTTGAAACGTTCCTAAAAAAACTTTAAAAAATTATTTATGTTTTAGTTTTGGTTGCCCATGGCCTTGGTCGCTGTGTGCAGGCTTTCTCTAGTGACAAAGCGTGGGAGCCACTCTCCAGAGGTGAGCGGGCCTCTCATCACAGTGGCTTCTCTTGTCGCAGAGCACAGGCTCTAGGTGCACAGGTTCGGTAGTTGCAGCTCACTGGCTTAGTAGTCCCGCAGCACATGGGATCTTCCCGGGCCGAGATCAAACTCGTGTTCCCTGCCTTGGCAGGCAGATTCTTAACCACTGGACCACCAGGGAAGTCCCCAAACTTTTTTTAATGTTATGAAAAAGATCCTGCCTGTGTGGCATCAGGCAAGCCCCTCCTCTGAAGGTGGGTTTGCACATCTATAAAATGGGGTTGGTAGCTGTCCCATTTCACAGATGAGGAGACTGAGGTTTAGAGGGGTGGTATGACCTGCCCAGGTCAGCGCTGGAGAAGCCAGTATTTGAGTCTGAACCCACTCAGCTCCAGACCCTGCCTGTCACCTCCTTGCTTCTCTGAGCACGTGGTGGCTGCCTCAGCAGTTTTCACCTTTGGGGTGTATGTGTGTGCGTGAGTGTGTGAGACCTCAGGGCCTGTCTGAGGCAGCCTGAGGCCCGTCTGGAGGTGGAGTCTGTTTTCTTTCCCTAGCAGGCACAGTGGACACTGGGACATCCTTTGAGCTGGCAGCAGCTCTTACACGGGCCCCTCAGTCCACCCTGCCCTAGGTCACCCTCTGCCCCCCGCTCCGGATGTCCAGGAGCCAGGCTCGGCAGCCCAGGCAGCCGGACAATGGGCCCTTTGGAGGCCTGACCAGGACCTGGGCCCCGGCTGTGGGCTGTGGCCGAGGCCGCCACAGAAGGTCGCTTGTGGCTGGTTGAGGATGCAGCCAGAAATAGGTCCTGCTGGGCACGAGCTCCTGAAGGCCCCACCCTGGATTCAGCCTGGGAATGTGGGTATTTGTGGTGCTGAGGGGAGGAAAGCTTCATCAGGAAAGCAGGCCTATTTTGGGGCCTTCGGGAGGCAGGGAGGAAAATGGGCGCCAGCCCTGAAAACATCCACGCTCAGCCCCCCTCTTTAGTGCAGAGGCACGAACACAGGCTCCTGAATCCCTCCCTCTGGGTGCAAACCCTGCCTCTGTGTCCGCTGGGCATGTGGTCTGCTGGCCATGCAATTGGTTATTTCCTGCCTTGAGCCTTACTTTGCTCATCTGTATGGTGGGACAAACCACGAGGCCTTCATGGGTTGTAAGGATTCCTATGACACATGCGCAGCTCCGGGAATAGTCTGTGCTCATGATGTACCTGTCATTAAAGTGTTTCTACCACCTCTCCTTCCCGCCTCTGGCAGGGGGCTGCTCCTGTCCTTGGATGGGCCCTGAAGGGCCTGAAAGGTGATCTGTGGCACAGTTTTACATCATCCCTGTTTGGGGAATCAAAGCACTGGAGCCCAGGCAGAGGCCGGCAAACCCCCCACCTCGCTTCCCCTCCCCAGCACGGCTCCCCGGTTCTCCTGCCGGCTCCCCAGGTCCGCCCTGTTCTGCAGCCTCTTCCCATGATGCACTGCAGGAGTCGTGCTCAGAGCCGGCAGTGGGAGGGATTCCAGGCGTTTTTTTTCCCCTGCATGACTTTTACATCTGCCTCTCTTTGCCTGAAGCTGGGTGATGGCGGCTGAACACCAAGGAGCTTTGCAAGTCTAGGCCTGTGGTTCACAGACAGATACAAACCCAGGTTCAAGTCCAGAGTCATCCGGGCAGCCGTGGGCCCTTGGACAAAGGAGAGATGGAACTTGTACTTATCTAGTTCTTCTGGAAGCCAGGGGACCAGGTCTCCCTCCTCCCGCCCCCCAGGATGTCCTTGAAGTTATTTTTATGTGTTGCTAGAAACCTGAATTGTAGACAGAGCCAAAAGCACGAGGAGGTTTCCCTTGTACCGTGGGTCTTGCCCAGCGGAGCTTGGGCCATTCCTAGCAGACTGATGGAGTCTGTCCAAATACTCCACTGTGTGTGTGTGTGTGTGTGTGTTTAGGGGGGAGGCTGGTCCTTGTCCCTCTAGAGTCTGGAGGTCATTGTTTCGAGGGCCCTGGTTGGTTGGCACAAAGATGAGGAATGAGGATTTACAGAGGCTGTGTAAAGGATGCAGTCGTCCTGGGGTCTCTAAGGCCTGCGTGAAAATTCAGAATGCTCGTGAATTTCAGTCATCCATCGTCCATCCATCCATCCATTCATTCATCACATATAGAACCAGGATCTTCTTGGTGTGTGGGGGGGGTGGCGATCACCCACCAAACACATGGAGCCCTGCTTCCAAGGAGCTCACAGATCTGACCGCTTCACTCTCCAACTCAACAACCCCCCTACCCCCAGTGTCCATGGGAGATGCTGTAATCTTTATACTGTGACAGGGACGAGACACGGCAATGTTCCCTGCCCCCTCACTTAGGCCTCGTAAAAGAGGATCTTAAACTTGCCCATTCAGCGCTTCCTTCTCCCCTCTGCAGAGAGCTCTCCCTTTCCCAGCCTGATTCTCCAGAAGGGGGAATGCAGAGCAGAGGGGCGTGCTTGCTGGGGCAGTTTTGGGCTGTTCTTTACCGGGGGGCTCTGCCAAGCAGAGAGCGCAGGAAGGGACTGGAGTTCCCGAGGCTGAGTGGAGCTGTAAATGAAGACTTCAGTGGGCAGAGAGAGGCAGGAGAGCCATGTTCATTCTGGGGCTGCCAGCGAGGGGTTCTGGAGTAGAATTTGATATGAGAGCCGCGCAGAGTCAGGAGAGGGGATTGGAAATGGTCGCTGAGGGGTAGAAACAGGACCCTCCCTAATCTTCTTTGCAAGACAAAAAATATCGAAGGGACTTCCTTCGTGGTACAGTGGATAGGAGTCCCCCTGCCAATGCAGGGGACACGGCTTCGATCCCTAGTCTGGGAAGATTCCACATGCCGCGGGGCGACTAAGCCCGCGTGTTGTAACTTCTGAGCCTGGGCTCTAGAGCCTGCGAGGCACAATTACTGAGCCCACATGCTGTAGCGCCTGAGCCTGTGCGCCTAGAACCTGTGCTCTGCAACAAGAGAAGCCACCGTAATGAGAAGCCCGCGTGCTGCAGTGAAGAGTTGTCCCCACGCTCTGCAACTACAGAGAGGCCACGTGCATCAATGAAGACTCAGTGCAACCAAAAATAGCAAATACACATTTTTTAAAAATTGGAAATCCCTGTAAATAATATGTGGGTGCTGTCCCAAACTCCGTTTTTTTTTTTTGTCCCCCCTACACCTTGAGGCATGTGGGATACAGGATCTTCTTAGTTCTCTGACTAAGGATGACTGGATAGTCAGGAAGGTCCCCCAAACTCCTTTTAATGAGACTTTGTAGGGAAGGGGCCACGTGGGGCCCAGCAGTTACTAGGGTTACATTACATGGCTTACTGGGCTTTCCATGATCTGTGGGCTGCCCACCTTTTCAACTTTATCACTTATCTCTTCACCTTTTCCCTCCCCCGACTCCTTATCCAAACCCTGCATTACAGCCTGATCCTTTGACCTCCCACTGGCCTTGCTGTGACCTCGGCCTGGAACCACCTCTGCCCCCACACCGGGACTGCTTTGAAGCATTTGGTCTTCTGTGTGCACTCTCTCTCTCTCTCTTCTCTCCCTCGGTCACTGGGTTGACATGCCCAGACTACTCTCCTTTAGTTTTCTCCTTCAGTATGACTTTTAATGCAGTCCTAGACAGATGAATGTAAACGTAGCTCACAGGTGAGTTTTACCAGTCTGTTCACACTCAGCACGACGTGCAGACAAATAAATAGACTACCCAGGGAAGTGGCATTGCCTGGCACTTTGCCTTTCTGGTTCACAATAAACCACAGTAATTAATTTATTAAAAATATCCTTTGGGCACCTACTACCTCCCAGATATTCTGTTGAGTGCTGGTGATAAAAGTATACTTAGTGGAATTCAAGTCTACAATCCAAACCCTAGCCCAACACCAACCTTAAACACAACACTTACCCCAATACCAGCCCTAATCCCAATGCCAATCCCAATCCCAAAGCCGATGCTAACCCTGATCTAACCTCAATCCTTTCCTGACCAAAGCCAATACCAAGTCTACCCTGAACCGAAACCTAACCCTAACCCTAATTCTAACCTTTGGGTTAAAAACCTTTTAGTAAATGTTTGTCTCCTTTTCTGCTGTAGACAGTGGATTGTGCCAAGTAGTAACGAAACTCACCTGATTCTGGATGAGCCAGTGCCTTCAGACTGGAAAAGGTAGAAGGCAGGTGAGACCAAGATGAACACCAGCCCAATCCAGGGGATAACTTTGAAACACAGGGGTGTATATTTTCATGTAAGTCCCCAAGAGCCCATTTTCCAAAATTACGATCCTTACTGCAACCCTGCCTGACTCAGCTGGTATCTGCTGACTCCTCCCCTCGCTGATCTCTGGGTCACACAGACCTCTTCTTTCCGTGAATGCCTTGAGCTCCTTCTGCCCTCAAGGCACCCAGATGTTGTTCCCCTCACCTGAAATACCTTTCCTCTCCTCCTCATCTGGCTGACTCCTTCTCAGTCCTCAAGTCCCTCTGAAATGTCACTTCCTGCCCTGCCTGCCCTCTCCCCCCAGTCTCGTTTTTTATATCTTTCATGCTCATGAATCCCAGGGTTTCCTTTGAGAACATTTGTGGATATTTGTGGCCATGTGTTTGTTTGCATGTTTATTTCTTTAATGTGTCTCCCCAGCCAGACGGTGACCTCTTTCAGAGCAGAGATGTTGTTTTGTTCTCTGCTCTAGCCCCAGGAAACAGCACAGGGCTTGGCACACAGCAGACCTGCAGAAAACTTGGGTGATCGAACAAAGGAATGAATGAAGGACTGCAATTTCCACTTCTTCATAAAAGTGAAAGAAAGTTTCCAGCTAAAGGCAGCTCCTGACCAGGGAGTTTGTCCTAGGCCCTTTGCTGAGCCCCGGGGAAGCTAGGAGAGAGGGGAGGTGTCTCCCAGAGCAGGCAACCATCCGTTTCTGCTTCCAGGCTTACTTGGAAACAAACAGAGGTTTTTTTGAGAATCCATTTCCTCATTTCAGAGTCTCCAGAATACTGACTGGGAGGGTTACAGGTATCGTCCTCACTGTTCTACAAAATGCTTTTGCCCAGAGAAGTAAAAATGCCTGTGTGGGTCACCTGGCTGGTTGGCAGCAGTGCCTAAACCCTGTCTCCTTGTCCCCAGCACTTGGCATTGACTCTTCCTTTCCTTCTGCCCCTGAACCTGAAGGTGCTCAGCTGTGTCTGCCTCCAGGAACTCAGCAGCACACCCGTTGCCATGGGAACCCTGACACACTCCAGGCCCATCTTCCCATTTTGTTGACAGGCATGTTGACACTGGTGGTGGAACCAGACTTAGGCAAATGAGTCGGAGGTTAGTACCCTGGGTCTCCAGCAGATTCTTCACACCTAAATTCTTCCTCCTTTTGGAGGGTCAGAAGAAGGACCTGAGTCACAAGGATCACTGCTGTTTATTGAGCACCTACTGGTGACACGCCTGGGTGAACTGCTTGTTATCTTGCTGGAACTTTATAATTATTCAATTTACCAGCTGAAGAAATGGAAGCACAGAAAGTTTCAGTCACTTGTGCAAGGCACGCAGCTGGTAAACGTTGCTGGTGGTATCTGAACCCACCCAGATCTACTGGGGTCTAGAATCTTAACTTTATACTTAAAGAAAATCCCAGAAATGTCAAGGAAACTCTGCCCAAATGTTAGCAAAGCTGCCTGGTCCAGATAACTGCACAGCGTGGCCTGGGGAGCATCCTGTGAGGCCGCGGGTGATTCGGGCCCCGCCCTCAGTTCGCTGACAGTTTGGCCCCGCCCCTCTAGCGCTGGCAGAGCTTGGCTCCGCCCCCGCAGGCAGAGCGTGACTTCCATTGGCCACCGTTTCCATGGTTACGTGGGGCCTGTGGAGCGTTCGTTTCCCGACACGTGTCCCCCGGAGCCGCCCGGAATTTGACAGGGGACCACGTGCGCGGCAGCGCGGGAGCCAGACAAAGGGCCGGGGAAGGCGGGGAACGAAGCCTGCGGAGAGGCCAGCGTGGCCGTTGGATCCGGCGGGGGTGAGCTCCACGCTCCTCCTGAAAGGAGGAGGAGCCTTCCACCTTCGCCTTTTTGTATTTTTGGAGGAAAGAAAAAGCAAAAAAGAATTAATGCGGAAAGCGCTGGGGGAGAGGATTCCAGCCAGCCCCACCTGCCCTCCTTCCTCCCAGAAAAATCTGGTACGTGGGCATCTTTTAAGGCGTGAGAGCCCACAGGGTCCTTACCTATGCACTGGTCTTCTAACCCCGCCTTGACTTCAGTCCTTGAAGTTTCAATTCTCTTTCGCTGGCTTGTTCGGGAAGCAGAAGCTTAAGTATGGTTGTTTTGATGCTTGAAAAATGAAACCCAAGGAATTGTGGGGGGTTTTGTCATCCATCCATCCTACAAGGGCTACTACATCTCCAGTCGTGATGATGTAACCCCTGCCCCCAATTTCTTCACTGAGTCCCTGGACTCTGTGCCTAGCCAGGACCTGGGCTGGACCACTAAGGTCAGTGCAGTAGACAGATACTCATCCTGTCTTCATGGCCCTGGTTGGAGCATTGCCATCTTTCCGGTCTCCAGGCCAGATGCCCTTAATATTCCCCTACCCCCCATTCCCATCACCAGTTGTATCTGCTTCCGATTGCTGCTGTAACAACTCAACACAAATTTAGCAATTAAAACAACACAGATGTACCATCTTGCAGTTCTATAGGTCAGAAGTCTGACACAAATCTCACTGGGCTGAACTCAAGGTGCTGGCAGCCCGCTTTCCTTCTGGAGGCCCTGGGGGAGAATCGTTTCCTTGCCATTTCCAAGCTGCCCTTGTTGCTTGGCCTGTGACCCAGAAGTTGGGTCTTCCTTTACTGTGAGACTGACTCTTCTTCCCTCTTCCAGGGTAAGAACCCTTGTCATCACATTGGCCAACTAGACCATTCAGAATAATCTTATCTCAAAGCCAGGTGATCAGCAATCTCAATTCTATCTGCAATCTTAATTCTCCCTGCCAAGTAACATAAAATATTCATCCGTGTGGGGATCAGGATGTGGACATCTTTGGGGGCATTATTCTGCTGACCGTACTAGTCCTGACAAGTGGACCTTCCAAACCTCCATGCAGTGCTCTTCTTCTCTCTTCCCTTTCTGGCTGCCCCCATCTCTGGCAGGATACTCACAGTGGCCCCCTTTCTATCATCTTCCTATTTCTCACCCCTTCTCTGTCCTCAGGCCCTAGGGTGAGTGCTTCAAGATACAAGCCCCAGGCTTCCCTGGTGGTTCCTTGGTAAAGAATTCACCTGCCAATGCAGGAGACATGGGTTCACCCCCTGATCTGGGAGGACCCCACATGCTGAGGAGCAACTAAGCCCATGCACCAGAACTACTGAGCCTGCTCTGGAGCTGGGAAGCTGCAACCACTGAAGCCCGGGAGCCCTGCAGCCCCTGCTCCACAACAAGAGAAGCCTCTGCAATGAGAAGCCCATGCTTGCTGCAACTACAGAAAAACCTGCATCAAAGACCCAGGACAGCCAAGAGTTAAAAAAAAAAAGAGAACAAGCTCCGTGGCCCCAGTCACCTGCAGGTGAGAGTTCAAACTGTATTGGGGCACAAAGGGCCTCCACCTGCCTTCCCCACCCACTCGGCCCTGTTGGCTCCCCCAGGCCCATCCTCACTCTCTCTGCCTCACTGCTCTTTGCTCCTGTAATACTAAATCACTTCCGGTTCTCTTTATTTCCCAGGGCATCTGACACCTCCTGGCCTTTCTGGATTGTTCACCCATCTTTATTTATCTCCCCCAGGAAACCTCCTCTGACCCCTAGGTCGAGTAAAGGGGCTGCTTCATTGTCCTGCCCAGAACCTAAATGTGCACCGACCATGGCGACTTTAAGAAATCTCACCCCTGCCTCCTCGTGACTCCGCGAGGCCCCTGTGATGAGCCCCTTGCCAGGGGCACTGTATGTCACTCGCTTCTTTTGCCCGCATCCACCAGCATCTGTTGGCCACAATCAGTTCAGGTGCTTGGTGGTGGGTATGAGGAGACCAGCTGGGCTATTCTGGAAAGGATAAAATGGATGGAAAAGCCCTTTCCTTCCTAATATGAGAGGACTTTTGCTTGGATTCTGGCTGCCAGGATAGAGTAATAATAACAGGCACAAAATGGCAGGCAACACTGCCCGCTGCTCTGCATCAGGATCTGCTAAGCACTTACCTGTGTTGTCAACTGATTCGGACAACAGCCTTGGTGGGACCAACCTTGTCTGCAGCCTCATTTAATAGCTGAGAACCTGAAGCTTGGGAGGTTAAGCTTGGGCCAGGAAAGCATCTTGGCCACCCCAGGGCCCTGTTTGGAGCGGGGATAGTGGGAACCAGTGGACGGGTGGTCAATAATGAGGAGTCCCCCTCCTTGGGCAGGGAGCTATGGCTGGCTCAGCCTTGGGTGGAATTGGCCTGACCCACCCCCCCACACCGGGGAGCAACTTCCGGGATGTACTTCCTGTGACCTCTTCTTTGCATTCACTTACTGTTTCCTTTTCCTCATGCTTCTGCCAGCCCATTGTCCTCTTCTTCCCTCTCTGGCTTGTTTGACCAGGATATGTAGGCAAGAGGTTCATTTTCAAAAGTAAAGGAAGAGGAATGGGGAGTTAGCGTTTGACAGGGACAGAGTCTCAGTTTGGGAAGATGAGAAAGTTCTATGTGTGGATGGTGGTGATGGTTGTCCAGCAGTGGGAATGCACTTAAGGCCACTGAACAGTGCACTTAAAGATGGTTCAAACGGCGTTTCTTGTGTTATGTACATTTTACTTCAGTGAATAAATTGCAAAAAAAAACCAAACCAGATCCAAAAGAGGGAAGAAAAGCGCTTCACATTCGCAGAAATTTTGAAGATCGGCTTCCCACTGAAACTTTGTTGTTTCTTAAGCCTCTCCCGGGGCCAGGCCACATGTGTTCTCACTTCACCCTGAAACAACCTCCAGGAGAGAGGTGGCCTCCTCCCTGGCCGACGAGGAGACTGAGGCTTAGCGACCGGAAGTGGTGAGGCTGTGTTTAAAGACAGCAGCCGTCTAGTTCTTAGGTGCAGTGTGAGGGAAGGGTTAGGAGTTCGGGCTTAAAATGGGCTCACCTCCTGTCTGCCATGAGACCTTGAGCAAATGTTTCCGGTTACTGACCTTCCTATTCTGACAACTGGGGACAATAACAGTGTCCTCCCAAGTGTGGTGGGAGAATTTGATGAGATGATGTTGGATGTTAGCACAGGGCCTTGGCCACCATCAAGGGTAAAATTCCCTCTGGAGTCCTGCTAGGGTGCTTCAGTGGACACAGGGCTTGCCGTGAGACCAGAAGACCTATGTCAGCCTGACACTGATTTTCTCTGTGACCTTGGGGAGGTCCCCTCCCCTCCCTGGGCCTCACATTTCTCAATAAAGTTAGATGGGATTGGCGCTTGGTGGCAACCTACATGGAAAGGAAATTCAAAAAAGAGGGTGTATATGTATACATATGGATGATTCCCAGGTAGCTCAGACAGTAAAGAATCTGCCCACAGTATGAGAGACCCAGGTTCGACCTCTGGGTTGGGAAGATCCCCCTGGAGAAGGGAATGGCTCCCACTCCAGTATTCTTGCCTGGAGAAGTCCATGGACGGAGGAGTCTGGCGGGCTACAGTCCATGGGGTTGTAAAGAGTCAAACACAACTGAGCGACTAACACACTTCCACATTTTCACCCGGATGATTCACTTTGCTGTGCAGCAGAAACTGATACGGCAGTATAAAGCAACTAAACTCCAATTTAAAAAAAAGTTGGGAGGGAGTAGGTGTGCAGGGCTCTTTCCAATTCTGGTTTTCTAGGGTTTCATTCATAGCCTAGACATCTTTAGAATCAGTGCTCCCTGTCTGGCCCATCCTCCAGTTGGAAGGGCTGGGCCAGATCTCCAGTTATACTTTTACCTTCTGATTTTTTCAAGAACGTTTCATCCCCAGCAAGAGGAAGATGTCAGAGTTTTAGGATCCCAGGGTACCAATCTCTGCCAGCCATGTGGGCCAAGGTTGGGAACAGACTTGGGCTCTGACAGAAGTGCAAGCAGGAACTCTGGCCACCCCAGGGTGAATTCTGACCGGTTCCTGCCATTGGCTTGAGTTGTTTCCTGGTGGTTCTGGGTACAAAACACTTGTATGAACTGTATATGGACTCACTTGTATGGACTCACAACTACATGTGAGTTTCAAGATCTCAGAGATGGCTTTGTTTTTCCTGTATCTCCCACCATCTTCACAGGGTTGGGCCCAGGGGTGGTTCCTCAGAAACCCCACAGTCCTAGGTCCCTGGATGTTGAGGTCAAGAAAAAAAGAAGGGTGGGGTTTCAGCTGCAGGCTGGAAGGCAGAAGATGCACAGGGCAGGGCAGGTGGGCTGGAGCACCCTGGGGACTCTGGGGTGGACTGGGTGGTACCAACAGTGCTCAGCACAAGAGTACTTAGAAAACGAGAACTGGGCTGTGTGGAAATTCCCTGGTGGTCCAGTGGTTAGCGCTCTCAATGCTGGGGCCCTGGGACAGGGAACTAAGATCCCACAAGCTGTGTGGCAAAAAAAAAAAAAGAAGAAGAAGAAGAAGAAGAAAGAAAGAAAGAAAAGAAAAGAAGAGGAAAAAAAGAACTCACTGGCTGTGTGATGGCTGGTGTGACTGGAGTGGGGATGGGAAGAGGTGGGCAGCAACTGCAAGAGATGAGGGAGGAGAGGTCTCCTTCGGGGTGGGGGGCTTGGCAGCCACATGGGGCTTTGGCTGATGGAGCATTAGCTGATGGAAGAGGGTTTTTGAGAGAAGGCTGGGTCAAGGCTGACCCCAGAGTTTTGGGTCCCCGGGGCTACTTGGTGGATAAAGAACCATTAGCTGAGATGAGAAAGCAAGTTCTGGTGGGGAGAACAGAAGTTCTTTTCCAGTATTTTACATTTGAGATGCAGATTAGATCACAAGGTAGGTGTTGACAAGAGGCCTCCAGGTTCAATGCGGAGGGCTGGGTGAAGATGTGAATGTGGGCTCCAGAGGGGTGCTGGAAGGCCCCAGATCTGATGAGACCACCCAGGAAGTGAGAGGAGAGGGGAAGCTTGTATTGTTTCCTGGGAACTGCTGTGACAGAGTACCAGAGCTGGTGAAAGTGAAAGTATTAGTTGTTCACTTGGGTCCGACTCTTTGTGACCCCGTGGACTGTAGTCCACCAGGCTTCTCTGTCATGGTATTCTCCAGGCAAGAATTCTGGAGTGGATTGCCATTTCCTCCTCCAGGGGATCTTCCCAATCCAGGGATTGAACCCGGGTGCCTTGCAGGTAGATTCTCTACCGCTAGCGCCACCTGGGAAGCCAAAGCTGGTAGCCTAAAACAGTAGAAAGTGCTTCTTTCAAAGTTCTGGAGATCAAGGTGTCAGCATGGCCATACCTCCTGGAGACTGGATAGAATCCATCATTGCCTCCTTCTGGCTTTGGGTGGTGGCCGGCAGTCCTTGGCTTGCAGCTGCACCACTCTGATCTCTGCCTCCACTGTCATCTGTCATCTGATCTCTCACGGTGTGTCTCTGTCCTCTTCTTGTAAGGACACAAGTCAAATTGGAAAAGGCCCGCCCTCCATGACCTCATCTTGACTGATGACACCGACACAACCCTGTTTCCAACAAGGTCACATTCTGAGGTACAATGCGAGGGTAGAACTTCAAATGTCTTTTAAAAATATATATTTATTTGGCTGCGCTGGGCCTTGGATGTGACATGTGGAATCTTTAGTTGCGCCATTTGAACTCTTAGTTGTGGCTCTAGTGTGGGCTCTAGTTCCCAGACCAGGGATTGAACCTGGGCCCTCAGCACTGGGAGCACAAAGTGTTAGCCCCTGGACCATCAGGGAAGTCTCCAAAATATCTTTTAAAAAGCATTCTATTAGAAATATTTCAGGTTATCTTTTTTGGTATATTGTGGAAAAATACACAAGACATGAAACTTAACCATCCTAACCATTTTTAAGTGTAGACTTTTTTTTTTTTTAATTAATGTATAATTGATTTACGGTATCATATTAGTGACCAGCATAATGACTCAATATTTTTATAGATTATACTCTGTTTAAAGTGTACAGTTCTGGGGTTTCCTGGAGGTCCAGTAGTTAAGAACCCACCTTGCGATGCAGGGGACACTGGTTTGGTCCTTGGTCCAGGAAGGTCCCACATGCTGGGGAGTGACTAAACCCATGTGTCATGACTTCGAATCCATGTGCTCTAGAGCCTGTGCTCCACAGCAGGAGAAGCCACTGCAACAAGAAGCCTACACCCCGCAACTGGAGCATAGCCCCTGCTTGCCACAGCAAGAGAAAAGCCCGCGCACAGCGGTGAAGACCCAGCACAGCCAAAAATTTTAAAATGAAGTGTACGGTTTTGTGGCCTTAAGCACAGTCATGTTTTTATGCAACTGTCCCAACATCCATTCCCAGAACTCTTTTCATTCTGCAAAAACTGAAATTCTGTCCCCATTGTCCCCTCCCCCAATCCCTGGCAACCACTATTCTGTCTGTGTCTATGAATCTGACTGCTGTAGGTTCCTTACAGAAGCAGAATTGTACAGTACTTGTCCTCTTGTAACTGGCTTATTTCACTTAGCTTCATGTCCTCAGGGTGTGTCCATGTTGTAGCATGAGTCCAGATCTCCTTCCTTTTTAAGAGTGTTAACATGCTGGGAAAGATTGAAGGCAGGAAGAGAAGGGGATGACAGAGGATGAGATGGTTGGATGGCATCACTGACTCAATGGACATGAGTTTGAGCAAGCTCCAGGAGATGGCGAAGGACAGGGAAGCCTGGTGTGCTGCAGTCCATGGGGTTGCAGAGAGTCAGAAACGACTGAGCAACAGAACAACAAGGGCTTTTCTGGTGGTTCAGATGGTAAAGAATCTGCCTGCAATGCAAGAGACTTGGGTTCAATCCCTGGGTGGGGAAGATCCCCTGGAGAAGGAAATGGAAACCCACTCCAGTATTCTTGCCTGGAGGATTCCATGGACAGAGGAGCCTGACAGGCTACAGTTCATGGGGTCGCAAACAGTCGAATCTGACTGAGCAAATAACACTTTCACTTTAATACACACCAACACATATTTTGTGGAGTGGGGAGGGGTGGGGGAGGGACACAATTCAACCCATTATTGGGGTCAGAAGACTGAGTCTTGGTCATCCCAATATTAAGAGGCAAAGAATATAACAGCAAAGAAAGTTGAGGAGTGGTGGGGAGGCAGAGGGAAATCAGGAGAATGTGCCTTTAGTACCGAGGGGGAGTGATGGTCTGTGCCAGGGCTCCTTCTGGTCAAATAGGAGGTGGAAGGAGACAGGCCATGGGGGTTAGCAAGGGGGGGGACATTGGTGACCTGGACCAGACCAGTACTGGTGGAGGGGGAGGAGTGAAGCCTGTTGGCAGTAGGTTTGGAGAGACTGGGATGAGAAGCAGCAGGCACAGCAGGCAGATAACGCTTTTGATAAATTTTGTAATAAAAGGGAGCTGAGAAATGGGGTGATAGCTGGAGAGAGACATGCAGTCAGAGGTTTTGTAAAGATGAGAGTAGTTATTGGCTCCTCTGAATGCGAGTGAGAATAATCCAGCAGGGAGGGGAAATGGATGAAGGCGGAGGAAAGGGGGCATGGCTGGGGCATGTCCGGAGGACAGGGGGTTGGACTTGGTGACCAGGGCAGGGCTGGGCACCTCTGGAAGCAGGAGGGGACAGGTGCCAGGGGTCGGGGTGGTGGTGGCAGTCCCTGGATATTCTTTTTTAAAAGAATAATTGTATTAATATTTATTTTTGGCTGTGTTGGGTTGTTGCCGCTGTGAGCAGGCTTTCTCTACTGGCGCAAGCAGGGGGTACCCTCCACTGTGGTGCTGGGACTTCTCACTGTGGTGGCTTCTCTTGTTGAAGAGCACAGGCTCTAGGTCCCCTGGGCTTCAGTAGTTGTAGTCCGTGGGCTCAGTATTTGCTGCTCCTGGGCTCTAGAGCACAGGCTCAGTATTTGTGGCTCAGGGGCTTAGCGATCCCTCGGCCTGTGGGATCTTTCCAGATCAGGGATCAAACCCATGTCTCCCGCATTGGCAGGCAGATTCTTTACCACTGAGCCACTGGGGAAGCCCCCTGGATATTCTTATCATGTCCATCTGAAACAGAACAGGCTTGTAGGTGAGAGAGTCAGAGAGGAGGTGATGCTGACATGGTCTGGGGAGTAAGGAAGCAGAGGAGGAGTGAGTGGACCCGGGGAAGTGTAGAGCACGTGCAGAAAGAAAAACAGCTGCTATTCGTTAGCTGCAGATTTACCCCACGCCAGGCACCACGCGAATAGTATTTCATACATCTTATCGTTTAATTCTCCCATCAACTCTATGTGACATATATTTTTAATTTCCATTTTACAGATGTGGAGACTTTAGGACTTAGGAAGGTGATGTAACTCTCCTTGCGTCATATAACCTGTAAGTCTGACCTGAAGCCTGACTGCTGAACAAGTCTGTCCAAATCTCACAGGAAGCCTGGGGACTTTAATTTTGTCAATTATTAAATTACATTTTTTTCGTCCTGTCTGTAGAAGTACTGATTGTTTATTTCAGAAAATTAGAAAATTCAAAGTCACATAAATAAGAAAAAAAAAATTTAAATGGCTCTTATTTCACCACCCAGAAATAATCACTGTTAGAATGTGATTTCTTTGCAGTAGCTTTTTCAATGCATATTAACAGAGGCAGATGTAATGCGTTCAGCAAATCCTGTTTCCTTTCTCTTCCTGGCAGGCAACTAGACTACATTTCCCAGCCTCCCCTGCAGGTGGGCATGTGATTGAGTTCTGCTCAATGGAAGGTGGGAGGGAGTGATCTCACACACACACACACACACACACACACACACACACACACCCCCGTGCCTGACCCATAAGCTCTTCTGATCTTTCTTGCTTTCTCCTCTTGCTGCTCACAGGATGGGAAGTGGGAAGGACTCGGTGACGGACTCCAGGACCCTAAAGGGCAGCTAGACCATTGTCAGAAGGCTCCTGTGTTCCCAAATGACCAGTAGTATAGAGGTCCCCCTCCCCTGATAGTTCCATGAGGGTCAATGAACCTTGGCTGTGTTGTCACTGGACTCTGGGCGTTGTTCGTTAAAGCCTGAGACAGTGACATCACGTGAACATTGGAATCGTACTATGGATACAGTTTTCAGCTGATTTGTATTTATTATACTATTATTATTATTATAAGAGAAGAGGACGACAGGATGAGATGGTTAGATGGCATCACCGACTCAATGGACATGAGTTTGAGGAAACTCCGGGAGATGGTGAAGGACAGGGAAGCCTGGCATGCCGTAGTCCATGGGGTCGCAAAGAGTTGGACACGACTGAGTGAATGAAAAACAAATTATTATTACTTACCATTTACTGCAATCTTCTTTCATATTATTAATCAGTTTTGGATAGCTTGATTTCAATGGTAGGCCCTTATAATTATTTACTTACTCAGTCCCATATGGCTGGATATTTAGGTTGCTTCCAACATTTTGCTTTTATAAGTCATGCTCCAATGAACATCCTCATGATATATCGGGTCACCAGATCTGGATATGTTCCCGTTCATTTACCTCTGTTTCCTGTCTGAGCCCCTGCTTTACCCGGGCTTCAGGAGGTGCCCCAATTCCATCGACACTATATGTAAAAACGAGTGTAGTGGCGTGAAACGTACATTCTTGGATCAAGGTGTGTGAAAATCTTGATTTTTCTAGCATTGACCTCATTTTGCCCTTGTGTCCTCTTGTCTGCTGACTTTGTGGCAGTGGAGGAGGTGGGGTGACAAAACTCAAAGTCAGTCTCTTCCTTTGTCAAACAGCCTCTTTCAGTTAAGTGTCTGGTCAATTCAAAGCCCTTTCTCCTTGTGAGGGCGGTCCCTCTGCCCCCTGGGTGTCTCCTTGCCATTTCCCGTAGGTGGATCTGGCTGCAGGAGCTTCTGTGGTCTGAGGGGCTGAGGAAGCAGTGTCTGGTCCTGCTCGCTGTCACTGCACCTGCTCAGGTGTGGCTGGTTTGGTAGGCACTGGTCTTTGGGCATCTTGCTGATGATGGTGACTGTGGACCTTACTTTATGGACCATACTTCTCCTCTCTGAGTCAAGCCTCTTCTCCTCCGTGTTGGTTTACTAGGGCTGTTGCAAACTGGGTGGCTTCAAACAGCAGATATTTACTTATTCTGGAGTCTAGGAGTCTGAGATCAAGGTGCTGTCTGTGCCACGTTTCCTCTGAAGCCTCTACGGGAGGATCCTTTGTGCCTCTGCCCACTGCTGGCAGCCCCAGGCTTCTGGCCACATCACTCCGATCTCTGCGTGCGTCTCCTCCTCTTCTCATAAGGACGTTGGTCATATGAGGATGCCCATCCTAATATCCTCATCCTAACTCGGTGATGTCTTTCAAGAGCTCATTTCAAATAATTCACATTCACAAGTACAGGGCTGGGGTGGTTAGGACCTCAACATAGCTTTCTGGGGAACACAATTCAATTGTAATAGCCTCCCTGGATCCTCAGGGCTCCCTCTGCTCACTGTGGCAGGGAGGGTTCCTACTATGAGACTGTCCTCAGTCTCCTGGGGACCCACAGCCGTTTCCTCTCTCCTGCAGCCTGGCCCTGTGGGCTGTAGCATCAGGCCCAACATGGACACATCCCTGGCGGGGAACACAGGCACTACCTTGGGTCTCTGCATATCCCCTAAAAGTGAAAGTGAAGTCGCTCAGTCGTGTCCGACTCTTTGGGACCCCGTGGACTGTAGCCTGCCAGGCTCCTCCGTCCATGGGATTTTCCAGGCAAGAGTGCTGGAGTGGGGTGCCATTTCCTTCTCCAGGAGGATCTTCCCGCCCCAGGGATCTAACTCAGAGCTCCCGCACTGTGCATTTCGGGCAGATTCTTTACTGTCTGCGTCCCAGGGAAGCGCTTCCCATCCCCTGAACCTACCTGAATCGTTCTGCTGCCCTAGGACCCTCCGACCATCTCCTCCTGCCCTGAAAGGGCCTTCCACTCGCCCGCACTGTCTGGCAACAAATCTTTTTCTCTGTGCTACAGATGTTATCCCACATTCCGTCATGGGACAAAAGCCTCATGGTTTAAGTTTCATGGTGGTGGCAATTCGAGAGAGAAGAGGGAAAAAAATACTGAATTAGCAAAAGGGAGAACACAGCAGGAAACATTTCAAAGATCCTATGCCTGTTAAAATGTTTTTGATGGTAAGCCCTATTTGGCTTGACCTTTGAAAGTCTAAACAGATGAAAACCCTGATCTCCCTTTATCTGGCAGCCTGTTACTCCCATAGTAAATCCTGGCCAGACTTCCCTGTCTTTTCCTCTAAAGGCTTCTGGCCCTTGATTTCTTCTTCTGGGACACCTTCCTCCTACCCCCTGTGCTGGGGCATTTCCAGCTCATGCTGTGGTTCTCAGCTTGGACTACACTTCATTGGTGAAGCTGTTCCCGAGCCCCCAGACAGGTAACCCCCTATGACACGCGGCCATCACCTATTACGCTTGTGCCTGTGTGTTTTCCGTCTGTGACCTGCAGCAGACCACAGCTTCATGGGGGCAGGAGCCACACGTGCTTTGTTCTTGTGTTCCCACTGCTGGCACTTGGTAGGGCCCCACCCAGTGTTGGGTGAACGAATGAAAAGCCGTGAAAGTGACACAACATCGTTTTGTATTAGATTGAACCACGTGCGCATCCAACAAAACGTGGTCGGTTTTGACCCCCAGAAATTGCAATTGCCTGTGACTGAGGCCTTCCCAAACTCTCCTTTTTTTGTGGACTCCCATCACTGGGTGACGATCAGGTTCTTGGCTGAATGAGGGGGCTGCGGATGGTCTGAAATTTCCTGGGACTCTCCTTTCCCTCTTCCCCTCTTGTGTCGGGCATCAACCTTTCCAGGCCCAGAAGATTCTGTGTTGGGTGAGTCTGAATGTGTGTGATCAAATAGCCCACATGGTTTAGCCTCGTTCTCCAATTTCTAATTGTTCTCTGTTTCTCCATGCCCTCATGAGTTACCTTCCTGCATCATGGGTTGGAGGTTGACCACCATATGAGCTGGTATAGCCTCGCTGGTGGAGAAGGCAATGGCACCCCACTCCAGCAATCTTGCCTGGAAAATCCCATGGATGGAGGAGCCTGGTGGGCTGCAGTCCATGGGGTCACTAAGAGTCAGGCACAACTGAGCAACTTCACTTTCACGCACTGGAGAAGGAAATGGCAACCCACTCCAGTGCTCTTGCCTGGAGAATCCCAGGGACAGGGGAGCCTGGTGGGCTGCCATCTATGGAGTCGCACAGAGTCGGACACGACTGAAGTGACTTAGCAGCAGCAGCAGCCTCGCTGGTAAAAGCAATGGATTTAGTGTCAGACGGCCCTCAGTGTGGGGCCTGGCACACAGTAGCTGGCTCGATAAATGCTTGAGGAATGATGGAAAACAGATTGGAGTTTGAGCCCCAGCTCTGCTGCTTATTAGCTTCGAGGACTTGGGCAAGTTACGTACCGTCTCTGAGGCTCTGTCTCCTCACCTACCCACTGGGGGTAACCATGCACCCACCAGGTGGAGATGATGGAGGTAAAGGGCTTTGTTGGCCTTGGGTTTGGGTCCACGTGAGGCTTCCTAGTGGTGGGAGTTGACAGTGGTGGGTGTCTCTCAGCAGTGTCCTCTCTTCTCTTCCAGAATGTTCTAAGCCTCTCTTATCTGGCTTCCCAACTTCCTATCTCTTCCGCTCCGGCCACCCTGTGCCCCTCACCCAAGGATTAATCAGTGCTGTCATCTGCGGTCCTATCCCTTTCTGCTCAGAGCTCTGCAGGAGCTCCTCCTTGTCTCCCAAGTGATGTCCAGGCTCCTCCTGTGACCTCTGAGAAGCTCTCTGAGGTCAGCCTCACCTAGCCACATTTCCAGCCTTGGCTCTGATGACACTCCAGTGCTTCAACCAGACATGTCACTTGTTTCTGCCTCAGCCCCACCTAGCTTCCAGACTCCTGCTCTACTCAAGCTGTTTCTTCCACCTGGGATGTTCTTACCTCACCAAATAAGACGATGTTTGTCAACGAATTTTGATGTCAGATGGCCAACATAAAAAAAAAAAAAAAAAGAAAAGAAAAGAAAAAAACAACAGGAAATAAGAGGTTGGAGAGGATGCAGATACTTTGAAACCCTTGTGCTCTGCTGGTAGTCATGTAAAATTGTGCAACTGCTGTGGACAACAATATGGCGGCTCCTCAAACAGCTAAACGTACAAGTTATCATACGATCCAGCGATCCTACTTCTGGGTGTGTATCCCAAAGAACTGAAAGTAGGGACTTGAAGAGATATTTGTACACCTGTGTTCATAGCAGCATCACTCCCAGTAGCCAAGAGGTTCAGTTCAGTTCAGTCGCTCAGTCGTGTCCGACTCTTTGCGACCCCGTGAATCGCAGCACGCCAGGCCTCCCTGTCCATCACCAACTCCCGGAGTTCACTCAAACTCACGTCCATCGAGTCAGTGATGCCATCCAGCCATCTCATCCTCTGTCGTCCCCTTCTCCTCCTGCCCCCAATCCCTCCCAGCATCAGAGTCTTTTCCAGTGAGTCAACTCTTCGCATGAGGTGGCCAAAGTACTGGAGTTTCAGCTTCAGCATCATTCTCTGCAAAGAAATCCCAGGGCTGATCTCCTTCAGAAAGGACTGGTTGGATCTCCTGGAAGTCCAAGGGACTCTCAAGAGTCTTCTCCAACACCACAGTTCAAAAGCATCAATTCTTCGGTGCTCAGCCTTCTTCACAGTCCAACTCTCACATCCATACATGACCACAGGAAAAACCATAGCCTTGACTAGATGGACCTTTGCTGGCAAAGTAACGTCTCTGCTTTGAATATGCTATCTAGGTTGGTCATAACTTTCCTTCCAAGGAGTAAGCGTCTTTTAATTTCATGGCTGCAGTCACCATCTGCAGTGATTTTGGAGCCCAAAAAAATAAAGTCTGACACTGTTTCCACTGTTTCCCCATCTATTTCCCATGAAGTGATAGGACCGGATGCCATGATCTTTGTTTTCTGAACGTTGAGCTTTAAGCCAACTTTTTCACTCAAGGCAACCCAAATGTCCATAGACAGATGAGTGATTAACAAAATGTGGTTCATCCATACAATGAGATATTATTCAGCCTTAATAAGGAATTCTGACTCCTGCTACAACATTTTGCTAATATTATACTAAGTAAAATATGCCAACCACAAAGACAAAAATCGTATGACTCCACTTACATTTGTGTGTGTTAGTCACTTGGTCATGTCTGACTGTTTGTGACCCCACAGACTAGCCCGCCAGGCTCCTCTGTCCATGGGATTCTCCAAACAAGCATGCTGGATTGGGTTGCCATGCCCTTATCCAAGGGATCTTTCTGACCCAGGGATTGAACCAGTGTCTCTCGTGACTCGTGCATTGCAGGTGGATTCTTTACTTCTGAGCCACTAGGGAAGCCCAATTCCACTTGTACGAGGTCCCTAAAGTAGTCAAGATCATAGAGTCAGAGGACTTCCTTGGCGGTCCAGTGGTTATGACTCCACGCTTCCAATGCAAGGGGCATAGGTTCCATCCCTGGTCAGGGAACTAAGATCCCACACACCAGGTGGTGTGGCCAAAGAATAATAACAATAAAAAAAGATCATAGAGTCAGAAAGTAGCATGTGTGGTTGCCACGGAGTGAGGGAGGAGGGAGTGGGGAGTCACTGTTTAACAGAGATTCAGTTGGGAAGATGAACATAGTTTTGGAGATGGGTAGCTCAACAATGTGAATGTGCTTAATGCCACTGAGATTATACTTGAAAATGATTAAGATGGTAAACGTTGTGTTTTGTGTATTTTACAATTGAAAAAAAAAAAAGACTTTGAAGATTGCCTTTGCCAGAAGCCACCATCAAGAGATGTCCTCGTGTAGCGGGACAGAGGGTGGTCTGCATAGAGGCTTTAGGCAGCCCTCTGCCCTGCCGCTGGAGCCAGGCCCCCTGGAACATCCGCGACTCCACCATGAAAAGACCGAGACCTCCATGATAAGCAGGGCTGCTCGGGGCTCCCTCTGTCCTAATCCTCCCGTTACCTGGCTTCACCTCTCAGTTCCCTGAAATCCTCTCCTCCAAAGACTTTTCAGCCCCTCCCCCAGTGGCCACTTCCAAGGCCATACCTGGATCTTGGCTTCTCCAGGGACAGCCTCCCCCACCTGGAGTCTCCACTACCAGCCTCTCTTTCTACAACTCCTGTATTTCTCACCTCCTATCTTTCCACACAGTCCCTCTGAGACCTTGAACCTGATCATTCCTTGCCCAGCAACCTGTGACCCCCTTTTCCCTGTTCTTCCCCTCCCCGTCACCTCTGCCTCTCTTCACTCAGGTTACAGATGAATCCCTCGGTTGCAGCCACCCTCAGCCCCCTGCCCTTTCCCTCCACCTATTTGCTGGACAAATGCTGGTCTCAGTGGAGTCCAGCGTGCTGCCTTTAGTGCTCCAGACCCCAAGCATGGAACTGGTGAGGGGCCTTTGCATCTTGTTGTCTCCATTTCCCTTCTCTGGCTTCTCTGCAGCGCCATGTCACCCACATCCCCTCTTCTGGATCGTCCTTATCAGCAGGCAACAAACATGCTGGAATGTCTCCCACATTAAAAAAAAAACCCCACCACCCTTGACCCCCAAATCCCTCAACTTCAGCCTGGTTTATCTGACTGTCTTCTAGGACACTCCATCATCAGGGTGGTCTCTCCATGACCCCTCTCCTCCTGTGATCTCCTGAGCCCACTGCAATCAGTGATCTCTGAGCCACTCCACCCAAACAGCCTTTGCCAAGGTCAGTGCTGACCACTATGTGGCTGGCCCCAGAGGTTACCCTTGGTCTATTCGCCAGCAGCAATGGGCACAGCTGGCCACTCCCCCCGCTCTGAATACGCCCTTCTCTTGACCTCCCAGCTTTCCTCTTGCTCCTCATCTCCCTGTTAACCTGAACCTGCCCCAAGGCTGGATCCTGACTCCGCTTCTTCTGTCTGTCCGTAGCCGTCCATGGATGGTCTCTTCCTTCCATGGGGCTGAGAACCAGCTTTCCAAGGACACCCCCCTGCCAAAAGCCACTTGCCTCTAGCCGGCCCCCTGCACCTGTACTCCAGGCCTCCCCAGCATCTCTGGTGGACAGCTCACGGCTCCTGACGCTTAACCGGTCCCAAACAGTGTGTCCCCCCACCCGCTAGCCTCCAACCTGCCCTCCCACAGCAAATGGAAACACTTGCTTTCATTGTCTCAGGTCAAAACGCTTGGAAGTGTCCTTGACTCCTGCCTCTCTCGTATCCTGATCCAGACCAGCGAGTCTTGTCAGCTCTAACTTGAAACACGCGGGAAACCTGGCCCCTTCTCCTGGGCTCCTGGGACCCGGGGGCCAGCCGCCACCCCTACTCCTCTGTATTAGCTGACCTTCTCCAGGCTTCACCCTCTCGTTCCTCTTCAGCCTGTTTCCCACACTGAAGCCCAAACCATCCTTTTAAGATGCAAGTCCAACTGTGTCTCTCGCAGGCTCAGAATCCTCCAGAGGCTCTCAAGGCAGGGAGAGGGAGGTGCAAAGCCCTTGTTCCCCAGTCCTGATCTGATCCCAGCTCTCCCTTACCTTTCAGACCCCTTCTGAGCCCTGCTGTGGGTAGGGCTGTGTGTTTGGTCTTGGCTGGCTCCCCTGGTACCATGACGCGCACCCAGGCCACACAATGGTGCAAACTGGATGAATGAGTAAGCCAGGAACAGGCCAAGGCCTTTCCCTGGGAGGCTCCACCCTGCGCTGGAGCCCGGCCCAGCTTCCTCCAGTCCCTCCGCCTGCCCCGGGCTGCACCTGGCCCCCGGCCCCTCCCCCTAGGCCAGGTGTGCAGCCTCAGGAACTGTTCTGTCTGGTTGCCAACTCTCGTCTGCAAAGGGGGTGCCCCAGGGACCAAGGATTTGTGGGACTACCAAATCCTCGTGAGCCCGTGTGAATCTCGTGGTTACCCTCCCAGGGGCCCTTCCTTCTACTGGTGGGCGTGGCAGAGGGAGCAGCGACCACGCCCCTTACGACACACACCCTTTGGTCACGCCCCTCTTCAAGCTCCGAGCTCCAGGAAGCCGAGACTTGCAAAAGTTGGCATCCAGGAGTCAGGTCCCTCAGGCTTCTCATCTTCACTTTGACCAGGGGGAGGCCACTTGTCCCAAACGGGGAGTCGAGGAATCCAGATTCAAGTTCAGAGCCTGTTGGGGGGAGCTTAAGGACCCCTCCAGCACGTGTCCCCAAATAGCCAGGAGCCTTGCTTCTCACTTCTGACATGACATGACACCAGGAGCTGAACAGAAATAGAACTGCAGGGATCTGCTCCAATCTGCAGGCTAAATTGAATTAATGTATAGGAATTCTCAGTAAACTAAGTTTCTTTACTTAAAATTTTCTTATATGCTTAACACCTGCCAATATTTGCCTGTATGTAACATTCATAATAATAATTGCTGTCACCTATGCCAATCTGGGCCTTTCGCAGTGGCTCAGCAGTAAAACATCCTCCTGCAACGCAGGAATGCGGGTTCCATCCCTGGGTTGGGAAGATCCCCTGAAGAAGGGAAGGGCAACCCACTCCAGTATTCTTGCCAGGAAAAATCCATGGACAGAGGAGCCTGGTGAGCTATGGTCCATGGGATCACAAAGAGTTGGACACAACTGAAGCTATTCAGCAACATGCCAATGTTATCTATTAGACATATCCCAGGAATTGTGCTCTTTCCATACAAATGTCTGCAATCTACAGAAAGCTTGTGTTGGATCAGTGCTACCATCTTAACGACAGAGGAGCAAACTGAAGCTCCAAGAAGGGAAGCCAGTTGCCTAGAATCCCACAGCTGGCTTGGATTGCAGCTGAGATTTGAACCCAGGTCCAGGGAGCTCTAAAGCCCTTGCTCTACCCATCACCCTCTCCCATCTCCTTTTTTCCTTTTTTGGCCAATCTGCTAGGCATGTGGGATGTTAGTTTCCTGATCAGGGATTGAACCTGTGCCCCTGCATTGGAAGCTCAGAGTCTTAACCACTGGACCACCGGGAAAGTCCCGCCCCTGTCTCCTTGTTGGCAGCAGAGCACTTAGATGTTTTGGGAGAATGCTTTCCGGTTGCCATCTGTATATCATGGTGGTTGTCCTTGTTTTTTAGGCGTTCTGCCCTGTCATCGTGCTGTGCTTAGTTGCTCAGTGGTGTCCGACTCTTTGGGACCCCAAAGACTATAGCCCACTAGGCTCCTCTGTCCATGTAATTTTCCCATGGAATGGGTTGCCATTTCCTACTGCAAGAGATCTTTCTGACCCAGGGATTAAACTCATGTCTCTTGAGTTTCTTGCATGGGTAGGCGGGTTCTTTATCACCAGGCCACGTGGGAAGCCCAAGTTCTGCCCTAGGGTGTCCTTTGAGAGGGGCACTCCTGTTTCACTTGCTGAGATGTGACTTTCAGGCTAAGACCTAGGAGGAGTCAAGATAGCAGTTGTTCAGGGTGACCCGAGGGGTGGGGTGGGAGGCCTGGGGGCTGGCCTTGTCAACCACTGGCCCTCCTGCTTGCCTACTCCCTGACCAGAGAAGACAACTCTGAGGACCCTGGGGGTGAGGGTCCTGGGACTGAGCATTTATCGTGAGGGGTCTTCGTGTAAGCAAGGGGGTCTCCCCACAGCCCCAGCTAGGCCCTCACTTGCAGAATTACCATTCTAGGCTGCAAAGGGCTGTTCATCTTTGAATTCATCCTGCCATTTGGATCTAAGGCAGACGCTCCCCAGATGGAGCCTGGGAATTCCTGTCTTCTCCCCAGCAGAGCTGATCACACTTTATGGGGGGGGTTACAGAAGTTTCCGGCTCTCAGAGGGTATCCAGGCTGCTCTCTGAACTGGAGGGGAACCAGGTGAGTTGTGGGGTTAGAGTAGGGAGCATTATGGGCTTCAGAAGCGGGTCATGGCTCAGTGGGACCCATGTGGACAGAGGCTTCCCTGCCCGCACTTGGGCCGAGTGATCGGCTGGCACCTGAGACATATGCCACCAGCCTGCGTGTCTGGCCCCGACTCTGCTAGCCAGTGCGAAGCATGGACTGCCTCTGCCTCCTCTGCTTTGGGGAGACAGAATGGATCCTTTCACGGATGAAGTGCTCCTTCCGTCTTGGCCTCCCATGAGGAGGACCATTCAGGGACTGTCCTAGCACCCTGACTGTCTTTGTCACCACTGCCTGTTTTCACTCACATATCCCTTCCTAAGACTTAGAATGGCATTCTCATAAAGGAAATTGTTAGTGTATGTAATGATTGTCATCTGACTTACCTACTTCACTGAGAAATCAAGAGGATAGTTTGTGAAGATTTGGGGGGTGGCCTCCTTCCTCTTGGAGAAGGAAATGGCAACCCACTCCAGTATTCTTGCCTGGAGAATCCCATGGGTGAGGAGCCTGGTGTTAGTTCTAGGTCTTTATATAACTGTTCAACTTCAGCTTCTTCAGCGTTACTGGTTGGGGCATAGACTTGGATTACTGTGATCTTGAATGGTTTGCCTTGGAAACGAACAGAGATCATTCTGTCATTTTTGAGGTTGCACCCAAGTACTGCATTTCAGACTCTTTTGTTGACTATGAGGATTACTCCATTTCTTCTATGGGATTCTTGCCCACAGTAGTAGATATAATGGTCATCTGAGTTAAATTCACCCATTCCAGTCCATTTTAGTTTGCTGATTCCTAAAATGTCGACATCCACTCTTGCCATCTCCTGTTTGACCACTTCCAATTTGCCTTGATTCATGGACCTAACATTCCAGGTTCCTAGGCAATATTGTGTTTTACAGCATCGGACTTTACTTCCATCACCAGTCACACCCACAGCTGTGCATTGTTTTCCCCTTGACTCCGTCCCTTCATTCTTTCTGGATTCATTTCTCTGCCCTTTTCTGGTAGCATATGGGGCACCTACCGACCTGGGGAGTTCATCTTTCAGTGTCCTATCTTTTTGCCTTTTCATCCTGTTCATGGGGTTCTCAAGGCAAGAACACTAAAGTGGTTTGCCATTCCCTTCTCCACTGGACCACGTTTTGTCAGAACTCTCAACCATGACCCATCCATCCTGGGTGGCGCTACACGGCATGACTCATCGTTTCACTGAATTAGACAAGGCTGTGGTCCATGTGATCAGTTTGATTAGTTTTCTGTGATTGTGGTTTTCACAATGTCTTTCACTTGTCTCTTGCAGGGAGGTAATGACAGTACCTCTCAGCAATAAATGAGGTTGGTCCCTCCCTTGCAGGGAGCCCCATCCCCAGGATCAGTGGCCGGCGGGGGGCTGTCCCCCACTGGTTAGGTCTTCCCCGCTGTAGGTGAGCAGCCCCAGTGACATAGGAGGGGGTGATTCCAGGAGCCCTACTGACTCCCTTTTTCCCTCTCCCTTCGTTTCCTGGAAGAGCGGCTTATACTCTCTAATACTTTCTAACAGAACACCATGGTAGGCAGTGACAGCCGGATAGAACCTGTTGACAACTGTTTATTTTCGTTGTAATTTACCTTTAGTTTTAGCTTCTGTTTATGGCGTGGGGGGGGGTCTTAGTTTCCACCTTCAGTATTCATATAAAGTTCCCAGATAGACACATTTACAGGTAAGAATAGTTGATTCCTTTAAAGAAAAATATCAAACAATACAATGATTCAGATTGACTAAGACCTACTGAAGGTGATACCTGAAGGATCGGGCCTCAGGTATGAGAGTTTTGCTCTCTCGTTCTCATCAGGAGACTTGGCTGATGCTCGTTTTGTGGTTGTCCCAAAGGTGGTACTGCATTCGGCAGGAGGGGTTGGGCCTGGGCGCTGCGTCTGTGCCGAATACAGCTTCCGGGACCCTCCCTCCTCCAGCAGCCTGGCAAAGCTGGGGCTGATGTGACTCCTCTTTTAAGGTGAGAAAGCTGATCAGAGAGGGCTGGTGATGTGCCCAAGGTCACACAGCCGGCGAGTTGGGGCGTGGGCCTGACTTCACCTCGGGGTGAGGTCTAGTGGTGGTGGGATCATTCCGGTCACCCAGTCCTCGTCATTTGGACGGGGAAGGGGCTGGAGAAATGGGAGTGTGTTGGGGTGGGAGGGGCTGGGGGGACAGAGTGGAGCCCAGGAGTCTGGGCAGTGTGTATGGGGCTTGGAAGGAGAAGCCTGGAACCCAGGGACCCCGCCATCCTGGGATCTGCTGTCCACACCACCACTCCATTCTGCAGGGGTCTCCTCTCACCAGGCACTTCCCCCACCCTCACCATTGCAACCCCTGGGGCATACAATGGCATTGAGCAAGACACTTTGGGTGGGGTGGCAATGTGTAGAGGGAGGGGTCACTATGCTGGCCATTGGTGGCCACTGGCCTGGCACACCTGGGTGGACCTATAGGGTTGCTGGGCACCCAGGTCTGGCTCCTGGCTGCAGAGCAGAGGTTTGGGTCTCCTCCCAACCCCCGTCCTGTCCCTGTGTATCCTCTGCCCATCAGTCCTGGGAGGGGCTCTGGAGGGGCTTTGGGGCCTGATGGGGGAGGGATGCATGGAAGGGCTCCTCCCTGCCCTGGTCTCCCTCCTCCCCTTAGGAAAGGTCCCAGGAGGTGCCAACACAGGGGGCATCCAGGCTGTCCCACTGCGTCAGCTCTGCCTGCTGCTGCCTGCATCATGTCGCCCTGGCAGGGCTCCTACCCTCCCCCCTGCCCCATCCTGCTGTGTGGTCCAAGCATGTTAACCCCTCAAAGCATGGAGGAGTGGACTCGTGGTAACTGCTCAATAAACTTTACCAATGTGTTATCATTAATACCAGAGTGCTTTAAAAGCTAAAAGAATCGCAGTATTTTTAATAACTATAAATGAAGCATAACCTTTAAAAACTGTGAATCACTATACTGTACACCTGTAACTTACAGTATATTGTGCATTTACTACAATTCAATTTAAAAAGCCATTGCCAGGCCCCCTACTCAGAAAAAAATAATAACCTGGAGGGATTAAGAGGGGCCTTTTAAGCACCACTTTCCCTGGTGGCTCAAGTGGTAAAGAACTGCCTGCTAATACAGGAGACGCGGATTCGATCCCTGGATCAGAAAGATCCCCTGGAGAAGGAAATGACAACCCATTTCAGTATTGCCTGGGAAATCCCTTGAACAGAGGAGCCTGGTGGGCTACAGTCCATGGGATCGCAAAGAGTTGGACACGACTGAGCACGCACAGGCTTTTAAGCACGACCGTGGGATCTTAGGGTAAGAGGTCCTTTAATGCAGCAGCAGTGGGATGTCAGGAACCCCCTTGCCTGCAGCCTGTAAAGGAGGGGTCTGTCTTGTCCCCTCTTCCAAGATCATCCTGTGGGGGTGGGGTGCCTCCCAGACCTCCCTACGTGGTCATCCCGTGGGCTGAGCCTCCGTTCATTGTCTGGTGCTTCCGTGTGAGAACCTGAGCTGGGCATAGCAACACCTTCTTCCGGCAACTCCACCCCTGGTGTGGTGCCTGGCATGGAACGGGCGTGGAACCTTTGTGAATCAGTGAAGGGTGGCATCGCGGTTATCCGTCCCTGCCTCAAGAGGACGCTGAGGCTCAGAGAGGTGAAGTCACTTGCCTGAGGACACACAGGAGGGTGGTGGTGAGCAAGCCCTCTGGTCAATGACATACGGCCTCCCCACAGAGCTCCCTGCCTTGGCCCCACACCCTCCTGGGTGAGCCAGGATTTTACATCCATTTGGGCCCAGTGGGCTGAGAACACGGGGCAGGGGTGTTGGAGGCTGTGGAGCTGATCTGTCCTGCTGTGCTTGGCAGGAGGCTTCGCAGACCCAACAGGCTGAGAAGGGAGCAGGAATCTGCAAACATGTTAATCATCTCAAGTTCAACAGCCATGGCTCCTGCCGGGGACCAGGAGGCAGGTTCTGTCTTTGCTTATTGTTTCATTACTTTCTAAGTCTGGGACCAGTGGCTTCTGGATGGAGTCCTGTTAAACTTCCACCTATTGGATTCATCCATCCATCCATCCATCCATCAATTCAGTAAAATATTCTCAAAACTGAGAATCCTTAGAGATACTGCTACTTACCCTGAGTTTGTTTGCAAGTGGGAAAATGATGATTTCATTGATTCCACATTTCTTGATCGCCTATGATGCGCTGGTCAGGTGGTCTAGTTCCACACCTGAAACACCATGGCTGCCATCCGTCTTGTAACTTGAACTCCTCACCCAACACTATATTGTGTGCGTTTCCCCATGTGTCAGATTTCCTTGTGAGCTCTGCTGTGTGGTGTGGGACACCATGCCTCAGGGGTCTGCTGCCTGGATTACCGGGAAGGGGAGACCCTTCCCCCATTCAAACTGGGTCCCTCAGCACTCCTCCCCTCTGTCCAGGGACCCCATCCTCAGGCTTCAAGGCCTGGCTCAGTTCTGCCTCCTCCATGAAGCCTGCCACCCCCTGCCACCCCAAGCCCGTGCTTTCTCCTCCAAAGCCTGTGACTCTGCCTCGCCTTCCCTACCCCTAGCTCTCCTACCCCCCCTCCTCCTCGTAAATGTAACATCACTTCTCTTGCTTTCCAGGCTTCAGGTCGGAGCTCAAAAGTCACCTTGTCAGGAACCTCCAGGACCACCCCTTGTAGTAATACTTCTCTCATCCCTCTGTTTATCCTGAGGCCCACAGGTCTGTTCATTCGGGAGAGAGACTTCTGTTGAAGGGGCTGCTGCTCTTGCTGCTGCTGCTAAGTCGATTCAGTTGTGTCCGACTCTTTGCGACCCTATGGACTGCAGCCTACCAGGCTCCTCCGTCCATGGGATTTTCCAGGCAAGGGGCTGGGTAACTGCTAAACGCAGAAAGACCTGCTTTATAGGGCTGCCAGATTTAGCAACAAAAGGAAAAATACAGCACAAATTTCAGATAAGCAACAACTTTCGAGTATAAGTATATCCTGAATATTGAATGGGATATACTTATACTTTGAAAATATGTTGTTTATCTCAAATTCTAATGTAAGTCAGAATTTTGTATTTAACCTGGCAACCCAACTCCCTTCCACTCCTCTTTGCCCCCTTGTCAGGCGTGCTCAATAGCCAGATGATGGGGGTGAGCTGCTGGTAGAGGGTGGCGGCAGGGGCCTTATCTGTCTCAGCCTCTGCTGTGTGCCCAGCCCTCAGCAGAGACCCGGACATGAATCTGCTGCCGGACTGATACCCATCGATAGGTCAAGCGCAGGGGACCCCACCCTGAGCCTGTGCAAGCACCGTGCATGGAGCTCTCATCCATTTCAGGAAAGACCCGTGCGATTTACTGAGAAGATGAGATGCAGGCATTTGGGATCAAGTTGTCGTTGCTCAGTTGCTAAGTCATGTCCGATTCTTTGCAACCCCATGGACTGTGGCATGCCAGGCTCCCCCGTCTTTCGCTGTCTCCCGAGTTTGCTCAAATTCATGTCTAAGTCACTCATTGGTTCAAGAGGTACTTTATTTACTTATTTGGCCATGCCAAGTCTTAGTTGCGGCACACGAGATCTCTTTTCTTTTTAGTTGTGGGACGCGGGATCTTTAGTTGTAGCATGCGAACCCTTAGTTGCGGCATGTAAGATCTAGTTCCCTGACAAGGGATCGAACACAGGCCCTCTGCATTGAGAGGGCAGAGTCTTAGTCCCTGGACCCCCAGGGAAGTCCCAAGAGATACTTTTTTAACTCTCGTAAGATGGCTGTGATTTACAGAGCACCTACTAAACGCCAGGCCTCGTACTGTTTTATACACATCAACTCTAACAGCAGCTCTGCAGGGAAGGCATTGTTAGTTACACTTTTGATGGGAAAGTGAGGTTCAGAGACGGGGTGTACCAGCCCCAGGTCACAGAGTGGGGAGCAAACCTTCCTCCAGCCAGGCTAACGCCTCCCCCTCCCCCAAGGTGTGAACTGGGATGGAAGAGGCTGTAGGGAAGATGCTTGCTGAGTGGACTCACAGTGTGGAGCTTGTGTGAACTTCTCAAGTTTTTGAGCTGCCTTTCTTCCCAGGTTAACCCTTTCCTCACTGATCTTGCTAAGGCGGATGCTTTATTCTGCAAGTCCTGCTTCTTTCCACGTTTGGTGCCAAGGAGACTTTGCTCCTCTCCAGAATTCTGATTTAAGGAGGCTTTGAATGAATGAGAATCTGCTGAACAGAAACTCCTGACATGGCAGGGAGGCGGCCAGGTGACTGGAGAAGGGGGACAAGCTGGGCAGACGAGGAGGTGTTCAAACCCAGGCCCTGCCCTTGGTCAGCTCTATCTTTGGGCAAGTCACTGCCTCGGTTTCACGATTTCTCAAGAGGGAGTTAATTAATCCAGACACCGCAAGGCCCCAGAAGTGCCACCACTGTGGCTGCTGCTGCTGGAGGTAATTAGGGACAGGGCAGGGCTGCCTTTCCCTGGGGGCCCTGGTGCAGAGGAGCCTCGAGCACTGGACTCTGAGGAGCCCTCGGGCATCTTTGCAGGTAGAGCCTGGTCTCTGGCTCCTCCACTGGGAGCTGCTGAGAAAAGAAACTGGCCTCTCCACCTGGCCTAGGGCACCACGGTCAAGGTCAGCCAAAGCACTGATCAGTGGGCCCCTGCACGGATCTGCCTTCTGGCTGAGGCTGTCTTGACTGTTGGTGTGTGTGTGTGCATATGCACGTGAGTATGTGTGTGTGTGTGTGATGAGGAGGAGGCATGGGTTGCAGTCTGGGCAGGTGGAAGGGTGTGTGCTCACAAGGTGTCTGTCACCTGGCTGAGGAAGAGTAGCTGTCCTTGCTCCAGGAAGGTGGCTGCTTCCCCAAATGGTCACCGCTGCCTCTCATGTGTGCTTGGAAGAAAATGCAAACTGCCCCAAGGCTCTTGGGGCCCCAGGAGCTGGCTCCTGCCATGGGGCTCACCCCACAGCCTGTCTCAATCACCCCAGACTCTTTCCTTGGCCTGCCCAGTGCTCTCCACTGGACTGGACATCCATCACCCATCAGCTGATTTCTCTCTGCCTCCCCAGAGAGGTCCCTCGATGGTCGACGGACACTAGGCTTCCTCAAGCCCCCTCCATGGTTCTCTCAGCCCCAGCCAGCACACAACCTCCTCCAGGCGCCGTCTTCATATCCTCTCCGACTCCTCAGTATCCGTTGAATGGAGTAGGAAGTGGGCTGCATCATTCAACTCGTGTTTTTGTTTAGAGCATCATCCTCACAGCGCACACGTTCATTCATTCTTTGTTCGTTCAACAAAAAACACTAGGCCCTGGGAAATTCAGGGTAGACACCAGTCGTCCCCTATCCGGAAGAATCTATGTCCAGCCAGGTGTGTGTATTGGAGGGGGCGGGGTTGGGATGGTGAGGTAGGTACCGAGCAGGTGAGGACAGAAAGCAAAGCCACCTGGTGATTTCTCTGGGCTCCTCCAATTCCAGGTCACTCCGCTATCTCCCACACATTCTCTCTTGTGGTTGGCAAGAGATTAATATATGCAAATACCATTTTCCTAGGGTGGTTTTAGCCTTGAACCCTGTGGATTAAGTTACTTGATTTAAATACATATTTGGGACCCATCCCCACACACAATATACATGTATAAATCCTAAACACCAAACAAAATCCCCTCATTTCACATGTGCTGCAGAGCTAATCTCAAGTCCTGTGGGCATTTCGGCAGTTAAGATGGTTCATGGGGGTTGCTGAGATTTTATTTGGAACATCAAATACCTGTATAATATGGAATGTTCCTAAATGGGGCTTGCTAATACCAGCCAAGGGGATGAGCTGGGTGCTGGAAGGGTGGTGTGAGGGAACCTCTGGAGTGAAACAGGCCTGTTAACCAGTGAAGAGGGAGGTGACACCACAGTGGTTGTCAAGGAGCCAGGCTGGGCGCCCTTAGGAGCAGAAAGGGACAAGAGGAACCACTGGGTCTAGACTGTGGGTTCCTTGAAAGTGAAGAGTGAAAGTGTCAGTTGCTCAGTTGTGTCCGACTCTTTGCAACCCCATGGACGCTAGCCCACCGGGCTCCTCTGTCCACAGAATTTTCCAGGTAAGAATACTGGAGTGGGTGGCCGTTCCCTTCTCCAGGGGATCTTCCCAACCCAGGGATCGAACCCCGGTCTCCTACATTGCAAGCAGATTTTTTTTACCCTCTGAGCCACCAGGGTCCCTTAGATGCCTATAAGGAGGGTTTGGGAGCAGATGTGTCCGAGATTGAGACCTGCAGCAAACCTTCTCCAACTCCATTGGAAGGACACGTGGAGGTCTGTTCAGAGGGTGGGCAGGGCAAACAAGTCCTGGGTTTGGGAAGGACAGAGCATAGACTCTGACAGCGTGGCCACCAGGCAGCCTAGACTGACTTGGCCCGCGGTAACAGGAAGTCCGTTTCCCCAGTAAGCGCTGCCAGACGGGGGACTCAGCCTGGCTCCCCAGCCTCCCTGTAAGGGGTGTCATCTGCTGGGTCACCGGTCCTTCAGCAGGAGCTTGCCCCGGTCTCTGTGATCCCTATGCAGCAGGAGCATCTCAGCAGTGCTCACCTTCCTCCCAGACACTGTTCTTCCTGGGAACTTCCAGACTCCCTTGGTTCCCTCTGCCTGGAGCTCTTCCTCAGAGATCAGGGGGCTCACTCCCTCCCCCTTCAAGTCTTGGCTCAAGCTTCGCCTCTTTAAGAAGTCCACTCAGAGCAACCTGTCCAGACCCACCCCTGCACACCCTACCCTTTACCCTGCCTCACTTGGTTTACCCATGATCAAGTGGGGTTAAGTGTTAGTCCCTCAGTCGTGTCTGATCTGCAACCCCTGTGGACTGTAGCCTACCAGGCTCCTTTGTCCCTGAATTCTCCAAACAAGAATACTGGAGTGGGTAGCCATTCCCTTCTCCAGGGGATCTTCCTGACCCAGCGATCAAACCCGGATCTCCTGCCTTGCAGGCGGATTCCTTACCATCTGAGCCACCAGGGAAGCCCATAAATTCTAGGGATGCAAGGATTTTTCAATACCTGCAAATCAGTCAGCGTGATATACCATGTCAGCAAATTGAAGAATAAAAACCATATGGTCGTCTTCATAGATGCAGAAAAAGCTTTCGACAAAATTCAACACCTATTATGGTAAAAACTCTCCAGAAAGTGGGTATAGAGGGAACTTACCTCAACATAATAAAGGTCATGTATGACAAACCCATAGCACTAGCCTCCTAACCAACTTCACGATTTATTTTTTATGATGTTTCCTGTTCCCAGTGCCCTCTCTTCAGCCCGTCATCAGAATGTAATTTCCTTGAGGCAAGGGTCTGGGTTTGTTACATCCGCTAATGTAACCCTGAGGAGGACTTGGCAGCCCACTCCAGTTTTCTTGCTTGGAGAAGCCCATGGACAGAGGAGCCTGGTAGGCTACAGTCCATAGGGTTGCAGAGTCAGACATGACTGAGCAACTTGGCATGCACAGTGTAACCCTAGGTCTGGCACACAGTAGGTGCTCAGTCAATTTTTTGTTGATCCCCTGAATCCCTCCCCACCCTCTGGCTCGTCAGGAGCTGGTAGACCAAGGCAAGAGCCTTCAGTATCAAGAAACCGCCCAGCCACCCAGAGAATCTGTCAGAATCTGCCAGTCCTCGCTGAGCACTCCCTGCATAGGTGCCAAACCGAGGCCAGGCTTCCATGGTAGGTGGAAAGGGGCTGGAGGAAGACCCGCCCTGAGTGCACACACAGCCCTGCCTGAAGTGCACTCACCCAGCCCTCTGCAGTATCACAGGAGGCTTTCCAGAAGGGCCCCACATGGAGTTGGGCATCAAGTTAAGAAGCGAGTCTTGAGGACACGTGCGACAGAGCTGTCTTTGCTGTGGTATTTATATAACTCACCAGCCTCCCTTGGCTTACCATGTGCCTGTGTTATTTTTTTTTCATTCATGTACTTTTTTTTTCTAAGATTTTTTTTTAATGTGGACCATTTTTAAAGTCTCTATTGAATTTGTCACCATATTGCTTCTGTTTTATGTTTTGATATTTGGCCACAAGGCATGCGGGATCTTAACTCCCCAACCAGGGATTGAACCCATATCCCCCGCATTGGAAGGCAAAGTCTTAACTACTGGACTGCTAGGGAAGACCCGATCCATTTACTTTTAATCCATCTGTGTCTCTATATTTAAAGCATAACTCTGCAATTTCTTTCCTACCATATTTGCACTATCATTATTATTATTATTTAGTGATTGCTTAAAGGATTAAAATATTCATTCCTCCCTAACTTTTCAATTTGGAGGTAACATTGAAAAGTTAACTAAACGCATCACATAAAACGTAAACTCCTGGCAACTGTGGAGGCCCACTGGCTCCCACCCTGCTACCCATTATGCTACAGTTGTCATAGGTAAGTGCATCCAATTTTTACTTTAGACAGTTCTATATAGTTTACAGAAATTAAGAGGAAAAAATCATCTTTTCTGCTTACTTCGATATTTATCATTTGAAACAATTTTTTCAAGATTATTTAATTTTAATGTTTTAACACCAGAAACATTTTGTACTGGGGTATGGCCGATTAACAATGGTCTGATAGTTTCAGGTCTGTGCTTCTGGAGATTTGAATTTCCATTTTATACTCTTTCTCTTTTAGGATTGCTTATAGTACATGTCTTCTGGTGAAAAGTCCCTATCTAAAAAACAAGTTTTATTCATCTGAAAAAGAATATTTATTTATATGTAAAGCTGAACCACTTTGCTCACCACCTGAATCTAACACAATATTGTAAATTAACTATCTTTCAATTTTTTAAATGGTTTTTAAAAGTCTAAACTTTTGTTCAGTCTGAAAGCAACTGTCTTGTCTGCAATCTTGTAGGATATTTTTGCCGGATATAGAATTATTGGATTGAAGAATTTTCCCTTTCTCTTTTTAAAAAAACCTTTAGTTTTGAAATAATTATAGATTCATAGGAAGTTGGAAACGTAGAGCAGAGAGAGTACTCTGAACCAGTTTCCCCCGGTGGTTACGCCTCACACAGCAGCACGACGGCAAAGCCCTGAGATGGGTGTTGGCAGCGTGTGTGTGCAGAGTTCTGTGTTTCTTCACGTGAATGGATTCTTGTAACTACCACAGCCGCCAAGATGCAGACTACGCCATCGACCAAAGACCATCCTCGATGGCCCCTTTACAGTCACACCCAACCTCTGCCAACTACACCCCCAATCCTAGCAAACCACTCCTTTCTTCTGCAGCTCTGCCATTTTCTCACTTAGCGAATATTGTGCATGAGATTATACACGATGTCATCTTTTCAGAATGACTTTTTCACTCAGTGTGATGCCCTTGAGATCCATCCCTGCTGCTGTGTGTATAAAATAGTTCGTTTCTTGTTTGTTGCTGAGTACTATTCCATGGTTTGTTTAAGACTGCTCACCTGCTGAAGGGCATGTGGGTTGTTTGCGGTTTTTGGCGACTACAAATAAAGGTGCTATGGACACTCATGTGCAGGTTTTAGTGTGGATGTAAGCTTTCATTTCTCTGGGTAAATGGCCAGAAGCTTGATTGCTGGGCCATAAGGTAACTCTACATGTAGTGTTTTGAAAAGCTATCAAACCATATTGCGGGGTGGCCTGACTGTTTTCCACAAGAATGCATGGATGACCCAGTTTCTCTGCATCTTCACCAGCATTCGATTTTTTTGGTTTCTGGTTTATTATTTTAGGTGTTTTAATAGGTCTGTAGTACTATCTCACTGTGGACTGTATCTGCATCTCCCTAATGGCGAATGGTGTTGCATCTTTTTTATGTACCAATTTGCCATCCGTACTGTCTGTGAAACATCTCTTCATACATTCTGTCCATTTTCTAACTGGATTGTCTGTGACGTTTGTCGCTATTGAATTTTGAAAATTCTTTATAATCTAGATATACGCTTTTTGTTGGATTATTTGTGATGTTAAATGTTAGGTGATTTGCAAATCTTTTCTCCTAGTTTGTCGTTTGTCTTTTCATCCTCTTAATAGAGTCTTTGGCAAAGCAAAACTTTTCAAGTTTGATGAAGTCTAATTCATAAATTTTTTTCTGTGCTTTTTGTGTTATGTCTAAGAACTCTTTTCCTAGACCCAGATACTAGCCCCAGAAGAGGTTTTAATAAACATTTTATAGTTTCACATTGAAGTCTGTGATCCATCCTGAGTTGTTTTTATACGAGTAAGGTTTAGTTTGTGGTTTAATTTTTTTGAGGGGTCTACAGATGTCCAGTTGTTCCAGCACCATTTGTTGAAAAGGCTATCGTTTCTCCATTGAATCATTTTGTACCTTAATAAAAAAAAAATCACATGTATGTATTTGTGTGTATCTTTCTCTGGTTCTCTGTCCCTATCCATTGATCTATGTGTCTGTCCCTCCAGCAGCATCACACAGTCTTGATTATTGTAGCTATGTAATAGTTTTTAATGGCGTAGAGTGATTCCTCTCATTTTATTACTCTTTTTCAAAATTGTTTTAGGTTTTCTAATTCCTTTGATTTTTCGATGTAAATTGTATAATATCATCCATATCTTTAAAAATCTTTATTGAATTTTGACAGAAATTACATTAAACTTAACATGTCAATTCTGGGAGAATTGATATTTTTAATATGTTGATTCTTCCAATCCATGAACATGAATCCTCTCTCCATTTATTTAGATCTATAAAATTTTATTCATCAATGTTTTATAGTTTTCAACGTGTAAGCCCCGTATATGTTTATTATTTATACCTAAGTATTTCTTTTTTTGGAGTTGTTATGCTGGATCATGGAAAAAGCAAGGGAGTTCCAGAAGAACATCTATTTCTGCTTTATTGACTATGCCAAAGCCTTTGACTGTGTGGCTCACAATAAACTGTGGAAAATTCTGAAAGAGATGGGAATACCAGACCACCTGACCTGCCTCTTGAGAAATCTGTATGCAGGTCAGGAAGCAACAGTTAGAACTGGACTTGGAACAACAGACTGGTTCCAAATAGGAAAAGGAGTATGTCAAGGCTGTATATTGTCACCTTGCTTATTTAACTTATATGCAGAGTACATCATGAGAAATGCTGGACTGGAAGAAACACAAGCTGAAATCAAGATTGCCGGGAGAAATAATAATAACCTCAGCTATGCAGATGACACCACCCTTATGGCAGAAAGTGAAGAGGAACTAAAAAGCCTCTTGATGAAAGTGAAAGTGGAGAGTGAAAAAGTTGGCTTAAAGCTCAACATTAGAAAACGAAGATCATGGCATCTGGTCCCATCACTTCATGGGAAATAGATGGGGAAACAGTGGAAACAGTGTCAGACTTTATTTTTTTGGGCTCCAAAATCACTGCAGATGGTGACTGCAGCCATGAAATTAAAAGACGCTTACTCCTTGGAAGGAAAGTTATGACCAACATAGATAGCATATTCAAAAGCAGAGACATTCCTTTGCCAACAAAGGTCCATCTAGTCAAGGCTATGGTTTTTCCTGTGGTCATGTATGGATGTGAGAGTTGGACTGTGAAGAAGGCTGAGCACCGAAGAATTGATGCTTTTGAACTGTGGTGTTGGAGAAGACTCTTGAGAGTCCCTTGGACTGCAAGGAGATCCAACCAGTCCTTTCTGAAGGAGATCAGCCCTGGGATTTCTTTGGAAGGACTGATGCTGAAGCTGAAACTCCAGTACTTTGGCCACCTCATGCGAAGAGTTGACTCATTGGAAAAGACTCTGATGCTGGGAGGGATTGGGGGCAGGAGGAGAAGGGAACGACAGAGGATGAAATGGCTGGATGGCATCACTGACTCGATGGACGTGAGTCTGAGTGAACTCCGGGAGTTGGTGATGGACAGGGAGGCCTGGCGTGCTGGATTCATGGGGTCGAAAAGAGTCGGACATGACTGAGCAACTGAACTGAACTGAACTGATAATGGTATTATGCCTTTAATTTTAGTTTCCATGTATTCATTGCAAATTTATAGATACACAATTGATTTTTGCGTGCTGATCTTGTATCCTGCGATCAGAATGAACTCTGTTATTAGTTCTGGGAGATCTTTTATAGTTTTTTTTATTTTCTACATAAACATTCTTATCTGCAAATATGACATTTTAATTTATATCTGATCTGTATGCCTTTAATTTCCTTTTCTTACCTTATTGCTTTGGATAGAACTTAGAGCACTAAACATAGATTGTTGAGAGTAGACATCCTTTTTCGCATTATTAGGAGGTGAAAACTCAATTTTTCACTATTATACAATGTTATTTGTAGGCTTTTTTTTTTTTTTTTTTTTGATGTTCTCTACCAAGTGGAGGAAATTCCCCTCTACTCCTAGTTTCCTTAGAGAATTTTTTCACTGGGAGTTGAATTTTGTCCATTTTTTTCTGTATTCATAAGTATGAAAGTGAAAGCTGCTCAGTTGTGTCTGACTCTTTACAACCCCATGGACTATACAGTCCATGGAATTCTCCAGGCCAGAATACTGGGGTGGGTAGCCTTTCCCTTCTCCAGGGGATCTTCCCAACCCAGGGATCAAACCCAGGTCTCCCACATTGCAGGCAGACTCTTTATCAGCTGAGCCACAAGGGAAGCCCATTCTTTAATATTATCAGGTGATTTTTCTTCTTAAGCCTGTTTACAGTGGATTGCATTGATCTATTTCAAATATTGAACCAGTCTTACACTCCTAAAATAAGTCCCACTTGGTCACAATGTATAAATCTTTTAAATATATTGCCAAATTCTAGTATTTTGTTAAGGATGTTTATATCTACATTAATTAGGGATGTTGATCTGTATGTATGATAATCTGTACTTTTCTTTTTTTGTCCTGTATGGTTTCAGTATCAGGGTAATACTGCCCTCATAAAAGGAATTGGAAATGTTCCCTTCTTTTCTTATTTCAATTTCTTTAATTCTTATAGTGTTATTCAAATGATTTATTTCATATTGGGTAAGTTGTAATACTTTGTGCTTTCCAAGGAACTGCTCCATTTCATCTATGCTGTCAGATTTACGTTTGTAGAGCCATTCTCAACATTCCCTTCCTATCCTTTCAATGTCTTTATAGTCTGTACAGCACCCCTTGTTCCATTTCTGATATTGGTGATTTGTCTTCTTTTTTCCCTTTGTTATTCTTGCCAGAGATTTCTTAATTTTATTCATCATTAGAATCAGCTTTTTGTTTCTATGATTTTCTCTATTTTTATGATTTTAATTTAATGAGTTTTTGTGTTTGTAATTATTATTTCCTTCCTTCTGTTTGCTTTGGGTTTATTTTGCTCTTTTCCCCCTGGTTTCATCTTTAATTTTTCCCCCCAATACAATATTGTATTTAAAGTTTATACTTTGTAAGTGGGATATTTCATTCACATGAAACATTCTAAAGTCTACTTTCTTAAGGTGAGAGATTAGATGAATGACCTGAGACTTTCTCTCTTTCTAATGTAAGCATTTTCAAGGTCAAATTTGCCTGTTACTTCAGGTATCTCTTGACTTCCTGCTTTTGCATTCCAGTCCCCTATAAAGAAAAAGACATCTTTTTCTGGTGTTAGTTCTAGAAGGTCTTGTAGGTCTTAATAGAACCATTCAACTTCAGCTTCTTCAGCATTACTAGTCGGGGCACAGACTTGGATTACCGTGATATTGAATGGTTTGCTTTAGAAACGAACAGAGATCATTCTGTCATTTTTGAGATGGCATCCAAGTACTGCATTTCGGAGTTTATTGTTGACTATGAGGGCTACTCCATTTCTTCTAAGGGATTCTTCCCACAGTAGTAGATAAATGGTCATCTGAGTTAAATTCACCCATTCCACTTCAGTTCACTGTTCCTCAGATGTTGACGTTCACCTTTGCCATCTCCTGTTTGACCACTTCCAGTTTATCTTGATTCGTGGATCTAACATTTCAGGTTCCTATGCAATATTGTTTATTACAGCATCAGACTTCATATCCACAACTGGGTGTTGTTTATGCTTTGGCTCCGTCTCTTCATTCTTTTTGGAGCTATTTCTCCACTGATCTCCAGTAGCATATTGGGCACCTATTGACCTGGGGAGTTCATCTTTCAGTGTCCTATCTTTTTGCCTTTTCATCCTGTTCATGGGGTTCTCAGGGCAAGAATACTGAAGTGGTTTGCCATTTCCTTCTCCACTGGACCACATTTTATCAGAGTAACAGTACTTACTGTTTTGTTGGAGTAACAGGCAAATTTGGCCTTGGAGTGCAAAATGAAGCAGGGCAAAGGTTAACAGAGTTTCGCCAAGAGAACACACTGGTCATAGCAAACACTCTTTTTCAACAAACACAAGAGAAGACTCTACACATGGACATCACCAGAAGGTCAAAACAGAAATCAGATTGATTATATTCTTTGCAGCCAAAGATGGAGAAGCTCTATACAGTCAGCAAAAACAAGACTGGGAGCTGACTGTGGCTCAGACCATGAACTTCTTATTGTAAAATTCGGACAAATTTAAGAAAGTAGGGATAACCACTAGACCATTCAGGTATGACCTAAATCAAATATCTTATGATTATATGGTGGAAGTCACAGATTCAAGGGATTAGAACTGATAGACAGACTGCCTGAAGAACTATGGATGGAGGTTTGTGACATTGTACAGGAGGCAGTGATCAAGACCATCCCCAAGAAAAAGAAATGCAAAAAGGCAAAATGGTTGTCTGAGGAGGCCTTACAAATAGCTGAGAAAAGAAGAGACGCTAAAGGCAAAGGAGAAAAGGAAAGATATACCCATTTGAATGTAGAGTTCCAAAGAATAGCAAGGAGAGATAAGAAAACCTTCCTCAAGTGATCAATGCAAAGAAATAGAGGAAAACAATAGAATAGGAAATACTAGAGATCCCTTCAAGAAAGTTAGAGATACCAAGGGCACATTTCATGGAAAGATGGGCACAATAAAGGACAGAGATGGTATGGACCTAACAGAAGCAGAAGATATGAAGACAAGGTGACAGGAATACACAGACGAACTATACAAAAGATTTTCATGACCCAGATAACCATGATGGTGTGATCACTGAACTAGAGCCAGACATCCTGAAATGCAAAGTCAAGTGGGCCTTAGGAAGCATCACTATGAACAAAGCTAGTGGAGGTGATGGAATTCTAGTTGAGCTATTTCAAATGCTAAAAGATGATGCTGTGAAAGTGCTGCACTCAATATGCCAGCAAATTTGGAAAACTCAGCAGTGGCCACAGGACTGGAAAAGGTCAGGTTTCATTCCAATCCCAAAGAAAGGCAATGCCAAAGAATGCTCAAACTACCGCACAATTGCACTCGTCTCACATGCTAGCAAAGTAATGCTCAAAATTCTCCAAGCCAGGCTTCAACAGTACATGAACCATGGACTTCCAGATGTTCAAGCTGGATTTAGAAAAGGCAGAGGAACCAGAGATCAAATTGCCAACATCCACTGGATCATCAAAAAAGCAAGAGAGTTCCAGAAAACATCTACTTCTGCTTTATTGACTATGCCAAAGCCTTTGACTGTATGGATCACAACAAACTGTGGAAAATTCTTCAAGAGATGGGAATACCATACCACCTTACCTGCCTCCTGAGAAATCTGTATGCAGGTCAAGAAGCAACAGTTAGAACTGGACATGGAACTACAGACTGGTTCCAAATTGGGAAAGGAGTACGTCAAGGCTCTATATTGTCACCCTGCTTATTTAACTTATATGCAGAGGACATCATGTGGAATGCTGGGCTGGAGGAAGCACAAGCTGGAATCAAGATTGCCAGGAGAAATATCAATAACCTCAGATATGCAGATGACACTAACCTTGTGGCAGAAAGCAAAGAAGAACTAAAGAGCCTCTTGCTGAAAGTGAAAGAGGGGAGTGAAAAAGTTGGCTTAAAGCTCAACATTCAGAAAACTAAGATCATGGCATCTGGTCCCATCACTTCATGGTGAATAGATGGGGAAACAATGGAAACAGTGACAGACTTTATTTTTTTGGGCTCCAAAATCACTGCAGGTGGTGACTATTGTCTCAAAATCAAAAGAAGCTTGCTCCTTGGAAGAAAAGCTATGCCAAATCTAGACAGTGTATTAAAAAGCAGTGACATCACTTTGCCAACAAATGTCCATATAGTCAAAGCTATGGTTTTTCCAGTAGTTTTGTACAAATGTGAGTCGGACCATAAAGAAGGCTGAGCACCGAAGAATTAATGCTTTTGAACTGTGGCATTGGAGAAAACTCTTGAGGGTCCCTTGGATAGCAAGAAAATCAAACCAGTCAATCCTAAAGGAAATCAACACTGAATAGTCATTGGAAAGACTGATGCTGAAGCTGAAGCTCCAATACTTTGGCCACCTGATGGGAGAAGCCGACCGGTTGGAAAAGACCCTGATGCTGGGAAAGATTGAAGGCAGGAGGAGAAGGGGACGACAGAGGATGAGATGGCTGGATGACATCACTGACTCGATGGACACGAGTTTGAGTAAACTCTGGGAGTTGGCGATGGACGGGGAGGCCTGGCGTGCTGCAGTCCATGCGGTCGCAAAGAGTTGGACACGACTGAGCAACTGAACTGAACTGAACTGAATGTAAGTATTTAGTGCTATAAATTCCCTCACCACACCACTTTAGCTGCATTCCACAAATTTTGATATTCTGTGTTTTTGTTTTCATTCGGTTCTATGTGTCTTAAAAATTTCCTTTGAGACTTCTTCTTTGACCTATGGGTAATTTTTAGAAGTGTGTTGTTTGTTTCCAATGTCTGGAGATTTTCCTGTTGTATTTCTGATATTTTCTGCTTTGATTCCCTCACGATCAGAGAACACACTCTGATTTCACTTCTTTTCAATTTGTTGAGATTTGAGAATCCTCTGGTGGTCCACTGGTCAGGACTTGATGCTTTCCCTGCCGTAGCCCAGGGTTCAATCCCTGATTGGGAAACTAAGATTCCACAAGCCCTGAGACACAGCCAAAAAGTAAATAAATAAAATAAAAATAAATAAATGTGTTGAGATTTCTCACATAACCCCTACCTTCACACTTGCATCAGTTCAGTTCAGTCACTCAGTCACGTCTGACTTTTTTCGACCCCATGGACTGCAGCATGCTAGGCTTCCCTGTCCATCACCAACTCCTGGGGCTTGCTCAAACTCATATCCATCGACTCAGTGATTCCATCGACTCAGTGATTCCGTCCAACCATCTTATCCTCTGTCATCTCCTTCTCCTCCTGCCTTCAATCTTTCCAAGTATCAGGGTCTTTTCCAATGAGTCTGTTCTTCCCATCAGGTGGCCAAAGTATTGGAGCTTTAGCTTCGGCATCAGTGAGAAAACAGATATGATATATTTGCATAGCCTCCCCCATTATCAGCATTCTTTACCACAGTGGTACATTTATTACGAACCAAAATTGACTCGTTATAACCCAAAGTTCATGGCTACGCTAGGGCTGACTCTTGGTGTTGTATATTCTATGGGTTTGGCTAATATGTAAAATGACACATACCTCCCATTAGCCACATAGACAGTATACACCGTATTGAGTATTTTCACTGCCCAAAAAGTGTTTTGTCTATACTCTCCCTCCCCCTAATCCCTGGCAACCACTAGTCTTTTTACTATCTCCATAGTTTTCCCTTTTTCAAAATTTTGCATCATACAGGATGCAACCTTTTCAGATTGACTTCTTTCACTTAGTAATATGTGTTTAAGTTTCCTCCATGTCTTTTCCTGGCTTGATAGCTCATTTCAGTTGATCATTGAATAATATTCCGTTGTCTGGATTAGCACTGTTTATCTATCCATTCACACGATGAAAGACACCTTGGTTGCTTCCGAGGTTTGGCAATTATGAATAAAGCTGCTGTAAACACCTGTGTGTAGGTTTCTGTGTGGACCTAAGTTTTAACTCCTTTGAATAAATACCAAGGAGCTTGATGGGTGGATCGTATGATAACACTATGTTTAATTTTGTAAAAACTGCCAAACTGTCTTCCAGTGTGGTTGTTCCATTTTACATTCCTGCCAGCCACGGATGAGGATTCTTGTTGCTCCACATCCTTGGCAGCATTTGGTGCTGTCAGCGTTCTGCATTTTGGCTATTTTAGTAGGTGTACGGTGGTAGAAATGAAAAAGTTTTAAATTCCATTTGTAATGACACAAAGACATAAAATACTTAGTGATGAATTTAACAAAAAAAAATTTTTTTTTAAGTCTTAAGATAAATGGAAAAAAATAGTATGTTCATGAATTGGAAGACTCGGTGTTGTCAAAGTGGCCAGTTCCCCCCAATGACCAATAGGTTCAGCACAATCTCAATTATATTCTCAGCAGCCTTGTGGAAATATGTAAATTGTCAAGCTGATTCTAATACTTATATGAAAATGTGAATGCCCTATCGCAGCCAAAATAATTGTTGTATTGCTGGAAATTGGAGAACTTACCCAAACTGATTTCAGGACTAAGGAATCAAGGCATAACAGACAGATTAATGTAGCTGACAGGAGCATCAGAGGCAGATCCACACTTAATCAGCATGTTGATTTTTCACAAAGGGGCAAACGCATTTCAACGGGGAAAAGAAGTCTTTTGAACAAATGGTACTGGAACAGCTGGGAGTCCATATTGAGATGAATGAAACTTTATCTTTACTTCACATCATATGTGACATTCAACATGGATCATAGATCTAAATGTAAAAGCCCAAACCATAAAGCTTCTCAAAGAAAACATTAAGAAAAATCTTCATGACCTATGAACTGGACGAAATTCCTCAGATGTGACACAGGAAGCAATGACCAGAAGGAAGATCAACAGACTGACTTCATCAAAGTAGAAAACTCCTGCTTACTGTGAAGAAAATGAAAAGGGAAACCACAAAAGTGGAGAAAATACAGCAAAACAAATAACTGGTAAAGAACTGGTGTCCAGATTAGACAGAAAATCCTACAACTGAATGATCAAGGGGCACGTGCTCAATTCAAAATGGTCAAAAAATCTGAACAGACTCTTTAGAAACAAATGTATATGGGAATCCCCTGGTGGTCCAGCAGTCAGGGCTCTGCACTTCCACTGCAGGGGGTGCAGAGCTCAGTCCCTGGTAGGGTAACATGCATGGTCAAAAAAAAAAAAAAACCAAAAAATGAAGAATGCATATGAATGGGCAATGAGTGCTCAACATCATTAGTTATCTGGGAAATGCTAATTACAGTCCATGAGATACCACGACAGTGTCTCATGATTAAGATATTTTTATGATTGAAACTTTAGAGGATTGACAACACCAAATGTTGGTATGAATGTGGAACAACCAGAACGCTCCTAAATTGCTGATGGGAACACAAAATGTTACAAGTATTTTGGAAAATGCTTATAAAGTTAAAGACATGCTTGCCCTCTAACCCAGGAATTCTCCGGTACTAGGTACTTTCCTGATAGAAATAAGTGCACATGTTCACAAAAAGGACTGTATGTGACTGTTTATAGCAGCTTTTATTTAGTATACACCTCTAACAGGGAACAACCCAAATGTCCATTACCAGGAGAGTGGATATACAAACTGTGGTGTATCTAATACTGTGGCATCCCAGTTATTAATAAGATGGGAATGATCTATCAGTGTACACAACATAGATGAACTGCACAGACACTGCAGTGAGTGAAAAAACCAGATGCAAAAGAGCACAAAATGTATGATGCCACTTATATGAAGTTCTAGAACAGGCAAAACTATTCAATGATGACAAAACTCAGAATATTGGGGTTTTTTTACCGGGTGCAGGATCATCTTGTAAGGCACAAAGATATTTTGGGGGTTGGTGAAAAAGTTCTATATCTTGATAAGTGTGTGAGTTACATGGTGCCTGCATTTGTCCAAGCTCATAAAATTGTACACGTGAGATTTGGGCATTTCACTCTATGCACATTTTACCTTAAAAAATTCTGAACTGTAAACATAGATTCAGAATAATACTGAGCAAACAGCAGGTGTTACAGTGGCATGACGGCCACTGTTCATGACACTCGGATCTATGAAAGACCCACAGTTCGTTGCATCTTCGCTTGGCCACCCCCAAGCGTGGTGAGGGCAGAACTCTTTGCTGCCTTGGCTGTACTTGCTCACAGTCACAGGCAAAGTTCTCCCACATTCTAGAGATGGGGGTGCCCCTTGGCACTGCTGCCACAGCATCACTTTGCCTCTCTGTATCTGGAAGGCAGCTCACGTCTGCTCTCTCTCCGTCACTGGCACAACCTGCTTGATTCACACATCCTCCGACGGGCCACCCTCCACTGTGCCATGGACCAATGTTGTGCCTCAGTCGACCTCCCCCTGGGGACCACTGCCCTGCTCCTTGCAATCAGAACTCACCTGGGAACGGGGTGCCTTCATTCCAGACACAGTTCTGTAAAGATTTCCCTGTGAGATCTGGAGCATTTTCATTCCCATGTTCATAAATCACCAAATACTCATTCAGCTCCTGCTGTGTGCCAGGTCCTGAGGATTCTTGGAACCTGCAAGTGGGCAAATCAGGGACGTCCCTTTGGCCTCAGGGACTTACATACTGGTGGAAGGACACAGAGTAGAAGGCAGAATAATGACCCTGTTAGCATGTGACCTTTATTGACAAAAGATGTGACCTGGCAGAGGCCTGGGTGTCTTCTCCTGCATGCGTGCTAAGTCGCTTCAGTTGTGTCCGACTCTTTGCGACCCTATGGACTGTAGCCCGCCAAGGCTCCTCTGTCCATGGGATTCTCCAGGTAAGAATACTAGAGTGAGTTGCCATGCCCTCCTCCAGGAGATCTTCCTGATCCAGGGATTGAACCTGGATCTCTTAAGTTTCTTGCATATGTACGTGGGTTCTTTACCACTGACAGCACCTGAGAAGCCTCTCTCTTCTCATACTGAGAGTAAAAGCATCGACCTGACTCCCACCCTGCTAAGCAGGGCTGGCTGGACCCCTGAGCTCCCGGCTTGAACAATAGGAACCGGAGATTGGAGCCAATGTTTGGAGAGGCCAGATGGATGATGAAGAGTCTGAATCTGCTCGGATGTGGATCTGGAATCATTTGCTTCCTCAGGCTGCTTATGACCTCTGACCTCATGTAGGCTCCTTCTTGCTGGGGCTTGCTCTCCCTCAGCACTGGACACAGCCTGTGCTAGACAAACACATGTAAAATTTAAGAAGAGGTGGGGTACTTCTCTTTTGAAAATTACATCAAGATTACATTATCATATCAATTCTCCTTGTTCACCAAATCCCACTCTTGTTTGGAGAACACCGAGGCCAGCCCCAGGGGATCAATCATGATTAGTTCATTATTCATGGCAATCTTGTTCCCCCTTTCTAATGATTAGACAGAGGTGAGCATGTGACCCAATTCTGGTCAATGAGATAGAAAGGGAAGTCTGCTGGGAGCTTCTGGAAAGAGTTTCTCCCTCCACTTCACAAGTATAGAGAGAGATTTCTGGATGCTGGTGTGTGAGAGTGTGATGCCTGGAGCTATGGCAATCATTTTGCAACTATGAGGTGACAAATTTGAGATTTTAAAAAAAACCCCAAGGACAACGGAGTCAAAAGGTGAAAGGCACTCTTTCCCATATTACCTTATGTGGCAAAAGGAATTTTGCAGATGTGATTATGAATTTTGATCTTGACTCAAGCTACTGGACTGACCTTAGAACTTCTTATCTCAGTAATTCTTCTTGAATACACTTTATGGTTCAATCCACTCAGAGCTAGCTTGGTGTTCTATTACTGGTAGCAGAGACACACTCCTATTCTTCTACTCCAACCATCAGCAGTTCTCCATTCTGCCCAGCATAGAATGGAAAGCCTTAGCCTGACCCACAAAGCCTGTGCCTAACCTTTGCAGCCACACCTCACATCCCTCTCCCCTGAGCTCACTTTCTTCTCACAACACTGACCTTCAGTTTTTTCTTCCCACTCACCAGGCTTCTCGCCACCTCCAGGCCTTTGCACACGCTGCACCCTCTGGCTGGAACGCTTTCTTCCTGTGTCTCCCTGGAACACTTGGTTAAATTCTCAGATCCTTTTGGCCTCAGTTTATATGGCCTTAAGTGAGACCTTCCCCATCTCTTCTCATCTGGAATTGTGTGTTTATTTATGACTTTATCTAGCATCTGTCTCCCCCACTGGAATGAAAGCTTTATCACAGATGGCACTGGGTCTGCTTTTTTCACACCTAGCCCCTGTACCTACGACTGTGGAGCCCACAGCAAGTGTGCAGTTGTATCTTTTTAAAGAATGTCTGTTGGAGTATAATTGATTTACAGTGTTATGTTGGTTTCAGGTGCACAGCAAAGTGAATCAGTCACATACATGCATATATCCACTCGCAGTTGTGTTTCTTTTTATTTATGTAGCTGCTCTGTGTCTTAGTTGTGGCATATGGAAACTTTGATCTCTAGTGGCGGCATGTGGGATCTTTCGGCTGTGGTATGTGAACACTTAGTCGCGGCACGTGGCATGTTCCCTGACCAGGGATTGAACCTGGGCCCCTTGCACTGAGAACGCAGAGTCTTAGCCACTGGACCACCAGGGAAGTCCCTCATAGGTGTGTCTTCTGAATGAAGGAAACAGTTTGTGAACCATTATTTCCTGTGCATCTCCTCTGCTATACTCTGAGGCTGTCAGCTTTAGGAATAGTTCACTTAGCTCCGGGGGACCCTTCCTTCCCCAGACAGTCCCTTACATCCCTGTTTGCACTCGATTCGTCTGTTTACAAGTTTGTCACTTGTGTGTGTCAGACACACACACATACACACACACTTAGTAGTCTGTTAGTGTATAAAAAACACACCCCTCCCAAACACACAATAGCTTAAAACAACAATATACACTTATTATCTCATTATTTCCATGGGTCAGAAGTTTGGCTGAAGGCTGAGCTGGGTGTTTCTGGCTCAGAGTCACCTAGGAGACTGAAGTCAGGTGTCCACAGGGACTGCTTGAGGCTAAAGAAACTGCGTCCCGCACGGCTCACGTACAAGCCTGCTCAGCTCCTGGCCTCTCCATTCAAGGCTGCTTGAATGTCCTCACAGCATGGCAGCTAGCTTCCTTTAGATTCATGGGAGCAAGGCGGAAGCCACAGCGCCCCCTGTGACTCAGCCTGGGAAGTTCCATATCATCACACACCGTCATGTCCGCTCTGTTGGTTATGACTTAAGGATGTGAATACCTGGAGGTGCCATCTTGGAAGTTGGCCGCGTACCCTTAGCTCCTCAAGAGCAAGTTCTGCTTTACTCACTTTGGGTTTCCCCAGGGCCCTGCACAGGCTGGGGTGGAGGGTGGAGTCCAAGCCCAAATAAGAATTTGTTGAGAGCATTAATAAACGAACACACTATTTTATGAAAGTTAGCACTGACATCTTGAGCCATTGTAAATGCGCTAATATACGATAGACTGAGCCCATGGTAAGAGCTCTGTGCCAACTCTTGCTGTTATCTCTAAAGATACAGTCTAATTGAATCTGATGCCCAGAGAAGGTGTTGTGTAGGCATGCAATTCATCACACCCATCAGCTCAGCCTCAATGAATTGCAGGGTATGGAGGGTCAGTGATGGCTTGGGGGATTTAAGGACTGCTCCCAACCCCTCAGCTACCGTTGAGAAAGGATCTAAAAATTAAAGACTTTGTGATGAATACACGAACTGAATGAACAAATGATTGCACTGGAGACCCTGAGGAATTCCTTGCCTGAGAGTGAAATTCTATCTCCTTGGCATCCCCTGGCCCTAGACAGGTCTTGGGGAACAGAGTACTGGGCAGAGCTGCTGCAGCCTGGCCTAGGGAGAGCCAGAGCCAGTATGTCCATGAAAAACCATGTTTTCCTGGCCAGGAAAGTGCTCAGGAAGTATGGCCAGTGCCCAAAGGCCCCTGTGTCATCTGCTAGGATGGTCCAGGGACCCAGACATTTTGCTGCTGCTGGCGGTTGATGGTGGAACAATCTCTTAGCCTCCTTCTTAGGAGATCTTCCTGCCCAACCTGTGGTCACTGTACCCCAGCAGAAGCTCAGTGTTGTTTTGCACAATCCCGGCTCCATGGAAACCACCCAGACTCAGTTAATCCCCATTTCCTTTGCTTCCAGCAAACTGGGTTTATGGGAATCTCTGGGATCCTAGTTAAGGTAAAAATACTAGTTAGCCTCAGGGTCTGCTGGGTGCATAGTCTTAGGGTGACATTCGCCCATCATCTTAAAAAAAAAATTTTGTGTGTGGCTGTGCACCGCACATGGAATCATAGTTTCCCGATCAGGGATGGAACCCACATCCCCTGCAGTGGAAGTACAGAATTTTAACCACTGGACTGCCAGGGAAGTCCCAGTCATTGTTTTATAGAGTGTGTGGATGCTGTTCCATGCAGCCTCTTGTTTCCATCTTAGCATCATGATGTCTTCGGCAGAACGTGTCTGCACCAAGCAGGCAATAAGTCACTTAACAAAGCCCTGGAAATGCCTCTCCAGGGGAGGCGAGGCTGCTGACAGCCACCAGCGCTGAGACCAGATGATGTAAGATCTTGGACAAACTGTGCTCCTGAGCCTCAGTGTCTTCATCTGAGAAGCGGGGGTGCCGACAGCAGCTCATCTCGGAGGGCTGGGAGGACAAGGTGGGGTGAGCGCCTGGCCTGGCGCCCCAAACGACGGCTCTGATGGGTGTCACCGGGTGCTGCGTTAACAAACCAATCCAAGATTTGCAAGGCTGCGGCGGGCAGCAGGGACCCTTCCCGCCCCTGCTCCGGGTGGGCCCCCACTCGCCCCTCCAGAAGCCGCAAGTCTGGGGGGGAACCGGTGGGTGTGGGAACAGATCAATTACATCACAGTGTGAGGTCTCTGTGTTTTCCAAACTTTCCATCATGAGTGTTTATTGCTGTGATAATGGGGGGTGGGAGACCCAAAGACCAAACAAACAGCATGATGAGAGAGAAGCAGAAATTGAGAAAAGGGCCAGGGCTGTGGTGTGTGTTACAATAGAAGACAGAATCTTCTTGACATGGGGTCGGGGCGGTGGTTAGGTGATGCCCCAGGGAGGCCTCCTCTGGGAGGTCCCTTGGAGGCCTGCGAAGAAGGAGAGATGGGCCAGACCCTGGGATCAAAGAGACAGAGCTGAACTTCGGGGCAACAGAGCTTGTCTGCCACTTGCCGGCTGTTGGGGCTTGGGTAAGAGACGCCTCAGTCTCCCCCTCTGTAAAATGGGGATGATGAAGCTACCACCAGCCCCTCCGCCTCTCAGGGTGGTCGTCGGGATGAAAGGAGGGAACAATCAACAGTGCTTGGAGCTGAGCCTGGCAGAGTGGGCTCTACGTTCAAGTTTTACGGATAGATAAGAGTGGAAGCCCCCCCACCACACATGTGCCGGGGACGCCTGCTGGCCCTGGCTTGTTGGTGCAGCCTGCAGCCTGTGTCGCGCAGTCGCCCCTTTTCTTCATCCTCTCCCCTACCACCAGTCTGCTTGTTGCAGGGGAAGAAGGGATGCTAAGCAGAGAGTTACCCCTATCGCCCCACTCTGGTGATGGCTGAGGTCCCTAGAAGGCAGGGTAGGGGCTTTGCAAGCCTCTGTATGTGGTCTCCTACTAACAGGCTGGGGAACACCTTAAGGGGTCTGAGGTCTCCAGTGATCCCTGGTTTGGCAGCCTCTTCCCACACCATCAGCCAGCCAGGGCTGGTTTCTGCCCATGGGGATCTGGAAGCCCCTATACAATGCCAGAACAGCTCAGACACCCTGGCATCACTGCGAGGGGGGCTGTCCATCCCCTGGGCACCTCAGCCTCTGTCCATGCCCGTGGCACCCATGGTGTGGACTGGGAGGGGCTGCATTGAGAGAGGGGAGGGTGCAAGGCCATCTGAACTCCCCAGACGGGTGAGCGAGTCCAGGCCTCAGTCTCCTGGTTTGTCCAAGAGTCTATCTGTGCCCCCACGTTTCTGAAAGTCCAGGGAAACACAGCTCAGTGATGTGTCTGCTACACAGTGGGTGGCAGGTGGGGCAGGGCACAAACAGCGGGGGCAGGTATCAGGCCCCAGCCCAAGGGCTCCTAGCCACCTTTCCGAACACTGATGCCCAGGGGCTGTGAGCCCCTCCAGGCACCCCTGTCCTTGCTCCCCAGCCGCGTGAAGGGGCCCAACCCAGTTAGCACTCCTCTGTAAGGATGTGGGTGCTCTTTCCGAGAGAACTGGGAGCCTCCCAGCAAGCGCACCCCTGCAGCCTCCCTTCCCCATCTGCCTCACTCAGGGTCCAACCAGAGAAACAGAACCAGCAGGAGATCTACGTGAAGAGATTTATTGCAAGGAATTGGTTATGCAACTGTGGAGCTGGCTAGACAAGCCTGGAATCTGAAGAGCAGGCTGGACTGCAGGGCCAGGGCTGAAGGTGCTGTCTGTGGGCGGAATTTCTTCCCCATCAGGGAAGCCTCAGCTTTGCTCTTAAGGTCTTCCAAAGGATGGAATCAGGCTCACCTAGACTATCTAGCACAATCTGTCTCACTTTAAGTCAACCGATTATGGACTGTAATCACATCCATGGGGCACCTTAGGAGTGACACTAAGATTAGTGTTTGATGGAAGAGTTGGGGACTGCAGCTTTACCAGGCAGGCACCAAGCATCCCTTCATTCTTCCTCTCTCGGTGGTTTCTAGCTTCTTCCTGCTCAAGCATCAACTCTCAGACAGCCCCCACCAGAGGCAGGGTGAGATCGGCTGGGCTCCCAGCTCTCTCCTGCCATGAATTTGCCCGGACCCTCAGCGCTCAGCCCAGCTCTTCCGCCAGCTGTATGTCCCTTGCTTGTGAAATCTCCCTTAACCAGCCTGGGCAAGCCCTCCAGGAGCCCCATTTGGTGTGGAGCCACCCTCAGGGAGCTGCCGGTCATTTAGAGGAGCCGTCAAGAGTCCAGAACACCAGTCTGCTGAGCGCCTCTGTGCTCTGGGCCTTCAGGCCTGGCTCTGGGCTGGGCTCTCTGGTTAGCCTGCAGCTCTGGGTTGCAGGAAACCAACCCCGTGGTTGTTTTGTTTCGATTGCACAACCCTGGAGCAAGAGGCCAGAGTGGACATCTGCTGTTTTGGCCGCCCAACACCCCTGGCCCCCCTCTTTCTGGCAAAAGTCCCCCATTTGCGTCACCGGGAATTCCCCCCATGTGTGCAGCCTGGGGAGTGGGCTGCCAGTCCAGATGCCCGTCCTTCCTTGCCAAGGGGTGGGCCTATAGCCCCAGCTGGGTCAGCAGTCCCCCTTCCCTGTGGACGGGACTCTCACTCCTCGTCCTGATGGCCAGCCTGGTTGCGGGGGCGTCACTCCTTTCCAACATGCCCCACCCTGGTTGCATCCTTGCTGGGGCCTGTCCGTCTCTCCTGTGTTTCATTCCATTTTGAACTTGCCCTCAGTCTTGGGATGAAACCTTTTACTGCTCAAGCAAGGCAAACAGAGCCCAATTTCTGTTGCTTACAACCACAGAAACCTGACTGCCTCTGAATGTCAGTCCCGGCTCTGCCCTAACTCACTGTGTGACCCTGGGCAAGGTGGCCCCTTTCTGGCCTCAGTTTCTCCACCTGCGCCTCTCAGCTGGCCTCCCATGCTGACATCGATGACCCCATGGCTGCTATGGCCACTGCAGCTGACCAGCAGTGCAGTGTCTGCTGTCATGGATCACCTGAGGCCTTCTCTGCTCGACCCTAGGGTCTCTGGGGCTGTGTTTAGGGAGGGAAGGAAGACGGTAGTGGTGGAATCGTTGGTTTTACCTCCTCCTTATGTGGAACCATAAGTACATAAGGGGCCATATGTTCATCTGAGTACATAAGGATTGATGTACTCGGCACCAAGAGCTTGCTAAGCCCCCAAAACATCAGCGTTGCACAGCTAAGCTGTTGCTTTATTTTTATTTTTTAAAAAACATTTACTTTTATTTATTTGGCTGCGCCAGGTCCGTGTTGCGCCACTCTGAATCTTCCATCTTCGTCACAGCATGTGGAATCTTCTAGTTGAGGCATGTGGGATCTAGTTCCCAGAGCAGGGATCGAACTTGGGTCCAAATGGAGCACAGAGTCTTGGCCATTGGACCACCAGGAAAGTCCCTACTAAGCTGTTGCTTTTAGCCATTATGCTCGTATTTTTGAAAATCTGGTAAAACCCCTAGATGCTCCCCTTAGACCAAAAAATATCCCTCCATCCATCTCTCTCTCCCTTCTTCCCTCCCTTCCTTTCTCTCTCTCTCACTCACACACACTTTAACACAGCATTTCAGGAGGAGAACTAGGCATAGGCTTCCGATGCCAGTTCTAACCCTCAGGCAAGCAGCTTCTGCTTTTATAAGACAAATAACCAACTTCAGCGCACAAGCCAGTGGCCTGGCCCTGCATCAGATGCTTTGTGAGCATTAGCTCATCCACGTAAGGAGAACCACATTTGTGGTAGAGATTGCTATGTTTTCACCAAATCCTAGATCATTATTTTCCTCTTGGGCACCCAGCAGGACTACATTTCCCAGCCTCCCTTGTGGTTAGGTGTGGCCACATGACTGAGTTCTGGCCAATGGCATGTGAGCTGAAGTGATCTGCCCCACCACCGCTTTTAGCCTGCTCCATAAATTCCTTCTATGCCTTCCTCCACACTCTCTTTACCCTTTCACAAGATTATTGCAGAGGAGGAAAAGGCCCTAGAAGATGATGAACCACAGGATGAGGGAGCCTGGGCCCCTGAGTTACTGCCTGGAGCGGGGCCCCCACTTCCTCTCTACCAGCCCAGAGTAGACAGTGATGTGAATAAGAAATAAACTTTTATTTGGGGATGGTTTGTTGTATCCGTTAGCCCATCCTGACTAATACAATATTTTTATTATCTGCATTCAGGGGAGCTGCTCTTTGTTGTAAAGGAATTCACTCTAGGTTGCCTTTAAGGCAGAAATCTCCGCCACTGCCTTCAGACCGGACCCTCGAGGCTGCCAAGGGTGCATAATGGGCCTTGTGCCTGGCGCCCACCTGAACTCAAGGCATCTTTTCCAGGACTTGGATTTACCACCAGTCTTGGCCTCACCCCTTGCCCCCAGGCCCTCCACCTGGCTTCCCTCATTTCACCAGGTTGGTAGTCTGGGATCGTGTTCCTTCTCATGGCTTTCCACTGCTTTGGCTATTGTCTGGGGTCCAAAGACCAAGGTTCAGAGTCAGCTGAATCTATTAGCTTTTCTCCTGAATAGCTCCTTGAGGGCAGGGCTTGGGGAGTGCTCACTGCTCTATTTCCTTGTGCCTAGCAGAAGATGAGCACACAGCAGGTGCTTTTGAAATGCTGTGGTCTTTGCATTCCACCAAGTGGAAAGCCCTGAGAGCACCATGGCCAGACTCCACCTCCCTGGAGCACCCAGGTTCCAAAGGAAGAAGTTGGACTCCACCGCTGTTCATTCCCCAGATGCGCTGTAACAAGGCTCCCGGAAGGTCAAGGCCAGCACTCCGGGCCTGGGCTGCCTCGCTCTGACCACATTTCCCAAGCACAAATTGCACCCTGACCCCATCCCCAAACCCTACACACTGGGAGATGGAGACAGGTCAAGGCCATGATATGTGGACCACCCTTTCCATCACTGAACCTCCGAGGGAGGACCGGTCCCCCCTTTTTAAATAATGCAATCAGTTTCCAAACTACATTTGAAAATGAAAGTGAAAATGTTGGTCTCTCAGTCGTGTCTGACTCTTTGCAACCCCATGGACTGTAGCCCGCCAGGCTCCTCCGTCTGTGGAATTTTCCAAGCAAGAATACTGGAGGGGGTTGCTGTTTCCTTCTCCAGAGGATCTTCCCAATCCAGGGATTGAACCTGAGTCTCCTGCATTGCAGGCAGATTCTTTACCATCTGAGCCACCAGGGAACCCTTTAGCCCTTGCTTATCTTTATAATATTAACAGTAATAATAACAACATTAACTTTCCTTGGTGTGTGTGTGGCAGGCCCCACGCTAGACCATTTATATCCTAGACTTTTCTGATCCTTTGGATCAACTCCTGGGGATGAATGCTGTTATTACTCCCATTTCACAGGTGAGAAAGTTGAGTCCTCCTCCCCACGTCCCCAGCAGCTCCCAGGAGCAGCTGTGGAGGCAGCGATAAGGGTCTGGCCAGGCAGAGGTGTTGTGGCAGACAGGGGTGCCCAGGACTGGCTTCCCCACTCCCAACAGCAGGAGAGGAATCTTCTGGAAAGAGAAGAGGAAGGCAAGTCCCCTTCCAAGGGGGCTCTAGGCAGCTCCCAAGCTTGCCCTCCCCTGGTTCTTTCCAGGGGCCCTTGCCCTCCATTCATGCTAGGAGCAGCTCTGACCCCACCCAGGGGATCTCCCCTCTCCCTCTCGGGCTCCCACCATCGGAGCGTCTGCTGTGGGCTTGGCCGTTTGGTTTCTTCCAAGCAGACCAGGGAGTGATGCCTCTCCGAGGTTGTGTGCTCACTTTGCAAAACAGCAGAAATTTACAGCCCAAGTAATTGATCACGGTGCCGCTGCCTCCCTCCACCTCGCTTCATCTCCTAATTCCCTTCTCTCCGCTCTCCTCTCTCTTTTTTCTCAGCGCGCCATCTGTGGTGTCAGAGAAAAGGAAGCCAAGAAGGGGCGGGGGGTGTAGAGTGTTCTGGTCCCAGTTCCGCCAAACACAAGTCACATGAACCTCAGTTTTCCCATCTGCAAAACGGAGATGCTGATAATACCCGCTCCCCAGGGGGCTGGGGATGCTGGGGCTGTCAGGAACACCTGTGCAGGGTGACTGCTCTCCCCAGACAGTTTTGTGAGAGGCAGGGTGGCCTGGGGCCCACCTTCCAGATGGGGACACTAGGACCCAGAGAGTTCGGGGCGTTCACTCAGCCTCATGGTGCTTGAAGAGCAGCCCTGGGGCTTGAACCCCAGTCCATTGTGCCCCAAAGCCCAAACCGTCAGGCGACACTGCTGCCCCTCCTTCAGGGCCAATCAGAATGGGGGTGATCCCCGCCAGTCCTCCTGCACCCCTGCACCCCCGCCCGTGTCACTTCATCCTGAGGTTAACTGTGGGGAGAAGTGGAGGCCCCTGGGGCGAGGGGAGACACTGCAAACTGTAGAGTGCCTTGATGATGGAAAGAAGCATGACCATCATCTGCTGACCCCGCTCCTGGACCAGGGAGACGCAGGTTTGATCCCTGGGATGGGAAGATTCCCCTGGAGAAGGGAACGGCAACCGCCTCCAGTACTCTTGCCTGGAGAATCCCAAGGACAGAGGAGCCTGGCGGGCTACAGCCCATGGAGTCGCAAAGAGGTGGACATGATTTAGCGACTAAACAACGACTCCTGGACCAGAGCCCTTGACTGGGAGACCCTTTGGGACCTAAAAACTTGCCTGGCCTTTCCTTCCAAAGACCCTGGGTGAACAGGGGCCTCCTGCCAGCCGTGCCCCGCACCTGCCTGCCTCCTGGTGTCTCCAGGAGGTTCCAGAACCTTCCAGAATGTTCCCCCAAGAGCAACTCTGAAGAGTACTTCGCTTGCCCTTCACAGAGCAGGGGAGGCACACAGGCCTGGAAGGGGCCGCGCCTGGGTCCTGCAGGCCCGGCTGGGAAGACCCCCACCTGACTCCCTTCCAGGGCTCCTTGGGCTGACATCCCTGTCCCCTTCTATTCATTTCGGGGGTGGGGGGCGGATATTTCCAGGGCACAAGGGCTGGTTTTTCCCCTTCCACTCCCGTTTCTGCCTTGTTCTCAGTCTAGAGTCGTCTCTGCCTCTGCAGAGACATCTCTCCGTCTCTGTCTCTCCCCCAACCTCCAGCCTGTAGGTGAGGACCTGCTCCCCTCCCACGCCAAGTCCAGCTCCTCTCTCGCTCCCTCGGCCTCCAAAGGCGCCTCTGGGCAGCACCAGCCTTCCCTCCCCATTTCAGCCCAGGGTCTGCAGCTGGAGAGGGGCGGGGGGACAGCGGGTGCATTTCTCGCCGCCTGCCCCCACCCCGCGCCCCACACCCCACCGCACCGCTGTCTCTGGAGGGGCAGGGGGCTCCAGCCCCTCCGGCTTCCTGCTCCCGCCTAGCTGGCGGAGATGAGAGCCGGGTGCAGAGCTGGGAGTCAAGCAGCCACACACAGAACAAACAGAATTTTTTTTTGCAACTAGAGGGGGAAGCACAGAGCTAAAAATAAAACGAAAAGATCAGTATCTGTCAGTCTGACAGCTGATTGGCTGCTCGGAGATGCATATAATTACCAGCAACTGGCGCTGGGTAGGCAAAGCCGGGAGAAACTGCTGAGACGAGGTTAGGATTTAACCTTTAAATTCTGGAGCCACCGAAAGCCGAGGGGAGGACGCCGGGCGTCGGGGCTATTGAGGCTGGGGGTGGGCAGTGGGCGGTGGACTCGGGCGGCCGAGTCCTGGGCAGGTCCCGGGGGGCTCCCCCAGGAAGGCCGTGGGAGCCCTCCACCCTGGCCGCCTCCCCCATCGGACTGGGAGTGCGTTTGATTGGGCAAGCCAGGAGGCAGTGGTCCTTCACCCCGCCCAGCTGGGGGGTGGTGTCTTCCGGGAAGTCAGGGTCTCACCCTCCGGTGCTTGCGGGGTGGTCTGCCTAGGGCTCTGGGCCCCTTCCAGACTGGCCTCCCATGTAGGGTTCACCCCATCCCGACCCACATTCCTCCGCCTTCCCCAGCCTGGTGTTGATTTGCAAGCCCATCCTGGCTCCCTTCCTTCCATCACCCTCTATTACCCGTGTTCCTGGCTGCTTATGCCCCATCTGGTGAGGGCATCTGGGCACCCCAGGCTTGTCCTAGGTCCCCAGAGATGCACAGAAAGAGCAGGACTGGAGGGACGTTGTGGTCTCACCGAGCCTCCGTTTCTTCATCTGTAAAATGGGGGTGATGACCACAGGGAGATGCTAGGGATGCTCAGTGCCCAGTCTTGCACCTTAACTTTCTCACCTGAGCCAGAAGACAGGCCATGTGGGCTCTAGTCCCGGCTAGGAATTGTCTCTTTCTCTCTCGTACTTGTCTCCCACTCTGTGAATTGGGAGTGAGAGTTCTTGCCCTCTGTCCTCTGGGATCTGAGGGAGGAGAGCGCCAAGTGACATGGTGTAGGTGACAGAGCTCAGCAAACTGTACCTGTCGGGACATGTGGGTGAGAATTTTTTGTAGCTTCTAGAACCCACCACTTTCTTCCTTCCAGGCCTTTGCCTGGGTGTGGCCTTCCTTTCCGTGCTGCCTCCTCCAGGAAGCCCTCCCTGATGTTCCAGCTGGTCCTCTCTGCAGCTCTGGGTGTCTCCCTTGAAGTCAGGCCCTGATTGTCTGGGTCTGTGAGCCCTATGGGGGCAGGAACCGCATGCCTGGCAAGGGCCTGGCCCAGAGTCCCTTGAGAAGACAGATACCAGATCCCTGATATAGGAGGAAGAGGAGAAGCCAGCTTGGGCCACACTGCCCAGGCTTCCGGCAAGCAATGGCCTCAGATGGTGGGAGCCTCTGTACCTGCTGGGCACTGACCCTTTCCCTGTGGTGGGCGGAGCGGCTGCCGCTGGATGCTAGGCCCTAGAAAGCCCAGACTGACTACAGGAGACCCTGCTGGAGCTCCTATCAACGATGAGATGCAAAGGGCAGGTCGGGAAGGCAGGAGAAGGGGTCACCCAGCTATACCTGCCCATCCTCAACACGTTATGCTATGCTAAGTCACTTCAGTCGTGTCCGACTCTGTGCGACCCCATAGACGGCAGCCCACTAGGCTCACCCATCCCTGAAGCCATTGTATCTGTTGTTCAGTCGCTCAGTCATGTCCAACTCTTCGCGACCCCGTGGATTGCAGCACTCCAGACTTCCCTGTCCTTTACCATCTCCCGGAGTTTGCTCAAACTCATGTCCGTTCAGTTGATGATGCCGTCCGACCATCTCACTGAGTCCCCACCATACCTCATTGGAAGCAGCGCTGTTGTTACCCGCATGTTGCGCATGAGCAAACTGCGGCCCCATGGCCAGTGAGGGCAGAGCCTGGACGCACCCCGTCCCCCTTCTCCTGCAGCCAAACCCAACGGCCCCCGCCTCTCTGAGAAGGATGACAGGGAGGTGCGGGGAACGGAGATGTTTCTGGAGCAACTGCCATGAGACCTTCTAGGCAGACACATTGTCATGGAGAGTCTTGAGAACGCTTTTTTGTGTGGTGTGCAAAGGAATTCGCCTTTGGTGTCTCTGAGAGATCGTCAGGAAGATTTAAACTGCTTTGCAATGATTTGGGGATGTCAGGCTGATATTGCTTTTGAACATAACATTGTGACGAGACTGGGCCCCAAGGCAGCCCAGTTTTATTCAGGTTACGGTAATAATAGTCGCCACAGCAGCAACTAAAGCCATTTTCACGGACTGAGCGCTCACCATGGGCTCAGTGCCGGGCTCAGCCTTGATTGGATGCGCGCTCTGCCCCCTCACCACCAGCTTGAGAGAGAGTTGACTCTCATCCTCGGGGTATTCCCTTATAGCTGATACCTCAACTTGTTTGTCTCCACACCCCTGTGAGGCAGTGAGCTTGGTGAAGGCCCCAGTCTGGTCTCTCCCATTCATTGCTGAGTCCCCAGTACCCAGCACCAGCTCCTCAAGGAGAAGCTGGACATTAAAGCTTGGCTGGACACATTTCAGATGAAGAGACTGAGGGTCAGAGAGGTCACATAGCTTGCCAGGAGGGAAGCCTAGGTTTCTGTGGCTTGAGAGCCCAGAATCACCAACTCACATGGCAGCTTGAAAGACCCTCTTGAAAACCCCCTGCCTCAAGAAAGCCACAGAGCACGAGTCCCCCGGCCCCTCACCCCCTGCCCCCTGGTCTCTGCTCTTGTACTAAACCCCAAGAGGCTTCTGACTTGAATCTGCCCCCTCCGCACCTATTGCTTGGTTCCCAGGGAATTGGATGGAAGGTGGCCCGAGTTAGCTCAGGCTTGGGGAAGCTGTATTCTGCTGAAATTGCCCAGTGTTCTGGGTGGGACGTGATTCAGATTTTCCTTCCTGGTCACATTGGTTCCCACTCGAGAGATCTTTGAAGTGGGAATGACTTTACTGTGTGATTCTCGGCCTGCTTAATTCATAGGTGCACTTGGTCTTTGCTGCTCCTCTCTGGGACGGGGCCCCTGGTTCTGAGGGGTTTAAGTCCCACGGGGAGGCCAGGGGTTATAAATCCAAGACGCTCTTGGTTAAGAGCTTGATTCTGTCACTGAGTGATCCTGGGAACCTCATTTGGCCTCTCTGAGCCTTGACTGACTCTTTTGTAAAAGGGAGATATGCGTGGGGAATATCTATCTTGAATGCTGGCTGTCAGTGGGGGAAAAAGAGGTCAAGTTTTCTTTTATTTATTTTGGGGCTGCACTGCACTGCATATGGGATCCTACTTCCCTGGCCAGGGATCAAACCTGCACCCCCTGCATTGGAAGCACAGAGTCTTAACCACTGGACCACCAGGGAAGTCCCAAGTTTTCTCTTTTGCAAAAAAATCACATTCTCCGCAAGTCGTAGACTATGTTTATCCTCGTACTTTAAGAAATGTTAGTTTAGGGCTTCTCAGGTGGTTAAGAATCTGCTGCCAATGCACCGGACAAGGGTTCCATCCCTGGTCCAGGAAGATCCCACATACCTCAGGGTAACTAAGCTGTGAGGCAGAACTACTGAAGCGTGCGCACTCTGGAGCCCCGTGCTCTGAAACAAGAGAAGCCAACGCAAGGAGACGCCTGAGCACCAAAACTAGTGAGTTTCGCCGCAACTAGAGAAAGCCCTTGTGCAGCAACCAAGACCCAGCGCAGCCAAAAATAGAGAAATAAAATTTAGGGGGGGAAAAAAGAAATGTTAGTTTAAAAAAATCTGAACACCAAACAGTCCCTGAGTCACTGCTGCGTGCCCAGCCTTGCATCAGAGTTGATCTGGAGAGTGGTAACCCCCTCTGTGGGCATGTCCTTGCTCAGGCCATCCTCACAGCAACCATGAAATGCCAGGGACCAGGATTGCCATTTCCGGAGAGAAGAGGCAGGCACAGAGAGGGGACCTGACGTGCTTAAAGTTCCACACTGAGAAACTGAAGAGCCTGGCTTTGGAGCTGGGCGCTCTGTTCTACCGATGAACAGAAATGTGAGTCCTGACAGCAGGGCCCGAAGGGCGCTCTCAGGGCACAAAGACCAACCTGGGGTGCCCCTGCCTGAGAGGAGCTACATCTCCTAGGAGAGGGGGACACGTGGACAGACCAGTGAAGCATGTGGTGTAAGAGGGGCCACCCAAGGCTACATAGCTGATCCATCTCATAAAGGAGCACCAGAAAAGACCCCAGAAGGAACTTGCTTTAAAAAAGTGCCCTGGGAGACATCCCTGGGGGTCCCGCAGTTGACTCCACGCTTCCACTGCATGGAGCATGGTTTCCATCACTGGTTGTGGACCTAAGATATCACCTGGAGCAGCCAAACAAAGGGAAAGTCCCCTGGTTGGTGCACTGACATCGGTTCCAGCCCTTCTCCGTGGCCGATGGATGGTGCGTTATGCTTATACCTCAAAACGAGTTCCTCCTTGCCGGGAGAAATACCAATAACCTCAGATATGCAGATGACACCACCCTTATGGCAGAAAGTGAAGAGGAACTAAAAAGCCTCTTGATGAAGGTGAAAGAGGAGAGTGAAAAGTTAGCTTAAAGCTCAACATTCAGAAAACGAAGATCATGGCATCTGGTCCTATCACTTCATGGGAAATAGATGGGGAAACAGTGGAAACAGTGTCAGACTTTATTTTTCTGGGCTCCAAAATCACTGCAGATGGTGATGGCAGCCATGAAATTAAAAGACGCTTACTCCTTGGAAGGAAAGTTATGACCAACCTAGATAGCATATTCAAAAGCAGAGACATTACTTTGCCAACAAAGGTCCGTCTAGTCAAGGCTATGGTTTTTCCTGTGGTCATGTATGGATGTGAGAGTTGGACTGTGAAGAAGGCTGAGCGCCGAAGAATTGATGGTTTTGAACTGTGGTGTTGGAGAAGACTCTTAAGTCCCTTGGACTGCAAGGAGATCCAACCAGTCCTTTCTGAAGGAGATCAGCCCTGGGATTTCTTTGGAAGGAATGATGCTAAAGCTGAAACTCCAATACTTTGGCCACCTCATGCAAAGAGTTGACTCATTGGAAAAGACTCTGATGCTGGGAGGGATTGGGGGCAGGAGGAGAAGGGGACAATGACAGAGGATGAGATGGCTGGATGGCATCACTGACTCGATGGACTTGAGTCTGAGTGAACTCAGGGAGTTGGTGATGGACAGGGAGGCCTGGCGTGCTGCAGTTCATGGGGTCGCAAAGAGTTGGACACAACTGAGTGAATGAACTGAACTGAGTCATATTTGAAGCCCAGCTGGCTTGTCCTTCACTGGGATTTTCTAGTCCATGATCACCGGGTCTCTGGACAGGGGGCTCCAGTTCCTGCTACTCAGACCCACGGGAATCATTTTTAAAGAAGTGACTGTGCCCTTCCCTGCTCCATCCAAAGGTGACTTCGAGTCTCTCCTGGAAGGTCAGCTTCCAGTGGTCAAGAATCTGGGGTCCCCACTCCAACAGGGTTTCTCCAGACAGAGGAAGTGCGTGGCTGGGGCTGTGAAGTGAAGTTGTCAGTTGCTCAGACTGATCACAACCCACCTGTATCCTTCGGACTTTAGAGCTGCTGGCCGCCGTTAACCTCTGAGCACTCCTGACCAGAACCTCCAGGGCCTGGCACCTCCCGTGGGTGTGGGGTGGAGGTGGGGGGCAGAGGGGAAGGGTCTGCCCGGGAGGAGCAAAGGAGGCACCACTCCAGCTCCACACGTGCGATCGGACAAGCCGAGATGGGGAGAGAGGTGCAGGGTGGCGTGCAAACCGCACACAGAAGCCCACGCCCATCTTGCTGCAGGTTTCTGCAAGAAACTCAAGGTTTGTCTGTGGCTGGCTTCCCGTGAACAGGACCCGTCGTCTTCAAGGTCTGCTTCCATGGAGAGCGCGGCAGGAGGGCATCTCGTGAAGACCTGGGCAGTGAGCCTGGACGGCTCAGCCCTGCCCATCGGGGCTGCCTCCGCCTCCACCAACGCCAGCCGGGCTGGGTGGGAGTGGGGCAGCACCAACTTTGATTTAGAGAAAATAGAAGAAAGCGCCTGCCGCTGCCGAAAATCCTGGTGACAAATCCCCTCCCTTCAGTAACTCAAATTTCTAAGCTAATTCCTCTCTCCATTCCCACCAGAAAAGCTCCTCCTGTTCTTATCTGTCTCCAGGCCCACATTGGCCCAACAAGAAAGCTGCCTTTGTTAAGTACTAGAAGCTTCCTCAGTTCAGGATAATCAAGGGCATCCACGCCAATGCCTTGCAACTCCCATTGGTCCGGAGAGTCTGAACCAGCATGGTGGGTTGATAAAATCCCATCCAAAGCAAACAAAGGCAATGCTGTATGGACCCCGTGGTGGCCTGGCCCTTGGTCAAGGTGTAGTGACCATCAGGGATTTCAAAAGAGCACAGAACTCCCCCCACCACCACCACTGCTGCAGAAAGCCTCGGGGGGTCCCCCAAGGAGCCCCAGAGTGGGAAACACTGGGCTAAGTTGGGGTGGGGGGGTGCAACCCTTGATATTCCCTGCAGCCCCTCCCATTTTCTCATAGGGAAGGCTTCGTGCCACAGGGTGTCGGGGGAGAGCTTGGTGGCTCTAACTCTACCACTTGCCAGCTGTGTGATCTTGGGGTGGTGGCTGTCCCTCTCTGAACCTCTAGGTCTCACCGCTTCCCTCCTCGGTTGGCAGTGCTCTGTAAAGGCTGGGAGTCTTTGTTGCCATTACCGCTTGTTCAGGGGTCCTGACTTCCCACCCTGTGTGTGGCCCTCTTGCTGAATTTCAGACATGATGAGCGCGTGATGCAGGGGTGGGCAGCGTGCACGTGGAGATGGGGGTCCGGAAGTGCGGCTTCTGAGAAGCCGTCTGTGATGGGAGCCTGGAAGCCCGGTGAGGAAGGCGGGCTCGGCGGCCCATTAGCGGGCAGGCGGAGGGCACCTTGAGATGGCGGTTCTGGGGTGCAGCTGGGCGCTCCCCATCTTTCATGTGCCTGGATTCACCTGGGAACCTTGTCCCAGTGCAGATTCTGCCGGAGCAGGCCTAGGCAGGCCTCCCAGGTGAGGCTGGGGCGGGGGGCAGCCAGGGCTGCACACCAAGGCCTAAGGTCTGAGGGAAGAGGGCAGGCTGCTTGGTGTCTGGAAGCGGTGGCTCCAGAAAGGCCCGCGAGCCCCTCGACAGGCCATGCAGGGAAAGATGAAGCAACATGAGGGTAAAATTACGTTTTCAACAGAAGAAAAGGCCTCTGCCTCCTAGCGTGTAGAAAGATCTCTGTTCCCACCCCCACGCAGCCCCAGGGGTTTGAAAGAATGTGGTTTTCTGAGCACAGCTTTTCCTCGCTGAAGGGGGTGGATTCGCTCTGAAAAAGTTGCCTGCGAAATGATTTTTTTTTTTTCTATATCAAACGTTATTTTCCAGTGGTGCGTGTTTTAAGACCATGGTTGTGTTCCTGCCGAGAAGGATCCGACTCTGAGGCATTGTCATTGAGGATGTGGCAAACACGAGGGGTGGGGAGCTCAAGGCCGTTGCTTCGGAGCGATGAGAGCTGGCGCTGCAGAGGGCAGGAACCAAAATCTGAAGCCCCAGCGGTCCCCAGATACACTGAGGTTCACGGCCAAACATGGGCCCAGAGCCCTGACCAGCACCACTGATGGGACCAGAGGGCACCCAGGGCAAACCAGCCCCCTCAGCCTGAAGAGGAGCTCAGAGAGGCCGGCCATCTTGTCTTTGTATAGGACACCATCGGCCACACTCAGAATATCCGGCTGGAAGTGTTTTTGTTTTTATATTGGATGCAATTGTCTAACGTGCAGTAAGAGCCTATTCCCGTGGCAGTTCAGCTGTATTTCTCAAAGAAGCTGTGATGTCAGAGTTCCACCAAGACTCCAGAGGAACAGCCTCCTTGCCCAGAGGGGTCTGCTTGAATATGCCAAGGTGTACTGGGAATCTTAAATAAGAGACGAAAGCCCACAATCTGCCATTGCTTGACAGACTGTGGTTTTCCCGGGGTTATAGCCTGGGGTCAATATTCCAAGGAACACACTTTGGGGACCCAGTCAAGGAAGAGCCCTCATAATTAAAGGCCTCTGTTTCTGTATCAGTTACCTACTGCTGTGTAAGAAATCACTCCTAACTTAGCGCTTTAAAACAATAGGTATTTATTATCTCAAAGGGTCTGTGGCTCAGGAATTCAGAAGTGCCATAACTGGGCAGGAGGAGAAGGGGGCGACAGAGGATGAAATGGTTGGATGGCATCGCCAATTCAATGGACATGAGTTTGAGCAAACTCTGGGAGATAGTGAAGGGCAGGGGAAGCCTGCGGTGCTGCAGTCCATGGGGTTGCGAAGAGTCAGACATGACTCAGCAACTGAACAACGTAACTGGCTGGTCCCAGTTTGTGGTCTCCACTGAAGTTTCAGTCCAAACATCAGCTGGGGCTGCTCTCATCTGACTGGGGCTGCAATATTGGCTTCCAAGATGGTGTGCTCACTGGCTGGCTGTTGGCAGGAGGCCTTGGTTTCTTCCCCCATGGAGTCCTCCACAGAGCTGCTTGAGTTTCCTCACTATATGGCTTCCCCTAGATGGATGCCAGCGAGAAAGACTGAAGCCCCAGTGCCTTGGAATGCACGTGTGGTCCTTTCCACACTGTCCTCTTGGCCCCTCGGGGGCAGCCCTCCTCATTGTGGGAAGGGCTGAAGGCGGTGGAAATCATCTGGAGACTATCTTGCAGGCCAACTACCATGGTAACCATCTCTCTGGCGCAAGGACAGATAACTTGCCTCATTCTCACAACTGGCTTCTTACCATTTAGTGCCAGTTAGTAACTTTGAGAAGTGACCCTGCTAACCTGTGATGTGAAGGAGGAAAAGACTAGGAATTATCAGCTACACCAGCCCCCATGAACAGCAGCAATATCATCCGGGCCCATTTGTTGAGTCCTCACCCCATGCCTGCTGCCTCAACAGCATCATGGCATGGTGCAATCCATGTCCCCAAGGAGACGGCTCCACAATATTTCCAAGTTAGGCCACTCATTTTTATGAAATGTATAAAGTGAGATTTTTGTTTGTTTTGGCAGTGATGGCTACAAGGACACAAGTAGCTTTGCCTCCTGGAGACACAGAGAAAAATTCCATGACCCGTGTGAACCCATGTCGGGGAAGACTGAAGTGGGGTGTAAACTCAGGATGGATAAATGCCAAAGATACAGTAAATAGGTGAGATGAAATATTTATTTTGTATGCACTAGCAATATGAGGGGGGCTTCCCTGGTGGTCCAGTGGTTAAGAATTGACCCTCCACTGCAGGGGGCACGAATTGGATCCCTGGTCTGGGAAGATCTCACATGCCGCAGAGCAACTAAGCCCCATGCACGGCAACTACTGAGCCCACGTGCTGCAACTGAGGTATGAAGCCCGCACCCCTTAGAGGCTGTGCTCTGCGACAAGAGAGGCCACCGCAGGGAGAAGCCCACACCACGGCAGAGCAGCGCATTGTTGCCGCAGTGAAGATCACGCAGCAATGAAGACCCAGCGCAGCCATAAATAAAATAACAGGTAAAATTCTAAAATGCAAAGAACATGAGGAGTCAGGGTGAGCCGAGGGGGTCTTTGGTTTTGCCCCAGTCTCATGCTGGGAAAAAGGGTCCCATCTCTGGTGGTGGTCTAGTGGTGAGGAGCAGGCACTGGTTGCTCGAGTCACCATGTCTGTTATTAACTCTGTGACCAGGCAAGTGACTTCACGGCCCTGTCTCCCGTCTGTGAAATGGGGTGATAATGGCCAACTCCTCCGGTTATGATAAGGCTTCAGAAGGTTCTGGAATGCTTTATCCTGGCAAAGCTGATGGTGGATCACCAAGGTGGTGGCACCCTAGGTTCAAAGAATCTTCGTAGAAGTGCCATTGCCTGGAAAGATCTTTGCCCTGTGACTGAGCATGGACCGAGAGCCACAGAGCAGATAGTCTCTGCTGCTGGGGACCCCTGTATGGGCGACCCCAGGGGCTGGAAGGAGCTCAGCCCTTGCTTCTGCTGGGGGCATGTGTGGGCATGGAGCTGGCCCAGCCCTTTCCTGTCCTGTCCCAGCATGATTTCAACAGAGGGAGCGTCCTGGGCGTGTTTCCCCCTCGGAAATCTCACCCCGCTGAGGTGGGATTTGGGGAGCTCTGGCTCAATTTGCTGCCCCAACCAACAGGCCAGGCTTAGAGATGCTCAGAAACCAGAGTGGGGATACAAGTTCCTGACCCGCAGCCTGGGCCTGGCCTGGTGGAAGGTCTTTGGCTCAGGCCGGCCTGACAGCCCTTGACTCCATCCTTCAGGGCTGTATGACTCCAGACAAGTGTCTCCGCCTCTCAGGCCCTCAGTTTCCCCATCCCTAAAGTCTCAGGCTGGGCCTGCCTGCCCACTCTAGGAACCTGGGGTTTCCCAGGAGGACACAGAGCTTATGTAGATGTGCATGGGGAAGTCCCAGGCCACCCGCTTCCTTTCCAATCAAGAGAGCTCCATTTTCATCTCTGGTATATTGATGATCTAAGTAGCACTTCATTTTTAAAAAGAAGAAGAAAAAAGAAAAGGAAACTCAGCTACAGCGAAAACAATACAGAAGTTTCCCACCAACTTAACTTTGTCCCCTGACTCTTCAAGCTCTACAGGAGTGGAGCAGTCCATCAGCTAGGTTTAGTGACCGCTCCTTTCCAAATAGTTCCTAGTCTCCTGGATTTGAACCTCTGTTTCTTTCAGCCTCTGTGAGGTCCCATGAAAGGTGGGGAGAGGAAGGGGCTTCAGTTGGTAGGGGGTGGTCCACAGAGATCTTGAGGTGCCAAGGTCATGGACAGGCTGAATGTGCTGGCCTCCTCTCTGGTCACGTGCTTTGGGCATCTTGGACGCGTGCCCCCTCGGCCTCTCTGTGCCCAAGCATCCCCAGCTCAGGCCCAAGGCCCAGCTGCATTTGGGCCCCCAGTAGAAGCCAGGGCCAGCCCTTGCTGCCTCTGAAGTGAGGAGTCTGTGGGCCTGGATGGTCTCTCAGCCCCTCCCAACTTCAACACAAATTGCTGCATTTATGAAGCTCCAGCTGTCTGCAGAATGGCGTCTGAGATGGGCGAGGGATGGATCCTGTCCTGGGAGGAGGAGCCCCCTCAGCCGGCTGCCTCCGGCTGGACTGGGGATGGCAGGGCTCAGAGTGGCCCCTGGGCCCCAGGAGAACCAGGTGCCAAGCCCAGCTGCCAGGCTGCCATTTGAAATGTCTCCTGTTGGTGGCACTTTGGTAAGTTGCAGGTATTCTGGTCTTCGCATATATTTGATCTATATCTGAAACCCATGCTGGTTTCATTTCTCAGCTATGGGATTCTTAGTGCCTAAGACTGAACTTGACCATGTCATTCCCCAGGTAAAGGTTTTCCATGGCTTCTCACTGCCCTTAGAAGACAATCCAAGCTCGAAAGTGACCCCAAACCTTTTGGGGTCTGGCAAAGGCCTAGCTCTCCCACCTAGGGGCTCTCGACCCCTCACCCTATGCCCTCCAGGCACATAGACTGAACCACGAAAACTCCCCTCTCGGGAGCCTCACACCCTTTTGCCTGACACACTCTCCTTCTCTTCTTCTTGTTGCTTGCTAAATGTCACTTCTTCCAGGAAGCCCTCCCTGCCTAATTGAGCGACTTCAGTTCACAGTCAGGCTCACCCTGTACTTTTCCTTTGTAGCACACTCATCACTGTCATGAGCTAAAAAAAAAAAAAAAAAAGCCTGTTTATCTGATCCGCACTCCACCCCCCAGTAGGAGGTGGGCTCTGTGGGTGCCCCCCATTGGATTTTCCTGTTTATACCAGGTGCAGTGCTGGGCACCCAGTGAACACTCTGGAAACGTTTGCCCAGTAAGTCCTTGAGTGGTCACTCTGTGATCCCACAGACGGCCTGTTGATCCAGGTTGCTAACCTGGGGCCCACCGGGGCTGCTGGCAGGGCACCTGAGCGGGTCACGCAGGAGTCTGGAAACCCAGGCCCAGCCCCATCCTCCGGCCTGCGGGCTCTGCCTGGAAGTGAGGAAGGGGTTAAGTGTTTCTGGAGGCCTCGTGCTGTGTCTGCGGCAGTTCCCCCTTCCGGGGCTGCAGCAGCCGAGGTTGGCGAGGAATGTTTGCAATGCAGAGCTAGGAGGGAGGGCTGGTGGAAGTGGGGGCCTGTGGAGGCCGGGCCGGGCCAGGCTCCCCAGTTGAGCAATCGCCCAGGCCCAGCCGGTTCCTGTAACTCCTGCCCCTCCTGCCTTTTCCCGCCCTGCCGGCTTCCTCCACCCGCTGCCTGCCAGGCAGTGGGGGCGGCCTGTCCTCTGGGGCCTGCAGCGAGAGGTAGAGGGACAGAGGCCCCTGGAGACTGGAGGCCAGGGGTGAAAAAGAGGATCTTCCAAAGAGAGAGAGGAGTGCAGTCAGCTCAGCCACCCTGGCCCAGAGAGGGTAAGGCTTTTGCCCAAGGTCACACAGGCAGGCGCCACCATCCAACTGGGCCACACGCTGGATTCAGACTTTTTTGTTCCCATCGTAGCAGGCTACAACTCAGCACCATGTGAAGGCCACTTTGCCACTCGGACGGGAAGCTTTGATTCCCAGAGGCTCTCTCCCACCTGAAGGCCGGGCCTCTCCTGCCCCGAACCTGGCTCTTCACTCAGGGCTAGGGTCTCAGAGAGGAGGGCGGCTCTTGTCGGGCTGGGTGCACCCACCATCCCTGTCACTGTCCCAGCACTGTCCAGTACTCAGCCTGTCCTGGGGACACTGGTCCCCTCCAGGAGTGTGGCGGAAATGGATGAACACCCACTACACTCAAGCTGGTTCTCAAAAGCCACCCATTCCTGGGACTTCCTTCATGGTCCCGTGGTAGTGACTCTGCCTTCCAATGCAGGGGACATGGGTTTGAACCCCCGTAGGGGAATTAAGATCCTACACTGAACTAAGGTCCTACCCGCCACAGGGCAGTGAAGGCTCAGTACAGCCAAAACAAAACAAACAAAAAACCAGTCCACTCCTTCCTCAAATTCCCTTCAAGGAAGAAGCTTCGTGAGTTCTGAATAGCATGTTGAGCCCACAAAACTGGGCTTTCTCCACAAGCACACACCTTCTTTAGGGACAGCAGCATTCTTACAATGCAGAAAGAGCTCCTTCTGTCGACAGTTATTTACAAGTGACCTCTGGGGAGGTGGTCCCTGCCATCATTCAGACCCAGTTCAACCCGGCTTCCACTGCCTTCAAGTTTGTGGCCATGCACCTCTTTCCGAGCCTCAGCTTCCTCATCTGTAAAGCGGGATTCAGAGAGAGGGTGGGCGGAGCAGCAGGACCGCTCTGGTTCTGCGGAGACTCTGGGCCACTTGCCTTTTTTGGCCCCACAGACACTCAGTCTGCTCGGGGCTAGCTCAGGGTGTCCCCGCCGGGCCCCGGGCTTTGCCCAATTGGCCAGCAGATGATGGGCTCAGAGCCCTCAGAGCTGCCGTCTTGGCCACATCTGTCTGGAATGGGCAGTGGAGCCCTGGGACCCCACCTCTACAGAGGGCAGGGTGGGCGGTCTGTGTGAGCTAGGAGTTCCTGTGAGAATCAAACACGGCGTTTAGAGATGAGGAGGCTCGTAGGACAAGCGGCCGCCAAGCCATGCAGGCATAGCGAGGAATTTTCACCTGAAAAACCACACCAGTATACCAAGGACCTTCCTACACTCTGCTCTGCAGCTAAGTCCTACTGTGAGCCAGACAATGGCTGACCTACTTTATTCCAACAATACACCTAAGAAGGAAGTATATTGGTCTCCCCCCACCACACACTTTTTCTAAAAAAAAAAAACAGAGAGGTTGATGCATTTGCTCAAGGTCACACAGCTTGTAAGGAGTGGAGCCTGACTTGGAACTCAGGCCTCCAGAACCTGTGCTCTTAGGGGATCTCTTGCACACCTGGTTTGGGATCCAGGCTCTTCATAGAGGAGATGGGCCACCTTGGGTTAGCCATTAAGCCCCAGAACCATGAATTGAGGGGAAAATCTCCAGCATCCCCTGTGGGTGGGGGAGGCGCTGCACTAAATTATCACTATCACTGGGTGAGGAGAGCTCAGAGAGGGCAAGCCTCTTACTCCAGGGCACACAGCCGGTCCAGTCAGGACCCACTCTCAAACCGATTGATGATGCCTTCTGGTCCCCGGCCCCCCTGGCTCCCTGTCAGAGCTCCACCAAGTCCGTGGCCTCCATCAAGTCCGTGGCTGGGAAGGACTTGAACAACCGACTGGCCTCCGCAGACAGATGGACAGATGCTGGCCGCCCCCCTCCCAGGGCCGGCGGGCTGCGAGGCTTCACCACCTCCTCCCGAGCAGGTTTCCTTTAAGAAACTAGAAGATTGATTTCCTGGCAGGCTCGCCGAGGAGCCCGTCCAAATGGTTTGCATGTCTGCATTTTTTACTGCTCCGTTTAATATGTATGCAAATGCTGGCCGGCTGCACAGTCACACGCGGCGCCCCATTAAAGCGCCGTCCGGGCGCGCGCATCATTCGAGGCGACGGGCTCGGCGGCCCTGATAGATGGGGTGCGGGGATGGAGACAAATGACGGGCTTTTGTAATTTCTTTCTCCCTTTTTCGGGGGCGGTGGGTGGGGGGCAGCTCAAGCCTAGAAACAGCAGAGAAGATTTAAATATATGCAAAATTGTTTGGGGGTTTGGGGGGGTGGTGTAGAAACCTGAACCAGGAGGAGGGAATTCACTGTTCTCCTCCCTGGGAATAGGGCTGAAGGCTGGAGGGGGGAGCCGAGCCCCACAGTCACCTTCTGGCAGAGAGAGAGGCTTTGCTACTGATAAGCAGGCTCGGTCCTATGGGAAGCGCGGCTTCAGCCGCAGAGAAAAGGAAAATGCCGGTTATTTTCAGCCCTGTTACACCTGAGAGGCCACTGCTGCGAGTTTTTACCATCCTACCCGCGCCCCCCACAACTTAATTTTCTTGGGCTTCCAGGGCTTTTAGCTTTATAGGTATATGGGTGTCATTTAACTCTTCGCATTAGCCCTAAAAGGTGGATCACACCCATTGCACAGATGGGGAAATTGAGGCTCACAGTCCCTTGGGGAGGGTTGCAGAGTGAGTAGTGGGGGGTGGATGGGATTCTTGGAGCCATTCCTTGACCCAGTCAGCCCTTGGCCAGCTGTTGCTTTGTGGAGTTTGCTCCCAGCCATGGAGGGTGGGGCGGGTATGGAATCTGCCCAGACTAACCCCTCCTCAACAACCCCTGCTCTCCAACCCTAGCTCCTCTTGCAGGGTCCTCAGCATCCTACCTGTCCCCGCCTGCCTGGTAACACAAGCCCACGTCAGAACGAGCCTGAAGACTCGAATTTCCGAAATATTGTTTCAGCCTAAAATCAGAAGTGTGAGTTTTAAAGGAATCTTTCCTTAGTTCTCAGGATTTTAGGCGACAATGGCAGCTGGGGGGCAGCCTGGAGGATCATGTGAAGATGCAAAGATTTCCCAGAGGAGGCTCCAACTTAAAGAGATGGCCATTCTGGAGCAGATAGCTCAGACCAACTGGAGAGGCAATTGTGTGTGTGTGTGAGTGTGCAGTGTGACAGTGTGTTGGTCTCTGTGTGTGTCATCGTGGGTGTTTATCTGTTTGCCAGTGTGTGCGTCTCAGTGTGAGGGTGGGATTGTGCGTGTGTCCATGTACACACGTGCGTGTCAGCATGCATGTGTGTGTGTCGATGTGACAGCAGCTGAGAGCGCCTGTCCTCAGGCTGGCAAGCAGCTGGAGTGTGAATTTCCCTGAGGGTTTCCATCTCCCTGCAGTGTAGGCCTCCTGCCTTCTCCATCCCCACCCAGAAACCTGCTCCCCTTTCCAGCGAAAATCTCTGCTGTTTCAGCAGCAGAATGGAGGGCGGGACACCCCACAGGCAGTTGTGAGGATCCAAAAAGGCTGAGCCCCCCCAAGGCCCCGCATAGATGAGGACTGTGGTTACCGGGGGATGGTGCGTAGCCTGTTGCCTGATGGGTGAGCCTGGGAATTCTGGGAAGGAAACCAGGGCCATGTACAGCTCTCTGGAGAAGCTCACCTTGTGTATATGCGCCTGAGTGTTACAGCTCCCATTCCTCCTTCACCTCCCACCCCTCCTCTAGGTCCATCCCCAACCCGCCACCCCACCCCGACTCTTTTCCAGTCTCTCAAGTTCACCCTGCCCTGGAGTCTCCTGGGCCATCTCTCCTGGAGTTCCCCCAGATACGCCCTGGGCCCATCCCTTCCCCCGCAACCCTGCTCCCTGCAGGAGTCCTCCCTGACCAGCCGCGTCTTCCCCTTGCCTTCTCCACCTCCTACATCCCAACCAGTTGCTTGTCTGTTTCATTCTGTCTCCATCATCTATCCCTCAGGAACATGAACCCTGGGGGAACCTAAAAAGTGGAGGGTTCTCTCCAGGACGTTCCTGATGTTCATGAACATCGTGGGGCCCCGCCCAGGCCAGGCTCCTTTTCCAGGCTCAGGTCCTTCGCTCTTGACAGATCTTATTCACCCTGAGGCTCACCCTCCATGTCCACGGAGCCCAACCAGACGATGATGACCCCGTGTCCTAAGTCCTCCCCCACTGGTTTGTGTTTTGGGACAGTCCACCCTTCTTCCAGGCCTCAAGGTGTCACCTCCCCTGAACTGGCCCCAACCCCAGTCATCATACCAGTGGTACTAAAGTGACTGTTTCCTGCAGCCTGTCAAGAAAATTCTTTCATTGAGAACCATTTTGAATGGACCTGGACATTGCCCCTCTCTGAATACCTCTTCCCCTGGGACCCTCCGAAGCATTCTTTAGGGCCTCCCACCGGCTTCCCAGGTGGCGCTGTGATCAAGAATCTGCCTGCCAATGCAGGAGACACAAGAGACTCTGGTTCCATTCCCTGGAGTAGGAAATGGTAGCCCGCTCCAGTATTCTTGCCTGGAGAATCCCACAGACAGAGGAGCCTGGTGGGCTACAGTCCATGGGGTCACAAAGAGTAGGACACGACTGAGCAACTGAGCTCGCATGCACACAGGAACTAAGCTCAGAGAGCCTGTGAGCGTGGGGAGAGGGTGAGCCCTGGGCCTCACTAGGGCCTCCCCAAACTGGGCCAAGCACACAGTAGTCTCTGGACTGGTGAAATAGACAAGGGAGAGGATGAATGGACGGGCTTGCCCCGTGGCCCCCTTGGGGTCCACACTCTTACTCCCCAGCTGGTTCGGCGGGGTTGGAGGGGGAAGGCTGCTGTGTGTGGACCGGCTGAATCAGGCCCTAACCCCAGGCAAGGGGCCACCTTGGCTCCTGCCGATCTTGCTGACTGGGCTGAATTCGCGTCTGCACCTCCCTCAGCAACCCGCCATTACTCATCGTTGGCATTTATCCCCAAGCAAGGGGTGACCCTCGGAGCAGCCGCAGGCCTCCCGCATGTTCTGAGGAAGGGGTGGCCGGAGGCTGGGCTTCGAGGAGGCACAGCAGGAATTGTGAGCAGCTGCTCTGAGTGCAATGACCATATTTTTCTGAGCTGAAAAATTAGGACACAGGATGTAGCAGAGGGTTTTCTCAGATTTGTTCATTCGATGAGTGCGAAAGTCTTAACAAAGGTACGAAACCTATAATGCATTGTCTTGTTGAAAAGCCTCTGAGGTTCCCAAATCAGGGAGATTCTGGAAGCTGATACTTCAATTTGACGAATATCTGGGGTGGGGGGGGCCCTGGGTCAACCCTGTCCTTGGTGCTTGGGCAATAATGGGGAGCAAAACAGGGGTGATTCTGGCCTCACAGAGCTCACGTGGGGAGGCTGACATTCCTTAGATAATTTCACATTTTAGGACCAAGAGAAGTGGTATGGGGGTGGGGGAGCGTACGGGACCATGAAGGCCAACCGTTCCCATGTGGACACAGGTGGGGATGTCCGGGAAGACATCTTTTTAAATTATTTGTTTATTTTTGGCTGCAGTGGGTCTTTGTCGCTGAGGCCTGTCTCTAGTTGCGGTGAGCACAGGCTGCTGTTTGTCTTGCTGCGTGAGCTTCTCATTGCAGGGGCTTCTCGTTGCAGAGCACAAGCTCCAGGGCAGGCAGGCTTCAGTAGCTGCAGGGCACCGGGCTTAACGGCTCCGCTGCCTGTGGAAACTTCCCAGACCCGGGATCGAACCCGTGTCCTCTGCCTTGGCAGGCAGATTCTTATCCACTGGACCACCAGGGAAGTCCCAGGAGGACATCTTTGAGGAAAGAAAGTTTGACCTGAGACTGAGCTCTTTGGGCGTTTGCTGTGGGAGGGATGGGAGTGGGCTGGAGTGAGGAAGTACATTTTAGGCAAGAGGAATAGTATGTGCAAAGGGCCAGTGGCAGAAAGGAGGGCCGGGTGTTTGAGGGACAGGAGGCAGCCCAGGTGACTCAGTGTGCTGAGCGAGGGGAAGAGGAGGTGGGAGAGGTCGGCAGGGGCCGGTGCAGGCAGTGCCCACCAGTCCATGAGAAGGTGGTGGATATTCTCCTGCTGGCAGTGGGGAGCCAGGGACTGTTTGGCACAGGCGGGACCTGATCGTCCTTCTGGATGTGGATAATAATGAGGATGATGACAATGTTGGTTATTAAGGGAAGTGTTTAGTGAGCACTTACTATGTGCCAAGCACTGGCTACCCTTTCCAGTGTTTTTGCCTGGAGCAGCCCATGGACAGAGGAGCCTGGCTACAGTCTATGAAGTTGCAGTCAGACACAACTGAGAGACTTAAGTACTCACGCGCGCATGCAAGCACCATTTCAGCCATTCTACAGACGAGAAAAGTGAAGGTTGGGGAGGGAAGTGGTTTATCTGAGGTCACATGGCTGGCGAATAGCAAAGATGGAACTCTGAGTATGCTGGCTCCAGAGTCTCTACCCTTGTCCCCAACGCAAAGCTGCCCTAGTTTGGACACAGAAGGACAAGGGACATGCAGATGACTGCCCCCTACCCCCAACCTCTCAGCCGCTGCCTCCTCTCTGCTGTGTCCCAGGCGTGGGTGGGGACTCTGTGTCACCAGGTCAGCCAGGGCTGGAAAGGCCCAGCTCAGTCCCTGCTCAGGCCCAGTAGGGAAGTAGAGGTTGCAACATCAGAGGCTGAGCTTCTGGAGAAGTTGGGACCCCAGCGTGGGTGGACAGGTCATTGGGGCGCAAGTCCCAGGAGACCACAGCCCCACTCATCTGTTTGGGATTCAAGGACTTTGAGATACGGCTAGAGCATTCCCGGGCTTCCCTGGTGGCTCAGATGGTAAAGAATCCACCTGCAATGCGGGAGACCTGGGTTTGATCCCTGGGTTGGGAAGATTCCCCTGGAAGGGGGCATGGCAACCTACTCCAGTATTCTTTGCCTAGAGAATACCCATGGACAGAGGAGCCTGGCAGGCTACAGTCCATGGGGTCACAAAGAGTCAGACACAACTGAGCGACTAAGCACAGCAGAGCACAAAGTATCCCCAGGACCAGAGCAGCATCTCTGCCCCCTGCTTCCTCCTCTGGAAGCAGGTCCAGGGGATCGCACCTGTGGCATTTAAAAAAATCCTATTCCCAGGACTTCCCTACTGGTCCAGTGGCCAAGACTCCACGCTCCTGATTCAGGGGGCTCCGGTTCGATCCCTGGTCGGGGGGCTAGATCCCACATGCCTCAACTAAGAGTTTGCAAGCCTCAACTAAAGATGCCAAATGCTGCAATGAAAATCCTACATGCTGTAACTAAGACCCAGAAGAGCCAAATACATAAATATTTAAAAAATCCTATTCCCTCGGTGACCACCAGGGAAATGTAAATCAAAAGCACAATGAGATACCACCCCACCTAACACCTACTGGAATGGCTACTATCAAAACTCAGAAAATAACAGGTGTGGGTGAGGATGTGGAGAAATTGGAAGCTTGTATACTGTTGGTGGGAATGTAAAATGGTCCAGCCACTATGGAAAAAAGTATGATGGCTCCTCAAAAAATTAAAAATAGAATTACCATATGATCTAGCAATTCCATTTTTGGGTATATAACCCAAAGAATTGAATCAAGGTCTCCAACAGGTATATATTCCGTGGTCACTGCAGCAGTAGTCACAACAGCCAAGAGGTGGAAACAAGCCAAGTGTCCGTCAACAGATGAACAGATGAACCAAATGCGGTGCATACATATAATGGAACATCGTTCAGCCTTGGAAAGGAAGGCCATTCTGACACTCACTTCACTTTAGGTGAACCTGGAGGACATTATGCTAAGTGAAATAAGCCAGACACCAGAAGACAAATATTGTATGACTGCACTTATATTAGGTTCCTAGAATGGGTAAGTTCACAGGGAGTGGTGGGTGCCAAGGCCTGGGGAGAGAGGGAAATAGGGAGTTAGTTAATGTCTAATAGGTACAGAGTTTGGCAAGGTAAAAAGAGTTCTGGGAATTCCCTGGCAGTCCAGTGGTTAAGAATCCGAACTTCCACTGAAGGGGGCATGGGTTCCGTCTCTGGTCGGGCAACTAAGATCCTGCATGCCATGTGGCATGGCCAAAAAAACATAAGTTCGGGAGATGGATGGTGGTGATGGTTGCCCAAGTATATGAATGGACTTATGCCACTGAACTGTATAGTTTCAAATGGTTAAGATTTAAAAAAAAAAAATCTTATTCTAAGCTCTCCCAAGTGGTCAATACTGGGCTTCTTTTAAGTTGTGTTTATAAGAGATAAATTAAAATATCAGATGGTAATTGTCATCACAGCAGGTAAGAATCATAGATGCTGGCGCTTCTGGGCAAGTGATCTCACCTCCTTGAGCCTCAGTTTCCTTCCTAGGAAATGGGGATAAAGATAGTCCCTCCCTCCTGGGGCTACCGTGAGGATTCCGTGATGCCCCCAAGGGGGCCCAGCCAGTGTCCAGTGAGCACTCTGGACCAGCGGCACTTAGTCAGATACTCCTCAGGCCTTTGGGGTTTGGGGAAATGAGCAGCACAGGACCTAGTCACAGGAGAAAAGCCTACTTGCCTCACTACACACATAGGGAAACTGAGGCCTGGAGGAGTCAAGGGACCTGTCCAAGGTCTCTGATATCCCTTGAACCAGAATGCGGTTTTCCAAATCTGTATCAGTTAGCCAGGCTAGGTTGTGCTGCAGTAACAAATGAGCCCCGCATTGAAGTGTCTCAACACAGCGAAAGTTTGTTTTGCACAACAAAAGCCTGCCATGAGTCCAGGGGATTGTCCATGGCAACCACCCTCCACGTGAAAGCTCAGGGTGGAGGCTTCCCTGATGGCTCAGTGGTAAAGAATCCACCTGCCCACGTAGGAGTCGTGGATTTGATCCCTGATCCCAGGAAGATCCCCCATGCTGCAGAGCCAGTAAGCCTTGTGTGCCACGACTACTAAGCCTGTGTACCTCGAACCCAGGAGCTGCAACGAGAGAAGCCCCTATAACGAGGAGTCCATGCACTGCCAGCCCCCACTTGCCGCAACTAAAGAAAGCCCTCCCAGCAGTGAAGATCCAGCACAGCCAAAAATAAATAAACAAGATTATTAAAAAGACAAATACAAACTCAGTGGGCCAGGCTGCCTTTGTCTCATGGCACCTCCATGTCTAGGTCACTGAGACAGGAAGGAGCATCACATCACTTCTTCCCACAACTCATTGGCCAGCACTGGTCACATGACTTCACTCCATGGCAAGGTTGATGGGTCCTGAGAAGGAGAACTGAAGATAGGTAATAACCAGAAGTATCTACTCAGTATCCGAGAGGGAGGAAGGCCAGCGGATGGCTTCCCCAGGCAGCCCATGTGCACAGTTAACTGGATCAAAGAGAAAAGGGTTTAAGGCTAGAATCACTTCCTCTCCTACCCAAGCCCCCAGCTCCCTTCCCGGGGCAACTGCAGTTTCCAGGGCTACTCTGCATGTCGACAAGCAAGGTGTGTGCCAGGTGCCCTTGTTAAAATACAGATGAGAGCGTGTTGCTCTTTTTCACTCCTTGAAGGAGCAGGCAGGTATTTGTCACAGCTTTTTGCTCTTCCAATGGGCAGCGCCTTCCCATTATGCAATAGCGACCCCCACCCCATGCCCACGGGTGTCTAGGCGTTTTCCAAAGTTCTGCTTTTATAAACAGTGATGCAATCAATTTCCTGTGCATTTTCCCTTGTCACCCGTGTGAGTGTTTCTGTGGTTTAAATTCCTAAAAATGGAATTGCTTGGTCAGAGGGCAGGTGCAAGGAGCCATCTGACAACTCTCTGGCGGCAGGCGCTGCCTCCAGGGTCAGGAGGGGCTTTTAAGAACAGGTGCTAATGGAGCCCAGTGGGTTTCCCATCCCAGGGGGTTTCCAAAGGGGACACAGGAGAGGGGGCAGGAAGAGGGGGTGGTACCCCTCCCATCTTGACTCTGCCATGCCGGTCTTAATGCTGGTGCTCTGCCACGCACGTCTTACAGAGAGCAAATGCCAAGTTCCAGAGGGATGAGTCGCTTGCCGGTGGTGCCCAGTGAGCATCCTTTGAGCCACAGTCCCAGACTGGGCTGAGTCCTCCTGGGTTCCAAGACCCCAGCTCCCTGCTGGAGACCTCATGGATCCTTTCTATACTGGCTCCTCTCAAAGGCACTCATGTTTCCCCAAGAGCTTTCTTTTAAAATTTTTTTTTTTTTGGCCGTGCTGGGTCTTTGTTGCTGTGAGGGCTCTTCTCTAGCTGCAGTAAGTGGAAGCTACTCTCAAGTTGCGGTGCAAAGGCTTCTCACTGCGGCGGCTTCTCTTGTTGCAGAGGTACACAGGCAGAGGTACACAGGCTTCCGTAGCTGCAATGCACAGGCTTAGTTGCCCCCTGGCATGTGGAATCTTCCCAGACCAGGGGTCAAACCTGTGTCCCCTGCACTGGCAGGTGAATTCTTAACCACTGGACCGCCAGGGAAGTCCCTCCCCAAGGGAGTTGCTAAAACTCATCTTCGCCTTCTTGGGACTCACCGGGTCCAGTTCTCTGGTTGCTCGGGTTGTAGAACCATCAGCCTCTCACTTTCCCCCTTCGCTGTTTTCATATCTGATGCATCGTTTTGAAAGAGCATCTTGGTATGTAGAGTTTAGTCTTGTTGATTTTTAAATTTTCTTTTTTTGGGGAGGGGGCAGTACCATCCCTGTTGTTTCTGGAAAAAAACCCAAACACTCTTCTTGTAAAATAAATAAATTCAAGCAACACGGAAAACTACAAGCAAGGAGGTAAAAAGCATCAGCCAGCGATGACTAACTCTGGTTAATGTGTGCGTGCGCGACCTTCCACTTCCGTAGATTCTAAGCATTTCTAACCACCCCTTCTAATGATAATGAAAATCTCTACCTTTCTCGCTAAAGGTGGGGTGTGTGAGTCACCTGAGTGGGACTGAAAGTCGCTTTTAGTCTCCCCTCCCCTCCCTGGCCCCCCATCCTTCACCCACAGCCTCTCCTGGGACTCCCCTCCCCCAGCTCTGCTTCCACTTTGGAAGCTGCTTTTCCAGCTCCGGGGAGCAAAGCCTGCAGGGTTTGGTACCAGCGAAGCAGGGGCTGATGACTTCCTATCCCCAAAGAGTTCTGCTTGCTCAACACCTGAGAGCAGGGATTTCATTCCCTCACCTCCCAGACCCCCAGAGGCCAAGATCCGGCTCAGTTTGCCCTGCTGCACCTTCAGCTGGTGGGAAGGACAGTTGATCCCTCTGCCCTGGTTTTCTGCCCCCCACTCCTGCCCCCCATGTCCATCAGCAACAGTCAGTTCAGTTCAGTTGCTCAGTTGTGTCTGACTTTTTGCGATCCCATGGACTGCAGCACACCAGGCTTCCCTGTCCATCACCAACTCCCGGAGTTTACTCAAACTCATGTCCATCCAGTCGATGATGCCCTCCAAGCATCTCATGCTCTGTTGTCACCTCCTCCTGCCTTCAATCTTTCCCAGGGTCTTTTCCAATGACTCAGTTCTTCGCACCAGGGGGCCAAAGGATTGGCGTCTCAGCTTCAGCATCAGTCCTTCCAAACAGTGCGTCTTCCTAAGTCCACAGCAGGACCCAGCTTGGACCCAGATGGTCTCACATGTTTGGGTCTCTGTCCAGCAAGGTGGAAGGTGGGCCAGCCCCAGGTTACTTCCATCAGACCATCCCTAGGGAGGAAGGGGCCACAGCTCAGGACTAACTAGGACCTGGCTCGATGGGGGGCAGTGTGGTGGCAGTCCCAGAACCTAGCCCAGAAGAAATGTGAGGCAGAGAGAGGGCTGGAAGGAAGAGGGGCTCCTGGAAGCCTGGCAGCCCTCCTCTGGGGCCTCCTGGAGGCACAAGGACTCTGGTGCTGTGTCATCCACAGCAGTGAGGGGGTGGGGAGCGTGGCTGAGGGGAGGGCATGTGAAGGACCTGGCAGTGCCCACAGCAGGGGCAGCTCTGCCCAGGGCCACGGCTCTTTCTGTCAGCAGCTCCTCAGATCTGTTCCTGAGGATCCATGAGTCCTTCTGGTGCCCAAAGAAACCCTTGGGGATGGCTTGACATTGACCATGAGCACGACGGGGCCAAGAGCCAATGAATGACATGTGCTGGGTGACGGTGCTGCCTCTTCAGGGGAGGCCGAGCGGTGTCAGAAGCCCACGTGTCCTAGCTGGGCTGGTGCTGGCTGTGTGACCTTTGGCAAATGACTGAAGGTCTCTGAGATTCAGTTTGCCCACCCACATGGTGGCCTGTTTGAATGGCTGAATGCAATGACCTCATAAAGGATTCTGGGCAGGCCCGTGAGTCCTGGGAGAGGCCTCCTTAGTTGTGGTTTTGCTTATCTGCTCACCCTTGGGGTGGCAGCCAGGGGAGAGCCAAGATATGTAAGTGTGTGCGTGGGGGAACCTCAGGAAGCTGCAATTTTCTGTCCCAAATGGCTCCTAATTATTCATAACAGTGGGTTTCAAATTGGTTTGAAACTGGGTTTCAAAAAGATGAAATGGCTCCTAATTATTCACGATAGTGGGTTTCAAAGTGATGTTTCACACGCGTCTTACACAAGGTCTCAACCTTGTGCCTTGTTGTTCAGTCGCTCAGTTGTGTCTGACTCTTTGTGACCCCATGGACTGCAGCACGCCAGGCTTCCCCGCCCTTCACTATCTCCCAGAGTTTGTTCAAACTCATGTCCGTTGAGTCAGTGATGCCATCCAGCCATCTCATCCTCTGTCGTCCCCTTCTCCTCCTGCCCTCAATCTTTCCCAGCATCAGAGTCTTTTCCAAAGAGTCAGACCTTCGCATCAGGTGGCGAAAGTATTGGAGCTTCAGCATCATCATCAGTCCTTCCAGTGAATATTTAGAGCTGTGCCTTAGACCCTCTCAAAATAAATCTTACTCAAGTGATCCACACTGGAAGGAGGAGCCCACCCTGACCCTCCTTGCCCCCTCCTCCCAATGCCCCTTAAGGTCAATGAAAGGCTTGAAAGCCACCATTCTAGGCCAGCAAGGGTGTCACCAGTCACAGGATGTAGAGGTGGCAGATAATTATCTAGAGGGGGTCATTTTCCCAATGCATCTCTCACTGTGCTCATGGAAAATGACAGAAGGAAGAGAAGGCTTCAGATCAGAGACCAGTGTTTCCGAGGGTCCTGTCGGGCCTGAGGTCACTAGGCTGGGGCAGGCTGGGCAACTCTGACTCTAAGGGCCTCCTTCCCTCTGGGCAGCACTGACCTGGCCTAGGATGTCCCTGTGGGTAGCACAAGGAGCTGGGTGAGGACACCACTCTGTGTCGCCAGAGCCTGAATCTCCATCAGTCACTGTCCAGCTACTCGACCTGGGGCAAGTCCCCACTCTGAGCCTCAGCTTCCTCATCTGTAAAATGGTGCAGCAGTGACTGGACCCAGATGAGCAAGGTTGAGGGGGACATGAAAGGAGCCATGAAGCTCTGAACACTGCTCTTGGCACCTGGGGAGTCATAGAGCAGTAACGCTCACCGTTGTCAAGAGCAGTAATAAATCCTAAGCAGGTGGGGGCTGAAAGGAAACTTGGAACTCTTACCCCAGAGAGGGAAAAGGTCAAAAGCTAAGGTAAAATAGCAGGGTCAGGAATGAAACTCAGGACCTGATACCCAGGCCTCCTGGTCCAGAAAGAGAAGGACACCTTCTTCCTGCAGCATGGCAGGGAGAAAAAGGATGCAGATCTCTGAAGAACCCCCAGAAGTTTGCTGTGGCTTCTTGGTGGTCTTCATGGCAGGGCAGGCTCTGCTCTGTCACCTACCCTGGCTCCTCTGACCGCTTCTTTCTGGGAGAGAAGAGGTGCCTGCCTTCCTTTCCTGCTGCTGTTCCGTGCAGGTGACCTGGAGGCTGGGGGAAGGATGAAGGTGGAGGTGGGAATCCGGGAGGGCTGGGCGCGGAGCCGGAGCCGGGAGCAACTGCCACTGAACTGCTGACGTGTGCAGCAGTGCAGCAGTTCACAGGGGGAGCATCTTGTCCTCCATCAAGAGGAGGGGAACATCACTGGCCCAGTCTGCAGATGAGGAAACTGAGGCTCTTAAGGCCACAGACGGAGAGCGGTGTGGTCCGTTATGACTGAGCTGCTCTTCCACATTCCTGGGCTGATTTTAGGAACTCACAGCATAACTTGAAGACTTGTTCCTCCTCTGTGCCTGATCAGCTGTGGGGATTGGTTGGAGGGGCCTTGAAAACTTCTAGACTCTCAGATTTGAGAGCCAGTGGGCCCTAGAGAGGGGTTTCTCTGGTGGCTCAGATGGTAAAAAATCTGCCTGCAATGCAGGTGACCTGGGTTCCATCCCTGGGTCGGGTAGATTCCCCTGGAGAAGGGACTGGCTACCCACTCCAGTATTCTTGCCTGGAGAATTCCATGGACAGAGGAGCCTGGTGGGCTACAGTCCATGGGGTCACAAAGAGTCGGGCACCGCTAAGTGACTAACACTTTTACTTTTTTGCCCCAGAGAACAGGAAGTTAAGTCTTTGGCCCCATCCCACAGAGGAAAAAACTGAGGCTCAGCCAGGTCCTCTGGAAACAGTGGGCCCTCAGGCTCCAGCTGGGGAGTGGGGTCGGGGGGAGGCTCCTGGGGCCGCAGCTCCCTCTTGGCCCAGTTTCTACCTTCCCCCCCATCTCCAGTGTCCCCAGTCCTCTGGAGGAAGATTTCCGTGGTCCCGGTTGGGGGTGCCAGACTGCCAGCGACGAGTGTTTTTTTAATCCCAGCCCCGCTGACTTAGATGATTATTCTTATTTAAGGCAGGGAAGAAACGCGCGAGCCTGGCAGCCGGTCACCTCCGGGCGGCGGCCCCTCCCCGCCTGCCTCCGGTGCTCAGCTCCAACCTGAGCGGGAAAGGGGAAGGGGGAGATGGGAAGCGGGAGTGGGGAGGGGGGAGAGGAAGGTGGTGGGGGGGACGAGAGAGGGGTTAGAGGGAATAGGAAGTGGAGAGGAGGGAAGAGGGAGGAGGGGGGAAGGAAGGGGCAGGAAGGAGAAGATTAGGGAGGAGGGGAAGGGGGTGGAGGGAACGAGGTGGGGGAGGGGCAGGGAAGAGGGTGGGGGGAAGAAGACGGGGAGGGGGGAACACAGAAAGGCACCCCCACCCCCACCCCCGCAGCTCCCTAAGCAGTTAGGAGAGAAGGAGATACACAGATGAATAATTTACTACGGGAAATGCAGGAAGAATTTAGAAACTCTCAATTTATAAATATTTATTTTCACAAGTTCGCCCCCTCCCGACTCTTCTTTCCCTGGCTGGCCCTCGTTCTTTCTCCATTTCCACCCACCCCCCCGCCCCCCAACTTTTTGCTGACCCTGTCTCTCCCACGGCCTCTCTCCTTGTCTCTGCGCGCCGTGACCGTCTCTGTCTCCCCTTCTCGGCCTCCGTGACTGGGGTCGGGCGGGGATGTGTTTTCTCGCCCGTGTCTCTCTTTTCTCCATCTCTGCGGCCTGAGTCTCTCCCTGGCTGGGTGCATCCCTGTCTCTGTCTCCCTGTCTCCATCTCTGGGTGTCTCTACCTCGTCTGTCTCCCCAGCCTCTCCCATCCTAGGACCTCAGTTCGGGTCCGCATGAGTTGGGGCGGGGCCGCGGGGGTGGGGAACCCTTGGAAGGCTCAGAGGGGAGAGGTCGTTTCCCTGACAACCGGCGGGCGTATGGCAGAGCCTCACCGGCTGTAGATTAAGAAGTCTGCTCCCGGCGGACGGGGGCGGGAAGCCGCGAGAACCCCGCCCCTGCCCCGCCCCGACCACGCCCTTTTCCAAAAACTTGTTGGGGCGCCCCAGGGGTGGCTTGGGGAAGGCACTGGGATCGGGCAGGTAATAAGTGGATCACTTAATCAATCAGTTAACCAATGGTGGGGCAATCAGTTTACAGGCACGCACAACGCGGGGAGTTTAAGAGCTCCCGGTGGAATGAGACGGAGCTGAGTTCTGAACCCTCACGGGCCTTGTCCTGGCAGTGTGGTCCTGCAGAGCTGAGTCCCTGCACATCTGGCCGGTATCTCCCATCTGTGCGGCAGCCCCCACCTGCAGGGTCGACCCTCCAGGCGGATCCTCCGTTGCCTTTGTCCATCCTTTAGTTCACAAATGGAAAAGGGAGGCCCTCGGAGGGGAGGGGAACCTGGGGGCAGGGTTACCAGCCATTTAACAAACTCAGCAAAATTGACTTCCTCCGTCGGCATGCTTTTTATGAGCTGAGAACTGGACTCAGAGGTGATCCTACCCTTGACAGCACCTGGCTCGAGGCCTGACCCAGAGCCAGTCCTGGGTTTTCCCTACCTGCTCCCCTTCTGTCTCCCCTCTGACTCCCTCCTTTCCCCCTTGTGTGGGGAGGCTGAGTTCCAGAGAAGTCAGCTGGCAGCACGGTTGCCTAGATGCGAGAGGTGGATTCCCACCCCTCCCCTTAAGCCATTTCTGAGCCTGACACTCAAGCGCCAAAGAGTTCTCCAGTCATGGAGGACTCCTCAGGTAGTATCCTCAGGGTCCTAGCTGGCAGGGTCTCTTGGCACACACGCCCTGCTCCCTACAACCTAAAACCCGTGTGTCATTTAATAGGCGAACTCCTGTTTGTTTGAAACAGCCCTTCTGACAAGTACCAGCTCCTTCTTGCCCCAGCCCTCCCTCCCCAAAGCTGGCTGGACTGGAAGATGGGGAAGGGACTGGTGGAATGATTCCCCGCTCCAGGAAGGACTGAGGAGTCACTGGGAACGTGACTATTTATAATTTCAGCGGCCCCTTTAAGCTTGGGCTCCAGGCCTGTTGCCAGGCGGGCTGTGTTTGAAGCTCTCAGCTCTAATCCAGCTACAGCAGCAATGCTCCCAAATCTGCAGCAATGCTCCCAAATCAGGGTCCTGTGGTTGCTCCAGAGGCAGGATGGGCCTGGCTTGTGGAGCTCTCCCAGGCTGGAGGGCCACCCCCTCCCTGTCCCCAGGTCCCCACAAAAGGCAGGCGCTACACGTACACATATACACAGACACCTCTCTATGAAACACACACACAAACTCATCCTCACAGACACAGGGAGAGAGAATCCCGTGACTGCCGCGTGGACTGGCATTGGTGTCTGTGGCCCATGGGCCCCCAGGCCAGCCACTTTTCCTCTGCAGGAAGGATTTCTCTGCCCTTCTCGAAGATTCTAGACTCTACACTCCTTGAGCCCCCAGAATACCCCAAGAGGGTTTAGAACCTGGACCCAGTAGGAACTGAGAGGAAGAAAGGGTGGAGAGGTGGTGGGCGGAGCTGGCAGATCTTGAAGGAGGAGATTGGCCCACGTGGCCTCTGGCTTTCCACGCTGGAGCTCATCCCTGGTGGAAGGGGTCTTACTCCCCCAGCTGAGAGATGGGGACGGTGAGACTGGGAGAGCAACACACCCAAGATCCCCAGCCAGTGAGAGGATCGGCTGGGATTCGAGCCACGTGTCTAGGGCCCAGGCTCTCACACACTTCTGCACTCGCAGGCAGGGCAGTCGACAGCATCTCGCCATCTTTTCTCAAATGCAGGTTTGGGGGTTTCCGCGTGGCTGACAGTGGCTGGCAGGGCGTCTCACATCCCCACCTGGTATGTTATGGGCACCCAGTTCACATTCCCTGGCTGATCCCTTCTGTACAGAGAACGGGGGACCAAGGAGGACCTTTGGTCAGGCTGTGCCCTCTACAGCTAGCCGGTCTCACCATGGAGCCACAGATCAGACTGTGGGGTAATGTGCACCTCAGGGGGCTCCAGGGGCATGGAGGACACGAGAGGGATGAGACTCAGGAACCCCTGTGTCAGACAAGGCCCAGGATGGGGAGCTGAGGCCCAGGATCCAGTTCTAGAGCCAGCTGTGTGACTTCGGGTCAGGCCCGCTGTCTCTCTGGGCCTCAATAAAATGAAGGGAGCTGGGCTCCCTAACCTCTGAGGGTCCTCCCGGGTGGTCTGGAGAAGGAGCGCCTGGTCTCGGGGAGCCAGAGTGCATATACTCCTCTCCCAGGGCTGGGCCACGTGCCAGCAGAGGACCTGAGTGGCTAGCAATGGCCACCATGTTAAAAAATAATTTTACATATTTATTTTTGGCGGTGCTGGGTCTTCTTGCTACGGCGAGGGCTTTCTCTAGTTGCGGGAAGCGGGGGCTATTCTTGGTTGTGGTGCGTGGGCTTCTCACTTTGGTGGCTTCTCTTGCGGAGGAACACGGGCTCTAGACCGCGGACTCAGGAGTCATGGCCCACGGGCTTAATTGTCCCAAGGCATGTGGAATCTTCCCAGACCAGGGATGGAACCCAGGTTCCCTGCACTGCCAGGTGGATTCTCAGCTACTGGACCACCACGGAAGCCCCAGTAACGGCCACCATTTATACAGCACCTACCGCAGGCTTCCCTGAGAGCTCAGTTGGTAAAGAATCCACCCACAATGCGGGAGACCTGGGTTCAATCCCTGGGTTGGGAAGATCCCCTGGAGAAGGGAAAGGCCACCCACTCCAGTATTCTGGCCTGGAGAATTCCATGGACTGTATGGTCCATGGAGTTGCAAAGAGTCGGACACGACTGAGCGACTTTAACTTCACTCATCGTAGGCTTGAGCAAACTCTGGGAGATAATGGAGGACAGGGAAGCCTGGTGTGCTGCAGTCCGTGGGGTCTTAGAGTCAGCCACGACTTGGCAACTGAAAAACAACAGTACCTACCCTATAGGGTTCAGTGAGAATTAACTGGGTCACAGCCATGGAGGGCAGAGACGGAGACCCAGGCCCTCCCAGCCCAAAGGCCTCAATGCTTGTGGTCCTGGCTGCTGGCTGAGCGGGGCCGGTGGGCAGTGCCGCAGCTTGTGGCTGCGTGTCCTGGGTGCAGTGCCCGTGTGACACTGCGCAGAGCAGGCCGTCTGCTTTCCAGAGTGCTGCTAAGGAAGGCGCGGCTCAAGCTGCCTCTCCTGCCCCCTCCACAGGCTGCTTCTCCCTCCCTCCCTCGTTCCTGGTCCAAGGCCAGCTCCCCAAGGCTCCAGGGTGCCACGCCCCTGTACCTGGTGCCCCTGGGCAGAGGCTGGCAGGGGAGGGCTGGCTCCCAGAAAGCAGGGGTCACAACACACTCCCCCTCCTCTGGCCTGGACCAGCGAAGGGCTTGGGGCACAGTCTCGCAGCCTCTCCAATGGACCCCATCACCCTCCATGTGGGTCCTTGGGTGCACAACACCAGACCTCAGTTTCCCCGCTCTGTAGACTACTACCGATGTTCCTGCCAAGAGAGGCTGGAGGGAGGATGCGATGCGCTGCTGCCCACACCTCAGCTCAGGGCAGCTCCAGCATCCTTTGGGTTGGCACCTTCTACCCCATCAGAGATTCCAGCCAGAGCCCTCCAGTGGAGTCAGGGGCCTGGAGTCATGGGAACAGAGGCCAGAATTTCCCAGCAGCCTGATCAGAAGACCACAGTTAGGGGGTGGGACATCCAGGGAGCGGTCCTCTGTACCAGCCCCTCCATGCTGCCGAGTGCCAGTGAGCCCCCAGACTTCATCCCCTGTCTCCAGGAACTACCGTGAACGGGTCTTACCCAGCCATCCTGCTTCCCCCCTTCCTCTCGCCTCCCACAGTCTGCAGCCGCTTTGCCTCCCCAGGGAACTGACATCTGCCCACCCTCCCAGCTGCCATTCCCCCTCCACTCCTCCTTCATCTCCCGCCTAGAATGCCGCACCAGCCTCTTCCAGGAACCCGTCCAGGATGGCCCCAGGGACCCACACTCTCCACAAAGGCCCCTGTGGGTCTAGTGAAGCGTCACGCCAGCTCACAATGACCCAGCAACTCTGATGGCCCGAAATTGGCTCGTCTCCTTGGCTTTGAAGACTCTGGGGACCTGGTTCCTGCTCACCCCTGCAGCCTTTCGGTTCCCCACCCCCACCTCTGCTCCAGACAGACCAGCTCTCTTCCAGCCTCTGTGCCCTTGTACACGCTGTTCGGAGGACTGGAATTTTCTCCTGGGTCATCGGACCAACTTTTCATTCCTTAGGACTCAGCCCAGGCTTCCTCTTCTCCAGGGAGGTGCCCCTGACGCCCATGCCGTGGTCTGTCTACGTGTCTGTCACCCACAGTAGGCCATGCAGGAAGGGGCTGTGCATCTTGTTTATCTCTAAACCTCCAGCTTGCCTCCAGCTTGGGAGGTGGGGTCACCTGTACTGGTGGAAGGATGGCTTGATGCCACCCCGTTCCACTCCAGCTCCATCCACACACCCCACCCCTCCCCTGGAAGCCATCTTCCTTTCCCTTTCCTTCCTTTCCCTCTTCTCTGGGTGGGGTGGCATTGTGCTACGGGCATCCACATTGAAGTCGCGTGACCTGCGCCTCCTCGTGGCGCTGAGCCTCAGTTCTCCATCCGCAGAGATGGAGAGAGCCACTGCACGACCATCCCAGGGTAGATGCAAGGATTAAGTGAACAGCGTTAATCGTATCTTTGGACGTCATAGGAGTTCACTATACGTTAACTAATATTGTTGTCTTTGTTCTGTATTATCCAGGCAGGCTGGTTGTAATCACCTCCTCCTGGCCTGGATCTGGGGCACCTGTCACTACAGCTCTCTGCTCCAGGCTGCCCACAACTTGGATCATTTCATCTTCACTTAGAACACTCAATGGCTCCCCATTGCTTCCCCCAGGATATAAAAACTCCAGCTAATTTTCAAAGCTCTTCATCACCTGCTTTTCTGGTGAGGCTGCCCTGTGTGTGTGTGAGTGTGTGTGTGTGTGTGTACGCTCAGTCATGTTCAACTCCTCGCGACCCCATGGACTGTAGGAACCTCCAGGTTCCTCTGTCCATGGAATTTTCCAGGCAAGAATACTGGAGTGGCTTGCTACTTCCTACTCCAGGGGATCCTCCTGACCCAGGGACTGAACCCACCTCTCTTGTGTCTCCTGGATTGACAGGCAGACTATTCTTTACCACTGTGCCACCTGGGAAGCCCTGAGGCTGTCCTGACTAGTAGCCAAAAGATGACCTTCTGGCAGGCCCCTCCCCACCCGCAATGGGAGCTGGGTGACCCTAGGTGGGTCTTCTACTTCCCAGAGCTTCTGGATCCCTCAGCTGCACACTGGCACTGATACCAGTGCCTCTTAGTGGTTCCTTCCCTGGGGGTGTGGGCGACAGGGACCCTGGGTGCAAAGAGCTGGCCTAGTGTGGGGGATGTACCGGGCACCAGAGCCTCACGGCCAGCTCGGGCCAGCCCACAGCCCTGCACGCAGGCTCTGGAAAGAGGCCAGAATCCACGCTGATCCTCATCTCCTCAGAGTCCCCGTCTTTCCAGGCTGAATATTACCCTGATTGTGTTGTAGAGAAAGGAAGAGAACATTTGTTCTCTTTTTAAGGAAAATAACATTTTCCCCCATTTACAAAAGGAATACATGTAAACTGTGGATAATTTTGAAATTAAGATAAACCAAAGAGAAAATTTTAAATGATCTATAATTCATCACCCATCCACAGAACTGTGAGTGCCTGAACCTCCAGCCTCCAGACTCTTTGTATTAGGTGTGTAGCACAGGATCTGCTTGGAGCCCAGAAAGGGGCTCACAGAACATTCTGGTTGGCAACCTGGTTCTTCCTCTTACCAGCAGAACTCAAACTTCTCTGCCCAAGGCCTCTGCCTGCTGGTACCTAGAGAGTTCCCCACCCCACCCCACCCCCAGCAGCAGCTGCTAAAAGTTCAGGGTCTCAGGGAAGTTCCCGGGTGGCCTAGTGGTTAGGATTCTGGGCTTTCACTCCTGTGGCCCGTGTTCAATCCCCGGTGAGAGAACAGATCTTGCAAGCCATGCAGCATGCCCTCCCCCCAAAAAAAAGCAAAGAAAAGAAGTACAGGATCTCAGCCCAGGGGCCCCAGAAACTGCATTTCCCCAGGATCCCAGGAGGCCCAAAGGTTTCCAATGGCAGCTGAGTGCCCCGAGTTGTGGATACGCTTACACTTATCTGAGCCAACCCCTATTATTGAACATGGAGGTGGTTTCCAAGTTGTGACATCATAAACAAGGCCACAGTGAAAAGCATCATGATAGCTAAACCTTGGGCACACTGTGGGTATTTTCCAGGAGCAGGTATTATGGAGATTTCCTTAATTCTGCTTCACTCCCCTTCTTCCCCAGAACATTCTGGGGTGGGGTAAGAGTTGGGTATGACTGAGCGACTTTACTTTCACTTTTCACTTTCATGCATTGGAGAAGAAAATGGCAAACCGCTCCAGTGTTCTTGCCGGGAGAGTCCCAGGGACAGAGGAGCCTAGTGGGCTGCCGTCTATGGGGTTGCACAGCATCGGACACGACTGAAGAGACGCAGCAGCAGCAGCAGGGTCCATCTTCATCCCCATTCTGCAGGTGAATAAACTGAGGCTGGGGGCAGACAATACTCTCCAGGGTCCCATAAACAGTGGCCAAGCCAGGGCTTAATCCAGCCTGGCCAGGTTTCCTTTCTTCCACACCCATCCTATTGGCCTTTGCTTTGAGTTTTTGGTCCAGCGTCAGCTCCTGTTTGTGTGAGGTGGGTCTCATGAATGTCCCAAGATGGGCACACAGCGGCTTCCAGATGTCCCTGTCCCTGCCCTGTGGGACCAGTTTGCCCCGGTGACAGATGAAGCTTGGCGGTTGGATAGCGTGGCCTCAGTCCACTGGGCACCTTTAAGTGATGGTGGGCGGGGCTTCAGGGAGGGGACCGGAAATGGTAAGAGAAGCAAGAGGGGCTTCCGGGTCAGCGGGGAGGGGCTCAGGCCCAGAAGAAAGGAGGGAAGGACAATGGCAGGGGGCTTTCCTGTGCTGTGGCAGGAAGAACAGTCATGTGACTGTGAATCCTTTTGGGGGAAACCCTTGGTGAAGAGTGAGCAGAATGCACTGATGGCAGCAGATTCTATTAAAAGCAGTTCTCATTACTGTACCGTTAATTATTAATAGGATCGGGCAAATCAAGGATGGGAAGACCCAGCTGGGCCTGATTCAAATCTTGCCTCCGAAGCAAATGGCTTTTGGGTTCGGTCCAGGAGACCTAGCCATGAACGTGCCTGTTGGAAAGTGAGGACAACCCGAGGCTGCCACGGTGGGACAGGCATCGCTTATATCTGCTTTTAAAAAGGCTAAAGAGAAGGAGCCCAGAGGAGGCAGACGCCCATTTCTGTCTATTTGCATCCCCACCCCTGAGCTTTTAGGCCTAGATGACCTGGGCGTGCCTTTCCTGCAGACCTCATCCTTCTCTGAGCACTGTCCAGACCTGGGGCTGTTCAGCCTCTAAAGAGATCCAGAGAGGATCTTTCTCCATGGAGCAGCAGAAACCACAGTGAGAACGAAGCCAAAGAGGATTTGGGCTGAGGACACCCCAGAGATAGAGATTTCAGCCCTCTTTCTTGCTTAGAGGGATTGACCGCCTTATCTACACTGAACTCCTATTGCCCCTTCAGAGCCCAGCTCAGATGGCCTCTCCTTTAGGCAACCCTACCCAGTCCTAGCTCTGCTAACAAACAAGGATGCAGACCCTGTCCCTGCCCTCACAGAGCTACCGGTCTGACAGGAATCTAGCCAGGGGATTAATCAAATAATCATCACAAACCATGAAGACACACAGGCACCAGGCTCTAAAGCAGGGAGAGAGAAGCCATGCACCGCGAGGGCAGGGCCTCTAACGATTCTTCATCCTCTCCTCTAGACTACCTGGAGCAAAAGTAGGTTCTCAGGAAATGTGTCTGATTTCACAGACTGCTAATTTGGGAGCATAAGAACAAGGCCTTCAAGATGGAGAGATTTCTGGAGAAGCCAGCTTTGCACAGCAGAGGGACGAAGGGGCGGGGGTCTGGGCCTTTTCCCTGTTCCTCCATCACCACAGAACTCTCCTGGATTATTAACTGATTTACCCTGACATCCACTATGAAGCCAAGACATGAATGCAGTATGGTGGGGGTTTTTTTTGGAATAAATAAACGTGAATGAATGAGTGAGTTTAGGCTTAAAAAAAAAAAAAAAAAAGCACTAAAAACCTGTGGAGTCTATCTAAAAAAATATATAGCTAGAAACCCTGATAGTCATTCTTATTTTTTCACTAAATACCCATGAAGGTAGAGAGAAAGATGAAACCTCCCTCATTGTGGGAAATAGCTGCCAACCTCATGCCAGAATCTGGGAGGAGCCATGCTGAAGGTAATAGCAGGGGGCAGTGTTGGAGAGAAAGCTGAAGACACAGAGACTGGGGACAAAGGTAGGAAGGTGCTCAGAACCTTTTCCATCAGTCGCTCCCACTCAGAGACCTGAATCTGCACCAGTCTGAAAACTGGACAGTTGTCCTTCTCCCACATGCTACTGATGTCCCTGGTCATTCAGAAAAAGTGGGCAGGGCAGGGGGCTTTCGTGGTGCAAGGTATTCTGGGAAGCAAACATGATCATTGTAGGGAGCTGGGTGGAGGGAGAAAAATAGAGAACTCCCCAGTAGCAGTGCATGCTGGGACTTCTGCTTATTTCATCTGTTCAGAAAATCCAAGAATCATTTAACTAAGCTGCAGTGAAGGCTGCCTTCTTTTAGCAGAGCTGCAGTTGGCAGAGCCTGCTGGAAACTGGGACATGGATTGAGCAAAGCCTACTTGATTCTGTTGCCTGGACCAAACACTGAGAATGGGATGGAACCATCAAACAAGTAGTAAGAGGACGAGGCCAGAGGCAATTTACACATCCTGTCTACTTCTAATTGTGGAGTATGGATGAATGTTTCTGTGTTTGAGGGACAATGCAGAGGCAAAAGCATCAACCACAACGGACTGTGAAAAACCACTTCTGAGCATGGAAGGGAACTGGCATTCTGAAACACTGGAGATCAGGCAATTGACAGCAGTTTCCTAAAGGAACCAGAGGAAGACGTCAGGAAACCATGTGGCCATTTTACTGGAAAGACCTGCTCTGCAAATAAGGAGGCAGAAAGCACAGGGCAGCCCTGAAAGATGTGAAAAGCAAGCCTGGGGACTTTCCTGGCAGTCCAGGGGTTAAGACCGCGTGCTTCTACTGCAAGGGTGCCCGTTAGATCTCTGGTTGGGGAAAGAAGAGACCCCTCGTGCTGCACGGTACAGCCAAAAAATAATAAAAATTATTTATAAAGAGAGAGAAGACACAGACAGGAAAGAAACAGGAGGAGGCTGGGTGAAGGTGAAGGCAGAGATTGGAGTGATGCAGCTACAAGCCAAGGAATGCCATAAGCCAAGAGAGGGGCAAGGAACAGATTCACTCTCGGAGCTTCCAGAAGAAACCAACCCTGCCATCACCTGGACTTCAGACTTCCGGCCTCCAGAGCTATGAGAGAACACATTTCTGTTGTAAGTCACCCAGCTGTGGCAGTTTGGTATAGCGGCGCTAGGAAACTAAGATGGAATTAAGAAGGATTGCAAGAAAAGAGAAAACATGGTAGCAAAGTTGAAGTCCTTTGAATATTCTTCATGAGGCAGAGTCGACTCATGGGAAAAGACCCTAATGCTGGGAAAGATTGAAGGCAAGAAGAGAAGTGGGCGGCAGAGCATGAGATGGTTAGATAGCATCACCAACTCAATGGACATAAATTTGAACAAACTCTGGGAGATAGTGGACGACAGAGGATACTGGCGTGCTGCAGTCCATGGGGTCACAAAGAGTCAGGACTTAGCGACTGAACAACAACAACAAAGCGTTGGAGTCAGCCGTGTCCGACCCTGTGCGACCCCACAGACGGCAGCCCACCAGGCTCCCCCGTCCCTGGGATTCTCCAGGCAAGAACACTGGAGTGGGTTGCCATTTCCTTCGCCAAGGCATGAAAGTGAAGTCGCTCAGTCGTGTCCGACCCTCAGCGACCCCATGGACTGCAGCCCACCAGGCTCCTCCGTCCATGGGATTTTCCAGCAAGAGTACTGGAGTGGGGTGCCATTGCCTTCTCCTGAAGTCCACGCTGGAGACCGTAAAAAGCAGACATTGTAATGCAGGAAAATGTTACCAATGATGGGGAGAGGTCTACCTTGAGACATTTCCTAAAGTGGGGCAGAAATTGAGAGATGACAAAACATGAGAAAGTGATAAGGAAGAGACAGCAAACACACAGCTGAGATGTTTGAAGAAAAGGCTAGAATAAGAGATGACTTAGAATATAATGAAGAAAACTCACCTGTGTTTTAAAAAGAAACAAAAAGATCTGAAGATGCAGATTGGAAAGACTCATTGTGTTCTGGGGAAATAAATCGAGGATTCTGCTGAGACATGTTCTGGAAAAACAGCGCAATTCATACAAATAATGACAACTTGTATGTGCCTCCAGGAAGGAAAGAGCATGACTTCTAAAAGATCAAACCCAGGCTGGTTTAGCTTGTGTCACACTAAATGAAGAGGAGCCATGTTTATGAGGTTTGGGGGGAACTACTGAACACTCATTACTGAGAGGTATATTCCCATCAGCTGGGACTCCAAGAATGACAAGCCCTAGGCCTTAAATAAGCCTGGGTATTAGTACTAAAGCCAGTTAAAAAGCAGTGAGTCTAAAGATTTACTGTCAATATCATTTCCAGACTATATATAAATGTCAAAAATTGTTCTTAAATGGCACATCATAGAGTGGAAAAAGTAGATCAAAAGCAGGGGGGCATACCTGAGAGACATCTTTAATAAGAGGGTTTCAGGAGGCACTGTTTCTCCTCAAATGATTGCTAAGTCACTTCAGTCGTGTCCAACTCTGTGCAACCCCATAGACGGCAGCCCACCAGGCTCCCCCGTCCCTGGGATTCTCCAGGCAAGAACACTGGAGTGGGTTGCCATTTCCTTCTCCACCTCGAATGATTAGGCAGCTACAAATAGAAGACTTTTTCAATTAAGATAACTTTGAGTGCAATTAGACATGAAATAGTGACATGTGGGCACTGCTATATATAAAACAGATAATGCATAAGGACCTACTGTGTAGCACGGGGAACGCCACTCAATGCTCTGTAATGGTCTATATGGGGAAACAATCTAAAATAATTGATTCACTCTGCTGTACACCTGAAATTAACACAGCATTGTAAACCAACTATACTCCAATGCAGATGTTTTAAAAAGAAATGAAATGGCTACTAACCAAAGACAGTAGAAGATTAAAGCAAAAATTCGAAGTCCATAAAACAAAATTCAAGAACAAAAGGAAGCAGCTGAGGAAATAAAGAGAAAAAGGCAGAGGCCAGCTTTCCCATGGAGGTGAGATCCACGGGGTCGATGTTAACAATGAATGTGAATGCGTGATTTTTCCTGGTAAAATACCAAAGACTCTTGGGTTGGATAAAACAAAGACCAAGATGGAAATTTAACTACATAGTGCTAATAAGAAATACACTTAAAACCAAAGGATGAGAAACAGTTGAAAATTAAAGGTCGACACAGTTACATGAGACTAGTTCAAGTCAAAGGAAAGCAGAGGTGGTAATATTCATACTGGACCAAGAATCACAAGCAAAAAGCATGAGATGGGACAGATCCTTTGAACCGATAGAGTACAGGTCATAATAAAGATCCGATTGTCAGAATTTTTTACATTCTATATAGGATTAGACCTGACCAGGGGAAGAACAACTTAGATACATAGAAAGATAACCAAAAAGACTGCTGCGGACTTCCCTGGTGGTCTGGTGGTTAAGACTCCACGCGTCCACTGCAGGGGGCTTGTCTTTGATCCCTGGTCCACGAAATCCGACCCAACGTTTGGCGTGGCAAAAAGAAAAAAAACACAAAACACCCAAACAAAATAAAACCCCCTGGAGGAGACTTAACATACTTCTGTCTTTGACATCGTTAAATAATGTTCTCCCCCTCCCATGTTTGTACAGGACTGGAATAATATAATTAATAAGGTTGATTTAATAATTGAACTTTGTGCCCAACAAAAGATACTCATTTCTTTGCCAGAGCCCATCAAACATTTATGAAAATTGATCATATATTAGGCCATAAAGAAAAATTCAATATAATCCCCAAAGCACATATAGTGAAAGCCTCATTCTTTGACCACAGTGCAGTTAAGCTAGAAGTGAATTCGCTCAGTCGTGTCCGACTCTTTGCGACCCCGTGGACTGTAGCCCGCCAGGCTCCTCTGTCTGTGGGATTCTCCAGGCAAGAATACTAGAGTGGGTTGCCATTTCCTTCTCCAGGGGATCTTCCCAACCCGGGGATCGAACCCAGGTCTCCTGCATTGCAGGCAGATGCTTTATCCTCTGAGCCACCAGGGAAGCCAAAAAATGAGGACTGCAGCCCAGGAAGCAGCATCTCAGATAGCTCTGAGAGACTGCTCCCATTAAGCTAGAACTTATTAACAAAAAGTTTAAATGAAAAAGCCAACTGTTTGAAAATTAAAAACCGCTTTTGTAAATAACTCTAAGTAAAACCTATGTGACAACTATTTTAAAATAATAACACTACAAATACCAGATATCTATGTAAAAATACAGGAAGGTGGTTAAAATGTAACCAGGAAGAAAATTCATAGCTCAATGGTGTGAATTGTTTTAAATAAGGAAGAGTGGAAGGTGAAAAAGGCAAAAAGCAGTATTTAATGAATTAGAGAAGAAAAATAGAAATAAAAGATAAATCGATGACTTTTTTGGAAAGTCTAATAGATTAGGAAAACTTCTAGCAGATCCAATGATAATAAGCAGAGAGAAATGAATGCACAATTGGAACAAAAATTTTTAAATTAAATTATACTAAGTAAAACCTTATGATAATAAATTTAAAAATTAGAAAAAGCAGATATTTTTAATAAGAAAATACAATATAATCAAAATCGATTCAACAAGTAGGAGAAAACCAAAAAACCTAATAAAGTAAATTGAAATGGTAGGTAAAGAGGTACTTCCTCAAGAAGTGTTAGGTTCTTTCACTGGCAAATATTCAAACATTTCAAACATTCTGTTTCAGGATACAGAAAAGATGGAAAACTTCCCTAACTATCTTAAGAATGTTGGAGAAGGAAAGGGCAACCCACTCCAGTATTCTTGCCTAGGAAATCCCAAGGACAAAGTTCAACCTGGTGGGCTACAGTCCATGGGTCGCAAAGAGTCGGACTCGACTTAGCAACTGAGGACATCTTAAGAATATAGCACAACCTAAAAATGAAGAGTTGGCAGACAGCACAAAACCATAGACCAGCCTTGCTTAGGAATATGATAAAGATCCTAATTAAAACACCAGCAAATTATCCTGGTTGAGACTCAGGGGCAGGGAGAAAGAGAAATCTGCTAAATGAGCTTAGAAAAGGGGAAGATGCCTTATGAAATTAAAGAGGAAAGCATGTTAGCTCAGCTCCAGTGGAGACAGAAGTCATCAGGGCCTGTGAATGCATGAGTTCACCTTTTAAAAACATTGTATTTGACCGCGTCAGGTCTCAGTTGCGGCACGCAGGATCCTCATTGCAATGTGTGGGATCCCTTGTTGCCAAGAACAGACTTTCTAGTTGTGGCTCGAGGTCCAGAGCTCAAGGGCTTCAGTAGTTGCAGCGTGTAGACTTAGTTGCTCTGTGGCATGTGGATTCTTAGTTCTCCGACCTGGGATCAAACGCAAATCCCCTGCCTTGCAAGGTGGATTCTTAACCACTGGACCACCAGGGAAGTCCTGATTTCACTTTTTTTAATACTGACCTCCACTGCTACTCATCACATAGCCAATGCTGAATGACTTTTCAAGTTGACTCTTAAGGTTTTTCAGGGTCCCAAGTCTAAAATTAGCAATAAAAGCACGTTTCCTTAATATGCGTATGGTGACATCTGTAGTGTTTGCCAGTCTCTCCAGTACTCCTTCCAAGCTGGGACTGCACTTTCCACTGGGTTTGGCAGTTTATGTGAGTTAATGTATGTCACTTCTGGGTAGAAGCACTTAATTGCTGGTACTTGTTGTTCAGTCGCTAAGTTGCGTCCGACTCTTTGCCACCACTTGACCATAGCCCACCTACTCTGTCCATGGGATTCTCCAGGTAAGAATACTGCAGTGGATTGCCATTTCCTCCTCCAGTTTGCTCAAATCCATAACCATTGATTCGATGATGCTCTCTAACCATCTCATCCTCCGCTGCCCTCTTCTCCTTTTACCTTCAATCTTTCCCAGCATCAGGGTCTAATCCAATGAGTCAGCTCTTCTCATCAGGTGGCCAAAGTACTGGAGCTTCAGCTTCAGCATCAGTCCTTTCAAAGAATATTAGGGTTGATTTCTTTTAGGATTGACTGAGTTGATCTCCTTGCAGTCCAAGGGACCCTCAAGAGTCTTCTCCAGCACTACAGTTCGAAAGCATCATTTCTTCAGGGTTCAACTTTATGGTCCAACTCTCACATCTACCCATGACTACTGGATAAACCATAGCTTTGACTATGTGGACCTTTGTCAGCAAAGTGATGTCTTTGCTTTTTAATACTCTGTCTAGGATTGTCATAGCTTTCCTTCCAAAGAGCAAGCATCTTTTAATTTCATGGATGCAGTCACCATCTGCAGTGATTCTGGAGCCCAAGAAAAATAAAATCTGGAGGAGGGTATGGTAAACCACTCCAGCATTCTTACAGCAAGAACCCCATGAAAAGTATCAAGAACACTATGAATTGCCAGTACAAGACTCTCCAATTCTATATTCCTTGCTTCAGTAAGTACAGGAGCATTTGGTGATGTGGAGGCGCAATGCTGAACCAATCACAGCTGCCCTGGAGAACTACCCGAAACACAGCCAACTTAATATGAACAAGAAATAAACTTCTCTCAAGCCGTCATATTTTGAGATTATTTGTTGCTGTGGCATAATCTACTTATCTTGACTAATTCAATGACATGACAAAGAATATCTGTCTCAAGCCAAAAGCCAATACCTTATTTAATGGTAAAATACTGGACGCATTCTGAGCCATGTCCAGAGTAAGGCAAGGATGCTTAATAATGCTTCTATAATTTTACATGGCTCTGAAAGTTCTAGACAATGCAATAAGACAAGAAACATAAACTAAAGGACAACCACTAAAAAGAACACAAAACTATCCTTATTTGTGGATAATCACCTTCTTGAAAACCCAAGGGAAGCAAATGAAAAACTATTAGATATATAGGAGAGTTCTACAAAAGTAGTCCGTTATAAGATAAACATACAAAAAAGTCAATAGCTTTCTTCCCTCCCTCTTCTTTTTTGCTTTCTATTGGACTGATTGCATTTTATTTCCTTTTCCTTCTGTCAGCTTAAAAGTTATACATTGCATTTCTGCCTTTTGGATGTTATCTTTAAATTTCTATCATACATAATTGACTTAACATAATCTAAATCAATATTCTCCACCCTCCTCCTAGACAGTACAGAGTCTTAGAGTGATTTAACTCCAACCATACCTTCCAATCTCCAGGTATGATTGCCTAGTATTTTGGTTCCATCTTGTTTTGAGCCTACATTTGTCATTATTATTGTTGATTTTCACAGTCAACTCTTCTTTAGACTTTATCCACATTTTAATATCTTTGCTCATCACTCATCACATACCTGATACAGGACTCGAGCTCTTTCCTCCTTAGGTAATCCCTTATTAATTCTTTAAGCAAAACTCTGTGAGTGGTAAAGTTTCTTAGTCTTTGTCTGAAATTTCTTAAAAAAAAATTTTATTTGGTTGCACTGGGTCTTGGTTGCAGCACACAGGATTTTCAATCTTCACTGCAGCACGTGGAATCTTTAGTTGCGGCATATAGGATCTAGTTCCCTGATCAGGGATTGAACCCCAGCCCCCTACATTGGGAGGGAGGAGTCTTAGTCACTGGATCACCAGGGAAATCCCTGAAATATCTATATTTTGCTTTCACTCTTGAAAGTTTAGCTGAAAGACAGTTTCAGTTGACAAATATTTTCTTTCATCATCTGGAATATATTTATTATTGCATTGTCTTTGGCCTTTATGGTTGTTGACAGTTTTTGTTATTTCTTTGCGGCATGTGTGGGATTGTGGTCAAAGCATATGACCTGGAGTTCTGGGCTGACTAGGTCCACACCCCAGCCCTGCCATTAATCATTGCGTAATTCTGTGCCCAGGTATTTACTGCTCACAGTTTTGCTGTATGAGTTGGATTCAGCTGTAAGTTCTTCTGCTAGCCCTGCCTAGAGTCGTTCATGTGCCCATTTCTCATTTGGGGTTGAGCAGGGTAAAGGGTTTAGCGTGGCCTCACGTAAAAGCCTGGCAGTTAGTCTGGCTGCTAGGTGTGTGCTTAGTGCTCAATCATGGCCGACTCTCTGTGACCCCATGGCCTGTAGCCCGCCAGACTCCTTTGTCCATGGGGGTTCTCCAGGCAAGAATACTGGAGTGGGTTGCCATGCCGTCCACCAGGGGATCTTCCCAACCCAGGGATCGAACCCAGGTCTCCCACATTGCAGGCAGATTCTTTATCATCTCAGTCACCAGGAAAGCCCCTGGATACCGGAGCGGGTAGCCTATCCCTTCTCCAAGGGATCTTCCCAACCAAGGAGTCAAACTGGGGTCTCCTGCATTACAGGCGGATTCTTTAACCATCTGAGCTATCAGGGTTGCCAGGGAGGTCATCTCAATTCTCTTCCACCAGGAGTCCACATTGAGTTTCTTGACAAGATGGCAGAAGCAATCTAAGATAGCAAAAGTAGAAGCTATAAGGCTTCTTAATGTCTGGCTTTGAAAGCCACACAACATCATCTCAGCTGCATTCCATTGGTCAAAGCAAGTCTCGAGACCAGACCACAGTCAAGGTTGGGAAAATAGACTCAGATTCTCCCTTGTGGCAAGTGTGTCCTCTTGAAGGGAGAGCAGCAAAGTCCCCTCACAAAAGGTTACCATCAGGGGAAAGTATGATTCTTCAGGGGCCTTTACTGTAGCAAAAATTACTGAAGGAATGTGAAGTAATAAAGATGAGCTGCTTTTCTGTGTCTTGATTTTCTACCCTTAAAATGTGGATCATGATAATGCCGAGTGCTGTTTTGAAGAGTTAAAGAGCTAAGTGTAGGGGACTTCCCTGGTGGCCCAGAGGTTAAGACTCCATGCTTCCAATGCAGGGGGTATGGGTTTGATCCCTGGTCGGGGAACTAAGATTCCACACGCTGCATGGTACACCCCCCCCCAAAAAAAAGCTAATGTGTAACGCGCTAAGAGCACTGTTTTTCCATCTGGTTGCTTTAAATAATTTTTGTTGTGTTTAGCATTACATATTTAGTATCTATATCTAAGTGTAGATTACTGTCATACACCCTTCTTGGCGTTAATACACTTTTTCAATCTGAGGAGTGGTGTCTTTCATCACTCCTGGAATATTCTGACATTATCATGTGGAATATGATCTCTCCCTCATTTTCCTCACAATCTCTCTTCTTTTAGCACATATGTCAGACCTCCTCACTCTATCCTACTTGCTTCTATTTTGGGTTTTTCCTTTTCTCTCTATGAACTGCATTCAGCATTTCCTCAGTTCTGTCTTTAAGTTCATGAACATTTCTTTAACTGCATCTAATCTGCTCTTTAACTCACCCACTGAAAATTTAACTTAATGTTCTTCATTCTTAGATCTTTGTTTTTCTTCGATCTGCCTCTTTCAAAAGGTGTTTTTATCTTCTTATGGTGTCTTTTTTTTCCTTTTAACAATTTAAAGCACACTTGGTGTATAGTCTCTTTCACATGTGCTATGAGCTCAGTTTCAGACTATGCCTATTCTCCCCTTCGGTAGATCATTTTGTCCTGTTTTTAGCTGTCTAAAACAGGTTTCTATTTTTAGCTGTCAGCTAAGACCTCTCCACTGAGGATCCTGCCCTTTTGCTGGGGGTCTTCAGTTATGAAATAGTTTCTGGCTGTGGTTTTCCCCTCCCAATTTCCAAGACCTGGGAATTTCCCATTCTTTCTTTCTAGATTAATTTTTTCTGTTGTTGTTGCTAAAATTTGTAGGTGTTCCTCAGCAGGAGGAGTGAGGGGAGTATCACCATTAACTCAGTCTGCTAGGTCACTGGAACCAGAAGCCAAATTGAATAAAAGCATATTATTTAAAATCAATAGGAAAAAAAATCAATAGGGAAAGTATGGGCTAGTTGTTAAATGGTATTAAGACAACTGTTCAATAATTAGCAGGGAAGGTAATTCGTCTTAACATGCACCTAAAGTAAAATAAATTGCAGAGATAACAAAAATATGAAAGTCAAACTGTAGAAGTGCTAGATGAAAATCATGTGAGTGGGGAAAGTCTGTTTAATTATTCCGTTGATGGTAAAATGCTCTTGAAACTTGGACTACAAAAAAGTTTAAAAGTTATGTATGTTGAAGAACTATGAAAAAAACCCCAAAGGAAGTGACGAATTAGAGAGAGATTTACAAGATATAATGAAGGTTCAATATCTTCACCTACAAAGAGCTCTCACACACCCAGAAAAAGACAATAGCGAATAGGGAATTGAGCAAAGGACGTGAATCAGTTAAAAAAAATAAGAAGAAGAAAAACAAATGACCAACAAGCACGTGAAATAAGAATTGCAAAATAAAGAAAACAGATGACCAGCAAGTTTATGAAAATATGTTTCTCTCCACTAAAAAAAAAAGTACTTTAAAACAAGAGATCCTTTTTACCTTATCATATTGGCCAAGCAGTTCAAAAAGGTTAGAATATCCTGTGTGGTGAGGGGGCAAAGTAATTTAACACGACTCTCTTTCCTTGGTAGGAGTGTGTAGTGGGTTGAATGGTAGCCCCCAAAGATATGATGATGACCTAACCCCCAGAAGCCATAAATGTTACCTTATTTGAAAAAAACAGTCTTTGCTGATATAATTGAATTAAGGATCCTGAGCTGAAGAGACCAACCTGGATTACAGGACAGGGTCCTTGTAAGAGGCACATGGGGTAAAAATAGAGGAGGCCATGTGACCGTGAGGCAGGGGCTGGGGTGACAGGGCAGGTGAATGTGGGCAACTAGCAGAAGCTGAAGCAGACAAGGGAAGATGCTCCCCCAGAGCCTTCAGGGTGAGGGCGGTCCTGCTAACAGCTTGATTTTGGACTTCCAGCCTCCAGATACGTGAGGGAATGCATTTCTGTTATTTTAAACCCCCAGGTTCGTGATAATTTGCCATGGCAGTCCTAGCACACTGCCATCAGAACATTTTCAGGAGGGCCGCGAGGCAGTATGCAGACAGACAGACTGGCCCTAGAGTGTGCCTGCTCCTAACATGTCTAACTTTCCTCCTAGAAATTACTCAACATTAATAATTGAGGATTTGTTAAAGATTTCTCGGCAAGGATATTCACAAAAGCCTTCTTTAAGGATATTTGAATAAACAACCTCAATGGTCTACGAGAGAGGGTTGGCTAAGTAAATGATGCTTTAGCTCTATAACCAGAGAGACCAAAAATAATAATACCCACAATGGATGGAATACTTTTGAGGTGCCCACAAGGAATGAGTACTTCCTGCCTCTGACCTCATGTAATTCTCACAGTAAGGCTGTAAGGCTGGCATCAGTGGCCCCAACCACACAGAGGAGGGTGGCGAGGTCAGAGGGTGGAGGCCAACTGTCCAATGTGACACGGCCAAGGGACCAAGATTCTGACCTCAAGCCCTGCGCTGTGCACGTATCCATCAAGCGATGGGATGACTTCCTGGAGCAGCATCAGATCACCAGGTGACAGAACAGGCGGATGCTGGGCAGCAGAGTGTCGGATGGAAACAAAGCGGTGGAGCACGTCCTATTTTTGCAGAAATAAAAAGTGCCTTCCATTGCAGAGGAAAAAAGGCTGGGAGGATTTACTATGCACATTAACAGGGAGGTGACCTCTGGGGAGGGCTTTGGTGATTTTGACGTTCTACACACACATCTTACAGCTTTGGTAATCAGAACAAAATGATAAAAACCAAAACCACGACGCCGGGCTGGGCGGACCACACCTGCCTCGGAGTGTGTGCTAGGAGATGGGGAACAGCTGCGGGACCCCAGGCGCCTGACTCCCCTGCCCTTGGCCTTCTCCCTGGCGCTGCTGTCTGCACCTTCTTTGCACCCGCTCATCCGCAGGCATCGATTTTTCCATCCTTCAGAGAAGCGCCTGAGGAAAAGGAAAAAGCATCTCTGGATCAATGAGCAGAGCCCTGCAGCCAGGGTCAGGGGGGTTTCGCGGGCCGTCTGTCACTGTCCTGCCCAAGACTGGAGGGGGAGACTGGGGGGCAGTGGAGAAGCTGGCCAGGCTGCCCGCAGTGGTCCCGCGAATGTGCCCTGTGTGTGTGTGTGTGTGTGTGAGTAGCAGGTGGTCTGTGGTGTGGGGGCTGATGCAAGATAGGTGTGGTGGGGGGAGTATATGTGGATGTGGGGTCGGGGGTGCAGGGGCTGTATGTGGGTGAGTTGTGCGTGTGGATGACATTAGGGCAGAATAGGAAAACAGGGTACAGGGTAGGGTAGGGGGTGACTGCCCACTGCCAGCTGCCAAGGCTGAGCTTTGCCTAGAGAATCAGGAAGCCTCCCAAGTCCCCTCTGTGAAGTAGGCTCCTCTCAACTCACCCTCACAGCTCAGTGAGGATGGGGCTGGTACCCACCCACTACATAGATGGGAAAACTGAGGGCTGAGTGTGTGTGTGTGTGTGTGTGTGTGAGAGAGAGAGAGAGAGAGAGAGAGAGAAAAGGAGTTTCAGGGAGGGGAGGAGGAACCGTGAGAGGGGAAGGGGAGGAGAGAAGCAGAAGAGGGAAGGGGGGACAGAGTGGGGAGGGGAAGGGGAGAGAGACTGCCCTGTGGCTGCTCCCCGCCTGCAGACCAGAACCCCATCTGAGACACCGGCACTCACCTGGGCCGGGTGCTGTGGGTCGGGGCACAGACGAGAGTCACCCACTTTGGCCCTGCCCTTGGAGGCTCCCAATGGGAAAGGGGTCCATGTGTGGGCACTCTTGGGTCGGAGCTGGCCAGTCTGGGTCAGCAGACCTTCACCCCCTGCTCTTGAGGCCTATCCGAGCTTCACCCACCCATCACACGACCCTCTTCCGTCTGCTCAAACCCCCTCCCGACTTGTCTTTTGACTAAAGCGGGTGCCCTCACTCGTGGAAACACACCTCCTCTGGGAAGTCCCCGTGGACCAGCTCTCCAGTCCCTCCAGCCCACAGCTCCCTGTGCTTCTCCTCCAGGGCCCCCACAACCAGCATCCCTGAAGATTTTAGTCCACTGTTATCCGTCTGTCTTCTCAGCCTAACTGTGAGCTCCGAGAAAGGCAGGCTGAAACCGTGGGTCCTCTTGGCTGGGTGTGCCGTGCCCACCCCCTGGCCAGGCACCGAAAATGGCTCAACATATGTTTGTTGCATGAATGAATGAACCATGATAATTGCTAAGAAAAGAAGTGTGCAGATGGTCTATTATGAAGTTCTGTGAGCACGGATTGGGTTTGTGTCCACGTGCCGGAGCGCTGAGGTGGGCTCACGTGTGGGTACGGTGCCTTCATGGACACGTGCACGTCTGTCGGGGGGGTGTGCATGCGGTGTGCACAAGACACTCAGTGCTTGTGTGTGTGTGTCACACGTGTGTGTGTCACACGTGTGTGCATGTATGTGGGTCCATGCATTTCTATATGCCAGTGTGTGCAGGTGTGTTTACACCCGTGTGAGTCCACGCTGCTTCTTGCTGCAAGTTGGAGGAGTGTCAACATCCTTCTCTCAGGCTTGCTCTCTCTCCATGACCTGCAGCCTACCTTTCTGCTTTCTGCAGCCTCCAATCCCAGCCCCCACCTCTCGCAGCCCAAGCAAAGACTCTAGCTCCAACTGGGCTTCAGCTCTGACATTCCAGCTCATTCCAGCACTCAAGGCCCAGACGTTGCCTGGAACACCACAAGTGTGTCATCTCGGCTGGGTGCTTTCGCCTCACTCCATCTTCTCGTCTGAAAAGTGGACACCACGCTCACAGACACGCATGGCACGGGACCTGGTGTGTAGGGAGCACTGGACAAATGCTACCCAGCGCGATGTCCCCGGTGGTGACAATGGTGACGATGTTCCTCTTGTTGTTGTCGTTCAGTCCCTGTCGTGTCCAGCTCTGCCACTCCGTGGACAGCAGCACTCCTGTCCTTCACCATCTCCTGGAGCTCGCTCCCACTCACGTCCACTGAGTCAGTGATGCCATCCACCCATCTCGTCCTCTGTTGCCCCCTTCTCCTCCTGACTTCCATCTTTCCCAGCATCAGGGTCTTTTGTTCCCCTGGCAGCTGCAAACCAGGGTGATCCAAAGGACGTGGGGAAGGTAAGCCAAAGCAGCGCCCTGCCCTGGGCGGGTGATGACTCCCCTCCCTCCTGGCCATGGGCTCCCAGAAAATGCCGTGGTGGAAGGAGTCGGGGAATGAGGAGCAGATGTGCAGCCCCAGGGCTCATCCTGGAGCTGAGTTCCCCGCCCGCTGCGGTCAGGGCGTGGGCTCTCCCACAGCAGTGCTTGGCCGGCCCCACACCCATCACACGTGTGCGATGGACTTGAAATCAAACCCCAGCTCTTCTCTGTGGCCTGCATCTCCCCCCTCTCTTTGCTCAGGCTATGTGTCTGTCTTTCTGCTCCTCTCACACTCCAGGCAGGTTTCTGCCCCGGGGCCTTTGCATTTGGCATTCTCTCTGCCTGGTGTACCGGGTCCCCAAACGGTCTCATGGCCGGTGGCCCCTGCTCAGAGGCCCCCTCCTCAGTATCCCCATTCACTCACCGTCACACCACTTATCAACAGCTACAATTACCTTAACACTTTTAGCAGGCTATTGTTTGTGTCTTAATCGTCTTGTGAAAACTAGTCAACAAAGATCTGTAGGGGAGAGGGAGGGGCCTGGCTCTGAGCCCCGTAGTTCTATTTATTCAGCACCTACTATGTGCCAGGGGTGGCGCTAGTGGTAAAGAACCTGCCTGTCAACACAGGAGACATAAGGCACTTGGGTTCAATCCCTGGGTTGAACTTCTGGTTGATCTCCAGAAGATCTCCTGGAGAAGGGAATGGCAACCCGCTCCAGTATTCTCGCCTGGAGAATCCCCATGAACAGAGGAGCGTGGCGTGCACAGCCCATGGGGTCGCACAGAGTGAGACACGACTGAAGTGACTTGGCAGGCAGCATGTGCCAGGGTGCAGCCGGAAGTCTAGCCGGCTGGGTGACCCTGGGCCACCTGCCCTAACCTCTCAGGCCCTCAGTTTGTCCATCTGTAGAGGGAAAGCCAGCCCCAGACCCCTTGAGGGAAACTCACCTCCATTCTGATGGTGTCTCCGGCTCTCTGAAATGTGGCCAGTCTACAGAACTGGGGAACGTGGGGCGCGGGGTCTGCGGCCTCCTTAGCCTGCTCTGCTTTACCGCCACCCTGCCTTTGCAGGGAGCACCTTGGCAGTCTGACTGCACGTCCTCTGGATTGCTTCCCTGGCTGGCGTTGTTGGGAGCTCTCAGCCCACCACGTTTTGTTTGTTTACCTCTAGGCTCTGAGCTGCGAGGCCTGGGACAGATGTTTTCTTCCAGCATCCTGGCTCAGAGAGGGACACCCTACAGGACCCCAGGACCTTACCCAGCTGAGACAAGGTCTGGGATGGGTCTTCCCCTCTCCCACCAATTTGCTGTCCACTGGAAAAGAAGCCACGCCCTTCTCTGTGTCTGAAGAAACCCTGGTGCCCCTGGACTACCTGTCCACCCAGAGCTCCAGACTGGGCAGCCCTGGCAGGACTATTCACAGCTTCTACCTGATGTATGTCCAAAAGGCCAGACTTGATGCGCGCCCCAGCGTCTGAGCCTTTTCTGTTAAGACTGGGTCTGGTTTCTGTGTTTGTTTCAGCTGTGAGGGTCCCTGGGGCGCCTCTGGAGGAGGCGGTGAGGGAAAGGCAGAACACCAGGTGGGCAACCAGCTTCCCTGTCTTCCCTCTTGCCACCCAAGCCCCAGGGGTGGAAAACAATCCACACAGCCAGAAACCTGGCTCTGCAGCGGCGGGGCTGGAAAAGCTTGTTCTGGAAGGGAAGGAAGAGGGGAGGGGGCTCCCGAGGCCCCAGGGCCGTGTCTGGGAGCCCTTCTCACCGGCCATGTGGCCCTCGGCCTCCCAAGGCAGTCACTTGGAGGTTCTGTCTCTGGGATTCCGACTCTGGCCAAGGCCACCTGAGTCAGGACCAGCTGCAGGGTCTCATCCTCCAGGGAGCCTCAGGGAAGGGGCTGGGGAAGGAGAGGGGAGGAGGGCTCAAGGCTAAGGGTCCTTTAGGCTCTGGGATAAGCTCAAGCCTAGCAGCAGGACTTGGCCACCGCCCAGGGGGTTTTTGAGCGCTGCAGGGTGCCCAGCCCTGGGCTGTGGCCGGAACCAGGGGAAAGGGAAGGAGCCTGGTCGCCGTAGGGCCTGGGGACGCCATCGAGCCGAATGACTGCCTGGCCGAGGGGGTGGCGATTCCCCTGCAAGCCACCAAGCACGCGCTCAGCTGCCGGGAATGCGCCGCGCGCGCCCAGCCCGTTGCCACCGGCGTAAATTCCCGAGCTGTCTGTGCATGTCTTTTTCTTTCACTAGAGGTTGCTCACTTTCACTTCTTGCTTCCTTTCGGCTCCACCGCCGGCTCCGTGAGCGCGTGTGCGCGTGGGGCGGTGCGGGGGCGGGGCGCCTGTGCCCGCGCGCTCCCGGCGGATGCGACCCTAGCCCACAGGGAGGGCGCGCTCCGGCATCGAGGGGTCGGCCGCCCAGCGTCCGATGGCGCTGAGAACTGGCACCGACGGGCCCCCAGCCCAGCCCTGCTCGTTTCTTCGGTCCCAGTGGCACCCTGCGCTGCCCCGGCAGATTGGGGTCCCGGGTGGAACAGACCAGAGAAAAGAGCTGTCTTCATCCTGAGTCTGTGAACAGGCCAACCCCCTCTGCCCTCACCGACTTCTTTCACATTCTGCGTCTTTTTTAAAAAAAGAACAAAACACGATTCGCCCAGAAGCTGCTGCTACTTCTTCATACTCCAGAGGCCTCTCTGTAGTCTTTCCCTCTCTAAACAGGAAACCGAGGCCAGGATGGATGGAGCCTTGCTCCACTAAGCAGAAAGCCACATCCGGTGGTAGCCAGAGCCCTTTGCTTGAGAATGTAGGATTTGGACGAAGCTGAGAAGGGCCTCTGCGGCTTCCTTTAAGGCCCCAGCCTGCTGGCCTCCTTACAAGTCTTTCAGTGCATCCTGTGCCCAGGGCCCACCTCAGGGCCTTTGCACAGGCTCTGGGCTCCCAAGGGGCCAAAGACCTCCTTTCCCCACTAGCTGTGTGACTAGGCAAATTACCTAACTGTTCTGAACCTTCATCTCCTTCCCTGTAAAATGATGTCATAATAGGATGTTTGGGGATTCAAAGTGATGACCAATACAGAGCACAGGACCGGGCACTTCGGGCAGAGGAGGGACACTGGTGGGCCCAGCCCAGATGTGGGGATTAGGCAGAAACCAATCCCTTGCCAGGGACCCCCAGCCCACCCCACCCTCACTCCTTCAAGGAGCCTCTTCACTGCTCACCTCCCCAGTCCCTGCCAAGGTCTTCTCAGGCCTCTTTGGAGGAACCTCACCCAAAACAATTTCCTGCCCCAATTTTTGCTGTGAGGACCAGCAGGAGGCAAGAGAAGGGGGACCAGGTCCGGAGGCAGGAGAACTGGCTTCCGTTTCCAGCAAACTCTGCCTCACCGTGTGATTGTGAGCCAGTAGCTTGGCCTCTCTGTGCCTCATTTCTTTCTGTGTGAAACTGAAGCAGAAGGCTGCCTGGCTCACATCTCAGGTCCCCAGGTGGACAAAGCAGACTGTGGGTGGGATGTCATTCCAGGCAGTGAAAAGCCTCAGATGGAAGCACGTTGCTGCAGTAATTTACAGCCATCCACAGAGCGTCGGCTCAGGCTTGAGGAATCAACTTGTCAGCTGGATCTGAGGGGTCTCTGCCACCTGTGCTAATGGAAGGTGGCTGGAAGGCCACTTCCAAGAAAGGTACAGCCGGATGGGTTCTGCCACTCACGGCCGGCTTTAGTCATCAGTTCCAGCAATAGGGATGCTTGAGGCACTGTCACAGCCCCCAGAGGGAGCACCCGGCGGGGAGGGAAGCCTCATGTCCGCGGCTGATGAATAAGATCTTGACTGGGTCGTCGCGGTGTGCCCCCTTCCTCAGCCCTGCCGCTTGGCCCCCACCTTGACTCTCTTTTGCCTCAGTTTCTTTCTCCTAAGTGTGGGCTCCACAGAAGCCTCCCATGCCCCAGGTCAAACTGCCATCTTCCCCCCACCCACCCCAGTTCACGCCTCCTTTATTACCGGGAATCGCCACTGATTCTTCAAGCCACAAGCCCGTGGACAACTTGTTTGCTCCAGATAGAAACACCAGCATTGATGTGCTGCATATTCACTGTAAAACTGGAAACAGTATGAAACACATACATTGGGGCTTCCCTGGCGGCTCAGAGGGTAAAGCATCTGCCTGCAGTGCGGGAGACCCGGGTTCGATCCCTGGGTCGGGAAGATCCGCTGGAGAAGGAAATGGCAACCCACTCCAGTACTCTTGCCTGGAAGCTGCAATCCATGAGATGTCAAAGAGTCGCACACGACCGGGCAGCTTGGATCAGGCTCCTTGCTGCTTCTTGCTGTGAGGTCATCTGACAGTATGTTTCAGTTTCACCTAATCAGAGTAAATAAAAGTAATAAATAAAATAAAACACATACATTGAAGAATGGAAGTTCCTTCATATTTGTCCCCCTAGAAACAGTTACTGCCCACATTTGGTGAACTCCGATATCTGTTTAGACTCTCAGTTACAGCAGGCAGAAAACCCAATCAAAATAGAAACTATGGGCCCATGTAATAGAAAAATGCAGCATGGTTTTGATTCAGGTATGGTTTGATCCAGAGGTTCATGATGCTCTTGAGGCTCTGGCTTGACTTCTCTGCAGTTGTTTTCCCTCTGCTCTCCTCATGGTGTCAGCTGGGCCAGTTAGGAGGGCAGCAGGGGCTCATTCTTGCTTCCCAAGGATGAATGTGGAGTCCTGTTTCTCGGAGGTGTTCTGATCCAGCCTGGAGGGGGTCAAAGAAGACTTCCTGGATGAGGTGGGGCCTGAACTAATCTTGAAGAACCCACGTTGGGAGAGTCAAGAGTCTTTTATGTATGAGAAAGCAAAGTGCCCTTTCATCTCAGTGGAAACCTGACGCTCAGAAAAGTTAAGTCGTGGGATTGAAGAGGCTGAAGTGGTCTACAGGGACTGCGTGAAGCAAGTCAACAGGTCAAGTTCCCATTTTGCAGACAGGTCTGAGCCAGAGCCTCAGGCTGAGTGGCCTCAGGCAAGCCGGCCCCATCTCCCTGAACCTCAATTTACTCGTAGTGAAGTGAGGGCAGCACCAGACCAGACCTTGGGGTCGATGAGCCAAAAAGGTGAGCAGGGGACAGGTCCAGCCTGGTCTGTCCAGCAGGGTCCTTCCTACACCTGCTCACAACCCGCACACATCAGTCTGAGGGGAGTTTCCAGGCTGGGAGGGGTTGCCCCACTCCCTGCATCCATCAGAGCTTGGCTATGTGTCTGGCCAACTGACAATCCTTTTTCCTTGGCAGGCAAGCCATTAAGTGCCAGGCCCCAAAAGCACTGGCCTGTAGCCTCAGCATTAAGTGTATTTGCAGCCATTAGCAAGAGGCCCCCACTTGGCCATTCAGGGCGAATGCAAAGCCCACCCCTGGCCCCAGCTCCCTGGGGGATGCTTATTAAAGCTCCATCCTTGGAGGAGAGAGCAGCGGCTGAGAATAGAAATGGGGCTTCTAGGACCCACACGGACATGTGTATAGGTTGTTCACTGCACAAAGGTACCGCTCAGTGGGCAAGCAGAACTACGATTCAGCCAGTCCTCCACGTCCCAGACAACGGGCCCTGACATAGGCTGCATTCCACATAGGAGATGGTGCCCTGCTGCAGAAAGAAGCCATCCGAGAACTCGAGGCCCTGCATCATCTTTTTTAAAAAATTGCATTTTTACTGACATCTTTTTGGAGTACAGTTCTGTGACTTGTATCATGTGTATAACTTTGTGTAACCACCACAAGCGGGATGCAAAACGGTCTTCTACCAGCCCGAAGTCTCCGTTGTGCTGTTCTTCTATAGACATCCTCCCCTTGCTCCCAACCCCAGCAACCACAGATCTGTTCTGCATCACTTGTCTCTTAGAAAATGGAATAATGCAGTATGTGATATTTTGAGATTGGCCTTTTTCATTCAGCATCATGGCCTTGAGAGTTGTCCAAGGTAATGTGGGTATCAATAGTTTGCTCCTTTTTATTTCTGAATAATAGTCCATGGTCAGGATGTCCCATTTTATCCATTCATCCGCTGAAGGACATCTGGGTTGCTTCTACCTCAGGGCTTTTACAAATAAAGCTATTATGAACATCCATGCCTCTGTGACCATGAACACACACGTCTTTGCATGGACCTGAGTTTTCGTTTCTCTGGGATAAATGCCCGGGAGTAGGATAGCTGCATTACAGGGCAAGAGTATGATTAACTTTTTAAGAACCTGGTAGACTGTTTTCCAGGCTGAACGTCCTGTTGGGTATCCTGATCTGTAATGTACAAGAGTTCCAGTTGCTCTGTTCTTGTCAGCACTTGATATTGTCAGTTTTTATTTTAGCCATCCCAGTGGGTGTGAAGTGGCGCCTTATGCTTTTGATTCTCATGTCCCTCTCATGTCTCATCTCATGTCATGATGGTTAACGATATTGAGTGTTTTTTCATGCATTTATTTTTCATCTGGTAAATCTCTGATGAAGTGTCTATACAAGTCTTTTGTTTTCAGATTAGACTGTTGTGAAACTATTGAGTTTTGACCGTTCTTTATATAGTCTGGATACAATTCCTTTGTCCAGATATGTGATTTGCAAATATTTTCTTGCAATCTGAGGCTTGTCTTTTCATTCCCTTAACAGTTTCTTGTATAGAACAAAAGTGTTAAATTTTGATGAAGTAAAACATATCAAAATTTTTTTTCTTTTGTTAATTGTGCTTTATTGTTATGTCTAAGAACTCTGTCTAATCCCAAGTCTCAAAGATTTTTCTCCTGTGTTTTCTAAGTTTTATGTGAGAGATTTAAGTCTGTCAACCACTGTGGGTTGATTGTCTTTTTTATTTTTATTTTTTATTTTTATTTTTTTGATTGTCTTTTTTAATATGGGGTAAGGTAAAGGTCAAGATTCTTTTCTTTTTATGTGTCCCACAGTATTTATGAAATTAATGAATGAAAGGCACGAAGGATCAGGTAGCAAAGCTGGCCAAATGGGGGAGATCAAGACGGTGTAAAACGAGTCAATGGGTAAAGGACGTTTTTCAGCAAATGGTGTTAGACATTAAAAAAAAAAATGAAACTCAACCTATCTTATACAAAACCAAAAAATGATTCTCAATGGATCATAGACTTGAATATAAAAAGTAAAGGCCGCCAGCAACCCCATCTGTGTCATAGGAGATTCCCAGCCCTGCTCTGCTGTCAGATGACACAGGAGTGGTGAGAATTACACACGCATAAAGGGTAAGGAAGTCCCTGGTGGCTCAGACGGTAAAGAGTCTGCCTGCAGTGCGGGAGACCTGAGTTTGATCCTTGGGTTGGGAAGATCCCCTGGAGAAGGAAATGACAACCCACTCCAGTATTCTTGCCTGGAGAATCCAATGGACGGAGGAGCCTGGTGGGCCACAGTCCATGGGGTTGCAAAGAGGTGGGCACAACTGAGAGACTTCACTTTCACTTTCAAAGGGTAAGTCGAGTGTGAACCTTCTGTGGCCACACCAACATTTATCACGTGGGAACCCTGCACCAAGTGTTCCCCTGAAGGCTGTCTTTGCATCCTCTCATTTAATCCTGAGATAAATCAACACACTTTTAGTAGTTGGTGATTTAGGGTTTGGTGTTTTTGTCCTCACTCTATGCATAAGGAAATTGAGCTCAGAGAAGTTGAGAAACTCACCTAAAGTCACATAGTAAGTGGGGGAGCAAGGTTTGAAACCAGAGCGTTCACCTCTGCTAGCGTCAGGCAGGGCACAGTCAGGCCAAGGTAATAGCTGGTACTACGGGCTATTGATGGATCACGTGGTTACGGGGCCCTGGTGGGGGTAGGTGTGGAGGGGCACATGTGAACTTTTCTCCCAGGATTCTGGGGAGATCGGAGGCCCCTTGTTCTCTGGAGAGGCTCAACTTAATCCCCTTCATGATGATGCCTCCTCCTCCATGATGATGGCTCTTGTTTGGGGGAACTCACGGGAACCAACGCGGGCCTGATGGTGTGGATAGCTTCCAGAAAGCGCAAGCGCATGAGGGTACATGCCAGGCCTGAGCTGCTGGGATCGTCATCCCTGCCTCCCTGACTGGTCCTTCCAGCCCCTTGGCCTCTCCTTTGTTCCTAGAGCGTCCCCACCCCCACCCTTGCCCAGCCTGTAACCCCCCACCTAGGTCGGCCTCTCCACTTCTCACTTGTTTAAACACGACTGCTGTTTCAGCATTCAGCTCCAGTGATGCCTTCCCCAGCAGCTCCTCTGGGCTCTCCGTCTTCCTGCTGCTGATAAATACAGTCTAGTCCCATATGGTCTGAAAAGCTAGTGTTCTGCAGCATAACCTTCTAGGGACGCATGGGTCTCTCCAGAGTCTTCTAGATGCACCTCAAATGTATCTGGGAACAGTATCAGCCCCAAATAGGCTGTGAGGACAGGGCCTGAGTCTTTTTTTTCTTTTTTTTTTTAACATTTTTTGTTTTTGTTTTGGCCACACTACACAGCTTGTAGAATCTCAGTTCTCTAATCAGGGATTGAACTCAGGCCACACGGCAGTGAAAGCTTGGGATCCTAACCACTAGACCACCAGGGAACTCCCTGGGGGCTGAGTCTTAATCCTCTCTGCTGGGCCCAGAGAAGACTGGCTCCCAGTCCATCAGCCCACCTCTGCTACCACCTCCCTCGCTGTGTGACTCAGTGTCTTGTTCAGTCGCTCAGGCATGTCCAACTCTTTGTGACCCCTTGGACTGCAGCATACCAGGCTTCCCTGTCCTTTACCATCTCCCTGAGTTCGTTCAAACTCACATCCACTGAGTCGGTGCTGCCATCCAGTCATCTCATCCTCTGCCACTCCCTTTTCCTCCTGCCCTCAATCTTTCCCAGCATCAGGGTCTTTTCCAATGAGTCGACTCTTCGCATCAGGTGGCCAAAGTATTGGTGCTTCAGCTTCAGCATCAGTCCCTCCAGTGAGTGTCTGGCCTGCCATAAATGCCCCATCAATGGGAAGAGGTGCTGCTGTTGTTTTCGGGGCTCTTATTTTTATTTCCAGGACGCTTTCTGGAGCGGAGTAGCCAGATATGGATGCTGAGAGGGTCTGCTGCTCTCTGGAGGGAGGCCAAGTCTTACTGCAGCAGGAAACCTCCCTTCCTCCCCACCCCCACAAGCCTAGAACTGGAACAAGCCTATCACGCCCGCCTTGTCCATGCAGCCTGCTCCAGCCTCCACTGCAGGACTGCAAGCTCCTACGGGCAAGGTAGGGGCGGGGAGAAGGACCAGCTTTTAATTCTTTTCCCCTCTCATAGCCTGGAGTTGACCCTCAGTGTGACACTGAAGGGGCCCTAGGGAGGCTGGGGTCAGGCAGAGGAGAGCAGCCTCTTGCCTAATGAAGTCTGCCCAGAGCCCAGACCTCCTCCAGCCTAATTAGATTTTATGATCCCGAAGGAGCCACCCTGGATCCTTGCTCACCTCCAAACCTCATCAGCACCCAGCCTCATCCAGTCCAGGCCCTGCATCTCACACACAGCTGGCAACCGGCCACTGGCCCTGGCCTCCGACCCCTCCCACCTGAACGCTGGTTCTGCCACCTCGCCTGTCTCACCCACTCTTGATCAATGCTGGAGACATCTTTCTAGAACACAGATCAGAATGGTATTCCCCTCCACTCCCCAGACTCTGACTCCCTTCATCAGGGGCCTCTCCATCTTTTGACCCACAGTCATCACCTGGGGATCCTATTGAAACGGAGAGGCACTGGGACCCATCTCCCAAGAGCACGATTTCTGGGGTTTGGAGCAAGGCCCAGGACCCTGCATTTCACAAATAAGTCCCCCTTCAGGGCTGAAGACAGGGACCCACTCATACCGTCACATTCTGGCTCAAAACCCTAAGGTCACAAGGATATAAATTGAACCTGGCCTTCCAGAGCACCAAGAAGTTGTACTATCAAGGAAGGTGGTTAGAACAGGTTTTCCGAGAGCAGTTTTCTCACCAGATTGTTAGCCTTAAATGTCTAGACACGGACTTTCACTTTGGCCTTGGGGACCACAAATGCCAGGCATGGTCCTGCTTGGATCTCAGCTTTTTATTGCCTCATCTGCAGGATAAGCACCAGGGGGCTTAGTCTGGCTTAGATCTGACCCCCTCCCTTCTCCATTCTCCTCCAGCATCCAGCTCATGGTCTCTGAAGGCAGCAGGCAGCTTATCACCTCTGTGCCTTTGTACATGTTCCTCTGCCTGGAACACTCTTCTCCCACTTGTCCCCTTGGAGAACTCCTATTCATCCCTCAAAACCCCATTTAGATTCCATGGTTCCGGAGGGCCCCATCGTGCCCTCACCTCCCTTTCTGGTTGCATGTACACTGTTTTCTTATAATGATTCTGTCTTATTGCTTCCCTGGAGGCAGTTTATCATCTTTGCTGTAACGGTTTTAGAATCAGGAAACTTGGTTTTACCTCTGGCCCTGATGCTTACCAGGGATCTGAACTTGGGTGCTGTCCACTCATCTTTCTGAGACATTTTCATTATTGATAAAAGGGAAATTAAAATACTCCCTCTGCATTGGGTTGCTTTGGCGTTTGAATGAGATGACCCGTCTGTGGGACTTGGCATGGTGCATGGCACAGAGTCACTGTTCCATTGTTTTGACGTCTTTCCTGATGTTGGGCAAGTTCTGTGACATCCACGAGTGTGTCTTCATGTCTTTAGACCTTGGGGCTTCTCCCAGAATGCACCACGGGAAGACAGGTTGCAAGGTAGCACAAGACTCTGCTGTTCTGCCTCATCCCTGGAAATTGTCCCCATCCTGAGTGCTTAGGGAAAGGGCCTCGTGTTCCTCTGGGGGCATCCATTAGAAGTGAGAGAAGCCTGCAGTGCCCAGAGGGTGAAAGAAAAGCAGGGATCAGAATGGACGCTGAGCCCCAGCTTAGAACAGCTGTGTAGTTTGGGTGCCTGCCCTCATCCCATCCCCTAGGGTCCTGCCCAGTGTTGGGGGGAGGACAGGGTGCCCGGGAGGCATGAAGACTGGCCCCAGCTGCAGAGCTGGAGCGAGAATCTCTTGATCTCTTGGCTGCACCAAGAGGCGGAGGCAGCCGGGGCCCTGGAGATGGTCTCCATGACAACCGCTGCCACTCACTCCCATCTCGGATGTAAATTAGTTACAATTTTATTAGTGTGCAGAATTTCAAGAGGCCAGATCCTGCCTTGGAAGGGAAAAGGATGGTGGGGCGGGGGGACGGGGGAGAGTTTCCAAAGGCTTCATACTCCCAAGAGGTTCCCAAACTCCAAGGTAGGTCCACGGAGAGTGAATGGGGTCCCGTGCCCTCATTTGTCTGGCCTGTCAGCTGGTCTGGGCTGGGTGAATCAGCCTGTCCGTGGAGATGAGGGCATACAGAGGCCTGAAGCACCAGCAGTGTGCCCAGTGCTCTCCGGGCCTGCCTGGCCTCCTCTTGGCAGCCTGTCTACCTCCCCACTGGTCAGGGAAGGTGGCTGAGGGCCGCAGAGGTCATTAGCTGACCCAAGGGTGCCTAGCTTGCCCCGGCCAGGCTCCTGTTCTCCCCTGTCCGCTCAGCTGCCTCCCAAGGTGGGTCAAAGGTCACTGAGATGCTACTGGGCACCGAGGCTGGCAGGTGAGGGCATTGCCAAGAGTTTGGGTGTCTGAGTAACTTGGGGCCCTGGGTTCCAAGGATCAGCATGCGAGGCTGCTGCAGAGGTGGCCAGGTGATGCCTAAGTCGAGGCTTTCTGATTTCTGATGCTCTGAATCATACATGCAGATACAGGGGCATGTGCGAACACACTTTCTTCCCCAAAGGAGGGGAAAAAAGGGACAACAGCATCTTTTTCCTAAGGCCGTTGTTAAAATTAGTTTGTGTCCCCCCAGGGACAGCCCACTGTGCGTGCCCCTAAGGTGGCATTGGTCCCTCCACCACTGAGAACGCGCTCCGGAGGGCTGGACCCAATGAGATGGTGGACCAGCAACAGCCCCCGGGCTCCCGACTGGGGCTGGCTTGGGGGTGGGCACCGAGGTGCCCTCCTGGGGGCAGAGGAGTTGATGCTGCAGGGACGGGACCAGGTACACATTGGGGGAGCAGCGAGTAGACAGGGAAAGCTCCAGGCAGGTGTGAGTGGCTGGGCCAGCAAAGGACAGAAAGCTGAATAAAGCACTTGGAGGCTTGACAAAGCATAGTGAAGGCTTAGGACACTGGCCATTAGGAGAACGCATGGAAAATGGATGGCAGGCTGGACAGGGGACTGGATGGGGACGGATGGAAGATGGATGGGAGGCCGATGGGAGGCTGGATAGGAGGCTGGGTGGGACAAGGATGGGAAGATGGGTAAGGTGGATAAAGGATGGGCGGAGGATGGATGGAGGGCGGGCGGGAGGCTGCTTCACACAGTGGTCAGACTCGTGGGTTACAGCCACAGGCTCCGGGATTCAAACCCCCAGCTAGTCATTTAGCAGCCGTGTCACCCGGACAAGTTTCTGTAATCTCTCTGAGCCTCAGTGTTTGGGGCAGGAGGGTGGATGCACAGGGCCAGTGGAAGGAGCAATAAACTGGGGGCTCATCCATGTAAAGCACACAGTAAGTGCTTACTCAGTGTTCACACTATCATTTCATTAAACTCGGCCTTGGGGACACGGTGGTGAGAAGAAATGTGGGGGCCGCCCTTGGGGGCTCGAGTCCACTGGGGTAGGTGATCAGTCCTGATGCAGGGCCCCTTGGGGTGGAGAAGGAAGGAGGGAAAAGGGGAGGGGGGGAGGGGATGTGCGATCTGTGTCCCATGGGGGCTCAGGACAGGGGCAGGGCAGGGGCAGCAGCTGTGTTCAGGTGAAAGTGAATGGAGAAGCCACTGCAGGGCAGGAGGGTGGCCGGGAGCAGGGGTGAGGAGGGCAACTGTGGTTCACACAGGGGAGAGACGGGCTGGACAAGGTGGGGCCCAGCGGGGTGCTTTTCAACAGAGGATCTACGCCAGCGGAGTCTCCTTCACTCAGTCAGTATCTAGGACCCAGCCCCACTCCCGCCTCTGGGCCTCAGTTCCCCAGGTGTGCGTGGGCTGGAAGATTCCTAGAGGTGTTTCTAGGTTTGGGGACAGTCTGAGCCTCATCCAGGTGGATGGCAGCACAGAGCCCTTCCTAACAGGGCTGGAGAAGCAGCTGAAAGGCCACAGGCCTGCCCTCCCGTGGTCCAGCCCACGTGTGAGAGCGACATGGAAGTGTTAGGGAGGGGTCGATGGGAGGAGAGCATCCCGCCGCCTTCCACAGGGCTCTGTGTCTATGGATCTGTCCATCTGTGTTAGAACACGGCCAAGAGGCTGGGCGGGCCCCGTGGCCTGTGGCCTGGGTGACCCTGTCCTGGAAACACGTCCTTAGAGACAAAGCACCGATTCTCCGGGGAGAGCGAGGCCCCTCTTTAGCTCCTTAGCGCCCGTTCTGATGTCCCCGTGAGGGTGACAGGCTCCTTGAACTTCACTCGAGTTCGGTGTCTGGCACTAGGTGCGGAGGTTGATTCCCTGTGGGGCAGGGCCACCTGTCCGTCTCCCATCACATGGAACAGAAGCCCTCGGAGGAGCATGGCAGCTCCCGCTGGCTCCCCGCCCCCCACCCCAACGTCTCCTCCATCTCCCGTCTTACGACTCGCCATATTTTGTGCCCCGAGGGCTGAGAATTCTAACAGGCAAGAGCAGGGATAGGCCCGCCCACCCTGTTTCAGTCGTGTGTCTTACTAATTATGCCACACACCGGAAAACTTAATTAAATCGATGCTTGGTGTGTAATTTCAACTAGTTTGGAAAGTAGGGGGAAATCAAACAGCCACACGGCCTGGTGCCGCCTTAGCAAGATCTGGCCATGCCCCGGGCGCTGGGGGCACTTGTCCTGCCAGGCTCAGCTCTGGGGCCAACACTTTCCCTCTGAAGCCCCAGAGGCCGCTCACTCCCTGGACTCAGCAGCCACACACACACACACACACACACACACACCAAGAGCTACAGGAGGGGGCCAGGTAGTCAAGGGGACAGGGATGTTGGGAAAAGCCCTAAGAAGCTAGGGCTGCATTAAATGGCTAGCAAGACAGTAGGATAAAAACATAAGGAAATACAAGGAAAAGCCAGATCCATATAACTTAGGTACACCCTCTGACCCTCTGGGATTCATTTCCAGGTCTCTCTGACTCTCCTCCTCCTCCTTCCTCCTGTCCCGCTTTTGGTGACACCCCTTCTCTGTGCTCTGCGCATGAGGGCGCCCAGCTGCAGCCCACTGGGACCAGGGTGGTCCGAGGGGAAGGGACCACACCCAGGAAGGGCATCCTGGGGCCCAGGTAGCACTCCAGTGGCGGAGGAGGGGGCGACAGTCAGGAAGAGTGGGCGGGGAGGAGCTGGGCATCCTTCTATTTGATCCTGGTGTGGGGTTTTGAACCCTGTACTCTGTCAGCGAAGAGAATTTGAAGAAAAAAATAAGACAGGCATTCCCCAGCAGTGGGAGGAGCTCCAGAAGTCCGTATTTACTCAGCCCCAGATGGCCACAGCACTCGGCAGGAGCTGACTCACAGCAGGCGCCTGGTGCTCTGGGCACGGGTCAGACAGGCCCTGCTCCAGGGGACTCACCGTCCAGGGTGGGAGACACAGAGGAAACAAGCTGCAGAAAGCAAGGGGGCCACGGGCCAAGGTCTGTGGGACAGCCCCGGGGTCAGGCACGCTGCCGACAGCTGGCAGCTACCTCAACCCCAGGAGGCAGCTACCATCCCTGTAGAGCCTGGGGAAACTGAGGCAAAGACAGTTAAGTCACGGCCCAGGGTCCCACTGGTAACAACTGCAGCTGGACTGCAAGCTGCTGCCTCTGACTGGATTATAACTGTGGAGAAACAAGGCTGCAGGGAAGGGGTCTGGGGGTTGCAGGCGACTCCCTGGGAGAAAGGGCTTCTAGTTGGGGCGTGCTGACTGTTAGTTCTGGGCCTAGAACCAGGCAGCCCATCAAGGCCTCACTGGAGCCCCATTTTAGAGATTAGGAGACTGAGGCACAGAGGTTAAGGGACAGACCTGGTGTTCAAGGGCAGGGAAAGCAGCTTGGGGCTTAAGAGACCTCAATCTGCCCTACCCCACCACGCCCAGCCCACCTGGCCAACACGCCCCACAAGGCCATGGTCGCCGCATCCTGACTCAGAATGAACAAGATGGGCAAAAGAGAGGAAAAAAGGCCTTGCTTTGCAGAGAGGTGAGGTGGTTTTCCCAAAGTCACCAGGCCTTGCATGGGCTGGTGGGGTCTGTCCCAGATGCTGGCACACCCGCCCACTGTCACACGGATGACATGGAGGCGGCAGGTCACAATGTGCGGGGACTGCGGGCCCCCAGGATGGTGAGGAACCAAGGAGGCAGGGCTCTTGGAGTTTTGGTGGCTTCTCACCACTCAGGTTTTAGGTTCCTGTCATCCCCTGGGAGAGGCCCTCATGACTGTCTTTCCCTGACCATGATGACCTTGCTGATTTCTCTCTTCCTTCTTTGCATGATCATGGGTCCAAGGACGTCTTTGTCCAAGTGGGCCAGCCACTTTTCTGTCTTGCTCTCCCCAGTACCCGGCACCTGGCACAGGCCGACCCAGAAAAGGTGCTCAGTCTATGGTGGTGAATGAATGAGTGAATCTGACCAACAGGGATAGCATGGGTCCCTCCCTCACCAGGAGATTCTGAGTGTTCAACTGAGCGGGATGTCAAAGCTTAGCTGGGACTGGGCTCGGGCCCTAGTTCCGTAAGGAGCAGGTCACAAGAAGCCAGATTCCAATCTTGGACCCATCCTTCCAGTGATTTGACCAAAGACTGGGGTGCCACCAGACACAGGCCAGCTGCTCAACCCAGACACCCCTAGCCAGACTCCCCGATATCCAGGGGCAGGGGGCAGGGCAGAGAGCAGGAGGTCTCTTCCTCAGAGCCCCAGGGACGGTCCTCCATCCTCTTGCCTCTAACCCTCCACTCCCTGTTCCCCCCTCCTCCCTCTCCATCCTCCCCTCCGTCCTCATCTTTCCCCTTCAACCCCATCCTTGCCCTTCAGAGCACCCCCATCTCCCAGGTTCCCCTCTTACTCAGGCTTCTCTCCCTCCCTGCCTCTCTCCTTTTCTGCCTCCAGTTCTTCCCCCCACCTCGCCGCCAGGGGCCGGGGGATTTGCAGTTTCCCCGAGCAGCCATCTCCGCAGCTGCACATCTGGGTCATTAGGACGCTCCGGAAAACCGGGGCTGCCTGAGCCCCTGCTCCTCCCCTCCCTCCTCCTCCCCCCCTTCCCCACCCTCCTCCTCCCAGCCTCCTCTCCATCCTCCTCCAACCTCCCACCCTCCTTCCTCTTCCTCCATCCAGCATCCTGCTTCCCCCCCTCCCCAACTCCCCGCTCCAGCCAGTATTTTTAGCTCGGCTGCTGTGCATTAGTGTGCAGGGGCGCTCCTGGTGAAGCCTGGATGAGGTTTTATCTGTTGTGACAGCCCCAAGGGCAGCTGGCAGACTTTTCTCCCTCTTAAGTTTGGAGCGCACTCCCTCTCCCGCGGGTCAGAGCCTCAGCTGGATGGAGGTGTGGGGGGTGGGGGTGCAGGGTCTCGGCCGGTTCGGAGCCCCCTGGCGCGGCGATGCCCTCCCCTCCCCTCTCCCCTCCCCCTCCTCAGCTCCCCCTCCTCCCCACCTCCTCCGCGGCCTCCAGGCCTTTGTCTCTGGAAGCCTCCGCGGCGGAGCCTGCTCGCCGCACGCGGGGCTCCTGCGGCCCCGCGGCTGTTCCCTCCCTTCTCTCCTCGTTTACTCCTTTCCTTGGGCTGCTCCTCTCAAGGTTCAGTCCCTCTCCGCGTGCGCCTCTCCTGCCCGCCTCCCTCTCCGGGCCCCCCTCTCCCCTCCCTTGCTCTTCCCGGCCTTCCTTCCCACCTCCCCTTCTTCTCCCCGCTCCCCACGCCTCTCCCTCCTGCCTGGTGGGGAAAGGGGCCGGTCCCGGTGAGCGCGCCGACCCCAGCCTTCTGCCCGGTTCTCTGTTCCTCCGCCTAACCCCTGGCGGGTTCCTCCGGACCTCAGGATGCGAAAGGTTGTGAAGGGACCCTGGAGCCTGAGGGTTCTTCGAGCTGCGCCCCCCACCCCGTCTCCAGGGCTAACCGTCAGTGGGGTCCACCTGGATGCCTTTCCAGGACTCCCTCGGGTGGAGCCTGACCGCAGTGGGACCTGCTGCTGACGGACAAACGCCCCAGGACAGCCCTGCTCCCTCAGGGACGGCCTTTGCCTCTGGTCCACGGGGGCAGAGTCCTCCTGTGCGGGTGTAGGGACGGGGAACTGGTGTCAAAAACCTCAACCTTTGTGAATGACCGTGTAAGAGAAGCAATCCTCTGCGCATGGCACTTTACAGTTTACACTGCTCTCTGTTCCTTGTCACAGTGGCCGTGACCCTATTTTATTCCCCCCAGAGGGGTGCTATGGGGCTCAGGGAGGCCAAGCATCTTAGGTACAGACCGTCGGCCCATCTGGGTCTGACCCCTGCAGCCCAGGCCTGGCATCTGCTGGACCCTGCCCCTCACCCTAAGCTCAGCACCTTTCAGGGGGGCTTGGAGGCCCAGAGAGGCAAGGTCCCTGCCCAAGGTCACACAGTCCAGGCTGATGCAGAGAGAAGAGGGGTTTGGGGGCTCAGGGCAGGGAGCCTGAGGCCCTGAGGGATCCCAGCAGTGGCTGGAACCCTCACATGCCTGTCCTCTCCCCAGGGCAGCTGGGGGGCAGGGGTTGAGGGGGCCAGACTTTGGCGTCTTGCCTCGCCCCCTCCTGGGGCTGATGAAGGCTGTCGTATGGAGAGAGCACTGGCCCGTCTAAGACCTGCAGCCTCAGCTCCCATCCCCGCTCAGGGCCCCCAGCTGTACTCTGGGCGAATCTCCCACACCCTCTCCTGGTCCCCCAGCCCTTCCTTCTCCTGGTCTCTCTCCCCATCCAGCCCTTCAGGGCTCTGCTTTCAGGATGCTCTGATTCTGCTGCCAGGCTGGCCCCTTGCTGGTGTCCCTCTCTCCCTTCTGTCGTCTTGTCCTCTCTGTCAGCTCCTTTCCGCAGCTTTCAAGCTCCCTCCTTTCTGTGCGTGCGCGTTGCTGTCTCTGTCACCCAGCCCTCTGCTCAGTCTGGATCTCTCTCTCCCTCCCTCTCCCATCCACTGTTTCTGCCCACCACACACACACACACACACACACACACACACACACTCCTGCTCTGCATCCCTGCAGCAGTGATGGGTGAGGACTGACCCCAGGAGGAGAACCCACGTCCCCATCCCTGAAGGCACCTCCTGGCTCAGCCTAAAGCTAAGGCTGTGGTGGGCTGGCATTCCAGCGGTTTGGCAGCTACATTTTTCTGAGGCTCTGGGGCAAGGCTTATCCCTGACCCGGCCAAAGTTTCTGGAAGGCAGGATCCACAGCGCGCCCTCCCAGTGGTCCCACATTGCAGGGACCCAGGAGTTGAGAGCAGCCCCGAGGGCAGAGGGGTCAGGTCTGGGCTGGGACCCCAGAGTTGGTAACAGGGAAGGAGAGGGTAGCTGGGTGACCAGCAAGCCTGCCTTGGAGACCCCCGGTCCTCCATGCTCCTCTCTGCCCGGCGCATATGGACTCGGAAGGCCCGCACCAAGGGCCATCAGAGTTCTCAGGCCTCCAATCCCCTCTTCTTCCCCCTTGTTCCTCTAGGTACCTGGGAACCTGGGCCCTGGAGATCAACAATCTTGGGTTCAAGCCCCGTCCCTGCTTACTAGCTGTGCAACTTTGAGGGTGACTGACTTCATCTGTAATGTGGGGCTAAGGCAGCTGCCACTCTTCCCCCGTCACCCGATTTCTCGGCCTTTCTGCCAGCACCGACTGGGTGTCAGCCCTGAGTTGGAGCCCTGGTTCTACCACCTGAAAAAGTCATCGGATCCATGGAACCTCAGTTTTCCTCCTCCATAAAATGGGGCTATTGATAGACAAGCCCTCATGGGCTGCCCTGAACTCACCTGGGGATGCTTGGCTCAGGGAGTGGAGAGGGTAAGAAAAGGAGTAGCTGTCGAAAGCTGTTTTATGTTGCTGCGTGTTGTTCTGAATAGTCAGCCTTGCCTCCCGCCCTCCAGCTTGCAGGAAGCATTCAGTCTTAGGCCTGGGGCTCAGAGGCTGTGTGCCCCACAACCCTTTGTGTGCTGAGGAGGGAGAGCTGAGTCTGCTTTGGCCTAGACTTTGAGGCCAGCTTTCCCCAGCTCAGATCCAGGCCTCTGGGCATTGGGAGGTTGCTGTGCTTGTGTGACTGGCTTTGTCCCCAGATTGGCAGCTGACCAAGGAAAGGAGGGACCCAGTTTTGAGGGAGGGCCAAGAGTGGAGGAGAGGGAAGGGGAACAATGGTTCCGGGAGCCCAGGAGCCCTGCTTGCTCTTCCTTGCATCACCGTGAGCAGGGGAGGGGGTGGGCCAGGGGACCCCTGGGCTCAGGGAGCATCCGTCAAGCCTTGGGTCCCAAAGTTGGAGTTACCGTCCCAGCTCCGACAGTGAAGCCCTCTGTCCTCTGCCTCATACCTGTACCTCTCCCTGACTTGCCATTTGTTTCTAAACCTTTAGCTCCGTGATGGAAAGGTCTTGGTCTTACCCCCTGCTGCATCCCTAGTACCGGTGATGGAGCAGTGACGAATAGATGTTGAACGAGTGAGTGAATGAATGACTCATCAGGTGGCCAGGGTCAGCCTGGCTCTTTCTAGATGACCAGACTCAGTGGTGCCAGGGGGGATACTGCTGGGCCCTGGGTCCCCGTGGAAGGCCACGGTTAACCCCGAGAAGGGTGGAACAGCCTGGTGCTTTAGGGCACAGCTGTGGTCAGCCCTGGGTTCAGGTTAGAAGGGGGAAGACCTGGGGGTGGGGGGCATTATTCTTCACGCTTTGTGGGCCTGGGCCAGCCCTGTCCTGGTGTCCTCCAGGGTCACAGCCCCCAGGCACGTTTCCAGTTTGTGCGTCATTGCTACCTCGATGTTGATGTCCTTCTTGGCCCCTCCAGGGCCACTTGCCTATGAGGCCTTGGTTTGTTTGCCCATTTCGCTTGCCCCTGGCCCAGCTTGCCTCCTCTTTGCAGTTAGTTTCTGTGGGCACTCAGCCCCCTGGACATGCTGCCGGCCTAGCCCTCTCCCCTGCCTGCTCTCCCACCACAAGAGCCTTTGCGTCTACTGTTCCCTCTGCTGGGAATACCATTCCTCTTGCTCTTGGCTTGACTGCTTCTGAGATGTCTCCCATCCTCCGAGGCAGCCCCAACCGCTCTGCAGCGTGTGGCCCGATTACTCTCCTGAATAAGCACACTGCTGCTCTGCTCCGTTGCACTTAGCACAAATCTGTGAGCCTCTTGTCACGGTGCTTCTCTTTGCTCGTCACCTGCCTGTCTCCTTAGAAAGTCAGCTGCGTGCTGGCTGGGCCAGGGTCTGGCTTGCTTCCCCAGTGCTTGGATGGTGCATAGCATGAAAGGATCCCTGCATTGCCAGACCTCAGAGCAAGGCTTAGCATGTGGTGCAGACAACAGTGAATGAATGGACACATGAGCCAGTGATTAGACGAATAAGAAGATGGCCTTTGAAATCAGACTGCCTGGGTTTGTAGCCTGACCATCTGCCATCCTTGGGCAGATTTGCCTCTCTAGATTTCAGTTTCCTCATCTGTAAAATGGGGATAACAGGGGTGATTACCTCGTAGGGTGGTTGTGTGAATTTCTTATATTATTATGTATTGGAGTACAGTTGATTTACCTTGTCTTGTCAGTTTTAGGTGTACAGCACAATAGGTCCTTATAGGTCATTGCAAAATACTGAGTATAGTTCCTTGTGCTATACGGTAGGTCCTGGTTGATTATCTATTTATTTTTGATTGGTGCATAGGCTCAGTGGTAAAGAATCCGCCTGCCAATGCAGGAGACGTGGGTTTGATCCCTGGGTTGGGAAGATCCTTTGCAGGAGGAGATGGCAACCCACTTCAGTATTCTTGCCTGGGCAATCCTATTGACAGAGGAGCCTGGCCAGCTACAGTCCGTGGGGTCACGAAGGCCTGGCTCAGCGACTGAGCACAGAGCTGCTTTACAATGTTGTATCACTTTCTGCTGTACGACAACGCGAATCAGCTCTAGGTACATGTAGAGCCCCCTTTCCATTTTATGGACAGTAATGTGCACGTTAATCCCAACCTAATGTATCCCTCCCACCCTTTCCCCTTTGGTAACCATAGGTTTGTTTTCTGTGTCTCAGTCTCTTTCGTGGTGTGGATTAAATGATAGCTCTGATAGCTCTCAGCACACAATATGTGAGTATCAGACAGGCTTTGCAGACATCCTGTGTGCAAATACCGACCCTTGATACCCCCCTGCCCCACCCCCACTTTTCCTATAGTCTTCGTTATCTCTGGAAATGGTACCTCCCACTGTTTGTGACACAGCAGTCAACCTTGACTTTTCTCTTTCTTCCACACCCACATCCGATCCTTTGGCAAATCCTGATGACTCTACTTGAAAGAAATCCTGAATTCAGCCATGTCTGTCTCTCCCACTGTTACTGTCCCCAGCCAGGCCAGCACCGTCTCTTGCCTGGACTCCACCAGCTTCTGACTTTTCCCACCTTTCCGCAGGCTTCTTCAGGTTGTGATCCACTCAGAAACCAGAGAGATTCTTTAAAAACACAAATCAGCCCCTGGCTTGCTCTCCCCCATTGGCTTCAGGTGTTCATAGAGACAATCTGAGCCCCACCCCCAGAAGAACAGCACCAGCCCTCAGGGCACCCGGAGACACCACCTCAGGGTCATCGCTGTTCTCCTGCCCAGGACTTCTCATCCCCCTCTCTGCGGGGCTCACCGCCTCCCTTCACCCAGGTCTCAGTCCGTGGTCACCATCCTCATCACTGTGACCTTCCTCTCCAAACTCCAGCCCTTTCGTTCTCTAGCCTAACCCCTCACCCTGTTGTCTCTCTAACTTGTCTTGCTCCCTGGCCCTTGGTATTGGCCTGTTTCTTTATCTCTTTCGTCCCTAGAACATGTGCCTCCCAAACTCGGGAGCTGTGTCTTGCTGTCCAGAAAGCCTCCCAGTTTTTAGGACAGTCCCTGGCAAGAGCATGTGCTTGTTGATTGCCCTGATGGGCCAAGTGAATGAATGAGTGCTGTTAGGGTCATTCTTGCTCTGCAAAAAGCCAGAGTGAGAGAAGTTGAGGAGAGAGTTAATACGATTGTGCCTAATAAGAGAAACTCCAGTGGCCTGAGCCTGCCTGTCTTCTGCCAGAGACCAGTGGGCTTTCTGTAGCTGGGGCTCAGTCTGCCTGCTGCTATGGTTACCGGGAGCCATGGCCTCCGGAAGAAAGGCAAGGCCAGGCTGACTCTGCTGTTCTACTGAGCTTGTCACACATCTTCCTTGAGTGGTCCAGAGTCTGGTGGAGAAAGATCACATTCAAAGAGAGGTGGCCACCCCCATCTTGTCTTGGCTCCATTGTGCCGGATGGAGAGAGGACAGAGGGGCTGGCTGTTCTGGAAAATGGTCCATGCTCAATCCGCATGTGTTGAGGACCAGGCCAAGCTCCGGAGGTCAGCAGTCCATGGTCCCTGCCTGCAGGGAGGTTTCTGGCAGTTGGGAGGGGCCAGGAGACCAGGGCAGGCTTACCTGTGTATAAAAATAGCCCGTGCTCTCTCTGCCTGAGAGGGAGGAGGCAGGCACCTAGTGAACCAGCGAGAGAGCGCTACAGTCCCCTCCTTCCTGCTGGCCCCTCACCCTGAGGCAGCCCCGTGGCCTGGGGCGGAAGGGCCCCTACTTCTGCAGTGCTGGAGTCCCAGGTTCTTGGCACCCAGGAATGAAACAGCAACTTCTCTAACATCAGGCCCCACGGGAGGCCAACAGATTAACGCGTTTGCTCAGGGCCTTGCAGCTGGTATGGCAGAGCTTCCAGAAGGATGTCTGGCTCTTCCTATGGCCCTCCCTGGGCAGTGATGTCCTGAGATCATCCTTATCATTTTTCTGCTCTTTCAGCTGGACACTCCATCCCCGATCCTCACTGCAGAGAACAGACTCCTGAGCTCCAGAAAGCCTTGGGGACTGACCACAGCTCCCCGAGGAGCTCCTGCAGAGCCTGGAAGTCCAGGGCTGAGGCCTGTTACCGTCACATCACTGTCTCTGCCTCAGCCTGCACATGGCTTTCCCCTCTTCTGTGTCCCTGCCTCGTCTCCTCTAAGGACACTTTTGATGACACGGAGACCCCACCTGGGTAATCTAGGATGATCGGATCTCAGTATCCTTGACATCTACAAAGGACCCTTTCTCCAGATAAGGTCACATCCACAGGTTCCAGGGATAAAGATGTGGACTTATCTTTTGGGGGCCGCCATTCAACCCGGTGCAACCACGAGCGTTATCACTGCTGTCAGCATCCTTACAAACATCAGTTAAGTACTAATGTACCAGGCTTAGTCTGGGTGCTTTTCCTGTACCATCTCCTTTAGTCCTTAAGACAAACTTAGGGCAGGTACTGTTATTATCCCCATTTAATAAGGACATCGAGGCTCAGGGAGAAGTGAGCCCTTGTCCAGGGTCTCCCTTGAAACCCAGGCAGTCTGATTTCAGTGTCTCCTGCCTTGCCATAGTTATCTTGCTCCACCCCATCCTGTTTCTGATCATACAGATAATTCCATGGCAGAATCAGTGTGGGACAATGAGCACCCAAATGGGTGGCAAGGTGCCTGGGTTCTGATCTAGGTTCTGCCATTAGACAGAGGCAGATGCCAGCCGGGTCTCTTCCCCACTCTGGGCCTCAGTGTGCCCATTGGTAAAATCGGAAAGTGGTTGGTTTGGATAATCTCCAAGATCCTCCCAGCTCTTAAGTTCTGTGATGCTGGGTGTCATCTGTCAACTTGCTTCTATTCAAATGCTGCCCACAGCTCAACTCTCTAAATCTGCTACCTACTGCCAGAGATGGGTTTGCTTGGAAGGCTGGCGGAAGGGGGAACAAGTGCTGGTGACAGAGACACGAAGGGTGGTGCTGGCTTCCCTACTTTCCCTCTCTCTTCCTGTACCACCAGGCTGGCAGCACCCTGCTGTGGAAGGACTAGGGGGTGGGGGTACTCTCTTCTCTTGGAGCCCAAGACTTTTGGTCCATACATTCAGGGAGGGATTCCAAAGTTGAGAGCTGTCATGGTTTTTGGGAACAGAGCCCCAGACCCACAGGCTTTAGCCAGAAGCTGGCCCTCACAGTAGGCTCCAGAAATCATCTGGGGGCTGGAAAAGTCCTTGTTGATCATCTAAGGCCAAGAGACTGGGAGAGGCCACAGCAACCCAATCCCAAGCCTCCTGCCCTTGGAAGTTGCGGGGGTGGGGGGGTGGAAAACACAAAACAGGCTGGGGGGAGTCTCTGAATGTCACTTCCAAAGCCTGGCCTGCTCATTAGGAGTCGTTTGTTTATAAGTATAAACAGATTTTAAAAGTCCTTTTTAGATTGTGAACTCAGGCCCTTTTCCTCTGGCTTTTTCCTCTGCTTCTCTGTACAGAACACGACTGTTTGCATTTCAGCTAAGAGTGGGGAGTTAGGGACAGAATTGCCAACTTTCATTAGCAGGTGAGATTAACATCTCTCAGCAGGGGCCTGGGGGGTGGGGCATCTTCAGGTCCATCCGATCCCCCACGGACACATCCCCCGACACATTCCCAGTTGAGGGCTCCCGGTGGGGGTAAGCCTGGAGTTGGAAGAACCAGGGGCAGTTTATACCTGCCGAGTTCATCTCCCCTCGCCCGGCCTCAAGCTGAGCCTCACCCCTCTTCCGAGGCCCCGGGTCCAAACACTGGCTCTGCTCCCCGGTCTCTGCTGCGTTTGTCCCTGCAGGTGTCTGGGCAGAATGAAACCTAGCTGTGTGACCATGGGCCACTTACTCACTCTCTCAGGGTACAGGAGTTTTAAGTGGGGAGGTTTGTTGGAAGCCAAGCCCCAAGCGCGAGTGGAAGAATTCGACCCTCCTCGCGGTTCACGCGCCACCAGCCTCCCCTGGCTGGGTTTCAGGCAAGACCGAGAATTTTTTGGTCTTTATCCGGTTTAGTTTCTTGTGCTTCCAGCGGCAGCGGGGCTGTTCCACCACAGTCCCCAGGAAATTGTCCACGTAGGACAGAGCCTTCCCGAGGAGAATGAAGTCATCTGTTCCTTTTTAAAAAAATTTTTGTTGCCTTCTCCTTCAACACGAGTCACCCGGCCTCTGCACTTTCCCCCCCGCGCAAACAACAGGCCCGGCGAGGTGGGGTCGGCCGGGCCGGCGTGGGGATGGGGCGAGGAGCGAACCCCACGGGCCGGGGGGGCTGCCCGGGGGTGGGGAGCGCGCCCCCTTCTCCGCCCCGATCCCCGCCCACCGCCCACCGCCCCCCCCCCACCCCGCTTCCACCCTCTACTAACCCCGGGAACGCCCGAAAGGTGAGCTCCCGGGAGGGCCGCCCGCGCTCCGGCGCGGCCAGCTCGGCAAACAATAACAGTAAATAACGCTTCCTTGTCAACGTAATAAAAACGGAAACGGTTACAATGTTTTTTAATAAGCGTCCCCCATCAATCTCTCCCTCCCTCGCTCGCTCGCTCCGGGGCGGCCGCGGGCACCGGCGGGGCGGGGAGGAGGGGGCACCGGGGGGTGCGGTGCCGGAGGAGGACGACGCCGGGATTGGGGGGGAGAGAGCCCGAGCACAGCAAGTGAGAGACGAGGGGGCGCGGGCGGCCGGGGTCACGCGCGCCGGCAGAGCCGGGAAGCGGCCTCGGTGAGTAACACCGTTGCCATGGCGACGTGGCCGGGAGGAACAGGAAGCGGCAGAAATAGCTGCCGCCGCGGCCCGCGCGCCGGGCCCCTCCCCCCTGTGAGCCCGTTACCACGGAGACCGGCTCGCGCGAGGCTGCGCGGGCGGCCGCGGCCTCCGGCGCCCCGGCCCGCGCATGCGCCCCGGGGCCAGTCCCGCGCGACCGACGCGGGGTCGAGGGGCGCCGAAGAGGGGGTCAAACGCTGCAGCTCTGGCCCCGCCCGGACCCCCCAAACCTGCCTAGCTGCCCGCTTGGATGGGAAGGAAAAAAAAGAAAAAGCAAAACTGTTTGTTGTTTGCGTTTTTTAGAGCAGCCCTGCCTTTGTTTCTGGCGGATTCGCTGGTTTCCAGGCGTCGAAGGCGGGGTGCCTGGTGGGGGTGGGGGGCAGGGACACGTCAGCCCGCGCGGTCCCAAATGTTTTCTGAGCGCCAGGCGCTGGGTCGCGTCAGGGACGCCGAGGGGACGCGGAACACCCGCTTTGCCCTCCAGCAGGCCCGGCCTGGGACGGTCTAACGAGGCCCTGGGGCTGACCTGGCTGCCTGAAGCCCTCAGCCGGACCTTCCCATGGGGGGCGGGGGGTGACTTTTTTCAGGTGATGCCCAGGGGTCCCCGTCCCCACACACACCTCCTGAGTTGCCTGGTCCCTTCCCCTCATATCACCTTCTCCAGATTCTAACCGGCAGAGGACACAGAGGGAGAAGTGAAATCTAGGCAAACCCCAGGCTCCCTCTCCACTCCCTGTTCACCAGAAAACTGTGAAACAGTCCACACCCCCCCACACAAAAAAAGTTGAGGGAACCTAAATGTTTCATAAACAAAAGCCACTGTGCAACAACTTGTTTATGTGGAAGCCTGGCTGCAGCCTTGCACGTCTGAGGCTGTGTGTGTGTGTGTGTGTGTGTTTTGGAGGGAGGGAGGGGACACGTCTCAGGCTGTTTGTGCAGGATTTTTTTTTTTCCCTCTTCGGATTTTGTTTTTAATAAGGGTCAGAGGTCTGGGCTTCTGTGGGGAAGGAGAAAGGGTCACCTCGGATGGACAGACCAGGAGCTCTCAGGAGGACAGGTCAGGGGGCCCATGTGCTGGGGCAGAAGCCAGGAGCCTGGAGCCTCCTCATCTGGCACTGCTTCTGGCAGGGAGGGTGGTGTCAGTGGGCTCCAGGCTCTCTGGGCTGCTCCCCAGGGTATGGCTCCAGTGGGGACCCAGGCCAAGGGCTGGGACCTCTCTTCTCTGGCCAGGACAACTGTCATTTCACCCAGCCCCTGCCCTGGCCACACTGGCCAAGAGATAAGGCAAGCAGAGCAGCCCAGGTCTCTAGGGTTTTCTATAATGGAAAGGAGACGCTTTTGTTTTTTGTATGGGGTAGACTTGGATTTTCAGCATCCAGGCTGACCAGATGGGAATGTAGGGAGCGTGTGTGCACAGAAGAGGGACTGCTGCTTCAAATCCCCTCCCCCTGCCCCCTCCATCCAGCCTGGTTCCCCAGTGTGACCTTGTGTAGGCTGCCAGGTTTCTGGCCACTCAGCCTGGGGAGAGCAAAGGCGAGTGGGAGGGGCTTGAGTGAGTTTTCTTCTCTCATTCTCTCTCCCTCTTTTGAGGAGCGAGAGAAGGGCCCCAGCCCTGAAGGGATTGATCAGAAGACTTCTGGTCCACCGAGGCCGACTTAGCATCATATTTATCCCTCCTCTTCTTGGAGGAGGAAAGAAAGACACAGAAGGGAGCTTGGAGCAGTTGGTAAAATAAAGATAAAATAAAGACAACCTCCGTCCAGAGGGCAGTAGCCTGTGCTGGGAACCAGGACTTCAGAATCAGTCCTGGTGGTGAACCCCCTTGGCTTCCCCAGAGCTTGTACATCTGGACAATGAGAACAATGCAATGCCTATCTCGAAAGTTGTGATGGTTCTGTTAAGTTACACACACAAGCTCTCAGCACAGTGCCAGGTACAGAGTAGGTGCCCAGAACACAGCAGCTCTTACTGGAGCTGGAGGAGGTTTACTACTCTCTGTGGTGTGACTCAGGATTGTTGCCTTGGGCCCTGAGATCCATCTTTGGCACAGGCTCTACCACCAACCCACTGTACAATCTGAGGCAAGTCGCTTACCTTCTTGAGGCCTCAGTCTTCCCATCTGGCAAATGGGGATAATACTTACAACCACTGATGGGGAACTTAACTCTTTGCCAGGCACTACTGCACAGTCCTTGAATTTCCTTATCTAATTTAGCCTTCAAATAACCCTGAGAGGTAAGTACCAGGATGATCCCAGTGTCACAGTTGAGAGGACAGCCACGGATGAAGTCACTGGCTGGGGATTACACAGCTAGAAAGTGGCCAGTATTACAAAGCTGGTCACATGGTGGATGGTCATGAACACAGAGCAAGCATCGGGTTATTTCTATTACTACTGTTCTCCCCACCTTCCTGCTCATCCTCTGACCGTTTTTGTGGCTCAGGCCACAGCCCTCCCCCTTTGAATCGACACTTGGCTTCAGCCATTCTGGGCCCTGCTGAGACTCAGCACTCTCAGTGGGAGACACCCTCAGGGGTACATCTGCTTGAGGAGAGCCAGGTGGGCCCCACCAGGCCCTGCGGTCAACCTGGCAGCTTACCCCAGTTCTCCCACCGTGTCTGTTCCTCCCTGCTATTTATCGCCGAGGGTTGGGGTCCCCCACACTTCCAGGTGTCACGTGTGGCATCCAGATGCTGCAGTCAATCGAGTTGGAAGCCATAAATCTCCGTTATTGTCCCAGCGCCCCCTTCCCTCTGCTGTGCTGTCATTTTAAGGCACTGGTGGGAGAGGCAGCCCCCCAGCCCCGCCCACATGCCCGAGGCTTTGTTCCCTCTCCAGGCAGGAAATGGCCCGATTCTGGCTGTGGCATCCACTGCCTACATTTGAATCCTGGCCCTGTCCCTTCCTGGCAGTGAAGCTTTGGCCAAGCACTTAACCTCCCTGGTATCCTCAGTTTTTCTTCCATAAATTCGAGATGCGCAGAGCCACTGGCTGTCTCACCAGGTGGTCAGTGTGTTATGAGTGCTTCTCCCTGCCCAGCTCCCAGAGGGTCTTCAGGATGTTACTGGTTACAGCGAGTGCTTTGCTGCATGCTGGGTGGTGTCAGGCGTTAGCTCAATGACTTTTCAAACAAGTACATTATTACCCCATTTTATAGATGAGGAAGCTGCAACTCAAAACAAGGGAAGTGAGGTGCCCCAAGGCCACTGAGCCAATTAGTAGAGGAACTGGGATGAAACCAGGCAGGCCTGTGCAACTCTGCAGCCCTCACTGTAACCCCAGGTTCCCTACCCTCCCCACTGGAACTCCTCTGGGGCTTTCCACCGAGGTCTGCAATGACAGCATCATTAGCTCTGCCCAGAGCTGCTTCTATAACCCAGGCCTGAGAGACACTGGGTTAATAGGTCCTTAATAAAGCCAGCAGAGGCGCCTGCATCTTCCTGGGGCAGGGGCCAAGGAGCCAGGTGCAGCAGCAGAGTCCTAATGAAAATACTTGGGCGGGGGAGGGAGGGGCCGTGGGCCAACCGCCTGCTCCTGTGTCAAAGTCAGTCCTTTTGCCTTGAGTCACTGAATGCCTCCCTGGGTAGGGGACAGTCACCGATCACTCACTCCACTCATCCTTTCTTCCTTTCATCAGGGGCAGAGTGCTGGACCAAGAAGCGGGAGACCAGGTCGTATGTGACCCCGGGGAAATGACCTCCCAATGTCCCTCACCCCAGTTGAAGTGCCTTAGAAGACTCAGGCAATGGCACCCCACTCCAGTACTCTTGCCTGGAAAATCCCATGGATGGAGGAGCCTGGTGGGCTGCAGTCCATGGGGTCGCTGAGGGTCGGACACGACTGAGCGACTTCACTTTCACTTTTCACTTTCATACCTTGGAGAAGGAAATGGCAACCCACTCCAGTGTTCTTGCCTGGAGAATCCCAGGGACGGGGGAGCCTGGTGGGCTGCCGTCTATGGGGTCTCACAGAGTTGGACACGACTGAAGCGACTTAGCAGCAGTAGCAGGAGCAGAAGACTCAGGAGACCTCCCATTTTGGGGTCGTTATTATTACTTTTGTGGTCATGTTGTTACAGTGAAGGGAGCTGCTCTAGAGCAACTGGCTTTGGGAGGTGTTCAGTACGGATGTGAGAGTTGGACCATAAAGAATGCTGAGCGCCGCAGAATTGATGCTTTCAAACTGTGGTGCTGAAGAAGACTCTTGAGAGTCCCTGGGACAGCAAGGAGATCAAACCATTCAATCCTAAAAGAAATCAACCCTGAATATTCATTGGAAGGACTGACACTGAAGCTAAAGCTCCAATACGTTGGCCACCTGATTCGAAGAGCGGACCCAATGAAAAAGACCCTGATGCTGGGAAAGATTGAAGGCAGGAGGAGAAAGGGGTGACAGAGGATGTGATGGTTGGATGGCACCACCAACTCAATGGACACGAATTTGAACAAACTCAGGGAGACAGTGAAGGACAGGGAAGCCTGGCGTGTTGCAGTCCATAGGATCACAAAGAGTCAGACAAGGCTTAGCAACTGGACAACAACAGCAACACACTCATTAAGCAGTCATCATTTGTTCACTCACTCACTCACTCAACGAATGTTTATCACTGTGACCTGTGCTGGGCACCAGGCCGGGTGCGGTGGCAGATACAAGATCAGACTAGACCCACAAACCGGGGAAGAGTGGTGGACAGGTGTCACCCTTGGTCACCAACTCCACGCTTGGTAAAGGCTGTGTTGAGAAGCCTACGCTGAGGATTCTGAAGCTGCATCCTGGCTTTGAGAAGAAGAGTGCTGTGATCAACTAGTCATGTCTGCCATGAGCACAGAAAGGGAGTCAAGGCCAATGCCTTTGCCAGCCTTAATGCTAAAGAACGGGAGGACCTCAGACAGGAGACCCGTTTGACTGTGCCTGCTCTGCTACATGACCTTGGGCAAGACATGGACCTGCTGCCTGCCTCCTTTCACTCCTTTGGAGGCACAGGCGCTGACAGGAGAGTCTGCATTTTTAGCGATCGAAGGAGCTAGAGCAAGACAGCCCAGTCTTCCTCTTAGAACTCATCTTGCTCTGGGCAGATGTGAGAATCAAATGTGAGACTCCCCTACGTGGAAACACAGGGCTGTCAGTGTGTGTGTGGTGGGGTAGGAGCCCAGGAAAGACGGTCCCCAGCCGCTCTGCTGACTGTCCTAGTCCAGACCTCGGCTTCTCTACGTGCACAATGAGGAGGATGGGGAGGGGAAGTGCTGAAGTGCTCCCCAAATCTGCTGCGTGTGATGCCTGTCATGCTGAGGCCTTTGGGGGACAAGGAAGGCAGGATGAAAGAGGAGCCTCTGGACGAGGTGGTGGGAGGGAGCTCTCCAATACTCTTGGCAAAGCCCGAGACCCCCTCCAAGGGTGGCAAGAGGCTGGGAAGGACGTGGGGAAGGGATGTGGGGCTGCTGCAGCACCCAAGGGGAGGATACATCTTCTGGGTTCGTTCTGAGGGTTGTTCGGCTCCACTGGGAGTCTCTTTCCCAGATGCACCCCATAGATGCCATCCCTGAGCAAGGAAGGGAAAGGAGAAGAGAGTGGGAAAGGTGGGGAAGGGTTGGAGGAGCAGAGACTCCTGACTGGTGGGAGTCTGGGTCCCAGGCGGTGATGCCCCCGGCCCCAGGGAGAATAGAAACAGCAGAAGGAAGACAAGGGCAGGTCCCTGGAAGTCATGGAGCCACCACTGGTCCTCAGAAACAGATCCACCAGGTCTCCACAAGCCTGACTCTGGGGGTTGGGGCATCGAGGCTGTACCATCCACCTGCCTTTAAAATCCCTCGTGGTTCCTTGTTGCCTTAAGGTGAAGTCTGAACTCCTTAGAGGTATCACATGCTGCTGGGTGAGGTCTGGGGGCCTGGATCCAAGTCTCAGTCCAGCTGCTATCAGCTGTGTGACAACCAGCAACTTACATAATCTCTCTGGATCTCGGTTATCGCATCCGACAATGAGGATGATAATAGTACTCACGTAAGAGGACTGTAGCATGAGTTGAAGAATCGATGTTTTGAACTGTGGTGCTGAAGACTCTTGAGAGTCCCTTGGACAGCAAGGAGATCCAACCAGTCCATCCTAAAAGAAATCAACCCTGAATATTCACTGGAAGGACTGATGCTGAAGCTGAAGCGCCAATACTTTGGCCACCTGATGCAAAGAGCCGACTCATTGGAAAAAACCCTGATGCTGGGAAGTATTGAGGGCAAGAGGAGAAGGGGGCGACAGAGGATGAGATGATTGGATGGCATCACCAACTCAATGGACATGAGTTTGGGCATCCTCTTGGAGATAGTGGAGGACAGAGAAACCTGGCATGCTGTAGTCTATGGGGTCAAAGAGCGTCAGACAGGACTGAGTGACTGAACAACAAGAGGAGTGAGTGAGCTTCAGAGCGTGCCTCAGGCTTAGCATGGTGCTGGATGCATTATAACCGTTCAATAGCAGATGGCATTGTTATCCCTGCTGTTGTTTAGTCGATAAGTCGTGTCTGACTCCTTTGCGACCCCATGGACTGTAGTTTACAGAGTCTGCTCCGTGGGATTTCTCAGGCAAGAATCCGGGAGCGGGATGCTATGGCCTTCCCAACCCAGGGATGGAACCCGCCTCTCTAGCACTGGCAGATGGGTTCGAGCTCGATGATGATGCCAAAGGCCCTGACCGCGTGAACCCCAGTCTTCCTCACCCATCTCGTTAGCGCCAACCACTCAACTCCACTGGGCTGCTCTGTCCTCCTGGTGCGCCATGTTCTTTCGGGTCAGGCCTCTGGGCCTTTGCTTGCACGGTGCGCTCTGCCAGGAGCGCCCTTTCTTCTCCCTGCTGCTTTTGGACCTCGGTCCGCCGTCAGCTGCTCTGGGAACCACCCTCCTGGCGAGTTGCTCTGCATCCTCTCTGCATCCAGAGTTCTGTGCCCACACGGCCCATGGCTGTCGCCCACATGGTGTCCGTGTTTACCTCCCCTCTGACTCTCCTACTTTGGCCAGTGCCCAAGCCGTGAGCCCTCACGGTGGAAGGACGCAGACCACTCCCCACTCCTGCCCTGCTGCTTCCTTATCAGACAGAAGCAGGATGCCTGAGCGCCCCTCTGATGAGTCCCGTGGGAGCAGTTTCTGTGACATGCTGGGGCCTCCAAGTTAGCGCTCAGCACGAGGGGGAGGTTCAGAGGCCCCCCACCCTCCCTCCCACCCCCTGCACATTTCCTAGCCCTTCCCCTGCTTACCTTCACAGCCTTCTGCTCCTGGCCTGGGAAGAGCCACTAATCTATGGGACCGAGTAGGAAATGGTGCCTGGGGTGGGTGTGTGGGGTGGAGGGGCACCAGATACCCAGGTCCTACGGGAGCTGCTGGGGGCAGAGGGGACGTCCCTTCCCTGCCCTGTGAGCTGCCTGTGGTGCGGCAGCAGCCAGGGGTGTGGCTCTGTGGCCAGCGCCATGGGAGCGCTGTCCCCACACTTTTCATTCTGTCTCTGTCTGGTCGCTGGGCTTCTTCCTGCCCCTCACTGCAGGGCAGCCAGATCTCCGTGTCCTGGCAGAGGGATACTGTTTCTCCTGTCTGGGTGGATGCTCTATACCCAGCCACTGGCCCCAGACCGAGTGCCTCTGCAGGATGTTCAAGTTGAATGAAGTCCATGTGGCAGATGAGAGAGCTGAGGCCCAGGGCGAGAAAGGATTGTGTCTGTCACAGAGTGAACCCCGTGTTGTTTTCTGTAGCTCATTGCCTTGCCAGGAGAGCAGAAGACCTGCAGTCTTTGGCTTTGACCTTGAGGAAATGGAGAAACTTGGACCTCAAAGGCAGATTTCCGTGGCTAAGACATGGACAGGCTGTGTGACCTTGGGCACTTTACCTAAGCTCTTCTGAGCCTCAGGTGCGAGTGAGGTTGCATGAGATGACAACTGCACAGGGCCTAGCATGGACCAAACAGCTGCTTTCTTATAATTAGGGAACAGTTAGGCCTCACCGTGAACAAATGCAGCCAATAAAATTTGCTTTTATGCAGACGTAGCCATTCCCCTGCCCTTTTTTATGTTATGGAAAAATCCTCAATGTTGTAAAAGGAACCGTTACAGGTTTATCTGTGTATAAGTTGGAGGGTACCTGGCATACCTCCTGCTCTGCCCCTAGAAGCTGAGACCTTAGGAGAGGGACTTGGTGACCTCAGGAGAGGGACTTGTTGGCTTTGGGCTTCAGCTTGCTCATCTGCAAAATGGGGATAGCGGCACCTCTCTCCAAGGACTGCTTGGGGCTCAGTGAGATCACTTAGGGGTACAGGGAGGGCCTGTGATTACAGCCTTAGAGATCCTGTCTTCTTTAAAAAAAAAAAAAAAAAAAATGGACCACTTATTTTCTATTTTGGCCATGAGTCAAGTGGGATCTTGGTTCCCTGACCAGGGATCAAAACTGTACCACCCACGTTGGAAGCATGGAGCTTTAACCACTGGGTCACCAGGGAAGTCCCCAGATCCCATCTTTTTCAGAAATTAAAGGTACTCCTTATGGAGAACAGGCTTGCCTTTGGGTGTGGACTTGGCCAGGGAGACCTGGTCTCAGGGATTGCGTTTCCTGGGGAGGGGTGGGGTCCAGGGCTGCCTGGCCGAGCGAGCAGGGTCCGTCCAGGAAAGGGAAGCCCCACCTGGCAGCTCCCGCTGCCGCCTGGCCCCCAGCTGGTCATCCCTTCCTCCCCACCCTCTCTGGAAGCCCGTGTTGCCAGGCCTCCCCCCACCTCTGCTGCTAGTGCTGCGGCTGCCCTTTTCTGAGGAGGTGGGGGATGGGGTGGGGTGTACATTTTCCAGGCGACGTTTCCCTGGCAGCTCTGCAAACTAATTGGCCTTTAATGTGGCATAGTATTTATTTTAATTAGCAGGAAATTGACCAATTTCTTAATAAGGGGCTTTGTGGAGGCTCCATATCTGGGCTTGGTGGTACGTGTGTGAATGAGGGGGGAATTGGTGATCAAGCAAGAATGACACCCAAAGTCCAAGAGGGGACTCTTGGATACCGTGGAACTTGGTCTTCCTGGCTGTGATTCCTCCCTTTATAGAGCGAGAGGGCCTGTCTTGAGGGCCACAGAGGTGACAAGGACAGAGAGGATGGGCCTGCCCTTTTGGGAGCAAACTCTGGAGGCAGAGGGAGAGGAGGGCTCTGGGCCCAGGGACACATAAAGGGCCGGGAGCTGCCCCGGGCCTCCTGGGGATCTCACAGCCTCAGACTCTGCCTCTGACCTTGGCCTGGTGAAGTCTTAGGTCTAGGTCACCGATCCTCCTGGCCTTAGCAACGCCCTCTCCCCATTTGAGGAATTAACAGAGTAAATCAGCAGTTGTTCTGTTGCTAAGTCATGTCTCTTTGCAATCCCATGGACTGTAGCCTGCCAGGCTCCTGTCTATGGGATTTTCCAGGCAAGAAATACTGGAGTGGGTTGCCATTTCCTTCTCCCAGAGATCTTCCCAACCCAGGGGTAGAATCCACGTTTCTGGCACTGGCAGGCAGATCCTTTACCACTGAGCCACCAGGAAAGCCTGTGTAAATCAGCAGGGATTTCTTAAAGGATAAATTCTTTTTCTTTGATCTGATAGAATCACCGAGGTTCCCCTAGCATGTATAATGCCCGGCTATGATGAAATATCCCCTTTTCAAACTGTGGAGGTTTGGAGAAACGCGGTGTTTTTCCGAAGCCTCACAGATGGCTTATATCTGCAGGATATACCCATATCCAGCAGGACCGGCTTAACCATGGCCACCCCCAAGGGAAGGCTGCCCTGATATCCGGGTGAGCCCAGGGGTCCCGTCCATCTCCCCACTCTCCTTCAGTGTCCTGTGACAGTGGTAACGGGCCCATTCAGCGTGTCACCTGGACTGTGTCCCCTGAGAGCAGGCACTGTGTCTGTGGGCTCAGTTGGTACCCCAGCATCAGGCATATAGAGGTGTACACTGTATGTTTGTTGAATGAGTAAATGGGTGAGTGGATTATGGAGCAGAACTGAAAACCAACCAACCTCCTGACCCCCTAGTCCAGGACTATCGCCCCTCCCCCACGCCTCTGCCTTGGGTGTCTTCATGATTTTATATTTTAATTGGGATGGTGCTGAGGGGGAATACGCCCCTCTCCCTGACCATCTAACTTGTCCTCTGGGGACGGGGACAGTTCACCTCCTCTCACTGCCTTGGGATGTGATCCAGGAGCCTGTGTGCGCATGCGCCTCTTTGGGTGAAAGAACGACGCTTATTCTCTCTCCCTGTGGCTCAGCTTCCAAGGACCAGGGGAGAGGGCTGCCCTCGGGTCTCGTGGTCTCACTGAGCCCTTCCAGGGGTCTCCGAGGATCCGCCTCGACCACTGGCTGGGACAAGTGAAGCCATGACCTCTCCTGTCAGCCCCTAGCCCATCATCCCGCCTCTGCTTCCCCGGGGCCCTCGGACCCTCCCGTCCAGAGACGCCCCAGGGGCTCTGCTGCACCTCTGCCTGGACTCAGACCAACCACGTCCCTTGTTTATTTATTTGAAACCATGTATGCAATGCTTTCCACCAGGCACTGTTCTGGGCACTTTAGAGATATTGATCCCTCAGTATGAAGCAGGTGCTGTTATGTTCCCATTTTGCAGTCACAGAAACTGAGGCACAAAGAAGACAAGTGACTGACCCACTTCCCCCTCCCTGGCTTTCACTGCAGACCTCTAGGGTAGGGAGTTAGTCCTCAGAGTCTTCTTAGGTAATTTCTGTTTCCACGATTCCATCCGGTCGCCAGGCCTTTGCTCACTTGAGTTACCTGGGCTGAGACCCTGGCACGATGCATGGAGCAAAGATACGGTGCCTGGAAGCAGCCACACCCGGGTTTGAATTTGAATCTGCCACATGGAGCTATGTGATCCTGGGCGAGCAGCTTCAGGTCTCTTTGGCCACCTGTTATCTGAAGATTGGGGGCAAAACTATCTATCCAAAGGCTGATTACAAGGAATCAGCAAGGGAAGTCATCTAAGGAACCGGTATCTGACTTGCAATTTTTCGTTAATAAAAATGAATTATTCTCTTTTTTTGCCCCAACTTGTCCTCCTGTCCTTCAAAGCCCAGTTATTCCAGAAGCCCTTGCCCCCCCTTTCCAGAGTAGAATCCTTAGTTCCAGGGCCCCCAGGGCACATCATGTCTGTGTCACCCGGCCTGGTCATGTCCCCTCCCGTCCTGGGACCCTCAGAACCTCAGTTAGCAGGGAGATCAGGCCAGAGGAAGGCAGGGCTGTGCTGGGGATAGAGTCGGCATTCTGACCTCATTCACCAACATTTATCTAGCACCTACTGTGTTCTGGGCACCGTGCATGAGACAGCCTCCGGGAAGCCCACCATGCAGTGGGAGAGGCAGACGAGTGAACTGGCCACCCCGCCTCGGTGGTGATCAGGCTCAGCTCAGCCCAGGGGAGGGGACCAGGGAATGCAGCCGGTAAGTCAGGAGCCTTAGGGAGGTGGGGGTGGGAGCTGGCGGCCAAGGGAGGTGCAGGAGGCCAGGGGCATTCCTGGCAGAAGGGTGGAGGCTAAGGCAAGTGTGGTCTTGGGGAAACAGCTGGTCACTGTGGCCCCGTTGGGTGGGCGTCATGGAAACTTCTCTACAACCACCCAGCATCCCTGCCAGGTAATATGTGCTTAGCAAGGCGAACAAGAGAGAGCTGGTCTCTGTCCCCAAGAATCACATTCCAATGGGAGGTGCAGGGGAGCAAATAGCAACCAAGTAACTAAATAAATAAACAAGATCACAACAGAGGGTGAAGAGTGAATGAGGCCAGCAGAGAAGAGAGGCGAGAGACCTGGCCAGAGGCTACATCTAGGAGCTGGCCTCTCTCCCAGAGGTGCCGGGACCCGGGAGAACTGAAGCAGGGGGCCGGGGGCGGGGTCAGAGGGCATTCGAGCTGACTCCTGGATGGCGGAGAGCAGAATGGAGTTAGAGGAAAGAACAGAAGCCAGAGACTTAGGGCAGTCTCCAGGCAAGGTGGTTCCCTGGGGACTGAGAGGGGAAGGCAGATGCGAAAGCTCTCCAGGAGGTAAAGGAATGGGGCTTGATGTTCCAGCTGTGGAGGGGAAGGGGTGTGGGGAGATGAAGCTGAACCCAGATTTCTGGACCAGATTTCTGGAGTGACTACGTTGCCCGTTCGCCGACATGGTGATAAGCTTAGCTTAGAGCTTGTCGAGGGAAGGTTCTACAGGGGTTGGTGTGGGGCGTGGAGGCGGGGGTCGGGCACCGCGTCCAAGACCCAGGGGAGAGGTCAGGGCCTGCCGCCGTGGGTCAGAGCTGCCCGACAGTCCCACCAGATCCTGCCTTAACCAAAGGAAAATTCAAGCCATCCTCTTCCCCTCTAGTGTTCCTAACTCATCCCAAGAGTCTGCAGTGTGGCACGGTCTAGAATCTTGAAGGCTTTTCCTCCGGTTCCCAGAGTCCTTCAGAGTCCCCTTCCTGGCCCACACGTTCCTTCCACTGGGACCTAGTGATCAGAGGTTCTGACTGGAGAAGCGGAGAGGCTATTTCTGGGGAAGGAAGGGGTCCCCAGGAGGCTCAGGCTCACCCCTCCCCACTCGGCTCTAAAAAGCACCCATCACGGCTGTGGGGTTCTGTGTGCTGAGCTCTGGAGGGTATCCCACTCCCGATCCGGTGGGAAGGGAAGGCTGGGGCTGGGGGTGGAGACTGTGGGGTCTTGAGCTGTGGTCCTTGTGGCTGTCGGGTTGCGTCCCCGGCTCCCGCGTATTCTCTTTGAGGGGGCGTTCCTCCCCTCCTCGCGGTGGGTGCTCTGTGTCCGACTGGGGGCTGGGCTGGGACCCAGCTGGGCTCTGTCACCGGGCCTTACAGACTGATGGAGGAAGGGATGTGTGTGTGTGTGTGTGTGTGTGAGAGAGAGAGAGAGAGAGAGACAGCCTGCCTGAAACCTAATTGTCCGCTGTCTAATCCGTCAGCCGGAGGACAGCTTGCCAGCCCCTCCCTGGCAGGCTGATAAATGCCGACTGCGGCCCCCCTGCGCCAGGCCGGCCTTAATTGGTATCAGGACGTGCCTGGACTCGATCCTCCCAGCCCCTGCCTTCCTTGCCTCCTGCCTTCCTCTCCTCCAGCCTGCAGGCCTCCACCCGTGGCAGGGCTCACCTGCTGCCACAGCCCCAGGAGGAGGCTGTGAGACCAAGAAAGACAGCTCCACTTATGGGGCACCTTCTGTATGCCTTCTGCACACCCTCCCCCACCCTCACGCAGCCCTGTGAGAGGGGGACCAGCTTGCTTTCCCATGCACACACACGGGACATGTTTCCTGAGCCCTCCACCTGCCCACCCCCAAACAGGCTGGGTGCCGGGGTCCACGGCAAACGGGGCAGACTTGCAGTTTAGACTTCCTGCCCCTCCCCAGGAGCTCCCCATAACTGGCAGAAAGGGGCTTGTTCCCAGACAGTTGGCTGGTAGGGCTCAAGAGTAAGAGTTAACCCTTTGCCCATTTTAGGAAGTTCAGAGAGGTCTGGCAACCTGCCCAAGATCACACAGCCAGCCAAGGAGGGAGAGAGAGCAAGGTTGCCCTCCAGAAGACCACACACGGTTCGTTCGCAGTGTCATGTGGGTCTGAACCATTCAGGGCACGTTAGAAACTCAAGTGCCTCCCCCCGAGATTCTAAATGAGGGTCTGGGCGCCCTCTGGCTCTGGTGAGTGGGCCACTCAGGACTTGATGAGCATAAATTCTCCGTTCTCCACGCTGATGGAATATCAGGGCGGGGCAGAGCGGGCAGGACAGGGACAGCATCTCATTCATTCATTCAGCGAGGACTTACTAAGTGACTGCCTTGACACAGAAAGGGCTAGCCATGTGATTTGTGGGGTTTTGTGCAAAAGGAGAATAGGGGTCCCTTGTCCAAAAAGTACTGAGAGTTGGGAGATGGCGACCCCAGAGCATTAAACCAAGTGGGGTTCCCGAGGGACTGGGCAGGCATCTAGCCCTGCTGCTGGGGAAGGAGCCCTGCAGGGAAATAGCCAAACCAGAGCACCCCAGGCCGATTCTGACCTGACCCCCACCCCTTATCTGGAATTTTGAAATTAACCAAAGGTCTGAAAACCCAAAATTCTTTTGTAAGATGGTGGCAAATTCATTAGGAAGCAAAAATCTGACCTCAACCAACAGGAGACTATTTATAGCTTTATTTATTCCCCTCGATGTGAACATTTATACATTTCATTGCAGAGACATTCATGTACTTGACTGTGGGGGCTGCCCTGGCCCTGCTGGGGTGTCAGCTAAGCTGTACTGCATGCGCAATATTGCTACTCTAAAAGGACAACTCAGTCCCGGCACCCCACTGGTCAAGCAGTTTAGGAGAAAGGCTTTGGACTCACACAAGATGTTATCTATGCCCTGTATGGAATGATTGCCCTGTCTTCCTTTTTTTTTTTTTTGTTGTAATTGACACATGGCATGTTAGTTTCAGGTGTACAACCTAATGATTTGATATTTGTATGTTCCTTTTTCTCCCCTGCATCATCCAAAGAAGATTAGAGTCAACAATAACTCCAGTTCTGGCCTGCCTGGTGGTTAGCTGCTTTGTGCTAGGAAGAAGGCTCACTGATCTGATGCCCAAAGGGGCTGGGTGGGTATCACTCTCAAGGTCCAGTTGAATCTTTTATTTCATTGTAAAGGGATTGGGGAGAAGAGGTGAAGTCAAGCATCAGAGCGGTTTTCGTACGAAGAGAAGAGAAACTAGCTTTATTTATTATTCATGTAATACATGCTCATCACCATAAAAAAATTAATACAAAAGAAGAAAGTAATAATAATCTGAAAACTACCCTCTCCACAGTAACTACTGTGGATGTTTCTGTGACTCCCCTTCCTTCCAGATTATTCTAGATATCTCTTTTTTTTTTCCAAAGGTGGTCTTTACCAGCCGGTGTTTTACAACCTACATTTTTTCCCTGTCACTAAACAATGTGTTGTAGCATCTTCCCACACCTCAGTCCTTGTTTTACAGGGAGACAAGGAAGTCTGAAAACACGTGACCAGCTCAGACAACCCCCTTGTCGGCCATTCTTTGAGTCCAGCTTTTCATGAATGTGTCCATCTCCAAGATGGCCTCCTTGCGCACACACCCCCCTGTGATCTTAGGTCACATCCACACGTGCGGATGGCTTCCTAGGTGGCGCTAGTAGTAAAGAACCTGCCTGCCAATGCAGGAGACGTGAGACACGGGTTCTATCCCTAGGTCGAAAAATCCCCTGGAGGAGGGCATGGCAACCCACTTCAGTATTCTTGCCGGGGAGATGAATCCATTCTCCATGGAGAATCCCATGGAGATGTGGAGCTCTCAGGTCTACACGGCGTGGGTGCATCCATCACACGGGAGAGGTTGCCAGATTTCCAAAAGCCATGTGCCCTGCCCTGGGCCCGTCACTCCCACAGGGCCGTTCTCTGATCATTGAAGAGCAGCCCATCCAGTCTGGGCAAAGGGCCCTGCCAGGCAGCCCCTTGCTCTGCAGCTGCAGGGGAAGCGGGTAGCTGGCAGGGGCGCCACATCGGCTCCACCATCAGGGTTGTTCAGCTGCCTCTGCGTGGCTGTCTCTCCCTCTATGTCCACTGGCTGACAGTGTTCTGTCCCTGGTCCCCTGAGGCCCCTTGGCCGCTGCCTCCAGCTGGGCCTCTGGTTCTCTCATCTCAGATGGGGATAAAGGCTGGACCCCAGGCCCCATCACCCCCTTAATCACTTGAGCTTTCTCCTGATTTGCATGTCCTTAAGGCGCCTTGATTAATACCCCTTCCTAGGATCTTCTGCACTCCAACCACGAGGGCTCTGATTGCAAAGTGGCCTCAACTTCGTTAAAAATAAGATAAATCCTCCTTCATGCAAGTGGAGCCCATGCTTCTCTGAATGGTAAGAGATCTGGAGGCGTCTCCCAGGAGCCCTGTGAGCATAGCAACAGTGGAAAATTCTGGAAGGAATCAGGCCATTTTTCTAACCAGTGGTCTAGAGCCTGTTATCAACACAGACATGAACTCTCACGGTAGTTGCTGGAAGTGGACATCATCTTCCCCTTCACAGAAAGGAAACTGAGGCTCAGAGAGGGCAAGCTATGCGCTCAAGGTCACCCAGTCAGGACGTTTTCAGCTCAGTCAGGCTTTGAACTCGACAGCGTCTGATGCCGTGCACGCGTGCGTGCTCTGTCACTCAGTCGTGTCCGACTCTTTGCAACCCCAAGGACTGTAGCCCGCCAGGCTCCTCTGACCATGGGGATTCTCCAGGCAAGAATACAGGAGTGGGTTGCCATGCCCTCCTCCAGGGGATCTTCCCGACTCAGGGGTCGAACCCATGTCTCTGCGTCTCCTGCATTGGTAGGTGTGTTCTTTACCACTGAGCCACCTATGCCCAGCCAGACGCTTATTGGGCACTCTTCACTGCTTTGTTAAACACAGGCTGGGCCTGGAGCTGGGGTGTGAGGAGTATGAGGCTGGATGTCCTTGTAGTTGATGGAGGCTGGCCGCATCCCTAGGAAGAGGACCACGTGCCCCTCTGCTGTCCCCCAGGTGTGTGTTTTCACATCTGGAGGTTGGAATAGGGTGTGCCAAATCTTTGTGGCTGTCACAGCCCAGACCTCCTGGGACCGTGGGCACAAGCACCATTGCACCCGTGCCATTTCCCGTGCGTGGTCTGATTCTCCTGTGCCCTCCCATCTGCACCATTAAGAGTGAGCCCCAAACACAGCCCCGGACTTCTGCTTGCTCTCTGTTGCTTGGAAACGCTCTTTGGGGGGCCTCTGTGGGGCAGGATGGTCCCCAGGGTGGCAGGTAGTGGAGATCTATCTGGATAAACGCTGTGCCCTGCCATCCCCTTGGAGCATCTGCCTTCCCTGCCAGCTGCAGTTCTTCCTGCTTCTCATTAGGGCTGAGGTGCAAGAGATGCGAGGTTTCAAATGCTCTGAGGGTAGCACAGCCTTTTGTCTCCCCGGCTGAGCAGTTTCCCAGCCCACTGCTTCTGCTATTGCTCTTTCCCCGGTGAGAGAGAGAGAGAGGTGGGCTGTCAGGGTCTCCTGGACCATTTGCAGGGCCTCTGCTAAGGGGGGCAGGCTGGAGTCTCCCAGGAGTTCCTGTTATCTCTGGCCATCTCAAGGTTTGCTGAGCTGGATGTCCGGCTGAGTGTGGCTGTCCCCGACAGGGACTTGCCAAGCCACTGGGCCTTGGGGCAGGTGTGCACACACGGTCCACCGCCCTGAGGCCAAACACGCTCTCCCTGGCCTCTGGAACACGGTGTGCCGGGCGCCCCACCTCCTGCGGAGCTGTAACAGGGTGTTCCCACTCCTCAGGGGATGCCTCTGGGTTGGGGGGCAGTGAGAGGGCCGCAGAGGAGGAGGCACAGAGCAGGCTGGGAACATTCTCGTGCCAGGCCTTGGGGTCCAGAGTGCAGGCATCTAGAATGGTGGCCCCTGGGCGTCTGCCCCCGCCCCCACTGAGCTGCTGGGCCCTCTCAAGGGAAGCTGCCCGCTCCTCCTGCATTCTCTCTCCCAGCTGGGCCTGGGTGCATGTGTGAGCTGAGAGATGCTCGAGCACATTCTCAAAGCCTTTGGGTTTCAGAGACCAATACAATTTCCAAAGAAATCTTGAGGGACTGATGGGGTAATGACAGTTTTAAATTCTTCCAGGGAAGAGTGTTAATGGGAACAAACAAAACAAAGAAGCACACGCATCAAAAATTGCATCATCAACTCTCACTTCAGTTCTTGAAATAAATTACATTTAAAAACCCAAAAGGTCCCTGTGACAACTAGAGGGGTGGGATGGGGTGAGAGGTGGGAGGGAGGCTCAAGAAGGAAGGGACATATGTATACCTACGGCTGATCCATGTTGATGTATGACAGAAATCAACACAGTATTGTAATTATCTTTCAATTAAATAAATTTTGTAAATAAAACCCAAAAGGTGTGAGGGACATAATCTTAAAATGAAGGGATGCTGCTGCTGCTGCTGCTAAGTCGCTTCAGTCGTGTCCGACTCTGTGCGACCCCATAGACAGCAGCCCACCAGGCTCCCCTGCCCCTGGGATTCTCCAAGCAAGAACACTGGAGTGGGCTGCCATTTCCTTTTCCAATGCATGAAAGTGAAAAGTGAAAGTGAAGTCGCTCAGTCGTGTCCGACCCTCAGCGACCCCATGGACTGCAGCCTTCCAGGCTCCTCTGTCCATGGGATTTTCCAGGCAAGAGTACTGGAGTGGGGTGCCATTGCCTTCTCCGAAATGAAGGGATACTCTTCCCCAAAAAGAACATTTGGAAATCTCACACGGTCTCTGACACAGCAAGACCTGGAGCGCTGAGTACACAGCAGAGCACCGGGCACTGTCCCTAATGGGGCACTCAGGAGCTCCTCTTGGTCATAAGATGGCTGCTGCACCTCTGGTCATCACGTCCACATTCCAAGCAGGAAGAAGGGGGCAGGGTGAATTCCTTGAAATCTTTGCTGTGTAACTCGGGAAAGGGAATCTTCCCCTGCATCTTTTGCCTTCACCTCATTGGCCAGAACTGGGCCACATGTCCACCGTTAGCTGTAAGGGAAGCTGAGAAATGGAGCATTTTCATTTTCTGGATTCTGTACAGAGGAAGGCCAGAAGGAAGGGAATTGGAATGGGTGTTTGAGAGGTTGCACAGCTAGTTTTCTTAAAGTCACAGCTTTCATTTCATGTCATCTCACCCTAGGTCTTTGTGTGGAACCTCAGCTCCCATGACTGACTGGTCATCAGCACCCAGTTCGTCAAAGGCAGTTGGGAGAGCCCAGTTCAGCCTGCAACCCCAGACACCATCAAGCCAGACTGGGATTGATGGTGTCGGGGACCCCAGTGATGCTTCTGTCTGTTTTGCAGTTTCTGGCTTGAAGAGCACCCAAATTCAAAGCTTGTTTTCAGAGGAAGGCCCTCAGAGAGAGTTGCCAGGTAAAATAGAGTTAAATGTGAACTTCGGATAAATAGCAAATAATTTTTAACTATAAACATCTGCATGGGACATACTTAAAACTTTATTGTTTATTCAAAATCAGATTTCACTGAGTGTCTTGCAATTTTATTTGTGAACTCTGGCATCCCAGCACCGAGTCTCAGGTTCTATAGCTAGGAGGGAGAAACTCCAGGGCAGCTCTAAAACCACCCTGCTGTGGGACTCTGGGGACGTCACCTCCCCTCTCTGTTTCAGAGTCCCTGTCTCTGGAGGGAGCTCACCTGAACGTCCCCCACCCCAGGGCTGGAGAAACCTGTGCAGCTTCTATGCCGAAAGAAGGACCGCTCCGTCCCATTCGTACTTGGTACTGCTTTGCTTTGCAGCTGTATTGACCAGGAAATAAGATCATGGCGGGCTACAGTCCGCGGGATCTCAAGAGTCAGACACGACTTAGCAACTAAACTACCACCACCAAACTGACGTGTAGCTCTGGAGTTCTGCTGTACAAATGGAGGTCAAAATGATTGGATACTGGCACCTATGACCCAGTTCTGGCCAATGAGGTGAAGGCAGAATTAGGCTGTTCGTTCAGCCTGAGAATTCGCACATAGTGACAAATGGGAGGAATTTCCTGGTGGTCCAGTGGTTAAGACTCTGTGCTCCCACTCCTGGGGGCGCAGACTCAATCCTTGGTCAGGATCCCCATGTGCAGTGCATTGCTGCCCCCCCCCGCGACCCCCCACAGAAAAAAAGAATTCTGAGACACCTCGGCCTGAATCCTGACGCTCATCTCTTCCTAGTGAGAGACCTCGGGCAAGTCACTTCGCCTTCCGGAGCCTCAGCCTGTGTCCATCTGTAAAATGGGTGTGTGTGCAGTGAGGATTCCATGAGTTGTGTGTGCCAAGTGCGGGAGCAGCGTTTCCCTATCCTTCTACCCCCACCCTCCGTTTCCTGGTTGGAGCTTCCCCAGGGAGACACCAGCTTCAGGGTGTGTGGAGGGAGGGGTGTGGGGTGGGGGTACTCTACCTCTGCACCACAGTACTGGGGTCTCTGTTGGTGCCCCTGCAAGGCTGTGCCCACCTTCCCCTTCGCTGGGAGCTCAGAGCGTAGCCTGGTGGCGGAGGGTATGGGGGCTTTCTGGGAGATCTTGCTTCCCAGCCAGCTGTTAGGACCCCATGAATGACCCCTGGGGAGTGGAACCCCACCCCCGCCGCTATGTCCTGGCACCTGGGGGCACCTGCCTTCACCGGTCCATCCACCGTGTCCTGGCCGCAGGGTGAACCCAGAAGTCACGGCCGGAGAGGCCCTCCCCCCTCTCTGAGAAGAGTCAGGGAAGGGTTTTCTTGTTTTTCTATCTTACCCCACTTCCTGCCCCTCCCCGGACCCGCCAGATTGTCCACCCAGACCTTCCCTCTCTCTGGGAGCTGGGTGACTCCCTGGCCCCGAGCCGTAGCTTTCAGACCCGAAGAAGGGGAGGGGTTAGCAGGGCCACTGTGCCCCAGGCTCCACAAGGCCTGTCTTGTACAAGCTCCCCCCTTTTCAGAATCCAAACCTGTGATGGTACAGCTCAGAGCTGCCCACCATCCCCACTACCCGACCCCCAGCGGGAGCAGGACCTCGGGGGTCTGGCATCAGTGTGGAGGAACCTGAGCAGCAAGCAGGGAGACAGGCAGCTGAGAGTCGCAGCACGGGGCAGGGGGTGGGGTAGATAAACAGTTAGGGAGAGCTACATTCGGCTTGTCGCTGTGTCAAAGCTGCCCCCGACCCCCGCTACGAAGCCACCTGAAGGCAGCGACTGCAACCTGTGAACCCAGAGGACACCTCTCTTCTCCTGGTCCCCTGTCTCACCCCCCCAACCCACTCCACCCCCCTCCCCCCCCAACCCCCCCACACTGGACTCCTCCTTCCCCTCTTCCTCTCAACCCCCCAACTTTGCAGGTTTCCTCCGATTTGGTTAGAGAACAAGTAGAGGCCCACCCAGCTAGCTGTGTGCATGCATTTAATGTGCTGTGTGCACCTGTGGGTGCCTTTGTGCATGTGTATGTGTGGATTACGTATGTGTGCACACATGCATGTGTATATGCCTTTGTGCATTTGTGTGCACAGGTCTTGTGTGTGTGTGTGTGTGTGTGTGTGCTGTGCGTGTGTGCCCACACGCACGGGTGTGTATTGTGCTTTGTGCATGCATGTGTGCATGGGTGCTGGTGTGTGTGTACACCGTGCATGTGTGCACACGTGCACGTGTGTGTGTGTGTGTGTATGTGCCTGTGTGAGCGGCGTGCAGGCTCGAGGAGGGGGCCCGCTGGGCTCGGGAGGGGATTTAAAGCCGCTTTCCCGACTGCCGGCGTGAGCGCTCCTGATAAACAGCCTGGAGCTGAGCGCTGCCGGCGGCTGGCAGGCTGCGTATCAGAGCTCCTGGCAGGCTCGCAAAAAGCTGTCCCCGGCCCGGCGAGCCGCTCTATCAGCCCACGGAGGCGGGCGGGGGAGGCGGGAGGGAGGGAGGGAAAAAGTATTTGCTTCAGCCCTTAATCACGGAATTTGAAATCCCAGCGAGTCGGTGCCATTTATTTTCAGAGGCTGTCAAGGCTGGTTTCAGCATTTAAAAGAAAGGAGGATAAAAAACATTTGCATTTCGCTCCCTCTCTGCCTACCCGCTCACTCTGCTCTCTCCTTCTCTCCCCCTCGTTCTCTGCTCACCTCGCCGCCGGTGGGGCTGCGTGTTGGGGAAGGGATGCCAGAGAGAGATGTTTCAGGGAGCTCGGGGCATCCTCTAGGGTGGGGGATGGCCCCAGTCAGAGACAAGGGTGTGACAGAGGGGCACGGAGGACCAGTAGGGCAAGGGGTGCGGGTGGGGAGCCAGGGTCGGCCAGGGCTGCTGTTTTGGGGTGTGCTGGCTGCCATTTGGGGGGGTCTCGTGAGTCACTCCAGAAAGGAGCCTGGGCCCCCAAATTTGCCCCAGTCCCGCGAACTTCACCAGCTCCTCCTGGTGTCTGCAGGGGAAGTCTAGAATGTTGGGGTTGCAAGGGGAGCTAGGACACCCCGAGGGAACACCCTCCCTGCCCAGATAGAGAACCGAGGACTGCAAACGAGAATGGCACGGCTAAGGTCACACCCTGGCAAGACCAGGACAAGGATGGAGGCTGACGGGGTAGCAAGTACATGCTGGATGCCAAGCGCCGTGCAGCACCAGAGACGGGGACGCTGGACGCTGGATGCTGGCATAGTGCTGGACGCCGGGCAGGGGTCTGGGCAAGGAGACCTTTGCCTTCAGGAGGACCAATGCTCCCATGCAGGCCACACGGCTTCCCCGTACAGTGACCGTAGCCAAGGTCTTCTCTCCGACCTTCAGCTGGAGCCCATGGTACCTCCCAAGAGGACCAGAGAAACGCCTGCACTGCACCGCGGGGTAGCTCTATCAGCAGGCCCCTTACGTGCCCACGGCACCCACTCTTCTTACCCGGTGTCTCCATTGCCTCTTGGGGATGACTTGATGGTGGGATGACTCTGTTCTTGAAGAGGCTGGAGCACAGACCCACTGGGTCTGCTCCCCGCCAGGGCCCCTCTCTGAGGCAGTTTCCTCATCAGTAAAATGAGAACACCCATAGCACTGCGGTCAGTGAGCCAATGTGTGTGAAGATCTGGGCGGAGCACCGAGCGCAGAGAGGTGCCCCCACCCCACTGCCACCTCTCGCCCATGGGATGATGGCTTTTATCTCTGTGGGGATGTACCCACCTGTCTTACTCCAAAGACTTCAGGCTTCTCCAGGCCAAGACTATGCTGGTTTTCCCAGAATGCCTCTTGGTCCCAACTTAGGAGAGTGATGCTGAAAACTGCCCAGCAGTCCACTCCTTGACCACCACTGAGGCACCCGGAGAGGAGAAGAGAGCCCCAGCCCTGTGGATGGAGCCCCCACTTTTGTCTGAACCAAGGTTGGGAAGGAAGTTCTTGTATCTTTGGAAGACACTCAGGATGCCCCACTCCACGCCTACCACTATTTGCTTATTTTTTTAATTAGCAAAATGAGCCATCTTCATTGTTACAGAGCAGAAGGTGTAAAGAAAATAGTAGTCATCTCCCTCCCTCCCCCTCACAGTTCAGCTCCCCAGATACCCAGTGTCCAGAATTGACCACGAAGACTTCCAGGTTTTTCTGTCAATGGAAGCACATATCAATACTTTTGATAAAAGCCAAGCAGTACCATACATCCTGTTTAGCGCTTTATTTTCCTTTACACATGACGATCTCCTTTCCAGGTCTATGGGCTTCCTTGGTGGCTCAGATGGTAAAGAATCTGCCTGCCAAGCAGGAGACTCGAGTTCGATCCCTGGGTTGGGAAGATCCCCTGGTGAAGAGAAATGGCAACTGACTCCAGTATTCTTGCCTGGAGAATCCCATGGACAGAGGAGCCTGGCAGGCTACAGTCCAGGGGGTCACAAATGGTCAGACATGCCTGAGCGACTGTCACTTCCAGGTTTATATGTGTGGCGACCCCGCTCTGTCTCGTGGCTGCTGAGTGTTCTCTTGTGCGCATGCTCCTGCAGGCGGAGGCCCACTCCCCGAAGGATGGGCACAGAGGTTGTGTCCAGTCTTGCCCTCTCAGGGCTGCAGAGAACAGGTTGGCCTTCCCCAGCAGGCAGTATTGCTGGCATCAGAGAGCTGCTGTCCTGAGGGTGCACAGGGAGGACCAGGGAGGCTGGGGGAGGCAGGATCCCCCTCCCCTTCCTAGGTACTGGCTGGTGGGGCCGCGCTGGACCAGGGCTGGGTGGGGAAAACGGCCTCGGGGAAAACAGGGTCCAGGGCCCCAGTCCTCATGGAGGCAGGGGAAGGAAGCCCCTCACCTCCTGCCTGGGGGTCCTGGGATGTCGGATGCAGTCTGGGTGGTCTGGGTCAGGTTCCTCCCTGTGTCCTCCCCTGAGGAGGTGGAGTGGTCCGTGTCCCTCAGGCGGAGGGGGCTCTCTTCTCCTGCTGGCATCCAGTCCCGGCCTCCCTCTCCCCTCCAAAATGCCTCCATGCCCCAGAGGGGGACCTCGTGGCCCCAGATGGTGCCTAAGGCAGCCGGGAGGGGCTCTGTCTGCAGGGAGGTGTGTCTTGGTTCTGGATTTTGTTGTTTGTGCATCGGAGGGAACGTTCAGTGTGGCTTCTGGAGACAGGCTGACCTGTGTTCCATGACACGTCCATCTGTTTCAAGCTCCAAATCCTTGAGCCTCAGTTTCCCAATCATTAAAATGGGGGTATTGACAGCACCTACTTCACAGGGTGATTGTGGGGACTGGGTGAAGGGGTCCACGAAAAGGACCCCTTTGTGTGTGTGTGTGTGTGTGTGTGTGGTATGTGTGTGTTAGGTATGGTGTGTTGTTTGTGGTATGTATGTTCAGTATGGAGTGTGTGGGCTGTGTGTTATATATAGTGTGTGTGAAGGGGTGTGCCTGCGGCATGTGTGGTGTGTGCTGCATGTATGAATATGGTGTGTGGTGTGTGTACACGTGTGTCTCATGTATGTCAGATCCTCACAGCATCTTTTGTGTCCTCTGCCCCACCAGGCACTCTCTCCATTATCTCAGAAGCTGGACTCTGTCCCTCTCCCCCAGAATCACTGCTACATCTACATCTCCCTTGTGGCTGATGGACAAGCCGATTGACTGAGGGGCCGGGGAAGGCTCGAGGACAACCCCGGGGAGCAGAAGACACCCCATTCCCTAACTTCTTCCCCTCCCGGCGCCCCCCCACAACCTCCTGGAACGCAGATCCGCGTGGGCCTCACGTTCAGTGGTGTTTGGGTTAGCAAGGCCGTGGGAGGTTGCTTTCACTTCTCTGGGCCTCAGTTTCCCCAACTGGGCAAAAAAGGATAATAACAATGAAGTCCTAAGATTGTTTAAGCCCCTCCTTTGCTCCCACCAAATAAGCAAGCAAACAAACAAGCAAAACAACAACAGCAAAGCGGATGGATCAGAAAATGCTCAACCCCCCCAGAGGCACTGAGGGCAGAAGGAGCTTGTGCCCAAGCGGGCCATCAACACAGATCCACATACCACACAGGCTCCTGGCACGAAGTGAGATTCTTCACTTCACTCTTCACAAATGGGGGGCCCCCACTCTCCCCCATTGTGTTTATTGACATAAACCATTTGCCCCTATCCCCCCAACCCTGCATGGCTCTGGTGGGAATTCCTAGATTTGCAGAGCAGGTTGAACCAAGTGGAGAGGAGCTGAAAGGTGAGGTGTAGGCTCCCCAAGGAAAGGGCTCTTCTGACACCCTGGCAGGGGGCACAGCTGGCTCACAGCACCCTATGCCAACAGAACGCTGTCACGGCTAACACTCGTGTTCATGCCTCATCCTGAACCAGCCCCCTCTCACCAAGCAATTTCTCACCATGGCTGCCAAGAAGGGACGTGATGGGAGTAAGACCCCATATGCGTGTAGACCCTTGGGGGTTCTTCAAAGTATGTTCATAGATCGTGTTTATCATACTAGACAGTGATCAGATCTCTTCCCCTCTCAAGTCCTCAGTTTTTTTATCTATAAAATAGGGCTATGATGCTGAAGCTGAAGCTCCAATACTTTGTCCACCTGATGTGAAGAAGTGACTCGTTGGAAAAGACCCTGATGCTGGGAAAGATTGAAGGCAGGAGGAGAAGTGGGTAACAGAGGAGGAGATGGTTGGATGGCATCACCGAGTCAATGGATATGAGTTAGAGCAAGCTCAGGGAGATGGTAAAGGACAGGGAAGCCTGGTAAGCTGCAGTCCATGGGGCCGCAAAGACTCAGACATGGCTCAGTGACTGCATAACCACAAATGATGATGATAAGTGAGTAAGGATGTGAGGTTGCTGGCCCCGGCCCCACGTCTGGTAAATCTTAACCAGGGCTAAGTCTCGAGGCAGGTGGTGCCATTGTTTCCAGTGATCCTGGGCCCCGAGAAGGTGACATCTCCCCGACACGGTCAGTGACCCACGGTGCCTTCCTATGGGCAGGGCAACTTTCACACACTTGCACACTCACAGCAGACTTGGTCATGTGAATTGCTCTGAAGCCACACACAGCACACACCATATGCACACATGCAGCACACATCACACATACAACATATAACACACAACCCACACCAGGCATGTGTGGGACTGCCCTGGTGGCCCAGTGGCTAAGACTCTGCATTCCCAATGCAGGGGGCCCGGGTTTGATCCCTGGCCAGGGAAATAGATCCCACATGCCGCAACTAAAGCTCCTCCGTGCCACAACTAGATAAATGGCTCCAGGGCGGCCAAGTAAAATAAATAAATAAATATCTTTTTAAAAGATGGCATGTGAAGCAGAGGGACAAGCAAACTGTGGCCAACATTAAACCTGAATGAAAATAAACCTTTCCCATGGTAATCTACTGATATTTAAGGGATATTTGTTGTGTAGCATAACCTAGCAAAATCTGACAAATACAGAAACTGGTCCCTAGAAGTACTGGAGACAAGGAAGAGTTGTAGCCCTCACCCTGGAGTAGGTAACAGGTGATGAGTCAGTTATTAGAGGTGGGAAGCATGGCTACCCACCTTATACAGCGGGGCTTCCCACGTGGCCCTAGTGGTAAAGAAGTCACCTGCCAATGAAGGAGACCTAAGAGACATGGATTGGACCCCTGTGTTGGGAAAATCCCCTGGAGGAGAGCACGGCAACCCACTCAAGTATCCTTGCCTGGAGAATCCCATGGACAGAGGAGCCTGACGGACTCTGGTCCATAGGGTCACAGAGAGTAGGACACCGCTGAAGTGAGTTAGCACGAGTTATTCAGTGGGAAACATTTAGGAGGCTTCTTGCCTATAATAGCTTTACAAAGCGGATACTATACAGCACTTGTGGTTTTAGTTGAAGACCTTGAGAAAGAGAAATGTCTAGAATATCCTGGGAAAGGCTGAAGGCAGAAGGAGAAAAGGGAGACAGAAGATGAAATGGTTGGATGGCACCACCGATTCGATGGACATGAACTCGGGCAAATTCCGGGAGATGGTGAAGGACAGAGAGGCCTGGCGTGCTGCAGTCCATGGGGTCATGAAGAGTCGGACACGACTGGGAAACTGAACAACGACAACAGCAGCAGTGGGACTTCAACGTACAAACTCTGGGGAGACACAATCCAGCTGACAACTGTGTGCGAGACCAGAAAACGTTACCTGTATCAAGAGAAGCGTGAGGGTGTGGGTGGGGGTGTTTACTCAGTTGCATTTAGCTGGCAGCTGGGCTGGAAGGTTGGAGAAGTCTTACTCAGTAGGTCAGGCACCTCAGTGCTCCTCCACTGGCCTCTCTCTCTTGTCCTCCCCCTCTCTTGGGCTTCCTCACACTATGGCGGCTTTTCACATGGCAGCTGGCTTCCAAGAAGGAGCACTCCAGGAAGGGTGAATTAGAGGCCTCAGATCTCAGACGTCCCACAGCATCACATTGACTGCATTGTGCTTTTCAAAGCTGGTCCTGGGGCCATCCCAGATTCAGGGAGAGAGGGGAAAAAAAAAAAAACACCTAGGTCTTGATGGGGCTTCCCCAGGTGGCTCAGTGGTAAAGAATCTGCCTGCTAATGCAGGAGATGTGGGTTCAGTCCCTGGGTCGGGAAGATTCCACATGGTGCAGAGCAACCAAGCCCGTGAGCCACAGCAACTGAAGCCCGTGTGCTCTGCGGGCTGAGCTGCAACTACTGAGCCCAAGTGCCGAGACCCCTGAAGCCCGCATGCTTGGAGTCTGTGCTCCACAGCAAGAGAAGCCTCCGCAGTGATAAGCCCGAGAACAGCAATGAAACGTAGCCCTGGCTTGCTGCAACGGGAGAACGTCCACGCAAAGCAGCAAAGACCCAGCACAGCCAAAAATAAATAAATAAATTTTAATTCAAAAAATGTTTTTAATATTTTTTTTTAAATCAAGAGAGCTTTCAGTGCCCAGCCACCATTCTCAGTGCCTCCCATAAATTAACTATATTTACTCCTCCCAGAGACCTGATGAGATTATGGGTCATCCTTATTCCCATTTTACTGAGGAGGAAACTGAGGCACCGACTAGGTTAAGTCTGTGCTTCTCAAACTATCCGCGGTGAAGGAGCTCAGGGGAGAAAAACTCCAAGCTTTTGTCACCTACACTGTCACGACTGGATGCAGGCAGTGCCAAACTGCTCGGAACACTTCTAAATTATTATCGGCCTGTATGCTTCCCCTATCGTGTCAACAAACAACGCGTGTCCCAGCACTAGCCTGTGGACCACACTTTGGGTTACACAGGATCAAGTGGCTTGCCAAAGACCGCACAGCTGATGAGTCACAGGGTCCAGGATCTGGATCTGAATCTGGGCTCTTGCCCACTTACTCTGTCCGCAGGAGGATGGAGAAGGGTTTGGCCATTGAGCGTAGATCATGATAAGAATCTGAGAAAGAAGAGAAAGAACACAGAGCGACTCAAAGGCCCATAGCTTGGTGTCAGAACTGGTCAGGAGTTTGTGCAAAATCCTAGAGGTTCTACCAAGAAAACTAGAAAGAAAGAAAAGAAAGTGAAGTCACTCAGTCGTGTCTGACTCTTTGCGACCCCATGGACTGTAGCCTGCACCAGGCTTCTCCGTCCATAAGATTTTCCAGGCAAGAGTACTGGAGTGGGTTGCCACTTCCTTCTCCAGGGAATCTTCCTGACCCAGGGATTGAACCCAGGTCTCTTGCCTTGCAGGAGCCACCAGTGAAGAAAACTAGGGTGAGAGCAAATTGGCTGCTAAGGGGCTCCCCTCGTGGTCCAGTTCGGTTAAGACTCTGCACTTCCAAGGCAGGGGGTGTGGGTTCGATCCCTGGTTGGGGAACTAAAATCCCACATGCTGCGTGGTACAGCCAAAAATATTTTTTTTTAATAAGAAAAGGACATACACATACCTATGGCTGATTCATGTTGATATATGGCAGAAACCAACACAATATTGTTAAGCAATCATCTCCAATTAAAAATAAATTAATTTAAAAGAAAAAGGCTGTTCTGCTGAGGGTTGTGAATTTGATCCCTTTGAAGTTCTTTGTGGGAAAAGTGAATTCAGAAAACTCATTTAAATATTATTGACTTGCTGGACTATGAAGTCACTCAGTGCCAAGACTGAGCCACGGGGAACCTCAGCTTTTATTCAGGTTATACTGACACTAGCCTGGAGAATCCCACAGACAGAGGAGCCTGGCAGGCTACAGTCCATGAGGTCGCAAAGAGTCGGACACGACTGGAAGCGACTTGGCACCAGCACACAGCGCAGACACGAGCTCTGGTGTCTAAACATCTCTTTCCACCCCAAAGAGTGTAAACCACCACACTGTGACCTACTGAGGTCTCAGTGATCACTTTTGGAATTAATGAGTAATGAATGAACAGGTAAAGGGTCAGACAAAAGATCCTTCTTACATGTCTGTTGCGTGCAAGATTCCAAGAGAGAATGCTGGGTGAGGAGGACCAGGAGAGGAAGTGAGCCCTCCAAACCTCAAAAGTGGCCATCGTTGAGTTACAAGATTAAAAGCAGTCTTATTATTAATATCTTCACTGAGCTTATCTGTATTCTCTATAATACCTATAACAAGCCTGTCTTACTTTTGTAGTAAGAATGAAGTTATTTGGGAGAAAATAAACGGTCTCTGCTTGAAATGTGCCCCCAGTTTAATTGGAGAAAAGATGGTCAGATCATTGAGAGCAAGGATCCAGGCAAATAGGAGATGCTCAATACATGTGTGGGTTAAATTTCAGTCATGTGTCAGGAAGGAGACCCTTTCTGAGAAGGGAGCTTTGCTTTATTTCGTTACCTCTTGCCCCCACCCCCCCACCCTGTAGGTGCCACTGTCCTCAGCATGCAGGCTCACGGAGGGCACAGCACGCTTGCCTGGACTGATGGCCACCACTTAGCACTGGATCTGTAACAGCCTCAGTTGGCCCCCGTATGGATGGCAAAGTTGATCTGTTTGGGTGGTTTACTTCTCCTTCCAGCTCTCTAGCTTGTTTCGTTTCCAAGGGATGAGGGATGGGGACACCCTGGGGACCTCAGAGGACCAGAAGCCAAAGAGGCAGCCATTCCTCAGGACCTCTGTGGTCCGCGGTGCCTGCAGCATGGCCTGTCTCCTTCCTTTCTTCTAATTTCACCTGGCTGGTCCCTCGGGGCAGAGCGCAGGGTTCTGGGGCCACAGTTTCAGCTTTTCTCCTCCTTCCCCTCCCAGCTCCTGTCTCTCCTCTTTCTGGCTGCCTCAGCTCCCGCTCAAGGTCAAGAAACAAACAGATAAACCCTTTCCCTGGAGCCAGCCGCGGAAAGGACGCCTCCAGCTAGAATCCAATTCTGAGTCAGGGCCAGGGCTTTCTCTTTCCTGTGAATGTGAAGACAGGAAGGAAATTTTCTGTAGCCACAAAATCAGTTTTTAAAAAAGTGTTTTGTAGGCACAGAAGAGGCCAAGCAGTTGGCTTTGGTTTAAGGCACAAATAACAAATGGAAATGGTCAGTCGTGGGGAAGGAGGGTCTGGGAGTATTCTTGCAGCTTTTAGCAATATTTTCTTTTACCTGAGGGCCAACCAGGTGTTGGTGGTGGGATGGAGGACATGGGATGGCTTGCTGGCTCTATGAGACAGAATGAGGGGTCTAAGTGGAGACAAGAGTGGGGATGAGCAGGGAGCTGACGACTCAGGATGTTTCTAGGCTTTGGGCCAAGACGTCCAGGGGCTGGAGCCAGGATCATAGTTATGGAGACCCAAGATGAATAGCAATGAACTTGACGGATTTCATATCTTAGAGGGATGAACCTGGAGCCCAGAGAAGGCAGCTCTGGCCAGCTAGGGAAGGGTCTTCTTGGCAGTGGCAGTGACTTAAGACTTTATCTAGTGGACAAGGTTATCCATGAAAGGTTTAAGTGGGAGAATCGAACAGTCACATTTCTAATGTAGAAAGAGCTCTCTTATGGCACCCAGCATGTGGCCTGATGGACAGCAAGCCTGAAGGCGAGGAGACTGCAGCTCTGATCCAAGTTGGTGGCTGAGCAGGTGGAGAGAAGATTCAAGGTATGTCAGAGGTGAAATGACAGGTCTGGGGGATCAACTCTCAAGGGGGTGGCACTGGAGAGAGAGGAAGGGAATGAGGGTGGAGCCCAGGTTCCGGGCAAGAGTGACTGGGTGTATGGAAGGGGTGCCCTCAAGGAAGAAGGGGAAGATTGGGGGGCAGGATATATATTGTTTGGCGAAGTACCGTGGGACAGGACACCAAGATGGATAAGGCATGGCTCTGACCCTGAGAAGCCAGAATTCACAGATATTAAAAAGAAAAAAAAACGCCTGTAAGTGTGGGGCTGTTGCGATCTAACCATGAGATGTTGGGATTTGGGAGGATGGAGAGGTGGGGGAAGGGCTGCAGGAACTGATGGGCCTGTTTGAAGGGGTCGGTGGTAAACAGCTGCAGAACCATAACCTGGCCTTCCGGGTCTTTCACATCCCCTCCTCAGAGCCGGTGTGCCCAGCTTCCCTGCCCACTCCAGCCTCAGAGCTCGCCTCTCCGGGGCTCACTGATAAACTATTCTCTCTTAAGCAGAGGCCAGAACACAACCTGATGTTCCCCTGAGAGACCCCTGTCTCTCGCCTCCCATCTCTCTGGGAAACACGGGCCCCTCCTCCATTTTGCCTGGATCGCATCTACCCATTCTTTGTGTCTCAGCTTAGGAAGTCTTTCCCGAACCCCCTAAGGTGGGGCTGGCTGTGCCTCTCCTGTGCTGAAGAAGTGGTCTCTGGGTAGATGCATAGGGAACGAATGGACATTTGGGTGGAGCGGATGAATGAATGAGTGAAGATGGATGAATGGCTGGAGATGGGTGAACGCGTGGAGGATGGCTGGCTGAGGAGATGAACTAATGGATGGATGAATGAAGGAGGTTATTGGCAACCTAGGTAGAGGCATGGCTGGGTAGATGAACAGAGGTGAACTGGTGAGGCAGGGGTAGAGTAGGTGGGATGGGTGAGTAGGTAGGTGGGTGAGAGGGTAGAGGTGGGTGGACAGTGGTGGGTGGCGGGAAAGGAGACTGCATACAAAGAAAGGGAAAGGAGACAAGGCGGGCTCAGGCATCTGGAAGTTTCCGGAAGGCCCAGCGTGTCCAAGGCAGCTGTGGAGTGGGAATTCTGCTCTCTGACCTCCGCCCTCTGACCTCTCAGCTCCCCAGAGTGCTCTGCTCCCCACGTCTGCTGCTGCTAAGTCGTTTCAGTCATGTCTGACTCTGTGCAACCCCATAGATGGCAGCCCACCAGGCTCCCCCGTCCCTGGGATTCTCCAGGCAAGAACACTGGAGTGGGTTGCCATTTCCTTCTCCAATGCATGAAAGTGAAAAGTGAAAGTGAAGTCCCTCAGTCATGTCTGACTCTTAGCGACCCCATGGACTGCAGCCCACCAGGCTCCTCTGTCCATGGGATTTTCCAGGCAAGAGTACTGGAGTAGGGTACCATTACCCATTTCTGAGAGCTGCAGTCAGAGGTATAACTGGCACCCGGAATCTTTCTCCACCTTATCTCTCTCTCTCTTTTTTTAGAACTCTTCATCCTGTGGATTTTCTTACCCCAGCTGGTCTGATTATTGACAGATGATGCCCTGAGTTGGGGGACGAACTAAGAGATTTCAGTCTCTCCATAGCCATTCTCCTCTCACTTCTTTCCCTGCCTTCTGCATTCCCCCTCCTTCTCTGCTGGGTCTTTCCAGCAGACAGCCCAGTCCCCACCCGCACTGGGCCAGTCGGAAAGCACAGCCTTAGCCAGCAGTGGCCGCCTGAGCCCTGTTGCCCTCGGCCCCAACCAGCCCCGGTCCCCGCTGCCTGGTGCCCGCCCCCGCCCGGCAGCTCCGATTTTTCAGCTTGGGTTTGATCGCCTGCCAGGATCTCCCAAATGTCAGCTGCGACGTTAGCATCTTTAAGAGAGCGCCCGAGGCGATCTTTAAGCAGGGAGGCTGGGGCCCCATGCTGATGAGAGGAGCCTGCTCCGAGCTGACAGCTTTGTCTGCTGCCTTCCAGAGCCGTGGCTCTGGGGGCTTGTGGCCCCCCACTCTTTGGGCCTGGGCAGAACCTGGGTTTATTTTTAAGTCTGGATGAAGCAGGGCTTTGCCTGGAGTTGAGCTCTATCCCCATCGCCTCCCCCTACCAGGGAGCCCCAGGAAGGCAGAGAGGGGCCGCAGTGTCGTCACAGCCCTACCCCCAAGGCCAGTGTGGGGCCTGACCTCGAGGAGAAGGGGATAAATATTTGTTAATCTAAATATTTGCTAATCTGAATGAGTGCGCGAGCATCCTAGCTGCCCCAGAGAGCCAGTGCTGACGGGGCGCTTTCTCCCACACCTCCACCTTGAGGGCGAGATGTTCAAGGGAAGGGGCGATGCGCAGAGGCTCCAGACTTTGAGGTCAGACTGACAGATCCAGTGTGCAGAAGCTGTGTGACTTTGGGAAGGTTGTTGGCCCTCTCTGAGCCTGGCTTTATCATCGATGAAATGTGCAAGAGGATGGAATGACGGCCACAGAATTGTTGGGAGGATCCATGAGATAATGAGAGGGGGATGCTGGGTACAGTGTCCCCTCCCCCCACTATCGCACAGAGTAGGGATTCATTTGTCCTCTCTTCCCCCTTTCTGCCCCTCCCCTGCCCCTGTGGCTCTGCAGGGGCTATCCTTCCGTTCCTTCTGTCCCGAACGCCCTTTTCCAATCAGACTTGTCCTTCCAGATCCTGAGTGTGCCCCTGCTCTGGGACCCCCTCCTAGCCAGCCCAGTCCAGGCCCAGTTGACACCCCTCCTCAGAGCCCCCAGGACTGAGTTGGCTCCTGAACCACCACACATGCAATATGACTGTGGTTTCTGTCCCAAGACGAGGGTCAGCACATTTCTGAGGGGCAGAAAATATTTGTTATTGATTTCTAGAGTCTTAAACAAGTCCTGTGCTGTGCTTAGTCACTCAGTCATGTCCGACTCATTGCGACCCCATAGACTGTAGCCCACCAGGCTCCTCTGTCCATGGGGATTCTCCAGGCAAGAATACTGGAGTGGGTTGCCATGCCTTCCTGCAGGGGATCTTCCCAACCCAGGAATCAAAGTAGAGTCTCCTGCACTGCAGGCAGATTCTTACCAGCTGAGCAACTAGGGAAGCCCCCGCCCTAGTACCAGTCCTGGTATACAGCTAACGCAGGATGAATGAATGAATTACGCTCATACCTAGTTGGCTGGCCTGAGCAGAATCAAGGGACCTTTCTGGAAGATTTTAGTAACAAGAGAATGTACACCTCAAAGGCTGAGCCCTGCTAAACCCTTCAAAAACCTCCCCATCGAGTTGCTGAAAGGCTGTTGCCTTTTCCTGAAATGCCACGTCTCACTCCGGTCCTCAGAACGGGGATAACTGTTGTGTTTTCAGTTGCCATTTGTCACACAGCAGGTTGGAGGCAGGTGCAGAAGTGGCCTGGTCCCGATCATCCTTCTGATCCTTGGTCCCGGGACTGGTGGGTCTTGGCCCATCCCCTGGCCAACACTGATGCTCATGGCACAGTCCCCAGTGCCCTGATGATCCATGTGCTTTGCATAGTGGCAAGGCTCGGCAGTAAAGAATCTGCCTAGCAATGCAGAAGACTCGACTTTGATCCCTAGGTCGGGCAGATCCCCTGGAGAAGAAAATGGCAACCTGCTCCAGTATTCTTGCCTGGGAAATCCCATGGACAGAGGAGCCTGGTGGGCTGCAGTCCATAGGATCACAAAAGAGTCAGACACAACTCAGCGACTCAACAACAACAACAAAGGCTATGGAAGTGACCTCCATGTTGGTGGCTCAATCATCTTCCACATTTTTGAGGTCTCTCACTTGGGACTGAAATACCCAGATGGGGAGGTGAAGTGACTCAGAAGAGAAAAGGAGAAGAAGCACCTCCAGGCCAGATCCCACCCAAGTGGAGGCAAGGAGGGAAGAAGCGCAGCTTGAACCTCTTGCACAGGAGCTGCGGTCTTGATGGGGACCAGTTGCAACTGTTATGCTGAACTGGGAGATGGGGAGTTGGTATACTTCCACAGAGAAGACAGCATCGGCACCCAGCTCACAGAGCGTTAGTCACTCAGTTGAGTCCGACTCTTTGTGACCCCATGGACCGTAGCCCACCAGGCTCCTCGTCCATGGAATTCTCCAGGCAAGAATACTGGAATGGGTTGCCATTTCCTTGTCCAGGTCACATAAGAATATGTTTAAGAACTGAAAGGTGAAGGAACCGGACTCAGAATAGCTATAGAATAAAGTGACTGAACAACAGCAAAGTACAATGAATAGATGAATGAAAGGGGAGTGAGTGGTAGACGGATAGATGGCTACATGGGGCGTGGTGGTTGGATAGGTGAGAGCTAGATGACCGGATGAGCTGATAAATGAAGAGATGGGTAGATGAATGGATGGATGGATGGATGGGTGAATGTGTGGGTGGATGGACAGATGATGGATAGATGAGTGGGTGGGTGGGTGGGCAAAGCGCTGGATGCATAGATGGGAAGACGGATGGGTGAATGGGTTTATGCAGGAGTGGGTAGGTGAGCGGACAGGATGGATAGATGTAAGATGGGTGGATGGATGAGTGGTGGATGGAGGTGTAGTTGGGAAGATGGACAAGTGAATGGGTTCATGGATGGATGGGTGGGTGGATGGATGGGCAGATGGATGAATGAGTGGGTAGGTGGGTGAGTGGATGGATGGTAGCTGGGTGGAGAGATCCACAGATGAGGGCATGGATGGGAAGATGGAGAGAGGAGGACGGAGGATGGGTGAGGGGGTGGACAGAGGCAGCAGTGGTAACTGGTTGGGGGTTGGGAATCTTGCCTTTGCCCTGATTCTCACCCTAATGGGAATCACTGGGGCTTGTAGTAATCATCTGACCTTTTTGGACTTCAGCTTCCTTATCTGCCTGAAGGGGCAATGGTCCCTGCTCCCCACTCCCTGCCCCACCACCACTACCCAGGGATGAGAAAAGATCCCTGGGCTGTGAGTACCCCATGGCACCATGGCCTCTCCAGCCCTACTGACCAGTCTCACCCTGTTCTGTGCCTGTCCTGTGATGAGCTTCCTCTTTCCTGTGCCCACAGGGGAACTTCTGTGCAGTTTCCATCGACATTTCCTAATGAGCTCAAGGGAATTCTGGTTTACAGGCAAGTCCATCATGGGCAGCACCCACACCCCTGAGTCTGGCTGAGCCTGGCTGATTCGGGCGGGGGTTATGAGGTCATCTCTGAGATCAAGAAGTGGATTCCAATTCCAGCTCTGGCACTCAGTGTGGTGGGGACCTGAGGCAAGTCAACACACTTCTCTGAGCCTCACTTTCCTCACCTGAAAACAGGGAGAGCAGCAGCCACCAGGGAAGGTGCCTCGGAGCTTCCTATGACAAAACACGTGTGGCTGCTCTGCCCAGCGAGGGGCCGGGGACTGGGCTCAGAGTGGCACAGCCGCCCTTGCTATTATCTCCACGGGAACCAAATGATGGCCCACAGGCTTGCTGTAGAATGAGCATCCCGCGTGCGAAGGACTGGCTGCACACATGGGTGTTCCAGGGAGTCGAGAGCCCCAGGTACAGGCAGGCTCGTGGCCACAGCAGCTAGCCTGAACGCCCACTCTGCGCGGCCACGTTGTGGCTTCATACGTACCTCCTTCTGGACGGCCCAGAGTGTGGCGCTTCCTGTTACCAGCTGGGTCACCCTGGGCAAGTGACCTCACCTCTCTGAGTCTTGCTTTCCTCACCTAGGAAAGGCGGGCCTCGGAGGTACCAGTGTGCTTTGCCATCTGCTTCCCCATCACAGGGCTTCCCTGGTGGCTCAGATGGTAAAGCGTCTGCCTGCAATGTGGGAGACCCGGGTTCAATCCCTGGGTCGGGAAGATCCCCTGGAGAAGGGAATGGCAACCCAGTCCAGTACTCTTGCCTGGAAAATCCCATGGACAGAGGAGCCTGGTGGGCTACAGTCCATGGGGTCGCAAAGAGTCAGATGCGACTGATCGACTTCACTTCACTTCCCCATCACTGGCTGGTTCACCTCCAGCGAGGTGGGTGGGGTGGGACCAGGACCCTTCACCACTAGAGATGAAATGCTGGGGTCCAAAGAAGTTCTGAACAGGCCTCAGTGAAGAGCTAAGAATGCAGCCCCCTTCCAAGATCTGTGCCTTAAGGCTTTCAGCTGAAGCCTGGAGCTAAATAAAGGTTGGGCTCTGGGGCCATGATTCCTCCCGCTACTGCTACTCCGGCCAACGCCTGGCATTTCCTGGCCAGTGGTGGAGTCCTTGCTGTGAGCTGGGGGCTCATGGGACTCTCCTTGCCATGGAGCCTTGAGAGACTGCCTCCCAGGGGCCCCTCCCAACCCAGCCTACCCAAGGGGCACCTGCCGAGTCCATGGGAGTCTGGGTGGCCCAAGTGACATGGTTGTTGGGTCAGTGCCCCCTCAGGCCTGGGTGCCTCGGGCTAGGGAGAGGTGCTGCCGTGAGAGGAATGGAGACCCAAGGCCCCAGGAGGTGGCAGCAACGCAAGGTCCCAGCCCCCACCAGCCCGAGGGTCCCTCCTCCCCTTCCCCCACTGCTGCAGACTCTGGTTAAAATGGCACCTCCGCCATCTGTCATCCCTCCCCCACTCCACGGGCGGCTGTGACTCTGACTGGGGCGGGGGCGGGGGGGGGGGTTGTTGCCTGTAAACAGGAGGCAGGCGGGTCCCCAGGGCCAGGCGAGCAGGCGAGTGATGGGCCTGATGCTGGCCCAGGGCTGCTGAGCTGGGGAGGAGCCCCTGGTGGGCGGGCAGGATACCTGATACTAAGAGGTCCCCAAGCCCTTCCCAGGTTGGGGGCCCCGACTCCCCAGGGGTCCCTGGGTGGCCGACACCTGTCTGCACCATGCCCTTCCTTGAGCTCCTCCAGCTCCCTGGGTCTCTCACATCCTCCCGCCTTGCTTCTGCTGTGTTTAGAGAATTTCAGATCAATACCTGGGTCTGAGAGGGTCGATGGACCCTCCCTAACAAGGGCTGCCTCCCTGGACAGCATGCACCTCCTCGGGCATCTCTGCTTTACAACCAGGAAGACAGAGGCCAGAGAGCAGAGCAGTGGGGGAGCCGGGGGTGGGGGTGGACCCCGGACTCATCCCGGACCTGGCCCTGGCTTGGCTTTGCCTCACAGTCCTAGGCAGATGAGAGGAGGTGGGGAGGGGTGTCACAGAGGGTGAAAGGCTCTGAAACTGTCAAGCCTCGGAGCCTCACTTTTCCCATCTGGGGAATGGGGGAGTCGAGGCCGCTCCAAAAGGGTATCTTTGGAGCCAGAGTGCACACAGGGACTTGTCCACCTCTCCTAATGCCCCGCGACTGGAAAGGGGCAGCCTGAGGGTAAAGGAGGGCGTGAGATGGGGGTCGGGTGAAGGCGGTGCCGGGTAGGAATCAGTGGGGGTCAGACCCCTCCACGGGCCTCCCCCACGCCAGCTCTGCAGCGTCTCCCTGCCCCCACCGCAGGGCTGCCAGCTACCCCCCCTCGCTCTGCCTTCTGACTGCCAGCTCCTCCCCGCAAAGCCCCAGACCCCAGCTGCAGTGTTTCTACAGCTCTGACCGGCCGCTCAGCCTGCCTCCTCTCTCTCCCCCTGCTCCTCCCCCCTCCGCCTCCGTCTTCCCCCCCCCCCACCGCTCCTCCATCCTCCCCCTCCCTCCTCCTCTTCATCTTTCTCCCTCTGTTCTCCCCTCACCATCCTCTCCCCCTCCTCCCTTCCGCCTCCCCCCTTCCTCCAAGCCTCCTCCCCCTCTCTCCCCCCCGGCCCCCCTCCCTCCCTCCCTCCCTCTCTCCGGGGGAAGAAAGGTCACCGTGCTGCTGATTACTCAGAGCTCAGTTGCTGTAGCAACCGGCGGGGGAAGTGGGACAGGCTGGCTTTGAGGACGCGTGAGGTCGGCCGCGGGCGGCTGGAGCCGGCGCGGGCCTCGCTGCTCCCGCGAGCTGGAAGCTGCCGGCAGCCTGGCTCCTCGGCCGCCGCGGGCCCGGCTGCGGGCTTTCATTTTTAATGAAGAATTCCTGCTCCCCTCTGGCACCCCACCCCGCCTTCTTCGCACCTCCCTGGGGTCTGGCAGGGGAGGTTTGCCCCTCCTCGGTTCGGCGGCTTCTTTCTGGTCCTCGTCTCTGTCTCCCCCCCCCCTCCGTTAGGTTCTGATGGTTCTTTCTTTCTCCTGTCCCAGTGCTCAAAGGCACAAGGCCCCTTCCCCGCGCACACGCGCACACACACTCACCTCTCACCAGCTTGGTAAGGAGCCCAGTGAAACCCTCAGCGTTCCCCCCACCACCCAGGAGCCTTTGTCAGGGGCCTGGGAGGCCCCAGGCCCCCTCACACAGCCAGAGACAAGAACCCAGGGAGGTCCAGCCCATTGCTTCCTGGGCCCAGCGACATCTGCCTGGCACCCGCTGTGTGCCCAGCTCTGTCGTCCAGGGGGGCCAGGGAAGGCAGAGTATGGGGGGGCTGGGGAAGGCAGCTCTCTGCTGGAAAGGGAAGCCAGATCCCTGGAGGGGAGGGCGAGATGGCAGCCCAGCCCCCTGCTGGGGTTGGTCCCTCTCCTGCAGCCCAGAGGCGCTGGGGGCGCAAGGCCAGCTGAGACAGACGGTCCTGGAGGTCTGGGGCCTGGAAGTGAGGGACACAAGCTCTAGTGGGCTGAGCCGGGGTTCCAGTCCCCCCCTCCTCTGGGACCCTCCTCCTCTGCTGATGGGAGTGTAAAATGGTTCAAGCACTCTGGAAAACATTTGGTAGCTTTTTCAAAAGTGGAGCATACACCTTCCATATGGTCAGGCCATTCCCCTCCTAGGCATTTATCCCAGAGAAAGGAAAACTTAGGTCCACGCGGACTTGGACACGAATGTTCACCGCAGCTGCATTTGTAACAGGCAAAACTGGAACCAACCCAAATATGCATTGGCTAGAGAGTGGCTCCACAGGTCCTGGGCATCCCTACCAGAGAACAGGACTCGGTAACAGTAAGAAGAAATGAACTGCCGATGCTGCAGCAACGGGCAGGAATCTCAAGGTCGTGATGCTGAGTGAAAGGAGCCAGGAGACACAGAGCGCATCCTGTGTGGCTCCATTTCTAGAAACATTCTAGAAAGTGCCAACTGACCTATAGTGACAAAGCAGCTCTGTGTTTGCCTGGGGACTCTGGGTGCTGGGAGGTCCCACAGGGGCACAGGAAAAGTTTTGAAGGGTGGTGGATGTGTTCACTGTCTTGACAGTAGTGATGGTTTTATGGGTGCATGCATGCATGTATGCTCAGTCTCTTCAGTCATGTCCAACTCTTTGCAACCCCATGGACTGTAGCCTGCCAGGATCCTCTGTCTATGGAATTTTCCAGGCAAGAATACTGGAGTGGATTTCCATTAAACATGGGAGAAACTGGCCCTAACCCCATCCTCGTGGGTACATGGTCTAGGGCTGTTACAGCACGAGGGAGAGAAGTCCAGGCATGTGCAAAGGCCCTGTGGCTAACGGCAGCCCTGTACCTCCCAGAAGCTGAAATGGAGGCAGCAAGAGGCGCACAGACAGGCACCACTGTGTGACCTCTTGTGGGCCCTGCCAAGGGGTCCACAAGCCTCCTGAGGGTTGCCAAGCTCCTGTGTGGTTTGTAGGAGACTGTGGAGGCATTGAATTCCAGCTCCCAGCTCAGCGCCCCTTTCTCTAAGCCTCAGATTCCCCATCTGGCAAATGGGGATGGTGATCCCTCGTGCCACACTGTGTTCTAATTCTCAGGCTCTGGATAACTTCCCTGGCCCGACTGTGGGCTCCCCTCTGAGCCTCTGTGCCTGGCACAGAGCAGGCACCCAACAATATCTCAGGATGTGAATAATCATGGCACTGAGGCAGTAAGGATAGGGAGTCGACACTCAGGCCAAAAGACAGACTACTACTGTGGGTGGGCAAGTGTGGCTCACCTCCCGTAAATTCTCAAAAGGTATTAACTTGACACCGCCTTACCCGCCACCCTCAACTTCAGTCTGAAGCCTTCTCTTGCACTGAGAGCAAGCGTGAGCATGTGCTAAGTCACTTGAGTCCTGTCTGACTCTGTGACCTCATGGACTATAGCCCACCAGGCTTCTCTATCCATGGGATTCTCCAGGCAAGAATACTGGAGTGGATTGCCATACCCTCCTCCAGGGATCTTCCTGACTCAGGGATTAAACCCGCATGTTTTACGTCTCCTGAGAGCAAGCGTGGGGACGGTTTTCTTGGTGTTCTGAGCCGCAGTTGGTTTTGGCCCTTTGTGAGTGATTTTGACCAACCAGGTCATCACCTTTACTCACTTGAGGAGGCCCTGGAGAGAACGAGGTTCTGAACTCCCATCCCTACCCTGGATGAGCTATCCAGAGCATCAAGGGGAATTAGGTTGACGTGAGAGATTTTCACCAGGAATCCCATGCCCAGAGAGGGAGCAGGCCTGGGCCAGGTACGCAGGGAGGCCATGCCAGAGCCTAGCTTGGACTCCTCATCCAGTGCTCTTCCCACGGGGCTGCGCCAAGCTGCAGACGAGCTGGCTGATTCCTTTTTTTTTTTTTGCCACTGAGGCTCACCCCCAAAGTTTCCAAGTTGCGCCAGGAACAGGGGAGTGAAGCGTTATGTTGAGACCCCACAGAGTTGGCCAGGAAGGTGGGCTCCAGCCTCTGAGTGGCTCACGTGTCCACCACTCCTTTCATGCTCCCCATCCCCACTCCTGCCCTGGGAGCAGAGGGAGAGCCAGGGCCAGAGCGGGCCTGAAGCCACAGCCCTGACACCTTGGAGCCTCCCCAGCTCTCCCTTGACCCGGCCGAGCAGCGCACCCACCCGCCAGCCCTGATCGCTGCCGTTTCAGAGAGAAGCTGAATGAAAAAAATCTCACCAGATACCACAGCCTCTGAAGCTGGCCCCCACCACCCCTCCACGCTCTGTGACCCCGACCACGTCACCGCCCTTCTCTGACCCACCTCTTCCAAAAGCTGTGTCTGCATCATGCTCACCTTCAGGGCGCTGACTGCACAAGCCCCCTGAAAAGCGGTCATTGCAGTTAAGAAACCCATTATTCTGGAGGCCTGCAGAGTCTAGGTGAAGTGCCCCAAACCAGCCAGGTGGTGGCTGATGACAAATGCAGCCATAATCCGGGGTTCCTACCCCACCACTGGCAGGACTATGTGACCTTGAGCAAGTCCCTGCACCGCTCAGAGCCTCAGTTTCCTCCTCTGTGACCTGGGGATGAGAAAGGGACAGAGTGACCTCCAGCAAGGATGGCTCTTGTCACAGAGCAGGACGCAGTGACCAGTATGTTGTCCTTGGCAGTGCCCTCCAGCTGCTCCTAAATTTGTGGCTGTAGCCCAAGGCCTTCCATGGGACTCTGTTGGTGCCCAAGAGACAGGGGGTTACATTGGCTACAACAATGGCACTGAGGCTGCCTCCTTCTCTCCCCTGCCCACATGCCCCAGAGGCCTGAGCCTGACCCTCCCACTTGCCCTTGAACCGTCTCCCAGACACCTCCTGTGTGTGGGCATGATGAGGACCTGAAGAGGAGGATCTGTCCAGGGTGGTCAGGGGTGTGATGGGCAGGGCAGGGTCTGGGGAGAGGGCAGCAAAAGAGGGTCTAATCTGAAACCCAAAGCTTGAGTCAGAGTCAGCCAGGCAGAGGCCGTGGGGAGGCTCCTGGCAAAGAACACATAACACGTGCAAAGGCCCAGGGGTGAGGAGAAAACAGGGCTAATTCAAACAATTGCAGTATGTTCCGTTTCAGAAGCAGAGAGCTACAAGCTGTGGAAAGTACCACCAAGGAGGGAGGTGGAGAAGTCAGTTTGGGTTGGGCCTTTCCTGGGGCTTATGTTAGTTTCCATGTTATGCTGAGGGTCATGGGGAGCCATGGAAGGTTTTAGCAGAGGAGCGATGCATTCAGAGACCTTCCAGAAAGATTGCTCTGGCTTCTCCGAGCAGAAGGGACTGCAGGGACAAAGGGAGAAGTGGGGGAGGGGGGCCCAGTGGGGTGGCTGCTGCAGATATCAGGCGAGAAATAATGGGGGCCTGGACTGGGGTAGCAGAAGGCAGGCAGAGGGACTGCTGGGAAGGACTTAAAGGGTAATTTTGCTGGGACTTCCTGGGTGGTCCAGTGGCTAAGACTCAGCTCTCAACACAGGGGGCCTGGGTTCGATCCCTGGTCAGGGAACTAGATCCCACATGCCCCAACTAAGACCCAGTGCAGCCAAATAAATTAATGAAAAATAATTTTTTTAAAAAAAGGGTAGCTTTGCTGGACAAGGGGATGAGGAAGGAGGGAGGAAGTGGCTGGACAGCAGGGTGGGTGCTGGGGCATCCCTGAGTCAGGCCACGAGGGAGGAAGGAGCCGGGCAGTGTCTTCACAAGCCTCAAAGAAAGAAAGAAGGAAAATGAAGTCGCTCAGTCATGTCGGACTGTTTGCGACCCCAGGGACTGTGCCTACCAGGCTCCTCTGTCCATGGGATTTTCCAGGCCACAGCTTTCTGGGTGCCTGATGGTATAGTCCTGACCCTAAAACAGCCCTCCCCAGCCATCAGGGAGCTGGAGCTCCTTGTGGAAAGCAGGGATCTCTGGCAGGTAGAAGCCCTTGTGGGTAAACAGCCGGCAGTTGTGGGGGCCGGGTCCTGGGATCCAGGGAGTGCCACCCGCAGCTGGCAGAGCATCCAACCCCCAGCCTGGAGGGCCGGCTTCCTGGGAGGAGGCATTGGAGCAAAGCAGAGCGAGGAGGGTCTGGCTCCAACTCGGGTGGACGTTCCCTCTGCCTGGGGGTCCCTCCTCTCTGAGACGGACTGATGCAGAGGGACAGACTGACTGCCAGCCCCTGAGGGGCCCAGACAGCTGATCAAACACAGTGTGGGGCCCCCATCAACTACAGAAAACGAGGATGTGGGGTGGGGCTGTGGGTCCAGGGAGTCTGTAGTCTGGGGGTTGCCCCACTCATCAGAAAGGACCCTGATGCCGGGAAAGATTGAGGGCAGGAGGAGAAGGGGGCGACAGAGGAGATGGTTGGATGGCATCACCGACTCAATGGACATGAGTTTGAGCAAACTCTGGGAGATTGGGAAGGACAGGGAAGCCTGGCGTGCTACGGTCCACAGGGTCGCAAAGAGTCGGACATGACTGAGCAACTGAACAGCCACTCATAGAGGGGTCAGTTCTTACCCCAACCTCAGGCTCCGCTCTGTCCCAAGGGATGAAAAGTGAATGTCCCCAAACTCAGGCCCCCCGACCCCCATACCCAATCATAAGCTCGTCCTGTTGGCTCTGCTGTCCGACCTGTGCCCCGTTTCTCCCCACAGCCACCCCAGGTCCAGCCCCTCCATCTCTCCCTGCACAGCAGCCTCCCCAGGGCCTCCCCGCCTCCACCACACTCTTCCCGGCCTCCTGCGCACTGCAGCCCAGCGAGACCCACAGCGCCTTTGAAGACAAGACTGGGTTCATGTCCAGTGCCCGGTGGCTTCGCGTTGTACCCAGAAGGACATGGGACTCTGTGCCCGTGGTACCAGCCCATGTGGGACTCTGCCTTGGTCCCCATCTTACATCCTTCCCTCCATCTCTCACACAGGCTCCCCTCCACTCTTCACTCCAGGCTTTTGCACTTGCCATTCCTGACACTTGGAGACCCTCTCCCCAGGGCTGCTGGGGCTCCTTAAGAAAAAAAAAAAGACTTTAAATTTGTATTGGGGTGTAGCTGATTAACAAATAATATTGTGATAGTTTCGAGTGAACAGCAAAGGGACTCAGCCTACAGATAACATGTATCCATTCTCCCCCAAACTCCCCTCCCATCCAGGCTGCGGATGACATTGAGCAGAGTCCCCTGAGCTATACAGCAGGTCCTTGTTGGTTATCCACGTGTACATGTCCGTCCCAAACTCCCTAACTATCCCTTCCCCCCATCCTTCCCCCTGACAACCGTAAGTTCATTCTGGAAGTCTGTGAGTATGTTTCTGTTTTGTAGGTGTGTTCATTTGTATCACTTATTTTTAGATTCCACGTATAAGGGAGGCCATATAATATTTCTCCTCCTCTGACTTACTTCGCTCAGTATGACACTCTCTAGGTCCATGCGTGTGGCTTCAAATGGCATTAGCTCATTCTTTTTAATGGCTGAGTAATATTCCGTTGTATATATGTACCACATCTTCTTTATCCAGTCCTCTGTCCATGGACATTTAGCTGGCTTCCGTGTCTTGGCTATTGTAAACGGTGCTGCAGGGCTCTTGTTACTGATCCTTCCAATCTTAGCCCAAACGTCAGCTCCTGCAGGAGGCCGCAGCCCAACGACATTCACTCCACAGCTTCCCAGCGCTGAACACACCCGAACGTCCTCGTGCTGAGCTCTCCACGTGTCGTCAGCTGCCCCGCAGGAAGCTCACTGTGGACAGACACTGGGCTACCTGTGTACCCTATTGCCCACACAGTATCTGAGTGTGTGAACGAATGAATGCGTGAATGAGTAAATGGATGGATGGGTGAGTGGGTGGAGGGATGGATGGATTGGCCGCCTCTGCGTTGGGGGAGGAAAAGGTGTGGGACCCAGGGTGTGAAGAAACTGCCCTGCCCACTTCTCCCCCGAGTCCTGACTCGGAGATGACCCCACCATCCTCCCCGCCAACCAGCTACCCTCTTCCTCCTCCTCCCTCTTACTGGAGGCCCCAGGGGGGGTGGAGCAGAAAGGAGGCCTCCCTTCAAGTCCACACAGCTGCCTCCGAAGGGCCTCCCCTGGAGGTGGGCCTCCACCCTCTTTCCTGACTCTTTCCCACCCTCCCTCCCACCCACCCAACCACCCGCTGGAACTACTGAGGCCAGAATGTGGAAAGGGTGGGTCCCCCAGCTTGTGTAGCAGAGGTGAGTCCAGGGTCCTCATGCCGGGATCACCCTACCCTTCTTCTTTCACCAGGGGACAGAACAGCATGTGTGCTGAACTCTGTCAAACAAGGTTCAAAACCCAGCTCTGCCATCTACAAGCCACAGGGCCCCAGGCAGACTTCTTCATCTCTCTGTGCCTCGATCTTCTCATCTATAAAATGGGGAGAATAACCGTCCCTCCCTCACAGGGCTAGAGGGATGAGTCAGCAGGTTCCTGCAGGGCCACAAACCGCTGAGCCACTGCACCCAGCACGCGTAAGTCCTCAATAAATGGCAGCCCCTCAAAAGCATCAGTGGAGGGACTCCCCTGGTGGAAAGTGTTAGCTGGTCAGTCGTGGCCAACTCTTTGTGACCCCATGGACTGTAGCACACCAGGCTTCTCTGTCCATGGGATTCTCCAGGCAAGAATACTGGAGTGGGTTGCCATTTCCTTCTCCAGGGGATCTTTCCAACCCAGAGATTGAACCTGGGTCTCCTGCATTCGCATGCAGATTCTCTACCGTCTGAGCCACCAGGGAAGCCCTGTCTGTGGTGGTCCAGTGGTTAAGAATCTGCTTTCCAATGCAGGGAACATAGGTTTGATCCCTGGTCAGGGAACTGCAATCACACTTGCCTAGGAGCAACTAAGTCCTCACGCAGCAACTACTGAGCCCAGGCTCCGCAACCAGGAGCCAGCGCAGTCAAAAGAAAAGAGCATCAGCTGAGCTTCTGAGCTGGGCAAGGGCGCTCGTGCCAGGTGAAGACCCTAGGCCCATGTTTGGAGGCCTGTTTCCTTATCAGCAATGCACATCCATCACCCTTCAGAATGGTCTGGGAGCTCCATGAGGGCAGGGACCGGGGCTGTCTTTTACTCTGTGTGGGCCCCTCACAGGCTGGAGCCTGTGAATGAGTGATGAATGCTGAATGAGTGAATGAATGAATGAGGCCAGAAACCATCTGCCTCCCAGGGCAGCATCCCAAGAGAAACCCACGTGGCTCCAACCTCTGCGGGGGTCACCAGCCCAGGAGAAGAGGTTGCCAGGGTTGCCAACGGCTCAGAGGCTTCTAAGAGTCTCTTGACAAAAGGATCAAAGGAGGCAGATGACAGAAGGGCAGGAAATGGCTGCTGGTGGGTGGGGGTGCAGAGCCCCCTCCCCAGGCCAGGATGAAAGAGGCACAGGAAAAGGACACAGATGGACGGGCCATGGGCAGGGTGGGGGGTGACAGGATGTGGACAGAGGGTCTCCGCCACTTCCTTTTGCCCAGAGGATGAACTTGATGGTTTTCTTCTCCTGCACTACCCTCCTTTCTACTCCCCACACCAGCAACCAGCTCTGAACCCAGCACTTGGAGAACACCCAGAAAGTGTTTGCCAAATCACTGTGTGCATGAATGAATGAATGAATGAATGAATGAATGAAAGCTTTTGTCAACTATTCCTGAGCTTTCCAGTAGTGAAGGAGAGTGGGTCAGTCCAGGGAACTTTGACATAAAAATGCAGAGTAAACGCCACTGGTTGTTTCAAGGAGAATATTAATAATAATTAGGACTAGCTGATATTTTATAATAACTATAAATGGAGCATCAGTTCAGTTCAGTAGCTCAGTCGTGTCCGACTCTTTGTGACCCCATGAATCACAGCACGCCAGGCCTCCCTGTCCGTCACCAACTCCCGGAGTTCACTCAGACTCATCTCATCCTCTGTCGTCCCCGGAGCATACATACCCTTTAAAAATTGTGAATCACTACGTTGGACACCTGTAACTTATATAATATTGTACATCATCTACAGCTCAGTTGGTAAAGAATCCGCCTGCAATGCAGGAGGCCCCGGTTCGATTCCTGGGTCGGGAAAATCCACTGGAGAAGGGATAAGCTACCCACTCCAGTATTCTGGCTTAGAGAATTCCATGGACTGTATAGTCCATGGGGTCGCAAAGAGTCAGACACGACCAAACGACTTTCACTTTCACACTTCGATAAAAAAAAACAAAGAAAAAAGAATAATTGTTACAACCAGTGCTTAATAAGCAGTTATTATGCACTGGGAGCTCAATATCTCTGCAGTATTTCCCCATGATCTCCAGTGACTCCTCGCCAACTCTATGATGCGTTGTTAGTTTCTAGAGGAGGAAACTAAAACTCAAGAAGAAGTAGGGGCAAGTGGTTAAGAATCTGCCTGCCAATGTAGGGGACATGAGTTCGATCCCTGGTCCAGGAAGATTCCACATGCCGCAGAACAACTAAGCCCCTTGAGCCACGATTACTCAGCCCGTGCTCTAGGGCCTGCACTCCAAAACGAGGGAAGCCAAAGCAATGAGAAGCCTGCACGCCACAAAGATGAGTAGCTTGCTGCAACTAGAGAAAGCCCGCACAAAGCAACAAAGAACCAGTGCAGCCAAAAATAAAATATATAAATACATTTAAAAAAAAGAAGCAGGGAGGAGGTGGGCATGGAAAAAATAAAAAATAAGCAGGATCTTGTTCCAAGTCACCAGCAAGTCAATGACTGAGCTGACATTAAAATTAGTCTTTCTGAGTCCCTGAACTCTGCTCTTAAATACACATTCTCAGGCAGATGGCAAAATGCCCTCATCACTCATGTAACCATTGATTCACTTCCTCATTCATTCATTCGGAGGGCTTTCACTGGGCTCCTCACCATGCCACCACACCCTGTGTCAGGCACCAGGGCTATGCCAATGAATGAAATAGGCACAGTCTCTGCTGGCTCAGGACTCCAGGTCAGGAGGGCAGTGCTCCACCCAGAATGAATTCATCACATTCTGGAAAGTACTGGGAAGGAGAAAGCTGCAATGCAAAGCTAGCGGATGCAGGGGACCTGCCCAGTCTGGGGGCCTCAAAGAAGCCTTAGCGTGCAGACAGTGGGATAGGAGGGCGTCGACGGCAGGGAAGTGTGGACAGGTAGCGGGTGGGCAAAGGGGGAGGAATGGATGGAAGAAAATAACAGTCATCACCCTGGTCTGAACAGACACTCTTCATTGAGCTCTTCCTCTCCACAAGCACCTTGCATGGATTATTTTACAAACCTTTACAATAACATGGAGCAACCGGTGCCTTTATCATCATCATTGTAATTGGAAAGATCAGCTCATGCTGCTGCTAAGAGGCAGAACCAGTGTATGTCTGATGGGGGGTGGGTTGGGGGGGTGTCTCAGCTCCTGAGCCTAAACCCAGCCTCTGAAGGAGAGCCTCCTGCAACGTGGCTAGGGGTGCGCTGGACCCATGGGGACACAGTGCCGCGGGAGGTGATATTCCTCCTTCCTGTGTCACCCACCAGTCCTCCTTAGGCTGAGAAGGGCTTCGTGTCCGGAGGGGAATATTCAGGGAGGGAACGTCTCTCTGAGCTCAAACCAGCTGGTGCTGCATTCAGAAGGTGTGGAACAAAGATGCCTGCCAGGGCTTCTGCCCAGGGTTTGAGAGCCTGAGCACGGCAAACGTGGACCCCAGCCTCGAGCTCTGGGTTGGCAGAGGCTGCCATGCTCCGTGGAGGCAGAGCTGCAAGGGCCCCTATGTCACCCATCTCTCCATGTCCCCAAGCCCTGAATACAAGGCTGCTTTCCTGTTTTTCCTTTGAAGGGAGAAAGGAGACCTGAGATCCTCCCCAGGCTGGGCTGGGAGTCCTGAGGGGTTGGGTGGAGGACTGCTGTCTCTCAGTGCTCCTCCCCATCATCTAGAGGATGCAGGGCATGGGGTGGAGGCCCCCACTTAACAGCCAGAGCAGTTCCCAGGGCTTTGGTCTAAGCAGGTCCCTGTATTCCTGAGTGCACAGTTCCCGAGCACCAGCCACATACCTGGGCCTGTGTTGAGTGCTTCCCCAAAGTACCTCCCTGAATCCTACGTGGCAGAGGCTGCTGGCTGCTGCCCAGTACCCATTCTGCTATCACACCTTTAGTAATAGAAACCCCCTCTCCAGGGTTTTAATGAGGCACACGGCTGCCAGGCTAAACACTACATTTCCCAGTATCCCTTGCAACTAAGGCAGGTCATGTGGTCAGTTCTGGCCAATGGGATGTGAGAGAGATGATCCAAGTGCTGTCCAGCTCTCCCTGAAAGAGGAGGAGCAGTCTCCACTTCCTGGGTCCTCCCAACACACAGGAAAGAATTGGGAGGGGAAGGTGGTGGCCATCTTCCACCTTTTGGGTGGAGGCTATTCCCTATGGGGGACTTCCCTGGTGGTGCAGAGGGTAAAGCGTCTGCCTACAGTATGGGAGACCTGGGTTCGATCCCTGGGTCAGGAAGATCCTCTGGAGAAGGAAATGGCAACCCACTCCAGTACTCTTGCCTGGAAAATCCCACGGATGGAGGAGCGTATGGGGTCCTCCATGGGGTCGCAAAGAGTCAGACCCGACTGAGCGACTTCACTTCACTTCAATTCCCTATGGAATGAGAGAGACAAAAAGTGCCTAGGCCCTGGGCCAGCTCCCAGCACAGAGCCCCCTAGACTAACCCGAGAAGGGAGTCAGCCCTTCTCTCCGTGAGCTGCTGTCCCCTGGGTTCTGCTAGAGCAGCCGGACGACATCCTACCAGGAGACACAGAGGCTCCCAGAGGGAGTTCCATGTCTGCTGGAGAGTGATGAAGCTGAGATCCGAACCCAGGACGGGGAAGAGTTGACCTGGAGCCTGGGCTCAAAGCTGCTGAGCTGGACATACTGCTGCACACAGCAGGTGCTCAATACATGATTTCCAGGCAGAAGGATGAATAAATGAATGGGATGCTTTCCAGGGAGGATCTAACACTAGGAGACCTGATGGCGCTGGGCCCTAAATGCTGGTCAGTTTTCCTGATAGGGGCTGCAGCATTTACTTCTAATCTCTATGCCCAGCATCCAAAGATGATCACCCTGGCGGTGGCCTCCGGTTTATAAAACAGCTGCTTTACATTCCCTGTCACCTTTAACTGTGACCCCCTCCTGCGAGGTCAGTGGGGAAGCATTGTTATTGTCCCCATTACAGGCAAGCAAACAGTCTCTGCACACAGTTTAACTGCTTCACACGTGGCAGGTCTTCTCATTTCTTTAACAATGTGTTCTTACAAATATGCGAACATTAACAACTTTTAAAATATCATTGTGAAAGAGGAGTGGGATGTAGGAGTGCACAGGAGAAGCCCACCCAGGAAACCAGCAGCCTTTGGTCTTGATGCTGACACTGAGACGTCTCTTCCCCTCACTGGCACCTGTTTCCCTTGGTGTAAAATGAGGGAGTTGGAGAAGATGGTTCCCCTCTCCCTGTTCCCATGCCAGTTTCTGCTGCTCTGTAACCCTGGGGTGGGAAGTGGCCAGGGTCCCTGCCACTGAGGGTAGAAGTAGCCCCACAGATGGATGGCAGCACGGCTCTGAGTCTGGGTCACATGTCAGTTCTCTGAGACTCAGTGTCCTCATCTGTTAAATAGGAATGATAGTAAAAGTAAGGACATTGTTCATAGGATTGTCATGTCAGTTACATGGGTTTAAACATACAGCGCCTGCTTGAGTAAGTACTCAGTTCATGCTATGGATATTACGACTATTGATTGTTGGTTATCACTAATAGTATTATTAATCATTATCATGAAGGGCTAATGAGCATTTACAGATGACTGCAAGAGAAAGGAGCATGTCCAAGTGTTAAGCAATGGCAGTTTTGTTGGAAGGCCAAGGGCTGTGGGCTTGGTTCCATGTCCCTTGGGTGCCTCTTCAGGGCCTGTGGGTTCCCAGTCTGAGCACTGTAACCTTGGTCACCTTCTCTCTGTGTTAATTTTTCCCATCAGCTTCACTTGGGCTGGTCAACTACATTAAGAATGGAAATTCCCAGTCTCGGTACGGAAAAAGCTCTCAAAGTTGCCTCAGCCGATCCTTTTCCTGAGTCATGGCTCTGTACACACACAGACACACCCTATCTGTCCTTGAATACCTCCCCAGGTAGGATGCTCACTACCTACACGGCTACCCTGACAATTAGATGGTTTACCTTGTGAGGCTGAACACCTCTCTGGGCGACCTCCCCTAGTTCTGCCTTCTGGGTCTTCTCAGAGCAAGTCCACACCCTCCGCCCCAACTAGCCCCTTGGGCACCAGGAACAGAGGCCACTAAATCATCTCCGCCCCAGCGGACGCCTCCCCAGTGCCTTGATCACACTAGTGGAGCAGAAAAGAGGCTGTGTTTGCGCACAGCACGGGCTCAGGGGCCAGATGACAGAGTCCTGCAGATAGCCCAGAGAGCCACGCCGGCCTGCAGTGCCAGCCTGCCTGCTCACCACCAGCCCAGGTTCTCTCCTCCTGTTGGCCTGGCCATTTCCCTTTGTACCAGAACAGCAGGCAGAGAAAAGGCAAAGATTTGCCTGAAGCAAACACATCAAATCCTTCTGCAAACACGCATTCCCCAGAACACTGACTCCAAAGATAACCAGGAAGAAGAGGCTTACTTGATTAGATTTCTTTGGGGTCTGTCACCTAATTTTTTGCACATCTTAGCCTGAGGTCCTTGTAGTGACTGTACATTTTTCCAAGCTATTCACAGGCAGTGAATATATACTCTTATCTATGGAGACCCTTGTAAGTTACACTGCTGAGACCAGTGGTCCTGCAGACAGCTCTCCTGTTTCAACCTCCTTGTTCCCCAGTGCCTTGAAATGGCAACCCACTCCAGTATTCTTGCCTGGAAAATCCCATGGATGGAGAAGCCAGGCAGGCTACCATCCATGGGGTTGCAAAGAGTCAGACACGACTGAACAACTTTACTTTTTTTCTTTCTTTGTCTGTCTACAAGTTGCTTTGCCTCACCTGGCCTCAGTTTCTCTATCTATAAAATGGGAACAATAATTGTCTCTACTTCTTAAAGAGTTTTTGTGAGTGTCCAGTCAGGTCAGCTATCTGAAACCTCAGATCCAGTCCCAGGGACACCACTGATCTTTAATAAGTATTAGAAACAATTAGCTCTCAGCTTGAAGGTGACCTTGGTACACTGGTAAAATTGGCCAGAATTAGGTGTGATGAGGGGCTTCTCTGGTAGCTCAATAAGTAAATAATCTGCATGCAATGCAGGAGACCTGGGTTTGATCCCAGGGTCAGGAAGATTCCCTGGAGGAGGAAATGGCAATCCACTCAAGTACTCTTGCCTGGAAGATCCCATGGACAGAGGAGCCTGGCAGGTTACAGTCCATGGGGTAGCATGAGTAAGACATCAGATCAGATCAGATCAGATCAGTCGCTCAGTTGTGTCCGACTCTTTGCGACCCCATGAATCGCAGCACGCCAGGCCTCCCTGTCCATCACCAACTCTGAGTAAGACATACTTGCTGACTAAACCACCACCAGGTGTGATGAGTCCCCTTTGTGAGAGGGACTTGGTCAACACATAATGTTTTGGGTGTCTCAAACTTTGCTGAGCTTGGGATGTACCTGAGGGAGTTCTAAAATGCAGAGTCCCAGGCCCTACGTTCAGAGAGCCTGATTCAATAGGTCTGGAGGGACCCGGGTGTCTGCAGTTTAACAGTGTCTCCACTGTCCCTAACATCCCACCCCCTCCTGAAACTGGGAATAGGTGTTACTTCTAAATGTATTTTAATGGTTTGCTCCATACCTGCCCTGCGCTGAAAGCTGAAAATGCTTTGCCAAACAAGACAGAGGCAGCCCCTGCGCCTGGGAGCTCACCACCTAACAGGGGGCATTCCCTTGGGGTCATTTGAGGAGTCTGGGTTCTGGAATGAGCAGGAACAGCTGTGGGAACTGAAAGGTCAGAAGAGATCTACCTCCTGGTACTGTGTGGTTGTTGTCACAAGACAGAAAGTCTCCTAGGCTGGAGTGCTGGGGCATGAGGGCCTTGGGAAGGAGGGCACAGGCTGGCTTGGAGGAAAGGGCTGCTATCCCTGACCTTGCCTGGGCTGGAGCCATGGTGGGCAGAGGTGAGAAGGTGAGGTGGTGGGTGGTATATGCACTGAGGCAGTTCAGGGTGTTGCCTGTAGAGTAAGACCTGGGCTGGAACCCCAGCTGCATTCTGTCCAGCTCTGTGACCTTGGGCCAGCGACTTCCCTCTCTAAAGCTTTCTTTCCACCTCTACAAAGGAATAATTATGTCCCCTACCTCCAGTGGCGATTTACCAGAAGATAATGAAGCTTCAGGTTCAGGTACTCCTGTCAAGGCTCTGGGCTTAACAGTGTATTCATAACTTCACATTATTTTTCTTAAAGAGGGTCCCCAAGATGGTAAAAGCTTCAGGCCTCAGGAAACCTAGATCTGCCCAGGTTCACCTCACACAGCTGTTGTAAGATTTGTAGAAGAGGGTGGGAGAGGATGAGATGGTTAGATAGCATCACCGACTCAACGGACATGAATGTGAGCAAACTCCGGGAGATACTGAAGGACAGAGAAGCCTGGTGTGCTGCAGTCCATGGGGTTGCAGAGTCGGACAGGACTGAGCGACTGAAAAACAATAGTAAGATTTGGTGAGAAGACAGTAAACCCTTTGGCAAGCCTGAGTCTGGAAACAGAAGCCTGCTTAGTTCCTGAGCTCTGGAAAATATATTGGTGCCCTGAACAGTGTGTCCTGGGAGGCCAGGACCTTCTCGAGAGCTGCACCCACTTCTATTCTGACAAGCCCTGGCTCCCAGGGCCTCAGAGCTCCAAACCTCTTCAGCAGATGGGAAGCAGGGAGGAGAAGGCTGGAAGGAGGATGAAGGACGTGGGGAGAGGAGGAGGCTGCAGAGGAGGGAAGGATGTAGGGTGCAAGAAGATCCAACTGAGGCTCACGTCGACCCCTCTGGCTGCCTTAGGCATTAGCCTTTGAAGGGCCAGGCAGTGAGAAGCCTGCCAGAGGTGAGAGCCCTGGACAGAGACCTTGGGGTTGACTTGGTTTTGATAATGACCTTCAAATGTCTGAAGCCAAGGGAAGATGCAGGTTATCCAGCACCCAGAGTTGGGGTAGGGGGGGCATGGGCTTCCCTGGTGGCTCAGTCGGTAAAGAATCTGCCTCCGATGCTGAAGACCTGAGTTCAATCCCTGGATTGGGAAGATTCCCTGGAGGAGGGCATGGCAACCCACTCCAGTATTCTTGCCTGGAGAATCTCCATGGACAGAGGAGCCTAGAGAGCTGCAGTTCATGAGGTCACAAAGAGTCAGACACAACTGAGAGACCGACACACAGCCCAGATTTGGGGGGCAGGGGAGAGGGAAGGATATTGGGGGCCTTGGCATGTTCCCCTTAAAGTGAAGAAAGAATCTCCCCTCCTACACCCCACTAGGTGCCAGGCCTTGCCCAAGTGCCCATTTTACTGAATCCTCACACCCACGTCTTTCACGTTATCTTTCTGCTCTTCTCCACCCAGCAGATGACGGAGTGGAGGCTCAGACAGGGCAAGTCCCTTGCCTAAGGGCACAGAGCCGGGGAGAACACAGTACAGACCCAGAACCGGACCCAGCTCTACGTCCAGGGGAGCCTGGCCGCGCCGCAGTCCACGGGGTCGCAGAGAGCCACGAAAAAGACGCGACTGAGCAACGGAACGGAGCTAACTCCGAATTCCTGCTCTTAACCCTCTTCTGCCACCGGCCATCGTCGGCTCTGGGCACAGTGGACCCTAGTGGGCTCGCAAAAGAGAAGGGAACGAATGAAGTCAGAAAGGAAAGAATTCGCAGCCAGGCTCTTCCCACGCCACCCCCCAGCCCCAGTCAGCTCTTTTCAACCCCCGGCCTCCCGGTCTAATTGGGATGTTTCTGAGTTGTCTCTGTTGTTTCCGCGGATTCCCCCGCGCTCCTCCTGGAGCCCACCCCGAGGCAGTTTTCTCACAACAGGACCCCCGGCGTGGGGACGCCTCCCAACCCCCCGAGGCCCAGCGGGAGAGCCGCGACCCCAGTCAGGCGGGGTGGTCTCTGCAGCCGCCCTCCAGCTCCTCGGCCTTACCCCGCCCCTCCCCTTCCCGGGGCAGCTGAATAATTGATTCGCCCATAAATAATTGATCAGTGTTGCGCGCGCGCCCTCTGCCCCCCAGGGTGCGGGGGTTCCCCAGCAGGGTTGCTGGGGGCAGGGGGACGGGGCCCGGGGGCGCAGTGTGGCTCTACGGGCCTTTTTCTCTCCCTCTCGCTCCCTCGCGCCGGCTTTTTCCCTTTTTCTTTTTCCTTTTTTTCTTTCCTGGAGCGGAGCCCGGCGCCAGGAGTCTGGAACCAGCTTGACAAGCTTTTGAGTTATGGAGCGGGGGAGGGGAGGGAACGGGCGGGCGGCCCGGGGAGGGGAGGAGGGGGAGGGGAGGGGAGGGGGCGCCGCAACGGGTGGGGGCGGGGCGGCGGGCTCCGGCGGCAGGGGCGCGCGCATCCCCACGGAGAAACCCTCCCCGACTTTGGGCCCACTTTGTCAGAGGGTCTGCTGGCGGCGGCCGGGAGGGGCCGGGGTGGGGGGCGGTGGCGGGAGCAGGCGGCGGAGCGCGGGGGTGAGTCATGCCGCCGACCCGGCGAGCAGCCCGGCTGGCGGAACGAGCCCGGCTTTAGAGCCGCAATAAATGAGGCCCGGGGAGGGCGGCCGGGTTTACACGGCCTCGAGGGCCCGCGGCCTCCCCCGCCGAGCAAGACATTCCTTTCCGCTGAACTGGGCGCCTGGGCCCGCGCCGCCGCCGCGCCCTGCACGCATCGCCCTCGGCGGCCCGGCCCCGGGGGCGGGGAGCGGCGCCCGGCGGGACGAGGAGGCAGCGGGGAGCTGGGCCTGGGGTGGCCCCGTTATTACCCCTTACGCTGTTCCCCGGGAGCTCACTGAATCCCCAGCTGCCGGGGAGGGAAGGGATCGGTCTGCCCGTTTAATGGGTGGGGGACCTGAGTCCGGGGAGGGTCATCACTGCGGCGGCGGGTCGCTCTGCTGCCTGGCCGGGGTGTCCGAAACCCCCGCCTCCCTCCGGCCACCCCATTCCTTTGCCCGAGTCCTGAGATTCTCCCTTCGCCCCTCTCCCCCGGTTGTGACTTGGAGGCTGGTGACAGCCCTGGGAGCCGAGGGCGAGGCGCTCTGTAGGGGCACCTTACCCTCAGGGTGAATTTGACCGCGCACTTTTCCAGGGACCTAGAAAGCAAAAAGCAAGCCTGAAGCATCTGACCTCACAGGATCAGACGCCCCCAGCCCCAGAGCCAGGCAGGGGAGGGAGGGGTCTGGAATTACTGGTTTACCAGGACTGGTTGGGGCGAGGTTTCCAGACCCCTTGAGGTCTCAAGGGGTCCGAGTGTACCCCCAGGAGGCTGCTAACAGAGACGCAGGGTCCAAGCATGCCTTCACCTGAACTGCAGTTTCTGGTCGAGCCATAGTTGTTGTTTGAGTATCAGAGTTGCCTTTAGTGGCTCCCAGTGTTTCTCCTACCCCAGGCAGCCCTGCCTGCTCCCAACCAGCTAATGACCTGCACCTCCTGGGCTCCGGAATATCACAGGCCTGGCCTCGGCTTCTGCCTCTGTAGCCTCAACGGCCGCCTTCACCACTCTGCTTCTGCTCGTCTGTGAGATGGGTTAGTAACAGTGCCAGCCTCGCCTGGGCTGTGGCACTGATGCGGTGCCAGTCTTGACTTAGCACAGGGTCTGGCACTCAGTAAGCGCTCAGTACAGGGTCACTGTTGTTGGAACCGGTTGACTGTTATTACAATTATTTTTGAAGGACTCACCAAGGCCTAGCGAAGTCCCCCTCCCATTCCCCCCAAGCAGAGCCGTGAGAAGCTGAGCCGGGAGCAGCCTGGCTCCTCCCAGTCCCCCACTGAGCTGAGTGTCGAAATCCTCCCAGAGAAGCTGCTGGGCAGAAATTTCCAGTCTCCCTGGCAAAGCCCGAAAGAGTTTGGGTGCGGCTCAGAGACGCAGTTGGGCAGGCTCTGCGGGGGCCAGGGCTGGGGAAGAGCCCCCAGATGTTCTGCAAAGGGGCTCTGACCCTGATCCTGAGCAGTACCCAGCTTCCAGCTCCAGCCCCAGGGCTGCCGCAGCCCAGGCAAGAGCTCATTGTCCCGTGCTGGTCAATGAGGTCTGGGCGGGAAGGATTGTGGTCGTACCCCTCCTTTGGCAAGCCCCTGTACCCCAGGTGTGTGAGTGAGCCCCTAGAAGACAGGATAACAGGGTCCATGTGAGCATCCCACAAGTGGGGAGTCTTTGCTTTAGTGACTTCCCGATTGTGGGGGCCATCAGGCCACCAAGAGGCCCTCTTTGCTGATTCCTTGGCCCCCCAGGAGGACCAGAGGCCCCTGATCTGGGTGGTGGGTCTCACTGAGGCTGTGGAGAAGGGGCCCAGAAAACCCACCAGGGACCTGGCAGACAGGCTGACCCTTACTTTGCTCACAGGGCTGTATGACCGGGGGTCACAACTCAGCCTCTCTCTACCCTGTTCTCCCCTTATCTACTAAACAGACAGTGATCTGTGAGTCTCACTCATTAGAAGGCAGTCAGGTGCCCTGGAGTGGGCGGAGACAGGGGTCGAGTCCCAGCACTGCCCTCCACCTGACCGTCGACCTTGGGCAAGTCTGAATGAGACAGAATAGGACTGCACAACTCCCGTGAGTAGAACATGTCAGCAGCTCTCTGCTTCAGCCCAGTGCTGGGTGTTTTACACACACTGTCATCTCACTGTTACTCGTGGAGGGAGGTGTTAGTATTGACTTTATTTTCCAGATGAAGTAACAGAGGCTCAGAGAGGTCGACTGAATTTCTCAAGGACACACAGCTAGGAAATGAGAGAGTCAGGATTCAAACCCGGATCTGCTGTCTTGGAGACTGAATCCCTAAAGAGAAACCAAATTGAACACTTAAAAAGAAATTTTTTTTTCAAGCACCTACTATGTGTAAGATATCGAGGGACGTGGCAACAAAAGGAAGAATGTGCGGAGAAGCCCATAGTCGAGTGAGAACGCATGACTCTGATGACTCTCTCATGAAAACTAGATTTGAAAAGCACCACCATGAAGACCCCTGGGGCTGTGGGGCACCAGGAGAGAGGTGAGGGGCAAGAAGGGCAGGAGCTGAGAGAGGGGGCAGATGCCTGACAACAAGGAAGTCTGGTCTGGAGCAATGTAGAGTTTTGGCAGAGGCCCCTGGAGGCTGGCATAGCAAGGGCAAAGGCATGGCAGCTTGAGGGGAGAAGGTAGTGTTGCTGAAAGCCTTGGAAGAGCTGTCTTTGCTATATACACGTGGGAGCCTCTGCAGGTCTTTGAGTGGAGGTGGGTACTATCCCATAGGAGTTGGAAAAAGGCAGTTCTCTAGGCAGGGAAATGTCCTGGAAACCTACACCCAGAAGACCAGAAGGACAGCTCAGGATGCACTGTGGCAACTTTTATAGCGTTTCCTTCAATTTTTATTTTTATTTTTATTTTTTTGCCTTGTCTGGGTATAACTACTCCAAAAAAAAAAAAAAGCAAACTTTCAAAGGAGAGAGGAGAGCTGGGAGGCAGAGATGTGGGAGGCTGCAGCAGGACTGAGCCAGGACTGGTGGACCCAGGCCACCTCTCTTGACTCCCGGCTTTCCGGCAGTTTGAGTGATGGGTGATCTGGCAGCATCTTCTCAGAGACAGGTGGGGCCGGGGCCGTGGGACCTGGAGACCCTCCTCTCACCTGGAGCCTGAGTCTCCCCTGACACAGCTTCAGCCTGTCCCTGCTCGCCCCAGAAGACTGTCCTTCCCAAACTCCTCCCCCTTGTGGGACACAGGCTGAGCCTTAAATCCCCTTTTGGGCTAAATGGGGACAGTTATCCCAGGGGCCTCCCTCTGTCCTTGAGGACAGACTGTCCCCTGTAGGAGCACCGGGCACTGTGCTGGGTGTTTTAGGGACAAGTGTCTCTTAATCTGAATAGAATCCAGCAGAAAAAGGAGAAAAAAGTGTTACTCTTCCCAATGGACAGATGCAGAAAAGGGGCTCTGTGTCTTGCCCAAGCTTCACAGTGCAGGGGGAGTGGGATTCTCACCTAGGGTGGGCTCACCCGAGAGTCCTGACCACTAGGCTGTCCTGCCTTGGGCTCTTCAGGAGAACGTCCACCCCTCCTGTCTCCCCAGATCTCTTGCCTTTGGCCTGCTCTGGTTTCTAGAAGAGGGGCTACAGTCACCGCCCCCCACCCCGGCCCCGCCGCACCCCGAGCCATTCTCTGCCTGGGATGCCTTTCCTCCTTCTCCTCCCAGCCATTTACCAGGCGAACTCCTACTTCACTGGTGGAGCCCAGCCAAACCCTGACTTCCTTCCAAGAGAGTCCCAAACTGTACCTCCTGTCCCCTGATCTGTGTTCCCACAGAGCTCCCCAAGAAGGGGGAAAAAAACTCAGGGGACGCGGCTGGGACATGAGTTCCAACCCAGCCCTGCCTGGGCAAAGGGGAGGGGACAGTCAGCTTGTTCTGGGTGCTCAGAAGGGCAGGACTGGGGCAGGGTGGACGTGAGAAGGAGGAAGTCCTTGGCTCACCCAGGAAAAGACGGATGGGCCACCCCTGTGACTAGTTGGCTTAGAGGCCAGGAGAAGGACAAGTTCCAGAAGGAGAGGGAAGCAGAGATCCAGACTGCCTAGCAGTGTCTGGCCGGCTGTCCACTAGCCCAAGACGATAGCCAGGCCCTCCCAGTGTGTGTGCAACTGGGCCTCTGTGGCAAGGCTGGGGTTGGGGGGTTATGTTCCGTGCACAGGGGCCCTAGAGGCCTACACCCAGTGAGCATGCGCACAGAGAGACAAAAGCCTCCCCTGAGAGCCCAGAGACCCCCACCCCGGGGTGGAGACAGCCAGCACTGCGAGCAGAGTGGTGTGGTTCTTCCTAAACTCAAGAGAATCCCCAGTGCCGAGAACGGTAACTGGCACACAATGGCCGCTTGCACGTTGGTTGGGTGGATGACTGAGTGACTGCCTGATCCCAGGCCCAGGGAGGAGGACCAGGAGCCTGAAGTCTGTCTGCCTGCTCCATTGTGAGGCAAGACTGCTTGGGTTCTGTGAGCCTGGGAGAGGGGGGTCTGCAGACAGGCTTCAAGGGGCCAAGAGGCAAGGGATGGGGACTGGGAGCACCACTGTGGAGCCGCTCTGTCTCTGGTGAAGCACCCTCTGATCCCTGGGTATTCACAGCATACCCCCAGAATCCCCAGCGGGGACCCCCACACACAGTTCCACAGTGGGCATTAAAGCTGGGTCTGTGGACTCAAACATCTCACTAGCTAGACCAGTGCCTCAGTGTTCTGGTGTGCTAAGGGGCCTGATGGAGCCCCCAAGGCACCGGTTTGCCGGGCCACCCACTTCCGGGGGTGACTTTGCACCAGCCCCAGCCTCTCCCCAGGCCTCAGTTTCCCCACTTATATAGTCAGATCCTGTGACCCCCTCTCCCTGCCCCAGGCCAGACCTGGCACACAGCAGATCCCCCCCTGTGACTGGCAAACAGCCCCTGGGACTGCCCGGGGATCCACGGACCAGCATGCACACACGCGTGCACACGCAGAGGCATGCACACAGGGTTAGGCATGTGCACGCAGGCCCATGCTCCCACAGGCATGCACGTTCACACAAGCAGACACACACTCACACCTTGCAAGCACACCCCACCCTCACACTCAGTCCCTCGCCGTGTGTCCCGGCCCTTCCCTCCCGACCCTCACCCTTGCCCAGGGCACTCACACCCACTCACACTCACGCTCCCTCACACACACCCCACAACGGCTGGGCACCGACAGTTGGCGCGGGCGGGGCTGGGAGCGGGAGGGAAAAAACCCGCGACTCTGCCGGGGAAGAGGGGTGCGGGGGGTGCGCGGGCGAGGGAAATGACAGCCCGCGGTCCCCCTGAGTCCCGGCTCATGAATATTAATATGGCGGTAATTAAAATGCAGGGACGCGGCAGGATGGATGCGGTGCCTCCGGAGCGCTGGGGAGCGCGGCGTCTTCGCAGGCGGGGTGGAACCCGCTCTCGCGGGCGATCAGGCTCCGGGGCCGGGAGGGTGGTGGGGAGCTAGGGGCCGGGGCCGAGGTCTGGGATCTTTTTCGGCGCGGCCGAGCGTGGCGGCCCCGCGTTCCCACCCGCGCCCTGCCCCAGGCCGGGCCGCCCGCCAGGCCGCCGTTTCCCGGAGCCGGCCCCCTCCCGCCCTCGCGGCCTGGTGATGTCATCGGCACAAAACTTTCCGCTTCCCGGCCGTCTCGGGGCCCTGAGTCATCGCCGCCCCCGGCCCGGCCCGCGCCGTCTGTTTGTGCAGTGCTGAGCCCCGCGGGGCCCCGGCCTGACTTCAGGCTGACACGGTCCGGAACCGCGTGGGGCCCCTGAACCCCACGCTGCGGGCAGCAGGGGTGGGGGGGCGGCGCTCCTGGGGGCTGTGGAGTCGGCTGTGGCGCCGGTAGGGCACACTCTGGGGTTCCAGTCTCAAATTGCCTTGACCTTGGGCAAGTCCTTTAGGCTTTCTGAACTCACGTGTCCTCACCTGCCACTTAGCAGGTGCTCCACGAATCTTCCCAGACTCAGTAAGTGCATTGTACTGCTGGGTGACCCCAGGCCCAGAGATGGGAAGGGACTCGTCCAAAGTCACACAGCACATGGGCAGCAGAGCTGGGTTTCTGGGCCCGAGTCCTTTCTGCCTTGCCACACGCTCTTAACGACTTGGGTTGAGGACCCATTGAGGTATCTGCTGATCGGGCAGACCTAACAAGGTGGGTGGAGGGGCGTGTTCTGGAGCAGGCCCACGGCGGGGGGTGGGGGGGTGAGTCCAGGCCAGTTTTCTCATCTCTAAAAGCAGGGCTGAAAATCAAGTCAGAAATAAGAAAAGGCTCCAATAAGAAAAGACCATGCAGTGTGAAGGCTACGGGGCAGCTGTTAGCACCGTATCCAGTGAGTGGGCCGATTTGGAGTCTGATGACCTGGGTTCAACTCGCTGGCTCTCAGCCCCCTGTCCTCCACACCTTGCTCTGCGCCCTCAAGTCAGGTACTGACAGCTGAACCCTGTGCCAGAGCTGCCACCTTCCGCCTCCCCAGCCTCCTGGGTGCTGGGAATGCTTGTTAGCAAATGCCTACCCCATCAGAGATGTATGGAGACTGACTGTACCCAAAACACGGCCACTCTTAGGCTCTTCCTTGGGTCTTTGGCCTATAACCTCAGGGCCCAGTGGATAGATGGAAATGAAGACCCTTCTGGCTGCTGCTCTCTGGGGCTGAGCAGGGATTAGGTCTGGGATCCCGGACCACACAGCTTCTCAGATGGGTGGTTGTGGCTCAGGCTGTTCCCCACATGCACCCCCAGGGCCACCCAGCGTCTCTCCTGGGTCCAGGCCTGCCCCTCCCGTGGGCCCGTGTGTGTCCGTGTGGCTGAGCCCTCCTGACCCACACCCTGCTCCTGCCCACACCTCCCCACTCCTGCTCACACCTCCCCACTCCTGCCCACACACTCCCCCTCAAGCATCAGAGAAAGATTCACCCCGCATCCCTGCCTCTCCCTACCCGCCCCCCCACCCAGCTTCACTAAGACTCTTTCAAGTGCTCCAGAGCTAGGGGGGCCTCTTCTTGCCTAGAGGCCTTTGTACGTGCTCTTCCCTTCCTCTGTTAGGAACACCCCTCTCTCCTCTCCCCTGTTTCTGGTTAACATCTCCACCATCTCTCCTTAGCTCTTCCCCTGGGGAGTGTCCTAGTTACAACCGCCCCATAACACACACACACACACATTACACAGACCACACCACACACAGGCGCAGGCACACTCCATTACACAGATCACAGACACAAAGGCTTACACATACACACACACACTTGCACATTTACACACTCTACATGCCGTAGACTGCAGACACACACCCGCACACATCACATGGACCATTCAGTGTGCACACCTTACATGCCCTGACCACACAACAAACGCACACACATTCACACACATACCTTACACAGTGGTGCCCCTCCTGTGGGCTCCTACAGCCTCTAGTCTTGCCTCCTCCCCATGTTATTTACCCTCCCCAACTCCAGTGAGGACAGGGACCCATCCCCCTTCTCTTCCATTCCAGCACAATCCAGACCTTGCACCAATTCTTGCTCAACCTTGATCCCTTCCCATGGGCAACATTTGTTTTTTGGCTAAGCCATGCGGCTTGTGGGATCTTAGTTCCCTAACCAAGGATCGAACTTGCGCCTCTGCATTGGAAGTGTGGAGTCTTAAGCACTGGACCACGAGGGAAGCTCCCCCCATGGCAAACACTGTCCCAGTCCCACTCCATCAAGGTCCTCTCAAATGAATACCCGCCCCTGTTTGTGCCAGGAGCTGTCCACACTCCCACTAGAGCCACTCCAGGCCTCGCCTTCTCACCCGCAGGTCACAGGCACCTGGGCTTTGAACAGCCACACTCCCAGGTGCGGCTGTCCCAACCCCTCCCACCCCCATCAACCCTCCAGGGCCTCAGGAGTATTTGGTGGCTTGAACGGCACCAGAACCTTGAGGTCACTTCTTTCGGGAGTCTCAGCTTTCTCATCTGTAAAATGACACTGGAAGTGTCTTGCAGAAACTCAGATGTGTCCCAGTGAATGTCATTTCAGGGCTGCCACGTTCCTGCTGGGCTGCGTTTGGGAATGAACTGAGCTTTGGTTGGTGCAACTCATCTTTGAGGTGAGCCCGCTCCCCAACTGAGTGTCCCGGTCATGCCCTTCCTGCAAACTGAGACCCTAGTGCACTTTGCGCTAAGCCCTGGAGTGGGGTTGGCTTGGGGTTCCTGACAAGTAGCAGGCATTGTCTGTTTGTGGGGGCTGCCTTGCAAGGAGGAAGACTTGTGACCTCCACGGAGGCGGGGAGGGAGATGGAAGGGGGGACAGGGAAACCGGGCTGGAGCCTCAGATCCCCTCCTGCCATCCAGCAGAGTGCCACTGTGGTTGCCTGGCCCTGATGAGAGAAACTTCTAGAGAAGGAATGGTTTTGGCAAGTGACCAGAATCAGGAGAATGAGGGGAGACAGGCAGGTATGGATAAAGACCTGAGGAACCTGCTTTCAAGGTAGATGCATTTATGGGAGATGGGGAAGATGAACCTCACAGTGTCCACCCTCCCCGTCACTGCCCCTTGGGTGTTAGGGCCCCTTCCCTGGCCCAGCAAGGCCCAGCAGGAGCCCAGCAGCTCACCTGAGCTCAGACTCAGGGTGGCACACAACACTCCTTATTCAGAGAGGGAGAAACAGAGGCCAGGGCCAGGAGGGGACTGACCAGGCCACATGGAAGGGGGCGTGGATCTGCTGCCTGCTGCTCTCAGAGTTTTCCTTCACGGGGGAGTTGCTGACACCTCTGTGTGCCGGGCATGGACTTACATGCTGGGCACATGGTAAAGAAAGAATTCACTGCCACCCTGGTGGAGCTTAGAGGCTAAGGAGTGAGTAAATGAGGCAGCACAAGAAAAGCAGGAAAGGATGGAGGCTGGGATGGTGAAGACAGGGCACTCACACTTCTATAAACACTCCCTTATGTGGACCTGGGTTTGTGCCCCAGAGTTTCTTCCAGAACCTTCACTCATTCTGTCTAGTTAGTTAGTTCAGTCACTCAGTCGTGTCTGACTCTTTGCAACCCCATGGTCTGCAGCATGCCAGGCCTCCCTGTCCATCACCAACTCCCAGGGCTTACTCAAACTCATGTCCATTGAGTCAGTGATGCCATCCAGCCATCTCATCCTCTGTCGTCCCCTTCTCCTCCCGCCTTCAATCTTTCCCAGCATCAGGGTCTTTGCCAATGAGTCAGTTCTTCGCACCAGGTGGCCAAAGTATTGGAGTTTCAGCTTCAACGTCAGTCCTTCCTATGAATATTCAGGACTAATTTCCTTTAGGATGGACTGGTTGGATCTCCTTGCAGTCCAAGGGACTCTCAAGAGTCTTCTCCAACACTACAGTTCAAATGCATCAGTTCTTCGGTGCTCAGCTTTCTTTATAGTCCAACTCTCACATTCATACGTGACTACTGGAAAAACCATAGCTTTGACTAGACATACCTTCATTCTGTCTAGGAACATGCTTTGAACACCTTCGCCTGAGGCAGAGTGATAAAGAACAAAATCCAGACTCTTCCTCCTGGCTGTGTGACTTTGGGCAAGTCCCTGTCCCTCTCAAACTCTTCATGTCGTGTCCTTCTCTGGAAAAATGGGTGCATATCCCTCAGAACTCTTGTGACAAAACCCTCAGATGTGGTGAAGTGTCTTCTCTGGCATGGGGACTCGAGCTGGACTCTATTCCAAATGGCCTCTGGACGTGACTGCTCAAGCCCCCTGGACCACTGGCCTCCCATTTCTGCCTGAACCCCAGTCCCTAGCAGCTCAGCTTTGGGAGGGTATGAGCGGTCCCTGCGAGGGAAGGCCCAGCACCAGCTGGCTGTGATGACAAGATGATTGGTACACATCTGGGCACTCTGGGCTCCTGCCTGTCTGAGGTGGAATGTTTCAAATTTAGATGAGTTCTAGAACCACGGGGTCAAGTGGGTTGGGTGAGCCATGGGCCCTGCCTCCTGTGACTTACTGATTTAAAAAAGATCAGCCACAGCTTCTAAGTACTGACCACCCCCATCCACCTTGCCTAACTCACACCCAACTGTTTGCAATCCATTCAAGTCCTTGGGCACCAACTGCAGGACCTCCACAGAGAGTCTTGAGGAGGCGGGGCTGCGACCTGAGGAGGCGGGGCCAAGAGCAGGTGCTCACCTAAGGGCAGAACACCAGGGGGATGTCCCAGGAAGTATCGTGAGACCCTAGGATGTCAGGCTGGAAGAGATCCCGGGGATCACCACTTTGGCGACCCTACATTGCCTATGCAGGAAAACTTCAGCTCAAAGAAGTGGAGACACTGGTCCAGGGGCACACAGCAAGGTCCTGGCCCAGCTGGGACTAGGTGGAAGGAGGGAGGCGGTTGAGCTTTGGAACTCAGCTGCCCGGGTTCAGTCTGGGTCTGTTGCCTGCTGGTCGCCTGCTGATTGTTGCTCGCTGAGTCTGTTGTGAGCCTAAGTCTCTGAACCCTCTGTGCTCCAGTCTACTCATTCTGTAGAATGGGAAGAATAATAGTTCCTATTTCAAAAGTGAGGACTTCCCTGGTGGTCCAAGTGGTTGGGACTCAATGCTGCCAATGCAGGGGGCACCGGTTCAATCCCTGATCCAGGAACTAAGATCTCACATGCCACAGTGTGGCCAACCCCCCTCCCCTCCAAAACGAACAAAACAAAAAGCAAAAATGGTTTTGAGAAATAAACATATTCTATGAGGTGAAGGCAGGAGGAGAAGGGGATGACAGAGGATGAAATGGTTGGATGGCCTCACCGACTCGATGGACATGAGTTTGAGCAAGCTCCGGGAGTTGGTGCTGGACAGGGAAGCCTGGCGTGCTGCGATTCATGGGGTCGAAAGAGTCGGACACGACTGAGCGACTGAACTGAACTAATGCAGGTATATGAGACCTGGTACATGGCATGCATTGATACCATTCTCAGTCTCCTGATTTCTAGTTCAGGGCAGGCTCATCTGGGCCAACTGCTCTGCCAACACTCAGATGGAGAAGTGAGCAAGACAGACCAAGTCTGCCTTCCTGGTGCCTACAGTCCAGATGGAAAACACCTGAAACAGTAACTCCAGAGCAAATCAGCCCATCACATTGAAGTCTCTCTGGTTCAGGGATTCAGGGAGGGTCCCATGGAGAGGGGCCACTTAAGCTGAGACTGGCAAAATGAAGAGCAGAAAGCATGGTTCCAGGCAGAGGGAATTACATGAGTGAAGACCCAGGGGGCAGAAAGGACATAAAACTGTCCAGATTGGAGGGAAGGTCCAAAGAACTGGAGCTTAGAACCAAAGGTGATGAGAGCAAGAGAAGCTGAGGGGAGGCAGACATCCGGAGCCTGGAAACACTGCGTCACGAAACCAGAGAGCCAGTGATGGGTAGAGAGGGAAAGAAGTGGTCTCTCAGGCCAGCATATTAGAAAGATCTATCTGGGGGACATCAGTTCAGTTGCTCAGTCGTGTCCGACTCTGCCACACCATGGACTGCACCATGCCAGGCCTCCCTATCCATCGCCAGCTCCCAGGGGACATAGGGGGCAGATTGATGGGGAAGCTGGCAGAGAGTGGGAGCTGGGGGCCAAGCATGGATTGGGGCAGGGGCAGTGGGTACAGGGTGAAGGGAGATGACTTCTTTAAGTGGGAAGCTCCTTGGATCTTGGGCTGGGGGTTGTGGAGGTAGAGGAGGAGGAGTCGGGATGGCACATGGGAACCAAACAGGGTCAGGGTGCATGGAGGGAAGTGATGGTCAGAAGCGAATTCCAAAAGAGGGGAAGGGCTGCCTTCAGTTTGGGCCACCCCAGCTGTAGCAGCATCCAAGAACCACAGCAGTGTCCTCAGACCCGAATCCCAGTTTAGAGAGTGGCACTCTGGCCCTTTTCTGATTGTGCCTTTTCTCACAGGGCAAGGAATTTGTGATCTGGGCACCTGGGACCATGAAATTCCCTGTTCAGTGGCCCCCAGCTCATGTCCTGGGTCCATCCTCCTGGGGGTGGTCTGAGCTGCCAGTTTGGGCACCTCTAATCCCGAGGGGTGACCAAGAGGTGGCTGTTTACAGGGAGTGTGGGCAGAGTTCAGTCATGCAGGCTGGAGCATCAGCACCCAAGCACACCCTCCCCTCACCCCCAGAAAAGAACAAAACCTGAGGCAGAAAGAAAAGAGTGGGTTGAGTGGAAACTGGAGGCCAGGGCCACCCCTCCCCATGCTGCCACTTCCAGCGTGGACCCCAGGAGCCTGTGATTTCTAAATACAAACCCAGCCTTCCAGGTGTGTTTGTCCTTAGGAAGGTGTATTTGTCAAGGAAGGAGGACAGAACATATTTTATTTAGCAGTTTGTTAGCTTGATTTATAACTTGTAAATACTCAGACACCAGGTATGTGGGCTTCTGCTTGTACTGCTGCCTCCAGTGCTGCCCAGAGAGAAGCCGCCTCCCAGGTTCCACTTCAGCAACGGGTGGCCGAACCTGGACCAGGAGGTTGACCCCAGGAGACCCTCCAGGCTTCAGAGCTTTCTGACCCCACTTCTTGCCCACCCGCTCCGTGCATCCATCCATCCATCCTCTGCCTTTAGCCCAAGGTCCTCCTGCCTACCCCTTTGAATGTTCACCTCCAGCCCCTCCTGCTCCAGGAAGCCTTCCCTCCCCCAGGCCCTGGCTCTCCAGCTTGTCACTGGTATTATCTGGTCACAGTGGCTGCTGGTGGTCTGACTAGCTGGGGATGTGGCTCCTTTGGGACCAGGAGCTCCTAGAAGCAGCACCTCCCAGAAGAAGCAGGGTTTTGCCAGTTGGGTAGGAATGCAGACTCAGGATGCACACAGGCTTGGGGTCAAATCCCAGCTCTGTGACTTTCCTGCTGTGTGACCTTGGGAGGCGCTTCGGGGCTCTGAGCCGGTTTCCTCTTCTGAAAACCCCTAATCATAACTGCACCTCTTGCAGTGAGGAGGCAATGTGGAACGCGGAGCCCACGTGTGCCCGGCACTTGGCAAGTACTGGGGAAGGGATTAGGAAGGGCAGGAGTTACATCACTCATTTCTTTTTACAGCTGAGAAAACAAGCGGAGGAGGCTCAGGGAGGTAAGGCCGGTTGCCCAAGGTCACACAGCCCAGTAGGAGGAGGATGGGGCCCCAGCGAGGCTGGCTGACTTGTGCTCTAATCACTGAGCCCTCTGGCCGCAGGCCCGCCCGCCCAAGTACCTTTCCCTGTCTCCGTGGCCCGTGGACCCCGAAGGCTGCGTGGGGCCACGGGGACAAGTGGCAAGGCCGAGGCTGAGCCCACGGGGCCGGAAGGGTTAACGCGCTCCGCCGCAATGGGCCGGCCTCCGGGGGAACCAGCCAATGGGTACGCGCCGCGATGAGGTAATGCCGGGGACCCGCGCGCGAGTGGGCGGAGCCCGTGGGGGTCCTAGCCGGACTCGAATTCCTCGCCTCCCCACCTACTCCTCACCTTTGACCTTGATGTTCCCCACTCCCCACCCCGCAGCCTTACAGCCGCAGAAACCTCTGTGCTGGAGCCGAGTCTCAGGCGGCCCGGCGACCCTTAAGGTCTGCGGCATATGAACCTGAAGAGAGGTCCTGCCTCCTTTGAGCCTCAGTTTCCCCTTTTGCAAGAAGATCGCTGAAGACGCGACTAGCTGGTGAACGTTCTTGGATCCCAGAACGGTTTTCAGCCCCTCCCCGCCCTTGGCCCACCGTGTAGCGGCTACGACCCTGGCCCTGCCTAGGCAGTGTACGGCACACTGGGGCAAGGAATCCGCCCGGCCAAGTGGAAGGAGCCTCGCCAGCCCGTCACCCCCTCCGTGCGGGCCCCAGAGCATCGTCCCCTCCCTATCCCTGGGGTGTCTGCGATGTCTCTTCGCTGCCCCCAAGTCCCAAGTGAGCTGCAAAAGCAGGTGGACGGGCTAGTCTGGTGGTCACAGGTCAAAGTTCATTGAACCACCAAAATTAATTGAGTATCTACTACGTGCAGCTCAGAGCTCGGCGGGCTTCGGGGGCTGTCTGCGACCCGGGCACCCCTTCCTCGCTGGCCTGCTGGGGGCCCAGCGAGAGGGTTCTGGGCACGAAGCGGTTAAAGCCTTTCTAGCCGAGAAGCTGGCTCTGCTGCTGAGGCCCAGGCTTATTAGTCAGCTCGCGGGGAGGAGGGGGAGGCGGGCGGTGGGAGAGAGGAGGGGCTCGAGCTGAGAACCGCAGAAAGCAATTCTCAGGGGCTCCCAAGTGTGGGGAGGGCGGCACAGCAGGAGCTGCTGCTTCCCAGAAAGTTGATTATTTTTAACCCAGGAAGAAGAAAGGAAAGAGGCGAGGGAGAAGGACTCAGAGAAAAGAGGAGAGGATGGCAGAGGAGAGGAGAGGATGGCAGAGGAGAGGAGAGAATGGGGAAGGGGGGAGGGGAAGGAAAGGGAAGCTGAGCAGGAGAGAGGGGCCAGGCAAGGCAAAGCTGGGAGGGACTGCAGCCAGAGGCGGGGCCAGTGGGAATGGGGGAAGCCAGCCGGGGGTCTCTGGGAGGGGACTGGATGTGGAGGGGGCACGTCACCCCCCTCCTGAAGCCCTCTGGTTCCTCTCCCAGGCCTGGGCTGGGGGCAGGGGTGCTTCTATGGGACCCACCCCAGGCCACCCAGCCTGGGCAGAAAGCAGCGCCCTCTTGGGTATCCCCAACCCAGGGCTGTGTGGGGCACAGAGGCTAGGAGAATAGGGGGCACCAGGCAGCCACAGCCCTGCCCTAGGGTGCTATCCGGCCCACAGCAGCCCCATGACTTGCCCTTGTTTCGATGGTGATCACTGGGGAGGGGACAGGGAAGACCACCCTGAAAACCCCATATGGCTCTGCAAAGGAAGGGTTCAGCTTAGGGTGGAGCCAAGCTGAACACCAAACCCAGAGGGGGCCTACGAGGAGGGTGCTGAGGACACAGTGACAAACAAGACGGACACAGCCGGCCCACATGGGGCTCACGGTCCTGCAGGGGAGGCGGAGGCTGCACAGACCATTATGAATAGTGCATTAAATAATGGCAAGGGGGTGGCAGGCTGGCAGGGGACTGTGAGGGGCACTGGAAGGGCTGGTCCCAAGAGGCTGATCTCTGCAGGGGTCATGGGAGGGATCCTCAAGGAGGAAGGAGGGGTGCCTGAGGACTGGAGGGGCTTAACTAAGGGCAGAGTTACTGGTGGAGGGGGCGGGGATGGCGTGCTTGTGGATCCCAGAGGCACAAGGGCTCAAGAGAGCATCAGGGTGGCCCACCATAGCCCTTGTCCTAGAGACGGCCGGAAGCTTCAGAAGTTTTACAGAGCAGAGAGGGGAGACCAGGGCTTTCCAGGTGGTACAGTATAAAGAATCTGTTTGCCGATGCAGCGGACATAAAAGACGTAGGTTCTATTCCTGGGTTGGGAAGATCCCCTGGAGAAGGAAATGGCAAACCCACTCCAGTATTCTTGCCTGGAAAATCCCATGGTCAGAGAAGCCTGGCGGGCTACAGTCCGTGGGGTCACAAAGAGTCAGACGCTACTAAGGATTGAGCATGTACACACACTGAGAGGAGACTAGATCCGCAAAATTCACCTGGGCTGCCGGGGACAAAAGTGGGTACCGGAGAGGTCCCAGGATCCCAGGAGAGTGATGGCAGCCTGGCCCAGGGAAGTGGCCTCTGAGATGGAGGGAAGGCTGGCCTTGGACATGACTGGGAGGTCCAGAGCACAGGAGCTGGTGTGTCATCGTGTGAGGGGAAAGGAGGCCGAGGAGGGAAGTGCCAGAACACTTCCAGGCTCTGGCTCCTGCAAGGAGGGTGGCTGGGGCTGTCCCCTAAGACAGGGCAGCCAAGGGAGCAGGTTCATGGGAGGTCAGGTGTTTGTGTTGGGCCAGGGTGGGGACAGGCTGCAGGAACAGCCTGAGCAAAGGCGCAGAGAGGAGAAGGGCAAAGGAAACCACACAAGGACCGTGGAATGTGCTGGAATCTTCCAGAAAGTGGGACTGTGGCTGGTCTTGGTGCCCTTGACTGCAGGCAAAGAGGTCTGAAACCAAGTTGTAGTCAGCGGGGAGCATAAGAAGGCAAGTTCCAATGCTGGACATGGGGAGGGCACCCAGCAGTGACCAACAGGGGCAGGGACTGAGCCTATGACAGCAGGTGTCTACACCCCAGCACTGGAGGTGGGGATGTGAATGACTGGGGCATGTCATGAGCACACCTCTGGCACAGCCTATAGGGTGGGTGAGTAAGAGTAACTGTGCGTGTGTCCCTTGCACTGAGTGTCCTAACCTTCACTCAAGGCAGGCCCTGGGGGACACCTCCAAATCCTCCAGGACCAGAGTGTGTCTGACCAGGCCAGACCAGCTCAAGGGGGATGATGGATGGAGGAGGACCTCAGCCACCAGTCACAGCTCTGGAAGTCTTGGACACACACACACACATACACACACACGAAACCGCTGTGGAACCTGGAAGCAGCATCTGGCCCCCTCCCCAACGGAGCTGGGGCAGGTAGTGCTGGGATATTGGGTTATTGACTGGGGCGGGGCAATGTCTGTATGCTTTCAACTACTTCAGGGGCCCGAGGAAGCCTTGCAGCAGCGACCCAGGGTCACCCACTCCCTCTACCCACCTTGGGTCCCAGTTGATCTTCTCCCAGGGTGCGAGGGCAGATCTGCTTAGCCTGGGGCTGCCCTTAATACAAGGGTCCAGTGGCTCAGCTGAGGCCTGATTCCAGATAGTGGCTGGTGCTGTGGCTTGACCACCTGCAGCTCTGACCTCACCTTGAGACTCTTGGACCACATGGATTTGTGGCTTTCCCATCAGTCCTGCTACCTACCGTTAGCACACAACCCCCCAGGGTGGGTGCACATCATAAAGTCAAGGTGAAGCTGAAGGAACAAACTTGAATCCAGACTCGTTGCCCGGCTGGCTGTGAGCACTGGCCTCTTGTGCCTCAGTTTCTTCATCTGAAAAATGGGCCTAATAATGGCAGAGGCAGAGAAATGGTGAAGGTAAGGCCCTTAGCAAGGAAAGGGGCTTGTCCCAGGTCACCTGCGGCCCTGAAGCTCCCCCATCAGTATGGGTTGCAGGCCTTCAAGGTGGAGGAGAATTGGGCTTACCGCCATGTCCCACCACGGGTTGGGTGGTGGTATTGTTCCTATCTGCAGGTGAGAAGAGAAAGGCTCAGAGAAATTGGTAACTGGCCCTACAGGACAGGAAGGGTGCAAATTCTCGGGCCTGCTCTCTCCCTGGGATTTGGGATTCCATTTCCACAGCCCTCGCCCTCCTGCAGATAGAAAAACTAAAGTGCAAAATGCATTTCCCCTGCAGGACATCCTCCTCCCTCTCCCCAAAACCACACAGTGACCCTGGCCTGGCCCTCTGCGCCCAGGAGGAGCAGGGTCCCCATCAGGCATCTCGGAGCTGGCTTTCACATCGATGGAGCACAAAGGGGGCTAGCCGGGCAGAGAAAGAGCCCGACAGGCCAGGAGCCGGCTCCATGGGCGCTTTTCTCCCCTCTTTCTTCCTCTCTGGGCTCTTTGTTAAGCTCCCTTTCAGCTGAGCCGGCAGAGCCTGGGTGTTCCGAGCTGACAATAATTGCTGCGTCTAGACAGTGTCTGGTATGAGGCCTCCCTCTCCCGCGCCTCCCCAAGGCTCCCTTTCCCAGCGCTGCCGACTCTGCCCCATGCCCTGCGGTTCCCACACCCCTTCCCTTCTTTCTGGCTGCCCAGGGTCCCCGTTCTGCCTTCCTCCTGCTCAGACCCTACACTTCTCTCTCCTTCTCCCTCTTCCATCTTCAGACACACTCACCCTATTGGGTCCCCAGGCCTGAAATCCAGGGAACAAAAGTGGATTTGCATTTGGCTCCAGTTGGCAGGCCTTGGAGAAGGCCGAGTCCAGCCAACCCTCCTGACTGTGGACTTGCCCAGGATCCCAGGCGGTCCACCTTGCTGAATTCTGGGCTAACCTGGAAAGCTCTGGGATTCACCCTGCTCCCTCCCTCATCTTTCCACCCATGCTTGGATGGGAACCCAGAGGAATCACCAGAGGTCCAAGGAAGAACCTTCTGGCAGCTCTCACCATCAGTGAGGGATAGACTGCTTTCAGGAAATGCAGGGAGTGGGAAGTGGATTTTCACAAGTTCTAAGATTTGTCCCTGCCCCCGCTCCGATCAGTCATTCTGGAAGGTTTTCCAGAATCTGAAGTCTCCTCACTTCTCAATTCTAGGATCAGAGTTGAGACCCTAGTGGTGATTCTGAGACAGTAATAATAATAGTCGGCCCTCTCCCTGCACCAGGGGCCTCCCGGGTGGCTCAGTGGTTAAGAATCCACCTGCCAAGCAGGAGATACGGGTTCAATCCCTGGGTCAGGAAGATCCCCTGGTGGAGCAACTCACTCCAGTATTCTTGCCTGGAAAATTCCATGGACAGAGGAGCCTGGTAGGCTACAGTCCATGGGGTCACAAAGAGTTGGACACGACTGGAGAATTGAGCATACCCTCCCTGAGACAAGCATCATACAGGGTCTGTATGATTTCTGCATATTCATTTATTTCATTTTCTCAACAGCCCTATGAGAGAGAGTGAAAACAAGACTGTACTTTGTCCCATTTTACAGATGAGGAAACTGAGGTCCAGAGAGGTTAAGTCACTTGCCCAAAGTAACAAAGCCAAGGAAGTGGAGGAGCCTGGATTTGAAGCCTCAGAGGATGGCTCCAGAGCCCCAACAATGAATAGCAATAGGAGTATTAAATGCTTACTGAGTACCTGAGGCTGCATTTAACATTTTACTTGTGCTGTGTCCTTTATCCTCACAGTAGTGAGTATAGGCTCCAGGGTTATGCCCATTATACGCATTAAAGGAGAATAGCCCAGGGCTGCTGGGTGTGGCCAGATGGTGACCTAACTCTGTTAGAAAGGCCCAGTAATCCCTGAGCTGCACGTGAAAAGCTTGGCCTGGAGCAGGAGCTCAATAAGTGTTGCTATTTCATTTCCCACTTCTTCCTTCTGGGTTTTCGTGAGCCCCAGCTAGGCTGGAGAAGACAGTGTGGGACTCTGTCCTCATGATACCATGGCCTAGAAGAGGGACCTGGCAAACCCGTCACTTTCAGTGTGGAGGGGAAATTATGATGACGTGAGTGAGGCAAGACCTCTGGGAGACAAGAGGAGGGACCCTGAATCCAAGAAGGCTTCCTGGAGGAGGTTGAATCAACACTGTCTAGGAGAATGAGTAAGAGTTGGGCAGGTTAAGTGACTTCCCTGGTGATCCAGTGGCTGAGACTGTGCTCCCAATGCAGGGGGCCCAGGTTCGGTCCTTGGTCAGGGAACTAGATCCCACATGCTGCAACCAATATCCGGAGAAGCCAAATAAATAAATAAATAGTTGGTCAGGTTAAGGGGGAGGGAAAGTGCTCCTGGCAGAGGGACCCACACGTAAGAAGGTCTCGAAGTCCAGGGTTATCTCAGAGAACCCGAGATCTCTAAACAGCTTTGTTGGACTGAACAGATGCAAGGAAGTTAAGGAAGGAGCCAGGTGAGCCATAAGGCTGCAGCTGCGATTAGGAAGGGCCTCAACAGCCAGGCCACTGCGCCCTGGGACAGAACCCAAGGCTGGGAGGCCAGTTAGGAGACTTCAGGAGTCTGGGCAAGCAGGACTGGGATAATCAGCAAGATGTGGAATGGGCAGCCTGAGTAAATGAGACAGGCCTACAGAGTTTTAGAAAGATGGCCTCCTGTGATATTGGGGACTGGCCTGTGAGTTCGCCTTCAATGCCGTTCCAGACAAAGACGCAGCAAAGATGAAGGCGTGGAGGTGGGGGGGGGGGGGGTGTGTGTCTGAGAGGGAGACAGTGGGGCCAGGTACTGAGCAGCCTTCATGATCAAGGTTTGGAGGATTAACTGGGAAGATTCATCTAGAACCTTGGCAGGACGGATTAAAGGGGCAAGCCTAGAGGCAGGGAGGCTGGGGAAGAGGCCAGGAGGAGGCCGCTGCTGAGTGGATTTTCCTTCCCAGCAGGTCGGTCCTCATCTTCAGCTGCTCTTCCCTTCTGCAGAGTCATTTTGATTTTGCACCGACTCCCTCCTCACAGGTGTTCACACCTTCCACCCCAGCTAGAGATGAAAGGAGGACACTCACCATTCAGTACTCACCCAGGCCATCCATCGACAGAAACGTCAGACAGCGCATCCACGCCTGATCACCTCTCTCGGCTGCCGGGGGAGCCCACACAAGCAGGCGCATCAATGAGCTCCCGGCCTGCCAACTCTGGGCCTGCCTCAGACTGATGCAGCTGGGTGGTGGCTTCTCTGGACTTCGCTTGAAAGGCGTAGCCTGGACCTTGCCGGGAGCCATGGGTGCAGAGCATGCACCTCTGGCCTCTATCCTGAAACACTGGACTGTGGATCTGATGCTGGGAGTTCAGACTGGAAAAGGAGAAACATAGGAACCAGCAGGCGATGTAAGGCCAGCGGGGATGGTCTGGGAGCAGTAACGGCGAAGATCACGGAGGCCCACCGTCCTGCACTCCAAATCCCTGGCTACATAGGTTCAGAACTCAGAATTTCCCCACTTGTGGGAGGAAAGGATTGCACGTAGACCACATATCTCCTAACACCTCCAGTGAAGTGCGGGGCAGCCCCTGTAATCAGACGTGTTACCAGGTCTGCGGCAAAGCCTACGAACAAAGACACAAATCCTCTCTGAAGCTCAGTTTTCTCGTCTCTAACGTGGAGCAATGGCTGTACCAGGCTCACAGGGTTGCCCTGAGTATTTGATGCTTCCCTTGATACCGGCCAGCCCACAGGAGACACAGGTTCTTGGCCTGCCCTGAGCCCTCTGGGGCACGTGCTGCTCCTTTCCGGAATATTCACCCCTAGACATCTCAGGAGATAGCTCTCTCACTTCCTTCAGGACCCGCCCCAGCAGGACTTGCCCTGTCTATCCCCGTCTCCTCCCGCCCCTGTTCTCCTTTGTCTTCCTTCCCAACCTCTATCATTTGAAGTATCACTTAAATCAATTACTCCCTTGTTAATTGCCTGCCCTCCTGCAGTAGATTCCAAGCTCCGTGTAGTCAGGACTCTGTGCTGTCGCCCACTTTGCCCCAGAACTTAGGAAAGAGCTGGCACAGACGGGCGCTCTGACTTCTGTTGAATGAGCGGCAGTCTGTTAAATGTGCCTTGTGCATCGAAAAGGCTCAGTGAGGCCCAGCCCTGCACCATCAGCCTTGTTATTATTGATGCTGCTGTTATTATTTACTTTTTAGTTGCCCCAGGGCATGTGGCATCTTCCTGGACCAGGGATCAAACCCATCTCCTCTGCATTGGCAGGTGGATTCTTAACCACTCCACCACCAGGGAAGTCCCACTATTATGAATATTATTATTAGCATCATTACTCTGTTCCTGAGCTGATCCCAGTCCTTGGTTCTCCAGCCTCTGAAATGAGCATCCTGGGGACTGAGGCATCAGCCACCAGAAACAGAACAGGTTCTTGCTGGAGAGACAAAGGAGGCTGCCCGCCGCCCTGGGGGAGCCTGCGCCCCTCACTGGAGAGAGAGGCCTGGGAGAAGCTTGGAGAAGGCACACAGCCCCATTGAACAGGGCTGCCAGAAGGCCATACATAATTCATTGCCAAATGGGGCGGCGGGCGGCTGTGCGCTGGGGGCTCACTCCGCGCCTGGCACTTTGCTGACTGCTCCTCACACGTTGCCTCGTTGCATCTTCTTGGATTTGTGGGGTGCGAACCTTCCCCCGCCTCTCCCTTTTCCCCGGGGGGGAGCCTGAGGTTTAGAGGATGGGGCCACCGTGCAAGTCACCAGCTTCTCAGTGGCCAAGCGGGATCCACAGTCCCTGCCTCTCTCTGGAGGAAAGAGACAGCACTGGGGACCGAGTGGGGACTGAGACCTACCCGAGACGGGGCAGCAGAGGACGGGCCGGGTCACAGCAGGGCCAAAGGAAAAGGGCAGGGGACCCGCAGCCCACCTCCTCCTCCTCTCCTGGAGGACAAGCTCCCTGCCGTGGCCGCCAAGAGTGCTGGCTCTGGAGTTTCAAGGGCTCAGTTTGCTCAGCTGGAAAGTGGGAGGAACAGAACCCATCCCCTGGGGCTCCGAGGTCCTGCAGACAGGATGCTGGCTCAGAAAGGGGCATCCGCCCAGGAGGAAAGCCAGTCCCCAAAAAGGTTACATCCTCTGTGATTCCCTTCAGATAGCATATTTGAAGTCATACAATGATATGATGGAGGACAGACTAGGGACACGCTAGATGGAGGTGGAGTCGGGGTGTGCTTTTGAAAGAGCCCCAGGAGGGATCCTTGTGCCAATGGAAATGTCCTGCATCCTCCCTGTGACGGAGGATCCACAATTTCATCCTGTGATGAAATTGTATAGAACTAGACACACAAAAGCGTGTAAGGGAAACTGGGGAATCGGAGTAAGACTGGGGGCCATGTCGACGTCTACATCCCAGCCCTGATACTGTCCCTGTTGTTCCGCTCGATGCTTCCACTGGGGGAAGCTGGGTGAAGGGCACAGGGGGTCTCTCTGTACTACTTCCTACAACTGCACGTCCATCTACAACCATCTCAGTGGAGACGTCAATTTTTAAAAATATCATCTGGAGAATTCCCTGGGGGTCCAGCGGTTAGGCCCTCACGGCTGAGGGCCCGGGTGTGATCCCTGGTCAGGGAACTAGGATCCCTCGTGTGGCACAGCCCCCCCAAAACAAAACAATGTCATCTGCCTCTGCCCCAGAAAGGATTGCATGAACCACCGCAATTCGTTCTTTCCTCAGCTCTGAATTGTCCTTTCTGCCTCTCTCTGGGGGTCCCCAGTCTTTATTCCAGAATGTTCCTGTTGTCTCTCACTTTTGCCTAGACAGGACTTCAGTACTACCCCGTGGGAATCTAGACAGACCCTAGAGGAGGACAAGGAAGGCCTTTGTCATCTGTCTCCTGTCTGCATCCAGCTGGGAATCACAGCCACGCCAAGGCTCCCAGTCAGGATTATGAAAACCGTGAACCCACCAGCCTTGGTCTTCCTCTCCAAGAGAGTGTGGGCCAGTGGAGAGCATGCTGAGTGTCCGGCCCTACGGCTTCCAGACCCAGCCAATCTTCTGCCGCACTGTGTGACTCCAGACAATCCCTGTCCTCTTTTTGGTTCCTAGTTTCCTCATCTGAAGCACAAATGAACTGGACTGGATTATCCTTAGGGTTCTTCCAGGTCCGTGGAGAGGTGAGCCTGGCCCCTATGCTGCTACTCAGGGGACTCTCCTTGACATTTGTGTGATTGGTTGAGAAGAGCAGGGCCCAGGCCTGCCTCGGGCCCTCCCTGCCTTTTAGCATCAGTGCAGTGAGAGGTCATTAAGTCACTCAAAAAACGTGCATTGAGCACTCACCAACTGCCAAACACTGGGGAATAAAAGGTAGGGGGTGGAAGGGCAATGCTGTCCCTGCCTTTGCGGAACCTGCATTCTAGGAGGGAAGAAAGCCACAAAGAAAGACAAAATAGCAACTGAGATCATGCAAAGAAGGAAAGCAGCAGCTGCATTGGCATGTTTCAGGGCCATGGTGAGGGCTTCCCTGGGAAGTGACCATTGAGCCATTGAGCTGAGATCTGAGCAAGGAATCAACTCTAAGCAAAGAAGGGGGAAGATGGCCAAGAGTAGAGGCTCCTCCACAACAGCAGCGGCAAGAGCTGGGGGCCTGTGCAGAGCAGTGGTCTGGAGTGACAGATCATGTTCCAGGAAAGATCAACAGCTTCAGTGGGTGACACAGGAGAGCCGAGATGAGGGGAGCCAGGCTGAGGAGCCTCGTCCCCATCCCAGACAGAAGGGATCCTGTGAGCTGCATTACGCAAGGGATTTGTGTTTTGGATTTGGATTTTTTGTGTTGGATTTGTGTTTTGAAAATCTCCTCCTGGTTACCAAGAGGAGAGGAGACCTCATGGGTCCTCCTTGTTGCCTTATATTTTTACCATAGTGTTATTGAGGCATGTCCAAGCATTAAATGAAGCATAAGGTCCTTATAGCTCTTTTTGAAGATTGTTTTATTTTATTGTTTATTTCCTTCTGTGCTGGGTCTTTGTTGCTGCATGCAGGCTTTCTCTAGTTGCCGCGAGTAGGGGCTACTCTCTGACTGTGATGCGCAGGCTTGTCACTGTGGTGGCTTCTCTTGTTGCAGAGCACAGGCTCTGGGTGCATGCGCTTCAGTAGTTGCGTTGCTTAGGCATGTGGAATCTTCCTGGACCAGAGATTGTACCTGCGCTGGCAGGTGGATTCTTCACTGCTAGACCACCAGGGAAGTCTTCCTTATAGCTGTGAGAGCCACAAAACCAAGACAAATTGGTCAAGCAAATACAAAATCAAATCGGATTCATTTCATGGGACGTATCTTTTTTTGAAACTCTGTCACCACCTACAGTGCAACTATGGCCCAACTACTATGGCTCTGAGTCTGTGGGACAGAGCAGATTGGTTTTATGATCCAAGAAGAAAGGGGTAGACAACTCAAGAAAAAAAACGGAAGCAATGAATTAAAATACTTCACAAATGAAGAGCCAGATAACCAGCAAATGCATGATAAAAAGTGCCCAGCTTCATGACTCATCAAGAGGAAACACAAATTAAGAAGACAGTGAAGTACCACGTCAGACACAAGAAAAGTTAAAGCAAAGAAGACTGACAATGGCAAGTGTTAGTAAGCGCAAGGAGCAGCTGGAACTCACACCCAGCTGGCGGGAATGTGAATCACTGCAACCACTGTGGGAAGCCTGGCTGAGGTCTGCTCCAATTGGGTGCATCCCACTCTCTGACCCACACTTTCATTCCAAGGCATGCGGCTGTGTGTGCTCCAGAAGATGTGATGGGAAATGTTCATAGCAGCACTGTTTGCATAATAGCCCTGCATAGAATGAATCCAAATATCCTACAGTTGTAGATCAGACAGTCTAGTGGATAATTGGTCAGCTTTAAGGATGGATAAGGGCTTCCCCAGTGACTCAATGGTAAAGAGTCCACCTACAATGCAGGAGATGCGGGTTTGATCCTGAGTCAACTTGCAAGTGGTAACCCAGGTGCTTGGGCTTGATTGCCGGGAACTTGACACCAGGCATAAGAAGGGGGCTGGCTTTTCAAGCCAGAGAACAAGAGCTTCTTTGGGGAAAGAGGTCTTATCTGCAGCCCTGCGGCACTGGAAATTGGTGGAGACCTTGGCACAGGCTTCCAGGGAAGGAGAGGGTGCTGGGCAGCATGAGGCAGCCTCACAGACCATAGGCTATTGACCCCAGGCAGCCTTGGGAAAGCTAAGCTCCAGTCCTGAGTTAAGGATCCATTTGTTTGTACCTTAACCCCTCCCTACTTTCCTCCTTTGAGGTAGGTAAAGAAGGAGGGTTATTTCTTGCTCCTGAAAAGCAGACAAGTAACCTACATGCCAATGAGAAGGGTCCTGACTGTCTGGTATACAGCTGTTGCTCAGTGAAGTCTGGCTGGATGAATGTTCAGCTGGGCATGATGCTATGTGAATGGCTAACTGGCGCCTCCCCATGGGAAGTTCACTGACAGGCTTCCAGGAAAGGGACTGTAAAATAAGTTGAGAGTTTTCACTTAAGAAGCACCCACCATGGGCCAGGCCCTCTGCTCAGAGCTTTGATGCACAACCTCATTTGATTTTACTTATACACCAATAACTCAGACGTGACCATTTTAAAAATCAAGTCTGACAGTATCTGCCTTTCAGCTGGAGAGTCTAGTCCTTTTACATTTAATGTACTTATTATTGCAGGTGGGTGTATATTCGTCATCCTGCTATTTGATATCTGTCTGTCCCCTTTCTTCTTTGTTCCTTTTTCTTCTTCGACTGCCTTCTGTTGGGTTAACCAAGTGTTTATAACATTTCATTTTGTCTTTTGCTTTTTTAGTTCTACCTGTTTATAGTGTGGGCTGCTCTCACAGGGATTACAATGTGCATTCTTAAGTTATCACAGTCTACCTGCCCATAATAGTGCACTTCTTCATGTATTCTGTAAGAACTTTATAGAAATTGAATTCTACTTGATATTCTCCTGTCCTTTGTGCTATTACGGTCACTTGACTTTTTAAAAAATTTTATTTTTGGTTGCACTGGGTCTTTGTTGCTGCATGCAGGGTTTCTGTAGTCATTGTGAGGGGTGATTACTCTTGGTTGCAGCGAATGAAAGTGTTAGTCACTCAGTCGTGTCTGACTCTTTCTGATCCCATGGACTGTAGCCTGCCAGGCTTCTCTGTCCATGGAATTCTCCTGGCAAGAATTCTGATGTGGTTTGCCATTCCCTTCTCCAGGGGATCTTCCTGACCCAGGATCCCCTGCATTGATCAAACCCAGGTCTCCTGCATTGCAGGTGGATTCTTTACCATCTGAGCCACCAGAGAAGCCCATCTGGTGCATACGCTTCTCAAAGAGGTGGTTTCTCTTGTTGAAGAGTGTGGGCTCTAGGTGTTCAGGCTTCTGTAGTTGCAGCACTCGGACTTGGCAGTTGTGCCTCATGGGCTCTAGAGTGTGGGTTCAGTGGTCATGGGACACGGGCTTAGTGGCTCCACAGCATGTGGAATCTTCCTGGACCAGGGATTAAACCTATATCCCCTGAATTGGCAAGCGGATTCTTACCCCCTGCACTGCCGGGGAAGTTCCCATATATTTTACTTCTATAGGCGATATAAATTCCAGAACACACTGTCATTTTTGCTTTAAGGACTCAATTAATTTTTAAAGATGTTAAGAAAAGGAAAATAGTCTTTTGTTTCTATTCACATATTCACCATTCCCAGTGCTACTGTTTCCTACAAAAATTTCCTTGTACATTTTCTGCAATTCTGGCATCATTTTCCTTAAGCCTAAATACTTTTCTTTAGCATTTCTTATAATGCAGATCTACTGGAAACAAATTCTTTGTTTTATATATTCAGGAATGTTTTTATTTTTCCATTTTGAAATATATTTTCACTGATCGCTTTCTAAACTTGACAGATTTTAATCTCATTTGTTGTCAATTGTTCTATTGTCTCCTGAGTTGCATTATTTTAATGAGAAGTCTGTCGTCTTCTGCATTGTTCTCCTATACATAATTATTGTATGTATTTTTATAGCTGTATTTCAGATTTTCTCCTGATCTTTAGTTTTTGGCAGTCTGACCATGATGTGCCTGGATATGATTTTCCTTGTATTTATCCTGGTTAGGGTTCACTGAACTTCCTGGATCTGCAGGTTGATTGCTTTTCCAAACCCACGGAACATTCTCAGCCAATATTTCATTAAAAAAATTTTTTTGCTCCATTATCTCTCTTCCACCTCTTGAACTCCAGTTACATGTATATGTTAAGACTGCTTGATGTTGTCCTATAGATTATTGAGGCTCTGTTCACTTTTTCATCATTTTGTATCTGTGTTTCAGTGGGGATAATTTCTATTGACCTGTTTTTAAACTCACTGATTCTTTTTTTATTGATCTTGTCTATGTGTCACATGTTCCTGTTTCTTTCCATATCTTGTAATTTTTAATTTTATTCTGGACATTGTGATGATACACTGTAGGGCTTCTGGATTGTGTTATCTTCCTCTGAAGAATTTTGTATACTGTTTCTGTTTAATTGTTGGCCATTCACCTTGGTCTTGTGAAGTCCTGGTTTTAAACTTTGTTAGAGCAGGTTTATTCTGGTCCTTACTCCTAAGTGATGGTCCCCCAGGATCTCAGTGAAAAGCCTGGTGTATTTACCAAGCCACTCTAACTTGGCGAGATTTGAACTAAAAAATCTGTATCCCTAATGCCAAACAGCTGCAAATATCTCTGCTCAGCTTTTTCAGCCCTCCAGCTGTGTTTTCGCCTGGACTCCTTGGAGTCATGCCCCACGGCAGAGCCAGCCCAGAATCTGAGTGGAGTTTTCTCCCTCTGTAGCTCTGTTTTCTGGGATCTTCTTTCTCAATTTCCAGCTGCTCGGCAGGCCCCGAACTCCTAACTTCTTACTTCTCAATCAATAAGGCTTCTCTGCTTTCTCTTTGAGTCCTACCCCCTCATGTACTACATAAACTAGGAAACACTCTCAGGGGAAAATCCAGATGAATGCATTTCTTACCAGTCGAGTTTCTTAGTTTCAAGGGTCATATCTCCTCATTTGTCTGTTTTTGGTCACTCTCCAGTAATTCCAAACAAATCTGTTCTATATATTTCTGTATAGATTTTATAATTGTTACCAGCAGGAAGTTAATCTGATATAAACTACTCCTCCACTACCAGCAAGTCTATGCTTTACAAACTACATCATGTTGCCCAAGACTTAATTTAGTGCTCATGTTAGGTCTAATTTTAGACTTGACATTGGAAGCAATATGGTTTAGTGGAAAATGTAGGTCATTGTGTTGAGGTCTGGAGCCAGCCATCTCATAGTTGAGTCTTGACCCTGTATTGCTGTGTGACCTTGAACAAATTTCTTCGTCTCAGTGAGCCTCGGTGGCCTCGCTTGTATAACAGGAAAAACAGTCCCTGTCTTTAGGATGAGCAATGAAAGTAACCTGAGCTAAAAACCCAGCCCCATATCTGTACCTGGCAAAGTGCTCGATAAATAGGAGCTGTTATTAGCAGTGAATTACCTAGTTCTATTCTTAGACATTCTGAGTAATGTCTCAGAGACATTACTTTGCCAACAGAGGTTCGTCTAGTCAAGGCTATGGTTTTTCCTGTGGTCACGTATGGATGTGAGAGTTGGACTGTGAAGAAGGCTGAGCACCAAAGAATTGATGCTTTTGAACTGTGGTGTTGGAGAAGACTCTTGAGAGTCCCTTGGACTTCAAGGAGATCCAAGCAGTCCATTCTGAAGGAGATGAGCCCTGGGATTTCTTTGGAGGGAATGAGGCATAAGCTGAAACTCCAGTACTTTGGCCACCTCATGAGAAGAGTTGACTCATTAGAAAAGACTCTGATGCTGGGAGGGATTGGGGGTGGGAGGAGAAGGGGACGACAGAGGATGAGATGGCTGAATGGCATCATTGACTCGATGGACGTGAGTCTGAGTGAACTCCGGGAGTTGGTGATGGACAGGGAGGCCTGGTGTGCTGCGATTCATGGGGTCGCGAAGAGCTGGACACGACTGAGCGACTGAACTGAACTGAACTGAACTGATTCTTACGAGTAAATATCCCCAGTGATATGATAATTAGTCAGGTCCAGTGTTGACTTTGAGTAAGTCCCTATCTGTTGACATACTTTAAGATACAAACTGATGTCTTCAAGTTTGATTTCATAGTAATGTCAGAGGTGCATCTTCTAAATGCAGGGAGAGACCTTCATCCTCTGAGATAGCCCTAACTGTGCCTCCTTGGTGGCAGAAAGTCCCCAGTTAGAAGACCAACAAAGACTCCTGATAACTCATATCTGGGCTAAGTCAAGTCCTGGTCAAATGAGAAGGGCTGGGTTGGGTGATACTCACCAGGCTTAAACAGCAACTCAGATAAGGAGATATCAATACACTCGATATTTATGGGGCAGGTCCCCCTCTAAGGGGCAAATGTCACTGACACAGCAGCCAAAACAAGCACCTTGACAGAGGGACTCATTGTCTTCAGGCAGAGCTGTGGAAGCCAAGGCTGCATCCTGGACCAACCAGTGGCCTTTAGCAAGTCCCTGCCCCTCTCTGGATCTCCTCCCACCATCTGTACAAAGAATTAACCTCTAAAAGCCCTCTCAATGGGCAATCAGAAATCAAGTGACTTCACCCCTACCCATGGTCTTGCCTCCAACATAAGAAGTGATGAGGTTGGGCATCTCACTTTAATCACTCTCTGCTTCAGTTTCCCCATCTGGACATGGGGTACACATGCTCAACACTCTCTTTTGCACCAAGCTGTCATGGATCCCTTGAAAATAACAAAGTATTCTGAAAGCCAGAATAACATATATCGAAACCCAAGATCTACAGCCTTGCACCGTGCTTGGCAAACTCAACAAAGTCTTGCATTATAAGGGCAAGGAGGGGAAATGGAGCCAGCCCACCCTTGGGGAAAAAAAAATGAGAGCTTTCAAAGAGAGACAAATAACTTGCAATTTAAATGCATAAGAGACCAGGCTGTGCCACCGCATATGCAGATCGATGCAAATGATATGCAAATGGCCCAAAGCAAGCCTGGGTTTGCCAATGTCCTCTGCCAAGCAGCCAGTTATGGGGTTCAGCCAGGTCTGGTCTGTGCCAGAAGCTCACATCTGGGGCCCAGAGGCCTTGGGGTGAATATCCGATTACACCTCCTCCAGAAAGCTTTCCAAGACCCAGCAGGACACAGCCCTCTCCCTCCCTTCCCAGGGCTTGGTGCCTGCCTCCAGATTCTGCCAGGGTGCTACCATCTCCCCCTCCAGACTGTGAGCTCTTAAGGCAGGGCTTTGTCTCATTCACCACTGCACTCCTGGAAACTGCACAAAGCCTGGCACCAAGCGGATGTTCAGGGGCTGCAGACTGAGTGACCTCAGGAAAGCAGCATGGGTGGGTAAATTCATTTATAAGTTCTCCTTGACCCAGGGAAGAGGCCAAATCCTCTTCAGGGGCTTTGGGTTGAACTGTCAGCCAACAATAGGTGACCTTCAGCATTAATCCTGTTACCAGTAAGACTAAAAAACTGAAGTTTGCAAATAACAATTTATAAATTAGGAAAGATTCCCCTTTGTTGGTACAATGACATCCTTACCCCTCTCTTTCATTCTGCTGTCCTTTCTGGGGTGGGCAGGGGCCTGACCCAGAATCAGTGTCCAATAAATATCGACTGATGTTTGAATGAATGCATGCATGCATGAACAAAAGAATAAGGTTTCGGCTTACTTTCCAAAAATTGCCCATAAGCCATAGCCCATTCTGTCAAAACACAAACCTTAAGTTGAGCTACTAACTTTGTTTATTTGTTGCAACAAATACAGACTCTTTTCGGTGTCTTTCTAGACTTCAGGGACTATAGCAGACACTTCTCTGCCCCCTTACACCCCCTGGTCTCCCCTCTGGTTTCAGCTGCAATGAGGTGGACTGTCCTGACTCAGTGTAACTTGTGCCACCTTAAGCAGGAGATTTTCTGCCTCCGAGCTTCTCCCAAGGCCCCCACAAAGCCACTAGACAGCTCAGAAGTGGCAGGTAAAGATCCCCGAGCAATATTCTGCAATGGAAAAAGAAGCCAGCGGATGGATGCCCCCCTCCTCCCATCTTCCAGAAAACAATTCTGGGAGGCATTCTGTATACTTCTAGAGTTCCTAGTGGAAACCAGCCTTCTCTCACCCAAAGCAGAGAAGGACACCCCCCCACCGCTCCTCCTCCTTCTATTCCCTGCTCTCCTGCCTCCTGGGGTCACCCCAAGTCCTTAACTCAAGCTCTGCTCTCAGAGGATCCCAAAATAAGGCAGCAGCAGTTCTCAAAATCTGGTTGCACCCACAACTGGGCATTTCATGAATATGATATACATGTGAAGGTGGAAGCCAGATTGAGAAGGTCTTCACAGCCACAGGAAGTTGTTTCATGGATAAGCCAAAGGTTCAGTGGGGTTGAACAGGCACTCATTCATTCATTCAGCCTACAGCAGGCAAGGCCCCGCTCTTGGGCTGCTATAGCCCAGTGGCCATTATGATGAGGACATGAATGGGCCACTGGGAAGAGCTGTGTCTGATTCCTGAATCCTCAAAACCATTTCGTTCCCCTGTGGGCAAAACTGTGCCATTTTCAGATGAGAAAATCAGGACCTGTCCGAGGGAAAGTCAGACCACTCATAGATGTTGCAGCAGAGACCAAACCAGGATCCTGCAGATACACCTGTCTGTCCTGGGGCCCATGTTTGGTGCCCAGGGCTGTGAGTGGAGGAAAGCCTGCTTGGGAATCACGTGGCCCATGCTCTAGACCAGTGCCTCCAACAGAAATGAGATGCCAGCCACAAACACAACTCATGTGGGTAATTTGAACTGTTCTGAAAGCTTCATTAAAACAAAGTCAAAAGAAGCTGGTGGAATTCATTCTAATAATATTTGTGTTTAACCTAATACATCCAAAATATTATCATTTTGACATGTCATGAATATTTTAAATTCTTAATGAGATATTTACTTTTATTTTTTCATTCCAAGTCTGTGAACCCTGGTGTGTATCTTACACTTTAGGCACCTCTAGGTTCAGAACAGCCACATCTCAAGTGCTCACTCGGTGGTGGCACCTGGCTCGTGGCCACTGGATACTGCAGCCCTGATACCCTCATCCTGACTCCAAGTCTCCCCGCCCCCCACACACACTTGCAGAATCCCTTCCCAGCGTGTCTTCATCAGAGGGAAAGTGCTTTGTAAACTAATTGTGAGGGGGGGTCACTGCGACCTTCCTTTCATCCATGTATCTTGGCAGCCAAGGCACCCACAGAGACAAAGCTGCTGGGGGCCACAGATCTGGGGAGACAGGCACCCAGTTCCCCTTGTCTTCCCAAACTTGGACGGGGAGCCCCACCCACCCACAAGAAGGAGAGGGGAGGGGCTGGGGGGAGGAGTCCCTCTTCCCTCTTCCCCCAGGATGTTACAGCCACCAGGCTGTAACAGCTGCTTTAATTTTGTAAAATCCAAACTCTGGTTCTCTGGGAATGCCGGCTCGCTCGTTCACGCATTAGACACACATTTATGGAGCGGCTTCGGTTGTTTACACTGTTACCGTGAAGATGCTGAAGACACAGAGAGGAAAGCAGCCGGCCTCCTCCGGGGAGTGTGAGCCTGGTGGATGAGGCTGGTCAAGTGAGCAAACAGCCCCTATGAAGCTCTGCGGGCAACGCTGCAGAGGCTCCCTGTGGGCACCCGGCCTGGGCAAGGGACCGGGAACCCAAAGTTCAAAGAAGGATGAGACCCAGCTTGTGATCAGGTGTGTGGCCGGCAGTCAGGACGTCTAGGAGGGCTGGCTGGACATCAGATGGTACCCATGGGTAGGCTGAGTCCAGCCCAGGATGGGTCTTGAATGTTCTCTGAGACTCCTGCTCCAAACAGCAGGACTGCCAGAGATACTGACTCAGCTTTGCTGTGCCTTTTTCAAAATCGCCAATTAGGTGACTAGGACACCAATCGTGGCAATTCAGCTCCCTTTATTCACTGTTCACCGAGCCTCTATTGATGCTCTGCTGTGGGGAATACAGAGATGCAAAAGACAGTAGAAACCAGTGGCGGCGGGGGAGGGGGGGGGCACCAAAAACACAGGACTTTTATTTCCAAGCAGAATCGTGAGTTACACAGCAGAAAACCATCCTGCTACAAAGCGGGACTCCGAAACGGTGGCTAAAATATAACAAACATCCTTTTAAATGCATGGCTGAGCTTGCAAGAAAGGAAGGGAACATCCCAGGGATAAAAACAAAGACAGAGCTGAAAACCAGAGCAGGAATCATGAGGGCTAGTGTTGGTGCTGTGTTGGGCGGGCACAGGCAGGGAGGGGCTGTGGGACTCGGCAACCTGGGATTGGGTTTTACAGCCCCTATGGGGACAAGAAATAAGGCTTTGGGCTTCACAAAGCCGGGAGTTGTAAATGAGACCTACCTCCAAGCCAGACTCTTCAGAGTTATATTCTTGGTGAAAAGGTGGGCAAGGATTTAAAAAAAAATGTCTACTCTCTGCTCAGACACATCACTAGTCAGCTCATCTGCTACAGCCAGGGCTCTGGGAATTTGTAATCATAGACGGAGCCCCAAGGGGGTTGGGATTTAAATTTTCACTACCCTGCTTCCCTTGTGTTCAGGAGACTCTGAAAGCAAGAAGCTAATACAAAAAGGGGTCCCTGGCTGGAGATGTCTGTGGGCACTGGGCAGAAACAAATGCAAACACTCCCTAGAGGGCCATGACCTCAACTCAGGCTGCTCAGGGTTCCCACAGACAAAGGTTTCTGCAGATGAGCTCACAAAGACAAAATTACAGAACAAAAGCAGTTGTGAGACAGAGTCAGTGGGAAAACCAATGATATGCTTGCCCCACTCCCCTCACTGACCCCCACCCATCTCACTGAACCTCAGATGATAGATCCAGGAGATAGAGACCAGAGAATAGCTGTGATTGCAATGACTAAAATGTTTTGGGAAATACGAAAAAGAATTAATATAATGAAAAAAGAATAGCCAGGGTTCCTGCTATAGACAGCAGATTAATATAAGTGCTGCCAAAGCAAGCGCTATAGACAGTAGATTAAACACAGGCATTTATCCCTGATCCCTCCTGAAAATTTTCAAAAAGGAGCAGAAAAGGAATTTTTAAAGTACCACAATAAAAAAAAAAAAGGATAATTTTGAAATTGGAAAGCAGACTGATGAGTGAGAATGGACTTCATGGATGCAAAAAATTGAGTCCTAAACTGGCAGCGAGGAAAGTCTAGGACACACTAAACCCCCAAAGCTTCAGGAACTGAGTACCAGGTACTTTGGGCAGCACAGGTAAGAAAGCAGAGGGAACTACAGCAGACTTGAAAGAGAGCTTTAAAGAGCAGCTAGTAACCAAGATTCCATTCCCCAAGGTGACTGCCTCTACTATATCCCAACAGAATATTATTCCCTGGAGTGGGTAAAGCCATGGGACTCTGTCCTGGGGAACAGTAGACCCAGCTAGGGGCAGGGGCATTGCATTGAAAGTGGAGAAATTAAGTGAAGGTCCTCACAGTGAATACTAATACTGCCAAATGGCAAGCAGGTTTAGTATGAACCTCCAGGCAGGAGACTGAAAGATAACTCTTGCAAGCCTGAGAAACCAAGGAAGAAATACCTAAAGGCAGTGACAATAGAAGTTGCTCAGTGAAAGAGCCTAGCCAGATCACCCTTCAGTGGAGTCTCTGGAGGGCAGCCAACTCTGAGCTCTGAGCTTCTGAGCAGACTGTGTGTGTAGAAGCCAAGGATGACCAAGCACATAAGAGAAGCTCCTAACTCATAGTCAGACAATAACAAACAGATAAAAAGCAACTTGGAGGGAATACAGATGATGATAAAAAGAAAACGCCAAAAAAATTATCATTAGTATCATCAAAGACGTAAGCGCACACGTTAAACAAATACAGGATGTTATTAAAAAGGAATGTTTTGAGAACAACAACAAAAAAATCTCTCTTGCATAGCACAAATTAAAAGTTGAATGGAAAGTTTAGAAGATAAAGTTGCAGATTAGGCAATTTCCCAGCAAGTAGAGCAAAAAGACAAAATACAAGAGAGTAAAGATGTGAAAATTAGAGAACCAACCTGGGAGATCTCACATCCAAATAAAAGAAATCCCATAAAGAATAGAGAAAATAAAAGAGGAAGGGGTACTCATTCAATAAATTATTCAAGTAAATGTCTCTGAATTAAATTACATGAGTTTCCAGTTTGAAGACGCCCACTAAGTACTGAATGAAATGGATGCTATTCTCACATGAAGACACATTATTGTGAAATTTTAGATCACTGAGAACAAAACAAAAATCATACAAACTCCCAGAGAGAAAAAATTAGATTTTTCACGAAACATCAGTAATCAGAAGGGCATCAGATTTCTTAACAACAACACCAATTTAGACCACAATGCCTTCAAAATCCAGAGAAAAGTATGCATAAAACTTAGAATTCTATACCCAACCAAACTATCAGTTGTGAGTGTAGAATAAAGATTTTCAGAAATAAACAGTCTCAAAAAGCTTAACTCCCATGCATCTGTAACAGAAGGGCTTCCCTAGCAGTTCAGACAATAAAGAATCTACTTGCAATGCCAGAGACCCAGCTTCAATCCCTGGGTCAGGAAGATACACTGGAAAAGGAAATGGCAACCCTCTCCAGTATTCTTGCCTAGAAAATTCCATGGACAGAGGAGCTTGGGTGGTTAAAGTCAGTGGGGTTGCAAAGACTTGGACACGACTGAACAACTAACACAGCAACAAAGAGGAAGGGGTACTCATTCAACAGAGGTCCTGTAACAGAGCAGGACCCACGGGGCCTTCCTAGAACAGAATTCCCACTCTGCCCTGCTGCGTCCTCCTCCTCCCTTTTGTCCATAGAAAAACTTCAGTCAAAGAATAAACTTACACAACATTGCAAAGCAGCTATACTCCAATAAAAATCATTGAGAAGAAAAGAATAAAAAAGAATAAATTTAATCAGAGAAGTGGGAAAAGGCAGAAAGAAGGGGAAAGTCAAGCAAGACAAAAAATAATAGTTTAGCCATGAAACAAAGTCAATGACCTTTAGTTCCTCCTCAGGGGCTATAGCGGAGAAGCCAGTGGCAGCCCACTCCAGTACTCTTGCCTGGAAAATCCCATGGACGGAGGAGCCTGGTGGGCTACAGTCCATGGGGTCACCGAGAGTCGGACACGACTGAAGTGACGCAGCAGCAGCAGCAGCAGCAAAGGGCTATAGATAATATTCTGAGCTATATATCCTTTGAGCTGTTTTGCAGAAACTGAAACCCCCACAGGTGGAAGGAGTTGACTGTATGCTATCCACAAGCACTTAGACCCCAGATCAGTTGGAACCAGAAGGTTGATGATGTTGACTCTTGATTACCTCATCTCCAACCAATCAGATGAATGTCTAGGAGCTGATCACATACCCCACACACAGACGCCCCACCTCACCCTATCTTTAAAGCTCTTTATCTGAATGTACTTGGAAAGTTTAGGACTTCTAAGCACTAGTTACCTGGACTCCTTGGTTGGTGCCCTGCACTTTGCCTCCCCACATCCTAGTGTTAATAGATTGGCTTCACTGCACATAGGCAAATGAACCCAAATTTGGTTTGGGAACATCCTTTCTTGGGAATTTATTACAGAATGTGCACCTCTAAAACAGGGAATAGATCAAGAAAGAAGTTAAGATGGGAAACCCATGCCTAAGAGAAATAATGTGAGTCCTCAAGCTATTGATGAAGGGAGAACACAACAGCCTAGAGGGCAGCCAAAAGAAATAGGAACAGACCAGAGAGGTCTGTGAAAGAAATCTCCGAGACGATGCAACTGGGAAATGTGCTTGGATGTATCAAGAGGTGGTTGGTGCTGCTGAGGAATGACTTGGGATGATTTCATGATAATTATACAGAGAACAAAGCAAACAAATAGAAACTAGACAGTATCAACGACACGGAAAACAAAAGATTGTGAAAGAAAATAAAAATAGCTAATGTGTTCTATGTGGCACAAAGGTGAATAGAATTTATGTAATCATAATTATCTCTTGGACTGCAAGGAGATCCAACCAGCCCATTCTAAACTAGATCCGCCCTGGGTGTTCTTTGGAAGGAATGATGCTGAAGCTGAAACTCCAGTACTTTGGCCACCTCATGGGAAGAGTTGACTCGTTGGAAAAGACTCTGATGCTGGGAGGGATTGGGGGCAGGAGGAGAAGGGGACGCCAGAGGATGAGATGGCTGGATGGCATCACCGACTCAATGGACGTGAGTTTGAGTGAACTCTGGGAGCTGGTGATGGACAGGGAGGCCTGGTGTGCTGCGATTCATGGGGTCGCAAAGAGTTGGACACGACTGAGCGACTGAACTGAACTGAACTGAATAATGTTAACTTTAAATTACGATGTAAACTCTACTGGAAGAACAGTGGGACAGGAAGCATGTGTGTGCAAAGTAGGGGAGGGCTGTTGCTGGCAAAATCCAGGTAGTTCCTCACCTTCTGGTGTGAAAAGTTGACAGATAATGCCTGAAAACTAGAGGTGGGGAATAATAGAGCATGTTATTTAGTGATACAGACGTAAATTCCAAAAGCAATAGTAAAAGAGTAGAAGTTGCTTGCCCCTCGGGATCAGAAAGATGGACGAATTTGAGGATGGGGGACAGGAGGCTGAAGTTTTCATGATAAGTCTGTGGACCTACTTGATGCATTAAACTATACGCCTGTATACACATGAAAATTTAAGAAACACATAAGACACGTGGACAATACACTTCTCATATACTCTTATGTGCCAGCTTGAATCCTCCTAGCTCCACCAGTCTGCAAGAGTCTTGGCCAGTTGTTTTGTCCCAGCCAATTCTGCAAGGATTCGGATCAACTCTACATGGACACACCCTGAGAGCATTTCTGCCTCCTGCCCCCATGGGCTTCTCTATGGCTGCTGGTGCTTGAAATGCCATGGATTCACTCAGTGCCCAGACAAGCGCAAGATAGTTCCAGAAGGTCAAGGAATCAGTTGTGTTTAACATCAAGCAGTGGCCAGCTCAATAATGTACCTTCATATTGGTTCTCACTCCTTTCCTTTTTTGAGATTGAACTCCCTGAAACATTAGTGGCACTTCAGTTCAATTCAGTTCAGTTGCTTAGTGGTGTATGATTCTTTGCGTCCCCATGGACTGCAGCACGCCAGGCTTCCCTGTTCATCACCAACTCCCGGATCTTGCTCAAACTCACGTCCATCGAGTCGGTGATGCCATTCAATCATCTCATCCTCTGTTGCCCCCTTCTCCTCCTGCCTTCAATCTTCCCCAGCATCAGGGTCTTTTCCAGTCAGTCAGTTCTTTGCATCAGGTGGCCAAAGTATTGGAGTTTTTCAGCTTCAGAATCAGTCCTTCCAATGAATACTCAAGACTAATTTCCTTTAGGATTGACTGGTTTGATCTCCTTGCTGTCCAAGGGACTCTCAAGAGTCTTCTCCAACACCACAGTTCAAAAGGATCAATTCTTTGGTGCTCAGCTTTCTTTACAGTCCAACTCTCACATACATACATGACTACTGGAAAAATCATAGCTTTGACTAGATGGACCTTTGTGGGCAAAGTAATGTCTCTGCTTTTTAATATGCTATCTAGGTTGGTCATAGCTTTTCTTCCAAGGAACAAACATCTTTTAATTTCATGGCTGCAGTTAATATCTGCAGTGATTTTTGGAGCCCAAGAAAAGAAAGTCTGCCACCGTTTCCATTGTTTCCCCATCTATTTGCCATGAAGTGATGAGACTGGATGCCAAGATCTTAGTTTTTTGAATGTTGAGTTTCAAGCCAGCTTTTTCACTCTCTTCTTTCACTTTCATCAAGAGGCTCTTTAGTTCCTCTTTGCTTCCTGCCATAAGGGTGGTGTCATCTGCATATCTGAGATTACTGATATTTTTCCCAGCAGTCTTGATTCTAGCTTGTGCTTCATTCAGCCCAGCATTTCACATGATGTACTCTGCATAGAAGTTAAATAAGCAGCCTGACAATATACAGCCTTGACCTACTCCTTTCCCAATTTGGAACCAGTCCGGTGTTCCATGGCCAGTTCTAACTGTTGCTTCTTGACCTGCATACAGATTTCTCAGGAGGCAGGAAAGGTGGTCTGGTATTCCCATTTCTTGAAGAATTTTCCACAGTTTGTCGTGATCCACACAGTGAAAAGCTTTGGCATAGTAAACAAAGCAGAAGTAGATGGTTTTCTGGAATTCTCTTGCTTTTTCTATGATTCAACTAGATTCAGTCCAATCCCAGACAAAATCCTAGCAGGCTTTTCTGTAATAAACAAGCTGATTCTGTAATTTACATGGAAAGGCAAAGAAACCAAAATAGCTGAAATGATTTTGCAAAAGAAGAACAAGTTTCAGGATTCACACTACCTATTTGAAGACTTTCTACAAAGCTACAGTTTTAGTGTGGAACTGGTCATGGGATAGATACATAGGTCAATGGAGCAAGGAATATAATCCAAAAATAGAATCACACAAGTGTGGCCAGTTTATTTTTTACAAAGATGCAAAGGAAATTTTATTAAGAAAGGATAACAGGTTCTTTTATTGTTGTTTTTTCCAACAAATAGAATAATCTGGATAGCTACATTGAAAAAAAAAAAAGGGCTTCCTTCATAGCTCAATCAGTAAAGAATCTGCCTACAGTGCAGGAGACCTGGGTTCGATTCCTGGGTTGGGAAGATCCCCTGGAGAAGGAAATGGCAACCCACTCTGGTATTCTTGCCTGGAGAATCCCATGGATAGAGGAGCCTGGCAGGTTACAGTCCATGGGGTCTCAAGAGTCAGACACGACTTAGAGACTAAACCACCAACACATTGAAAAAAAAGATTGTCAATCTTATGTCACATGTTATACAGAAATTAACTCAAAATTGATCATAGACCTAAATGATAAAAGTAAAATAATAAAACTTTTAGAAGAAAATACAGGGGGAAAATCTTTTTGGCTTGGAATAAGCAAAGCATTCTTAGATATGGTATAGAAAAGTGTGAAGTCAAGTGGGCCTTAGGAAGCATTACTATGAACAAAGCTAGTGGAGGTGATGGAACTCCAGCTGAGCTATTTCAAATCCTAAAAGATGATGCTGTTAAAGTGCTGCACTCATTATGTCAGCAAATTTGGAAAATTCAGCAGTGGCCACCACGCTGAAAAAGTCAGTTTTCATTCCAATCACAAAGAAGGGCTATGCCAAATAATGTTCAAACTACTGGACAATTGAGCTCACTTCACATGCTAGCAAGGTCATGTTCAAAATCCTTCAAGCTAGGTTTCAGCAGTATGTGAACCAAGAACTTTCAGATTTACAAGCTGGGTTTAGAAAAGGCAGAGGAACCAGAGATCAAATTGCCAACATCTGTTGGATCACAGAGAAAGGAAGGGAATTCCAGAAAAACATCTACTTCTGCTTCATTGACTACACTAAAGCCTTTGACTGTGTGGATCACAACAAACTATGGAAAATTCTTAAAGAGATGGGAATACCAGATCACCTTACCTGTCTCCTGAGAATCCTGTATACGGGTCAAGAAGCAGCTTACAGTTAGAACTGGACATGGGACAACGGGCTGGTTCAAAATTGGGAAAGGAGTATGACAAGGGTGTATATTGTCACCCTGCTTATTTAACTTCTATGCAGAGTACATCATGCGAAATGCCAGGTTAGATAAATCACAAGCTGGACTCAAGACTGCTGGGGAAAAATATCAACAACCTCAGATACACAGATGATACCACTCTAATGGCAGAAAGTGAAAAGGAACAAAAAGCCTCCTGTTGAGGGTGAAAGAAGAGAGTGAAAAAGCTGGCTAGAAACTAAACATTGAACAAACTAAGATCATGACCGGAAAAGTAGAAGCAGTGACAGATTTTATTTTCTTTGGCTCTAAAATCACTGCAGACCACAGCCATGAAATTAAAAGATGCTTGTTCTTTGTAAGGAAAACTATGACAAACCTAGACAGCATATTAAAAAGCAGAGACATTACTTTGCCAACAAAAGTCCATGTAGTCAAAGCTATGGTTTTTCCAGTAGTCATGTATGGGTGTGAGAGTTGGACCATAAAGAAGGCTGAGTGTCAAAGAATTGATGCTCTTGAATTGTGGTGCTGGAGAGGACTCTTTGAAAGTTCCTTGGACTGCAAGTAAATCAAACCAGTCAGTCCTAAAGGAAATCAATCCTGAATATTCATTGGAAGAACTGATGCTAAAGCTGAAGTTTCAACACTTTGGCCACCTGATGATTGGAAAAGACCCTGATGCTGAAAAAGATTGAAGGCAAAAGGAGAAGGGGACAGCAGAGGATGAGATGGATAGATGGCATCACTGACCCAATGGATGTGAATTTGAGCAAACTCTGGGAGATAGTGAGGGACAGGGAATCCTGGCGTGCTGCCATCCATGGGGTTGCAAAGACTCAGACACGACTTAGCAACTGAAAAACAACAAATAAAAGAAAAAAATGATAAATTATGTTATATCAAAAGTGTTCAACTTTGCTTCTGTAAAATACACTCTTGGAGACTTCCCTGCTGGTCTAGTGGTTAAGAATTCCCCTTGCAATCCAGGACACGTGGATTTGATCCTTGGTCAGGGAGCTAAGATCACACACGTTGCTGAGCAACTAAGCCTGTGGGCCACAACTTCTGGGTCTATGCACCAAAACTAAAGAGTCCATGCTCCACAGTGAAGGATGATGCATGACAGCGAAGATCCCGCATGCCGCAATTAAGAGCTGACGCAGCCAAATCAATTAAGCTTTTAAAAGACACTGTTAGGAGAAAAGAAAAACTACAGATTGAGAGAAAGTATTTTCAAATCACATATCCAGAGGAATGGATAAAGAAGATGTAGTACATATATAATGGAATATTACTCGGCCATTAAAACGAATGAAATACCTCCATTTGCCACAATGTCAATGGACCTAGAGACTGTCATACTGAGTGAAGTAAGTCAGACAGAGAAAGAGAAATGTTGTATGACATCCCTTATATGCACATTCTAACCAGAAATCATTCAAATGAATTTATTTACAAAGCAGAAACAGACTCACAGACTTAGACAATAAACTTATGGTTAGCAGCGGAGGAAGGATGCAGGGAAGGGACAGTTAGGGAATTTTGGATCAACATGTATACACTGCTATATTTTAAATGGATAACAACCAATGACAGATTGTATAGCACAGGGAACTCTGCTCAGTGATATATGTAACAGTGAAGAACTGACTCATTGGAAAAAACCCTGATGCTGGGGAAGGTTGAAGGCAGGAGGAGAAGGGGAAGACAGAGGATGAGATGGTTGGATGGCATCACCAACTCGATGGACATGAGTTTCAGCAGGCTGTGGGAGTTGGTGATGGGCAGGGAAGCCTGGCGTGCCGCAGTCCATGGGGTCACAAAGAGTCAGACACAACTGAGCGACTAAATTAAACGGAGATACATGTATGGTATGGCTGAGTCCCTTTGCTGTCCACCTGAAACTATCACAACAATTAACTGGCTATACTCCAAGATAAAATAAAAAGTTTAGGGACTTCCCTGGTGGTCCAGTGGTTAAGAATCCCCCTTGCAATGCCAGGGACTTAGGTTTGATCCCTTGTCGGGAACTAAGATCCCACATGTAATATAGCAACTAAGCCCGCACCCCGCAAGAGAAGCCCACAAGCCACAACTAGAGAATCGGTGCGCCACGACAAAAGATCCCACATGCAGCCAAATAAAAAGTTTAAACAATTAAAATAGAATAAAATAGAACAGACAAGAGTAAAAAACAAACGAAACAAAAAACCAAAATGAAATATGCCGGTGAGTATAAACTACACAGATTTCAAGGTTTAGCTGGAAAATATAAACTATTTTATTAATAATCTTACATTGATTATACTCTGAAATACTCCTTTTGATATATTATGTTAAATAAAGCATGTTATTAAAACTAATGTTGCCTGTTTCTTTTTAATATGGCTACTAGAAATTTTTAAATAATAATGGGACTCATTATATTTCTATTGGACAGCACAGCTTTGGACATTGTTGGGAAAATATATACCTGGGTATCAATGTCAGAAGTTTAAGGGAAACCAGTTAAACAACAGAAATACATCCATAATTTCAAAACTATCAAAGAAAAAAGGATAATAAAGAGAGCTGTAAACTTAATATAGGCTGTGTGTTGTGCTTAGTTGCTCGGTCATGTCTAACTCTTTGCAACCCCATGGACTGCAGCCTGTCAGGCTCTTCTGTCCAGGGATGCTAACACAAGAGAAATAATAATTTAAAGACATAGTGTAATGAGAACACAAAATAAAATGGTAGAAGTAACTCTAAATATATCAACAGTCATTACGAATGTAAATTGATTTCGTTTGTCTCCTTAAAGACAGAGAACGTCATATTGGATCAAAACAAAATACAATAGAGTGTTGGGTAGAAGGAACACTCTAAAGCAAAAGAAAAAGGAAAGACTGAAAATAAAATAATGGGAAAAGATACACCAGGCAAATAGGAGCCAAAAGAAAGCTGACATAGAATATTAATATCAGGCAAAATATACCTAAGGCCAAGAAATACTAAAAAGAGATAAAGAGGGACATGAGAAGATGATTAAAGTCACAAATCACCAAAAAGCCTCACCAGTAATAAGCTCTTCATATGTAACTACTAATCTTGAAATAAGTAAAGCAAAAACTGAAAGAATTAGTCTGAATAGAGGAATCACAAAAGGAACGGCTTCATAGTTGTCATGAATATACGAACATTTATTTAAAAAGTTGTCCCTGTGTTGGGTCATAAATGAAAGCCTGAGCAAACTGTGAAATGGATGTAAAGGAGGCCACATCCTCTACCCACAATGCAGCAAAATTAGAAGCAAAATAGCAAAAGCAGACTAACTATAGCTGTAACTTTGAAAACTAAAAAGCACACTTGTTGTAGGAACATTTCTTTTCTAGTCCTTATATTTCCTTCTTTGTGGAGGGAGCTAAATTAGTGTAGCACTCCCAGTCTCTCTCTGTCCCATGGAGGAAGAGTAACTCAGCTGGTCAATGTGGGGAAAATAAAATTGGCTGACTTGCTTTACCAGTGCGTTCTCTTGGCAAAACTCTGTTAGCCTTGGCCCTACTTCATTTTGTACTCCAAGGCCAAATTTGCCTGCTACTCCAGGTATCTCTTGACTTCCTACTTTTGCATTCCAGTCCCCTATGATGAAAAGGACATCTTTTTTGGGTGTTAGTTCTAGAAGGTCTTGTAGGTCTTCATAGAAAGGTTCAACTTCAGCTTCTTCAGCATTACTGGTCGGGGCACAGACTTGGATTACTGTGATAATGAATGGTTTGCCTTGGAAATGAACAGAGATCATTCTGTCGTTTTTGAGATTGCATCCAGTACTGCATTTTGGATTCTTTTGTTGACTATGATGGCCACTCCATTTCTTCTAAGGGATTCTTGGCCACAGTAGTAGATAAAATGGTTATCTGAATTAAATTCACCCATTCCAGTCCATTTTAGTTCACTGATTCCTAGAATGTCGATGTTCACTCTTGCCATTTCCTGTTTGACCACTTCTAATCTACCTTGATTCATGGCCCTAACATTCCAGGTTCCTATGCAATATTGTTCGTTATAGCATTGGACTTTACTTCCATCACCAGTCATACCAACAACTGGGAGTTGTTTTTGCTTTGGCTCCATCTCTTCATTCTTTCTGGAGTTATTTCTCCACTGATCTCCAGTAGCATATTGGGCACCTACCACCTAGGAGTTCATCTTTCAGTGTCCGATATTTTTGCCTTTTCATACTGTTCATGGGGTTCTCAAGGCAAGAATACTGAAGTGGTTTGCCATTCCCTTCTCGAGTGGACCACATTTTGTCAGAACTCTCCACCATGACCCATCTGTCTTGGGTAGTCCTACACGATGAGGCTCACAATTTCATTGAGTTAGACAAGGCTGTGGTCCATGTGATCAGTTTGATTACTTTCTATAATTGTGATTTTCATTCTGTCTGCCCTCTGAGGGATAAGGATGAGAGGCTTATGGAAGCTTCCTGATGGGAGAGACTGACTGTGGGGGAAACTGGGTCTTGTTCTGATGGGTGGGGCCATGCAGTAAATCTTTAATCCAGTTTTCTGTTGATGGTCAAGGCTGTGTTCCCTCCCTGTTGTTTGACCTGAGGCCAAACTATGGTGGAGCTAATGAAGATAATGGCGACCTCCTTCCAAAGGTCCCGTGCACGCACTGCCACACTCAGTGCCCCTGACCCTGCAGCAGGCTGCCGCAGACCCACGCCTCCCCCAGAGACTCCTGGACACTCACGGGCAAGTCTGGGTCAGTCTCTCGTGGGGTCACTGCTCCTTTCTGCTAGGTCCTGGTGCACACAAGGTTCTGTTTGTGCCCTCCAAGAGTCTGTTTCCCCAATCCTATGTAAATTCTGTAATCAAATCCCACAGGCCTCCGAAGTCAAATTCTCTGGGGGTTCTCAGTCCCTTTGCCAGATTCCAAGGCTGGAAAATCAGTTGAGCTATTTCAAATCTTAAAAGATGATGCTGTTAAAGTGCTGCACTCAATATGCCAACAAATTTGGAAAATACTCAGCAGTGGCCACAGGACTGGAAAATGTCAGTTTTCACTCCAATCCCAAAGAAAGGCAATGCTAAAGAATGCTCAAATTACCACACAATTGCACTCATTTCACATGCTAGCAAAGTAATGCTCAAAATTCTCCAAGCCAGGTTTCAACAGTACATTAATGGTGAACTTCCACACGTTCAAGCTGGATTTAGAAAAGGCAGAGGAACCAGAGATCAAATTGCAAACATCCTTGGATCATAGAAAAAGCAAGAGAATTCCTGAAAAACATCTACTTCTGCTTTGTTGACTACGCCAAAGCCTTTTACTGTGTGGATTGCAACAAACTGTGGAAAACTCTTCAAGAGATGGAATACCAGACCACCTTACCTGCCTCCTGAGAAATCTGTATGCAGATCAAGAATCAACAGTTAGAACCGGACATGGAACAACAGACTGGTTCCAAATAGGGAAAGGAGTATGACAAGGCTGTATAATGTCACCCTGCTTATTTAACTTCTATGCAGAGTACATCATGTGAAATGCAGGACTGGATGAAGCACAAGCTGGAATCAAGATTGCCAGGAGAAATACCAATAATCTCAGATACGCAGATGACACCACCCTTATGGCAGAAAGTGAAGAGGAACTAAAGAGTCTCTTGATGAAAGTTAAAGAAGAGGGTGAAGAAGCTGGCTTAAAACTTAATGTTCAAAAAACTAAGATCATGGTATCTGGTCCCATCACTTCATGACAAATAGATGGGGAAACAGTGAAAACAGTGAGAGACTTTCTTTTCTTGGGCTCCAAAATCACTGCAGATATTGACTGCAGTCATGAAATCAAAAGGTGCTTGCTCCTTGGAAGAAACACTATGATCAACCTCAGTTCAGCTCAGTCCCTCAGTTGTGTCCGACTCTTTGCGACCCCATGAATCGCAGCACGCCAGGCCTCCCTGTCTATCACCAACTCCCGGAATTCACTCAGACTCACGTCCATCGAGTCAGTGATGCCATCGAGCCATCTCATCCTCTGTCATTCCCTTCTCTTCCTGCCCCCAATCCCTCCTAGCATCAGAGTCTTTTCCAATGAGTCAACTCTTCGCATGAGGTGGCCAAAGTACTGGAGTTTCAGCTTTAGCATCATTCCTTCCAAAGAAATCCCAGGGCTGATCTCCTTCAGAATGGACTGCTTGGATCTCCTTGCAGTCCAAGGGACTCTCAAGAGTCTTCTCCAACACCACAGTTCAAAAGCATCAATTCTTCATCGCTCAGCCTTCTTCACAGTCCAACTCTCACATCCATACATGACCACAGGAAAAACCATAGCCTTGACTAGACAGACCTTTGTTGGCAAAGTAACGTCTTTGCTTTTGAATATGCTATCTAGGTTGGACATCATAACTTTCCTTCCAAGGAGTAAGCATCTTTTAATTTCATGGCTGCAGTCACCATCTGCAGTGATTTTCGAGCCCCCAAAAATAAAGTCTGACACTGTTTCCACTGTTTCCTCATCTATTTCCCATGAAGTGATGGGACCGGTTGCCATAATCTTCGTTTTCTGAATGTTGAGCTTTAAGCCAACTTTTTCACTCTCCACTTCTTTTGTCAAGAGGCTTTTTAGTTCCTCTTCACTTTCAGCCATAAGGGTGGTGTCATGTGCATAGCTGAGGTTATTGATGTTTCTCCCGGCAATCTTGATTCCAGCTTGTGTTTCTTCCAGTCCAGCATTTCTCATGATGTACTCTGTATATAAGTTAAATAAGCAGGGTGACATTATACAGCCTTGATGTACTCCTTTTCCTATTTGGAACCAGTCTGTTGTTCCATGTCCAGTTCTAACTGTTGCTTCCTGACCTGCATACAAATTTCTCAAGAGGCAGATCAGGTGGTCTGGTATTCCCATCTCTTTCAGAATTGTACACAGTTTATTGTGATCCACAGTCAAAGGCTTTGGCATAGTCAATAAAGCAGAAATAGATGTTTTCTGGAACTCTCTTGCTTTTTTGATGATCCAGCGGATGTTGGCAATTTGATCTCTGGTTCCTCTGCCTTTTCTAAAACCAGCTTGAACATCAGGAAGTTCATGGTTCACATATTGCTGAAGCCTGGCTTGAGAATTTTAGTATTACTTTACTAGCATGTGAGATGAGTGCAATTGTGCAGTAGTTTGAGTATTCTTTGGCATTGCCTTTCTTTGGGATTGGAATGAAAACTGACCTTTTCCAGTCCTGTGGCCACTGCTGAGTTTTCCAAACTTGCTGGCATATTGAGTGCAGCACTTTCACACCATCATCTTTCAGGATTTGGAATAGCTCAACTGGAATTCCATCACCTTCACTACTGTGATAATGAATGGTTTGCCTTGAAATGAACAGAGATCATTCTGTCGCTTTTTTGAGATTGCATCCAGTACTGCATTTTGGATTCTTTTGTTGACTATGATGGCCACTCCATTTCTTCTAAGGGATTCTTGGCCACAGTAGTAGATAAAATGGTTATCTGAATTAAATTCACCCATTCCAGTCCATTTTAGTTCACTGATTCCTAGAATGTCGATGTTCACTCTTGCCATTTCCTGTTTGACCACTTCTAATCTACCTTGATTCATGGCCCTAACATTCCAGGTTCCTATGCAATATTGTTCGTTATAGCATTGGACTTTACTTCCATCACCAGTCATACCAACAACTGGGAGTTGTTTTTGCTTTGGCTCCATCTCTTCATTCTTTCTGGAGTTATTTCTCCACTGATCTCCAGTAGCATATTGGGCACCTACCGACCTAGGGAGTTCATCTTTCAGTGTCCGATATTTTTGCCTTTTCATACTGTTCATGGGGTTCTCAAGGCAAGAATACTGAAGTGGTTTGCCATTCCCTTCTCGAGTGGACCACATTTTGTCAGAACTCTCCACCATGACCCATCTGTCTTGGGTAGTCCTACACGATGAGGCTCACAATTTCATTGAGTTAGACAAGGCTGTGGTCCATGTGATCAGTTTGATTACTTTCTATAATTGTGATTTTCATTCTGTCTGCCCTCTGAGGGATAAGGATGAGAGGCTTATGGAAGCTTCCTGATGGGAGAGACTGACTGTGGGGGAAACTGGGTCTTGTTCTGATGGGTGGGGGCCATGCAGTAAATCTTTAATCCAGTTTTCTGTTGATGGTCAAGGCTGTGTTCCTCCCTGTTGTTTGACCTGAGGCCAAACTATGGTGGAGCTAATGAAGATAATGGCGACCTCCTTCCAAAGGTCCCGCACGCACTGCCACACTCAGTGCCCCTGACCCTGCAGCAGGCTGCCGCAGACCCACGCCTCCCCAGAGACTCCTGGACACTCACGGGCAAGTCTGGGCCAGTCTCTCGTGGGGTCACTGCTCCTTTCTGCTAGGTCCTGGTGCACACAAGGTTCTGTTTGTGCCTCCAAGAGTCTGTTTCCCCAATCCTATGTAAATTCTGTAATCAAATCCCACAGGCCTCCAAGTCAAATTCTCTGGGGTTCTCAGTCCCTTGCCAGATTCCAAGGCTGGAAAATCAGTTGAGCTATTTCAAATCTTAAAAGATGATGCTGTTAAAGTGCTGCACTCAATATGCCAACAAATTTGAAAATACTCAGCAGTGGCCACAGGACTGGAAAATGTCAGTTTTCACTCCAATCCCAAAGAAAGGCAATGCTAAAGAATGCTCAAATTACCACACAATTGCACTCATTTCACATGCTAGCAAAGTAATGCTCAAAATTCTCCAAGCCAGGTTTCAACAGTACATTAATGGTGAACTTCCACACGTTCAAGCTGGATTTAGAAAAGGCAGAGGAACCAGAGATCAAATTGCAAACATCCTGGATCATAGAAAAAGCAAGAGAATTCCTGAAAAACATCTACTTCTGCTTTGTTGACTACGCCAAAGCCTTTTACTGTGTGGATTGCAACAAACTGTGGAAAACTCTTCAAGAGATGGAATACCAGACCACCTTACCTGCCTCCTGAGAAATCTGTATGCAGATCAAGAATCAACAGTTAGAACCGGACATGGAACAACAGACTGGTTCCAAATAGGGAAAGGAGTATGACAAGGCTGTATAATGTCACCCTGCTTATTTAACTTCTATGCAGAGTACATCATGTGAAATGCAGGACTGGATGAAGCACAAGCTGGAATCAAGATTGCCAGGAGAAATACCAATAATCTCAGATACGCAGATGACACCACCCTTATGGCAGAAAGTGAAGAGGAACTAAAGAGTCTCTTGATGAAAGTTAAAGAAGAGGGTGAAGAAGCTGGCTTAAAACTTAATGTTCAAAAAACTAAGATCATGGTATCTGGTCCCATCACTTCATGACAAATAGATGGGGAAACAGTGAAAACAGTGAGAGACTTTCTTTTCTTGGGCTCCAAAATCACTGCAGATATTGACTGCAGTCATGAAATCAAAAGGTGCTTGCTCCTTGAAGAAACACTATGATCAACCTCAGTTCAGCTCAGTCCTCAGTTGTGTCCGACTCTTTGCGACCCCCATGAATTGCAGCACGCCAGGCCTCCCTGTCTATCACCAACTCCCGAATTCACTCAGACTCACGCCCATCGAGTCAGTGATGCCATCGAGCCATCTCATCCTCTGTCATTCCCTTCTCTTCCTGCCCCAATCCCTCCTAGCATCAGAGTCTTTTCCAATGAGTCAACTCTTCGCATGAGGTGGCCAAAGTACTGGAGTTTCAGCTTTAGCATCATTCCTTCCAAAGAAATCCCAGGGCTGATCTCCTTCAGAATGGACTGCTTGGATCTCCTTGCAGTCCAAGGGACTCTCAAGAGTCTTCTCCAACACCACAGTTCAAAAGCATCAATTCTTCATCGCTCAGCCTTCTTCACAGTCCAACTCTCACATCCATACATGACCACAGGAAAACCATAGCCTTGACTAGACAGACCTTTGTTGGCAAAGTAACGCCTTTTGCTTTTGAATATGCTATCTAGGTTGGACATCATAACTTTCCTTCCAAGGAGTAAGCATCTTTTAATTTCATGGCTGCAGTCACCATCTGCAGTGATTTTCGAGCCCCCAAAAATAAAGTCTGACACTGTTTCCACTGTTTCCTCATCTATTTCCCATGAAGTGATGGGACCGGTTGCCATAATCTTCGTTTTCTGAATGTTGAGCTTTAAGCCAACTTTTTCACTCTCCACTTCTTTTGTCAAGAGGCTTTTTAGTTCCTCTTCACTTTCAGCCATAAGGGTGGTGTCATGTGCATAGCTGAGGTTATTGATGTTTCTCCCGGCAATCTTGATTCCAGCTTGTGTTTCTTCCAGTCCAGCATTTCTCATGATGTACTCTGTATATAAGTTAAATAAGCAGGGTGACATTATACAGCCTTGATGTACTCCTTTTCCTATTTGGAACCAGTCTGTTGTTCCATGTCCAGTTCTAACTGTTGCTTCCTGACCTGCATACAAATTTCTCAAGAGGCAGATCAGGTGGTCTGGTATTCCCATCTCTTGAAGAATTTTCCACAGTTTATTGTGATCCACACAGTCAAAGGCTTTGGCATAGTCAATAAAGCAGAAATAGATGTTTTCTGGAACTCTCTTGCTTTTTTGATGATCCAGCGGATGTTGGCAATTTGATCTCTGGTTCCTCTGCCTTTTCTAAAACCAGCTTGAACATCAGGAAGTTCATGGTTCACATATTGCTGAAGCCTGGCTTGGAGAATTTTTAGTATTACTTTACTAGCATGTGAGATGAGTGCAATTGTGCAGTAGTTTGAGTATTCTTTGGCATTGCCTTTCTTTGGGATTGGAATGAAAACTGACCTTTTCCAGTCCTGTGGCCACTGCTGAGTTTTCCAAACTTGCTGGCATATTGAGTGCAGCACTTTCACACCATCATCTTTCAGGATTTGGAATAGCTCAACTGGAATTCCATCACCTTCACTAGCTTTGTTTGTAGTGATGCTTTCTAAGGCCCACTTGACTTCACATTCCAGGATGTTTGGCTCTAGGTCAGTGATCACACCATCGTGATTATCTGGGTGGTGAAGATCTTTTTTGTACAGTTCTTCTGTATATTCTTGCCACCTCTTCTTGATATCTTCTGCTTCTGGTAGGTCCATACCATTTCTGTCCTTTATTGAGCCCAACTTTGCATGAAATGTTCCCTTGGTATCTCTAATTTTCTTGAAGAGATCTCTAGTCTTTCCCATTCTGTTGTTTTCTTCTATTTCTTTGCATTGATCGCTGAAGAAGTCTTTCTTATCTCTTCTTGCTATTCTTTGGACCTCTGCATTCAGATGCTTATATCTTTCCTTTTCTCCTTTGCTTTTTGCTTCTCTTCTTTTCACAGCTATTTGTAAGGCCTCCCCCAGACAGCCATTTTGCTTTTTTGCATTTCTTCCATGGGGATGGTCTTGATCCCTGTCTCCTGTACAATGTCACGAACCTCATTCCATAGTTCATCAGGCACTCTGTCTATCAGATCTAGGCCCTTAAATCTATTTCTCACTTCCACTGTATAATCATAAGGGATTTGATTTAGGTCATACCTGAATGGTCTAGTGGTTTTCCCTACTTTCTTCAATTTAAGTCTGAATTTGGCAATAAGGAGTTCATGATCTGAGCCACAGTCAGCTCCTGGTCTTGTTTTTGTTGACTGTATAGAGCTTCTCCATCTTTGGCTGCAAAGAATATAATCAATCTGATTTCGGTGTTGACCATCTGGTGATGTCCATGTGTAGTCTTCTCTTGTGTTGTTGGAAGAGGGTGTTTGCTATGACCAGTGCATTTTCTTGGCAAAACTCTATTAGTCTTTGCCCTGCTTCATTCTGTATTCCAAGGCCAAATTTGCCTGTTACTCCAGGTGTTTCTTGACTTCCTACTTTTGCATTCCAGTCCCCTATGATGAAAAGGACATCTTTTTTGGGTGTTAGTTCTAGAAGGTCTTGTAGGTCTTCATAGAAAGGTTCAACTTCAGCTTCTTCAGCATTACTGGTTGGGGCATAGACTTGGATTACTGTGATATTGAATGGTTTGCCTTGGAAATGAATAGAGATCATTCTGTCGTTTTTGAGATTGCATCCAAGTACTGCATTTCGGACTCTTTTGTTGACCATGATGGCCACTCCATTTCTTCTGAGGGATTCCTGCCTGCAGTAGTAGATATAATGGTCATCTGAGTTAAATTCACCCATTCCAGTCCACTTTAGTTTGCTGATTCCTAGAATGTCGACGTTCACTCTTGCCACCTCCTGTTTCACCACTTCCAATTTGCCTTGATTCATGGACCTGACATTCCAGTTTCCTATGCAACATTGCTCTTTACAGCATTGAACCTTGCTTCTATCACCAGTCACATCCACAGCTGGGTATTGTTTTTGCTTTGGCTCCATCCCTTCATTCTTTCTGGAGTTATTTCTCCACTGATCTCCAGTAGCATATTGGGCACCTACTGACCTGGGGAGTTCCTCTTTCAGTATCCTATCATTTTGCCTTTTCATACTGTTCATGGGGTTCTCAAGGCAAGAATACTGAAGTGGTTTGCCATTCCCTTCTCCAGTGGACCACATTCTGTCAGATCTCTCCACCATGACCCGCCCATCTTGGGTTGCCCCACGGGCATGGCTTAGTTTCACTGAGTTAGACAAGGCTGTGGTCCTAGTGTGATTAGACTGACTAGTTTTCTGTGAGTATGGTTTCAGTGTGTCTGCCCTCTGATGCCCTCTTGCAACACCTACCATCTTACTTGGGTTTCTCTTACCTTGGGTGTGGGGTATCTCTTCACGGCTGCTCCAGCAAAGCGCAACCATTGCTCCTTACCTTGGACAAGGGGTATCTCCTCACTGCCGCCCTTCCTGACCTTCAATGTGGGATAGCTCCTCTAGGCCTTCCTGCGCCCTCGCAGCCACCGCTCCTTGGACATGGGGCTGGTCCTCCTGGCCGCCGCCCGTGGTCTCCGGTGTGGGGTTGCTCCTCTTGGCTGCTGCCCTTGGGGCATGGGGTCCTCCTGGCTTCTGCCCCTGACCTCGGATGTGGGGTATTAAAAAACAGAAACATTACTTTGCCCACAAAGGTCTGGCTAATCAAAGCTATGGTTTTTCCAGTAGTCATGCATAGATGTGAGAGTTGGACTAAAAAGGAAGCTGAACACTGAAGATGTTATGGTTTTGAGCTGTGGTGTTTGAGAAGACTCTTGTCCCTTGACAGCAAGGAGATCAAACCAGTCAATCCTAAAAGACATCAGTCCTGAATATTCATTGGAAGGACTGATGCTGAAGCTGAAACTCCAATACTTTGGCCACCTGAGGCCAAGAACTGACTGTTTGGAAAAGATCCTGATGCTGGGAGAGATTGAAGGCGGGAGGAGAAGGGGATGACAGAGAATGAGATGGTTGGATGGCATCATTGACTTGTTGGACTTGAGTTTGAGCAAGCTCCAAGAGCTGGTGATGGACAGGGAAGCCTGGTGTGCTGCAGTCCATCGGGTCACAGAGTCGGACATGACTGAGTGACTTAACTAGAAGTAGACTAGAGGATGATTAAAGTCACAAATCACCAAAAGGACTCGCCTGTAATAAGCTTTTTATATGTAACTACTAACCTTGAAATAAGTAAAGCAAAGACTGGAAGACTTAGTTTGATTTGAGGAATCGCAAAAGGATTAGGTTCATAGTTGTCATGAATACATGAACATTTATTTCAAAAAATTGTCCTTGCATTGGATCATAAACGAAAGCCCGAGCAAATTTTGAAGTGGATGTGAAGCAGATCACAACGCAGGTACCTATACTGCTACCTACAGTGCAGCAAAATGAAAAGTCAGCAACAGTAGCAAAGGCACACCAACTATAGCCGTAACTTTGAAAACTAAATAGCACACTTGAGGAATATTTCTTTCCAATCCTTACGTTTCCTTCTTGTGGAGGGTGCCACATTGGTGTAGCACTCCCAGTCTCTCTCTGCCCCATGGAGGAAGAGTAACTCAGCTGGTCAATGTGGGGAAAATAAAATGGACTTTCTTGATTTACCAACTTCCTTCCTCTTCTTGGGAGTGAGCTTCTTATAGGCAGCTCTGTCCCCCATCCACTGCCCACAGCGTCACAGAGACTAGGCTTTAGGCTGCCAAATCCCCATTTTCAAGATTCGTTGTTGTACAGGCACTAAGTCACGTCCGACTGTTTGCAACCCCATGGACTGCAGCGTACCAAGCTTCCCTGTCCTTCACTACCTCCTGGAGTTTGCTCAGACTCGTCCACTGAGTTAGTGATGCTGTGTGACCACCTCATCCTCTGCCTCCCTCTTCTCCTTTTGCCTTCAATCTTTCCCAGCATCAGAGTCTTCCAGCGAGTTGGCTTTTCGCATCAGGTGGCCAAAGTATTGGAGCTTCAGCTGCAGCATCAATCCTTCCAATGAACATTTGGGGTTGATTTCCTTTAGGATTGACTGGTTTGATCTACTTCCTGTCCAAGGGACTCTCAGGAGTCTTCTCCAGCACCACAGTTCGAAAGTGTCAATTCTTCGGCGCTCAGACTTCTTTATGGTCCAACTCTCACATCCATACATGACTGCTAGAAAAATCATAGCTTTGACTACATGGACCTTTGTCAGCAAAGTTATGTCTCTGTTTTTAATATGGTGTTGAAGTTTGTCATAGCTTTCCTTCCAAAGAGCAAGCATCTTTTAATTTCATGGCTGCAGTCACCAGTATTAGAAAACCCATTTGACTGTCACATCTACCGTCATCCTCATCTTCCAACCTTCTCTTAATCAGTTAAAAAAACAAACACAAAACCCTCCCCTCACTCTTCACCTTGTCTCTGAGTTCAGAAACTAGGCATTTGAGAGAGGAAAGGGAAGTTGTTTACTGAGTACCCACGCCCAAAGACATCAACAGAAATTGCAATGGGAATTATGAAATATCTGGTACTGAGGATAAAGAAAAAAATACAAAAAAAGACTTGTAGAATGGAGCCACAATGACACTTGTAGAGAAATATATACTCTTAAGTGCATTTACTCTAAAACAAGAATGATTTAAACATAAAGGAGTAAAGCTTTCAACTAAAGAAGCAAAAAAAAAAAACAGTTGAAGGCCGTAAACAGTAAAAAGCACAAATGAAAAGGAAGCAATCACAAAAATGATCAACAGAGCTAAAAGTTGTTTCTTTGAAAAGGCAATAATACAAACATCAAGCAAAATTAATCAAGGAAAGAAGAAAAAAGGCACAAATATCTAATACTAAGAATGAAAGGAAGACGAAAGTACATATACAGAGGATTTAAGAATCATATGCTAGGAGCAACTTTATGCCACTCTGTATGAAAACATGAAATAGAGAATTTGTAGAAAAATAGAGATGATTAAAGTGTACTCAAGAAGATGAAAAAATAAATACATTAGTGACCATTAAAGGAAAAAAATTAGTATTTTAAAAATCACCCCTATAAACTGGTGGCTGCGGTTGACATGGGAACTCTACTCAGTACTCTGAAATGGCCTACGTGGAAAAAGAATCTAAAAACCAGTGGATATATGTGTATGTATAACAGATTCGTGTTGCTGTACACCTGAAGCTAAGAAAACATTTTAAATCAACTATACACCAATAAAAGTATTTTACAAAGTCACCCCTTTCCACCTCCCCAAGGAAACCACATAGACAGTGGAGAGGAATGAGACAGGGCTATTCCTTAGAAGCAGGCAGGAACGGCTGGAGACCTGGACGACCTCGCTGAGGTGTGCTCCATTCCTGCCCTTGTCACTATTTGCTTTCACACTTGAGCTCACAGGGCTTCCCAGGGGGCTCTAGCAGTAAAGAACCCGCCTGCCAACACAGGAGATAAAAGAGATGAGGGTTCCATCCCCTGGCGGGGAAGATCCCTGGAGGAGGGCATGGCTACCCACTGCAGTATTCCTGCCTGAAGAATCCCATGGACAGAGGAGCCTGGAAGGCTGTAGTCCATGGGGTTGCAAAGAGTTGGACACGACTGAAGTGACTTAGCATGCATGCATGCACTGAGTTCATAAGTTTCCAGTATTCCTGAGCACAGGCACTGAGTTCATAAGTTTCCAGTATTCCTGAGCACATGCACTGAGTTCATAAGTTTCCAGTATTCCTGAGCACATGCACTGAGTTCATAAGTTTCCAGTATTCCTGAGCACATGCACTGAGTTCATAAGTTTCCAGTATTCCTGAGCACAGAAATCCTGAGCTGGATTTCTGCCATAGGTGTAGCCCGAATACAAGCAGAGATACCACATGTCCCATTCTACTTTGAGAAATAAACGCTGCAAGAAATACCATAGGAGTGGAGAGTTCCCTGGTGGTCCAGTGGTTAGGATTTGGTGCTTTCGCTGCTGTGGCCTGGGTTCAATGCCTGGTCAGGGAACTGAGATCCTGCAAGCCACGTGGCACGGCCAAAAAAAGAAAGAAGTAATGTAGCGGTGGCGTGATGTCTTACCCGGTCTTAGGACTCCCCGGCACGTATATGCTCTTCAAAATCCCACATTTGGGGCCTGACTCTCCTTCTCTGTTTTTCTTTTTAAAGAGCTTATTTATTTATTTCATTTTGGCTGTGCCAGGGCTTTCTCTAGTTGCGGCTGCCGTGTTTGGACTTCTCGTTTCAGTGGCTTCTCTCGTGGCGGAGCACAGGCTCTAGGCGCAGGGGCTTCAGTAGTTGTGGCCCACGGGCTTAGCTGGCCCGAGGCTCGTGGAATCCTCTCTCACCAGGGATGGAGCCCGGGTCCCGTGCATTGGCAGGTGGAGTCTCAACCGCTGTACCACCAGGGAAGCCCCCTCTCTCTTTCTCTGCCTTTCAAACAGCTCCATAGGGTCCCTCATTACGGGCCGGTCCTGTTCTTTCTTTTTTATTGCCACACCAACCTAATCCTGAACTGAAGGTCAGACTGTGGTCCCAGCAGTTCCGTCCCTGGATGAATCCAATTTTCTAATGCCCTCCCGTCATGTAGTTTGAACATGATGGAAGCAGGGGTAAGTCACAATCAGGAAAGCAGTAACCAGTTGAATGTATGCAATAAATATATTTTCAGTCAATAACTATGTGATTGGGGCTTCTTAATGAACGAAGTGGAGAAGCTCTAAACTTCAGACTAATCCTTTATCACTGCTCCTGCCTGTGGTTCTAAGATGTGCAGAGGATCTCAGGTCTCCATGCCAACCACCCAATCCCATTACCCTCAACCCCCCACCACGTCCTGAGAAATGCTGACCAATGGCCCAGCCTCTGCCTGGCCCACAGTTGGCCCTTGCTCAATATACGGTGGATCACCTTCCCCCCAACCCCATGCCAACACAGAGTTTAGCCCAGCAGCACCTCCTCCAGGAGGAAATTTCCTCTATTAGAAGGCAGAAGTGGAGAAGTTCTAAACTTCAGACTAATTCTTCAGAGGATTACTGAACTCGGAGTTTGAAGGGACACAGAGAAGGCAATGGCACCCCACTCCAGTACTCTTGCCTGGAAAATCCCATGGACAGGGGAGCCCAGTAGGCTGCAGTCCATGGGGTCGCTAAGAGTCCAGCATGACAGAGCGACTTCACTTTCACTTTTCACCTTCATGCATTGGAGAAGGAAATGGCAACCCACTCCAGTGTTCTTGCCTGGAGAATCCCAGGGACGGGGGAGCCTGGTGGGCTGCCGTCTATGGGGTTGCACAGAGTCGGACACGACTGAAGCGACTTAGCATAGCATAGCATACTCAGGGATCCACTCACTTCTCAGATGAGAAGTATAAAGGTCAAGATGGGCCTGCCTGATAGCTCAGTTGATAAGGAATCCGCCTGCAATGCAGGAGACCCCAGTTCAATTCCTGGGTCTGGCAGCTCTGCTGGAGATGGGATAGGCTACCACTCCAGTATTCTTGGGATTCCCTTGTGGGTCAGCTGGTAAAGAATCCACCTGCAATGCGGGAGACCTGGGTTGAATCCCTGGGTTGGGAAGATCCCTTGGAGAAGGGAAAGGCTACCCACTCCAGTATTTTGGCCTGGAGAATTCCATGGACTACAGTCCATGGAGTAGCAAAGAGTTGGACATGGCTGAGCGACTTTCACTTAGTGAATGAATGTTCACAGAGCATTCGGGATACTTGGGTGAATAGCCCACTGAAAGAGACTAGTGTTTCTTCCCTATTAGCACTGATATTTTAAGGCATTCATATCGATCAGTGTATAGTTCTTCGGTGTATTCTTTCTACCTCTTCTTAATTTCTTCTGCTTCTGTTAGGGCCTTGCTATTTCTGCCCTTTATTGTGCCCATATTTACATGAAATGTTCCCTTGGTATCTCCAGTTTTCTTGAAGAGATGTCTAGTCTTTCCCATTCTATTGTTTTCCTCTATTTCTTTGCGTTGTTCACTTAAGAAAGCTTTCTTACATCTCCTTGCTATTCTCTGAAACTCTGCATTCAGTTGGGTATACCTTTCCCTTTCTCCCTTACCTTCTGTTTCTCTTCTTTCCTCTGCTATTTATAAGGCCTCCTCAGACAACCACAAATGCCTTCTTGCATTTCTTTTTCTTTGGGATGGTTTTGGTCACCGCCTCCTGTACAATGTTATGAACCTCCGTCCGTAGTTCTTCAGTGATTGACCCGTGCGATAGATCCCAGGAGGTTACATTTGCTGGAAGTGTACATGAAAATTAGTGTGTGACTTTGTGTGACCCCCCACCTCTCTGCACACCCCTCTTTCTTCCTCCCTTCTTCCAGAAACATCAAGGGTCTGGGAGAACCGCTCTTGTGTGAATAAGGCTCTCATAGACGCCTCGCATTTGCCTCTTAGACTGAGAACTAGACCTTGGGATGGGAAAGCCATGAGGGCGGGCTCGTTTCTCTCTTACTCGAGACTGTACCCCACTCCCTGGCACGGGGCTGCCTGCATCAACTAGAAGCCTAATAAGTCTGGTCAAATGCGTGAGCGCAGAACGTTAGACTTGCTTCAACGTCAGGGTCACAGCCGATTAGTCTCCCAGCTTCTTGGACTAGGAGACCTGGAGAGGGGAGTGGCACCCACACCGTTCAGGTGCAAAACTGAGACACTGGGGCTTCATCCTGTGAGGACCCAGAAGACTGCGACCTGGGCTGACTTAGGCTTCATTCTACCCTTCCCCCACCCTTCCACCCTCCTCCCCTCTCGTCCCTCCCCCACCTTAGGAAATTCCAGCTGGAAATTTTGGCAGAGGCCACAGTCCATGGGGTCGCAAAGAGTCGGACACTAAGCACAGCACAGCAAGGCAGTTCTCTGATAAGCCTCTGGGTGAAAACCTGGGTCCTTTTATGTAATTTTAGCTCAGTTGGTAAAGAATCTGCCTGCAGTGCAGGAGACCTGGGTTCAATCCCTGGGTTGGGAAGACCCCCTGGAGAAGAAAATGGCAACCCACTCCAGTATCCTTGCCTGGAAAATCCCATAGACAGAGAAGTCTGGTGGGCTGCAGTCTGTGGGGTGGCAAAGAGTCGGGCACGACTGAGCGACTAACACTTTATGTAATTGCTGTTCTCCCCAGTCGCCTTCCATCTCCTCTCAAAAGTTCCATGGAACTCACATGTTGGGGGGTCATCACTTCACTGGGGCGGGGATGCAGCCCGTGATGACTGAGAAAGAGCTTCAGCAGGTGGCTGGGCCCCAGCCCTCTTTGGACCACTGTTCCCCTGCCACCGTTTCTTCCCTGTGGATTGGAAGAATCCAAGATGCCCTCCGGCTCTGGTTCCGGTACGCTAGGAAGAATCCAAGATGCCCTCCGGTTCTGGTTCCGGTACGCTAGGATTGCCTTCTTTTATGGATCACACTCCTTAGCAACGGGTTTTGAGCAAGTCGCCAAAGCATCTGCTAGTTCATCTATAAAATAGGTACCTTACCGGAGGCAGCCTGTCAGCTAGAGTGGATTCTCACCCCTTGCTGGGGGCTCGTTGGGTCCACCTGGGAGGTGGCCCCTGGCACTTAGTTAGGAGTTCAGACCTTAGTGTCTGGCAAGGCTGGCTTTGGGTTCCAGCCTCATCAAGGACTGACTGTATGACAACTTAAACTCTCTGACCCTCAGTTTCCTCATCTGTGAAAAAACAACCTTAATAGATCCTTACTTCCCTGTTAGGACACCAGATCCACAAGCTCATAGCACATGTTAAGTGTCTACTCAGTGCTATCACTTTGCTGGTGGCTGAGAGCTGCAGGGGTCAAGGCGACCACACTGGCCTGGAGCAAGTCACCAGAGACAGAGCTGGGATTCCATTTGATTGCAGACCAGTTCTTTTTCTTTTTTTGGAATTTCTGACACCAAACGACCCTTTTGAATCATTCTTTCTTTTCTTTTTATAAAGTGAAGTATAGTTAATCAAACCAATCAGTTATAAAGGAAATCAACCCCGAATATTCATTAGAAGGACTTGCTGGAACGGAATCCAATACTTTGGCCACCTGATGCTAAGAGCCGAATCACTGGAAAAGACCCTGATGCTGGGAAAGATTGAAAGCAAAAGAAGAAGGAGGCGGCAGAGAATGGTTAGATAGCATCACTGACTCAATGGACATGAATTTGAGCAAACTCTGGGACATAGAGGAGGACAGAGGAGCCTGGTGTGCTGCAGTCCAAGGTGTCGCAAAAGTAGGACACAACTTAGTGACTGAATAACAACTAGTTAATTTACCATGTTGTGTTAGTTTCTGATTCAGTTTTATACATATACATAACTTCCCAGGTAGCATTAGTGTAAAGAACCCACCTGCCAATGCAGGAAATATAAGAGACATGGGTTTGATCTCTGGATCAGGAAGATCTCCTGGAGGTGGGCATAGCAATCCACTCCAGTATTTTTGCCTGGAGAATCCCATGGGCAGAAGAGCTTGGTGGGCTACAGTCCATAGGGTTGCAGAGTTAGACACCACTGAAGTGACTTAGCATGCATATATTTATTCTTTTTCATATTCTTTTCCATTATGGCTTGCTGCTGCTACTAAGTCGCTTCAGTCGTGTCCGACTCTGTGCAACCCCATAGACGGCAGCCCACCAGGCTCTCCTGTCCCTGGGATTCTCCAGGCAAGAGCACTGGAGTGGATTGCCATTTCCTTCTCCAATGCATGAAAGTGAAAGGTGACAGTGAAGTCGCTCAGTCATGTCCGACTCTTAGCGACCCCATGGACTGCAGCCCACCAGGCTCCTCCATCCATGGGATTTTCCAGGCAAGGGTACTGGAGTGGGTTGCCATTGCCTTCTCCGATTATAGCTTATTACAAGATATTGAATATGGTTCCCAGACCAATTCGTGAGGCCCTGGGGAGGGCCACCAAGGCAGCAGTGAGCCCTGCATGTTCTTGACCCCCCACCCTGTCCCTGCCCCACTTGCCCTTGGGCCATTTTCTGAGAAGCCCAGGACCCCATGGGCCCCCAAGCTTCTGTAAGGGTCTGACTGATTTCTGGCAGGGACCAGCCTGACAAGCCTCCATCCCACCTGATCTGTCTTCCCTCCCTGGTCTGTGCTGCTGGGTTCACAGAGATCGGCCTCCCCGCCCTGGGAGGCAGCAGCAGATCCTGCCCACTGCTTTGCTGCCTCAGAGAAAACCCTGTTCCAGCTCAGTGGCAGGAGAGGCGATCCAGGGTAACAGCTCCCCGAGCCAAGTGACCCAGCTTCCCCAGATCCCCGGGTTAAAGGAGAACTGCAGCCTTGACCTTGGCTGGTCCCTGTTGCGCGTGTGCCTTGGAGAAATCACGCTTTGAGCTGTAGATGTGTGCGCACCGTGACACACCAGCCAGCCCCACCCCACATCACCCTGCCTTCTGAAGCCTTGCTAAGACTTCTGCAGTGGAGAATCTTGCCATGCACTTGAGTTATTATTGGTGGACTCCTCCAGAGCCCTCACAGTAATAAAATGTCCCACTGAGTGAGTGCCATTCTGAACGGTGCCAAGAACTACTGGTATCTCTCCTTCAATCCACCCAGGCAAGCCTGAGGAAGTGGCTCTTACTGCTATTCTATCCCTGTTTGACAGCTGGGCAGACGGGGGTTGTGAGGGTAGCTTGCCCAAGGACACATCCGGCCAGGAAGTGGAAAGCAAAATTTAAACCCTTATCCACTGGACTCCAGGTTTTGACTTCCTTACTGGGCAGCCTCCACCCTGCCTGCTGGGACCCGAGTTCCCTGAGGGCTGAGGCTGCTTCTGGTGCTGCCTCCAGGGCCCAAGGCAAGGCCCAGAAACTGGTTGACATCTAGTTGGCATCGAATTAATACAGTGTCTACCGAGAGAACCAGTTCAATGAAAGAAAGAGCGTATCTCACCAGATAGATGGGTGTGTGGTCAGAAGCTCTTCAACTCCCGGACCGGCGGGACCCCAGGTCCTGCGGAGTTTTGACATCACTCCCTAAACCCTATGCTGGATAGGACTCAAGGGTGTAAACTAGAAAGTAGAGGTGGTAATAGGGAGCCACAGATGGTGTGGGAGCAGGGTAGTGGTGAACGCAGTGCAGACCGACACTGCTTATCCTATGCAAGTGGGTACTGGAGGAAACAGCCCAGTTCTCAGAGAAGTGGACAGACTCGGCGAGCCACGAGGGAAGACGAGGACAGACTCAAGAGTCGACCCCACTTCCCAAGTCACTGTGAACACGCTGGATCCATCCGGTCAGTCCTCTCCGCAGGGCCTGGCCCCAGTCATCCAATGGCCTTCTTAGGGAGAAGGGGACGGTCAGCGGGGAGGCCTGGAGATTAAGATTTGGGAAAGTGGGGTTCTTTCATCTGCCTTCTGCGGCTGTGATGGAGGCTGTGGAGGAGAGTTGACGCCCCAGAGCTCAGGGGCTGGGCACGCGGAACACGGATGCTCGGGCTCGGCTCACCGGGTAGGTAGGGCGCACGCTTCAGGCGCACAGGCTAGGGGTCTCCAGTTGGGATGCATAGGGCTGGGGTGCAGGGACCCGGGTGCACAGGCTGGGGAGCACTAGACTGGGGCGCTCGGGCCGGAGTTCAAGGGCCTGGGCACCCACTGGGGCGCAGCACCCGGGGCGCACCGGGGAGCCGATCCCCGCGCCCTCGCGGCCGGGACGCCCGGCTGCTACAGGAGGTACCGCTCGCGCCGCCGGTGTGTAACCTGATATTTTTCAGCACGGCCCCCCAGAGGAATTTTTCCATTACCCAGGCAGCGCCGCACGCCGCAGCCTTTCCTCTCGGCCCGCCTGGCTTGCCCGCCGCCCCCCGCCATCCCCCGCCCCGCGCAGCCCCTCCGGGCCGCGGAGCCGAGGCACTTTGTGCAAATGTAACCTTTCCGCAGGCCCCGCCTCCGCCAGGAAGCTGCGCGCCGGGTTGCCAGGAACGCGGCTCGGCGCACTTGGAGCTGGAAGGCGGCCCGTTAATCAGCGGCGGCTGACAGAAAATCAGACAGCCCGGGCGGCCGGCCGGCCTCGGGCCTCTCCCTCCCGGCGCCTCCGCGCCTCGCTCGCTGCGCGCCGGCTCTTTGTTCCCCCGGCTCGCCCTGCTCTTCCCGGCGAAGGGCTGCGTCTCTCCATCACGCCCCCTTTCCCTCCCCGATGCTCCGTCCTCTCCTCCCTTGCTTCCCGCTCTCTCCCCATCCTGTCAGATTGCCTCGACCTCGCTTCCTTTCCTTCTCCTGGACCGCAGCACGTCAAAGTAGAGGCGCTCACTCACCCCGTTCTTCGCCAGCCTCTTGTGGGGAGGTTGGGCTCCCCAGAGTGTGCCTCTTGGTAACATCTTCCCCACCATCCCGCCTCCCCCTCGCCGGGATCTCAGAGCTGGCCCGCGCCCCAGATAGAAGGATCTTAGGCAGAGCTTTATGAATGACCTTAGGGTGGAGGAATGCATGAAATCCTTGAAATGATATGTCCCACTCTGGGTGCTTGGCGAGGTGGCGGGTAGCGGGTGGGATGTCCAAAGGTTTCGTGGGTTTTTCAAAGTAGTCAGTGACTCAGAAAAGTTAGAAATCACAGCCCTAGAGATGCTTCCCTTGCATCTTCATCATTCAGCACGTATTTATGGAGACCCGCTACAGGCCAGGTGCGCGCCAAGTCCCGCAGCTACAGCCGTGAACTCCAGAGGAGGACTCTCATATTAGAAATACTACATGCAAATGACATTACAGGTGCCCCGGAGCTACGCAGTCACTGGGGAGAGGCTGAGCGCAGTGATAGGTGAGCCCAGTCTGGGCTGGGGCAGGGGTGGTGTCTGAGGACTTCATAGGTCCCTAGGTCCTACTCAGCTTGCACTCCAGCCTCCCCACTGCAGAGCAGGGGCCAGGCCAAGGCAGCTCTTCTCCGCTGTGTTCCCACAGTCACCATAAAAAGTAGTCAAAGCATGCTGGGCGGGAGGAGGAGGGGGGAGCCGGGGACCCTAGGACCCCCACCCTGTGCTCTCTCCAAGGCAGTAGAGCTGGCAGAGTGACTGACCCAAAAGTCACGTGTTCTATGTGGACAGTCTCAAAACGTGAGTGTGGGTTTGTTTTCTTTTTAGTGTTTATTTGGCTGCGCTAGGTCTTTGTTGCTGCATGCTACATGTTGCAGCATGTGGGCTCTAGTTCCCGGACCAGGGATCGAACCCAGGCCCCCTGCATTGGGAACGTGGAGTCTTAGCCACTGGACCACCAGGGAAGTCCTTGGGTTTGTTTAGTAGTAAGAACACTTGCTAGCATCCATGGAGCGACTGCTCTGCAGCAGGCGCCGAGCTAAGCGTTTTACATGCATCATCTTTCATTCGATTATTCCTTCGCTTGCCAGGCACCCTGCCAGACGTTGGCAAGGGGCACTCCTTGCCCTCATGGAGCTCACAGTCTGCTAGAGCAGAGACAATAGACAATGATGTCACAGCCAGTGACAGGGGCTGGGAATGAAATATGCAAGGTAATGAGAGAGACAGCAAGCAGTGTGTATGACAGGAGGCAGGTGGTAGCTATGCTGGCTAGGGATAGTCAAGGAGGCCATCCCCGAGGAAGGGGTATTCAAACAATAGAAAGGGGCGAGCAGAAGCTGGTCCCCTGAAGGGCTGGTTCCCTGAAGAGCCAAAAAGGAACTTCCCAAGCAGAGGGAGCAGTCCACAAAACGTTCTACCATTCTTACAACTACGTTGGGAGATGGATGCCACTACTGTGCCCATTTTACAGATGAGGAAACTGAGGCTCAAAAAATAGAATTCCTTCTGGCCTGAGGTTACCCCGCTAGGAACAAGCAAAGCAGGTCCTGGAATCCAGGCCTTCCCCCCAACACTTTCCACTTTCTCCTCCTGCTCCCCCACTCTCCACCTCCTTCCTGGTCAGCAGGCCCTCTGTGGAGAGAGCAGTGGGTGGCAGTATTCAGTGCAAAGTGCTCTACTCTGGACCAGGAGGCCTGAGTTCTAGTCCCTTCTCTGCCTCTCCCCGCAGGGTGACCTTCGGCAGTTCATCTACTCTCTCTGGAGCTTGGTTTCCCCCTCTGTTATAAGGATGATAAAGGCATGCCTGTCACAAGGTCGCAGTCCAGTGAGGTCAAGGGCATGGAGTGTTTAGCAGAAACATTGCACACAGAATGGAGAAGGCAATGGCACCCCACTCCAGTATTCTTGCCTGGGAAATCCTGTGGGCCGAGGAGCCTGGCGGGCTGCAGTCCAGGGGGTCGAAAGAGTCGGACACGACTTAGTGACTAGACCAGCACCACCTGCACCCAGGAAGTGACGCCAGATTAAATGAAGGGTCGGAACTGAAGTAGGTGGTTTCTGGGACTTCCCTGGTGGCCCAGTGGCTAAGATTCTGTGCTCCCAAAGCAGGGGGCCCAGGTTCGATCCCTGGTCCGGGAACTAGATCCCACATGCTGCAACTAAAGATCCCACGAGCCGCAATTAAGATCTGGCTCAGCAAAATAAATAAATACTAAAAAGGAAAAAACCTGGTGAAAATGAGACAGGATTTTTTGTTGCTGTGAACGCCAATGCTAAAGGGCCTGTGGTGAAGCTGCCCGATGCTCCCTCCTCACTCACCTTCCCAAGCACCCAGCCTTTGTCTAACTGTCCACAAGCTGCCCCAGTGATGCTGTTTGCACGTCTGCCCATAAGAGGTGGCAGGGAGATTTTGCTCATGGCACCCCTGGCCTCTTTTTTTTTTTTTAAAAAGAATTTATTTTTTACAATCCTCCTCCCACTCCTGTGCTCCTGGGCTGGATACAGGAGAGATGAAGGGCAAGGAATCCCTGAGGAGGATGGGGAACTAAATTCTCAGGCTGCAGAAAGAGGAATCACAGTTGGTGGTTAATTTCCAGTGTGCACTTGGAGCCAGGCAGACCTCAGGTCTGTGAATGACCTCCACCCTCTTGTCTATAAAATGAGGGTGATGAAAAGAGCACTTCCTTTGTAGCTGATCATGTTGGAAAGGTCTTAGCCAGTTCCTGGCCCCAGAGAAGGCTCTGCTCTTGTCGGTGAACCTTTTTTATGGTGGTGTTTCTGCCCTGGGAGGTTGGGAAGACAGGACGGAGGGGGCACCATGTGAGCTGAGCACTGTAGGACAAAGAACTGGAGGGCTTAACGGAAGGGAATGACATCAGGAGCTTGGGATGAAGACATGCACACTACTGTATATAAGATAACCAGTGAAACCGATGGTATAGCACAGGGAGCTCTAGCCAATACTGTGTGATAACTTATATGAGAAAAGATTCTTAAAATAACCCAGCAAATATAGGGGACTTCCCTGGTGGTACAGTGGTTAAGAATAACTAATTAATTAATTTAAAAAAAGAACGCATGTATAACTGCACCACTTGCTGTACATCTGAAACTAACACAATCTGTAAATCAACTCTACTCCAATAAAATGAAAATATTTTAAAACAACAAAAAAAGAGGGACTTCCCTGCTGGTCCAGTGGTTAAGAACCCACCTGTCAGTGCAGGCGACATGGGTTCGACCCCTGATCTGGGAAGACCCCCACATGCTGAGGAGCAACTGGGCCCGTGAGCCACAACCACTGAGTCCACACCCTAGAGCCCGTGCTCTGCAACGAGAGACGCCACCACCATGAGAAGCCCGTGCACCCCAACGGAAGAGGAGCCCCGTCTTGCTGCAACTAGAGAGCCTGCCTCGCGATGAAGACCCAGCATACCCCAAAACAAATAAATAATACAACTTTTAAAAAAAGAAGAAGAAAGGGATCTGCAGCAGAGAAGCCCCTAGGGAATGGCAGACAGGCAAGGGGGAGCTGAGGAGCGGGGAGAGGGGTGGGACTGGATCTGAGCAGTCTCAGGGCACCCTGGGCAAGCCCCCTGGACAACTGGCTGTCTTTCACACGCTGCTTCAGTGAGGATGCTTCTGGCTGCAGGTAACAGGCATCCTGACTCAGGGTGGTTTGCTAAGTCGCTTCAGTCGTGTCCGACTCTTTGCGACACCTGGACAAAACATGCAGCCCAGCGTGGGGCCAGCTCCCAGGCTAGGGCTGTCCCTTCTTCACCCAGAGCTGAATCCTCAGGGAACTGTGGAGGCCACCTGGTTTCTTCCTGGAATCCAGCAGGAGGGAAAGAGGGCCTCCCACAGCCAGAGGAGAGTGAAAACGCTGGCTTAAAACTCAACGTTCAAAAAATGAAGATCGTGGCATTTGGTCCCATCACTTCATGGCAAATAGATGGGGAAAAAATGGAAACAGTGACAGACCTTATTTCCTGGGCTCCAAAATCACTGTGGATGGTGACTGCAGCCATGAAATTAAAAGACGCTTGCTCCTTGGAAGGAAAGCTATGACAAACCTAGACAGCATATTAAAAAGCAGAGACATCACTTTGCTGACAAAGGGTCGTCTAGTCAAAGCTATGGTTTTCCCAGTAGTCATGTATAGATGTGAGAGTTGGACCATAAAGAAAGCTGACACTGAAGAATTGATGCTTTTGAACTGTGGTGCTGGAGAAGGCTGCTGAGACTCCCTTGGAAACAAGGAGATCAAACCAGTCAATCCTAAAGGAGATCAGTCCTGAGTATTCTTTGGAAGAACTGATGTTGAAGCTGAAGCTCCAATACTTTGGCCACCTGATGCGAAGAGCTGACTCACTGGAAAAGACCCTGATGCTTAGAAAGACTGAGGGCAGGAAAAGGGGGCGACAGAGGACGAGATGGTTGGATGGCATCATCGACTCAATGGACATGAGTTTGAACAAACTCCAGGAGACAGTGAAGGACAGGGAAGCCTGGGGTCTGCATGCTGCAGCTCATGGGGTCACAAAGAGTCAGACACGACTGAGCGACTGAACAACAACACAGCCTAGGTCTCCAGGAGATGGCCTGGAGCTGGGGTAATCCCAAACCAGTGCTGCTACACACTGGGGAAGGTTGGAGGCACCACACACATCAAGAAGAAGGGTCTTTTGTTTTACAAAGACCATTAACCTTAGGGTCAAGGGCTGGGAGCCTGATCTCTACCCCTTCCCAGGCTCGCAGCATGATGGGCTGGGTCCACCTCACCTCAATGTCCACAATGTCCAGCACAGGGCCTGGCATGGAGTGAGTGCTCCATGAGGACTTGGTAAATGAATGCTGAATGGTGCCCTATTTCTGTAAGTTCAGAGAATCAGGAGAGAGCAGCCATCAGTTAAATAAACAAGCCTTCAGACCAGGATTTCTCAGGACAGTGTCTGGAATCACTAGGAGGATGAGTGACAGGCTGAATAACTCCTAAAGACACCAGGTCATAGTCCCTGAAACCTGTGAATGCTTCCTGATAAAGCAAAGGGGGTGCTGCAGGTATGATTAAATGAAGGATCCTGAGATGGGGGAAGTTATCCTGGATCATCTGGACAGCCCCTAAATGGAATCATAACTGTCATTATAAGAGGAAAACACAGGAGATTTGATGGGAGGAAAGGTGATTTGAAGACAGAAGCAGAGACTGGAGTGATGGGGCCACAAGCCAAGGAACGCCAGCAGCCTCCGGAAGCTGGAAGAGACAAGGAACAGATTCTCCCCTGGGGCCTCCAGAAGGAACTAGCCCTGCTGAACTTGTCTGAGCCCAGTAGGACTCAGTTTGGACTTCGGTCTTTGGAACCACGAGAGGATAAATTTCTGTTGTGTTAATATTAAGCCACCCAGTCTGAGGTCAGGTATTACTGCAGCCCTAGGAAACAAAGATGGGATGGCTATTAAAATGCAGATTGCTGTTGTTTAGTCGCCAAGTTGTATCGGACTCTTTGCACCCCATGGATTGTTGCCTGCCAGGCTCCTCTGTCTATGGGATTCTCCAGGCAAAGAATACTGGAATGGATTGCCATTTCCTTCTCCAGGGGTCTCGAGCCAGGGCCCGAACCCAAGTCTCCTCCACTGGCAGGCGGATTCTTTACTGCTGAGCCACCAGGAAAACCCTACAATCCATGTTAAGTTCAGTTCAGTTCAGTTGCTCAGTCCTGTCTGACTCTTTGTGACCCCATGGACTGCAGCATGCCAGGCTTCCCTGTCCATCACCAACTCCCAGAGCTTGCTCAAACTCATGTCCATCGAGTTGGTGATGCCATCCAACCATCTCATCCTCTGTTGCCCCCTTCTCCTCCTGCCTTCAATCTTTCCCAGCATCGGGGTCTTTTCAAATGAGTTGGTTCTTCACATCAGGTGGCCAAAGTATTGGAGCTTCAGCTTCAGCATCAGTCCTTCCAATGAATATTCAGGACTGATTTCCTTTAGGATGGACTGGTTGGCTCTCCTTGCAGTCCAAGGGACTCTCAAGAGTTCTCCAACATCACAGTTTAAAAGTATCAATTCTTTGGCACTCAGCTTTCTTTTCTTTCTTTGTGGTCCAACTCTCACATCCATACATGACTACTGGAAAAACCACAGCTTTGACTATACAAGAACTTTGTCAGTAAAGTAATGTCTCTGCTTTTTAATATACATCTAGGTTTGTCATAGCTTTTCTTCCAAGGAGCAAGGAGAATGGAAATCACAATTACAAAAAACTGACCAAACTGATCACTTGGATCACAGCCTTGTCTAACTCAATGAAACTGTGAGCCATGCCGTGTAGGGTTACCCAAGACGGACGGGTCATGGGGGAGAGTTCTGACAAAATGTGGTCCACTGGAGAAGGGAATGGCAAACACCAGTATTCTTGCCTTGAGAACCCCATGAATAGTAGGAAAAGGCAAAAACACATGACACTGAAAGATGAACTCCCCAGGTTGGGAGGTGCCCAATATCCTATTGGAGAAGAGTGAAGAAAGCACTCCAGAAAAATGAAGAGATGGAGCCAAAGCAAAAACAATGCCAAGCTGTGGGTGTGACTGGTGATGGAAGCAGAGTCCGATGCTGTAAAGAACAATATTGCTTAGGAACCTGGAATGTTAGGGCCACGAATCAAGGCAAATTGGAAGTGGTCAAACAGGAGATGGCAAGAGTGAACGTCGACATTTTAGGAATCAGTGAACTAAAATGGACAGGAATGGGCAGATTTAATTCAGATCGACCATTATATCTACTACTGTGGGCAAGAATCCCTTAGAAGAAATGGAGTAGCCCTCACAGTCAACAAAAGAGTCCGAAATGCAGTATTTGGGTGCAATCTCAGAAAACAACAGAATGATTTCCGTTCGTTTCCAAGACAAACCATTCATTCTCACAGTAATCCAAGTCTATGCCCCAACCAGTAATGCTGAAGAAGCTGAAGTTGAACGGTTCTATGAAGACCTACAAGGCCTTCTAGAACTAACACCCTAAATCCACATTACTGGGTTCCAAACTAGAAACACGGAATGCTGGGCCAGAGACTCTGCATCTTAAGCGAGTTCTTCCTCCTCCTCCCCTGCCCTGCACACTGAAGCATGAGAAAGCAGCTCTGCCTCAGAACAGAAAGGTGACTGGGACTTGACTCACACAGGAGAACACGGCTCATGGCAGCCTGTTTGCGACCCAGAGGACCCAGTCCTGTGAAACTCACCAGCTCTCCCAGGAGCCCTGCCCCAAGGCCACAGATATGCCGGTCCTGACCTGGGCCTGCCTGGGCCCCCTTCTCCTCTCATTTATCGTTCCCCTCATCTACAAGTCTTCAGCATCCCTCATCACAAATCATAGCACCAGATTGCAGTTCCCCTGCTAAGGGCTGCAAGAGCCCACAACCAAGGCAAGATCGGTCCTATCCTAACCATCAGGGTTCCCAAATTATTCCTGGCACACACGAGGGCTCAGCAAACACGTGACTGTGTTCTTGATGTCACTGACCCTTCTGTACCCCCCAGATGTTCTGGTAGTTAGTGAGACAGAAGCTGGGCAAGAGCTGGGAGGCTGGTCCTCTGGTCCCAGCCCCTCCTGTAGCAGCAGGCCAGACCCCCAGATGCTACACAGGAATGAAGGCAGAGCTCCTCCATCCCCCACCCCCACGCCACGGGACCCTGTGTGGCCTGCCAGCAGGTAAACAGAGGAGGAATCTGGGGAGGAAGAACCCACAGCAGCCTGGCTCTTCAGGGCTGGAAGGGAGGGGAGTGGAGGGGACCCAGCACTGCCTTTCCTTTGGGACACTGCTTCTCATCTGTGCCCGCCTCTAAGCAGCTGGGGACTGGCCGTGAGCCCATCCCCTTCCATCCCAGGTCCTCCATCCTTCAGCCAACGGGGCTCAACACCAGGGCCCCCCAGAGTTCAGAAGCAGGATTCCTGCGTTCTATCAGAAGGCACGATGTCCACAGTGTTTTGTTTCGGTTTTTCGGCCGTGCCACGCGGCATGTAAGTTCCACGACCAGGGATCAAACCTGTGCCCTCTTCAGTGGAAACACAGTCTTAACCACTGGACCACCAGGGAGTTCCCCAAATGTCTTGTGTGGGGACATGACTACTCCCCAGCTCAAAGTAGTTCTGCTGCTCCCTGGCCGTGCTCTCTCAACCTGAGGCTTTCACTTGCTGAACTCACCAGCTCTGAAGCCTTGTGGGTCTTCCCTCGCTCTATTCTCACCTAAAGCAACCTTGCAAATAAGTGGGGCCATTTTTCAGCCCATGGAGGGCTGATGGCAAAATGATCAAGTCCAGCCTTTCTTTCTGGTAGAAAGCCCCAGGATAGATGGTCGCTGCTGACTTCCTCCATATCACTCTATCTCTTAAATCCTCTGTAGCTCCCTATTGCCTACACAGTCATTTCCAAACCTCCCTTTTCTACACCTGTGTTTATAAAACAGATGAAGGCTGAACTGCTCAGGTTCAGGCAGGAGTGGAGACATGGCTGAACTCTGCCCCCACCCTCCTGTTTCCTGGAATGGTTTACTTATGTTGGCAAACCATTAGCCAAGAGATAAGGCAGATACGACCGTAGCCCACAGATCTCCCACCCCTCCTTGCCTGGCCTCTTGGGACAGGGGTCATGGTTGCAGGAAGCCTCCCCAGGAGAGGCTTCTGAGGCCAGCAGAGTCCCCACCTCCCAATGCCTACAGTTGTTGTTGCTCTTTAGTTGTTAAGTCGTGTCCCACTCTTTGCAACCCCATGGACTGTGGCCCACCAGGCTCCTCTGTCCATGGGATTTCCGTGGCAAGAATACTGGAGTGGGTTGCCATTTCCTTCTCCAGGGGATCTTCCCCATCCAGGGATTGAACTCACGTCTCCTGCATTGGCAGGCAGATTCTTTACCACCGAGCCACTGGGGAAGCAGTGCCTACAGAAGCACCCACAAATATCTGAGGGACCACCAGCCCACACCAGGCCCCGTGCTGAGCGCCAGGGTACACGAGGCAGAAGTAGTGGGCTTCAGACAGCAGGAACCTTTGGGTAGAGGCCTGGCATCCAAGAGGCAAGTCCAGGGATACATGGATGCAAATGGCAGCAAGTGCCATAAAGACAACAGAGCCAAGAAGAGGAATCTGGCATGCGGGCTGGGGGACGTCGTTAAACCAAGGGATCAGGGGTGGCCAGATCTCTGAGAAGGACAGGAACAGAGCGTCCAGACGGAGATAACAGCATATACAAAGGCCCTGAGGCTCTGTATGCTTCTAGTCAGGAATCACGGGATGAATAAAAGCGTCACATCAAGTCCCTCCCACTCCACAAAAGGACAGGTAACACAGTAACCTCACTCATCAATCAGAGACCAGAAACCGGAATAGCCACTGACAAGAGATGGGATAAATAAACGGTGAAATTCAATTGAACAATGAAAAAGGACGGGTGCTCACGTGCTCAGTGACATGGATGAATCACCAAAATATGTGGAACGAAAAAGCCAGGCACAGGGACTGCCCTGGTGGTCCAGTGGCTGAGACTCCAGGCTCCCAATGCAGGGGGCCCTGGTTTGATTCCTGGTCAGGGAACCAAGTCCCACCAGCCTCAATGAATCGAAGATCCTGTGTGCAGCAACTAAGACCCATCACAACCAAAGAAATGAATACTGTTTTTTTTAAGCCAGGCATAAAAGAGACCCTCCTCTGATTATCAGATCAGATCACTCGCTCAGTCCTGTCCGACTCTTTGCGACCCCATGAATCGCAGCACGCCAGGCCTCCCTGTCCATCACCAACTCTTGGAGTTTACTAAAACTCATGTCCATCGAGTCAGTGATGCCATCCAGCCATCATTCAGTTCAGTTCAGTTCAGTTCAGTCGCTCAGTCGTGTCCGACTCTTTGCGACCCCGTGAATCGCAGCACGCCAGGCCTCCCTGTCCATCACCAACTCCCGAAGTTCACTCAGACTCACGTCCATTGAGTCAGTGATGCCATCCAGCCATCTCATCCTCTGTCGTCCCCTTCTCCTCTTGCCCCCAATCCCTCCCAGCATCAGACTCTTTTCCAATGAGTCAGCTCTTCGCATCAGGTGGCCAAAGTACTGGAGTTTCAGCTTTAGCATCATTCCTTCCAAAGAAATCCCAGGGCTGATCTCCTTCAGAATGCACTGGTTAGATCTCCTTGCAGTCCAAGGGACTCTCAAGAGTCTTCTCCAACACCACAGTTCAAAAGCATCAATTCTTCGGCGCTCAGCCTTCTTCACAGTCCAACTCTCACATCCATACATGACCACAGGAAAAACCATAGCCTTGACTAGACGAACCTTTGTTGGCAAAGGAATGTCTCTGCTTTTGAATATGCTATCTAGGTTGGTCATAACTTTCCTTCCAAGGAGTAAGCGTCTTTTAATTTCATGGCTGCAGTCACCATCTGCAGCGATTTTGGAGCCCCCAAAAATAAAGTCTGACACTGTTTCCACTGTTTCCCCATCTATTTCCCATGAAGTGATGGGACCGGATGCCATGATCTTCGTTTTCTGAATGTTGAGCTTTAAGCCAACTTTTTCACTCTCCACTTTCACCTCTGATTATACTTGTGTGTAAATGGAAAGCTGTCCGTGGTGAGGGGTGGAGCATGACGGGAACACCCCCAGGTGATGGAGCCTGGATTTTTGCCCAGGGTGATCACACAGGAACAGACATGTGCGAAATTGTGGAGCTGTACGTGTAACCCGAGAGCTTTCTAGCTTATGTAAAGGACACGGCAGGAAAGCACGGCAAGGCAGAGACACAGAGTTGGCCCTATTTGGAAAGAAAGCCTCCCGCCTCCTCCAGCTCACCTCGTGCAAATCAGGAGTCACCCCGCAGATTCTGAGGTCACACCCCAGGGCAGAAAAGTCCTGGGTCCCCTCCCAGAAAAAGAAAAAAAAAAAAAAAAAAACCCACCCAAACCCCATCTTGTCCCATTCAAACACGAGGACCCCGACCCCGCCACCCCCAGATTTTCCACCCTCTTCCCCGCTCCTTCCCCTCGAGGCCCAAGGGCCCCAGGGGGTCTCAGGGTAGGGACCAGGTGGACCCGTAGACCAACCTTCCGGAATGTTCGGTGTCAGGCTGGGAAGGGCCCGACTCCTCCCCAGCAGCTCAGCTGTAACCCGAGCCTCCTCCCGGTTAAGCAGATTTCTCCCGGGGCAGGACCCCCACCCTCCCCAGGTTCTGGAATGCAGCCTGGGGTGGGGGTGTAGAGGGTGGGACTGGGCAGGGATAACAAAGGGTGAAACCGCTTTGAAACTCTGCTTCCTGCCCCTCCTCGACCAGTACGAGGGCTGAACAAACAGGCCCTCTCCTCCCAGCTAGGCCTTTGTTGGGAGCGGAGGGCGGGGGACCGTCTGGTGCCCGCCCCTCCCCGGGCTGGAATTGCAGTTCCCCCCACCCCCACCCTCCAGGCCCAGCTGCCCCTGCCGGCTGCCTGGAGCCCGCGCCCTCCGGTTCCGCGGGCGGGGGGCCAGAGCACAGATCCTGCGTTTCCTCACCAACTTGTCTGCCTCCAGCTTTGGGCCCACCCGTCGAGAGCGATTTAGCCCCACCGCTTGGAGTCCGGTGGAGGGAGGCATCAGGGCCTCCCGCAGTGGTTGAGACTTAGCAGTGAGGCCCAGACTGAGGTCGTGGGGTTAAAGGCCAGCTTGGTGGGGCGGGGGCATACCCAGCCCCTATCTCCCTACTCCACCCCCTACCCGGGTGGGCATCTCCCCTTGTCTACCGCATGAGGCCTCCTTGCCTGGGTCCTGCTCCAGGATTCTGGTTCTCAAACCTGGACAGACTGAGACAGGGGCTATGAAGTGTCCTCGGAACGGTTTTGTTTAGTTTCAGTAAGAGGAGCCACCTTGGGACTTCACTGGAGATCCAGGGGTTAGGACTCGGTGCTGCCAATGGCGGGGGGCTCGGGTTTGATCCCAGGTCAGGGAACTAGGTAGGATCCCATCAAAAAATTTAAAAAACAAATTTAAGGGGAGACACCTTTATTCAAAAGGGCTTCTCTGGTGATTCAGACAGGAAAGAATCTGCCTGCAACGCAGGAGACCTGGGTTCGATCCCTGAGATGAGAAGATCCCCTGGAGAAGGGAATGGCAACCCACTCCAGTAGTCTTGCCTGGAGAACTCCATGGACAGAGGAGCCTGGCGGACTATGGTCCATGTGGTTCCACAGAGCATCACACCTTTATTTGGAGCCACCCTCATCTGGGCACTTCCCTGAATCAAGTGAGGATGGGATGGGAACACAGCCCACTGGGGCCCAGTTCTTCTCAACCTCACCAGATGAATAGGGAGGGGAAGGGGCAACAGTGATGCTCCAGCCCCTCTCATCCTGCCAACTTCGCCAGAGGTGATGGGGAACGGCTAGGCAGGGCCCCTAGTAAGGAGACCTTACCGCGAGTGCATGGGGCCTTCGGAAGGGAGCCATTTATCCAGCAGGCACAAGCATGGGGAACCACCAGTATACACAGGCAGTGACACAGACACATAAGGACACACCTAGGCACCTGGTCCCCAGCTCCCAGGCCAGTCCCAGCAACTCGATCCCCCACAGGGTCCTCTAAAAAGCCCCTGTGGCTCCCAGCACTCTCCCAGAAGACCCCGCCCCACTCGCTGCCCCTCTGCGGTCTTCCCGCCTCCCTCCGTCTCTGCCCTCCCACAGTTGAGCCCCAACTTCAGCTCCCAGTCCAGTTTCCATCTGCACTGAACACACAAGGCTCCTCCAAGCCCAGGCCCAGATGGCCTCTGGAGCTTCTCCATCCTGGAAACCTCCCCTCGGACAGGATCTTCACCTCAGCTGTGCACCCATGGAACCCCAAGGAGGATGCCCTGCGCCCTCCTCAGCCTGCACCCTGGCCTCCCTGGACCCTTCCTCATTCATCTTGTCCAGGTGCATTGCCGGGAGCCAGGCGCCGGGGATGGCCAGACCACTGGAGGAGGTCCCCTGTTGTATCTCTTGGTGAAGGGAAAGCCAAGACAGAAGTGGGCTTGATGGCTTAATCCCTGTCCTCAGAGATGTTACAGAAGCTGAGCTGGGTAGGTGGGGCTGAGAACCCTACAAGGCCCCCACATCCCACAGACCAGCAGGTGTCGTCTGGCTGCATGGGGCCTGCCCGTCTCCTCCGGGGCCTCACCCTCTCCAAGCAGCCTCACCAACTGCACCCAGCTGGCCTGGGGGTGGGGGTCTCCTCTGCACTCCCCAGACCCCTGCACTGTCCCTGCCGCAGCACTGACCACTCTGGACTGCCCTTGTCTCTGCAGCTCTGCCTCTCCCGCACCAGCTGGATTTCTAAGATTCTGCTCACTGGCAGGCACAGAGAGAGAAGTGGATTCGTGAGTGAGTGAGTGAACCAATGAAGGGGTGAAAATGAATGAAAAGGGAAGAGCTTTTCCACCAATTGCTCATTTACAGGCTTCCCTGCCCTTGCAGGTCATGCCCACACTCAGGGGAAGAATTTACCCCCTCCCCAGGTAATGTTGGTCATTAACTCAGTGCCTAGACTTGCCTGGTTAATGAATAATTAAACTGGACAAGGGCTGACCTCAGGCTGACCTTGAGCCTCCTCCCGCTAAGTTCCCACCGCAGTCGGATGTGTGACCGCTTTGGAGTGACCCTCTTCCTCCGGTGCTCTACCGGTGGGTTCTGAATCCTGGGGAAACACCAGACACGGAGAAGCCCTGGTCCCAGTCCCGGAGTGCCCCAGCCTGCCCACGAGGCTGCCATCTAGGACATGGGGAGTGGGGACTCCTTTTTCTCCACATTCCTTACCAAAGCCCAGAATTGCAGAACTGAGTTGGCATGTGGGCCTCAAGCTGGACTCTGCCACTCATGTGCCAGTGATGAGAGGGTGACAGGCAGGAGAGCCAGGGGTCTCCAAACGGAGGAAATAGGCTGCAAGGGTCAGACATGCTTTCTCTCTTCCTTAAGTGGCAGAAGTAAACCAACTTCAAGTGTCAGATTTTTCTCCTTCTCTATACAAAATTAAAAGGAGGTTTCTCTTAAAATTCTGTGTTGCCATGACGACACCTGGGTCCACCTGAACTTACCTTCTCTCAAACCTTGAGCTAACCGATGCGTTTTTCTTATGGAAATATTTGTCTTAAGCTATGTTAATGAAACTATGTATTTGCTTTGGAATTTGCCTTTCCTCAAAATGGTTCCACCCGAGACTAACTTGTTTTCTTTTCTCAAACCTTGGGCTGATAATAGCTCAACAAACCATTATTCATATCAATTATTTTATGGCTGGGGGATGATACACCTCGTTCCATCCTATCTCAAAAATAAATATTGTGGGAGAGGGGCCTGGTGAAACTCCCTCAGCCTTGAGGTGTCTCTCTTATCTGATTAACAGCTTTCTAACAGACATAAAACGGCTTGCTAAAAACTAGCAAGGGGGCACTCTTTCTGCCCCCTTCTGATGTCTAGGTCAGGAGGTTTGTCTATCTCTTTGATACTTTAATAAAACTTTATTACACAAAAGCTCTGAGCGACCAAGCCTCATCACTGGCCCCGGATTGAATTTCTTGCCTCCGGAGGCCAAGAATCCTGGCATCTTTCACGGCTCAGCAACAACTTTTCAGTAACCTGAGGGTCCAGCTCTCCCCTAGCACTGGGCCTCGGTTTCCGCATCAGTCAAACAAGGGGGATGGGTTCAGAATGACCGAAAATCATGCTGTGATGCTGTGGAAACAGGCAAGTGCTGCAACCGAGCCAGAGGAGACCTCAGAGATCATGTCATCATGTGCAGCGAGGGCCTGCAATCACACAGCAAGTGGGCCAGTCGGGGAGGGCTAGGAGCAGGACACAGACTCTCGAGCCACAGTCCTGGTCTCCCTCCCCTTCTTGGCAGCCCTCCCTGTGGTCCTTTATGTTCTTCTCTTCTTGTTATTCATTCTTTCAGTGGATAAGTTAGGCGGGGCTGGGCATGAGGGGCCAGGGTCTTGCCCTCAGGGAGGCCCAACCTTGGGGACACAGACATCCCAGGCAGCTATGATCCAGAGCTATTTGTGAAGGTTTGCAAAAGGGAGGGGTGAGAGAGCCTCCCAGAGAAGGTGGAGGAGGAGGAGAAGGGAAGAGGGGAGACAGGAGCAACAGCAAAGGCCCCACAGAACAAGAACGATCCCTTGAGAGAGTTACACGCAGTTCAGTTTGGCTGTATCAAGACCCAGGGAGCCACAAGCAGGAGTTTGAAATTAACTCCAAGACGATGAGGAGTCAAAGGGTTTGAACTAGTGAGAGGGATGGTCAGAATGCGGTCTGGAAAGATGGCTCTGGCTGCTGCCACATGAAATGATAAGACAGAGAGAGAAAGCCCAGGAGGCTGTGGGTGTTATGCCAGGCAAGAGCCAGTGAGGTCTGAATCCATGGCAGGGGTTGGGAGAGAAGGAAAGAGATTTGAGAGTTACTAGGAAGTAGAATCATTAAGATTTGGTAACTGACTTCTGATGAGAGTTTGGATGGCTTCACCAACTCAATGGTCATGAGTTTGACCAAACTCTGGGAGATAGTGAAGGACAGGGAAGCCTGGCGTGCTGCAGTCCACGGGGTCTCAAAGAGTCGGACATGACATGAGCAGCTGAAAAACAAGGACAACTGACTTCTGCTTCTGGCCAAGATGGAGTAATGGAGACCAGATTTCCTATCCCACCTGAAACAACCAAAAAATTCAGACAGAAGGAAAAAAAACAGTGGTTTTCAAGAAAGAACCATATGAAAGGATTAGAGGGAGCTGTGTCTGATGCTCACACAGGGCTGGGAATACTGCCTGTTCCCACCAGCCAGACTGGAAAAGTCGTAATTCACAGGGAAGTGGGGAGAGCACTTAGGAAGGTCTTGTCTCAGAGGTGGGGAAGAGTTAGTCCTAGACAGTATTGCTAAAAACCCACCTAATAAATCTTCAAGCAAGACCCCAAAACATCAGTTGGTTCCCAAGTAATTTAACTGCTTCCCAGAAGAAAGTTCAAGAAGATTTATAAGAATACAAAAATATCCCCAAATCACAATGTCTGGCATCCACTAAAAATTACCAGGCATACAAGGAAGCCGGAAAACATAAGCCATAAAGAAAAGAATAATCAATCAATGGCAACTGACCCAGAACTGACACAGATGTTAGAATTAGCAGAGAAGGATTCTAAAACAGCTTTTATAACTCTATTCCACATTTTCAAAATGCTAGAGACATGAAGATCGGAGAAGGCAATGGCACCCCTCTCCAGTACTCTTGCCTGGAAAATCCCATGGACGGAGGAGCCTGGTAGGCTGCAGTCCATGGCGTCACTAGGAGTCGGACATGACTGAGTGACTTCAATTTCACTTTTCACTTTCATGCATTGGAGAAGGAAATGGCAACCCACTCCAGTGTTCTTGCCTGGAGAATCCCAGGGACGGGGGAGCTTGGTGGGCTGCCATCTATGGGGTCGCACAAAGTTGGACAGGACTGAAGCGACTTAGCAGCAGCAGCAGAGACGTGAAGATAGACAAAAGACCCAAATTAACTTTTAAGAGTTGAAAATTGCAATGTCTGAGGTTAAAAAATACACCGAGTGGGATTTGTGGCAGATTAGACAAGGCAGAAGAAATGTTCGTGAACATGAAGGCATAGCAATAAAAACTATCCAAAATGAAACATGGAGAAAAAGTGTTTTTAAAAATGGGAAGAACACCAGTCAGCTGTAGAATAATTCCAAGCAGCCTAATATATGGATAATTGGAGTCCCAGAGGAAAGGGGGAAAAGGAACAGAAAATATTGGAAGAACTCATGGATGAAAACCTTCCAAATTTAATGAAACTAGTATCCAAGAAGTTCAATGAACCCTGAGCACAGGTGCTTGGTGACTTACGGGATGTGGAAGGTAGAGGAGAAGAAGCAGACAAGGGTAATGTCCCGCCTTCTGGCCCAGAAGACATGGCTGGGGTACCATTCTCTGAGGGGGAAGCCTGGAAGAGGGGAGGGCAGGATTGGGGTGGGAAGGGCCTGGGTGGGCTTTAAGGACACAGAGGAGATGTCAAGGGCAGCAAGCACAGTGGGTCTAGTGTTCAGAAGACAATGGACCGGAGATAGATGTCCAGAAGGCCATGGTCTTGGAGATCTAAAGTGGCAATGTGGTCACTTAGAGGTGAAGTCTGGTGAGGCTGGCTTGGCCCTGCAATGGGAGCATCTCAGGACATTGCACAGAAAGAGGTAGCTGTCCTGAGGAGGGTTGGGACCAGAGGGGTCTGAAGAAGGTGGCAAGCATAAATACTCTCAGAAGAGTGAGGGCTAGATAGGTGGGAGGTGGGGATGAGGCAGGGGTGTCTGAATTTTAGACCCCAGAAGTACAGCCGTGCGAGTGATGACCAGGTCAGGGTGGACCACGGTGCAGGAGCCAAGCCAAATTCCCAAGAAGCAACAGGATGGAGAAAGAGGGAGCCCAATGTGTTAGCCAGGGGGTCCTGGTGGTGTTGGAGGGAGACTGACCAAGGAAAGGAGGGTTGTGGGAGGCCCCCAAGTCTTCTGAGACTGAAGCATTGTGCCAGGTGAGGAGGGACCCCAGGGACCAGGGTACAGGAACCCCAAAGGGATGAGGGAGCCGGATGGGGATGGGGAAGAAGCAAGCTGTGGTGGACGGAAGACCATCACAGACCTACGTTAGGGACCACAGAGGTTCCCATGGACAGAAAAAGCATGAGCAAGCTCATTGTCTGCACACCGGGCTCCATCACTACCGCCCAGGCCGGCAGCTGAAGGAAGGATGCACTGGGGCTTCCCTGGAGATCCAGTGGCAAAGACTCCACACTCCCAGTGCAGGAGGCCCAGGTTCGATCCTGGTCAGGGAACTAGATCCCACGTGCCACAACTGAAGATCCCACATGCCTCAGTGAAGATGGAAGATCTTGCGTGCTGCAACTAAGACCCGGCACAGCCAAATAAATATTTTTTTAATATTACTCAGCCATAAAAAGGAACGCCTTTGATTCAGTTCTAATGAAGTGGATGAACCTAGGACCTATTATACAGAGTGAAGTATGTCAGAAAGAAAGACAAATATCGTACTCTAACGCATATATACAGAATCTAGAAAAATGGTACTGAAGAATTTATCTATAGGGCAGCAATGGAGAAACAGACATAGAGAATAGACTTAATGGACATGGGGAGAGGGGAGGAGAGGGTAAGATATATGGAAAGAGTAACATGGAAACTTGTATTATCATATGCAAAATAGATAGCCAGCAGGAATTTGCTGTCTGGCTCAGGAAACTCAAACAGGGGCTCTGTATCAACCTAGAGGGCTGGGATGGGGCGGGAGATGAGAGAGAGGTTCAAAAGGGAGGGGATATATGTATACCTATGGCTGATTCATGTTGAGGTTTGACAGAAAACAACAACATTCTGTAAAGCAATTATCCTTCAATTAAAAAAATTTTTTTTTACTTTTTTAAAAAAAGCAGGATGTTCTTGTGCATTTGCCTTCACCAGAGGCTCCAGCTGCTTAAGAGGAGAGCCTTGGCCCAGTCCCGACCTGGGCCTCAAAGCCAGGGAGATGGGAATGCAGAAAAAGTCGAGAGGAGCCAGGCTCCACGGCCTGCCACTGCAGCCTACCATGCAATGCTCGCAGCAGACAGGCGGGGGCACAGGTGTGAGAGGCCCCAACAGGGAGGTGGCAGGCGGTGGCCGACCTCTCTAAGCTCAAAGGCTCAGGAAAGCCTCCCTTGGCAAGGGGCCCGGGGGAGGCCTCAGCCTGCTCGGCAAGACCACCTGCTGTCTCCTGCCCCTGCCATCCCTAGCGGCCCGGAGGAGGTGTGGGGAGGGGGCCGTTTCCCTGGACCCCGGCTGGGTGCAGCAGGCAGCTGGCAGTCCTGGCCAGTTTCTACCTCCCTCTTCAGCATCTTGTACCAGGTAGGAAGCAGCCAAGCCCTGCCTGGGTCTGTCTTTTCTCGAGCTCTGCTGAAAGATGGGAAATGCCCTCCTCCCCACAGCAGTGTGCTGTGCTCCCTAATGGACGTGGGGTGACACACACCCAGCGTGCCATGTGCGTGCTCAGAACGGGCATGGAAGCAAACACAGACACAGGCATGAACACACACAGCCTCGAAAATGCGCGTGCACTAGGGAGGAGCTCCCTACACCGACGCACACACACGTGGAGGACTCGCACGGGCACACACAAACACAAGCAAGGCCTGAAACCACAAAGGTGTGTACCTGCTCTGCATACACCTGCATACCCACGCATGCCAGCATGCACACGTTATACACTCAGAATGCAAATACATAGCCAGTGTCCAGACACACAGCCCCTTTCTGCACATCTCTGCAGCTCCGTGCGTCCACAGAGATTCCCATCCTATGTGCTTCTAAGCATTCACAGAGATGTTCAACCTGCCACACAAATGTGCACCGAAAACCAGGTACAAACAGATGTACACAGACACGTGCAACACGCATAAAGACGCACATTTACATAAATGAGCACACGCACATATGTACACAGTTATTCATGCCTATGCGGTGCTACCCACGCTTATACGTATGTGAACGTGCAGACTGAGCAGTACGTGTACACATGCCCAGCCATGCCCATGCCACAATGCACAAATACACACAGAGTGGGCTGGCCAAAAAGTTCAGCTGGATTTTTCAGTGCCAACTTATCAGTTCAGTTCAGTTCAGTTCAGTCGCTCAGTCATGTCTGACTCTTTGCGACCCCATGAACCGCAGCACGCCAGGCGTCCCTGTCCATCACCAACTCCTGGAGTCCACCCAAACCCATGTCCATTGAGTTGGTGATGCCATCCAATCATCTCATCCTCTGTTGTTCCCTACTCCTCCTGCCTTCAGTCTTTCCCAGCATCAGGGTCTTTTCCAATGAGTCAGCTCTTCGCATCAGGTGGCCAAAGTATTGGAGTTTCAGCTTCAACATCAATCCTTGCAATGAACACTCAGGACTGATCTCCTTTAGGATGGACTGGTTGGATCTCCTTGCTGTCCAAGGGACTCTCAAGAGTCTTCTCCAACACCACAGTTCAGAAGCATCAATTCTTCGGTGCCCAGCTTTCTTTATAGTCCAGCTCTCATATCCATGCATCTTATGTATGTGCCATCTTATGGAGAACTCCAAATTCAAAGATGAACACATGTCCTCGTATGTTGTTGTTGTTTAGTCGCTAAGTTGTGTCCGACTCTTTGAGACCCCATGGACTGTAGCCCTCCAGGCACCTCTGTCCTGGAGGCACCTCTGTCCATTGAATTCTCCCAGCAGGAATACCAGAGTGGGTTGCCATTTCCTTCTCCAAGGCATCTTCCCACCCCAGGGATCGAACCCCCGTCTCCTGCATTGGCAGGCAGATTCTCTACCACTGAGCCATGGGAAGCTCGTCCCCATCTGTACCTGCATGCTTATAAAAGCCTAAGTAAAGGTGCTCCACACATTCACGCTACACTGAAAGAGCCCACGGGCAGGGACTGTGGCCCTGGTTCACAGTTGCATCCCTGAAGCCCAGCTCAGGGCCCGGTGCCCAGAGGGTTTGCAGGCCTGCAACATCGGGAAAAGCTCAGAGGCAAGAGGGTGACAGTCTGGGAAGTGGCCAGGGGTCCCCTGTGAGTGAATGAGGCTGGGATGGGCCTGGTGGCTGGGGAGGGGGTGTTCAGGACAGTTACCCCTTGACTTCTTCCTCCCCTCCCTCCCCATTCGCATGCCTCTGTTCACCCTCCTGCATACTGACGGCAGGTGGAATGTCAGATGGGGCGGGAGGGAGAGGAGTGTCACAGAAAACGCAGGGCCTTGCAGCCAGGGAGGCAGGTCTTGTTTCCAAATCTGGTTCTGTCTTAGTGCCTGGGGACCTAGCCAGGGCACTGACTTTCGCTGGGCCTCAGTTACACTCTGGGTGTTCAGAACAGTGTGAACAGGTAAAAAGATAGGACACTGTAAGATGAACTCCCCAGGTCGGTAGGTGTCCAATATGCTACTGGACAAGAGTGGAGAAATAGCTCCAGATGGAAAGAAGAGGCTGAGCCAAAGCAAAAACAATGCCCAGTTGTGGATGTAACTGGTGATAGAAGTAAATTAGAGTCTGATGCTGTAAAGAACAATACTGCACAGGAACCTGGAATGTTAGCTAAGATCCCACATGTCTGCAGGCCGAAAAACCAAAATATAAAACAGAAGCAACATTGTAACAAATTCAATAAAGACTTAAAAAAAAAAGTCCCCAAGAAGAAGAAATGCAAAAAGGCAAAATGGTTGTCTGAGGTGGCCTTAACAAGTAGCTGAGAAAAGAAGAGAAGCAAAAGACAAAGGAGAAAAGGAAAGATATGCCCATCTGAATGCAGAGATCCAAAGATAGCAAGAAGAGATAAGAAAGCCTTCCTAAGTGATCAGTGCAAAGAAATAGAGGAAAACAATAGAATGGGAATGACTAGAGATCTCTTAGAGAAAATTGGAGATATCAAGGGAACATTTCATGCAAAATGGGCACAATAAAACACAGAAACAGTATGGACCTAACAGAAGCAAAAGATATTAAGAAGAGGTGGTAGGAATACACAGAAGAACTATACAAAAAAGATCTTAATGACCCAGATAATCACGATGGTGTGATCACTCACCTAAAGCCAGATATCCAGGAGTGGGAAGTCAAGTGGAGCTTAAGAAGCATCACTATGAACAAAGCTAGTGGAGGTGATGGCATTCCAGTTGAGCTATTTCAAATCCTAAAAGATGATGCTGTTAAATTGCTACACTCAATATGCCAGCAAATTTGGAAAACTCAGCAGTGGCCACAGGACTGGAAACATTCAGTTTTCATTCCAATCTCAAAGAAAAGCAAAGCAAAAAAAAAAAAAAATGTTCAATAAATTTTATTTATTTGAAAGTCGATCAGTTGTGTGTGACTCTTTGTCACCCCATGGACTGTACAATCCATGGAATTTTCCAGACCAGAATACTGGAGTGGGTAGCAATTCCCTTCTCCAAGGGATCTTCCCAACCCAGGGATCAAACCCAGGTCTCCTGCATTGCAGGCGGATTCTTCACCAGCTGAGCAACCAGGGAAGCCCACGAATGTTCAGACTGCACACAACTGCACTCATCTAACATGCTAGAGCTCAAATTTCTCCAAGCTAGGCTTCAACAGTATGTGAACCAAGACCTTCCAGCTGTTCAAGCTAGATTTGGAAAAGGCAGAGGAACCAGAAATCAAATTTCCAACATCAACTGGATCATAGAAAATAAGCACGAGAATTCCAGAAAAACATCTACTTTTGCTTCATTGACTATCCTAAAGCCTTTGACTGTGTGGATCACAACAAACTGTGGAAAATTCTTCAAGACATGGGAATACCAGACCACCTTACCTGCCTCCTAAGAAACCTGTACGCAGGTCAAGAAGCAACAGTTAGAACTGGACACGGAACAACGGATTGGTTCCAAATTGAGAAAGGAGTATGTCAAGGCTGTATATCGTCACTGTATTTAACTTACAGGCAGAGTATATACTAGGGCCTTCCCTAGTAGCTCAGATGGCAAAGCATCCGCCTGCAGTGCAGGAGACCTGGGTTCATCTTTGGGTGGGGAAGATCCGCTGGAGAAGGAAATGGCAACCCACTCTAGTATTCTTGGCTGGAGAATCCCGTGGACAGAGGAGCCTGGTGGGTCACAGTCCATGGGGTCACAAAGAGTCGCACACGACTGAGCGACAAAACATGCACACACACAGAGTACATTATGTGAAACGCTGGGCTGGAGGAAGCACAAGCTGGAGTCAAGATTGCCGGGAGAAATATCAATCACCTCAGATATGCAGATGACACCACCCTTATGGCAGAAAGTGAAGAGGAACTGAAGAGCCTCTTGATGAGGGTGAAATGGGAGAGTGAAAAAGCTGGCTTAAAACTCAGCACTCAGAAAACCAAGATCATGACATCCAGTCCCATCACTTCATGGCAAACAGATGGAGAAACAATGCAAACAGTGAGAGACTTTATTTTCTTGGGCTCCAAAATCACTGCAGATGGTGACTGCAGCCATGAAATTAAAAGACGCTTGCTCCTTGGAAGAAAAGCTATGAGCAATCCTAGATAGCATATTAAAAAGCAGAGACATTACTTTGCCAACAAACGTTCGTCTAGTCAAAGCTATGGTTTTTCCAGTGGTCATGGATGAATGCACATGAAAGCTGAGCGCCGAAGATGCTTTTGAGCTGTGGTGTTGGAGGAGACTCTTGGGAGTCTCTCCTCTGCAAGGAGATCCAACCAGTCCATCCTAAAGGAAATCAGTCCTGAATATTCATTGGAAGGACTGATGCTGAAGATGAAACTCCAATACTTTGGCCACCTGATGTGAAGAACTGACTCATTTGGAAAAGACCCTGATGCTGGGAAAGATCGAAGGCGGGAGGAGAAGGGGACGACAGAGGATGAGATGGTTGGATGGTATCACCGACTCAATGGACTTGAGTTTGCATAGACTCCGGGAGTTGGTGATGGACAGGGAGGCCTGGCATGCTGCAGTCCATGGGGTGGCAAATAGTCAGACACGACCAAGGGACTGAACTGAACTGAACAGTTACACGCTAGGTGTTCAGCTGTAAGTATTTTCACTAAGTGAACCCACCTGTATAACTAACCAGCATCCAAATCAAGAAATAGAATATATCTTGCTCCACAGAGTGGATAAGGGTCAGTCTTCATTGTTGTCGATGTTTCTCTGCGATCCCATGGCCTGTAGCTCACCAGGCTCCTCTGTCCATGGGGATTCTCCAGGCGAGGATACTGGACTGCGTTGCCATTTCCTTCTCCAGGGGATCTTCCCCACCCAGGGATTGAACCAGGGTATCCTGCACTGCAGGCGGCTACTTTACCAGCTGAGCTAGCTGGGAAGCCCCCCCACCCTTTTTTTAATGAGGGTCAGTTTTTATAGAACATAAGGCAGCCGCAGGCCCCCTAGGCTGTCCTGCAGTCCCTGGTCCCCGCTCCCCAAAAGTTTCTGTTTGCCCTCAATGACAGCAAGGGGGCACTGGTTTCCTCATCTCAGGACTCCTCTGCTGAGGTCCCTGCAACCCACAGGCAGAAGAGGCAGAATCAGCCTGTTAGCCTCCAGCGCTCTGGCTTTGCCTCTCCTCCAGTATCAGGCCAGGGCTACTGTGGCCTGCAGAGGGGCCACATCCCATTCAGCACCACCTCTGGGGACCTCCCAACGGTGGTTAAGACTCCTCACTTCCACTGCAGGGGGCGCGGGTTCATTCCTTGGTCAGGGAACTATTAAAAGGATTCCATACACCCTGTGGCAGGGCCAAAACAAACAAAACAGAAAACAAGCAGCATCTCTGGAGCCCCGTTTGGGAAGCCAGGAAATCTTAGGAGGGGGAGCACAAAGCCCCCAGGCTGCTAGGCTATTCTGCCCCTTTGATTGAACCGCTTGTTGATAGCACCCAATGCGCATGGACTCACGTGTGCTAAGTCGCTTCAGCCACGTCTGACTCTTTGTGACCCTGTGGACTAAGCTCCTCTTGCCTGGATTCTCCAGGCAAGAATCTTGGAGCGGGTTGCCATGCCCTCCTCCAGGGGATCTTCCCAACCCAGGGATTGAACCCAAGTCTCTTACATCTCCTGCATTGGCAGGCGGGTTCTTTACCACTAGTGCCACCTGGGAAGCCCCAGCACCTAAGGTACTGTAGCTTTAAAGGAAGACTCAAACCCAGGGCTGCACCAGTCCAAAGCCACTGCCCTTACATTGGTGGAGATCATTTTACCGGGAGAAAACTGAGGCGCAGAGAGACCAAGAACAGAGTCAGGACTCCACTGCAGGATTTCTGCACACCAGGCTTCCAGGGGCAAACTTGACCCTGCCATCCCCCTCCTCAATGCCCTTCGCTGGGACACTCCCAAGTTCTCCATGACCAGACCCTGCCAATCTCTCCCTGGTGGGACATGAGGTCCAAACCCCTTTTTGTAGAAGGCCTGGGACAGGGTCAAGGGGATGCCCAAAGTCACAGTACAAAGCCTAGTCTTCAGAAAGAGAGAGGCCCTCTCCCCCTCCCCTTTCCCCCTTTCCCTCCCCCACTCCCCGGAGGCTGCAGAGCCCTGAGCTGCCCTGAGCCACCTGGTCCTAGGGGAACTGACTTGACCCCCACGTCCTCTCTTACCACCCCTCCTTCCCCTTTTATATGTCAGCACCCACTGAGAAGCCCCCCTCTCCAATCTCCCCTCTGTTAGCTGGGTTCTAGTGTCATGGGGCCACTTGTTGGTTTTATGGGGTGGACAAGGCACTTCCCCCCTCAGAGCACAGTTTACTCATCTATAAAATGGGGACATGAGGACGTGACACATCTAGAGTCGCTGAAAAGAATTGGCGGTATAAACGTGAAATCAACACCCCAACATGCTTCCTTCCAGGCGACCAGCGCAGGCACTCCTCCTTGAAGCCTCCAATTTTACCCTCTCAACAAGCAAGATGTAGGAACTACCCAGTTTATAGGGGAGGAAACTGAGGCTCGGATCAAACACTTTCCCAGGCAACAGGGCTCCAAACCCTGGCTTACCGGGAACATGCTTTCCTCCCCGCCAGCTCGCCGGGGCTCTCCGGGGCGGGGGGCAGGGCCCACCCTGGGGGTGTTCTCAGCACTCAGACGGGGCGCGGGGTGCCAAGCCCACGAGGCGGGGCGGCCAGTGCTGGGGGCAGGGGACGCCCGTCAGCTCGGGGTCGACTTTGGGTCGATACCACGGCGGCGGGATGAATGGGAGAGGAGAGAGGCAGAGAGGCCGGGAGGAGGGTGCGGGGAGGAGGAGGTGGAGGAGCGCCGCGGGGAGACGGAGAGGGAGGGGAGGGGCGGGGGGGGAGGCCCCATCCCCACCATCCCTGCCCCCTCCTTGCTGCACGCGCCCGGCGGGCCCGGCCCGGGTCTGCAGCAGTCAGCGCCGAGCGCGGCCCCGCGGCCCCGCCGAGGGATCGATAACTAATTTCACCGCAGCGGCCGCCCCAGTTTTTTCCCGATAATTGTGCGCCGGCAGCTGCGAGCGAGGCCCCCAGCCCGGCGCGCGGCCCCCGCCCGCGCCCGATCAATTGACACCGCCACCGGGCGGCAGGAAAACTCATTTCTCTCTCCCTCCCCGGATCCCGGTGGGCGCGGGCGAAGCTCCGCCTCGGGCGGGGCGGGGGTTGGGGGGTGGCGCGGGCCGGTTCCCAGACTGACTCGGGTTTGGGAGGGAGGCTTCCAGGGAACCCGAGGCAGGTAGAGTACTTGGGTCTTCCCGGTCCATAAGTAAGGGGCGTGGCCGGAGGCCTGGGGGCCGGACTGACACCCGCCCCCCCCGCCCCCGCCCCGGCACTGACCTCGGCTTCCCCTTTGGTCCGGGGTGGCAACTGCAACCGCTCCCGCCACCCCCATCCCGCTGGGAGGGAGGACCAAGAGCACAGGCCCATGCGCTGGACCTGTGGGTTCAAATCCAGCCTCCACCGGTTCCGCTGTGTGACCTTAGCTCTTCCCTCTGGGCTCTTCCTCCCTGAGCCTCAGTTTCCCCATCTTCCCAAAGGGGCTGGCACAGTCCTGGGCATGCAGGGCTTGCTAATCAGAGGCAGTGTGCAAGTATTACACCCTCCATAAATAGCCGCTGTCATTAGAGAGCAGAATCTTCATTCATCAAGTATCTGCTGAGCACCATATCTGTGTATCTATGTGCCACGCGCCAGTTCTGGGCTGGGGGACCCCCAGCAGTGACAAGAGGCAAAAACGACCTTCTGACGAGGGGATGAACAACAAACAACACCTGTATCCTTGCCTGAAGCATCCCGTGGACAGAGGCCGCTGGGGGTTACAGTCCATAGGGTCGCACATACGGACACAACTGAAGCGACTTAGCACGCACAGGCAAGTGAAGTAACTAGCGAGAAGATGAGAAAAGCCAAGGAGAAGAGTAAACTCGGGGCGCCGCATAGGGTGTGGGGAGGGGGCCAGCAAGGACAGTGCAGCCTCCCAGGACCAGAAAAGCTGGAAGGCTTCTCATCACCAGAGGCCCTTTTGCAAAGCTCTGAGCTGCGGGCTCCCAGCCTGCTGTCTGCTCAAGGTCAGGGAAAGCTGCAGACCTGGCATTCTGAGGAGGGTGGGCAGGAGACGGGAGAGCAGAGCTCCAGTTGCCAGGAGGCCTGGAGGGTCAAGGTCAGAAGGGATTTAGATAGCCAGCCGCCCCAGCTGGGGCCATGGAGGCTTAGAGAGGGCCAGAGGCCTGCTTAAGGCCATAGTACTTGTGCTGGGTTGGAGGCGAGTCCCTGGGTCTTGGCTCCAGACCCTGCAGAAGGGTAAGAAGGGCCCGAGAAGAAGAGAGGAGAGACTCACCCAGGGGAGGTCGCTGGGGGCAGCCCATAGGCCCCAGAGGGGGGCTGGGCGCGTCTTTGGAGCAACGTGGGTTGAGTTAGGACATCTTTGGGAGGACTGGGAATGACTCAGGGAACCCAATCTGCTGACCAAACTCCCCCCACTCCCCTACCCCCCCCCTTCCAACCAGTTACCCAAATCTGCCAGAGAAGGCCTAAAGCCATCCCATGGTGGTGGGTGAGTCAGGCAAGGGTGGGGGCCTTTGGCTGCTGGGGAGGTGGGCCGTGCTGGGGCTGAGCCAAACCTCAGGACCCTCAGGACCCTCCCCCTGCCTCGGTTTCCTCATCTCGAAAATGGAGCTAGTGGTGAAGTTCTGAGGTTCTGTTTCCTTCTCTCTGGATTCCTGGCACGCCCAGCCCCATCACGGGGTTGAGAGCAATGACTCGGCAGAAATGAAAGCAGGAGACTGCTAGCAACCAAATGAGGTTAGCAAGAGGAGGGAAGGGCTGGACTGGGTGGTTGGGATTTGGAAAAAACAGAGCTAGGCCGCATCTACCTACCTGTCTATCCGTTTGTCCATCCATCCTTGCATCCAGTCATTCAGTCATTCAACACGTACTTAGTAAGCACCTACTATGTGCGGGGCATTTCCCATCCTCTCGCTCTTCCCATGACCCCCATGCTTTCTCTTGAGGAGTGGTGGAAGGAACACTGGACTGGCAATCAAGGTGGGACTCAGGCCCACCGGGTGGCCGCTCTGTGCCCTGGCTGGACTAACAATCCCGTTGAGGGCCAGGCCCCCAGCATCTTGTTCAGCCCCTCAGTCCTCCTGAGGCCCGATGAGGGGATGAAGACAGGACTCACCTGGGGTTGCGCATCCAGAAGGCTGTGTTTGACCCAGAGCCCGGTCCCCCTGTCCTGAGCCTGGGAGGTTGTTGTTTAGTCACTCAGTCGTGTCCGACTCTTACGACTCCGTGGACTGCAGCCCTCCAGGCTCCTCTGTCCAGGGGACTTCCTGAGCCAGAATACTGGAGTGGTTGGATTCCTTCTCCAGGGGATCTTCCTGGCCAGGGATTGAACCCCCGTCTCCAGCATTTGGAGGCGTGTTCTTTACCACTGAGCCAGCTGGGAAGCTGAGCCTAGGAGGAATGATGGTCTATCAGGAAGGATTTAGGAATCCTGGGGAGAAATCAGGCTTTAGGAGATCACAGTCACTTTGTCCTGCCCCTCAGTGGGTGGTTATGGCTGCCAGTTATTCCAGAAAGGTCTCCGTGGGTCAGCCTAGCACTGCCCCTTTGCCCACACCCAGTGGTGGCTGTTGCCCTGGAAGGCCATGCAGGGTCACTTCGGCCTCCACACTATTCCCTGAGCTGGCCCAGGCAGAGACCAAGCCTCCCTATTTAGGGAGATGTGTGCTCCGTCATCTGTCACACCTCTCAGAACACCATAGCTGGTCACATCCTAGGCCTTACGCAATTCTTCATCTGGAGACATGGGGTCCCATCCTCCCTGGGGCTTGGACCAAGGGCCCGACTTTATGGCAAGAGAAGGGCACAAGCATGGTAGCCACTTTCTGACCCTGGAGCGAGGGGCAAGCAGACCACGTGCCCAGAGCCCACAGCCAGTCGGTGGTGCTGTGTTCCCAAGAAGTAGGACACCCGGGCCAGAAACAAGCTGTGGGAATAGGATTGCCTGTCTGGGATATCCCTCCACCCACCCGAACCCCCTCAGCAGTCGGAGGAGATCAGCTGTAACACCTTCGGGGCAACCCTTGATCCCAGGGAGCAGGAGCTCTGGGATGCCTCCTCCAAGGTGCGTCTCATAAGGAACCTCAGACCACCCCGGGGCCTGGGCACCCAGGTGGCCTTAACGGGGAGCTCGGGGAACTCGAGAATGTGGGTTTGTGTTAGTTCTCTTTTCTCTTTTATTTCACCCTCCCATCTCCCACCCTCAGTCTTGCCCCTGACAAACTACTCATACCTCAGCCTTTATTTTAGCCTGTGTGCAGGGAGCCCAGACCAAATACCGAGCCCAGCCCGGTATTATGGGCTGGATTAAGCCCCTCCCCAAAATTTGTAGGTTGAAGTCCTAAGCCGCAGTACCTTAGATGTGACTGTGTTTGAACACGGGGTCTTTAAAGAGGTACTTAAGTTAAAATGAGGTCACTAGGGTGGGCCCTGATCCAATGTCTGGTGTCCTTCTAAGAAGAGGAGATTAAGACACAGGCACGCACTGAGCAAGGGCCACATGAGGACAGCAAGAAGGCGGCTGTCTACAAGCCAAGGAGAGAGGCCTCAGAGGAAACCAACTCCGTTGATACCTTGCTTTGGTTTCCAGTCTCCAGAAACAGGAGAAAACTAATTTCTGTGGTTTAAGCCGCCCAGCCTGGGGCGCTTTGTTATGGTAGCCCCAGGAAATACTCAGGGATAGTCTATCATCATTCCCATTTTGCAGCCATAGAAACGGAGGCTTCCAGCGGCAAAGGGCTCGCCCTGGATCACAGAGCTAGTGAGAAGCAGAGCTCGAATGCAGACAGGGGCCTCTGAGCGGCAGAGTGCAAGCTCTGCACACCAGGGATGCTAAGAACCCTGTGAGTCCTCAGACCCCCAGCCCAGGGTCCCCAGCCTCCCCTCCCAGGTCTGGGAAGCCCCTCCTTCCAGCCAGGCCCACCCCTCCTTCTCCAGCTTTGACTGCAGTGGCCTTGGGAGGCTTCTTTCAGCTCCCGCCTCTGGGCCTCTGGTTCCACTGCTGCTGCAGCGCTCAGCTCTGCCAGCTCACTCCCTCCCTCCTCTCCTCTGAAGTCTCTCCTCCAGCAGCTGTACACACACACACACACACACACACACACACACACGTGTGCACTCAGCGCTCACCGTCTTTCAGCAGCCACTCTGAGGCTCTTTCTATTACCCTCCCCAATGCCTGCTGCAGACCAGCCACACAGCAGTTTCGGGGGCACCCCCTGAAGACCACGCCCCTGTTGCTCCCTGTGTCCCAGTTCCCTAGTGAGTGCCTCCTGTCCCAGCAGGGGCGCTGGGCACAGAGCACCTCCCTAACTCTTGCCCTCTGCAGCAGGGACTAGTATTGCCTCCATCTCCCATATGAGGAACTAGAGGCCCAGATAGGGGGAGGGCGCTGCCTAAGGATGCACAGCAATGAGTGGTGGCACTGGGGTTCATCCTGGGCCTCAGGACCCGGGTCTCTCCAGCAGAGGCCAAACTCAGAGAATGGGATGAAGTCCAAAATGTGGCAAACGCAGGCCCTTCCCTGAGAGCAGGCTATGATGTGAGGCAGAAGGCAGGGACTGGGTGTGGGCATCCAGAGGCCATCCCCGTCCCAGCCACTGTCCTGATCACCCCCCAGTGGGTGCTCCCCTCCCCCAAGGTCAAGCATGGACCTCCACCCAGCCCACACTATTCCCACGTGGTTGCCCGATCTTTGGGTACGGGCGCTCTGCAGAGCCCCTCAAAGGCTCCTGCTGTGGAGGGGAGGATGCCAGCAGTGGCTACCCTTTATCGGGCAACTCCTATGTGCCAGGCTTGTCACTGTTTTGTAGCAACGTAAGAAGGAGCCAGGCCAGGCCTGACCTCCAGGAACACATGGTCCCAGTGGGGGACACACACACACAGTGATCCCACAAACAGGGGACCTTTCTGATCACAACAGACGCTGGGAGAGAGACGCAGTCAGTAATGGAGTGGGGCCTGCGCTGGCGGCTCAGTGGTAAAGAATCTGCCTGCCGATGCAGGGCGCGTGTGTTCGATCCCTGGGCTGGGAAGATCCCACATGTCTCGGAGCAACTAAGCCCTGCACCACAGCTACTGAGCCCGAGCTCTAGAGCCTCGAGCTGCAACTAGCCCGTGCTCCGCAACAAGAGAAACCACTGCAATAAGAAGGCGGTGCACCGCAGCAGAGTAGCCCCTGCTCATCGCAACTACAGAAAGCCACGCAAAGCAAGGAAGACCCAGCAAAGCCAAAAATGAAATAAATCAGTTCAGTTCAGTCGCTCAGTCATGTCCGACTCTTTGTGACCCCATGTACCTCAGGACGCCAGGCTTCCCTGTCCATCACCAACTCCCAGAGCTTACTCAAACTCATGTCCATTGTGTCGGTGATGCCATCCAACCATCTCATCCTCTGTTGACCCCTTCTCTTCCCGCCTTCAATCTTTCCCAGCATCAGGGTCTTTTCCAATGAGTCAGTTCTTCCCATCAGGTGGCCAAAGGATTGGAGCTTTCAGCATAAGCATCAGTCCTTCCAACGAATATTCAGGACTGATTTCCTTTAGGGTGGACTGGTTGGATCTCCTTGCCGTCCAAGAGGCTCTCATGAGTCTTCCCCAACACCATAGTTCAAAAGCATCAATTCTTTGACGCTCAGCTTTCTTTATAGTCCAACTCTCATATCCATACATGACAATTGGAAAAACCATATCCTTGACTGGACGGACCTTTGTTGGCAAAGTAATGTCTCTGCTTTTTAATATGCTGTCTGGGTTGGTCAACAAATAAATATTTTAAAAGAAATAATGGGGTAATTTGACCCAGTCTCAGGAGAGGTTAAGGAGGGCTTCCCAGAGGGTGGGGCCCTGGAGAGGAGACCTGAAGATTGAGTGCAAGTCACCAGTTAAAGAGAGAGGGAACAGCATGTTGTGCTCAAAGGGTCTGCACAGGGAGGGCCAGTAGAGGAGGGCAGAGAGAAGGCCTGTGTAGTGGGGCTGGAGGAGCTTTCGACGAGGCTGGAAGGGTTCTCAGGGCTGGGCCATGTGGGGCCCTGTGAGCCACGTCACACTCTAGTCTATCACGGTTCAATTCTGACTCTTTGCAACTCCATGGACTGCAGCACGCCAGGCTTCCCTGTCCATCACCAACTCCCGGAGCTTGCTCAAACTCACGTCCGTCGAGTCGGCGACACCATCCAACCATCTCATCCTCTGTTGTCCCCTTCTCTTCCTGCCATCAATCTTTGTGTTTCAAGACCTCTGCACAGCTGCACAGGATGGAGAATGGGGTCAAGGCACAGAAACAGGCAGAAAAGCAAGAGGCTGGCAGTGTGTCCAGGTGAGAGGGCCTGGGGATGTGTGAGCTAGTATGAATATTTTAAAAAAAGACTCAAAACTCAGCACAGCAGCGACAAGGTTCCAGGAGGAACCTGGAAGAGTCTTAGTTCGTGGACATGCAGTTTTACACTTAAGGAAACTGAGGCCCGGAGACAGTAAGTGCTTTACCCCAACTGAGTCTGCTGGTTTATTCATTTAACATATTTTTGGAGTGCCTACTTGGTGCCAGAGGTAGGGGACATAAATATGAGCCAGACAGACCTGTCCCACTGGGCCAGGGGTGTGCTGGGGCCAGACCTGCATGGTTCTCAGCGCAGGATGACCACGGCCGGGGGCGAGGAAATGGGGGGGACGGGGGTGATGTCAATGATGACAAAATTATACACGCTCAGCATCTTCCAGCACCAGACACCGTGTCAAGCCTTCTGTAAACAAGATCTCGTTAATTGCTACAGCACTGCCAGGGAGGACTGAGGTGCCATTGTGCAGATGACAGGGTCAAGGGTCAGAGAGGTGGCATGATCTGCCTCACCCAGGCATGAGGGAGGGACCCGGCAAGCAGGCAGTCTGGGCTAAGAGGCCCAGCCAGCCCTCGCCCCCACACACCCCACCCCAGGTTGCCCTTCTCCTGGCTTGACCAGGTCCTCCCCAGGACCTGGGCCAGAGCTGGCGGGGGTGGTATGGGGGTGGGGTGGGGGCCCGCCTGGAGAAGTACTGCCTGGCTTGGTGTCCCCTGGGGACACTAGGAGGTCTCTGCCCTCCCCCCATTCAGTGGAGTGCCCAGGCTGGGGGAGGGAGGTCACGGGGAGGTCGGGGAGGAAGGAAGGAGCAGAATGCCTTCTGTGCTGAAGGCTGCAGGGGTCTGCCTTCCTCTTACCTCTCTGCTCTGTCCTCCCGCTCCCACGGCTAAGCCACCGCCCTGAGTCCAGGTCTGCACAGGGGAGAGGGGACAAGGGAGGGAAGGGGAGCACGCTCTGGCCTCCCCCTGCTCCAGCCCCCACGCCAGGGCACGGTCGTGACCCCACCACCATCACTCCCTGCAGGAACACACATGCTGCACACCCCTCCAGCAGCGAGCAAGCACGCGTGTGCACAGGGAAGTGATAGCAGCCTCCTCACTCAGGCACCCAGACCTGTGCATTCACCCACTCATTCATTCATTCAACAAAGCTCTGAGCACCTGCTCTGGGCTAGACCACATGCGGAGTGCCGGTGACAGGGGAGAGCAAGGCGTTCTAGCTTTCTGCCCTCAGAACAGGCCCTCAGAAGGAGAAAGGATGCTCACAAGCAATTATCCAACCCGGTGGTTAGTGCTGAGGCCAGGGGAGCACATAGGAAGGAGGTGCCCGTGAGGTCAAAGTGGGGTAATCATCCCAGTGGGGTTAGCAGTCAGGGAAGGCTACCTGGAGGAGGTCATCTCAAAACCCAGACTGAGTAGGAGCTAGTCAGTGAGGAGGAAAAAGAGAGAAGTATTCCAAACGGAGGAATACTTCACACAGAACAGCATGTGCGAAGGCCTGGACGCCCACGGGAACATGACCCACTTAAGGAGCAGAGAGGAGGCAGGCAGGGCTGGATCTCCGCGTGCAAGCTGGGGACTTGGGGAGGCAGAGAGGCCGCAGGTGCCAGACGGTGCTGGGTCCTGGAGGCCACGGTGAAGATGTGACCTTCTCCCTGGGGCAGTAGGGGGACTATGAAAAGGGGAGAGACAAGTCCAAGTTGAATTTCAGAATGCTCATCCAGGCTGCATATATAACTGCACACAGGTCCCAGCACAGGCATACCTGTACATACGCACCTGGACATGCACGCCTGCCCACCTGGACACATGCAGGGTTATACCTGTGTGCCTGACCCGGTGCTGAGCTCTTCACACACACACATGACATCCAGGTGGGCACTACAGCTAAGTCCCACTGATTCTCTGCATTTTACAGAAGAGGAAACTGAGGCTTGGAGAGGTGGGGGGGACCTGCCCAGAGACCATGTGATGACTCAGCGGGGCGGAGAAGCAGCATCTGGGCACCCCTTTCCAGCTCGTGACTCGTGGGCTCGGAGGACTCATGATAAAACGGGCAGCTGCAGGGAGCAGCCCAGTGGGCCCCACTGTTCTGCTCTGAAAAGGCGCTCTCCTGTTTCTCCTGCTCACCTTGCAGCCCCCTACCCCACCCCACCCCACCCCCAGTCAAAGGGCTGGTTTCCTTTCCTGGAGAAACTCTAGATGACCCCGTGACCTCATGAAGCTCCCACGCCTGCCTCTTTGTAAAGCACGGTCACGCGTATTACTTCTTGTCTGTCTGGAACAGCAGGGCTTGCTAAGACCTGGGAGAAGAGCTGGTGCAACCCCACAGTTTGGGCTTCCTGTAGCTACCACCACAAATAACCACAGATTTAGTGTGTGGGCTAAGTCGCTTCAGTCGTGTCCGACGCTTTGTGAACCCCATGGACTGTAGCCCGCCAGGCTCTTCTGTCCATGGGATTCTCCAGGCAAGAATACTGGAGTGAGTTGCCCTCCTCCAGGGAATCTTCCCAAGTCAGGGATCGAACCTGCATTTCTTACATTTCCTGCTTGGCAGGCAGGTTCTTTTATAGTGCCACCCGGAAAGGGGCAAGTGGCTTAACACACATTCATTCTCTTTCAGTCTGGGGTCAGAAACCTGTTCCTTTTGTGGGTCTAGGAAGAATCTGTTTCCTTGCTTTTTTCAGCTTCTAGAGGCAGCCCACATTTGTTGGCTTGTGGTCTCATCCTTCTCCTTCAAAGCCAGCAGCACAGGGACTCCCTGATGGTCCAGTGACTAAGATGCCCAGCTCCCAGTGCAGGGGGCTTGGGTTTGATCTCTGGTCGGGGAACTAGATCCTGAGTGCCACAACTAAAGACCTCACATGCCGCATAGAAGACTGCTGCGGCAGTCTTCTGCACCCACGTGCTGCAACCAAGACCCAGTACGGCCAAATTAATAAAATAAAAATTTTAAAAGCCAGCAGCACAGCACCTTCCAATATCTTCCTGATTCTGCCTTCTTGCCTCGCTTATGATGACAACGGGCCCACCTCTCCCAGTCTAACTATAAACCTTTGGGGGTGCTCAGCAGGGCTTCTCCCACATCCTTCCTCCCCCAGCCCCCACACAGGGCCCAGGATAGGTATGAGGCTTCTCACCGCTGCCTAGAAGACAGGGAGCCCCATCCAGGCTTCTTGGGAAGGAGTCAAGATGCTCCTGAGGTCTCAGGCTCTCTGGCTTCAAACCAGAGCCCCACCTCTCCCTTGCCAGAGACAGCTGGCTAAGGAGGAGTTGCAGTCTGAGTTGGTGAGGACCCACAAGTCCTGTACGAATTCCCCTGGGCCTGACTGATATCTCCTGCTTTGGGGAACAGTGCCAGCAGCCAATTAGCTAGGCCTCACCAGGTTCCAGGAGGCAAAGAGCGGGGAGGGGCTTCAAGACCTGGAACCAAGAACATTCCAGGGAACTTGGAGCAAGGAGTCCTTACTCTGCTATATCCCTGCTGGGCCACCCATGGGGAGTCTTGCTCCCTCTCCGAGCCCCAGGGGTGGCTCATCTTGGAGCCCTCCTCCTGGGTTGTGTAAGGATTCAGGGCAACTGCTTGAGTGAATACTGAGTATTAAGAATAGTTCAGGTACTTCCCTGATGGTCCAGTGGTTAAGACTGCATGCTCCCACTGCAGGGGGAGCAAGTTCCATCCCTGGTGGGAGAACTAAGATCCTGCATATCTTGCAGTGTGGCAAAAAAAAAAAAAAGAGCAGCTCAAACTTGCAAACCAGCCAGACATGGGCCTTCGAGGGGCCCTGGTTTACTGTGAAAACAGCAATGTCTCCACCTGGATCCTGGAGAAGGTGATACACAGCGGAGCTGCAGGTGAGCAAGAAAAGCGTTGTGGTTATGAGACCCTGGAGAAATGGAGGCTGTTTGTTACCACAGCATAACCAAGCAAGAGCTGACAACACACACTCTCTCTTTCCCGCTGGATCCACTTCCAGCTGAGCTGCTCACTCTCTCCTCTTTCTGACCACCCTCTTCTATCAGGAACCCTAGTACCCTGGATCCGAGGCTGGAGAAACCAGGAAGTAAGCTGGCTCCTCCCTCTCCCCCTGTTTCCACATTTCATTGGTTACTGGGGTCGAGTGATTCTCCCTGGCGTCTAGGACTCCTCCCCTTAGCTACTTGGCCCCTCCCTACTTGGTGGGAGGGTGGTATTGGTGGTATACTGTCCATACCCCAATTATTGGAGCAGAGTTCAGTTCAGATCAGTCAATCAGTCCTATCTGACTCTTTGCGACCCTATGGACTGCAGTATGCCAGGCTTCCCTGTCCATCACCAACTCCCGGAGCTTGCTCAAACTCATGTCCATCCAGTTGGTGATGCCATCCAACCATCTCATCCTCTGTCATCCCCTTCTCCTCCTGCCTCCTTCAACTGGAGCACAATAAGAAACCTTAAGCTGGGGTGCAGCATGTTTAGAATTCAGGGTGACTATCATGAACTTGGGTGGGAAAAAAAAATTACGTCTTCATTTCCACTGCCCTTTAACTATACAATTTAGCATTTCCTTCAGTGAGGAACTTACCCAACATGCCCTGTATTCAGCAGTACCTGCGGCTTTGTTTCCAGTAGGAATCCTTAATATCTTCAGACCACATCAAAGTTGATGCAGATTTCTCAAAATCTCATTCGTCCCTTCTGCATTTTAGATCTGCTGCTAGATCTTGTTAATGGTTAATAAAGTAGCATATTTATTGTTTCATCACAAATGTGGTTTTAAAAAATATCTTGATATCTGCATTTCAAATTAATTGGCTTCCAGTGTAATCTTATGTATTTTGTTCTACACTTACAAACAAGACAGGGTGTGGCGGTGTCACCCAATGCCGTGGTGGCCCATGGCACAGAAAAAGTCACCACCTGCCCCTGCCCCTTCTCCCCTGCCCCAAGGGAAAAGGATGGAGACCTTGAATTCTTGAAGAAGCAGGGCCAGGAGTGCAGCCAGGAATTCTGCAGGAGGGGTGGGGGGTGGGGCAGGAGAATTGGCAGGGACCCAGTGGGTGGATGGCTGGTGTCCAGGTGGGGTTGGGTGGGGGAAGAACGAGTCTGTCTGGTTCTCTGGGCCTCTCTCCTTGAGGGATGGAACCTCAAGGCTGAGGCTGGACCTTTCCAGGGCCTCCTCTCTCTGCACCAAACCCAGATGGACTGAGTAGGAAAATGTCCCCAGGAAGAGCTCCTTGGCAGAGATACTCTGTGGGGAAGCAGCCACCACCCAAGGGAGATGCTGGAAAATGCTGGTGAGACAACATCCCTGGGTTCCTGCAGGGCCAGGCAAAAGCCTACCACCGCCCCCACCCCCTCAGGCTCTCCTGCCTGCTTCCCCAGGATCAGGATTTCCCCCCGCCCCACCAATCCCAGGACCCAGAAGTTTGGGTCGGGGCATCCCAGCTAATGCACTGCTCTAGGAAGATCTTCTTTTCACACGGATTCAGTCTCAGTTTTTGAAGGAGGCCGGAGGTTGCCGTCTTGTCGCCTTCCTCCCTCCCCCTTGGTTTTCTGGAACCCTCCATCACAACTGTCTCTGCCCCTTCTTCTTTTCCCAGGGGCAACACCCCCGTCCTGCCCAAGAGCTGGCCTTGCCGAGTCCCCCTGCCTCAGGCCAGGTTCCGTCCCGGAGGCCATAGATCAGGTCCTGAGCCTGCCCAAGTGGGGAACCCACACTGAGGGATCTCCAGTCCTTTTTTGGGCTGGATCCTCTGGGTTCCCAGGTGTGGCAAGGCCCCACTCAACCAGGGCCCTGCCCAGACTCCTTGGTGCCCCCACCCTCTGCCCTTCCCTCCTCTAGTGAGTCCTTCCTCTCTCTGCCACTCACACAATCCAGGCCACCTACTTCACCCTCTGCCCTTCCCACCACTCACTCTCCACTGCCCCGGCCTTTGCTTTCAATTCATCCATGCCACTTCCTCCAGGAAGCCTTCCCTGATATCTGTCTTAGAACCCTTTCTCGAAACTGTCTGTAGTTCCACCATCATAGCCTGTCTTTATGGGTCTATCTGTTCATGTCTGCTCCCCACCACCAACTAAATGATGACTCTTTCCTGTCCACAGAGGCATCCACAGCACTCAGCACAGGGTTGGCACAGAGTAAGCGCTCAGCAGACATTTATTAAGGTAAGGAAGTAGGAGAATTAGTCCAAACCTCCAGTAAAGGTGAGAAAACTGGCTGAGAGCCTTGGCCCAGGCAGGAGTCAGGTCTCCTGCCCCTGGGGTGAGCTATTCCATTCTCTCTCCCTTCTTCCCTCTGTCGGCCTAACCCAGCAGCAAGAGGACCCCGGGGTTGGGGTGGGAGCAGCTGGAGGGGTGGGAGGGAGCTGCAGGCAGAAGACCCCATCCCCTGGGGAGGCAGAAAGCTGGAGCTGGAGGAGAGCGGAGGCTGAAGCTCACATCTGCTGTGGCCCACCCAGGCCGCACATCCACGCCTACAGCCCCCCTAACCAACCCTCCTTCTCCCCCTCCTGGGGAAGCCCTGGAGGGCCCTTTCGAGCCGCCCTGGGATCTGTGTGCACATACAGCCAGTTCCATGGTGCCGTGCGTGCATCTAAGCGTCAGCTCCTGAGACTAACACTGAAGCCTGTCTTGAGGCTTGTGGCCAATTTGTTCCTGTGTTAGTATGTGAGAATCCACCCCCTACAAAAAAAAAAAAAAAGGATGGTGCCTGACGGCCTCGGAGTCCTACGTTTGAATCTAGCCTGAGCAAGGGGCTCCCTCTCTTCCCTGAGGCCTAGCACTGTCAGCTCCATCCCCCCAGCTCCGGGACCCAGAGCCCTCGGTGGGCCTCCATGTCCCCATCTGCAACTTGGAACTAAAACTCTATCCCCAGCCTGTCTCTCTGGGAGGCTGGGAGAGGCTGAGGGAGTCCTCTGCGTGGGCAGAGGCCTCGGGTCTGGGAGGCAGCTGCAGAACATCATGGGACTCTGGGCAGGGAGTCAGCAGGCTGGAGCTTTTGGTCGCTGTCAGTGGTTGAGAGTGCCTTGGACAGCAAGGAGATCGAACCAGTCCATCCTAAAGGAAATCAACCCTGAATAGTCACTGGAAGGACCCGTGCTGAAGCTGAAGCTCCAATACTTTGGCCACCCGATGGGAAGTGCCGGCTCATTTGAAAAGACCCTGAAGCTGGGCAATACTGAGGGCAGGAGGAGAAGTGGGTGACAGAGGATGAGATGGTTGGATGGCATTTACCAACTCAATAACATGGGTTTGAGTAAACTGGGGGAGACGGTGAAGGACAGGGAGGCCTGGCATGCTGCTTCCATGGGGTCTCAAAGAGTCGGATATGGCTGAGCTCCTGTGTAGTGAATGAGGGCAAGGCCCGGCCTGGAACTGGGGAGAAAGGCCAACCAGCTTCGAAATGGGAAGACAAGGTGTATCAGGAACCTGAGGTGTGCTCGAGGAGACTGGAATCCTCTGGGCGCCCCAACCCTCCACCCTTGCACCAGACTGGCTGCCCCTAAGCTTATTATTATGGCTGCTGTTATTGAAAGAGTCCTTCTCCCTGTTTCCCAAGCACGTTCCTATGGCTGATCAAGCAGGTGGGGGGACCCGGGCAGGGGGCAATGTGGTGGTGGGGAGTGGGGGGCGTGGGGAATGAAAGGATGCTGGTCCTGAAGCTCACAGCCAGAGGCCTAGGGTGGGGGGTTATCAGAGCGTGTGCTGCCCTGGGTGGGGGATGCCCCTTGCCCCACCTGCGGTGGCAGCGGACCAGGAGGAAGGCACCAGGCAGGAGGGCGGAGCGGTTCTGGGAAGGTCCAGAAGAAGAGATAGAGCGCCAACCCTAGGCCTGACAGTGAGGCCTGGGAGGAAAAGCTGGGAAGGGCGTTTGAGGCAGGAGGAACAGCATCTGCTAGGGCCTGAGATCCGGCGACACCTGGGAGCCAGAGTCACGGTCCGGCCCGGGGGCGCTGAGTGGGGCCGTCGCAACCGGTGGCGCAGCCTGGGCACCCGCCTGCAGGGCCTTGAATGCCGACGACAAGCCGCTTCCTCGCTCCCCTGGGAGGGGCTTGGCCCCTCCGCCCCCGTCCCCGCCTCCTCCACTCCGCCGGGCGATCCCAGGAAGGCTGCACCCGCGGCTGCCCTTTCAAGTCGGCCTCCCTGAGGCTCCAAGCCGCCCGGCAGAGGGGCCGCAGCTCCTCCGCCGACATCAAAGCCTGCCGCCCGGGCCTGATCCGGTTGCGGGAGGGGCGGGCGAGCCGGGAGGGAGGCAGGTTTGGGCGGATTCCCCTTTCATCCCCCGGCTCGGGCAGGCGCAGACCACCGGGAGGCCCTGCAGCCCCTGCGGGGCGTGTCCCTACAGGGCCTGACGCCCGGGGAAGGCAGGGGCTGCGGGGGGGCGGGGTGCCCGGGAGGCTGCGCCTTGGGGCCCGGCGGACATAGAGCCTCCATCCTGGCCGGACTGTGTGACCTCGGGCCTGTCGCTGCCCTCCTCTGTGCCTCGGCTTCCGCAGCAGCCCTCCTCCCTGCCCAGGAAGCCCTGGCACTCGTAAGATTCTGGGAAGATTCCCTAGTGTTTGGTTTACTGAGATCCAGAGCAGGAAGCTGGGGCTCACCTTGGCGGGCAGCCATCCTAAGAGACGGCTGTATCTAGCACCCCCAATTTACAGATGGGAAAACCTTGGCACTAGGAGCTCACACAGCCAGCTAAGTAGCGGAGACTTTATGTTGTTGTCTGGCTGCACTGGGTCGTCGCTGTTCCGGCTTGCTCGGGTTGCGGCAGGCTGGGGCCCCTTCTCCAGCTTGGTTCATGGGCTTCTCAAGGCCGTGGCTTCTCTTACTGCAGAGCTTGGGTTCCAGAGTTGGGGCTCAGTAGCTAGGGACGGAGGAGCCTGGTAGGCTGCAGTCCATGGGGTCGCTAAGAGTTGGACAGGACTGAGCGACTTCACTTTCACTTTTCACTTTTTCACTTTCATGCACTGGAGAAGGAAATGGCAACCCACTCCAGTGTTCTTGCCTGGAAAATCCCAGGGACGGTGGAGCCTGATGGGCTGCCGTCTATGGGATCGCACAGAGTCAGACACGACTGAAGCAACTTAGCAGCAGCAGCCATGGCAGGAGGGCCTAGCCGCCAACGGCATGTGGGATCTTCCCCAACCTGGGACCGAACCTGTGTCTCCAGGTCTGGCCGGTGGACTCTCAACTGCTGGCTCACCAGGGAAGTCCTGTTTGTTTTTCTCCAGAGACTTGAAGCTTAGCTGCTGCCTCTGGGATGAGAAGAGAAGAGCCCTTTAATCCCAGAGCCCAGGCAGGGAACCATCTTGGTCAATCCAAGAACCCCAGCTGGGAAGTTCTGTTTTTATGCCCGTTATATAGTGAGAGACTGAGGCATAGAGAAGTGAAAGGTGGGCCTTAGTCTCACAAAAACTGACTGAGTCACAATTTGAACCCAGCCTGTCTGGCTCCTGAGCCACGGTGCCTGACTTGATAGCATTGGCCCCAGGGCGTGGGGCTGTCACCACCGCCTTCCCTGACCCCACGGGCCAAACGACACGGTCACAGAGCCTGGCAGGGTTTCTCAGTGCGGGACCTCGTCTGCCAAGAGGGCAGTTTGCGTGGGCCTCCCCAGGATGTCAGGTGTACTCGGGCTGGTGGGATGGGATGGGTGCCCGGGGATCAGGCAGATGCCACCCCAGCCCGGAGATTTAAAATTCCTCCCTGGAAAATCAGATAATCAAGGAAGTCAAATACCGTGAAATGAGTGTGATCCTTGCCAGAAACCCACAGGGAGCCGCAGAGAATCATCACACGGCAAGTGCAAGAGTGTGACCCACCCCCTCATCTTATAGGCAGGGAGACTGAGGTGCAGGACACAGCGGGGAGCCCCTTGGGGGGCTCCTGAGGGGCAGGGTCTGGGCAGGAACATGTTCAGTCCCTGGGCTCCTAGAGCTCGGGGTCTGCTGAGAGTGGTCCTCTGTGTCCCAGCAATGTTACCGTGGTTTCAGGCTGATCCAGGAGGGCTTCCCTGAGGAGGAGACTTCCACGCTGAGACCTGATGTTACGTAGGAGTCAGTGAAGCTAGTGGGAATAGCGTTTCAGGCAGAGGAGAAAGCAAGTGCAAAGGCCCTGAGGGCATGAAGAAAGCCTGCTTGCTGCAGAGGAGGGGAGAAGCCAGCGGGGAGGCTGAAGGGCAGGACCTTGGTTGGGGCTTGGAGAAGCCTGCCTGGGCCAGGTCAGTGCCATGTGGGGTCGGGGATAGGAGGCTGATAGCCACCTCCGTGGCACCCCAGGACTTCAGACCTCCTCAGGAGAATGCTGGCTGGGAGCAGGATTGAGAAGGGAGCTGTCTGCAGCCCTGTTCTAAACCCAGTTCTGTTGAGCTACTAAGAGAAAAAAGAAGGGAGATCAAAAGGGAAAATTTGCAAGTTAGATTTACCCTCAATTCTATTAAACCACCACAAGCTGTTGGGAAATAGTATTAGGGTCTTAACTCCACAGTCGCTGGAAATCCCAGCCTGGAAGGCCCACGGAGACCCCAGGCCTGTCCTGCCTGCCCTGGGGGCGAGGAGGGCGGGGCAGCTAGAGGCCCGGGATGGGGAGTGGGAGGCCTGACCCGGTCTTTGGGCTCAGCCAGCTTGCAAACTGCGTGGCTCCTGCAGACGGGGTCCGGCTTCTCAGAAATGGGCTGTGTCCAGAGCAGAGCGGTACACGGTCTTGCCTTGTTTGTGGAGGTGGGGGGGTGGGTGGGAGGAGAAGCGGGAGGGAAGGAGAAGAGCAGAGAGAAGGGATGCAGGGAGGATGGAAGGGAAGGAGAGAAGAGGATAGGGAAGGGAGGCGCCTGTCTGTGCTGGGATGGCAGCCCTCAGGGGTGTCTGCACTGGGGGACTCCCACTTTGGCCCCTTCCCTCACAATACTATCAGCTCCCTGGATGGTGGAGCCCCCCAACGCTGGCCTCGAGCCAAAGAAATCTCTGGGTGGATCTCCTCTGATCTTCACAAGGACTGGCCCCCAGCTACCAACCCTGGTCAGATCCCCAGGCCCGGGTGCGACCTGGGGCTCTCCACTCGGGCTCGCGTAATCCACAGGTGTCCTGAGGGGCCAGGCACCGTGCATTCGTGTGTGCACGCTTGTGCACGTGTATATGTTAGGCTGAGAGGACAGACTGGTTGGACTGGTGAGGCTTAGATCCAGGCTGAGCCCTTTACTAGCTGTCAGATCTTTGGTGAATGACCTTCAATCCTGGGGCATATGTGAGTTCATCAGCGGAACCCCGCGGTACAACCCCCGAAACGGTAACTGCTGAATTTTAGCTACTACTGATTGTTGTTCCCTATTATTCCAAAAAGGCTGAGGGTGAGATTCCTCTAGGAACAGGCTCTAAACTGGAGGAAGGGGTCTGCAGATGGGCCAAAGAAGATCCTGGAAGCTCCCAGAAGTGAGTACAGAGCTTTGTGTGTGGGTACATTTTTTTGGACAGATAACGTCCTTAGCTTTCATCAGAAGGTCTCATGAGCACCCCCACAAAGTGGCGCCTCCTTTCGCCAGCGTCAACGACACCCTAGTGCTTGGAGGGCCCCCAACTTGTGGGGCTGCCTGTTGCCTGGGGCGGCTTGGCCGGGCAGGTGGGTGTCCAGCTGTCCTGCAGACCCACCAATGGTGCACATGCTTCGGGGGCCTTATGTGCCCAGGGACACCGAGCCCTCAACTCAGGAGGAATTATTTTAAAGGCTGAGAAAACTGCTGCGCGTTGTCCCCAAACAGGTTCCCTTCTCTGGGATGGGAGGCATGAAAACAGATTTCAAAGGCGAGCTTCGAATAAACAAAACACAATAAAAATAAGGCTTCGAACCCAAATGCTGAATCGCAGCCCCAGGCACATTCAACCAGCTGATGCCAGCTCTCTCGGGCGACAGGCCGCCAAGGGTGCGTGCCAGGAGCCTCCATGCAGCTGGGGCCTGGGGGGCAGACACCCACACCTGCCCCACCCACCCCAGCAGGCCACCTGGCCCAGCCCCGCCCTCCAGGCCTCCCTGGGACTCCCGCCAGCTCCCTCCTGGCGGCTTTGTCAGACTGGCAGGGTCCTTTGCCCAATTCTCACCTGCTGAAGTCGAGGCCTTCCCATCTGGCATAGGGGAGGTTGTGAGTATATGGCAAGGGGCAGCGCCCCACCTGGGGAAACGTGATCCTGCTCATGGGAGGCACTGCCGCTTTGCAGGTCTCAGCCTTTGTTCAGCTGTGTGACCCCAAGATGGTGGCCGCACCTCTCTGAGCCCCATGTAGAAATTCGGATCATCGCAGCAACTCCTTCACAGAATAGAGCTTTGGCTCCCTCCATGGCAGTCCTTGAAATTAGGACAGGAGAGGGGCTGGCTGTCAGTGACGCCTGGGCGAATATGAGCACGTGGAGGGACCGTGGGCATCACGGTGCCATGGCCAGGAGCAGTGCCTGGGCCACCAGAACACCCCACGCTTGCCGTGACACTCTGGGTCCCAGTTTCTCCATCTCTCCAATTCAATGACCTTGAAAGAGCTTTCTCTGAGTTCCTAGTTAGACTGTCAAGTGGGAACACTAACAGCAGAAAGTGTGTGCAATACAGAACGTATATATTAATAAAATCGACACCACACCAAAAAAAAAAATCAGTGTGACAATACAAAAATACACGAATGTACGCACTTCCTTGTACGGTGCAAATAACTCTGGAGGGTGTCCAGGAAACAGTGTTACCCAGTGGGAGGGACCAGGGCTGGGTGGGGGATGGCTAGGCGGGGCTTTCTTCTCTTCCGCTCCAGCTTATGCCTACCGATGCTGGGCATGCATTATCACTGAGTCGATACAGATACGCAGGGGTGTTTTTAAAGTCCCTTGGGAGCTTTGCTGGTCCTGACCCCCTGCCTTATGCTGACTGACCCAGTCCCCAGGGAGCTGCCTTGAGTGATCTGGGGGCCCAGGATGGGATTTGGGGTCAGGACAAAGCCCACACCAAGGCCAATCTATGACTGCCTCTTCCAAGAAAGCTTGTGGACCCTCCGGCCAGCCCTCCTTAATGTCTGTGTCCAGGACTAGTTCACAGTTTGCAAGGGCTCAGGGCAACATGAAAACCTAGGGCTCCTTGCTCAAAATTGATTACGCATCTCCAGATGTTGGCGTTAAACCCAGCCGAGGGCCCTTTCAGGAAAGGGTCCTGAGTGAGTGCAGGAGTCACTCGCCCGTGAGCCCAGCCCCCGTCTGTGTCTGCTGCCTAAGGTGTGAACTCCCTGAGGCCGAAGTGCCTCTGTCTTGTTTCCAGAGCCTGCACACAGTAGATGCTCAATAAATGTGTTCTGTGAGTGAATTCAGGACAAAGAACAGAACTGAGGTGTGGGCAGAGTTTACCATCAATAGGGCAGCCTGTTTACACTGGCTGCAGCCCTGCCCTCCTGGGCCTTCCCCTTTGGGCCAGAAGAAAGCTGGGGCCAGTTTTTCTGGAAGGGAAACCTCTACTTCGAGGCGGTGGCTGCCCCGGGCTTCCCTGCACACCCTCCTGTATATCCCTCATCACAGCACTTCTCACGGACCTCTTATCTGGACGCAGCTGCGTGACTGGGAAAGTGGCCTAACCTCTCTGTACCCTGGTGTTTTCATCTTTAATATGGAGCTATGGGTGCTTCCCTGTGGCTCAGACGGTAAAGAATCCACCTGCAATGCAGGAGACCCACGTTCGATCCCCTGGGTCAGGAAGATCCTCTGGAGAAGAGAATGGCAACCCACTCCAGTATTCTTGCCTGGAGAATCCCATGGACAGAGGAGCCTGGTGGGCTGCAGTCCATGGGGTTGCAAAGAGTGGGACACGACTGAGCAACGAACACACACAGATACGGAGCTAAGGGCCTGCCTACTTCAGAGAGCGGCACCCTCCTTCACGGATCAGGAAGCTCGAAGCATGGCAGTCTTTGGATCAATGTCTGTACAAGGACCTGCTCAGTAGCTTTGTCACTATGCCTCTGGGGTCCCCAGTGGCCTCTGAGCTCCATGAGGGCAGGGCCCAGGTCTGTTTCACTCACGTGGATTCCTGGTCACCCTGGTTAACACTGTGGAATGGCTGTGGGAGGCACTGTCCCCTGGAGAACATGCTCCAGGGGCTCCGAGCTGCCTGGGCCAGCAGGTTCCTGGAAGAGGGTTCTTCAAGGTTTGCCGGGCCCTGCAGCTGGGGGAACTGGAAGCCAGCCCAGAGCCAGATGGGGGCTCCCTGGGAACTCGCGGGCATCACCGCAGTCCCCAGGACTGCCAGGTGCAGGCAATAAACCCAGGAAACCCTGGTGGGCGAGTCATTAAGGGTCCCCAAGGCCTCATGATGGGAGATGGCAGATGAGCTGCCCCTGGCTCTTTGGGTCCCAGTTCCACTATTGAAGAGGGTTCCAGAACCCCATCTGATGCGTCCAGTCTCTGCTTCTGGCTCGGACCCCACCCAGCATCCAAAGCTGGCTCTGATGAGCCCAAATGGCACAGTGACCATTATCAGCATCACCCCTTTTCCTGAGGCTGTTTACAGGGGAAGGTTGAGGCTTGGGGGGCGGCTTGGAGGTGGTGGCATGCATTGTCTCCGTGGAAGGGTTCGATGGCCTTCGGCAGGAGCCCCTGGAAGCTGCAGACCATCTGTCAGTTGGGGCATATTTGGGAGGGAATGACAACAGGACCCCAAAAGACAGGAATACCAGGGGATGGGAGGACATGGTGGGCTAGGATAAATGGCAGAGACAAAAGCAGTTGGAATGAGCAGTGGGCAGCGACTGGCGCATTGCCGGGTGGGGGGCGGGGAGGGTGTGTCTATCTCGGCTGGGGAAATCTGGCTTTCCCCCTGCCTCATCAACAGCCCTCCTGGGCCCCTTGCCCCGCCCTGGCCCCCGCTAGCCTGTGCTAAGAAGAGCCCCACCAGCCTTGATGCAGGGCCCACAGCAGTTGCCTCCCTGCCCCTCCCCCAGTCCTCCGTCTGGGTCTGACCACTCCTCTACCTCCCTGTCGTCACAAGGCCCAGGTGTCCTCCCGGTGCCCTAAACAGTGGGTTAGGTTCCTCCTGTGCCCCCAAAGCCCCGGCCTCCCCGCATCTGTCACTCTGTCCTGCAATCGTCCACTTGAGTCCATGTCCCCAGCAGACTGTAGCCTCCGGACAGCAGGGCTGCACATGTGGTGCCCACTGTGTGCTCGGGGCCCAACATGAGTGTGGCACACAGTAGGCGCTCAACGAACTGCCTGCAGATGAAAGGGAAAGAGCCCCTGGGACAGCTCATATCCCTGGGGCCCCGGCTGTCTCGGGTTCTGCATCTCCGTGGCTCCACACTGACACCCAGCCTCCCAGCGGCGCCTCTCTGACCCTGCCTGGAGTCAGCACTCCCGTCCCCCCTCCCCGTGGGCCCAGCCCCGCCTTCCAGGGAATTCTTGAGACTCCGGCTCTCAGGACCCTTTGCTCCAGCCCTATCACTAGCCAGTCTCCACAGCCTCCCCAAACGCCACCTTCCAATACATCTCTCCCGCCCTGGGCTTCCCCGGGTTCTCCATGCCTCCCCGGGGCCCCAGAGCTGGAGGACAGACCCTGGGGCAGGAAGGGGCTCCAGACCACCCTGCTTGCCCCTGGGAGAAGAAGGCCCAGGATCCCATGTTGGCCTCTCTTCCTGCTGAATTTGAATCCTGACTACAACACTTAAAAACAAAGTGACCTTGAGAAAGCGATGAGCCTCTCTGGGTTTTGGTTTCCCAACAAGGAATGGTTGTGAGAGACAGTCTAGGGTGGGGGTGGGGGAAGGGTGTGGGGGAGGGTGGGGGTGGGGGGAGGGGGGTCTGGTCTGGGGCACACCGGACCTGGCTCCAATTCCAGTGGTAGGCACGGCCTGGACAAGACCCGGTAACTTCCCTGGCCCTCAGTTTCCTTATTTGCTAAGGAGCTAAGGAGATGCCCTCCAGGGGGTGGAGAGGCCCAGTGAGGGGGGACCCCGGGAGAAGGGAGGGGCGCTTTTCCTGCTTCTCCCATCACTTCCTTCTGCGCTGCGTTGGGAACGTTTCCTCCCTCCCCACCACCCTCCAAACTAGCCGCAGCTCCAGCTGCCAGCCCTGGTTTGGCACAGGTCTGCCCACAGCCCAGGCAGGCGGTCCAGGGCAGGGGGTGGAAGGGGGTGGGTGCTACTATGGCTCAGACTGAGGAGGGCAGACAGGAACTGGAAGAGACCAGTGCATGGGGCGGAGGGTGGTCCACCTGCCTCGCCCCACCCTCCGGAGATTCAGGGGGTCTGCGGTAGTGGGGAGCAAGAGCTGGAGGGGCGGCCAGCTCCAGCCACAGCTGCTTCCCAGGGCCTTCCAGCCATGCGGCTCCCTGGAGCCCAGGAGGGACTGGCCACGTGCCAGCCCTGAGTGGAAATGTACCAGCGAGAAGGACCCCGCTGGGGACCCTGGGGAGGGGTCGCTCCCCTCCCTGAAGCAAGTCCCTCCCTCCGTCCCCCTTCTTAGTCGCGCCATGTCCAAGCTCTGTGTGCAGAGGGGCAGGGGCATGCTGGAAAGGTCTGCAGAGGACTGCGGTGGGGGCTGCATCTGCGGCCTCCCCGGCAACAAGTGCACCCAGAAGGTGGGGGGTGCGGTCGCGGGCAGATCCCCGACCATGGGAGGGTATGTGGGTGTTCTCTGTTATGTGGGGTTTCTAACTGTGTGGTGTGGGTCTTGGGATGTGGTGCCTGTGTGTATGATGTGTCTGTGTGTGTGAGATGCGTGTGCTTATGTGCATGTGTGTGTGCACGCGCACGCGCGCGCGCAGGCGCCTGTCCGCGGCTGTCCCCGTGTGTCCCTGCGTTTCTGCTGGGAGTGGCGAGAGGGGAGGCTCGGGGCCACTCAAGGTCCTCTTGACACAGAATCCGTGTCTGTCGAGGAGGGAGACAGGAGAGAGGACGAGAACGCGGAGAGGGAAGGAAGAAATGGAGGGCTGGGGTGGGGGCCCCGGGGGAGGGGGACGATGCGAGCGGAAGGGATGCGAGGCAGGGCGTGGTGGGATGAGGGCGAGGAGCGGAGGGGTCCCCTACAAGCCGGGCTGCGGGACCCCGCGTGGCCGCCCGCTGGGTCCCCGCCGCCCGCTCTCGGGGGCCCCGACACCCCGACTCCCGCCCCCGTGCTCTGCACGCTGGACTCCATCTCTAGTGCTCCCGGCTGATCCCGCTGTTGCAAGCTTAAGCAGATTTTTTGCTTTAACGACAAAAACCGAGAAAGAGTCGGTTGGGGGAGGGGGTTGGGAGCGTCCCCCGGGGTCCCCGTCCGCGGTCCGGCGCGGAGAGCTAGCGCAGGGGGCAGGACGCCAGGCGCCAGCGCCGCGCGAGGGGAAAAGTTTCCGACCCTGGAGCGAGAGCTTGCGAAGTTTAGGCCGCGCCGGGCGGCGCCAAAGCCAGGCCAACACTGCCCCCGCGTGGGCGCGGCGCGGCGCTGCAGCCGGTGGCCTCCTTGGGGTGGGGCGGTGGTCCGCGGCGACTCTGCGGGGGGTACACACTGAGGCTCGGAGCCGGTGAGCTTGGCCTGCGCAAAGGCCAAGAGGAGGAGGTGTACTAGAAGCAAGCCTCCTTTTGGACTCGCAGGCTCTCCAGGAAACAGAACTACTGCTGGTGGAGTGGGAGGGCGTGCAAGTCAGAGAGTGGGGATGGGAGAGATTAAGTCGTTCCAAGGATTGCAATCCCCCTCCGGTCCCATCCCCTACAGGGTTTGTAGATCCGTGACTTGAGAGTCCCTTGGTCTGCAAGAAGATCCAGCCAGTCCATTCTAAAGGAAATCAGTCCTGGATGTTCCTTGGAAGGACTGATGCTGAAGCTGAAACTCCAATACTTTGGCCACCTGATGCGAAGAACTGACTCATTGGCAAAGACCCTGATGCTGGGAAAGATTGAAGGCAGGAGGAGAAGGGGACAACAGAGGATGAGATGGTTGGATGGCATCACCGACTCAATGGACATGAGTCTAAGTAAACTCCGGGAGTTGGTGGTGGACAGGGAGGCCTGGCGTGCTGCAGTCCATGGGGTTGCAAAGAGTCAGACATGACTGAGCGACTGAACTGAACTGAACTGACCCCTTTGTGGAGGCAAAGCCGTCGTTCAAAACAGCGCCCTCAACTTCTATTACCATATGTAAAATAGACAGCCAAGGGGGAGTTTGCTGTCTGGCTCTGGAAACTCAAACAGGGGCTCTGTGTCAACCTAGAAGGGTAGGATGGGGAGGGAGGTGGGAGGGAGGTTCAAGAGGGAGGGGATATATGTATACCTATGGCTGATTCATGTTGAGGTTTGACAGAAAAACAGCAAAATTCTGTAAAGCAATTATCCTTCAATTTAAAAAAAAAATTAAAAAAGAAAGAAAACAGCACCCTCCTCCATCCACAACCTGTCCTGGTCCCACGAACCCTGCAGCCCGTCCAGCCCAAATCCCATCCCTTCCCCCTCAGCAGTGCACCCGCTGAGTGTGGGTTCCGTGGCTCTTTCCTCCGTGGCCAGGAGGTGGCGAAAGAGACCTCGACGCTGGCCTTGGTGAGGGATTGGAGCCACAGCGGCTTCAGGAAGGGGAGGGGGCTGAACTCTGCCCAGTGGCAGGCACGCAGGTGTGTGGCAGGGCCAAGCCCGGCACATAGGCAGAAGGAGGTGGAGCTGCTGGGTCAGCGCAGCGTCAGGAGGGCTCCAGGCGGTTCCTGCCCCCTTGTCTTTCACCACCTCCTGACGTGACTCCAAACACTCCCCCACTCCCGGGACCACCCCCCGCCCCAACTAGGAGAGAAACATCTGGCCCCTGCCCACCCAGATGCTTGCCCTCCAGGGACCAGATGGTGAAAACCTGGCCTGGGGAACGCTCCCTTCCTCCACAGTCTGGACGCCCTTACCCTACCAGGGAGTCCCACAAGCAGCCCCTCCGTTCAGCCTCTCAGTCCTCTCCAACTCGGCGACCCCACGGACTGCAGACCACTGGGCTTCCCTGTTCATCACCGCCTCTCCGAGCTTGCTCAAACTCACGTCCATCAAGTGGTTGATGAACCATTTCATCAAACCATCTCATCCTCTGTGGTTCCCTTCTCCAGCCTTCAATCTTTCCCAGCATCAGGGTCTTTTCCAATGAGTCAGTTCTTCGCCTCAGGTGGCCAAAGTATTGGAGCTTCAGCATCAGTCCTTCTAATGAATATTCAAGACTGATTTCCTTTAAGATTGACTGGTTTTATCTCCTTGCAGTCCAAGGGACTCTCAAGAGTCTTCTCCAACACCACAGTTTATTCTTTGGCACTCAGCTTTCTTTATGATCCAACTGACTACTGGAAAAACCACAGCTTTGACTATACAGACCTTTGTCAGTAAAGTAATGTCTCTGCTTTTTAATATGCGTCTAGGTTTGTCATAGCTTTTCTTCCAAGGAGCAAGCGTCTTTTAACTTCATGGCTGCAGTCACCATCTGCAGTGATTTTGAAACCCAAGAAAATAAAATCTCTCCTGTTTCCATTATTTTCCCATCTATTTGTCATGAAATGATAGGACTGGATGCCGTGATGTTAGTTTTTTTGAATGTTGAGTTTTAAGGCAATTTTTTCACTCTCCTCCTTCACTTTCATCAAGAGGCTCTTTAGTTCCTCTTCACTTTCTGTCAGCAACGCTTAGCAAGCCCCTTATCCCGAAGCTGGAGAAGGAAATGGCAACCCACTCCAGTATTCTGGCCTGGAAAATTCCATGGACTGAGGAGCCTGGTGGACTACAGTCCATGGGGTCGCAAAGAGTCAGACACAACTGAGCAAGTTCACTTCACTTTCTGCCATAAGGGTAGTGTCATCTGCATATATATCTGTTATTGATATTTCTCCCGGCAATCTTTGATTCCAGCTTGTGCTTCATCTAGCCTGGCATTTAAGAAAATTAGAGATACCAAGGGAACATTTCATGCAAAGATGGGCTGGATAAAGGACAGAAATGGTATGGACCTAACAGAAGCAGAAGATATTAAGAAGAGGTGGCAAGAATATACAGAAGAACTGTACAAAAAAGATCTTCATGACCCAGATAATCACGATGGTGTGATCACTGACCTAGTGTGATCCAGCCAGACATCCTGGAATGTGAAGTCAAGTGGGCCTTAGAAAGCATCACTATGAACAAAGCTAGTGGAGGTGATGGAATTCCAGTTGAGCTATTTCAAATCCTGAAAGATGATGCTGTGAAAGTGCTGCACTCAATATGCCAGCACATTTGGAAAACTCAGCAGTGGCCACAGGACTGGAAAAGGTCAGTTTTCATTCCAATCCCAAAGAAAGGCAATGCCAAAGAATGCTCAAACTACCGCACAATTGCACTCATCTCACATGCTAGTAAAGTAATGCTCAAAATTCTCCAAGCCAGGCTTCAACAATATGTGAACCGTGAACTTCCAGATGTTCAAGCTGGTTTTAGAAAAGGCAGAGGAACCAGAGACCAAATTGCCAACATCCGCTGGATCATCAGAAAAGCAAGAGAGTTCCAGAAAAACATCTATTTCTGCTTTATTGACTATGCCAAAGCCTTTGACTGTGTGGATCACAATAAACTGTGGACAATTCTTCAAGAGATGGGAACACCAGCCCACCTGACCTGCCTCTTGAGAAAATTGTATGCAGGTCAGGAAGCAACAGTTAGAACTGGACATGGAACAACAGACTGGTTCCAAATAGGAAAAGGAGTACGTCAAGGCTGTATATTGTCACCCTGCTTATTTAACTTATATGCAGAGTACATCATGAGAAACGCTGGGCTGGAAGAAGCACAAGCTGGAATCAAGATTGCCGGGAGAAATATCAATCACCTCAGATATGCAGATGACACCACCCTTATGGCAGAAAGTGAAGAGGAACTAAAAAGCCTCTTGATGAAGGTGAAAGAGGAGAGTGAAAAAGTTGGCTTAAAACTCAACATTCAGAAAACTAAGATCATGGCATCTGGTCCCATCACTTCATGGGAAATAGATGGGGAAACAGTGGAAACAGTGTCAGACTTTATTTTGGGGGGCTCCAAAATCACGGCAGATGGTGACTGCAGCCATGAAATTAAAAGACGCTTACTCCTTGGAAGAAAAGTTATGACCAACCTAGATAGCATATTGAAAAGCAGAGACATTACTTTGCCAACAAAGGTCCGTCTAGTCAAGGCTATGGTTTTTCCAGTGGTCATGTATGGATGTGAGAGTTGGACTGTGAAGAAAGCTGAGCGCCGAAGAATTGATGCTTTTGAACTGTGGTGTTGGAGAAGACTCTTGAGAGTCCCTTGGACTGCAAGGAGATCCAAGCAGTCCATTCTGAAGGAGATCAGCCCTGGGATTTCTTTGGAAGGAATGATGCTAAAGCTGAAATTCCAGTACTTTGGCCACCTCATGTGAAGAGTTGACTCATTGGAAAAGACTCTGATGCTGGGAGGGATTGGGGGCCGGAGGAGAAGGGGATGACAGAGGATGAGATGGCTGGATGGCATCACTGACTCGATGGACGTGAGTCTGAGTGAACTCCGGGGAGTTGGTGATGGACAGGGAGGCCTGGCGTGCTGCGATTCATGGGGTCGCAAAGAGTCGGACACGACTGAGCGACTGAACTGAACTGAACTCTGCATATAAGTTACATAAGCAGGGTGACAATATACAGCTTTCACATACTCCCTTCCCAGTTTTGAACAGTTTTAACTATTGCTTCTTGACCTGCATACAGATTTCCCAGGTGGCAGGTAAGGAGGTCTGGTATTCCCATCTCTTTAAGAATTTTCCACAGTTTGTTGTGATTCACACAGTCAAAGGCTTTAGTGTAGTCGATGAAACACGTTTTTCTGGAATTCTCTTGCTTTTTCTATGATTCAATGGATGTTGGCAATTTGATCACTGGTTCCTCTGCCTTTTCTAAATCCAACTTGAACATCTAAAAGTTCTTGGTTAATGTACTTTTGAAGCCTATCTTGGAGAATTTTGAGCATTACTTTTCTAGCATGTGGGATGAGTGCAATTGTGCGGTAGTATGAGCATTCTTTGGCATTGCCTTTCTTTGGGATTGAAATGAAACCTGACCTTTTCCAGTCCTGTGGCCACTGCTGAGTTTTCCAAGTTTGCTGGCATATTGAGTGCAGCAATTTAACAGCCTCATCCTTTAGGATTTGAAATAGCTCAACTGAAATTCCATCACTTCCACTAGCCTTGTTCATAGTGATGCTTCCTAAGGCCACTTGACTTAGCATTCCAGGATATCTGGCTCTAGGTGAGTGATCACACCATTGTGGTCATCTGGGTGGTGAAGATCTTTTTTGTATAGTTCTTCTGTGTATTCTTGCTACCTCTTCTTAATATCTTCTGCTTCAGTTAGGTCCATATCATTTCTGTCCTTTATCGAGCCCATCTTTGCATGAAATGTTGCCTTGGTACTCTAATTTTCTTGAAGAGATCTCTAGTCTTTCCCATTCTATTGTTTTCCTCTATTTCTTTGCATTGATCACTTAGGAAGGCTTTCTTACCTCTCCTTGCTGTTCTTTGGACGCTGCATTCAGATGGGAATATCCTTCCATTTCTCCTTTGTCTTTCGCTTCTCTTCTTTCCTCAGCTATTTGTAAGGTCGCCTCAGACAACCATTTTGCCTTTTTGCATTTCCTTTTCTTGGGCATGGTTTTGATCACAGTCTCCTGTGCAATGTCACAAACCGCCATCCACGGTTCTTCAGATCATCTGTCTATCCGATCTCATCCCTTGAATCTACTTGTCACTTTCACTGCATAATTGTAAGGGATTTGATTTAGGTTATATCTGAATGGTCTAGTGGTTTTCCTTACTTTCTTCAATTTAGGTCTGAATTTTGCAATAAGGAGTTCACGATCTGAGCCACAGTCAGCTTCTGGTCTTGTTTTTGCTGACTATATAGAGCTTCTCTATCTTCGACTGCAAAGAATATAATCAGTCTGATTTCGGTGTTGACCATCTGGTGATGTTCATGTGTAGAGTCGTCTCTTGTGTTGTTGGAAGAGGGTCCTCTTCCAACAACAAGCAGCCTTTGGTTCCAGTCAAAGATGGATGCTGGGGGGCTGGTGGTTCAGAGCAGGCGGTTGTTCAGGTGTGGGCTGATCTAGGTTGACAGAGGCTTGGTCCTAGGTTTGAGGTGTATGGCAGGGTCTCCCACCTCCCAGAATGGTTCACTTGGAACAAGCCTGACCCCTAAAGATGCCTCACTTCCTCATCTTCTGTGACCCTACCCCTTCCATACCCCCTGGTCCAGGACCCCCAAAGACTAGCAACCAGGCACCTGGAGAGGTTTGCAGGGTGAGACCCGCAGCAGATACCAGCCACCTGGGATGTGCTTTTATTTGTGGGTTAGGGAAGGCCTCTCTTCACCCCTCACCCATGTCCATGGCTGGGCTTGGACACCAGTGACCATTCACCTCTGGGTGCGATGCGATGCTGAAGGCAGGAGGAGCTGGTACCCCTTAGGGCGGCCTCTTTTCAGGATCGTGTGCAGCACCAAGCTGGGCAGGAAGGACTCCTAGAGCAAGAAGGAGGGCCACTTTCAGGGGCCTCTGGGCAGGAGATGGGGTTTCCTGGGCCCAGGGAGTTCTACACTGCACCTCGAGGGGGCAGACACTGTGGTGGGCCCCACTGTACAGATGCAGAAACTGACATAAAAAAGCCTCCACCTATAGCAGGGTAGGAGCTGGAATCTGACCCCAGGCGGTCCAGCCTGAAAGCCCAGCCCTTAGGCAAGCACATACAGAGGTTTTACCCAGAGACCAAGCCACCCCACTGGGCACCCTCCCACCAGGCAGGGCGCTCCACGCGGCTGGCCACCGGCAAGTGCTCACCAGCTTCTGGCTCCAGGAACAGGACGATTTGCCCACCTGCTCCAGGAAGGCTTTGAGGTCCCCCCGCTGCCTCTGGGCGGTGGCCCTGGGGATGAAGGGCAGGCTGCTGCTCATGGAAGTGTCCTCAGGGAGGTGGCCATTCGGCTCCAGGGTGGACCTGAGGGGGACAGGCGCCCATGAGCTGCGTGGACCCCGAGTCCCAGGTCCATGCATGGCTGGCAGGACCCTCCAGGGCCCAGACCACCGCTGGACAGGGTGGTTTACAGGGGGAGGAGGCGCGTGAATCCCGCCCCCTTCCACAAAGCCTCACAGGCCAGGGAAGTCCCAGCTGAAGGGGCTGGCCGCGGTCTCCTCCTTGGCCCTCGGGTACAAGGCTTTGGGCAAGCTCTCCAGCCATCTCCCGACACTCCCGAACACCCGATCCGATGCTGTTGACCGGGGCTTGGCTGTCCTGTTCTCGAAGATGCCCTGCCGGGCTGAAGGAGAGAGGGCATGGGTGAGATCTCTTCCCCGGGCGGGGCCACCTGTACCCCACCCTCCCCCCTCTTCCCTGTGACAGGCAGAGCCCTGTCTCCATGGCAACCCAAGGCTCCCCAGCGCCTTCTGGCTGCCTCCAGAGAAGGCTCTGGTTTTAAAACTATCCTGCATGACTGTTTCTGCCTTTCTTATCCAAGCTCGGCACTGCCCCCCACCCTCTCCCCACACACCCACTCCAGCTCCAGCCCCAAACAGGTTCCCCTTTTCCCACTATGGGAAGCCCAGTGGCCCCACCAGGGAATCCAAGCAATGATTCTGAGAATCCTACAGGGCTGGAGTCTTTCCTGCCCAACAGCTGCCCCTCTGGCTGGTCAGGAAGCCTGAAATCCCGCTCTGGTGCCCCGAGGGGATGGCCACAGCCCCTGTGCCCAGCAACTTCCCAGGAAGTGTCTCCCGTGCCAGCCAGCTGCCATTCCCAAGAAACTTTCTCCAGCCCCCGTCCCCTCCTTTTCCTGGGATTCCCAGCAGTGGCTGGGGTGGACTCTGACTTCTCAGCTGCTTGTCATCTGCTCTTGGAGCCTTGGCTTCCCCCATCAAACAAAACTGGGCAAAATTTCAGCTTCCACCTCCAACTTCCTGTGATCCTGAGGGGGCTGGGTCAGGCTCCTCCTGAATCGGCCAAGGTCCTGGATTTTGAGGACTTTACCCCCAGTGAGGGCAGGAGGAGAAGGGGGCGACAGAGGATGAGGTGGTTGGATGGCATCATCGACTCAATGGACATAAATTTGAACAAGCTCTGGGAGTTGGTGAAGACCAGGGAAGCCTGGTGTGCTGTAGTCCATGGGGTCACAAAGAGTCGGACATTACTAAGCAACTGAAAAATAAAAATCCCCAGCAAGGCTTTAGAGCAGCTGTTCTCTGAAAGTGCACACAGTTGATGCTTAATAAATAGATGAGGCTGTTGGATTGCTGGATCCTGAGAAGAGAAAGGGCCGGGCAGATGGGGAAAGGGGGCCTTGGGAAGGGTTCATACTAGAGCGAGGATGTGTATTCTTCCTGCTTGCCTCTTGTGACACCCACTTCAGAAAACAGTGGAAACTGCCACCACCGATATGACCACATCCATCACCCAAAGAGCCGAGAGCACACTTCTCCCCGGGGAAACTGGGACTGATGGTTGGTTCCGAGCTTCCTTGCTGGACCAGGCAGTGCCAGCCTCTCACAGAGGTGTGATCTTCTAGAACTTTCTGGACACCTCCCCAGCCAGGCCCCTGAGGTCTGCCTTCATGGATCTGGGAAACGCTTTGGGCATTTCAATTCCCACCTTCTCCAGCCCCTGGAGGCCAGGTGCGGGGTCTGCGGGCTGTGGGTGCGGGTCCAGGGTGGGCAGGGGATACAGTGTGTGGGAAGCCTTGGCAGTGAGCAATCCTTGCGTGGTGGCCAGGCCTGGGCAGACCCTGCTCTCTGGGCCCAGCTGCTCCCTGGCACCATCTGCCTTGAGCCACCTCTGCTGAACCTCAGACCCTCTACACCGTCCTTGAAGGTCACCCTAAGAGCTTCTGGAAAGGCCAGTTTAGGGGCCTCCTCTGCAGGGTCAGTGGCCTCTTGGCCTTTGCAGTACCAGGGCCCAGCCTCTGCTGGCCAGGGTTCAGGCTGGAACTTTCTGGAGTCCTGGAGCTCCCCCTCCTGTCTGCTCACCAGCACAGCTGCGTTCCCAGTAACGGAGTGCTGTGTCCCTCAGCGTCTCGTCAGCGAATCGCACTCGGAAAGGGCAACATCGCCTGCGGTGCCCTGAGCCTTCCCCCGAGGAGTTGTGGGTGAGCACAGCCTTGAGCTTGGGGGCCTGTGTAGCCTGGGGCCTGGTGAGAGAGATGAGAGGCTCAGCCACCAGCCTCCCCGGCATGCCACCCCGGCAACACACACGTCCACCAGAGCTCTCTGTGGGATCCTGACCATCAGAGCAGGTCCCTCCTGAGCACTTCCTACCCCCCAAAGGAATGGATCAAGCACGTAACAGGCATCAGCCCACCAAACCCACACAACCCTGTGAAACACGATTATTAGTCCCATTTTACTGATGAGGAAACTGAGGCACAGAGGTTTTTTGATTTTTTCCCCCCAATTTGCCCAAGATCGCACAGCTGGTTAGGGGTGGGACTGGGCTATGAATCCTGGTTCAAGAGCAGGCAATCTTGTATATCAAGCAATTTAGCAGAGAGAAGAAGGATATGAACTCAGGAGTTGGGCGGTCCCTGGGTTTCAATTCTAACTCTTGGAGCCTCAGTTTCTTTGTCTGTAAAATGGGATCATCATGCCCACAGTACAGGGCCGGGAAGACGTGAAAGAGACTGCAAAGCACCCCCCACACCCCCAGGGTCTGCAGGGCCAAGGGTAAACATCTCTGAGAACTGTTCCTCATAGTCATCAATTTCAACTATGAACCATCCCAGTCCTGTGACACTGGGCAGACCACCAGCAGATTTCCCCTTTAAATTATGTACTATGTGTTGTGGGCAGGATAACAACATCCTTATAAGAGTTTGCATGAGTATGTGCTAAGTCTCTTCAGTCATGTCAGACTCTTTTGCGACCCTATGAACTATAGTCCGCCAGGCTCCTCTGTCCATGGGATTCTCCAGGCAAGAATATTGGAGTGGGTTGTTGTTCCCTTCTCCAGGGGATCTTCCTGACCCAGGGATCAAACACATCTTTTTTGTCTAACTGCATTGATAGGCAGCTTCTTTACACTAACATCCCCCCTAGAAGTGCGCTAAGAGTTTGTTGAGTATCAGATAAAATGTGAGGCATCTAGTTTGGAGCCTGGCCAGGGGCCTGGGCTCAGTAAAGGGGATCTGTGATTATTACATTTATTGTTATTCATTTCAGCCACCAGAGCAAGGCTGCAGGATGGTGTGCTTGATCCATCAATGGCTCTGTTATTCAGAAATGCCATGTTCGATCTTAAGTACATGCCTATGGCTATACCTGTCTCCATTTATCTGACCACATCTTTATGTCCATGTGGACACAGAGAGGACACTTTTCATGAGTCCCTTAAAGAGTCCGGGAGCCAGGAGATGACCAAGACAGAGTCGGCTACATGCACTGGGACCTAGTTACGCAACGGTGGTGCGTATTCATAGGCGGTGTCTTCCTAGAGCACTGAGTCAAGAAGGGTTCTGAGGCTCAGTGGGGGAAAGTGCTGTGCTCAATTAGCAATGTCTGCCATGGGCCCAGGATGAGAAGGAATGGCGTGTCTGGTGTATGTACTGTCCCGGTCTTTAAACTCAAGGACGATGCTCTTCACCTTTCATCCACGGTTAAGCAGGGGGAACTACTTCTGCATTATTTTCTCCCTCCCTTAGAGCTACTGCATCCAGGTCCAGCTAAGTGCTAGTGCCCGGGCTCTTCCTACTTCCATCCTTATTTTATTCCCTCCAATATTTGACATATGTGCTGTGCTCAGACACTCAGTCATGGCCGGCTCTCTGTGACCCCACGGCCTGTAGCCCACCAGGCTCCTCTGTCCATGGAATTTTCCAGGCAAGAATACTGGAGTGGGTTGCCATTTCCTTTTCCATTGACTTCTTCCCTGGTGGCTTCTTCCCTGGGTCTTCCCTGGTGGCTCAGAGGTTAAAGCATCTGCCTGCAATGCAGGAGACCTGGCTTCAATCCCTGGGTTGGGAAAATCCCCTGGAGAAGGAAATGGCAACCCACTCCAGTATTCTTGCCTGGAGAATCCCATGGACGGAGGAACCTGGTGGGCTACAGTCCACAGGGTTGCAAAGAGACACGACTGAGCGACTTCACTTTCTCCATTGACATATAGTAAAAGTGAATCAAAGTTAGAGGAAGAGATGGATGAATGAATGGCAGGTGGGTGAAAGAATGGGTTGGTGGGTGGGTGGGTGGATGGACTGATGGATGAAATAGTGAAAAGGTCTTTTTTATTTGGCACACCACTTGGCTTGGAGGACCTTAGTTCCCCAACCAGGGGTAGAATCCAGGCCACAGAAGTGAAAGCATTGAGTCCTAACCACTGGACTGCCAGGAACTCCCACAAAGGTCTTAATATAAGGTTTGGATCTTAGGAGGATAAGTAGATGTATGGATACATGGGTGGATGAATGATTATGCAGGTGGGTATATAGACTGGCTTCATGATTAGATTAGTGATGGATAGTATCCTGGATTTACAAGTGGATGGAAGGATTGGTAGATGATCAATCATTGACTTCATGGATAGGTGGATAGAATTGTGGGAGTTTGTGAGTAGCTGGCTGGCTGGCTGGCTGGAGAAATGGATTAATGAATCAACAGGAGACCTGATTCATGAGTGGATGGATGGGTGGAGAGATTCGTGAATAGATTGTGAAAGACCTGGTTCACAGATGTATGCAATGGTGGATGGGTGAATAGGAGAATGATTATATGAATGGATTCATCAGTGAATTATGAATGTGTGTAAAAGACCTGATTAATGAATGGGTGGATGGATTCATAGATGTTGATGGATGACCCTTAAACAGGTTGGGAGAAGACTTGATTCATGGATGGACATATAGATGGATAAACAGGTGGACAGATGGATAAATTCTGGAAAGACAGAGGAAGGAAAGAAATGTTCTTTCTCCCCACCCCCCTGCCCCCATCCTCCCACAACTCACTGATTGGCCTTGACCGTGGTGAACTGCGGGTAATCTCTACTCAAGGGCCCCAGGGCAGGTATCTGATGAAGCAAAATCTTCTTAAGGCTATTCTTGAGGTAGGATGATTGGCCCCTTGAAAACAAACAGGCCACACCTCATATGAGTGATCAGGGTCCTCCATGGTCAGAGCGTTGATGACAACCCTGTCCCCAAGAAGAGGTCACTGACGCTTACCCAAGCTCTGGGAGGAAGTGGGAGCTGGAACACCGAGGAGGACTTCCGTTGAACTCTGACGCAGAATGCCTTTGATGTTGAGATGCTGAGGGTGCTGGGGTGGGGGTGGGGGGCAGGATGAAGTAGAAAGAGTTATGAGCCTTCGCTTGGGGACAGTCTTTATTAGAGTCTTCCTGGTTGTATGGCCTTGGGCCTCAGTTTATTCATCTGTACAATGGCAGGGCCGCCCTGAAGCAGTGGTTGTCAGGATTCTGCCAGCCCTACTTCACTAATACAAGCATCCTTCTATGCCAGGTGGTGTGACCCCCCCACCCAACCACCCCCACTCCGACCACCCTCACTACCGGAAATGACGCAGCCCCGCCTTGCCCCGCCCCCTGGGGGGGAGCCACAGGGGCCTCACTCGGTGGGAGAAGCCGTTCCGCAGAGTCAGCCCTGAACTGTCGCAGGAACTGCCGGAACCGGCCCGGGAGAACTTCTCCTAGGAGGGAGCCCAAGGAATCGGAGGTCTCCTTGGCCGAGCCCCTGCGAGGGTCCTTGCGCTGTCCGAGCTCGGGGCATGCGGGCGCCGATTCGGGGGGCTCGCCGGCCAAGAGCAGGGGCGGCAGCAGCAGCGACCTCAGCCCTGTCCGGCTCTCGCCGGCCGCTGGGCCACGGTGGGCAGGACCGGCAGGCGGGACCGGGAGCGCCTGAAGCCCAGCCCGGGATCGGAGTGCAAGGACTCACACTGGGGGGCCTGCCACCGCTCGGCGCCGCTCTCAGAGGCCCTCGAGACCCCGAAGACCCCCGCGTCCGAGGCTGCTCGGAGCTCGGGCCGCAGCAGCCTGGGCAGCAGCGGGTCTCTGCGCCGGCGATCGCCACCGCCGGGGAGTCCCTCGGGCGCCACCTGCTGGGCCCAGAAGCTGGGGCGACGCCGGGGCATGTCTGGCCCTGCGCTCAGCTCAGGGCATCCTCACGCCAGTGAGGGGCGGAGGGCGGGTGCCGTGGGAAGTGGACAGGAGGGCGTAGACCAGCCACCCCCGCCAGGCCATAGCGCCCAGAGCGCGGCAGTGTGGTTCGGGGGGTTCCACCACTGGCCCGCCAGACAGTAAAAGTGGCTTCAGGCTAGAGTGCCCCGATCCTGTTTCCTCACCAGAAAAAACGGTGACGGTGAGAGCACTCACATTCTCAAGTTGCTGTGACGTTTAAATGAGCCAGCGGATGTAAATGGCTTAGAATAATGCCAGGCACGTTGTACGTGCTTAACAAAGCCTAACTGCTATTATTATTTTAAAATTATTATTTAGGATTTACTCTCAGCTCCATTACTTATTGGGGCTTCCCTGGTGGCTCAGACAGTCAAGAATCCCCCTGCAATGGGGGAGACCTCGGTTCCATTCCTCGGTTGGGAAGATCCCCTGGAGAAGGGAATGGCTACCCACTCCAGTATTCCTGCCTGGAGAAGTCCGTGGACAGAGGAGCCTGGCGGGCTCTACAGTCCATGGCATCCGTAAGGAGTCGGACAGTACTGAGCGACTTTCACTGCCCTTACTTATTAGCTGTACCCTTGCGGGAGCCAGTTAATTGCTCTCAATGCCCTTATCTATAGAATGGGGATAACCCAGGGCCTGCTCTTTTGTGAGAATGAAACCGCACCATGTGGAAAGCACTTAACACCTGGAGTGTTCAACTTGCTCTGCTGTTACTAGCTCTCAGGTAGAAATCGGGAAAGCTGGAACCAGCTTACAGGGGTGGCTTGCCCTGCAGTTGCCCATTCCTGCTGGAGCCCGAGTCCCTTGGGTGGGAGCTTCTTGAAAATACAGATGCCCCAGATTCCGATTCACTGGGGGCAGGTCAAGACACTTATTTTTAACAAACTTCCCCTTTGGAGACAGAGCCCCAGACCCACCCCCCACCCACCAACAACCCCCGCCACAAACACACACATACCACCCGCCCCAGCTTCTGACACTGGGATCTGAGCCTGCTTCCTCCCTACCACACCCCACTCCCCAGATTGCTGTCAGCTCTGAACCGGCTTCCCAGGTGGCACCATGGTAAAGAATCTGCCTGCCAAGCAGGAGACCCAGGTTCAATCCCTGGATTGGGAAGATCCCCTAGAGGAGGAAACGGCAACCCACTCCAGTATTCTTGCCAGGAGAATCCCATGGACAGAGGAGCCTGGCAGGCTGCAGTCCATGGGGTCGCAAAGAGTCAAACGTGACTGAGTGTGCGCCCACGCACACGTGCACTGACCAGCTGCTAGTGTCACACTCACCCTAGTGGGGCTTTGGGGGGTGGGGCCAGAGACGGCCCCCTGAGTTTAGAGGCCCCTAACAGGTGGGCTGGTCTTTGGGAGAGCCCATCTTCCCGGCCTGGTCCCTCTGCTGGCCCCTCCCTGCCGCCTCCATGCCTTTCCAGAGTAATTGTGACCCGCCTGGCACTCAGGGCCAAGTAGGCTGGGTGTGGGGCAGAGGGCTGGGCTGTCATGCTCAGGATATCAAGGCTGCAGTCATAAAGGGGTGTGGGACTCCCTGCCAAGGCAACCAGGCCCAAGGCAGGGATGAAGGGCTGGGGGGTTCAGTTACCCTCTCTGGGCCTGGGAGGCTCAGGTGGGTCAGGTTTGGGCTGGGGTGACTCTGGAGTTAGAACTCGGAAGTCTGGGCAGTAAGAATGCGGTGGGCCTGCAAGCTGTGAGAACCAGCTTTGAGCCTGTGCTCTGCTTCTGCATGCTGTGTGAGGCTGGTTAAGTCTCTCCTTTCTCAGGGCCCATGATAAAATGGACAGCTGGGCTCCATCTGTGACTCTCAGTTGGGAGAGGGCAGGGAGGAAGCTTGTACTGTAAAACTAGAGTGAGGAACAAGGGTAGTTTGGGCAGTGATTTCGCTGGCCTGATAGGATTTTACAATTTGAAAATGGAGAAAAAGATGACTTTGAATTCACATTACAAGATGTCTGCCTGGAGGAGGCATCCCAGACAATATAATGGATTTCTTTTCTTTTTTTTTGAAATTAGTTATTTATTTGGCTGTGTTAGGTCTTGGTTGTAGCATGCGTGGCTCTCCATTGCCTCAAGCGAGATCTCTCGTTGAGATGTACGATATTTTGTTGTGACTTGTTGTGACCTACGAACCCTCCAGCTGGGGCATGCAGACTCATTTTTCTCCTCAGCATGTGGGATCTTAGTTCCCCCACCAGGGATTGAACCCATGTCCCCTGCACTGCAAGGCAGATTCCTAACCCCTGGGCCACCAGGGAAATCCCAATGTAATGTATTTCTGCAGAGGCTCCTCAACCAGGGATGGAAGAACATCCTTCCTTAGGAAGTTAGAATATTGAGTGAGGAGGGTGAGAAATTTTTTCTGTTTATTTTAAGGGTATGTGAATTTTTAGAAAATGAATGAGGAACACCAGACTACCTAGATGATTTCTAAGAAAGCCTCCAGCCCATATATGCTGAACACATTTATTGAGTATCTATTACGTGCGAGGCCTGGGAATTCAGTGATGCAAGAGGCTTTGGAATTCAGTGGCCCAGCCAGACCTGGAAAAGTCTTGGAGTCCAGATGCAGGGAAGGGACTTTGTCTTCCATGGACAGGAAAGAAAAAAAAAAAAAAAAAAGTAGAGGTGGATTTTTAGGCAACCCCCCGCAAAGATCTAGACTCGGAGCCACACTCACAAAGATTATAGAAACTTCCTGATTGAGGCTGCCCAAGATCTATCCTCCTGCCGTAGAGGTGTGGAAAATGAAGCTTGGGAGAGGGGTCCAAGGCCAGGGAACCAAGTCTAAACTGCTGTGCCCTAGGGAGTCGGACATGACTGAGCGACTGAACTGAACTGAACTGAAGGGAGGATGCTACATAATATGGACAGATCTGGGGACTCAATAGCAGGTCGGGGGACCTCGCTGGTGGTCCAGTGGCTAAAACTCTGTACTCCCAATGCAGGGGGCCCAGGTTCAATCCCTTGTCAGGGAACTAGATCCCAAATGCAACAACTAAGAGCCCACATGCTGCAACTAAGATCCAGCTCAGCCAAATAAATATTTTTTAAAAAAAGGTGGGGCTTTTCAGGGCACCCCACTGCCCCACCATAGCTTTCACTTCATTACAGCAAACACACTGTAAGCTCCTCCTGTGTGCAGTGTCCAGGAGGCACTGTAAATCTAAGCCAGGGTGTCAGTCTAGGAAAAAAGAATTTATGATAAATATTGTGAATATTATGCTATACATGAATACCTTGACGAATATTATGAATCAGTTTCTATTTACTGACAGCCGGCTCCAAACACTGGGCTGAAGTCTCAACTCACAATATCTCACAGGTGTAACCCTCCGAGCATTGAGAAATGAGTAATTATTCTGTGCATCTGGCGGAAGAAGAGACTGAGGCTTGGAGAGGTTCCCAAGGTCTTCTACCTGCAAACTCACTTGTTCATCTCGACTGCTCCAGGGACCAATTCAGAATTTGTGTATGGGAGGAACCTAGGAGAGGGCAACCTTTTCGAAATGGAAACTTCATGGCCTTGTTCCGCTTATTTGGAGTGGCAACCCCTTGGCACTGTCAAGAGTATTTTTTCCTTTACTTGTTTTTTTTTTTGGATCTGTATATTTTAAGGATGTTAATTGTTATGGGTAGAGTCAAGGCAAGAATAAGGCTCTCTCCCCCGCCTCTTTTTTTTGTAACCCAGTGGAAGACCCACAAAACGCTTTTTTCAAGCCTCCTCCAAATGAGCTGGTGCAAAAGCCGGAGGCGGGATAAGCTCTGCGTTTTGGCTCTTTAAAGGCAGTGAAGTTCTCGAGTTAGGGCAGAAGCCCAAGGGGTCAAGGGGGCGGGGGGGCGGAGACAAGCCGCGCGCGGGGCGGAGCCCGACGCAGCCCCGCCCCCAGAAGCGCGGAAGTGACGTAAGTGGGCAAAAGCGGCGCGCGCCGCGAGGTGTCGCTTCCAGCCAAGGTTGGACGGAGCTGGTCGTGGGCAGGTGGGGGGGTCTTCGGCCCTGCCGCCCCTCTTTTCCGCTTCCCCGTCCTCTTCTCCCGCGTCCCGGGAGCCCCCACCCGGGGTGAGTAGCGCGAGGCGGAGCGGGGTGGGGGGCGGAGACAGCGGCCGCCGGGAGAGGGGAGGCCCCGGACCCCAACCGCCTGGGTCCCCTGAAGCCTCCCCGGCTCTTCACGTGACCCGAGCGCGAGCGGGCTCGGCCCCACGTGCGCGCTCGCGGAAGGTCCGCCGGCCGGCCCTGGGCCCCCGGGGTCCCGGGGTGGAGGAAGGCTGAGACCCCGCAAGCCTGATCAGGGCACTGCCCCCACGCCGAACCCCGCCGCCTCAAGTTCCTTTCCCTGTCTGAGCCTCAGTTTCCCCTCTGCCAGACGGGTAAGGCGCGCACCCTCAAAGGAGGGTGGGTGTGAGGATTCAGGAAGAGCGCTCGGATCACAGTCGGGCACAGGGTATCGTGCTCGTTACCCAGGCGCCGCTCTCATATTTCACCTTGGACCCGACCCCAGTGACGGCTCAACAGAGGTGCTATTTCAAAGGACAGCCCGCCGGCCCCCCGAGCCCTTGGAGCCAAGGTCAGCCTGTTGGCAGAGAGGCTGCCATAAATCTGAAGGCCCAGGCTCTGCTGCCCAGTCAGCTGCGACCTCTCTCTGGATCTGGTGCGTCTGTAAGACAAGGGTTAGAAACAACTGGTGTCAGAGGCCCTGCCGGTGGGGCCGGGTTGTACTGCACATGGTCTGGATGTAGAGTCTGCTCAGTGAGATGGCCTGAGCCCCTGGGAGAAAGGGGACCTTGAGCGGGGTCAGAAGTCTGGATTCTGTCCTTGTTCTGTTCCTGGTTTCCTGTGTGTGTGCATTGCTCCATTTTAGTGAATGGTTTTTCTGTGTGTACCAGAGACTATGGGAGGGTTGGAAGTAAATACATGTGGCATGCTTTGGTGGCGACCAGAAGCCCTGGAGTCACCAAAACCTTGGGGGTTTCTGTGCCTGCGTGGCTGGAGGCTCGCTCCCCTCTGCTGCCATTGGCAGAGTCATTTGAGTGACTGGATTGACCACCCTGAAGTAGCAGTGATAATCCCTTAGGTGTGACCAACACGCCACGGTTTATAGGGCCTTTCAGCACATTTTCTCATTAGATCTTCACATTTAGCAGAGAGAATTGATGAGCATCTCATTGGACAGAGGGTTTTTTTTTTTTTTTTTTTAAGATTAATATGTGCCCAGCAGTGTCTGGATCACTTTTCACTTTTATATCCACATTTAATCATCACAGCCCTCCTGTAAAGTCAATATTGTTCCCGTTTTATAGATAAAGACACCTACTTAACTGAGGTTGTGTCTTATCTGAGCTTACACAGCCAGTGAGAGGAGAGCCAGTGTTCGGACCTGGTTCATTCACCATCAGAGTTTAATCCCCTCCCCTCTTCCTTGCTTCTTCCTTGTTCCCTCCGTTACGACATGATTCCTTTAAATGTCAAGGTCCCCTGAATAATCTCATTTACAAGAATTCCACTTACAGGCAGGGACAGTTCAGACACCATTCTCTGTCATGGATCCTGGAAGAAGAGTAGTTGCTGGGGTGGCTGCCCAGGGTCGCCCTAAACACCTTGGGGTGGGGAGATGACCATGAAGGATGCCCAGACACATTCCACTCTGAGAAGCAGAAGTTCCATAATGAGCAAAGGGTCTCTTTTCTCCTCCGAGCTCATTTAGAGCACTCACGAAACCAGACTGTGTCCAGGCCCCTTCGCATCCCTGCAGCCACGTGGCTCCTTCCTATGATCTGGACTGAGTGTAGGAGGACTTCTTGGAGTTTGATCAATAACACTGCTGTCCCCACTGACTCCTAGGGACCTCCTGTCCACCCCAGTCTGGATGCCAGGAGGTACAGTGTAGACAGGGCCCCAGAAGTCATGTTTACTAATGAGTCTAAGCTGTTAGAATAAATGTCAAAGTCACCCTTGCCATTTCCCAGGCTGGATGTGCCTCCCTGGCTTATTCCCAGACTCTGCCTGTAAGTGGAATTCTTGTCAATGAGATTATTCAGGGGACCTTGACATTTAAAGGAATCATGTTGTATGGCTTTTGGTAAAGCAAAAAATTATACTGTCAGTAAAGGGCTTCAGTGTTATCAGATTGGAACGGTTACATCTTTGTAGGATTTTCTGAAAAGTACAGAATGGCTGTAGCCGCACAAAGGTCCTTCTTTGATTCTTGAGCAACCAGTTAGTAAATTGCCCCCTTGTATCAGGTCTGAGGCTAATGGTGTGTGAGGCACTGTCCCTGCGCCCAGGAGCCTTGTCTGCTGGGAGGAAGGGCAAACAACAGGCAGAGGGAGAGAGTGCACCCCGGGGGCGTCTGGCCCACAATTATTCTGTTCATTTGATCGGCAGGGAATTTTGTTGAATACCTATGAGCTGTGTGGAATGCAAGAGAAATACAATGATACATTCCAGGATGTCGCCACTGCTTTCTCAGGCAGTTCCCAGTCCTGTGGGGAGAGAGAGACAAGCACAGAACCAGAAGTGTATCTGAGGGGGACAGGGTCGAACCACCTGCAGTTTGTCTTCGGGGGAGCAAGCTGTGTGGTGTGGAAGAGCTGGCTTTGGCGCGGTTCTTCCTGGGTGGCGGTCAGGGCCCGGTGGGACGCTGTGACAGAGTTGCCGTGGCCCCTGTTGCCAGGGCCGGGGAGCCCACTTGGCCTTGCCGACCCCACCCACGTAAGCCACCCCCAAACCCAGTCAAGTTACATGGTGATGTTCAAGCTGGCGGCCCCCCCGTCAGTTGCCAGGGAGCCACTGCCGCAGCTAGTGTGCTTGGGGACTGGGGGGTCTCTGCATCCTTTCGCTGTGCGTGTCCCTCAGGGTTGGGGGGACAAGAGCCCATTCTCAAAAGCAGCATGCGACGTCCTCGTTCTGATTGGGCGGGAGGGTAGTAGCTTCAGGGGTTGGGACACGGGTGTGGGACACTGCCATGATTGGGGTGGGTGGACAGTATTTGGAACCCAGGCCCCCCTAGCCTGTTACCCCAGAGGGCTCTTGGGTGGGTACAGTAACTGGAGCCAAAGTCACCGCGGTCCCAGGCCCTGCGCCTGCCCAGGAAGCGGGGGATCTGTCTGAGAGCTGACTCAGGAGCCCGTGGAAGGACTGGAGCAGGGGCCTCCAGGAGCAGAAGGGGCCTCCGAGGGTGGGACTTTGGCCAACCTGGTTGTGCTAGTAGATCTCTCGGCCCTCCTCTGTTCCTCGGAAGGCCAGCGTGTGAGAAAGCCTGGATCCGTGGAGGAGGTGGCCCCCTGCCCAGCAGCTCCCACCTGCCAGGCCGGGCCCTCCCTGGTGACCGCACTCGCTGGTGGGGTCTCTGGAAGGGGCTGGCCATGGCAGAAGTGGAACTGCATCGAGGAGCCGTGTCTCTGAGTTGTTTGCGCGGGGCACGCCTGCTGCTTCTGGAAGGTTCCTTCTGGGACAAGATCAGAATACAGGTGTTGGGTTGGAGGCTGGCGACAGACACGGGAGTGAAAGATCTTCAGCACGCCTCATGTTTTGTCTCCCTTCTCTCCTCCTAGTCTCCAGGCTGCGTCCTGAAGGCCCGTGCTGTCCGCAGGGCACTTTCCCATTACTTCCCTTGAGGCATTCCTTGGTCTTAGGGGGTTCTCAGCTCTTTTGCAGGACTGTACCGGCTGGGTGGGGTGGGCTTAACTTCAGCCCCGTGGAGTTCTGTAAAGGGGGCAGAGTGAAGCCCCCGGAGCTCAGAGGCGCACAGCTTTCCTGTAGGACGGGGTCGGGGGGTGCTGCCACCCCTGCACCGAGTGACCCGTGTGCCCTCGCAGGCCAGATGGTCAGTCAACAGCTCATTTCAGAAGGAAACACACGCTCTGAAGGCAGCAGCCGTGGGGCGTGGGTAAGGACATGGGAGGAAGGCACCTCGGTGGGTCAGGGCAGGCCTCTGGGGGGAGATGGCACTCAAGCTGCGACGCTGAGGTGACAATGAGCTGCCCACGCGGGGGGGCTAGGGCCTGGCAGGTGCACGGGCCTCCTGGCCTAGGGTAGGGACCCTGACCTGGCCCCGCCTTCCCACGCTGCCCCTGCTCCGTCCCCAGGATGGGTCCCCGCACACCCTCACCCTTCAGAAACTCACCCGATCGCTTCCCCGTTGGTGACACATGGCAGCCAGCCGGGCCAGCCCTCTGTGTGGCATGCACGCCACGCCGTCTCTGCTCTGCCCCTGTCACCATCCAGAGTGTTCCTTGTTCTCAGGGCCCGGCTCAGGGCTTGCCTTCTCTCAGCTGCTGCCCCGCCTGCCACTCGGAAGGGACTTCTTCATCCCTCGAGTTCCCATAGCACTTTCTGTCTCAGCGAGAGGCCTCGTTTCTGCCTTGTGTTTGCACTGGTTCCATTCGGGGAGCGGGCTATATCTGGACCAGCCCTGTGCACGGAGAGCATCTGTAGACCAGTGTTGTCCATGGGGAGAGGTGACCCTCCCTGCCCCGTGTGGCGCAGCCCAGCTGGCGGGTGTGGGGCGCTGTGGGCCTCTGTTCTGCTCTGGGGGCCTGGCCATCTGCTGGTCCTCTCACCCGGGAGTCCACTCAGCTGCCAGCACCGCCTTCTGGAATCTCACGTCTCAGGCCACTTCCTGCTTAACCCGGAGTAGTTGCAGCTCGCTGCCCTTCGGGGTGAAGGCTGAGTTGGCAGCCGTGACCTAGAGGACCCCGAGCTTCCCCTTGGAGGAGCCCCTCGCCCTCGCGTCTTCCCAGTCGCTGTGCGAATGTGTCCTCCTCCCTGGTGTCGGCTGCTGTGTCACGTCTCCTGGCGCCCGTCGTCTGCCCGCCCCTGTGCCCCTCTGTGGCCCTCATGCACGGTGGTGTGTGTCCGCCTGCCTCTCTCCCTGTTCGCAGCACTGCACCCCGTGGCGAGCCTGTCCACGTGCTCATGACCGAAGCTGGGAGGCGGGGTCCTCGGGGTCCCAGAGAGGAGGCTTCAGTTCCGTGCTTTGCTCTTCTTTAACTGTAGATCGGGATCCTGTCTACCGTGGGGTCAGAAGCCGCCAGGTCAGGTGTCCTGTCGGGAAAGGAAAGATGGAGAAGCCAGGACGCCGGGTCTCCTGCTCTGACATGAAGATAGCTTTGTGAAATGACTTGAATACGGCTCTTGTCAGGAGGCACTGCCCTCCGAGGGGTAGGAGCGGGCGGGGGTTGGAGGGGGCAGCCACTCCTCGGCATCAGACAGGATCGTGTGACCAGGAGCAGCCATGCCAGGAGACTGGGGCCCGAAACCTGGCTGCTTCACCCACTTCCCTTTCCTTCTCAGGAACCACCAGTGCTGAGTTTGGTGCCTGGGCAGAGACGCGGCTGCTGACAGCATGACCAGCGAGGTGATCGAGGACGAGAAGCAGTTCTACTCCAAGGCCAAGACGTACTGGAAGGAGGTCCCTGCCACCGTGGACGGCATGCTCGGGGGGTATGGCCACATCTCCAGCATCGACATCAACAGCTCCCGGAAGTTCCTGCAGAGGTTTCTGAGGGTAGGCAGGTCTGGTGTGCTCTCCAGGAGGAGAGCCCACGTCCACCACCCAGGCCTTGACGAGCGGGTGGGGCGGGCCAGCTCGTAGGCTTTGCCGCAAGGTCCCCAGCCAGGAGCCGGCTGTCATACTGGGGCCTCCTGGTGCCGGAACAGAGCAGCTTTCTCGCAGACTGTTCCATTTTTCCAGAGGCGGAAACCTTTGCTCTCTTGCCATGTTTGCAAATATCTGGGCTGTGGGTGTTGGCTGGTCTGCTGAACACAGACTCCCACTTTCTTGTCCTGCCACCGCCTCTGTGCCAGGCTGGCAGCGCTAGGGCCAGAGCCTCCCCAGGCCCGCCTCCCTGCCTCTCCCTCGGCACACACCGTGGCTGCTGTTTCCCCCTGCTCCACCCGTGTGCCAGCCTCCCAGGTGTGCTCACCGAGTGCCCTCTTCCTTCTTTCACTGCTTCTCTCCACGGCCCTTGTGAGCGAGAGGAGATGAGTGCATCTAGTCAAGTTAACACCTTTAAGTGGAGGTTGGCTTTCATCTCAGGAACATGTGACCCAGAAAACGGCTGTGCTGTGCTCACGCCCACCGCCGGCGCCACCCACGCCAGCCACCAGCCTGTGCTGATCTGAGTAGTTCTGGGGGCTCACAAGGAAAGGCCCTTTGCAGAGGGGTCCCTCTGGCTTCTAACCCTTCTCTTCAGTCTGTCTTCTCTGCTGCTTCAGGAAGGCCCGAACAAGACGGGGACCTCATACGCCCTGGACTGCGGAGCCGGCATTGGGAGGATCACCAAGCGGCTGCTCTTGCCTCTCTTTGGAGTGGTGGACATGGTGGATGTAACAGAGGACTTCCTGGTCAAGGCTAAGACCTACCTGGGCGAGGAGGGCAAGAGAGTGAGGAACTTCTTCTGCTGCGGCCTGCAGGACTTCAGCCCCGAGCCACAGTCCTACGATGTGATCTGGATCCAGTGGGTGATAGGTGAGCCTGCCGCGCCTCTCTGCACCTTCCTGCCCATCTCTGCTCCTGCGGGTGGGGGGCCAGAGGCTCCTCAACTCCTCCCTCCCCGGGGCTCCACCTCAAAGGCTCATTTGTTTCCACATTTTGTTTCAACTCAGTATCTGCTGTGACCCATTTGGGGGCAGTTCTTTGCTGAAAAAAATATTTAATTTTCAAGTTTTAATTGCATTCAAAGAATGTGGAAATGAGTTTTTCTAAGGAAGGGGTTTTTAGGAGAAGTGGAAGCCTCAGCCGCCCGCTGTGCTGTCTGTGGGGAGCGAGCCCTGCCCTGCTGTCCTGGCCTGCACCCACTTAGCCTGATGGCACAATCGGGGTGCTCTTCTCGGGTTGCCCACCTGGCAGCAGGCCTCCCCACTGCAAGCTCGGTGGCCCAGGCCTGCCAGGAACCCACGGGGTCCAGCCCTGAGTTCTGTTTGGGGTTGTGATGTAGGTGAGGAACTCGGCTGGGTGCACGCCGCTGGCAAAGGTTAGGAGGGGAGGGTGGAGGGCAGGTGTGGGGCAGGTGGCTTCTGAGCCCATTTCCGCTCAAAGTGGGGTTTGGTGAACCCCCTCAGGGCTGTTGAGAGCCAGCGCGCCCTGTGTGTTCAGCACGGTCAGCACTCAGGAAGGTAGTAGTGGTGCCGAAGGCCAGGCAGGGGCCCAGCGGGGCCTGCCTCTCCCCGGTGACAGCCTCTGCTTCCCCCAGGCCACCTGACCGATCAGCATCTGGCCGAGTTCCTGTGGCGCTGCAAGCGGGGCCTGCGCCCCAATGGCATTATTGTCATCAAGGACAACATGGCCCAGGAGGGCGTCATCCTGGACGACGTGGACAGCAGCGTGTGCCGCGCCCTGGACGTGGTGCACAGGATCGTCCGCAGCGCAGGCCTCAGCCTCCTGGCCCAGGAGCGGCAGGAGAACCTCCCAGACGAGATCTACCACGTCTACAGCCTTGCCCTGAGATGAGCGGGCCAGCGGAGCGAGGGCCCGGTGTGGGGCCGGGGACTGGCGGCCGGGCGAGGCCCAGAAGCGCCACGTTGATGGTTCGGGAGTGTTGAGCGGGGTCACTAAATATACCTGTCTGCCGTCTACTGCCAAACAGGCTGTTTTTCAAAAAGGCATAAGAGACCCGGTCTGGAGGGGTGCTGCTGGATGGGGCGCTGAGGCTGCAGCAAGGTGGGGACTGGGCGACCCCGGGGCCCCTGTGCTCCTATCAGAAGCGAGAGTCCCTCACCTCCAGGACACTGGCTGGCCCTCCAGTCACAGGCCTGGCTGCCTCAGGAGGAACAGAATGACCCTTAATGAAGTTGCTGAGGACTGTGCCTCGGGGTAGGAGGGGAGCTGGGGCTGTGGGGCCTGCAGTTCCAGACCTCCTGGCTGCCAGAGCCCATGCGGCACCTGCTGAATTGTGGGGATGGGGGCACGTCCATGTTCCTGGTGCTGTTGGGAGATGGGGGGGTGTCCACGTTCCTGGTGCTGGTGGGGGATGGGGCATGTCTACGTTCCTGGCGCTCGTAGGGGCTGGGGGCATGTCCATGTTCCTGGTGCTATTGGGGGCTAGGGGCATGTCCACGTTCCTGGTACTGGTGGGGGATGGGGCATGTCCACGGTCCTGGTGCTCAGGGATGGGGTATGTCCACGTTCCTGGTGCTGGTGGGAATGGGGCATGTCCACGTTCCTGGTGCTGGTGGGGATGGGGCATGTCCACGTTCCTGGTGCTCGTGGGGGATGGGGCATGTCCACGTTCCTGGTGCTCGTGGGGGCTGGGGCATGTCCACGTTCCTGGTGCTCGTGGGGCTGGGGTATGTCCACGTTCCTGGTGCTCAGGGATGGGGGCATGTCCACATTCCTGGTGCTCTTGGGGGCCGGGGGCATGTCCACGTTCCTGGTGCTGGTGGGGGCCAGGGGCATGTCCACGTTCCTGGTGCTGTTGTGAGATGGGGGCATGTCCACGTTCCTGGTGCTCGTGGGGGATGGGGTATGTCCACGTTCCTGGTGGGGGATGGGGGCGTGTCCACGTTCCTGGTGGGGGATGGGGGCATGGGGGCATGTCCACGTTCCTGGTGGGGGATGGGGGCGTGTCCACGTTCCTGGTGCTGGTGGGGGATGGGGGCGTGTCCACGTTCCTGGTGCTGGTGGGGGCCGGGGCGTGTCCACGTTCCTGGTGCTGGTGGGGGATGGGGGCATGTCCAGGGTCCTGGTGCTCGTGGGGGATGGGGGCGTGTCCACGTTCCTGGTGCTGGTGGGGGATGGGGCGTGTCCACGTTCCTGGTGCTGGTGGGGGGGCGTGTCCACGTTCCTGGTGCTGGTGGGGATGGGGCATGTCCACGTTCCTGGTGCTGGTGGGGATGGGGCGGTCCACGTTCCTGGTGCTGGTGGGGGATGGGGCGTGTCCACGTTCCTGGTGCTGGTGGGGGATGGGGCGTGTCCACGGTCCTGGTGCTGGTGGCGGATGGGGCGTGTCCACGGTCCTGGTGCTGGTGGCGGATGGGGGCGTGTCCACGTTCCTGGTGCTCGTGGGGGATAGGGGTGTGTCCACGGTCCTGGTGCTGTGGGGATGGGGCGGGTCCCGGTGCTGGTGGCGGATGGGGCGTGTCCACGGTCCCGGTGCTGGTGGGGATGGGGCGTGTCCACGTTCCTGGTGCTGGTGGGGATGGGGCCCTGGTGCTCGTGGGGATCCCACGTTCCTGGTGCTGGTGGGGGATGGGGGCATGTCCACGGTCCTGGTGCTGGTGGGGGATGGGGGCATGTCCAGGGTCCTGGTGCTCGTGGGGGATGGGGGCGTGTCCACGTTCCTGGTGCTGGTGGGGATGGGGCATGTCCACGTCCTTCTGGTGCGTGTCCACGTTCCTGGGGCTGGGGCGTGTCCACGTTTCTGGTGCTCGTGGGGGCTGGGGCGTGTCCACGTTCCTGGTGCTCGTGGGGGCTGGGGCGTGTCCACGTTCCTGGTGCTGGTGGGGCTGGGGCGTGTCCACGTTCCTGGTGCTGGTGGGGGGTGGGGGCGTGTCCACGTTCCTGGTGCTGGTGGGGATGGGGCCCTGGCGTCCTAACTTGATGGTCACTGCAGCCTGCGGCAAGGGGAGAGGCCAGAGTGTCACTCCTGGCTGTGCCTGTGGCTCCTCCTTGGGGGGCATTTTCAGTCAAAAATAAAAGGGTGAAGCCTATACTGGAGAGGCCCTCGCCTGTCTGGAGTGGTGCTTGTCTTTACTGGGACAACCATGTGGAGCGGTTTGCAAACTGCTCTAAGCACGGCATCTTGTACCTGCTGCCCCTCCCTCCCGGCTGCTGTGGGATCCTTTACCCTGAATTCAGGGAAGGTGGTGGGCGTGTATGTGTGAATGTTACACAAGGACCTTTAAGGCCAAGAGAAATCAGTTTAATTTATAAATATATCCTTTAGTCCCCTCAGCTTATCTCCAAGGCGGTTACACAATTCACAATAACCACCCTGTGGGACCCGCAGGCGGCCTGGTGAGGGCTCAACACAGGGCGGAGGTTGGCTTTCAGCCTTGGTAGCTTTTCCCATCAGATGAGCCCTCACGACATAAGACATTTCAGAAAGACAGCCCATGGTCATGCATGATTGCTTTTTAGAAGGTTTGGTCCCCAAACCCCAGGTTTGGCACAAACAGCTGCCACCAGAGCACAGCCCTGCCCCTTGGTAGGCGGGGTGCTGGGTGGCTTGCCCCAGAGCTATAGAAGCTGGCCAGAGTTAGCTCAGCTCTCTCCCTACCTGCCCCGAAGCACTTATGTTTTTGACAGAATCTTGAGTGAAGAGTCAAGGGTCTCGGCTGGGCTGCACCCCACAGGCCCCTCCGGGCGTCTCCACGCGGGCCGGGCCGGCTTCCTCAGGAGGGCGCAGGCGTGGAGCCCCCTTGCTTCTCTCAGTGCTTGGCACTCCCTCCCATCAGGAGGGTCTGTGCTTGTCCTAAACCCTGTCCCTGGTTCCACTGTGGGCCGAGGCTTGGAGTCGCTCCCAGGGGAAGCGGGGGCAGTCTCCCTGCAGAGAGAGGCCTTCCCCCGCTGGAGCGCTTGCGGCCACCTGGCTCCACCCTGCACCTTCTGACAGGCGGATCCAAGGCCCTCCCCTCGGGCTGCCCTGGTACTTGAATCACCCACAGGCCGACGGGGCTGCCCAGACCCCGCCCCGCAGCCTGGACGGTCAGAGGTCGTCCTCGACGGCGCCACTGTGCTCGCTGAGGAGGTACCACTTGAGCCTGTCGGGCAGAGGCAGGGCCTTGACCTTGGCGTCCACGGGCCACGGCTGAAGGCAGAGGCGGATGCACACGCGGCACAGGTGCTTGAGGGGCGGCGGGTAGCTCTCCAGCTGCCTCAGGGAGGAGTGCAGCGCCTGGATCTTGTCCGCCAGGCTGCCCACGGGGTGGATGTCGAAGCTCTCGGGCAGCCGCAGCTTCTGGGAGCTGGTCACCATGAGGTCCAGCACGGTCTCGGCCTTGCGCAGCAGGTCCGCGTGGCTCTCGTCCTCCGCGCAGCCCGGGTGGGAGCAGAGCCTCTCGAAGACGATGTGGAAGCCGGACCAGCAGGACGCGCCGTGCAGGGAGCAGTTGTAGGCAGCTCCCGACTCCAGCAGGAAGCGCAGCAGGGGGAAGTGGAGCTTGAAGCTCTTGAGGCAGATGTGCGTGAGGGACTCGTGGGCCGGGCACTCGCTGGGGTCGGCGCCGTGGGCCAGCAGCAGCTGTGTGACTTGGAAGCAAAAGCGATTGATCAGCTGGGCCTCCTCTTTGTCGCCTCCCACCGTCTCGCCCAGCAGGAAGATGATGCAGGTGAACACTGTGTCCCCGTCTTTGGTCGTGGCCTTGACGTCCGCCCCTAGGAGAGCCAGGAGGGGGAAGAAGGTGGGAGGAGGCCTTCGGCCAGTGGAGCCGCGCCTCACGGGCCAGGGGGAGCCGCGTGGAAGGGTGGGGCTCACCTCCTTCCAGCAGGAGCCGGATGTTCTCGGTGTTGTGGACCTGCACCCCATCACTGCTGGCCAGAGCGTGGAGCAGGGCCGTCTTACCTAGAGGGGGAGAGCTGGTGAGGCGGGGAGTGGGGGCTGGACGGCCTGGGGGTGGGAGAGGAAATACCCTCAGGTCCAGATACTGAAGGCTAAAAACAACTGACCTGGGGGATTTCCCTGTGGCCTAGTGACTAGGACTCTGTGCACCCAGTGCTGGGGGTCTGGGTTTGGTCCCGGGTCAGGGAACTAGATCCCATGTGCACCAACTCAGACCCGGTGCAGCCAAATGAAAAAAAAAACACCAAAACTGGTGGCTCAGTGGTAAAGAATCCACCTCAGTGCAGGAGACACAGGTTTGATCCCTGGTCTGGAAGATCCCATATCCGAAGAGCAACTAAGACCATGCTGGAGAGCCCGGGAGCCACAGCTCCTGAGTCCACATGCTCTAGGGCCAGTGTTCCACAAGAGAAGCCTCCGAAATGGAAAGCCTGCACACCGCAACCGGAAAGTCGCCCCCACTCGCCAACTAGACAGACGTCCACATACCAACAAAGACCCGGCACAGCCAAAAACAAAACACCAAACTGACCTCTCAGCCACGGCTGAGGGTGACAAGTTTCTGGCCGTTTTCTCTCCACCGACACAAACACTGGACCAGAAGGGCCAGGAGAAGGAGGATTTTTCTGGACCCTGAAATGCTACCTGAGACCCAGCCTGGGTGGAAGGAAGCCCCATCACTCAGGAGCTGAGCACACAGGTCCAGCTCCTGCAGACGTCCTCGTGGGGCCAAGATGCACTGCCTCCCGAGCCTCTGTGAGTCAGCAGAAGACACCAGCGCGCACCAGCCATGCTCTGCCATCAGACGGGCTGCCTCCAGCCTGCCTAACGAGCCGTCACCCCCGCACGCCCGGGGTTACCTCACGAGGCAGTCTATCCTGCCCCAGCGCATCCTGCTTTTCTCCAGGAGCACCCACCATGCTTGTCGGCCGCATTGACGTCTGCTCCGAGGTCCAGGAGGCGTTGCAGGCAGGGCAGGCGCTCCGGCTCCTCGCTGGCCAGGTCCAGGGGGCTGCTCTCGTGGATCTGAGCCGAGAAAGCACAGCCAGGTTGGCCCTGGGGCCTGTGAGCGCTCAGGGCCCCGGCCACATCCCTCCTTCAGAGCAGGGCTGGCTCTTACCCGGTCCCTCCGGTTGATGTCGGCCCCGTGGCGCACCAGCAGCTCCACCATGTCAGGCTGGTTTCGCAGGACGGCGATATGCAGTGCCGTGTAGTAGGTGACGGGGTCTGAAGGCGCAGACACAGCTCACATTAGTCCTGCCCATCAGCACATTCTCACAGGATCCCAGGACCAGCCTGGCAGCCCAGCCCCAACACTCCAACCCAAGGGCTCCTGGCACCATGAGAGGTCAGGACACAGCTGTCCTCGTCGGATGCTAGGGTGCTCGGAGTCAGGCCTAAGTTCGGGTACTGGGGAGGCATTCCAATGAACGGACAAGTACTTAATCTGGGTTTTAGTCCCTTTTGTAAAATAGGACCTAAAACAAAACTGTGGGGAGGAACACCCACAAATGCTCAAAGCTGGGTCTCCCAAGTGACTGACTACAGAATGCCTCCCCCAGCTCCTTGACCTCCCAGGAGCCCAGCAGCCTCTGAGCCTGTCCTCCAAAAGGGAGGAAAGATACGCCTGGCACGTCCTGTATCAGCACAAAAACCCCCATTTGGGAACAAGTCAGTCCCGAGTGTCTCCTGGCTGACCTTGTCTCCCGCCCCAGCCCCCCACCCAGGGCAAAACAAAGAGGGAAGGAAGATGGCTCCCTCAGCACCTCCCGGGCACACCAGCCGGACGCCAACACCGTCAGTCTGTGATTTATGCCCAGTGTCTTATCTGTTTCCCCCCTCTCCCCGTGGCTCAGAACCAGTGGCAGAAAATTACTTTCCCTTAGCTCTGGGCACAGCGCCAGCAGCCCCATTTTCGCATTAATGGAAGCAAGGACTTAACTGGGAGCTGGAGGAAAGTTTGCTAAGTCAATCGCCTGACAGGAGCAGTGACAAACCTGCTCCGAGCAGAGGCGGTTAAGGGCCTCTGGGAAACCTGCAGGCTGGGAGGCCACCCAGTGCGGGCTTCCTCGGGCATCACCCCTGAGACAGATGAGGGCAGAGCCTGGAGGCTTTGACCACCCGCCCCCCCGCCCAGGCCACACCTAAGCCATCTGTCCACCCCAGCCCTCCAGGCTCCGGAGGACCTTCAAAGTTGAGGTTGGCTCCATTCCGCAGGAGCACGGCGGCTGCGCGTGTCAGCCCCAGCTCGGCCATCTTCAGCAGGGCGTTGCTCACGCCTTCCTGGTAAAATGGAGAGTGGGCTTTTCTTTCCAGCAGCTCGGTGAGAACAAGGATGCGGCTCTCCTCGCTGGTGGCATAACTGGGCCTGGGGCAGGAGAGAGGACCAGCTGAGGGTGGGACAAGCTGGCTTGGCACCCTGCGGGTAGGTGGCCTTTGGTCTCCTGCAGTCACCCCCCACTTCGCCCCCACCCCCACCCCAGGCAGGGCCCTGGCTCCATGGGGCAGAAAGTCTCTTCCGAAAAGGGTGGGAGAAAGGACCAAGCAAGATCTTTTCAATGGAGCAGACTCCTCAGGTTTGCTGAGAAAGGATTGGGGCTGTCATCAACCTCCTTCCAAGTTACCCATACAACCTGGCCCCTGGCTTGGGTACAAAGCCTCATACACCTGCGCTGTCAGCACTGAAGGGAACCCTTGCGGCCAAGGGCAAGAACCAGACACCGACTGACCCGGGGCTGCAGAAGGTGCTGCACCCCAGCTCAGGCCATCCCGCAGCCAGGGCGGTCAGCAGACCTCCCGAAGCCCGATCACACTCAGAGACGTTCGGTCCACCGAAGGCAGAGGGACCCAGAAAGCCCTTTGCTCCACAGCCCCAACCCGCCTACCCCCCTCGCCAATTCCAACCGATGCCCGAAACACACCCCCGATCCCCCTCTCCTCGGCTCTTTTCTCCGCTCCACGTAAGGCAGTATATACCACTTTAATCACTGTCAGCCTCTCTTCTCTGGGAGCACGATCACCACGAAGGCTGAGGGTTTTAGCTCGCCAATGTAGCCTCTAAACGATGCTTTCTGAACAGCCTTCCCACAGGTTCATGTATGACAGACCCGCGCCTGTCTATACCAAACGGGAAACTCGGGGCTACAGAAAGCTCATCCCGCGCCGCGTTTACCGATTACACCCTGCCCCTCTGCAACTCCAGGTAGAGGGCACAGGACAGGCAGGGCGCAGGGTGGGGCGCTGAGGCAGAGGCCCTGCCGCCACCCCGCCCCACGGCCCTCCCTGAGCGGGCCGCGGCCGCCTCCACCCATCCCCGCCCGCCCTCGGTCTCATCTGACAGATGAGGACACCGCCCGCCATATTTATGGCGACAAGGAAAGGGGTGCCGCGCCGGTCTGAGGCGGGGGAGGGCGCGAGTTACCCGTCCAGGGGCTCCTGCCGCTCGGGGTCCTGGATGCCCAAGGAGCCCAGGATAGCATCCACGAGCGGCTGGTACTCGAAGATAATCCTCCGGAAGCCATGCAGGAACGGCATGGCGGCGGCCGCACCTTCCACCGAGGCGGAGACGCCGACTGGGGTGCGTCGCGGGGCCCGCAGTCCTGACCAGGTTCGGCCACTCGCTAGGTCCAGTCCCCGCCCCGCGCCCGGCTCGGTGCACCGCCCAACCCGGGGCTACGCGCCGGAAGTCATCCGCGCGCTTCCGGCCCGCTCAGGCCCCGGGGAAGGGACCGGGCGGCGGCGACAGCGCCCTCTGCGGGTTCGGAGGATCGCGGTGCGATTGGGTGAGCAAGCTCGGGGTGTCTTGTGGGGGCAGCCCGCAGGACTGGAGGGCGCAGACCCGCAGCCAAGTCCGATCCCAGCCCTAGGCCCGCAAACTCCTTTCCCGGCCCGACCCGGCTCCGCCTTGCTATCCCGCTCGCGGCCGCTGGGCGCCGTCCGAGCTCCGCCCATTGAGCGAGTACACACCGGGCGGATCCTTGCCCAGCTCCCAGGAAGGCTGGACCCCCGGTGCCCCCGACTTGGGTGGGAGTTGGGTCGGACCACGGTTGGGCCTGGCTTTCACCTTGTCCCCACGCTGACTGAACTACACCCACCCCGACGGGCGATGAGGACGATTCCTTAGCCCTTGCAGCCTACTGGGGCTTCTTCCACTTTCTGCCTTGATGGACTCAATGAACTTCACTTTCTTCATCTGTAAAATGGGGATAATCAAACCCACGCAAGATCTTGGGTCAAGAGCTCTGTTACTGTCAGTCGAATCTAACAGGAAGGAGCCCAAGGCTGGGGCCACTTTTCTAGGGAGTAGCGTCAGGCCTTGGGCCTCGCATTCAAACGTCCACAACCTTGAGGCCCACGGTGGAGCCCTGATGTCTTCGTGATTCTGGAAAGCCCGTCGTGCAGGGGTGCACCAGTCCCAGCCGCTCAGGTGGCAGCCTTGGTCTCCCATCGCCCCCCACCCTCCACCACGTGGGCTTGGGAGTCTCTCCCACCTGACACGTGTCAGGGACAAGTCTTGTTGAAGGAAGTGGAAAACGTTTAGAGATGAATTTAAAGACAATCCCATGTGCCTACAATTAAACATTAAAAAATGGGTAGAGTAGGGCTCCCCAATCCTGCCCCAACCCCGTCCACCAAGAAAAACCCAATCCAAAGCCTTCCAGGTCCAGCTATGGGGACCCAGCAGGGTCCAGTATGCAGCAAGGGCTGGACAATTGCTTGCTTATAATTCTTCAGTTTATAAGGTTGTTGTGCAGATCAAGGGATGAACCTTTAAAATCCCCATCAGGTCTCAGAAGATCTAATTTTGCTTCCCCCTCCATTGCCTAAAGGAGCAAGAAAAGTGGTAGGGGGATCAGCAGGGAATCTGCCTGTAATTCAGGAAACCTGGGTTCAATCCCTGGGTCGGGAAGATCCCCTGGAAGAGGAAATGACAACCCACTCCAGTATTCTTGCCTGGAGAATTCCACGGACAGAGGAGCCTGGCTGACTACAGTCCATGGGGTCACAAAAAGTTGGACACGACTAAGCGACTAACACACACACACACACATACACGCGGCAAGCTTGCCAGAAGGGGCTCCAGATTACAAAGTCCCTCATTTCCAGCACACGTCTGCCTTGGTTCTCACTCCAGGAAGAAGTATCTTCTCCTTAAGTGAAACTGGGAAATTTATTTTACTCACACAGAAGCGGAGATTTCCAGCTTGTCTTGTAAAAGCAGAAGACTGGACACTTGGGCCCAAATTCCTATCTGGCAACAAGATCCCTCTGGATGGGGCCCTTGCTCTGGTGTACCTCAGTCTCCGCAGGAGTTCCCTTGGGGGTCTGGGAATGCCTGCCCCTTTTTGAAGGATTCACACCCCACCCGTCAATTGATCCCGGGGCCCTGAATGGCACAGGCACCCCCAGGTGACCCCCGGGTTTCACAGTGATCCCGAGTCACTTGCTCCATGGCACAGGTGAGGGGCCTAAGGGGCCTGGAGAAGGCTAGAGCACGTGGTCAGTAACGACAGGCGGCCCATCTTCTAGACCATTCTATAGGGTCCAGGGCAGAACTGGGAGGGTGGACACAGCCTGGCCCAAGGCCAGCCTCAACCCTGGCTTCATTCATTCCTTGAGACTGTGAGAACAAAGCACCAGGAACTGGGTGGCTTAAAACAACAGAAATCTGTTCTCTCTCAGTCCTGGGAGCCAGAACTCTGACCTCAAAGTGTCAGCAGGACCATGCTCCCTCTGAAGACAATAGAGAAGGTTTTTAGCATCTCTGGGCATGGCTTGTGTTGGTCTCTGCCTGGACATGGAACAACAGACTGGTTCCAAATAGGTAAAGGAGTACATCAAGGCTGTACATTGTCACCCTGCTTATTTAACTTACATGCAGAGTACATCATGAGAAATGCTGGGCTGGAGGAAGCACAAGTTGGAATCAAGATTGCTGAGAGAAATATCAATAACCTCAGATAGGCAGATGACACCACCCTTATGGCAGAAAGTGAAGAACTAAAGAGCCTCTTGATGAAAGTGAAAGAGGAGAGTGAAAAAGTTGGCTTAAAGCTCAACATTCAGAAAACTAAGATCATGGCATCAGGTCCCATAAATTCATTGCAAATAGATGGGGAAACAGTGGAAACAGTGACAGACTTTATTTTGGGGGGCTCCAGAATCACTGCAGATGGTGACTGCAGCCATGAAATTAAAAGACGCTTACTCCTTGGAAGAAAAGTTATGACCAGCCTAGACAGCATATTCAAAAGCAGAGATACTACTTTGCCAACAAAGGTCCATCTAGTCAAGGCTATGGTTTTTCCAGTGGTCATGTATGGATGTGAGAGTTGGACTATAAAGAAAGCTGAGTGCCAAAGAATTGATGCTTTTGAACTGTGGTGTTGAAGAAGACTCTTGAGAGTCCGTTGGACTGCAAGGAGATCCAACCAGTCCATCCTAAAGGAAATCAGTCCTGACTATTCATTGGAAGGACTGATGTTGAAGCTGAAACCAATACTCTGGCCACCTGATGCAAAGACCTGACTCATTGGAAAAGACCCTGATGCTGGGAAAGATTGAAGGCAGGAGGAGAAGGGGACAACAGAGGATGAGATGGTTGGATGGCATCACTGACTCAATGGACATGAATTTGAGTAAACTCCGGGAGTTGGTGATGGACAGGGAGGCCTGACGTGCTGCCGTCCATGGGTTCTCGAAGAGTTGGACATGACCGAGTGACTGGACTGAATTGATCTCTGCCTGCCTCTGTCCTCATGTGGCTTTCTTTCCTACATCTGTGTCTGTGTCCAGATCTCCCTGTCCTTTCTAAATGGCACCAGTCACTGGATTGAGGGCCCACCCTAATCCAGTATGAATTCACTTTAACTTGATTACATTTGCAAAAACCTTATTTCCAAATAAGACCACGGTCATAGGTTCCTCAGGATTAGGATTTAAAATATCTCCTTGGAGGATACACAGCCACTCCAGTGGATGACCCCAGGCATGGCCCTTCTGGACGCCAGGCCTCAGTTTCCCCCCCTGTAACTCAAAGGCCTTTGGCTCTGACAGAGTTGGAGCCAATGAAGAGATCCTTGATGTTGCCAATGGGCTCTAAAAGAACAATTGTCTAGTGATTAGAACAGTAACAATCCCAAGTTAACTTTTATTTACTGAGCCCATTCTATAGTAACGTTTGACATACTTATCTTAATATACCCTCCTGAAGGGGGTGACAGAGGATGAGATGATTGGATGGCATCACTGACTCAATGGATATGAATTTCAACAAATGCTGGGAGATAGTGAAGGACAGGGAAGCCTGGCATGCTGCAGCCCATGAGGTTTCAAAGAGTCAGATGTGACTTAGAGACTGAACAGCAATAAGTAGGTGTTGGTATTACACCCTTTTCAACAAGGAAACTGAGGCTCAGAGAGGTTTGAGTGCTTGTCCAATGTTGCACAGCTGGGCTGGGTCATTAACCCAAGTTTGGGGGTCTCTTCCATATACCTGGCCTCCAGGGGTCGGGTGCCTGCATCTCCTCTGCTTCTGGGCCTGAGAGGGTCTGGACATGCAGAAGGGAGGGGCTGACCTCTGCTCTGTCCCAGCCCCTGGGCACCACACCATGGAACAGGCCCTGTCGCCTGCCCGTCTCCCAGACTCCTATCTTTAGAAAGCTCCGTGACCCATGACCTCCTTCCCATCAGCAAGGGCAATCCTGTTTCCTCCATCTGCCTCCCATTAAGGCTCTGTCACTCAGAGCCTCTCGTTTCAGCTCTGAACCTTCTCTTTTTTTGCCTGCCTCTCACTATCCTGCCGGTCCAGCCACTTCCTGCCACCCAACTCCGGGCTTCTTAGCAGGCGGTGGGCCTGGGGCCAAGCACCCAGTGCTCAGACCCTAGCAGGGTCTGTCCCTGCCCCCTCCTCCCCAGGGAGTTTGGGAGTCACTCTGAGTACCTAACGCACAGAGGGGGATAACCTTCATATATAAAGAACTGTTGAAAATCAACAAGAAGAAAACGAAAACCCTAAGAGAAGAATGGTCAAAGGACATGCACAGCCATGTCACGAAGGATGAAAAAGGGTCAACCAAAATAAGGAGAGAAGTGTAGTCTCTCCAGCTTTTCAACACTAACAGTGAAAACAGCTGACATATGGGACTTACCACATGCTCGATTCTGCTCTACAGAAGCTCAGCAAAGTAGGTTACAGAACGGTAGGTGCTGTCTGATCCCACTTGGGAAAAAGTGTGTGTGTGTACATGTGTGCATGGGAAGGACTAATTCTTCTATTTATTTTTAAGTTTTTGGTCATGCTGCATGGCATCTGGGGTCCTTGTTCCCCAGCCAGGGATCAAACCCACAGCCCCTGCATTAGAAACACAGAATCTTAACCATTGGATCACCAGGGAAGTCCCGGGAGTAATTCTCAGTGGTCCCATACTGAGATGTTAACAGTGATTATTTCTAGGGGCAGGGATCAGGGAAACTTTGATCTTCTTTGGGCTTCTGTGATTTTCCACCTTCTTACCAAGGACTGTGTCTTACCTGAGACTCAAAATGCTAAACCAGCCAGAGGCAGGATCTGGCCCTGAGCACTCTTACTCCTGGGGTTGAAGGGAAGACCATAGAGCACCAGAGCAAGGTCTGTCCACAAAAACTTCTCTCCTCCTGGGACTCCCCTGGTGGTCCAGAAACTGGGACTCTGTGCAGGGGGCCTGGGTCCGGTCCTTAGTCGGGGAACTAGACCCCACTTGAACCAAGGGTTCACATATCGGAGCTGAAGATCGGAGATTCCACATCCTGCGACTGGGACCCAGCACAGCCAAATAAATTAATTAATTAAAAAAACTTTCTCCCAACTTCACCTAGGGACATCCTTCCCAGCACAGAGGTCACCTCCCCTGAGGCCCTCCCGAATGCCCCCGGCTCCCCTGGCCGCCCTCCCCTGGCTGCCCTCCCTAGTCCTCTGGTACCACAGGGCCCAGGTTGACTGCATGGATGATGCACTGGTACAGCGGCAGCCTCTGGTGGAGGGCGTCCTGGGCCCGTGCATCAGATTAGAAGCTCTGCACAGCTTCCCTTGTGGCTCAGCTGGTAAAGAATCGGGAGACCTGAGTTCAATCCCTGGCTTGGGAAGACCCCCTGGAGAAGGGAAAGGCTACCCACTTCAGTATTCTTGGGAAGTATTCTTGGGCTTCCCTAGTGGCTCAGCTGGTAAAGAATCCGCAGTGTGGGTTCTGGGTTCAGTCCCTGGATTGGGAAGATCCCCTGGAGAAGGGAACGACTATCCACTCCAGTATTCTGGCCTGGAGAATTCCATGGACTGTGTAGTCCTTGGGGTCTCAGAGAGTCAGACATGACTGAGCAACTTTCACTTCACTTCACATGGATGTCTCATCGACTGGTCAGAACACCCCAGGAAAGAAGCGGTAGCAATACTCCTGTGTCATAGTCGGGAGACCAAGGCCTGCAGAGAGGACTGACCAGCTCCAGGCCAGCTAGCCAGCAAGCAGCTCCCCAGGACTCGAGCCCGAGCCTGGCCCTCGGCATCTCCCTGGAAACCCACCCCCTGCCCAGCCATGGTCCCCCGCACTCCCTCCCACTCCCCTCCCCCCCCAACTCCTGCTCACCTTTTTACACGCTCACACATGTTCACGCACACTTTCACACACAGGCATCCTTACACACCCACACGTGCGTGTGACACTGCATTCACACTCGCAAGACATTCTCACATGCAAACACTTGCTGAGACACAGTCATGCACACGCATTCACATATGTGCACACACACACACTCAGGGCTGAGGCTGCAGGAGGGCCAATGTCACGGCCCCAGCCCAGCACCCCACCTTCCCGGTGCTCCCTGTTGGCAGCCAGGTCTGTCCCTTATAAGGCCCTGGAGGGGGAAATTGGTAAAACTACTCCCCTCCCCTTTTATTTCTCTCTCTTTTTTGATTTGGCAGAGTTTCCTTAAAGTAAGATACTTGGTATTAGTTAGTCACTCAGTTCAGTTCAGTTCAGTCGCTCAGTCGTGTCCGACTCTTGGCGACCCCATGAATCACAGCACGCCAGGCCTCCCTGTCCATCACCAACTCCCGGAGTTCACTCAGACTCACGTCCATCGAGTCAGTGATGCCATCCAGCCATCTCATCCTCTGTCGTCCCCTTCTCCTCCTGTGCAACTCTTTACAACCCCATGGACTGTATGTAGCCCGCCAGGCTCCTCTGTCCATGGGATTCTCCACCAGGAATACTTGAGCAGGTTGCCCTTTCCTTCTCCAGGGGATTTTCCGGACCCAGGGATTGAACCCGGGTCTCCTGCATTGCAGACAGATTCTATACCGTCTGAGCCACCACTTGGAGAACACAGCAGTCCGCACAAGGACTAGTCTCCCTCCTCTCCTTGGTGGGGCTGCCAGCCACAGGCCTGGCAGTCCCGGCAGAGAGGCGGACTGGGCAGACCCCCTCTGGTGCGGCCATGGGGCCGCCGCCGCCACCCTGGGCTTTCTCCTGTGTGCGCCCCCCACAAACTCCTGTCTCCTTTCCCCTCCCCGACACCTGACCCCACCCTGACCCCCCGCAACCCTCACAAGCGGCCCAGCCTGCTTGGCTGCAGTCCCCACGCTTAAGGGCCTGGCCCTCTGTGGGGCTCAGGGGGCAGCTGAGGGACCAGAGGACCGGGAGCAGGAGTGGCCGGAAGGATCTGGGCTGGTCCGGGGAAAGACTGCCCTGTCCCCTCCCTCGTTCTGTGTCTCTACTAGGAAGCACTCAGGAGCATTTTCAAGACTCCCCAACCCCTAGGGACATCTCTAACCCCCATCTTTTCCCCGCTTTTTCCCCACCACCCGCCCCCTCCAGGAAATCCGGCCCTGCTGGCTGCAGCCCCTGCTCCAAGGGCAGCCTCCTCCCTGACATGTCCCCACCACATTCCGCATCCAGACATTGCCAGGTGGTCCTGATGTGGGGCCTGTGAGAGCCAGTTGTGGGCTGGGCTAGCCCCTGACGAAGCTCTGAGATGGGCAGCCCAGAGCTGCAGAGGGGATGTTGAGGGACCCCTCCCCTTTCTCTGCCATCATGTGTGCCCACATCCGAGGCCTCACCTGACCCCCCAGCCTCTTCCAGAAGAGATGAGTCCTTAGGGATCAGAAGGAGAACAGGGAGAGAAGGTACCTGCAGCCTGTCTTAGCTCGGGCTGCCGCACAAAGTACCATAGGTTAGGTGGCTCCAACCATAGACATTCATTTCTCATAGTTCTGGAGGCTGAGAAGCTCAAGATCAAGACACCAGCAAGGTAGGTTTCATTCCAAGGCCGCTTCTTCCTGCTTGTAGGCGGCCGCCATCCCCTGTGGGGGATGACCTCAAGGGCACTAATCCTATTGCGGGAGTTCCACCCTCATGGCCTCATCTAAGCTAACGCCTTCCAACAGTCACACTTGCTAACGCCATCACATTGGAGGTTAGGGCATCCACGTATGAATTTGCGGGGTGGGGAATACAAACGTTCAGTCCACGCAGAGCCCCTCAGGACCCCCACCTCGAGATGGGAGGAGGTCTGGGGCCTGGGGTCTGGCCTGGCTTGTTCTCAACTTAACTGCTTCATGGGCACAAAAAATGGTGGTTTCGAGGCTCACCTAGATTCCTTCCTGCTCCAGAAGTCAGGGGTGCTACTGAGAAGGACACTGAACTTCACATGCGGGAAGCATCCCAGGCCTCCTCCGGGCACATCGTCTCCACCTAAATGCTAGTCCGTCTGTGTCTGCCTCTCTGTCCCTGGAAGGCTGCTGCTGCTGCTGCTAAGTCACTTCAGTTGTGTCCGACTTTGTGTGACCCCATAGACGGCGGCCCACCAGGCTCCCCCGTCCCTGGGATTCTCCAGGCAAGAACACTGGAGTGGGTTGCCATTTCCTTCTCCAATGCATGAAAGTGAAAAGTGAAAATGAAGTTGCTCAGTCATGTCTGACTCTTAGCGACCCCATGGATTGCAGCCTACCAGGCTCCTCCATCCATGGGATTTTCCAGGCAAGAGTACTGGAGTGGGGTGCCATTGCCTTCTCCATCCCTGGAAGGCAGGTATGTGTAATCTCAGCCCAGGCCTTGCCCTCGATGAGCCTTGGTCTATCCCCTTGCCAAAATGGGTTGGGGAGGGTGCCCAGGAGGTCTGAGCCTGCCCTGTGCCTCGCTGATCTGTGAGCCCAGAGTCTTGATTCATCCAGACTCCCCATCTGACCCCCACTGTCACCCGCTTGGCCTCAGTTCCTGGCAGGCCGGCCCAGAGGCGGAGCTCAGGGCAAGGACCACTCAGACCCCTCCACCCCTTGCAGCTCAGCTGAGTGGGAGGCTCTGCCAAGCGAAGGCTCGGGAGGGCTCAGAGCCCTTGGGGATGGAGGGAGACAGAGTGGGGCGCAGAGCAGGGTCCTTTGTGCTCCGGGGAAGCCCCCCACCCCACCCCACTCCACCACCACGGACCCTGCTTGGCAAAGCTGACGGCAGGAAGAGTCCCGTCGGCCATCCGTCAGGGAGACAGAGAGGGCCCGTTCTAGGAGGGGAGCCGGGAAATTTGATCATTAAGAAACCCTCCTGGCTGTCTGGGGGAATTTAATTAAATTGCTGGAGAGGGCTGGGAGAGAGAGCCACATCTGGAACCAATATGTGGGCTTTGATTTTTTTTTTTTCCCTCCTCTCTTCTCTCTCTTTCTCTCTCATTCCCTGCCTCCCTCTCCCCATCTCTGGAAAAGGGAACACAGAAAAGCCCTGGAGTGTTGGTTCCTCCGGGACACAGTTCCTGGCAGACAAAGATGGAGGGAAACCAAAGACAGTGAAACCATGGAGGAGGCACAGAGACAGAAGAGCTGGCTGAACACCGAGGCAGAGGCGGGATGAGAGAGCCAGGGCAGAAGAGGCCTGGGGGCAGCGGGGGAGTTGTTCCCTGGGATTTGGCCTCAGGGGAGTCAGCAGTGACCAGAGGTCAAGGTCTACTTCGCAGACCAAGAGAGTAGGTTCCAGAAAATCCCAGAAATCCACACGCTCAGCCAAGGGTCCCTCCTCAAGCCAGCATTTATCAAGGCCCCGCCCGGCTTGAAATGCATGGTGGGTGAATCCTCCAGAGGTGTAGGTACAGATGAGAGAGAAGTGACTTGCCTAGGGTTGCAGAGCACATGGCTGGCAGTACAGGGGTTTGATCCCAGGCTTTTCTGGGTTCTTCCCAGATGTGCTGCATGGGTCACAGTGATTGGGATTCCTTTTCTGGGCAGCTAGTGCTGGGCACAGGCTTAGGCTTTCCTGGGCAGGAGCTGACTGAGAGAGGGGGTGAGGTCAGAGGCCTTGGGGTCTATCTCTTACCCCTGTGGAGCAGGACTCTCCAGACTCCAGGCTGCAGCCCCGAGCTAGGCCAGTGTGGGTGTTCACGGGCAGGGGAATGGGTGGTCAGCTTCCCAGCTTTGACCCCAGTGGCTGAGCCATCTGACACTAACCTAGTTCCCTCTCAGCCAGATGCCTGCATGTTAGAAACCCTGCCCCTGGACTCCACCAAGCCTGCCAACCCCCACCCCCAGGCCCCAGAGTCCCCTGCCAGGGCTGGGTCTCTACTCTGGGCAGACAACCTCTGGGCTAATTCTCTTTCTCCCCTAAAACCCAATACCTCCCCACTAGCCTGCACAGCCTGGGGTCCTTTCCCGGATCCCACCTTCCCATCCCTGCCCAGGATGGCTGAAGTTCAGCCCTGAGTTCAGTATGCATCTTCATGCTTCATCTGCAGGTTGTGAGCCCACAGGGCACCCTGGTCCCCGCCATGGTCCCAGGTTCAGCCCAGAAAGGGCACAGGGAGGAGGGTGGCACCTGCTTGTGGAATGGATGCCTCATGACCTTGGTGTGTGTAGGGCAGTTGAAAATGGTCACTCAAGCCCTTGGCTGGGAGGGGAAGGCAAGGCAGAGCAAGAACAAAAAGGATGCTTGGAACAGGTATGGTTGGAGGCTGTGGGGGTCCTTCGCAAGTGCCGGGTCTCCCACCTGGCTGCCCCTAGATTCTGTCCCCTGTCACCTGCAAAGTGGAAAGTGTTAGTCACTCAGTTGTACCTGACTCTTTGCAACCCCATGGACTGTAGTCCGCCAGGCTCCTCTGTCCGTGGGATTCTCCAGGCAGGCTTCAAGAGTCAGTTTAACACAGCTTCCTTGGGGAAGCCCTCCCCGGTGCCCTCCCGCAGCCCTCTCCCCCGCGGAGCTCTAATCTGTTTACTTCTCTACTGAGATTGGCTTATTGACGTCTCTGCAGGACCGGGCTCTCTGGGTCACCACTCTATCCCCCGTGCTCCAGCCGACTCCCAGTACTGGAAGGCAATCAATGAAAATGTGTTGATAGAGGTACTAAGCCCTGCATTTGGATGCACCAGCTTGTGAGCTGAGGCTGGGTGGGAGTGGTGGGGTGGGGGCTGGGGGGGAAACAGGCCTGGTCCTGCCCTCGGGCTCTGCTCTAGGCCTGTAGTTTTTGTTGGTAGTTACTAAGTCACGTCCGGTTCTTTGTGACCCCAGGGACTATAGCCGGCCAGGCTCCTCTGTCCATGGGATTTCCCAGGCAAGAATACTGGAGTGGGTTGCCATTTCTTTCTCCAGGGGATCTTCCTGACCCAGGGATGGAACCTGTGGCTCCTGCATTGGCAGGCGGATTCTTTACTGCTGAGCCACCAGGCAAGCCCGCTCTAGGTCTGGGGGTAATGGCGGTGGCGATGTGGCCGCCGTAATAAGCGGAGTGTGCTTTGGGGGGCAGGCACGGGGCACAGGTTAGGCATGACCAGCAGAGGCTTTCTGCAGCCTCGTGGTGACCCGAGGGGTACAGGTAATTCTTTTCATCCTCCCATTGGACAGATAAATAAAGGAAGATTTAGGGAAACTGGGCGGGGTGTGGGGGAGATTGGAGAGTGCCCAAGTTGGGACTGGAACTCAGCTCTGTCTGGGGTGGTTATGTCAGTTCGTCACTGCATAACCGTGGAGTCACGTCTTCTCGGAGGGCAGGGAAAGAAAGTCTCCAGGTACCTGAGGGGGGCCCCCCACCCGGTGCTGAGCGGTGGGAGGCAGCTGAGGTGGGGTGGGATGGGAAGGTGGAGGACCAGAGGCCAAATGGCTGCACTGAGAGCTGGGTGATCAGACGGGCTGGGGGTGCAGGCCACGCAGCGCAGGGGTCCAGCCGCCCTAGGGGAAGGAACGGGAAGACCAGTGGCCAGCCCCAGCAGCCAGCCTACTGGGCCGTCCACACGGCCCAGGGATTCGAAACAAACCAGGAGGGAGGCTCGGGGTCCCACTTGGAGGCCCTGACAGGGTGATGATATACAGAGTTTTAAATAAATGTATGTCCTTAGGGGCACATTGTCTGGAGAGAGAAAAAATGGCCATGCTCTTCTCCACTCCTGCCTCCCATCCCTCCCCCAACCCTGGCCAAAGAAAAAAAAAAAAGGACAAAAAGGGGGAAAAAAAAAAATCCATCGCTGCAGCTAAAAAGGAAATTGCATTAATACAGATTGTTTTATTTAAAAAACCTTGACCTCCACTTCAAAAAAAAGTCATTAGACATTCTCCTTCTCAAAGGCCGCCGAGTGATTACCGGGAGGCCGGTCCATTTCTCAATGACTTACTGTTCCTGGCTGCTTGAGGGAAATGTGTGAGGAATCGGGAGTAATTTAAGGCTCCCTGCAGAAAGGTGTGTAAATCTTCGCATGTCTAAAGAAACTTTACCAGACCACTAAGTCAGAGGAAAAGAAAACAGGAAGACCCCCCGCCCCCGCCATCTCCTTTTTTTTTTTTTTCCTGTTTCTTGCCTTTGGAACTCTGATCTCTTTGATCGTAAAAATGGTCATATTTCACCCCCAAAATATCAGCAATCAGCGAACTAAGGAAGTGGGGGCCCACGGGGAGTTTAACCACCGATTAGGCCCTTGGTTTAATTATTTAACGCCTGCCAGGATCGTACAGGCTGTGAACACACTCTCCTGGCGAGGGTTCAAGATCGAGTTATAAATAATAATAACTATTAGATCCCCAATTAAGCCGGTGAGCTGACCGCCCCAGCCCTGTCTTTCAGCCCCACCTCGTCCTCCGCCACTGCGGCCCCCGCCCCCATGCTGAGTGCGGGTGAAGGGCCTAGAACAGCTCTACTCTGCTCACCGCAGAGTAATCACAGCAAGATGTTGGCGGGCCCGCGAGGGAGCCAGGGCAGGGCCCGAGGGCTCCGGAAGCCTTTGTGGAGGCTGGGGGTGCCCTGGGCCTAGCTAGGCCCATGCCCCTCGCCCTGCATCCTTCCCTGGATTCCTGGGGAAGCCAGGGCTGGAGGGGGTGGGATGGATCGCTGGCTGGAGGGGGTGTCTTTCCCCTCCAAGACTCAGTTTGTCCGCCTATAACAGAAAGGACTTCTCCAGCAAGGCTCAACCTGGGAGTCACATGGGTCCCCAGAGCCTGAAGCCCACAGCTTGGAAGACGTCTGTGTTGGAACAGAGTGCCTGGCGCACCTGAGTTGAGTCTGTGATGCTCTAGCTGCTGAGATTAAACTGGAGCCTCTCTTGAGTGTCCCCCTGTGGCTTTGTGCTCCTCCAAAATGCCAGTATTCAGAGCGTGAGTGCACGCCCAGTGACTTGAGTCATGTCTGACTCTTTGCAACCCTACGGATCCACCAGTCCATGGGGATTCTCCAGGCAACAGTACCGGAGTAGGCTGCCATGCCCTCCTCCAGGAGACCTTCCCCACCCAGGGATCTTACGTCTCCTGCACTGGCAGGTGGGTTCTTTACCACTGGCACCACCCAGGAAGCCTTCTGGATACTGTAGGCGCTCAGTAAATCGCTGTGGAATGAGTTGTTCAGGACCATTTCCCATTGGTCCTATGAAGCCCGTGAGCCCTGCCCCAAGGGCAGCTAAGAGGGGTTGTCGCAGGTCCAGAGTGTAAGTAACCTGGGCACCACGCCGTGCCCACTGGGAGCCCTGCACACAGCAGGTTCTTAATAGGAGCCTGTCATTTGGCCCAGGACCCAGATCCAGGCCTGTCCCAGCCCTGGGCGGGTCCTCGGGTCCCCAGAACTGCCTGGATGCCAATGTAGCGTGGGCTAGACCTAGTGCACCCCGCCAGCCAGCTGTGTCCTGGGCAGTAGCGATCCTGACCATCAGCCATTCAATCCACCATTCTCTTTCGGAATAACCCTGCGTGGAGCCCTACTGTGCATCGGGTCAGGGCCTGCATCACTTCTCCTTTCTTTTTCCGTTCAGGCTCTGCAGACACGGCGGTGTAAAGGATAGAGCAGAGGAAAGCACGCAGCCCACAGTCACACAGCAGGTCCACAGCAGACACACAGCAGGCCAGCCTCACACCCAGCCAAGTCTTCCCATTTAGGACAGGTTCTCTGTGCTCTCTTGACTTTATCAAAGCTTTTTTCTTTAAAGGCTTTATTGAATTTGTTATAAGATTGCTTCTGTTTTATGTTTTGGTTTTGGTCTTTGGGCCACGAGGCACATGGGCTCTTAGTTCCCCGACCAGGGATCAAACCTGTGCCTCCTGTATTGGAAAATGAAGTTTTAACCACTGGACCATTAGGGAAGTCTCCCAAAGCCTGTTACTACACCCATCGGTGCTGTTTATTGACTATTTTCCACTTGCCAGGCTCATGCTAGGGTTTTTACTCAACTCTTACACAAATCATTTCATCTGATTCTCACAGCAGCCCTGTGAGGTAGCTCCCATTGTCACCTCCATCTTACGGGTGAGGAAACGAAAAGACCAAGAGGTCAGGCGACCCAGTGAATGTCGTGCAGCTGGAAAATGTCGAACGCAGGGGCCACTGCATCAGAAAGATTTAAAACAAACACAGGAAAATGAAAAAGTCATGTGAAAGGAGAAGAAAAGAGAAGTTAATACACTGACTTGCCTCCTGGACAGAGAGTTGCTGTGATTATGTCTTAACATTATCTGGGATTCCTAGTAGCCAGGGCAAAAAGGGAAATGCAATGGCTTGTGCAGATCTCATTCCTTGATCTTTATTTTTTAAGGGGGGATCATACTGCTTCAAGAGAAACAAATGACTTCTTAGCCCTAATTCCTCATGGGACAACTTGTCGTGATGGTTAGAAACCTGACAAGCTTACCAGGAGACGGAGCTCAAGCTGTCCGAGTCTCCATCCCCCTCCCCTCTCAGTCATTGTGACGGTGCTACAAGACGATGTGGTTCAGTACATCTCCGGGCTTACAGGAAGGCTCGGTGAATAACAAGCCCCCTCTATCTGGAGGACATCTCTATCTTTGGACTTGCAGGTAGAGCAGAAACATTTTTCAAAGGGATATAATATTTCATCCCTTGCCAAGAACTGAGAAGCAGTCACTTCAGTGGGATTTCCTGGTGTGGAGCGTCCTTAGGAAGGAAACTGAGGCTGGGAAAAGGTTGGGCGGTGAGCTGAGGGAGGGGACCAGATGTTCTGCCCCGTTTGGACTTGGCTCCGCTTCCCAGAGGGTGGACCGGGGTCTGGGGTGAGCAGGGAGCCCCGCTGTGATAGCAACCTGACACAATATTTACAGAGCCCTGTGATCTGTCACGGTCACGCCTGGTCACATCTGAGTCACATCAGCCTGCGGTGTTTACGATTCCCCAGACGTGCAGCAGTGAGCACAGCTTGGTCCGCGAGCCTCTGTGTGCTGTCCCTGCTAAACTGTCTCCTTCAGAAGAGGCTCTTGGGTTTGTGGCTGCAGGGGCCAATCAGGTGAACAGAAGAGCTTCAGGATGCCATGTCATCCTTGGTCTCTGTTTTTCCATCTGTGAAATGGGCTTAGTCCTCCAGTGATTGACAGTCAAGCGTCTTGCAGAGGTTGTTACAGTGAAAGAAAGGCCTAATTATAGAAACAGAACCAATTCCATAAGAAAAATGAGTAGTGAATATAATCAGACATTTTGCAAATAAATACAAGTAGCCATTAAACTAATAACCTCTATGAGAAAAGAATCTGAAAAAGCAAAGACGTTTCTTTGCCGACAAAGGTCCGTCTAGCCAAAGCTCTGGTTTTTCCAGTAGTCATGTATGGATGTGAGAGTTGGACTATTAAGAAAGCTGAGCGCCAAGAATGAATGCTTTTGAACTGTGAAGTTGGAGAAGACTCTTGAGAATCCCTTGGATTGCCAGGCGATCAAACCAGTCAATCCTCAGGGAAAATCAGTCCTGAATATTCATTGGAAAGACTGATGCTGAAGCTGAAACTCCAATGCTTTGGCCACCTGATGGAAAGAACTGACTCATTTGAAAAGACCCAGCTGCTGGGAAAGATTGAGGGCAGGAGGAGAAGGGGACGACAAAGGATGAGATGGTTGGATGGCATCACCGACTCAATAGACATGAGTGTGAGCAAGTGGGGGGAGTTGGTGATAGACAGGGAGGCCTGGCGTGCTGCAGTCTATGGAGTTGCAAAGAGTCAGACACAACTGAATGAACTGAACTGATATGTATAACTGAATCACTTTCTACATACCTGATACTAACACAACAAGGTAAATGAATTATACTCCAATATAAAATAAAAATTGAATTAAAAAATAAATAGAGTAGCCATTAAATATTCCCATTCAGTGATTAATTCAAGCAGAGACATTACTCTGCTGACAAAGGTTCGTATTGTCAAGGCTATAGTCTTCCCAGTGGTCACGTACGGTTGTGAGAGCTGAACCTTAAAGAATGCATAACACCAAAGAATTGATGCCTTCAAACTGTGGTGGAACTGTGTGGAACTTTGAAACTCCCTTCAGCAGCAAGGAGATCAAACCTGCCAACCTTAAGGGAGATCAACCCTGACTATTCACTGGAAGGACTGATGCTGAAGCTGAAGCTCCAGTATTTTGGTCACCTGATGCAAACTGTATGGATTACAATAAACTGGAAAATTCTGAAAGAGATGGGAATACCAGACCACCTGACCTGCCTCTTGAAAAACCTATATGCAGGTCAGGAAGCAACAGTTAGAATTGGACATGGAACAACAGACTGGTTCCAAATAGGAAAAGGAGTATGTCAAGGCTGTATATTGTCACCCTGCTTATTTAACTTATATGCAGAGTACATCATGAGAAACGCTGGGCTGGAAGAAGCACAAGCTGGAATCAAGATTGCCAGGAGAAATATCAATAACCTCAGATATGCAGATGACACCACCCTTATGGCAGAAAGTGAAGAGGAACTAAAAAGCCTCTTGATGAAAGTGAGAGAGGAGAGTGAAAAAGTTGGCTTAAAACTCAACATTCAGAAAACTAAGATCATGGAATCTGGTCCCATCATTTCATGGGAAATAGATGGAGAAACAGTGGAAACAGTGTCAGACTTTATTTTGGGGGGCTCCAAAATCACTGCAGACGGTGATTGCAGCCATGAAATTAAACGACACTTACTCCTTGGAAGGAAAGTTATGACCAACCTAGATAGAATATTCAAAAGTAGAGACATTACTTTGCCAACAAAAGTCCGTCTAGTCAAGGCTATCGTTTTCCAGTGGTCATGTATGGATATGAAAGTTGGACTGTGAAGAAAGCTGAGCACCGAAGAATTGATGCTTTTGAACTGTGGTGTTGGAGAAGACTCTTGAGAGTCCCTTGGACTGCAAGGAGATCCAACCAGTCCATTCTGAAGGAGATCAGTCCTGGGTGTTCTTTGGAAGGAATGATGCTACAGCTGAAACTCCAATACTTTGGCCACCTCACGCGAAGAGTTGACTCATTGGAAAAGACTCTGATGCTGGGAGGGACTGGGGGCAGGAGGAGAAGGGGACGACAGAGGATGAGATGGCTGGATGGCATCACTGACTCGATGGACAAGAGTTTGGGTGAACTCTGGAAGTTGGTGATGGATAGGGAGGCCTGGCGTGCTGCGATTCATGGGGTCGCAAAGAGTCAGACATGACTGGGCGACTGAAAAACAACAACAACATGCATACTAAAAGAAGAAAATGTCTTTCAAACTGTAAGTTGTTACTATTATTTTATTTATGTATGGCTGTGCTCGGGCTTTCTCTAGATGCAGCGAGCAGGGGCTCCTCTACAGTTGCGGTGCTCAGACTTCTCATTGCGGTGCTTCTCTTGTTGCAGAGCCTGGGCTCTAGGGTGTGGGCTTCAGTAGTTGTGGCCCACGGGCTTCGTTGCCCCACAGCATGTGGAATCTTCTCGAACCAGGGGTGGAACCCATGCCCCTTGAACTGGCAGACAGGTTCTTAACCACTGGACCACCAGGCAAGTCCAAGTTATTATTATTATCATCCTTCTTCCTGGTCTGTCAGCGGTATGATGAGAGGAGGAGTTGGGCAGGAACTCACAGGCATTCACGATGGGATCCAGAGAAGATTCAAGGGCCTGTTCTCCATGCCCAGCAGAGGTAACGGGAGCAACAAGGAAACGAGTACAGGCTGTCCAGTGGCTTCCTGAAGTTCCTGATCTGCAGCATCAAGAAGCTGGAAGTAACAACATTGCTGATGTGCACCAGATCTAAGTCTGCTGAGAGTGTCCACAGTGTTTCCTTAACAGCTACAAAGCTGTCTTGGAAGAGCAGCCGGCCATCAGAGTCACCCATCCCAAGAAGAGGCTGTGCGGCAAAGAAAGTGAATAGACAGCTCTTGGACACATTTTATTCACATTAAATAAAACCGTAAAGAGTTGTGCCATCAGTAGAGAAAATAACTAAAGTGGTGCATGCTCTTCAGGGGTAGAAACTGATACAAGCTTTTTGGAGGCTATGAAGCAATATTACCAAAAGTCTGAAATCTTTGGCCAGTATCTGTGACTCAGCGCCTTAGCTGTCCATTTGCTGCTGTAACAAATGATCACAAATCTAGTGTTTTAAAAGAATACAAAGGCATTATGTTAAACTTTTCAGAGAATAGGTGTTGTTGTTGTTCAGTCGCTACTCTCTGCATCGGACTCTTTATGACCTCATGGGCTGCAGCACGCCAGACTCCTCTGTCCTCCAGCATCTTCAGGAGTTTGCTCAAATCCACGTCCATTAAGTCAGTGATGCCATCTAACCGTCACATCCTCTGCCACTCCCTTCTCCTTTTGCCTTCAATCTTTCTCAGAGAACAGAAGTGCTGGGCTAAAACCAACGTCCTGTAGGGCTGCATTTCCTTCTGGAGGCTCCAGGGAAGAATCTATTTTCTTGCCTTTCCCAATGTCTAGAGGCTGTCTGTGTTTCTTAGTCAGTGGCTGCCTTCTTCCACCTTCAAAGCCAGCACTTCCCAGCCAAGTTTCTCGCATTGCATCACTCCAGCAATGACTCTCCTGCCTCTCTCTTCCACTTTAAAGGACCCATTCAGATGATCTAAAACATTCTCCCTGTTTTAAGGTCACTTGATAGGAAAACTTAATTCCATCTGCTATTTTAATTTTGCCTTGCCATATGCACAGTTTCCAGGGATTATCATGTCAATATCTTTGGGAGGTTATTATCTGCCTACCACATCCAGATATCCTGTTTCTAGGTATTTACGATCAAGAAAGTAACTATGGATGTATAGTAATAGGGACTGATGTACAGCAATAGGGAATAACATATCACTAGGTTTTCAATAAAAATAATAGTGGACAAGACTAATGACATAATGTACAAGCTATTAGAAAGCACAACATAATTTGACTTTTATAATGTATTTAACTATTCTCTCCATCGATCTAGAATATAGATAAAAGCTAGAAGGATATACTCTTTATTTTCAGCTCATGCCTTTTTCTTGTCTTATAGCTTCTTCTATATTTCTATAGCTTCTATATTTCTATATTCTTCTATAGCTTATTCAATACTGAATAAATAGGAAGATTATCATCAATCTCTTTCATTAAACCAACTTTATATATATATATATATATATATATATATATATATATATGTATATAAAATCTATCGTGTCTCAGAAATCTCTAGGAGTGGGATATATGTGCTTTTAGCATCACCGATGGACGTGAGTTTGAGTGAACTCCGGGAGTTGGTGATGGACAGGGAGGCCTGGCGTGCTGCAATTCATGGGGTCACAAAGAGTCGGACACGACTGAGCAACTGAACTGAACTGAACTGATTGTCTTAATTTTATTCGTGTATTCTAAAATCTGCAATAAGCATGTCACTTCTGTAATAAGAGAAGTTAACTTTTTTTAAAGCATGCAAGCTTTCAAGACTGGGGCAAATATGCATTTTTACTCATGCTCAGACTCGGAAGCCAGTCTCGAACAGAGGTGCCAACCGAGGATCAGCTTCTCGCCGCAGAGCAGGGGCTCTCTCTGCTCCCTCCTCTTCCTCCCCTTCCGCACTGCTTAGATCAGGGCCTGCTTCAATAACCACTCGCTGAACAGAGACGTTCCAAACTGGGATCTTATTCTCCCTTCATTGCCCACTCTGGGTTAGCATCACAGGATTTATCTAAATCACCATGGAAGTCATTTATCTTTTAGCTGTATCCCTTTCGGGTAATGAGTTCCATCCTTCCCAGGTTAACTGGAGTTTCCTGGGGTGCATTCCAGACTGCCTCAGGCCTGGAGCTCTTGCTCAAGTGCTGAGCTATAGAATAGCAGTCAATGCCACTTGCCCTACTCTGCCATCCTTGTACTGCCCCAGCCACCAGCCCTAGGACTGGCCAGGGGAATTAGCAACAACATGAAGAATGCCAAATTCACAAGAATCCCTTCAAATCGGTCCCTTTATCATACAGATGACAGATCACATTCAGGGAGGACCAGCAAGTGACCTCTGCAAGGCCACACAGCTAGTAAATGGCAGTGCACAGATTCAGACTGGTGTCCCCTTAGCCCTAAAGCTTGAGTTTGCCATCACTGCCTTCCATGACTTCTTGGAATAAATGTTTTTATTTTTTTATCTTTTAAAAAAGTATTATTTATTTATCTTTTCGGCTGCGCTGGGTCTTTTCTGCTGCACATTTTCTCTCCTTGCGGCGAGCAGGGGCCGCTCTTCACTGAGTGCGCCGGCTTCTCCTTGCGGTGGTGGTACGTGAGCTTAGTGGCCGCGTGGCATGTGGCATCTTCCAGGACCAGGGATGGAACCTGTGTCGCTTGTATTGGCAAGTGGAATCTTAACCAGTGGACTTCCAGGGTTGTCCCCTAAAAATGGTAACTGTTAACACTGATTGATTGCTCCCCAGGTATCAGGTGCCCCACACATATCAACCTACTGAATCCCCCTAAGAGTCCATTTTACAGATGCGGCAACTGAGAGGCAAGTATTAATAGACTGCCAACCCACTCCAGTGTTCTTGCCTGGAGAATCCCGTGGACAGAGAAGCCTGGTAGGCTGCAGTCCATGGGGTCACACAGAGTCGGACACGACTGAAGCAACTTGGCAGCAGCAGCAAGGCTCACAGCGGGGAGATGCAAGGTCTGCATTTGAACCCGGATGATGCTCAGGCCCTTTCCAGCTCTGCAGGCTGACGCTGACAGTGTCCTGTGTTCTAGGCCATACGCCCAGGATTGCACTCTGATGGAATGCCCATAGAGCCCAAGCAGTTGGTGCAGCATTAAGCCCCTTCTACAAGGGAGGACTTCCCTAGTGGCTCAGACAGGTAAAGCGTCTGCCTACAGTGTGGGAGACCTGGGTTCGATCCCTGGGTCAGGAAGATCCCCTGGAGAAGGAAATGGCAACCCACTCCAGTACTCTTGCTTGGAAAATCCCATGGACGGAGGAGCCTGGTAGGCTACAGTCCACAGGATCACAAAGAGTCAGACACGACTGAGTGACTTCACTTCACTTCACTTCACAAGGGGGGGAGGGCTCAGAGAGGGGAGGGACATGTCTGAGGTCACACAGCAGTGCATGGTGGACTGGGCCTGGCACCTGGTCTCCTACACCAATGCTGCTCTGAACGCTGTGCTTTTCCCGGGATAAGTGCTCCTTACCCTTCGGTTGCTGGGTGCTCCAGCAGGGGCCGGGGGTGAAGCGGGGGGAGGTTCTTCCAGGCAGTTCCTAGAATCCAGTCACTGCCCCACCCTGCTCAGTCCCTCAGAAAGTCGTTCAACCACTCACATGTGGGCAGCGCTGGGGACCCCTGGAGCCCCTGGATCTCTTTCTCATTGGACACTCGTTGGGCAACTTTCCAAAGAAGAATTTGCTGTCCAATGGTTAAGACTCTGTACTTTCAGTGCTGGGGGTGGGGGTTCTACCCCTGGGAAGGGAACCAAGATCCCACGTGCTTTGCGGCATGACCGATAAAACAAATTAAAAAAAAGAAGAACCTCATCTCTCATCATTTCCAGGTCCTCAACCTACCCTCGCATGTGCTCTTATGGGTGGCTGTGGGTCATGTGGGGGACACCTGGCCTCATCTTGGGGGTGATGCCTTTCTGGGAAAAATCCTGGCTCATGCAGAACCTGGCTGCCCGTCTACAGGTTTTCAGGGGTGTGTGCAGGCTGGGTTTCCTTTGCAGCAGCCCAGAAAGGATTTTCTGAAGGTCTTCTCCTGGGGGCTTATTTTTCTTGCTCAAACGTTATGGCTCTGCAGTGGTGGAGGGGACAATGGAAGGCCAGGCCTCCAAGAGCAGTTTTGGGGAAAGACCAGCAGCATCTGGATGGCTTACAGTCTCGCTTCACCACCGGGGGCATCTTCTCTGTGCTTTCCTTGCAAAACAAAAACAAGAGCAGAGACCCAGGCAGGCCTCTCTCTCACTCTCTGTCACCCATCTGTCAGTCTGGCTGTCGTCTGGCTATCTATCCATCTTCCGTGTGTAAACTAGGAATTCTGGGGAGGGGGGCAGGGGAGGAACCTCCTTCCTCTTGCTTTGGTTTTCCTTGGGGAGGGCCTGGACTATCCCCGAGGTGGGCTAGGGGGATGGTACACCCCCAGAGGCTTGATGATGTACTGCCTTCTGGGGCAGAGACCCTGGCGCGAGGTGGTATGAACCAGGCGGACCGAGGACTCTCCTCCGTCTGGGCAGGGACGGCAGCATTAGGGCGCATGGGGGTAAAGGTGGGTTGGGAGGTTTCAGATCTTCCGTGGAATCCGTCTCCCCCAGAGTCGCTCCCCCAGTCCCCTGCGGAGGAATTTGTAAATGGAAGCGGGGCTGCTAATCCCTCCACTGTCACCTCTCCAGACACTTGTTGGGGGATTAAAAAAAAAAAAAAAAAAAGACAGACACATACCCAAACACTGAACTTTCCCATTCCTCCAAATGCGGGTGGGGACGCTGAAAGAAGGACACCACTATCTTCTCCCCCCTCCCCGCCCCCAGCCTCCAGCCGGCCTGGCGCGGGACCCCCTCCCTCCCGCAGTCGGAGCGGTGGGGGCGGGCGAGGCGAGGAGAAGGGGGAGGAGGAGAGGCAGGGGGCGAGGTCTGCTTCAAGAAGGGGCGTGTGGCCGGAGGAGCTCGCGTCGGAGCAACTTGGGAGCGAGCGAGTCGGCAGAGAAGGGGAGGGAAGAAAGTTGGTTTCCCCCGACGTCAGCGCCGGGCGGGCCGCGGAGCCAAGAGGCGGCCGGGAGCGGGGCCGAGCGCGGGGCGGCCGGGGCGCGCTCGCTCCGACCCGCGCCTGCCACCCGCGCCTCGGACCCGCGCCCACCACCGCCGCCGGCGACCCCGGGGCGGCCCGCGGGCATGGACAGCGCGGCCGGCCCCGCCTTCGCCCCGGACAAGCCGGCGCTAGGCCCGGGGCCGCCGCCGCCGCCGCCCGCGCTGGGGCCGGGCGACTGCGCCCAGGCGCGCAAGAACTTCACGGTCAGCCACCTCCTGGACCTGGAGGAGGTGGCGGCGGCCGGGCGGCTGGCGGCGCGCCCCGCGCCCAGGGCCGAGGCGCGGGAGGGCGCGGCGCGCGAGCCGTCCGGGGGCAGCAGCGGCAGCGAGGCGGCGCCGCAGGACGGTGAGTGCGCGGGGCCGGGGCCGGGGATGCGGGGCCAGAGGCTCGTGGGCCCGAAGGGGCGAGCGCGGGACCGGCGACGGAAGCGGGGACTCTGGCTCTGCCGGAGCCCGGCCTGGGAAGGAGAAGTCGCGGCGGGACCTCCGGGGGTGCGGGCGCTGGGCGCCGCCTCCCGAGCGGCTGGCGTGGCCCCCGCCGCCGCCGCCGCCGCCGCCGCCCTCCCTGAGGTTGTATGTCCGCGATGGACGGGACGGGAGCTGTCGGCTGTGGGAGGCCAGATCCACCTCCAGTCGTTGGGAGAACAGGGCGCTGTGCTGCCCTGTGCCCTGCCCCGGGTGGTACCCCTTGATCCCCCCACTCCCAAACAGCCTGGGAGAAGTGGGTGCGATTATTGCTGGGGAAACTGAGGCTTCCGAGTGGGGCGAAGAGACCTAGTCGCACAGCTGGGTCTCCAACTCTGCCCCGCTCTCTTCCAGGACACCCTGCTAGGCTTTTCTAAGAAGGATGCCCTGGCTAGGGTATCGATGCTGCCCTCCCCCACCAGTTTGCCCCCGCTTCTAGCAGCTCCCTAGGGGGAGCGGCCCAGCCCTGAAAAGCCAGCTAGGCCTCTCTTACCCTGCCGAGGTTAAAGGTCATCAGGAAGGGGCTTTAAAAACAAACAACCCACCCAAGTGGCTTTTTTTTGTGTGTGTGTGTCAAAAAGTCACAGAGGACTGCAGGGTCTTGAGCCCTTGGTAAGAAGGGGGGAGTGGCTGGAAGAGGAGAAGATGAAGATAAAGCAAAGATCCTGGCCGGGGAGAGTTTGCTGGAGAGAGGGGGAGGGCTGGAGTCCACATAGCTCACCCCTGGCCCTGGAAAGGAGTGTGGGGGTCCTCTGAGACCACTCCTGGCTCTCCTAGCTCTGGGGAGCCGGCAGACCTGCTGGAGACTCTAGGCCCATTAAGAGTCACCCACTTGACTCCAGAAGCATTCCCACCTGTCCCTGGGGTCCTCAACTTCCTGCACCAGCCTCCGGGGTCTGCAAGGAGCCCAGGGTGGCTGCGTACCCCACTTTTCAGATGAGAGAAGGTGCAGGAAAAGGTGAGGTGTCATCAGCCTTGTCGGAAGCCTTGTCCAGGAGCCTGGGTGTACCGGAGAGGTACGGCCGACACACACCTGACTGTCATGGTGCGTCTCAGACATGTCATGCCATGCCCGCCTGGCGCCAGCCGCATGCCATGGCCTCCAAGTCCTTCCCAGTGGTGTCCATCCACCTCTCGCCAGCCCCTCTGGCCTCTGTTCACCCACCCAGGGGATCAGGAATCAGGCTGACCCCCTCCTGGGAGCTGGGGTTTCCCTGGTGGAAGGATGGATGGTGTCTGGTTTGGGCCAAGAGAAAAGTGGAGTGCCCTTTCCTGGTGTCGGGTGGGTCCTGCCGGCTGGTTGTTTGTGGCCGTCGGGTCTCTTGCTGGCTCTGAGCCAGCTTCCCAGCAGGGCAGAGGGGAGGTCTCCGAGTTTCCCCTGAGGCATGGGGGACCCCTGGGGGCTGGGGACAGAAAGAGGAGCAAATTGAAGAAAGGCAGGAAAGGAAAAGGAAGGAGTACAGGTGGGGTGGAGAGAGAAGGAAGGAGGCCAGGCGGGCTTTGTCCTCAAGTCCTGGCCGTGGCCGTGGGGACGGACAGGAGATGGCCCTGCTTCTCCTGCTCACAGCCTAAAAGGGCTCCAAGTGGGGGGCTTTTCTGGGGGAGTCCCAGAATAGCTGGGGTCACAAGTGCTCGGCCAGGGCCTCTGGCAGTCCCCAAGCCCCCAGGCCTTCCCAGCAACCCCCCGGGATCGCGTCTCCCCCACTGAGGGCCCGGGAGCCCTTTCTCTTCTGCACACGGGGAATTCCCAGGCACTGGGGACAGAGGACCCCCGTGTGTGGGCTCTGGTGGGACAGGGCCGAGGGCAGTGGCCAGTCTGCCCCCCAGAGGTGGACATCTCCTTCCATCACTGTGAGGGACTGGGGGCCCCAGGCAGAATCAGGGCCAGGCTCAAGAAGCCCCCACCCTCTAGACCTCAGCTCCATCCTCCCGGCCCTCGGCCCTTGGGGACATTTTCTCCAGACCTCAACAGACAAACGGAAGCCCAATGTGGACACTACAGAGAGTTCCTGAAGCTCAAAAACCTAGCTTAAAGAATTCTCTGTTTGAGATTGCGTCTTTCCTAGCTCACTTTTGGTGTTAAAAGGCACTTTCTTTTATGAAACAGGGATAATGTCTGGAGATGGGTTTATTTTAATGTCCTTACTTGGCAAAATTAAAAGGAGGTAACCCTATACTCATTCCTTAGACTGAAAACAAATCTCTAGGCCATGAAACCCAAATGTTTTATGTCGAGTCAAGCAGCTCCCCAAGGCCAATTGGGTGCATTCCAGTGGTGCCCGCTGCCAGGAGGCAGGGGGGCAGAGCTGGGGGTGTTCTGGGGCAGCCCCCAGGCCTAGGAGAGAGAATCCCTTGGCTTGCTCAGGGGTCCGGGCCCCCGAGCAGGAAGGTGGATAGAGAGACTGGCACCCTGCCCTGCTCCCCTACTTCCTCTTTCTAGCAGGTGCCCCCTCCTACTGCGGCTGGATTCCCAACTCATGGAGTCTCCAAAGGTGGAGGAGAAGGGACCTTTCGTCCCCATCCTCATGAGCCCAGCCTGCGTCACTGGGCCCCTTTAATAAGCGGGCAGCCAAACCTCAGGGTGCTGGGACTCTGGTCCCCAGGCCAGCATCTGTGGGCCCTAGGCTGAGGTTTCATCCTCCAGTTCTGGCCCCTCGCTGAGGATTTGGACACGCTTGGAAGTAGGTTTTTCTTGTGGCTTCTGGAGCTGTTTCCAGATCCAAAGGCAGCGACTGAAACCGAATAGAGGTGCGTGCATGCTCAGTCGCTTAGTTGGGTCTGACTCTCTTCAGACCCATGGACTATAGCCCGCCAGGCTCCTCTGTCCACAGGATTCTCCAGACAAGGATACTGGAGCAGGTTGCCATTTCCTCTTCCAGGGGATCTTCCCCACCCAGGGATCGAACCTGCATCTCCTACATTGTCAGGCGAATTCTTCACCACTGTGCCGCCTGGGAAGCCCGTAAAGAGATGGGGTGACCCTTATTAGAAAAATAAAGGTTAATGGGGAAACCAATGAGTTAGAAAATTGATGTATTTTCAACCTGTCTGGTTAGCAGTCTCAAAAATTTTTGAATAGATTTTTCAGTCTTTCGTTTCACAAAGTCATCAGTACATCTAGCCTATTCTTGCCAATGATTTCCCTGGACCAGGCTCCCCGCTGGAACTGACCAGGAAGGCTGTGGCTTCGCCGGTGACTCAGAGCAAACCAGGGTCTCGGGTTCCTCCCAAGTCAAACGCTGAGGTCTGGGCCGGGGCGCCAAGCTATGCCAAGCACGTTAGGAAAATAAACTCTCGTTTGCTGCCTTCGCAGTGACTTACAACAAAAGAAACCACATTAATAACTGAGATTTTCCTTAAAACATTCCCTCCTGTGGGCAGGGCGGAATCAGGAATGCGGATGCACTGAAAATAAACGAAACCCCTGGAGCCAGGCAGGGATGAAGCCCACAACCCAGCGAGGCTGCCTGGCCCCACTGGGGCCGCGACCTGTTTAGGAAAAATGCCCGAACCCAGTGGGTTCCCTTCTCAGAGATTCAAGTGGGGCCCTTGGAGCCTGAGGGCACAGGCTGAGCTGGGGTGGGCTGGGGCCCTGGGCCGGGGGTTTGGGCTACCCCCACGGAGCTGTTCTCTGAGTCACCTCTGTTGATGGGCAGAAGGAAGCCACGGGCACGGCTGGCTTGGGTGGCATGTCCCTCTCCCCTTTGCCAGTGGTGGCAGGCAAGGCCAAGTATCTGAGCGGGAGGCCTGAAGGGACCACTGAGTTTGAGAGATGGGCCAGCTGGCCTTTCATTTTTGGATTTTTCTAGTAAACCATCTACCATCGTTTACCGTTTCAGTCGTTTTGAAGCGTCAAGTTGGACGGCGTGAAGTTCATTCGCATCCTTGTACCATCATCCCCACCGTCTAGCTCCTAAACGTTTTCCGTCTTCCCCAGCTGAAACTTTGCCCCCCATTGAGCACTAACTCCCCATCCCCCCTCCCCCAGCCCTTGGCAACCACTAAGTTCTGTCTATGAATTAGACAACCCTTGGGACCTCATAGATGTGGAATCGTACAGTGCCTGTCCTTCCGTTGCCTGGCTTATTGCACTTAGCATGACGTTCTCACGATGTGTACGTCATGTAGCAGGTGTTAGAATTTCCTTCCTTTTTAAGGTTGAGCAGTATCCCACCGTGTTGCAAATAGTTCACATTTGATTTCCCCGTATCCCCATTGGTGGACACTCGGGTTGCTTCTGCCGTCGGGCGATTGTGAATGATCCTTCTGGGAACACGGGTGTGGCCCCTGCTTTCAGTTCTTTGAGGGGCCAGGAGTGGAATTCTATGTTGAGTTTTTTGAGAACCGCCGTACTGTTTTCCACATCTGACTTTTTAGCCAGCCTCCCTCTAACTGGCTCTGAAAGGTGGCAGCGGCAGCCTCTGGGGCCGTGGAGAAGGGAGATGGGGGTGGTACCAGGTGCCAGCTTGCGAGACAGGGGCAGGGCTGGTAGGCGATAAAGACAAAAGTGTTTCTTCAGAACCGACCTTTTAAAGACAAGCCTGCTTTGCTTCCTCCCCTTCCTTCCTTTCCCTCCATCCATTTCCTCTGGGGGGCACGGGTGGGGAGACAGCGATCCACTGTGAATGAGCCCGGGAAGAGGGCGGTCGGGACACCCGGGTCCAGCTCCTGGCTTTGGCTCGCCTCTCCGTGTGTGACCTCCAGGCCCCAACCTGAAGGATGGGAAGCAGCACGCAGGTGTCTGTGGGGCACCTCCTGTCTCTCCTCCATGATTCGATCTGGGCTGAGAAATTGCCCTGGGATGGGCCCATTTCCCCAGGGAGGTGGCGTCTCTGAGGCCTGGGTCCTGGCTGAGCCTGGACCCCCCAGACAGGTGAGAGCCTCCCTCAGCACATGCCCAGGAGCAGGGAGACAGGAGTGATGAGAGCTGAGGAACCAGGTGTAGGAACCAGGCGTAGAGCTGAGAGCCCAGGGCATTCAGTCTGAGAATGGCTGGACACCTGGTAGGAGGGGCCAGTGATCTGCATCTCGGGCTTTTTGTCAGCAGGGAGGACTCTGGCTAGTTCGTGCACTGCCCATGGTTCCAGGGTGGTCTTGCTGCTCTATTTGATAGATCATCTGAGTGGAGCTTGCAAGCCTGGCATGGGGGCCTGGGACCACCGGACACTCCCACAAGGGTCCTTCCCTGTGAACAGAAGCTCAACAGGGCAGGAGCTTCCACTGTTCCCTTCCAGAAGACTCCAGAAAAGTGACTGCAGCAGTAGTGATAATCCCTGCTGGCCCCCTTGAGGCCCAGGAAGCTCCCTGAGGCTCAGTGTTGCTATCTGTGAAATGGGGATGGTGGACAGTGATGTCCCTTATAGGGTGTGGAAGACCATGCCCGGAGCATAGTAGGTGCTCAATAAAGGGCCTCCTTTACAGCTCATGGCGATGCTCACTATGAGTCAGGCTGGGCTAGTGGTTGCCATTCCTATTATGGGGGCAACCCAGAGAGGCAAAGTAACCTGCCTGAGGTCTCCTGGCTGGGGAGGTGGGGGGGCTTTGTTTTGTCCAGGCCTCTCTCTCCTGCACAGCGAGTGTTTGGGCTGGAGGGGTGGGGCAGGGGAAGCCCTACCTGGTTGCTGGGGAGACTGAGGTTTGTTTGAGGATCAAAGCGGTCAGGGAGGTCCTGAGGTCTGGCACGGAGTGGGGCACTGGGATGACCCTCAGCCGTGTTAGGTTTCTAAGTGCATAGAGGCAGGGAGGAAGGGTTCCCAGTGTCTTGTCCTGGGCAGGGATGTGAGGTCGGCCTGAACAAGGCAAAACTTGGGAGGCCTTCCTGGTGTGCCAGATCCAAAGGGCAGGGGCTAATCTCAGGTGGGAGTGAAACTTGGGACTGATTTAAGGCGCCAGTGCTGCCCTGAACACATCCTACAAACAGAGCTTCGGCGTTGGAACCTGACCAGGGTGGTACCCTGGGGCCAGAGGCCGTGGGAGTGGAGGGGAAGGCAGGTGCCTTTGATGGTACGTGGTGAGGGTGACCGGTTACTGTTTGCTGGCCAGGGCACCCCCGTGCTTCACCCTTCATTGTCTTCACACCAACCAGAAGTGGGTCCTTTTATTATACCCATTTTATGGAGAGAGAAACAGGCTCAGAGAAGCTGAGTGGTTGCCAAGGTCACACAAATGAATATGGGATTCCAGCCCAGGCCTGTCCCCAAACCCCTGCCCTCCACTGCTGGCCAAAGCCACTCCTGGAGCCCCCAGAATGCTGGGTGCTCTGACCAGGGATGTCCACTCCCAGGCTGGCGTTGGCTGTGTTCAGGGGACCACGAGGCAGCCAGGGGAGGGGTCTTCTCCACATTCTCAGCAGTGTGACCTGGGTCCTGGGGTTGGGGCTGGGGGTGAGGTGGGTCAGGCCTGGCAGCATGGGGACTGTCTGGCTTGTAGCGGGGAGGGGTGGCTTGGAAGATGTAAGAGTGAGTGGAAGTCCTGCCCGGAAACATCCAGAATGGCCTCATGGACAGGGGAGAGCTGTGGAGGGTCCCTGACTGAGGACCATCAGTAGGACTTCTTTTCTTGTCTACCGCCTGCTCCCATATTCACTCATTCACTCACTCACTCACTGCATTCAGCAATTGTTTTCCGATCACCCACTATGTGTTTCGCCTTGAGCTCCTACCAGCTGCTTAGACTTTCAGATCTCAAGCCCCGGTGAGAATTTCCAGGCACTTCGAAGAACTGGCATAGAGTGGGGCAGTTTTAGAAGTTGCCAAGAGGGGCTTCCCTGGCCATCCAGGGGTTACGACTCCATGCTTCCACGGCAGGGAGCGCGAGTTCAGTCCCCAGATGGGATGCCAGGTGGCATGGCCAAAAAATTAAAGATAAACTGAAACGCATTTTTAAGTGGCCAAGAAAAGCCATTTACTGACAACAACTGTCATCTTGTTGCCCCCATCCTTTTATCCAAGCGAGCACCTCTCAGCATCTTCATCTCAGAGTCGAGAATGGTCCTTAAAACAGACTTACTTAACCAGAAAGCTTGCAAGTTGCCCCTGTTTTCCTCATTTTGCGGTGGGTCGGTGATAACTCTGGCTGGCGTTTGGGAGCCACATGGTGGCTTTCCCAGACACGGACACAGGGACACACACCATCCGCCCCAACACACACGACCACCACACACACACCTGCTCACTCACTCCCACACACATACGCTCTCTCTCTCTCACACACACACACTTGCACCCACACCCACCTTCACACCCCTGTCCCGAAGGCTCCAGCCTGGCCCAGATGATCAGGTCCAGGCTCTTGACAGCCAGGGTGGCCGCAGGCCGCTGGTGGACAGACCAGCAGCCAGATTGCAGCCAGATCGCAGCCAGATTGCGCCTGGACAGGGCCAGGGGTTAAGTGCTTTTTGCGAGGTGGTGAGTAGAAAGGCACCGTGGGAGCTTCCTGTTTAGACAGAGTTGGGAAAAGTGGTCTCGGCAGGCGCCCATGCTGAGCAGACGCAGGGAGATGGGGGTGCCCGGCAGCCCCCAGGGGCAAGGGGGCAGGGTGTTCCCCGCCCAGAGGGAGCCGAGCTGCTGCTAGCGAGAGGCCATGCCTCCCCAGGAGCCAGGGAATCTCCAGGTGTCCTGGGAATGAAGGTCACTGAATACGTGACCCTGATGCTCGGGCTGGGCCCCCCCACCCTGCCAGCCAGGCCCCTCGCCCCGTGTCCCTTCCACATGTGGGAAGCTGCTTGCTCCCAGCCCGGCTCCGAGGGGCCCCCGTGATGACAGGACGCCATCCACCTGGGGCCCTTTACGGCTCATGATATTTTTTATTGCGTCCTAAAAGTGAAGCCAGCTCTGGAAGACATTACTTTGGGTCCCTCTTTGTGATCCTTTCCGCTTTCTTGTGCTTGGGAGGTGCAGCCAGGGCATGGGCAGTGGGGACCTTGGAAGGATGCTGGGGCGATGAGTTGCAGAGGAGTCGAGAAGCTGGGACCTGGCGGCCTGAGGATGGGTGGTAGGGGATGCTGGGGGCATTGTGGTCTTTGGAGAAGGTTCCGGGTTGGGGGGAGGTCAGGGCAGTGAGAGCGGGATGCCCAGGGGCTACAAGACCTGGAAGCTTCCCCAAAGGCTTTTCCACCCAGAGCTGAGATGACGAGGCAAGGGCGTGTCACCTGTGCTGTGGCTGCCCTGGAGGCAGGAGGAGGAGGACTAAGAGTCAGGAACCAGGACCTGCCCAGCCTTACAGCTTGGGACACTCCCTGACTCTGTGTGCCTCAGTGTCCCCTGGTGAGGGAGTCGGACCTTCTGTTTGTCAACACCTGGGCCCAGGAATCACTGCATTCGAATCACCCTGGGAGCAGGTGAAATGCATGTTCCCATGTGTCGGCCTATGGAAGGAAACCCTCTGGAGCCTGGACCTGGGCCTCTGCGTTTGGCACAGTCCCAGTCATTTTGGGGGCTACCCAGGTGGCTCGATGATAAAGAATCTGCCTGCCAATGCGGGAGACTTGGGTTCTGTTCCTGGGTCAGGAAGAACCCCTGGAGGAGGGCATGGCAACCCACTGCAGGATTCTTGCCTCGGGAATCCCATGGACAGAGGAGCCTGGCAGGGCTATAGTCCATGGAGTCGCAAAGAGTCGGACACGACTGAGCGACTAAACAAGGCTAGTCATTTTTATAGGCATCACAGCGTGTGCACCGCTGTGCTCTCGGAAGCTCTTTCCAGGGTTAACTCTGCCCCTCTGTCGTCCTCCTGTTTGCCTGCAGGGATAATGGTCCTCTCGTGAGAGGATGGAGAGGCCCACTGGAGCCGCCAGGGAAGACTGGCATCGTTTGGAAGCATCTAGAAGGGGCCAGTATGTGTGTGGGGGGCGGTGTTTGCTGCTCTAAGGCCCAGCCCAGCCTCCGCCTCCCCAGAGACCTGACTGCACTGGAAGCCGCACAGCTGGGTCTAGGGGAGCACAATCACTGTTGAGCACCTCCCAGCACTCAGCGGGCACCCACTGGGTGCCAGCCCAAGGCTCCCAAAGAGCTGGACTGAAGGGGGCGTTCCCACGCGGAAGATCTTGTCTCTTCCCCTCGAGCATCCTGACTCCCTCTCGCTGCCAGGGTGACGGGGTCGGGGGTGGGGGTCAGAAGCCTGAGCTGGGGGGTCTCTATCACTTGTCACTGGAAAAGCCCCCTCCCATTGTCTGGCCTGTCTGGCCTGCTCCTCCCTGTCCCCCCACCCTCTCTGCCCCTCACAACGCTGCAGGCTTTCCTCAGCAGGGTCCGCAGGGTAGGGCATCCATGCCCCCAGGACGGTGACCACCACCCCTGAGGGTTTTGTCCACTGGTCCCCAATCCCGCCTCCCTCCCTGCCTGTCCTTCCACCACCCCCCCCACCCCCCACCACCAGCCTCCCCCTCCCAGCTGCCCCTGTTGCCGCGGGCGCAGCCGTTTACATGCCAGAGATGGCGTTATTAAAAATGACATTTAACCAGAGCTAGAATTACCACGCGGATGGCTGCAAACCTCGGAATCAAAGCAGGAGCCGCCGGGCGCGCCTGGCAGGGGCCTCGCGGCCTCCTCTTGCCGCCAGAGCTCTGCGCGGGCCTCCCATATAAAACCCCCGCAGAACTCCGAGGTCTTGAAAGCCCGTGCACCTCCTTTCATTAGACTAACAAATAACATGTAACAGAAAACATCTGTGAACAGCAGCCCCTAATGCTCTCAAGATGGTGCCTCAGGCGGCCGGTCCAGCCAGCGGGCAGCCGGCATCGTCCAGGGCTCAGGCCCTGGCCGCCCCCCACCCCAGGTGGGCAAGGGCCCTTGGGAGTCCCTGGCACCCCTCCCCTTCCCTCCTGGGCCTCCCCTCCGGGACCCTGTGGACCTGGGGTCCTCCTTCTCTGCCTTCTCATCCTCCTCCAACCCAGTCTTCAGGCCTCTCCTCTTGCAGAAGAGAACCAGTAATCCAGGGGTCTCTTTGCAAGGGGATAGTTTCTGGACAGGGCATCTCAGCCGTCCACTCAAGGGCCGGGGCTGGGGCTTGGCCAGCTGTGTGACCTTGGCAAGTGTCATCTTCTCTCTGAGCATGTTTGTCAAGGGGAGGAGAATCGTGCCCCTTGCGGGGTGGTTTTAAGGGTTTAGGGAAGTGATGGAAGTAGAGTAGCTGATCACGTGAGAAGGTCATATGGGGGGTCTGCCGTTCTCAAGACGGCTGGGGAAATTGAGGCTCTGAGCGGTTGCGTGACTCACCCAAGGGCCCACGGTGGGCGGAGGAGCCGAGGTTTGGAGCCTCAGAGTCTGCATCTTTTTTCATGACCCCATGAAGCATGAACTGAGGATGTAGTAAGTGAGGGGGATGTTCAGACCTGGATCTGCCGTGCCCCTTGCCCTCGGGAATGCCTGGTCTGTGCGGATGGCAGAGGATGGACTCACCTTTGAGAGAGTACAGCCCAGCCCTGCCCTCCCTGAGGCCAGCACCCCTCCACGCCCCCCACCTCTAACCCCGTGGGCTTTGAAGCAAGAGATGCCTCAAGATGCAAGGTCCTCCCCGCGTGGCTGGACACGTGGCTGCCTCCCCCAGGACCTGAAGCACGGTTCTCACAACTCAAATCAGGTGGCGGGGGTGTGCATCTCAGATGAGGGAGGAAAGGCCAGGAAAACGTCCCAGAAATGGGAGAAAAGAGAAATTGGCCCTTTGTTCCCTATTTCCCTTGTGATGAGGCTACAGAAAACAGGTCTTTCCACCTTCCCCTGCTGCTGCTGCTGCTAAGTCGCTTCAGTTGTGTCTAACTCTGTGCGAGCCCAGAGACGGCAGCCCACCAGGCTCCCCCATCCCTGGGATTCTCCAGGCAAGAACACTGGAGTGGGTTGCCATTTCCTTCTCCAATGCATGAAAGTGAAAAGTGAAAGTGAAGTCCCTCAGTCGTGTCCGACTCTGAGCGACCCCATGGACTGCGGCCCACCAGGCTCCTCCATCCATGGAGTTTTCCAGGCAAGAGTACTGGAGTGGGGTGCCATTGCCTTCTCCAACCTTCCCCTAAAAGACTATATATGAAACTCCATCCCTCCCAGTCCCCTTCCAAGCGATGCCTTGCTATTTGGTTCCCAGAACACTGGATGTAATTCATTAATTCACTTACTCATTCAACTGAACTGAACTGATTCATTCATTCATTGCGTGCACACACCTGTTGTTTGAGGCATCACTGGACAGATGAGTCATTCAGTCACTCAGTCGTGTCCGATTCTTTGCAACCCCATGTACCTCAGCACACCAGGCTTCCCTGTCCATCACCAACTCCCAGAACTTGCTCAAACTCATGTCCATCGAGTCAGTGATGCCATCCAACCATCTCATCCTCTGGCGTCCCCTTCTCCTCCTGCCCTCAATCTTTCCCCAGCATCAGGATCTTTTCCAATGAGTCAGTTCTTCACATTAGGAGGCAAAAGTATTGGAATTTCAGCTTCAGCATCTGTCCTTCCAATGAATATTCAGGAATGATCTCCTTTAAGATGGACTGGTTGGATCTCCTTGCAGTCCAAGGGACTCTCAAGAGCCTTCTCCAACACCACAGTTCAAAAGCATCAATTCTGATGCTCAGCCTTCTTTATGGTCCAGCTCTCACATCCGTACTGGGAGAACCATAGCTTTGACTATGCGGACCTTTGTCAGCAAAGTGCTGTCTCTGCTTTTTAACTCACTGTCTAGGTTGATCATGCTTGTCCCTAACCAGCGAGTGGAGCAGAGTCAGGAGCACCCTGATGCCCAGTTCTTTACCTCTGTCTGGGCCCGAGCTCAGGACTTCACAAGCTGCCTCATGCTGAGTTCTCTCAGCAGCCTTATTAGGCAGGTGCGGTATTATCCCTGGTGGCTCAGACCTTAAAGAATCTGCCTGCCATACGGGAGGCCTAGGTTCAATCCCTGAGTTGGGAAGATCCCCTGGAGATGGGAACAGCTACCTACTCCAGTATTCTTGCCTGGAGAATCCCGTGGACACAGGAGCCTGGTGGGCTACAGTCCATGGCGTCACAAAGGGTCTGAGCGACTTTCACTATAGATGAGGAAACTGAGGCTCAGAAGGGCCAAGTGACTTGCCCAAGGTCACCCAGGAAATACACTGTGGTCCCCAGAGCCCAGGTTCAACGCTGACCACTCTGTGCTGAGCCCTCAGATGGCCCAAGAGCCACAGTGTCCTCTTTTTAAATATTTGTTTTTGGCTGCACTGGGTCTTCGTTGCTGCTCGGGCTTTTCTCGAGTTGCGGTGCTCGGGCTTCTCATTGCGGTGACTTCTCTCTGTGCAGAGCACAGGCTCTAGGGCTGCCAGGTTTCAGTGGTTGCAGCACATGGGCTCAGTAGTTGAGTTTTGCGGGCTCTAGAGCACAGTCTCGATAGTTGCGGTGTTCAGGTCTTCATTGCTCTGCAGCATGTGGGATCTTCCCAACTCAGGGATCGAACCCGTGTCTCCTTTCTTGGCAGGCGGATTCTTTACCGCTGAGCCCCCAGGGAAGCCCCGTAGTGTCCTCTTGCTAGAATCAGCATAGCCCCTGCCAGGGAGGGACTGTCCCTCTGGTTCCCTCGGTTCTTACCCCAAAGCTCCACAGTGGCTAAGATACTGCTTTTCCGGGGACACATCCCTGTGCAGAGTCTGACCCATACTGCCAGGACAGAGGGCTTCTGGGCTATGCTGTGATGTGGGAGTTGGGGGCGGCTTGGGAGGGCCCCCAGCCTTTGGGAATCTCGAGTTTCTGAGAGACATCATGTTCTAATTGGAAGGCCAGCCTCTCCTGCCGAGCCGGCTGCCCTGCCACCAAACCCCCAAGCGAGGAGAGTGTCAGAGCTCAAAGTGGGAAATTGCTGGAGACAAGAAGTAAAAATGAACTACTCTGGTTTCACGGGGAGGGAAAAAAGAAAAGGCCAAGATCTAATGCGGCTGAAAGTGGGGTCGTCGTTTAAAGGAATCTATTGCCGTTGCAGTGGATTCAAGCTGGGGGCAGATCAGAGCTCCAAGGGGAGGAAATGGGGAAGGCTTCCCTCCAGCCTCCCTTCCAGAAATATTTCTTGAGCATCTACTACTCCGTGCTAGTCTGAGGGTTGGATCCTGGGGTCCCATCAAGAAACAAAGAGGTGTGATCTCTGCTATAAAGGAGATGAGAACAGATAGTGGGGTCACCTACCTGGTCTGGAGGTTCAGGGAAGGCGTTCTGGAGGAAGTGGATTCTCAGAAGGGCTCTACAGGATGAGTGAAGTTAACCAGAAGAAGTTGGGAAGGGTGCTCCACATGGAAGGAACAGCAGATACAGAGGACTCCATGTTTCCAATGCAGGGTTCACAAGTTCGGTCCCTGGTCGGGGAACTAAGATTCCACATGTTGTTCAGCACACCAGAAGAGAGAGAGAGGGGCTTTTCCAGGAGCAGAGGAAGTGGGAGGGAGTCCCACTGAGAGGACCAATGAGCAAGGCCTGCTTCAAGATTGGCAGTTTTTGTGTTAGGAGGGGTGGGAATGCTTTCTGTGCCCCTTGTGGGTACTGGGGGTGCGCAGAGCACCCTGGTATGTCTCCTGTCATCTGGGAAGTGAATGGCTAACTTGGGAACACCTCTTGTGTCCTGGCTGCCCGGAGCCTCGTGGGCACCCCATCTCCAAAGGAGCAGACCACAAGCGCTGTCTGTCTGCCCCAGCACACCTTCTCTCTGAGATCCAAGAACCCGTGTCAGGAAAGGGTGGGTCCAGGAGCCATGCAGAACCCGAGGCAGGGTGTCCCCCTGCCCAGAGTGGGGCTCGCCACTCCATCAGTGGGGCAACTGCACCTGTCACAGACCCAACACCAGGGCTTCAGGGATGGCAGTTTCCTTGACAAGATGAGGAAGGTAGGCCCAGGCTGACTGCAAACCCTGCCTCCCAGGAGGAGTGGAGGGAGTATGGGGTGCTTGTGGCTGAGTCGGGGGCTGGATGACTGGGGTGCGCTGAGTGGCCTTGGAGTGTGTTCCCCTTCATCATCACTGAGACCCCGACAGTCAGGACCATTTATTGCACACCTGCTCTGTGCTCAGCCCTCTGTGTAAATCTCATTAATTTCTCCCAGATCCTCCAGGAGGTAGGCAGTCTTATGGCTCCATTTCCCAGAGGAGGAAGCGGAGACCCAGAAAGATGGGCTGTGTATGGAGGCCATGGGGGCTCCAGGCCTTGGACCCTTGTCTTCGTGGTGTTCCCCACCCCTGCTGGCCTGGAGCCCCTGGGCTGTGCTGACTCCGACCTCACCCAGCCTTTCTTGGCTTGTTTAAAAAGGGATGGATGAGAGTGGTGAGAGCGCCGGGCAGAGGATTGCCAGAAAGAAATCAGAACTGCTCCTTGACCCAGGCAGGCAGGCGGCCAGGATCCTGGGACAGGGACTGCCTGCTCCTGTTGTTCATATGCAGCTTGACAATGACCCAGGCATAGAAGCAGAGAGCTGGCCCCGATATCCCAGGGAGTCCCCCACCTTCTCAAGCAGGGCATGCTGCCTGGCTTAGCTGTGGGACTCCAGCTCCAACCTCACCCTTGTTTCCCGGATGATCTTGGAAAAGGGCCTCATTTCTCTGAGCCTCAAATTCCTCATCTGCAAAATGGGCACAATGCCGGTACCTGGGGCCTGGGCTGTTCAGTGGAGTTGATGAAGTCAAGCAGGCAGGGGTTCACCTCTGGTCTCCAGGAGGCGTGCAGTAAACATCTCTCTGTTTTCTTTCTCATGCTCCCTGACACTTGGGAAGAAGCAGATACCCAGTTTAGGACTGTCAAACCCCCTTTTAAAGATGGAAAAACCAAGGCGGGAGAAGTTTCCCAAGACCCTGCAGGAAGAGGAGTCGAGATCAGGAATAGAGTTCTGGGTCCCAGGAGCTGCTGGCTCTTTAATGATGCTTTCTAAAAAGGAGTCAAGTTATCCAATGCACACCCAGGACCATGAGCCCTCTGCCTCTGCCCAGCTCTGCCCAGTGACCTGGGGTCCCCTCTCTAGGAGGATGGGGCTTTGCTGCAGACCCAGGCTGGCATTCCCCCGTGCAGAAAGAGCAGCTTGCTTTCTTTTCCATGGTATAAATTGTAACCATGTATAATTTCATGACAAATACCGTCTATAAAACACAACTATTTTTATAATGTGGCATTTGAGGTTAAAAATGCAAATTAGAGATTAATTGCAACTTCTAGAGGGTCGCTGGATAAGATGGCTTGGGGAGGAAAACTGAGATACTCAGATACGCTCCTTCAGGAATTACAGATGGGTTCTCACCACACATCTAGAACTTGCATGTGTGCGTGCACACACCCACACCCACCCACACACACACACTTGCACTCAGCTGATCTCTGGCTTGAGCTAAGCTGGTTTAGACATGGTGTTTGGAATGCTGAGAAAGCTGATCTTGATGCTGGCTCCTTTTTCTGCCCAGGGCTCTGATGTCTAACCGTCCATCAGAAGCAGGTTATGTGATGATCAAGCAGCCCTGAGATTTGCGGAGGCGGATGGCAGGGGGGAAACGCACAGAGCTTGGGGCGCCAAGAAGAGAAGCAAATGCAGCGGGTTAACCTCCATCGGGTGCCAGCTCTTAGCTTCTCCCTAAACCCTCCCCTTCCTCCACCCCCTAAAACAAAAACCAGATGGAAATCTAAGTGAACAGTGGGTCTGCGGACAGGGCAGACAGCGTGGGATGGAGCCCTGATCAGCGGGGAGGGAGACAAGCCGGAAGAGCCCCATTCCATTGAGGCCACGGGTGGGACGTGTCCCCTGTGGCACCCAGGGGCCAGATTGGAGCCCCCCGCGGAAGAATGTGGGCCTCTGGAGAGTTCAGTTCAAGGAAACTTCTTGGGGACTGTGGCGAATGTTTTTGCTGCTTACTTCCAACTGGAACAGCAGAGCTTGGGAAAGGGGGCTGCCCTCTGCAATGCACACTTTCTTCTTCCCACCTTCTCCTGGGTTCTGGCAGGAGGGCAGCAGCTCCAGGGGGTCAGCAGTATGCCAGAGGCCTCCTAATGCACCCAAGGGCCCTAGGGAGAGGAGGGCCAGAGTGGGGCCAGCGAGTCCGACTGACCCCAGTTGACTTCCTGGGCCTGGGGCTTACCCTTTCCTAGCCTCAGTTTCTTCATCTGTTAAGTGGGAATAAGGGCGAGTGAATGGTGAGGGTCCAGAGACAGGAAGCCTTGCACGTAGTCCTGGCACATGGCCAGCTGCTGCTGTCACCTTTGCCGCCATTGCTATTATTAGCAACTCGCAGGCGGTCCCGGAGACAGCGTGGGTGTGGGGACCCAGCCACACCCCGGGCAGCTGCTGGTCCCCAGGGTCCCTCGTCTCCCCAGCATGAGCATGGGAATTGTCTAACCCAAACTAGCTCCATATAAGGCGATGGCTCCCTTGCTGCTCCACCCCTAGCCCCACCCTGGGGTGGACAGTGTGGGTGGGGCTTGTTTATTCCCCTCATCTTCTGGCAAGTTTGGGGTGAGATGGAGTGGGGAGCGTGCAGGCAGTGTGACCACCCTTCTCTCAGCAGCGGCTGTGTCCATCCTGGGGAACTCAGCACTCCCCTCCCTCCCCCATCTTGGGCACACAGGGGCCGGGGCAGGAGCAGCTCTGGGGAGGGGCTTCCATCTCTGGCATGGAGACCTCTGAGTATGGCCTGCATTGTTCCCCTTCTCCTCCAGTTGGGCCCATGCCTGCCGCACCATCTTTAATGTCCCTTCTTTGGCCGAAGTCACTCCACCGGGAGCCTTTGCCGGGACCCCCTTCATAGCAGTTAACGCATCATCTCCCTAAAGGGGCCCGCACTAACCCCAGAGTGTATAAGCTCACCCCTCATCTTTAGAGAAGCTATCAGAGGCTCCTCTACTCAGCATGTATTTCTTGAGCCTGTATTTTGTGCGGGCACCATAGAGATCGCCCATCGCCCCTAGGAGCTTCTAGGTAACAGGAGACAGTCAATTAACTGATAATGGCACAGTGTGCCTGTGTGTGTATGTGTGTGTGTGTGTGTGTGTGTGCGCGCGCGCGCTCAGTCGCTTCAATCGTGTCCGATTTTGTGATCCCATGGACTCTAGCCCACCAAGCTTCTCTGTCTGTGGGCTTTCCCATCAAGAATACTGGAGTGGGTTGCCATTACGTTCTCCAGGGGATCTTCTTGACCCAGGGATCGAACCTAAGTCTCCTGCGTTGGCAGGCGGATGGATTCTACAGATCATTAATTGCTAGGTCGGTAATGCGACTAAGTTGAGAAGCACAGAGCATCTGGGGCTCAGAAACAAGTCACCATCCCGACTGCACAGCCAGCCCAGAGCCCTCTCATTCTCGCGTCCCCACTGCCCAAGGCTGTGGCTAACGGGAGCCCCTCTGAACACATCCCAAATTAATCGGGAGAGGGAACCACGAACAGCCAACAAGGCAGGAGAGGGACTGGGAGCAGAGGAGAGAGTATTCTTTTTTTTTTTTTTTTTATTCTTCCAATTTTATTTTATTTTTAAACTTTACATAATTGTATTAGTTTTGCCAAATATCAAAATGAATCCGCCACAGGTATACATGTGTTCCCCATCCCGAACCCTCCTCCCTCCTCCCTCCCCATACCATCCCTCTGGGCCGTCCCAGTGCACCAGCCCCAAGCATCCAGCATCATGCATCGAACCTGGACTGGCAACTCGTTTCCTACATGATATTTTACATGTTTCATTGCCATTCTCCCAAATCTTCCCACCCTCTCCCTCTCCCACAGAGTCCATAAGACTGTTGTATACATCAGTGTCTCTTTTGCTGTCTCGTACACCGGGTTATTGTTACCATCTTTCTAAATTCCATATATGTGCGTTAGTATACTGTATTTATGTTTTTCCTTCTGGCTTACTTCACTCTGTATAATAGGCTCCAGTTTCATCCACCTCATTAGAACTGATTCAAATGTATTCTTTTTAGGAGAGAGTATTCTAAACGCAGGTCCACAAGTCCCTCGGTGCAGTACTCACTGCAGACTTGGGGGTGGGGGTTCCCCTAGTATGTGTGTGAGGGGCACTCTACTAGTTCTGCCAGTGTCCAGGTGGGGTTTGGGCAGCATGCTAGTCGGGATTGGCACCTACAACGGATAGAAAACTGGCCCCAAGTGGCTTTGAAAAGCTAAGATAATGTGCAAAACTGAAACATCCAGGGTGGAACTTCAGGCACGACTCGATCCCGGGCTTAAACAATGGAGCAGCCAGAGTCTGTCTGAATCTTGCTGCCACATCGGGTCCCTGCCCAACTCTGAGCCAATCACAGCGGCCGCAGAGGAGCTGCGTGCTGATTGGCCAAAGCTGGACTGTGGGGGGTGGGACTTCAACCGAACCCCTTGGACCGGGAATGCAGGGAGCTTGCCTCCAAAGCGATGCTTCTGGACACAGCAGAGCGCGCATTCACAAGGTAGAGTTCACGAAACAGCGCTAGCCCTGCTTCATGGGCTTCACATGTATTACCCACGAGAGTCTTGCTGGGCCCCCTTACGTATCAGTGTCCCCCTCCCATACCATCAATCACTCCGGGTCAAATAGACTTCATCCACACACAGCCAAGGGTGAGGTGGACTTTGGGTGTCCAGCTGACATGCAGTCATTGCGCGGTCCACATGTCATTAACCATTTGTTACTTGCCCTTCTGCTCGTATTTTGGAGGCAATAAGAAACTGTATTTCAGGTGTCCCAAAGATCAGATTTTGAAAAGCACCTGGACCTCAGGCATTGTGAGCCTAAAGGCTAAACTGAGATGGGCTGTGACCCATTCATTCATTTATCCATCCAGTGTTTCCTGAGCACCTACCTTGTGGGCACCGCTATCAACACAGAGAACCCTGGAGAGGGACAGATGGAAACACTGGTGTAGTCCAAGCGAGTTTAGGCCGTGCTACTGAAGCATCTGGGGAGGCAGACGAGCCTTTCTGAGTAGTGACAGGAGAATTCCTACAGGAAGTGGTGCCTAAGCTGAGAGGTGAAGACTAGATCGGGCTTCGTGGGGAAAGTATTCCAGCCAGAGAGAACAGCATACGCGAAGACAGGAAGTGACAGAGTGAGGCTGGTGGGATGTTTGTGGTGGGACAGGGGCTCCTAAGTATGGATTCTAGACTTTGGTCCTGTGCGTTGGCTCTTCTCCAGGTCAGGACTAGGGTGAGGGGAGTGCGGTATAGAGGATGCAAACTGTAAGGAGGTGCTATTGGGCTCGTGTAAGTTCCAGGGGGTTGGGGGTAGGATGTATCTGAGATGGCACCTCCCTCCCTTTGGTTCCCTCCCTGGTAGGGCCAGCTTAGAAAGAGGTCCCTGCTCATCAGGAGGTTTGGAATTCATCTTCACAATCAGCTACCCTTCCTCCACCTGGGGCTCCCTCCCCTCCTCTCTGAAAAAAAAAAAAAAACTCCACCGTACTGATTTTTGAGTAGGGGGCCTTGGTGGGTCTGGTGGGAGGAGGGGGGAAGCTGGGCAGAATGCTAATGAAATCAGAGGTGCCCAGGTGGGGGCCAGGCCCTGGTTAGGGAAGAATCAAACACATACACCAAGCCTGCTGCAGGCTCTTTTCCATATTTGATTGGTGCTGACTGAGGGACAGCCCCCTGCCGTGCAGCCCCCTGCAGAGGGGGATAGAGGGAGGGGGGTGGGGTAGAATGACGGGGGCAGGTTGCTTCTTCAGTCCTGGAGCCTGAGACGTGGGCTGCATTCAGCCTTCAGAGATGCTTCATGGAAGGGAAAGGGCGAAGAGGGGCCCCTGGTTTGGCTGGGAGCTTGGTCTATACAACCCACCCCTCTGGATAGGTGACCCATACAGAGGGCTGACCAAGTGCTTGTCAGCCACAGAGACACTTGTGGGTCCTGTGTCTTGACCACTTTCCAGGCATCATCCCATGGAATCCTCACCACAATCATGAGTGGCATGCTATGCCAAGTTGCTTCAGTTGTGTCCTACTCTGTGACCCCATGGACTGTAGCCTGCCAGCCTCCTCTGCCCATGGGGATTCTCCAGGCAAGAATACTGGAGTGGGTTGCCATGCCCTCCTCCAGGGGATCTTCCTGATCCAGGGATCGAACCTGTGTCTCCTGTGGCTCCTGCAATGCAGGTGGATTCTTTACCACTGAGCCACTGGGGAAGCCCAGTGACATGCTATACAGACAGGGAAACTGAGCACAGAGCAGTGCAATGACCTGCCAGGGTCACAGAACCAGCAGCCTGACTCGCTCCCCTACCCTTTCTTTTTCCCTAGTTTTTGGCCACACCTTGTGGCATCAGTTTAGTTCAGTCGCTCAGTCATGTCCGACTCTTTGCAACCTCATGGACTGCAGCACGTCAGGCCTCCCTGTCCATCACCAACTCCCGGAGTTTACTCAGACTCATGTCCATTGAGTCGGTGGTGCTATCCAACCATCTCACCCTCTGTCATCCCCTTCTCCTCCTGCCCTCAGTCTTTCCCAGCATCAGGGTCTTTTCAAATGAGTCAGCTCTTCGCATCAGGTGGCCAAAGTATTGGAGTTTCAGCTTCAACATCAGTCCTTCCAATGAACATTCAGGACTGATGTCCTTTAGGATGGACTGGTTGGATCTCCTTGCAGTCCAAGGGACTCTCAAGAGTCTTCTCCAACACTGCAGTTCAAAAGGATCAATTCTTCCGTGCTCAGCTTTCTTTATAGTCCAACTCTCACATCCGTACATGACTACTGGAAAAACCATAGCCTTGTGGCATGCGGGATCTTATTTCCCCAAGCAGGGATCGAGCCCCCGCCCTCTGCAGTGGAAACATGGTGTCTTAACCACCTGACCACTGAGAAAGTCCCTTGCAGCCCACTTTGGTCACTGTCCCTGAGTCCATGCAGTCATGATAAGACCCCACAGGGGATGGCTACTCCTATTTATCCACCTGAGATGTGGGGAGCAGAAAGGTAGCAGGCCCAGGCAGTAAGAGCGAGTAGACACACTCTAGCTCAGATCCCAGTTGGGCAAGCTCAGGCAGGAACACCAACCCTCTGTGCCTGTTTCTCCTGTAAAGCAAGGTAGTGCTAGCACCTGCTGTGCACTGTTACTGAGTGTGGATGAAAAAGGCTTTGAGGGCTTCCCAGGTGGCACTAGTGGTAAAGAACCTGCCTGCCAATGCAGGAGACGTAAGAGATGCAAGTTCTATCCCTGGGTCAGGAAGATCCCCCGTAGGAGGGCATGGCAACCCACTCCATATTCTTGCCTGTAGAATCCCATGGAGAGAGGAGCCTGGTGGGCTACAGTTCATGGGGTCGCAGAGAGTCTGACATGACTGAGCAACTAACACCTGAGGACTGGAAGGGTCTCATGGTGTGAAAGGAGGTTGTCTGACCCAGGCTCCATGGTGTGGTCACTGAGCATGAGCTGTCCATCTCAGCATCTGTCCCTCTGTCTGGAGCTTCCTCCCCACTCCCTAAACATGTGCAATACACATCCATCTCACCTTTCCTCCAAGAAGCACATCAATGTCAGGACAAGGTCTATTTGATGCTGAAGGAGAAAGGCCAGGAAGGCTCCCTAGGCTCACATTTCTTCTGCTCTTTCTACTTCTCTTCAGTCCCTGGTGGCTGAAGATGGTTAAGAATCAGCCTGCAATGCAGGAGACCCGGGTTCAACCCCTCAGTCGGGAAGATGCTCTGGAGAAGGGAATGGCAACCTACTCCAGTATTCTTGCCAGGAGAATTCCATGGACAGAGGAGCCTGGCAGGCACAGTCCATGGGATCACAAAGAGTCAGACAGGACTGAGCAACTAACCCTTCAGTTATACTACATCCAAAGAGGCACCTGGAGCTCATAGCCTAGTAGGGGGTGAGATAGAGGACCGTATTTGCTAGTATGAGGAGGCTGAAGCAGACATGTGCACAAGGGGTTCTGTGGAGCAGGGTTTTTCAAGTGGGGTCTTGTAGGATGAGTAGGAGCCCACTGTTAACCAGTTCTTGCCATACCACCTGTGTGACTTTGAGCCTAGCATCCCTATCTCATTTATAGAATGAAATGGCAAGCCCCCACTCTGCTGAGACTTCCCATAAATTATGAATAAGGAGGGTCTCAGAGAAAAGAGCTGAAGTATACATGAGGCCAGGAATGCTCCATACTGTTGGTTTTTAAGAGGCCCCTGGCTTAGTGGTACTGGTCCCATGGCACAAGGAGACACTCCTGTACCCCTTTGCACACTCCCATCTCTTCTCCAAAGACCTCCTCTTTGAAGCTTTCCTGCCATCTCCACCCCCAGCTCTTCTCTGAGCCCCCAAAGCACTCACTTCCTAAGTCATAAGCTGCCGGCGCTGGTCTGAATCCTGACACTGCTCCAGCTCACTGGACGACCTTAGGCAAGTCCTCCTTTTCCCTGAGCCTTGCATCCTCATCTGTAAAAGAGGAGTAAATGCTTATCTCCCAGGGTGGTGCATTTGGCATGGTGCCCTGCACACAGGAATCTCTCCTCGCATGTGCACAGGATCCATCGTTATTTCCCGTTCTCCCTCCCTGTACCTGTACTGTGCTTGGTTACCTGAGATAGCACCTATGACAATCCTGGAGGGAGATGTCCATCTGGCACATGAAGAAACTCATTTTGGGTAAGTGGCTTGCAGCTGGGACTTGACTCTAGGCCAGTCTAATAGCCAGTGATCATGCACTTGGCATTGTCAGTGGTTCCAACCCTGACTACACAGCTGCATGACCTAGAGAGCTGTCAGTGAGTTCCATGTCCAGACCCCACCCAAAACCTGTTGAGTCAGACTCTCCAGTCTGGAGGGGTGGGGCTTGGCATTCTTTTTTTTTTTTTTTTCCAGTTCAGTTCAGTTTAGTTACTCTTTGTGACCCCATGGACTGTAGCATGCCAGGCTTCCCTGTCCATCACCAACTCCCAGAACTTGCTCAAACTCATGTCCATCGAGTTGGTGATGCCACCCAACCATCTCATCCTCTGTCATCCCCTTCTCCTCCTGCCCTTAATCTTTTACAGCATCAGGATCTTTCTCAATAAGTCAGTCCCTTGTATCAGGTGGCCAGAGTACTGGCGCTTCAGCTTCAGCATCAGTTCTTTCAATGAATATTCAGGACTGATTTCCTTTAGTATTTTTAAAAAATATTTACTTATTTATTTGACTGCCCCAGGTCTTAGTTTCAGCATGCAAGATCTTCAGTCTTTCATTGCCGTCTTCAGGATTACTTTAGGTGCAGCATGCAGAATCCAGTTTCCTGGCCAGGGCCCCTGCATTGGGAGTACGAGTCTCAGCCACCGGACCACCAGGGAAGTCCCATTCTTTTTCAGAACACTCCACCTCTGCCACCCCCAACCCAGCTTGGACTAAGGACCCCAGTTCCCCCTTTCTGCCTCCATAATTACTCCCCATTTTCTGGGGGGGCTGCTAGTCACTATGACGCCTGGTTTGCAGATCAAAAACAGGTTGTGCAGCATGCTGCCAGCTCTGACAAAAGACGCCTGCACATGGATAAAGATGGGAGGAAATAGGCAAAGCCGAGACCACTTCCCTTAGATGGGCTGGAAATCGCAGTGGTGTAGCTAGTGCTGGCTCACGAGAACCAACTGTTAAATTTCCAGAATTTTGGAAGCTGGTTGTCAAATACAGATGCTCACAAAAGTTAAATTATATAAACTTACAATTATACACGTTACTTTTAAAACTGGGCTTTCCTGGTGACTCAGATGGTAGAGAATCTGCCTGCAATGTGGGAGACCTGGGTTCGATCCCTGGGTTGGGAAGATCCCCTGGAGGAGGGCATGGCCACCCACTCCAGTATTCCTGCCTGGAGAATCCCCATGGACAGAGGAGCCTGATGGGCTACAGTCCATGGGGTCACAAAGGGTCAGACATGACTGAGTGACTAAGCACAGCACAGCACATATTTAAAATAAAGGCAATATATACTCAAAACTTACCTCTAGTAATTTTACTACATTTTACTGTTATCTAGGTATGTTCTTGGGATTATTTATATCTAGTTAGTGGAAATACTATATACTGGTGTGTCTCCACACAATTTTACCCTAATTGATGTCACATTATAGCTAGAAATTGGCTGTTGTAGAAGTATCTATCCTCCAGAAATTGGAAAACACTATAAATTAAGGGTCCCCTTTCCCAGAGAGCCAGTTGTTAAAATATTTACCAGCATACCATAGGCTATATTTTAATTTTTTATTTTCCCTTTTAAGTAGATTTTAATTTTTAAGAGGAATTTCAAGTTCACAAAAAAATTGAGCAGGAAGTACAGAGAGTCCCCACATAGCCTTTGCCCCCATCATATGTACACACCCTCCCCACTATCAACATCCCCCACCAGAAAGTGAAAGTTGCTCAGTTGTGTCCAACTCTTTGTCGCCCCATGGCCTGCAGTTCCCTAGGCCAGAATACTGGTGGGTAGCCTTTCTCTTCTCCAGGGGATCTTCCCAACATAGGGATCGAACCCAGGTCTCCCACATTGCAGGCGGATTCTTTACCAGCTGAGCCACAAGGAAAGCCCAAGATCTTCCCCATCCAGGAATCAAACCAGGGTCTCCTGCATTGCAAGTGGATTCTTTACCAACCGAGCTATCAGGGAAGCCCTCCACTCCCCCTCCCCTGCCCCCAGCCAGAGTGGTATGTTTGTTATAGTCCATGAGCCTAAATTGACACGTATAGGGGGCAAGGAAGTCCATTGGTCTTGGACAAATATATAATGACAGATAGTCACCGTTATAGTATCACGCAAAATAGTTTCATTGCCCTAAAAATCCACTCTGCTCTGCCTATTCATCCCTCCCCTTTCTCCTGCCCCCAACTCCTGGCAACCTCTTATCATTTCACTCTCTGCATAGTTTTGCTTTTTCCAGAATGTCGTGTAGTTTCCAGAATCATACAATATAGAGCCTTTGGAGACTGGCTTCTTTTACTTAGTAATATACATTTAAACTTCCTGGTGACTCAGAGAAATTGGCTTCCCTGGTGGCTCAGAGGGTAAAAGCGTCTGCCTACAATGCAGGAGACCGGGGTTTGATCCCTGGGTTGGGAAGATCCCCTGGAGAAGGCAGTGGTAACCCACTCCAGTATTCTTACCTGAAGAATTTCTTGCCTGGAGAATTCCATGGACAGAGGAGCCTGGCAGGCTACAGTCCATGGGGTTGCAAACAGGACTGAGTAACTAACACTTTCATTCATGCATTTAAACTTCTCTCATGTCTTCTCTTAGCTTTATAGTTCTTTTTTTTTTTTAATTGTTGGATATTATTCCGTCATCTGGATGGACCACTGCTTACTTATCCATTCACATATTGAGGCCAAGTAGCTGCTTCCAAGTTTGGGCAATTATGAATGAAGCCGCTGTAAACACCTATGTGTAGCTTCTTGTGTGGATATAAGTTTTCGGCTCCTTTAGGTAAATACCAAGAAGTATGCTTTCTGGGTTGTATGGGAACAGTTGGTTTCATTTTGTAAGAAACCGCCAAACTCTTTTCTCCAGTGAACGTATCATTTTGCATTCCCACCAGCAACGAACACGAGCTCCCGTTTGTCTGCATCCTCGGCAGCGCTGAATATTGCCAGTGTTCTCGATCTGGGCTGTGTTAGTGGATGTGTGATGGTGTCTCACTGCTGGTCTCACTTGCATTTTCCCTAATGACATGATGTAGAACATCTTTTCATATGCTTATTTGCCATCTGTGTATCTACTTTGGTGAGGTGTCCATTAAGATCTCTGGCCATTTTTTTAATTGGGCTGTTTATAATTTAATTTTATTAAAAAAATTTCTCACAGTAGATAATCTTAAAAAAAAAAAAAAACACGTGTTCTTGGGGCAAAATCTAGTAGTATTTCTATGCAGGAGGTAGGATATTGTCCCTATTTTTTTCCTTCTGTTTTTATTGAGATATAGTTGACATACGGCCCTGTATAAGTTTAAGGTGTACAGCATAATGATTTGACTTACCTACATCATGAAATGATTAATGCAATAAGTTTAATGAACACTAATCATCTCATATAGATGAAAAATTAGAGAAATGGAAAAATATCTTTGGGGGGATGAGAACTCAGAATTTACTCTCTCGGTTTTCGTATATAACACACAGTGAGTGAGTGAGTGAAAGTCGCTCAGTTGTGTCTGACTCTTTGTGACCCCATGGACTATACAGTCCATGGAATTCTCCAGGCCAGAACACTGGAGTGGGTAGCCTTTCCCTTCTCCAGGGGAGCTTCCTGACCCAGGAATCCAGGTCTTCCGCATTGTAGATGGATTCTTTACCAGGGGAGCCACAAGGGAAGCCCAAGAATAGTGTAGAGGGTAGCCTATCCCTTCTCAAGCAGATCTTCCCGACCCAGGAATTGAACAGGGGTCTTCTGCATTGTAGGCGGATTGTTAAGTATGTTTATCCTGTTGTACATTACATCCCCTCTTGCTCCTACTTTTTAAGTGTTTAGAAGTTTAGATAATTCTTCCTGCACCACCAGGGCCCTGGATGAGGGTTTGTCTCCTGGCAACACTGGAGTGCTATGCATTAATTTCCTTAAAAAGGCAGAACTAATGTGTGTGCTCAGTCGCTTCAAGTGTGTGTTAGTTAATCTGTCATAGTCACCTCTTTGCGATCCCATGGACTGCAGCCCGCCAGGCTGCTCTATCTATGGGATTTTCCAGGCAAGAATACTGGAGCGGGTTGCCATTTCCTTCTCCAGGAGATCTTCCCGACCCAGGGATTGAACCTGTGCCTCCTGCATTGCAGGCGGATTCTTTACTGCTGAGCCACCGGGGAAGCCCCAGAACTAACATAGCTCTCTCAAATGGACTTTCGTGACCTGTGTGCAACTTCCCAGGGTGAACGTGTCAGGGGCAAGGGTGGTGAGATGGTGGCACACCTGACCATGCTCGCTGTATCCCTTGAGGTGGAAAGAGCCCTGAGCAGGGAGCAAAACCCATATCCCCTCCCTGGCCCTGTCCAGAACTCTCTCTTCAAACCCAGGGTCAGGACTGGCAATTATTTGCCTCCTTGTCAGAATCCCCTTCCCAGGACTTCGCTGGTGATCCACTGGATAAGACTCCATGCTCCCAATGCAGTGGGCTTGGGTTCGAGCCCTGGTCAGGGAACTAGGTCCCACATGCCACAACTAAGAGTGTGTATGTCTCAATTAAAGATTCTGAAAACCACAACTAAGACCCGGTGCAGCCAAATAAATAAATAAATCTTAGGAAAAAACCAGAATCCCCTTCCTGAGCACGTGGCGAACAAAACTAATCAATCATTGCTCCTCCAAACAAAACTAATCAATCATTGCTCCTCAGAATCCTCCTTAACACAGAGTTCCAACCAGCTGTTACCAGACTGTTACTCTGAGTGACCGGGGTGTGGGTGGTCCGGGGAGGATAACACCGAGATCCAGCCCTGGTCTGAGTGCTCCCTGAGGCCCTTTGCAATTCTGACTCTCTGTACCGGATGCTTCCTGGGAGGAGGTGAGCACAAACTCACCTGTGCCCAGCTAAAACCTTCCCAACAGGGGGCAGTATGTCTCAGTGGTTAGGAGCACATGAGCTGGAGTCTGGTACATCAGGGTGTGAGTGAGTCCCAGTTCTTCTGCTAATAGACTGTGTGACCTTAGAGAAGTTACTAGACCTCTCAGATCCTGTGTCTTCCTCTGTAAGATGGGTTGATGCTACCTGCTTCCTAAGGTTGCAGGTGTGAGGGTCCCACAAAGTCACCATGTAAAGAGGGTGCCCAGAGGGCTCCACGGAAGGCAGCCCCTTTTAGATCATATGGTGTCAGCACGTGGCCGAGCAAAGGCCTTGTGGCCGGGTCAAGCCTTTGCCTGGAAGTTCAGCGTCTCGTGGGCCTCGTGGAGATGATGAGTGAAAATCACTCAGGTGCGTCTGACTTTTTGTGACCACATGGACTATACAGTCCCTGGAATTCTCCAGGCCGGAATACTGGAGTGGGTAGCCTTTCGCTTCTCCAGGGGTATCTTCCCAACCCAGGGATCGAACCTAGGTCTCCTGCATTGCAGGCTGGTTCTTGGCCATCTGAGCCACCAGGGAAGCCCTCGTGGAGATTAGGGCTGCTCTGCAAGTTCCCAGGACTCCCTCGCTCACCGCCAGCCCTGGAGTGTGGACAGAGTGCCTGCAGTCAGCACCCGTTCCAGAAGTTTCTGACTCTGGGGGAGTGAGGGGTAAAGGAAGGCTAGGAGATCAAGTTCTGTGACCAGGAATTGCCACAAGCCCTCTCAAGGAGCAAAAGAAGCTGCCTTTGCAGGGAGAAAGGATGCAGAAGCAACGGAGGCCTTGTAGAATCCGCTTCCTCCGGATTCAGTCACTTGCCCCAGGTCCCACTTGAGCAGTGTGCTTCATTGGTTTGCTTTTCACACATCAGAGCCAGTGTCCGTTAGTCCTGGCCAGTGCCTGGCCTTCACCCCCTGTCCCCCAAGCCTGCCAGGGAAGGGGCCCGTCTCACCACGATGGAGGGGAGGGAATCAGAGCTGAGAGCCCGTTCAGGGCCCCTAGTTTGCTTGACCTTCCCCTTCCTGTACCATGCTGGTCTTCCCCAGACCCCCACCTCTTTTGAGGGGGAGGGCAAGGGGGTGTCCCACGAGCCAGGAACCTCTACTGTGGGACTTGGCTGAAAAATAAAAAAAGACTCCTTTCCCCGTTGGTTTTCAGTGCCCGGGCATGTCCACAGAGACCATTACAGAGCTGATTACCCTCCCTCAGCCTGGGAACTTTTAAAGTGTGGTTTTGTTCGAAACCCTAGAATTTCTGACAGCCAGAGTTAATAAGCACCCCCCCACCCCCACCCCGAGTGAATTCAGAGGGTATGAATGGGAAAGTTTTGAGTATAACCCTTTTGCTGTTGTATAAGCATTTCAGAAAAAGGCTCTTCTTCCAGTTTAAGGCTGAGTGTGGCACTTTGCCATGGCCTCCTTTTCTTATAAAGTCCCCTTGGAGAAGGAGGATATTAAACTTAACCTGGACACAACACAGTACTTGCCAATGCAATTTGCAAGCACACATGCTTAGCCCTTAGGGCTAAAGGCCATGGTTAAAATAAGCAAAGAAAGAAAGAAAACGAGAAAGACAAAACCCACCTCCACTCACCCACCCACTTTAGCCCACTCAGACCTATAACCCTGAGGGGACTGTTAGGGGGACTGTTTGTAAAGATCATAGCCCCCTTTAGAAGCAGAACACCTCTTATAGCCATGAATGATTTTTTTTTTTTTAAAGGAGCTTCTACAACTGAGCAGTTCTCTTAGCAAGTGAGGCCTTGGAGTGTGCCCTCCAAGTGCAGGGTTTGGTGTGCGGTGCGATGGGGAATAAGCAGCCACCCGAATTCCTGGGAGTCCCCTGGGAGCCTCACTGCCCCCAGGTGCTTGGGTCAGAGGACCTGTCAGATAAGGGACCAGGGATGCGGGTGAGAACCTGCTCTCACCCGAGAAAGGCAGGGGAGGGGCGCCCCAGATGAAGGCACGTGTTGCTGCCAACTTCGGGAGACCTCCGGTCCCAGGGATGTGGATCTGCCTGGGGGCTGGAGTCCAACAGTCCAGCTCTGCGATTGCCTTCTCCCTGCGTGATCTTGGGCCAGTGACCTCTGAGCCTCAGTTTCCCGGCCTGTGAAATGGGAAGCGGCGTTGGTAGCAGCGTACCTGTCGCATAAGATTGTTATGAGGAGATATGCCGGGCCCGGTCCCCCCCGGAGCCCGCGACACGCCCCCGGACAAGCAGGAACTACCTCTGTTGCTAACTGAATTTGTTTTCCCAGGATGGGGAAGGCCAATGCTAGCTCCGACGCGGGACCCAGCGGAGGCTGGGGGAAGGGTGGGTGGGGACTGAGGCGTCGGAGCAGCGGGGAAGACAGGCTGCCGGAAGGGGGAAGGGAGGGTGGGCGCTGCGCCCCCCGCCCCCAGCCGCGCCCGCCGCGCGCCCACCCCTCCGACCGCGCCCACCCTCCCGCGCGGGCGGCCGCCTCGCTCTCGCGCTGAGCGGCTTGGCGGCGGCGGGCGCGGGCCGCGCGGGGCTGGGCGCGCCGATCTATTAACGTCTGTGTGTCTGGGCCGCGGGTCTGCGGCGAGGCAGGCGCCAGGGGCTCGCCTGGAACCAGATGTGCCCCGGCGCCGCTCTGGCCGCCACCGGCGCGGCGGGCTCGCACGCACGGGCTGGCGCGCACATGGCGGGGAGGGACGGGCGGCGGCGGGCGCGCCCGGGCGGGCACCCCCTGGGTTCAGGGGCCGACCCCAGACCCGCGGGGGCGGAAAAGCGACCTTCCCTCCCCACCCTGCCCCACCCCGGTCCCCGCCTGCCGGCCAGCGCCCCGCCCGGATGGGCCAGTGGCCCCGGGATGCTGGGCTCCCGCGGGTGGGGTCCCCCGAGGGAAGGCTCCCACTCGGAAGGCCCAGCCCTTCCACGCCCCCTACGAGGGCCAGGGGACTCTTCCCGCCTCGCCCCCCTCCCGAAGTTTGTTTTCTTAAGTTTGTGCGTAAGATTTTTTTAAAGTTCTGAGTCAGAGCTTCCCCTAAGACGAAGAGTTTGGGCCGTGCCGAGAAATGCCAAAATAGGGGGAGGCGGGCAGGAAATAGGGCAAAGGAAATGTAGGGATTGGAGGCTTTTTGACGCATGGATTCGGACGGGGGGCTCTTAACCCACGGGGCGGGTGAGGGTTGTGAAATACAAGGATTTCACTGAGGCCTCTCCCAGTTTGGCCCGGTGGCTGGTCAGCCGCTTGCCCCACCCCCAGGCCGCGGCAGCCTCGGGGTGCTCTGCTGTGCCCTCCGGGCCTTCTCGGGGGTCCTGTGAAGTGAGCCACAGAGCTGAGCCATCAGAGCTCCCAGTTGTCGGTGCTTGGGCTCCCAGGCCCCCCACCCACCCGCAGCGACCGTTCCCAGCAGGGGAGGTTAGGAAGATGGAGGCAGGGGGGAGATGGTTTGGTACCGCTAGATGGAGGCGGAATGGAGAGCAGAGAGAAGGCAAAAGGGCAGGGCGGTGCTGTCAGGCTGGGCCAGCCCAGCCTTGCCGCAGAGGAGGGGGCCTCACGCAGGGCCTTTGGCTGGAGGCGGGGGGTGGCGGTCCCCTCGGTTTACACCCCCACCCCCCGTGCTTCCTAGAAGAGTGTCTCATAGAAAACCTTTGAAGATATGTGGAAAGACTGGATTTTCCCAGCCATGCCAGGCTTCCTTGTTCTGGAAGTGAGGAGCTAGGATGCTGAGTTGGGGGAAGGAGGTGTCAGTCCCCTTAACATTAAAACACTGAAAGAGGACTCGCCTGCGTGGTCCCCAGGGGCTCAGGGTGGAGCAGGCAGAGCCCCGGGCAGTCAGAGCTCTCTGGCCATTTGTCACATTGCTGTGGGAACCAGCATGTGCCCTCTCCAGGAGGAAACAGGCCCAGAGATGCACAGCGACAAGCTCAAGGTCACAGGGCTGTGAAGTGTAAGAGTTGGGATCCCAATCCAGGCTGCTGGGCTTTGGAAACTTTGGGACTGAGATCAAGTCTCCTTTGCATTTGGGGGCCCAAGGGAGAGGGAGGGTGGTGGCCCCAGTTGGAGAGGGGATTGGAATCACCAGCCCCCGGCCCCTTCAGTCCAGTCCAGCCACCCCTTCCCGTCCAAGCAGGCTCAGCAGATGGGGCTCCAACCCAAGCACCTCTTTACTGCCTCTCCTACAGGCAGATGATGCCCATGGTCCTCTGGCCTTGAGCGCCATACTTAAGCTTTCTCTTTGGGAGGGGATTTCTCTGGCACATATTCTGGCCCTTAATTAAAAAAAAAAAAATAAGTGGGACTTCTCTGGCAGTTAAGATACTGTGCTTCCACTGCAAAGGGGGAGAAGGTTCAATCCCTGGTTGGGGAACGAAGATCCCACATGCTGTGCAGTGTGGCCAAAACGTAAAAAAAAATAAAAATAAATAAAACCCAGTAAATTTGTTTCTGCAGATAGGAGGGTCTCAGTGGTTAAAAAAAAAAAAAAAATCCACCTGCCAATGCAGGAGACACGGGAGATGGGGGCTCAATCCCTGGGGTCAGGAAGATCCCCTGGAGAAGGAAATGGCAACCCACTCCAGTATTGTTGCCTGAAAAATCCCGAGGACAGAGGAGCCTGGGGGGCTACAGTCCATGGGGTCGAAAAAGAGTTGGACACGACTGGGCGTGCACACACATAGGAGGGTCGGGGGAGTCAGGAAGCCTGACACGGTTTACCCGATCTACAGTGCACAGAAGTCATCAAGTGTTTGGGTGGACAGAGAACTGGGACTACCTCCCCATTGGGACCCAAGTTCCGTTCATTAGATCAGACATGTGTTTGCTCCATATTTATTGAACACCTACTATGTGCCAGGTGCTGATGATAAAGACTTCTCAGGCGCATTCAGGGCAGCCTCCCAGTGGGAGGGCACTAGCTCTTGGGAGGAAAGTAAGTGTCCGACATGCTGTTGTTTAGGAGCAAGATTTAGGGCTCCCACCCCTAATCCTCTGAAAGTCTCCACTTGACAGATGCAAACATGAGGTTTGGAGAGGTTAAGGAATTTGCCAGCAGGTGGCATGGCTAACATATGGCAAGTCTGGGAATCAAACCTAGACCCAGCTGACTCCAAATAAATACACCAATGGTTAATGTGATTCAGCACTTACTATGTCCCAGACACTGTCTTAAGAACTTTACATATGGTAACTCTTTTAATCCCCACAAAAACTCTTGTTAGGGATATGTGTTCAGTTGTGTCCAATTCTTTGCAGGCCCCTGGCATAGCCTGCCAGACTCCTCTGCCGGTAGAATTTTCCAGGCCAGAATACCGGAGTGGGGTATTTCCTCACTCCAGGGGATTTTCCTGACCCAAAGGTTGAACCCGCATCTCTTGCATCTTCTGTATTGGCAGGCGGATTCTTTACCCCTAGTGCCAGGAAGCCTTATTGGAATACATTATCTCCATTTTCTAGATGGGAAAACAGAAGCAACAGGAAAAGGGTAACTTGGGACTTCCCTGGGGATGGATGGGAATGTCCCTTTTTAATGAGCTTCCCAGGGAGTCTCGAAGCAGAACGTCAGTGGACACTTCATGAGAAATCTGGAAGATCTGGTATCAGCCCTCCTGGGGGCCACCAGGGTGGACAGGGGGCAGGGCAGCCTCCAAGCATCATGGCGGAGGCTTTGGAAAAGCTGCCTTCAAATGTTAGCAAGGTGGCCCTGAGGAAGGGTCAGGTGCGCTGTCCCTCGCTCGAAGCGTAAACTCGGGGACCCACAGAGAGAGGGACTATGGCTCACTACCATAGAGAAATTTCCAGAGTCGGTGTTGACTGTCATCCCAGGGTGTGACTAGGACCAGTTACAGATGTCACAGGGACTTCCCTGGTGGCCCAGTGGCTAAGACCCCACAATCTCAATGCAGGGGGCCTGGGTTCAATCCCTGGTCGGAGAACCAGATCCCACATGCTGCAGCTAAGACTCAGCGTAGCCAAATAAATATTTTTTTAAAAAAGAAAGGATGTCACAGATGGCCCTGTCCTCAGGCTCTGAGTCCACCTTGCCGATGAGGCTGGTGGGAGCCAGGACGCATAGCAGGGTCATCAGCTCTGAGGGCACCAGGGCCCATGAGCCTGGTGTGTGGGTGTGGGCAGAACACACAGATTTGCTCGAGTAGAGCTAAGCCACAGGAAATTGGAGTGGTCTCTGCACCCGGCCCCCTCGCTGTGACTCCCAGCAGGTTGCAAGCTTCAAGAGGCTGGGAGCTCTTAAGTGGCAGAAGAAACCCACACTGGGTCCTGGGCAGCAACTTCAGCCTGGTCTGGAAATGGCTATGAGGGCAGCTTCCCCTGCCACGTGCCAGCCATTCTGGGGACAAACAGACCAGACGTAAGCCTCCGCTTCATCACTGCTTGGCTGTGTGACCTGGGTCGGCTACCTCTCCCGCCTGACCCTCACGTCTGTGATGGAGAACAAGGCTTACTAACAGCGCCGTCTGCACTGGCGAAGGCAGGGCTTTGTAACACAGTGCCAGGCACACAATAAAAGTTCAGTAAGTGGAAGCCAAAAAAGAAAGTGGAGGCGGGGGCGGCCCTGTCCTCGCCACCAGCAGAAACACTCGAGACAGCCTGGAGCTTCTCTGAGCCGAGCCTCAAACTCACATTTTCCAGCATGCCTGGAACTCACAGATGGGTCATAAAAACCTGCAGCGATGCTTTAAAGGTCAGCCTCTCTGGGAGTACAACATTGCCCCAGAGCTGGGGTCAGAGGAGGTCCCGCCAACCTTGGAAGAGGGGCAGATGGGCACTGCCTTTGTCTCAGCTGCTATCTCTGTTGGGGGGGTGGTGGTCTGTGCAGGGGACCCCAAGGTGAAACAGGGACAAAGGGTCAGTTTCTTCTAGAGCACTGCTGCTGCTGCTGCTAAGTCGCTTCAGTCGTGCCCGACTCTATGCGACCCCAAAGACGGCAGCCCACCAGGCTCCCCTGTCCCTGGGATTCTCCAGGCAAGACCACTGGAGTGGGTTGCCATTGCCTTCTCCAATGCATGAAAGTGAAAAGTGAAAGTGAAGTCGCTCAGTTGTGTCCGTCTCTTAGCGACCCCATGGACTGCAGCCTACCAGGCTCCTCCGCCCATGGGATTTTCCAGGCAAGAGGACTGGAGAGGGTTGCCATTGCCTTCTCCCTTCTAGAGCACAGAAGCTGATTTTCCATTAAGCTGACTTTATTTTTTTTTAATGTTTTAAATTAATTAACTTATTATTTTTGGTTGCCCTGGTTCTGCATTGCTATGCGGGCTTTCTCTAGTTGGACTTCCCTGGTGGCTCAGACGGTAATCTGCCCGCAATGTGGGAGACCCAGGTTCCATCCCTGGGTGGGGAAGATCTCCTGGAGACAGGAATGGCTATCCACTCCAGTATGCTTGCCTGGAGAATTCCACGGACAGAGGAGTCTGGTGGGCTACAGTCCATAGGGTCACAAAGAGTCAGACACGACTGGGTGACTAACACACAACACGCAACTAGTTGAGGCAAGAAGGGGCTACTCCTCATTGTTGCTCTTGGCTTGCTCGTTGCGGTGGCTTCTCTCGTGGAGCACAGGCTCTAGAGCATGTGGGCTCAGCAGTTGTGACTTAGTTGCCCTGAGGCATGTGGGATCTTCCTAGACGAGGGATCAAACTCGTGCCCCCTGCATTGGCAGGCAGAATCTTACCCACTGCGCCACCAGCGAAGTCCTCAAGCCGACTCTTTAGCATAGGGTCTGTGAACACAATTCAGAAAGTCTATGAACCATGCCCCCTCCCCAAAGGTATGTGCAAAACTTCTGTGTGCACCTGTGTTTTTCTGGGGAAAGTGGAAGTGTTAGTCGCTCAATCATGTCTGACTCTTTGTGACCCCATGGACTGTACCCCGCCAGGCTCATCTGTCCATGAAGTCCTCCAGGCACGAATACTGGAGTGGGTAGCCATTCCCTTCTCCAGAGGATCTTCCCAACCCAGGGATTGAATCTGCATTGCAGGCAGATTCTTTACCATCTGAGCCAGCAGGGAAGGGTCCATAGAATTCCTTAGATTCCTCCAAGGGTTCATGATTGACCTAGGGGAAGAACCAGTGAGTCAGGGTCTCGGTTTCATTTTGAAAAAGTACTAGTGAAGGTGGTGGGCATGTGTGTAGCCCACTGCGTTGAGCATGTTCTCGGGAAAGCCCTGGACTATTCCACGTTCTCTGTGCCGCCTTGAGAGGGAGGTATATCTCTTCCTGTCCCACTGCACAGATGGTGAGACGGAGCACCCAAGAGGGGAGCTCTCTTGACTAAGAACCCACAGGGTTATGTTTTCCTCCGTCTCCAATGCTCGGCGGCGGAGGTAGCCATTGGCTCTCTGGCGGGGCTGCTGGTTTGCCCCGCCCCCTGCCAACCACGCCCTGTTGCTGGGTCAAGGATGCGCATCTGCACCCGCTCCCCAGGGAACCCAGAAGCAGAGAGGAGCAAGGAGGAAAATGCATATCCTCAGGGGTGGACATCAGTGGACAGGACTTGGGGTGTTACCGCCTTGCTGAAAGCCCTTTGGCTAAGTCACCGTGCCCCCCGCCACGTGCCTCAGTTTCCCCATGGGCAACGTGAGGGACTTTGACAGATAATCTGTAAGGTTCCTTCAAGTCTGAGTCCTGAGAAGACAAACGTTACAGACTTGAGATCCCAGAACTGTTTGCAGCTTTGTTTCGGAATCAAGTTACACAGAGTCGGACTGCCTCTGCGCCTGGCCCCCAGCCTTCGCCCTGACTCCCAGCAGGTGCTGGCCCTGGGCTTCAAGAGGCCCGGGAACTAGAGCTGGGAGAGAAAACCCCACACTGAGCCCCGAGCAGCAACTTCACCCTGGTCTGGAAATGGTTAATGAGCTTTCCTCCAGATACCAGCCCCTTATTAAAATGTAGGTTTTACAATAAATCTGGCATTTAGCCACCAACCTTAGATTAAAACCAGACGGAACAGACGCTAACCTCCTTCTCAGATCAAATTTTGAGCAAAGGGCTGCTCTTCCTCGTGATGGACTCCCTAACCCTCAATCCCCTATGCACCCCCATTCCAACCGTGTGCCCCCAATTTATGGAGCTCTGTTTGGGGATCTCGAAAGCAGAGAAGGCTGGGCTGACCACAGATGTGAATTTCTGGTTCCTGGGGCCCTGCGATGGGAGGTGATCAGGCCCCAGACCCAGAGGTTTTAGGGACACCAGGGGAAGCTCCGGGGACCCAGAGCCTTTGAGATTGCCAGCTATGTCTGGCTTCTGACCTCCCACCCTTCTCTGTGCCTGAGAATAGGATGCAAATGCTCTCTGTCTGGTAGCTTCATCCCTTCTCCCCACTTGGGTCCAGTGATCCCATTTGTCAAAGTGCCCTGGGACTCTGAAGATGTTTTGGTCCCACCTGTCTGCCTCCAGCAGCCCCCACACAAAGACATTCTATCCGGAGAACCCCAGCTTGTGGCTGCCGTCTCTCTAAGCATTTCTGACCCAGTGGCTTTGGGGCTTCCCAGGCAGGATTGAGCCCCCCCACTTGCTATCACTTTGCTTCCCTGGCTCCCCACCCCCCAAGCATACAGGGGTCTTCTTTCCTTGCTATCCTCAGCCAATCCCAGTATTTCTCTCTGCCTCCTTCCCTTTTTCTGTGTTCTTGTTGAACAACTTTTTGAAACATAATTCACATACCATACAACTCACCCATTTAAAGCATACAATCCAGTGATTTTTAATCTATTCAGTTGTGCAGCCATCACCACAATCGATTGAGAACATTTTCATCACCCAGCAAGCAACCCTGCACACTTTAGTTCTCACCCCACCCCAATCCCCACCTCCACCAGCCTCCCCCAACACCCTGGCAAACACTAATCTACTTCCTGTCTCTATAGATTTGCCTATTTGGAGCAGTTCATATGAGTGGAATCTTACATTATATGCCTTTCTGTCAATGTCACCATCTTCTTCCATTCAACATAATGGGGCTAGTGGTAAAGAATCCACCTGCCAATACAGGAGATGCAAGAGATACAAGTTTGATCCCTGGGTCAAGAAGATCCCCTGGAGTAGGAAATGGCAACCTGCTCCAGTATTCTTGCCTGGAAAATCCCATGGAGAGAGGAGCCTGGCGGGCTACAGTCCATGGGTTTGCAAAGAGTGGGACATGATGAGCTACTGAGCGCACACAGAGAATGTTTTCAACGGTTATTCGTTTGTGGCATGGGTCAGTGCTTCATCCCTTTTGACAGTCGAATAACATTCCATTGTATGGATATTGGTGTACACGTCAGTTGATGGGCATTTGGGGTTGTTCCCACTTTTGGGGCTATAATGAGTAATACTGCTATGAACATTCATTCATATCCAAGTTTTTGTGTGGACATATGTTTTCATTTCTCTTGCGTATATAACTGAGAGTGGAATCACTGGGTCATATGCTAACTCTATTTTTAACATTTTGAGGAACTGCCAGGCTGTTTTCCACAGCGGCTGCATCACTTTGCATTCCTATCAGCAGTGGCTGGAAGTTCTGATTTCACTGCCTTCTTGCCACCACTTGTTACTGTGTCTTTTGATTCTAGCCGTCTTAGTGGGCATGAAGTGCTATCTCATTGTGAATTTTGCTTTGCTTCTCCATCTGTTTCCCTGATGGTTAATGATGTTGAGCAGGTTTTCATGTGCTTATTGGTCATTTGTATATCTTACTTGAAGAAATGGCTATTCAGATCATTAGTTCATTTTTATTTATTTTTGTAAAATATTTCTGTATTTTTTGGCTGCACCAGTCTTAGGTGTGGCATGCGGACTCTTGGTTGCAGCGTGTGGGATCTAGTTCCTTGGCCGGGGGTGGAGCCTGGGCCCCCTGAATTGGGAGCGTGAAGTCTTAGCCACCGGACCACCAGGGAAGTCCCTATTTGCTCATTTTTAAATTGAATTGTTTGTCTTTTTGTTGTTGAGTTACAAGAGTTTTTAACATCTTCTAAATATAGGTCTCTTGCCAAATATATGATTTGTAAGTAATTTTCCTATCCTGTGAGTTGCCTTTTAACTCTTGATGATGTTCACAAAATTTTTGATTTGAAGAGGTCTGATTTCTCTCTTGTCCTTTAATTCCTTGTGCTTTTGGTGTCATATCTAAGAAACCATTGTCTGACCCTTTTGAGGGTGAAGGGAAGTGGCTTTGGAACTTGACACTTCTTATCCTTTTTTGGAACGAGTCCTTCCCTCATTTATATAATCATTCAGAAATATTTCTGAAACCAAACTACTTGCCTGGTGCTGGAGATACAGCAGTGACAAGGCAAACCACCCCCTGTCTTCCTAGAGCTTACAATGAAATGAAAGAGACAGGCATGAAGCAGGTAACCAAAGGAAGAATGACTTAATTACAGATGTGCAGGAGAGAGAGAGGGCCCAGAAGCCTGTACCAAGGAGATGTGTCTGGTCTGGGGGCTGAAAAAGACCCCAACGACAGGGCATCTAGTCTGAGATTAAAGGCAGGGATGCATTCGCCAGGCAAAAGGGGTGCAGGGCTCCAGACAGAGGGAACAGCATGTGCAAAGGGCCTGAGGTGACAGAAGTTCATGCTGTCCAGTAAGGCAAGTTCCCCCGGCACACCGGCCCCGCCACTAGGGCTTCTTGGGGCATCCAGTGGCCTGATGGAAGTGTGTGCAGCATGCCATGTCCTGAGTGCCTGTGCATAGAGGTTCTAGACTCTAGGGAGACCCAGATGCACTGCACCTGCCTCCAGAACTCTGCTGATGTTTCAGAAGGACATGCGGGCCTCCCCAGCCTCCTCCAGGGTCAGCCCAAGCCTGGCTGAGCCCTCCTCGTAGACACACTGGTTACTGTGCAGGCTGGGAAGGCCTAGGGGTGCAGCAGTCCTGGACGGGGGTGGCCCATGACCCCTGGCTTCTTATATGCTGTCTGAGGCCTGTGAGGCCATGGGGACATGGATAGGTCTCCAGGGCACCTCTCTGCTCTCTTGGGTGCCAGTGTGTCTTCCTTCCTCACCTTCCTTCCTGCGATACTTTCTCCTTCTCCAGACTGGTAGGTATAAAAGTGGATCAGCTGCTTGGGTTTTTGTTCAGAATTATTGAGATGAAACATCCTCGGAGGGGTGGCTGGGCAGTGGTTGTTGGTGGCTGACTCCCCAGCCCACCGCCCCAAGCCCCTGCCCCCTGCCCTGTGACACGTGCTGTCATGATTCAGCCCTGGCCAGGCCTCTGTAGCTCCGCGAGGAGGATCCTGGACCCTGGAGACAGCCCAGGACAGGAGCAGACTCTGAAGTCTTCCCACACATTTTCAGTGCCTCCTCATTCATTCGTTTATCTCTTCATTCATTCATTCATTCACTTAACACTCAACAAATATTTGTGCAGAGTTTGCCTTGGACTTCCCTGCTGGCTCAGACGGTAAAAAATCTGCAATGCGGGAGACCAAGGTTCAATCCCTGGGTCAGCAAGATCCTCTGGAGAAGGAAATGGCTACCCACTCTAGTATTCTTGACTGGAGAATTCCGTGGACAGAGTAGCCTGGTGGGCTACAGTCGACGGGGGTCACAAAAAGTCACACAACTGAGCGATTAACACTTCCTACCTTGGACCAGGCCCTGTGATGGGTCCCAGGGAGTCAGAAAACAGTTAAGTTCCAGTCCCTGCCAGACAAACGACTCTACATTTACCCTACAGCGTGACAGAGCTGTGATGGGGGGCTGTGTGTGTGTCTGGGATGGCTTCCTGGAGGAGGTGGCATTCTGCTGAGAACTGAAGGTGAGCAGGGAGGCAGAGAGAAGTGGCAAGTCCAGGAACGGAATGGGCAGGAGTCCACAAGGGAGAGGATGTGCCTGTCCAATGTAAATGCTGGCCTCCGGGAGACCACTAACCTGGGACAACATCTCTGAAACCACTGAGGCGCCCTGTCCTGGCGCTGCCCACCTGGGGGACCTGGGGGTCCCATCCAGTAGATAGAACCAGAAAGCTCTCAAGAGGATGGCCCCATACCTCTGTCAAGTTCATGGTCAGTTTGCCCAGGGCTGGGCTGGGAACTGGGGCTACCTCCTCCCTCCCTTCTCTCTGCCAAGCAGCTACCAGGGGTGTAGTAAGAAAAAGAATGGGTCTGGGATTTGCAGAGGGAAAGCCCTCACTTGCTATGTGACCCTGGGTAGGTCCCAGCCCCTCTCTGGGCCCCCCTTCCGTCTTCTCTGTGAAGCAGTGACATCCCCCCCCAACTCTCGAGGTTGCTGGGGGCCTCCAGGAGTGATGCTGGAAAGTTCGCCTCAGTGATCTCACCACCTGCTCCCACTTGTGCCTTAGCTTTGGTCCCTGCGTGTCCTGGACAGAGGCTGACCGGTCCAAGCGTGAAAGTGGCTCTTGGCTCCTTGCATGAGATTCTGGGGGTGGGGTGGGGCTGGCCTCCTGGGGAAGCCCCCGGAAGCCCAGGTGCCCTTCTCCAGAGGGCTCCAGGGTCCACGCTTCTTCTCCTCCCTCCTGCCCATCCTTCCTTTCTTCCTTCCAATATGAGTGCTGCATACAGTGCCAGGCCCGACCCTGGCTCTGCCCTCTCAGGCATCATAAGCTGGCACCCCCCTGGCCCTTCTCAAAGCTACCCTGCCCTACATGCCCCTCCCAGCTACCCCTGGCCTGTGTGCCGGGGACTCCAGCACAGACCCCAGCTTTAGAGATGCTCCGGTTGCCTTCAGCCCCCTCTTCTTGGCTGACCATTCACGCTAAGCCCCTGGACAGACTCCCCCGCCTCCCAGGATCCCTCTACAAGAGGACCTGGGGGTACTCATTGGGCCGGCTGCCTATGCCAAGGTGGTAAGAAGCCTGGGCTCTGGACCAATGTGCAGATTTAAGTCCCTGCCCCAGCCTTTACTGGCCATGTGGCTTTGACAGGTTGTTTAACCCCGTGCCTCAGTTTCCCCTTCTGTAAAAATCAGGCTAAGAGCACCCAGGTCGGATACTCATGAGGGTTCAGTGAAGTGGTTCCTGTTACCTCCATTTCTCAGGGGGATTCCTGAGGCTGGGGTGGAATAAAGGCTTCGCCTGTGGCCACTGTGCTGATGAGCCAGCGCCAACCTGCGGCCCTAAACCAGGACCCGGGCCTCCTTAACCACCTCTGCTCCCTGTTACTTCTTATCTGATGAGGCGTGATTCTCTCCCAAGGCTCTCCTGCTGGCCCTGGAGTCAGGGATGCTGCCTGGAAGGCACATAAGGCTACAGATTCCAGAATTCCTGTCTGAGCCCCACTCCTAGGGGGTCTTTCAAAGGAACCCAGCTCTCTCCCAAGAAACCTGGGTGTTAGGGGGCACAGCCTCCATGCACCCCCCCACCTCCACTTCCTTCCCCAGCCTCTTCTGGCTGTAAGTATTTCTGCAGCCTCAAAACTCCTTTGACCAAGGCCCAGTGTTAATTTGTTAAATCCACATCGAGGTCCTGGGGACCCGTTGTTTATTTTTGTGAACGTGTTGGCAGAGATCACATTTGGGGTGGGGGAGACCGCTTATTCGGTCGGAATAAATGCTAATTAATAAAAGTTATTTATTTGGGTTGGAGCTCGCCGTGGCCCCAGGGTCAGGCACAAACTGACTATTTGAAGCAAAAACAAACAGAGAGTGTCTCTCAACAGCTTGAGAAAGGCAGAAACGAAGAGGCCGGGTTTATTTGTCTTAGGAAGAATTTGCAGTTAATTCCCTCCAGACTATTTAGACCCTTAAATTAAATGGAATAAGAAAAACCATGGGTGCAGGGGAAGGAGCCAGGAACACTTGATCATTTGGCCGAGAGCAGGGTTTTTAAATGTCTTTGGCCTGAAGTCAGCCAAGTAAATGGTATGTGTGAAATAATTTAATGGCAGAGAACAGTGCAGCAGTCACTTTTTCTCACTGTAATGTAGTAAGAGAGAGAGCGTGGCTGCCTCTGCTATCTGAGTCCGTTTATCTTTCCCCGGACTCAGCCCCTCACGGTAGCCCCTAAAGAGCCCAGGTAAATGGAGGTGGTTTCAGGCTTTATTTTCAATCCCAGAACTTTTACTGAACAAAAGGAAACTTTGGGCACAGCCTTTTTGGGACAGACCTGGCCCCAGTGCTCGCTGGCCCGAGGCTTCAAGAGTATTTATTTATTTTCCAAATGCTTGAAGCTCAAGCGTGGAACCCCCAGAGGACACACGCCCACCACATCCACTTCTCAGGGGGCGATTCAGGAACTCGTGGTAACGAACATCCGGCGCATCCACTGGGAAGCAAAGTGCAGCCTGAGAGTGAGCCCTGGCTGAGGCCAAAGCTGTGGGTTCAAGTCCTGGGTCACCTCCAAGACACCTCCTAAATCTTCCACATCCTCAATGGCCTCTTCTCAGCCTCTGCCCGCAGTTGGGACTGGAAGCAGCTTTCTGCTAGGGGCTGGGCTGAAGAAGAAAGATCCTTGTTTTTTTTGGGGGGTGGGGGGTGGAAGCGGGTTGCATACAGTCAAGAATGTTAAGGGCAGGAACTTCCCTGGAGGCCCAGCGATTAAGACTCTGCGCTTCCAATGCAGGGGGCGCAGGTTCGATACCTGGTCTGAGAATGAAGATCCCACATGTTGTGCAGCACAGCCAAAAAAAAATGTTAAATGCAGCGAGCATTTATGGAGCAATGACTGTGCTCTTGGCATTCAGTTAAACTCAGCTTCTGCAGAAACTTTGTGTGACCCTGGGCAAGCCACGGTCCTGCAGGACTCCCAGAGGTGAGGTCTTCCCCCCTCAAGGATGTCCCCCCAAGGATGGAGTCTTGGGGACATTTACACAGCAGTGAGATGACACGATCCATGAGGTCTCCCAGAGCTGGGACTGAGAGTGTGATCCCCCGCTGCCCCGCCCCACACCTGGCATCACCTTCCCTGGGAACCAGCAGAATGAGGGAAGACGACCCAGCAGAGACAAACTCATACTCCAGGCTGCCTGAGTCTCCCCACAGGCACGTCCCAGCTGCGTGATCTTGGGTCAACCTTTCAGAGCCTCAGTTTCCCAGTGTGTGAAATGGGATAACACCTCGTAGGGCAGATGCTGGGATCCAGTGGATGGGAGTGTGTGCAACACTGGACGCTGTTCGTGCCCAGACCCACTTTGGTTGAGCGCATTCCATCACAGCTGCCCTGACGGAGAGAAGTGAGTCCAGCCCAGCTGGGGTGAGGGGTGTGAGAGTCGGGTTGCTGGAGCTGGGGGTGTAAATCCCTTGCCTGAGAGTTTCGGCTCCAAGGCTCCAGCAGTTTAGCCAAAGAGCAGAGTTGTTTCTTCCGGCACCCCCTTGGCAGGGGCCAAGGCTGCAAAATGGTTTTCATTTCAACACCCTCCGTTTTGAATTGCTCAGAAATTTCCCGAAAAAGTCTCCTTTTTTGGCTGAAAGGCCTCCTGCGTTGGGTTTGTGCCCAAGCAGCATTGCCTAAAGTGGGGGGCGGAAATCGGCTCGCGATGGCTGGTGTTCCAGAAGCTTCCATCCACTCTCTGGGGTCTTGATCACACAGGTTTTCAGCGCTCGACCCTTGATATTTCGGTGTAAGGTTTCTTCCCGCTTGAGGGGGTGAGGGGCGGGGGTGGAGAGACATTCACAGCCACCAGACATTCTCATCCATCTTCACCTTTTCTTGGAGGAAAGGGGTGAGGAGTGAAGATTGAAGCGGGTCCAGGAGTCGAAGCCAGCTCGCTCCGTGTTCCCTGCCACCGCCTACCCCATTCCCACATGTGTCCTGTGTTTTTAGTACTTTCCAAAGGGGAAAGTACTGGACTTCAATTCCTGGTCCTCCCTCCAAACCAGGGCCTCTCTCCCTCAGCGCTGTGCACACGGTGAGCCAAAGAATTCCCTGATCCAGGGTCTGTTCTGGGCACTGAAGCATACTTAGCAGCAGCCCCGGTCTCTACCTCCGTCCCAGGAGCTCCATCCGCCTCTCAGTCCTGACCTTCAAAATTGTCTCCAGACATTGCCAGATGTCCCCTGGAGGCTAAATTGCCCTCAATTGAGAACCACCGGTCCAAACCCAGTAAGGCCATCTTTTCCCGGGAAACCCTGCCTGATTCCTGCTTGACGACTCCCCTGCCCCCACCTCCGACCCATGCAACCATTACTGGACTCATGGAACAGTTTGCCCTCCAATCCAATCAGCTGGTTGCTCAAGAGTCAGTAAACTCTGCGAACGTGGGAGCGTTCAAAAGCCAGGATTGAATGGTATCTGTGGCCGGGCCTGGAATGTTCTAGATGCTCAGCTGAGCAACTCAGCATCGTGTGAAGAATGTAGGATGTGATCAAACCAGTCAATCCTAAAGGCAATCAATCCTGAATATTCACTGGAGGGACCGATACAAAGCTGAAGTTCCAGTACCTCGGCCACCTGATGCGAAAAGCTGACTCATTGGAAAAGACCCTGATGGTGAGAAAGATTGAGGGCAGGAGGAGAAGGGGACGACAGAGGGCCAGATGGTTGGATGGCATCACGGACTTGATGGACGTGAATTTGAGCAAGCTCCTGGAGATGGTGAAGCCTGGCGTGCTGCAGTCCATGGGGTCGCAGAATCGGACATGAATGAGCAATTGAGCAGCAACATAAAGGGAATGTGTAACTGAGGAAGCAAAAATACAGGGTGTGTCCCCAAATCCAAAAGGTTATCCACACCCTCTGCTGACCCAGCTGGGAGCAGAACTGGCCTTCCCATCCACTGCTGCTGGGAACCCTGGAGGGGGTCCTTGGCTCTAGCTAGCTTTTTACTCATTGGCCCAACAATCCCAATTCTAGGAATCTGTCCCAAATATTCACTGGAAAAAATAGAATATCATGTTAGCATGAGGTTATTCACTGTGGTATTCTTCTGAGTTGCAAAAGATGGGAAACACACCACCTGCCAATCGATAGGGCTCTGGTTCTAGTTAAATAAACCACAGTTTAGGGATTTCCCTGGTGGTCGAGTGGCGAAGACTCTGCCCTCCTGATGCAGAGGGGGCCTGGGTTCGATTCTGGGTCAGGTAACTAGATCCCGCGTGCCACAATGGAAAGATTCCGCAGAGCCAAATAAGTAAATAAATATTTTTAAAAACCTAGTACATTTGCACAACTGAGTGGCACAGAGCCACATGCAGGGCTGTCTGAACTGGGTGGCAAAATCCCTGGGATGTGTTGCTCAGTGGGATCAAAGAGAGGGGCACAGCAGTCCGCAGTCTGCTAGCTTCCAATAGAAGAGCAGGAGAAAATATGAGAGAAAAAACTGCAAAAAGCAGTGCGGAAAGGATAAAGCAAAGACGAATTTTACAATGGTTCTGACAGGTGGAAGGTGGGACAGGGAACGTGGTAAAGTCGCTCAAAGTCAACCACTAAAAGGAATGAAATAGGGTCATTTGTAGAGTCATGCTTATAAATTATTTTTAAATCACACATAATTTTGTAAAGCTTGGGGAGCAGAGTCGGGAACTTTTTGTCCCTTTCTGTGTTGTTTGAATCTGTTACTGTGACAACAGGTGATGGTTACTGTTCCTATGACAACTGTTTTGGTTCTTTGCGATCCCATGAAATAGTCCATGGGGTTCTGCAGGCCAGAATACTGGAGTGGGTAGCTGTTCTCTTCTCCAGGGGATCTTCCCAACCCAGGGATTGACTCCACGTCTCCTGCATTGCAGGCAGATTCTTTACCAGCTGAGCCACCAGGGAAGAAGGGAACAAAAGGGAAAATACAGATCAGTTCATATGATGCAAATAAAGAAGGCTGGTTTGCTGGCCCGGGTTGGAGCGGTCTCAGGAGTATAGTAAATAGGAAGAGGAACGTTGCAGCACCAGTGTGTTCAGCGTGATCTCATACTTGTAAGCTTTTTAAATTTTACTTTGTTGGAGTATAATTGCTTTGCAAAATTGTATTAGTTTCTGCTGTACAATGAAGTGAATCAGCTATAAGTATACATATATCCCCTCCCTCTTGGACCTCCTCCTCCCCAGCCACCCCCTATTCCACCCCTCTAGGTCATCACAGAGTACCAAGCTGAGTTTCCTGTGCTTTATAGCAGGTTCCCACTAGATATCTATTTTATGCATGGTAGTGTATATATGCGGAGATGGCAAAGGCACCCCACTCCAGTACTCTCGCTTGGAAAATCCCATGGACGGAGGATCTTGGTAGGCTGCAGTCCCTGGGGTCGCTAAGAGTCAGACACGACTGAGCGACTTCACTTTCACTTTTCACTTTCATGCATTGGAGAAGGAAATGGCAACCCACCCCAGTATTCTTGCCTGGAGAATCCCAGGGATGGGTGAGCCTGGTGGGCTGCCGTCTATGGGGTCGCACAGAGCCGGACACGACTGAAGTGACTTAGCAGCAGTGGCCCCTGGAGGAGAGCGTGGTAACCCACTCCAGTATTCTTGCCTGGAGAATCCCCAGGAACAGAGGAGCCTGGTGAGCTACAGTCCACGGGGTCGCAAAGGGTCGGACACGACTGGGCAACGAAACACAGCACAGCACAGTCTACATGTGTCCGTCCTGATCTCCCCGTCCCTCCCAGCCTTCCTTCCTGCCCTGGAAATATGTTCATCTGTAACACTTTTCTAGATTCCACATATATGCATTAATATATATTTGTTTTTCTCTTTCTGACTTATACAGCCCATCTGACCAACTCTAGGTCCACCCACGTCTCTGCAAATGACCCTATTTTGTTCTGTGACATGTGTACCCTAATATTCATTGCAGCACTATTTACAATGGCCAGGACATGGAAAGAACCTAAATGCTCAATGACGAATGGAGAAAGAAGACGCACATGAACACAATGGGATATTACTCAGTCACGAAAAGGGGTGAAGTAGGGTCATTTGTAGAGTCATGCTTGTAAGTTATTTTAAATGCACATCTGTAATTTTGTAAAGCTTGGGGAGTAGAGTCAAGAGAAGGGCGTCATTACTTTTCCTTTGTCCTTTTCTGTGTTGTCTGAATCTTTTACTGTGACACTGATGTTACTTGGTTATTAGAATATACTTTTTTTAACATGAAATCTCCAGATTCTTTAATTTGATGAAGTATCCTTTTTTTTTTTTCAAGTATAGTTGATTTACAATGTGTTAATTTCTGGTGTACAGCAAGGTGATTCAGTTATACCTTCTTCTTCATATTCTTTTCCCATTATGCTTAATTATAGGATATTGAATATTGTTCCCTGTGCTATATAGTAGAACCTTGTTGCTTATCCATAAAATACACATTTTTAATAAGAAAATAAGATACATAAGCAAGTACTGAACCAGACAGGGTTGGTTCTAAGTGTCCAGTGAATGCAATGGAGGAGAGAGCATTCCCTGTGCACTCAGGAGATCAGGGAGGGCTTCCTGGAGGAGTGAGCAGTGAGCTGGGCCCTTCAGGATGAAGGGTCAGCAGTTTAACCCCTGGGTAAAATTGAAATGTGGAAACAGTAACTGAACTCCCCCCTCCTCCGTAGATGGGGCATGAGGAGGTGAATAGCACCTGCCTGGGTTTTTGTGAACATCCAATGGTCTGTGGGTGTTAAAAAGCCTACCTGCATGCAGTGGACCCTCAGAACTGTGACTTTCACTGTGCCTTTTTATATATTAATGTGATTCAACAACAAATACCCATGGTGGTTGACCATACCCCAGAGTTTGAGCCAGCTTCTGAGGACACGTAGATGCCTCTGGCCCTCCCTGATCAGGTCTGTTGTCCCTCACGGCAGCAGGTGCCTGTCCCCTGGCTCCCCAGGAGGGGGACCTGGCTGCTCTGGTTCACCTTTATATCCCCAGGGCCCTAGCCCTGTGCCTGCCACGTCGTGTGCTCAGTAAGTGTGTTGTAGAATAAATGGATGGATGGATAAAGAAATTAACAAAGGAGTGAATTAAAGGGTCCTAATCTCAGGGCTGGACCATCCACCCGCAGTGGGAAGACACAGGTTAAAGCGCTCAGCGCACGTTGCCTGAGTCGTGACCATGTGGGCGCCTGCGGGCGCAGGGGCGGCCCGGCCTGGCCTTGAGCTGACCCTTGGGTCCCTCTGCAGGTGAGTGTCCCAGCCCCGGGCGCAGCAGCGCCGCCAAGCGGAAGAAGAAGCAGCGGCGAAACCGCACCACGTTCAACAGCAGCCAGCTGCAGGCTCTGGAGCGCGTGTTCGAGCGCACGCACTACCCCGACGCCTTCGTGCGGGAGGAGCTGGCCCGGCGGGTCAACCTCAGCGAGGCGCGCGTCCAGGTGAGCGCTGCGAGTCCGTGGGCTCCTCGCAGGAGCGTGTACAGCCACCATGCACTCAGGGTTAAGGAATTGCCAAGGTGTGCGGGGGCGTCTGAGGCCAGGAGGGCTGAGGGTCCGATCCAAGCCCTGCCACTGGCCAGCTGTGTGAGCTTCAGCAAGTTACTTAACCCCTCTGTGCCATAGGTGGTGGTGGGGGTGTAGTCGCTAACTCGTGTCTGACTCTTGCGACTACATGCACTGCAGCCCACCAGGCTCCTCTGTCCATGGGATTCTCCAGGTAAGAGTACTGGAGTGGGTTTCCATTTCCTTCTCCAGGGGATTTTCCCGACCCAGGAATCAAAACCAACTGGGGTCTCCTGCTCTGCAGGCAGATGAGCTATAAGGGAAGCCCACAGGGTGGCTTCCCTGTAAAATGAGGATCGCGTGGGTCTATTTTATAGCCTTCTTATGAGAAAAGAATTATTTTTGTGGCTTAGCTCAGTGTCTGGCACAGAGGGTTTTGATAAATAAAAGTCGTTTTAAAGTGTCCAGGGCTTTCTCCGTGCCAGCTCTGAGCAGAGTGCCCAGCGTACAGCTCTCTTCATTACAACCTTCCAGCAGCTAAATGTTCATCGGTTCATGCCTTCATTCCTCCACTGGCACAGTCTCCAACACACACTGACCCAGCGGCAGGCACTATATCACCCCCATTTTACATATGAGAAAACTGAGGCTCAGGGAAATGAGGCCGCCAGTGTAGGGTGGGTGACAGAGCAGGTACACAGTGGGTCCAAAAGGACTTGGGTCCCCCTGGCAGCCCACTCATGGCTCCTTCCCACCCCAGGTCTGGTTTCAGAACCGCCGGGCCAAGTTCCGCAGAAACGAGCGGGCCATGCTGGCCAACCGCTCGGCCTCGCTGCTCAAGTCCTACAGTCAGGAGGCCGCCATCGAGCAGCCGGTGGCTCCCCGGCCCACCACCCTGAGCCCGGACTATCTCTCCTGGACAGCCTCGTCCCCCTACAGGTGAGAGTGGGAACTGCTTCCGGTCAGGGTTGGCGGGCGGGCAGCAGTCTGGAGACCCCCATGGGGTGTTTTAGGATCCAGATTCCTTCGAGGCTCTGGAGAGAACTGTGAAAGGGGCCCAGGCCCTCCGTGGACTGGGGGTGTGTGGGCAGGCGTGTGACTGTGTGCATGGGGGAGGTTGTAAGAATGTGTGTGTGTATGTTTGTGTGTGCGCGTGCGCGCACGCACGTATATTTGTAAATGTGTGGACTGGCAAGAAGATGAGAGTAGGGAGTGGAGAAACCCTGTCACCCTGAGGGAGCTGAACAGCTGCCAATTTCTGGGACGTCCCTGGTGGTCCAGTGGCTAAGTCTCTGCACTCTCAATCCCGGGGGCCTGGGTTCCATCCCTGGTCAGGGAACTAGATCCCACAGGGATCTAGATCAGGGAACTAGATCTTCAGCAGAACTTTAACAGCCACAACTAAAAGAGCCCACATGCCACAACAAAGACCCAGCGCAGCCAAATAAATTACTAAATAAATTTTTTTTTAAATAAAAAAGAAAGAAAACCTGCAGCTTTCTAGGCTGGCGCGAGCACCTCCGCACCTCTTGTTGGTCATCCTGGAGGGAGGCCGGGAGGGCCCCCGAGGATGGTTCCCAGTCCTGGGGACCTGGCTGGGACCTGGAGGCGAGGGCTGGGGCAGTTTTGTCCTGGTCAAAGCCAGGAAAAGGTGGCAGGGCAGGGCGGGAGAGGGAGGGGGTGCTGGGGAGTTGGGGTTTTGCACCCCACAGCTCCCAGGGGTGCTGTCCACCCCTTAGGCTGTGTGAGCAGCTCTGTGGGAGCCCTGGTCTCAGGAGATCCAGTGGGTCAGCTTGTGGGATCTGAGTCCTGGAAATGTCCACGCTAGACCCACAGCCCTCCCACCCCCTCCCTGCCCTCTCCTTACCTGGGGCAGGAGAACCATCAAGAGGTGTCCTTCCATACAGGTGTGCGTTCATCCCACCCCCACCCTGCTGTGTGTTAGGCACCCGGTGGGCGCTGGGGGGTGAACAGGATGCAGGAAGTTCCTGGTCCAGCGAGGAATGACCCCAAACCTGCAGGGGCGGCTCCAGGTCCCAGTGCCGACCGTGGGCCCTTCTGCCTCTGCCCTAAATCTTGCGGCCGCAGGTCACCTCCAGCCCCAGGGGAAGGCTGCCTGCGAGCTGAGGAGGGGAGGCAGGAGGACCAGAGGCTGGGGTCCTTGGATGGACAGCCAGGGTGGTCAGCTCCGGGCAGCACCGACATGTCCTTGTGTCTTCTGTCGCCCCCAGCACGGTGCCGCCCTACAGCCCTGGAGGCTCAGGCCCCGCGACCCCGGGGGTCAGCATGGCCAACAGTATCGCCAGTCTCCGTCTCAAGGCCAAGGAGTTCAGCCTGCATCACAGCCAGGTGCCCACCGTGAACTGACAGCCGGCTCCGCCAGGATCCCAGTGCCTCCCTGGTCTAACGACAACAGAAAAGAGGGCAGACACGCAGGAAAGTGACCTTCTCCTGCCCCCTGTCTCCAGGACAGGCTGGGTGGGCTCTCCTGGCTGGCCCTTCTCTGCAGCCCAGACTCCTGGGCCCAAGAGGCTGCTGAGATGCCTGGAGCCTGGCTCAGCCCCTCATCTACGGCCGCTGGAGACTTCGGCCCCTGATCCTTGGAGGGTTTGGGCCAGAAGGTGGAATAGCAGCTCACCGAGGACCTCACTTACTTGGTGTATGAAAGCCAAAAAGCTGTTGTCTGTAAGAAATAAAAAAAGAAGAAATTGTTTAAGCCCCCAAAGGTTGCGGGGGGGTTGCGGACAGGACAGCAAACCAATGAGGGGCCGTTCTGGGGGGGCCAGCTGCCCTTGTCTGTGTCCCTCGTTCTGAAAAAGTCCTTTATCACCGTGCAGACCCCAGGGGCGGGGAGTGGGGTTGGAGGACAGAGACCTTCCCTGGAGCCCCTACACCCAGGTGTTTGGGAGAAACCCTGCTGTGTGACTCTGGGCAGGATCCCAGCCCTCTCTGGGCAGGGGGTGTCTCCCCTACCCTATGGCAGGGGAAGCACAGGTGTGGGGGGCAGGGGCTGGAATTAAAGCCCTTGCTGCTGGACATGCAGGAGGTGTGGGTGCCCCTGGGCCTTTGGCTGTGGAGGGGCCTGGGCGAATGGCTCAGACAGTGGGGGTGCAGAGAGGAGGCCCCAGGTGGGCTTACAGGACAGAGTGGTTCTGGTGGTCTAACAGTCAAGACCACCAGAGCCCTTCTTCCAAGTTCTCCAGCCTGCCCTTTTGCAGATGGTCACTGGGGGTGACAGAGGACCTGTGTGCCACCAGCCACTCAGGAGTCTGCAGAAAATTGTGCAGTGAGGGGAGTGGTCTGAAGCCAGCCCTTTCCACCTGGCCCCAGGCCACCCCTCCTGATGGGCATAGCCTCCAGAGAGGTTAAGAGATCATTTCTGCAACCAGCCCCCAGGAAGTGAGACACAACACTTCCCAGGGGAATTCCCTGGGGGTCCAGGGGTTAGAGCTTCCCAGGTGGCTCTAGCGGTAGGTTCCCACCTGGCAATGCAAGAGACATAAGAGACATGGGTTCGATCCCTGGGTGGGGAAGGTCCCCTGGAAGCGGGCATAGCAACCCACTCCACTGTTCTAAGAGTAGGACACGACTGAAGCGACTTAGCATGCATGCCCGCCAGTGGTTAGAACTAAGTGCTTTCACTGCTGTCTCCCAGGTTCAGTCCCTGATTGGGGAACTAGATCCTACCAAGCCATGTGACATGGCCAAAAATAGAAAAACAAAGAACACACTTCCCGACCCCTAGACGGCCCAGAGGTGCTCAGCCTCTCATCACACCACTGGACTCCATGGATGGACCCCACTCCTCCAGTCTTCCCTGCCCATATGGTATCAAAACACCTCCAAAGGGCCAGCATCCTCGCCACAGGCTGCATCTTCTAGGTGACCCTGAACAGGTCAAAGCCACGTGGCAATCCTAACATAAGAAACGGTCTCTGTTTTTGTTTTACAAGGTGTGACCGTCCCCGAGTGAGGTGAGGACCTTCCCCATCTCCCAAGTCACCCCCAGAGAGTCTTCCCCATCTTCCACTGGGAATTCCACCATGAAAACACAGTTCCTGTGGGGTGGGTGTCACCCTCTTCAGATGTGCCAACGGCCCCCGGGACCATCGCCGTGTACCTGTGATGGCAGGTTCAGGCTCTGGTCAGTTGGTAGGGGGCACCAATAAACGGAGGGAGGCACTGGCTCCAGCTGAAGGCATGGGGAGGGCCATTCTGCTGATGTCTGCAGCTGGCTCTGCCCAGCTGACTACAGGGGCCAGAACAAGAAGAGACCAGTGCCCTGATCATGTGTGTGTGATGGGGGACAGGGATGGGGGGTGAGGGGGGGACAGTCAGAGCTGTGTCTTCTTGCTCAGTTTGGCCTCTGCCTTAGGCAAGTGATTTCTGGGTCTCCATTTGCCATTCATTCACTGAACAAATATTGTAAAACTCTTGATGTGTGCAGGGCCCTGAGCAGAAAGCAGAGAACTGACATGGGGTGCCTAGCTACAGAGGCCATCTCAATCACAGGGAGCTCCAAGTCTCGTCTAAGGCATCCAGGCAGGCTTCCTGGAGGAGGTGTCCTGGAAAGATGAAGAGGGAGGGAGAACAGTGTTTCTGGCTAGGGGAACAGCATGTGTAAAGGCCCTGCGGTAGGCCAGAAGCTGTCTCTTTGGGCCAGAGGGGGACAGTTCTGGGTCTGGATCTCATGCAGGATGAAGATGGACAGAAGCAGGGACCAGTTCACGTGGGGTTTGTGTGGCCAGATCTGAAGTGCGGATCCTGGCAGTGAGGCATCATGGAGGGAGGTTGCTTGGTAGAGGGATCCCCCCCTCCCCACCTTGGACTCTGTGTGGAGGCAGAGACACCCCTGCAGAGGCTGTCCACGCAGGAGGGCAGCAGCCTGGACCAGATGAGGACAGAGTGGGAAATTCAGGAGGCGTCCTGGACCCAGCAGAGACAGAGGCTGATGACTAGCTGTTGGACTAGGGGGAGGCCAGGGGGCCAGGATGTGGTTTAAACACATGGATGTGTCCAGGAGGAAGAGCCCCTGGAAGCAGGACTCACCTGGTAGAGGTGGCGGGAAGAAGCCAGCTGCCTTCTTCTGCCACCTGCTGGCCACTGAAGGGCTCGTCAGTGCCCTTCCATCCGACGAGCACTGGGGCCATCCTAGTCTGAGTGAGGTCTCCTCACATGCAGCTTACCGCACCCCCACCCCCCGCCCCCGCCCTGGGGATTTGCACCAGCCAAGGGCCAGCGCACAGGGTCCAGAGCTGCGCCCTCATGGACAGCCAGGAAAAGTGGCCTCTTTCCTCCCAGAAGCGCTGGACTGGTCATGAGCAAGTGGATGAGCCTGCCCAGGTCCCGGGCAGCGCTCCGGAGTTCAGACAGAGGCACGTCTGGTCTTTCTATTTTCAGTCCAAAGGGAGCGGCCGTGAAGCGTTGCCAGGTTGGGGCTGCCTGCAGCAGAGATGGACCCCCACTGGGTGGGGGGCTTCTAGCCACTGGGTGGGGGCTCCCGCTAGGGCCTGGAAAGGCGGGTCCCGAGACCAGGTTCAGAGAGAGGCGTGGGCCTGGTTCCCACAGAGGCGCTGGCCCTGCCCTCAGGCCGCAAGGATGTCAATGTCACTTCCTCCCCAGCACTCTAGAAAAAACAAACCGGCTTAATCGTTTACACATGCAGCTCTGGGGAGCTGAGGGAGGGAGCACGGGGCCCTCCTTGTGAAAGAAAATACACTCCAACATTGCTGTCGCTATTGTGGCCCTAATTACAGGGCTTGCGTGGGCAGCCCCCTGGGCACCATCCAGGGATATAATTTTTCCATGAGGATAAGGTACCCGAGGCCTCCGTCCCAGGCCGGGAGACTTTGGAATCCTCCTCCCTCCGCCTCCCCTTTGCCCATCTGGCCAAGCAGGCTTGGGACAGGGCATGGCGTGCCTGGGCTTCTGTTTCTGTTTGAAAGAAGGGAACTTGAGAGAAAGAGGGAGAGACGGAAGGAAAGGCAGTCTCTGGCTCTTCTTGCCAAACCCAAAACCTGAGAAATAAAGACCGGAGTTTTCCCTTAGGCGAGGCACCTCTCCAGGCCTCAGTTTCCCCCTCTGTAAAATGGGGGGTGACGACAGAAGCCACCTCACAGGGTTGTTGGCACGGTTACCTTCCATCAAGTGCTTCGGTGTTTTTGGTGGAAAAATACAGAGCGAGGGGTGGAGTTTGAGAAAGTCAACATACTCCCCGTTCTGCAGTAAAATTGGCTTTCCCTGCCCAGAGAGTCTGGCTCTCCCCTTTGCCCCTTCCAAGCACACACTTCGTGGGCACAGCTGGGGCGGGGCGGTGCCTGTACCAAAGCAACACGGTACCCCACGCCCTCCCCCACCCCCGCTTCTGCACTTTTGCCGCTGGCCCCTGGAGGGCGCTGTGGGGAGCGCTGTGTCTGTTCTGCCAGACACAGAGCTGGGAGAAGCAGGGCTCTCTCCCACACAGATCGCCAGAGCTGGCCCAGGCTCCTGACCCGAAGATAAAGTAACAGGCAAGTCCCAGATCACCAGCCGGGGCCCCTGTATAAACATCAACACAAGCATTTTGGAAAATGTACCAACAGCCTCAAAAACGCTTGCATACTTTGACCCAGTAATTCCTTCTCTAAGCCCTACTTCAAAAAGTAATCCAAAATAAGGGGGAGGGGGCCCGGGGGTGGGGGGTAGCAACGTGTGCCAAGATGTTTGTCATACATTTTCGAACATGCAATGTAAAAAGTCTAGGAAGACCCAAACCGGAATGTAAATACTTTATAATGGCTCACAATCCACTTATCTCCATGTTTTCTGTAATGAGATTAATAACCTCACAGGGAAACAAAACAAGCAGGCCAATGTGATCGTCCCAGCTATATAAGTAGCTCTTTGAAGTAGGAGGAAAAAAGTGCTTTCTTCCCTTTTGTGTCCCTTTCATGGTGCTTCAGTTCAGAGATGGACTTGTCTTTTCAGCAACTATTGATGAGTAGCCCCCATCTGAAGCTACACCACTCCTGTTAGCCCACTGGGAGTCCTCCAGGTCTTGAAGCTTGTGATTATCAAGAATTCCCTTCTCTATTGAAAGTGCTGGGAAGAGTGTATTGAGAGCTTCTTAACATTTAGCTCACATCTTAGAAGTGGCAATGGATTGAACTTGGGATATGAGGGGTCAGGAGTGGGCACCTTGAACTCAGAAGGTGCCCTTGAAAAAGTAGTGTGGATGGCATAATTCTAGGATGGCCCCATGATTCCCACCGCAGGCAGACACACTTTTTGTCATGCCCTCTCCTTGGGTAGGGGTAGAATCTCTGACTTTATGTGATTAAGGTCCCTACTCAGTTGACTTTGATCAAAAGAGAGATTGTCCTGGGTGGGCTTGGCCTAATCAGGTAAGCCCTTTAAAAGACAGTTCAGGTCTTCCCTGGAAGAAGAGATTCAGAGCAGAGAGGGAGGCTCCCTCTAGCCTTGAGAAACAAACAAGAAACCAATCCTGCTGACATCTGAACGAGCTCAGAAGAGGACACTGAACTCCAGATGAGACCTCAGCTGGGGACTCCTTGACTGCAGCCTGTGAGACCCTGAGCAGATGACCCAGTTAAGCTGTGCCCAGGCTCCTGACCTATAGAAACTGTAAGATCATAAATGGCTGTTGCTTTCTTTTTTTTTTCTTTTTGCTGTGCCACACAGCTTGTGGGATCTCAGTTCCCCAACCAGGAGACCAGGGATTGAACCTGTGCCCCCTGCATTGGGAGCAGAATCCTAACCACTAGAACTCCAGGGAAGGCTCTGGATGTTGTTTTCAGCTGCTGTGTTTGTGGCAACTAGTTACCCAACATCAAAAGCTAGAGCAGATGGAGACAGAGTCTGGACGTCCACTTGAGCTCAGCTTCTCTCTCTACCCATGGCACACCCAAAGGACCCCAGACCCAGGACACAGACCTGAAGCCTCTGCTCAAACTATCTGCCATCTTAGCACCTTCTGAGCCATTCTGCATAAACTGACAGATTAACTGCCCTAAAAGACAGCCTTGAGCATGTCCCTCTCCTGCCTAAAGCCTCCTGGGGTCCCCCAGGACCCTCCCAACAAGGTCCCATTACCCAGATCAGGTGTTGAGGTCCTGGCATCCAGCCCTGCTCTCCATGTCCAGCCTTAAACCCCTCTTGTTCCTACTCCAGATTCTTCAGACAATCCCGACAACTCAGCCCTTCTCCCCACAGTGCCCCCCTCCTCCCACACTCCCCCTGCAGCAACATCCTGCCCACCCAGTCCTCCTCCTCCAGTGAAAATGTATTCCCTGGAGGGTTACAATATAGTGCAGTTTTTTTTTTAAAAGCAAGTTAAGGGACTTCCCTGGAGGCTCAGTGGTGGAGAGTCCACCTGCCAATGCAGGAGACACAGGTTTGACCCCTGGTCGGGGAAGATCCCACATGCTGCAGAGCAACCAAGCCCATGTGCCACAACCACTGAGCCTGCGCTCCAGAGCCGGGGGCCCACAGCTGCTGAGCCCGAGTGCCCTAGACTCGGGCTCCGCAACGAGAGAAGCCACTGCAACGAGAAGCCCATTCACTCCAACTGGAGAGTGACTCTCGCTTGCCACAACTAGAGAAAAGTCCACCCAGCAATGAAGACCCAGCACAGCCAAAAATAAATAATTTTTTTTTTAAAAAGCAAGTTAAACTCTAGACGGCACGCCCATCCGCATGTCTGGGGAGATGTGTGTAGTATGAAACAGAATAATCCAATGTTGTAATTTTATATTCAGAAAATGGAAAGGACAGCCTTATTATTTTCATAATTCAAATTTTAAAAAAATGAAGCCACTCAACATCTTCTTGGTGGGCACAGAGATCAAGAGGAGCAACCACTGTCTCTTGGGTGGCCGCAGCAGGATCTCCGGGAAAGGGAGGTAATATATAAAGTATAAATATTATGTGTTTAATATGCATAAAATATATGCATATTACATATTTTACATACAGTTTGTATGTTTATTTAATAAGCATAGTTTAAAAATCTGGAAAGTCATAGCGTGAACCGTTGTTTTCTCAGGGAGGTGGATTGTGGGTGGTCTCTATGCACACTTGTGCATTTCCCTACTTGGGTACTAAAAACTGACAAAACTCTTTTTAGAACCCTATTCAAATTGGAACCATCTTTTTGGAGAACAATATATACACGCCTTAAAAACAGGCATGCCTTTTGGCCCAGTAATTTTACTTCTAGTGACATACCTGAAAACAATAGATTGGCCCAGAGATTTATGTTCGAAGGTGCCCACGAAAGCACTGCTTATGCTGATGCAGCTTAGAAAATCAATTATCCAACAATAAGGGCAGATAAATAAATGATGAGGGTATCCGGGATGATGGAAGGCCAGGGAGCTGTTAAAATTCATGGTATGGACCATCGAAAGCCCTGGGAGGAAGTGCAGATGTATTATTAAGGAAAATCTCAAACGATGACCAAAGGTTCAGGTTTTGAGCCCCTGAGCACAGATGTCATCACATCTGTGACACATTGATGACATCTCTCCTATGCCAAACACCCTCAATCCACATGTTTCTGTTGTGGAATTCCATCTGGGATAAAGCCAGTTCTGAATCCCTGTGTCTATACTGTGTGTACACACACACACACACACACACACATATTCATTTTACACATCGTTCATTAACAGACACGCCCTAGAAGCCAGGTGCTCTTACAAAAACTGGGGACACAGGCGCACAGGGAACGACGCAGATCCAAATTTATGTTCCCCCAAAGTGCACATTCTAGAGGGAGAGGTGGACAGGGAAGGAGGAAGGTGCTGCGGGGGCTTGCCAGCCCCCTCTGAGTGGAAAGAAGCCATCAGAGGCACACACAAGCTTCTGGCCCCAGAAGCCAGTGGCCTCCTGGGACACGCACAGAAGTCCCGGGAGCCCTTAATGCTGTGGGGATTGGGCTCCACCTCCCAAGGGGGACCCCAGGGTCTGTTCCTGCCTCCAGGGCTGAAAACCAGCCCCTTTGTCCTCTCATCCTGGCCTGTTCCTCCAAGTCCCTCACATACCAGGGTTCAGTTCAGTCGCTCAGTCGTGTCCGACTCTTTGTGACCCCATGAATTGCAGCACCCCAGGCCTCCCTGTCCATCACCAACTCCCGGAGTTCACTCAGACTCATGTCCATCGAGTCAGTGATGCCATCCAGCCATCTCATCCTCTGTCGTCCCCTTCTCCTCCTGCCCCCAATCCCTCCCAGCATCTTTTCCAGGGTCTTTTCCCAGGGTCTTTTCCAATGAGTCAACTCTTCGCACGAAGTGGCCAAAGTACTGGAGTTTCAGCTTTAGCATCAGTCCTTCCAATGAACACCCAGGGCTGATCTCCTTCAGAATGGACTGGTTGGATCTCCTTGCAGTCCAAGGGACTCTCAAGAGTCTTCTCCAACACCACAGTTCAGAAGCATCAATTCTTCGGCGCTCAGCTTTCTTCACAGTCCAACTCTCACATCCATACATGACCTCTGGAAAAACCATAGCCTTGACTAGAGTACCACGTATCAAATACCACATACTCTTGAAGGCTAGAGCCATGAAATCCATTAAATGAGGGAGCCCCAGCGGTTCCCCCAAGGGGCCTCCTAGAAGACTGGGGAGTCCAGTTGGGGCCCACCAGCCATCACCTGGCGTGGGCTTTCTCAGAATGGGTGTGTCCTGGGACTGGGGGGTGGGGGAAAGGTTCTACCACATTAAACCATATTGGCAACATTTTGAGGCAACGGCCTCAACTCGCAGCCCAAGGGCCCTGTGATCCTGGGGTCTGTGTGACATCCCGGCCCTGCTCGGGGCCTTCACCTGATTCAGAGTCGAAGAGAGGATTCCCCCCCAGACACCAAGCCCCAACCAGGGGCAGCCCTGTTTCTCCAGGCGCGGACTGTGCCCTAAAGTCCTTGCCTGCACCCTGGGCCGTGGTTCCAGAGCCCCCAGGCTCCACACAGCCCCACCCTCCGCAAGGCTTCTGCTTTGCTCCACCAGCCCCGCCCCCCTCCCAGGGTCAGGAGGAAGGTGGGGGTCTCACATGCAGGTGGAGTACGGGAGGGTGAGAGGGAAGTCAGAGGAACTCAGGCTGGGGCCTGAGGGCAACTGGCGCTGGTGCCCAGAATGGCCTGGGGCAGGGTGGGGGTGGGGCTGAGCACTGGTCAGCAGACCCCCACCTGCTTCACCTGTCTCACCCGCTGCTGCCCAGGAGATGGACACAGGCTTTCGTGCACTTGGGTGTGCGGGCACAGGGGCAGCTGCTGTTGGGAGGTTGCCCGCAGCCCTTCCCCAGTCCTGGAGGGTTGGGTCTGTTCTGGAAAAATCACCTGGCTCCTGCCAGCTGCCCCTGGACAGCACCCTGGGGCGGCCCCTCCATGCTGCTGGGCTGCATGCGCCTCTTTTCTGGCCCCCCCACCCCAGCTCCTGGAGGAGCGGTAGGGCACCATTTGTGCCAGCTGGGGATCAAGGGCCACTGCCCAGCTGTCAACCTCATTTCACTGCCCTCTCTCTCTATACGCCTTCTCCGAGACCCTCTTAGGACACAAACCCAGATCCCCAAGCCCACGCCGGCCTGTCCCCAGCTTGACCCGGAACCCCACAACAAGGCTCCAAAGCTGATGATAATAAACCTCCTTCCCTCCTCATCCATAATATTTATCAAAACCCCATCATCCTTTGGGGGCACACATCCTCTCCACTTCCCAGACACTGACCTCAGAGGGCTGAGCTGGTAAAGGATCTCCTCAGCCTGATTGGACAACCCCCCCCCCCCGCCAAAAAAAAAAAAACCCAGCCTGACTTACCCCCATCACAGGTGAGTTGCCACCTCCTCCAGGAAGCCCCTCCCCAGCAGGGATTAGAGGCCCTCCTGGGGCTCCCACTGCTCAGCCCCCCACTAGGGCACTGAGCGCTCGGAGTTGTCACTGTCTGATATCCTGCTGTCCCCTCAGCCCCACTGTCGCGGCTCAGCGACTGAGGGGCCAGGCCACGAGGGGCTGCAGCCCCCGCAGCTCCGAGGGGCAGCCCCCCTCACCTATTTCCAGGGTCACGCGCTCCTCGTGAGTGTCGGATGCCCTCCTCCCTCGGGCCTCATCTGGGTACTTTGCCTTCTCAGCCCCTTTCCCCAGAAGGGAAAATACTACAATACAAGCGCATGGACTGCTCAGGGATGCTGGAGTCCATTCCTTTCAGAGGCTTTCCTCATCAAAAAGCAGAAATACCTCCCTCCTGGGATGCGTTTAAGCTTCAAGTGGGAAAAAAAAGTTATGAACACCACTCCCAGCCCCTGCTTAGCAGACAGCAGGCACTGCATATGGGACCGTGCCTTCCTGTTTCCCAGATGTACAGTTTTCCAGTGATTCCCTTTAATCCTGACCTAGATCCCACATGCTGTGGTACAGCTAAGCCCATGCATTTCACCACCATAATAAAAATATTTGGGGGGCAGCTCAGTTGGTAAAGGATCTGCCTGCAATGCAGCTCCCAGTTCGATTCCTGGGTCGCCGCTGGAGAAGGGGGCTAACTCAGAATTCTGGCCTGAGGCCTGGACTGATCCCCAGGGGTGGCAAGAGTCGGACTCCACTGAGCGACTTTCACTTTTTCCCTTTTCCTGAAGAGGCTCATTTCACCACCAGTGTTACCCACTGGCAGCTCCCAGTGCGGCCGGAAGCGGGCCTAACTCAGTTCAGGGGCTGGGATCCCCAGGTGGTGAGAGGGCAAGCCTCCCAGAGTTCAGGGGCTGCAGGGTGGTGAGAGGGGGCGTCCCCAGATCCTAAAAGAAAGGAGCAGTGCTGGGAGTGGGGGTGGGGGTGGTTGTGGAAAGTGAGGCTGGAGGGTGCAATGGTTAGAGCCAATTTGGGAGCCAGACACAAGCTGGGTTCAGAGCTGATCCCACACTGCAGGGAGTCCACTCTGAGCTTTGGTTTCCTCCTCTGCCAAAATGCTGGCTGAGTGACCCTCCTCCTTGCCCGTGGCAGGAGGTGGAGAGGGTGTCTCCCAGGAGTCTGCTTGCATTCTGCGTGGTGTAACGCCCTAGTCTGGGCGTGTTTGTGTGTTTGCCCCAGACACAAACCCACAAAAGTGTCCAGGGAGCCAGATCCTTGGCCAGCCTGGACAGCAGTGGACGGCCAGGAAGCAGCAGCCAAGGAGCTGAGCTGGTCAGACACTTCATCAGTGACTGAACCCACACAGTCTAAGACCAAAAGTCCAGGGGCACATCAGTGGTTTTCAAACCTCACAAATACGGAAGGAGCCAGAACATTTCTTCTAGAGGTTGGTCCTTCAAAGCCCATCATTCTTGATTGACAGCGCTTTGGAGCAACTAAAGCCTCAGGAAGAGAAGGCCAGCCTTCCTGGTGGGCCCTCCCAATCAGCACCTATGCCAAGGAGAGAAACGTACAGCCAAGGAATGTGGCCGGAACACAGGGAAGTGTCAGCACAGCACGAAGGCACACAGATCAGATCAGATCAGTCGTGTCCGACTCTTTGCCCCACCCCCAACCACTCAACTCCCATCCTGAGGGAAATTCACACCCTGCCTGTCCCGGGCCCTTCGGGAGAGAGAACTGGCAATGGTGCCCAGACCCCACCATCACTGGGACTCTCAAGGGAGCTTTCCAAAAATGCAGATGCCCAGGCTCCCCTCTCGACCAGCTGAACCAGAATCTCTGCGGTGGAAGTGAGAAGTCCTCATTTATTACATCCCTGGATTCAGAAGGTCGTTAGGTTCCAAAACTGGAATTGAGTCTCTGTTTGCTTTTCCCAGCATTGGGGAGGAAGAGGGAGGGAGGGAGGGAGGGAGTTTTTACAGTGGAAGAATTTTCTATCGATCGTGACGGTCCGTCTCTTAACAGTTCCAAATCAGCCGCTTCACCCAGGAATCCAAGGGACACACGGGGAAACACACACAGGCCCCCTGGGCCCAAGATCACGTGCTCAGCCAGTTGCCAGGAACCTGGCCCCAGGGCCTGTCACAATCTCAAAGGGCCATCGGTCCCCCAGGTTCAGCCCCACTGGCTCGTGGCCAGCGGTCTGGCGGCCGAGGTGGCGTCCACGGCTGGTCACAGGTGGCGGGCTGCCTCCCAGACAATCTGCAGGGCCATGGAGGCGCAGGGGAGCTGGGCCAGGGTGTAGGCCAGGGAGCGGGTGGGCGCCCGCAGTTTCCCCAGGTATGCCACGGTGTGTACCATACGGCCCAGGAAGAAGACCAGGAAGTGCATCCGGGCGACGAAGGGGTTCGGTCCGAGGAAAGAGTAGACAAAGCCCAGGAACAGGAAGGGGTAGATGGTCTCCATGTCGTTCCGGTGGGCTCTGAGAAGGCAAAGGGGTGCAGTCAGCCAGGTGTAAGCTTTGAGAATGTCCTGGGTGCTGGGACCCTCTGCCCTCAAAGGCCCTGCGCCTCCGGGGATCATCTCTGGCAACCAGACTGACGTCCATCGCGGCCGGGCAAAGAGGTAACCCAGAGGCAGAGGGGGCCGTGACTCCAAGCTGGTGCCTGCGAACAGCTCAGGAAGCGAAGCCCTGTTAATGGCCTGGGAGCCACGAAGGGCTGCCGCTTGGGTTCTGCTACCAAGCCCCAGGGCCCGCCAGGACCCAGCACCTGCCATGGTCTCCCCCATCCTCCCCTCTGGCCTTGGACACCAGCAAGGAAAAGTGGGGCTCAGTGGGGTTGCGTGAAAGCTGGGGCAGGGCCTAGGTCTGCCTCCAGCCCCTGATCATTTTTTTTTTTCAATTTTGGCTGTACCACGTGGCTTATGGGATCTCAGTTCCCTGACCAGGAATTGAACCCAGGACACAGTGGTGAAAGTGCTGAATCCTAACCCCTAGACTACCAGGGAACTCCCCAGCCCATGCTGGGTACCTCCCCAAGGCAGGGCTTTTCTGAGGCCGCTTCCTTCTGAATGCAGGTTCCTGGACCCTCCCCAGTAGGACGGGCTAAGAGCACACGTCTGACATCCACGCCTGGCTCTGTCTTCTTCTGCTCCTAAGTCTAAGCAAACCCTTCCTCCTCTCAGGGATTCAGGAATAACAGTAACAACTTCCACTCACGGAGCCAGCCAATCGCTGGGCAGTAGTGATGCTGTTTCCTCTGTGCTACCCTGCTTCTTTCTTTCTTTAAAATGATCAAGTGTGTGTATATGTGCGGTGATGGGAGTGAGCGTGGGGGTGGCTGTGTATAACCCGGCCAAAAAAATGACCAACAAAGAAAACTCATCCACTTCTGCTAAGAGTTGGTTTACATTTTCCATGACTCCTGCTAATGGGCAGCTTCCTCTGCGGAGGGAGGTCGAGTCCCATAAATTAGAGACTGAGCAAGAGACCGAAGCCAGAGATGGCATGTTGGAGGCCAGATAAACAGGAACACAGTGCCCGAGCCATAACCTCCCCTGAGGAAAGGCCACATGTGTGAGGCATGGAGATGCTGCTGGAAGCGAAGCCCCTTCTTCAAGCCTTTCAGCGGGAAGGTTTCACCAAGGTTGCACCAGCAAGCCAGGCCCAGCCCAACAGCCCCTAAGTGGGGACCTGCTGTGGTCCTGCTCTTTCGTCCCACTCTTGCAAGGAGAGTCTCAGCCAAGGGCTATGGTATGTGGATGCTCGGAATTGGGCAGGGTGGGAAAGAGCAGCACTCTGCAACCCAGGGCTACAGGGGTCTCTGCACCCACTAGGGTGGGTGTGGTCAGGGAAAGAGACATTTTGGTAAAGCCTGAAAAATGAGGGGCCATCTGTGCAGGAATGAACTCTCCAGGGAGAAGGATGGGCATGTGCAAAGGCCCTGAGGTGGGAATGGTCAGAGTGTGTTCAAGGCTTAGTAAGTGAGCATTCCACACGTGTCTGGAATGCGGTCATAAGAGGGAGTGAGGCAGGATCAAGATAAGTGGGGGAGAAAGCCCTCAGGAAGCAGGGTAAAGGGTCTGGAATTCAATCTGGATGTACAAAAGCTCCCATAAACCCATCAGGGCCTGGATCTTTCTTAGGTCAAACTTGGGACACAGCAGTTGGAGTCTCTGTCCCCATATCCTGGACCAAACAAGAGTCTTCCTTCTCCTTATCTCACAGAGCCCGACCTTGGAATCCAGCCCCAGGGAGCACAAGTCTATAGCAGGGCCGGTCTCACCAGCTGGGGGAAATACTGCTGGATGCCCAGGTGAAAGAAGCCGGCTGGGTCTTGGCTTCAGGGACAAAGTGGGAGGGAAACTGAGGATGGGGGCCACTCCAGTTCCTTAATCAATCGAGCAAGTCCCTTATGTTATCTGGGAAGAGGCAGCAACTGTGGCTCTAAAATCATCCCATGCTATGGAGAAAGAGCTGTGTAACAGCAACCTCCCTACACACACCTCAGAGAACCTATTTCATGTGAAGTCTGTATGTCCCAGAATATGGTCTGCCTCCCACAGGTGACTCACGAAATGGTGCCAGCCGGGAGTATTTTTGTCATCCTGGACGTTTCTGGGAAAGTTTCAGGAAAAGCATAACTAGCATGTGATACCCATTCATTCAGACACTTCTCCTTAAAAGAGGTATTTACACTTTAAGAGTGAGTCACTTCTCAGAAAGCTGTTGAGAGGATCCTTGGCCAAACCCCAAGCACAGGTGAGAAAACAAAATCAGGGGACACAGGGTGGGGAGGAGGCATAAGGATGGGAGGAGCGGCCCCACCTCTTGGCCCCCGCATTCGGGACTAGAGGATTCAGGGGGTCACCTTTGAGGGAGCAGAGGCGTCTGGGAGCTGATAAAGCCCCTCAGCTCTGACCTTCAGCCCCTGGGGTCCCCAGTCTCCCATCCTCCTCCCTCTGGTACAATGAATACCACAGCAGGGCCCTGGCAAAGCCACAAGTGGTAAGGATGGAGGAGACGTGGGGAAATCAGCTGGATGAGGCAAGGTAACTCACGCCCTCCTCCCACCTCAGGATCTGAGCAGAGAGACATGGAGAGAGTCACGTACCAGACAGATGCTTGGGCAAAAACGTGTCATTCCAATAATAACCACTTTTTTTAAGGTGAAGGTCGCTCAAAGCAGTTTCCTGCTTTGGACTTGCATGGCCTCCTGCAGCATCAGGCCGGCCCCTTCCCCTCACCAGACATCGCAACACTAGCTGTACTTTACTGCATCAGGTGACAGGGGTGGGGAGAGGGCCCTATCCCCCTCTCCGCCCTGCCCCGCCCCTCCTGGGCAGGGACGGCAGCTGGCAGCCAGCCAGCCAGCTCTCTCCTTTTATGTCAGGCCCGCTCTCTATCCACACAGATGATTTCTTAGAAGTCAGGTTTGATACAAGGTAAAGACTGCTTAGTTTTAAAGGCAGGTATAAAATAGAGTTAAACTGCATTCTTGCAAGGAGGGCAGAGCCCATATCTGACAGCCTGGGCTCAATGGCAGCTTAGCCATCATGAGCGATGTGGCCTTGGCAGACCAGCTTCCTCCTCTATAGCTACTACAGTGGGTTGCCATGCCCTCCTCCAGGAGATCTTCCCAACCCAGGGATCCAACCCAGGTCTCCCACACTGCAGGTGGATTCTTTACCATCTGAGCCACCAGGGAAGCCCAAGAATACTGGAGTGGGTAGCCTGTCCCTTCTCCAGGGGATCTTCCTGACCCAGGGATCGAACCCAGGTCTCCTGCATTGCAGGCAGCTTCTCTACTATCTGAGCCACCAGGGAAGCTCAAGAATACTGGAGTGGGTAGCCTATCCCTTCTCCAGGGGATCTTCCTGACCCAGGGATCGAACCCAGGTCTCCTGCATTGCAGGCAGCTTCTCTACTATCTGAGCCACCAGGGAAGCTCAAGAATACTGGAGTGGGTAGCCTATCCCTTCTGCAGGGGGAGCTTCCCGACCCAGGAAACAAACTGGACTCTCCTGCATTGCTGGTGGATTCTTTACCAGCTCAGCTACCAGGAAAACTGGAGAAACTTAATAGGGAATCACTAAAAGGATGAGCCTGGGTTTCAAAACTTTCCTTGAAATCTGTTTTCCGACTTCCCCCAGAGTGGGGTTCACGTTTGGGCTCCAGCCTACACTCACCCACAAGGCAGATCTGTGCTCTAAGAACCAGGGCCTAAGTGTTTTCCTGTTTGTGTAGAAGGTGGCCCTGGCTGCACTAAAACCCTGGTCTAATATTTAACCCACATTTGCTTCCAGGGCATCTCCCATCAGGTTCCAGCCAGTTCTCCAGTAGCAGATGGCAGGATGTGTGGTTCTCTGTACCCTTGAGGTTTCATGATGCTTTGTGAAGTCAGGAGGAGGAGCCCTGGGGGCCCAGGAGCCCCTGGGTCTGGCATAGTAAGTCTCAGTAAATACCAGTCCATGGAAGGTCCCCAATAAACACTCACAGAATTATAAAAAGCATTATTAGATAAGAGGTGCTCAAAAAGTGCTGAACTGACTTTCAGCCATTTGAGCATTCGAAAAGTAGACAATAGGGGCTTCTCTGGTGGCTCAAGTGGTAAAGAATCTACCCGCAATGCAAGAGACACGAGTTTGTTCCCTGGGCCAGGAAGATCCCCTGGAGAAGGAAATGGCAACCTACTCCAGTATTCTTGCCTGGGAAATCCAATGGACAGAGGAGCCTGGTGGGCTACAGTCAGACATGACTTAGTGACTAAACAACAACTGTAGATAAATTAAATTGTGTGTGTGTGTGGGGGGGGTAGGGGGTTGGCGGTGTCTTGGCACCAGGCAGGTGTGTGGTCTCTCCCTGGCATGGTTACAGCCAGTAGAAATAAAGCACTCCAGAACCTGTGTAACTACTCCTGTGCCACAAGTAAGCTTGGCTACGCAGAACTCTCACACCCTGGGAGAAGACAAACACTCCTCTGGGTGGATGTTCTGAGCTGGCTCGGGGTATACACAGTCTTGGCAGCCTGCTGTCCCTGCTACTAATCACTCCCTCCCCCATAACCAGGTGGCGTGAGGGTCACATATGGATTATCGTGATGGGTCAGGCTTTTGTTCACCGAAGTACAACTAGTGCTTAGCACAGTACGTAATACTTAGGAAGTGAAGTGAAAGTCTCTCAGTCGTGTCTAACTCATTGTGACCCCATGGACTATACAGCCCATGGAATTCTCCAGGCCAGAATACTGGAGTGGGTAGCCTTTCCCTTCTCCAGGGGGTCTTCCCAACCCAGAGCTCCAACTCAGGTCTCCCAAATTGTGGGCAGATTCTGTACCAGCTGAGCTACCAAGGAAGCCCCCGACGCTTAGGAAGTGCTCATTAAATGTGGAATGAACAAACAGATGGACGGAACTCATATGAAGGACTGTATCTATAGTTACGTTGTTGTTGTCACTAAGTTGTATCCAACTCTTTTATCCAACTCTTCTGCGACCCAGCGGACTGCAGCCCCTCCAGGGTCCTCAGTCCGTGGGATTTTCCAGGCAAGAATACTGGAGTGGGTTGCCATTTCCTTCTCCAGGGGATCTTCCCAGCCCAGGGACTGAACTCATGTCTCCTGCATTGCAGGTGGATTCTTTACCACTGAGCCACCAGGGAAGCCCGTAGTTACATTAGAAAGGGTGAAATAGCAATGAATCTCACTTTCTATATTATGCATTTCTGTAACTTAAAAAAAAACGCAAGTACACGTGTCATTTTCAATGGCCAAGAAAAGTGTAAGGAAAAACCCCACTGACTTTCTTTCAGTAAAAGAATCTCTACTATTTTTACTGCTTTGTCCCACCCATTTCTGCCTGTGACTCATGGGAACGTGATAAGAACCATGTGAGGGTTTGTCTCCGTCTCCCTCCTGTCTAAGCTGCCCATCCTTCCCATCCCCATTCCACTCCACTGACAATCCCCATCCCTGGGGAGGGCCTCCTCCTGGTTCTCCAGCCTGTTGGTGTAAAACAGCAGAGGAAACTGCCAAAATACCCACTGAGACCAGCGATGTGAAATTAACACCTGATGGAATTTTACACAGCCCCTTTCTTTTCTTGGCTGCACCATGAGGCTGGTGGGATCTCAGCTCCCTGACCAGGAATTGAACCCAGCCCACAGCAGTGAAACCACTAAGTCCTAACCATTAGACCACCAGGGAACTCCCTACACAGCTCTTTTTTAAGAATCACTTTTTGAGTAGTATCTACTGACATGGAAAGTGTTCATGAAGTAACGTTATCTGAAAAAACGCAGAACCCCAAATTAGGTGTACAGTGCATACCTTATGCTATGGAAAATACTTAGACAGATGGCAAAGAGGAGATAGAAGAACATGTCAACAATGACTGGAATCGTGAGTGGTTTTCCCCCTTATCCTCTACACGTTTTCACTATTCCCAAACTACAATGAATAGTTCTGATCTCTGTAAGAAAAAACTATTTTGGATTGACTGGGGAAAGCTAAGCCTACGAAAAGATGTTCATCTTCACTAGGAAATGCAGAGTAAAGGGGCTTCCCTGGTGGTCCTGTGGTTAGCCACAACTAGAGAAAGCCCACGAGCAGCAACAAAGACCCAGCGCAGCCAAAAAAGAAAGGCAGGGAGAAAAAAACGCAACGTAAAAGTGAAAGGGGACGTGCATTTTCACCCATCACGTTGACAGGGATCCAGCCAAAGATGGATCCACTGAGTTGGCAGCAGCATAGAGACACATGTCACACACCAGTGGTGGGAGTGGATTTAGGTACCATTAGACAGTATTTCTTACCATTTGATTGCATCCTGCAGGTCTGTTCACATGTACACACTAAGGCAAAGGAAAGAAGTTTGGATGCGCTCTGTTCATAACAGAGAAAGACTTAGCCTAAATGCCATCAGAGGGGAAGAGGTTGGATCAACTACAGACCATCCATTCAACAGAGAAATGGCATAAATACTATGGCACCGATGTAATGAACGAAGCCCCTATATAGGCTGATATGAAACAATTTCTGTTGTTACATTAAAAAAAACCCACCGTATAAATAAATGGGTAAAGGGTGACCCTTTGGGGATACAGAGGAAAAAGCACAGCATGTGTGTTGTAAATGCAGGAGAAGTTTCTCCAAGAAGATGCATAAGACACCAGTAACACCATGAGTCCCTGGAGAGCAGATTCTTCAGGTCAGAGCTTACACACAGACTGAATGAATTCGCACTGAATAACCTTTTCTAACTCTGCCATCCTGAGCCATGAGGACGTACTACAATACTTTCCCTAACTTTTCTTTTCTTAACTAATACTTAACTAGAAATGAAATCAATGAATAAATGAAGACTGTTTAAGAGGATTCAGAAGGCAGAAGATCTTGGCCCCTGGGTATCCTCCAAGCGCCCCATGTTCAGAAGAGGGTCTGAAAGGGCAGGCTGTGATCTCGCCAAGTGCCAAGGGTACTTGCCTGAGGCAGCGTTCCACATCTGGGTCGTTCCGGCAATACTGGAGGCCTCCATGTCTCTGAGCATCCTCGGGGTTGGCAAAAGCCTGGAATACATCAGCTGAGAATTACTGTTCATGAGATGGACGGCCCAGTGGACTAGGTCTGTGGCGATGCAGTCACATACATGTCCATTCAGCAGTGTCCGTGAGCTCCTACTGTGTGCTGAGCGCTGGCGACTCATCATGAACAAGGCTGCTATGAACTAAATGCTCGTGTCGCTGCAGATTTCCTGTGTTAAAACCTAACTCCTGGTGTGATGGTGTTGAGAGGTGAGGCCTTTGGGAGGTGATGAGTTCACGAGGGTGGAGCTCTCTTGAATGAGATCAACATTCATAAAAGAGACTCCAGAGAGCTCCCTTAGCCCTTTGCGGTGTGAGGACACAGCGAAAAGACCACCATCTATGAATCAGGAAGTGGGCCCTCACCAGACACTGAACCTGCCGGTGCCCTGACCTTGGACTTTCCAGTCTCTAAAACTGTGAGAAATAAACTTTTGTTGTTGCTAGGCCACCCAGTCTCTGGTATTTTTTTATATAGCAGCGTGAAAAGAGTGAGAAAAAGGCTCCCTCATCCCTGTTCTTGGGAAGCTCACGGTGTAATGAGGGATTTGCCAATGAACCAGAAAAGATCAGGTGGTCAGAGTAAGGAAAAAGAAGACAGGGTTAGCTTTGAGAATGTTCATGGGAGATCTGGCCAAGTTTGGGAATCAGAGAAGGCTTCTCTGAGGCAGTGACAGTAAAGCTGAGACTTGAAGGATGCAGCAACATTAACCAGAAAATGGGAGGTTATAGAAACAGCATTCAAGGCATCAGGAACAGCATGTGCAAAGGCCCTGGGGTCAGAAGAAGAACATGTGTGAAGGATAAAAAACCAGCATGGCTGGAGCAGTGACAAGCAAGGGACAGAGTTCCGAGATCAAGTTGTAGGGGTCCTAGTGGCATCCTAAAAATTAGGCTTTGAACTGACAGCAGTGAAAGAGACTCCACAGGCCCCATTGAGAAACCCAGCCCCACGGGAACCAACTGCAGGTATCTGAACTTCCCTGGGTCTCAGCTTCCTCGTCTGTGAACTCCAGATCACACTGAGATCACCTACCACACGAACAGCAAGGAAGGTAAGTGGAGATGCCATGGCACGATGCCTGGCACCAGGAGGGAGCTTGAGGAATTGTCACTGCAAAGCAGGGACCCGAAGTTACACTCAGGTCGTTGAAGTCCACGCCTCTCGCTCCTGCTGCACCGTTGCCTGCACGCATGCAGCCAGCCCGCCCCACCAGCCCCTCAGCAGACTCGAATCTCTGCAGCGTGCCTTCTGCATCGCTCATCCAGTGACGGGCCCTGCTGCTTCCAGTATCTGTCCCCACCATGTTAGTCACTCAGTCGTGTCCAACACTTTGCAGCTCCACGGACTGCAGCCCACCAGGCTCCTCTGTCCATGGGATTTCCCAGGCAAGAATACTGGAGTGGGTTGCCATTCCCTTCTCCAGGGGATCTTCGTGACCCAGGGATCAAACCCAGGTCTCCTGCATTGCCAGCAGATTCTTTACCATCTGACCCAGCAGGGGAGCCCCTAGTTTGTCCCCAAGTGCTTGCTTTTTTTCTCCCCATCCTGTCCGATGGGTCTGGCCCTCTTCACCCTGGAGATGAATGCAGTGTCTGTCATGATCAAGAGCCCCCCCAACAGGAATTCCTCTTTGCTGGCCCTTAAGTCACAGAATCACTGATTCTGATGGCCCTGCATGCAGTCTGTGGGCCTGTGACACCTTTCACGGGGTCTTGGCATTCAGTGGGCACCTGTCCTAGGTGCCCACAGTCCACGAGGCTGCTCACCCCTGAAGACAGCATGGATACACGTTGGCCAGGCCAGGAGCCACGGCAGTGCAGGCATTGGAAGCAGAAGCACTGCCTCCAGCAGGGACCAGGGAGCAGGGTGGGCAGGCCTTGGGATGTACTGCCCTCCAGGAGACCTAGGTCCGGTCATGTTAATTCCAATTGTTAATAAGTAATGAAGACTAACAATGGTGGGGGCATTTGCTCAGTGCCAGGTGCTGAACTCTCCTGGTACTGTGTGACTACCCTGAAGTTTACAAATGAGGAAATCAAGCTCTCAGACTTGCCCACGGTCCCCAGGCTAATGGGTGGAGGAGCCAGAGCATCCCCGAGTCACCTCCCCACGGGGTAGTTCCCCCAGCTCCTCCCTGGCTACCTGAACACAGGGAGCAGGAATGAGAGGGAAATTCACAGGGTTGGGAGAACCCGGGAACAGCCCAGAATGGAGGTTTCCTTCTGCCACACCCTACTGACCCGACAGAAAGGCACCCCAACAGGTTTGACTCTTCCTTCCCTAATCCACGTGAAAAGAAAGCTCTGTGTGCAGCATGGCCCTGGGATAATGCCATCCCCTCATGGCAGGGTGTGGGCTCCGGAGCTGGGCACCTGGATCCAAACCCTGCCATCACAGGCAACGTCATCGGTCAGAGCCCACGTTTCTGGTGTGGGTCAGAAGTTGAATACCGCCCCCTCCTCCCCACCAGGATGGGGATTAACGCTCACTCCAAGAAGGACCCAGTTAGTCTGTGAGAAAGACTCCGTGAGGCTTTCCCAGCGTATGGGGTGGGTACAGGGCAGGGAGAGGTCAGGATGACCAGTGTGTCTCTCTCTGCTCCAGGAGTTTCTTCACCTGGGAAGCTGACCTGCCTTGTGTCCCGTCTGTACCTCTTGAGACTCGGGGCTGAGCAAGACCACCCCCTCTCCACCGTCCACCTTCAGGACGATGTCCGATCCAGCCTCGACTTGCCTTTGAGCTGGGCAAAGGGGCAGGGCCGGGGACATCTCCTCTCTGAAATATCTGGTGGATAATCAACTATCCCTCGCGGCGCTCAGGATGGCTGGCGAACTTGGCCGGAAGGTTTCCGCGGGCTCTGGCCTCCCGCCCAGTGGCTCCTCGAGCCCCGCCTCACCCCACACCCGCTCAGATCTTGGCGTCAATCTTTATTGTTGTTTTGGCTCCGGGACTCAGATCGGTGGGGGAAATTCCTCTCGAACTCCGGGGGACCCTGGCCCGAGATCCGCCGTGCGAAGGCTGCGGTGGGTTTGGGAGCGACCTCGCCGGGGGCCAGTCGGGAATTTCCACTGAAAGGTTTCTCGGGGCTCCTGTTGGGTCGGTTTCCATCCCACCCATATATCAGCTCTCTGGTGCGGGAAACCGCCGGGTCAGAGGGAGGCTGAGCCCCCCTGCAAACTCAAGTGGGACTTGGGAATCTGGCTGTGCCGAGAACTTACCTGGGACACAGCAAGCGGGTAAAACGCTTTTAAAACACCAGGCCGATGCTCGCTTAGGCGGCGCCAATACTGAGACGGGCGCGCTACCAAGGTGAGCACGGCCCCTGCGCAAGGAGAACGTGCAAATTCGAATGAAAACAAAACAACCAGGGGACCAGGACGTGCGGGCCACAGAGGAGCCATCCCACAGGGCTGGGAGGGGCAGGTCGTTCCCAGCCCGCTCCCGCACACTCCGGGGGCCGGGTCCCCGACTCCAGCCTTCCCGGCGGCTGCGGGAGACGTGAGCGCACGCACGCAGGACTGGGGGTCCCCGAGAGAAGCACCTACCTTCTTCCGCAGCCTCACTTGGCCGGTGATGACGGCCACCACGTACATTTTGATGACCAGCAGCGCGCTGCAGAGCAGGAAGGCGGGGAGCACCTGGCCGTTCATCAGCTCCAGGCCGGAGGGCGGCATCTCGGTGGCGGCGGCGGCGGCGGCGGCGGCGGCGGCGGCTAGGGAAAGAGAGCTCGGCGCGTGTGTCTCCTGGAGCAAGGAGGGGAGGGGAGAGGAGAGCGCAGGGAGGCTTGTCTGTACTCTGCACCCGCCCACTCCCAGCCAAAGGCTCTTGGGTTTTGGAAGAAGCAGTCACCGTGGGGGGTTTGTGGGTGAGGGGTGTCCCTACTGGGCCTCTAGCCCCGCCCCACCCCTCCAGGGCAAATCCTTAAACGCTTTCTAGTCTGTTTCCTCCATCTAGGAATTGGAGGGTTGTGTGGCCCTTCCTGCCTGCCAGGGGGTGCAACAAAGCCAGGAGCGTGCCCTGACCTCCACGGGGTGGTAGATTCACTAACCCGGGCTTCCCTGAGGGTCACGGCAGGGAGTGGGCTTGAGATCCGAACTCTCTGCTCCCACGTTCAGCCTGGACACTTGAACCACAGCCTAAGGACACTAATATGACTTTGTTGAATAGTGTGCCCCTCCCCACCTCTCCCCACTCCCAATGATGTCCAATCTCCATCCTCAGAGCGGGTGTGTATGTTAGAGAACATGGCCAAGGGGCTTTGCAGGGAGTAAGATAAGGTCCTAAAATGGGGAGATTTTCCTGGATTCTCCGTGAATCCAGTTGAATCAGAAGAGTCCTCCTGTGCTTCCCTGGTGGCTCAGTGGTAAAGAATCCACCTGCCAATGCAAGAGACACGGGTTGGATCCCTCATTCAGGAAGATCCCACATGCTGTGGAGCAACTAAGCCCATGCCCCACAACTACTGAGCCTGTGCTCCAGAGCCTGTGCTCCCCAAGAAGAGAAGCCCACACACTGCAACTAGAGAGGAGCCCCAGCTCGAGAAAAGCCTGCTCAACAGTGAAGACTCAGCACAGCCAAAAATGAAAATAAATCAATAAAAAGAAGTGTCCTCCTAAAAGAGAGGCCATAGAATTAGGGGAGAAAGCTGTGAAGACAGAAGCAGAGGTCAGAGGAGAGAAGATACTCCACTGCTAGCCTCAAAGGTGAAGGGAAGACGAGCCAGAGAACGCAGCCTCTAGGAGCTGGACAAGACTGGGAGAAAAAGTCTCCCCCGGAGCTTCTAGAAGGAACCAGCCTTGTGGATACCGTAACTGTAGCCTACCGAGATTGATTTTGGGCCTTTGGCCTCCAGACTGTGAGATAACACATGTGTGTTGTTTTATGCCACTAAATTTCAGGTAATTTATCACAGGAGCCATAGGAAACTAGCGTACTCTTCTACTGTCTTCTAGTATCATTTTAGTTTTCCAGGAAATTCCCAGGCAAACAGTTTGATTGTTCATTACAGGAACTTCTCAAAAGATCCGTCAGCTCTTCAGTGATGATCAACAGATTGTGAGCCCTTTGAATTTCTTGCTTCAAAATCCTCACCCAGCTGTGTCCTCCCCTCCCCATAGCCCCCTCCCCAGGTGTGCGGTGGGACCTTGGCAAAGGCAGTGATCTTGTCACTGTAGTTTTACCAATGTGGCTTGCTTTGCTAGGGGGCTTCTCGATGACTCAGCAGGTGAAGAATCTGCCTGCAGTGCAGGAGACACAGCAGACTTGGGTTTGATCCCTGGATCGGGAAGATCCCTGGAGGAGGAAATGGCAACACACTCCAATATTCTTGCCTGAAAAATACCATGGACAGAAGAGCCCTGCGGGCTACATAGTCCATTGCATCACAAAGAGTTGGACATGCCTAAGCACCAGCATGAGACCCTGGGGAAGTGCGGAAGATGGAAAAGTTAGTTTCTGGCGCCCATTCTGACCTTGGACCTGCCCGGAAGGACAGCAGTGTCAGTCTGGTTACCCTAAAACTGGGTTCCCCCTTGGTGGGTGTTGAGTCAAAAGACATACCGAGCCAAAGATCAGGAGAAGGAAGGATTTACTTCTTGCAGCAAGTAAGAAGAACACTGGGTATCTTTCTGCAATCAGTGTCTCCCCAGCAGCACAACTGGGGAAGTTTTAAGCTGAGGGTATATGCGTATTCATAGAGTGACTTGAGCAGAGGACAATTCATCAGAGAATCATGGCAAAGGTTGACAGAGTCCAAGCTTTGAAAGTGAAAGTGAAGTTGCTCAGCCGTGTCCAACTCTTTGTGACCCCATGGACTGTAGCCTACCAGGCTCCTCCATCCATGGGATTTTCCAGGCAAGAATACTGGAGTGGGTTGCCATTTCCTTCTCCAGGAGATCTTCCCGACCCAGAGTTTGAACCCAGGTCTTGAGCATTGTAGGCAGACACTTTACCGTCTGAGCCACCAGGGAAGTCCAAGCTTTCAGTTCAGTTCAGTTCAGTCGCTCAGTCGTGTCCAACTCTTTGTGACCCCATGAATTGCAGCACGCCAGGCCTCCCTGTCCATCACCAACTCCCGGAGTTTACCCAAACTCATATCCATTGAGTCGGTGATGCCATCCAGCCATCTCATCCTCTGTCATCCCCTTCTCCTCTGCCCCCAATCCCTCCCAGCATCAGAGTCTTTTCCAATGAGTCAACTCTTCACTTGAGGTGGCCAAAGTATTGGAGTTTCAGCTTCAGTATCAGTCCTTTCAATGAACACCCAGGACTGATCTCCTGTAGAATGGACTGGTTGGATCTCCTTGCAGTCCAAGGGACTCTCAAGAGTCTTCTCCAACACTACAGTTCAAAAGCATCAATTCTTCGGCGCTCAGCTTTCTTCACAGTCCAACTCTCACATGCATACATGACCACTGGAAAAACCATAGCCTTGACTAGACGGACCTTTGTTGGCAAAGTAATGTCTCTGCTTTTGAATATGCTATCTAGGTTGGTCATAACTTTCCTTCCAAGGAGTAAGCATCTTTTAATTTCATGGCTGCAGTCACCAGCTGCAGTGATTTTGGAGCCCCAAAAAATAAAGCCTGACACTGTTTCCATTGTTTCCCCATCTATTTCCCATGAAGTGGTGGGACCGGATGCCGTGATCTTAGTTTTCTGAATATTGAGCTTTAAACCAACTTTTTCACTCTCCTCTTTCACCTTCATCAAGAGGCTTTTTAGTTCCTCTTCACTTTCTGCCATAAGGGTGGTGTCATCTGCATATCTGAGGTTATTGATATTTCTCCTGGCAATCTTGATTCCAGCTTGTGCTTCTTCCAGCCCAGCGTTTCTCATGATGTACTCTGCATTTAAGTTAAATAAGCAGGGTGAAAATATACAGCCTTGACGTACTCCTTTTCCTATTTGGAACCAGTCTGTTGTTCCATGTCCAGTTCTAACTGTTGCTTCCTGACCTGCATATAGGTTTCTCAAGAGACAGGTCAGGTGGTCTGGTATTCCCATCTCTTGAAGAATTTTCCACAGTTTGTTGTGATCCACACAGTCAAAGGCTTTGGCATAGTCAAGAAAGCAGAAATAGATGTTTTCCTGGAACTCTCTTGCTTTTTCAATGATTCAGCGGATGTTGGCAATTTGATCTCTGGTTCCTCTGTTTTTTCTAAAACCAGCTTGAACATCTGGAAGTTCACGGTTCATGTATTGCTGAAGACTGGCTTGGAGCATTACTTTACTAGCATGTGAGATGAGTGCAATTGTGTGGTAGTTTGAGCATTCTTTGGCATTGCCTTTCTTTGGGATTGGAATGAAAACTGACCTTTTCCAGTCCTGTGGCCACTGCTGAGTTTTCCAAATGTGCTGGCATATTGAGTGCAGCACTTTCACACCATCATCTTTCAGGATTTGAAATAGCTCAACTGGAATTCCATCACCTCCACTAGCTTTGTTCATAGTGATGTTTTCTAAGGCCAACTTCACTTCACATTCCAGGATGTCTGGCTCCAGGTGAGTGATCACACCACCGTGATTATCTGGGTAGTTGATTAAAATTCCAAGGCTCAGAAAATGTTATTATCATTCCCCAGGTTTTGGTTGATCTGGGAGCCAAGCATGTAAGGAGGCTTTAAATTCAGAAAAATGCCTAGGAAGGTGCTTCAGGCTAATTTTTATCATGGAAACTTTACATGGGAGTTTTTACAACTCCTCCTGCCTGATAGCAGTTTGTTCTTTGGTTCCCTTAATCTCATTATTACTGGGACCCGTTCAAGGACTAGCACTGTGGCCAGGCTTAGATCACAAAATGGCTTAGGTCAAAATGGCTTCTCTTGTGTCCAAAAAACCATATACGGTTCTTTTCTTCTGGGGACCCCCTACCCTATCTTACAGCCTAGCCTGTACTCCAAAGCAGCAGAGACCAAGGAAAGACTTGAGCAGAGGGCAAAGACGCTGGCCGTGGACTCTGAAGCCAGATTCAGCTGGGCTCGAATCCCAGAGCCAGCCCTCAGTGACAGCTGTGTAGCTTTGGGCAGGCAGCTGCCCTCTCTGAACCCATTTATTCAACTGTAAAATTCAGCCAACAGTCAGTCACTCCCCACAGTAGTTGTGGGAACAAAGAGGAGTTATGTCTGATTATTAAGCACCTGGTACATAATTGACCCTCCATCAGTTGGAGCCTCTGAGCCTTGGTTTCCTCATCAAGATGGGGATAATGATGGCTAGCCAGCAAGGTTCAGAGTCAGACACGACTGAAGTGACTTAGCAGCAGCAGCAGCAGCTAGCAAGGTTGCTGGGAGGGAGACGCTTGGAAAATGCCCACTCTTGCTGCAGGGAACAGTGGGTTGGAGGGGTCGGGGAGGGGAGGGGAGGGGCTGGCTTCTTGTCCATTTATATGTGCCAAGCCTCCCTTTATCTGGACAAAAGATGTGTTTGACACCCATGTCACTGGAGCATGGGGCTGCGGACAGATTGTCCTAGCCTCATGAGATAAATGATAGAACGCAATCAAGGACCATCACAGAAAGCAATGGATGTCCTGAAACATGTTTTATCTCTGACAGGAGACTGGGAGGAACTGTGCTAACTTGCTCCTTGTTGATGTTTTGTCTGAGAACAGAGGCTGCCCACCTCTCTTGCCATCAATTCAGGGAAACCACTGGAGGGGGCTGTCTCCCTCGTCCAAAAGCTCTGTTATAGGGCAGGGGTCTTTCTCTGCACCACCCCTGAACTGTGGGCTGGAGACAGCCAAGGGGGGACCCTCATGTTCATCCCTCCTTGGGCCAAGGGGCCTGCTTGGTCTTCTAAAATAGCTAGGTAGAAACCTCATCAGCAGAGGCAGGGAAAACCAGGGTGGACAAAGATTACCTACTGTTACCTGTAGCCGAAAATAAGAGGGACTTTGTGGGGGAGGCCCTTCTGACCCACGTGTGTGACTTCACGGTAGGAATCTTTTCCTCATCGTCTGCTGACATGAACCAGCTAAGCCAGGGCCCAGTAAGGACAACAAACCCTTCTCTGATCTTCTTTCAAGAATTTCCCTAAAGCCTCCCTCAGTCGGCGGAGCTGCCTGCTGTTGTTTTTGGTGGTGGTGTTAATTTTCTCTGAGCTCCAGTTACATTCTTTGCCTATAAAATGGGATCCGTGCCCCTCCCCCCTCCACTCCTTGCAGGGGGCGTGGTGGGGGGGGCGGTGCTGGGCGGAGAGCAGGAGGTGAGAGTGTGCACCATGGGCCTGGCCCCAAGGCCCCCAAAAATACAGGGGTGAATGCACAAAAATGAGGGCAAGAGAAGGCCCTGAGCCACCCCGGGAAGAGGCCTGCCACCTGGGCTTTGTAAATGTTTGGTCTTGTCCGGGTAGTAGTTCCACAGGTGACTATATACCTAAAAATTCACCACGGTATAGTCAAAATGTGTTACATTGCTGTTTAAAAAGAAAAAAAAAAAAGCTACAAACGTTTCCCCGTCCCAAGTCTAGAGCCCTGAGCAGAGAGCAGCTGCTGTGTGCCAGCCTTCTTCCAGCTCACTCTCCTCGGCATTTCCCGAGGATCAGAGACCAAGTTCTTCCCGCTGTTTCAATTGTCTGTGACTTCAGAAGAGGCTTAGAGAGACGAGGAAGTGGCCCCACCTCAGTTCCTGACCTCGGTCATTATTACTGGGGTTTTCTCCAGCCAGGGATGGGGAAACGCAGTGATTAAAAAAAAAAAAATAGACTGTCTCAGCATCATGCTTTCTCAGAGAAGCAATGTTTGCGAAATGTGGTATGTGGTCAACGGGAGAAGCAAACCTGGATGAGTGAATGCTTTCAGATGGCTCTGCAGCCCCTCCTGGGGCAGAGGCCACCAGGTGGGAACCTTGAGCTCCCCTTGAGATGAGCAATTCAAGGAAGGGCTGTTGCTTTTCATCTGCCAGCTCACCTCTCCTATCTGCCTTCCTCTAGGAAATCACAACCTTCCTTTCATCTCCTTGCACCCCATGGGGTAGCCATGTGACCCAGACCAGCCAATCACAATGTTTTTAGCATTTGGGCACTGAGATTGGTTCAAGCAGAGCCAATCAGAAACGTTCTCTGGGAGTTTATATTCCCACACTGATAAAGAAATCCCTCTAGGCTCCAGGTTTGGGGTTGGGGTGGGGCGGCTGTGGTAGTGGTGGCCTGATGCTTCGTGCAGCCGTTCACTTTCCCACTGTCCCTGCATGGTGCAGGCTGTTATTCTCAAGGAAACAAAGAGGCTCCAATCTCTGACTCATCCAGCCTAGGAGTCTAGGCGTTTCCTTTTTAGCTTCAATAAAACATCACTCAAATCACATCCCTCCTCTGCTCCAAACTCTGCAGTGGTGCCCATCTCACTCAGAATAAACGCCAAAGTTTGAACAACAGCGCATGGCCCTAGCCCATCTGGTCCCCATCTGGTTTTCTATGAACTCCCTTCTTACTCCTTCCTCTCCTCATTCATTCAGTTCGGTCACACTGCCCTCCTTGCTGGTCCTCAAATATAGGCCTGACACTGTCCTTTCTCTGATCCCTCTGCCTGGAATTCTCTCCTCCCAGGCATCCATTGCATTGACAACTCACCTTCAAGTCTTTGCTCAAGTCTCACCTTCCCAATCCCTTTCAATCAGTTTTGAAGCCTGTCTCCACCCCCAGCTTTCCTGATGCCATTTCCCTATCTCCACTTTTTCTTTTCTTAACACATATCACTCAAAGACAGATCAGATAACTTATTTAGTATCCTTACCCAGCAATTCATTCCAGTATTCTTGCCTGGGAAATCCCCTGGACAGAGGAGCCTGGCAAGCTACAGTCCATGGGGTCACCAAAGTGTCAGACACCACTTAGTGACTAAAATGCTCTAATACCTGGCTTTCTTGGGGAGGGGTATCTCTTTTGTTTACTAATGAACCACCAGCATCAGTCCCACGCCTGACATGTAGACACCACTGTTACCTGTTGAACGGAATTGAACTGAAGTAAGGCAATGGCACCCCACTCCAGTACTCTTGCCTGGGAACTCTCATGGACAGAGGAGCCTGGTAGGCTGCAGTCCATGGGGTCCCAAAGAGTCGGACCCGACTGAGCAACTTCACTTTCACTTTTCATTTTCATGCATTAGAGAAGGAAATGGCGACCCACTCCAGTGTTCTTGCCTGGAGAATCCCAGGGATGGCGGAGCCTGGTGGGCTGCCATCTATGGGGTCCCACAGAGTTGGACACAACTGAAGCAACTTAGCACGCATGCATGCAAGCTAATTTGATTTGGATATCTTTATAAATATATCAGAATATGAATCTAGTCCAAAATAAGTAAAGTCCCAGAGTTTAGTTCTGCATTCCAACTCCCATCTGCTTACTTCTTGGAATTCCCCTGCAGCGAGCCTGGCTGTCTCTCCTGCCTGCCAAGCAAAGAGTACAGGAAGAGAACTGGGTGTCTCTGAGTGGGACTGGCTGCCAGGCAGGTTGGGACCAGAACAAGATTGCCCCAGGACACCTATCTTTGATAACTATTCAGTTAGGGCTGGAAAAGAAAATGTGACTTCAAATTTGGATAGTTGGCATGCTGACAACACAAACACTCATCCAGCAGTGTAGAAATATAGAAGCTGACCTTTATTGACAAGGATAAATGGTTAAGCTCGGAAGCCACCCATCAGTGAACCAGGCTGATCTGGGGCTTCTATGACAAACCTAGACAGAATATTAAAAAAGCAGAGACATCACATTGCCAACAAAGGTCCATATAGTCAAAGCTGTGTGGATCACAGTAAACTGTGGAAAATTCTGAAAGAGATGGGAATACCAGACCACCTGACCTGCCTCTTGAGAAATTTGTTTGTTTGTTTGTTTTTTGAGAAATTTGTATGCAAGTCAGGAAACAACAGTTAGAACTGGACATGGAAAAACAGACTGGTTCCAAATAGGAAAAGGAGTATGTCAAGGCTGTGTATTGTCACCCTGCTTATTTAACTTAAATGCAGAGTACATCATGAGAAATGCTGGGCTGGAAGAAACACAAGCTGGAATCAAGATTGCCGGGAGAAATATCAATAACCTCAGATATGCAGATGGCACCACCCTTATGGAAGAAAGGGAAGAGGAATTAAAAAGCCTCTTGATGAAGGTGAAAGAGGAGAGTGAAAAAATTGGCTTAAAACTCAACATTCAGAAAACGAAGATCATGGCATCTGGTCCCATCACTTCATGGGAAATAGATGGGGAAACAGTGTCAGACTTTATTTTTTTGGGCTCCAAAATCACTGCAGATGGTGATTGCAGCCATGAAATTAAAAGATGCTTACTCCTTGGAAGAAAAGTTATGACCAACCTAGATCAGATCAGATCAGTCACTCAGTCGTGTCTGACTCTTTGCGACCCCATGAATCTCAGCACGCCAGGCCTCCCTGTCCATCACCAACTCCCGGAGTTCACTCAGACTCATGTCCATCGAGTCAGTGATGCCATCCAGCCATCTCATCCTCTGTCGTCCCCTTCTCCGACATTACTTTGCCAACAAAGGTCCGTCTAGTCAAGGCTATGGTTTTTCCAGTGGTCATGTATGGATGTGAGAGTTGGACTGTGAAGAAAGCTGAGCGCTGAAGAATTGATGCCTTTGAACTGTGGTGTTGGAGAAGACTCTTGAGAGTTCCTTGGACTGCAAGGAGATCCAACCAGTCCATTCTGAAGGAGATCAGCCCTGGGATTTCTTTGGAAGGAATGATGCTAAAGCTGAAACTCCAGTACTTTGGCCACCTCATGCAAAGAGTTGACTCATTGGAAAAGACTCTGATGCTGGGAGGATTGGGGCAGGAGGAGAAGGGGACGACAGAGGATGAGATGGCTGGATGGCATCACTGACTCGATGGACGTGAGTCTGAGTGAACTCCGGGAGTTGGTGAAGGACAGGGAGGCCTGGCGTGCTGCAATTCATGGGGTCGCAAAGAGTCGGACATGACTGAGCGACTGAACTGAACTGAACTGAACTGATGGTTTTTCCAGTAGTCATGTACAGATGTGAGAGTTGGACCATTAAGAAGGCTGAGTGCCAAAGAATTGATGCTTTCCAACTGTGGTGCTGGAAAAGACTCTTGAGAGTCCCTTGGACGGCAAAGAGATCGTACCCGTCAATCCTAAAGGAAATCAACCCTGAATATTCACTGGAAGAACTGATGCCGAAGTTGAAGCTCCAATACTTTAGCCATCTGATGCAAAGAGCTAACTCATTGGAAAAGACCCTGATGCTGGGAAAGATTGAAGGCAGGAGGAGGAGGAGCAAACAGAGGATGAGATGGTTGGATGGCAACACTGACTCAGTGGACATGAGTTTTAGCAAACTCCAGGACATAGTGGAGGACAGAGAAGCCCGGCATCCTGCAGTCCATGGAGTCGCAAAGAGTTGGACAGGACTTAGCTATTGAACGACAACAGTTGGCACTACTGATAAAGAACCCACCTTCCAATGCAAGAGATGAGAGAGATCCCCTGGAGGGGGGCATGGCAACCCACTCCAGTATTCTTGCCTGAAGAAGCCCATGGACAGAGGAGCCTGGTGGGCTATGGTCCACAGGGTCATAAAGACTCATACATGACTGAAGTAATTTAGCATGCGTGCATGCCAAGCTCTCTGTCTAGGCTCCTGAGTCCAGCCTGACCCTGAAACCCATTCTTGAGATAACCTTCAGGGATGATGCCATCCCACTAAGGACCAGAGTCAGATGGGATGATGGCCCCAGGGTCACTGCAGCATTGCCCTCACACCCGACACAGGGCTAATCACAGACGTCATGATATTCAACCTTCCTGAGAAGAGATGACTGTTAGACCCACTTTTGAGATGCGGGGCTCAGATGGAAGCTGTACTTGCCCCGGGTCCTACAGCTGGGCTTTGGTCCAGGAGGACATTCTTTTAATTGATTTACTTATTTATGGCTGCATTGGGTCTTCGTTGCTTTGCACGGGCTTTCTCTAGTTGCGGTGAGCAGGGGCCGCTCTTCGTTGCTGTGTGTGGGCTTCTCGTCGCTGTGGCTTCTCTCGTTGTGGAGCACAGGCTCTAGGCATGCAGACTTCAGTAGCTTCAGCCTGTGGGCTCAGTAGTTGTGGCCCATGCGTTTAGCTGCTGCACGGCATGTGGCATCTTCCCGGACCAGGGATTGAACCCGTGTCCCCTGCATTGACAGGTGGAGTGTCATCTACTGCCCCACCAGGGAAGTCCAAGGTGGACATTCTTGTCACAGAGTCCGTGCTGTTCTACCAGGCCCACAGGAGCTGGTACGTGGCAGGCACTCAAGAGGCAGCAACCTTTACTGTGTAATTTTAAATTATTTTTGGCCCCACCATGTGGCCTGAGGATTCTTAGTTCTCTAACCAGGGATTGAACCCTCACCCTTTACCATAGAAGCATGGAGTCTTAACCACTGGACCACTAGGGAAGCCCTCTTTTATTAATCAATTTTTTTAACTTTTAAATAATTTAATGTGTAATATAAGGTCCTTTCCACTGTCTCCAAGCTTCTCCACATCAGGAAACTCTTCCTAATGAGAAATAGCAGGATTGCTCAGATGTAAAGCCCAGTGACTATCCAGAAAAGACTGGATAGTCACGCAATGGGATATTATTCAGCCATTAAAGGGAATGGCATACTGACAGACTACAGTTCGGATGAACCTGAAAAACATCAAGATGAGAGAAAGGAGCCAGACACAGAAATCCACCTACTGTATGATTCTCTGGCTAGGTGTCAACTACAAATTGGCACTTACCAAGAGCATTGCCAATGACTGAACCACAAAGGCATTTGCCATCTGCCTCTATGGAAATTGAACCCCATGCTGCTATAGGTGTTGACCTTCAACAGTCCCTGAGGGAGTTCAGGGTGGAGCGAGGCACTCCATGCTCCAGGGAATCTGGTGGGACAGATCTTTAGATAGTTGGATGTTTTTAGGAACAGATTTTATGATCTCAATCCTTGCATCTCCTCATATCCTAGAGAAGCACTGAATCCCTTCATGGTGACATCAGATCCTCATGACTAACAAAAACCTTTTGTAAAATGAGTGCTTCATGGCACTGAACTCCCCCTTCACCAAACCCTTCAGTTCAGTTTAGTTCAGTCGCTCAGTCGTGTCCAACTCTGCAACCCCACAGACTGGAGCACTGCAGGCCTCCCTGTCTATCACCACTCTCGGAGTTTACTCAAACTCATGTCCATTGAGTCAGTGATGCCATCCAACCATCTCATCCTCTATCGTTCCCTCCTCCTCCCACTTTCAATCCTTCCCAGCATCAGAGTCTTTTCAAATGAGTCAGCTCTTTGCATCAGGTGGCCAAAGTATTGGAGTTTCAGCTTCAACATCAGTCCTTCCAATGAATATTCAGGACTTATTACCTTTTGGATGGACTGGTTGGATGTCCTTGCAGTCCAAGGGACTCTCAAGAGTCTTCTCCAACACAGTTCAAAAACATCAATTCTTCGGTGCTCAGCTTTCTTTATAGTCCAACTCTCACATCCATACATGACTACTGGAAAAACCATAGCCTTGACTAGATGGACATTTGTTGGCAAAGTACTGTCTCTGCTTTTTAATATGCTGCCTAGATTGGTCATAACTTTTCTTCCAAGGAGTAAGCGTCTTTTAATTTCATGGTTGCAGCCACCATCTGCAGTGATTTTGGAGTCCAAAAAAATAAAGTCTGTCACTGTTTCCACTGTTTCCCCATCTATTTGCCATGAAGTGATGGGACCAGATGCCACGTTCTTAGTTTTATGAATGTTGACTTTTAAGCCAACTTTTTCACTCTTTCACTTTTATCAAGAGGCTCTTTAGTTCTTCTTCGATTTCTGCCACAAGCGTGGTATCATTTGCATATCTGAGGTTATTAATATTTTTCCTGGCCATCTTGATTCCAGCTTGTGCTTCATCCAGCCCAGCGTTTCTCATGATGTAGTCTGCATAGAAGTTAAATAAGCAGGGTGACAGTATACAGCCTTAATGTACTCCTTTTCCTATTTGGAACCAGTCTGTGGTTCCATGTCCAGTTCTAACGGTTGCTTTCTGATTTCTCAGGAGGCAGGTAAGGTGGTCTGGTATTCCCATCTCTTTCAGAATTTTCAACAGTTTGTTGTGATCTACACAGTCAAAGGCTTTGGCATAGTCAATAGAGCAGAAGTAGATGTTTTTCTGGAACTTGCTTGCTTTTTCGATGATCCAACGGATGTTGGCAATTTGATCTCTGGTTCCTCTGCCTTTTCTAAATCCAGCTTGAACATCTGGAAGTTCACAGTTCACATACTGCTTCTGTTAGGTCCATACCATTACCAAAACCTTATATATTGACTTTTCCCCACTGCCGCTTTGGAGCTGTCTCTCGGAGCTATCTGAGATGCTGCCTCCTGGGCTGCAGTCCTCATTTTGCCCCAAATAAAACTTAACTCACAACTCTTAAGTTATACATCTTTTTTTTTTTTTTACATCTTTTTTTTTTTTAAGTTGGCATAAGCAATATCCAGAAGAGGCAAATCCAGAGACAGAAAACAGATGGTGGCCAGGGGGCAGTGGAGCGGGGCATGGGAGTGATGGTTTGATGCATACACAGTGTCCTTGGGGGAAGATGAAAATGTTTCAGAGAGGGTTGGTGGTGATGGGTGCACAACAATATGAACACACTTGATGTCCCTGAATTGTACACTTTAAAATGGCTAATTTTCCACGAAAAAGAAAAGCCAAGGTGGCCGTCTTGTTCGTGGCTGTATTTGCACACCTAGAGCAGCATCTGCATAGAGCTGTGCTGGGTCAGCATTTGTCAGGAGACGGACTGCCTGCCTGTGTGCACGAGAGGCTGGTGAGTTGCTGGGGCTGGCCGTGGCTCCCGTCCTGGTCTGTCTCTGGGGAGGGAAACGCCCTCCCAGCTCTTCCGAGCTCTGACCCAGCGTGTCCTGGATGGACCCCATCTGCTGCTCCTGGGCTCCGGGCCTCAGATCCCGGCACTGATGCAGTCAGGCAGGATCAGCAGTTCCTGGAAACAGCTTGGGGACATGACATAGCCTAGAGGAGCGGGCGGAGTGAGTAGGAGAGAGGAGAAATGTTTGTCTCAGCACGAACCACGGCCAAGACTTTTCCAGGGAAGCGGCAGTCAGCCCGAGCGTGGAATCCAGGCAGAGGCTCCGGAATCAGCCAGGGTTGAGGCCCCTCCCTGTCCGGGGTGCTCGCATTGAGCGGAACATGCCAGCCTGCTCTCCCACGCACGCCACCCACCGATGCTGTTTTCCTGTGTCCGGCTCTCAGACACATCGGGAGCCCATTTCATGGGAGGCCCTGGAGGGGCTCTTGTACATTCCTGAGATCGTGTTCAGCGTGCGATGGCTCAGGGGACAGCTGGCTAAGGTTTTCAAAGGCAGGAACGATGGGAACACCCCCACCTCCCACTTCTTCAGCAGCCTCCAGGCCCCCAAACTTCCTCCACTCCACCAAAAAAAGCGCCAACCCCTCTCCCTCCAGGACAAAGACAGTCTTTTATGACTGTAGGCTTCTAAACTAATCCTCCAAATATGCCAGATGCCGAAACTGTCCAGGGGGCAAAGAGGTCACTTCCTGCTTTAGCTCTGGTGCAAGGGTCATTTCTGCAAGTCCCGGTTGGGCCATCTCCACTCGAACCCTGCCAGTTTGGGGAACTCACTGTCTTCCAGTAATAATAACAAGAGCAGCAATAGCAATGGCAGCTGTTAGCCTTAGGTAACCTCCCAGGAGCCAGGCTTCCTTTCCATGCTGTACCTGTAAACCTGCCTTTTGTTTTATGTCTAGCGCCTCGGCCTGTGATAGGGAGCATTCTCAGGCCTGTTTCCTACATGGGAAAATGGACTCAGGGCTCAGAATGACCTTCTCTAAGACCACAGATTTGGGCAGAGATGGAAATACCCCAAGACAGAGCCCGTGCTCTCAGCCTCCAGGTAGAGCTAAGGTTTGAACTGAAGTCAGCCATTCCCATCCTGCACAACTCTCTGTTCAAAATTCTTCCTTTACACTGAGCTGGATCTGCCTTCCTGGGCCACCGAAAATAGTGCTATTCCCTTCTTCTCCCCACTGCCCTTCAGAAATTGGAGGACACACTGGGTCCATCCAAATCTCCTCTTCTGGGTGAAACAGCTGCCACCCCATCAGCTGATCCTTAGATCCCATATTTTCCAGCGGCCACGACCCAGTTCAGAAAGATTCCTCTTAGAGGGGCCATCACCCCGTGTGTCACTGAACCAACTCAGACCAGAGGGGAAAATTCTTACCCCTCGCAGCTACAGACACAGGAAGCACAGTGACCCCAAGCCGGGCTGGTTACCAAGTTTGTGGGCCCCAGTGCAAAATGAAAATGCAAAGTCTCTTGTTCAGCAGTTATTAAGAAGACAGCAGAGCAGCTAACCAAGCTCAGGACCCTGTGTGAACACACAGGACTGGCCCTGAGCTCAGGGTAACTGAGTGTGGGGTGAGAGGAGAAGGCATGTCCTAATCAAAGCCAGAGAAGGAATAACATCAGACCTTGATAGGACCTTTCTGGAGGCCAGCATCTTATTATAAATAAAAACACAAACAGTAATTGTTGCTGTTTGTTGTTCAGTTGCTACGTCACATATGACTCTTTGCAACCCCATAGACTGTAGCATGCCAGGCTCCTCTGTCCTCCACTATCTCCTAGAGTTTGCTCAAATTCATACCCATCGAGTTGGTGATGCTGTCTTACCATCTCATCCTCTGTTGCCACCTTCTCCACCTGCCCTCAATTTTCCCCAGCATCAGGGTTTTTTCTAGTGATTCGGCTCTTCGCATCAGGTGACCAAAGTATTGCAGCTTCAGGGTAACTCTAAGAGCTAATGAGAGGTCTGACAACAATCTTTTGGAGCAAATACTCATAACACCAAAATTTCCAATTTTCATAGAAGATTCCTGAGGTTCCAGGGAGAAAAACAGCAATAGTAACAGGATCACAAGTGGAGAATTCAGATCCTGATCCACAGAGTTGCAGACCCATGCTGTGAACCCCTTTGCAGTCCAGCCTCTACAAAGACAGAGGTTAACATGTCTGTAGGGTGTTGAATAATGTCCCCAGAAAACATATGTCTGAGTCCTAACCCACAGCACCTGTGAATGTGCCCTTATTTGGAAACGGGGTCTGTATTAGGGTTTTCCAGAGAAACAAAATCAAACACAAAATCAGGGACTTCCCTGGTGGTCCAGTGGTTAAGAATCCGCCTTCCAACCCAGGTGACACAGATTCAATCCCTGGCCAGGGAACTAAGATCCCACAAACTGCAGGGCAACTAAGCCTGAGTGCCAGAAGTACTGAGTCTGAGTGCTACAGTAAAGATCAGACACCTCTCCCCCCCAAAAAATCAATCATCAATCAAATCATTTATATGTATGTGTGTGTGTGTGTGTGTGTGTGTATATACACAGAGAGAGAGGAGAGATTATATGACTATATAACTATATAGATATAATCTAAGTGGCTTCAGTTGTGTCTGACTCTTTGTGACTTTATGGACTGTAGCCCGCCAGGCTTCTCTGTCCATGGGATTCTCCAGGCAAGCATACTGGAGTGGTTGCCATTTCCTTCTCCAGGGGATCTTTCCAACCCAGGGATCAAACCCGAGTCTCCTGAGTCTCCTGCACTGGCAGGCAGGTTCTTTACCACTAGCACCACCTGGGTATCTATATATAATCCATATAGAGTTTGTCTATCTATCTATCCTCTAAAGGGATTTATTATGAGAAATTAGCTCATGTGATTACAGAGTCTGAGAAGTCCTGTCAATTGCCATCTGCAAGCTGGAGACCCGGGAAACTGGTAGCATCGTTCAGTCCAAGTCCAAAGGCCTGAGAACCAGGGGAGTCAATGGTTTAAACCTCAGCCTGAGGGCTGGGGAAGCGAGTGAGCCTGGGAGGCAGGAAAAGAAGAGTGAATCCTCGTTCAGCCCTGGTGACTGGATGGAGCCCACCTACGCTGGGGAGGGCGTCGGACTTTCCTGAATCCACTGATTCAAATGCTAATCTCATCCAGAAACATTCTCACAGACACCCTCAGAAGTAATGCTTGATCTAGGTACCCAGTGACCAGTCAAGTTGACACATTAAGGTAACCACCACAGGGTCTCTGCATACGTAATTCAGCTCACTGTTTTTCAGCGCTAAGCCGTGTCCCACTCTGTGACCCCATGGACGGCAGCACACCAGTCCTGCCGTACCTCCCCTATCCTTCACGATCACTTAGATCCTTAATTAAGTTAAGGATCTTGAAATGAAGTCATCTCAGATTTGAGGTGGACTCAACGCAATGGCTGGTGACCTTGAGAGCGAACAGAGAAGGAGACTCAGATGCAGAAGAAAGGCCATGTAGAGACAGAGGCAGAAATTGGACTGATGCAGCCACAAGCCAAGGAACACCAAGGGCTTCCAGCCGACACCTGAAGCTGGGCAAGAGGCATGAAAGAGAATCCCCCAGAGGTTACCAACCCTGCCTACACTGGGATTTCAGACCTCTGGCTTCCAGAACTACTAGAGAAAAAAATTCTGTTGTTTATATGCGGTAATTTGTCACGGCAGCCCCAAGAAACTAACAAAATGTCTTTCTGTGTTTTTAAAAGGGTTTGCATGTCCACAGGACACGTGTAACTGCTGGTTGGATCTCTAGAGAGTGCTTACTTCATGTAATCCAGCCAAAGACCAAAGATATCTTTAACCAGTACCGCCAACCTAAAAATAAATCTGCAGGCACCTTCCTGGATCCTCAGAGACCCAAGAACTGTGGATGGGAAGTGTGACTCTGGTTCAATGCCTTGTTGAACAAGGAGCCAGAGAGGACAGGTGGCTTCCTTTCCCTGGAGAAAGCTCCAAGGTCAGCACGAGGGCCAGCCATGTTCGTAAGTAACAATTTTCTAGTAACCATGTCTAAAAAAAACAAAAGAAAGAAACAGTGAAATGAATTTCAATAACTGTTTGAGTTCCCCCAGAATACTGTAATAAATCACCAGAGATTTGGTGAAGTTCAAACAACAGAAACTTAACTCTCTCAAGTTCTGGAGGCTGAAAGTCTGAAACCCAGGTGTGAGCAGGGATGAGCTCCCCCCACCCTCTAGGAGAAAATCTGTTCCTTGTCTCTTCCAGCTTCCTTGGCTTGTGGTTGCACCCCTCCCACTTACAAGGAAGGAAGCCTGGCGTGCTGCTGTCCACAGGGTTGCAAAGAGTCGGATGTGACTGAGCTACTGAACAACAACATGTGATTTCACTTAGGGTTTACCTGGCTAATCCATGATAATCTCCTTATTTGAAGATCTTCAACTGAAGACTTTCCTGGTGGTCCAGTGGTTAAGACTCCACACTTTGGGGGCATGGGTTCAATTCCTGGTCAGGGAAGTAAGATTTCATAGCCAAAAAAAATCTTTAACTGAAACACAATTGCAATAAAGACCCTTTCTCCATTACAGTAACACTTATAGATTCCAGGAGTTAAGACATAATATCTGGTCCCATCACTTCATGGGAAATAGATGGGGAAACAGTGGAAACAGTGTCAGACTTTATTTTGGGGGGCTCCAAAATCACTGCAGATGGTGATTGCAGCCATGAAATTAAAAGACGCTTACTCCTTGGAAGGAAAGTTATGACCAACCTAGATAGCATATTCAAAAGCAGAGACATTACTTTGCCAACAAAGGTCCGTCTAGTCAAGGCTATGGTTTTTCCTGTAGTTATGTATGGATGTGAGAGTTGGACTGTGAAGAAAGCTGAGCGCTGAAGAATTGATGCTTTTGAACTGTGGTGTTGGAGAAGACTCTTGAGAGTCCCTTGGACTGCAAGGAGATCCAACCAGTCCATTCTGAAGGAGATCAGCCCTGGGATTTCTTTGGAAGGAATGATGCTAAAGCTGAAGCTCCAGTACTTTGGCCACCTCATACGAAGAGCTGACTCATTGGAAAAGACTCTGATGCTGGGAGGGATTGGGGGCAGGAGGAGAAGGGGACGACAGAGGATGAGATGGCTGGATGGCATCACTGACTCGATGGACATGAGTCTGAGTGAACTCTGGGAGTTGGTGATGGACAGGGAGGCCTGGGGTGCTGCAATTCATGGGGTCGCAAAGAGTCGGACATGACTGAGCGACTGAACTGAACTGATCCTTGGGATATCATTTAGCCAACATAATATATTTTGAGCTTCCTAGTTGGCACTAGCGGTAAAGAGCCTGCCTACCAAAGCAGGAAATGCAGGTTTGATCCTTGAGTCAGAAAGATTCCCTGAAGGAGGGCATGGCAACCCACTCCAGTATTCTTGCCTGGAGAATCCCCTGGATAGAGGAGCCTGGCAGGCTACACCCTCCCACTTACAAGGAAGGAAGCCTGGAGTACTGCAGTCCATGTGATTGAAAAGAGTCGGATGCAACTGAAGTGATTTAGCACACACACAGAAATGTATTTTATTTAACCAGTAGATCCAAAATATCATTTTAACATATAATCAATATTTTTAAATTATTAATTAGATATTTAACTTTTTTTTTTCATATTCAGGTATGAATTTTACACTCATGACACATCTCAGTTTGGGCTTTTCACATTTCAGGAGCTCAGGGATCATTTCTGGTTTGAGGTTGCCATAGGGACAGTGCAGCTCTACATAAAATATTCTAGGACTTGTCTTTCTGGTTTTATTTTATTTCCTTAAGACACTTGATACAAAGGTCACAGATGTGATTAGAATCTCAAGCGAAACTCAAGCCTTTCAGTTCAGCTCCCAGGACCTGTGAATCAATCTGTCAAAGTTGCCTGTGAGGTATGGGCCCAAATAGGGGTTGATTTCGAGCAAGTTGGACTTAAAAAATTCAACTCTGAAAACCCCAGCTTATTACCAAAAGAACAGAACTCTGCTTCCTGTCTGTGATGATAATGTCAACCCAGAGGTTGAGTTTTAGTTTGAAAGGCGCTGACTTTCTGTGACCACTCTATATGTTAAATCTTCTTATCCCACTTTTGAAGAAAGTAAAACTGGGACCTGGAGATGCCCAGTTACCTGCCCTCAGGGCCAAGCGGCTAAGGAGCAGCAAGGAGCACAGGCCTGATTCAGTTGCTGCCAGGCACCACCGCTTCCTCCCTGAGCCTCACTTTCCCCATCTCTAAAATGGGCATGAGAATAGACCTTCCTCTGAGGATTACTGAGCTAATCCAGGTAGCACATAGAATTGTGACTGGCATTACATGCACACGACTGCTGCTGCTGGTGTTGGGATAGGTTTATTTAAGTGATCCTGTCTAACGCCAGAGGCAGAGCCCTCAGGCTAGGGTGTGTGTGTGTGTGTGTGTGTGTGTGTGTGTGTGAGAAGGGCCACCGGCCCTCCCTGGAGGTCCCTTTGGATAGACCCATTTGAATGCAGAGTTCCAAAGAATAGCAAGGAGAGATAAGAAAGCCTTCCTCAGAGATCAATGCAAAGAAATAGAGGAAACAGTAGAATGGGAAAGACTAGAGATCTCTTCAAGAAAATTAGAGATACCGAGGGGACATTTCATGCAAAGATGGGCTCAATAAGAGACAGAAATGGTATGGATCTAACAGAAGCAGAAGGTATTAAGAAGAGGTGGCAAGAATACACAGAAGAACTGCACCAAAAAGATCTTCACGACCCAGATAATCACAATGGTGTGATCACTCACCTAAAGCCAGACATCCTGGAATGTGAAGTCAAGTGCGCCTTAGGAAGCATCACTATGAATAAAGCTAGTGGAAGTGATGGAATTCCAGTTGAGCTATTTCAAATCCTAAAAGATGATGTTGTGAAAGTGCTGCACTCAATATGCCAGCACATTTGGAAAACTCAGCAGTGGCCACAGGACTGGAAAAGGTCAGTTTTTCGTTCCAAATCCAAAGAAATGCAATGCCAAAGAATGTTCAAACTATTGCACAATTGCACTCATCTCACATGCTAGTGAAGTAATGCTCAAAGTTCTTGAAGCCAGGCTTTGACAGTGAGTGAACCATGAACTTCCAGATGTTCAAGCTGGATTTAGAAAAGGCAGAGGAACCAGACATCAAATTGCCAACATCCATTGGATCATTGAAAAAGCAAGACAGTTCCAAAAAAACATCTATTTCTGCTTTATTGACTATGCCAAAGCCTTTGACTGTGTGGATCACAACAAACTGTGGAAAATTCTTAAAGAGATGGGAATATCAGACCACTTGACTGCCTCCTGAGAAATCTGTATACAGGTCAAGAAGCAACAGTTAGAACTGGACATGGAACAACAGACTGGTTCCAAATCAGGAAAGGAGTACGTCAACGCTGTATATTGGCACCTGTTTATTTAACTTATATGCAGAGTACATCATGAGAAATGCCGGGCTGGATGAAGCACAAGCTGGAATCAAGATTGCCGGGAGAAATATCAATAACCTCAGATATGCAGATGACACCACCCTTATGGCAGAAAGTGAAGAGGAACTAAAAAGCCTCTTGATGAAAGTGAAAGAGGAGAGTGAAAAAGTTGGCTTAAAGCTCAACATTCAGAAAACGAAGATCGTGGCATCTGGTCCCATCACTTCATGGCAAATAGGGAAACAATGGAAACAGTGACAGACTATTTTGGGGGGCTCCAAAATCACTGCAGATGGTGACTGCAGCCATGAAATTAAAAGGCATGCTCTTTTAATTTCTCTGAGAAGTTGGCATGAGCAGCAGCAACAGATCAAATAAAACTGATAAAAGGCCCCTCCATGAATATGTTTGCTCCTTGAAAAGAAAAGCTATGACCAACCTAGACAGCTTATTAAAAAGCAGAGACATCACTTTGCCAACAAAGGTCTGTCTAGTCAAAGCTGTGGTTTTTCCAGTAGTCATGTATGGATGTGAGAGTTGAACTATAAAGAAAGCTGAGTGCCGAAGAATTGATGCTTTTGAACTGTGGTGTTGGAGAAGACTCTTGAGAATGCCTTGGACTGCAAGGAGATCCTACCAGTCAATCCTCAAGGAAATCAGTCCTGAATATTCATGGGAAGGACTGATGCTGAAGCTGAAACTCTAATACTCTAGGCTCCAGATGTGAAGAGCTGACTCATTGGAAAAGACCCTGATGCTGGGAAAGATTGAAGGCTGGAGGAGAAGGGAAAGTCTGAGGATGAGATGGTTGGATGGCATCATTGACCTGATGGACATGAGTCTGAATAAGCTCCAAGAGTTGGTGATGGACAGGGGAGCCTGGTGTGCTGCATTCCATGGGGTCACCAAGAGTTGGACACGACTGAGCAACTGAACTGAACTGAACTGGCAGTCCAGTGGTTAAGATTTCACCTTCCAAAGCAGGGGGCATGGGTTCGATCACTGGTAGGGGAGCTAAGATCCCACGTGCCTTGTGCCTAAAAAAACCAACATAAACAACAGAAGTAATATTTAGCAAACTCAATAAAGACTTTAAAAATGGTCCACAGTTCAGTTCAGTTCAGTCACTCAGTCATGTCCGACTCTTTGCGACCCCAGGAACTGCAGCATGCCAGGCCTCCCTGTCCTTCACCAACTCCTGGAGTTCACTCAAACTCATATCCATCAAGTTGGTGATGCCATCCAGCCATCTCATCCTCTGTCATCCCCTTTTCCTCCTGCCCCCAATCCCTCCCAGCATCAGGGTCTTTTCCAATGAGTCAACTCTTTGCATGAGGTGGCCAAAGTACTGGAGTTTCAGCTTTATCATCAGTCCTTACAAAGAACACCCAGGACCGATCTCCTTTAGAATGGACTGGTTGGATCTCCTTGCAGTCCGAGAGACCCTCAAGAGTCTTCTCCAACACCACAGTTCAAAAGCATCAATTCTTTGGCACTCAGCTTTCTTCACAGTCCAACTCTCACATCCATACAGGCCACTGGAAAAACCATAGCCTTGACTAGACGGACCTTTGTTGGCAAAGTAATGTCTCTGCTTTTCAATATGCTATCTAGGTTGGTCATAACTTTCCTTCCAAGGAGTAAGCATCTTTTAATTTCATGGCTGCAGTCATCACCTGCAGTGATTTTGGAGTCCCAAAAAATAAAGTCTGACACTGTTTCTACTGTTTCCCCATGTATTTCCCATGAAATGATGGGACTGGGTGCCGTGATCTTAGTTTTCTGAATGTTGAGCTTTAAGCCAACTTTTTCACTCTCCTCTTTCACTTTCATCAAGAGGCTTTTTGTTCCTCTTCACTTTCTGCCATAAGGGTGGTGTCATCTGCGTATCTGAGGTTATTGATATTTCTCCTGGCAATCTTGATTCCAGCTTGTGCTTCTCCCAGCCCAGAGTCTCTCATGATATACTCTGCACTTAAGTTAAATAAGCAGGGTGACAATATACAGCCTTGACGTACTCCTTTTCCTATTTGGAACCAGTCTGTTGTTCCATGTCCAGTTCTAACTGTTGCTTCCTGACCTGCATATAGGTTTTGCAAGAGGCAAGTCAGGTGGTCTGGTATTCCCATCTCTTTCAGAATTTTCCACAGTTTATTGTGATCCACACAGTCTCCCCCGCCCAGAAAAAAAAAATCTTTAAAAAAACAACTGTTTCTTAAAAAAATACAAAACATAATGATGTGTGTACTAGGTAAGGAAGAAAGGAGTCGGGGTGTTGCTGGACGGCCCAAGAACCCAACTGACTGGTTGGAAACTAGGGGGTGTACTGGCAAGACCAGAATGTTGGCCCCCTATAGGGGGCTTACCTCTATAGAGATAGCTGACGCAGGGAAGCAGCCCCAGGCTGGTCAGAGCCACCATGGCCACAGCTGATTGGACAACAGAGAATATCTGACCGCAGGCAGCCAATGGGAGGCTAACCCACAGCCAATGAAATTCACAGCTGGACAGCTCCACCCAAACAGACGTCCCCAGGTGTGAACAGAAGATACCAAGAGAGATGGAAAGGTGGGCATGGGGATGGAGCCTGGACCACGAAGAAGAGTCTGAGCTCAGCTGTCCAAGAAGTCGGTGCGAGCAGCAGGAACAGATCAAAGAACGTTGACAAAAGGCCCCTCCATGAATCCGCTTCGGGTCCTCGCCAGCCCTGGGATCCTCACCTGTGTTCCCATGTCCCCCAGGAGAGGTTCCCCTTGCACCCACCGCGGCGTCTCACAGGAAGTCCCTCGAACCCTGAAGCCTCAGTGTGGCTCTAGCAACCAGGAAGCTACCTGCCACCAACCAGAGCTAGTCAGCGCGGGTCTGCCACCTGCTCTACACGGCACCGAGTCCACTGGAGGCCAAGTCCCCACAGAAGAGCGTTTCAGATCCGGCTTGTCCTCTGAGTACCATAGGATAAGATGACATTTTCCATGCAACCCTCTCTCTGCTTCCCTTCCCCCGACCTGACCGTAACTCCTCCTCCCTGAAGGCCTCCCTGCTCCCACTTCATCCCAAGAGCCAGATCCCCACTACCAGATAAGAGCACAGTATTGACCCAGACCCGCCCCTTCCAGCCAGCAGCCCCCTCCTCACTGTGGATTTGCTACCTGTCCATTCTCTGGGCAAGATTCTGGCCATGTGGACCCATCAAAGGCCACTAGGGCCACGGGTGCATCACTGTTGACCGTGTTGGCAGCAGCAACTGAGAAAAGAGACAAACCAGCACTCTGGGGAGGGGGTGAGACCCCAAGGATGAGCAGGAAAGTTTGGCTCCCAGGAAAGAGTGAAACCTGGCAGAGAGAATTGGCTTTCCCCTCCCAGACAGGCCAACTGAGAGACAGAGCTTCAGCTTGAGCTCGAAACACAAGCTGGGCAGTAAACTTAGTGATAAAGTAAAAAGTGTTACATAACAAGATTACCAACAATGAGTCAACTTTAGCTGCCGGACTCTGTGTATACACAGTATTAGTCAGTTGTCTTCCTTATTCCCATTTTAGAGGTGAGGAAGTTGAGGTTCAGAGGAGTGAAATGACTTGATCAATTTCCATGCTAAACCACAGTGAGATCTATATACATATACCTGATATATGTGAAAAAGACTTCAGAGAGCTGGGGGCAGGGTGGAGGAAAGGACTTGGCTTGAGAATGGGCTGATACTCAGATGGAGCTGACCCCCACGGGGCCAGCTGGACCCTCTGACCTTTCCCACAAGCTCCAGCTTCCAATTCAAACTGTCCATCTCAGAACTGCAGTCAAGTAGCACGTGGGCTCTCATCGACTGCTCAGCCCAGAATGCTGGGCTATGGAGGGGGGCGGGGAGGGGGTGGGATGCTCCAGAAGCTTCCTCAGCTTGGAGCCAGGAGAGGAAGGACCAGATATGTCCCCAACTTCACTGTTTCAGGGCAAGCTACAGCCAGGGACCCACGCAGCTCGGTTTTATGCACCTCTGGAGGCCCTGTCCCCGCCACCTCATCATAAACCATCCCCTCCCACCCGGGAGACAGCGCGGTTTTGGCCGCAGTTCCCGCAGGAAGGAAAAATGCTGTTTCCTCCTGGTTGGAGGTTGGATTTGCTTCCAGTTGTCAGTCATCCCCCAGCTCTGCACGGAGCAGGTGAAAAGTCAGGCGGGTGATCGGAATGCCAAGGCCAGCCCCTGTGGGAACCAGGGACCTGCAAGGCCCAAGAACAGTTTTTGTGTGTCTGTTTGTTTTTGGCTGTGCCACAAGGCTTGTGGGATCTTATCGCTGACCAGGGATTGAACCCAGGCCCTCGGCAGTGAGAGCGCGGCGTCCTAACCCCTGGCTCATCAGGGCATTCCCAAGAACAGCCATTTATTTTTTTTCTTTAACATTTAATTTATTAGTTGCGGTATGCGGGATCTAGTTCCCTGACCAGGGAGCAAACCCAGGCCCCCTGCATTGGGAGCGCTGAGTCTTAGCCACTGGCCCATCAGGGAGCTCCTGAGAACAGCCATTTCTTCAGGTTGCAGAATTTGAGTGGGAGACCGGAGTGCCCAGCGAGGTGTCTTGCTCCCTCATTCATTCACTGATTCGTCCATTCAACTCCTGAACCCTGAGTGCTGCGCTGTGTGCCCGGGTCACAGACGTCATATCAGAGGCTCCCGACATTGGGAGGGGTTCAGGGCTCCCTCCGAAGCCGTCACTTGACCCGGCGACCTCTCCCTAACCCAGGCCTGGAGTTCCTCTGAGCCAGTCTTGGCCCTCCATCCTGCCTCATCCCCTGTCCCCGGGTACCCTTTCCTGAGCTCACAGGCGCTGACTTCAGTGATGTAACTGCTGGCCTGAAATCTGAGGGGCTTGGGGCTTTGCTTTTCTCCAGCGTGACTCAGGCACAGACAGGACCTGGGATGTGGTAAGGTTCTCTGTTTTTACGCAATTGTTTTCTTCACTCAAACCACAAGCTTTGTAGGGGGCATCCCCACCTCCCTTCTCAACCCAGTGACGGTCAGGATTTAGACACTGAGTAAATAAAGAACCTCTCCTCTGCTGGGGTCAAGCCCAGTCCTCAAGAAAGTGCTGCCGTGGAGGCAGGCCTCGGTCCAGAAACACCCTCTGCCCCCGCAAGGCTGGGACGCAAGGCTGCCTCCCTCCTCCCTCCCTCCTTCCCCTTCTCCCCTTCTCCCTTTGCCTCTTTTCCCTCTTCCCCAGGCAAGAAAGTGGTCTCACGTTCCACTGCTCAGCAATGAGAGATTTGATGTTTCCTAAACTTACTGTATTTCCTTTGGTTTTTATTTTTGTTTCTTTATTTGCATGCACCGGGTCTCAAGTGCCGCACAAGGGATCTTCCGTCTTCGCTACAGCATACGGCATCTTTAGCTGCATTGTGTGGGGTCTTCGGTTGTGGCATGCCAACTCTTAGTTGCGGCATGTGGGATCTAGTTCCTTGACCAGGGCTCAGGCCCCCTGCATTGAGAGCGCAGTCTTAGCCACAGGACCACCAAGGGTAGTCCCTGGGTCGCTATATTTCTGAGAAAGAAAACCTGAATAGATGAATAGATGATTCATTCATTCATGGAGTGGCACAGAACTATTAAGAGCATATGTTCGGGAGTCAACCTGTTGGTGTGTCCAGCTTCACTGCTTGCTGTCTTTGCGATCGTAGACCGGTGAATCCCCACTGTACCTCCATCCCCTTGTATGGGGTGTGGTGAGGACCGAGGAGGGCTTCCCAGGTGGCGCGAGTGGTAAACAACCCGCCTGCCAATGAAGTAGATGTAAGAGATGCGGGTTCGATCCCTGGGTTGGGAAGATCCCCTGGAAGAGGGCATAGCAACCCACTCCAGGATCCGTGCCTGGATAATCCCACGGACAGAGGAGCTTGGTGGGCTACAGTCCATGGGTTGCAGAGAGTCAGACACGACTGAAGTGACTTGCACGCATGCATGAGGACTCGGGAAACGGTGTCAGCAAGGTGAGGTGCTGAGCACCTCTCTGAGGGCCCTAGGAGCCTCTGGGGGTCTCAGGCCGGGGGGCGAGCGGTCAGGTCTCTGGCTGCTGGGGGGATGGGGTGCCAGAGGAGAGGGGACAAGTGAAGAAGCCAGTGAGGTTGCCTGGGTGGGAAAGGATGAGGCCCGAGAAAAATACAGCAGAGACCGGCAGGCCTGAGCCATAGGCTGGCCACCAGGGGTCAGAGACAGAGGTCAGAAGAGCTGATCCCTCTGGGGGAAGGAGGGGAATTGATCAGGATGAGATGCAAGGGAACTTCCTGGGCGCTGAGAAGTTTCTCCACCTCCATCTGGGTGGTAGTAACACGCATGTCTACAAAGGTTTAAAAAAAAATTTTTTGTGTGTGGAGCTGTCACTTAAGATTTGTGTGTTTTACTGAGATAAATTGTACCTCAATAAAACAATAAAGGGAATCCCCTGGCGGACCAGTGCTTAGGACTCAGCACTTCCACTGCTGGGTCCCAGGTTCAACCCCTGGCCAGGGAACTAAGATCCTGCAAGCCAAGCGGTGCAGCCAAAACAAAAAAAAAAAAAAGAGAGAGAGGGGAGAGAAATAAATAAATAAATTTAAAATAAAATTCCAATGCTCACATCTAGGACTTGAATAGCTGAGTAGATGGGGATGTCATTTCTGGAGGTGGGAAGCCTGAAAGAAATGCTGACTTGAGAGAAAAGATCAAGAATTAGGTGGGACTAATTTGTGGGCCTTCTCTGGTGGCCTAGTGACTAAGACTCCAGGCTCCAAATGCAGGGGACTTGAGTTCAATCCCCGGTCAGGGAACTAGATTCCACATGCTGCCACTGAAAGATCCCACATCCCGCAGCTAAGACCAGCGCAAGCAAAATAAGTAAATAAAATATTAAAAGAAAAAAATCACTGACTGCAGTGGGAGAAGGGTTGGCGGTGGGTGAGGGAAGGGGTGAGCTGAAAGTCCTTTGAATAAATCAGATGTTATCTTGCCTAGGGAACTTTTCACTGAAGTTCCCCAAATTCTCCACATGGGGCTTAATAGAAACTTAGATATAAAAAGGAATGTTTTTTAGTCAGCAAAAGCTAATGTGGTCTTAGGTTAGAGTGACAGAGCTCAGGACCAAGCCGTGGAGAGATGGCCCAAATACATGACTTTTCCACTTCCAGAACAGCTATCGTATCAATCACTTTCCTGTAGAAACAAAAGCAAAAAGTCGCACATAGTGACATCGGACATTTCTGTGACGGGAGGAAAGGTGCATGCTAAAAGACCCTGCTGCTGGGAAAGGCTGAGGGCAGGAGGAGAAGGGGACGACAGGATGAGATGGCTGGATGGCATCACCGACTCGACGGGCATGAGTCTGAGCAAACTCTGGGAGTTAGTGATGGACAGGGAGGCCTGGCGTGCTGCGGTCCATGGGGTTGCAAAGAGTCAGACACAACTGAGCAACTGAACTGAACTGAAGTCCCTTCAAGTTGTGTCTGCCTCTGCAACCCCATGGACCGTAGCCCGCCAGACTCCTCTGTCCATGGGGTTCTCCAGACAGGGATGCTGGAGTGGGTTCCCATTTCCTTCTCCAGGGGATCTTTCTGACCCGGGGATCTAACCCACGTCTCTTATGTCTCCTGCACTGCCATCTGGGAAGCCTGGAAGGAGGACACCCAGTCATCCAGTCATTAACAGTGTTTATCTCTGGGGAGAAGGACCAGAGACGGAAAGAGGAGGGGCAGAGCATCCCCCTTAATTTACACACTTCTATATTGGTGGGAATTTTAATCACAAGCTCTTATTTCACACCATCCCGCCTTGCGATATATATATATATAAGTTCCCTGAGCAGGCACCAAACCCAGGCCCCCTGCATTACAAGCACAGAGTCCTAGCCGCTGGGCCAGCAGGGAAGTTCCCAGCCTTGCTTTAACTGCCAGTTTAGAGGAATTGTGGGGAATGAAGGGACAAACGGACTGACCCCAGGAGGCAGTAAGAGACAAATCTAGAGGGCGGGACTTCCTGTACAACACCTAGCCATTCTCTCCAAAGGGTCACTGTCCCCGAAAGGAGGGCTGCTGCTGCTAAGTCGATTCAGTCGTGTCCGACTCTGTGAGACCCCAAAGACGGCAGCCCACCAGGATTTCCTGTCCCTGGGATTCTCCAGGCAAGAACACTGGAGTGGGTTGCCATTTCCTTCTCCAATGCATGAAAGTGAAAAGTGAAAGTGAAGTTGCTCAGTCGTGTCCAACTCTTAGCGACCCCATGGACTGCAGCCCACCAGGCTCCTCCGTCCATGGGATTTTCCAGGCAAGAGTACTGGAGTGGGGTGCCATCGCCTTCTCTGAAAGGAGGGCACTAGCTTATAATCTCAAGAATGTACAATCACACATGATGCACAGCCCTGGGTTGAATATCAGCGGGCACAAACCAAATGGAAAGGTTGACTGGAGAAATCTAAATAAAATCGTGTTTTATAAAAAAATAAAACCCATGCTCCCTGCTTTGGAAGGTGAAATCTTAACCACTGGACTGCCAGTTCAGTTCAGTTGCTCAGTCGTGTCCAAGTCTTGGTGACCCCATGGAATGCAGCACACCAGGCTCCCCTGTCCATCACCAACTCTTGGAGCTTATTCAAACACATGTCCATCGAGTCGGTGATGCCATCCAACCATCTCATCCTCTGTCATTCCCTTCTCCTCCCGCCTTCAATCTGTCTTTTCCATTGAGTCAGCTCTTCACATCAGGAGCCTGGAGTATTGGAGTTTCAGCTTCAGCATCAGTCCTTCCAATAAATATTCAGGACTGATTTCCTTTAGGATGGACTGGTTGGATCTCCTTGCAGACCAAGGGACTCTCAAGAGTCTTCTCCAACACCACAGTTCAAATCATTAGTTCTTTGGTGCTCAGCTTTCTTTATAGTTCAACTCTCACATCCATACATGACTACTGGAAAAACCATAGCTTTGACTAGAGAGACCTTTGTAATGTCTCTGCTTTTTAATAAGCTGTCTAGGTTGGTCATAGCTTTCCTTCCAAGGAGCAAGAGTCTTTTAATTTCACGGCTGCAGTCACCATCTGCACTGATTTTGGAGTTCCCAAAAATAAAAGTCTCTCACTCTTTCCACTGTTTCCACATCTATTTGCCATGAAATGATGGGACCGGATGCCATGATCTTAGTTTTCTGAATGTTGAGTTTTAAGCTAACATTTTTACTCTCCTCTTTCACTTTCATCAATAGGCTTTTTAGTTCCTCTTCACTTTCTGCCACAAGGGTGGTGTCATCTGCATATCTGAGGTTATTGATATTTCTCCCGGCAGTCTTGATTCCAGCTTGTGCTTCTTCCAGTCCAGCATTTCTCATGATGTACTCTGCATAGAAGTTAAATAAGCAGGGTGACAATATACAGCCTTGACGTACTCCTTTTCCTATTTGGAACCAGTCTGTTGTTCCATGTCCAGTTCTAACTGTTGCTTCTTGATCTGTATACAGGTTTCTCAGGAGACAGGTCAGGTGGTCTGGTATTTCCATCTCTTGAAGAATTTTCCACAGTTTGTTGTGATCCACACAGTCAAAGACTTTGGCGCTCAGAGTCAGTCAAACGTGGCTTCACATTAGGACTCCTTCAGGCTCAAGTGTGAGGACACAGACGAGGTGTCCCAGGTCCCAAACCCTGCTTTTCTCATTTACCAAACCCAGACGAGGGCAGCTCAGCTTTCGACACCACCTGCCACCTCGCCTCCAGAGATGTGGGCAGCGGTCCCGGCCTGGCTCTTCTGAGGACTGAGTGACTGCTCTGACACTTCCCTCAGAAGCCTGCCCCATGCAAGTTCTCACACGGATTAGCAATCTGCATTCATTTTGATTCAGTTCCAAGTCTGGCTTCTGGGCATGCGTGGTGGCCCAGGGGTTAAGAATCCACCTTGCAATGCCGCGGACACCAGTTCAATCTCTGGTCTGGGAAGATCCCACATGCCACGGGGCAACTAAGCCCATGTGCCACAACTGCTGAGCCCACGAGTCACAGCTACTGAAGCACACCTAGGGCCTGTGCTCCGTAAGGATAGGCCAACGCAGAGCAAAGCCTGGGGACCTCGGCTAGAGAGTGGCGCCCACTCTGCAACTAGAGAAAACCCACTTGCAGCAATGAAGACTCAGCATTGCCAAAAAATGAAAAATATTAAAAAGGTAAAAAAAAAGCCTGGCTTCTCATGACAGCCAAAGGCAAGGCTCAATCCTTCATTAGCTCTTGAGTTAAAAACAACAATAAACAAAAAAAACCCTGAAGGATGTTACTGACATAATTGGGGAAATTTCAATGTGGACCACATGTCAGATAACATCGTGTTGAAATTAAATTGAGTAAGATAATGGTGATTTTAGACACGGTCCTTAACCTTAGGAGACACATGATGAAGGGTTTAGGGCTGGAGTTTAATGATCTCTGCTTTCAGATGGGTCAGGGAAAAAAGAAAGAGGATACCAGATGGGGACTTCCCTGAGGGTCCAGTGGCTAAGACTCTGTGCTCCCAGTGCAGCAGGCCCAGGTTTGATTCCCGCCTCAGGGAACTGGATCCCACATGCCACAGCTAAGAGTTTGCTGCTAAGTCACTTCAGTCGTGTCCGACTCTGTGCGACCCCATAGACGGCAGCCCGGCAGGCTCCCCCATCCCTGGGATTCTCCAGGCAAGAACACTGGAGCGGGTTGCCATTTCCTTCTCCAATGCATGAAAGTGAAAATGAAAGTGAAGTCGCTCAGTCGTGTCCAACTCTTCGTGACCCCATGGACTGCAGCCCACCAGGCTCCACCACCCATGGGATTTTCCAGGCAAGAGTACTGGAGTGGGGTGCCATTGCTGCAACTAAAAGACACCCCATGCCACCACCAAGTAAATAAAATTTTTAAAAACTATTTCTTTATCTGACTGCGTTGGGTCCTCTTTCGGTACACAGGATCTTCAGTCTTGGCTGCGGCATGTGGGATCTTTACTTGCGGCATGCAGACTCTCAGTTGCAGCATGTGAGATCTAGCTCCTTGACCAGGGATCTAACCTGGGCCCCCTGCATTGGGGTCACGCAGTCTTAGTCCCTGGACCATCAGAGAAGTCCCCCATCCTGACATCACACAAGCTGTGATGCCCACCAAGCTTGTGATGTCCACCCACTGGCCTTAGGTTGAAATTTGATGGGCTAGACAGAAATGGAAAACAATGCAAATGACCATCAGCTAGCAAACAGAGAGACACAAGGTGACATATCCTTACGATGGAATACTATTCAGCAAGAGAAAAGAAGTATCTACGGGTACACGCTGTGACCTGGATGAACCTCAAACATATGCTTCGGAAAAGAAGCTGGACTCAAGAGACTACGTACTACACGGTCTGTTTATGTGACGTGTCCAGAAAGGGAGAAGCTACAGACAGAAAGATTAGTGGTTTCCTGGGGCCGGGACAGGAACTAGCGGTGACTGTACATGAAGGATCATGTTGGGTTGATGAAATGTTTCAGAACTGATTTATGATGATGGTTGCATAACTTGGTAAATTTACTAAAAATTACTCAATTGCACACATGAAAAGTGTGAACAATACGGTTTGCAAATATGCCTCAATAATGTTGTTTTTAAACGTCCCTGGGCCGGAGCACACTAACTTACGACCTCGGGGTTTTGGACGCACCGGGTCCCGTCACCCTTGCTTGGCGGTCTTATCCCCCGCCGTCATCTCCTTCGCTCTCTGGTCATATTTGTGCTGCCCCCACTGGGCTGTGCATCCTCAGGGGAAGGAGGGGCCGTGTGTGTTTTGCTCACACCACACACCAGGGCCTGCTCGAGGAAGCCGCTCTCTAAATATTTGTCTAATGAGTGAAGGGATGGTGTCATGTTCTTCCCGTTCGGGAAATGGCAGGGTTTCTAGTTGCTCCTGTTACATGGTCATCAAATATTTCACCACTATCCTTTTCCATGGCTGTGTGCGTGCTAAGTCACTTCAGTTGTGTCAGACTCTTTGTGACCCCATGGACTGTAGCCCGCCAGGCTCCTCTGTCCATGGGATTCTCCAGGCAAGAATACTGGAGTGGGTTGCCATTTCCTCCTCCTGGAGATCTTCCTGACCCAGGGATTGAACCTGCATCTCTTAAGTTGCCTGCATTGGCACGTGGGTTCTTTACCACTAGCACCACCTGGGAAGCCCCCTTGGCTGAGTACCCGGGAATACCTTTACCCCTCAGGAGAGCATTCAATCCTGTTCATCATGCTGCAGTCTGAAACCTTGTCCTTGTTCCCTGGAATTACTGACTTTAGAGTGATTTGAGGACTTCCCTGGTAGTCTAGAAACTTCACTGGTGGCTCAGACGGTAAAGAATCCGCCTGCAACGTGGGAGACCCGGGTTCAACCCTTGGCTTGGGAAGATGCCCTGGAGAAGGGAATGGCAACCACTCCAGTATTCTCGCCTGGAGAATCCCATGGACAGAGGATCCTGGCGGGCTACAGTCCACGGGGTCACACAGAGTCAGACACGACTGAGCGACTCACACTTTCACTTTCACTGGCAGTCTAATGGTTAAGACTCCATACTTCCAGTGCAGGGGCCATGACTTGGATCCCTTGTCTGGGGACTAAGAACCCACACGCCACATGGCACAGCAAGAAAAAAAAAAATAGAGTAATTTGGGCTTTAGGGCCTAACATTTCTACCATTTACCAAAGGCTTCCTATGTACAGGGGCTTTGTGTGTACAATTTCATTCAACCTTTGCAAGTTCTGTGGACCTGGTGTTATTATTTCCCCTAGTTTGCAAATCAGGAAACTGAGGCCCAGAGAGGTTAAAGCAGTCACCCAGGTCACACAGCTGGGCAGAAGCAATGTCAAGATATGAATTCAGGACCTTCCAAGTCCAGGCCCTTGAAACTAAACACACATCTGAGTCATTCAGTGAAATGATATCCATCAGACACAAGGGCAGGGAAAGGGGGTTGAGAACTGGAGTTTCTCTGAACCCCTGTTGACATCTGTTTTAATGCCTACAAACTGCATCTTGGGTAATTTTAAGAAGTAGAAAATAGATGCTTTATTAATATCAGTGAATAGTATGACTACTTCAACTAGGGGTCCGTTTGTTACCTGGTTGCCGCTGTTTTCTACCTCTGCCCGTCTCTCAAGATCGCAAGTAAATTTTCTGCCTTGGCTCTTTTGCAAAATTTCTTCCTTGTTGAAATCGCTGGGATGAACCCAGATTTCCCATTTTCTAATCCTGAGTGCTGGCCCCATCTAGTGGTTAAAGTTGGGAAGTACACCAGCCTTCCTCTGTCAAGCTGCAGCGTGAGTCAAGGTTTTGGGGAATGAATGCCTCCTGAGTTCAGTTCAGTCGCTCAGTTGTGGCTATTTGTGACCCCATGGACTGCAGCACGCCAGGCTTCCCTGTCCTTCATCATTTCCCGGAGCTTTCTCAAACCCATGTCCATCGAGTCGGTAATGCCATCCAACCATCTCATCCTCTGTCGTCCCCTTCTCCTGCCCTCCAGTAGTCATGTATGGATCTGAGAGTTGGATCATAAAGAAGACTAAGCACCGAAGAACTGATGCTTTCAAACTGTGGAGTTGGAGAAGACTCTTGAGAGTCCCTTGAACTGCAAAATCAAGCCAGTCAATCCTAAAGGAAATCAACCCTGAATATTCATTGGAAGGACTGATGCTAAAGCTGAAACTCCAATACTTGGGCCACCTGATGCGAAGAACTGACTCATTAGAAAAATACCTTGATGCTGGGAAAGATTGAAGGCAGGAGGAGACAGGGACGACAGAGGATGAGATGGTTGGATGGCATCATTGACTCAATGCCCATGAGTCTGCACAAAATTTGCAAGATGGTGAAGGACAGGGAAGCCTGGCCAGCTGCGGTCCATGGGGTCGCACAGATTCAGACTGAGGGGCTGAACACACAATCCTGCGCGCTCTCTCCATCTAGTGGTGAGAGTTGGGAAGTACACAGGCCTTCCTCCGACAAGCCGCAGGGTGAGGCAAGGTTTGGGAGAATGAATGCCTTCCAGCGCTTCTGGGACAAAATTAGCCACAGTCTTCAGGTCACCAGAGGCCAGGTTCTCCAGATGCGTTCTAGCTATCTCTTGGGAGGTCGCCTTAACTCTATTATTTAATTATAAGCTATTTAATAAAAGGAAATAACAGAACATCCTAGATTTACTAGGTGTGATATTTTGCTGTATTTCCTGCAGCTCTCAGAATCTTCAGTAAAAGCAGACCTCTAAGCCCCATCTTTTTGGCCTTCCTCCCAAAAAGTCATCTCCATGCCAAAATTGAGAGCATCAGTTCCTTGTAATTATATTTTGTTTGTTTGTTTTATTTGGCTGCACTGAGTGGCATGTGAGATCTCAGTTTCCCCATGAGAGATCAAATCTGTGCCCGTGCATTGGGAAAGCAGAGTCTTAACCACTGGACCACCAGGGAGGTCCCATAATTTTTTTTTTTTTGGCTTTGCTTTAACCACACGTTATATGGGCATCTCTGGTGGCTCAGACGTAAAGAATCTGCCTGCAAGGCGGGAGACCCAGGTTCTATCCCTGGGTTGGGAAGATACCCTGGAGAAGGGAACAGCTACCCATTCTAGTATTCTTGCCTGTAGAGTTCCAAGGACAGAGGAGCCTGGTGGGCTACAGTCTCTCATAAAAATGTAGAGATTCCCTGGTGGTCCAGTGGGGGCTTAGGTTCAATCCCTGCTCAGGGAACTGAGATCCCACCAGTTACTCATCAAAGCGAAAAATGCAGACCCATAAATGATGTACTGCACATATCCTTTTGCCACTTTTTCTCTGTCACTCAGCTCTGGTTCCTGAAACTTACAGAGAGTAATCCGCATAGTTCTAGTGCAGCCATTTTTATCTTCTGTATAACATCCCATTGCAGGACTAAACTAGGGTTTGTTTATCTATTCCTCTAGTGATGGAAAATTAGCCTTGATTTCAATTTTTAATATTACAAACAGCACTACAGGAAACATCCTCGAATGTGTCTTCTTGTGTCGGTGTGTGGGTCCCCCTAGGACTGGGCTTTGCCAGGAATGGGTTACAGGTGGGCAGGTGGGAAGGGCTGGAGGCAGCCAGGCCCCTGAGCCCAGCACATGGAATTTCTAGGTCACAGGGCATGTACGTCTTACGTCTTCAGCTTCACCAGGTGTTGCCAAATTGGTCTTATCCCCAGTGCTACCTCTTTAACTGACATTGGGGGGATATTGCTCCCCCAAGAGATCTGGGTGACTGCCATTTCCTGGGTATATAGCTTAGCCCTGGAGTGCATGCCGCCATCTGCTCATTGCACAGGTATTTCTTGACATCAGCTGTGCCATGAGTCATACCATCCCTGTGTCTGACCCAAGAAGCTCGTGTCTTTGACAGCCTCTGTGAAGCTGGCAGGCTAACTACCTGTGAGCTTGCCAACAGGGCAAAATCTGAGACCCTTCCTCACCACGTGCAAGGCACTATCATGAGCCTGCTGGGGGCAGAAGGCTCCCTCTTGGCCTGTTTTGAAAGGTATGATGGTTAATTTCATCCATCAGCTTGATTGGGTCGTGGGGGCGCCCACGTATGTGTGTGTTAGTTGCTCGGTCGTGTCCGACTCTTTGCGACCCTATGGACTGTAGCCCACCAGGCTTCTCTGTTCATGGGATTCTCCAGGCAAGAGTACTAGAGTGGATTGCCATGTGCTCCTCCAGGGGATCTTCCCAACCCAGGGATTGAACCTGGGTCTCCTGCATTGTAGGCAGACGTTTTACCATCTGAGCCACCAGGGAAGCCTGGAGTGCCCATGTATTTGGTTTAATGTTATGTCTGGGTGTGTCTATGAGAATGTTTCTGGATGAAATCAACATTTTTTTTTTTTTTTTGGTCACACCTCATGGATTGCAATATCTTAGTTCTGTGACCAGGAATCGAACCTGGGCCCCAGAAGTAGAAGCTCCAAGTCCTAACCACAAGACGACCAGGGAAATTCCCAAGATCAACATTTAAATTGGTAAATGGGTGAAGCTGATCGCCCTTTCCAATATGGATAGGCTTTGTACAGTTCATTGAAATCTGGGTATAATAAAAGGCTGAGTAAGAAAGAAATCTCTCTCTGCCTCAATGATTTCAAGGTATGACATTGAACTTCTGCCTTGGAACTCAGACTCAGGCTAGAGCTACACCATTAGTTCTTCTGGGGTTCAGATGTTTCAGCCTCCATAATTATGTGAGCCAATTCTTTGTAATAAATTTCTCTACACTTGTGCACACATGCACACACACACATGGGCTTTCCAGGTGGCTCAGTGGGTAATGAATCTGCCTGCAATGCAGAAGACACAGGAGCGGAAGGTTCAGTCCCTGGGTCGGGAAGATCCCCTGGAGAAGAGCATGGTAATCCACTCCAGTATTCATGCCTGGAGAATCCCGTGGACAGAGGAGCCTGGCAGGCTACAGTCCCTGGGGTTACAAAGAGTCAGACGCGACTGAGCGCACATATCCATCCACACATATACATCCTATTGGCCCATTTCTCTGGAGAACCCTGGCTAGTACAAGGGGCTCACGGTTCAGAAAGAACTTCACACCACACCCTGTGTTTTCTTAATAGCATTTATTACCATCAGGTGATCACAGCAGTGCTTTTTGTTCCTTTGCTTATTTTCCATCCACCACAACCCCATGAAAGGAGGTCCCTGGTCTGTCTTCTTCACCCTTGCAGAGAGCCTGGCATATGGGCGATGCTCAGAGAATCCTGGCTGAGTGAATGAATGAGTAAACATAGGCGCTGGACCAGAGCAGAGTGAGAACGGCAGTGGTGGGCATGGAGACGTTGTACTGGAGGAGGGTGGGAAGTAAGTAATCTGCAGGTTCTGAGCATTTACGACGTCCTTGCAAGGAGCCACGGCTCAGTTGCCTCACTAGCGGCAGGAGGGGAGTCCTGTGCTCAAAAGCCAACACTGGAGCGGTGGATGTGTACCAGGTTCCTTTGGTGGGAACAGCCCTCTCCGCATCCCACAGTTACACTGGGGGCAGCCATGATCGTACCAGGAGATGCCGCTCCCACCCCAGGCCGCAGCTGATTGGATCAAGGAGCACCCTGATCCAGGCTGGGCCAATCAAATCGCTTCCCTGGGAGTTTGGAATTGGGGCTAAGAGTCAATAGGGAGAAAGAGAGAGTGATTCATGGTTTCCGTGTGTGTGTGTGTTGGGACCCGCGCACATAAAACAAGGTGCTATGCAGAGAAGAATGGAGTGGGGCCACACCAGGGAGCTGATGAGAGAGGAGGAGGAGAGAGGCAGGCACTCTGGACCTGACTCAAGTCCTTCCTTGGCCCGTGGGCACTCGCACTTGGGCACTGCGAGACCCCTCTGGGCCTGATGACCCAGTTACTTTTACCGCTTAATCCAGTTCTGGTATTTTCTTTAGCTTGAAGCCCACAGTGTCTATGGATGAAATCAATGTGTTAACTTGCCACCTGGGTGTGTGTGTCCACCCGGGAGGAAGATCCCCTTTCCTCTTTGTGTTTTGCCTGTTAAGTGGGAGGGCAGCCCTGGGCCCACGCCCGTCGGGAGGTCAAAGCAGGTGCCTAGGTCCCAGAGGGAGAAGAAGCCCGCTTTGAGCTAAACAAATGCCATAGAGAAGCCAGGCCAGTCTTTCCCAGACCTGGCTCTTGGCCATGCATTTGTGATCGACTTGGGGACCAGAGGTGTCACGTGTTTAGGGAACAACGGTGAGAGACCTGAGTGGTGTGTAGGAGCAGAAAGAACAAGAAACTTCTTCCGGAGGTTTTTCAACAACAGCAGTAACAACGCCTTGGGGTGTTTTCCAGCAATATTGCGTTTATAAAGGATTCTCCATGGGGCAGCTGGTCAGTCTCCGGTGATGTTCATGGGACTTGGAGGGATCATAAAAGTGAAATGGAAGAATACTCCCTCCCCAACACACACAGCCTTGAAAACACTGGATTGTAATTGCTGGGACCTCCACCCCCCCCCGCTCCCCCCCTCCCCCCCCCGCCAGAAGGGCACCCTGTTGGGCGGCACTGAGTCTTTCTTATTCATTGTAAATCCCTAGGGGGATAGATCCAGATCTCTAGGGGGATAGACCCGAGAAAGCCTTGGACTGCTTGAAGGTAAAGGAGTAGAATGGACAAAGACATCCAGAAGGACTTCCCTGGTGGTGTGGTGGCTAAGAACGCCCCTGGCGATGCCAGGGACACAGGTTTGATCCCCAGTCCAGGCAGACCTCACATGCCCTGGAGCAGCTAAAACTGTGCATCACTACTACTGAGCCCGTGTGCCGAAAACTATTGAAGCCCGAGCACTCTAGATCCCGTGCTCCACAGCAAAGAGTCGCCCTCACTCACTGCAACTAGAGAAAGCCCACGTGCAGCAACAAAGACCCACCACCGCCAAAAATAAATTTTATTTTTTTAAAAGGAAGGGTTTTGGTGAAAGTCTGTACCAGAAACACAATTGCAGAAATGCACAAGAAAAGAGAAAATCAGAGAATCTCCTGGGGAGTACCCTCTTGATTTTTTTTTTTTTTTAATCATCCAGGAGTGCAAGGAGAGAACTTTCCAGAAGTCTTGCCTTCCACGCCACCTGCTCCCTGCCTACCTTCTAGGTTCCCACCCTGTCCTACACGTCCATTTCACTGCACTCACATCCCACGACCACACATCTACTCCTCCATCTTCCCTGAGCCCTCTGCTAAGGTGCCCCACGCTCATCCTGTCAGCCGACCTGTGAGGCAGGGACGATGGTTACAGCCATTCTACAAAGGAGGAACCAGGGCCTAGAGAGCAACACTAACCTGCCCAGGGTCCTATTGTTTCCTGCAGGTTGGAGGAGAGAGAGAGGCAGGTCAATGGGTGAGGAGGGCTCAGGGGGCCTCCCAGGGTCTGAGTACCCATCCTGACTCCACCACTGTCTACTCATGTGATGAGTTCCTTGGGCACATCATTCAACCTCTTGGAATAAATATTCCACCTGTAAAATAAAGATTTCCACTTCACAGGGCAGGCTGAGAATTAAATGAGATAATGACTCAAATGCACCCAGAACCTGGCCCTTAGCAAGCTCTTAAATAAAACTACATATAATAATGTTATTTGTAAAACATATGATGGTCTATAAAAGTGTCTGAATCCACAGTGGTTGAAAATAAATCAGTGATTGATTGACAGGGGAGGAGGCGGAAGGGGAGAGACGAGAATTACAAAATGGCAAGGGGACTATTCTGGGGATGACGGGCATATAAATGTGTCTAAACTTGGTTTGATTTGTTGTATATCAACTTTGGATCTTCTCTGGTGGCTCCTTGGTAAAGAATCTGCCTGCCAATGCAGGAGACTCAGGTTTGGTTCCTGGGTTGGGAAGATCCTCTGTAAAAGGAAGGAAATGGCAACCCACTCCAGTAGTCTTTGCCTGAGAAATCCCAGGGACAGAGGAGCCCAGCAGGCTACAGTCCATGAAGTCGGACATGAAGTCTTCAGTCCATGAAGTCCACAAAGAGTCGGACATGGCTGAGCAACTAAACAACAAAATGCTGTTTTTAATGCTCCATAGCCATTAAGATTTTACAGAAATAAAATGGGTGTCACTGTAAAAGATAACAAGAAAAGAACACCAAATGCCACGTGCCCCAGGAGAGCCCCTCCGTTGAAATAGATACGGATGCGACTAAGTTGAGTACAGCGTTTAGGGTGGACAGCTGGCTTTTTATATAATCTAGGGGTTTGAAATTTTTCTGTTGTCATTTTTTCTGAAGGGCACAGAGGTAGTGAGAGTGGGATTTGAACCCAGGTCTCTTGAGTCCTCAGACCAGCAGCTCACCAGCACCCTCTAGTGCTTCCCTCGGGGCGAGCGGGTCTCGCCAGCCTGGAGCAGTTTGCCGTTCTACCAGCCTGGTGAGACCTCGCCTTACCGTCAACTCGGAAGCGCTCTGGGAAACAGGTGTGGACCAGGGCGACGCTGTCTCTGGTCCTGAAAATCTCCTCCAGCTGCGACCCCAAGGGCCGTGCCCTACCCCGCAGCAGAGGTGCCCGTGCGAATGTCAGTTGCTCAGTCGTGTGCCCTTTTTGCGACCCCACAGACTGTAGCCTCCCAGGCATCTCTGTCCATGGGATTTTTTTCAGACAAGAATACTGGAGCGGGTTGCCATTTTCCTCCTCCAAGGGATCTTCCCAACCCAGGGATTGAATCCGAGTTCCCTGTGTCTCCTGCGTTGCAGGCGGATTCTTTACCAGCTGAGCCATCAGCGAAGCCCCATCCCCAGCAGAAGCACCCTTCCAAGACTTTCCTGGTTGCTCTTTAGAGTTATGACGGCCTTAAGGAGTCAAGCTGGTGGTTTTGAATGTTTCTTATTATCAATTTAAACATTGTAGGTGATGCTCCAAGAGAGAAGTGATAGAAAGTGTAAGGGGGAAAGGAACAATGTAGGGACCCGGGGACAGTGGGAGTGAAGGGGTCGGGCTTCCAGGGACAGTGATGCAGGATGGCAGCTACCATGGGCTTGGACAATTTATGAAGACAGAATGTGGATTGAAATACCCAGAAGCACTCCCCTCTGTAAGATTTATAACAAAAGTTAATATGAAGTGGAGGACTTCCCTGGTGGTATGGTGAATAAGAATCCGCCTGCCAATGCAGGGGACACGGGTTCGATCCCTGGTCGGGGAAGATTCCACATGTCTCAGAGCAACTAAACCCATGCACCACAACCTCACACCCTCAAGCCCACACTCCCCAACAAGAGAAGCCAGTGCAATCAAAAATAAATAATTAAACCAATTTTTAAAATATGAAATGGACTTAACAGTTCTAATGGAGTGGCCACCAGGAGCCATATCCATGCTAGCAAAATGGAAGAATTCATGTAGCATCAAACTTGTCCACAGAGAGCTTCAGTGCCTAATGTTGTCTGAAGAAAATATGAAACTCCTTCAGTCGCCTGAAGGACAATATTATAGGAAATAATTAAAAAAAAAAAAAACCCACAGGCTCTCCACCACCATCCCCCCAATCTGATTGCTTCCTTTGCCACAGCAGCAAGTTTTCTAGGTATACCTTGCACAGATCTCAGAGTATTAGAAGCTCCCATTCAAAGACAATTTCTCTTAAGATATTCGTTTGTTTGTTTTTAAAATATTTATTTTTCTTTGGCTGCGCTGAGTCTTAGTTGCAGTATGTGGGATCTAGTTCCCTGACCTGGGATTGAACCTGAGCCCCCAGCATCGGGAGCGCAGAGTCTTTGTCACTGGGCCACCAGAGAAGTCCCTACAATTTCTCTTAAGATGTTCTAAATGAACTAATTTTTATCTTAAGATACTCAGTGATACTGGAAATACATAAGTTGTTTTACATTAAAAAAAAAAAGCTTTCTTAAAAGAGGAGGAATGGGACCTTGTCAAGGTCATTATGTAGTTGAGGGGCATGTGGGGGGTCAGTTATGTCCTCCTGAGGCACAGATACGGCCAGATTGTCCAGAAAGCTCTTTGTGGAAGGTTTTGAGGTTCTCTGCCCTGTGGCCATCTTCCCATCCTCCATAAATTCCAGTGGCCAACTTCAAGATAAGTGGCCGAATGACAAATCAGGGAATATTCACATTTTCAAGGGGACATAATGCCATTGGAGAACGCACAATAGCACAAATGGGGAGGGTTACCCAGGCACCACAGCAGCCTTGCCCTTGGCTAGCTGATCCAAGGTCAAGATACTGGGCTTGGGTCCTTTGGCTTCTCTCTCCATGAAGGCACTGCCAGGCCAATGGGGCCTTGGAGCCTCCACCACTGAGACCTACACGCCCCACTTCTGGGATCCTCTCTCCCAAGTTGGGGGTCACTCAAGTGTTTTTTACATTTCCACGGGCCACCCTGGATTCTTCTAAGAAGCCTTGGAGAAGCCCCAGCCAGTCAGTATCAGCTTCTATTGTTCGGAAGCCAAGAACCTCCACTGATGGTGCAGGTGGTAACAGAGGCAGGGAGCTCAGGGAAATGCGGGGATTTGGACTTGATTACTGAACCCATGTGGAGATACTGCAGGAGGCACCCCCGTCCCCACCCTCCATCTTCCAGGAGAGGGGAGACCCAGAGCTCAAAGTGACCACATGCAAAGCAGGTGTCACCCCAGCTCCCCTGGGGACTATGTGACTGCCGAGGAGAAGGGGTCCAAGACTCTGAGAAGCTGAGACTGAGACCGCCCTCCACCACCACCACCACCACCAGGACAGGGCTGGGCACTAACAGAACTGGAAAGTCAGAAGCAGTTGAACGCCACGTGCAAATGCCAACATCTTGCCTCAGAGGCCCCCAGGCCTTTCTGTGAAGATCTGTCTGGAAAAATTTTCTACTGTATCCAAAGGGCCAGGACCTCTGGAGAGTTGAGAGATGGATTCTATGGGGGCTAAACCACACTGTGGTCTAAAATTCCATTTTTCCAGGTCTTTGCTAGAGAAAAAGTGGGGTGTGGAAAATTGCATAATGGACTTCGCCATGGGCTGTCTGGAGGACTGGGGCCAGCTGGAGCTCCAGACCCTCAGAAATGCCCCCAAGGACTTCCCTGGTGGTCCAGTGGTTGAGAGTCCACCTGCCAGTGGAGGGGACAGAGGTTCCATCCCTACTCCTGGAAGATTCCACGATTGGCGGAGCAACTAAGCCTGCAAACCACACCAACAGAAGCCACTACCAAGAGAAAGCCAGACACTTCAACCCGAGAGTAGCCCCCACTCGCCGAAGCGAGAAAGCCCATGTGGGGCAACAGAGACCCAGTGCAGCCAATTAATTCACTGAAAAGAAAAAAGAAACTCCACCTCTGAAGGAACTGCAAGAATCCGCTATTTCACATAATCAGGCCATCTGGGGGAGGGGGGTGCGGGGTGTGAGAGCTATAGATTTTGAAGGTTATCCAACCAAGGAGGGCTGGCAGAGCTCGGGACACACAGGAGACTGCACAGGGGGACTGGCTCAGCAGGCCAGGTGACCGGGGATCAGGCAGTGTTGCGGGCTGATTAATGCAAGCCTGGACCAAACACAGACCCTGTCACGTGACATCAAAAGGGTATAAGTAGGGCTGGAGCCTCACACTGCAGGAAGCACACCCCTGGGTACCACAGACTTTCCAAGGAGAGCTCAGCATGAATAATGGAAAAGGAATCAATCTTTAGATCCTCAGCTTCCACTGAACTCCTTCCTAAAATTGATCTCCTTTTCTCAACCTGCCCTTCTCTCACGGTACAGAAGAAAGAGCCGGCTTTCAGCCACCCCATCCCTGACACCATTAGACAAACTGAAGCTGTGGGTACCAGCGAAGTCTCCTTCAACCACGGCCCCCACGATCGATGTATTCATTACTTACCAAAAGGTTAAAAACATATTCATGCTATTTTGGCCGTTGTGGCTAAAGGACGATTATAAGGATGACTCAATCCAGAAAGAAAATTTCCATATTCAGAGGGTTATAATCAGAGGAACTTAACATTTTTTTAAGTTAAAAAAATATTTAGTTATGGTCAAGAAAGACATATCATATGATGTTACTCATAAGTGGAATCTAATTTTTTAAAGTGATACAAATGAACAAAATGAACAAAACAGAAACAGTCTTACAGATATGGAAAACAAACTTGTGGTTTTGAAAGGGGAAACGTGGTGGGGGGATAATTCAGGAGCTTGGGATGAATATATACACACTCCAAGAAGACTCCCATGGAGGAGGGCATGGCAAAACCCAGCCCAGTATTCTTGCCTGGAAAATCCCATGGACAGGGAAGCCCAGTGGGCTACAGTCCATGGGGTCACATAGAGTTGGACACGACCGAAGCAACTCAGCACTCATGCGCACATATCTGTTGTTCAGTCGCTGAGTCGTGTCTGACTCTTTGCAACCCCATGGACTGCAGCATGCCAGGCTTCCCTGTCCTTCACCATCTCCTGGAGTTTACTCAAACTTATTTCCATTAGTCAGTGATGCCATCCAACCATCTCATCCTCTGTCGTCCCCTTCTCCTCCTGCCTTCAATCTTTCCCAGCATCAGGGTCTTTTCTCATGAGTCAGCTCTTTGCACCAGATAGCCAAAGTATTGGAGTTTGAGCTTCAGCATCAATCCTTCCAATGAATATTCAGGGTTGATTTCCTTTAGGATGGACTGGTTTGATTTCTTTGGAGTCCAGGGGACCCTCACACATATATAAAACAGATAATCAACAGGACATACTGTATAGTACAGGAATGCTACTCAGTATTCTGTGATAACCTATATGAGAAAATAATCTTAAAAGGGATGAATACATGTGTATATATAACTGAATCACTTTGCTGCACACCTGAAACTAACACAACATTATAACTCAAGTATACGCCAATTAAATTAAAATTCAAAACATAATTTAGTTGCGGAAATAGACATGAAACTTGCCATCTTAACCATTTTTAAGTGTATAGTTCAGTATTGTTAAGCGCATTCACATTGTTGTCTCTCCAACTTCCAAAACGCTTCATCTGGCAGAAGTGAAACTCAACACCCAGTGAACACTAATCCCCATGGCCCCTCCCCCAAGCCCTGGCGACCAGCATTCTGCAGTCCAGTCTCTGCAAATTCAACTGTTCTAGGGACCGCGTCTGAGTGGAGTCATACGGTACTTGTCTTTTGTGACTGGCTTATGTCACTTAGCATAGGCTTCATAGGAACTTTTATACACTTTACAGTTTTAGTATGTATTTCCACTTTTGTTCCCCCTATGTATGACAGTTGATCAGTAAAAAGAGTGTTTTACCACTTTAAAGATTCATTTTCATGGATACATCCATTGCAGCCAACGATTTGAGCATTTTCTGCCCATCAAGTGCAATTTATACACTCTCATAAACCAATTTCAGTTTAGAAGAAGCAAAACTTATATGATTATGATTTTTACAGTATCACCAAGGGTCAGACAGTAGCACATACAAAGCTGTCTTTTTTAACCAAAGAAACCTTTTATTTGAGAATAGTTTTAGATTTACAGAAAATTTGCAAAGTTGATACAGACAGTTTCCATATAGCCCACACACCTAATTGCCCCTCCCTCCCCTTTTTTTCTGGGGGGGCAGCCGCTGCACTGCTTGTGGGTTCTTAGTTCCCTGGCCAGGGACAGCACCTGAATCCCCTGCATTGAAAGGCGGTTCTTAACCACTGGACCACTTAAACTGACAACGAGGAAGTCCCTCATTATAAGTTTGAGTTAAGTCGCTCAGTCGTGTCCGACTCTTTGCGACCCCATGGACTGTAGCACACCAGGCTCCTCTGTCCACAGGATTCTCCAGGCAAGAATACTGGAGTGGGTTGCCATGTCCTTCTCCAAGTTTAAATGGTTGCAAAAGACTCAATACCCTATTATCTTGTCTATTATTGCTAATAATAATAACACCACTAGTTGCTTTGCTCTTGTAGGTATGCTCAGTGGAATCTGAACTCCATGGCAGTTTCACCTGCCTTCCTCCAGTTACAAAATGCAGGAACAAGTCAGATATTTACAATCAGTTTTTTGTACTTGAATTCACATTTCTATCCTGTTACCCCATGAAATGTCATCCTAATGAAGTGTACTTTCTGCATGAAGTAGTTTATTAATCATCCTGTCTAATTTATCTGCAACAAGATATATATTTACATACACACACACATATATACAACAAGTTAAAATTTAACATGAAACTTTTTCTGGTGACTGCAAAGCTCTAGGTGTTAAAACATTTCTTTTGGACGACTCTATTTTAGTATGTGGGTGAGTGTGCTAAGTCACTTCAGTCGTGTACAACTCTTTGCAACCCCATGGACGTCACCCAGCAGGCACCTCTGTCTGTGGGATTCTCCAGGCAAGAATACTGGAGCAGGTTGCCATTTCTTTCTCCAAGGCATCTTCCCGATCCAGGGATCGAACCTGTGTCTCTTATGTCTCCTGCAATGGCAGGTGAGTTCTTTACCACTAATGCCATCTGGGAAATACTGTGTTTAGTACATAATCGATCAAAGCAACATAAATGTGTTACAAATTTTAAAATAAATAATTATTACACCAAAAAGTAAGACTTTTATGGAAGGTGTATCTTTTAATGAGATGGACAGGGTTCTCACTCTCTTTTTCTTTTCCATTTATTTTGAGTTTCCACAGGGAGAAATTACTGACTGATTTTCTTCTCTCCAAGGGCTGGAGGTAAGAAAAGGGAGGTGAGAAAGTAGTCTGCAGCAAGCTGGGCTGCTGGAGTCTTGCTCAGGAAGGAAAGAGGAAAGGAGCTGAGTTTCTATTGTATGGAAGAGAACTATACTCAATATATCATAATTATGTATAATGGAAAAAATCTGAACAAGAATATATATACATTATATGTATTTTTATTGTTATATTATATAATAAAATACATATTATATATAAAATTATATTATATAATTATATACAATCATATCATAATTATAAATTATATAACTATTAAATAAATTCAATCAATAGTTTATATTTTAAAATATTATATATTATTTTATAATAAAATATAAATATATAAATATATATAATACAAAATTATATACATATAATTTATATTATATATAATATATACATTATATTATATATACTATATAATTATATATATTATAGGCATTATATAATATATAATTATATAAATATAATGAACAATTAAGATATAATTGTATATTATATTTAATATAATATTATATATATACTATATACTGCTGCTAAGTTGCTGCTGCTAAGTTGCTTCAGTCGTTTCCGACTCTGTGCGACCCCATAGACGGCAGCCCAACAGGCCCCGCCGTCCCTGGGATTCTCCAGACAAGAACACTGGAATGGGTTGCCATTTTCTCCTCCAGTGCATGAAAGTGAAAAGTGAAAGTGAAGTCGCTCAGTCGTGTCCGTCTCTTAGCGACCCCATGGGCTGCAGCCTACCAGGCTCCTCCGTCCATGGGATTTTCCAGGCAAGAGTACTGGAGTGGGGTGCCATTGCCTTCTCCCTATACTATATACAACATATGGTATATATTGTATATATAATGTTATATATAACTTATATATAATTATATTCAGTTCAGTTCAGTCGCTCAGTGGTGTCTGAATCTTTGAGACTCCATGAATTGCAGCACACCAGGCCTCCCTGTCCATCACCAACTCCCGGAGTTCACTCAAACTCATGTCCATTGAGTCAGTGATGCCATCCAGCCATCTCATCCTCTGTCGTCCCCTTCTCCTCCTGCCCCCAACCCCTCCCAGCATCAGAGTCTTGTCCAATGAGTCAACTCTTCCCATCAGGTGGTCAAAGTACTGGAGTTTCAGCTTTAGCATCAGTCCTTCCAAAGAACACCCAAGACTGATCTTCAGAATGGACTGGTTAGATCTCCTTGCAGTCCAAGAGACTCTCAAGAGTCTCCTCCAACACCACAGTTCAGAAGTTCTTCGGTGCTCAGCTTTCTTCACAGTCCAACTCTCACATCCATACATGACTACTGGAAAAACCATAGCCTTGACTAGACAGACCTTAGTTGGCAAAATAATGTCTCTGCTTTTCAATATGCTATCTAGGTTGGTCATAACTTTTCTTCCAAGGAGTAAGCATCTTTTAATTTCATGGCTGCAGTCACCATCTGCAGTGATTTTGGAGCCCAAAAACATAAAGTCTGACACTGTTTCCACTGTTTCCCCATCTATTTCCCATGAAGTGATGGGACCGGATGCCATGATCTTAGTTTTCTGAATATTGAGTTTTAAGCCAATTTTTTCACTCTCCTCTTTCACTTTCATCAAGAGGCTTTTTAGTTCCTCTTCACTTTCTGCCATAAGGGTGGTGTCATCTGCATATCTGAGGTTATTGATATTTCTCCTGACAATCTTGATTCCAGCTTGTGCTTCTTCCAGCCCAGCGCTTCTCATGATGTACTCTGCATAGAAGTTAAATAAGCAGCGTGACAATACGCAGCCTTGACATGCTCCTTTTCCTATTTGGAACCAGTCTGTTGCTCCATGTCCAGTTCTAACTGTTGCTTCCTGACCTGCATATAGGTTTCACAAGAGGCAGGTCAGGTGGTCTGGTATTCCTATCTCTTTCAGAAGTTTCCTTGTGATCCACACAGTCAAAGGCTTTGGCATAGTCAATAAAGCAGAAATAGATGTTTTTCTGGAACTCTCTTGCTTTTTTGGTGATCCATTGGATGTTGGCAATTTGATCTCTGGTTCCTCTGCCTTTTCTAAAACCAGCTTGAACATCTGGACGTTCACAGTTCATGTATTGCTGAAGCCTGGTTTGGAGAATTTTGAGCATTACTTTATTAGCATGTGAGATGAGTGCAATTGTGCAGTAGTTAGAGCATTCTTTGGCATTGCCTTTCTTTGGGATTGGAATGAAAACTGACCTTTTCCAGTCCTGTGGCCACTGCTGAGTTTTCCAGATTTGTTGGCATATTGAGTACAGCACTTTCACAGCATCATCTTTCAGGATTTGAAATAGCTCCACTGGAATTCCATCACCTCCACTAGCTTTGTTCATAGTGATGCTTTCTTAGACGCACTTGACTTCACATTCCAGGGTGTCTGGCTCTAGATGAGTGATCACACCATCACGATTATCTTAGATGTGAAGATCTTTTCTGTACAGTTCTTCTGTGTATTCTTGCCACGTCTTCTTAATATCTTTTGCTTCTGTTAGGTCCATACCATTTCTGTCCTTTATCGAGCCCAACTTTGCATGAAATGTTCCCTTGGTATCTCTAATTTTCTTGAAGAGATCTCTAGTCTTTCCCATTCTGTTGTTTTCCTCTATTTCTTTGCATTGATCGCTGAAGAAGGCTTTCTTATCTCTTCTTGCTATTCTTTGGAACTCTGCATTCAGATGCTTATATCTTTCCTTTTCTCCTTTGCTTTTCACTTCTCTTCTTTTCACAGCTATTTGTAAGGCCTCCCCAGACAGCCATTTTGCTTTTTTGCATTTCTTTTCCATGGGGATGGTCTTGATCCCTGTCTCCTGTACAATGTCACGAACCTCAGTCCATAGTTCATCAGGCACTCTATCTATCAGATCTAGGCCCTTAAATCTTTCTCACTTCCACTGTATAATCATAAGGGGTTTGATTTAGGTCATACCTGAATGGTCTAGTGGTTTTCCCTACTTTCTTCAATTTAAGTCTGAATTTGGCATTAAGGAGTTCATGATCTGAGCCATAGTCAGCTCCCGGTCATGTTTTGCTGACTGTATAGAGCTTCTCCATCTTTGGCTGCAAAGAATATAATCAATCTGATTTCGGTGTTGACCATCTGGTGATGTCCATGTGTAGTCTTCTCTTGTGTTGTTGGAAGAGGGTGTTTGCTATGACCAGTGTGTTCCCTTGGCAAAACTCTATTAGCCTTTGCCCTGCTTAATTCCGTATTCCAAGGCCAAATTTGCCTGTTACTCCAGATGTTTCTTGACTTCCTACTTTTGCATTCCAGTCCCCTATAATGAAAAGGACATCTTTTTTGGGTGTTAGTTCTAAAAGGTCTTGTAGGTCTTCATAGAACTGTTCAACTTCAGCTTCTTCAGCATTACTGGTTGGGGCATAGACTTGGATTACTGTGATATTGAATGGTTTGCCTTGGAAACGAACAGAAATCATTCTGTCGTTTTTGAGATTGCATCCAAATACTGCATTTCGGACTCTTTTGTTGACCATGATGGCTACTCCATTTCTTCTAAGGGATTCCTGCCCACAGTAGTAGTTAAATTCACCCATTCCAGTCCATTTTAGTTCGCTGATTCCTAGAATGTCGACGTTCACTCTTGCCATCTCCTGTTTGACCACTTCCAATTTGCCCAGATTCATGGACCTAACATTCCAGGTTCCTATGCAACACTGCTCTTTACAGCATCAGACCTTGCTCCTATCACCGGTCACATCCACAACTGGGTATTGTTTTTGCTTTGGCTCCATCCCTTCATTCTTTCTGGAGTTATTTCTCCACTGATCTCCAGTAGCATATTGGGCACCTACTGATCTGAGGAGTTCCTCTTTCAGTATCCTATCATTTTGCCTTTTCATATTGTTCATGGGTATATATTATAATTATGTTATGTATTATAATTATATTATATCATTATGCTTATATATAATATTTAATTAAATAATTATATAATATTATATATTTATATATTGAATATTATATATAATATAAGTCTATGCAACCTCATAGACTGTAGCCTGCCAGGCCCTCTGTCTATGGAATTCTCCAGGCAACAATACTGGAATGAGTTGCCATTTCCTCCTGCAGGGGATCTTCCTGATCCAGAGATCAGACCCACATCTCCTGCATTGGCAGGCAGATTCTTTACCACTGTTCCACCTGGGAAGCCTGTAAGTCAGCTATATTTTAATTAAAAAAAAAAAAAGAAAAAGAAGAAAGGAAAGTGGCTGAATTTCTGGTGTATTGCATCCTTACAGTGATCCATCCCACATGACCTTGATAAGTCATCTGTTATTCCTCCAGGGACTCACATACCCCAGGCTGAATATGGCTAGCCTAGCAAGGGCTGCCACTCTACCCCCAAAGGTGGGTGTGCAAAGCACCTCTCCTAGGACCCCCTGACAAGCTTTCTCCACCAGGGCTGGTATGAACAGGTGAGCTGGTATGAATAGGTGGATTGGCTGCCAGACCATATCTGTTGAGTCTAATCAGTTCTCCTTCTGCCTCTGAGGACAGTGGCTGACTCAGGCATGCAGTTGGCCAAGTCCAGCATGTTCCCTGGGGTGCCGCTGTAAGAGATGGAGGAGCAGCTCTGTGGCCTCCGGGGCCATCCGTGCAGAGAGAAGGAGGTTGGGACTCCAAAGGTCACAGAACTTGGTTCATTCCCTCTCTTCCTGGCTGAGTGGCTCTGGACACTGAACGTCCCTTCTCTGGGCCTCTGTTTCCCTATCTGTAAACTGGGGATCACAGTGGTCCTTCTTTTTGAAGTTGTCTGGGTACCAGTGAGCTGATGCAGATACAGCCCTTACTGCTGCAGATAGTAAGAGGTCAGGAAGACCTTTTGCTGTGACTGTCACCTCTTTTTGACCCTCTCAACAAACCCATGAGGCTCACAAGTCAGTTCAGTTCAGTTTAGTTGCTTAGTTGTGTCCAACTCTGCAATCCCATGGACTGCAGCACAACAGGCTTCTCTGTCCTTCACCATCTCCCAGAGCTTGCTCAAACTCAAGTCCATGGAATTGGTGATGTCATCCAAAACATCTCATCCTCTGTCGTCCCCTTCTCCTGCTTTCAACCTTTCCCAGCATCAGGGTTTTTGCATCAGGTGGCCAAAGTATTGGAGTTTCAGCTTCAACATCAGTCCTTCCAATGAGTATTCAGGACTGATTTCCTTTAGGATGGATTGGTTGGATCTCCTTGCAGTCCAAGGGACTCTCAAGCATCTTCTCCAACACCACAATTCAAAAGCATTCATTCTTTGGCCCTCAGCTTTCTTTATAGTCCAACTCTCACATCCATACATGACTACTAGAAAAACCATAGCTTTGACTGGACGGACTTTTGTTGGCAAAGTAATATCTCTGCTTTTTAGCATGCTGTCTAGGTTGGTCATGGCTTTTCTTCCAAGGAGCAAGCGTCTTTTAATTTCATGGCTGCAATCACCATCTGCAGTGATTTTGGAGCCCAAGAAAATAAATGTCTGTCACTGTTTCTATTGTTTCCATATCTATTTGTCATGACATGATGGGACTGGATACCATGATCTTAGTTTTCTGAATGTTGAGATTTAAGCCAACTTTTTCACTCTCCTCTTTTACTTTTATCAAGAGGCTGTTTAGTTCTTCTTTGCCTTCTGCCATAAGGGTGGTGTCATCTGCGTATCTGAGGTTATTGATATTTCTCCCAGCAATCTTGATTCCAGCTTGTGCTTCATCCAGCCTGGCATTTTGCATGATGTACTCTGCATATAAGTTAAATAAGCAGGTGACAATATACAGCCTTGCTTTACTCCTTTCCCGATTTGGAACCAGTCTGTTGTTCCACGTCCAGTTCTAAGTGTTGCTTCTTGACCTGTATATGGATTTCTCAGGAGGCAGGTCAGGTGGTCTGGTATTCACATCTCTTTCAGAATTTTCCACAGTTTATTGTGATCCATACAGTCAAAGGCTTTGGCGTAATCAATAAAGCAGAAGTAGATGTTTTTCTGGAACTCCCTTGCTTTTTTGATGATCCAGAAAATGTTGGAAATTTGATCTCTGGTTCCTCTGCCTTTTCTAAATCCAGCTTGAACATCTGGAAGTTCATGGTTCACGTATAGTTGAAGCCTGGCTTGGAGAATTTTGAGCATTACTTTGCTAGCATGTGAGATGAGTGTAATTGTGCAATAGTTTGAACATTCTTTGACATTGCCTTTTTTTGGAATTGGAATGAGAACTGACCTTTTCCAGTCCTGTGGCCACTTTCAACCTTTCCCAGCATCAGGCTTTTTCCAATGAGTCAGTTCTTTGCATCAGGTGGCCAAAATATTGGAGTTTCAGCTTCAACAACAGTCCTTCCAATGAGTATTCAGGACTGATTTCCTTTAGGATGAATTGGTTTGATCTCCTTGCAGTCCAAGGGACTCTCAAGCATCTTCTCCAACACCACAGTTGAAAAGCATTCATTCTTTGGCTGAGTTTTCCAAATTTGCTGGCATATTGAGCGCAGCATTTTAACAACATCACTCTCACTTCGTCAGCTCTTTCGAGTCTAGACAAACGCCTTCCCTGCTCCATGGCCCCTGAGCTTCAAGGAGCTCAGTATGGACCCTCACCCACTGACTGCCTTCCCCAGAGGTCCAGAGGGTAGGGGCAGCCCCCTCTACTTCCTTGCTATCTCCCAGCATCCAGCAAGGAGCTGGCCTTGTAGCAGCTCAACGTAAGAATGGACTTCTGGGTTGGACCTCGCACGTCTGCCTTGCTGTAGCCACAGGGCTCAGCCTGGGGCCCGCAGTCCACAGCACTCAGCAACTGTTTCAGGAAGGCAGGTGGGTGGGGAGACTTGACAAACGCTCAGGATAGCTCCAGGGGAAGTGAAAGGAGGGCTGACAAAGCAAAGTGTGGGAAGATCTGGGAAGAAAACGAAACAGTAGAAGTTAGGCATGGGTTTGAAACAGAAGCTAACCACTCCAGTATTGTTGCCTGGAAAATCTCACAGACAGAGGAGCCTAGCAGGCTACAGTCCATGGGATTCCAAGAGTGGACTTAGAGACTAAACCACCACCACCACCAAGCGGGTCCCTAGACGGCTTTTCTCCAACTCTGGAGTTGGAGAAGACTCTTCAGAGTCCCTTGGTCTGCAAGGAGATCCAACCAGTCCATCCTAAGGGAGATCAGTCCTGAATATGCATTGGAAGGACTGATGCTAAAGCTGAAACTCCAATGCTTTGGCCACCTGATGCGAAGAGCTGACTCATTTGAAAAGACCCTGATGCTGGGAAAGATTGAAAGTGGGAGAAGGGGACGACAGAGAATGAGATGTTGGATGGCATCACCGACTGGATGGACATGAGTTTGAGTAAACTCCGGGAGTTGGTGATGGACAGGGAGGCCTGGCGTGCTGCAGTCTATGGGGTCGCAAAGAGTCGGAAACTAGCAAGCGACTCAACTGGACCAAGCTGAGACGATTTTCGTGCCACTCGCAAAGAAGGCGGCACAAAACCACGCCCCTGAACGGAGACGTCTGGCTTTTGTGCCACTCACAAAGATGGCGACACGGAGCCACACCCCTAGCCAACGAAGCCGTCCTATGGAGTGGGCGGACCTAGAGGTCGGAAGTGACGCACACCGGAAGTCCATCCCACCGCCCGGCCGCCTGGGTTGCCCAGACTGCTGGGAAGGCCGTAGTTGTGGGCGCTCTGTGTGCTATGCGGCTGGATCCGCGGCTTGGGGGCGCCGCGGCGCTGAGGCTGCTGCTGGCGGCCCACGTGGTGGCGGCATTCGAGCCTATAACTGTGGGCATCGCCATCGGGGCCGCGTCGGTGCTCACTGGCTACCTGTCTTACAAGGACCTGTACTGCCGCTTCGCCGAGTGCTGCCGCAGCGAGCGGCCGCTCAACGCGTCGGGTACGGCTGGGCTGCCCTGGAGGGGCTCGCGGGGTGCGGGAGACAGGCCCCTCGCGGGCGTCAGTGCCCCCGCACCCCGCGCTCACCCTTCGATGGGGTAGGAGGGAGAGGTGGGGTTTCGGTCCCGGCTGCAGCCTCGGAAGCCGTGTCTTCGGAGAGATCCTCCGGATCGTGGGGGGTTCTGCCCAACTTCCTCCCTAAAAGTTTGCATTCCTTGGGAGGACAGTAAGAAGAAACTGAAAAAGCACCCGCCCTTCTGTGCCGTGTCGACCCTATTAAGTACCTTTCAGACGTGCAGCGTCCGCCCCGAAAGCCCACATCTGGCCCTCGGTTTTCTTCCAAGCCAGTAGGGTTGACTCGGGGAATTGCAAAGCAGCCCAGTCGAGAGGGCCAGTCCTTGGGTGAGCGAACACATTTAGTTTCCTTCTCCAGTCCGTTTCCTTGGAAGTGGCCTCGTGTGACCGCAGCCCCGTGGTTCCGCCTCAGTGCCAGCCCTGGGGTTTGGCAGAGATCCCATGCTGGACCACTTTGCGAACCTGTGCCTTCCACTTTGGCCAGCTGGGGCGAGCACTGCTTTTCTGGTGCGTGTTTAATGTGTATTTTTCTCTCTTGTTCTCGGGCTGGCTCCTGCAGCCCTCAAGCAGGACTTGGAGGAGAAGCTGTTTGGGCAGCATCTGGCCACAGAGGTGATTGTCAAGGCGCTGACCGGCTTCAAGAACAACAAAAATCCCAAGAAACCACTGACTCTCTCCTTACACGGCTGGGCTGGCACAGGCAAGAATTTTGTCAGCCAAATTGTGGCTGAAAATCTTCACCCCAAAGGCCTGAAGAGCAACTTTGTCCACCTGTTTGTGTCGACCCTGCACTTCCCTCATGAGCAGCACATAAAACTGTATCAGGCAAGGAATTGTTATCCCGTCCTCTGGCTTCTCCGACTGGTCTGGGTGACCCACTCCCTGACTCCATCCTCTGATTCTTTCTTTGCGCTGCAGTAGCCCCAGACCCCACGGGTTTAAGGCACAAGCCCCCCACCCTGGTGACCCTTTGCCATTTGCAGTTCTGCAGCTTCTGCCTCACCGATTCCAAAATAATACAGCGGGGTGTGGGTGTGCTCAGTCGCTAAGTCGTGTCCGACTCTTTGCCACCCCATGGACTTGTGGCCCACCAGGCTCCTCTGTCTGTGGCATTTCCCAGACAAGATACTGGAATGGGTTGCCATTTCCTTCTCCAGGGGATCTTCCCGATCCAGGGATCGAACCCGCGTTTCCTGCGTTGACAGGTGGGTTCTTTACCACTGAGCCACCAGGGAAGCCCAGTACAGCGGGGTGATGTTCCATTAAAAGATGGAGCCAAGAGCGGGAAGGTGACTTGCTCCCTACAGTCTTTGTGACCTTACGACAAATGAGAAACTGGAACCCAAATCTCCTGTCTCCCAGTCTGCAGGGTAGCTGTGCTGTGCAGTGAGTATGCGCAGCATCCCCGTCCCAGCCCTTGGTTAAGTGAAACAGACTCAAATGGCTTTATTTAAGGCTCCCTTGGGAATTCCTTGGTGGTCTCGTGGTTAGGACTCCATGTTTTCACTGCTGAAGGCACAGGTTTAATCCCTGATCAGGGAACTAAGATCCCTCAAGCACAGCCAAAAATGAAAAAATAAATTCCTGCCTATGATGTAGCTTCAGCTTGCCCTCTGCATTTAAGCACTGAGGACCAGAGGATTTTTTTTCCTCCTCAGTAGCCGTTTTTCCCTTTGCTCCTCCCGTCCTTCGCATTCTTGGCATTGTATTGTTAAGTTGTCCAGTAGGGTTCTTGTTTAAGTGGACATCCTTGTATTCCTACATCCTTAGTGTTCCTATTTAGTGTTAGGTGGGGACTGAGATAAGGAATAGAAACTGAACAAGGAAGTAAAAGTGTATATCTGCCACATAAACAATAAGACAGGGAAGACAGCCAAAAAGAGAATGATTTTCTTATTTTCCAAATTCTTTCATAATTCCCTGGAAATACAGGCACAAACGCTTGTCATGACATGTTATCTAGGTCAGCGTCTTTGTTCACTGCACTTGTAACGCCGTACAAGGCACTGGCCTTGGATACAGCGCTGGTCTTAGTCTAGTTTCTTATTCCTCAGTATGTCTAGTAGAATTGAGATTTCCATCCACAGTGAGATGAAAATTACTGGTTGGTTACCAGTGAAATGATAAATATTCACATATCTTATACTTCTTAAACCTTTAAAAAGTTGCTCTGGGTACTTCATTTGAGTTAGGAAAACACTTATTTGCCTTTTAGCACCCATCTCTCTGCTGGTTTCCGTCCCCCCCTCACCCCTTTTTTTCTTTCTTTTTTTAAAATTTAATTTTTTAAAAAAATTTATTTAATTGGAGGCTAATTACAACATTGTAGTGGTTTTTGCCATACATTGACATGAATCAGCCACGTTCCTCCCGCTTTTTATAGATGAAGTTTTGGAAAACTAGTTACCCAGTGAGTGCAGATTAGGATGTGGTTTTTGTTAAACCCCAGAGAGCTCTGATTTTTCACCTTCCTGAGTGTGAAGAACAGCATAGCATTTCTCCCCTGGGCACACCCTTTTGAGTCCCCATGCCCCATTTCTTCTTTTATGGTTGGTCCAGGACCAGTTACAGAGGTGGATCCGGGGTAACGTGAGTGCATGTGCGGGCTCTGTGTTCATATTTGATGAGATGGATAAGTTGCACCCGGGAGTCATTGACGCAATCAAGCCGTTCCTGGATTACTACGAGCAGATTGATGGCGTGTCTTACCGGAAGGCCATCTTCATCTTTCTCAGGTCAGTGGGAGGCATTTCTTGAGTGGGAATGTACCGAGCCCTTCATTTTCCCAGGGCTAGAATGAGGTGCTGGGGACAAATGTGCCAGCCTGGCAAAAGTAACTTGCAGACGTCTTCCAGGGCAGGGGCAGGAGGAAACGAATGAAGGAAATTGTTTCTGAAAATAGGCAGTTTCGCTGCCTACACATGTCATCTCTGGGGTTTATAAAAAGTTGCAGCGTTACACACCAAGTTGTTTTTTTTTTCTTCTCTGCCTGAGAAAACAGATTTTCAGCTCCTGAGGGCAGATGCTTTGTTTTTTTTCTTTGTCTAGTAGCACATACTAAATACTCCTTGATTAAAAATAAACTTTAGAGAACTATCACAAACTGATTCCATCTTAGAAAACTCACAGCATTTCCTGATAATAAGTGACATCAGTAAGAAGTCATTACAACCCTTTAATACATATAGACTGGTTTATATATTTGGCTTTAAGCTGCATAGAAACTGAAAAAAAAAAAGAGTGAACTTAGAGCAGGTACGTTTCCTGATTAGAGTCTTTTTCTTAAAATTAATTTTTATTGGAGTCTAGTTGATTTAGTGTGGTGTTAGTTTCTGTGGTAGTTTGTTGTTCGTCGCTCAGTCATGTCTGACTCTGTGACGTCAAGAACTGCACCACGCCAGGCCTCCCTGTCCTTCACCATCTCCTGGAGTTTGCTCAAACTCATATCCATTGAGTAGGTGATGGCATCTCATCCTCTGTTGCCCCCTTCTCCTCCTGCCCTCAGTCTTTCCCAGAATCAGGGTCTTTTCCAATGAGTCAGGTCTTTACATCAGGTGGCCAAAGTATTGGAGTTTCAGCTTCAGAATCAGTCCTTCCAATGAATATTCAGGACTGATTTCCTTTAGGATGGACTGGTTGGATCTCCTTGCAGTCCAAGGGACTCTGAAGCGTCTCCTCCAACACCACAGTTCAAAACCATCAATTCTTCAGTGCCCAGCTTTCTTTATGGTCCAACTCTCAACATCCATACATGACTACTGGAAAAACCATAGCTTTGACTAGACGGACCTTTGTTGGCAAAGTAATGTTTCTGCTTTTTAATATGCTGTCTAGGTTGGTCATAGCTTTTCTGCCAAGGAGCAAGTGTCAAAAGAAATTTAAAAACTTCATGGCTGCAGTCACCATCTGCAGTGATTTTGGAGCCCAAGAAAATAAAGTCTGTCACTGTTTCCATTGTTTCCCCATCTATTTGCCATGAAGTGATGGGATCAGATGCCATGATCTTGGTTTTTTGAATGTTGAGCTTTAAGCCAGCTTTTTCACTCTCCTCTTTCACTTTCATCAAGAGGCTCTTTAGTTCCTCTTTGCTTTCTGCCATAAGGGTGGTGTCATCTGCATATCTGAGGTTATAGCAAAGTGATACATACATGTGTACACTGTGTTTTAGATATTTTTAGCCATCTGGGTCACCACAGAGCATTGAGTAGAGTTCCCTGCGCTATGTAGTCGGTTCTCACTAGTTATCTTTTATATATACTAGTGTGTATATGTCATAGAGAAGTCAGGGTGTGATTTTAATCTGGTTTCTTTGGCAAACTCAGCAACGCAGGCGGAGACCTCATAACTAAGACGGCCCTTGACTTCTGGCGGGCTGGGAGAAAGAGAGAGGACATCCAGCTGAAGGACCTGGAGGCGGTGCTGTCTGTCGGAGTCTTCAATAACAAACACAGTGAGTCTCCCTGAGTGGGTGCCCTCTGCCCTCCGCCCTGCCCACAGCATCACTGTTCTCTCTCTTTTTTTTATTCTGGCCCTGCGGCTTGTGGGATCTTAGTTCCCCAACCAGGGATCGAACCTGTGCCCTCTGCAGTAGAAGCTCCGGTCCTAACCACCAGACTGCCAGGAAAGTCCCAGCCGTCTCTCTTCCTTTCACAAAACCACAGAATCTGCTCACCCCTGTAGCTTGGCTGAAGTAGGGACTCTTTTTTTGGAGGGCATGCTATTCTAGAAGCCAGTTAGCGGGGGTAGCCAACCAACCTTACATCAGCCTTGACCAAAAGCGAATCTTGAGGGCCGCATACGTGGGGAATGTGCTGGGGATCAGGACAGGCCCTGTAGGAGCCGCACGCTGGCGGGGTGACAAGGACAGAAGTGTCAGGAAACCCAGCTGTGCCCTGTTCCCCAGGTGGCCTGTGGCACAGCGGCCTGATAGACCGGAACCTCATCGACTACTTCATCCCCTTCCTGCCCCTGGAGTACAGACACGTGAAGATGTGCGTGCGGGCGGAGATGAAGGCCCGCGGTTCCGCCGTCGATGAAGACGTCGTCACCCGAGTGGCAGAGGAGATGACGTTCTTCCCGAAGGACGAGAAAATATACTCAGACAAGGGCTGCAAGACCGTGCAGTCACGGCTGGACTTCTACTGAGCCCTCGTGCAGGCGGGCTGAGACGCGAGCAGGCGCCCAGCAGACCTGGGGCCGGGCCCGAAGAAGCACTTTGAAGACCTCCTCGGGATTTGCTCATTTGCACCTGTGGACTCGCAGGATCCGGAAGGTTCTGAGGGTTGATTTGTGAAATGATGCTCCGCTGTCAAGTGAACTTGTGTTGCAGCATGACGGCGGCGCAGTTGTTCACAGATGGAAATGAACTTTTGAAATCCGCCTCCCCCACACACTTAACTGACCTTGACAGAAGTGCCTTGAGAACAGAGGCCAAGGACTCTTTCTGACCCAACGGTACCCTCATCCCAGAAGCTGAACTAAAGTTCAGGGGCTAATGCAAGCCAGGGAGCATTGGTTTTCACCTGCCAGAAACACTCTTCAGCTCTAGCTCTTTTTCTTTTACAGAACACGTTCACTAAGATGAAGTATTTTCAGGTAACATTGGTGGCACCTTCGGGCACAGATTGTCCAGTGGGAGAACCCAGGTCTGAAGGCCAAGCACACGGCTGGGCGAGCCGTCTGCTTGTGGGGTGGGGGCTCCGTGCCAGGCCCCTGCGGCCCCACAGAACGGGCAGGACCTCTCCTTCTGTCCGCGGCTTTGCTGCTGTTTACAACCCTCGTCGTGAGATTCCATCCCCAATTCTCACTTGGTGTTGACCGCAGCCTTTCTGGTACTGCTGCTCCTCCTGAATTTCAGCCAGGGCTCCGGGTCCCACCAGCCATCTCATCTCTAGAGATGGACCAGAACACAGCCGTTGGCTTCGAGTTTGAGTCCTTGGTTCCCACGGTGGAATGCTTGTTACAGTTTACATGTGGGTCAGCTTTTCACTTGACTCCACAGAACCATTGGAAATCCGCAGAACCCCACCATTCTCCACAGATGACACGTGCCAACTGGATGGTCAGCTTGCAGGTTCTGCATTGCCAAAGAGAAAGTATTGTACACTAGAAACGCTTGAGTTTTTAAGAACATGGCTATTTTTAATAATGTTTTTACTGGGAATCTTACATAATAGAGAAACAAAACGTTGCTTATTTTAAAACATGTGAAGGGATAATTTCCTGTTTCTTTATCAGATGCTCTTAAAACAGATGGTCTTGGCTGGTCCTGGGTGTCATCTAAGAATGATGTCCTTTATGGTGGTGCCAGGCTGCACTGCCCTGGCCTTGGGGAAATAAGACTTTGATTCCAGCCAGTGTGAATCGCTCCATCTTGTGGTTGCAATGCAACTGAAGACGCGTAATGAGAACATGCAGCTTTTTTATATGTATAAGATGTGGCAGAATGAATGTTCCTACAGCATGGCAGTGCCTTATAGAGGATCACACTTAGTCTTTAAAAAATGTCAAGGTGAGGCTTGAAACTTTTAGTACCTGTCTTCAAGTTGGATCTAAATTAAATTTCTTTTATAACCTTTTGGGTGTCTGGTCAGGAGGAGATAAGATTTCTTGTTTACAATGATGCAATAAACTCAAGACGTGTTGGCTACCTTTGGACTGCTGTTACTGACTTGTAACTTGAAAAGGCCACAGATGCCCATGGCCCAGCCTCCTCACCCCGAGTAAGACGTAGATGAGTTTGGACTGACCTACTGAATGTCAAATAATAAAGCTTAAATTTTATCATGAGATGCCACTTGAAGATTTTCTTTTCTGGTTTATTTGGGAGCTCTGAAGTTTGAGCTGAGAAGAAAGGCTCTTTAATAACTTGGGTGAATTAGGCTTACTGGACACGCTGGTTGGCTGTCTTCATGTCAATGTTTACCTTAAAGGCTGTTCGGTACAAAGTTAAGTTGGATTAGATGATGAGTCACACCCCAGCTAATTTTCCTGGATGTAAGTACCATCAGAAAGAGCTGGTCTCACTCTGTGTTTTGGCTGCACTCCACGGCATGTGGCACCTGAGTTCCCCCACCGGGGGTCAGAGCCACACCCCCTGCACTGGAAGGCAGTCTTAATCACTGGATCACTGGGGAAGTCCCAAGCTGGTTTTCTAACAGATATGTTCTAAAATGAATGCAGGCAGGAAAGCGAGGCCCTAAAATGTGATTCACGGCTGCCATTCTGGACCTAAAGTGTGGCCAAGCTCAGATCAGGAAACCTGCTTGCCTGGTCTTCCCGCCCCGAACCTGAAAATAACAAAATCCTTGTTACGTTAACCAGATCTCAGCTTAATCTCTCAACCTGGGCTCTTCAGCAAGTGATTTGTTCACAATGGCTCTTCCTAGGACTGAAGATGGAGCCCTTTCTACAAAGTTGAGACCCTCTTCACCATCAGGTCACCCACTCCCCCCGTTTTCAGATTGGAAGTGTGCACCCCGTGAGCCTGCCCTCTCTCCATCTGGGTCCCAGGCCTCTGCCGCTTCCACTTCACCCCACATAGCCTCATCTGGAAGACTGAACTTTCTAGGTGAGTCAGGGACCCCAGTGTCCCCTAACAGAGACTCCCAGGGGCTGGGGACTTCTTCAGATGAATGGATAGCCCCAATCCGTGACTCCTGGGGACATGACAGCAGGCCAGCTTCAGGGCAACATCAGGAACTTCCCAGTGCTCAGGGCTGCCTTAGGGGCCTGGGTGGCCTTAGTTCCTGTACTGGGTGCATAGCCCTGAGGCAGGGGTCCCCCGTCTTCTGTGCCTGCTGAAGACCGCCCCTGTGAGCACTGCAGACACACACCCACAGGAGCCCTTGTAGGCACACATGTGTTGCACAATACAAGGTATTTAGGCGCCTACACTGCTCTGTGCTCCTGCCTGGCTTCTCAGTGGGGGCTAGGTCTCCAGACTTGAATGAACTTCACAGCTGGGAGTTGGGAGCTCCATGAACCCGTGATACCCCAGGGAGCTGAGCAGAGCCGGAGCCACCCGGATCCTCAGCTGTGTCACGCTCCTCCCCATTTCAGCCTGGGATGCGCTGTTAGGTCTCAATTCACAGCTCAAGCACAGAAGGTAGGGCCTCGAGGTGTTTTTTTCCCACTAAAAATGTATTCACGAATCATACTGTTTTATTGTAAAGTGGCAGCATTTGCATTTAACAAATAGAAACACCGTGCTCAGCGTCATGGGGGCTAAGCTTTCCTAGAGGTTTGGGGAGTTGATTAAACATGATGAAAATGAGTAAAAAAATATGAAAAACCGTATTTTATGAAAATTTGGCAAAACCTGCCACTGAGTGCATGACTCATTCAGGAATGGAAAGCAGAGAGGGGCCATTGCAAAGCTGACTGACAGGCAAGCGACAGGCTTGCAGACACTTTGCTTTCCAGGAAATTCTGTTTCTAACAAATTGTTCACAGTGTTACTAAGATCATTCACAGTGTTACAGTTCACAGTGTTACTGTGATGAACACTCTTGGGAAGGACACTTGGGCCTGAGTGTGTCTGTCTGCTGTCTAAGGCTCATCGCCCTTGCAATGGTCATCCCATGACAGGTCTGCTCGCTGCTCCAGCCTCAGTCCCCAGTCACGCCACCCTAGAGGACAGACTGAGGGCGGCAGGCGTGGGCATTTACGCAGTAGTGACATCACAGCGTACGTTGTAATGATAGGAAATTACTAAAACACACACAAGTCAACAACTTAAGAGTCTGAAAAGTTTCTCATAATGTTAAAAACCATTTTAAATAAAAATGATCACATTTTTCAGTAAAACTGATTCATCCTTCCTTGAAACAGAAACATTTGAAATTAAAACATGATTTTAAAAAAAAAAAATCATGAGCCCTGGCTTGGCTGGGCTGGGAGCTGGCTCCTCCCCTCCTCTGCAGGCCCTGGGGTCTGCTCCCCGTCCGCATCTGTCACCAACAGCCTGCAGATTCTGCTGGATGAAAAAATAATGCCCGGGCAAGCGCCTGTCCTGTCACACAGGACGAATTCATTTCACTCCTCGTCCAGGACCAGAGAGGGGACGCGGGAAGCAGCCGCTCTGGCGCCATCAGTCATCATAGTAGTAATCTAACTTGGTGAACACGGTTTTACAGCCTTTGTCGGAGAAAACTCTCTCCTCTTTGGGGAAAAATGTCATTTCCTCAGCCACCCTGCTCACAATGTCCTCGTCCACCTCGTAGCCTCGCGACTGCATTTCGACTCTGATGCACATCTTCAGGTGTTTATATTCCAGCGGGAGGAAGGGAACGAAATAATCGATGAGGTTTCGGTCAATTAAGCTGCTGTGCCAGAAGCCACCTGGGAAGAAAAAGGTGCTGTTCATCCACCGTCGGTCTGCCCATCGGCCTGTCCACACGCGTGGGCAGTGTGTCGACCACGAGGGGGAGCCCCGTGCCTGCCCTCAGGGGAGACTGGTCTAAGGAGCAGGCAGACTAACCAGTGAGCTCGCCTGGCTCGTCAGCAGCCAATGACAGGGTGACGCCACAGTGGGCGGGGAGGCCTCTCAAGACGTGAGCTCAAGACCTCACGCGGGAAGGAGGCTCACCGGCTGTCCCAGGACAGACAGGCCATGCAGGGAAGGGACCAGAGACTCACAGGTTGGCAGGTTCACAGAACGGGGAAGGTGACGGGAGTTCCCGGGGAAAGACCAGCCTCTTGGAAATTTGCGACTGGCTGGGGTTCCTGTGGCTGGATCAGTGACAGGGTGGACGCTCTCTGCCGCCGCCACCGTGTCCAAACCCTCCAGAGCGTTTGGGGGACCAAAAGCTAGAGCCCCCACTAACGTGTGAAGACAGTGCTGTTCTGGCCGCAGGGCGCACGCTTTCCCGGACGAGGCCTGAGCCGCCGCGGTCACGGGTCTGGGAGGACCCCGGCCTCTGGACCCTCCCACTCCCTCCTGAGGCGAGCCAGCACCCGCTGGGTCACGGCCGGAGGTTCTTCAGAATGTCTCTCCTTCCACCTTCCCGCTTCTGTCCTGTGCCTTAATCCCGGGCTGGCTCTGCCGCCCTTCCCACCTGGGTTTTTCCCCCACACTACCAAGCACTCCTCGGACACCACCTGGAGGCCCTACAGTTCACCTCAGTTCTGGCGACACTGCACCCGGAGACCTCATCAGGTCCCACAGGCTGGGCGCTGTCCCACAAGACAGCCCCCCCAGCCCCCGACCGAAAGTTCCGGCTGTCCCCTGTGCTTCTGAGGGGCCAATGATGTCCCTCCTTGGGTTCAATTTCTTTGTAAGTGGAGCTCATGGAACTCAGAGAAATCTTTTACGACTAGACTACTGGTTTATTATAAAAAGATATGACTCAGGAACAGCCAGCTGGAGGAGACGCAGGGGCCAAGGCATGTGGGAAGGGGCGTGGAGCTCCCATGAACTCTGAGCCCATCACTCTCCCCAAATCTCTGCGTCTTCACCAACCCGGAGCTCTCCGAACCCTGTCTTTTAGGGTTCTTAAGGAAAATTCTCTACGTAGGTATGACTGATTAAATCACTGCCCACTGGCGACTGAATCAACCTTCAGCTGCCCCTCCCCTCCCCAGGGGCCTGAAAGGGTTGGAGACTGAAAGCTCTAACCCTCCAATCCAGGGCGGTTCCCCTGGAAAGCACCCCCCACCTTAGGTATTCTGCAAAAGTCACCTCACTTAACACAGACTCCGGGTGGCTGAAAGGGGCTTGTCAGGAACATCAAGACACCTTTATGGCTCTCACTTCTTGGAACCTCCAAAGGGCTTTAGGAGCGCTGGGCCAGAAAATGCGGACAAAGGCCAGACACACGTTTCTTACTGTCAATCATGGCATCACAACTGGGGTTTATTCTTTTCCTGCCCAACAGGGCTTTGCACACAGCCGGGGCTCAGTAAACATCTGACTGACTGGATGGGGTGGAGTCTGTGGCCGTGGGAAAGAACCAAACTGAGTGCTGGGTGGTAGGCCCGCAGCAAGTGGGACAGCCCTGGCCAGTCTCCCGAAGGCCTGCTGGACTTGCCTGAGGCTGGGGACAGAGCACAGCCAGGCAGACGCTGACCTGCCTCCCGGGGTTCACAACGGAGGAGCCGCCCAGTCAGCCAGTAAACAGATGATCCCCCGTAGTGCCAGGGGCTGTGAATGCTGAGTTGGGGCCGTCAGGCAAGGAGGGCAGAAGGCTAATCAGCCAGGGAATCAGGACAACCAGGACCCCCAAACAGAGAGACCCCTGAAGAGTGTTCAGGTGGAGCAAATGACTTTACAGAGCCCTGGTGACCACTCCCTGGCCTGTCCTCAGCCTGACAGGCACTCCCCCACATGTCCCCACACAAGTGCACTGGGACTTCAGCTGCCTGCTCCCATGCCTCCAACGCGTCATTTCCCCTGCTCCCTGCAAACCTGCTCCTCCTGGAGGCCACCCCCTTAACGAACGGGGCAGGGAGGGGGGCCCTGCCAAGTGCTCAGACCAGATCCTCGTTTCTCATTCCCACACACAGTCTCGTTGTGGGAAATCTCATTGTTTCTACCTTCAAAGTACACACCAGGCCGACAGTGGCTGACCACCCCCACCGCGGCCACGCCTGGCCAAGCCGCCAGCATCTCTCCTCTAGGTTGTTGCAGCCGCTCCTCGCCGGCTGTCCCCGTGCCCCCACTGCCGCCCTCAGTTTGTTCTCCACCTGGCAGCCAGGCAGTCCTGTTAAAACTAGGTCTGAACAGGGCAGTCGGCTCAAAACCCTCCAAGGACTCCCTTTTCCACTTGCAGCCGAGCCCTGCTGTGGGTCCCCAGGCCTTCCACGATCTGCAGCCCACCCCAAGCTCCAGCTCTTATCTGGCCCCCTGCTATTCTCCTATGTTCCTCTTCGTCCCGGCACACTCCCACCTCAGGGGCCTTGCGTGTGCTGTTCCCCCTGGTGCAATGCTTTTCTCTCATTTCCCCATGGCTCCCTCATTCCTCAGGTCAGCTCAGATGTCACCCTCACGTGAGCATTCCCTCACCACTCTATTTATTTAAAACTGCAGCCCTTCCTTGTCGGGCTGTTCCTCCAGGGCACAGACCCTCAGAGTTCCATGGCAAGGCAAGAAAGCAAGGGACCTGACGGCCCATCTGCATCAAAGCCTCCCCAGCAGTCTTCCTTGTTCCACCATCTGCTTCGATTTAACTGAAGAAAACAGGAAACAAATATTCAAGATCTTGAGGATCAACAAAGTTCCTCTTTCTTGAGTGTGAGTATAAGTCACCTGAAGTTTGTTTACACAGATTCCCTCAGAATTCAGACCTCAGTAGGCCTGGGGAAGAGACCGAAAATCGGTCCCAGGTGATGGGGAGGCTGTCAGTCTAAAACAGGGATGCAGGATCATGAATGGGGCCAGGGGAGGGGTCTGGTGTTAGGAGCAGATAACCCCATTTACTGTGCTTTCTTTTCTTTCGCTGCGCTGCACTGCATGTGGGATCTTACTTCCCTGACCAGGGTTCGAACCCATGGCCCCTGCATTGCAAGTGCGGAGTCGTAACCACCGGACCGCCAGAGCAGTGCCCCCACTTACTGTTCTTGTTATTGAAGGCCGACACAGACAAGGCATGCTCCATGTCTTTGAGCTTGATTTCTTCCCTCTGCTTTCCACTTCTCCAGAAATCTAAAGCCACATCTGTGATCCTTTCTGCTCCAGCATTGCTGCGGGACAATTCCAGTGAGTAAGGACTGGGGTGTTTCTCCCCGAAGCCCCCAGGGCTGGGGCTCAGAGCTCTTCAACCATGTCCCGGCCCCGACTTTACCTGAGAAATATGAAGATGGCTTTCTGATAGGAGACCCCATCCAGGTTGTCGTAATAGTCTAGGTAAGGCTTGATGGCGTCTATGAGGCCGGCGTGCATCTTGTCCATTTCATCAAATATGAAGATGGACCTCGCACAGGCACTCACGTTGCCGCGAATCCACGACTGTAACTGATCCTGAGTGACAAGGGGGAAGCCAACAGAGATTCTCAGAAGTGCGACTGACACAGCGGGGGGAGCACTATTAACACCACAACTGGGGTCTACAAAGGCTGCATTTACAAGAGCTTACTGTGTGCTTCCTGCTGTGCTGAGAACTTCACACGAGCTCTTCTGTTCCTCACCACAACCCCACACAGTGGGCATCATCATGCCCATTTTACAGATGAGAAGACCGAGGCACAAAGAGCAGAATCAACTCAGGTTCCAAAATTTTCCCAATGTTACAAAATTGGGCTGTAACAGAGTGAAGACCTGAACCCCACCCTGCCTGATTCCACGGCCCCACACCCTGATTATAATTCTGTGACGTGTCACATGGATGCTACATTGCTAGTCCTCTGTCATCAAAATGAACATGTTAAAATGTATCCTGTGGACACCAGCCTTCTTGGGAGAAAGCAGAGACCGAGCAACCTCTTCCCTGATTAAGTCCTTGGAAGAGCCTGGAGAAGGGCTCTAAGGTTTCGAGAGGGGTAAGGAGACCTCAAGAGCACACATGCTCGAGGATGAGTGTGGGGAGGCAACATTCCTGAGTTTCTGAAACAGTGCCTGGAGACTGCTGGAATAAATCTGCTTAAATGGAACATTCCCTACAAACATTATGTAGGTACTTCTTATATTAAGCAATCAAGATGAGAAGGAGAGAGGACCCTTTCCATCAGAAATTTGAGCTATGGTTTTGCACAATGCTTTCCTAGATGTTTCCCCCTACGATAAGGAGAGGGCTTCCCAGGTGGCTCAGTAGGTAAAAGAATCCGCCTGCAATGCAGGAGACACAGGGGACCTGAGTTTGATCTCTGGGTCAGGAAGATCCCCTGAAGGAGGACACAGCAATGCAGTCCAATATTCTTGCGTCAAGAATTCCATGGACAGAGGAGCCTAGCAGGCTACAGTCCACGAAGTTGCGAAGAGTCAGACACAACTGACGCAACCAAGCACGACGTAAGGTAAGAAGAAGAGTTAGCTATTAGTTTCCGAGGAAAATTCTAGAAGTTACGATATAGGTCTTGACTTCTTATGATCTGGAGTTTTGCTTGGCTACTCAGACCACGGCTACAGTGTTCCATGGGTGCCTATTAACCAAAGCAGTAACTTTGCTCTGTTCGTGCAACGTCACTTCAGTCGTGTCTGACTCTTGCGACCCCATGAACTGTAGCCGATCAACTCCCCTGTTCATGGGATTCTCCAGGCAAGAATACTGGAGTGGGTTGCCACGCCCTCCTCCAGGGCATCTTCCCAACCCAGGGATCGAGCCCGTGTCTCTCAGATCTCCTGCGCTGGCAGGTGGGTTCTTCACCACTAGCACCGCCTGGGAAGCCCATCTCTGCTCTGGAGATATGAACTGACCTCTATTTACAGCAGAACCTCAGGAGAGCTGGAGTGACTTGAACAAGGCCACAAAGTGAGTCACTGTTTAAACGAGAATTCCTTCAGGTCTGGCGGGCTCTAGCCGCCAAGGCCTTCCATTCTGTTCCTCCCTCTTACAGACAACAGAGAACGTACATGGAGCACTCACTACAGGCAAGACCCTGTTCTAAGCACGGTTCACCCGTTTTATTGTGACGTTCCAAAACCCGTCAAAGCAGTTAACTACTGCATTTCCTATTTCACAGACCAGGAAACTGAGGTGCAGGGAGGTTACGTAACTTGCTCAGTCACACAGCTATTGAACAGTGAAGATGGAATGCTAACTAGGAAGAGCAACTCGTCCCTATTTGCCTGGAACTTTCCCAGTTGTAGCAGCGAAAGCCTCACATCCCAGGAACTCCTGGGCGGTCAGTGACCCTGATGCTCATCCAAGCTGAAGGGAAAAATGTGTTCACACAGGTGAGACAAAAAAAAGGCAATAGTTACCAATGATTTGAACGCTCATGTGCTGAGCATCATGTTACATACTTGACAGGTTTAAGAGCTCAAGAAATTCTCAGACTTCCCTGGTTTTACAATGGTTAAGACTCCCAGCTTCCACTGCAGGGGGTGGCACGGGTTCAAACCCTGATCAGGGAATGAAGACCCAACATGCTACGTTGCATGATCAAAATTTTTTTTAAAAAAGAAATTCTCACAACTGTCATTTGACAGATGAAGAACCTGAGTCTCAAGAGAAGTCAGGTGACTCTCCCAACGTTACACAGCTAAGTGGGAGCCTGGGGCTGAAATTCAGATGTGTCTGCCCTGGAAGCCAGGCTGTTAAATCAGTGAGTTCAAGTATAAAAGCAAACTTAGGCCTCCCTAGAAATGTTTCCCCTTTTATAAAACATGTTAGATTCGAAGAGCTTTAACCTGGATTTGATTACGTCCATCTGTAAAATCCTACCACACCACTTACTAAGTACCACATGCAGCCTGTTTTCAGAAACCAGCTTTGACGTTGTCATTGCTTCTGTCATCTCCAACCCTCTGTAATTTCCACACTTTTTAAAGGGAAACGGCCATGTGTGGCTGTTTTCAGGGCTCACTCCTTTCAACACAGAACATCCAAATCCCATCCCCCAACAAAGAAACCCTAAAGCCAGCATCGTCCCTGAAGGATTCCCAAATTCGACCCTTGCCTTATACAAGGTGATGTTCGAGATGTGTGGGAAGTGCAGCGTGGCCACAAACAGGTGGACATAGTCACTGTTCAGACCACCCTCGTAGATATTCTCCGCGATGATTTTGCTGACAAAATTTTTGCCAGTGCCTGTCCACCCGTGCAGGGAGAGGGTGAGAGGTTTCTTGGGCTTCGGGTTGCTGATGAAGCCGGACAAAGCATTTAAGATGACTTTCTTTGCAAGATGCTGTCCAAAGAGCTTGCTGTCGAGATCCTTCTGCAGCGCTGCGAAAAAATCCAAAGCCAGTCAGGCAAGGAGTAGGGGGACACACCTGGCAAAACGTAGCCGTTTACAGGCTCACGTAAAGCCGGCAAAGCCCGCTAAGCTCTTCCAACCGTTTACTGGGACGCAGATGTACGTAGGCACTCGGCCCAGATGACCCGTGAGTCCAGGAGGCCCTCCCTCTGCAAGTCCTGCCCACACTTTCGGATGAGACCCACCCCGGCCCTGTCCCTCCCCACCCGAAGGCCGGCAGGAAAAAAAGGGCAGCTTAATTCAGATCCGCTGCTCCGAGTCGGGAGAGCCCCCACCAGCCTTCCCGTCTCCGGTGAGGAACGAGCAAGAAATTCTCTGGAGGAAGTTTCGGATCGTCCACCCGTCCGCCTTCTGGGCGAAGGTGCAGCTGGCATCCGCAGGTCTCAGACCAAAGTCCCGTCGGCCTGCGGTCGTGGCCCAGGAGCCAGGCCCCGTGCCGCACGCCAGTTCCGGGTCCGGCTCCCCCGCCCGCCATCCCCCGGCTGGGCACTGCCCGGGCTTCCGGGCCTCCTGGCTGCCCCCCGCCTCTGACCCCCTTCCGAGCTCTCACACCAGACCCCGGCCCATCCTACCTTCCCGGCTGAGGCTCCGCTTCGGGCTGCAGCACTCGGCGAACAGGCAATAGAGGCGCGGGTAGGAGATGTAGCCGGTGAGGACGCCGCCGGCCAGGGCCAATCCCAGGCTGATGGGCTCCACCGCCCGCACCGCCAACGGCGCCAGCAGCAGCAGGCCCAGCGCGGCCCGCCCCAGCTTCATGCCGGGACCCGCGCCGCCCCGCGCGTTCTCGCGCCTACCGCCGACCGGCGCCGCCACCAGACCGCGCTTCCGGTTCCTCCCGCCGGCGCCCCCATACTTCAAAGGGGCGGATCGCCTCCGACGCCGGCGGCCGCCATCTTTGTGAAGGGCAAAGCCCTTTCCTGCTTTGGGCGCTGGGGTAGTTGGAGGGGCCTTTTTTTTTTTTCCTTTTCCTCTTTTTAGTAAAACTTGCATTTGGGGAACAGTTTTACATGGGCTTCCCTGGTGGCTCAGACGGTCTGCCTGCAATGCGGGAGACCCGGGTTCAATCCCTAAGTCGGGAAAATCCCCTGGAGCAGGAAATGGCAACCCACTCCAGGGATTCCCCCAGCCAGGGATCCAACTCGTGTCTCCCGTTTTGGCACGGGGATTCTTTACCACTGAGCGACCTAGGAAAGCCCTAATCTTTTGTAGGATTCTCAACTATTGGAATTTGATGCTCTTCTTATGATTAGATTGGAGTTATGGGTTTGGGTGAGGAATATACAGAGATACTATTTTTATAACATCATATCATAGGTACATATAATCAACATGATTTATGACTGTTGACGTTGACCTTCCTCACCTGGATAAGGTAGTGTTGGTCAGGTCTCTCCCAGGTAACAGTTACTTCCTCTCATTCATTGATTCATAATTTTGAGGATCTCCTATGGACTAGATCCTGGGGATTGAAGAAAAAAAAATGAGGTGCAGGTGAATCCTGCCTTCACTGACCTTGCATCTGAGTGAAGGGGAAGAAAAGAAAATCTCTTACAGATGAGAAAACAGGCTGCAAGGCAAACAGATGTGTCCAAGGATTTAATAAAGAGGCTGTGAGCAGGACTCAAATCCAACTCCAAAGCCAAATGTCACTAACCACACGATACCTGATTTAAATCAGCCCAGGAGTCAACCAACCTGTTCTTTCCTCATCACAACCTGTGTACCTGCCTCACAAAAAGCGACACCACAAGTGGCACCAAACCTGGTCACTCAAAGGCTGGTGCCTATCCCAAACGAGAAGAACCCCTCTCAGTGACGGAACTGTGCTTCCGAGTTGCCCAACCCCAGAACATATGATCTGAGTCACTGCTGGTGCAAGGAGACACAAAACAAATAAGGCTAGGTCCACTTCATATTTAATATTTAAATGCTTAAAATTATTTTTCTTTCTTTAATGAAAAGAAACATAACTGTAAAAGTCAGAAAATACTAGTGTTCCTTTGATCGTCTAGATTTTTCTACTTTCAGCTGGATCCATTGTAAACAGTGAAGGAGGCATTTCTGAATCTCACTCCAGATATTTGAAAGCAAGAGACAATGACAGCATGTATTATAATAAAAGCCCAATCTAAAGGATATTATCTTACCCTGAAACACAGACCCATTTCCTCCTGACCCGGGGCAAATACTAAGAGAAAGTCAACATATTTACAAACAAGATTTAATAATGCTCACAAGACTAGTTTGCCCCCAAATAGGAAAACTACACATTGTTTCAAAAGGTTACAAATTCAATGCCTGAAAATCCCACAGGTAAGCAGTGGGACTGACAGAGTCTGTTTTGGGAGCCATCTGCTAGCCAATGAGCAGGCTTCTGTCCAGGAAATCTTTTATCATGGGGATAAAGGGAGTGGACAACAGTTATTTATATCCCACGCTGCACCTCTCCCCATTTAGCCTCCCTCAGTACCGCCTGTTCATCTTCTTGAACTTCTCGTAATGATAATCATCCGTGGCCTTCTCATTAGCAGGACGCTTGCGGTTGGGAGGGGACCCTGAGAAGGAAAAGAGGAAAAGCTGTCTGCCACGCTAGAAGCCACTGACAGGTTAGCTCTGCACAGGCTAGGTCAACCACACCTGTGCCTCACTCTCGAGAGGCGCCCCAATGCCCACCCTGGTCAAGAGGAACACAGGAGGGCCGCAGGGAATATGTGTTGCTGAGCAACAAGCACGGTGGAGTCAGGTGCCAGCTGAAATACACTGACTTTAGTGTTAGACCAGGTGAGTAGCAGAGTCCCTTGGACTGCAGAGAGATCAAACCAGTCAATCCTAAAGGAAATCAATCCTGAATATTCATTGGAGGGATTGATGCTGAAGCTGAAGCTCCAACACTTTGGCCACCTGATGTAAAGAGCTGACTCACGGGAAAAGACCCTGATGTTGGGAAAGATAGAGGGCAGGAGGAGAAGGCGACAGAGGATGAGATTTTTAGGTAACATCATTGACTGAATGGACATGAGTTTGAACAAACTCCAGAAGATAGCAAAGGACAGGGAAGCCTGATGTTCTTCAGTCCATTGGAGTCACAGTCGGATGTTACTCAGCAAATGAATAATAACTAATTCAGCAAACTCTTAACTGCATTGAGAGTCTGACTAGGTCAGGCATGGCACAAGCTTTTAGACATGACTTCCTTTCACCTGCCCAGAAATCCCAGCAGGTGCATGTTACCGTCTCTCCTCAGAGAGGTTAGCTGACTTGCTCAAGGTCACTCAGAAAGTGACAGGAAGCTAAGCGTTGAACCCAAATCTGGTGCCTCTAAAATTTCTGTTTAACAGAGATTAATAACAGGAAACTCTTTGGGAATCAAAGACTACTCGGCCAAAGTGTTACAGGAAATAATTTCTGAAGTAAGAAGGAGGAACAAGAGAAGTCTCAGCAAATGTAGCATTTCCTAAGAATTGTCCCATTGTTGATGAAAAAGATGATACTGCCTGGTGCTAAGAGCACGTGGGGAAGGGCACTGCTGGATGGACGATCATCATTACATAGGGAAACATGGGAAACAGCCTGAGTGTCTCGCCAGAGGAAAGCAGTTAGACTAAAGGATGTCTACCTGTACAGCAGAACGTGACGTGCCCACTGAAAGGGAAATATAATTTACTGTCATGAACAAACAGGCAGAGGACAGACACTGAAGAGCGGTGATATCCTATTAAGTATGTATACAATATATGTGTGTGCTTTTTTAGAAGTCGGGAAGGTTACAGAGCTGGCCCTTGGTATCTAGGGTTCAACAGCCAATCCCAGGCAGTGTAGTGCTGCATTTGCAATCACTGTTGGTTGGCAGCTGTGGGTACCGAGGGCTGACTGTGGAACTTGAGCTTGAGCATCCACAGATTCTGGTGTTGGCAGCAGGTCCTGGAACCAGCCCCCCGAGAACACTGAGGGTTAACACTACGTAACAATGTTGTGTATACCAGAAACTAACACGGCAGTGGAAAGCAATTATATTACAACTGGAAAATAAATAAATAAAAAGAACCCACTGTATAGCTCAGGGAAAAAAAGGATCTATTGTACAGCATGGAGGACTATACTCAATTTCCTGCAATAAGCCGTAACAGAAAAACTGTGAAAAAGAACGTGCATATGTACGTGTAACTGAGCCACTTTGCCATACAGTGGAAATTAATGCAACACTGTAAATAGACTATGCTTCAATAAAGTAAATTGTAAAAATAAAAAATGTTAACTGTGGCCTTCTTTGGGTGGTGAAATCATGAGTAACTTTTGTTTTTGCTTATTCAAGTTTTCTGAGTCTCTGTTACACTTGATAGCCCATTGAATCCTTAGAGCAACCCCCAGTGGTACATTTTATTACCAACCCCATTTTAAAGGTGAGGAAACTGAGGCTTGGAAAGGAGATGGCACATAACCATGGTCCAGAGAAAGAACTAGAACCCAGATGCCTTGGCCCCAAAGCCCAAGCGCCACCCCTCCCCGCCTCCACCGACCCTGGGCCACAGCCGCCCCCAGCGGCCCTGAGGCCCCTGCTGTACTCACGCTCAGGCTCCGGCTTCTCTGTGTCCCCCACTCGCAAGGGTCGGGCTTTGGGCTCCTCTTTGTTTCTCCGTATGGGAGCGTTGAGCTCCTCGTGGTAAACTGGACCGAAAGAGACCAGGGGGTGTGTCAGACAGAACAGGGCCCAGGCACCTGAGCCCAGGGGTGCGGGGAGGAGCCGCCGCCCCGGAGACGCGGCGCTCACATCGGTTGTGCTGCACGTAGTTGACAGCCATGTTGGTGGGCACGAAGGAGGTCTCGCTGTCCTTCTTCTTGTTCTGCTGCTCAGCCAGCAGGCGGGCCTTGGCGTCCTCCGTGGAGATGATGTTTTTTATTTTCGCACTGTGGGGAGAGAGGGGCCACTCCACAGTTAGAGCTCTGCCACTGCGGGCCTCAGATGGAACTGACTGGAGGGGCTCAAAGCACCCCTCCTCGCTCAGCTGCATAAGGATGTCATCTTTCTCAGGGCACAGCTCTCTACAGTTCACCAACTCCCCTGCGACCAGAACATCATGGCACTCTCACAGCATGGGAGATGCAGGACTTACTCTCTTCTGATTGAGGGGAAACTGAGCCAGAGGTCAGGTGAACAGGTGAACTCCCTAAGGCTCAAAGCCAGTGAGGCCAGCAAAGAGGTGAGAACTCAGACGTCTCCCAACTTTCTACCACACCCGAAGAAGATTCTGACCCTGTATTTCCTCCACAAAAGTCCCCTTTTAGAGCAGATGCTTTGTAGTTGAAATGAAAGGAGGATCACGGGGTGGGTGAACCTTATCACTGCTCCTGCTGAAGCGAGCGGGAGACTACAAGCACCTATTGGAAGGACTGTGAACAAAGGCTAAACAAAAACAAACACTTTCAGAACTTCCCCGGTGGCCCAGTGGTTAAGAATCCACCTTCCAATGCAGGGGACTTGCGTGTGATCCCTGGTTGGGAAACTAAGATTCCACACGCCATGGTAAGCCCGTACGCCACAACTAGCGAGAAGCCAGCATGTCACAATGAAAAGATCCAGAATGCTGCAACTTAGACCCGAAGCAGCCAAATTAATAAATAAATATAAAAGAAAAAACAGAAAGAAAGTATCCCTCTACTTTATAAAATAAAACAAATACTTTTGTTTTTGGTGGTGACAGTACCTAGGGTCTTTAACTCCTCTGATCAACCCAAAGAAACTCTGGGCAGCAACCATGTCAGCAGGCCAGAGAGGGTAAGTTTGTATCTGTGGATTTCCAAGGAGACAGGTTAAGAAACAGCCCCCTTAACTGTTACCTGGAAAGCAGAGAGCTAGCCCTTCTGCCTAGGGGCAGGAGAGAGGCGCAACTGTGGGTCTGAAACTCACTCGATGCCGAGGTCCACCTCGGGGATGCCGCTCAGCATCTGGTTAGACAGCATCTCCTCCGTCTTCTTTGCCGAGGAAACCCGGATGTTTTCTGGCAGCTCATAAAGGCAATCCTCTGCATTCTTTGGCTTGACTTTCTGTTCCTCATGTTCCACGATCCCTTTCCGCTTCTTCAGTTCTGTCTCAATGTACTTCATCCTGAAATGAGATACCCGCAGGCCTCAGGGAGGGGCAGGACAGCTCCAACCCTGGCCCAGAGCCATGATGGGTGATGATGAAGTTGTCATCATTCCATGGAGAAGTGAGAAAAATAACTTTTCAGTTTTTAAATCAAGCTAAAAGTTTTCAATTTAAAGCACTAGTCTATACAATGAGATCCTGTCCCACCACATTATGTGGAAGTTTCTTTGATGGCAGTTTTTATTTAACAGCCTTGGTGGCAAAATGAAAAATGGGCAAGTCCAATGTTTCTCCCTACAATTTTCTTTAAGGGGTGGGATGGGAATATTACCAGCCAAGGAATTTAAAAATTCTAAGAACCACGTTCTTAAAGAAATCTTGAGGTTTTCAAAGTTCTCAAGCCTGAGGTGGTGGGGTAAGGGGGACCAGGGACACAAGAGGGGTCAAATTTGCTGTTTTTGGATAAGATTAGAAATGTCATCTGTGACTAAATGTCAGACACTATCTGGCTGGAGCCCACCTCCAATCGCTCAGCGCTGAAAAGACTGACACCTACATGTCGGCATCCTCGTCCCTTCGGTTGGTTTCTGCAGAAAATGATGTCCCCAGATGGAGGTCTTCCTCTTCGCTGATCCTACAAAAAAGAGAACAGTGAAGGAGAGCCTTAGAGTCACATATAAATGAGGCTGAATATGATGCTACATGAATAAAACAAGTATGCAATGAAATGTACAACATCCTGTCCATAGTTGGAAAAAATAAGATACATATATAACACGTAACCAAAAGGAACTCCAGGAATATACGCAAGCACACTGATGGCCTCTGGAGATACTTCAGGGGGAAAGAGTAGATATATTTATTTTTCACTTTTGCGTTGCTTGTATTATTTTGGTAATTGTGTTTTCTATGTTTTTCTTAAAAAAGAAAAATAACTTCCACGTGGGTTTGAAAGACAATATATAATGCACCCTTACAAGAGGTGCCTACCTACATTACACTAAGTTAACGTTTGAAGAGTTTCTGTTTTCTTTGCTTTTAAACAACATACTCTTTACAGAGCACAAAGGGCACTTCAAGCCGTATACAAGCTGCAGCAGGCCCCAGCTCCCTGGCTGGCAGGTGGTGCAGGTGAGTTTGTATCTGAGCCTGTTTTGCACGTACTTATCTTTGCCCCTTTCCTTTAGTTTCTTCATGTCCACCATCCCGCCTGTCTTCATCTGAAAGGGATCATCCTGCAGAAAGCAAACAGCGGAGAAGCAACATCTATGTAACTCGCAGTGGAATGTTTTGTTCTTAAAGAAAACTCAATCACCCACTGAAGAGCAGTCACATCTTCCCACTGCCCAGGGAGGGTTCCACAACTCACCACTAGAGTGGTCTCTTCTTGTACTTTCTCTCCCACCAGCAGGGCAACAGCACTGAGAATAACCAAAAAGCAGAGGAGAGAGAGAGAGAAATGGCACAGTTCAAAGATCAGGAGAAACATTTAGGAAGTCTGAAGAGACATTTAGGAAGTCTGCAACATTAGTGCGGGGTTAAGATTTGAGGAGTGGACACCAAAGTCAGATGGAAAGCCTACAAGAATAACAGGGATCAAGAGACACTCTAGGGACTTCTCCTGTGGTCCAGTGGCTAAGACTCTGCACTTTCAATGCAGGGGCCCTGGTCGGGGAATTATCCCACATGCAGCAACTAAGAGTTTGCATGCTTCAGCGAAGACTGAAGATCCCATGTGCCACAACTAAGACCTGGTGCAGCCAAATAAATAAAATAAATGTTATGAAACAATAAGAAAGCGAGAGAGACGCTCTAGATGCTAGAGATGGGGGTAGTGTTCACCTAAGTGGTACACTTTCCTACAAAGTCATTTGGCATTATCTTGGCTTAGAAACCTCATTTCTAAGATTTTGCCCTCACAGAAAATGAAGCTAAAGACAAGTGTAGGAAAATACTATTGCAGCCTTATTTGGTGGTTGAAATTTGGCACAATGACCTACAGATCCCAAAACAGAGGGGGCAAGTTAAATTATGGTATGTATATCTGGTGGAATATTATGCAGCTATCAAAAAGGTTTTTTTTTTTGGGGGGGCGATTACCCACAATGTGGATGAATACCCACAATATCATGAATTGAAAATACAGTAGTTACCCCCCCCTTAGCTGTGGTTTTACTTTTCACAGTGTCAGTTACCTATGGTCCAAAAATATTAAATAGAAAATTCCAGTAATAAAAAAATTCGTAAGTTTTACATTATCTATCAGCTATTATGAACAGTGTGACGAATCTCTGCCCTCTTGCCTGGTCCAACAGAGGAAGTGAACCACCCTTTTGTCCCGAGGGTCCACACTGTATACACGACCCACCTATCAGTGTGGGGAAAAATAGTCTGCATAAGATTAGATACTATTCAAGCTTCAGGCATCCACTGGGGGTCTTGGAACATAGCCCCTGTGGATAAGAGGAGACTACTGAAGCATAGAATAAAAATAAGGCTGCTCACAGTCTTTACAAAAGAGAGAGAGAAAACAGGCAGGGAAGAACATTAAATGTCAATATTGGTTACCTCTTTATGGGAGAATTATAGGTACTATTTATTTTCTTGATTATACCTTTCTAAATTTCCCAAACCCTTAACAATCAGTGTGCATTTCACAATTAATTGAAGTGTAATAAAGACACTAGTCTGGACTTCCCTGGTGGTCCAGTAGTTAAGGATCCACCTGCCAATGCAGGGGACATGGGTTTGATCCCTGGCGGGGGAAGATTCTGCAAGCTGAGGGGCAACTAAGCTTGTGAGTCACAACGGAGCCCACATGCCATGAGTCCTGAAGTCTGGGCACCCTAGAGCCCATCTTTTGAAACAAGAAAAGCCACTACAATGAGAAGTCCAAGCACTGCAACCAGAGAAAGCCCCTGCATAGAAACAAAGACCCAGTGCAGCCATCAGCTCAGGTCAGCCGCTCAGTCACGTCCGACTCTTTGCGAACCCACGGACTGCAGCACGCCAGGCCTCCCTGTCCATCACCAACTCCCAGAGCCTACTCAAACTCATGTCCATCGTGTTGGTGATGCCATCCAACCATCTCATCCTCTGTCGTCCCCTTCTCCTCCTGCCTTCAATCTTTCCCAGTATCAGGGTCTTTTCCAGTGAGTCAGTTCTTCATATCAGGTGGCCAAAGTATTGGAATTAAAACAAAAACAAACCAAAAAACACAAGCAATGACCTGTAACTCTGGAAGAAGTGAAACTTGCTCAGTTGTGTCCGAGTCTTTGCGATCCCATGGAATACACAGTCCATGTAATTCTGCAGGCCAGAATACTGGAGTGGGTAGCCTTTCCCTTCTCCAGGGGAATCTTCCCAACCCAGGAATCGAACCCAAGTTGCCCGTATTGCAAGCGGATTCTTAACCAGCTGAGCCACAAGGGAAGCCCAAGAATACTGGAGTGGGTAGCCTATCCCTTCTCCAGCAGATCTTCCAGACCCAAGAATCTAACCAGGGTCTCCTGCATTGCAGGCGGATTCTTTACCAACTGAGCTATCAGGGAAGCCCATGGTAGCTCTGGAGCAGACTTCAAGACCACAAGGCTCAGGGCATGTCCTGGTTGAACATTTGCAAACAACAACGCTTGAATCCCTCTCCAGGAAGTACAAAGTGTAAAGTTTGTCAAGAAAAGGGGCTGTCTATGTCTGAGAATATATTTGTGACAACGACCCGGGCGGGGTGAGAGGAGTCGGGGGAGGTGGTGTCTCTTGTCATCCCCTCCTGTTCTGGGTCCTCTACTCCCAAGCGGTACCCACCTCACCCCGTTGGGCCTCTTCCTCAAGTTCTGCACCTCTCGGGTCTCTTCCAGTTTTAATCTTAGAAGAGAAAAAATAAATAAAAAGGCAACGCACAGGCTGAGACACCCTTCACGGAACTCAAAGAGTCAAAAGGCAGCTTCGACGGACACCAATGACTGGCCGTCTAGCCGCCCGCAGTGGTCCAGAGAGTGACTGTGTCTCAACACACCAGGAGTCAGATCCACTTCGCATCCCAGGGGCACCCCTCCCAACCATGAGACCTTGGGGCGGCGGTCTCATCCCTAGGAGCCTCGTTTTCTTCGTTCGCAGAGGGGTAACGACACCGCTCACAGCAATGGTGTCAACGAGGTACCCGGCTGGTCGTGAGTCCCCTTAGGTTGCCTCTCTCTTCCTGCCCCGTAGGATCCCGCCCCAAACGCACCGAACCTCCTCTGAGTCCTGCTCGTCTTCCTCCGACTCCGAGTCGGCGCGGCGCCGGCGGAAAGTCTTCCCGGTGACCCGCATAGTCGCACCGGCACTGCTGTCCAGAGCCGCCAAGCCTCTGTGCCGAGAACTGGGATACTTCCGGCGCGCGGCTGTGAGGTCAGAGCGCCGGCCAAGCCCGGCCCCGCCCCCAGCTCCGGTCCCGCCCCCAGTCCACACGCCCATCTGACCACGCCCCCGTCCGTGGCGTCGGCCTCTCCCGATTGGGCAGCCCAGGGGGGAGGAGGCGGGGCGCGGCTGGCCGGGCCTCAAGACCCTGCGCCCGCGGCTCGGAGGGCGCGCTTGACTGACAGGCGGCGGTGGCGGCGCGGTTGCGACTGCAGGTGAGTTCCGGGCCGCCGCCGGCTGTTTCAGGGGGCCGGGTCTCTCCGAGCAGGGGCGCCCCAGTCCGGCTCCGGGCCGGCGGGAACCTGGCCCTGCCTGGTGCGCATAACGCCGTGGCCAGGTGAGCGGAGCCCGGGACCCCCCTCGGCCGCCACTGCCCTGACCCCTCCTCCGGCCGGCGCCCAGGGTATCTTCTCGGGCCCCGGGCGCCCCACTTCGGGCCCCTAGGCTCCGGAACAGGGGGCGCCGTCTCTTTCATTTCTGCCTGGGCCTGCCCCAGGGTTGAAAGCACGCTTGTGGCGTCTCGGACCGCTGACTTCTTTCCTCCGGTCTGGGCCCTGACGTGCACTTTTTTTTTCCTGTAGGGACAAAAGATAACCACTTCTTAGCCGTGATGAATTAAAGCCCCAGCCCCGACTCCCCAGCTAACGATCGCTTCCAGCCACTTCTCCCGGAGGAGAGTCGTGTCTGGTGTTTTGAACCCACTCGGGAGGGTTTGAGGGCAGAGGGTGCTTGCTGGCCGCTTCCCGGGACCTTCGGGGGCCTTGTTTTCGTCCTTTGTCACGAGGACTGTCGCTCTGGCCTCCGCCCCTTCTACCCGAGGATGCTCTGAGGATTAAGTTTATTTGAAAAACAGGAATCAACCGACGCTTAGGATATAACTAAAGGCATAAATAATGGCTTATGGGACATCTAGCAAGCCCTTATTAGTTTTCCTTTTTTCAATATGCTGTCTGTCCTTTCCTTAGCAAGAACTACCTCTTATTAAGCGCTTAACGTGGCAGGCACTGGACTCAGCATTATTTCATTAAACTCATCCAATAGTCCTAGGAAGTAGATTCAATTATTGTTTCTCATTTTGCCGAGGAAGACACCAGGGCTCAGAGAGGCAGTGTGTACCTCAGGGAACACAGCTGGAAGGGGGAGTAGAAATCAGTTACAGGCCTCCCTCGCGGCACCTTGCGCTCAGTACCTGGCACAGTAGAGTTGGTTTTCTGCAGGTTCCCTCCTCGTGAAGACCATCCGGAAGTCGGGCAGCATTTCTGGAATGCCTTACTGTTCTCTGGAACAGTCTCCTCTGAGGTTGCCGTCGTCTTCCGTGTACTGAGACAGATAGTAGACTCGGGACTTGTTGGAACAGCCTTGTGGTTTTGATGAAAAGCCATAGTTTAAAAGTGTCCAGGTCTAACCCTCTGCAGTCTGGTTCAACCAAACCCAGATGCACATGGGGGTCACTGGGCCCCTCGTCTGTGATGGCTGCAGGAGACGCTCCTTGGGAACTGCCGCAGGAACCCAGGGAGTGGACGCCTGCAGCTCTCATGCTGTCAGAGTTGGCTCCAATGTTGCCCTCCCAGGATCCCTCCCACCAGTGGGTACTGGACAGCACTAAGGAGAGGGCTGCAAGGCCAAGGACATTTCTGCTGATATCCCAGGAAGGACCATCTGGTACAGATGTACTGTCCCTGCTGGGCAAGACCAGCGTGCCCACTGATAACCTCGGTCTGACTGAGTTGAGTTTAGCAGAAGTGATGCTGCAGAAGTGGCAGGGGTGAATCTGGTGGCCTGTGGCTGGGCTGAGGGGCTGCAGATCCTCTGAACTTGGCTGGGCCTTTTAGGGGGTGGGTTGAAACTGCTTCCCGGAGGGAGCCTGTGGGAAATCTGAGTTCTCTTCAGTTCAGAGAAATGCCATGTTTTTCATTTGGTTTGAAGGTTTGGTTCTTGAAGAAAGTGTCCAGGTTTGGCTTGAGTTTGGGTTCGCGCACTAGCTCCTGGAACCAGGTGAAATGTGGGCTTGTCTCAGTGAGCATTAATGTCTAGGTCGATTTAGGAAAATCATTTTGCAATCCAGCAAAATGATTGCAGCTCACAGCCTGGCCATAGTAAGTATTCATTGAGTGTGGGACAGACTTACTTATTCAGCAAATATTTACTGAGCTTTCAGTATACAGGGCACTGCTTTGGGTGCTTGAAATACGTCAGGGAGCAAAAGAGACTAAAGACCCCCTGAACTCATGGACTTTATGTTCAGATAACCTGATAACTATGTAAAGGTGTTAGAAGGTGATGCTATGGGTAAAAAAAAGTAGAGCAAGGGGAGGGAATCAGGATCGAGAGAGAATTGACTTGCAGATTTAAATTGGTGTTCTGGTTTGTGGTTTGGTCGGTGACATGACAAAGCAGTGGACTGAACTGTAGGCCCTGGGTTCAAGGACCAGTTCTGCCAGCTTGCTGTGTGAGCCTGGACAGGAGCCTTTCCCCACCAGAGCCCCTGCTCTGCCATCCGCTGGTCGTGTGACTTCAGCATGAACCTCTCTAATCCTCTCCTGCTTCGTGGTTTTAGGGGTCCTGGTCTGAGTTTCTGCTTTTACTTACTCCAGGGTTTGCAGCTTCTCAGTGACCTGGGCCAGTCACTGCCTCTAGCCTGTCAGCCCCCAGGGACTGCCAGCATGGAGCAGCCATAACCCCAATTAACGGACTCTTATGGCCCCTTGGACAGAGTGCAGTACCAGGCTTCAGGTCGTGCAAGGATGTTAACCTAAACTTAAGGAACTGAAATTGAGCAGAAAAAAGTGCTGTGTGGAGAATGACTCAGAAGAGTTGCTTGTGAGGAAGGCCAGGGGAAGCCACCCTTGGGGTTGGGCATTTGGGTCTGAGGACCTGAAGGTCATCATCCCCACTCCAAGCTGTTTGGCAGCTGGTAGAGCTGACAGTTCAGAGCACTGACTTTGGGTTAGGCAGTCCTGGGTTTGAATCCTGGCTCAGCTGTTCTGTAGCTGTGCAACCCCCAGCCAGTTGCTTCCCCTCTCTGAGCCTCAGCCTTCCCTCTTTTAGTGATGGAGGCGGAGATGAATTTTGCTCTCAATGTTGCCTGACCTCCAGGGTGATTGTGAGGATTTCGTGAGGTCTGTTAGTATCCGTTTCCAGTTCACAGGGCCATCCTGAATGGGGGCAAGCAGAACTTGGCAAGAAAGAAGGGCTGAGGGTCCTGCCTTGAGAGTTGGAAGGACAGTGGACTTGGCGTATTAAGTCTGGTTAAAGAGAGGAATTTGGGGGCAAGGGGATGGCTTGGAAGTAGAGTGGGGAGCAGGCAGGAGCGGGAGGTAAAGGGGACATGTTTTGTGGGGTAGAGGGGAGCATGGAAAGGTGTGGGCACAGGTGTGTGGGGTGGCCAGTGTGGTGAGGATCAGGGCAGGGGGTGTCCTTGTGTTGGTGCCGGAGTTGGCAGCATCACCTTTAAATCCTGAGGAGCTGGGCTCGCAGCTGGCAGAAGGATGTAGCCAGAGCCTCCAGGAAGTTGATGAGTAATGGGCCCCTGAGGCCTGGTCTCAGTGGTGGTGCCCAGATGTGCTGCCTCACTGCCTGTGCCCCTGTGCGGGGCTGAAGTGGGGGTGGCTTTCCCCATCACTCCATGAAGGCCCCGGGGAGGGGGGACTCACCCGCCCTTGTTCAGGACAAGAAGCCTCTTAGCCGTCTCATCCGGGGCCTGCAGTGGGCAGGCTCTCTGCCAGACCTGCCAGCCTGCCTCCTCTCCTCCTGCTTTCTCGTCGCCGAGAGGAGGTGGGTCTGGTGGGTCAGGAGGGAGAGGTGCCCTGGGTGTCTGTAGCGGAGGCGCAGCCCCTTGGCTGGCATCTCGAATACCAGCTATGGGGCGGTGACTCTTAACAGCACCACGGAGCTGCTGCTCTCAAGAGGGCCCATGCCCAAATCCAGGCCTCCCCGCAGTGGAGGTGTCTTTCCTTTTCAGTCTTTATTAAACACCTTCTGTGTCCTTTCCGTTTATTTTGCACAGAGGGAAGGATGGGAAGGCTCACCCCACCTGGCTCACTTCCCGCTGTCCCACTGCCTTGCTCTGTGGTCTTGGGCAAGTGGCTTCCCATCTCAGAGCCTCCGTTCTTCCTCCATAAAATAAGAAACAGCTGTCCTCACCCGAGAGTATGTAGTGAAGCGCTGCCCATCACGCCTGGCTCAGAGTAGGCACTCGGTCCTGGAGCTCCTGTTGTTGAGCTGTTGTTCAGTCGCTCAGGTGTGTCCAACTCTTTGCGACCCCATGGACTGCAGCACGCCAGGCTTCCCTGTCCATCACCAACACCCAGAGCTTGCTCAAGCTCACATTCGTTGACGTGAGTTAAGGTTACCTTTTCCAAAAGACCCTTCTCTGCTCCCATCTTAAGTGAGATAAAAGGAATCTTTAAAAAGTTTCTATTTTGATCATGTAAGCGCCTGTTCAGTGTTTCAGATTTTTAAAATGCCAAATATTTTCATGGTCACTTGCATGTAGTGATCTGGAAAATATTCAAAGAAAAATTGAAAGCCAGTGGTATTTAACCAGCCTCAAATTGTGCAACCATGATGTGTAATAAAGAATTTGAAACAAACAAACAAAAAAGTTTCTATTTTGAAAAAAGTCAAACCCAGACAAGTAAAAAGAGTCATAAAATGAAATGCCATTTACCCTTTACCTATATCCACCAACTGTTAACATTTTTGCCCCATTTACTCTCTATGTATTTATATATTCATCAGCATCAGAATTATTCTTGCCAATCCATTTAAGAGTAAGTTGCAGATATCATGACCCTTTGCCCTTCAATATTTAGGAGGAATCATCTAAGAACAAGGATACATAACCAGAAAATGGTTTTCATCTTGAGAAGCTTTTTTTTTTTTAACTACATCAGGGCTTAGTTGCAGAGCTCGGGTTAGTTGCTCAGAGGCATGGGGATCCAAGTTCCCTGACCAGGGATCAAACCCACATCCCCTGCATTGGAAGGCGGATTCTCAACCACTGGACCACCAGGGAAGTCCCCATCTTCAGAAGCTTTAGTGTTGATCTAACACTGTGTCAGTTTCCCCGGGCTGCCATAACAGAGTACCACAGGCTGGATGACTTACACAACAGAAATTTATTTTCTCACGGTTCTGTAGGCTGGGGGTCCAAGCAAGAGGTCAGCAGGTTTGATTTCTTCTAAGACTTCCCCTTGACATAGCGGTGGTGACTTTCTTGCTATGTCCTCACGTGGTCCTTTCTTTTGGTGCCTCTTGGTGGATCCAAATCTCCTCCTCTTATAAGGACACCAGTCACATTGGATTAAGGTCCACCCTAAAGACCTCACTGAACTGAACTACTTTACTTTTGGGGGGATAGTTTGCTTATTTTTAATTGGAGGATAATTGCTTTACAATGTTGTGTTGGTTTCTGCCTACATTAATATGACTTAATTACCTTTTATATAAAATAAATAAATACATAGTTTAAAACAAAACCAAAAACACAGCCAGTGACATACTTTACAGGCTTCCCAGGCAGCACAGTGGTAAAGAATCTACCTGCCATTGCAGGAGACCAGGGTTCGATCCCTGGATTGGGAAGATCCCCTGGAGGAGGAAATGGCAACCCACTCCAGTATTGCCTGGAGAATTCCATGGACAGAGGAGCCTGGCGGGCTACAGTCCATGGGGTCACAAAGAGTCGGACACGACTAAGTGACTGAGCGCCACAACAAACTTTATAGTACCGAGCATTTTTTGAACATTCTTCCTCTTTTTTAAAAAATTTATTAAAAAAAAATTATTTATTTGGCTGTGCTGGGTCTTAGTTGCCACACACAGGATCTTTTGTTGCAGCATGTGGGATCTAGTTCCCTGACCAAGGATGAACCTGGGGCCCCGGCGTTGGAAGCTTGGAGTCTTAGCCACTGGACTAGTAGGGAGGTGCTTGCTGTTCAGATAAATACAAACTCTGAGCAAGTCCCTATGATCAGAAGTCGTCACGCTAAATCCTTGCTATGTGTCGTCCCACCTCATCTTCTCAGTCACCCTACCAGCCACCTGCTGTCTTTGTCCCCATTTTCCTGGATGAGGAAACTGAGGATTGGTGATTTTAGCTAAAGACACCAGCTTGTGAGTGACAAGATCGAGGAGCTGAATGCAGGTCTGGCTGTCCCCATAATTGCCCTCCGTGATCGTAGTCAACTCCAGGGGTGACGCCTGCGGAGCAGCTGACTGCAGTAAGAACGGAAAGTGGCTCCCGTGAGCGATTATAATATCCTTCATGGCTGCACACAGGCACCCTGGTGTTGAAACAGGGAACTCTGTGTCCCATGAGGGCAGCGCCCATGCCTGGCTTGTTTCCCATCACCCAGGAAGGTGCCTGGTCAGCGTTGACTGGGGACCAAGATAAAGCAAAATGACAGCTTTTAGACGGCCGGGGTCATCAGAGTGTGATCCTTGCAGACTTGTGCACTTCAGATGTTTCAGGTCCTGCATAGAATACTAAGCATCTAGTTTTTGATACTACCACTCGACATTTCCCCATATATAAACTGGCTTTCTTAAATTGAAGTCTAGTTGATTTACAGTGTCATGTTAGTTTCAGGTGTACAGCGCAGTGCTTCAGTTATACATATATACGTGAATTTATGTTTTATTCAGATTCTTTTCCCCTATAGATTATTGCAAACTATTGAGTATAATTCCTTGCGTTATAGAGTAGGCCCTTGTTGGTTATCTCTTTATATATAGTAGTGTGTGTATATACTTATCCCAACCTCCTAATTTATTCCTCCCCTTCCCCTTTGGTAACCATAGTTTGTTTTCCATATCTGTGAGTCTGTTTCTATAAACTGATTTTTAAACATTAACTTAAAAAAAATATTAGTAAGCCTTAAACTTTCTATGTTGCTCAGACACTGTTGGGAGGCCAATAAATTTATATAATGTTTCTGGAGGAAAACTTGTCGGTATATATCTAGTACTTTCAAAACAAATATTTTGACCCAGTAATTTTTCTTTTGATCAAAGATGTAGTCAAAGACTTATATTCTAAAATAATCCTCACTGCCATACACACACACACTCACACAGATATCCTGTGTCTACCAGTAGGAGAATGATTGAGTAAGGTATTGTAGAGCTTAGATTATATGTGGTGTGATATTATCCAGCCACTAGAAATGAAGCTGTTAAAAAAAATTAAGTGATGTGGGAAGCATATAAGCACACTCAGTCCTGCCTGGCTCTTTGCAACCCCATGGACCACACAGCCCATGGAATTCTCCAGGCCAGAATACTGGAGTGGGTAGCCGTTCCCTCCTCCAGGGGATCTTCCCACCTCAGGTCTCCTGCATTGCAGGCGGATTCTTTACCAGCTGAGCCACAAGGGAAGCCCAGCAATGAAGTTGTTGAAAAGAAATTTAGTGACATGGGAAACAGAATGTGAACCTCCAAAAGCTGTATACAAATTAAATCTGTTATGTTTTGGCTTAGGTTCTTTAATATTTATTTATTTGGCTGCAGCATGTGGGGTCTAGTTCCCTGACCAGGAATTGAACCTTCTGCCTCCACAGCATGGAGTCTCAACCACTAGACCACTAGGGAAGTCCCAAGCGATTTTTGTTTCCTTCTTTTTTGTTCATCTGCATTTTCTACAATGTTTTACTTTATTTTCTTACTGTACTGGGTCTTCGTTGCTTTATTTGGCTCCCTCTCTAGTTGCGGTACAGGCTTCTCACTGCAGTGGCTTCTCTTCTCGCAGAGCATGGGTGTAGTTGCAGCATGCAGGCTCAGTAGTTGGGACACAAAGGCTTAGTTGCCCCTCGGCATGTGGAATCTTCCCAGGCCAGGGATCCAGCCTGTGTCCCCTGCCTTGGCAAACGGATTCTTAACCACTGGATCATCAGGAGAGTCCCTTCTACAAACTCTATGATGAATTTGTGTTGCTTTTGTAATACAGACCCTAATAGGTTACTTTTAAGTATCATCTTTAAAGTTTTGAAAATAAGAGGAACCTGTGTCTGGCATCCTTGGTACATGAGGTTCCCCTCTTAGGTCTGTGCTTGTTTCTCCCCAGACCCCTGAGAGCACCTTGGGGAGCAGAACCTCCTTCCCTGGAGATCTCCAGGCCCACAGAGAGTGAACAAGACACTTGGGGACCATTTCAGAGAAGGGCATCAGCCCCTGAGAGGTCCCGGAAGCCCCAACCCAGGAAGTGCCCCAGGCTGCTACCCGGCTGGCTTGAGAGCGCAGCTCTTCACCCCATGACTCATCCAGAAAAGGGTCTCCTCTTCACTCCTTTGTTTCTGCCTCGTTAATTTCCGTGCTGGATTAAAACGTTTCATCTCCTGCCTAGCCTGTAAATAGAAAAAGGCTGTTTGGTTTGGTTTTAATAAAATTAATGTACGTGATAAAGATCAGCGTGGCCCGCAAAGCCTAAAATATTTCCTACCTGGGCCTTTGTAGAAAAAGTGTGCTGACCCCTGACTTAGAGCAAGGCTGTGCGCTGGATAGACCAGTCAGGTCCCCGCCCACTGTTTACTAGCCCAGAATTGATCTTGGCCAGGTTCCTTGCTCCTTAAACTCCAGTTCTGTTTCTTCATCCATGAAGCAGGGGCAGCGACAGTACACAGGTTTGTTTGCCACAGGGCTTTTTTTTTTTTTCTTCTGCTTCTTCTATCTGAAGTTGCAAGAACCTGAGTCGTAGGATGGCACCTGTGACTCAGGAGTGGGCCTGTCGACCGTCGTCCTTGTCCGGGGCAGTGTTCCTGGCATGGAGTCTCCCGCTCATGACCTGGCTTCACCATCTAGCCCAAGAGATGGAGCGCATACCAAAGACACTGAAAAGCCCACATACTGCAGCTTAAAATAGTGTGAAGCTGGCAGCCACCCAGCACACTTGACCTCAGTGGAAACGAAAAAACTAAAAGTCTGACTTCAAGTGAGGAGGCTTGGAATTCAGAACCTTGAGCCCCGTCATTGTCACGTGACCGTTTTAAATGGTAGCTTCTAACTGCCTCTCCCTCTTTGAACTGCCCGCGCCTAGAAGACGTGGCCCACCACGGGGGGCCAGTGTTGACGCGCAGACGCACCCTGTTGTGTCAGTAGCCTAGGCTTGCTCCCGACCCGGGGGTCAGGGGTCCTGAGCAGCGGGAAGTTCTTGGGAGGCTGGAAGGCTGATCTGAGGGTCTCAGATCAAAAGGATGATCTGAGTGCTTCCACGATCTGAGGCACTCGTGGAAAGGGTGGATCCTCTGGTCCAGCGGGGAGCAGTTGTCGGAGCGGCCCCCCGTGGCCCTCCGCTGCCAAACCATCTCTCGGGGATCACAAAGGTAATGCCCAGCAGTGACTAGTGAGGGGTCTGACACCGCCCCGGGGGTAGGGCTGACCCTGTTTGCCAGCTCCACCCAAGCCTTCTTCAGCCGTCCCAGCAGTGGTGTGTTTTCATTGTCCCTGGAGACATACCGGAGAGTATGTCTAGCCTGTGGATGCCCCAAATGTCCAAAAATTCACTCCCTGCCCCCCCTCCCTCAGGAGGAATTGTGGGCTGTTTATAGCTTCTGCTTGGTGTTGAGAGTGTTTCTTTTTCAAGGTTTATGTATGTATTTTATTTTGATGTTGGCCGTGCTGGGTCTTCGCTGCTGCGAGCACGCCTTCTCCAGTTGCAGCCGGCGGGGGCCACCCTCTGTTGCAGTGTGTGGGCTTCCCTTGCTGCAGAGTACAGGCTCTAGGTGCGCGGGCTTCAGTAGGTGCCGCTCCTGGGCTCTTCAGCACAGGCTCAGCAGTTGTGGCTCAAGGACTTAGTTGTTCCAAGGCACGTGGGGATCTTCCCAGACCAGAGGTCAACCTGGTGTCCCTTGCATCACAAGGCTGACTCCTAACTACTGGACCCCCAGGGAAGCCTTGAGAGTGATTTTTAAGGTTAACAGAACGACATGAAGTGTGCTGGTTTGTCTTCCCAGGTTCCCCAGCAGAAGCCTGTGCTCACCCCAGCCCAGCGCATCAACTCACCACCGTTGGCCGGGACCGAAGAATGCGGAGGGTGACTGCCTCCGGGGGCTGTCGCTTTGCACAGAGGTAGGGCCTTCAGCCTCTCCCACTCAGGTGTCGCCCTTACACACGGACCAAGAAGGAAGTATAGATTTTTCTTTTTAGGTGAAATGATAGAATCTTGGTTGTGTGGGTTTTTTTTTTTTTTTCTTTTTTGAGTCTCATAGAAAGATGTATGCGGATGAAATGATGTGATATCTGGGATTTGCTGCCCAAAGGAGGAAGTGGCAGGTTGAGATTCAGCAAGGTTGGCCATGGATTAATTGTGAAGCCAGGTAATGAGTGCTTGGGGGTGGGTTACACACTTCTGTCTCCTTCTGCCTATGTTTGCATTTTCTGTACGTTCCAAAGAGCGGGCCAAGAGTCTGACCCACTTGGGTTTTGGCCCCAGTCCTGGAGCTCCCGTCTGCAAGACCTGGGACTAGAGGTGTCCTGTTTAGTCATCTATAAAACGGGGAAAGCCCCGCCTCTGAGATGGCCGGGGAAGCTTTCAGGGGAAGAATGCATGGAAAACACTAAGTTTGGCCCCTCGTCAGCACCAGTCACTCCTGTCTGGCGTGGAGTCTGGGCCACTTCACCGTGGGCAGATCTTTTGGGGTGGGGTGGGGCTTGCAGGAGGGCGCTTGAGGGGTCCACCTCCCTCTGGTGGTTGCACAACCTCTGCCTTTGATTAAAGCACCGTTGGCTTCTCCTGCATCTTTGATTGGGCCCTTTTTCTCGGTAACAGTTTGGAGCTAGAGTCAAAAGCCAGGTTCCTGGGTACAATTTCTGCTAAAATATTGGGTGGCGGCAGCATTTACTTATTTATTTTTAAACGTTTTCTTTCGAGATAATTATAGACTCAGAGTAAGTTGCCAAAAACTGTGCTGGGAGGTTCCCTTCCCCACGGTCCCCAGTGGTACCGCATCTCTGGTGTATCCGTAGTACAGCGTCATGACCAGCAGAGAGACCGGTACACCAGGGAGCTCATTCAGACTTCACCAGTTTTACTCGCACTTGTGTGTGTGTGTGTGTGCACGTGTGTGTGTTCAGTTCCAGGCAGTTTTCGCTGGTGGCTCAGACGGCAAAGGCATCTGCCTGCAATGCAGGAGACTTGGGTTTGATCCGTGGGTCGGAAAGATCCCCTGGAGAGGGGAATGGCAACCCACTCCATATTCTTGCCTGGAGAATCCCATGGACAGAGGAGCCTGGAGGGCTGTATTCCGTGGGGTTGCAAAGAGTCGGACACAACTGAGCAACTAATACGTACAAATGCATACAGGTCCATGTCACCACCACCACAGTCAAATACAGAGCTGCCGGCACACCAAGGAGTTCCCTCCAAGGAAGCATCTGCTTTTCAAACTGAAATAGCTTTTTTCCCCTTCTGGTTTAAAAAAGAAGAATTAGCAGGCAGTGAAGATGGCGGAGAATGGCGGTCTCGCCGGCGAGAGCAGTGGGAGCGGCACGGGGCAGGGGTGTCCACAGAGCGGGTAATCGCTGGCTTCAACCGTCTTGGGCAGGATCAGCGGGGCCTGGCGTCCAAGGCCGCTGAGCTGGCGATGGAGTTGGATGAGCACAGCGCAGTGACTGATACTCTGAAGGAGGTAGCGATGGAGTTGGATGAGCACAGCGCAGTGACTGATACTCTGAAGGAGGTAGCGATGGAGTTGGATGAGCACAGCGCAGTGACTGATACTCTGAAGGAGGTAGCGATGGAGTTGGATGAGCACAGCGCAGTGACTGACACTCTGAAGGAGGCAGCGATGGAGTTGGTTGAGCACAGCGCAGTGACTGATACTCTGAAGGAGGCAGCAATGGAGTTGGATGAGCACAGCGCAGTGACTGATACTCTGAAGGAGGTGACTGATGAGCACACGCTGAAGGAGGCAGCGATGGAGTTGGTTGAGCACAGCGCAGTGACTGATACTCTGAAGGAGGCAGCAATGGAGTTGGATGAGCACAGCGCAGTGACTGATACTCTGAAGGAGCTGGCGATGGAGTTGGTTGAGCACAGCGCAGTGACTGATACTCTGAAGGAGGCAGATGAAACCCGCAAGTGCTGCCTCATGCTTGGAGGGGTGCTGGGGGAGCGGACCGTCCAAGAGGCGCTGCCTGCCTTGGGGAACTACAAGGAGCAGATACAGAAGATCACAGATGCTGACACAACAGCTTCAGGCAAAGGGAAAAGAACTAAATGAACTCTGGGAAAAGCACAACCTTCGTCTCCTGGGGGAAGGCAAGAAGCCAGCAGCCAAGGAAAACTCAGAAGGCGCTGGGGCTAAGGCCACCTCAGCCGGCGTGTTGGTCTCCTAGGAACCAAAGTCTTTGCATTGTTTTCTACCCTGATTCCCACTTCGAATTTCTCTTTATTGTTATTATTATTTTCTCTGCCATTGTAATATTTTTTTGTTAATTAAATGTTTTGGTCAGGAAAAAAAAAGAGAGAATTATGCACAGAAGAGCGTCAGGATGGAAGTTTGCCACAATATCATCAGCAGTTTATTTTACTTTATTGTTATTGTCGTTTAGTTGCTAAGTCATATCCAACTCTTTCGTGACCCCATGGACTGTAACCCTCCCAGGCTCCTCTGTCCATGGGATTTCCCAGGCAAGAATACTGGAGTGGGTTGCCATTTCCTCCTCCAGGGGATCTTCCTGACCCAGGGATGAAACTCGTATCTCCTGCATTGGCAGGCAGATTCTTTACCACTGAGTCACCAGAAACTGAAGTGAAGTTGCCCAGTCGTGTCTGACTCTTTGTGACCCAGTGGACTGTAGCCTCCCAGGCTCCTCTGTCCAGGGGATTTTCCAGGCAAGAGTACTGGAGTGGGTTGCCATTTCCTTCTCCAGGGGATCTTCCCGACCCAAGGAGCGAACTCAGGTCTTCTGCATTGCAGGCAGACGCTTTACCGTCTGAGCCTCCAGGGAAGCCCTCTATTTTGCTCCTATACCTTGTACTTTAAAAAGTATATCGTCTGAGTTTTGTTTTTATAATTGTAAAAAAAAAAAAAACAAAAGCAACAACCACACAGCTCTTATGAAATCTGTCACCCAGTTACACCACCGTTGGTGCTTCAGCGAACATCTTCAGACCCCTTCCTAGCTTGGTTTGCCCGCCCTTCTCTGCGACTTTCTCATTCTCAAATAACATTATCTGGAGGAGCTGCTGCTCTGACTTCCTCCTCTAGTATCTTGGAGTTTAAAGATTCTTCTGTAAGTGGGGTTTCTCACAGGAAGTGAGATAAGTGGCCTTTGGGTCACCTGGCCTCTCTGAAGCTCTTGAGAAGAGGGAGCTTGCTTGCTCAGAGAAGAGCGCAGTCCCCTTCTGGTTTTGCCTTTCTCCTTGGTTTTCAGCCCTGGCCTCTCCACCCTGCCCACTGCTGCCCCCTAGTGTAGAGTGGTCTCCAGGTCAGGGAGCTGGTGTCTCTCAACAGGACTGCAGTTTTAGATTCCCTAACAGGCAGCTCCCCAAATGCAGGAAGCACCCTTGTGTCTTCCCTATCAACAGTTCTCATCATCACACCCAGCGCTTGAATTCTAATCATCTCCCTGCACTTGCTGTCCCTGGGCCAGGCATTTCGCTGATATTTCCTTAGTGAATCTTCTGAGCAACCCTTCCGGAAGGTGTTATCTCCTTCTCCAATCGTCAGGCGAAGAGGGTGAGGCTCAGAGCAGTTAAGTAGCTTCTCTGGGTCACCAGCAAGTACGTGACAGATCTGGGGCTCGAGACCCAAGTATGCACTTAACCCCTCAGCCTCTCCTGCCTCCAGCCGGCAGGGGCTGCCATTAACCCAGGATCCCTTGTGTTTCCTTATAGGTGAGCCCGGGCCAGCATGGGGGACTCCAGGGACCTTTGTCCTCATCTTGATTCGATAGGGGAGGTGACCAAAGAGGACTTGCTGCTCAAATCCAAGGTAAAGGGTCAAACTTTCCGGGACTGAGGCCCACACCCAGGGCACCCCCCGCCTCCACCGCATTCCTGGGATACAGACATTTCTGAAGCCGCGGAAGCACTGGCTCCCAGCAGTCTCAGCTTGGCCTTTTATGTAAATGGAAAAGCTGGCGTCTGTTCAGGAGGCCTTCCGGGGCTGCGTCCTAACAGCCATTAATTACCACGTAGACCATCCATTTGGGAGCGCTGATGCCCATTAGTGGCTGGAGCAGGTGCAAGGCGGAGAGTCAGGCTCCGAGAGTCCACGGGCGTTTTTGCACACTTGACCTGAGGAGGGCTCAGGGAGGTTCAAAGAGAAGAGGTGGGCCTCTGTTTTTTTTTTTTTTTTTGTCTATACTGTGGCTTGCAGGGTCTTCGTTCCCTGACCAGGGATCCAACCCGTGCCCCCTGCAGTGGAAGCTTGGAGTCCTGACCGTGGGACCCCCAGGGGACTCCCAAAGGTGGGCCACACTGAGTAGGGAGGATGTGCTGTTTGTCTGTTTGTTAGATTAAAAACAATTTAAGTAGGTAACGCTTTCACATGGTTCAAAAATGAAATGATGTAAGAAGAAAAATGTCAGGGAGTCCCCCTCCCACCCGTCCTGTGCTCACCCTCTCCATCCCACCCTCCAGACAGCCACGAACGTTGGATTCTTTTGTATCTTTTCAGAGTTTGCTTATGGGAATACTTATTTTTCATTTCCCCTCTATTACATAGAAAGCAGCGTACTGTAGCTGTTTTGGTAACGTGCTCTGTTCGCCTGGCAGAGTATCTTGGAGCTCTGTGGTCTCAGCACATGGGTCTCGTGGTCTGTCTTAAAGCTGCATCATAGTTCACTGTGTAGACTCCGCAGCCGATCCTCTGTGGGTGGACATCTGGGCGCTTTGCAGCATTCTGTCTGTATAGTGTCCTCGTGTTCAGGGGCAGGGCCGTGTGGAGGGGCCATTCCCAGGGGTGGGGTTGGGTCAGACTCCTAGACAGATTCCTGTGTCTTCTTTCCAGGCACCTAATGCTGGTCATTCAGCCTCCCTGCACCAGCAGGTGCTGGGTGGCTTCTGGCCTGAGCTGGCTCAGTCTCAGGTGTGATTCTTCAAAGTTCCTGTGGCTTCTTTTGAAGTCGTCTTGTTTGCTGCTACTGAACCAGGTTCATCTGCTGATTCATAGCAAGCCAAACGCTGAGACACCGAGGTTTGCAGCAAAGAAAGGGTTGATTCACAAGTGAGGAAACAGGAGAACAAGCCTCAGATCAGCCTCCCAGAAGGCGAGGGTCTTGGAATATTTATGGGATGAAGAAGCAGGATGGTCTTAGGCATGGGGAGAGATGAGGTCATCAGTGTTCTGCACAAGTGTGTCTGAGTTATGTGCTTCTTCCTAGGATGCGTGTTCAAAAATGGAGGTGCTTAGCATGATCTGAGGCTGAAGTTTTGGGCCCTTTGACATCAAAATGTCATTTATCAGACACTTACACACACCCAGTTTTAGGGTCAGTGGTCCCAAACAGTCTTAGCCGGCTCGAACTGGACAAGACTCCAAGTTTCTGAAAAAACAGCTTAGACCCCTATTACTATAGCAACGCATACATCAGAGCTGTTATCTGTAGGGGTGATTAAGGAGTCTTGTGATGTATAGGCTAGGGGTTTTTTACCCAGCTGTTCCCTTAGTTGCTGTTGTGTAAGACAAGTTCCATTTCTGTTCATCACCAGTTTCTGCTAACCCTGTAGAGGATGGTTTCAGTGTGGTCAGGAGGAAGAGCAGAGCAAGGCTGTGGTGCATTTGCCCCATCTAACACTGGTCTCTTCCTGCGTCTGCACAAAGGAATAAGTGAAACAAACTGAGAGTTTCTTGGGAAATCTGAGAGCAGGGAGGAGACGAACAAGGTGGGAAGAGGGAGGCAGAACTTGGGAAGATCGGGCTGGGACATGGCAGCCTTTTGGAAATCTACAAAATGAAACCAACGTGGTTTTAAAATACCCAGAAGGCGCAAGGACTGAGCCGGGTAGCTCACAATGGAGGCGATGCAAGTGGCTGAGAAACTCTTGAAAAAAGGTGCTTGACTTCCCTGGTGGTCAAGGATTTGGCCAGGAAACCAGCATGGCACCGTTTCAGATGCGCATGGCACAAACTGCTGTCACTCAGGAATAGGGAGGAGGGACGTGGACCCGATGTTTGCAGTCAAGTTACCGTGACTGCAGGGGTTCAGTTCCCGTGCTCGGAATGTGTCTAGGAGCAGTGTGTGTACCAGTTACAAGATACAAATACAGCAGTGTTTACTGAGCATTCTTTGTAAAAGGAAAACACTGGTGGTCAAACGCATATCTACCAGGAAGGGAATGAGTGAAACAGTTGTGGCGTCTGTACCCACAGTGTGGGCCCCCGTGTACTTATCGCAAAGAATGAGATGGGGATCTCTGTGTACAGACACAGAAGGGTGGCCCTAAGTAGGTGACAGAAGCCTGTTACTGAGAAGTGTGTACAGTGTGATCTCATTTTTACTAGCCCAAGGTATGGAGGGAAATACTTCAAGTTATTACAGCATGTATGTATTATATATAATACACTACATATTATGTACAGCATATATGTAATATATGATACATTATGTACAGCATACATATATACAATATATGACACATATACAGCATATATGTTTTATATATAATATACTACACATTATATACAGTGTATATGTATTATATGTAATATAGGACACATTATATACAGCATATATGTATTATATATAATATATGACACACATATAGCATGTATTATATATAATATACTACATATTATATACAGTGTATATGTGTTGTATGTAATATGCTACATATTATATACAGTGTATGCGTCATTTAAGTTGTTGAAATAAGCACATAATACTTTTATCATTCATATGACTGAAATGAAAAAACAAATTTGGGAAGATGGGAGTGAACTGTGAAATCAGAAAGTCACAAAAGAGATGACAAATTTGGAAAGGTCAGGAGTAGCAACTTTGAGTCTATCGAGCAGACTGGTCTCCTGCCCCCTTAGCATCCTTGGCAAGAGACCCTAAGACACAGACTGCAAACCTCAGCCCCACTGATGGGATGAGCTGCGCCTTCTCAACCTTGCTGAGAGAGCCATGTTCAGGATTTTTACAAACACAGCCAGAATCTGGGCTTAGTGGAAAGAAGTTCCCATGGAGGCCTAAGGGTCGATGTGGCCACCCTTGGGAGGACACTAGACCTTTCCCGTAAGTCTGATGACCCTGACTCCTCAGCTGATAGTGCTTCTGACAGTAGGGTCATGACCTCTCCAAACCTCCATTTCTCATCTGTAAGAAGGGGGTCTTGGGACCTATTGCAGAGACTGTGATAAGGATTACATGAGCAAGGTCCAAAGAACTTAGCTGGATACCTGGCTCATTATGATCCCTCACCAGGGATCAGCTCTGTAACTGCTTCAGAGACCAGTGCTTAGAATTCATCTCACAACTGGCAGAGACACACTGGGTATTGTGAAAGCTCAGCTGGAAACTGCTGTTCTAGAGAGGCACAGAGAAAATTACTTAGGACAGTTTAAATTATAATGAAAAGACCTTGAAATATAGTGAGTTAAATGAGATAGGAGTTTGCTTTTCTCATTGAGCAGTCCAGATGTAGGTAGCTCTGATAGAGTGGATCTGTCATTCTCAACACATGCCTTTCACCTCCAGGTCCAAAGTGGTTACTTGAGTTCCTGCCATCACATCTGCATTCCAGCCAATGGAAACAGGAGAGAGACCAAGGGTTGTGCAAAACTCAGAAGTGGCACATGTCACTTTTACTGTTACGCTATCGACTAGAACCGAGTCCCATGATCACAGTGGGGGCTAGGACACATAGTCTGTAGCTCACTGACCATGTGCTCAGCCAAAATACGTAGATTCTTTTATTAAAGCAGGGAAGAGAGATATCAGTGGACCAGAAGCAGGCTCTGTCATCCTGATCAACAGATACCTGGGTGTTTCTGTGGTCAACAGATATACTGATCTGATTTGTACCATACTCTGTGAAGTCGTAGGGGTAGGCAAAACAGACCATCCCTCCTTCATGGAGCCCATAGTCTAGCCGGGCAGAAAGGCTTAAATAAATGAGTGTCATAAAGGAACTGGCAGTCCGGAGTTGATGATAAGAACGTGCAAGAGAGAAAGAGGCTGATATTCCCTGGTTTACGCAGAGAACCAATAAAGCTCTTGACACAGGGCTTGTATTGCTCATGAAGGCACAGGGCACCCTCTCAAGGGGCTGAAGGCACAGGGCGCCTTCTCTAGGGAGTCTTGGAAACCCGGGCAGGAGAGTACGCGCGACGGGTTTCTGCGCTCCATCAAATTAGCCGGAGAGAGAGAGAGAGAGAGAAAGAAAGAAAGAAAGACACGGGGACCCAAGCTCTGATGGAGCAGAGTGCTTTAATGGTCTTTCTGTGAGTATATATAGGCTATGGTACAAGAAATTTCTTTCAACAATGATAAAGATCAGAAAACCAAAAGTACAACAACCGTTACCAAGGGAACAAGGGATAATAATGGTCACAAGGTCAGGAGACAGTCCATATCCAAGAAAGAAGATCGAGACTGGGCAGTTTTGTCTTAAGGAGAATGTTTACTGAAGGAGATTCAAGCCTGTCTCATCGTATGACCTCAGTCCTGAGAGCTGCGTGCAGTTCTACTCGCTTCTGGCAGAAGCTGATAAGCAACAGAGGATTTATGAGAAACAGCACGTAGGAATCCTCCTGTTAAACATTCCCTGATAAGCTTTAAGTGATTGTATTGAAAATGTTTTTTCAGGCACATGAAAAAACAAAATTCGAACAGTAAAGCTTAAAGTGGCCCCGTGGGCTGGAATCTCTGTGAGGCAAAGCCTCTGGGCTGAGTCTGATGGCTCATGTCCTGTGGCCACTCACACCCTCCTCTTGGTCTCTTTCCCCGCCTCACACAGAGCACCTGTCAGTCATGCGGGGTTTCTGGACCCAACCTGTGGGCCTGTCTCCAGGTAAGTTTCCTGCAGCTGTTGGGGCCCTGGAGCTGGGTCCAGACTCTGGGCTGGGAATACCTGTCCTCTGTGGGCGTGGCCTGAAACCTTGGGCAGGGACACAGGGCATGGATGTCTCGGGTGTGGTGCCCAAACCAAGAGGGCCCCAGAGTGTGTGAGCCCCTGGGCTGCCTGCCCTTCCAACCATTAAAGATGAAGAGGGAAAAGCTCTGGACTGAATGAGCCCATCAACATGAAGGGGAAATTTCTGTTCAGCACGTGCATATGAGACGATGTAGCATCTTGGCTGTGAACCCTGGCACTTGTTAGTGGCAGTCAGTTCCTGGGCTGGGGCTTCCCAGGTGACTCAGTGGTATAGAATCCACCTGCAGTGCAGGAGACGCTGGAGACAAGAGTTTGATCCCTGGGTCGGGAAGATCCCCTGGAGGAGGAAATGGCTACCCACTCCAGTATTCTTACCTGGAGAATCCCATGGACAGAGGAGCCTGGTCGGCTACAGTCCATGGGGTTGCAAAGAGTCAGACGTGACTGAGTGACTGAGCATTCACCCACCCAGCCACACACACATACACACACACACCCCTGGGCCAGTTTGGGTCTTCGTTTTGCCATCTATAAAGCAGAGGCCACAATACTGACGACTGCCCCCGCCTTGTGGACCACCCCCCTTAGGGTAGAATTTGGCAAGATGGTGCCTGTGATGGCCTTAACATGGTTCGTGGCCCTTAGACAGTGTCCAGTAAAATCTGGTTGTGATTATTATGCTCATGCAAAAGAGTAACAGTAAATGTGTGAACAAGTGACGATTTTCTCTGAGGGGGGCAGAATTACAGATAATTCATTTTTCTTTATAACTTTGTAGTGTTTTCCAACTTTGCCACAAGTATATATCACACTATATAATCTTACTAAAAATTTCTTTGAAAACAAATACAAGGAGAGACAAAAAAAGGCAGCAAATGGGCACAAAGATCACAGTTCAAGTCTCTTAGCAGAAGGCACAGGAGCCTCCGTAGGGCTCTGGCCTCGTCCTTTGGGGCCTGTCGCTCAGGGTAAACTACGCTGCAGGACATGGTCTGGGGCCCCGGGGACGGCAGGAAGTGGGGGTCATGGCCCTGCCTCCTGGGAGCCCACAGACGCCCCCCTAGAGACCGAGACGGAACCCGACGCAGAAAGTGACGCCGCCCCTCTCCAGCTGGTGCATGGCTGACCACTGCTCAGGGTGCACCAGCGCTCTCCTGCAGTGAAGCCGTCTGACAGCCAGGGCTGGGTGGAGACCACAAGCTGGGCCGTGGGAGCTGGGCGGATCTGGGGGAGGAGAGTGCAAGGCCAAAGGCAGGTCACCACGGGGCACGGGGTCAGCACAGGGCCCCCGGCTGCCTCTGCCCGTTCAGCGTCCCCGTCAGAAAATGGCCATGAGGCCCAGGCTCCCCCCGCCCCCACCAAAAGTGTGGCCCTGCCAACTGGCCCATCAGGAAGTGGGGTTTTGGTGGAAAAGGGGTGAGTGGAGGGAGGAGCAGGTCAGGGCGCCCAGCAGCCAGGCCTCAGCCCAGGGCCCACCGCCCGTCTCGCTCAGAGGCGGGGCAGCTGTGTGGCGGCCAGCCGTGCCCAGTGCACACCTTGGGTGTGCAAACCGGCAGCCGGGCCTTGGTCCCTGGGGTCCCGGGGTGGCAGCGGGGATACCCCCTCACGGCGTGGCCCTGTCTGTTCTCTCGGCCCCCCGCCCGCTCCCCTTCCATCTCTCCCCAGGTCTCCTGCTCCTACGTTGGCTGCGGAGAATCCTTCGCTGACCACAGCACCCTGCACGCACAGGTGAGCGTGGGCCCTGAGGTCAGACCCCAGCTCCAGCCGCCCTCTGGCTCCACCCGCCTCTCTGGGCCTCGGCGGTTGTGTGTGTAAAATGGGAACAGTCACGGCAAAGAAGGAAGAGAGAAGGCAGCCGCAGCCCTTGGCAAGCCTGGCTGAGGTGGGGAGCAGAATCTGAGATTCCTGAAAATCTGAGATTTTCCCGAGCCCGTGTAGCTGAGGCAGGCCCGCGGCACCCGGTAGGCCAGTGTGTTCTCCTTCCTCTGCACCCTGCCCTCTAGGCGAAAAACCACAACCTGACGGTGAACCTGACCACGTTCCGGGTGTGGTGCTACGCCTGTGAGAAGGAAGTGTTCCTGGAGCCGCGCCTGGCGGCCCACCCGCCTGGCCCCGCGCCCAAGTTCTCAGAGCAGGTGAGGGGGCGCAGGGGCCAGCCGGCGGCGAAACAAGGGCGAGGGCAGGGCAGCGGGTCCCCGATGGTGTCTGTTCCCACTCCGAGTTTCCAGGTGGCTCTGAAGAGCTCAAGTCAGCTAATGCCCGCTGAGCCCCAGCCCTGTCCAGGGCGGTGTGAGGGCTCAGGATGCAGAGGTGACTGGGGGCGGGTAGGCCTTGGGGGTGCCCTGGGCCAAGGCCGGCACGGGAAACACCCAGACACCCTCCCCCCAGGCAGTGCACCAGGCCAGGAGCCATTCAGGCCCTTCGAGGAGGCGGGTGGGAGAGCCCAGCGTGGAGCTGACCCTCAGGGAGGGCTCATTAAATCAGCATCTGAGCCTCCGGAGAGGCCTGACGTGTCTGGGTACAGTGCTGTCTTTCCTCCATGTTGACAATGATGGTCACATAATAGGTGCTCAATAAATGTGTATGGCCTATGTTTGTGGACTTAAATGATCAATATATATGAGTTGTTTTGTTTTTGTTTTTGTTTTTTTTTTACAAAAAAGTCTATAAAAAAGTATATACAAGTCCTGTTTTGGATGTGTGTGTGTGTATTAACAGTTTAAATGCAACAGAGATATAATAATCAACAGTGTTTGTCTCAGAAAAGTTGGGCTGCCTGTTGTTTTTTCTTTGTTTCTATTTTTTTCTCAAATTTGTTATAAATAAAATATTATTACTCATTACTGTAAGTAAAGCACAAGCCAGAGAGTTCTTAGGGCAAAGCCACCAGTTCAGTTCAGTCGCTCAGTCGTGTCTGACTCTTGGCGACTGCAGCACGCCAGGCCTCCCAGTTGGTCCATGACCATCTCCCGGAGTTGCTCAAACTCATGCCCTCTCTTAACCACCATGTCCCCTGCTCAGGTGGGCTGACTGAGTGGCTAGGGGTCTGGGCTTCTCCCCCGACACCCCAGCGCAGGGCCCGTGCCCAGCCCCTCTCCCCCCTCACCTACTAGTCTTCCTGACTTCTCACCCTGGTTCTTGGACGCAGGACTCTCCGCCGCCCTCCCACCCTCTGAAAGCCGTCCCCATCGCTGTGGCGGACGAAGGAGAGTCCGAGTCGGAGGACGACGACCTGAAGCCACGAGGTAACAGCCCCGCGAGCTGTGCCGCCTGGACAGGTGGGGCGGCGTAGGGTGGTCTCTGTGACATGAGGGCTTCCCTGGAGTGCAGCCCTGGGGCCCAGCAGCCCTCAGCCACGCCTCAGCCCTGTGCCCCTGGGCAGGCCGGCTTCTTTCAACCCGGGTCGCTGCCCTTGCTGACTCGGCAGGTTTCCCGGGCAGGTCCTCGGGGGCTCGGGAGCCACAGCTCCTCTCCGAGTGCTCATGGTCCCCTCCCTCTGTGTGTGCTGGTCCCCAGGCCTCACGGGCATGAAGAACCTCGGCAACTCCTGCTACATGAATGCGGCCTTGCAGGCTCTGTCCAACTGGTAGGTTTCGCCTCATCTGGGATTTGGGGGGCCCTGGGAATAGCAGCTGCCGCCCCCAAGTTGGGGCGTGTGTATTGCTCATAGAAGCCTGGATGTGCGTACACATCAAAACGCCCCAAACCACACCTGCCCTTTGACCCAGCAATCCCTCCAATGGGAATTTCTCCTAAAGGAGGTACCAGTACCCAGAGAGGTTGAAAAAGCTGTCTGTGCTGTTCCTCACCCTGCCATTTATTGGAAACATGTTAAAGGCCCATAAAAATCACAAATTTAGTACAGACCAGCTTTACGGTGAGTTCAGGGAAAAATGGTGCAGGACAATATTTACTGAAACGGGGAGGAGTTCAGAATATGATAAGTAGGAAAAGGTTGTGATCCTTTATATGGTGCAGTCCCATTTTGGGGGTGAAAATATTTTTTTCCATCTAAGACACCCTCTACTCCCTGAGGCTGGGCCATCTCCTCTGCCTGGCACTCAGGGTCTCACACCTACTAAGGGTTCTGTGTGTGTGTGTGTGTGTGTGTGAGAGAGAGAGAGAGAAGGAGGGCAAGGATGGGGGCTCTGCATGCATAGAAAATTCTAGGAGGATATCTTCAGAGTAGCTATCCCCACTCATGGTAGGATTAAGGTCAGTTACTATTGTTTGCTTATCTGTACTTCCTAATTTTTCTACAATAAATGACTATTTCTTATGTAACGAGGTAACAAAAACAAAGAAAAAAGAAGCGAGGGAGAGGCCTTCAGGCTCAGGAAGGTTTCTAAGCAGGGGCCGATGAAAGGAGGGGTGATGCTTCCTCTAATTTTTACACAACAGTCTTTAAAGAAAGACCTTATCTCCAGTGCATTCACATTCTACGGTGGCGGGGTTAGGACTTCAGTGTATGAATTTGCAGGGGGATACAATTCAGCCCCATAACAGGTGGGGTCTGTCAAGTCACCTACAGGTATTTATGGCTCTGGGGGGCCCTGGTATATCCCCACACAGGACAGGTTTTCTTCTCCAGCCAGCTCTTGTAAATGATGCCATGTACCCTTCTCTTCTTTGCTGACCTGGCTCCCTGCCCCCTCCCTCAGCCCCCCGCTCACCCAGTTCTTCTTGGAGTGTGGAGGCCTGGTCCGCACAGACAAGAAGCCAGCCCTGTGCAAAAGTTATCAGAAGCTGGTCTCTGAGGTCTGGCACAGGAAACGGTGAGTGACCGAGTCCCCGACCTCTGGCAGGGGCATGGGGACAGGCTTTCTGTCGGGCCCCTTGATGGAGCACTTCCAGTGCCCTCAACCTCTCGCTACCACGGGCCACACTTTCCCCTGTGTCATGCTTATGGGGGCCCTTCCAGGTACAGGTCACAGCCAACTCTGGCTCGCAAACTGGGGAAACTGAGGTTCAGGGAGATTGAAGCGTCTAGCCCAAGATAACACATCTTGTGAAAGGCGCAGCAAGAACTTGAACCTGGCGTTGACTGCAGCTGGCAGCGCTTCAGAGCGTGTGTGCTGCGGTCTGGAGACACACGGTGACCACTCCTAGGTCTCAGCCACATCTGTGCACATCGAACAAGGTTTCAGAAGTGGTGGCTGACACTGACCAGGGGCTTTAGCTCAGTGTAAAAGGAATTTAAAGACCAGATGCTTGGGGTAGATCCAGGAAAACGTTAACATTGGGAATAAAGTGAGTGCATCGAAATATATTAAATTAAAAGCAGATTATTAAACAGCATGATGCAATACAGCTCCAACTTTAAGCCACGTTCAAGTGTTTACCTGCGTGTAATTTTGTGTCTGCATTGTCCAGGAAACGTCTGGAAATCTTCATGGTCATTATCTCTGCAGGATGCTGCTAGTGTTGATGATTCTTTGCTGTGCTTTCCTGAAATTTTGTATTTTTTTTTCCGAAATTTTCTACTGTTGAATAATGAACATGTATGACTTTTGAAATTAGAAAGCAACAGTAAATATTTCAGAATGAGAACCATTTTAAAGGAGGCATGTCACGGGCTGGCAGGACGTGATGCCATCCTAGTCAAGAGCTGACTAGGCCTGGCTGAGCCATGACTTGATGTTTTCCTTTCCTGACCTTAGAGATGTGCAGACCTGCTGGGTCCCTGGCCGGGCCAGCACCGCCCAACATCGCGGTAAACGCCACACAGAGCCTGATCTGGCCATCATGGTTGTCCAGCTGCCCTCTCAGGCTTGAGTAGCTCAGAGCAGACCACCGCCTGTACTAACGGATTTGGTCTTCCTACAGCCCCAGCTACGTGGTTCCCACCAGCCTGTCCCATGGGATCAAGTTGGTCAACCCAATGTTCCGAGGCTATGCCCAGCAGGTAGGCCATCTGAGCTGCCCCGGGGGACACCCAGGGCTATAAACCAAGACCAGTGTGGAAAAAACCAGAGGTCTGCTTTGCCAGACGGGACTCCTAGACCAGACTTGCTGCCCGAGCCCTTCATGGGTGCAAGGACCTCAGAGCCTCCCAGAACCTGCTGGTGTTCTCCCCACTTGACAGGTTGGGAGACTGAGGTTCAGCAGGCAAGTCCTTGCCCAGTGACCACGTATCAGTTACACAGCTGGTACAAGGCAGAGGGGAGAGTTGACCTCAGGCAGCCTTGATTCTAGGCGCATGCATCTCTGACCACTCACATAGGCCTGTGCTTTCTCCTTCCCCGAACCACGGGCAGAATTTCACTCTTAGTAAACTAGACATTTTGATGGTAAGTTTTTGTAAATCTAGAGAACCCCTCTGGAATCAGTGGTATCTTTCTACAGCATAAAATCATGGACCCACGGTGAAGCAGAATGCAGCCACATGCTGCCCACTGCCCCAAGCTGACCGTTCAGGTCCTACCCCAGATGGGGGTTTCACTGCTGGGCTTGCAGCCGGGGCTGAACCTGTTTGACATTCTGCTGATGAAATCCACCCAGAGCCGGCCCCCTCCCTCAGCTAGAACTGAGAAATCAAGGCCCCTCTCTCCATGTCGGCGACCTGAGGCTTTGGGTGTGCAGCTGGCTCTGGCCACTGCATAGTCGCCACCTTGTGTGGGTGGGACTTGGGCCCTAGGGGCTGCTTCTGACATCCAGGTTGGGGACTGTGAGGGACAGGACTGGACTTTGAACCCAGTGGTCCCACACAGGCACCAGGGGCCCCCAGCTGCCCGCGGCCTGCACCATCATCTTCTGACCTTCTGAAGCACCTCCTGTGTGCACCGTGCCTGCCTGAGCCAGTGGGCAAAGCTGTGCCAGAGGCCTTGCTGCCCTGGCTCCCCCTGGGCTTGCGACCTCATCACAGAGTAGTCAGGGTCACGGCAGCACTGCCAGGATCAGAGGCCCAGCCAGCCTGCAGTGGCAGCTGTGTTCTGCCCACTTCCTGTCCTGGCCACTGAGTCGTGCCCAGGCCTGTGGGACGCCTGTCCCTCCTGCCACAAGTCATTGGAAGGCGTGGGCACCAGGGCTGGCAAAGGGCCAGAGGAGCAGAGAGCACCAGAGATGGGTTAAGATTGTTGGTGGCCTGGCCTGCCGGCTGGCGTTGCTACCCACAAAACTCAGCCGGGTGCTCACATGCATACACCCCCACAGCGTCACCTGTGTCCTACTCAGCTCCGTGCTTACTCTCACTTCCCCTCCTTTTGGGAACAAGGAGACTTTCATGGCTGAACGCTTACATCCGCTGTCTCCCATGCTCAGTCAGAAGCAGGGCTGGAAAGCAGGAGCCTGGAGACGGGCAGACCTGGGTCACCCTGTCCACTCTGCCACTTCAGAGCACGAGACCTGGGAGGGGTCGGCTGGCCACCCAGCCTTTGCGTCCTCCTCAGTAGAAGGGGTGGAGAAGGAAATGGCAACCCTCTCCAGTATTCTTGCCTAGAGGATGCCATGGATAGAGGAGCCTGGTGGGCTGCTGTCCATAGGGTCGCCCAGAGTTGGACACGACTGAAGCGACTTAGCACGCATGCATGCATTGGTGAAGGAAATGGAAACCTACTCCAGTACTCTTGCCTGGAGAATTCCAGGGATGGAGGAGCCTGGTGGGCTGCCATCTACGGGGTCGCACAGAGTCGGATACGACTGAAGCAACTTAGCAGCAGCGGCAGTAGAAGAGGGTCAGGTGGGCCCTTCTGGGGAGGGCTACCCATGCTGAGGCCGCCCTGGAATTCCAGGACACCCAGGAATTCTTGCGCTGCCTGATGGACCAGCTGCACGAGGAACTCAAGGAGCCCGTGGTGGCCACAGCGGCGGCGCTGACCGAGGCGCGGGACTCGGACTCGAGTGACACGGATGAGAAGCGGGAGGGTGACCGGAGCCCCTCAGAGGACGAGTTCCTGTCCTGCGACTCCAGCAGCGACCGCGGCGAGGGCGACGGGCAGGGGCGCAGCGGGGGAGGCTCCCAGGCCGAGGCGGAGCTGCTGATGGCGGATGAGGCGGGCCGCGCCATCTCCGAGAAGGAGCGCATGAAGGACCGCAAGTTCTCGTGGGGCCAGCAGCGCACCAACTCGGAGCAGGTGGACGAGGACGCCGACGTGGACACCGCCATGGCCGCCCTGGAGCAGCAGCCCCCGGAGACGCAGCCCCCCTCCCCGCGGTCCACCAGTCCCTGCCGGACGCCAGGTACCAGCCAGCTGCGGGAGCACCCCGGCCCTGTTGGGCCGCAGCCCTACCCTGGGGGGTTTAGACGGGAAAGAATCTGCCTGCAGTGCAGGAGACCTGGGTTTGATCCATGGATCTGGAAGGTCCCCTTGAGAAGGGAATGGCAACCCACTCCAGTATCCTTGCCTGGAGAGTCCCATGGACAGAGGAGCCTGGTGGGCTACAGTCCATGGGGGTCGCAAAGAGTCGGACACGACTCAGTGACTAACACTAGGGGGCTGCTCTCCCACTAGACCTGGCCTGTAGGTGAGCAGTCAGGTGAATAGCATGTCACTTGGTGAAGGAGTGAGATAGGAGCCTTCCCCGAGTTCAAGCCCCCAGCGGGAATGGGAAGTGTGTGGACACAGGTCCTGTGTAGGGGCTGGGGAGTGGGCTGGGCTCAGGACAGAGGAGACGTGGTGGGTTCAGGCCTTGGTGCCCTTCGGAGGTGCTGGAGGTCTTCCTGACCAGGCTAGGGGCTGGCTCAGCCGCCCAGCACTGTCCCCCTCGCTCCGTCCGCCCCTAGAGCCGGACAACGAGGCGCACATGCGCAGCTCCCGGCCCTGCAGCCCCGTCCACCACCACGAAGGCCACGCCAAGCTGGCCAGCAGCCCTCATCGTGCAAGCCCTGTGAGGATGGGGCCGGCCTATGTGCTCAAGAAAGGTTCGGAGGAGCGGGAAGGTGGAGAGGGGAGGCGGGCAGGGCCTCCCATCCTGGAGCTCGGGCAGGGGGCGGGAGCGGGGCGGGTGGCGGAGGTTGCGCCCCTGGTGGCGATGTTTGGTTCGCGAGCACTTGCTACCAGGGGCTGTGCCAGGCGCCCTTCACGCGGTGTCTCTGAGCCGTCCTAACATGGCTGGGACACGAGTTGTTGCTGGGGGGGATCCCACAGACCCAGGAGGTGGAGTGGGAGCTGGTCACGTGACTCGTACAGGCGTGACCACCCAGCGCCTGCCCCTGGCGCCGGGCAGGCGGGCGGGGCGGGGCCTAGTCCCAGGTCTAGCCCCAGGATGTGGTGCCCCCAGCCCAGGTCCCCGGCAGCCGGCGGCGGAAGGAGCAGAGCTACCGCAGCGTCATCTCGGACATCTTCGACGGCTCCGTCCTCAGCCTCGTGCAGTGTCTCACCTGTGACCGGGTGGGTGCCGCGCGGGGAGGGGAGCGATGCACAGGGCTTCCCACTCAGCTTGGGGCTGGGGCACTGGCTCTCCGCCCGGTACCTCCCGACGCCTGCATCTCTCTAGAGGCAGGCCCTGGTCCTGGGGCTCCCCGTGTCCCAGGACTGGGGAGCTGGCTCTCTGCCACACACCTGTCATCTGGCAGCTGGGGTTTGGGGTCCAGACCTGGGCTCATCTGGGCAGGGCAGAACCCTGGCAGATGGAAAGCCAGGCTGACCTTCAACCTTCCCCCCGTCCCAGGTGTCCACCACGGTGGAGACATTCCAGGACCTGTCACTGCCCATTCCTGGCAAGGAGGACCTGGCCAAACTCCACTCGGCCATCTACCAGAACGTGCCGGCCAAGCCGGGTGCCTGCGGGGACAGCTATGTGGCCCAGGGCTGGCTTGCCTTTATTGTGGAGTATATCCGACGGTGGGTCCACCTCCCTGCCTGCTGGAAGATAACCACCCTTGACCTGGTCTTCCTGGAGCTGGCAGCCTGATGGGCCAACAGACCTTTAACAGCAAAATACCAGCTTTCACAGGGATGAGGGTGTAGTTCGGAAGGGGCTTGAGGCTGAAGGATGCTCGTGAGTTAGCATGTTCTGTGGCCATACTGAGGTGGCCTGGTGTGAGCAGGGCCATAGATTGGAAGGCAGTATGATGGGGAGAGTGACCAGGTGGCAGCTAGAAAGGAGGGCAGTGGCTGAGTGAGGGCCTGGCCCTGCAGGGAGAGCCGGTGGGCTTTCTGGAGCCCCTGTGTGTTCCACGAAGCCTGCTTTACCCTCCTGATGTCAGGAACCTGTGCTCTGCCCTGAAGACAGGCCAGCATGGCCAGGGCCTCTTCACAGACAGGGAAGGCAAGACTCAGGGGGAGGTGACGTCACCCTCGCAAGGACACTGGCTGGTGGTCCCAGGTTTCTGGCTCCAGACCTCAGCTCAGACCATGTGCCAGGCCAGGCTGCCTCTCTGGATCCAAACAGACCTCAGCCCCCCAGGCCCCCCACGTCTTACTCTTGCCAAGACCCTGGCAGCACCCCCCCACACTCGCTTTCTGTCTCTGTAGGTTCGTGGTGTCCTGTACCCCTAGCTGGTTTTGGGGGCCAGTCGTCACCCTGGAAGACTGCCTGGCTGCCTTCTTTGCTGCTGATGAGCTGAAGGGTGAGTGGATCGGGCGGGAATGGGGCTGGGGGGCTGGGTCAGCATACGGTTCAAGGTTCCGGGACGCACTCTCAGCGTCTCACCCCTGCCTGTGGACTGGGTCTGGGACTGCACACTCTGGCAGCCCCACCAGCCTGAAGCTCTTAGGGGTTCCCCTGTTTTCCTTTCTTTACTTATTTGGTGGGCAAATTGGATAGCATTCTTTAATTTTGCGTTTCCTTGATTATTGATAAGCTCAGACATTTAAAAAATGACTGTATTTCCCATTTTGAAACTTCCCGTTCCTGTCCTCTTCCTGCTTTTCTGTTCAGTGATTGGCATTGCGTTAACCTTTGGGAAAACCCCTTTTAATTTTTAAGTGTGGTAAGATATGTATTCCCTTCTGGAGAAGGGAAAGGCTACCCACTCCAGGATTCTGGCCAGAATTTCATGGACTATACAGTCCATGGGGTTGCAAAGAGTCGGACACAAGTGACTTTCACTTAAGACATACATAACATAAAATGTAGCGTTGTGACTACTTTTAAGTGGTCAGTTCAGCGTAGTGTTAACTATATACATACTGTTGCGCACCCAGTCTTCAGAACGTTCTCCTCTTGCGGAGCTAAAACTCTCTGTCCCTTAGATAGCCGTGCCCGGTCTCCCCTTCCACCCGCCCTGGGCAACCACCATCCTACTTTCTGTTTTTCTGAACGTGACTATTCTACTTGCCCCATCCAAGTTGAATCATACAGTGTTTGTCGTTTAGCAACTGGCCTGTGTCTCTTAGCGTAACGTCCCCAGGGTTCATCCATATTATGGCAGGTATAGAATCTCCTTCCTGTTTTAAGGCCGAATAATATTCCATCATTTTGGATAGACCGTGTTTTGTTTATTCATCATCTTGTCAGTGGACCCTTGGCTTGCTTCCACCTTTTGGCTCTTGTGAATAACGCTGTAATGAACAGGGATTCACAGATAACTCTTTGAGACAGTGATTGCATTCCCTTTGGTTATATGCCCATTAGTGGGATTTCTGGGTTATTTGATCATTCTCAAAATTCTGGCTTGCTTGAAATTCTCCAAGCCAGGCTTCAACAGTACGTGAACCGTGAACTTCCACATGTTCAAGCTGGATTTAGAAAAGGCAGAGGAACCAGAGATCAAATTGCCAACATCCGTTGGATCATCAAAAAAGCAAGCGAGTTCCAGAAAAGCACCTATTTCTGCTTTATTGACTATGCCAAAGTCTTTGACTGTGTGGATCACAACAAACTCTAGAAAATTCTTCAAGAGATGGGAATACCAGACCACCTGACCTGCCTCTTGATAAACCTATATGCAGGTCAGGAAGCAACAGTTAGAACTGGACATGGAACAACAGACTAGTTCCAAATAGGAAAAGGGGTACGTCAAGGCTGTATATTGTCACCCTGCTTATTTAACTTATACACAGAGTACATCATGAGAAACGCTGGGCTGGAAGAAGCACAAGCTGGAATCCAGATTGCTGGGAGAAATATCAATAACCTCAGATATGCGGATGACACCACCCTTATGGCAGAAAGTGAAGAGGAACTAAAGAGCCTCTTGAAGGAAAGATAGAAGCATCTGAATGCAGAGTTCCAAAGAATAGCAAGGAGAGATAAGAAAGCCTTCCTCAGCAATCAGTGCAAAGAAATAGAGGAAAACAACAGAATGGGAAAGACTAGAGATCTCTTCAAGAAAATTAGAGATACCAAGGGAACATTTCATGCTAAGATGGGCTTGATAGAGGACGGAAATGGTATGGACCTAACAGAAGCAGAAGATATTAAGAGGTGGCAAGAATACACAGAAGAACTGTACAAAAAAAGATCTTCACGACCCAGATGATCACGATGATGTGATCACTCATCTAGAGCCAGACATCCTGGAATGTGAAGTCAAGTGGGCCTTAGAAAGCATCACTACGAACAAAGCTAGTGGAGGTGATGGAATTCCAGTTGAGCTATTTCAAATCCTGAAAGATGATGCTGTGAAAGTGCTGCACTCAATGTGCCAGCAAATTTGGAAAACTCAGCAGTGGCCACAGGACTGGAAAAGGTCAGTGTTCATTCCAATCCCAAAGAAAGGCAATGCCAAAGAATGCTCAGACTACCACACAATTGCACGCATCTCACACGCTAGTAAAGTAATGCTCAAAATTCTCCAAGCCAGGCTTCAGCAATACGTGAACTGTGAACTTCCAGATGTTCAAGCTGGTTTTAGAAAAGGCAGAGGAACCAGAGATCAAATTGCCAACATCCCCTGGATCATCAAAAAAGCAAGCGAGTTCCAGAAATACATCTACTTCTGCCTTATTGACTATGCCAAAGCCTTTGACTGTGTGAATCACAATAAACTGGAAAATTCTGAAAGAGATGGGAATACTAGACCACCTGACCTGCCTCTTGAGATCTCTGTATGCAGGTCAGGAAGCAACAGTTAGAACTGGACATGGAGCAACGGACTGGTTCCAAATAGGAAAAGGAGTACGTCAAGGCTGTATATTGTCACCCTGCTTATTTAACTTATACACAGAGTACATCATGAGAAACGCTGGGCTGGAAGAAGCACAAGCTGGAATCAAGATTGCTGGGAGAAATATCGATAACCTCAGATATGCGGATGATACCACCCTTATGGCAGAAAGTGAAGAAGAACTAAAGAGCTTCTTGAAGGAAGTAAAAGAGGAGAGTGGAAAAGTTGACTTAAAGTTCAACATTCAGAAAACTAAGTGATGGGACATCTGGTCCCATCACTTCATGGGAAATAGATGGGGAAACAGTGGAAACGGTGTCAGATTTTATTTTGGGGGGCTCCAAAATCACTGCAGATGGTGATTGCAGCCATGAAATTAAAAGATGCTTACTCCTTGGAAGGAAAGTTATGACCAACCTAGATAGCATATTCAAAAGCAGACATATTACTTTGCCAACAAAGGTCCGTCTAGTCAAGGCTATGGTTTTTCCAGTGGTCATGTATGGATGTGAGAGTTGGACTGTGAAGAAAGCTGAGCACCGAAGAATTGATGCTTTTGAACTGTGGTGTTGGAGAAGACTCTTGAGAGTCCCTTGGACTGCAAGGAGATCCAACCAGTCCATTCTAAAGGAGATCAGCCCTGGGTGTTCTTTGGAAGGAATGATGCTAAAGCTGAAACTCCAGTACTTTGGCCACCTCATGCAAAGAGTTGACTCATTGGAAAAGACCCTGATGCTGGGAGAGATTGAGGGCAGGAGGAGAAGGGGACGACAGAGGATGAGATGGCTGGATGGCATCACCGACTCAATGGACACGAGTTTGAGTGAACTTCGGGAGTTGGTGATGGACAGGGAGGCCTGGTGTGCTGTGATTCATGGGGTCGCAAAGAGTCAGACACAACTGAGCAACTGAACTAAACTGATGAAAGTGAAAGAGGAGAGTGAAAAAGTTAGCTTAAAGCTCAACATTCAGAAAACTAAGATCATGGCATCCAGTCCCATCACTTCATGGCAAATAGATATGGAAACAGTGACAGACTTTCTTTTCATGGGCTCCAAAATCAGTGCAGATGGTGACTGCAGCCATGCAATTAAAAGACACTTGCTCCTTGGAAGAAAAGCTATGACCAACCTAGACAACATATTAAAAAATACAGACATTACTTTGTCAACAAGGGTCTGTCTAGTCAAAGCTATGGTTTTTCCGGTAGTCATGTATGGATGTGAGAGTTGGACTATAAAGAAAGCTCAGCAGCAAAGAATTGATGCTTTTGAACTGTGGTGCTGGAGAAGACTCTTGAGAGTCCCTTGGACAGCAAGGAGATCCAACCAGCCCATCCTGAAGGAAATCAGTCCTGAATATTCATTGGAATGACTGATGCTGAAGCTGAAACTCCAATACTTTGGCCACCTGATGGGAAGAACTGACTCATTGGAAAGACCCTGATGCTGGGAAAGATTGAAGGCGGGAGGAGAAGGGGACGACAGGATGAAATGGTTGGATGGCATCACCGACTCGATGGACATGAGTTTGCATAAGCTCCAGAAGTTGGTGATGGTCAGGGAAGCCTGGCATTCCGCAGTCCATGGTGTTGCAAAGAGCTGGACAAGACTGAGTGACTGAACTGAACTGAATGATTGTCCTATTAATAGTTTTATTTTCTTGAGGAACTACTATGCCATCTTCCATAATAACTGTGCTGATTTACATTCCCACTAATAGGGCACAAGGGTTCTCTTTTCTCTACATCCTTGCCAAAAGTTGTATTCTCTTGTCTTTTTTAAAAACCTTTCTGGGATTTCCCTGGTGGTCCAGTGGTTGGGACTCCAGGCTTTCACTGCTGAGGACCTGAGTTCAGTCCCTGGTCGGGAAATTCAGATCCCATAAGCCGTTTGATGTAGCCAAAAATAAATAAGTTTCAAAAATTGAAAAGCTTTCTTTTTGATAATTATTCTAACAGGTGTGGGGTGACACCCCATTGTGGGTTTCATTGGCATTCCATGATGATTAGTCATGTTGAGCATCTTTTATGTACCTGCTGACCATCTGATATCTTCTTTGGAAAAATGCCTATTTAGGTCCTCTGCCCATTTCTAAGTGGTACTCTTTGTGTTTTGCTATTGACCTGCATGAATTCTTTACATATTTTGGATGTTAACCCCTAATATTATATGATTTCTAAAATATTTTCTCCCATCCTGTAGGTCACCTCCTCATTTTGTTGCTTGTTTTTTTTTTTGCTATGCAGAAGCTTTTTAGTTTGATGTAGGCCCACTTGTTTATTTTTGCTTTTTTTGTTTGTGTTTTTGATGTCATAGCCAAAAAAATCACTGCCAAGACCAATGTCCATGAAGTCTTTTCTCTTATGTTTTCTTCCAGAAGTGTTACAGTGTCCGATCTTACATTTAAGTCTTTAACTAATTTCAAGTTTATTTTTGTGAGTGGTGTAAGATGGGGTACAGTTTCATTCTTTTGCATGTGAATATCCAGTTTTCCCACACTGTTTATTGAAAAGATTATCTTTTCCCCGTTGAGTATTTTTGGTGCCCTTGTCAAATGTTAGTTGACCATATATGCACGGGTTTACCTCTGGCCTCTCAATTCTGTTCATGATTCTCTGTGTCTGTTTTTAGGCCAGTACCATACTGTTGTGATAACTGGACTTTTTGCAGTAGAGTTTGAAATCAGGAAATGTGATGCCTCCAGCTTTGTTCTTTCTCAAGATTCTTTTGTTTATTTGGGATCTTTTATAGTTTTATGTGAATTTTAGGATTTTTTTCTATATCTATAACAACGTCATTGGATTGCATTGAATCTGTAGATGGGTTTGGGTAGTATGGACATTTTAATAATATTTATCATTCTGCTCCATGACCATAGGATATCTTTCCATTTATCCGTGTCATTGTGTGGGAACAACTCAGTATTCCTGAGTTGTATCCTACCATTTAACTTGATTTTGACACTTTCTACTTAGAGACAGCCCCAGAGCCCAAGGTTAGAGACTCAGTCCTACAAAACCTCCCCCTCCCCAACTTCAGACGCCAGACACAAGTGCAAGTTGTCACTGGGATTCTGACCAAGTGTCTGCAGAGGGGAGTCCCAGCAGCCCCCTCCTGGGCTTCAATTAGAGCAGCTAGAGCAGCTTGCAGAACCCAGAGAAGCATTTTATTCCTAGATGACTGGTTTATTATTAACATAAAAGGATATGACTTAGGAAGAGCCAGATGGAAGAGGTACATCGGACAGGTCATGTGGGAAGCTGTGCGGCATTTCCTTTCAGATTTTCCATTTCCTCATAATTCAGTCTGGGTAGGTTTTATATTTCTAGGAATTCATCCATTTCTTCTAGGTTATCCAATTTGTTGGTGTATAGTTCATTGATATAAAGTCTCTCATGATCCTTTATATTTCTACAGTGTTGGTTGTATGTCTCTTCTTTCATTTATAATTTTGTTTGAGTCCTGTCTCTTTTTTGTTGCTTAAACTGGCTAAAGATTTGTTAATTTTTTCTTTTTGGAAAAAAAAAAGTTTCATTGGTTTTTTTCCCTATTGTCTTTCTAGTTTGTTTCATTTATTTCTGCTTTAATATTTATGATCCCCTTTCTCCTGCTAACTTTGGGTTTAGTTTGTTCTTTTTCTGATTCCTTAAGGTGTAAAACAGATTGTTTGGGAACGTTCTTTTTTGCTTACTGTAGGTATTTGTTGCTCTAAAGTTGCCTCTCAGAGTTGTTTTTGTTGCCTCCCATAAGTGCTAGCGTGCTGTATCTTCATTTCTGTCCCAGAATACTTTTTGATTTCCTTTTGATTTCCTCTTTGACCCATCAGTTCAGGAATGTGTTGTTTAATTTCCACGTATTTGTGAGTTTTTTAGGTTTCCTCCTGTTACCGGTTTCTAGCTTCATACCGTTGTGGTGGGAAAAGATATTAGACGTGATTTTGGCCTTCTTAAATACGTTGGGGTTTTTACTTTGTGAGCCAACATATGATCTCTTCTGGAGAGTGTCTGTGTGCATGTCTGAAGGACGGGTGTTCTGGTGCTGGTGGATGGAATGTTCTGTGTGTGCCTGTTAGGTCCATTTGGTCTTTAGTGTTATTCATGTCTGCTGTTCCTTTATTAATTTTCTGTCTGGATGGTCTGTCAAAGTTTCCAGCTGTTACTGAATTGCTGTGTATCTCTCCCTTCAGTCGTGCCTTCAGTATTCAGGTGCTCCCGTGTTGCCCGCAGTTGTTACATCTTCCTGATGAACGCACCCCTTTATCACTTATAGTGACCCTCTTTGTCTCTTGTAACTGATTTTGGCTGAAAGTATTTTATCTGAGATAAGTACAGCCACTCCTGCTCTCTCTTGGTTACCACTGCACAGAATATTTTTTTCCATCCCTTCACTTTCAACCTCTGTGTGTCCTTGAAGATAAAACAGAGATCTCGTGTAGGCAGCATGGTCTGGTTCTACTTCTGAGTCATCATGTGTCCTTCTCCACCATGTCGCATCCTTTCTAACCTTGGTCTCTTTATTTTACTGCCCAGGTGACAACATGTACAGCTGTGAACGGTGTAAAAAGTAAGTGTGTGCATTCTGGAGGCTTCTCCTCGACTTCCTGTCTCTATCTTCCCCCTGGCCTTCCCCAGGGAACTCAGCCTCACAGAGTGCCTGGGGTGGGAGGGGCACTCGCCTACCCCGGCCCCTCTCCAGATGCTCACGTCTCCTGCTCTCTCCTCCCAGGCTGCGCAACGGGGTGAAGTACTGTAAGGTCTTGCGGTTGCCGGAGGTGAGTGGGCAGCTCCCCGCCCCTCTGCCTGCTGGTCCTTGTCCACCGCGTGCACAGTGCTGTGCAGGGCAGTGGCTGACCCCCTCCCAGACTCAGGAGACCCGTGGAGATTCTGCTGCTGAGTCTTGAGAGACCCCCCCCGTACCCCCCACCCCGGGAGGGTCTGGCCGATGCCAGGGAGGCTCGTTGTTCAGTGTGTAACGCAGAGCCCAGTTCTTTCATCCCTCAGCACGCCTTGTGAGGGCAGGAGCAGGTGTGGGGCCACCGAGCTCACCCTCTGGGGTGAGCCCGAGGCAGGGCTGCTGGCAAGGCCTTTCTGAGGAAGTGGCGTCTGAGCCGGGCCTGCGGTCGTAGGCAGGTGTTGGCCTGGTGGAGCGAGACGAGGGGAGGAACCGGTGGGGGAAACCCTGAGGCAGAAACAGGCCTGGCCGAGGCTTGTGGCTGCGACGAGAGGTGTGCGTGGCCTAAGGCACACGTGCCGAGCTTGGCTCAGCCGGTCTGGGGGGAGCCTTTGTGGAGAAGCCTTCTACAAGTTGGCACCCACAGAGCTGGTGGTTAGAGTTCTTTGGGGGGTCAGTGTGATGGGCCAGTGACAGCTTCTTGTCCAGACCAGCCGAGTGTTCCAGAACAGCCCATCCCAGCGGCCAGGCCTGGTGGTGCAGCTCAGTCACACCTACCTTCTCTAGGGACTGGAAGCTGGCCTGGGCCCACTCCCATCCATGGTTCTTTTTTTAATGGCTCTAATAAAGGCTGTTAATCTAAAATACAACCAAATTACAAGTAGTCAATAAGGATTTTCCATCCTTGAAAATGTGTATTGAACAAAGGGAGGCTGCTCAGACACCCAGGGGGTGCCCAGCTAGGGTGGGCAGCATACCCCCAGGCGTGGTTCTTTGAGGTGTTCACACGGAGTCAAGGGCCGGACCATTGGCTCCGGGCCTCTGCGAGGCTGTAAGCACTTTCTTGTAGTCACCTGGGCTGCAGGGCCTGAGTGGGTCACACAGTGGGCTGGGGGGGCAGTTCCCGGAGCCCTGACTTGAGGCCTCCATCAGGTGCTGGGGGTCACGGGGCCCTGGCCAGACCACGAGTGATCGGCACCTCTACCCACCTCCCCCAGATCCTGTGCATTCACCTGAAGCGCTTTAGGCACGAGGTCATGTACTCTTTCAAGATCAGCAGCCACGTATCCTTCCCCCTCGAGGGCCTTGACCTGCGCCCCTTCCTCGCCAAGGAGTGCACGTCCCAGATCACCACCTATGACCTCCTCTCGGTCATCTGCCACCACGGCACGGCAGGCAGTGAGTCTGCGCCCGCCCCTGCCCCGACCCCGCCCAGTCCCCCGGGGGCTCCGTCACCGCCTGCATCTCCCGCCGCAGGTGGCCACTACATTGCCTACTGCCAGAACGTGATCAACGGGCAGTGGTATGAGTTCGACGACCAGTACGTCACCGAGGTCCACGAGACGGTGGTGCAGAACGCGGAGGCCTACGTGCTCTTCTACAGGTGCGGTTCTGCCAGCGCGCCGGGGCCCTGCCCAGCAACCCGCGAGCCTAGCGTTCCGCGCCACCTCCACGGGACTTCACCCGGGTGCAGAGGGGCGCCTGAGAGGGCTTTAGGCCAGGGAAGAGTGATGATTGGGGGTTTTAGAAAGAGCCTGCTGCTCTGACTGCTGTTGGGAAAGCAGGAAACCCACGTAGTTGAGTTGGGTTTTCTGCAGTGGTCCTGGTGGGAGGTGATGACGCTGGAATTCTGGCAGGGGTGGTGGGGCCTATGAGATGTGGAGGATGCTGAGATGGGAGGATGCTGAGATATGGAGGGGTGCTAAAATGCGAGGGTGCTGAGATGAGGGCACTGAGATGAGGAAGGTGCTGAGATGAGGGGTGCTGAGATGAGGAGGGTGCTGAGATGCAGAAGGGTCCTGAGATACGGAGGGGTGCTGAGACGTGCAGGGTGCTGAGATAGGGAGGGGTGCTGAGATGAGGAGGGTGCTGAGATGAGGGGTGCTGAGGTAGGGAGGGGTGCTGAGATGAAGAGGGTGCTGAGATGAAGGGTGCTGAGATGGGAGGATGCTGAGATATGGAGGGGTGCTAAAATGAGAGGGTGCTGAGATGAGGGGTGCTGAAATGAGGGTGCTGAGATGAGGAGGGTGCTGAGATGTGGAGGGGTGCTGAGGGGCCTGAGACGTGGGGCTTCCTGCACGGGGCGTGGCTCCCACCCCTGACCCGCCCCCGTGCCGCCCTGCCCCAGGAAGAGCAGCGAGGAAGCTGTGCGGGAGCGGCAGCAGGTGGTGTCCCTGGCCGCCATGCGGGAGCCCAGCCTGCTGCGGTTCTACGTGTCCCGGGAATGGCTCAACAAGTTTAACACCTTCGCGGAGCCAGGGCCCATCACCAACCACACGTTCCTCTGCTCCCACGGAGGTGAGGCCACCTTCCTGTGCGGGGGGCGGGGCGGGGGAGGGCTGGCAGGTCCAGCTCCTCTGTGTACCTTCCTCCTCAGGGATCCCGCCCAACAAATATCACTACATCGATGACCTGGTGGTGATCCTGCCGCAGAATGTGTGGGAGCACCTCTACAGCAGGTACGGCGCCCGCAGCATCCTCTTCTGTCAAGGAGGGCCTGGGAGGGGTGCCTCCTTGACCCCACGCTGCCCTCACCCCGGTAGCAGAGCAGCACAGAAGCAGTTTGGGAGTGGCTCCCCCTTGCAGCCGTGTCTGCCTGGGGCATCCAGCCAGACCCTCGCAGTCACAGGGGACAGAAACCTGGCCAGAGAGAGCATGCGGTCCCCTCGCAGTCCATTGTGGGGCTGCCGGCTGGTAGATGTCTCTCCCCACCCCATGCCTCACTTGGGGCCATGAGTGCCTGCTGCCTGAGGCCCTCCAGGTTCAAGTCCCTCAAGAGCCTGTGGATCTCTCATGGAGGGGTGAGCCCCTGCCCAGACTCAGGTCACTCTGCACCCAGCAGGCGGGCTGTGCCATGTCATCGGGGTGATATCATAGTATGGGGAGGAAGAGGCTGGGGAATCCCTGCTGCCCCAACTCCTTGGACTGGCTCGGCCCCACCCACTGGCAGGTCAGGCGTGGCCTGTGCCCTGATGGATGGGTTAGAACCCCGTGAGAGCATCCCCAGGCCCAGTGTAGACCACCCCTGCGCCCCCAACCTGCCTGCAGAAGGACCTGCAGCCTTCCTTCAGCGTTGTCCTCAGAGTCAGGTCAGGTGAGCTTCGGCCACCACGGCCGCTGCCCAGTGGCCAGGACGGGAAGCCAGAGTGTTGAATGGTCCTCGTGACCATGAAGCACATATTTGTGACGCCCCTGCCCTGGGGCAGGCGCTCTCCTGGATGCTCCGGGCCCTCAGGTGCGCGGGCAGCCCCGCCAGTCAAGTGGGGAAGGTGAGCTGAGCCAACAGGCCGTGCGCAGGGAGCCCAGGGAGCCTGAGGGCTGGGCCAGGGCGGCACTAGGAGACCTCACTTTCTGGCAGGTTCTGCTGCCTCCCCCGGCGGAGCCCTCCCCTCAGGACTCGTGTGTGTGTGTGTCTCTCTCTCCCGCCCACCCGGGTGCAGGTTTGGGGGCGGCCCCGCTGTGAACCATCTGTACGTGTGCTCCATCTGCCAGGTGGAGATCGAGGCTCTGGCCAAGCGCAGGCGGGTGGAGATCGACACCTTCATCAAGGTGCGAGGGGCGGGGAGCCCAGGGCAGGCAGGCTCAGGTGGGAGCCTAGTTCTGTAGGAGACCAGAGGGCCAGAGGCCAGGCCAGATGGTGAAGGGGGTCACCGGAGGGAAGGGTCAGGTTTAGTAAATTCAGGTGCCTCCGCTCAGGGGACTCCACGCAGCTGTTAAAGGGATGGGTGCTGCCCTTTGGGGCTGGATAGTCCTTTATTGGGCTGGTTGTAGGATGTTTAGCAACATTCCGACCTCTGCCCACTTGATGCCAGTGACAGCAAAAATTACCTCCAGACCTGGGCAGGTGTTCCCCCGGGGAACCACTGGGCTCTGTGAACTGACAACGGAAGGGTGCATTGAATGAAAACACCAAGTTGCAAGATGGGACCCAGTATGATCCGGTTTGGGAGAAAAAGACTCCTGCGGGGGCCACCGGGGTATGTGAGAACCGAGACCCCAGGTGCTGCTCACAGGGGTGGGACCCAGGGTGCCTCCATCATTCAGCAGTCCAGGGTTGGACGTTAGACACCTGGCTTCGTCGCTGTTAAAAAATAATATGTCAGGCTAGTTAAGGAGTGAGCAGGGGACCAGGTTCAGTTCAGTGCAGGGGGAACAGCATCTGCCATGCGATCTCAACTGGGTTTTTACAAAGTCATTAACAAGAGATTCACCCAAGTGTTAGCAACAGTCCTCAGAGTGATGGGAGCATGGAGGAGAGGGTTCTTTTCTTTGAACTCGTCTGGCAGTTCTAAACTTTCTCTGGGTGTCCGGTGTTTCGTGAGAGTCCAGTGTGGGGCCCGAGAGGGGCTGGATGTTCTCACTGACCCTCCCCTCGGCTCCACCCCGCCCAGCTGAACAAGGCGTTCCAGGCCGAGGAGTCGCCCAGCGTCATCTACTGTATCAGCATGCAGTGGTTCCGAGAGTGGGAGGCCTTCGTCAAGGGCAAGGACAACGGTGAGTCAGGGGGACCTGGCCCATGCCCGCCGCACCCCGTGCTGGCAGGGACTTGGGGCTTGCCCACCTCCCGGGAGTGTCCCAGGAGGTGTGGGCTGGGGTGCCCGGATCTGAGCCCGCCCAGCAGGTTTTTGGTGCCACCCTTTCCAGCGCTCACCCTCTGCACAGAGCACGGGTGTTCTCCCGCCCGGTCAGGCATTCTGGTTGCAGCAGGACAGGAGCTATCTCGTGCTGCCCGTTCCGTTCCTGCCCCTCTGCCCTGTGGTGACCAGGGTGACTGCCCTTCCTCCTGCCAGGCCCTTTCCTCTGGGGACTCCGTGGCCCTAGATAGATGTTAGTTGTTCGATGCCTTCAGACTCTTAGGACTTGGATGCTGTTATTCTCCACTCACAGAGGTGGAGACAGCAGGGCCGTTCATTGAGACCCTGGGCTCGCTCACCTGCACGTGGCTCTCTCCCTACCCCTTGAGTCCCACACTCGGCTCCCAGACCAGGGTTTAGAGCCCAGCGGGGCCAGCAGAGCCCGGAGCCTCTGAATGTTCATTTCACCCTTTCGAGCACAAGCGCTGGACAGGACGTGGGGAAAGGAGGCGGGTCTCACTGCCATCCACACACCCCCTCCCCGCCTGTAGCGGCTTTAATTGATCAGGAACCCGGCTCCAGAGTCACAGCCCCATCTCGGGCCAGACTCTCAGATGAGGGCAGGGTCCAGCTGACACTGGATGTCCACCTCCCCACGACCGCCTCTGCCCCAAGCTAGGGTCTGAAACTGGGGCTGGTGTCCTCAGGATGCCCCTCTGCCGGGTTCAGGGACACCATGAGTGCCTCCAGCCTTTAGACTCATGTAGATGAGCCTTTGGAGCCCTGGGTGCCTCACCCCGTAAGACCTTGACCCTGACTCCTGGGGCCCAGCACCACCTCTCCAGGGTCACAGGTATGATCTCACACCTGGAGAGCAGCTCTCATCTGCTGAGGGCTGGAGGCTGCCAGTGGCTGGGGACTGGGTTTCTGCCCACTGCTGCAGAGGCCCAGAGGTCCTGAGCCCGAGCTGTCTGTTTCAGAGCCCCCGGGGCCCATTGACAACAGCAGGATCGCACAGGTCAAAGGAAGCGGCCACATCCAGCTGAAGCCGGGTGAGGCTCAGCCCTACCCTGCCCCCTCCCAGCCGGCCAGGCTCCCCTCCTGGCTCCTGGGAGCCCCCTCTTGCCACTTCCTGGCTTCCAGGTCCTCCCAGGAGCCCCCTTGCCCCCTGAGTCAGGCTGCGACATCCATCCAAGTCCAGGCCTGGGCCTTGAGCAGAGCGATCGAGGTGCTTAGCCTCTGCGTGGGTGCCCCAGCCCCTCTGTTCCCTACCCACGCCCTCTCCCCACTCTGCCACCTCACCTGCCGTCCTTTTTGCATGACCCCCACCCCAGGAAATGAGGGGCTGCAGCCACAGATGTGCCCTCTGGGGGTCCTCAGGGGAGGGGCTTGCCCCTGGAGAACCCCAAGATTCCCATTTACAGCTTGGCACAGAAGCCCATGATTGTCCTCCCTGCCCCCCCGCCACCTCCTTGGGGCCTGGCGCTCCCAGAGCCCCCCTCTCAGAGCCCCCATACTGCCAAGGTGGTGGCTCCAGCAAGGGCAAGCCCAGCCTGAGCGGCAGCCCCTCGGACCCTGCAGGAGCTGACTATGGGCAGATCTCCGAGGAGACCTGGGTGTACCTGAACAACCTCTATGGCGGCGGCCCCGAGATTGCCATCCGCCAGAGCGTGGCTCAGCTCCCGGACCCGGAGAGCTTGCACGGTGAACAGAAGATCGAAGCCGAGACCCGGGCCTTGTGACTCGGTGGGCCAGTCTGTAAGTCCCCTCCTCCCTGGCAGAGACCCTCCCATGTCTCTCAAGCATTGGGGAGTGCCCTGCGCACACAACCCCCCCACCCCTGCACCCCCTCCCTGAGGCTGCTCAGAAGAAGGACCTTCTCGAGGGATGACCCAGCTGTCCCCACAGGCCCCCGCCTTTGCCCTCCGCCCCGTGGAGGGTGTCTGTCCCCAGAAGAGAGGCTGGCCGCTCTGGAAACCCAGATGTGTAAAGAGGCAGAAGAGTTATTTTGGTTCACAGTGAGTAACACCGCAGCTCGGAAATACATCCCCTTCAGGCTTGTTTAAATGACCACGGCTCCGCGACGTTAACTCGGGTCCCTGCCGTTGTGTCGTCGCTGTCACCGAACCTGCCCTCTTGCTGGCTCGGCCCAGCCGTGGTCCCTGGAACCCTCAAGTTGGGGGCTGCGGCCTTGGGATGGGGGGTCGCAGGGGGGCTGCTGTTTCCCAGGCGTTGCCCACCGGTGCCTGGTCCAGCTGCGGGTCAGAGCCCCGAGCAGGGTGCCGCACACCGGCCCTGAGGATGCCGCCCCCGCGGGTCCCCGTGCCAATTCCTGCTGAGGCCCCGCTTCGCCCGCACCCTGGTCGGTCATCACAGAAGTCTCCAGAATCCTGCTCGCAGCGTTTCTCCTGCAGACTTAACAACTCTGGACGCATTGGCAGTTGGGACCCAGGGGCGGGCTTGGTGTTCTGTTCGGGGGGACGGTTTCCAGAGGCAGCTGGTCCCCTCTCACTCTGCCTTGCCCTGCCCCGGGCATCACTGGTCACTTGCCCCTGCCAGGGACCCAGGTGGTGCAGCAGGAATCCCTCATATTCCTGTGTTTGCTGTTAATGCAGCTTCCGTAGCGGGGGCGCTGACATTTCTCCCCAGCACTGAGCCACGCAGAGCCCCTGGCCCGGGGAGGGGAGTGCCTGGACCAGCTCACATGGGTGGGTCCCAGAAGGGTGTCTTGTAGATGCTGAGTGAGGCCACCGCCGGGGTGCTGGGACCCCTGAGCACAGCAAGGTGACACAGAAGCCCCTGGACAAAAGAGCCAGGTGGAGAGGCCCACCTCCTTGGGGCCAGAGTGAATGAGGGGCAGGGAAGGGGTCCTGGGACCAAAGCCCCCCAACTGCTGTGCCCTCAGTCTCCGTAGAAGAGATGCCCATGGAACGTGGCGGCCGGTGGCCCTGGCAGGGCCCCCGAAGCTCTCACAGTGTGTCACTTCTGTGATCTCGTTGCACCCGGATCTGGTTCCTTCCCCACTGAGGCAGCCGAGATCAAAGAACAGGCTGCTGCTGGAATCTCTGGACATTTGCCGCAGCCCTTGGGAAGTTGGCGCCGCCGCCAGCAGTCACCCCGCCCTGCAGATCCTGGCGGCCGCCCGCTGCCCCATTTTGTGACATGGACTCCGCTGTGCAGGTTGTACTCGCCCCACGTCTGCGTCTAGCGTGAGCTCAGAGCATCCCAGTAAACACATGCCATGCCCCACAGTCCTTGCCCGCGTCTCTGCATCCGCTGCACTTAATTCTGTTCCTGGGTGGGGAGGAGGCGAGGGAACCTGGCTGCCGTGGGGGAGGGCCGTGGAACCACCGTGATAAACGTGACAAGTGACCAGATGTGGCAGGGGGCTCTGCACGGCTCCCCAAGAGGCTGCAGGAGCGGAAGAGGAGACCGCATCGCTTTCAGCCCGTGTTGGCCTCTGTCCTTCCTTTCCTGGGACCCACCCCAGCCCCAGAGAAGGGGGGCCGGTTGTGGTCGGGGCTTGAGGCCCCCATCGCCCACAGATCTCTCTTCTCTGCAGCATGGACCCCTCGGAGCAGTTGAGAAGCAGGGGTTCTTGCTGGACCCTTCGAGGGCGGCAAAGCCTGGGCGGGGGGGCGGGGGCACCATCTCCTCCCCAGCGGCTGACCTTGGCACCTCTGTCATGGCATTGTGGTTGCCCGTGTCTGGCACCCAGGGCTCCCTGACACTTAAGTGACGCTAGTGTTTTACAGCCTCTGCGGTTTGAGTTGGTTTTGTTTATGCTTTGGGGGTTTGGAGGGGAGAGAAGAGCTTGAGATTTTATGTATGACTTGAAACATTTACTTGCGAAATCCCATCAGACGCAGATCTGCAGAAACATCAAGAGAGTGATAAAAGGGGCAACAGATACCCACCCCCAGGAAAGACTCTTACAGTCCCACTGAAGCCCCTCCAGAGCCTGCGGATCGCCCCCGCCAGCCTCAGCCGAAGCTTGTTCCCTGCATTTCCTTTGGCCCCCAGTTCAGTTCAGTCGCTCAGTCGTGTCCGACTCTTTTGGACCCCGTGGACTGCAGCGCTCGAGGCCTCCCGGTCCATCACCACCTCCCAGAGCTTACTCAAACTCGTGTCCACTGAGTCGGTGATGCCCTCCAACTATCTCATTCTCTGTTGTCCCCTTCTCCTCCTGCTTCAGTCTTTCCCAGCATCAGGGTCTTTTCAAATGAGTCAGTTCTTTGCATCAGGTGGTCAAAGTATTGGCGCTTCAGCTTCAGCATCAGTCCTTCCAATGAATATTCAGGACTGATTTCCTTTAGGATGGACTGGTTGGATCTCCTTGCAGACCAGGGGACTCTCAAGAGTCTTCTCCAACACCACAGCTCAAAAGCATCCGTTCTCCGACACTCAGCTTTCTTTATAGTCGGCCTCACTTTTCTTTATACTTTCACCACGTGCGTGCTGTGTGTGTGTGTGTGTGTGTGTGTGTGTATGTGTCTGAGCCTCATTTTAGCTTTGCTCCCCCATTTGAATGGGGGAATCTCATGGTAAAGATAGGGTGACTGGCTTTTCCTGTTTAACATGGAAGATGGGAATGGGAAAGTTTTGTCTGGAGGGTGGAGTCATCTGGAGGCTTGGAGATGAATATTCATTTGTTGCAGCTACCACAGGAGGGTGGGGCTTCCCAGGTGGCACTAGAGGTAAAGAACCTGCCTGCCAGTGCAGAAGATGTTAAAGATGTGGGTTTGATCCCTGGGTCCAGAAGATCCCCTGGAGGAGGGCATGGAAACCCACTGCAGTATTCTTGCCTGGAGAATCCCATAGACAGAGGAGCCTGGTGGGTGATGATCTATAGGGTCACAAAGAGTTGGATACGACTGAAGCGACTTACCACACGCACAGGAGGATATAGGTACCACTTGGCCTTCAGATATTTCCTCTGTTTTCCCTTGAAATAACAGGCTGGGCCACACTGAGATAGAATGTGAAAGCAGAGCAGGAGTGTGTGGTTGGTGAACTTGGTTTACAGATGAGTGGAGATGGGCAGCGCTGGGCGGCAGAGGAAGTCGCCTCCATCTTCTGTCTCCCACATGGCATCCTGTGGTCTGGCTCCTCCCTCCAGGCTGGCCCAGGCCTTGCTCCAGCAGCACCTTTTAGAGTCAAAAGCCACCTGGCAGACCGGGGAGTCTGTAGACCAACTGCTACCTGTGTCTGCAGGCCTTTCCACCTGTCTGTGCTTCTGTTCACAAAGCTGCATCAGAAAATACATTGGTAAGGTGCTGCTGCTGCTAAGTCACTTCAGTCTTGTCCGACTCTGCGACCCCATAGACGGCAGCCCAGCAGGCTCCCCTGTCCCTGGGATTCTCCAGGCAAGAACACTGGAGTGGGTTGCCATTTCCTTCTCCAATTGCATGAAAGTGAAAAGTGACAGTGAAATTGCTCTTAGCGACCCCATGGACTGCAGCCTACCAGGCTCCTCCGTCCATGGGATTTTCCAGGCAAGAGTACTGGAGTGGGGTGCCATTGATTTCTCCATTGGTAAGGTGCGGCTATCCCCAAAGTGTAGTTTCCTTACCTTTATTCTAGTTGGAATTCCATGCGAACAGTAGATTATCCTGCGAGTCTTGCCCAACCACATTTTGAGTCCCTGAGAGCCTCGGGGAAGGAAGTGGTGTTTCGGAACCATACCTCCCTCTGGTTGTCTTCCCTATGACACCTTTATCTGTCCACAGCTGAGAGGCTTGTTGGTCATAGCAAAGGCACAGGATGCAGAAGAAATTAATGCCTTTGGGAAAAGCTCTTAAAGAGAGCCATCCCCATTTTAGACAAAGCGTGTCCAGGAAGGCTGTCCCCAGGATGTATGTGTTCCGATGCAGCCTCCAGGCCGTCTTTGGACCAGGCACCAGCATGCAGCCCAGATGAGGGCTGACAGGAGAGTCGGCACTGCAGGCAGGGCTCTTGGCCTGGCATGGTGGGAGGATGCACACGCATGTGGGTCATGAGGCTCCTGGGGCAGAATGCTGTAGCACCCAGGGGATCCTCCCACCCCTTTGCTCCCGGGGCCCAACAGAGGAAAATGAGGAAATCCCTGTGTCCTCCCGCAGCTTTTGGCCCCCAGGCTCTGAGGACAAAGCCACGTGGGGGTGGTTCTGTTTCTGCTCCCATCTCCAGCTCATGGGAGGTCATTTAAGTAAACACCACTCGTTCTACCATCTGGACAGAGATAGTGTTAGGTCCGAACACGTGCAGCTGTGAAGAAATGACTCCTGACACAAAGAGGCTGCTGAGTGCCATTCTGCAGCCTTTGCACTTTAATCCTGGGTCTCAAAGGGTGCTGCAACAAGGCTTATGCCTCCCCTTCTCAGAAAAGGCCAGCAGAAGCCAGGGAGAAGAAGGAGAGGCCTTCTGTAGGCCAGGTGGGCAGCGCCAGGGTCTGGACTTCCTCACTGCCCAGGACCCATGGAGACGTTAATCCCCACGTGGCGGCTGGGCCTGCTATTGGTCACCATCCAGGCCTCCTGCTCCTTCCCTCACTCACACCTGCACCATCCTTTTTTTTTTTTTTTTTTTTTTTTTTGCTGTCCCTGGATCGCACAATCCAGAGATCTCTTTTCGCTTTAATTTTAAGAGGGAGGGCATCCTGGAACCACCCCCGCTGCCTCTGCCCACTTCCATTTCCGGTCTAGTCGCCCTCCTGGGGACCCTCGTCCTTCCCTCCTCGCAGGCAGGCTTCTCTGCCACTAGGGGTCGCGCGGGCGCCTCTGCGCAACGGCGAGCGGGGGCGGGGCCGGCCGCAGGGGGCGGGGAGAGACGGAGAGGGGCGGGGCCTGGCCGGGGCGGATGCTGCGATTCCCGGACCCACCCGAGGACCCTGACCGACTAGTCTGAGTCAGGGCTTTCTGCGCTACCGAGGCTGCCTTCGGGAGCGCACCAGGAAACCAACGGTCCGCCGCTCCTACTGCGTCACCGCCCCTGGTTTTCGATCCCGCAGGGGCGGGAGGTGGGTCGCAGAAGGTTCAAGTGTCACATCCCCAGATGCTTGAAGCAAGTAGCTGTATATAAAGACGGGCCGAGCTGGACGGCGGGCGGTTCAGTGTTTCAGACCTGCGCGCAGAGTGAGGTCACAGAGCTCCCAGCCCTGAATTCTGCCCAGGAATCAGAATAACACCATCACGGAGACGGGAGTGAGCTCCCGCTCAGAACTGATATCTAAGAACCTCAGAACTGACATCTAAGCTGTAGCTGTGGCGTCGACCGAGTGCTTTCTTGCCGGCCTCCTGTCCTCACCCCGCTACCCCGGAACCGGAGGCCAGAGAGGTGGCAACACGCGCCCGAGGCTGACCCAGCTCCCAGCCCCTCGGTGCTCCCCGGTCCAGCCGGCGAGGGGGGCGGTGTGTGTGAAGGGTGGGGGTAGGGTGGAGAGGGCGGTTCTAAGAGACAGGTGGAGACATTCTGCCTCCTACAGACTGTTAAGAGACTATTCCCCAAATATGAGAAAAGCCCAGAAAGAAAGTGCTGGCAACAGTCTTCCCATAATAGCCCTTTGCTGACAACCTGGACCAGAGGGCCTCGGCAGGACAGTCATAGGCCGCCTTGTTCCCTTGACCACCCCTGTCTCTTGCCCGAGAACCCTGCCTTGGCTCTCTGACACCATCCTCCCCAGCAGAGAAGACATCAGGCTTTGCTGAGAACTTGGCGATGTCCGTAGGAGCTGAGGCCACAGTGAGGCTTGGCATCTCATTGGTGGCCTCCCCTCCCACCCCCTCAGCAAGTGAGTGGCACTTGGCATTAGCTAGGGCGCCCTGCTCACTTAATATTTCACTCCCTCACCAACTGTTTTCCTACCTTGGCTCTAAAGAGCCTTAAAAAACAAAGAGGTCTGGGCATGAACCAGTCTCCCCCCAGCAAAACCCGGGGTGAGACTGTCAGTGCTGGATATGGAAAGGGCCGGCCGGTGCAGGCACAAGGCCCTTACCCTTAAACGCAGCAGGCTGTCCTGAGCTTCACACAAGCCAGTGATTATTCCAGCCAAGCTGCCAAGAAGAGGGTGGGCTTGAGCACTCGTGACACCAGACCACGAATGAAATGCAAACCTGCTGCAATTTCACGGCTCCCTCCATCCCCCCACAGACAGTTGGGTCCTCGAAATCCCAGCGTAGCTGCTAGCCAAATTTGCATGCATGAAAAATGCCCCGGACTGAAGGAGCTTCCCCAGAACTCTGCACTGAGTCAACCTGAATTCTGCATCACCAAGGTCTCTGACAGCTTTTCCCCAGAGGGCCAGGGTGGAATTTCGAGCTGGCTGGGTCTGAGGCCCTTCTCCAGGCAGATGGCGCCGGGACTTATGTCCAGTTTACACCGTAAATCAATGACCTGATCGGAGCTCAGCCTCCAGCCCAGGGGACTCTGATTGCTTCCAAGACTGGGGTCACCTCTTTGTGCAACAAAGCAGTCCCGCGATACTGTGCCAGAAGTTACACTTTTATTTAACATTTAGAGGATTAACATATAGTTACAAGGTCGATATGAGCCTTCCAATGGAAGCACTTTATTTGGTTTAATTCCATCTCTAGAGACAAATGGGCAATTCCAGAACCTTTACAATGGCAGTGGGCCGTTACAACACTGAAACGCCTCCGAAGTTTAGAATTAGTGCAACACACACTGATAAACCCAGAAGTTTAAAGGTGCTGGACACCAGGTTAAAATAGAATTCTGGATCACTTTTTAAAGTTTTTTTTTTTTTTTCCTTTGATGATATAAGCACAGGAGGCAGAGCCATTAGGAAGTATGAAATTTGACTTCTCTGGAAAAATACTTAGCATCCACATAACCTTTTCATGTTCAGTAAACTTTTCCCCAGCAATTACAGATGTTACCAAAAGGGACTGAGGCCTCTGCACTAACCGCTGGAGAGACAGACTCCTCGAACCCCAAAGCTTCAGGGTGTTCATGATAAAAGCCCAAAGGAAAATCCCATCCCAGCTTACCATGCCTTTTTATTCTTTCCTATTCTGCAAAGGAAAAATTGGGTAAACGACAAGTTCCTCACTTTCTGTTTTTAAGTTATTTTCAGAGTACGTTCTTTAACAATGAGTCATTCTTACAGCATAACAATATTCTAGCGTCGGTGGAGAAATGATGGTCAGTGGATATGAGGGAAGGCTGAGAAAGCACATGGCAGAGTCCACGTTTCTACTCTATGTGAACTGCTCATAATAATATATAGACGACTTCACAGTAGGATTCCCAGAGTAAATGATAAGTCTCAACTAGCCTATAATAACTTATTTTCTTGACTAAGCCCCAGCTGGTACAGCACTCCCCTTTCCCCGTAGCCACACAGACTGGCAGAGAAGCAAACACCGAGGTGAACATTGAAAAGCACTTCTTCGTTCTTTTTTGGACGCAGGTGGTACAGAGAAAAAGAAAGGCAGAGGGGACACAAGAGGACACAAGCATAGTCCATGTCAGGTTAAACAGACGTTTAAAAGAACAAATCCTGCAGCTTATACCTTTCCCCCTAATTCAGAAGGAGTTCATCTACCCTGACCCCTAATATGAAAGATGCAATGCACATGCATTCCCGAGGCTCTAGAATCCAATTTTTTTTTTCTTAAAAAAAAAAAAAAAATTAGCATCCTTGTGGAGAGCGGGCAGCTTGACTTGGTGAAATTCAGAATTCCTGGAGACGCCTGATGGACAAACCCTATGTGGGGTTGCTGGGGCTGCACGGAGCAACCACGCGCCTGCTGGTTTGCAGGGACGCGGGTGGAGCCCAGACTCTTCCTGTCCTTTGGCATCCTGGCTTCGCCGTCATCTGCCAAGACAGTCTTCTTGTGAGACTGAGGAGCCTGGGACAATGGGGCTGCCCCCTGGGTTAACAGAGGGGTCCCAGACGCTCACAGCTGCAGAGGCTCACTCTGGGGCGGAAGGAGTGAGAGGGGCCCAATGCCTGCTCCAACCTGAAGCCACTTCCTCTTCCCCTGCTCACACTTGGCGTTTGTTCCCTCGTGGTTTCCTGTCACCAAAGGTTGACTGAGCAGCTTTGAGGCTGGTGTGTGGTCAACCCTGGTTTGCTGAGAGGAACCATTTTCCTACCCCTGAACCAAGGCCTAACCCTCGGGACCCGTCCTGTCTGTACCGGTCCCTTCAGCTCCTGCCAGATTTCCTTGTCTTAGATTCGCAAGTGTGGCAAAGCAGCAAGGAGGCTCAAGGTGACCATCTAGTCACCAAAAGCCGAACAACAGGAAAGATGCCTGATGGCACCCTGGGGCTTCTGACGGGATCTTTGTTCACAGAAACCCACAGTCCAAGATTTCTCTTGACTGTTTCTGCACCAGGTAAGTAGAGAAGCTACGCTGCTCTAAGGCGTGAGCGGCCCACTGGGTACGGGACCTCATGTCTTCCTCAAAGATCCATGAGAGGAAGGAGATTCAGCTCAAAACACGATTAACTCTGCGTGGCCTGGAGAGCACACGCTGAAATGTGGAAGCTGCAGCCACAGGATCACTTGGCGGACCACGAGAAGCACAGGGGCTTTGGTGATGACAGCACTGGAGTCCTAAGGCGCGGACTTTGGAATTCACAGAAAGGGGAGAGTCTTCCTTTGGCCAATGAGCTAATGCAGAGGCAAGACGCTCATTCACGACCCGCGGTCCTTATCAATGGGTGGCCAACGGGGAGAAGGTGGGCTGGGATCTTCCTTGACCCCATGAAAAGGGAGGGGACACAGGCAAGACAGCGGGACTGGCCTAAGAGCTGGAATTTGACTTCTGGTGTGGACTTTTCTAGGCCACTGAAGACAAGACCTCAAACAAAAACGTGTGTGTGTGTGTGTGTCCACCATGGACACTCAGGCCGTGAAACATTTCAAGGGCCGATTGTTTAGTACCTGGTGAGGGTCCATAGTCAGGAAAGGACCACCGAATACCCAATGGACTTGGGAAAAGATGAGTATTTTCTAACGTAAGGGACACATCAGTGACTTTTGGGCACCCAGTCCACCAGGCGCAGGCCTGACCCTCCTCGCCCAGATTCGGTTGTCTCGCCGGGAGACCAGTGGCAAAGTTTTCACGGAAAGGCACAGTGTGAATCGTGGACGGGCCGGGTTGCGCCAGGTGGACCGAGGTCGCGGGGCAGGGACGCCCTCCCCCTGCCAAGAGGCGGCCAGACTGGGCCAGGGGCGGAGCCGGGCTCTGAGGAACATGCTGTAAAAAGGAAAGAAAAGAAGAAAGCGAGCAGCTGCAGGTGGGGATGGATGTCAACTTCAGGCTGAGGGGCCCAGGGCCACACAGCAACCCAGGCCCAGGGCGTTCGCGGGCGCTCAGGCCTGTGGAGACAAGCAGACCGAAGGGTTTCTCCTGGGAAGGCTCCCCGAGGCTCTGGCTCCCGGAACCACCTTTAGCAATCTACAACACAAAAGACAGAGAAAGAAAAAGGCAGTTAGAGTGGAGGGCGGGCAGGTCAGGGGCGGGCACTCCGCCTCTCAGGCAGACTGCACCGCCCTGGACAGGGCGGGGGAGGGGGCATTTTTAGAGCACTTGGTTACCACAGGGCAAGTCTGAGATAAGGAACTTTCACGGTTTTATCTGCAGTCAGAGCAGCTAGTCTTTCCTTCCGGGGCAAGAGAAAGCACCCAGGAGACGGTGCACTCCCGCACGCCCCAACTCATCTGTCTCATCAATTGAGCTCTGAGACAAAGAAAGAAACCAGCTTCCCAGAAAGATGTCAGGAGCCCAAGGACCCGGTTCTCTCTGTGACCGACACTCTTGGTTCCTTGGCAGTAAAAGGCAGCATCTTTGATGAAAAGGAAAACCTATCGCTCAGTAATAAACAGTGAAAGTTCTTCATCTGGGGGACAGAAGAGAAATGAGAGACAGACTCCCGAAGCCCACAGGCGCACACAGGGTGAGCAACAGAGAAGGTGTCATCATTTAACAAGGGGGAAAGGGCAGAATTTTTCTTTTTTTTAAAAAAAGCATTTGGCTAGAAAACTCCCCATTATTGAAGATGAGAGGGTTAAATGCTTGGATTACACAGAATTTCTTGGAGAGGTGAAAAATCATTTAAAATACACAACACTGAGAAAAATATAACGTTTATTAGAGAGTCAGATACGAGGGTACAGCTACAAGATGCCACACAGATTCTTTTCTCGGAGGATAAGGAAGAGAGAGGAAACAGTCATGTTGGCCGTATTTAAACAAAACTTACTCAGAACCCAAGTGTCTACAATAAACTCAAGTGTGGATCAGCCGGCAGGGGACCTAGCTACCAGTGTAACCGTCCTTCCGGCTCCCCCAGCGGTTACAAAAACAAAAAGGTCATTAGGCAGCAGAATCACCAATAAAACAAACAAATAAAAGAGTAAAACGTTAAAACAACGAATTCAAGTCATCCTTTTAGTTTTTCTATTGCAGTATATACAAATAGATTGGGGAAGGGGCAGTTATGGACATATTTCACAGAGAGCAATTAAAAAAAACAAACTAAACCATAAAAGAGGACAGTCACAATTCAGTTGGCCAGTGGAACTTCCTCTAGTCTAACTATTTTGGCGGTTATTAAATAGTCACTTGGCAGACACCACACACATACACGAAAGTGCATGGGCATCACTGACGATAAGACCACTGCTCTTGAGTCGCAGGCATCGGAAAGCAGCAGCCCCACCCGGCTGCGCTGGGCTTAAAGGGAGGGCAGCGTTTGTGGGGCAGGCTGAACAGACTTATGAACAAGGTAGGGAAAAGAAAGAGTCTACATCCATTCTTAGCTTCTAAGTGTATCTCTGCATAAAAGGAGAAAACTTTATACACAAGCTGAGACTTCGCTACTTTTGACGGATTCACTGTTACAAGAACACAAAGTGTGCCTTGGGGGTGGAAATGGAAGTTCCCGAACTCTTTGGGAATTGTTTCAAGACTTCTGCTAATCCTTTGCACACTGACTTAGATGGACCTGAAACTAAAAAATATCTTCTGCTGTTGAGTCACTAGGACACAGATTCATCTGGTTGAAGGTACTGAGGCATACAAGCTAAAATAATGATCATAATTTACGTGCCCAAATCGCCCCACCCATATCCAAAAGACGTTGAGCTATTTCCTGAATTAGATTTGCACAGCTCTAAAGAGGAGGGGAATAAAAGCAAAATGAACAAACAAATAAATCAAAACTCAACCGACTTCATGGCATGCCATACTTTTCAAATCAAGTTTTAAAAAGCCTAATGTTGACTTGCCTCATTTTAAGACTTTTTTTTTCAGTGTCTAGTTTATTTTCTCCAATACTTCACAGTCTGGAAATGAGTTCATCCTGGGTTTTAATGTCTTAGGTATTCACTTGGTTTACATGCCCAAGGCTGTGACCACCTACTGTTCATGAACTCCCCAACAGATTTTCCTTGCTGTGGTAGTTAAAAGGAAGTGCTGAAATGATTCTCCTGAGAGATCTGGGGTCAGGATGGGTGGTTTTATCGATACTACAGCAGCAAAGGTATAATAATGCAAAAGAAATTTAAATGACAATTATACTAAAAAAATAAAATCGGGCTGGCCAGTGTCGGTTTCCTGTTTTTGATACTGGATCACGATTTTGTCAGATGTAACCACTTGGGGAAGCTGGATAAAGGGGATCTCTCTACTATCTTTGCAACTCCCTGACAATCTGTGATTATTTAAAAATTAAAAGTGTTTTAAAAATCAGGCAGTCATTAAGTAAAGGTTACTACATTCCATTTTGGTGGCCCTTAAAATGTTAGCTGCCCAGTCTTGTCCAACTCTGTGACCCCATGGACCATAGTCACCGAGTTCCTCTCCAGGCAAGAATAATGGAGAGGCCCTTGGGAAATGCAGAAGAACTTTCTGCTAGAATCTGCCACAGGCACCCATAACTCCTGCCAGGTCCTGGACCCCATAATGCATTGCTGTCAGTTTTAAAATCAGTTTTAAATTGACCCGATCTTCTAAAAGGAGTCCATAGTGTAGAAGCAAGGAGCTGATTTCCTATTTAAAAGTAGGAAGGACATGAATAAATAATTTTCAAAGCCAAAAAAAAGAGAATCTCAATCCTATACCTTTACTCTGACTCATTTTTAGCTGGTTCTCTGTGATCTCAGGGAAGATTCTAGACATAAGCACAACCATTGGGCATGTCCCCAGTTTCACTACCTAGCCTGCCAATTTAAAAATGCAAATCCCCATGTGACCCAGATTCCTTTAAGATGGTGAAACATTTTATTATATAATTAACCACTTTATGGTTATTATATAAAAGGATCCAGAAGTTCTAAAATGATTTTCAGTAAATATACACTTTGGGTCTTAACAATGCCAACAATTAAAACAAACCAAAAGAACCTTAAAAAGTGATGTGCTGGGGTCTGTGTGTTGCTTACAAGGGTCTATTCACAACACCACCTGGGCACAAGAAACCTCCCACAGAACAGAATGAAGAGAGTTGTTTTTACATAATCTATCTCAACAGCTCTAGCACGTCTGATCAACTCTGTCAACTGGCAAAAGAAAGATGAGTAGTCATATGTGAAAACCAACTGGTTGAAAGACCAAGTTTTCCATAATTCAATGGGTTGTCTAGGATCGTATCGACATAACCGGGTAGCATGGTGCTCTAACAATGATCTTAAACATGTTTAAGGAAATAGACACACTTTTGGTACCAACGCCATTCTTTACTTACGCTATTCTTTATTGATGACTTCCTCCAAAATGAATGACTGTAAAACTTAACGCAGTTCAGTTTATGAAGTTACCAAATGTAACATCTTAAGGTGGTTCACTTTCTGGCAGACACTAGTTATTAATGAGAGCTGAAGTCTTCTGCACCCCTAGGACATGCATGGACTTTCAGATTCAGAAATATGAATCAGAAGCTAAAAGGCAACTTTTTGGTTATCTACAGTCGCTGCCCCAAGGAGAAATGTTTATCAGATTTCAAAGGACACCATTGTAAATTGGCAGTTGGCAGCTTTCCAGGGAAAATGTCATGAGCAAGTGACACTGAATTATCATCAAAACCAGCCCAGGAAATTCAGCTTGTGCCTAAAAGAAACACACACCGTGACGCTCCCCATCCAGTCTTTTGAAGAACTGCCTGTAACAGGCATGATTGCGGGGAGAAACAACTCCAATTTTAAAGTTTTGTGGTTTTTTTTAAAGTTGTATTAAATATAAGTCTTAGCACCTTTGGCATTTTTGTCCAAATAGACTTCGACGTAGGAAGTGGGGACATAACCCTCTTCATCTTCATTTCTCCGAATTCGGGTCCACCCGTCGCCCTTGTCTTCCTCTATTACGTACAGCGTCTCTCCTTCAACTACTGAAATGGTTCCCTCATTCTGACCTGAAAAAGCAAAGTCAGAGTAGTTTAGGTTTCTTGTCAAACCCGGGTTTGGAGCAGACGGCGAGTCTTGCAGTGAAACAAGTGGAGAAAAGACGGACGCTCTCCTCCCATCCGGAAGCTGCCAGGCCCTCATCCTGCGTCGCTAGGACCCTTCTCTAAACTCCCCGTGGGAGCCCTCTCTCTCCTGCCTCCCAGAACAGGCGGCATCTCCCCCGGAGGAAATCTTAGGTCCTCTTCTCTACCCTCCCCTGAAGGTGCTCCTTTGGCATCAACGACACCTCTTTACACAGCAGCATCTCCGCTTTTCTTTCTCCCGTTCTGGTTCTTATCTGAGGCTTAGGTGCCACCATGCCTTCTCTCTGAAGTCCATTTCCACCCTGATGGTGCCTGGGCATCTGGGACACAATTCAGGTGAACCTGCGCTCACTGTCTGGCCTCCCAAACTAGATCCTCCTCCCACTTTCCCATTTCAGCGGCCATCTCCATCATCCCAGGAGCACAGCTTCAGGGATCAGCTGTGGGTTCCTCCCCGCTTCGTTTCCAACTTCCAATCAGCCGCGCATCTGAGCGTGTTATTGGCTGCAGCATCTCTACGTTCATCTGTCTCCTAATCAAGGCCCCCAATACCATTCACTAAGATAATTTCAAAAGACTAGTCACCACCGCCCAAGCAGTGTCCCGAAAGGCAGACTGCTTAGGGGGCTGTTAATAGCGGTAACTGTGGATGCAGGGGGAGAGGGATGGTGTGGACCTGAAGTTACACTGGGAGCACTGAACCTCAGGCTTCTCTTCTTTGTTTTGTCACAATGAACATTTAGTTTATCGAAGGCTCTAAAAGTCCTACAGTAAAGGGAATTTCCTGGCAGTCCAGTGGTTAGGACTCTGCCCTTCCACTGCAGGGGGCATGGGTTTGATCGCTGATTGGAGAACTCAGATCCTGCAAATCAAAGAGGCAAGGATGAAAAAAAAAGTCTTACAGCAAAGAAGTTCATTTATCCCAGGGTTTCTGAAAAACGATCTGAGCGCCAATTCCTTCTTTCACAGCATCCTTCCCAGCATCCTGCAGGACGCTGTTTCAAGGCTCATCAGTTTGGGAACCATGAGGTTAGGCGTCCTAAGCATTTGCCCTGTCTTCTAACTGATAGCACACGTATGAGAATAAATGTCTATGGTACAGACATTACAGTAAATGTCTGCTTGTGTCAACAACCTGCTCAAATACTTTCTGGAGGGCCTGATGTTTGCCAGATAACATACAAGTGTTTCTCTTACCCATCCCCCACACTGGCCCCAGACCCCTCCTCGTCTTATATTCCACTATTACTCCTAAGACACCTGAGCTCCAGGCGCACAAACCCCGTGCCTTTCCTGCTCCACGCTTGGCAGTGCCTGTGCCTCTGACACTCTGCAGCATGGTGAGTTCAGTGGATAAGAATCCAGCTGCCAATGCAGGGGACACGGGTTAGATCCCTAGTCTGGGAAGATTCCACATGCCACAGAGGGGCTAAGCTTGTGCGCCAAACTATTGAGCTTGTTGCTCTAGAGCCCGAGAGCTGCAACTACTGAAGCTCGTGCCCTCTAGAACCAGTGCCCCACCAGAGAAGCCAGCGCGATGAGAAGCCCTTGCACCAAAACGAGAGAGGAGCCCCCGCTCGCCACAACCAGAGAAAGCCTGTATGCGGCTGTGAAGACCCAGCACAGCCAAAAATAAAAATAAATACATCCCCTCAGGGAAGGGGTCATATCCTCGTGTGGACCCCCCATCACTCCGTCCCTCTCTTCTGCTGAACCTCCTCTGCTTTATTTCCTCCCAGGGCAGATGCCAGACCACACCACCTGCCTCCCACGCTTTCAGGGGTCTTTGCAAGACAGGAGCTCCATAAGTATTGAAGGTGTGGATGATATAATCATTATTCCATACTACCTGCTGCAATTAAGCTCACCAAAAGTTGGTCAACAGTCCAGACCCAAAGGCAAAATACACAGCCCTCAAACAGAAAGAAATCAGAATCACAGATATTACGGGCAGAACGAAAGAGGAAGAGAGGAAGGTTCTGAAGGAAGGTTCATTTGAAGCCTCTTCCTGAAAGGAAGGTTCTGAAGGCTTCAAAAGAAAGTCTGACCACAGAAAGAGAAGAGGGACCTAGACAGTTGGTGTTACCTTCAAACGTGTAGAGGGCTTTACATGTCCCTATGGCAGGAAGAGGCTCCTCGTCGTCAAACTCGTCATCAAAGTCTGTGGCCAGCACCTTGACCTCACTCTCCTGACTCTGCTCCTCTGTGTAACTGCCATCGGGGCTGCTCAAGAAAGCAAAACACACAGCAACTATAGCAACTGACCCCAGCAAGCGCTCGAATGCAGCCCCTGCGAGAGCCAAGTGCTGGCAATTCCGGAGCGTTGTAACCAGGGACCGCCCCTCACCCCGCAGGCTCCAGCACCATCCGCGGGGCATCAGACAGCTGCACTGTGGGGAAAACCACAGGCCAGTCATGACAGACGCATGGAACCTGACAAGGACCTTGTGCTTGTCTCTGATTCCAGAATCGGGCAGTAAATACAAAGCCAAAAACAAACAAACAAAAAGCCCCAAGCAGGCGCCGTACAGATACTGTACCTCTCCCGATCCTGCGCGCAGTTGTTGACGGAGGGGGCATTCTGCGCCTCGTACATCCCACTCTGCCGACGGGCCTGGTCGCTGCGGGCTGGGAGTCGGCCTTCCACCTCGGCCAGCCAGGCCTGCAAAGAGAAATCAGGAAAGACTCTGGTCTGAGCTCAGCTGAGGGCCGGACCAAGCAGGGTTCAGGCCCCCAGTCTGGGCTTCTGATTGGTCATTGAAGCCGACTGAAGAAGGACCACGTGGCAGGGGTGAGGAGCCTCCAGTCTGTTTGCCTTGACTGTATACACGTACTTGAAGGCAAAGTTGGAGGCGTGTGAGCAGACTTACATTTAACCATTGCTCATAAAGTGGCAGAAAGACACCGGCCTGTCTTAAACTCTAGGGCTTTCGTTCATTTATTTATTGCCCGGCATGTGGGGTCTTAGGGCTTCCCTCATAGCTCAGCGGTAAAGAATCCGCCTGCCAATGCAGGAGACACGGGTTCAATCCCTGGGTGGGGAAAGACCCCTGGAAGAGGGTATGGCAGCCCACTCTAGTATTCCTGCCTGGGAAACATTATGGACAGAGGAGCCTGGTGGGCTATGGTCCACGGGGTCACGAAAGAGTCAGACATGACTGAGTGACTAACAACAACAATATGAGATCTTAGTTCCCAGACCAGAGATTGAACCCATGTCTGCATCCCTGCATTGGAGTCTCCGCCACTGGACCACCAGCAAAGTCCCCACGACTCTCGGGCTTTTTAAGCAGCTGTGTGACTTCTGATAAGTCGCATCTAGTTCCCCCGGTTCCAAAAATTCTGTGACCGTGATGTCACACTGGGAACCATGAGGGTCCTGCCACACTTAAGCAGTGACTCAGTTTAAAAGCCACACTTCCCTTTTATCTGCCCCCCTCCCCGCCTTAGGAATGTAGTATTTTTTATAATAGTGAAGAAACCTTGTATACAGGAAATCAAAGTAGATCACATTTTCTTCAGCAACCTTTGAAATAGTGTAAAAATGGCAAAAGAATCCAAATGACCAGAAAAGGACATTTCTAGGTTCTAAAATCTCAACCAATAACAACTTACTGACAGATTCTAGAAAGAATGAGAAAATGTCATATTTGGCTTTTCATGGCTGGAAATAATCTATTTTGATCAGAATTATCAGTTAGTAATTTATTTTTCTAGTCTTTACGTTTTAGGGGTGGGGGGAGAAGCCTTTTGTTCACAGCTTGAAAGATTCATTATCTGTGTTTCTTCTTCAAGTCTCGTGTGTGTTTCCTACTGGTTTTCATCTTTTGATAATGGGTCCTTAAAAACAACTATAACATATTTCGATGGTTCCCCCCACAACCCAGAAATAAACCCTGTATTTAGGATTAATTGGCTTGTAACAGCCAGTTACAAGCTGTCTTGAACAGCCAAGACAGTTCAAGGAGAGAAAAGGTCTTTTTGACAAATGGTGCTGGGACAACTGAAAAAGAATGACTCCGGACCTGTACTTTTAACCGTGTACAAAAATTAACTCAAAACGAACCAAACACTTAAACAGAAAAGGGAAAACTACAACATTTAGAAGAAAACATAAGCATAAGGGTTTGTGACCTTGGATTAGGTGCTGGTTACTTAGTTATGGCACCAAAAGCACAAGTGATAAAGAGAAAAAAAACCTGATAAATTGATTTCATCAAAATTAAAATGATTTGGCAGTTCCCTGGCAGTCCAGTGGTTAGTACTCAGTGCTTCAATAGCTGGGGCCCCGGTTCAATCCCTGGTCAGGGAACCAAGATCCTGAAAGATGTGTGGTATGGTCAAAAAAAAACCACAAAAACTTTTGTGCTTCAAAGGACATCTTGAAGAGAGTAGAAAAGCAATCCACAGAATGGAAAAAAATATCTGCAAATCATAGATATGAAAAGGAATTCACATCCAGAATATATTTTGAAAATGTTGACACTGATACCAAAGCCAGACAAAGACCCTGCAAGACAATTACAAATATTAATGGCTTTCTTAAATTTGTCGTTTTGATTCACTGAGATGATGGACAACTGTATACTCCCCAATTATACCCACTGTCGACACAAGGTGAGACAAACCAACTTGAGTGAATTTAAGTGAAACACTTAAATGAAAACCAAAAAACACCCGTATATAACTATCACCTTAAACAGTGTCCCCTTTAAGGGACACCACTAAAACAGGACACGCTGAAAAGCAGAACAGCAAATGGATGACAGTCTCTTTTTCCTTTCATCATAACTCGTGGAACACCTGACTTTTCCCGCTGCATCCCTCACAGGGAAAGAAACGCTGGTGCTCTACAGCCTCATCGTCCCATGACCCCACACCTACTTCTGTTTCTTTCCTTTATTTTTTTTTCCCCCAACAAAACTTTTCCACAACAGCTTTTTCCTACCTCGAATTTCTGGGTCTCTAGTCTCAGTTTGTCTATATTGTGGCCGACTTCCGCTAATTTGTGATCCAAACTGGTGGGGTCTCCCATTTGCGGATTCTTTAGGTAGACATCTTTCATTTTTGCGATGGCGTCTCTGAAAAAGAGAAGGGGCAGAACATGGTCAAGTTAATGCCACTGTTAGATTTAGAGCAAATGACTCCCTGCCAGGCAGGGGACTGGGCGGTAGGGTGGACAACTTTGCTGAACGTCAGCAAAAGAAACTCTACACTAACCACCCAACACAAGACCAATGACACCAACTGCATTGCGAGTCACAGGAAATAGTTTAACCAAAATATAGAAATAAGTGGAAGAGAATTTCTATGTCTTCACTACCCCTCCACCTGCCTGCTTGCCTCTGAGCCCACACATCCTGCTGCCACATGAAGGGTGCCATGAACCATCTGTTCTCTGTAGGAGCCTTCTACCCACTTGCCCTCCCAGTCCACATACCCTGTTCTATCTTTTATACACACATACACACACACACATAGGCCACGCTGTGCGGCATGTGGGATCTTATTTCTCTCATTGCTGTTCAGTCGCTAAGGGGTGTCTGACTCTTTGCAACCCCATGGACTGCAGTGTGCCAAGCTTCCCTGTCCTTTACCATCTCCCAGAGTTTGCTCAAACTCATGTCCATTGAGTCAGTGACGATATCTAACCATTTCATCCTCTGCCACCCCCTTCTCCTTTTGCCCTCAATCTTTCCCAGCATCAGGGTCTTTTCCAATGAGTCAGCTCTTCACATCAGGTGGCAAGGTATTGGAGCTTCAGCTGTAGCATCAGTCCTTCCAATGAACATTCAGGGTTGATTTCCTTTAGGATTGACTGGTTTGATCTTGCTGACTTGACCATGGGTTGAACCTGGGTCCCAAACATTGGACACTCAGAGTCTTAAACCACTGAACCACTGGGCAAGTCCCATCACTCTACTTTCTTTTATTTCCACTGCATGTATTGCTTCCCAACATTACATATCTTGTTATTATGCTTATTGCTTATTGTCTATCTCTTCCTCCTAGAACAGCAGCTCTCTGAGAAGCTCTCTGGGCTCAAGCCCTTTGGTAACATGATACACCCCCAGTGGCCAGACCACACCTGGCATACAACAGATGCTCAACAAGTACATGACCTTCCCAGGTAGCACAGTGGCAAAGAATCCGTCTGCCAATGCAGGAGACGCAAGAGATGTGGGACAGACTGTACGGTCATCCACAGGTTCACGAGTCGTCTCTTTACTTCATGACCTGTACCTCCAACTACTGCCCTATTTCTCAGTAAAACTTCTCAAAAGAGGTGTTTGAAGTCATTATCTCCCATTCCTCTCCTCCAGATCTCTCCAGAGGTTTATCATTTTTATTAATCTTTTCAAGGAACCAGCTTTTGGATCTGTTCATCCTCTCTGTTGAATATGTGATTCTATTTCGTTAGTTGGTACCCTTTCCTTTAGTATTTATTTCCTTTTTTCTATCTTCTTTGGTTCAATTTGTTTCTAATATGTATTGAAAGCTGTCAATTTCCCTTTGTGAGCATTGGCTTTAATGACATCCCCAAATGTAGGTGGAGAATGTGTGTTAAGGTTAAGTTCTGTTTCACATATTTTCTAATATCTATGATGATTTCTTCTTTAATCTATGTGTTACTTAGAGCTACATTCTTTCCTTTTCTAAAGCAGTAAAAACAGATTTTATTCAAAACTAATTACAATTGGGGGAAAGAGGAGAGTGAAAAAGCTGACTCGAAACTCAACATTCAAAAAACTAAGATCATGGCAGCTGGTCGCATCATTTCATGGCAAATAGAAGGGGAAAAGTGGAAGCCAGTGACAGCCTTTATTTTCCTGGGCTCCAGAATCACTGTGGCTGGTGACTGCAGCCATGAAATTAAAAGACGCTTACTCCCTGGAAGGAAAGCTATGACAAACCTAGACAGCATATTAAAAAGCAGAGACATCACTTTGCCAACAAAGGTCCGTATAGTTAAAGTTATGATTTTTCCAGTAGTCATATGAGAGTTGGACAGTATAGAAGGATGAGCACTGAAGAACTGATGCTTTTGAATTGTGGTGCAGGAGAAGATTCTCGAAAGTTCCTTGGACTGCGAAGAGATCAAGCCAGTCAATCCTAAAGGAAATCAATCCTGAATATTCATTGGAAGAACTGATGCTGAAGCTGAAGCTCCAATAATTTGGCCACCTGATGCAAAGAGTCAACTCACTGGAAAAGATCCTGATGCTGGGAAGGATTGAGGGCAGGAGGAGAAGGGGGAGACTGAGGAGGAGAGGGCTGGATGGCATCATCAACTCAATGGACGTGAATTTGAGCAAACTCCGGGAGATAGCGGAGGACAGAGGAGCCTGTCGTGCTGCAGTCCAAGGAGTTGCAGAAGAGTGGGACACTACTTAGTGACCAAACAGCAACAAAGCTGGGTCTCCACTGTCGCCTGGGCTTCTCTCTAGTTGAGGGAGTGGGGACTACTCTCCAGTTACAGCACGTGGGCTTCTCATTGCAGTGGCTTCTCTTGCTGCAAAGCATGGGCTCTAGAGCACAGGCTTAGTAGCTGTGGTGCATGGGGTAGTTGCCCCATGCAGTGTGGGATCTTCCTGGACCAGGGATCGAACCCATGCCTCCCGCGTTGGCAGGCAGATTCTTTACCACTGAGCCACCAGGGAAGCCCTGAAGTTGATTCTTTTGAACTGAATAGTTTGGGGTGGGGGGCGGTTACTTGGCTTGAGAGTCAGTCTTCTCACACCCGGTTCCTTCTAGCTGACACCTTCATGGTCTGTCGTTTTCCGTTCTTTACTCTCAACCTCTCTGCACCTAATGAGCGGGTGTGTCTTTTGTAACTGGCACACAAGTGGTGTGCTAGTTTCAGGTTTTTGTCCAGTTTGAAAATCTCTTTTAATTGGAACATGTAGTCTGTTCACATTTAACATACTGATTCATTTTATTTTACAAACACAATATGCCAGGCACTGTCCTCAGCCCTTGAGGTACCCTGGTACACTTCACGCGGGCATATTAACTCCCTTTTCATGGTGAGGAAACCCAACTACCAAGAGCTTAAGAATCTTGTCCAACGTTTGCAAATGAAACAGGTGGAACCAGATTGGAACTGGGGTGTCTAGTATGCTTGGTATTTTCAATCTTCCACCCTAATTTGTGCTTTTGATTTGTCCTGCCTATTTTATATATATTTTTTCTCTCCCATCTTGCCTTTTTGGATTATTTTAAACAAAAACAAACCAAAAATCCAACCTTTTCCAGATCATGTCACCTCTGCTCAAAGCCTTTCATTTTCTGTTTGTCCTGCGTAAAACGTAAGTTGCACAACAGAGGTTTTTGATGTTTTGTTCATTCTTTATCCTCAAGGCCTAGAATATTCCCTTACATACAGTAAATGGTCAACAGACAGAGGTGCAGTGAAAGGTGAAGGTGATTTGCTTTATTACTAGCGAGCGCTGCTCTGGGGGTTCAAAGGTCATACCATGGTCACAACCCAAGTGACAGAAACTGTTCTCCATGAAATCAAACAATTAGGGAGGGTCTGTCAATCACTTATAAAATGGCATTTCAGATATCTGAGTCATAACTTGCTACTCCAGGCAAACTATATCTGCTTACTTAGTAAACAGCATGAGGTTTATAATGGATTTATAAACCTTTTATATATGGTCCCAGATGTTATAAAAAGTACAAAGACAAAATTTTTATTTCACAAAGTATATTTTTAATTCAAATCTAGAACAAAGTTCATTATATGTGTTCTTATTTTTAACATACTGAAACAATGTTTATAAAGTGATATATTTTTCAGGAGTTGCTCTTCCAGGGATTAAAAAAATATATATATAAACCACTTTTTATCTGTGGTTTTTTAAACTGGCTGCCTTGCCAACTTGGTTTATTTTTTGAATAACTAAATTATAACCTCAGCTTCAGTATCACTGGGTTTCCCTGGCAGCTCAGCTGGTAAAGAATCTGCCTGCAGTGCAGGAGACTCTGATTCAATTCCTGGGTCAGGAAGATCCGCTGGAGAAGAGATAGGCTACACACTCCAGTATTCTTGGGCTTCCCTGGTGGCTCAGCTGGTAAAGAATCTGCCTGCAATGTGGGAGACCTGGGTTTGATCCCTGGGTTGGGAAGAGCCCCTGGAGAAGGCAATGGCTACCCACTCCAGTATTCTGGCCTGGAGAATTCCGTGGGCCACACAGTCCATGGGGTCACAAAGAGTTGAACACGACTGAGTGACTGTCACTCACTCCCTCGATGTCACTGAATCTATGTAGGGCTACCATGTGGCGACTTCATGCCACACAACATGTGGGCTCTCAGTTCCCTGACCAGGGATTGAACCCACGGCCCCTGTACTGGAAGCTCGGCGTCTTAGCCACTGGACTACCAGGGAGGTCCCTCAGGTTATCCTTTAAGTCCAAATCTCCATTATTCAATGACTCACTGAAGTCCCTCAGTGAGAATATAGAAAGTGGGGGATTTTCTCTTTTTAAATTACGTGTAGTCAATTAACAATGTTGTGTCAGTTTCAGGTATACAGCAAAGTGATTCAGTTATACATACACGTCTAACTTTTTTTTTTCAGACTCTTTTTCCTTATTGGTTATTACAAAACACTGAGTTGCTGTTGCTCAGTCGCTAAGTCGTATCCGACTCCTTGCAACCTCAGGGTCTGTAGAATGCCAGCAACAGCAGAGACAGAAACGTGTATTTTAAGTGCTAATGCACAGGTAAATGAGAAATGCGTTTTAAACCTGTGCAGAACGTTTATTTTCTCTATAAAAATCATAACTATTAAACCAAATAAATCGCCTATAATGGAAGGTGATTTAAGAATAAGCTGGTTTGCTCAGACATCATACAGACAACAGAATGTTGCGTTGTACTTGTGAAATTCTCTTATCTAACCTGATTCTATAGTCCATGGTGACAACGTGGTAAATGTAGTGCTACTACAGTAAGTGAACACATCCAAAAAAAAAAAAGGAGAGAGAGAACCATAATGCATTTTGTTCTCCAAACTTAGAATAATACCTATTTGTTAAAAGAATCCTCCCCGTCTTTACTTATTTTTATAATAATAATTATTATTTTGGCCATGATGTGTGGCATGTGGGAATATGTGATCTTAGTTTCCCCACCAGGGGTTGAACCTGTGCCCCCTGCATTGGAAGCACAGAGTCTTAGCCACTGGACCACCAGCAAAGTGCCCAGGAATCCTCTCTGTCTTGAATAAAGGAATCCAGTAGACTAGCTATGACCAAACACCTGGCTAAAACAACCACCTAAATTAAAATCTAATTTAGAGCCTCTCATCTTTCCAAACTGAACTCGAATTTCTTAATAAGTCGTTTCAATCCACTCTACCTTTGATCCATTTCCTTTTGGATTTCTTTATTTAATTCATCGACTTTCTGCTGGAGCTTTTTCCTTCTCTGTTCGGGTGGGAGGTTGCTGAAATCTTCTGGTGTCGCGCCCTGCAGATACAAACAGAAATTAGCCAGAAAGCCTCCTTGAAAAAAAGACACCGAGAGAAGCCTGCAGGGAGATTCCCCAGACACCAGGGCGATGCAGATGTCTGCGTGTGTTTTCATGAAATAAATTAAGCTCTTTCCCACGACACCCAGCTGAGATGCAAAAATCCATGCATGCAAACTGCAAAGGCCCCGCAAACCGTTTTCCATGCTGGCCCCGCAGCCTCCGACAAGGAAGGGACCCCTGAGACAGGAAGACATACTTCTGACCCCAGCGAGAATCAGTGAGGAACTAGTCTGGAGACAGTCTGCACTTCGCTGTCAGTGTCGATGGCAACACTGAAGCTTTAGGCTTATGTTTTCTTCCAATAAAAAAACTGGTAAGTGCCCCCATCAACTGTTTCATGTCGATGGCACTGTTCCCCACCCCACCCCCACCCCCGGCTGAGTATTCCTTCCCGTCTCTGCATAGAGCCTGAGGCCAAAAGTTTCCACCCCTGTGAAGTGGCAGATGGGACATCTAGTTCCTCCAGGAATGTGGGTGAAAAGGACATTAAGGGAAAAAACCCTCCCCCAGCTCCCATCCACTCTCCTTGCCTCTGCTTCCTCTAAGTCACTTCTTTTTATCACCTTTAGGAGCATCTCAGAGAATTCGCAGAGAATCACCCCCGCCCCCACTCCCCCAGTTTCAAAACCAACTTTTCCATAATGTCTGAAATCAGCCTCAGCTGTTTCTAACTCATCGGAAGAAGTACACTTTGTTTTTTTGCTGTACTACACGGCATGTGGGATCTTAGTGCCCTGACCAGGGATCGCACCCACGCCCCCTGCATTGGAAGGCAGAGTCTTAACCACTGGACCGCCAGGGAAGTCTTGGAAGAAGTATACTTTGATATCTTGATTCCCTTTCAAAAACAACTGCTCTCTTTCCTCTGTGTATATGTTATAAGTAGAAAATATCAACTATGACTTGCCAGACTTTTACCCACGCTTACGCATCATTTCCTTAAATGAGGCTATTTTCATAAAGAAAGAAATTTGCTCAATAGCCAGGGATAAGCCAGGGAATTTGAAAAGAGATTTTGCTTTAGAATCCCTTAAAAAAAAAAAAAAAAAGCAAGACAGACTTGCTTGGGAGTGGATGGAAAAGAAGGGACCTGGATAATGTAATTGCAAAATCAGCTTGAGTTTGCCAAGCAGCTTACACAGGGGCTTGTGACTGAAGTTCCTAGGCTGCTTATTAGAAAATGCCAGGCTTCTGGGTTGGAAGTTTGTGATTCAGCAAATAGTTCACCACTGAGGCCACCAAAGACCTTTCAGCTAATATTCTCAAAAACTGTGTGTGCACGCGCGGGTGCGTGCACGTGTTTGAGTGGGACGAGATCTGAGTGAAAGCAAAATAGAAGTGATTATTCCCTAATGCCAACCCAAGAAAGCTCGACTTGCTTCTAAAGCTAAGATGAAGCCAACTAATCTTCAATATAATAATAAAACAGGCTTGTTTTTCCTTTTCCATATAATACTTGAAACCTCAATTGCTTTCCAATTTTCTCAACTCAGTCACTGAGCCCAAAAGCTCAATAGTTTGTTCTTATGCTGAATTGACTTAAATCAGCATGTTTTCTGGAACTGGAGATTTTATTTTCATTTTTGTTTTAATGCTGCTGCTGCTGCTGCTAAGTCACTTCAGTTGTGTCCAACTCTGTGTGACCCCATAGACGGCAGCCCAGCAGGCTCCCCGTCCCTGGGATTCTCCAGGCAAGAACACTGGAGTGGGTTGCCATTTCCTTCTCCAATGCATGAAAGTGAAAAGTGAAAGTGAAGTCGCTCAGTCGTGCCCGACTCTTAGCGACCCCCTGGACTGCAGCCTCCTAGGCTCCTCCATCCATGGGATTTTCCAGGCAAGAGTACTGGAGTGGGGTGCCATCGCCTTCTCCGTGTTTTAATGCTAGACTGTGACAAAACGGTGGAAGACGCACTGCTTCCGAAGGCAGGAAAGCTAGTAAGTGGTCGACGTTCATTCATTCAGATGCTCTGAGCCTCACTATGTGCTGTGAGACCCAAAGACCTTTCTACAATGATAGAAATGTTTTCACACGTCCACACCATCCGACCTGGTAGCCGCACGTGGCTGCTGAGCCCTTGAAATGTGCCCAGTGCAATTATGGAACTAAATTTAAACATTTTAGTTACATGGGAGATTCAGGTCAACAGTTCCTCTAGATCCAAAGACACTCAGGTCTCTGGACAGTACCTTCAAAAGTTCACTTTGTCGTATTCACCTTTTGAAGCTTGAATTCTTTCAAACAATACTCTAACCTATGATTTATTTTGCCATGAAAGAATTTTTATTTCTGCCTTCGAGTTGGAGTAGATTTTCTGAACTCTTTGGAGGGGCCTCAAAGAGACTGGCCCTACCAGGGTTTGGAAGACAGGCCGCAGGCACGTATGTATATTTTCAATGGCTGTGACTCTAAGGAGATCTTGTTTTACTTGCTATCGGAATCAAACACTTGCTCGCTTGACATGAGCTGCTTCTTGAGATTTATAATTTTTACATCCACCCTATCTTTGTGTAACTTCTTTATCAGCTTCAAAGTGAGGGTATCAAGCAACAATATCTCAAACAGAAAGACTGTCTGATAATATTATCTTTTGCCGCCAGCACCTCAGCAAAAGAACAAATAAAGGGCGAAAAAGAAGCCCTGGCATCTGACAGATTCCCAGTTAATTGACCCACTGTCTCCCAAATTCATACTGATGTTCATTTAAACATCTAGATCTTTCCTTCTTGTAGACACCTTAATCGAGAACTCTTCTCAGGATTTTATTTTACCCTCTAAGAAATGTTCCATTTAATAAAAAATTCTCTTTAGGGCTGGATCAGTTGTCAAATACCAGGTCAGGTCGAAAAAATTATGTATATACTTTTATATATACTCAAGCACATGTAATAGTACATACCTACAAAGATAACCATAAATACTGTCCTATATTCTCAATAACAGTGCGTAAAATGCTGATGTTATTCCTGGTCGGACTGTCAAGTTCATCCTGTCCATGACTTCAGGATACTCTCAGCTGTGGTGTTTGAGCTTATTATATAACTTACACATATCTGAAGAACAGTATGGGTTATGTGGTTAAGGGTTTCTTTTAATAGATTTAATGATTAGTTTGACTATTTACTAGGGCTATGAAATTAAAAGTAGAAAACACCGAACACTAAAGAAATCATTTTAGAAAGGCTTAGGAGGCTCTTTTCATTGTCCATAAAATTGTCTTTGATTTCTTGAATCAGCTACGCACAAGGCACCAATGTATTTACGGAGCAACTTAAAAGTTTCATGACCTTCAACTCTCGAAGGTGCCTTAGACCTGAGTCTGAGCCCAGCATCATTCCTGCATGCCTCCCTCAGGTCCCCAGTGATTGTCATCTGCTTCTGTGGCTCCTGGAGAGGAGCAACTTTCAGCTATTCAATTTGCTTTCATTTAGAATGATTCGATACATAAACTTCCTCATATTTAGTATTTATGTTTATGTTCATATTTAAATAAAGCTTATCAACATCTGTCATCTGTCATCCTCTTAAGACTCCAGTGGTAAAGAAAACCAAATCATGAGTTAAGCGTTAATTTTCTTAATGGGGAAAGATTATGATCACCTCTGTTAGACTCTGGACCTTCGTATTCCAGAGATCTAATAAGGAAACACCAACAAAGCCACACACAAGGGAAACACACATCGACAGTTAACTGTGAAGATAGGTTGCACGAGGCACAGCACCCACAGAATGTACACCGAAAGGCCTGAGTAGATTCAGGACATGCATGGGGTAATTGTGCTTACCAGCTTGAGAGAAAGCTTCGCGTAAAAATCGAAGGGGTAACAGGGAAAAAAAGAGAGAGAGAGAGAGAAACAACAACACATGAGAAGAAGAGGAACTTGGTCCGTTCCACTGAATTAACATAACACATAAATTCAACCTGGCGCTTTGTGAACATGGCTTGTAGCGGATCTGTGCCGAAATTCCCAAGAGGGGCCAATCTACCCAAACCTTTCTTTAGTGGTCATGTTGCCAGAGCAAAGTATAAAGATAGGAAAGGAGAGCTTCCGCTTACTCTTCTGGATTGGTCATGTCAGCCTGAGTATAAATTAGTAAGAGTTTGCAGTCGGTGACATGTCATGATGATAAAAGATGGAAATGATCACAGAAACTTTTGTTCACCAAATTTTCCATGGAAAGTTTCCCACAGACTGGCAGAGTTGGGAAAGCAATGAATTCCACAACATATCAGTAATATTTTTATCTTAAGGGGCTCTAATACATCTGAACACTGGCATTTCCTAAAGGACTAAGGCAAAGTCTCAAATTGGTAAATGGGAACCAAGGACTGGAAGATGCTCTGAAACCCGACCTGCAGGAACCAGGAAGCCTCTCAGCACCAGGTTGGAGGTGGATGCTCTCTCCTACCTGTGTACTGCAGGCACTTCCTGCTATACAGAAGGTGTCTTCTGGAGCTTTCTATCGAACTGGGGGCCCCACCCACAGAGGTTCCAGAGCACCTGGGGAGTTAACAGAAGTTGCTGCTCTTGCAAGTGACCTCTAGGAAACAGCCAACTGTCTTAACTACTGAGGGGTACTTACTCCTCGCTGTGGATTTCCTGTTAATTGCCAGGACACAGCAGTTTGCAATTCTGCTAGGCCTGGAGGTTGGCAAAACTATACCGATTACTGGATCCAAAACCAGATTAAAAGGCATCTCAAAATTAGGAAAAGAAACACTGGTTCTTCAGTGATAGGTGAGACGTGCTTTTTGGCAATAAAGCAGTATTTTGAGAGTTTGGTGCATATTTACTCGGCTGTTGTAATCCTAAAAGTTCAGGCAATTGGTAGGAGGATCCAAAAATACATTGGAGATAGAGTGGCAGAGAAAGTGCCTCTTGAATTTATTTACTTACTTGGGTATTTATTTATTTGGCTGCACCCAGTCTTAGTTGGGGCACATGGGATCTCTAGTTTTGGCAAGTAAACTCTTAGTTGCTCCATGTGGGATCTAGTTCCCAGACCAGGGATCAAACCTCGGCCCCCTGCATCGGGAATGCAGAGTCTTAGCCACTGGACCACCAGGAAGTCCCCAGGGCCCTTTGGTTTTAAATTGGGAGGGAACAGGGTGTTAAAAATTCCTTAACTAGATTTAAAAAATCTTATTATTCAGACTAACTCAAAGTTGATACTTCATTGTGAATAGACATTAAGCTTTTAAAGAAATTTTCCCTCTGGGGGAAAAATACTTTTAAGGAAAGGCATAGCAAGACAAAGTTTTGGGAAGAAAAGATGCAAACTGTCATATTTGTGATCGCTGTCCAGGTAGGCAATCTATATAATGCCTTGAGCCCCTCCTGTAAATTTTAGCACAGATCTGTTTATCACAATTTGAGTTTTTTACAGACAACGCTTTTGGTGCACAGCAGAAAACCTTGCAAATATCTTTCTTGCAAAGCAGATGACCGTATATAAACGTTTCCTCACACATTACCGTGTAAATGTTGCTAATTTGAACTCGGCACTCTACCTGCTGTCTATTCGGCTACTTCCATGGCTTAAGGTAATATATATATATATATATATTTTAAAATTTTATTTATTTTAAAAGTAATATATTTTTTTTTAGCCATTCCAAAAACAGAATTCTAACATCAAGACTAATAGCACAGGACTATTACCACTTCATAATAAAAATAAGTCATTAGGATTGAGAACAGATCCCAATAGAAATAGGCAATATTGCATTCTCAAATCCAATTTTCTGAAGTGGACAGGTAATGGATAATCTACAAGAAGTGCCATCAGTATAATCTTTTTAACGACTGTAAACTGGTTTTCCATCTTAAGTTGCAAGCCAGCCAGTTAGATCCTTTTAAATTAGAAACTGAATCACCTGCCAAGAGAATACTTTGAAAGGCTGCATTAAGTGCGCTGCGAGACACCTGAAGTACTAAAAAGCTGTCAGTTTCAGGCAACGATTATGGAGCCTGGGGAGCCACGAGTGTCAATAACACATGAGGGCACACAGAGCTGGCGGGTCCATGTGTTATTGGGCCGTCACAGGTACTAACCTCAAGTACAGAGAAAGGGGACAGTGAACACGAATATGTAAGTGTCTGTGGTCTAAGGTCCATGGAAGGTCATTTCACTGCTCTGTGACCTTGCTCAGGCTTCGCTGATTTTTTTTTTTGGTTGTCCTTTATGGACCCATCTGTTTCAGATGTGCATGTGGGTTAGGGAGCCACACACGGCCGTCTGCGAGACTGCCATTCTCCTGTGACCAGCGACGTTTTAGGGGTGAGATTCTGCCGTAAAATCACACTCAGTGACACCAGCTCAGACAGCAGTCCCAATCCACGCAAAGGGGAGAAACACAAGCTCGGCTCGCTGACGTTTTTAGGAAGCTTGTTATTGGAAAGTTCGGCCCCTTTTTCCATGCAACTTTCCGGGATGAAGAAGCCTGTGGTTGGGTGGGTACAAGGAGGCTTCTCCCGCTGTCTGGGTCAGAGAGCACCTGGGTCCCCAGTCTTGGTGCTGTCACAGGGGTTAGTGCCTGTGCCGTGACCGCACGACCTGGCCGTCACAGGTAAACTTACAACATAGTCCCTAGCTTCAAAAGCATACGTGGGTTTCCCTATCGTCCTCTTCATGAGTTCTTTGTGAAAACAGAGAGCCTGAGTCTGCCAATAATCAGCAAGAGAACAAAGTAAATCAAATGAAATTAACCAGAAGATTGTAACATCTGACAAACAATTGGTAGGGATTTTCAAAATCTTTTGATCAATGTTGATGGTATTTTTCCATACAATGAACTCTAAAGTGTGGGGAGGGGGGAGATAGGTACATATTTTAGATTTAGAAGGCCCTTACTCAGATCAGGAAATCTTACGACAGTAAAGTCACACTTTGTAGACTGCAAATTGAGAACACACAATCTTGCTTCATTTTTCTTTAACTTACATAAAGATGAAATAGTGGTTAATAATGGTGGCATGCCAATCTTTAAAGATGTTCAATGAAACATTTTCTTACAAATGTGAATGATTTACAACAAAAAATATTTTATCCTACTTATTCAGAAACAAAATCAGTTATGTGACAAAATATTTGCATTGCATTTACACATTCTGATAATCAGAAACAAATGATTAAAATCTAGATCAGAAAGCTGCACAGCACCATAAAAGACACATTAAAGTCACAGATTTGTTATTCTCCTAGAAGCCTTTCCCTGTCTTTGGTGCAATAATCTTAAAAAGTGGAATAAATGAAATACTAGTGAGGACTGTATCATTTTAGTTAGGGATCCTGTAAACCACGTACGTTCTGTTTTGAAATTGCTTTAAAATCAAATTTATTTCCCCAAACTTCAGATTTTTTTTAAACTTCCTTATCTTATTTCTATGATGCATTTCCTTTTCTTTTTTCGCACTGCTATTTCCTGAAGAAAAGCACATCAAATCTGACCCTAAAAACAGATCAACTAAAAATGAGAGAAGTAAAAATATGTTTATACTTATTTACTGATGCCTCATGTGTGTGTGTGTTTTATTCTCAAAAACACACTCACCGTTTGGGAAGTTTCTTTTAAAGATAGAGGTTTGCTGAGCACAGATTTGAGGCGTAAGAAATAAAATTTATTTTGCTAATTATGTTTTTTTTTTTTTAAAGAGAAGGGCGTTCCTTTAATTTATCAAAATAACCCATTTCTCACTTCACTGTTTTTGTTTTCAAGTGTTTATTTTTTTCCTAGCCATCTTTTCTTATGCTTATTGATTACTGACATTCTCGGTCTCTTCCTAAACATTTAGAGAACACATGAAACATGCTTCAGAAACCATTTGCCACCAAGATTGTGATGTTGACGGAAGAACGGGATAGATACATACACAAACAGTGAAAAACCATGAATATTCGACATTTTTCATTATGAGATTACAAAAGACAATGCAGACATATTTTTATAAATATAATAAATGAGTGCTCTGTAAAGGTTTTGGAAGCAGCAGAGGTGGGGTAACTGTTTTACAGTTAATGTAAAGCTTCCTAGTTGATAGTCTAGTATAGCGACCTATAGTCATCTGTTGGAGATTCTCCCATGAACAAGGAGCTGAGATGGATGGAGAATTAATTCTAAAAGCCAGCATAATGGAGATCTAATTATAGAGTTCAACATGAGCCACCATCCACTGCTGAAGCTATGTTCTGCCTTCTGACAAAGGCGCTTTTGAAATCTTCAGGAAATTAAATTTGAATTCTTACCCTGATATGCTGGGTAACCTTAAAACAGGATAATTCCACCAACTATACTCTTTGCAGAAAACTCAGATTTCATTACCAAAGCAATCAGCATATAAAAAAATGAGGGTTTTGCCCCTTATTTTAAAAGGTAACAATGTAGCTATTTTTTTTAACATCTTTTATACACAGAGGAAAAGAAAAGAAAAAATTTGTTACAAGGAACATATCTCCACTACAACCATATTGTAACTCTCACAGACCAGAATAAAAGAAAACCTTACCACATATGTGTTTAATGTTTGTTTACCCATTATTCATTATAAAGAGTGTTTTGAGATGGCTTAGACTGACCATTTAGGTTTATTCAGGTGGCTACAAATGAATGACCTTGTTCCAATTTTTTTCTGAAAAACCAAACTGGTATCTGCTTTGGGCTGCTGATCAATTCCATAAAACCCTGTGACTTAAGCACACGCGATCTTAATCAGGACGGCAAAACTGAGTCAGTCAGAATAAAACAGGTTCTTCTTGAGTGTGAACACATAGACTCTCAGATCATAAACAGGTTCTCTGGCTTTAAATCCCGGCTATATATCTTCCTAGCTTCATCTCTGTAGGTACCAGTTTGCTTATCAGTAAAATAAAGAAATCTTAGTACCTAGGTTCATAGGGTGGTTGACAGAATTAAATAAGCACGTAAAACAGAGTCTGGCAAAGGACATGTCAGCTGCTGTTACGTCACCCTTTCAAGATACGTACTGCACTAGCTCTTATGCAGTCAGATCTGTTCCCAGATATCTGATCAACATCTTGTAAATTCACTGAAAACAGCTAAAGAAACCCCTGTAACCCATACCATTTCCCTGCAGACCTGGAGGCATAGCTCAGAGAGAAGTACCCTCTTTATACACTGTTTCAGTAATTATTAAGCAAATATTTTCTGACTATGCAGTGATTTTCACCTCTTCAAATGTTGCTAGCTTTAGAAACCAAATTTAAGTTTCCTTTTTTTAGTTAGATCAAGGTAAAATATTAATGACTTAGATATTTCAGAAAGGAAATGAAGCAAGGTCCCACCAAAATGGATTAGAGACAAAAAAGAACTCTGGCTGGCTGGCTTCCCCTCTCTCTCCTTCCATCCATCCTGCTTCCTTCCTTTTTCTTTTTCTTTTTTTGCTCTCTCTGTGCTCTCTGTGGCTCTTCTTTCCGGCTATAATGAATCATAGGTTCTTATTGTTTTATGTTATGGGAAAACACAATGGAGTCATTCACAAACAAAATTAAGTTATGCGGAACAAAACACGCAACCAAAGCGCACCAGAGAGACAGGACTTGAGAGGAGAACTTACCCCACGCTTTAGACTCCTGAAGCAGTGGATTTTGGGTTTGGAGGTCATGAACTCGTTGAAGCGATGGGAGAGGGGTTCCTTTTGCTGCTTGGGAGACTGGGGGCCGTTGGGAACAGCAGAGGGTGAGGCAGAGGCAGGGGGAGGTGGGGGAGGCTGATGGGGGGATGTTAAAAGGGACATAAGCTACGTGTAAGAGATGGAGCGGTGACAGAGTAAAAAATCAGAAACAAGAAGATAAGACACAAAACAAAAATAAGCATCAAATAATATTTGAAATCCAAAGCAAGTCAAACACAAACAATTAAAAATTTAGGCCATGGTCCAAAGGAAAACATGGAAGGACATGTTAAATGGAGAATATGGTGAAAGTGGGAGTTTTAGTAAGTAAAGCAACAGAAGAAGAGCAAGAAATATCTGACAAGAAGCTCATGCAGACTTTGACATGCAAACTACCGTTCTAACTAGGTACCCTAACCCAGTCTAAGCCAGAAGGGTAAATACTTCTAGGCCACCTAGACTAACACAGCTGGATGGGAGAAAATGAAAGTCCTTAAATGCTAAGGTTGTGAAAACAGCAAGACAGTCTTAAAACGAAATTTTAAATTATTCTAAGGTTAAAGCGGTTCGTGTCGCCTCGATCACCCACTTTATGCCCAGGTTAATGCTGCCATGCACCTACGTATCACACTCTAGAAAGAAAATAAAAAATGTTCATGGATACATATGTTAACATGAGCTCAAAACCAAGTTGTTAATCCATGGAAACCATTTCGATTAGAGATGCTGATACATGGTTATAGAAATGTGGCACAACGTCCCTTCTCTCAGCCCAGGGAACCAGCAATCTAGGAGACTTAGGAGTGAAAGGCGTGATGCGAAACGGCCAGAGGTCAGTAGTCTGTTAGTGTGGGTGACACGGTGCAGGTGATAAGTGCATCTGAAATAAGACAAATGGCCATGGCCAAGGTACCACCACCGAAGAGAGATATTGCCTTAAAACAAAACAGCACACTAGCCTTCTGTTTGCATTCTGAAACTACGAGCTTAAAAATCTTCATTCCTTTAAAGACTAAAAGACAGAGTGAACATCTCCACACCTTGTAACACTCATATCACACTGGGTCCAGTCATCAGTACCTTATTTTTTTTGATGAATGGCCATAACTTTCCTTTGGATTTGCCACCAAATTTGAGCTCTGATTTGCCTTCTCCTCTGGAATTTGAAAGGCTGTTATCTGACACAGTGCGTTTCATAGGCTGAGTGTAATCCTCAAATTCAATGTCTCCTGGAGGCTCGAACCCAGACTTATAAGCTTCTACGACCAGCTGTGAATCCTGCAATGATACCCATCACACACAAATATGTTCCAATCTATGTAAATACTTTCCACACACTGAACTATGATGCCCTCACACAGATGACATTCTAAGGAAGTTATACTGAGTAACAAATTTTTTTCTAGTAATATTTTTATCATTTGAAAGAATAACTTGTAAAGCTATACATGTAGTTGAGATTTCAAGATAATTTTAATAACTACTTTTCTATATTTAGAGAAATGAATATTAAGAACAACTTTGCCAAAAAGCAGAAAAATTGGGTCATTTATTATGCAATTCCCTTGAAAAATTGTTGTTGCTTAGTTACTAAGTTATGTCTGACTCTTTGCAACCCCATGGACTGCAGCCCTCCAGGCTCCTCTGTCCATGGGATTTTCTAGGCAAGAGTACTGGAGTGGGTTGCCATTTCCTTCTCCAAGGGATCTTCCTGATGCAGGGGTCGAACCTGCATTTCCTGCTTGGCAGGCAGATTCTTTACCACTGAGACACCTAGGAAGCCCTTCCCTTGAAAAATGCAATAATATATAAACTGATTCTCATCAGAAGGTCTTAAAGCAATTTGGCATACACAAAGTCAAGGCAAAAAAAGATGCTCCCTCCAATTTCTTTGGTTCACTGTGGTTCAAAAATTTATCGAATATTTTCCTTTATATATATATTTGTTCACTAGAATGTAAGCTCCCTTCTGTTTTTCCTCCACTGCATCCCTCGCACCTGGATGATGCCTGATGATAATGACAGAATAATTATTAGCTGAATAAATGAGGGAACTGACTGCCTACTCTGTGGTGTCCCCCTGCTAGGAACTTTGAGTTCAGAGTCTTTTCGGGGTCAGGTGATGAAGACCAATGGGTAAGGAAATGACAACCATCGTGTCCAAGATAGATAGATGTACAGTTAAAGTATTACAAAAGCACCTGTGACTTGTAATAAAATTCTAACTCAATGATATCTGATTAAAAAAGAAAAATCTATTAGAGAAGACAATTTGGAAAGATCTCAACTTTCTACCATGAGCCCACATTTTAATTTGTTGTAGCTATTTTAGCTAACATGGAATTTGTAGGTGTGCCATAGATGTCAGTTGTCTTGTAAGAGCCAATCATCCTTCCTTCTGAGTAATAAGAACCCTGATTTTAAGCTGAGCACACGGCCACCCAGCAAAAAAGCTTCACTCTCCAGCCTTCTGTACAGCAGGAAGTGGCCCCAGGACTAAGTTTTGACTTCTGAGATCTCTGAGATGTAGGCAGAAGCACAGTGAGCAATTTTAGAAAGCTTCTTTAAATAGATAGTGTGGACTCTTCTCTATATAATGCTTTATGGAATTTGGATGTGATGGCTGGAGCTATGGAAGCCATGTTGAGTTTGAAAGTCATATCATCAAAAGTTGTGAACTAGGAGAAGCCTGAATTCCTGAGGATTTGCAGATCATTTGCCCACACCGCGGTTGGACGCTCTGCCTGGCAGACATCTTCATGTGGGAGGAAAAACAAACTCTTAAGACACTCTCTTGTCATTGTTACATGAACCTAAACCTACCCTCTCAGGCTTCTCTGGTGGCTCAGCAGTAAAGAATCTACCTGCCAAGCAGGAGACGTGGTTCAGTCCCTGGGTCAGGAAGATCCCCTGGAGAAGGAAATGGCAACCCACTCCAGTATTCTTGCCTGAGAAATCTCAAGGACAGAGGAACCTGGGGGGCTACAGTCCTTGGGGATGCAAAAGAGTCAAACACGACTTAGTGACTAAACAGTGACAACAAAACTTAGTAACATCCACAGTCCCAAATGCGCCAGGGACCACACTAAATCCAAAACACGGAGGGCTGAATTTAAAAAACTCTGTAAAGGTATTGCCATTGTTGAAAAGTACTTGTGACCACTGAAAGCAACTACTCTCAGATGACTGAATATGGTCACTGTGGGAAGGGACAGGGAAATAATGGAACCACAGTTATACATTAAGTCCAAACTACAGTACTTACATTTTTCGGATCAATTGACTCGGCTGCCTTTACGATTCCATCCAAGCATTTCCCAATGATGGGAATCACCTGCCGGTCCAGCTCTGCGTATGTCTTCACTGATTCTCCAATTCTCACTATCCTCCTCTCCTCCATCTCTTGTATTTTCTGCAACATTAGAGTTTGCATAAAATTAGTTTGGTTTACTACTATTTAAAGAAGTTGTTTTTTGGCAGCATTGTTACCTCTAAAAAATTCTCTAGGAGGGAAATAGGCCTACAAAAAGGTTCGAGTTAGGGACTTCCCTGGCGGTCCAGTGGTTAAAACTCTGCCCTTCCACTACTGTGGGCAGGAGTTTGATCCCTGGTCAGGGAACTAAGATTCCTTCATGACGCTCGAGGTGGCCAAAAACAAATAAAAAAAGGTTAGAGTTAAAGCAACCATAAATTTCTTGTGCTTCTACTTTAGCCAGCTGGACACATACTTTACTAATTGTGAGGCTGTCTAAATGTACACTTTACACAATTCCATTCCAATTTCAGTAAGAACCTGAAATGCAGGTAGTTTTACTATTAATACCATTTGGTTCAGTTCAGTTCAGTTAATGGATTTCAAATATTTCCTCCATCTTTGAGCCACTGTTTCATCCTTTACCAAAAGCATGGCATCCAGGTTAACTGCCTTGACCCAACACAGGCTGAGATTAACTAGTGTACCTTCCTTCTACAAGTTGGGTGTTTTTTTTTGTTTTTGTTTTATTTCTTTTTAATTGAGGATAATTGCTTTACAATATTGTGCTGATTTCTGCCATACAACAATGTGAATCAGCCATAAGTATACATTTGTCTCCTCCTTCTTGAACCTCCCTCCCAACCCCCCCACCATCCTTCCAGGTTGCCATAGACTGCCTCGTTGAGCTCCCTGCGTCATACAGCAAATTCCCACTTCCTATCTGTTTTACATATGGTAATGTATATGCCTCATTGCTACCCTCTCAATTTGTCTCACCCTCTCCTTCGCAAGCTGGAAGTTCTTGTTTGCTGTGTAGACACCAGGGTACACATTTTTGTTATTTTTTCTACAGTGGAACTTGAAGTTGTAAAAAATTCCCATAGTGGGAGAACAGCATCATGTATCCTCTCTCACACTATTCTTGACAACTTAGAGTAGCCCAAAGAAAAACAGTCCAAAGGAAAGACAACAGGACTATCAAAACAACAGTGAGCTATCACTTCACACCTGTCAAAACGGCTATCAGGAAAAGTCTACAAAAACAAATGTTGCTGAGGATACAGAGAAAAGAGAACCCTTGTACACTGATGGTGGGAATGCAAATTGGTGTAGCCCTTTGAAAGCAGTATGCAGGTTCCTCAAAAAATAAAAATAGAGCTACCATATGATCTACTCCTGGGTATATATCCAGAAAAAAAAAAAAACATTAATTCCAACAGACACACGCACCCCAATGTTGACAGTCATCTGCTCAAATCCTACAACTGTCTTCATGTTGCTCTGACTCCTAAAGGTTAGTTTGGCACTTTTGTAAGCACAGTGGTCCTTTTAGCAAAAAGAGTGTTAATGTAAGAATCACAGTTCTAAGTCTGACCAAGAATGGTTGCAGGGTCAAACTAAGGAAACTTACAAAGTCTATGGATTAATCTTGAAATTCATGTTACGTTTCATCTTAATGTCAGTATGTGCTTAATCTGAAATTTTTTTTAAAGTGATTTGAGTTAGAGGAAATTTAGAATGCTATAAATACTTGGAAATCATGATTCCAAGTAACGTGTTTCTAAACCAAGCAAATCTGAGAGAGCTGAACCACTTACCTGAAAGATATTGGGAACGTGAGTGTGGTAATATTCATGCTGCTCGTGGTTGAATTTCTGTAGAATTGATGAGTAATCTGTTTTGCTGTCCTCTGCCATTTGATGACGCGTTTGAGCTTGCTGTCGTGCCTTAAGGCAAAAAATGAGAACTTCCCATGTTTATACATAATATATAAAAGCTTAGGATTGCAAACTGGAGGGACTGGGGGTAGGGGGTGTCACATTTTCCTCAAACATATTCTATTTACCAGGTGCTGGTTTTTTTTGAAAATTGTTTAAACAACCCAATCCAAAATAGGGCAGAAGACTTGAAGACACATTTCTCCAAAGAAGACCCACAGATGGCCAATAGGCACATGAAAAGATGCTCGATATCACAAACTATTAGAGAAATGCAAATCAAAACAACAGTGAACTATCGCCTTGCACCTGTCAAAATGGCTATTAGGAAAAGTTTACAAATAACAAATGTTGGTGAGGATGTAGAGAAAAGGGAACCCTTGTACACTGTGAATTGGTACAGCCCCTATGGAAAACAATATGCAGGTTCCTCAAAAAAATAAAAACAGAACTACCATATGATCCAGCAAGTCCACTCCTGAGTGTACATCCAGAAAAATAGATACGTGCACCCCCGTGTTCATAGTGGCACTATTTACAACAGTCAAGTCAGAGAAGCAACTCAAGCGCCCACCAACAGATGAATGGATTAGGAAGATACGATATACATACACAACGGAATATTGTGTGTTAGTCGCTCAGTCGTGTCCAACTCTTTGCCACCCCATGGACTGTGACTCGCCAGGCTCCTTGTCCATGGGATTCTCCAGCCTAGAATACTGGAGTGGGTGGCCATTTCCTTCTCCAGGGGATCTTCCCGACCCAGGGATCAAAACCGGGTCTCCTACATTGCAGGCGGATTCTTTACCATCTGAGCTATGTCTTGGAATATTACTCAGCCATAAAAAAGAAGGAAACACTTCCATGTGTGCTAGCATGAATGGACCTAGGGACTATTCTGCTTAGTGAAATAAGTCAGATAGAGAAAGACAAATACTGTAGCAGATCACTTACAGGTGGAATCTAAGAAAAAAATATTACAAATGATTCTCAGACTCACAGATATAGAAAACAAACTTGTGATTATCAAAAGGGAGAGGGACAAATTATGGGTATGAGATTAACAATTCAAACTACTATATTTATAATAGACAAGCAACAAGGATATACCTTATAGCACAGGGGAATATAGCCAACACCTGAAACTAACATAATATTATAAAACAACTTCTGTTGCTGTTCATTCAATAAGTCGTGTCCGATTCTTTGCAACCCCATGGACTGCAGCATGCTACGGTCCTCTGTCCTTCGTTATCTCCTGGAGTTTGCTCAAATTCATTTCTGTTGAGTGGGTGATGCTATCTATCCAACTCATCAACTACACTTCGATTTTCACAAACCCCACCATTATTGCCTTAACACGGCACTACTTTCTAGTTTGAAATGTACCAACATTCTTTATTGTCTACACTTGGCCCAATTCACATATTTATTACCAAGATTTAGGTTCCCTCATGGGAACCTCTGATCCTATTTTTTATTTTTTGAGTCAGGGACAGGGGATCCATAATATTTTTTATCCAATTATCAAAAGAGTTCATGAATTAAAAAGGCATGTGAACCACTAATCTATAGGGGTCTTTCTAAAACCCTCCACTATGGTTTTTTTCAGAACATATTTTAAAGCAGCACTAAGTATGGAGTCCTCTCTGAGCCTTGTGTGTGTGTGTGTGTGTGTGTGTGTGTGTCTTTCAGTTGCTCAGTTGTGTCTGACTCTTCGTGACCCCATGGACTATAGCACACCAGGCTTCCCTGTCCTTCACTATCTCCTGGAGTTTGCTCAAACTAATGTCCATGGAGTCAGTGATGTCATCCAACTATTTCATCCTCTGTCGCCCCCTTCTCTCCTGCCTTCAACCTTTCCCAGTATCAGGGTCTTTTCCAATGTTTTATTGCATTGCTTTTCTCCTAAATAATAATAGAACTCCTAAATTTGTTTCTCTCTTTTAATTCATAGTTTGGTTAATTACACACAAACAACAAAGAGGCTATTACCGACAAGCCGTGTAATCGATTTGAAAGTTCAAACAAGAATGTCTGAAAAGCCTAAAGTCCTCCACAAATACCAATGATTGTTATGCTGGTATTAGCTCCTCAGATTCCTTGGAGGAGCCTTGATAAATATAATCTCATGAATCTCTAAGACGATCTGAGGTCCATGCAGGGCAAGAACTGCCTCCTGCCAGGTGAAGAGATGGCTTGGCTTGTGTGCTTGGCAAACTTACCACACCAAGCCAAGAACACAACAGGAGAAGGGCCTTGTTCCAACACAACCAAGGCAACTCTTGTCTGCTTGTTTTGCTTTGTTTTACTGAAACTATTTTTTTTTTTTTTAAGATAAAAACAGAGAACCATTCAAATGCCAACACGAAGAAAAAAGGTTGGAGTTGTCTGTCTGTCCTACCCTCTGTCTGGTCGCTGGTTCCAGGTCGGTTTCTTTGCATCTCAAAGTCCTTTATTGGTTTCCTGCCTCTGTGACTTGAAGGCTTAACCTGATTTCACTTCCGTGACACGCTTCGCTCATCTGTGTATCTGTGAAGCCACGGGGGTCATTCAGACCTGCTTCCTTCATTCCCTTCTCTGTTTCTCGGTAAACATTTCCCTAGTGCAGGTATCAATATTAACATTTCCAAACTGATTTCCTTATTACCTGAGATTTCTTAGTTTCTTAAGACCTTTAGGTACTTAAAACCCAATTTACCAACGTCTCATCTCCCCTCCGTTATTAGTCCAGCTGCCACGTTCTTCCTCTTTGTCGGCGGCCTCTTAACGCCCTTCCTGACCATATGCTTCGGCTTCCGCTTTACTGTGCTCCCCAGCACATGTATTAGCCAGTCCCCAGCTACCCTGTAAAACCCATGCCCTTCCAATACACAGTAACCCCCCTCCGTTTAAACAGTAGCCTTCCCACCTACGTGCACTCCATCTGTTTCCGTGATGCAACCAACTCAAAAACCCTTTTAACTCTTGCAGTTACCTAGAGTTTTATCATGTCTCACTCTGCTAGGACTATGGAAAAAAAGCGACAATGACAACCCACCACCAAGGAAATTCCCAGGTAGACCCCCACCTCCGTCCCCCCCCACCCAGCCATTTCTAAAAAACTCACTACTTCATTCACAAACCTTCTTCAGAAAAAAGTCAGAAAATCCCCAGGGCAGGCAGGTTCCTTCATCTCTTTTATAAATGAAGAGTACCAAGGTGGAGCATCTCCTGATTTATTTTGGAGAAATGATCCAACTTGGTGAACACTGAATATAGCTTAGTTCTGAAACAAGGATCAGAATGTCATCACTAAATATGCACGTATGTGTGCGTGTACACACACACACACACAGCCCACATAAGCAGATCAATGCTTCCTGACAATCTGTCCATCATAACGACTGTGGAATATTTCACTCATGAGAACAGGAGGCGAGCCTGCTGGAGGTGCCCCAGGTCCACCTGATGGGAAGGGCCTGTTACCCTCCTTCCTCTGAACTCCCCAGAATCTCTAATGTTTTTGCTTTGTCTAGATAATTACTTTCTGTTGTTGTTTAGTCACTAATTCGTGTCTGACTCTCTTGCTACTCCATGGACTACAGCCCACCAGGCTCCTCTGTTCACGGGATTTCCCAGGCAAGAGCACTGGAGTGGATTGCCATTTCATTTCCTTCTCCAGGGGATCTTCCCGACCCAGGGACTGAACTCAGATCTCCTGCATTGGCAGGCGGATTCTTTACCAGTGAGTCACCAGGGGAGCCCAAAATTGCTTTAATAAGCCTATCAACTCATTGTTTCGCAATGCCCCATACGCTGTAATCCCTAAATACAGCTTGGTGACTGCTACACGTAAGCTACGGAAGAAACTGAGATAAAGAAGAGCATGGATAAAGTCCAGCCTGGAAAGTGAGAGCACGGAAGAAAACAGACTCCAGAGGGAAGGAACTGGTCTACCCTTTGTGAAAGAAGCATTACGTCTTGGGCAGTTTTCTGAAAAGAAAAATCTTGGCCTTCAGGATGCAAAAGCCTTCGTATATCTACAGTCTGTCTCTGAGTCACTAAAAAGATAAAGCAACACTTAGAAGCAGCAAAACATCGTCGCATATCACGTTCTGCAAGACCATAGACGGAACACAGGGCTGTCTTAACGCTCATCCCAGGACCCAGCTGCTTTGAATTAATACCCACTGTTGAACTCCAGGCCCAGGAATGTGCCACTGTTCTGACTAAGATTTACTATGGAAATCTATTTTTGTTTCATAAGCTGTGATGTTTACTTTGCACTGGAACTTCAAGAGTCTCTCTCAAACAACAGGGCTGAGTCAGTTACTCATTATTACAAATATGCTTTTAAAAGTAAAGTATTTTCGAAAACTTATTTGGAGAAACTGCTAAATAACTAGATATTTTCGAGAGTGCATCTCCTCATGCCTAAGGCTGCGTGAAGATTAGAAGCATCACCATTTCCCAGCTCTTTGTAAGTCTGTCTAAAAATAGCAACTGTTATCTTAAAGAGGTACAGTATTTCCATCCTCAGTAAGACCATCAGCTATTTCTTTTCATTCAAGTTCCCATTCTAAGAATAAAAGATAAAGCATCTTGTGGCAACATTACTGTGGGGCAGAGAGAAGTTCAGAGGATTTTTTTTTTTTTTAACGAGTCAGAGTTACAGAATTTAGAGATAATATTCTAAAAAAGTCCAGAATGACCACAATTGCCTGAGGCCATAAGTCACAGAGATCTTTAAATAAGCGCTACACCACTTTCACCGTCAGTCAGAAAGACTGAGCTTGAACTGTGGAATTTCTTTAACAAATCCTTGGGAATCTCCCCAAATAAATCCAAATTGGCCTAAGTATGTATCACTTAAGTGTGACTTCACTGCTTGGTAATTCTTAACATTGTTTTATCGACATCTGCTTCAAAGGTCAGAGTTACAGTTTCTAAATAAAGGAAACAATATTTTAGAAACCAAGCTGCAGCCCAATGCTTCTAAATCCTAATGGGTTTAAAGACAAAAATACTATAATCCATTTAGTTAGTTAAATTTAGATGATCAACATGGCCAAAATGTGCAGCTACTTCCTGTTCAATTCATTAAGAAAAGAATACTGCTGGCTGAGTCTCAGTCGTCATAAACAGAGAAAATGAGCCGTACTAAGGGATGTGTTTACTTTCATATGGGGAACGTCGTAGATTTTCTTACTATGTTATACCCTCACATATTTTACCAGGACTTCTTATGGCTTTTGACCTTTTAACGAAATGAATAAATACAGACTGGTTCTATTCATATACATCAGCTCAGTTCAGTCACTCAGTCGTGTCCGACTCTTTGCCACCCCGTGGACTGCAGCACGCCAGGCTTCCCTGTCCATCACCAACTCCCAGAGTTTACTCAAACTCATGTCCATTGAGTCGGTGATGCCATCCAACATCTCATCCTCTGTCGTCCCCTTCTCCTCCCGCCTTCAATCTTTCCCAGCATCAGGGTCTTTTCCAATGAGTCAGCTCTTCACATCAGGTGGCCAAAGTATTGGAGTTTCAGCTTCAGCATCAGTCCTTCCAATGAATGTTCAGGGTTGATTTCTTTTAGGATCGACAAGTCTGATCCCTATACCCTAACTCATATACATAATGAAGCGTAACACGGCTTCTCTTGTTGTGGCTCGAGGACTCCAGAGCATGCCCCTTCAGGAGCTGTGGAATGAGGGATCTTGAGCTTTCCAGGTGGCGCTAGTGGTAAACAACCCGCCTGCCAATGTAGGAGATGCAGGTTCGATCCCTGGATTGGGAATTTCCCGTGGAGAAGGGCATCGCAACCCACTCCAGTATCCATGCCTGGAGAATCCCATGGAGACGGGCAGCCTGGCAGGCTATGGCCTGTAGGGTCACAAAGAGTTGGACATGACCGAAGCAACTGAGCATGCATGTGTGGGGGATCTTAGTTCCCAGACCAGGGATCAAACCTGTGTCCCCTGCAGTGGCAGGCAGATTCATAACCGCTGGACCATCAGGGAAGTCTCATGAGATATATTAATTTTTTGAACATGTCCTCAGACTTCTCAGAATTGTATCCATTGCTGTTCCTTAAATGACAAACTATTCATTGCAGAAGAACTCAGAGCTTTGAAAAGTCATTTTTTCCCTTGGGTTGGAGTATGTAATATAAGAACTTAGAAAGGCCCTCCTCGATTACCAAAAATTGGGGGAACACAATGTAGAGGGTTTCATCAGTCGTAGTTCCAACAGCAGTAAGTATCTTCTGGAGAAGTTGGACTTCCAATATTTTATTTCATCATCATCATGTTGTTGTTCAGTCGCTCAGTCGTGTCCATCTCTTCGAGACCCCATGGACGGCAGCACACCAGGCTCCTCTGTGCTCCACTATCTCCCGGAGTTTGCTCCAATTCATGTCCACTGAGGCAGTGACGCTATCTAACCATCTCAGCCTCTGCCACTCTCTTCTTTTGCCTTCAATCTTTCCCAGCATCAGGGTCTTTTCCAGTGAGTTGTCTCTTTTCATCAGGTGGCCAAATTATTGGAGCTTCAGTTTCAGCATCAGTCCTTCCAGTGAATATTCGGGGTTGACTTCCATTAGGATCAACACATTTGATCTCGTTGCAGTTCAAGGAACTCTCAGCATGATGAGAAACCAATTGTATTTTAGGCCAGGAAGAAAGGGGAGGCTAAATCAAGATTGTATTCTGAATTTACTATTCTGCACCACAGCTAAGGCTGCCCATATTTATTATTCAATAGCCAGCAACTTGTAGCAGCTCCACTTAGGGGGCAGATGGCCTAACCATCAGCCCCGGAAACCAGCATACAGCATTCCAAAAGGGCACACAGCCTGGCCTGGAGGCACAGCAAGAATGCGGCAACTACCTGAGCTGCTGACTTCATGTCATAGATAAAATTAAACACACCAGTTTTATAATCTGGGTTATGTGACTTCTCTCCATCTTCATCAGTTCTTTTTTTTTCACCTGATTACAAAAATATGCTTGTGGTAACTAATTCAAATTTATAAAATTGTACGGTGTAGAAAGTAAAAGTCCCTGCACGTCCCATTTTCTGATAATCACTGGTAACACTGACAACAGGACCTCAGGTGACATGGAGAGGAGGTAGAGCAGCCTCGGGAACTTTCTGGTGAAAGTTCCAAGAACACAGCAGCAAGGGCATCACTAAATGAATGATACCACCACGCTATAAGGATCGCTAGTCAACAGCTGGCAAAGTTGGTGTGTCTCAGAGTCACCAGCAGCTCCGGCGACTGGAGCACCTTGCCTTTGGGATGTGGCCAGGTTAATGGGAAGAAATGCACACGTTTTCATGGCATACAAGGATATTATAACCTGTTTTTTAGGTTGGTTTGTTTGGCTGTGCTGGGTCTTCACAGCTGTGCGGACTTTTTTCTAGTTGCAGCGAGCAGGGGCTACTCTTCGTTGCCGTGTGCAGGCTTCTCACTGCTGTGGCTTCTCCTGTTGCGGAGCACGGGCTTTAGGGCACGTGGACTCAGTAGTTGGGGCTCAGCTGCTCTGTGGCATGTGGGGTCTTCCCAGACCAGGGGTAGAATCCACGTCTCCTGCGTTGGCAGGTGGATTCTTTACCACTGAGCCACCAGGGAAGCCCTAAGTATTTTATTTTTTAAATTTACTAATTTTGCTGTGCCACCCGGCATCTTAGTGCCCTGACCAGGGATCAAACCCAACCCCCCTATGATGGAAGCACAGAGTCTTAACCACTGGACCATCAGGGAAGTTCCAATAGGTATTTCTGAGATCAGAAAAATAGCACTCTTTTAAGAATCACTGAAACCTCTAACTGCTAGACTGAATTTCTCTAACATTAGTTAATGATTAGAAGCAAAACTGATTTCACCCTAGTCTTTGACTTAGCAATTCTACTTCTGGGAATTTGTCCTAATGAAATAATCTTCAATGTTCATAAAGAAATCCACTAACCCTAATAATTTGAGACAAATGTCCAGTAATGTAACTGATTAATTGTATGTCATACTATTGCATAGCACCTTGCTTATTTAGCCTATTGTATATACATCATGCGAAATGCCAGGCTGGGAGAAGTATAAGCTGGAATCAAGATTGCCAGGAGAATTGCCAATAACCTCAGGTATGCAGATGACACCACCCTCACGGCAGAAAGCAAAGAGGAACTAAAGAGCCTCTTGATGAAGGTTAAAGAGGAGAGTGAAAAAGCTGGCTCAAAACTCAACATTCAAAAAATGAAGGTCGTGGCATCCAGTCCCATCATTTCATGGCAAATAGATGGGGAAATAATGGAAACAGTAACAGACTTAATTTTCTTGGGCTCCAGAATCACTGCAGATGGTGACTGCAGCCATGAAATTAAAAGACGCTTGCTCCTTGGTAGAAAAGATATGACAAACCTAGGCAGCATATTAAAAAGCAGAGACATTACTTTGCCAACAAAGGTCTGTATAGTCAAAGCTGTGGTGTTTCCAGTAGTCAAGTACGGATGTGAGAGTTGGACCATAAAGAAAGCTGAGCACCGAAGAATTGATGCTTTTGAATTGTGGTGCTAGGGAACACTCTTGAGAGTCCCTTGGACTGCAAGGAGATCCAACCAGTCAATCCTGAATATTCACTGGAAGGACTGATGCTGAAGCTGAAGCTCCAATATTTTGGCCACCTGCTGCAAAGTGGCGACTTATTGGAAAAGACCCTGATGCTGGGAAACATTGAAGGCAGGAAGAAAAGGGGGTGACAGAGGATGAGATGGTTGGATGCATCACGGACACAATGAACCTGAGTTTGAGCAAGCTCCAGGAGATGGTGAAGGACAGGGAAGCCTGGCATGCTGCAATCCACGAGGTTGCAAAGAATCAGACACGACTGAGCAGCTGAAAATCAAGAAAATTGTGTGGCTTGGAAGAAAAAATAATTTGAAAGAGTATTGAATAAGGGAAAGTGAAAGCTCTATGTGATTTAATTTAAGTTTCCAAAGCAATATTTACAACATACCCTCATTATTATTAAAAAAAACCCATCACTAATGATCACTTTCGAAAGTGATGAAGTTATAGTTTAGTTTGCTAAAAAGCTTAGTGAAAGAGACAAATTCTATGCAGAATTCCAGAAACAGTGAAAGACTGAAGCAGTAAGGCTTGTCTTTGAGGTACACACACACACACACACACACACACACACACACACTCTGCCCTGAGACGTATAGTAGGAGGGGCATTAACAAAGGAAGAGAAGGAGCTCTCTGTCTGGAGTAATGTTATTGTATGATAGATGGCATTGTTTCAATTTCCCAGCAAACTCTTGCATCTAGAATACATTTTCAGTTCAAGACTAAGAATGCATTTAAAAATTCCTATTCAGACAGAGTGCTGTGAGTTTTTGTTGGAGGCTTCCAGACCAGGGAGTTGCCAAAACAATGAGCCTGTCTTTGATAAATTATAAGGCCAGCTAAAATACAGAACAGAGAAAAACTTCAAAATAAGTTAACCAAAGAAATATGCCTGAAGTATTCCAGCAATTTCCTGATTTTTTTTTTTTTAAACAGGCTTACAACTTCTAGCCCCGGTATTGTAGGTTACTTTGGTACCCGGTCACTGAAATAGAAGCGAGAGAATACGGAAAGATAGCAAATGAGACCAGCATCTCAATCTCTCATGGGCCATTCACTTGCTAAACAGTTTTTAAGAAAAGCCTTCTGTTTCCCTACGCCCCAGTTGCCTTATTTAAAAAGTAGAATTAGAAGGTGAGCTACAGTTTCTGCTGGAAGAGAAGCCACTGCTGATATAACTTGTCTTGATGCTGGCATACCTCCAAGGTAAGCTGGAGAAAACAAACGTGGCATGAGCTCAGAGATCTTGGTCAAATATAAAGCATGGTCTCCAAGACTTGGTCCCTCCTCCCTCCTGGTTTCTAACACATTATATTTGGCAAGGGTCTTGAGTTTTTAGTTACAGTAGATTGACATTAATTATCTCTTTCTCTTCCCTTTTCCCTGTTAATGAACAACATCACCCCCAAATATGACACTTGTGAGGTTCCATATATGCACAGCTAATGAGAACAGCTGAGATTCTGGAAAGTTAATGACTTAACTGTATGATGATAAACAGTGATCACTGTTCTCTGTGGCTGTGGCGTTATTGTGAAGAACAAATATACTGAAAGCACTATGGAATGCAGCTCTACAAAAGATACATTCCGTAGAAGAGTGAAAAAAATTAATCATGTTATATACCCCAGGGAGAGAAATGAAATACCATGGAATCTGAGATACACACACACACTGAAATATTACTTAGCCATTAAAAACAATGAAATAATGCCATTTGTAGCAACATGGATGGACCCAGAGATAATCACAGTAAGTGGAGGCAGAGAAAGACAAATACCATGTGATATAACTTACACGTGGAATATTTTTAAAAATGATACAAATGAACTTATCTACAAAGCAAAAATAGACTCGCAAATATAGTAAACAAACTTATGGTTACCAAAGGGAAAATGTGAGGGGGATAAATTAGGAATTTGGGGTTAACAGATACACACCACTATATATAAAATAAACAATGATGACTATATAGCACAGGGAACTATATTCACTACCTTGTAATAGCTTGTAATGGAATAGAATCTGGAAAAGTACATATATACACGTATATGTGGGCTTTCCTGGTAGCTCAGCTGGCAAAGAATCTGCCTGCAATGCAGGAGACTCCAGTTCGATTCCTGGGTCAGGAAGATCAGCTAGAGAAGGGATAAACTACTCACGCCAGTATTCTTGGGCTTCCCTGGTGGCTCAGCTGGTAAAGAATCTGCCTGCAATGTGAGAGATGTGGGTTTGATCCCTGGGTTGGGATTATCCCCTGGAGAAGGAAACAGCTAGCCACTCTAGTACTCTGGATTGGAGAATCCCATGGACTGTATAGTTCGTGGGGTTGCAAAGAGTTGGACATGACTAAGCAACTTTCACTTTCACACACACACATACATATATGTGTGTGTGTATGTGTATATATATATATATATATACACACACACACACACATATGTATCACTGAATCACTTTGCTGTGTACATGAAACATTATTAAAAAACTATACTTCAATTAAAAAGAAAAAAGAAATCTGAGGTGTTTGGTGAGCAGCTGTTCATCCTCAGTACCCAAGTCACAATAGATATTTCCTCTAGGATTCCCAGAGGAAAAAGTCCATCCCTGCTGAAGATATGTTCATACAAAAAAAAATAATAATATTAACAATCATAAAAGCACAAGGAAATAAACCACCGTGAGAGCGGACACAATAGGGAGAAAAACTAGCACCATAAAAACTTGAGCTAAGGGACTTCCCTGCTGGCCCATGGTTAAGACTGCACTTCCAGTGTAGGGGCCCAGGATGATCCCTGGTTAGGGAACTAAGATCCCACATGCTGAGTGGTGCAGTCAAATAAATAAAGTTATTGTTTTTAAAATAATCTTGAGCTAAAAGAACAGTTTAAAGAAAATACAAGAGAAGAACATTTTAAAATGATTAAAGAAATAAAAGAATCAAAATAAATCATAAGAAAACGAAAGACACAGAATAAAAAGTTTCATACACATCTGAGTCCCAGAATTGACAATTATAGAAATGAAAAGACAGGTATATTTGCAGAGGTAACACCTGAGAATTTTCCTACATAGATGAAAGAAACAAATCCCCAGTGAATCCCAAGTAGAGTAAATGAGAACCAAAAAGCTCTGTATTTTGAAATAACACAGAAATGTCAAAACACCAAAAGAACACCAAAAGCAAAGATAAGGTCTTAACAGATAGTGTGGACAGTCAAATACCCACAAAAGGAATGTTACTAAGTAGTTAGTCAACTTCCCAAGAGGAACAATCAAGGATAAAAGACAATGGAATGAGGTTTTCAAAATGTTTAGAGAAAACCATTGTCAGCTTAGAATTCTATACCTAACTAAACCATCACATTAGAGTGAGGACACAATAAAAACATTTCAGACAAATAAACAACTTATGATTCACAAGTGAAAAGAAAGTGTTAGTTGTAGTCACTCAGTCATGTTCTACTCTTTGTGACCCCATGGACTGTAGCCCATCAGGCCCCTCTGTCCATGGAATTCTCCAGGCAAGAATACTGGAGTGGGTTGCCATGCTCTTCTCCAGGGGATCTTCCCATCCCAGGGATCGAACCTGGGTCTCCTGCATTGCAGACAGATTCTTTACCATTTGAGCCACCAAGCCCACATACCCTTATGAAAAAAAATAAAAACAACATCACTTAGGAAGGAGGAAATTTAACTTAAAACATGTAAAATTTAAAATAGTTTTTAAAATTTTTAATATAAATTTAAAATGTTCCCTGAGAAGGGAATAATATGCAAGAAGGAACAACACTAAGCCTGCCTAAGCACATGTCTATGGCTGTGTGGATAGATGGCGAAGACATGGCTTCCCCCTCTAGATCATCCCTGGGGCCCAGTTTTCCTTACTGGACCCCTTGTACACACTGAGGCTTCACGTCAATTACTATTTATCATGTATTCCCAACCCACTATCCCTGGCCGAGTTCTGTAGACAAGAGCAGTGGTTAAGAACAAAGAGCTCATTTACTATACAATCCAGGAGTGAAATCACATGGTACACTGGCAGGAACACTGAATTCAAAAAGAATTCATCGAAATATGCTTCAGTCTCAGCTCTCCCATATCCAGCAGGGCCACTTGAGGTTAATGGCAATTTAACATTGATAGCCTTACCTTTTTTTTTATCTGTAGAGGGATAAAAGAATTATGGTAAGGACTGAAATCCTTTAAGAAAAAAATAAACCATGTTCTCAGTGTAAATTTTTTGAGAAGTTGGTTCAATAGCATTTTACACGGATCACATTCATTCTCCCATTTTACTCTTGATATCCTTCACAATCGGTTCTCACATCATCTCTCCAGGAGACCCTACTCAGCCCCCTGTTCTGTAATACCATCAGCATGCTACCCTCAGTGCCTGGGATGAAATTCTTTTCATCTCAGAGGCTCCCTCTCTGCTTTATCTATTCAATTTCTACCCATCCATCATACTCAAGTCCTGATTCTTCCTTCAGCTCTATCCCAACAATCTTTAATCCATGTAGGGCTTTTCCAGATGCTGAATCTATGAGCAACTTTTGAGCTCCTAGTATTTGCTGGTCACAGGACCAGGTAATTCCACGTATGATGTACCTCATTATTTTTTAAATTATTTGGCTGCACCAGGTCTTAGCTGAGGCACATGGGTCTTTTAGTTGTGGCATGCAGAATCTTTATTTTTAGTGTGGCATATGAATCCTTAGTTCTGACCAGTTTTCTGACTACTGATGGAACCCGGCTGGACCCCTGCATTGGGAACGTGGAGTCTGAGCCACTGGACCGCCAGGGAAGTCCCTCAATAATTTTTTAACTACTGCTGCTCTTAATATTTTCACCATGGGCAGCTTTGCATATATAAACATTATCTTATTCTGTAACTGAGTTTTCCTGATCTCTCCATCTCTTTGTTATCTGCTAACCAAGGCCCTTATGAAAGATATTCCTTTATAACCTTACTGATGCTCTGAACTATTGGTTCAATAAATACTCTAGCAAATGCCTTGGATGTTTAAAATATACTTAATCAGGGACTTCCCTGCTGGTCCGCTGGTTAAGACCTTCTGCTTCCACGGCAGGGAGTGCAGATTCAATCCCTGGCTGGGGAACTAAGATCCTACATGCTGTGTGGCATGGCCAAAAACAACAACAAGAAGATAAAATATACTTATTGATTCACAGCAGGTTGAAGGCAGAAGAACTAAGAAGAGAAGAGTCCGAAGCAATCAGAAGAACCCCAACAAGGAAAATACAGATGACAATAGTGTCAACCAATGGATTCACATCCAAACATAGGCTCTGTTTTCCTACATCATGTACCACTGAAACCTCTCAGCCAGCCCCTGAAGTGTATAATATTATCCTTATTTTATAGAGTAGGAAACAGGCTCAGAGATGAAGTAAATTGCGTCACACCAGACCATTATCAAATGACAGAAACAAGATAAGAACCTTTATCTGTGTGGTATCAAGACACAGCTCCTGGCCAAGTTAGACCATTTACTACTAGTAAAAATTAAAGCATTTTATTAAATGACTTGCCATACAAAAGCCTTTAGAACAGTGAAGGGCATGATGGAAATGCCAAGAATTGAAGCTACACACACACACCCCCAAATAAGTAAATACCGTTTTTAGTTAAATTCATTTTATTTTATACTCATATATTCATATAATATGAGTGTTTGTATTCACTTTATGTTTTATTCAATTCATTTTTATTTTCAGATCTATGGTATGGGAATGAACTATCATCCTCATCCTATTGCTATTTTGAACATTTACTTAGAGGCTTGCTGTTAGGAGTACTAAAGCAAAGCTAAGATAGATCTTCATGTTAGCATTTTCATGTAAATCACATAATGTATACTGGAAATATTTCATTGAAGAGGTTCTTAAAGTATTCTTTTTTGGGGGGGAGGGGGGGCATGCCACACAGCATGCAGGATCTTCCCAAACCAGGAAGGGCCAGGAATCGAGCCTGTGCCCCTTGCAGTGGGAGTGCAGAATTCTTAACTGCTGGGCCACCAGGGAAGTCCTAAAAGTATTCAGTCTTTACACAAATTCACTTTGGGCAGCACCCCCATCCCCAGCATTTCTGATACTCTGAGATTTTGACATTTTTACTTTCCTATTTCTTTTTAAACATTTACCCAAACTCCATTTGCTGTGCAAAAACCACTTATTTCCAAAGCAAATAAGCAAAAATTAAGGTCAACAACATAGAGACTGTAGTAATCACTAGCAAATGGACTAAAACTGGGAGCTGAATGCAACTTTAAGAGTATCTGGTATGTGAAACATTTAACCATAGTAAATAATTTTATGTTTTGACATTCCTATCACAAATTCAATTTTTAAATATTGAGTGTAGCCTTAAAAAAAAAACTTCATCACGCTAATATTCATTTATGACATAGATCAAAGTTGTGTCCCATTTCCAAATATAAATACATGTATTCTATATTTAATAATTTGGGGGAATTTCCATTAAATTCCACTTCCCATGGGAAGCATCAAAGGAAGAAAACACATCCATTATTACTCAGGACAAATATTAAGCATCAAAACAATGGAAACCGATGTTCATTCAATACAGGCACACTGAGAAGTAAAATAAATAAAACAAACTCTACAGATATGACTGCTTACTGGACAGATGTAAACAAGAGGGTAACGAAAGTGACTTTTTTGAGCATCTTTGTTGGAACATTGATCCTCTTTTAAAGAATAGTTACAGCAACAATACCATTTTAAATTCTATACATTTTCTCTTGTTGCAAACAAAACAATTTTTAAAGTAAAAGATCAAGCTGCCGTTGCAAAATTTGTTTCCTGCATTCATGCTAACCACTTCCTCTTTTGGGGAAAAAAAAAATTGTTTTCTAAATCGTTACAGTGAACAATCCCTTCAGATAACCAGGCAGACATTTGCTATAAAGCAAATTTGGGGAAAACACTAAAGATATTCACATGTTTAATAAAGATGTCAACCTCGTAGTTACAGAGAGGGAAGAGAAAAAAATTTAATAGTACAATTCCTTATACGTACAACGACTAAAGTAGTCATCTTGCTAGAGAATGTTTCCCCAAATGGTAAAAAAATTTAACACTCTGCTCCTCAGCTGGCTTCAGTTAGAACAACTTTGCCCTGTTGGTGCTTCACAGAGCCAGCATCCCTGATTCCAACTGAGGGCAACCTCCCAAACTAGTAAATTTAATTTGCTTTATTAAGATAAGTATCAAACTGATAATCAAAGTAAACTCCTTCATTCTTGCTTAATACTGACACAGATTCTTTACTAAAACTGTATTTTTCCCTTTAAGGGATTCTATTTTGTAATATCGGAGAAGGCAATGGCACCCCACTCCAGTACTCTTGCCTGGAAAATCCCATGGACGGAGGAGCCTGGTGGGCTGCAGTCCATGGGGTCGCTAAGAGTCGGACATGACTGAGTGACTTCACTTTCACTTTTCACTTTCATGCATTGGAGAAGGAAACGGCAACCCACTCCAGTGTTCTTGCCTGGAGAATCCCAGGGATGGGGGAGCCTGGTGGGCTGCAGTCCATGGGGTCGCTAAGAGTCAGACACGACTGAGCGACTTCACTTTCACTTTTCACTCTCGTGCATTGGAGAAGGAAACGGCAACCCACTCCAGTGACACATAAAAACAGTACCTGTATATTTTATTATAATTAGAAACGTGAAGTTTTATCACCTACTTCTTAGAATTCTACCTTAATTCATAGATGACTGTCTTATTCTATAATACTTTATGATAGGGGCATCGATGAAGAATTTAAAAGCTAATAATGTTCAAAGTCAAAATATTTTTAGAAGCTGTAATATCACACAAAAATGGAATGCAAGCTCCCTAAGAAATGGAGACATTGTTCAAAAGGCTCATAGTCAGCCTTTTAATCTAATATAACTTTAAAAACATTTTCTTAAATCAGGTGATACAGGAAAACTCACGATTAGGCCAAATAAGGCAACTTCTCACATGGTCTAGAGAATTCTTCTGGTTAGTCAACACTCAGAATTGCAATGAATTTGAATTAAGAAGCCAAGTTAACCATTAGACGGCAAACAACTGCCTAGAAAATGAAGACGTTGGCAGTCAAAGAATCAGACAAGTTAAACGACACTAGACCTATACAGGAAAAGGAGAAATGGATGCTGGAGTTTAAAAATCAAACCTCGAACTCACTAACCATTTCTGCAGCTACTTGTAACCAAACGAACAGCAGTTTCTGTTAAACAATATCCTATTTTGCATTTAGAAATTATGTAAGAGCCAACAGTCACAAGGCGAGGGCGAGTTGGAGAAAGGGAATTATTCATTGCCTGACATGGATGAACTCAGTTTAATGCATGCATTTAGAAAACACTGTGCTCTCTGTTGGGAAATATTAGTGCACATTCCATTCATTTTGATAACCTTTTCCTTTTCATCCCAGCGCCACACTAGCCGGCTGCAGCGTTATCAGGAAGCAGAGATGAGGCACCGCTTCTCTTCCACGTCTGTCTAGTGTATTATTATTCCAACGCACAGGGACAGATAAAACCCGACTTTAATGTGTTTGTCACCAGAATGGCATTCAAGAAGTACTTAGGGAACACGTGGGAAAACTCACCATACAGTCCCTGAGTGTTAGGAAGAGAGTGAAAGGCGAATTCCTTAAAGTCAAGGAGGCAGTGATTCCATGATGGTGTCTGTGTCAACCCCGCACCTGGCCAGGATGTAGGCCATAGATAATGGCTGAGGGGATGAATCGATGGATGGGAACAGTTCACAGCTCAGGAATTTTGTCAACAAAGGGAGATGTTACTAATGGAACAATATAAACCAATCATCCTCCAATTAAAAAATAAATTTAAAAAATGTTAACCCTCCCCCCCTAAAAAAATACGACACAAATAAACTTATCTGTGAACAGAAACAGACTCACGGACTTAGAAAACAGACTTCCGGTTGCCAAGACGGAGGGAGAGTGAGGGAGGGATGGACCGGGAGGTTGGGCTTGGCAGATGCAAACTATTATATAGAGAATGGCTGAACGACAAGGCCCTACTGTGTGCACGGGGAGAATTACTCAGTATCCTGCGACAAAGCAGATGAAAAAGAATGCACATATATGTACAACTGAATCCTTTTGCTGTACCGTAAAAGTTAACACGTTATTCAGTTCAGTTCAGTTCAGTTCAGCCGCTCAGTCGTGTCCGACTCTTTGCGACCCCATGGACCGCAGCACGCCAGGCCTCCCTGTCCATCACCAACTCTGGGAGTTTACTCAAACTCACGTCCATCGAGTCGGTGACGCCATGCAACCATCTCATCTTCTGTCGTCTCCTTCTCCTCCCGCCCTCAGTCCTTCCCAACGTGTTATTAACCAACTATATATCCATAAAACAAATTTAAACAAGTTTTTTAAAAATGAGAATAAGACCATGAAATGCTGATTCTATTAGAATTCTCTTAAATTAAAAAAAAAAAAGTATGGAGCAACTCATTTGGGGGCCTATGTTTACATAGAAAAAGACAAATTTGGAATTTAATTCTATACCAAATTTAGAACTATACCAAATGGAAGGAAACTGCAAGAAAGACATTACTAGAAACAATTTTTATGAAAATAAATTAATGGCTACTTAGAATTCTTATTCTTCACGAGTAATCTCCAAACTGTATAAAACTTGAAATACTGACTCCATTAAAAGTAGTCTTGGGATTTCCCTGGTGGTCCGGTGGCTAAGGCTCCCTGCTCCCAACACAGGGGCTCCGGGTTCCATCCTTGGTCAGAGAACTGGATCCTGCATGCCGCAACTAAGAGTTTGCACGCTGCAACTGAAAGATCAAAGACCCCACTCGCTGCAACTAAGATCCAGAATGGTCAAACAAATAAATATTAAAAAAAACGTCTCCTGCCCACTTCTTTATACACTGTACTCTACCACCATCCCCCCCCCAAAATCGAGAATACATGAAGAGCTTAATTGCTCACGGTGGCCATGAACACTAGTCCTTTGGCACCATGTCCACTCTGATGGCACTGGTACTGAGCTTCTGAGAGAAGGGGCCATGGAGAGCTGGGCTGTCTGTACTTCTAAGCCTAACCCTTAAAAATGTGTGACTTGGAAATGTTAATATTCCAGTTGTCTAGGCTTTTCCCATCACACAATATTTCAATAGTAGTGATGAAAATTTTAAAAGATCAATCACATAGTAATTAAAAGTGTAGCAAAAAGCTTGACTGGGGTAAGTAAAGATAACTGTATAATTATATACATACATACATATGTATATGGCTATGCAGGTGGCTCAGTGGTAAAGAATCTACCTGCCAAGCAGGAGTCACAGGTTCTATCCCTGGGTCTCCTGGAGAAGGAAATAGCAACCCACTCCAGTATTCTTGCCTGGACAATCCCATGGACAGAGGAGCTTGATGGGCTACCAATCCGTGGGGTCGCAAAGAGTCGGACACAGTTCAGCGACTAAACCACCACCACTACCATACGCCAGAAAGAAGAAAGTCTGTTTTTAAAATGAGTTAAAGATTTGGGCATTTTACAAAAAAGGTTATTATAACTAGCAGATAATAGCATACGAAAAGATGCTCAACATCATTTTTTATCAAAGAAATATAAAGGTAAATTAAAAACACTACCAGAATCCACTCCATACTCATTAAAAAGGCCGAAATAGAAGGACTGAGAACCAACCCTCGGTGAGGGTGAGGAGCCGCTGCTGAAGGTGTGTCCACTGGTAAAGCCACCTTGTCAAGGTCTGACAGCGCACTGCGCCAGATACGCACCTGTGACTCAGCGTTCCGCCTCGGGCACACCACTAAGGAGGAGGAGAGCCCGTGTCTGCCAACTGAGGTGTATACACATGTTCGTACGAGCTTTGTTCTTCATTTGGCCTCAGTATGGAAACAGTCCAAACATCTGCCAACCTGAGAACGGATAAACTGTACATCCGCACGACGGATGCCACGCAGCAACACACATCTCCCTTACTTGCAACGAGAGTATGAATCTCACAGACACCATATTGAGTTAGAGAAGCTAGACAGGAGAATACGGATGGTATAACTTGTATGAACTATAGAAACAGGCTAAACAAATATATGTCCCATGTCAGGATAATAGTTATTATTATTATAATAATAACTTTGAGGTGGGGATAGGGTCCCAGGGGGACTGCTGAGGTCTTAGGAACGTCCCTTATTTGGGGTCCTAGCACACAATTTCATTTATATGCAAAAACTCTTTGAGCTGTCCACATAAGACATGGCCACGCTATGGTATGTAAATCACACCTCGATAAACACCCATTTGAAAGGTCTCGGGACCTCCCTGGTGGTCCAGTGGTTAAGACTCGTAACACAGGGGACCTGGATCGGCTTCCACAAGCCAGGGAGCAGCTGAGTGTGCACACTGTAATTACTGAGCCCTGCACTCTGAGCCCACCGCCACCACTAGGGGGTCCGTGCACCTCAAGCAAAGACCCTGCGTGCCCCAACTAAAACCTGGAACAGCCAAGTAAACAAATAAAATATATTTTAAAAAAAGCCTAGAAGGACACATATCATGTGGCGAAAGTGACCACCCCTGAGGAGGGTCTGGGAAGGGGAGGGCTGGACAGCAGAGAATACTTCACCTTATTCTCAGTGCTTTAATTGCCTTTTTTTACATGAGACTCCTGTAGCTGAGTAAGACATAACATGGTTTAATTGTTCCATGTTTGCTTGCAGTCCTTCGACCTCTCAATATTACAAGACAGAGAGTAAGGATTATCTTTTCCATCTCGTTAAAAGGGAGGGGAAAAGGCTGGTTTCCCTTACCTTTAACCTGAACATGTAGGTCACAAGCCACAAGATGACCTATTCCACCCTATACTGGTTCTCTGACAAACCCCGCTTCACCCATTTCAAGTCACTACAGCTCACTCCAAGTCTTCAAATTCAAAACTTTCTGACAGCGGCCTCTTGGCAAGGGAAAAGAAACCGCCTGGCTCCTTGCATTTTCATCACCAATAAAAACCATTCCATTGAACTGACTTTCTTTCCCCATCATTCTTCTAAGGGACATGGCAGGATCATGACACCCAGATATTTCCACGGGCCCACAGACAAGACTGCCAGTGGGTCTGGGTTTTTTTTGTCTGTCTATTTATACATATAAATTTACATTTAGTTAAACTGGGCACCTCAAAGCTAACACATGCCCGCTTGTAAGCAAAGGACGAAAGACATACTCAAGGTGAACCCAAAGCCAAAGTGTGGGCTGGGGTAGATCTGGGCAGTCTCTCTGCGGAACATTAACCCCCCAAAGGGAAAGAAGATCAGCTCCCACCCAGATCCCATGCAGCACAGAAGAAGCATCATGCAGACACAGTCCCCACGGATGGTGTCATCAAACACAAGCGCGATTTAGGAAAGTCCGTCCTACGCGCAGTAGGAGCAGCGACAGTATCTTTGTAAACACAGGCTTATCATTCCAAGGGCTGTGGAGCTGACTGCCGGAAAAAGCAGGGGGAGTCACCTCAAAGACAACTGGGTAACTGAATCATTTGCAGAAACTGGAGGAAAAGACATTTATAAGAGATCCGAAGACTCTCAGAAGTTAAGATGGGAAATTACATTAAGTGCCCCTAAGAACTGAAACACTGCTTCCTTTCAGCTTGATCCTGACAAGAGGCTTCACTGGCGACAGATAATGCAAAAACTAATACAACAATCAAATCATGGCTTTGCTTTGGGGAAATTACAGCGCTTCAAGTCACATTCATAAACAGAATAATTTAAGAATTCCGATGTTTATTTATTTTTTTAAGTGTGAAGTGCCCTAGTTTGTGTCAGGAGAAGCACAGTTATCGTTGTTATTATTGTTTTTTAAATATTTATTTATTTTTATTCATTTGGCTGTCCCAGGTCTTAGTTGCGGCACATGGGATCTAGTTCCCTGACCAGGAATCAAACCCAGGCTCTTTGCATTGGGAGCACAGCCTTAGTCACTGGACTACCAGGCAAGTCCCAGAATTTCAACATTAGACAGTGCACGTCCTTAGGGAGGAGGTAAATAGGAGAAGGGGACGACAGAGGATGAGATGGTTGGATGGCATCACCGACTCAATGGATATAAGCTTGGGTAAACTCTGGGAGTTTCTGATGGACAGGGAGGCCTGGCGTCCTGCGGTCCATGGGGTCGCAAAGAGTCGGACACGACTGAGCGACTGAACTGAACAGAACTGCAATAGGACTTCCGTAAACATAACTAAATGACACTGTCAGTATAAGAAATAACAATGCATCCTTGGAAATATTAAAATAGTTGAGAAGAGCGATTCAGTTTGGTAGTACCTTTCAAAAGCGCTAAAGCTGCAACCGGACCTAGAAATTGTGCTTTTGATACATTAACTCTCTTGGACCCGACCCAAGGGAGGAAAACTGAAGAATCACCCTGGAAAATTTTTCAATCACAAAGGCCCAGAACTCACCCAGCAGGTGTAGATTCCCTAACCTTAAGTGGGAAACTCAGACTGATGTGGTCCCGGCCTGGCCGTGAGCCGGGAGAGCTTCCCGGAGAACCCACTTTAAATGTGGGCCAGAGTGGAAATTCCAAGGAACATACATTTATAATCACACACACTGTCTTCTCAATCTCACAGGTTTTCTCCTGTGACTTCTACCTTCTTATGTGACTGAAATATAAGGCAGTGGTGATGTTGGTATAGGAGGCTTGCCAGTCTCTATGCAATTTTTCATACTCAATATTTGGAAGCAATCATGGGTAAGCCTTTACAACATCATGAGATCTTAACTAACACAAAGGTGAAGTTCACCTGACACTAATATAATATTGTAAGTCAATTATACTTCAATTTAAAAAAAAAGGAAGAAAAAGGCTAAAGATTGCAAGTAGTGGCTGGCTCAGCGGCTTCAAGAAGTACTACAATGTGCATTCTGTGAGCTCTCTAGAAAAGCTGGGACTATGAATGCAAAATCTGGAATGATATTTCCACCTGTGTAAAAACAGGTAAGCGTAGGAAACTACATGTAGGATCAGATTTTTCATTTTGCGGAAAGTGAATGCTTTCAAGGACAAAAAAGGAATTAGATCAGTAGTTAGAAACTCTCCCACTATAAAATATTACAAAACATTTAAGGAACATTTCTAAATAATAATTTAGAAAATAAAAAGGAACATTCCAAAATTAATATAGAAAACTAGAACAGCCAAGAAAGAAAAACCACAGGTTTCTATTTCAATGAACCAGAAAAACATTCTACTTCTGCTTTATTGACTATGGCAAAGCCTTTGTGTGGATCACCATAAACTGTGGAAAATTCTTAAAGAGATGAGAATACCAAGACCACCTGACCTGCCTCCTGAGAAATCGGTATGCAGGTCAAGAAGCAACAGTTAGAACTGGACATGGAACAACAGACTGGTTCCAAATTAGGAAAGGAGTACGTCAAGGCTGTATACTGTCACCCTGCTTATTTAACTTATATGCAGAGTACATCATGAGAAATGCTGGGCTGGAAGAAGCACAAGCTGGAATCAAGATTCCTGGGAGAAATATCAATAACCTCAGATATGCAGATGGCACCATACTTATGGCATAAAGTGAAGAAGAACTAAAGAGCCTCTTGATGAAAGTGAAAGAGAAGAATGAAAAAGTTGGCTTAAAGTTCAATATTTAGAAAACTAAGATCATGGCATCTGGTCCCATCACTTCATGGCAAATAGATGTGGAAACAATGGAAACAGTGACAGACTTTATTTTTGGGGGCTCCAAAATCATTGCAGATGGTGACTGCAGCCATGAAATTAAAAGACACTTGCTCCTTGGAAGAAAAGTTATGACCAACCTAGACAGCATATTAAAAAGCAGAGACATTCCTTTGCCAACAAAGGTCTGTCTAGTCAAGGCTATGGTTTTTCCAGTGGTCATGTATGGATGTGAGAGTTGGACTGTGAAGAAAGCTGAGCGCTGAAGAATTGATGCCTTTGAACTGTGGTGTTGGAGAAGACTCTTGAAAGTCCCTTGGACAGCAAGGAGATCCAACCAGTCCATGCTAAAGGAAATCAGTCCTAAATATTCATTGGCAGGACTGATGCTGAAGCTGAAACTCCACCTGATGTGAAGAGCTGACTCATTGGAAAAGACCCTGATGCTGGGAAAGATTGAAGGTAGGAGGAGAAGGGGATAACAGAGGATGAGATGGTTGGATGACATCACCAACTCAATGGACATGAGTTTGAGTAAGCTCTGGGAATTGTTGATGGACAGGGAAACTTGGTGTGCTGCAGTCCATGGGGTCACAAAGAGTCGGACACGACTGAGCGACTGAACTGAACTGATTTCAGTGAACATCGATGCAAGATCTCAAGTAAAATGTTAATAATGTAAATTCAGCTCTGTATTTAAAAAAAATATACACCAAAATCTAGTTACACTAGTCCCAGGAATGCTAATTTGGTTCAATATAAGAAAACTTAATAATGTAATCTGTCCATTAATGGATTAAAGGAAACAGAAAAGGTATTTGATGATATTCAATATCAAGTTGAGTTTTTACAAAAACAACCTCTTGGCAAAATAGGAAAAGAAGGGAATCCCTTATAATAAGCCTGATAAAGGCTTATTATAATCATGTTTAATGGGGAAACATTTGAAACACTCTCTTTATCTAGAACGAGATAAGGAAGTCCACAATAACTGCTTCTGCCAGGATAAAAGAGGTCATAACCAGAAGAGCAAGATAAGAAAAATAAATAAAAGGCATAAAGACTGAATAAGACTGTCATTATCTGCTGTTACGACTGTCTCTAAGGAAAAGAGACAAAATAGAAATAAAAAGAGTTTATTAGCAAGGCATCTGGCTCTAAATGAATATACAAAAGTTTTATGTTCATTTAACCTCCAGTTGTTTTTTTTTAATAAACTTTGGGTCAATCTATTTTAATTGAGTAACATATTAAATACTTTGGGGCATTAACATTTCATGAGAACTTATGGTAATTTATGGTGCATTTTGGGGCTTCTCAGGTTGGAGAAGGCGATGGCATCCCACTCCAGTACTCTTGCCTGGAGAATCCCATGGACGGAGGAGCCTGGTAGGCCGCAGTCCATGGGGTCCCACAGAGTTGGACACGACTGAAGCAACTTAGCAGCAGGTGGCTCGATGTTAAAGGATCCGTCTGCTAATGTAGGAGACTCAGGTTCAAACCTTGGGTAGAAAAGATCCCTTGGAGGAGGAAATGGCAACCCACTCCAGGATTCCTGCCTAGAGAATTCCATGAGCAGATGAGCCCAGTGGGTAGCAGTCCATGGGGTTGCAAAGAGTCAGACATGACTGAGTGACTGTTACATTACTATGAGCATGGTAATTTTACCAGCAAATGAATGTATCTTTTGGTAAACTAAATATCCCCACTCAAGATCAAATATAGATATTAAGAATGTGTTTTCTAATATACTAGGTAATTTTAGAGGAAGCCATACTAATCTATGCCTAGGCTTTAAGCAAGGAATTTGGCAGAATTGGGCGAATAACTAAATACCTAATTTACAATATTTTCCAAGCAAATTCATCTCCAAATTATCTGGCAAAAAGTGAAAGAAATCTACAAAAACCCAGTGCTTTTCCCCACATAAAAGCATGAAGCTATGAATGCCAAATCAGCCCTGGGCAGTCAGGAATGAATACGGTTCTTTAACAGCCTAATTTTGTTTACAGTCATATTGATGACTTTTATAAAAAGAAAATTTAGCTTCTAGGGAAAAAACACACAGGGAACCACAAGAAGACACAGTACAAGCTTTATAATTATATTCCTAATTGCCAACCACACAAGTCCATTTTGGGAAAAGCTTTGGAGAGGACCTCCCAATGCAAGCCTTGGGCTACAACCTGTTAGCAACCTGAATGAGTCCATCAGAACTCTGGCCACTAGCGTGAGTCTCTTTATCTTTTTATCAGAAGCAGTGCCAGCAGCCAAGCTCTTTCAGATGGCGCTGGGCGGTCTGCTCCAGCTTTTAAGAGGTCGATTTTTTTTCTTTGAAAAGCCATTAAGAGAGAACCACAGTCTGCGGAAACCACCCCGTAAGATATGTTCATGGTTTAAGTCTCCACGTTAATCGTCCTAGTGACTAAAGAAATCAACACGCTGCTTAAATCAGAACACTGAAGATTCCCCCACATTTTAGATTCCCCCACCAGCCTCCTCCTAACACCCCACACCCCAAGTTGACACGAAACGAAAATAATCCCAAGTTGAGTGGCCTTTTGTGGTTGCATCAGAAAGAAGAACTTGGGGACCAGCAGTCTGGGAGGATACGTGACAAGCATTAAAAGGGGAAATGAAAAAAAAAAAAGACTCTCGCTTTCACCTTACCTTTTCAACATCTGCTTTCGTAACATTTATGTCAGCATCCATTTTCTCAAAGTACTGCTGGGCTCGGTCAGCCTCTTTGCAATCCCGCTCAAAACGTCTTTTACTCTAAGAGCAGAGGGAGATGGTGACAGGGAAAGTGATTGTTAATGAAACCATGAGATTCCTATATGAAGATGTAATTTTATCATAATTTTATCGGCATTCCCTCATGCCCCCTCCCCAAAAGCATTCTTTTCCGAACTGATTTGTTCCATGCCATCATTTCAGGAATTTATTTTAAAATCTGCCTTTATTTCCATCCAAACTGTCTAATCTTTGTTCTTCCCTATGATTTTTAGAAAAAAGACTCCACTTGGGTTCTTTGGGGCTCAACATTTTACTTCCAGTAATAATCTCTAGAAATCAATTAAATCCAAATTGTAAAATTCCCTAAAGACGTTAGGGTCTCTATTTTGTACTTCCTGTTGATTCAAACTTAAGTTAAATTCAGATCAGAAACACCTATAAAGACATTTCTTGAGGGTTGGTTTTTCACTTACTGATTCTAGTTGCTTCCAGCACATCTCTATGTGTTGCTGTGCCTTCCGTCCATCGTGAAAGTGCTGGGGGGTGGGGGGAGGAGCAGAGACACACCCATGATTAGTACCCCATCTTGCTCTTATTAAGACTTGAAAAAAAATTCACCCACTCCAAGGACATTTAAATATTGAATATCTAGCCCATGCATTCCGAAGAAATGTAAGACTTAAAAAATAAATGAGAAATGAAAACAGTAATAAGTCAATAGTCACAGAGTTCCATCTGACTTTAGCTATAAGACTACTGAATGCTAAGAGTTATTTATGCTACTTGTAAAAATGACAGGAATGCTTTATAAAGATGGCAATCAGATCTTTATTTTTAATCGCTTTGAGATGTAATTCGTATATCATACGATTCACCCACTGAAACTGTTCAATTCAATGGGTTTTAGTCTAGTCACAAAATAAATAACTCTCATCACAATCAATTTTAGAACATTTAAAAAAATTTTCTGGCCATACCCCTGCCACCCCACCCTCCCGAGGCACGTGCGATCATAGTTCCTCAACCAGAGATCGAATCCTCACCCCCTGCATTAGAAGGCAGAGTCCTAACCACTGGATTGCTGGGGAAGCCCCTTGAACATTTGTATCACCTCAGAAGAAATGCTGCACCTCTTAGCTGTCACCTCCCATCTTCCCCAGCCCTAGGCAAATACCGCACCACTTCCGGTCTGTATAGACTTGCTTATTCTGGATATTTCATATGAAAGGAATTGTACAATATGAAGTCCTTTGTGACTGACATCATGCTTTCAACATATCATAATGTTCACTTAGTCTGAATGTTTCCAATGATCACACATATCAGTACTTTATTCCTTTTATTGCCACATGGTAATTTTTTGGGTGACCGATCCCCAGTTTGGGGCTATTATGAATAACGCTCCTGCAAATACTTGTCTAAGTTTTGGGTAGATGTTTCCATAACTTAGATTTTCTTAAACTTCGATTCACCTTCCTGCCATCTGCAAAGGTCCTGTGGCAGGTATATGTTTGGTGTTGACCACCAGGGACGTCAGAGAGGCAGATCAAAGTGAGTCTCAAGAATGTGAGGAGATGGGGTCAGAGAAGAAAGGTGCAGCCTATGCAGAGTCTGTAGGCTTTTTGTCTGCATGAGCTGGGAAGTCAGGGATGTCATGCAAGAATGTTCCAGGTGGGAGTCCCTCTCCAACCCTAGAAATGATGGACACTTGCACCCTGGGGCGGCAGTGTATGTGGTGACAGAGGCTCAGACTCTCGGTGTCCTTTGATCGGGAAAATCACCAATAAATCAGATCAGATGTGGGCTGTGAGATATGGAGAGGTCAGAGTGATTCCAAGGATGTTCTGACCTGCATGGACCATGTGCACGAAAGCCCTTGCCCCCTGTTAGACTTGACAGGTTCTGGCAGATCAGAGAGCAGGAATTTCCATCTGCACCGTCGCTAGGATGCAAAGGGGTGACCAAGTCCTTTGACCAAAGGCCACAGCTCTGGCCGGGCAGTGCCCCCACAGCTCATCTCTGAAGTTCCTACAAGGCTCCCCTGCTCTTTGAGACCTAGGGCCACGGCAGCTCCCTACTGTGATCAGCCCAGGGTGTGGGGAGTACCAGTCCATCCCTTTGCTCTTCCTGAATCCTCTCCACAAGTGCTAAATGCTCCTTTTAACAAATGACCTTCCTTCAGTGACCCGGCGTGAATGTGCTGTCTGTCTTCTGGCGGAGGAGGTAAGCATGGCTGGGAGGGGGGTGTAGTGGAGGGAAGCAAAAGGGTGGCGGGCATGGAGAGGTCCCCTCGGTACTCAGAGCCTTTTCTCTCACCTCATCAGAACCTATGGCTTAGCCGAGACACACAAGGTAACTGACCCCGGGAGGCCAGAGAGGAGGAGACAAAAATCAGACTCTTTTTTTTTTTTTTTTTTAAAGAACAGTGTTCCTTTATAAGGGAATGTTTTCTTGTCTCTCTTCGGAGGTCACGTTTCACCATTTTAAGTGCCTCTTGACAGCAAGGTTTACCCATCTAGCAATTTTTTTGGTCTGGAGGAGCCCCGTGGGGCTTCGTATTTCGAGTCTCATAATAGACAGAGGGATACGACAGAAAAGAGGTGGATACGACCAAAAAGAGATGGAGTCGAAGGTAGGCATAAACAAGTAAGAAAGGATGGACTTTGGGGAGGCGTAAGATGAGCCCAGAGCAGAGTTGAGCTTTGAGGGGAAGTACAGAACGGGAGCAGGTTTTCTGAAAGTCACAGACATCACTTTAAAGAAGGCGAAGGGGGGTGGGGAGGACCTGGGGAGACAGAGGAGTGAGGGGTTCGGGAGGGGGACAAAGGCTCAGCTGTGCCCCTCGGCCCTGAGAGTCCCTCATCCCCAAACTATCCAGAGGACCAGCCCCATTTCCTATGCAGGTCCCTGGTGTCCTATAGTTGGCTGAAAAGCTATCCCCATTTCTCCCCAATCTTACTTTGAGATTCAAAGACAGACACAAAAAGAAAACCTCGGCACCCAATTCAGAGCTGGGCTCTAAGCTTCTACTCTAACAGCAGCTCTGAAATGAACGGTTTCACAAAACGAAAGCTCCCCCACAGCCAGCACCGTCCTGACCGAGAGGAAACGCAGCCCAAGAACGTGCAAAAGCCACGGACCCTGCACAGGAAAGGGGGATCGGGCTTTACCAGCAGAGGGACCGGCTCTGAAGACCACAGTCTTCCAAAAAAGGCCATGTTTGGGATGCACGAGTGGATAATTTGATCAAAAACCTACTAGATAGTAAATTCTCTTGCTTCTTCATTTCCAGGTTGAATAATAAATATGCATTTATTTTTCAAGCACAGTGTGGACCTCAACTTTATTGGTTAGCTTTTTCCCAGGAAGGGCTCCTGTCATGACATTCTCCCCCACCATCCCCGCCCCCCGCCCCCGCAACACCAAAACAATTATTCAAGAAGTACACTTGTGCTTGCATTTCCTGTGGCTTAAGAGAAAAAAAAAAAAAAACTGTCACCGATTTTCTTTCTAGTCTTTCTTGCCTAGTATGTGTTCTCCAAGATGGATTTGCCTACAAGACACAAAAATCCTGGGCTGGCTGATCCCTTAGGAAACCAATGGACGGAACAAAAGCCCTTCTGATGGTTTCGAGCATCCCCTGACCTAAATAGCAGCGGCCCTTTGTAGCCAGCTAGATCTTCCCTCCTTTAATGGCTTTATTTCAACAGTTGCAAAGTTAAACAAACCAACCAGCTTGCCAGATGTGTTTCTTGTTTATTAACAAACAATGGTCAAACATTTCTTCGCTGGGCAGTGAGCAAGTGTGGATCTAAAAAGTGTGCCTCCAAGCTCTAAATAAAGACGAATTGTTCTCGAGAAAAAAAGATAATAGGCACTTCTTTTGGAGCCACGGAGTGAAGTCATCACAGCTCTTTGCTCCTATCAGAGGAGAGACAGGAAATGCCATCTCTAGAGACCCAGGAAAAAAAAAAAACAACGCTCTTTGCTTTCTCCTGTAATAAGATGCTTTAGTCTCTCTTCAAACATGATAATAGACCTTTTTAAATGCCTGATGCTATCTGGGTGGCAGCAAAGCTTACTTTCAACTTTTGGTTGAACCTTAAAATATACAGGTAAAATCTATACAAATCAAATGAGCCTTCAAAAATTTTTCAGAAATTTCCCAGGGACCAGGAGGAGCTGAGATTTAAAAAAAAAAAAAAAAAATCACAAGAAACCTAAAATAGGCAGGCATTAACTCAAAGCAAAATGACAAAGACAAAGCTTCGAAGCAGATTTAACTGTGCTGCAAGAAATCATCCTTAGGCTGAATAGATAAATGGTGAGATTATTTGTTACTCACACACTGCAATTAGGTACAACAGCTACTCATTTTGCTATATATATAACATAGATCAACAATTTTAAAAACTACATTAAAAAAGCAAAATACGGCATTGATGTGAAAAGAGCCACGTCTTTAAAAAAAAAAAGGTGGAAAAAAAATAACAGAATAAACACTCAAATAAGGAGAGCAGCCAGCCAGCCAGCCATCTGGAATTTTAAATAAAACTCAGATTCTACATATGAAAACAAAGGAACACAAAAAACTTTAAAAGGGGAAGAAGAAAGGAGTTTCCAGAAAATATAGCTGTGACAGATACTAGAATTTCCAAAAAACTGTACAGTGTGATGGGCTTGAATACCAGCAGGCTTCTAGTGCTAGCCTGACTCAGGGTTAATTAACCTAATGATAAATCTGTGTGTGTGGATATTCATGTGGACTGTGTAGGGAAGCTGTGAAGCACCTTCAGACAGGTTCAAGGCAGTTGTCACTTCAGTGAAGCCCAAACCATAACCCCAGAAACATTTGTGATGGGAATGGCCTTGTGGTTTTCTTCAGTAAGACCTGTTTCCTCCAAATTCATTTATAACAAAAATACTTTCTCAATGGACTTGTTTAAAGTTCCTAAAATGCCTGCCTCCCTGTGTCGTGTGCAGTTACTTAACTTCCCCCATAATACTGACCGTCCGGGCACTGGGCAGCCCCCACCCCCAGCCCAGTCCAGGTCCAGCAGCTCTGGTCAAGTTGCCGTCACCCCCTCTCCTGCTGCTCCCCTCCCCCCAGCACCCTCTTATTCTCCTGCTGGCTTTCACTCCCCAGAACTCTCCACAAACACACTATTGCTCTTTATGTCTGCACACGAGGCTCATGGGATCTCAGTTCCCCAAACAGGGATTGAACTTGGGCCCTCGGAAGTGAGCGCACAGAGTCTATCCACTGGACCTGCAGAGAATTCCCCGCATCCACACTTTTCACCTAGACTCCAGAAGTCTTTTTTAAAACTGTTCTTCAAAACAATCCATTCTTTCACATTCCTTAAGATTCTAATTCCTCTGAAGAATCCTGATTCACTCAGGATGAAAGGATCTTCAAAGGATCGATAGTAAGCAGCCAATGGCTTAGATTCTTCAGGTGATCTCTTCCAAGGGTATGAAACTGTTCTTCCAAACCAAACCAAGGGAAATCACCTTTAATAAGGGTTTTAGATAGAGTGCTAGGTGAATAGGTGAAGCTTCAGGGACAGTCATCCTTCCCTGAGCTGAAAGGTTTAAAGTCCAACTCAAATCATTCATTCAAGTGTGTTCATTGCACACCCACACGTGCAGGGTGCTACATTGCTTGTGAATAAAACAAAGTTCCTTTCCCTGTGGACCTGTAGACACAGTGGTAGGAGAAGAGGGTAAGGAACTAGGGAGGGATGGGTGTGGGGGCAGCGTTTAGACGGGGCAGTCTGGGAGGATGCTGAAGCAGAGGCTTGAACAAAGTGCAGGAGTGAACTTGCAAAGTTCTCAGAAACACCGTTCCAAGCAAGCAGCGGGAACAGCTAATGAGGATGCTTTGAAGTGGGAAAGGGCTTGGCCTGTCCAGGGAACTGAGAGATGCCAGTGCAATTAGACTGAGAGGGAGGGTAAGGCAGGAGAAGAAAGCAAGGGCCAGACCGTGGATGGCTTCCCAAGCCCCATGAGCACTGTGGAAAGCTACTGGAAAAATGTAAGAAGGGAAGTGACATGGTCTGATTTGCATTATCACAGGGTTGTGCTGCCTGCTGTATGGAGAATGTACTGAATGGAAGCAGGAGGGGCAGGCTGCTGCACCTGCCCAAGGGGGAGCTGGTGGTGGAGATGGAGATGGGGAGCTGGACCACTGACCAGGGAGCAGGCCTGGAAGCAGAGACGAGTTAAAACTAAAAGGCTTAGGACAGTCCATCAGATGAGAGATGATGAGAGACTGGTTGTGCAGGAAGTGCTGAGAAGTGTCTGGATTCAGAACATTTACTGAAGGTACAGCCGACAGGACCTGACGTTAGCCAGAAGATGGGGCGTAAGGGAAAAATAAGCCTTGGGTGCCCCACGTTTTTGGCCAGAACAACTGGGTTAAAAAGGGCTGCCATTCACAGACGGTGGGAATTGTAGATAGGAATGCTGTGCTTAGTCACTCAGTCGTGTCCGACTCTTTGTGACCCCACAGACTGTAGCCCGCCAGGCTCCTCTGTCCATGGGATTCTCCAGGCAAGAATCCTGGCATGGGTTGCTATTTCCTTTCAAGGGGATCTTCCCAACCTAGGGATCAAACCCAGGTCTCCTGCATTGCAGACAGATTCTTCACTGTCTGAGGCACCAGGGAAGTGCTGGACTGGATAACAGGATAGGACTGGGGCAGGATAAAGGATAAACTCTGGGGATCCACAGTTTGTTTTTGGACAGGTTGAGTGGGCCACCTCATCACAGAACTCTGGGACATCCTTTACACTCTTCCTGGGCTCCAGGGCCTCCACTGACAACGATGCTGTGTCAGTGAATCAGGGGAGAGACACACAACTTTTGTCAAGGAATTCTCACAAATTTTATAAGAAAAAGGTCTCATTCCTACTTACAAGGGGGAAATACAAAGTCACATTTCAAATTCAGGAAGTCAAGGACAAAACTGAAGGATCCTGATAACTAAGTATGTCATCCCATAAATGAGAAAATAGAATTTCTTTGCTTCATTAGACCAGTGGTTTTGCAGGTGACAGAGCCACAGTGGGGACAGGGTCTTAATAGAATGCTGGTCTAAATAGAATATTCTTTGAAAACAAAGAGGACAGAACAAAACAAAATATACCTTCTAGATATACATTAAACCCGAGGCTATTAGTGGGTGTTGTATAAGCATGACATACAAAAGGCCAACTAGTTTTGGAGGGTTTCCTGCTTTGTGAGGGGTTTCCCAGGTGGCTCAGTGGTAAATGAGCAATGCAGGAGATGTGGGTTCCATCCTTGAGTAAGGAAGTTCCCCTGGAGGAGAAAATGGCAACCCCCTCTTGCCTGGGAAATCCCACAGACAGAGGAGCCTGGTGGGCTATCTATACAGTCCATGGGGTTGCAGAGTCAGACATGACTGAGTGACTCAGCACAGTAACACCAGTAAGGAAGAACTAACTGCTTTTTTAGACCCACTGCTCTTTTTCCTGATCATGAAATCTAATATCTGCCTTGCTTTTCTGCATTTTCTTCTTACAGGTTCTGGCTTTATAATAGAGTATCCACAGCTGAATCTCAACAGGACTGAATAAATCAAAAACAGATTTGCAATTAGCTTGATCACACAGATAAGCTCCTTTTACTTTCTGCTTTCCTTCATGCTACGTTTTAACTGTTCACTGTCATCTCTTATAAAAACATGTTCTAGGGAGTTTGCTGGTGGCCCAATGGTTAGGATTTGGTGCTTTCACCGCCATGGCTGGGGTTCAGTCCCTGGTCAGGGAACTGAGATTCCCCAAGCTGCACGGCAGGGTGCAGCCAAAACAAACGAACAAAAAAAAACATGCCCTAGACATATGAGAGCCAGTCTGGGCTGCAGAACTGCCTTACAGGCAATTAAGTTTGTTTTGTAAGTTTCATAAACAGAACCTATTCAACACCTAAACTTTAAGAAGAGTGCGTGACTTTTAGTTATCAATTTTTCAACATCTCTGAAACCTTGGGGAAATTTTTCTTATGGTCATTTTGCAGTAATGTAGGGTCTTGCAAGCATTATCTGAGATTTAGAAAAATTTTAGTGAGTCACTGAAGGCATTGTATAATTATTTCCTCTAGAACTCTTCAGATAACCATTGCCAAAAACTGATTCTGCTCCTGGCCAACATTTTGAAATGAAGCATTCTTTCCACCTGCCGGGAGAAATGTAGTTAGAGGTTCCAGTAAATGTTGGCTGGAACCTCCTGATTCCCCTCCTGGAGCTATAAATCTCCATAAATCCCTCATATGTGGTTAGTGGTGACCACTGCAGATAACCCTACACAGACTCAGAGGTTGGAGCTGAACACTGCTCTCTAAAATTATTTAATAACTATAGCCACTAAAATTCTAATTATGAAAACCACATATTTTCAGGACTTCCCAGGTGACACTAGTGGTAAAGAATCTGCCTGCCAATGCAGGAGATGCAAGAGATTCGGGTTCAATCCCTGGGTTGGGAAGATCCCCTGGAGAAGAAAATGGCAACCCATTCTAGTATCCTTGCCTGGAAAACCCCATGGACAGAAGAGCCTGGTGGGTTACAGTCTATGGGGTCACAAAGAATGACCTCATGGACTGAAAGAACTGGACAAAACTGAGTGACTGAGCATATACACAGAAGGAAACACAAAAATGAGGATTTTGATTGACAAGGATTTTAAGTTTTTGTTCTTTAATTCAGAGTTTTTGTAAAATTTTGGCAACTAATAAATGAATCACAGTCACTCTACCTAAAAAGAAAGAATAAATAAAAGAAATTGAAGTTTTCATTGCATGTGGTCAGATTACAGAGATAATGAATATCGCTCTCATTGTAAATTTATAAAAATCTAAAAAAACCAGCCCAAGCTTCCTGATAGCCAGATAAAGAATCTGCCTGCAATGCAGGAGATACAGGTTTGATCCCTGGGTCAGAAAGATCCCCTGGAGGGGGAAATGGCAACTTACTCCACTATTATTGCCTGGAAAATCTCATGGACAGAGGAACCTGGTGGGCTACAGTCTGTGGGGTTGCAAAGAGTCAGACATGACTGAGCACTCACTCACACTCATGAAAAGCAAGCCAGTATAAAACTTCCAGATTTTACACATTAAAATTCATCATGCTGCCTTAGAAAGAACTGTTGATTTCCCCAGTTGTTTCTACCCATGATCACTGAACACCAGTAAATCCAAGACACTGGCACAAAATCAGATGTGTTCATTTATCTTTGAGAATAAAAGACTTATGCGAAGCACAGGAAACGGTCACTGTATATTTTGACTTATACTCACCCCAAGGGCAGGCTACTAATTCCATTACTTCTAAAGAGAAGGTGAGCATCTTGCCAAAAATACAGTTGCCTTGAGTGGACCCATTAGGTGAAGAAATTAAGAGCCACTGCCCCTCTCAGGCTTCCAGAAGTGCTGGTGGTCCCTAGTGAGGACTGCTGCTGGCTCAAACACCAGGCAGGAAAGAACCTAAATGGCTGTGCTCTTGCAAATGGCAAGTCAAAGCTCTCTTTTAAAGAATTTCCTTTCACAAAATCAACACATTTTCGTCAAAACAAGCAAACACACTTTTGTGTATCAGGACAGACACTGGTTATTCATAATACTAGGTGAGTGAGCTCCCTACAGAACAGAGCATGTGTGGAAACTGCTGCATAAAAATCGTATTTCCTCAAGTCTACAAATAACAAATGAAAGAGAGAGTAAGGAGAAAAGGGAACCCTCCTACACTGCTGATGGGAACGTAGGTTGGTGCAACCATCATGGAGAAGAGCATGGAGGTTCCTCAAAAATCTAAAAATAGAGTTATCATATGATCCCGGGGCTTCCCTGGTGGCTCAGGTGGTAAAGAATCTGCCTGCAACGTGGGAGACCTGGGTTCAACCTCTGGGTTGGGAAGATCCCCTGGAAGAGGGCATGGCAACCACTCCAGTATTCTAGCCTGGAGAATCTCCATGGACAGAGGAGCCTGGTAGGCTATAGTCCATGGGGTCCCAAAGAGTCAGACACGACTGAACGACTAAGCACAGCACAGCACATAAGATCCTGCAACTTCACTTCTGGGCATATATCCAGACAAAACTAGAATTCGAAAAGATACCTGTACCCCAGCGCTCATAGCAGCTCTATTCACAAGAGCCAAGACATGGAAACTTAAATGTCCACAACAGAACAATAGATAAAGAAGATATGGTACATATATACAGTGGAATACTACTCAGCCATAAAAAGGAACAAAATAATGCCATTTGCAGCAGTACGGATGGGCCCAGAGATACCATATGGCATGACTTCTATGTTGAATGTAAAATATAGCACAAATGAACGTACCCTCAAAACAGAAACAGACTCCTAGACATGGAAATAAGACCCGTGGTGGCCAACAGGGAGCAGGGGAGGGAGAGGGATGGACTGGGGTTTGGGGCTGATAGATGCAAACTATTCCATTTAGAATGGATAAACCAGGGCCTACTGTGCAGTACAGGGAACTGCATCCAATCTCCAGGGGTAAACGACAATGGAAAAGAATTTTTTAAAAGAATGTCTATATGTGCATAACTGAGTCAGTTTGTTGTACAACAGAGATTGGAGCAAGATTGTAAATCAACCATGCTTCAATTAAAAAATGAAATAAATTTTAAAAAATCATCTTTCCCCCTAAAAATATGAACAGTGAGCATCATTCTATCTTACAGTTGGAGATTTTTTGAAATTAATTTTTTGAAACTCTCAGGTTGTACACTTTTTTAATTAAAAAATTTTTTTGGCCACTCAGCATGTGGGAGCCTAGTTTCTGCTCTACAGCATCGTGAATTGGTTATACCTTTAAGACCTCAAGATTCTGCTTAAGATCAGACAACTCACTTGTGAGCACAACATGGCCCAGAGGCAAGGAGAATGTCCGTATCCCCCTCTACTCTCATCTCTCACACCACCAGCGTGCGTTGCCTCAGCCGTGTCCAGCTCCGTGTGACGCTATGGATCGCCACCTGCCAGGCTTCTCTGTCCATGGGATTCTCCAGGCAAGAATACTCGAGTGGGTTGCTGTGCCCTCCTCCAGGGGATCTTCCCAACTCAGGGAGCGAACCCGTGCCTCTTACATCTAACCTGCATTGGCAGGCGGGTTCTTCCACTTCCTTTCAAATCCATCCAAGGAAGGAAGGAAACCTCATCTTTTGCATAGTGAGCCATTTCTCACCTTGTTAGAGATTAATGTGCTCAAACATAGAAAAATCTAGATGAAAAATGATTTTCTACTGCTATTGGAACTGAACGTGGAAACACTCTCTATTGGGAGTAATAAGATCCAGCAGTAATCCTGTAAATTCTAAACTGTCCCTTTGGGCAGGGAGGAACTCACCACTATATTAAGTGGCTCAGAAGGTATTAGGCTGACAGTTAAGAATGGTACTTCAGCAGGACAGTATTTCTAGCCAGCCACAAGAAACAATAGCTTGACCTAAAATTTTAAAAGCAGCTTGTTTTCAATGCCATCCGCCAAGTCAACATTTTTAGAAAGATCCTTTTAAATGCACCTGTTATGACACATGGTCACAAGGAGACCTGTAGACGTTCCTGCTTTCTGTAATAAACCCTGATCAAGCCCTTTCTCTGGAGTAGGAAGGAGATTCTGTATTGAGAAGCAGAAGGCCCTGATGGGAGGTTCCGGATGTGCAGTGCCTACGCATCAATACCAGCGAGGTGCTAGGCGGTGGGTACTTGTCTTGTTGTAACCCTCCCCGCAACTCTGGAAGGGGTTTATTACCATCAGCCTCACTTACAGATGCAGAACTAAGTTGCTCAGAGTTTTACATCCTGACTAAGGTTTCCTAGCTAGTGGGGCTGTTGGAGTCCTAAGCGGGTTTGTTGACTGCAGACCCTGGGTCCCTTCCTCACCTCCCCGACCACCAGGAGCTGAAGCTCTCCGGACATACTTCTGATTCAGGCTCTCCTCTCCTCCCAGGAAGATCTGAAGTTCACTGGCAGCGCTTCACAGTGCCGCAGTGAAGCAGCAACTGAATGTGACCCCAGAAGAGCTGGATTTGGTCTCTAGCTCTCTTGGTGTCCTTCTGCTGATAGTTACCATCACCAGAAAGTGGAAGCGATAGCAGTGCACTGTGGTTTTGAGAATCATCCTTAAGAAAATTAGATCACTTACTAAGAAAAGTCAGGGTAACCAAAAGTAAAAGGTCACGGGGAGAAAGGCTGCTCAGCACGAGAGCATCCCAAGGAGCCCTTCTACAGCCCTTTCTACACTGCAGAGACCTTCATACCTGTCAATCTGGCATCCTTGGATGTAAGTTCAAGAAAATAAACTCAGCGGGAACAAAAGCTCGTATGCGAACAACCACTGCCCAGAGAGGGGGGCTGGCTGGGGGCAAAATGTAAGTAAAACAATGAGCAAAATGTATAACAGCCCGCCCCTCCTCCTCATCAGTTATTATCACCTATAAAAATAAGCACTTGAGGCCAAATGGTTAAATATCCAATATTATCAAAATAATTGTCGATATTAGAGCATCAACATACTGCCATATCAAGCATTCTAAATAATGGTAACTATTACCATGTAATAAAGCAAATAAGTTCATAAATCATTACATTAAAACACTGGAAATGTACATGTATTTATTGATATTCTTTCTAGAACTTTAAAAAGTTTCAGTTTCCTAAATTTTCATCTGAATAGAATTACAAAAGGCTTTAAAAGAGTATGTTGTTTACATCTCCTCCCAGCAGAACATCTGACTCAGAGAGAGTAATTCTCCCTAAAATAAAAGCAATGCTATGTATTGCAAGATATCATTTAATGTCTGACTGTACTACCTATCATTTACTCATTAAATGACTATAATTTTTGATTAAAGAAGGAAAAGAATTCAAAGTACAGATATGACACACTATAAAAAAGACATATGATTAACAGTGAGTCAATTAAACAAAAGGATGCAGTCATAACACAGAAACACAGGATCCCCAACTAGTAAAGTCCCACTGAGAACTAAGCTATGCTGAAGATGGCTGCTTCTACTCCTCAATTCTTCCTTTCACTCCAAGAGTATTGATCGAGAGCCCGACACTCGTCACTCTTTTAGGGGCTGAGACAAGACATGTCTTGCCCTTGTGGAGTTTCCAGTGTGGGGTGAAAGAGAAATAAACAAACACTTAAAATGTTAGGTACTATTAGGTACTAAAGAAGGCAAGAAGAGAAGGGGATGGCAGAGGATAAGACGGTTAGATAGCATCACCAACTCAACGGACATGAGTTTGAGCAAACTCTGGGAGATAGTGAAGGACAGGGAAGCCTGGTGTGCTACAGTCCTTGGGGTCGCAAAGAGCCAGACACAACTTAGTGACTGGACAACAACAACAACAACATAATGTTATTTACATGAAAATGCAAACATGAGAATCTAAGCTTTGCTTTAGTACAAGGAGAAGGCAATGGCACCCCACTCCAGTACTCTTGCCTGGAAAATCCCATGGATGGAGGAGCCTGATGGGCTGCAGTCCTGGGGTCGCTAAGAGTCGGACACGACTGAGCGACTTCACTTTCACTTTTCACTTTCATGCTTTGGAGAAGGAAATGGCAACCCACTCCAGTGTTCTTGCCTGGAGAATCCCAGGGACAGGGGAGCCTGATGGGCTGCCGTCTCTGGGGTCGCACAGAGTCGGACACGACTGAAGTGACTTAGCAGCAGCAGTACAACAAGTTAAGTGACTGAACAACAACAGCTAAAGAAAAATAAATAAATAAAGCAGGGGGAAGTAGCATAAATGAGGTGGAGAAGGTGGGAGGACCTTGTAATTTTAAAAAAATATTTCTTTCTTTGGCGGTGCTGGGTCTTAGCTGTGGCATGTGGGATCTTTAGTTGTAGCACAGCAGCTTAGTTGCGGCGCATGAGATCTAGTGCCCTGACTCGGATGGAACCTGGGCCCCTGCACTGGGAGTGCAGTCTTAGCCACTGGACCACCAGGAAAGTCCTATAGTCTTCAATAAGATAAACGAGACAGACCTGAATGAGAAGCCGACACTCCTGAGAAAGAAGTCGGGAAGTGGACTCTGCAGATACTTAGGGAAAAGTTTTACCGAGGCAAGAAAACGCAGTGCAAAGGCTCTGGGCCAGGACGCAGAGGGCGTGGGCGAGGAGCAGCGAGGGGCCGTGTGGTTGGAGGGGAGGCACTGAAAAAAGCAACAGGAGGCCAAGTCACGTGGACTTCACACTTCACGATTCACTCCAGAAAAGAGAATGAATACTTCCCTCTAAGGTAAATACACGGAGTTTTCAACTCAGAGTGTTGGCTAAAATGCTAAACCGTATGAGCGAAGGAAGGTCAGTAAGAGACACGAGGCACTGACCAAAGGAACAAATAAGAAGAAGGTGTTTAACAGAAACTTTGCGGGGTCGAGGGAAATTCTGGAGCCAGGGAAGCAGTCCAACATTGCATCCAGATTTACCGTGTTTATTTTATGACTGTATGGGGATTTTGCTTCATTCCAAACCTCAGTATTCTGTTTCGCTGCTTCCTTGCCGTCACATAAAAGTTCCCCTTTCGTGAACAGTCTATCGAGCCTGTCACCCTACTGGAGCTCTGGCGCACACATTTTGGGTCGGGTAATTCTTTGTCGTGGAGGCTCATCCTGTGCATTATGGGGTGTTAACAGCACTTCTGGGTTCTACCCACTGGAAGCCAGCAGCAACCCCCACCCCCAGCTATAATAACCCAAACAACCAGAAACATCTCCAGACATTGACAAATATTTGCTGGGGTGGGTAGAAAAAGCTGTGCCTTCTTGGGAATCACCACTCTAATGTGAACAGACAAAAAGCCTCATCTCAATATAACTTTGTTCTAAACACCTTCCTGCCTCAGGGCCTTTGCACAGCTGTTCTCTCTACTGAATCTTTGTCCCAGGTGGCTCCCACTTGTCCCTCAAGCCCTCTGGGGAACCTTCCCCTGATATGGCGCATGAGCATGTCAGCTGTTCCCATTATATGTTCATTTGTGTATATACATTGGACTTTGTTGACACTATCACAATTGCAATTAAATAATTATTTTGGTCATTATTATTTAATGTCTCCTCCATTTCAGCAAAAACTCTACCAGTCTTATTGGCTCATGTATCTCCAGAGCACTCAGAGAAGGACTCAAACGTACACAGGAAAGCATTTTGTCATCGTTGTTCGGTCCTCAGCTGTGTCCAACTGTGACCCTACAGACTGCAGCACGCCAGGCTCCTCCGTCCCTCACTATCTCCCAGAGTTTGCTCAAATTCATGCCCACTGAGTCAGTGACGCTGTCCAACCATCTCATCCTCTGCCACCCCCTTCTCCTGTGGCCTTCAATCTTTCCCAGCACCAGGGTCTTTTCCAATGAGTCGACTCTTGCATGAGAAAAGCATGTCACTGGCCAACTTTGGTATTTTATTACAACAAATTATTACGTGCCTCACAGGCAATCCAAGTACAGTGATATAGACCACGGCTTAATGGTAAATCTCTTCGGTCAAAATCTTGACTATGAATATACTTTACTCGAGGGTACATTTTTCCCTTTTGTTAACAATAAAAGTCATGAAAAGACTGTAATGGTGATGAGAGGACCAAAAAGGCCCTTTATTAGATGACAATGAATGAGCCAGGGAACAGAGGGTCTGTAACTGAGGCCATCTTTCTGGCTCTTTCGAACTCCTTATAAGGATTTATTTTAATACAATTTATTCCACACAGCAGACACCATATTACCTTGCTTGCTCTTGTATGTCCCAGAGCCTCAAATATATTTAAATTCATCGTAAAAGGTTAGTATTCTGGGGCCCACAAATGAGTTGCAGAGTATATAATGGACCCTTGAAATCATACGTAAAGACCTGGACACACTTTCTAGGAATAGGGTCCTGAATTTTTATATGCTTCTCAAAGGTGGCAATTTAAGACCCACTGTCTCATATGATTTCATTTAACTTTGAAACTTCTCAGGAGGGACTTGCCTGGCGGCCCAGTGGTTAAAACTCTGCACTTCCAATGCAGGAGACACAGGTTTGATTCCTGATTGGGGAGCTAAGATCCCACATGCCTAGCGGCATGGTCAAAAAATAAATAAAATAGATAAGCAACAAGGATTTACTGTATAGCACAGGAAACCATAAAAACAAACAAACAAAAACTTGGAGGGATAGTCCCATCATCTTTGCTCCACCTCTTAGGAAGAAAAACAAATTTTAGTTACCGATTTCCTCTCCTGCTTCAGCTCCTGGACGTAGCGCACTAACTCCACAATGATCTGAGAGGTCATATTCTCGGAGATGAGTTCATGCTGCCCAGCATAATCGTTCATTTCATTCAGGGTGGCAAGGAAGGCTTGGCAAGCCGTATACCTACAGAACAGAACACACACCACTCCTTTCCAAACAGGGCACATCCTCTCTCACGCGGCTTCCCGCCAGCGAAAGAGTAATTAACATTACTATCAGGGTAATATGCCTCCAGCTCCCATAGGGTCTTGACAAATTCATTACACATCAGGGTGTTCTCATCAACATGGCACACAATTAATTACAACTGAAACATTTTTCATTTTGCGAAGCCAAATTGCTCTGTATCAGGCAACATTTGGCTTTGTTACTAGCCCAGGTAAAACCCCAAATACATATACCTACTAAATGTTCTAATGTCATGGATATTTAGATCTAAATTAGAGATGATACTTTTGGACTAGCCATGTTAAGATGTCTTAACTGCTGTCTGAAACGGACATATTTCCTAGATGAATGAGACACCTGAATTTACCAAGATGAGGAATGCACAGTCCATCCACACTTCCTGTATTTGCTTATAGGCTAAGCTTTTCCTAATTACCTTAATTGAAACAATCTGGACGAGGTCTAGTGCCTCTATAAGAAAAGTTATTTAAGTTTTTATTGTCTTCCCCCAATTTAAAAATTGACACAAATATGAATGAGGAATGCAATTTATTTTTGTAGGTATACTACATCTACAGAGTATATGTAGATTTCCTTTATAATCATCACCAAGGACATATACATACGGCCACATAACAATCAGTGATAAACACACCTGTATTCTTCTTCCTCCTTCGAGTTCTTTTTAGGTTGGTATTTCTTTGAAAGATTCCTAAAACAAAAAGGCAGACATATCACCTTATACAGAAGATAATTGAGAAATCAGGGATAAAAGATGAAGTTAGTATTTTTGTTTACAAGTTAAAAAGCCACAAAATGTTCACAATTGAACCATTTAATTCCTTTCATCTTTCAATGTGAAAGACTTGCATAGGTTTGAATCTTTTAGCTAAAGACAGAGCAAATAAGAATAGGCATGGTCACCAGCTGGTCACTTACCTGGATGTTAAGACCTGACATGATTTAACTAGAGGGCAGACCATGGGTTTCTATGCAGTGGCTTTTATTTACAGCACTGAGCTGGGGTAGTTTTTCTTACCAGGTCACCATCCCCTATACTCATCCTCAGTCAAGCATTATTGCTCTAAATCCAAGGCAAACATATGGGCTGGGTCCGAATGTTTAAAATTAAAATTCAAAGGGCGTGTTTTCAAGGCTCTGCGGCTGTTCTTTCAAAGAGCTAATGAAAACCACTTGTGTGAATAAGTCTCCTTGAAGGAAGTAGAAACAATATTTGGAGGGATGTTTATGCTAAGACATTTAACTAGGAGAAATTTTAACCTGTGTAGCAGGCTCACACTGAACACACTCAGATTAGCCAAAACTGCTCTAATCTCTCTTCCTAATCCCACCTCCAGGTCAAGAATCCAAATACTCCCCTCTACATTCTGCAGGCCTAAATTTACATAAAAACTAAGAGTGATCTCGAAAAAAGAAAATTCACTAATGGCTCCACTGATTGATTTCTCTTGGGTCCTATTTTGGCTTCTGTAGTTAGAAGAACAGCCATAGATAAAGAAGATGCAGTACATATGTACAATGGAATACTGCTGCTGCGGCTGCTGCTAAGTCGCTTCAGTCGTGTCCGACTCTGTGCGACCCCATAGACGGCAGCCCACCAGGCTCCGCCATCCCTGGGATTCACCAGGCAAGAACACTGGAGTGGGTTGCCATTTCCTTCTCCAATGCATGAAAGAGAAAAGTGAAAGTGAAGTCGCTCAGTTGTGTCCGACTTGTAGTGACCCCACGGACTGCAGCCTACCAGGCTCCGCCGTCCATGGGATTTTCCAGGCAAGAGTACTGGAGTGGGGTGCACACTGGAATACTATGCAGTCATAAAAAAGCATGAAACAATGGGATTTGCAGCAACATGGGTGGGCCTAGAGACTATCGTACTAAGTGAAGTAAGTCAGAAAGACAAAAACAAATGCCAAAGCACAGCACAGAGGAACCTGTCTGTGAAACATTTTTATGTAAGTTTAGAAACTCACAGATACAGAGAACAGATTTGTGGCTGCCGAGGGGGAGGGGACGGGGGAGGGAAGGACCGAGAGTTTGGGATTCGCAGATGTAAACTATTGCCTGTCGGATGAATGGACCATAAGGTCCTACTGAATAGAACAGGGAACTATATTCAATGTCCTGGGATAAACCATAAGGAAAACAATATGAAAAAGAAGTGACTCAGTAAGTACATGTATAAATGAGTCACTTTGCTGTACAGCAGAAATGAATACAACATTGTAAACCAACTATACTTCAACTTTTACAAAAAGAAGAAGGAGGAGAAAGAACAGTCCTAGGAGGTGACCCGTGGTCCACACTGAGACTCTCCGTATGACGCCATTTCACTGTTCACTTCTCTTTTTATTCCCTACTGCTATTCCTCTTTCATAGTACCTACTTTCATTATTTCACATTTAATTTCTTTCATTTCCCCTGAATCTACAGATGTGCCTAGAGAAGTATACAGTAATCAATTTGCAATTTTGATCATGGTACATTTTACAGACAGAGTGAAACGTGAGTTCATCTCCAACAGGTGTTACTAGATGACACGAGAGGCAGAGGACTTCAGCAAAAAGGACATTGCTCTGGGAATCCAGAGACCAAGTGTCTGGATGGTGTGACCTCGAACAAATCAATGGGCAAGTCTGTGCTTCCAGTTCCTCATCTCAAACCCTGAGGTAGGGGCATGAAATGACCTCTCTTGTCCCTTAAAGTTTCGAAATTCCAAGGGAATATACATCACCCAATAGAATAGTGATTGCTGCAATTACTTAAAAAAGGCAGGGGTACATAACAATTTAAAATTTCTAAGTAGACAAACTGATAAAAGAAAAATGTACTGACTTGGAGGTTGCTATCACATGAGCTGTGTTTCAACTACGTCGTGTTTTCTCTACTGATACTCTCACAGCAAAGATTATCTGGTAGATTTAGATTCAAAAGACTGTGAAGAAGCAATATTTCCTAAATATGAAATATCTAAAGCAAGTACTTCAGAGAAAAACAATGATGCAGAAAAGAGAAATCTTGCATATCGAGAACACAGTGGAATTCTTTGAGGTGGTCTACCACATTTCATCTTTAAAGATTTGGGGACTTCCCTGGTGGTCGATCCCTGGTTGGGGAACTGATATCCCACGTTCCTTGGAGCAAGGAAGCACCTACACCACGGTGAAGACTAAGTGCAGCCAAAAAAAAGATAGATTTAACAAAAACAGTGGCTCCAACTTACATGTACCAGGAATATTAAAAGGGGAGCCATGGAAAGCAGATGCCTAATCAATAGATTCTTTGGCAAATATATTTAAAGTAGCATATATGTGATCTTCAGTATTGAAAAGCCTAGAAGTTTTATGAGACATTTTTAGTGCATGGTTTTAAATAATGACCATTTCTTCTGCTAACCATAAACTATAAATGGAAAAATGCCCCTTCTAAATTCACACCTTATATAAAAATCCATTCAAAACTGTTTTTTTAGAGGTTTATTTAAACCCACACTTTCTTTTTAGCTTCCAGTCCTTAGCAGCCATAAAAATAGTTCAAATTTTATACCTAATTGAAGGAAGCAGAGCTTGAAGAGATCCAGGAGAAACCAGCACTTTTTATAGTTCCGTTTTCCCAGTCAAACCCCAAACAGGATTAAAGACCTGTTGTGGAAGATCTGCAGTAAAGATGGTCCACTTCTGTGCATGAGTATCACTTTGACAGTGTTACACATATATAGCATTCAAATGCTTCTTAAAAACATCAATGAATAATTTACTCTATAAATGCTAACAGAAAACTAAAACCTTAAGAGGTCTAGAAGAGAACTTCAGATCCAAAGATACTTCTGTCAGGGGCCACTACAAAAAAAAAAAAAAAAAAAAAAAAGAGCCTTTCCATTCTCTCGAGATGGGCTTTCTTGCCCTATGTGTATGAAGTTATTATAAAAATAAGCAAGCAAATAAACCACCAAAAGCAAATTTAAATTTATGGGATCTTTCTGAGAAACAAGTGTTTTATATATTTGCTCTTCAGATAGGCTAATTAAAAGGTAGGAGGAAAATACACTTCTTTTAATAAAAATACTAGACTTAAATTTGGTTGTTCCTAAGAGCTGCCAGGAGGCTTTTAAAAGGAGATGCTTAGGCTCCATTTCAGATCCTCTGAAACGGAAGGTCTAGGGTTGGACCCAGGAAATTTTTTTTTTCTATCTTTCTTTCATACTTTTAAAAGCTCACCGCAGATTTCCAGATAAAGATGGCAAAATAAAATCTCATCAGAGAATTGTGCTTTTTTCCAACAAGAGGTAAAATAAAAGCCAGGAAATTTTCCAGAGCAGAAAATAAACCAATGAAGAAAGGCACATAACCTCAGTCTACACACTTTGAGAAGCGGTGACCCATGTGAGAGATGGAAGGTTCTAGAACAGTGTACAACAGATGCTTGACCCCTCCCTCACAGTCACTGGAAGGGAAATAAGTCCGCGGAACATGGACTGACTGAAAATCGAGTCAGACAGAAGTTAAATGAGGGGTGAGCCAGCACTCAGGGAACAGAGACAGATAAGCTCCGAGATGGAGACAGGCAGACTGAGCATCCAGATTCCAGGACTTGGCAGGGGCCGGGGCTGGCCCCCTGGGTTTCCACTTCTCAGGGCCGCAAGCTGAATGCCTGGGGGAGATCACCCCAAACCTAAGGACCCCCAAGGAATAGGAGTGAATGCTTGTGACCTAATGGAGTGAATGTCAAAATAGAAACACTAACAAAGTTTCAGAAGAGACAATGAAACTCAGAGTCTCAAAGACAAGAGGTACAAAGTCAGGCGCCCCATGGGGTTAACTGAAACTGGTGATTAACACGAATTCTTGAGCTTGCCTTCCAGTTTGTTCAAAACCCCTCTGCTTGTAACCTGCCTTCACCATTCAAGCTTGCTTTCTTGCTACAAAAGCCTTGCTTGTCTTCCAGGCATTACACAGCCGAAACAGTAAGATGTTTGCCTGGGAACCTGGAGTCAGCTGTGTTGAGCTCAAGTTCAAGCCAACTAACACTGGTTTTGTGTCTTAGTTGCTCAGTCATGTATGACTTTTTGAGACCCCATGGACTGTAATCCACCAAGCTCCTCTGACCATGGAATTCTCCAGGCAAGAATGCTGGAGTGGGTAGCCATACTCTTCTCCAGGGGATCTTCCCGACCCGGGAATCAAACCCAGGTCTCCTGCACTGCAGGTAGATTCTTTACCATCTGAGCCATCAAGGAAGCCCCACCTAAACCTGGAGCTGCACAGGTGTCCAGTGAATGGCCTTTTGATGGCAGAGGGTCAGAAACTCCACCCTCAGATCATGCTAAGCACCTCCATTTTGGAACATGCATCCCACAAAGAAGCAGGCAACTCAGGTACACCTGCACAGAAAACGGATGACCTCATCCTGCCTGCAATCATCGTTCTCCACACCTAAGGCCAACCACCACCCTGCTTCTTTAATAAATATCCCAAGCCCCTCGCCTTCCAGGAGGCTGATCTGGGACTCGTTCTCCTGCCTCCTCCCTTGGCAGCCTTGTGAATGAACCCTTTCTCTGCTGCAAACCTCGGTGTCTCAGTGTTTGGTTTACCGCGTGTTGGCCAACGAACCTGATCTGGTAACACTTTCCCCTACCCTTACCCTGTAATGGAGACAAGGCAAGACCAGTGGTTCCAGAAGCACAGCAACGATTGTTCACATTCTATCAGATCAAACAGGAGCGCTGGTGACGCTTGTTAATACCAAAAACATGCTCAGACATCAACCTAAGACACTTACATGCTTTATCTCATTAAGACCCCTCAACAACCTCGTAAGGCAGGAAAGATCATCATCCTTATTACTCACATATTACAGATGAAAAAAGACAAAGCACATAGAGTAATTTGCCCCCAATCATTATTACTGTTAAGTGGAAGAACATTCCGGACACTAAGACTCTAGAGCGGGGTCCCCCACCTCCAGGATCTGATGCCTGATGATCCAAGGTGGAGCTGATGTAATGATAATAGAAACACAGTGCACAATAAATACAACACACTTGAATACCCGAGACCGTCCCTCCCGCACCCCAGTCTGTGGAAAAACTGTCTTCCGTGAAACTGGTGTGCCAGAAAGGTTGGGGCCCGATGCTCTAGAGTCTGTTCCTTTTAAGCACTTCACCAAACTGCCTGCATTAAATACAAGCAAGGTGAAAAGATGCAATGTAATACAGAAGACAAGGGAGGAAGAAAATGACAGAGAAAAACCCAATCTGGAAGAAAATATATGAGGGTATGAAATAAACAACTGACTTTGCAATTGAAAGTAAGGAAAATTGATAAAGAGGGATCAACCACAAAGCATTGCTTGGAAAAGTTACCAAACTGCTAAGTGGCACAAAAAGGTTAGAATAAATATTGGGCTGCCCCTAGACTTTTACACCAGAAGACAATGTAGCAACAACAAGGTTTGGAGAGAAAGAATGACCACAGAATAATTTAAGTCAAATTGTTGTTAGGTGCAGTCTATCCTCCATATCTCTGGGGTCCACATCCATGGAGTCAATGAACTGCAGATGAAAAATATTAGAGGGGAGGGGGGAGTTCCAGAAAGTTCCCCAAAGCAAAATTTGAATTTGCTTCACGCTGGCAACAGTTGACACAGTATTTACATTGTATGAGGTATTATAAGGAGTCTAGAGATGATTTAAATATTTGGAAGGATGTGTGAGGGTTATACACAAATACTATGTCTTGCTATATAAAGCAACTTGAGCATCTTCAAATCTCCGTATCTGAGGAGGTGGTTCCTGGAACCGATGTTCACAGACACTGGGGGATGACTGTAGAGTGGTATTCTCAAACAAGAAAGAACTCGAGGAGCATGCCAAAAGTTCCCATCACGGGTAAAATATCCCTATTTTTCTTGATGCCAACAAACAAGTGCAGAGGCTGTGGTAGAAGGAATGCTGATGAACATTTATCTGTAATTAAGACAAACTAACTGTGAGACTCATTTTATAAACCAAGTTATATAACTCAACTAGGAGAGGAAGTAAAAGATGTAAATACTCTCTTCTTTATCTTTCCTAGCAGTGAGTCAACTGAGACTGTTTAAAATTACAACATGAGTTAAAAACAAAACAAACAACAACAAAAACACACACAAAAAACCCCACCAAACAGCAATGACAACCTGCATTTTTTTTTTTTTTGCTAAATCTTATAAGAATTTAATATTTCAAGCTCAGTAAATCCTTCAAGTTTCCCTTTAATATCTTGCTAACTGTTCAAGTAAATTTAAATTCAATACCTTGTATATACAATGTGCAGTATATTTTATAAAATGACTTTGACAGTTTCCTTTTATTTACAATGGGCTCCAATTAAAAAAAACAAAAAACAAATGACCAGGATAAGAATGGCTCAATAAGAAAGTACAAATGACTCCAATGCATAAAAACATACTCAACCTCATTCTTACGAAGAAAAACATAAATTACTGGTCAGATCTAGCAATATTTACTTATCAAATTAGCAAAGATTTAAAAAAGACGGGTAACAAGAAGTACTGAGGGTCAAGGTGGGGAGCAGTGCCATGCACTCTTGGATGGTAATAATGTTACAGTTTCCAAGAAGGGCCACTTAGCAAATTTTACCAGAACCAAAGTGCTTCTTTTAGTAACTTATTCTCTAGACATGTTTGCCCAAGTGTTTCATTCAAAGTTATCCATCGCAACTTTGTTCAGAGTTGCAAACAGCTGGAAACAATCAACTATCCACCAATCCAGTACAACACTGTATAGTTATAAAAGATAAACATGAACTTCTAGAATAATCTGCAGGATGCAGAAAGGCAAGGCCACCCTGAACTTCAGGGAAGCAAGGATTAGAAGTTTCAGTCATATGAGTTCATTACCTGGTCATAACAAATAAGTCAGTGTTTTGTTTTGTTTTGTTTTAAGAAACAGTTGCTAAGGGGCAATCAATATTTGGTTCTCTTATATAGGTCATATAACATATTTTAAGATTATATTCAGAATTTAACCCTGCCTTGAATGGAGGGGATTCCCCGGTGGCTCAGCAGTGAAGAATCTGCTTACAATACAGGAGACATGGGTTCAATCCCTGGGTCAGGAAGATCCCCTGGAGGAGGGCATGGCAACCCACTCCAGTATTCTTGCCTGGAGAATCCCATGGACAAAGGAGCCTGGTGGGCTATAGTACATAGGGTTGCAAAGAGTCAGGCATATCTGAAGCGACAGAGCACTCATGCACACATGCCTTGAATGGAGTGTAACTATAGTAGGTGTCAGCAAGCTTATATAAGCATATATATATATATATATTTATATTTATATTTACATTTGAGAAGGGGACGACAGAGGATGAGATGGCTGGATGGCATCACTGACTCGATGGACGTGAGTCTGGGTGAACTCCGGGAGTTGGTGATGGACAGGGAGGCCTGGCGTGCTGTGATTCATGGGGTCGAAAAGAGTCGGACGCGACTGAGCGACCGAACTGAACTGAACACGTACATAAGCAAGCTTAGCAAGGACCAGACACTAAATATTTCAGACTTGCAAGCAGGTCATGGTCATGTGGTCTCTGTTGCACTATTCCACTGCCATTATTTTTTGCAAAAACAGCCACAGACAATACATAAATGAATGGATGTGCCTGTGTTCCAATAAAACTTTATTTATAAAACCAGGCAGTGATGGATTGGGCCACAGAGGTGGCCAATAGTTTGTTAACCACTGACCTACAGAAACCAAAGCCTTAATTATCATCTTCTACATCTAAAATAAGTTAGCGTTTTTTTTCTTCTAATGCAGAAAAGAATTAACGACAGATATCTCCCCAAAAAAGTGATGTTTTTCAACATCATACTGATATTTCAAGCAAGTCTTTGTTGAATATGCTCCAGTCACACTGGCTGGAACTTTTCATTCCTCGAACTTGTCACCACTTTAGGAGCTCTGCACTTGCTGACTCCTTGGCCTGGAAGAACGACTCTCAGACCCTTGCTTGCTGTCTGTCAGTTCTCAAGCTATGGATTTTCCCTGGCCGGTGTGACTAAGTAACCCTTGCCCCACATCAAGCTTTAATGCATCACTGGTTTTACTTATTCAAGGTGATAAAATGCTATCTTTAAGTGATTTACGGCCTTGTTCATTTGCCTGCGGTCTGTTTTCCATAGTGCGAAGATGAATCCCTCAGGCTCTGGCACTTCCGATGTCTCTTTCACTAGAATCCCCTCCCCTAACCCTACCGACATATTGTTAGTTGTTCTATTTGTTGCTAAAGCCTCATCAGCTCTTATAGGCCTGTGACAACACGCAATTCTCCTTGAAACAGTGTTGACCAAATATTGCAGACCTGTTCCCATTGATTCACTCTTTCTACAACTATTTACTAAGTCCCTAGTATGTGCCAGTCACTGTTCCGTACTATGGGGATTCATCAGTCAACACAACTCAAGGAGCCCTGCCCTTGAGAGGTTTATATTCTAGCAGAAGTGGAAGGCAATGATGAACAGTATATAAGAAAATTATACAATATTAGAAAGTTATCAGCACTTTGGAAAAACCAGAAAGTACAGCAGGGAGGCAGGGAGACCCTCACTGTGCAGGCGACATTAGAGCAAAGACTTGAAGGAGGTGAGGCAGTTGGCCACGTGGATCCCGGGAGATAAACCTCTATGTGATCCATATGAACGGCCATGCAGCATCCCTGTGGCGAGAGCAGGCCTGGCGCGCACAAGATTGAACAAGGAGGCGGGGATGGTTAGAGCAGAGATACGAAGGGAGAGATGATGTAAGAGAGGGAGGGAGACCGTTTGTGTTCGCTTTGTAGGACATCCACCGTAAGGATTTAGGATTTACTCTGAGGGAAACTTGAGTTGCGGGGCAGTGGGGAGAGGGAGAACTGGGCTGCAGGGATGCAGATTTTGAGCGGAGAGATGCCTTTTCAGATACGTTACATGTGAGATGTTTTCTAGACATCCAAACGGAGATTCTGAGCAACCTGCTTCTGGAGTTCAGGACAGAGGTCTAGCTTGGAGACACATATCTGTTGCCATAGAGACCATCCTGAAAGCCAGGAGACAGACAAGATCACCAGGAGAGCATAGACTGATAAGAAAAGATGACCGGGAGTTGGGCACTGGGACAGATTGGGGTGAAGGGGCGGGAGGAGACGAGGAACCTCTAGGGAGCCTGAGCAGAGCCTTCCAAAGAGCTTTCGGTGAGATAGGAAGGAAGCCTAGAGATAGGGGTTTCAGATGCCAAGTGAGGGAAGTGTTTTCGAAGAGGCAGCATCCACCCCATCAAAGCTGCTGAGGGGTCAAGGATGGTGAGGACTGAGGACAGGCAACTGGCTGGGGCAGGATGAAGGTCACGGGCACCCCTAGGAGCAGTTCACACAGGTGAGCTCAATAAGGAGAGGAGGGGTGAGCTCAAAAGTTTTGTTTTCTTTGTGGATTTTCAACGACGGGAGACGGTGCGTTTTTGTGCAGATGGGGATCATCTAATAGAAAGTGAAGCACTGATTACATGGAGATGGAGGAAAAACTAGTGGAATCGAGTTCTGGGAAGGGCCAGGGTGTAAGAGGTGGGCTGGGATTCAGACAGGAGCATCAGGTATGGGAACAGATTCGGACAGGTGGGTTACAGAGTGTGAAACTCTAAGGATGTTTTCCTTGGACTGCTTCGATTTTCTCAGGGAAGCGGGAAGCAAGCAGTGAAGATAGTAGGAAGGAGATGTTGGGGTGTGTGGCAAGAGAAGCCATGAAGAACTCAGGCAAATGGAAAAGCAGATCAACAAAAGACAGTCTGATTACTCCTCAGCGCCAAGGGCCCTGCCCAGATCTCAGTCTTAAAGATTAGAAGACACTTTCAGAGGATTAGTAATTGTCTTGAAGGCAAGGTTCAATTACTCATTATCTGTTTTTGTCAACCTCTCCCATAAGCATAGGACTTTCCTGGTGGCTCAGAGGGTAAAGAATCCGTCTACAGTGTAGGAGACCTGGGGTTCGATCCCTGGGTTGGGAAGATCCCCTGGAGGAGGGCATGGCAACCCACTCCAGTATTCTTGCCTGGAGATTCCCCATGGACAGAGGAGCCTGGTGGGCTACAGTCCATAGGGTCGAAAAGAGTCGGACATGACTAAGCGACTAAGCACACACCCATAAGCACAAATTTAGATACTTTGCAGGGATGGAGTGAAACAAATGTTAACATTTACATCTCAGGAAAAGGACTTCCCAAGAGATAACAGCCACAGCAGTAACACTGCTATTCTAGATCTGAAACAGGGGGAAATGGTCAATGGAGAGAGCTATTAAATGTTACCCCAAACCTACTGCTGGAATTGGGAGTCTTTTCCAATAGCCTCCAGTTTTGTTACCTAAATCCTCGCTCACAGAGTCATGAGAAAGGGCCGGGAGACAGGTGCTGCCCAGAGGGCAGCAAAAGCAGTGCCTTTCTGTCCTGACACAGAACTGACGGAGAAGCTTGCCGAGGACAGACTTCACGACATTGGATGACAAACCTCCCAAGCAAATCAAGGCAGTGGCGGAGGCTCCAGGAAAGAGGAGATGACGCCAAGACAGAAAGTCAATGGAGGCAGGGAAATCCTTTAGGGGAGACCAAGCACAGCGCAGCACACTTTGGCTAAAGCTGTTGCGCAACCCATCTCCACAGGAAAGACAACATTTTATGACGGTGCAATGTTTAAATAATCAACACGGAGCAGCTCGCTGGCCACTCACACTGTCAGTTATGAAGCTTTCAACTGCTAATGAGGCTGATGCACATATAAGGCATCAGAAGTTCATCTGCAATAGAATTCATTTATAAAAATAAGTTTATTTATGAAATTCTTATTGAGGAAATTTAATTTTACTTAAATTTTATTCAGCAAAATTAAAGACAATTTAATTCATAGTAAATAAATTATCAAATTATTATTAAATAATATATTTATTACTAAAGAAATTTGTTGTTGCTGCTGCTCAGTCGCTATGTCATGTCCAACTCCATGACCCCATGGACTGCAGCACGCCAGGCTCCTCTGTCCTCCACTACCTCCCACAGTTTGCTCAAATTCATGTCCATTGAGCCGGTGATGCTATCTCACCATCTCATCTTCTGCCGCCCCTGTCTCCTGTTGTCTGCACTCTTTCCCAGCTGTACTATTAAGCAAATAAATAGTAAATTTATAAAAATTCTTTATAAAAATTATTTCATTGAGCAATATATATTGTATTTTATTTGCTCAATGGAAACAAAACTTATCATCCATGAAGTGCACCGTATGTACCACTTAGGTGCTTATTAAATGACATCAGGAGCTCTCTAAGATGATTCTTTCAAAGATACATGACATTCACCTTGTCCAGATGGTCTTTGGATTAAAATGAAATGTTTCTAAATCGAAAGTCATCTAGATACTCACAATCTGCACAAACCAACCAAACAAGAAGTCATTAAAGATCTTGCCACTTCAAGCTTAGTTCTGCCAGCAACTTTTAAATATTTTATGTAAGAACACAAACTTCTTGGATAATTTTGTCCTTGGAGTTGTAAGAAGGGCTGCCTGAGGACCTCTCAGCTGCTGCTGGAGGGAAGATGAACCAGACGAGCTCTCTGGAAAACTGACTCCATCTGCTAAATCTAAACATACACAAAGCCTAAGACCCAGGAATTCCACTCCTAGACATGTACTTTACAGCCCCCAGTTGGAAACAAGCAATAGCCTAGTGACAGCAGACTGGACAAGCTTTGGCACACTCATCAACCAAAATAAAAAGCACCACAACATGTAACATGAATGAATCTCATAGACCTAATGAGGGACAAAGGAAACCACATACAAACGGTGCATAATAAATGATAACATTCACCAAAGCTTCAAAAACAGGCCAGACCAATCCATGCGGCCAGAGATCAGCAGAGTGGTCAACCACGGGGGCAGGGGAGGGGCATGAACCAGAAGGAACCGGGGGAGTGGACACTGAGGCTGGTAATTTTCTGTTTCTTGACTTGGGTGCCGATCACATAATTGTATTCACTCTGAAAACTTCTGGAGTCATACACTTGTGATATGTGTACTTCTCTGTTGTTATGCTTCAGATAAAGTTTTCTGGGGGAAGAAAAAAGCTGCTCAAAAATTCAGCTGCTGACCTTTTAAGCAACAGAGTATAAAAGCAATAATTTGGTTTTTCTGTTTACTGTGCTCTGAAAAATAATTTTCTATATGAAAAAAATTGCTTTCACTGAAATATAAGCTTTCCTGAAAGGGGAAAATCAATATTTAAAGGCTTACACATTTATGGTATAAAATGAGGATATAAATGACCCTTACATTCATTCTGCAGTTAACAAACAACCTTTCTCAATATCAACTTACCTGAGTTGCTTTGCATAGCTGAGTTCAATCTCTGTCCTCTCCTTAACAAATTTGATGTATTTCTCAAGAATATCAATTCCCCACTGTGTGTGTTTTTCTAAGTTGTCAAATTGATCCTGTTAATAAAAAAAAAAACAAAGGCAGAGCTTGTAATCTTTCTCTGTGATTAACATAACTTCAGTGCACAGTTCTCTCAACAATATATCAGTACGTAGAAAGCAGTTCTAACATTTTCCATGATTGTACTTGGGTGCTTTTTCGTTGAGCAATTTTAAATCAACATTACCAAATTTGGTTTGAAAACTGCCTGAGATATTGAACTCTGACCCATCCGTTCACGTTCCCTATTTCTGTTTAGAAACGTGGTGTTTGGATATATTTAATGTATTGGCGCAAAGCAGAGTGTCTTCTGCAGATACCAAAAACTGAGACATGAAACACACTCCCGAGTTAACTCAGCCATACTCTTAGCCCCTTAAGGGTCATTTGCGAGTTAACTTTCAACATAAGCTCACTGAAATTTGGGGCAAAGAAATGGGAGAGAGAAGAGTTACAAAATAAGAGTTCAAACAAATAAAATGACTCACATGGACTCTATTCAACATTCACCCATGCGTCAAGCCTACCGTGTGGGGCAGGTATGGTGACTGGGGCTGGGGAACCAAGAATAAAAATATAGCCCCAATGTGCCGAGTGCCTTGAGAACAGCAGTCTGGAAGAGTGAGAACGGGTAGGTATTCCAGCCACAGCTAATGCAAAGGGAGGGAGAGGAATCAGGTGGACTGGTCTTGCTAGAGCCCAAGGTGGGGGTAGGATGCAAGGGAACGAGTGGCAGTGGCTGATGGAACCAGAGGGGCCTGGCTGAATCACCCAGGGCCTTGAATGCCGAGTTAAGGTGCTCAGACTCTCTGGTGGGCACCAGTGAGCCACTGAACGGCTTACAAATGGAGGGGCACTGCCAGAGATACATTTAGCATCACCAGGATCTGGAAGTCAGGGGACTGTTCAGTAATCCAAAGGCAAAAAACCAGGAGCAGAGGGAAGGAGTCTACAGATCATGAACAAAGAATCAGCGAGGATGCAAACGATTACATTTAGAATGCATGAACGAGGACCTAATGTACAGCCCAGGGAACTATATTCAGAATGCTGGGATAAATCATAATGGAAAAGAATGTTTAAAAATGCATTGAAAAGATTATAAGAAAAGAATATACATATGTGTATAACTCAGACACTTTGCTATACTGCAGAGATTGGCACAACACTAAATCAACTGTACTTCAATTAGAAGGGCTTCCCTGGTGGTTCACATGGTAAAGAATCTGCCTGCAATGCCGAAGACCTGGGTTCAATCCCTGGGTCGGGAAGGTCCCCTGGAGAAGGGAATGGCCACCCACTCCAGTATTCTTGCCTGGAGAATTCCATGGATGGAGAAGCCTGGTGGGCTACAGTCCATGGGCTCGCACCACTGAGCTCAAACTCAGCTAGCCTTCATGACAGATTAGATGGAGAGTTGGAAGGGATGTGGAGGGGAGAATCCTAGGGTGGCTGCTTGGTTCTGCTTCATGGAACCCTAACTCAACAAATCACTTCACCCCAAACTGCCGCCCCTCTGCCTGTCTTCTCCATGAAGCAGAACTCGGCCCCACACAACAGTTGGAGAAACGACGTAAGAAATTCAGGTTTTCTTGGACGTCCCTGGTGGGGTACGGTGAATAAGAATCCACCTGCCAATACAGGGGACATGGGTTTGAGCCGTGGTCTGGGAAGATGCCACATGCCAGCAGGGCAACTAAGCCAACTCCACAACCACTGAGCCTGTGTCCTAGAGCCCGTGAGCTGCAACCACTGAAGCCCATGTACCTAGACCTGTGCTCTGCAACAAGAGAAGTTGCCACAAGGAGAAGCTGGTGCGCAAAACAGAGTGGCCCCCACTCTCCCCAGCTAGATGAAGCCCATGCAGAGCAGCGAAGACCCAGCATAACCGAAAAGAATTAATTTAAAAAAAAAGGAAATTCAGGTTTTCTTTTACTAGAATGTTTTCTAATTGAAAATTAGCACTGTAAAATGTTTATCTCCATACCTAATAATGTTTACTGTTACCACAAAAAAACTGAGTGAAAGAAAGTGAAAGTCACTCAGTCGTGTCCTACTCTTTGAGACCCCATGGACTGTACCGTCCGTGGAATTCTCCAGGCCAGAATACTGGAGTGGGAGAAGCCTTCCCTTCTCCAGGGGATCTTCCCAACCCAGGGATCGAACCCAGGTCTCCCTCATTGCAGGCGGATTCTTTATCAGCTGAGCCACCAAAAATCAAGGACCAATATTAAAGACTTTCACTGATTCCTGGTCCCCGAGAATAGATTTCACAAACTGAGACTTCACTGCTCAAGAAGGTTATTTATGTTACCTCTAAGGACAAGGATGGTCAGGCAAATTTAAAGTGTAAACAAGACTGTAGATCTCTTTAAAGTACTGCAGAGAACAAAAATACAAACAGTTCAAGTAATGATTGCAATCGTTCCTAGTTATTCAGAGGCTTCTTTTATTTTTAATTAGCTGTTTTATTTTCTTCTTTATTTTGGCTGCTCTGGGTCTTCGTCGAGGTGCATCAAGGCTTCTCTAGTTGCAGGGCTTGTGGACTTAATTACCCCACAGCATGTGGGATTTTAATTCCCCAACTAGGGATCAAATCTGTGTCCCCCTCATTGGAAGCTGGATTCTTAACCACTGGACCACCAGGGAATTCCCAGAGCAAGGCTACTTTAAAGCTTTCTGCTAATCAGTAAACCGTTGTTAATACAGTTTTACAATGACCTTATTTATTTAACTCTTTTTCATACCCCTCCCTCCATTTGAGACCCCTCTCTCTGTATAATTTCTACCACCAGAGCCTTACTTTTTTTTTTTTTTCACCCATGCTACAGGGCATGTGGGATCTTAGTTCCCTGACCAGGGATCAAACCCACACCCCCTGCGTTGGAAGCATGGAGTCAACCACTGGACCATCAGGGAAGTCCCCAGCCTTACTAGTTTTAAAGGTATAGATGTTTCCTCAAAATCTTACTAAGATCATCTGCTCTTAGATTTCACCCTTGTCCTGCTAACAACCAAATCTCCTACTTTTCCTTACTATATTATTTTGCAATTCTTTTCAGCACTAATGCGTACAATATAAAGCAATAGCTTTTGAGATCAAAAAACTTAAAAAAAAAAAATTTACACTTGAATTGAGCCTACCTTAAAAATTACTGGCCTCAAACCAACAATATGTTTTCAATAAAGTTATCTCTATTCAAGACCATTCTGCAAGCTATAATAAAGCACTTACTAAAATAAGTGTCCAAATGGGATAGAAGATCTTAATAATAATAATAAAAAAAAAACCTGACTCAGTAACCAACTAGCACTTGCTCATGAATACAGCATAGTTCTTTTTTCTGCTATATTACAACACCTCAGTGATGCAAGACTCTACTGTTGCTGTCACATGGACGGCCGCAACATGGACTTTCTGACAGCAGCTACAAGAAAATTCAAAACAGATGAAAAACCAATCAACCCGCTTACATTCTTGATGAAAATGTGGAAAACTTAATGGGAAAAAAAAAAAAAACCCAAAACCCTCCAGATCTTAAAAAGACTCTTTTATGAACAAATATTGTAGGTGGTATTTTTCAAAATAGCCTTTACCACTTTGCAGATGGTACCATGATCAAAAATGAGTCCTTTCCATTTTCTGTGAATTATACTTGATTTAAAGAGCGGCAGGGAGAGAAAGAGAGAGAGAAAATGTATCCTTTGCTGTTTGATGTCACATCGCAGCAGTTTTGAAGACTCCTTTCCCCTCTTAAAATTCATTAAAGACCCCAAAGAGCCTTTGCTCATCTTATTTTATCACATACGCATGTGTGTGTGTGTATCTGTGTACACACACACAGAGGCTGTGCTGGGTCTTAGCAGCAGCACACAGGACCTTTTTGCTGCAGGATGTGAAATCTAGTTCCCTGACTGGGGATCAAACCCAGACTCCTTGCATCAGGAGCGAGGAGTCTTACCCACTGGACCACCAGGCAGGTTCCTGTTTATCTGCTTTATAGCTATCAATATTTACTCTATCAGAAATTAAAAGTTGAAAGACTTAAAAAATATCAATTAATTTTAAAAGACAACAATAAATTTGTTGTATATTAATTTACCTAGCATATATATATCTATATATATTATTTTTAGGCACTTTATTTCAAAAAAACACCCCCTCGCCCCACAAAAATTAGAAGTATGGTACTGTTTTACATGTCTACAAATCTCTTTAATGTCTGGTTTAATAGAAGACAGCTGGATTCTCATCTTCTTTCACATTCAGTCTGTTGTGGGTCCTTATTTTGGTGGAAGTATATAAAAAAATACAACTTAACCCAGATATGCAATGGTTAGAAAATAGAGGCATATTTCAATGTCCTTTCTAGATAATTGTGGATACCATACCCAAACTCAACAAATACTAGTTTCTTAAAGGCTAGCTGGAATGTGAAACTTGAAACCATGGCAATGAATTTTTCATACCAGTTGCAATAAAATGCACTAGTCTGTCTTGCACTGTGAATGGATCTCTTACCTGGGCATGACTGCATTATGCTCTGGTCATTTGGAAATGTTATTTCACTTACTATGCAGATCTTCCAAGTGTCGACATGTTTCAATATAAACCATTTTAGAAACACACGTCTATATCATTACTGATCTTATCCGATGAGTCTTTAAGTATGTGGCAACAGTCAGGTCACAGTGGCAAGGACACATTTTCCAAAGCTTTAATTTCCACTTAAAAGCTGGGATTTTATCTTTAGCTACAAATACGGTCAGTTGTTTCCTTGAGGTGACAGGCTTGATTCATTCACTTTAGAGAAAATGTCTGCCAAATGCCCAAGAGTTCATCTGTTGATTGTTCTTTGAAGTAAAAACGATAGCCTATGATAAAAGTGGGCTTCCCTGGTGGATCAGTGGGAAAGCATCCACCTGCCAATGCAGGAGACTCAGATTCATTTCCTGGGTTGGGAAGATCCCCTGGAAAAGGAAATAGCAACCTGCTGTGGGATTCTTGCCTGGGAAATCCCATGGATAGAGGAGCCTGGTGGGCTACAGTCTGTGGGGTTGCAAACAGCCAGACACGACGTAGGAGCTAAACAGCAGCAGCAGCATGACCGAAGCAGCTGAGCTGTGCTCAGTCACTCAAGTCGTGTCCGACTCTTTGCAACCCCAAGGAGTGTAGCCCGCCAGGCTCCTCTGTCCATGGGGATTCTCCAGGCAAGTATGCACTGGAGTGGGTTACCATGCCCTCCTTCATTTGGTCTTCCATGGTTTCCCTCATTGCAGGGCAGATTCTTTACTGTCTGAGCCACCACGGAAGTCCAAGAATACTGGAATGGGTAGCCTATCTCTTCTCCAGGGAAATTTCCCAACCAAGGAGTTGAACTAGGGTCTCCTGCATTGCAGGCAGATTCTTTTTCAGCTGAGCTACCTGGGAAGGCCCCTGATAAAAGCAGCTAGTCCAGCTCAAAATACAATCACTTAAGTATTCTGGATTAAGTATTCTTAATACTTTAATATACTGGTTTAATTACTTAATACTTTAATATCTGGTTTAAGTATTCTGGTTCCTATCTTGCCACACTATTAAAAAGATGAATGATGTATATTCAAACATTGAAATTTAATAAAATCATTCATCTTTACTGTTTCATCAAAGACATTTAAAAATAAAACTGATTTTTTTTTTCTTTAAACAGGCAATGATGAGAATACAATAACCACTACCACAATTTGGAGCCAGCACCCTGATTCCTGCTAAGCCACCAGTCATCTTACCCACCACTGCTTTTGTATCATTAGTGCAAATGCCCACACGGTGAAAAAGACAATGTCTTAGTATCATTATGAAAATAGTTTTGACCTCGTGCACTCCACGAGAGGGTTTCTGGAACCTCCAGAGGTTCAGAGACGCACTTGAGGAACCTCTATCATATGACACATACCCTAAAATTTCACTTGAAAGCTTCATACTGCCAAAGACGAAGAAAGTCGGATAATGTAGGACCTAATGGAAAATGTTTAATTTATAAGTGTATACTATATACACACTCAACAAATAACTCCAAATTTGCCAAGAGAACTGCAAACGGATGTGTCCAAGTAACTGATTACAACCTGACAGGTACCTTTTCAGAATCCCCTTCCCCCTCCCCCCCCTCCCCCCTTCTCTTGAATTCTCATTGCTCCTTGAATTCTAATGAACCAAAGGCTCCTGGCAGGAGCTTTCAGCCACAAGGGGCCGAGTAAGCCGAAAAGACAAATGAGGAAAGTGCAACTGTATTAATCAGTATTTTACAATTATTTTTTTCAGGTCTGGTTTTACGTCCTAGACTGTGATCAAGCTCCTTTATACACTGAAGATTGAACAATGAAATAAGCATGACCTCTAGCATTGGTTTAGGTCATGAAGTTATCGTCATCAGAGGTTCTAAAAAATCATGAAGTTTATTTATTTTTTTGTATTTTGGGTTTCTATTTTTTTTTTTTTTGGCTCCACCATGTGGTATGCGTGACTTTAGTTCCCTGACCAGGGATTAGCATTGGGAGCGTGGAGTCTTAACCACTGGACCGCCATCAGTTCAGTCAGTTCAGTTCAGTTGCTCAGTCGTGTCCGACTCTTCGAGACCCCATGAATCGCAGCACGCCAGGCCTCCCTGTCCATCACCAACTCCCGGAGTTCACTCAGACTCACGTCCATCGAGTCAGTGATGCCATCCAGCCATCTCATCCTCTGTCATCCCCTTCTCCTCCTGCCCCCAATCCCTCCCAGCATCAGAGTCTTTTCCAATGAGTCAGCTCTTCACATGAGGTGGCCAAAGTACTGGAGTTTCAGCTTCAGCATCATTCCCTCCAAAGAAATCCCAGGGCTGATTTCCTTCAGAATGGACTAGTTGGATCTCCTTGCAGTCAAGTCCCCAAATCATAAAGTTTAATACAAACAAAATTTGCCTTCCCATAGACCTACAATATAAACCCATCAGTCAGGGTGAAGACTGGTTTCTCTAGGTCAGATATAATGACTATTCTTGCTTACTCAAGAAGACTTCTGAAATCGGATTTTTTTTTTTTTTCCAAATTATACCAAAGAACTAACACAGGAACTATGAGCACAAAAACTATTTAAGATGAAGAGACCCATATCGGCCACAGTGAAGCTGTCTCCAAAGTACAGGTCAATTTTTAACACGATACTTCCTCTAATCAAAAAGGATATTAAACAGACACATCCAAAGCCAATCTAATAAGAAACTAAGTTGCCAAAGTCACCTCTGTATAAATGGCGCAGACTGGAGAAAGGGTATCCAAAGGCAACCCTCCTCCACACAGAAATGCGGAAATCCATCCCCTTGCCGGAAGTTACTTACTCAGGAAAGGGAATTATCCCCTCCTGTCAGTGGGGCACTTCCATGTGGTATCAAAACACTGTTTTAGGGTGCTCTAATTCTGTAAGAAACCCGCTTTCCTAAGGACTTGGGCGCCTTGAGAAGCACCTGATCCTGAACGGCTGTTTCTCTTTTGGCCGTGCCATGGGGCACACGCGATCTTAGTTCCCCAACCAGGGATCAAACGTGTGCCCCCTGTGGTGGAAACTAGGCGTCCTAATCACTGGACAGCCAGGGAAGTGCCCCAAATGGCTCTATTTCAACACAATCCCTTGGGATGATATTACCGGTGTTGGCGTCCTCTTCTCTTTGAGGGAAGTGTTAGAAGAGATTTGAAAAAAGACAGATACAGGTATATGTGTAACTGAATAATTTTGCTGGATCCCTGAAACTAACACAACATTGTTAACCTACTATTGTATGAGTCCCTAGTTGCTCAGTCATGTCCAACTCTTTGAGATCCCGTGGGCTGAAGCCCCCCAGGCCCCTCTGTCCATGGGATTTTCCAGGCAAGAATACTGGAGTGGGTAGCCATTCCCTTCTCCAGGGGATCTTCCTGACCCAGGGATCAAACCCAGGTCTCCTACATTGCAGGCAGATTCTTTACCGTCCGAGTCACCAGGGAAGCCCTGTTAATGTCCTATACTCCAATGTAAAATAAAAAAACTTTTAAAAGAGTGTCAGAGCAACCTAGATGTCTACCAACAGATGAATGGATAATGAAGTTGTGGTATATATATACAATGGAATATTATTCAGCCATAAAAAGGAACACATTTGAGTCAGTTCCAGTGAGGTAGATGAACCTAGAGCCTGTTTTATAGAGTGAAGTATAAGTCAGAAAGAGAAAAGCAAATATCATATATTAATGCATATACATGGAATCTAGAAAAATGGTACTGATGAATCTATTTGCAGGACAGGAATAGAGACACAGACACACAGAACCGAGAGGGGTCACAGCACACAGCAGGGGAAGGAGAGCCGGGATGAACTGAGAGAGCAGCCATCGAACATACAGATTACCACGTGTAAAACAACTAACGGGAAGTCACTGTGTAACAGGAACACAGCCTGGAACTCAGTGAGAACTAGAGCGGTAGAATGGAGCGGGAGGCAGGTTCAAGGGGGAGGGGACAAATGTATACTTATGGCTGATTCGTGTTGTTCTGCGGCAGAAGCCAACACAATATTGTAAAGCAATTACCCTCCCATTAAAAATAAAATTTTTAAAAAAGTTACTACACACACACACACAAAATGTCAGAAGATATAGATTTACCCAGACTGAATGTAAGAAAAACTCACTTAAAAAGTTTTTAAAAATCCACTTGAGTCTGAATATTCAAGTGGTTGCATCTATAGAAAGAACAACAAAAAATTATAGAACTTTATAAACAAAAATGTGTCATCCAAAATACCATCTGCGACTCTATTTCTTGGATGTTTAACAAAGATTTCAATTCATTTCCTTGGACAAAGGAAGACTTGTCCTCATACATTAAATTAAAGGCAGAAATACCCCAAAATATAGGTTCAACGTAAAAGCTGTCAAACCTTGAAAGTGATGAAAAACCATTACCCAAAGTGACGTCAGCGTTTGTCCACAGTAGATAAAACGTGAGAGACAGCATTAGAGGGTTTCTTTCAAGGAGCCAGATAGCCTTGTGTTTTGACAATACAGATTTTTGCAGATTCTGTCAAACCATATATACATCTGCTGATTCTGAAATGGGTCCAGTGAATTGGGGTGGTGCGGCTCCTTGGGTTGAGAATGCCTACTCAGGCAACAGCCTGTAACATAACTGACAAAATAGGGGCTCTGATGTGACAGGGTCACGGCTGGACAGTCAAGTTGGTACAACAGATTTTAATTAGGAAGGGAATGCATGCAAAACGAAAGGCTTTCCTGAACTTGCTGCTGGTGCTAAGTCGCTTCAGTCATGTTCGACTCTGTGCGACCCCATAAGATGGCAGCCCACCCGGCTCACCCGCCCCTGGGGTTCTCCAGGCAAGAACACTGGAGCGGGTTGCCATTTCCTTCTCCAATGCATGAAAGTAAAAAGTGAAAGTGAAGTCGCTCAGTCGTGTCTGATTCTTTGCGATCCCATGGACTGCAGCCCACCAGGATCCTCCACCCATGGGATTTTCCAGGCAAGAGTACTGGAGTGGGGTGCCAATGCCTTCTCCGTTCCTGAACTTGAGATCTCCTTAAAAAGCAGGTCTAGGGATTCCCTCGTTGTCCAGTAGCTAAGACTCTGTGCTTCCAATGCAGGGGACGTGGGTTCGATCTCTGGTCAGGGAACTGGATCCCACGTGCTGCAACTAAGAGTTTGCATGGTATAAGGGTGTATAATGCAAGCCGCCACTAAAAATTCTGGGTGCTGCAACTGAAAGAACCCACATGCCACAACGAAGATCGAAGATTCCACGTGCCACAACTAAGACCCACTGTAGCCAAATAAATAAACATTTAAAAACAAACAAGGAAGTCTACAGCATGTCAGAAAAAACAGGTACAAAGTTAGGTATATTTGCTATAATGAGTCACTGTTGTGAACTCTCTCTGTTACGAAAATGAAAATACTAAAGAATCACTCCATGTTCTTTCCAGCCAGTGCTCTGGAAACATGAAAGGTAAGGACATAAACACGAGATGAAAATACATGTTCAAGTCAAAAACAAAAACTGTAGCTGAAGTTTAAGAGGCAACAGAGTATGGGTAAAGTTATTGACATAAAGAATGTGGAAAGGCGCACAGTACATGAAAAGTTGCGTCTTGGAATTTTTCTAACAATAATTACATTGTGTACAAAGGGCAGTAAGGAGGCTGGTGCTGGCTGGATGTACAACAAATAAAAGGCCCCAGAAAGCAGAGGACTCAGGCCAATGAATGAGGGGTGCCCTCGGCCAAGTGTAATGTGATTTTACCCTGCATCCTGAAATGAAAAGAGAAGGTAACAAATCATATGTGAGAAAAAGCACCCAAATTCTGACTGTTCTGGAGACCAAGCAGATGAGACTCGCAGGGGAATTTGCTCTGGAACATACTGCTTTAAGAAGCTGCAGTGAGCTTCCGGCCTATTTCAATGTTCTTAGAACACCTTAATCACTCTCTGCCCTCTTCTCTGTTCCTTTGGATACAGTAAAAGCAACAAACAAACAAAAACAGACATCTGTAACTACCCCAAACAGACTGCGTGAAAGAGATAGCAAAGAATAAGATTTTGAACGAAAAAACATTTCAAGGAGCTTTCACTATTTTTCATTAAAAAAAAGAAAAAAACACTAACTTTGTAAATAATATTTCATGGTTAATATATATATTTTTTAATTGGAGGAAAATTGCTTTACAATTTGTGTTAAGTTTCTGCCTGTAAATGATATTTTTAATGGTACTCCTCCAGACAGACATTGTCAAATATTTAAGTAGAGGAAGAAAAGAATGAAGGGTGATGGGTAGGGTGGGGTAAATTAGGAGTTTGGGATTAACAGATACACACTACTGTATAGGGCTGCTCTGGTGGCTCGGAAGGCAAAGAATCCACCTGCAAATGCGGGAGACCTGGGGTTCATCCCTGGGTTGGAAAGATCCCCTGGAGGGCGTGGCAACCCACTCCGGTGTTCTTGCCTGGAGAATCCCCATGGACTGTCGCCCGCCGGGCACCTCTGTCCATGGGTGTCTGAGAGTCGCAAAGAGTCGGACACGACTAAGCAACTAAGCACTACTGTATATAAAATAGACGAACAACAAGGACCTACTGTATGGCACTGGGAACTATACTCACTATTTTGTAATAACCTATAACTGAAAAGAATCTGAAAAAAAAAATATATATATATATATAAAATCGAATCACTGCTCTGTATACCTGAAACTAACACAACATTGTAAATCAAGTATATTCAATGAAAGAAGGAAGGAAGGAAGGAAGGATGATGAAACTATAAAAACTAGGCTCAGAAAGCCGGGTCTAGCTTGAAATTGTAGTGGGCTGCATCAATGCTGATTGAAGATGGAAATTAGTCAGAGAACAAAACCTTGCTCTTTATAAGAAAAAAAAACGCTCTCCTTGTGACAGAACGCTCTCATTGCTTAGTCAAGTTTGTTAAGATGAACATTTTTAAAACAAACGCTCAGGATCATCGCCATCTGGCCTCGACCTGGAATGGAATCTTCTCATTCCTTTCCAGGTTTCTGTGCATCAGCTTGGACATGGAAGGCTGTCTAAATACGAACTGGTTTCTTTCCTGGGCCGGCTCCCTCAGCAGGTCCAAGAGTTCAGTCCCCTCCCCCTCCTCCAGCTGGCCAGCCATCCTCTGAGTCCTAGAGAACTCACTGTACCTCTCAAACGTCCCACACCATCCTCCACAGGTTTAAGACTAACCCAAGGGCAGAAGAAAAGAGGGAGAGGGAGAGAGGAGGAAACCACATTCTGAATACCAGGAGGAACTTTGAAGGCGGTCCAAACTCTAACGAAGAGCAAAGTATATAAACTAAACTTTTAATGAGAAGGAAAAAGCCAGATTTTAAAACTCTGACTTATTTCTAAACTCTATAAATTATTTCCAGGTGTGTGTGTGGGATTGGGCAGAATATTAGAGAAATACCATAGGGGAAAATTTTTGTTTAAGTCCTGGCACCTGAAACTTAGTTAACACCAATGAAAAAGAGTAAACGCGTAGCAATTAACTCACTTCCAATGTTAAGTAAAGTCGGTTCAGGGACTTGCCTGGTGGTCCAGTGGTTAAGAATCCACCTTCTAGCATAGGGGTCACAGGTTCAATCTCTGGTCGGGAAACTTAAGATTGCACTTACCACCGAGCAACTAAGCTTGCATGCCACAGCTAGAGAATTTTTGAGAGTCTGTTTTGCGACCAGGAGAGCTCTTATTTGTACGAAACAGGTTTAAAAATACAGAATAAAACATTTTTATTTCTGCTATTATTCACAACATCTGGTCCAAATACTACATATTTTTTAAATACTTAAGTTTAAAGAAGGCATGTTAGAAAAACTAATGAAAGACCCTGCATGATGAAGACCTGACGCATACAAATAAATAATAAAAAAGTATTTTAAGAAATATTAATTCATCTAGTGACACGCTTTACCCATGTGTCACACTTACTGTGATTAGTTTTATCTTCCATGGTAGAACCAGATTGTTATTACATTACATGATATATTTACTGTAGTTCCTTTCTAAATTTTAAAAAATCTGGAATTCCAAACACATCTGGTCCCAAAGGTTTTGGATAATGGGTGTCAGACCTAATTTGGGGAAATCAGTTGCTCAATAAGACAAGATAAGGAAAAAAATATAAGGATTAGGAAGGAAGAAATATGTCATTCACAGAGCATATGATTAACTATGTAGCACAGACAAAAGAATCCAGTGATAACTTTTAAGAACTAAGAGTTTAATACAGTTGCTGGATATAAAATCAATGCATAGGACGCAACTGCTTTTCAGTACAAGAGCAACAAGCTGAACGTGAAGTTTTAGCAATAATATCATTCACAACAGCATGAAAAATTGCAACTGGGTAGAAATGAACTGAATAAAAAATCTGTGAGACCATCAGGGAGAAAACAATAAAACCTTCTTGAGACATTGAAGAAACCCAGAAGAAATGAAGAGATACAAGGCTCTATAATGTAAATATATCAAATCATTCCCAAATTATCTATAGATCTAATGTAGTTTCAATTAAAATCCCAGGTTTCTGGAGAATGTAATTCAAGACTAAAAGGAACTGCAAAAGTCAGTCAACAGACAAAACACTCTTGAAAAGCAAGGTAGGGGTAGTGGCCACACCCAGCACAGACTTACTGTAAAGTCTGTGTGGTACTGTGTGGTACTGGCCAGGGACAGAAAAATAGGAGAATGCAAAGACGAGACGGCCAGGAACAGGCCCAAGCCAAAAAAGACTTTGTCTAGAAAACAGGTAATCGTATAGAAGAGTCAGAGAAGCTAAAGGCAGGAACCGGAGGCTAGAATGAATTGGTTTGAACTCCAGCTCTTTGGGGCTTCCTTGGGGGAGTCAGATGGTAAAGAATCTGCCTGTAGTGCAGGAGACCAGGGTTCAGTCCTTGGGTTGGGAAGATCCCCTGGAGAAGGGAATGGCAACCCATTCCAGTATTCTTGCCTGGAGAATCCCATGGACGGAGGAGCCTGGTGGGCTACACAGTTCATGGGGATCACAGAGAGTTGGACATGACTGAGTAACTAACACTTTCACTTTAGCTCTTTGATAGACCAGCTATGTCACATGGAGCAAGTTACTTGAACTCTCTGTGCTTGTTTCTTATCTAAAAACTGGGAATAATAGCAGGATCTGTAGGAATTTGTAAAAGGATTTGTATAAGCTGTCTCACACTTAGAACACTGCTTGGTACATGGTCAGTCCTTAGTGAGTGTTAATACTAGCATCATGACCACCATCATACCATCATGATCAAAGGTCAATGGGGAAGAAACAGGGCAGCAATGGAGAAACAGACAGAGAACAGGCGTGGGGGGAGGGGAGGAGGGAGAAGGGGAGATGGATGCAGACAGTGACAAAGAAATTTACAACACCATATGTAAAATAGACAGCCAACGGGAATTTGCTGTATGACTCAGGGAACTCACACGGGGCTCTGTGACAGGCTGAAGGCTGGGATGGGGAGGGAGGTGGGAGGGAAGTCCAGGAGGGAGGAGACACGGGTGTACCTATGACTGATTCGTGTTGTTGCATTACAGAAAACCACAAAATTCTGTAAAGCAATTATCTTTCAATTAAATTTTTTTTTAAAAAACGAACAAAAAAAATTCATTTTGCCAATCTGTTAAACACATTGCTTTATTATGTGTTTCTTTGACGACTGATGAATTTAAGTTTTTTACACTGGTTCATTAGCATTTGGAATTTCCTCTCATAACTATTCTCTTAACCTCTATTCACTTATCTACTAGAAATTTTGAATTTATCTTATTGCTTTGCATAAGCTCACCATTTCTTAAAAGTTTAAGCGTCATGTTTGGTATAAATGTCTTTCGTAGTTTGTTGGATTTAAAATTGGATGTATATTTTTTATGCAGAGAAATGTAATATATGGTTATGGTTACCTCAGGGGATTAGAGAACTCTGAGGGTCCCCCCACTATTTTATACTTCTCTGTGCATTCCAAGTTTTCTTCAATGAGCATTTTCCCTGATTATCAATATGCTGCTGCTGCTAAGTCGCTTCAGTCGTGTCTGACTCTGTGCGACCCAATGGACTTCAGCCTACCAGGCTCCTCTGTCCATGGGATTTTCCAGGCAAGAGTACTGGAGTGGGTCGCCATTGCCTTCTCCGATTATCAATATAGTTTGGTGTTAATTTAAAATTAGCTATTATTTTTAAAGATACCTAAGGAGAGGCTTCCCTAGTGGCCCAGTAGTTAAGAATCCGCCTTTCAATGCAGGGGACACAGGTTTGATACCTTGTCGGGGAACTAAGACCCCACATGCTGCAGGACAACTAAGCCCGAACCACAGTTACTGAGGCTGTGTGCTGCAGCTAAGACCCGCTGCAGCCCACAGTACACATACATACGTATTTTAAGACACCTAAGGAAATAGCATACGTAAACATCTAGTATACCGGAAGTAACTCCTACCTTCACTTTACTGTATTACCATTTCCTTCCAGGCTGTGTGTGTGTTAGTCGCTCAGTCGTGTCCGACTCTGCGACCCCATCAACGGTAGCCCGCCAGGCTCCTCTGTCCATGGGCTTTTCCAGGCAAGAATACTGGAATGGGTTGCCATTTCCTTAATTCATGATAAGAATAGCATAAATGCTGCCATTTTATTCAAGTGTGGTGCTTCTACTAAAAGGGAAAACATCTCCACTGACTTATGTACATTAAACAGGAATCCATGGCTCACTTTCAAATGTCTTTTCGTCTAAATTTCTAAACGTGCTGCCAAGTGCCGACACCTTCATAGTAATCCATTTACCAAAGATGCGCTGGGAACTCTCACCTGTAATCCCAACACTAGTTACCTTTTTCACGGAGCACGACCTCATCTGAGCCTGGCTCACCACGTCTTGCACCATCAAACAAGACTAACATGGCACGTGCCACCAGGGGGGTCATTGTTAAATATTTGCGGAATGAATGAATCAGTGGAAACTTCTTCAGCTACAACTGTAACTCTTCTGCTGTTTAATTCCTTCAAGTCCATGATCAGAATGAGTTTAGCTCACATACGTTGTTTTTATCCTGGATTTCAGGATAATGTGTGCTGGCCTTTCTGCCAAGAGCTAGGACTGCAGTTGCGAGCAGAAAAGTACCGTGCTCTCATGGAGGCATTAAACATGTTACTTTTGAAGAACCTACAATAACATGAGATTTTACATATATAAGGTTGCTTTTACTTTTTGGCCTTGTTTTCTACAACTTCCAATCACAATAACTAAGATTTGCCTTAAGTCCCTAAAAGTGAAAGTCACTCAGCTCATGGAGTTCTCCAGGCCAGAACACTGGAGTGGGTAGCCTTTCCCTTCTCCAGGGGATCTTCCCAACCCAAGGATCAAACCCAGGTCTCCTGCATTGCAGGCGGATTCTTTACCAGCTGAGCCACAAGGGAAGCCCAAGAATACTGGAGGGGGTCGCCTATCCCTTCTCCAGCGGATCTTCTCAACCCAGGAATCGAACCAAGGTCTCCATGCCCTTACGTCTCTGAGCTCAGGTGCAAAAAAAAAAGAAAAAAAAAACCTTAAAATTCTAGTACATGGCTGCTTTCCCAAGCTGTTACCAAGGAATGTGAGACAGCCAAATGTTTAGATAGCTATAATTCTGGCACAAGTATTTTCTTTTCTTTTCATTAATCATACATGAGTAGTCAGTTTTCTTGGCTACCCAGGAGGCACTAGTAGTAAAGGACCCACTGCATCGGGAAGATCCTCTGGAGAAGGAAATGGAAACTCACTCTAATAGTCTTTCCTGAAGAATCCCCATGCATAGAGGAACCTGGCGGGCTACAGCCCATAGGGTCACAAAGAGTCGGATACAACTGAAGTGATGTAGCACTCAGCACAGTTTTCTTAATAAGTAAAAGCTATTCAAGTTTTTAAAATAAACACAAACAGATAGCTCAAAGAAAACCCATCGTGTTTGGCTCTATTTTTGAGAGGTTGTAAAGTGTTTCTAGCTGCATCTTATTCCATTCTTTTGAGCTATTTCTGTGTCACGCTTTAAAAATGAACTAAAATGAGTAAGCTAAAAACATACAGCGTTGCTAGTCAGACTCCGTGTTTTATTGCAGGGCAGGGGGAGGGAGGTTTGTGGACGCTGCAGCATGAGGCACCACAGTTGGCCTCCTATCTCAGCACCCCACCACGCTAACAGTGTGAAGTCACATAACTTCTGTGAGTGCAAATACCACTCTTAAAGCCATTGAACTGTACACTTATCAGTTCAGTTCAGTTGCTCAGTCCTGTCGGACTCTGTGACCCCATGGACTGCAGCACGCCAGGCTTCCCTGTCCATCACCAACTCCCGGAGTTTACTCAAACTCACGTCTTAATAACTAAAAGGTATTCAAGTTTAAAAAATCAACACAAACAGATAGTTCAGAGAAATATTATGTATATTTTACAATAAAAAAAGTTTATGCGGACTTGCCTGATGGTCCAGTAGTAAAGAACCCCCCTTCCAACGCAAGGGACGTAGGTTTGATCCCTGGTCTGGGAAGATTCCACACGCCTTAGAGCAACTAAGCCTGTGAGCCACAAGTACCAAAGACACTGCGCTCTAGGGCCCTAGAGCCACAGCTTGTGAACAGGAGAAGCCAGCCACAATGAGAAACCCGGGTACTGCAACAAGGACCCGGTGCAACCATAAATAAATAAATAAAACCTCTGTTTATTCTAAGTAAAGGAAACAAAGTCCAACAACACAAGAAGAGGTCATAATAATAGTTGGTACTATAAACAGCAATTGAAACAAAAGTCAAGTTCAAGTTTCGCTTTAAGAAAGATCAAAACCTAATAGCGATTAACCTTGTTGTTCTCATCGGAGTGACCCAAAGCACTTCCAACATAGAATTTGGCTTGCAGAGTTACTTGCTTTTTTACTTATTACAAATAAATGAATAGCAATACTGCCCAACAGAGTAAGCCAATCACACCCTGGTTATTGTCATACAACACCATTATGTATTTGAATATTTTAATATTCTTGAAACTAGAGCCTCCCTCTTGGTGTAGTACCAAATTTTAGGGGTTGTACCAAATATGACTTTTTTAGTTTGGTAAGGAATTCACCTCCAATGCAGGAGACCCTGGTTTGATTCCTGGGTCAGGAAGATCCCCTGGAAGGGATAAGCTACCCATTTCGGTATTCTTGGGCTTCCCTGGTGGCTCAGCTGGTAAAGAATCTGCCTGTAATATGGGAGACCTGGGTTCGATCCCTAGCTTGGGAAGATCCTCTGGGGAAGGGAAAGGCTACCCAGTCCAGTATTCTGGCCTGGAGAACTCCATGGACTGTATAGTTCATGGGTTGGGCCAAGACTGAGTGACTTTTTTTTTTTATAGTTTGCCTTCTCCAAAAATGTAATATAGTTAGAATCAGACAGTGCGTAGCTTTCTCAGACCAGTTTTTTCACTTAGCAGTATGCATTTAAAGTTCCTCCCTGTCATACACAGACCTACTGTATAGCACAGGGAACTCTAATCAATATTATTTAATAACCTATAGGGGAAAATAATCTGAAAAAGAATGCATATATTTATATGTGTGTGTGTGTCCCTGTATAACTGAATCACTGTGCTATACACCTGAAACTGACATGATATTGTAAATCAACTATACTTCAATTAAATTTTTTTTAAAGTTCCTCTATATCTTTCTGTGACTTGATAGCTCATTTCTCTTTATTGCTGAAGAATAGTCCATCGTCTGAATATACCAGTTTGTTTTACCATTCACCTATTGAAAGACATCATGTTTCTTTCTTGAGTTTTGACAATTATAAATAAAGCTGCTATAAACATGGGTGTGTCTATCTGACTGATATTTTCCCTTCAGAAAAAAAAAATCTTGACTAATTTAAAGTGTGGTAAATTGTAGGCATGCCATGCAAATTTTTTTTTTCAGGCAGTATTTGTAAAGATAGCATAAACGAGCAAGACGGTATTCACTTCCCCAGGGAAACCTCTTGAAACTCCTAGTCTTAGCTAGCTCTCCAAGCACGGTCTCATAATATGATGTACTCCTCTCTTGTGGTAATGATAAGAGTATAAATCCACACTTATCTGGGATGTTATTTGATTAGTAAGCTCTATGAGGGTAGGCACCCTCTGTGTGCTCACCCCTGTATTCCTCTGGGGTATAACAGAATGAGTATTTTGGCAAAAGAACTATTTTAATAATATCAAAAGAGCCAGCGTTAGTGAGAAATTTCTTAAACTTAAAAACATTTCAGGTTTTGAAAAGATTCAAACAGCATCTCATATACAGCTGATTAAAAATTACTGCAGAAAGAAAAAGACAAAAAGGAATTGCTAAGGTTCACTGCAATTTTCGCTACCTCAAAATTTTGTTTTTAGACTTGTCACATAGCATATGGAGAATACGGAATTATTTTTTTAAATGGAGTATGACTGCTTTACAAAGTTGTGTTATTTTCTGCTGTACATCAACGTGACTCAGCTGTGTACACATGTATCCCCTCCTCCCACCACCCCTGGATGATTTTAAAAGCAGTAAAGAAGAGTCCACTTTTATATACAGGCACTTACCACTTACGAAAATAAGAATACATGAATAAAGATATGTGATGTACATATAAGCAATGGAGTATTATTCAGTCATGAGAAAGAAGGAAATTCCAACATTTGTGACACATGGATAGACTCGGAAGGTATTATGCTAAATGAAAGAAATCGGACACCAAAAGACAAATATTGTATAGTGTCACTTATATGCGGAATATAAAAAAGCCAAACAGAGAGTAGAATGGTGGTTACCAAGGACCAGGGAGTAGCATTGGAGGTGAATGTGGGAATGGTGAGATGTTGGTGAAAGGGTGGAACCTTCCAGTTAGAAGGTGAAAAGGTTCTCAGGATCTAATGCACAGCATGGTAATTATAGTTAATGATGCTATATTACATACCTAAAAGTCGTTAAGACAGTAGCTTTTCACTGTTCTCACCACAAGAAAGAGAAGATAACTACGTGACATGATGGAGGTGTTAGGTAATGATAGTGGTAACCACTTTGTAATATATAAGCATCGAATCAACAAGTTGTACTTCTTAAGCTTATACCATGCTATATGTCAATTATATCAATAAAGCTGGGATAACGAATGTAAGGTAGCTAAATTGTTTTACGAGAATTTCTACAAACTGAAAACTCTGCTGCATGAAAATCTGAAGTGGGGAATTTATTTCAAGCAAGTAAGTATCAGCTTTTCCTAGCTAGAAATAATAAAATAACACATCAAAAAGACAATCAAATTGTTATATTTTTCCCCAGACAAAAGCCAACATACACCAGCCAAGATGATTTCCTGGGTTAAACCAACAATGCGATTGCATTGGTTTCATAAAAAGTCTTTATGAGTTTAACAGTGATTTTGGATGAAAGAGACATCATGGAGTGGAGTGATTTAAGAAAATATTCTGGGAGTATCAGTTTTGTAATTTGCTCCTGTGTTTACAAAAATCAATAAGTAAAGCTCCAAAAGAGCTGACTGCTCCATCTGGGGCCCAAGCTGCCACACAAATTCCTATTTGACAATAATTAACCGGAAAGAAAGAAACAATACCACTCCTGCTTGTTTGGCTGTTTGTTTTGGTTTTCTAAATGATGGCTGGCCAGGAAGGAACCTCGAGTTTTTCGAGTGGTCAAATGCGCGGTGCTGATCATATCTCTGTAAACAGTGGACTATTTCACAGGACCCCACTAGATTAAACACAAAAAAAGCCTACAGAACGTGAAAGCAACCTGGACGTCCCTTAGGAGGCTGTTCTGATGATCTGCCTTTTAGGCAACAGAAGTATGTTCCAATCATATTTCTCCATGTGGATACTAAAGGGAAAATCCCCACTGGCTGTCAACACCCTAGATGATACACAAGGTACGAACAGCAGTGATTCAGCCTGGGAGAAAATGGCATACGTGCTTATTGTCACATCAGCAATACACGTGAACACTGATTTTTCTCATTGAATTCGGGTACTTGAGAATCGCCCTGTCATTATTCTTGTGTTAGGCATTTTTTCCTTTTTTGGTTTATTAAATGTTATCTATTTGAGACTAATAGTACAATGACAACTTTAAAATGACGGTTTCTGTAACATTTGAACTACCTTACATCAACATAAAACCAAAAGGTGGGACTTCCTTGGTAGTCCAGTGATTAAGACTACACCCTTCCAATGCAGGGGCATGGATTCAATCCCTGGTCAGGGAACTAAGATCCCACCCACCCCATGACTTGGTCAAAAAATAAATAATAATAATAATAAATTACAGGGAAAAAAAAAGGTACTAAGAATTTATTAAGAAGAAAGTGTTAGTTGCTTAGTCGTGTCCGACTCTTTGCAACCCCATAGACTATAGCCCGCCAGGCTCCTCTGTCCATGGGATTCTCCAGGCAAGAATACTGGAGAGGGTTGCCATTCCCTTCTCCAGGGGATCCTCCCAATCCAGGGATCGAACCCCAGGTCTCTTGCATTACAGGCAGATTCTTAACTGTCTGAGCCACCAGGGAAGCCCTAAGAATTTATTAACAACACCAAAAATTGCCAATAGGAAGAGAGCATTAATATGCTATGCCAACTCAGCAAAGAGAGAATCCAATTCAGACCTTGAGTTTCTTGTACTTGGCTCTGAATGCCTTAACAGATTCAAGGGAGGGGAGCACTCCAGGACTTTGAAAAGCTGCCATCTTTTCAAGTGGCAGGCAGCCTTCAGCCTTTCATTCCCACTGCAGGAACAGCAGAGAATATAAAGCCCAACTGGCCCCTGTAGACTGTGGGTGTCAGGACATCCTTTGTTACTAAGACAAATCAAAATCACCATTAATAGATACTCTAGATCCCCACCTGCTAAAAAAAAAAAAAAAAAAAAAAAGCCTTCTTCAAACAATGTCAAATACTGGCTATTAATATTTTTCCAACATGCTTTTGACCTAACAGAAAACTGGCCATTCAGAACAAATGGGTTTTTGGGTATTGAAAAATGATGACAGCAATTTCTAGAAACCTCACACCTGGTCAGCTTAAGGACGGCTGTCAGGTCTTTTCATATCCACCCCCTAGGCACCTCATTCCGTGCTTTGCACACTGCATGTTTGTGGAAGTGAGTTACAACACAGGTAAACTGCATGATGTTTATAGTCGATCTAACTATAGTAGCTTTACAAAAAAAACAAAACCACGTAGCTATTTTTAGTCCCACGCAGTAATTACAGTGAGATGTAAAAAGTCAACCTTGACTGCTCACCATCTGCTCCTTTCTCTTCTTTGGAACACTAACATTAGCCAACTTAACTGAAAGCCACTAAGTACTGGTTTGGGTAGACAGCTTAACAACTGATTTGGTGAAAAATTAATTTGCAAAGAGAACAGTTCCCAATTAATTCTTCGAGTTTGGGCTAATGTTGTGGGTGTATTTTTTTTTTTTTTAATTGCACCTAATATACCCTTAGAACCTGTTTTGCAACAAGAGTTCTCAGACAATCATTAAGGAGACTTGAAACACAACACAGCAATCCTTTAATTACTTGGGAGAAAATTTCTAGAACCCTTCTGAGGAGTTTAAGCTCAACTGTTTTATATAGTGTTTACAATGGCTTTTAAATTTCCAAAGATCAAGAAGCTTCCCAGATTGGTTGTCGTCTTGGAGATAACAAATATGCCCAGTACCAATCTGCTTTTTATCTTTTTTTTGTCTTAAACTGAGATGAAATTCACCTAACGTAAAATTAACAACACTCAATTGTTGAGCAGATATTGAAACATTTGATTACAAACAGTTAAGGAGAACTCAATACGTGCCTGGTGACAACACAGTTGTCAGACCTCTTTGGAGGGTGATCTGATGACACTTACCCAAGTTTTTGGTATTTATCCTTCAAATATACTTACACTGATGGAAAATAACACATAGAAGACTATTAATCTGCACTGTTTTTAATAGGAAAATATACTGAAGGCAGTTGAATGATCTTAGCAAATTTCAATATATCAGTATCATGGGATTTTATTAACTAAAAGTTAAGTTACATTAAATTACAGGACATTATACTCAATATTTTGTTATAATCTATAAGGGAAAAGAATTTGAAAAAGAATATACACATAATTAAATACATAGTTATATATATTGATGTAGACAGTTTTATATAAAACTATCACTGTGTTGTATACCTGAAATTAACACAACATTGTGAATCAACTATACTTGAATTTAAACAAAAAGAAAAGAGGAAAAAAGGGACACACGAAGAACGAGGTAGCTAAGGAAAAAGACGAAATAAAATACCAAGATATTACAAGTGATAAAGGGTAGCAAAAAGTGAGAATAGTATACTAACGTTTCTATGGGGGAGTGGCATCTGTTTATAAACACTCGATAGCTCACTGGAGCTATCCATCGCATACGGACGTGAGAGCTGGACCGTAAAGAATTGATGCGTTTGAACTGTGGCGCTCGAGAAGACTCTTGAAGGTCCCTTGGACTGCCAGGAGATCACACCAGTCAGTCCTAAAGGAAATCAACCCTGAATATTCACTGGAAGGACTGATGCTGAAGCTGAAGCCTTGATACGTTGGCCACCTGATGTGAAGAGCTGACTCATTGGAAAAGACCCTGATGCTGGGAAAGACTGAAGACAAAAGGAGAAGCGGGTGACAGAGGATGAGATGGTTAAATAGCATCACTGACTCAACAGACATGAATTGGAGCAAACTCTGGGAGAAAACGGAGGACGGAGGAGCCTTGTGTGCTGCATTCCATGGGATCACAGAGTTGGACATGACTTAACAAACGAAAACCAACAAGTCACTGGAAGAAGTCACAAAAAAAACACCAGTACAGTATATTAACGCATATATATGGAATTTAGAAAGATGGTAACAATGACCCTATATGTGAGACAGCAAGAGACAGATATAAAGAACAGACTTTTGGACTTTGTGGAAGAAGGCAAGGGTGGGATGATTTGAGAGAATAGCATTGAAACATGTATATTATCATGTGTGAAACAGATCAGCAGTCCAAGTTCGATGCATGAAACAGGGCACTCAAAGCCGGTGCACTGGAACAGCCCTGAGGGACGAGACGGGGAGGGAGGTTCAGGATGGGGGACACGTGTACACCCGTGGCTGATTCATGTCAGTGTATGGCAAAAACCACCATAATATCGTAAAGTAATTAGCCTCCAATTAAAATAAATAATTAAAAAAAAAAACAAAATAGTAACAATGATTGTCCCCAGGGAGGAAAAAGGGTGTATCGCCTATTCAAATACATAAATAAATTCAGTATGTAAATAAGAAATAAATCATTCCTTTGAAATCATGACTCTTCTCCAGTTTGGCTACTTTAACAGTCTTCTCTCAGGGCTGAACTCGCAGAGTTCATTTAAGTGTGGAATTACATGAAGGATATCACAGGGAGAAACGACACACAAGGAGGGTTGGTGGGAGGAGGTGAAGAGGCACGAAGCTACCCAGGCAAGGGTGCTCCTGGTGGAGGGTGAAGCTGGACAGAGCAGTGCAGAGCCCAAGGGGAGAAGCAGGCTGGTGCTTAGGAAGGAAGGCAGATTTGGCTGAAGAGAGTGTCTAGGGATACCGGGCAGGCTGGCAAGGTAAAGGGTTGTCTAATTACAGGGTTTTTTTTTTTTTTTTGATGTGGACCATTTTTAAAGTCCTTATTATAATTGTTAAATAATATTGTTTCTGTTTCATGCTTTGGTGTTTTGGCTTAGAGGCATGTGAGATTTTAGCTCACCAACCAAGGGATCGAAACTGCACCCCCTGCACTGGCAGGCAAAGTCGGAAACCCTAGACCGCCAGGGAAGTCCTCTTAAATTCCCATTTTACTCCAGCATGGCAAGAAAGACCTCCTTAGGTGTGGGCTCAGGGCCACGCCTCACCTACCGCGTAAGAGATAACCCAGGTTCCTACGTGTTCTCCCCGCAGTACCCCTTGAAGCTGCCTACGAGATCCCAAGAATGGGTCATCTTTTAAAATCTGAGTATTTAGCATTTTCCGTTTACCTGAGCTCAACGTCCTACTGACGTCGGCAAACCCGACATTCCTCCTATCTAGTCTCTCTTTTCTCCCTTTCTTTCTTTCCTTTCATCCCATGTGAGATTGCCTGGTCCCCAGGATGAGCCCACAGTTCAAAGATGACCAAGTAAATAGTGTAGAAAATCCTCTAATCTCCCTTTGAGCTACCCTGGTCTCTGCCACATTGTAAAATCAAGATACGTACAATCTTCAGCTTGGCCTACGTTTGCAATCGTTTAACAGCCAGTCCCATACTCCAAGCATGTGACCTGAGTGGGGTCTATACCTCAAACAAACTTGATCTCTTTTTAATCAAACAGATCTTTTTACAGACTATGGGACATGGGTGGCACCTAACTGAACACTGCTGATGGAGATGATCCTTTGCCCATTTCTTTTTTTTTTTTTTGCCCATTTCTGCAAATGACAAAATTTTAAGTTTTTCTTTCTTCCAACAATCAAAGCATGTGTAGATCTGCTTGGAATTATCAGGAACATTCTTTATCCCAGTGTCTCTCATCTAATGGAGGGTTTCCTTCTCATTCGACTGGCTGTTCCTTCCACTTTCTCAATTATTAGCACTTCATAAACCAAAAGATAATCCAGAAAGTAAAGAAGAAAAAAGTTGCCAACCTGCATTTCATTTCCATCAGTGTCTGAATATTTTTATCTAGAAACGAAGCATTGACGGCCTAAAAGTTTTCCTGGAATGATCTCATGTAGCTACCTTATTTACCTGCAGCTACCAAAGTGACAAAATAAGTTTAACATCCAGCCTTTCAGGTTTCTCAGCCAAAAAGCTTTTGTTTGGCAAAATAGTCCCAGATATTTCTGTGTATGGAGTCACACCCAAGACATTCAATCCATGTATAGAGCATCTGACAACTTAGGGAATGGGTCTAATGAGTCTATTTACATGCCACTTTTTGATCTGTTGAAACTTCTACAAACCTCCGATTAAAATTATTGGCATCTCTTTGAGCTCCAGTGTGGGAACTGTATGTAAAATTTCTAAATAGAGTTGCTAGCCTTGGAAGTAGTTACCCGACCATAATTGACCTTGATGTATTCTCCATGTATTATGAAGTATTACTCTTGGGACAACCACCTCTAGGGTCAATTGATCCTGGAACTCAGATTACCCTAGAACACTTGAAGGGGCCTGAGGTCATGCGGTCTAATTTACACCTAATTCATCAGTCACCTCGACAAAACCCCCAACACAGAAAGGAGTACTCATTTAGTTTCTTCTCAACAGAAAACTCAAGATCGTCACAACACGGAAAGGTGAACACCAACACACAACGCTCATAAAGCTTATTGTGTCAGACACTCACTGCTCCAAGTATTCATTAACTCATTTAATGTTCTCAGTACCCCCATAAGGCAGGCACTCTTCTCCCCATTTTACAGATGAAGGAACCGAGGTCGGATGACTTGTCCACAATTACTCAGCTAGTTAGTATCATGTTATGAACCAAGCCGTCACCATCCAGTCCCTTGCTGTTGAACAATGTGGCGCTGGCTAAATTGTGGAAATCTTGTTAAAAATAAAAGAACTTTAAGCAATCATTCAGTTCAGTCAGTTCAGTTCAGTCGCTCAGTCATGTCCGACTCTTTGTGACCCCATGAATCGCAGCACGCCAGGGAATCATTAGAGGCTATCAAGCCCAAGTGGTCCACTCAGAGAATGAAGACAGAATGAATGAGCAGCAGACAGACAACGAGATGCATCTGCTTAGCTTTAGTCTAACAGGTTCATTGCCTCCAGAATATTGACTCTATTTCACAACTAAAGCAACAGAAATCATGGCATTTTACTTGATATTTCTTATATAACACTTCTTTAGTGGATCAGTATGGCTTACGGAGAGAAGATGCATTTTAGGCGGGAAAAAACTAGAAAAACTATTTGCTATGAAAAGGAATTGCAGGGAAATGTCCTCTTCTGTGGGTCCATGGCTGTGACAATAATGCAGAAAATCTTGAGGCTTGGTAAAGAATGACACAGTATCATCATATTCAAAGTTGACAATTTCATGACAAGAACCTTAGGACAAATTTAGTTTAAGGAGTTTATTTTCTCCTCTATCCGCCTACAATGCAGGAGACCCTGGTTCAATTTCTGGGTCAGGAAGTTTCCCTGGAGAAGGGATAAGGTACCCACTCCAGTATTCTTGGGCTTCCCTGGTGGCTCAGATGGTAAAGAATCCATCTGAAATGCAGGAGACCTGGGTTCGGTCCCTGGGTTGGGAAGATCCTCTGGAGAAGAGAAAGGCTACCCACTCCAGTATTCTTGCCTGGAGAATCCCCATGGACAGAGGAGTCTGGTAGGCTATAGTCCATGGGGTCGCAAAGAGCTGGACATGACTGAGTGACTAAGCACAGCATAGTTTAGGGAGTTTATTTTCTCCTATAAGTCTTCATGTCAGAGCTTCTCTGTTTCCTATCCCATCATCTTCAGAAAGAGTAAGCATAAATACTACTTGAATGTTCCTCAACTTTTCGATTTCTTATTCTAAGGAATTTCTTTGGAAAGGTATTTTATTTTATTTTTAGATAGAAGAAAAAGACAAACTGTAGCTCTATTCTTAAGTAAATGAACAATGGTAGTATTATTATCAAGCATGACACCCAAGGATATTGTTTTACTTGTTATTGTGTAAGAAATCACCCCTAAACCTTAGTGGGGAAGAATCATTTCTAGGCCAGCAGTTTGACAGGGACAATTTGTCTCTGATCCTCCATGGCTGGGACCCCAACTGGAAAGGCTTGAAGGCTGTGTATGGGGACTTGACTGCAAGAGGGTATGACCATCTGCATGCCCTTCCCTAAGGCTGGCTGTTGATTATGACTGTTCGCCAAGCCCTCAGTTGGGCTGTCAGCTGGGACCCCTACAGTTAACTTCTCCAGATGGATTCTCTACATGGACAGCTTATTCATTGGAAGGACTGATGCTGAAGCTGAAACTCCAATACTTTGGCCACTTGATGCCAACTCACTGGAAAAGATTCTGATGCTGGGAAAAATTGAGGGCAGGAGGAGAAGGGGATGACAGAGGATGAGATGGTTGGATGGCATCACCGACTTGATGGACATGAGTTTGAGCGAGCTCCGGGAGTTGGTGATGGACAGGGAAGCCTGGCGTGCTGCAGTCCATGGGGTTGCAAAGAGTCAGACACGACTGAGCGACTGAAAAACAACAACAACATGGGCTGCTTGGGCTTCCTAACAGTATGGTGCTGAATTCTAAGAGTAACCATCCCCAAAGGGCAAGGCCAAAGTGCATGGTGTATTTGGTATATTTACAATCCTGCTTCAGAAATAACATGGCGTCACTTTTACCATATTCTACCGGTCAAGGAAGTCATAAGGTTCTGCCTAGGGTCAAGGGAAAGGGACAGAAGCCTTCCCCCGCTCCTCAGTGGGAGGAATCTCAAGGTGACATTGGAAGAGCAGGTAGAATGGGAGATACTATTGTGGTCATCCTTGCAAAACAGAACCTGTCACATGTGTGAAGTAGAATCCCTCCCTCCACCCCCCCACCCCGTCCAATCTGATTGATTTTGTGATCTAATATTTTAAACTACCTCTGAGAAATGCAAAGGGGAATATTAGGCCATATATCAGGCACGAGAGAGATCCCTAAGTCAACAGAATGCAAACTGAATAATTATAAACATTCTTTAAGCATCTCCAAAGCACACGCGGAGCTTTCAAAGAAGTACAATTGAAACTCAGATTGTCTGCAAAAGCTTATTAAAATGATGCATGTGTGACATTAATTTCTGATTATTACCAAAAACTCAGTGCCCATCAGTGGCCATTTACTTTTATTTTTTCATCTATGAATCGGTACATTAGTTTTACTTCTATGCCTATCGAAGCTTCAGATCTGTTTATTATGCTCCTATAACATTTTACAAAACCAATCAACTCTTAATAGTCTATGCCCTCCTAACCTAACACAAGTCTCACATTATGATTCTCAGTAAGGTTTTCTTTTTTTTGTCTTCGTTTTTTTTTTTAGCCATGCCACGCAGCATGTGTGACGTTAGTTCCCTGACCAGGGACTGAAACCTCATCTCTTGCATTAGAAGCATGGGGTCTTAACCACTGGACCACCAGGCAAGTCTGGATTTTTAGTAAGGCAAACAGTGGAGCAGAGAGAGCACAGCCCCTGTCCAAAAGGGCAGCATATTATGACAGTTTTTCTAAAGTTAAATAAGAGTGCTTGTAGGAATATAACCATGTCAAGAGCTTAGAATTTTCTGATTCCCCAACCTTATATTGAATAATCAGATCCAAACAGACCCAAACAGCCCAGAGCCCAGAGCTCCAGATGCATATATTTAACTAGATACTTAGATATCTAAGAGCATCTGGCAAAATGTCCAACATTAAACTTCTGTTCTTCCCCCTCTCTCCGCCACCGTCAACCTTAATCCTGTTCTCAGTCTCTCACAGCCTTATTTTTCTCCACGGCATTTATCGTTATTGGATACATTAGATATACCCTTACACTTGCCCTTCGATCACATATATGAGGGCAATGTTTTTTTACCATTTGGTTTATTGTCCCTTTCCCGATGCCCAGAACAAAGCCTGACATATAGGAGGTGGTCATTAATCTTGCTGAATGAATGAATGATGACTTACCTGGTGCCTGAATAAATCACAATGAGAGACCCAAAAGGAATAAAGAGGCCTGGACTTCGCTGGTGGTCCAGCCACTAAGAGTCTGACTGCCCATGCAGGGGACAAGGTCGGGGAAGATTCCACATGCTACGGGGCAAATAAGCCTGTTCATCACAACTGCGGAACCTGTGCTCTAGAGCCTGGGAGCAGCAACTCCTGAAGCCCATGTGTCCTAGAGCCTGCAACAAGAGAAACCACCGCAGTGAGAAGCCCGCGCTCTGCATCCAGAGCAGGAAGCCCGCGTGCGGCCATGAAGTCCCCATTCAGCCGAAATTAAATAAATAAACATTTTAAAAAAGAAGTGACACCATGTCATGTAACTTCAAAGAAAGAGTACCTTAGAATGATTATGCTTGTAAGTGGTTAACGGGGTAAGAAAGTAGCTCCAAAGTATTGCTAGATTTTAAACTTGTTATAAAGGATAAAATGAGCAAAAACTGAGGATGTATGAAAAAGGAATCTTAGTGTTGAATCATGCTTCTTCAGCAACATCAGAATTACCTAGGAGAGCTTTTAAATGCACAGATGCTTGGATGTGCCAGCCTGGGGAATGCTGGGAAGGGAGAAGATGATGAACACCCAACGCCCAACCTGGAAACCCTGATGGAATCTCAGGGATGGAAGATGGAATAGAGATTAGAATTTAGAAAGTCTGACTTAACTAAATACATTATAGTCTGTCTAAAGAAATATAAAAGGAAAGGGAATAATCTACATAGTATCAGTAAAACAGACTCTCTTGTTTAGTCGCTCAGTTGTGTCTGACTCATGGGATGTCCCAGGCAAGAATCCCGGAGTGGATTGCCATTTCCTTCTCCAGGGGATCTTCCCAATCCAGGGATCAAACCAGTGTCTCCTGCTTGGCAGGAGGATTCTTTACCACTGAGCCACTGAGGGAAACCCAAAACAGACTCCATTCTATCCTTAATGCAGATTTACCTCTCCAGAAGAAACAGATGCCTCAGGCTTCCACAGCTTGGCGTCACAATCCATTAAATTCCTCCAACTCTATTTTGATTTTATGCTCTCCAAGAAACTTTGTATAGAATTTAACTTTCCACAAAGATTAGCCTTCAGGAAGAAATACATGCGCTTCAGCAAATATGAATAGCTTAGTCTGCTCATAGATACACTTCTCGTTGTAAATTTGAAACTTTGCGTTCTGGTTTGTGCATCAGTCTTGGGAGTTTGGTTAATGTGAGTCACCTCTAACGCAGATTGAAAATACCAATTCTGTTAGGTGAAAAGAGCTGAGAAGCAGACCCCGGTAGCCCCATCAAGGTTGCACTGAGCACAAACAAAGAGACAGCAAGAAAGAAGTGACTGTAGGTTTGCAGTTTGTGTCCAACTGGAGAGAAAACAAAAATGAACTAAGGCCAATATACTGTTTAACCCATTAGCCAAAGCAGTGAATTGACCTCATCCTTCCAATGCCCTGGCTCACCACGCACGAAGTGCACTGCCAGGTCTTCCCTAGGCAACAAGACTCCCTGGCAAATCATTTACACCAATTCCACGCTTCAGTTCAATTCAGTCACTCAGTCATGTCCCATGTCCGACTCTTTGCAATCCCATGGACTGCAGCGCGCCAGGCTTCCCTGTCCATCACCAACTCCCAGAGCTTGCTCAAACTCATGGCCACTGAGTCAGTGATGCCACCCTTAGAAAAATGTGAAGGGGTGCTCTCTGCTCCAAACCAGGGGATTAATCCAATAGGCCAATTAAGCCTAGTCTGGCCCGCAGCTTTGTCGCTGCTTTCCAACCTTCTCTGCACTGCAGTAAGGAGACTGAAGAACTAGCCCCATAGCAATTGCTTTCAGCAGTTCAAGGATGGATATCTTATTATGTCCCCAAGGTGAAGCCATTGTCTTCACCTGTTTTCAGCCGCTGTCTACCTTTTCAGGCTTCTCTTCATTCTGGCGGTTCATTCTGGAGCTCTGCATTCTGTCGTACTTGTGGGTCTTTGAACCTGGCATTTAATCCCTCCTCCAGGAAGGCTGTCCAGATCGCCCTCCCAACCTGATCACCTGTCTTCACCTGTGTAACTTACCAGTCCTACAGGACAGCATATAGATCCAGTTCTTCCCCAACTGAGTTACACTCCTATGTACAAGTTTCTGGGTAGTTTACTCTATCTTAGTTCTTACCCCTGCTGCTGCTGCTAAGTCGCTTCAGTCGTGTCCAACTCTGTGCGGCCCCATAGACGGCAGCCCACTAGGCTTCCCTGTCCCTGGGATTCTCCAGGCAAGAACACTGGAGTGGGTTGCCATTTCCTTCTCCAACGCATGAAAGTGAAAAGCGAAAGTGAAGTCACTCAGTCGTGTCCGACTCTTTGCGACCCCATGGACTGCAGCCCACCAGGCTCTTTCATCCATGGGATTTTCCAGCCAAGAGTACTAGAGTGGGCTGCCACTGCCTTCTCCGTAGTTCTTATCACAGTGTACTGCAATTTCCTATGTATGTTTCTGTCCCCTGACTAGACTGCAAGCCAGTGGGCAAGAACACTGTCTTGGCACTTAGCAGATGCTCAAAGAATAAATAGATACTGTGGACAAAATATGAAGTCTCAGTCACTTTCAAGGTGTTTGTCTCCCTCGTCTGATGTACTTTTTTCTAATTTTGGTGTCTTCCTTTACGTACTAAAGTCGTAATTATTTGCCACCAACATCACTGATCTTCTTGCTGAAAATGGTAATGACAATTAAGAGTTACATCTATCCTAAGATGATAGATAGACTTTTCATGTAACCTTAGTATCTTTTGAAAATTGAATAATGCAAACAGATAACCTAAGTTTTTTTTAATTTATTTATTTTTAATTGAAGGATAATTGCTTTACTTTTAAAGATAACTAAATTTTAAATTTAAAAATTAAGAGTCATGCTGAAAAATATATTTTACATACACATGTACACTCATGAAATCCAACTTTCTTTGCACAAACATTGTCATTTTCATATGTATCTGTCCTAACACAAACATTTTTAAAATTCTTAGTTCTCTTTGCTAAGAAGAAAACAGTCTCAAACTGAGCTGATATATAGAATATTCATTAGCTGCCTCAAGCAACAAACACCCAGCTTCTGCAGGGGAGGGGGGAGGACAATGTGACTTCGGCAGAACTTTTTTTTAAATGGTAAGAACAGCCACAAAGAATTATGTCCACCTGAGGGATAATATGAAGATTATACCTTAAGTAGATCCAAGTATGTTGCTAAAAAATTAGAATGGTTAGAGTCTTATCTCTTAAAGAAAAGAGATAAACATGCATGCATAGTCTATAATTCAGATTTCCTTTCCAAAGCACTTATTTCCAGGCACTTTCCTACTATTGCTGCTGCTGCTGCTGCTGCTGCTGCTAAGTCGCTTCTGTCGTGTCCGACTCTATGTGACCCCATGGACTGCAGCCTACCAGGCTTCTCCGTCCATGGGATTCTCCAGGCAAGAACACTGGAATGGGTTGCCATTTCCTTCTCCAAGGCATGAAAGTGGAAAGTCAAAGTGAAGTCGTTCACTTTCGTGTCCGACTCTTAGCGACCCCATGGACTGCAGCCTACCAGGCTCCTCCATCCATGGGATTTTCCAGGCAACAGTACTGGAATGGGGTGCCATTGCCTTCTCCCTACTATTAGGTTATTTTATTTTATGGTTAACATGAAAACAGAATTTTAAATCAAAGGACAGCCTGTGCCATGCAAACTAGAAATGTTCATTTAACAGAGACTAGCTTCCAGCAGGAGAACTCTGCAATTTGTTCCCAAGGAACAGGTTTGTCTGTTTTTTTCCCCTTTAACCTTCCCCCAGACTCTAGCTGGACCGTAAAGAAGGCTGAGCGGCGAAGAATTGATGCTTTCAAATTGTGGTGCTAGAGAACACTCCTGAGAGTCCTTTGGACTTCAAGGAGATCAAACCAGTCAATCTTAAAGGAAATCAACCATGAATCTTCATTGGAAGGACTGATACTGAAGCTGAAGCTCCAATACTTTGGCCACCTGATGAGAAGAACTGACTTACTGGAGAGGATGCTGATACTAGGAAAGACTGAAGGCAGGAGAAGAAGGGGCCGACCGAGGATGAGGTGGTTGGATGGCATCACTGACTCAATGGACATGGGTTTGAGCAAACGCTGGGAGGTAGTGAAGGACAGGGAAGCCTGATGTGCTGCAGTCCATGGGGTCACAAAGAGTCAGACATGAGCAACTGAACAACAAGACTCTCCTAACTTGTATTTACCCATCCCCTCTCATCCAACAATTTTGAAGCACTTCACAAGCAAGCATGCACTCATCTTTGCACTTTCTTGTGAAGGCAAAGCTTCATCGTAGCAATTGATAGATCAGGAAAACGAGGAGCAGAGATAAAGATGTGCCCAACACTAATAAATGCTGGATGGGGCAAGCCATGCAGTCCTGGCTGAGTGCTTCCAGGCCCTCTCATCCATCTGGGTGTGCCCACACCATTTCTCCCAAAGACCTATAGGTATTTTATTGCATTTCAGGAACCATCCAGTTTGGTTGTGCAGATAGAAGTACAAAGGGTATAGCTTCCTGTAAAGGTGCCGGGTTTGTTTTTTTTTTTTTTGCTGTTGAAATGAAGGGAAATATTTAATTTCTTGTTCCTAGGGAACCAAAACTTTGAGGTGCTGCCTGGGACGGCCAGATCACCCGCAAAGCGGTCAGTATCTAATTCTCTTTGCTCTGTCTCAATTTCATTAAAAGTACTTTTCATCAAGACATAATTTTGTTAGACCCCAGATCAGAAACTTGATACTCCCTTTACAAAATAATACCTTTATTTAATTGTAATACAAATTAATAGATACAAATTACAACACCTTTACAGGGCTTCCCTGTGACTCAGCTGGTAAAGAATCCGCCTGCAATGCGGGAGACCTGGGTTCGATCCCTGGGTTGGGAAGATCCCCTGGAGAAGGGAAAGGCTACCCACTCTGGTATTCTGGCTCGGAGAAATCCATGGACTACAGTCCATGGGGTTGCAGAGTCCGACACGACTTTGAGTGACTTTTGCTTTCATTCTCTTTCACCATACCTTTACAAATTAATTTCTTTAAAAAGAAAAATAACCTTCAGATTTACAGGAATGGGGGATCATTAGACATGCACGCAGCACCTGCTAGAACAGAAGCTTTGTTCATAGTGGTTTCTGCTGTGATTATAGCACAGCACTATGAGTCATTAGTTCTCAGTGATTCTCAACGTGAGTAACATTAAATGCTTTAGAAAGCAAAACCCCCATCAGTGGTTGGGGAAACACGAGTGAGTAATGGGGACAGCAGGGAGATCCAACCAGTCTACCCTAAAGGAAATCAGCCCTGCATATTCATTGGAGGGACTGATGTTAAAGCTGTCAAAGCTGTTAAAGACGTTAAACTCCAATACTTTGGCACCTGATGCGAAGAACTGACTCATTTGAAAAGACCTTGATGCTGGGAAAGATTGAAGGCGGGAGAAGGGGACGACAGAGGGCGAGATGGTTGGACGACATCACCGACTCAACAGACACGAGTTTGAGTAAACTCCGGGAGTTGGTGATAGACACGGAGGCCTGGCATGCTGTCGCCAGGGTCGCGACACAGTCGCAACACAGTCCATGGGGCCGCAAAGAGTCGGACACGACTGAGCGACTGAACTGAACTGAATTGGGGAAAGAGGGATTATGAGCTGCTAATACAGAAGATACATTTTTTAAAACTCACATTTGTTTAGTGTTAGGAGAAAAAAAAAACCAACATTCCAGCACTGGTATTCATGGTTTGGGTGGGTCTGGTCTATAAAATGTGAATAACAAACTCACAGGGTCCTTATTAGTTTATGAAAGCATGTATTTAAATCCCTTAATCAAGGTGTGTCAAGCACTGAACAGGCTGGTTCTCTCTGTTTTCACACTTTAAAAGATGGAGGGACAATTTGGGCTCTTTGCAGATTCCCCAGAAAAGGAGGCAGCAGAGAGGTTTTGCGATGTGTGCTGGTGAAGACCGAGGGGCCGGAAAAACCACATGGGGGCAAAAAGATGCCAAAACACTGATAATCTTGAAGCTGGGTGGTGAGTACAGAGGGGTTCATCGTATTTTCTCTATGTATGTTTGAAAATTCCTATTAAGAAGTTCAAACAATTAAAATTCGTGTGGCTGAACTTCCCTGTTCGCCTGAAACGATCACAACACTGGCAATCGACTATATCCCAATAGAAAATGGTTTTGGTGTTAAAAAAATAAAAATACATAAATAATAAAAATAAAATAGACAACAACGACAACAAAAACATCTGAAAGTATTAACTTGAAAGAAAGATGAGGAGAGCTCTAGCATCCCAGACCTGGGATTGAATCTCTGCTTTCTGCTCTGTGAACTTGCTAAGTTATCGTACTGTTTGTTCTGTGCTTCGATTTCCTCTCTTGTAAAAGGATAATGATGGTGTGGTCAGTGCAGAGCTGTGCCACTCAGATCCTTCTTCCAGAAAGGACTTGCTGCCCAGCTGCACAGGGTGTGGTTAGCAGACAGCTTCCTTTAGGGTCTGCCTTGTCTTCCGAGCCAAAGTCACATTGTTCTTGGGGTAGCCCTTTGCCAGTGAACGAGCAAGGCAGTGGTACAAGGGCCTGGCCGTTTCTGCCCACCGTGAGACTCCCTGAATGGATAATCTTTGCTCTAGAGCTTCTCGTTGGCCGGGTGGAGACTTTCTCAGGCAGCATTATGGTCTGATGGCTCCCTCGGCCCAATCGCAATCACTCCCTTTTCCTTTCACAGGTGGTTCCTTCCCTACACAGCTCAGCATTCCTAGTTCCATCTCAGAATCTTCTCAGATGCTGGCCCAAATGGTACTTTTAACTTCACTGGATTCTTCTGAAGATTCAATGAGATGACGGACAACAAACTTTCACAGCACCTGAGGCATGGTATGCTCTCCGTAAGCAGCAGTGTGTTTTGTTTTTTGCTTTGGTTTTGTTTTTCTTCCAGTTTTATTAAGATATAATTGACATACAGAAAATAAGTGTGAGGTATACAGCATGATAATAATCAGCAACGTTGATGACACCAATTCAACTGTTTTTAAGGCATGGTGCACGTGAAATTATTACAAGAACTACAGAGTTTATGCAATGATAATCTATTTCTATTTTTACAACCCGTAGAGTAGAGAAGTAAAGGTGGAAACTGTAGCTGCTGAACTGTTAACACACTAAAACCATAGCTTTAGTCTAAGAATTAATTCTTATTAAAAATTTCATTCCAGTTATTAGAATAGTGTGTTCTAAGTTTTAAAAAGAAACCATAATATAGTGAATGTGATATTACAGTTTCGAGGTGAACAAATCTTATAATTTGTGCAACAGGAAATTTTAAGTTTCATCTATTTTTTTGGTGGTGGTGGTGGTATGAATCCAGTTCTAGTATTAGGCAATTGAGGTTGTTAAGATTTACAGAAAGTTAGCACAGAGTCTTACAGATGAAGTTTATTAGTTAAAAGAATCAATATTAAAAAAATGTGTATATTCCCAACTAACTCTTTGACATAATAAACACATTTGGCCCTTTATTGACTTTTTGAATTCATTAACCAGACACATCACTAGGCTCAGGCCGTTAAGACTATATATTACTAAATCAGGAAACAAATATTTCATTACAAACACTAATTCCAGAAGACTTCACACCCACATTCCAAAATCTAATTAGATTAATTTCCTAGGGCATACATGTATTCTTGGTAGCTTGCAATTTTTAAGTGTCAAAATAAAGCTTTATTTTAAACTGTGGGCGGTGTTGATGAAACAAGTATGAGTAATACTTGCAGGAAACACAATATTAGCTTAGCGAGGAAGTGGGTGACACTTGAGCAGTCCTTCCAAGAGGCACTTTCCATGTCGCACCAATGTAAAGCAAGAGTTCTGATGTAGTCACACAGGAAGCACAGGCAAAACCGCTTACGGTAGTGAAGTACAGCTTTACCTACCAAAATGCAGGTTTAGGATGATATCTGAGTACAAGGTGAAAGCAACAAACTGATGGGTAAATGTCAACCAGAAAATCACCAGATCTCCCCTGTTTTGTTTAATATCTACTAACCAGAGCGTTGGTGATGGACAGGGAGGCCTGGCATGCTGCGATTCATGGGGTCACCAAGAGTTGGACACGACTGAGCGACTAACTGAACTGAACTGACTGAACCAGAGAGACAAATATCATATTACTTATAAGTGGAATTTTTAAAAAATGACACAAAGGAACTTACCTACAAGACATAAATAGACTGGGGCTTCCCTGACAGCCCAACGGCTAGGACTCGGCGCTTTCAATACTACGGCTCCAGATACACCCCTGGTCAGGGAACTAAGATTATGCATGCCTTGAGCAGTGTGGCAAAAAAAAAGAAAAACAGAAATAGATTCGGAGACATAGAGAACGACCCTACGGTGACCAAAGGAGAAGGGTGTTCAGTTGCTAAATCGTGTCTTGACTCTTTGTGACCCCGTGGACTACAGCACTCCAGGCTTCCCTGTCTTTCACTATCTCAAGGAGTTTGCTCAAACTCATGTCCATTGAGTCAGCAGAGGGATAAATTAGGAGTTTGAGATTAGCAGATACAAACTACTATATATAAAATAGATAAACAACAAGGACCTACTGTATGAACTACATTCAATATTGTGTAATAATCTATACTGGAAAAGAGACTGAAATATATATATATGACTGGATCACTTTGCTATACACCTGAAACATTATAAATCAACTATACTTCAGTTACAGAACATAAAGATAAAAAATAAATTAATATTTTTTAAAAATCTACTATCCAGAGAAGACTATGCAAACCCTGTTTTAATGGAAAGGTGGGGTTGACAGAACTACACTTGATTTTTTTTTTTTTTTTTTGGTCTGTCTTTTGAGGTGGTTTTGCTCACCCTAGTTCCAGGATTGATGTCTCCCAAGTCAGTCTTGCCGTGTTTATCCCAAACAGAAACCTCTGAAGGGTTAAAGAAGAAAAGAGCTGGAGGAGAGCTATGAACTGTTGTTAGTACTCTGCTCCATTGAGTGCTGGGCAGTGAGAAAAGCTAATAATTCTCCAAATCCTGCAACTAGTTAATTACGTCAATGTTAAAAAAAAGAATCAGTATTGTCTAGCTTGAAATTTTAACACACTATAAAGTGCTCTTTATGGGCTTCCCAGGAGGTGCAGTGATAAAGAATCTGCCTGCCAATGTAGGAGATTCAAGAGATGGGGGTTCCATCCCTGGGCTGGGAAGATCCCCTGGAGGTGGGAAGGGCAACCCACTTCAGTATCCTTGCCTGGAGAATCCCATGGACAGAGGAGCCTGGTGTACAGTCCATGGGGTCAGAAAGAGTTGGATAAGAATGAGTGACTTAGCACGCACAGGAGCGTGTCCACACATACACACACACACACACACACACAGTGTTCTTATATAAACACACACATATGCATCAGGTATCAGCCGCACGAACAACAGAAAAGAGACAACTTTTCAAGCTCTACTTTAAAGGTAAAAAAAAATGTCTAGAGGGACTTCCCTGGAGGTCCAGGGGTTAAGACTCCGTGCTTCCGCAGGCCCTCCTCCAGGGGTGCTTGCCTGGAGAATCCCACGGACAGAGGAGCCTGGCAGGCTACAGTCCGTGGCATCGAAGAGACTCAACTTAGCATGCACACATGCTTCCGCACACAGGTCTCTGGGGTGGCCAAAAAACAAAAAAAGGTCTAGACTGTGTTTGTGTGGAAGGAGTATATGAGAAATCTCTGGACCTTCTGCTCATTTTCACTGTGAAACTAAAACTGCTCTAAAAAGTAGTCTATTGGGATTTCCCTGGTGGCCTAGTGTCTAAGACTCCAAGCTCCCAACGCAGAGGTCCCCAGTTCATCCCTGGTCAGGGAATTAGATCCCAAATGCTGCAATTAAGAGTGCAAGCCACGACTAAGACCTGGCGCAGCCAAATAAATAAGCAAATAAATATATATTAAAAAATTTTTTAATAGTCTACTTTTTACAAAAAGGTGCCTAGAATTTTTTTTTTTTAATCTTTACACTGCCAAAGCAAAGAAAGGCATTAAAACTACCCTGCCATTACTTTAAAACAGCAAATGTTGGGACTTCCCTGGTGGTCCAGAGGTTAAGACTTCACACTCCCAATGCAGGGGCCCGGGTTCGACTCCTGGTCAGGGAACTAGATCCTGCATGCCGCAACTGAGATCCAGCACAGCCAAATAAAAAATAAGTAAATATTAAAAAAAAAAAAAAACAGCAAATATTAAAACAAGAGGGAAAAAAAAGGATTCATTCATTTATTCAATAAGTTATTTCTTGAACTACTACTGTGAGGCAGGTATTGTTCCTGATCCAGTTGGTCGACAACTTTCACTGCTGCCTCTTAAAAGTGAACACCACAATCAATGTCACTATAGCCAACAAATTGTGGAAAGCATTATATGCCTGGCACTGTCCTAAAAACAATATGTTTAAAAGAAAATTAAGTACCATCAACACAGGTGGCTTAACATAGTAATATGTTAACCAATATGTATTAGTTGGGTCTCTGCTTTCTTGTTATTATTTTGGGCTATTCCATTTCTTATTAGCATCAAAAGAAAGAAAGATAGCAGAGAGAACAGTAGGAGATAAAAACAGATTATATCACTTAGTAATTTATTAGCCACAAAGAGTAGACCATTGTAAGGCAGGTTAAAATTTCCAATGGATTTATTTTTACTTCACATTAATGATCAAGCTTATAAAAAGTTGAGCTGACACTTCAATAATGCCTTACTTCTTTTTAATATGCAGATACAAAACCCCAAAAAATTCAAAAGAAATTCTTGCTTTGCCATTTCTCCAATGACCAGAGACAACTTGAACAAGTCAGTACAAACTAGATAGCCTCTTACCATGACCTTTTAAACACAGTCTTGAGTAAATGCATTTTGGTTAATCTTGGAAACAAATCTCTTTTTTGACTTTGAGGTTGCAGGCTAGAGTTAAACCCGATTTTACATGCTTTCACTGAAATAGGCAGATTCCCTTCGAAGTATATAAAGCGAAACCACAGGCTCCTGTCAGTCTTACACACAATAGCTATTCAATAAAAAAATTAAAAATTGACTAAAATGCAAATTAGGAAGAGATGTACAGAAATATTTTATTATATCCTAATTACTATATTTTTTAATTTTTAAATTAATTTTAATTTTTAAATTACTTTATTGGAGTATAGTTGATTTACAATATTGTTAGTGTCTGCTGTGCAGTAAAGTAAATCAGTCACACATACATAAGTTGATATATCCACTCTTTTTTACATTCTATTCCCATCTGCTCGATACTCTGTAATGACCCCATCACTTCAAATCATCCATTTTATACTTTGTTACGACCTACTGGTATAAAATAGAAAGCCCCAATTTTCACACAATCTAGTACAGTTATTACAAATCATGGGTTTTGAGTTCATTTTTATGATTGCATGAGACCTTCCTGACATTTCCTGATTTCTCACTATCAGGAATATCAAAATTTATGCCGATGAAGAGGTTAAAAGAAAAAAGAGAAGAGAACGGTTTTACTGTCTACAAAGCAGGATGTGGCTAAGAACAGAACTTTAATGTGAAGTGCACGTTAGAAACACATCCTTTTGAAAAGCCTATAGGGACGTTGACTTGCGTTCCTAAAACATGTGTAAAACCTGATGGCGTTTGTGAAGGTCTATGAAAGCTGCAAAGACCTGTCGCAAAGAACTCATGGCCATCCAAACCAGAGCTCCATCTCTCTCCATCTAGAAGCATCGTTCTGCCAAGTTAGGCTTGAGTGCCCCGTCATTATCTCATTACCCCTGTGCAAAATTCCACAGCCACCATTCAAGGAAAACCCTCAATCAGGGCTCTGCCAGGCCGCCCCATGCACCACACCACAGTCTCTCACCACCAGAGAACTGGAGGTTCGTTTTTCAGAATTCTTCATTTTTTAATCTCACATTTTTCTTCTTTTTGTTTTTTTAAATTTTCTTTTTTAATCTCAAATTTTAATGAAATGAGGCAAATGAAAACAGACATTTTGGTGCCCTTATGCTTCTTGGAATTTAAACTCAGATTTTGCACTTCTCTTAGTACAAATTACAAGTTCCATTCTTTTCCCTCTATTAACCTCTAAACCACTCAAGGGCAAAGGGCGATACTCTAGTAGAATGCCGTTTTCTTTTTTTTAACTCTTCATGGACAGGTGCTTCCTAGAGACAACAGATAACTAGTTCTTTCTCGTAAACCTTAACAAGTGAGAAAAAATTTCAAGTAGTTTACACACCCTCTCCCTTAAAAATCTTTTCCAGTTATTTTCACTGTAGGAAATTTCAGTCCTAGAGAGTAGAAAACCTGGTATCACGAGCCTTCCTGTACCCATTACCCAGGTCAGCAGTGACCGGCTCTGGCGCAATTTCATTTCATTCCCATTCCCATCCACTATCACCCCAAACTCTTTTGAAGCAAATCTAAGGTTTCTTTGTACTTGAATATATTCCATTTCCTACTGATTTTCAACAACTTGCCTTTGCCTTCCTTTCCACCCTCTACCTGCCAAAAGAAGTGTACAGAATAACGCAGGGGATTGAGGCTATTTTATCTGGTGTTTCCTCATAACTACTATCCCACCGCCCACCCCTTTCTGGATCACCTTCTATAACATTCACCAACATCACCATGAAATGGCCACCATGGTGTTCAATCCCTAAACTACAGCCTATTTCACTTGGAAATATATTGTATTCCCTCCTCCCAATAAACCCTTTCTCTTGTTTGAACAAGTGAAAATAAAAATTGTGCCAAAATTTCTATTCTGTTGATAAAAATTTATTCTGATTCGTTCCCCCTAGGGTAAAAAGAGGCAAAGGGAGTGCAGAAGGAATTGAAGAGGAAAGAAATCCAACACTTAAAATGGTAGACTCTGCCTAATTAGCTGTGTATGAATACTTACGACCATCTGCTACTTTAAGAATGAATATTTGCAAACATCAGTCGAAAATTTGAGATCCTTTTAGCTGGGGATGTTTACAAAATGAATTCTCATTTAAGGAAACTACTGCCTTCAGGATTTTGGTATCAATAACAGTAGCTGCTTCTGAGCCTAAGAAGTGGTTATGTAAAAACAATTAAAGGGAAAAAAAAATTAATTAAGGGAGGATGCGCTCTGTTTCTATAGCTGCTCTAACCTTTTATTTTGACGTGAGATTTCTTGGCCTCCACTCAGATAGCAACCACCACCACCCCACACTTTCTTCTCCACACCCTTTACAAATGGAATTCCGAAAGGAGGCACTTTCGAGTTCCTCTTGGGAAATGTCTCATCTTGAGGACGTCTCGGTGCAATAACTGAGATTTCATCTCCTTCTTCCTCTGCACTCCGCTCTGCCCATCGCTTGCCCAGAGATCTCCTTAGGAATCCAGAGGAAGCAAGGAATCCAGAGGAAAACAAGCCCCAGTCCACAAGCCACAGCCTCTCCTCCCCAGGACCGCCAGTGCACCGCCTTGGCATCCGGGTCCGGGGAGAGAGGAGCTTGCACACACCACGCCGCTTGTTTATCCATCCGCGCCCCGGGTTAAACATCCCGGCGGGGCGCTCCCTACCGCTTTTCAGACTCTTTCCTCCCAGCGGTTAAAAAATACAAAACTGACCCCGCTAATGCCTCTTCCCGCAGGCGGCAACGCAAGGCGTCCCTCTAACTCCTACTACTCTCCCCTCCAGGCCGAACGCCGCAATCCCATCAAATCCAAGATCTGAGTTGCCCCGGGAGAATCCCAAGCGCACCCCAAACCACCACAGGGCAAACGTCCTCGCCACTAGAGGGAAGACACCAGTTCTCACTCACCCCTGCACCCCCAAACCCAAGCCCTGGGATCCGGCCCCGCCAGGGCCGCCCCGCCCCCCGGGAGAGCGCCCGACACACCCGCACCTCCTTGGAGAGACAGCAGGGGACCGCGGGTCTGGGCGCCGAATACCTAACGCAGCCCTGAAAATCCCCGGCCTTCCACGCCCCCATTGAGTCGGCCCGCCGCGCTGAAGACACGGGGGTCCCGCCCGCGCCTCTGATCGGGAGGTGCGGGGACCCAGATCCGCGTGCCCCTCTCGGGCCGTGGAGGGGACCCACACCAGCGGCCCCTGCTCTGGCCGCCGGGGCGGGGGGCGCGGTTCACACCAGCCCCCCCTCACCTCGGAAGGGCGAATCTGGCGCGCACCTCCCGCGCAAGCCGAGGCCAACGAGAGGCACTCGGACCTGCGCCTCCCGCCAGGGCCGCCGAGACCCCCGACTGGCAAGCGATCTCGTCCACCGGGGGCAGCCCGGCCCGCGTCCCCCAGCCCAGGCGCACCAGGCACCGCTCCCCGACCTCCCTGCATCCTCGCGGGCCCGGCCCCTCACTCACCCAGAGCTCGATGCCCCAGCTCATGGTGCAGGGGGCGGGAAGGGGCGCGCCGCACGGCGGGGCGCGGCTCTCCGGTCCCCCTCCCCAGCGATCCCGTCTCCCCGGGAGATCCCCGCGATCGAGGAAAGTTCGTGCTCCGTGCGGCCGCCGCCTCCTCCGGCTCGCCGCTCCTCGCCTAGGGTCTCCGCGGCGGTCCTCTTCCCCGGTCGCTCCTCGGCAAAATGGCCCGAGGAAGCAGCAGCCGCGGTCTCCGCAGCGCCCGCCCGCCCCACACCCGAGAGCGAGGGGCGGGGGAGGGGAGGGGCGGGGCCTCGCGCCGGGGGCGGGGCCGGCCTGACAGCTCGCGCACGCGCGCGCCCCGCCCCCGGCCCAACCTCCCCCCGGGAGCCCCCCGCCCGCATGGCCCAGGGGTCCGGAAGGACTTGCAGAAAGCCGGGGGCCCTGGTGGGACCTGGAGCCGCCGGCCTCCCCGCTGCCGTTTGTTGTTGTTGTTGTTTTTTTAATTATTTATTAGCAGCCACACTCTCTGCTCTTAGGGACAAACCACTCGCCTCTGAACGGAGCCGGCCTCTGTTATTACGGGGGTTCTGCCGAGTAGCCTGAGGTTGCTCCCCTGCGCCGAGCGCCGCTTTGAATTTAAGGACCATGCTTTTCGTTGCTCAACCATCAGAGCTAGCTCGAGCGGGTCTTTTCCCCCACCGCCCGGGAAGCCTTGGAGGCCCGGGGGTCTTTCGCAGCCTTGCGCGGGTGGGCGTGGGGCCAGCTGCGGTGCTGTCTGCGTACTGCACACAGAAGGACTCGGAGGCCGAGAGCGACCTAGCAGAGTGGCTGGGGAAAGGAGTCCAGGGGCGCACAACCGGTGATTTCTAATCTCTGAAACCGGTGATTTCCGACTTGTTCGGCCAAGAAACTCTCAGACGTTGAAATCACGTTGCCGCGTAGTGGGTGAAAAAAGCAAAGGCTCTGGGTCCACAGATTCGCGTTTCTGGTTCCAGTCCCGCCAACCCGCACTCACTAGCTGGGTGGCCTAGGACAAGGCCTCCACCTCTGGAGAAGCTCAGAGCCTCCTCCCCCACCTCCCGCCAAAGGGAGGCAGTAACTACCCAGCTCAGCGAGAGGAGATGACCACCTGTTACCCGGCCAGTGGTTGGTAAATTGAGAACTAATTTTTAAGTAGATACGGACTCCTTTTTCCCTACACTCCCAGAGTATACACAAATAACATTCCAGGATTGTGTGTGTGTGTGTCGCTCAGTCGTGTCCCACTCTTTGCGACCCCATGGACTGTAGCCCACCAGGTTCCTTTGTCCGTGGAATTCTCCAGGCAAGAATACTGGAGTGGGTTGCCATTTCCTTCTCCGGGGGCTCTTCCCCACCCAGGGATCCATCAGGGTCTTCTGCATTGCAGGCGGATTCTTCACTGTCTGAGCCACCAGGGAAGCCCGATTCCAGGATTGGGACTGGAGAACTGTTTGGGTTCCCACTCCTTCCTCTGAATCACTAGGCCCTTTCTCCCCCAACTTTTCTTTCTTCCTCAGCTAATCCTACTGACTTTTCTGACTATCTGTGAACTCCTAAAATGGGCCCCATTTAAGAAGTATTTCAGCTGCCTGTCTCTCTAATCCCACTACACCCAGCTTAACCAGCTTATCATTCTTCTCCAGGAGAGGGTGGAGCAAGGGTGGTGTCCTACTCCTGCAGATAAACCAAGTCTACTTCCTTTGTTGGACAGGACTACAATAAATTTAAACTGTCAAACCTGTTTTGGTCTATCTTTTTTCAGTAAGGAGTTCCTTCCACCAGTTTGTTGTTAGTGTGCGTTTTAAATATTTTGTTCTCAGTTACCCGGTCTGGAAACTCTATACTCCAATCCTGCTAGACCTGTAACCATCAGAACAGCCAGCCACTTACCTCCCAAGGTACATTCATTAACAGCTTGAGTGAGTTGGAGAGGTCAGAAACTCAATCAATACTGCACAGTTTAGTTTGCTATTTGGAAATGCTGAGTGAAATGCAGGTAATCTAACAGGACCCTGCCTCACAAATCACCTCAATTTCTTCCTGCCAAGATTTACTGTTTTTTCAAATACAGTGATCTAATCTCGACTGCCAGTGACTTGTGAAAAGATGCTAATCAGGAGGAAAAACAACCTGCAGCTCTAAAGAAGAGAAACGGGGGACAAAGAGCAAGAGATAGCAGAAAGAGAGAGAGACCCACATTAGAAGGAAACCTTTTAAGATGAGTAAGCAGGAAACAGTTATAGGAACCCATTAAAAGCCACGGCAGCAGTACTGTATGGAACTGGGTTAATTAGACCATACTGCAAATACCTTTAACTTCATTAAGTCTGGTGGTAACTGAAAAAAAGGGTTGAAGGTATCAGAATCTCCAAGAAATAAAAGGAAAAGTCACCACTGATTTTAAAGCAATGGAAACAAACAGGATTCAGCATAAAAAGAAATAAGCTAGCAAAGAAAAAAATTAAATACAGCACAGTATCTTTTAGGAGGAACTGAATCCATTTCAGTTTACCTTATAGTAAAAGGGAGTGAGTTTAAGAGAAGAACTTCTATTAACAAGTCACTGTGACTGACCTGCTTAGGAATCAGTTTTCACAAGAGGTGTTGTAAATCCTGTGGCTTCCCCACTGGCTCAGAAGTAAAGAATCCATCTGCCAATGCAGGAGATGGGGGTTTGATCCCTGGGTCAGGAAGATCCCCTGGAGGAGGAAATGTCAACCCATTCCAGTATTCTTGCCTGGAAAATCCCATGGACAGAGGAGCCTGGGGTGGCTACAGTCCATGGGCTGCAGGAGAGCCGGACATGATTTAATGCCTAAACAATTGTAAACCTCATTTATGTAAATACTGCAATGACCTCAGTTCAGTTCAGTTCAGTCCTGCAGTCCTGTCCAACTCCCTGCAACCCCATGGACTGCAGCATGCCAGGCCTCTCTGTCCATCACCAACTCCCAGAGTTTACTCAAACTCATGTCCATTGAGTCAGTGATGCCACCTAACCATCTCATCCTCTGTCGTCCCCTTCTCCTCCCACCTTCAATCTTTCCCAGCATCAGAGTCTTTTCCAATGAGTCAGGTCTTCGCATCAGGTGGCCAAAGTATTGGAGTTTCAGCTTCAGCATCAGTCCTTCCAATGAATATTCAGGACTGATTTCCTTCAGCATGGACTGGTTGGATCTCCTTGCTCTCCAAGGGACTCTAAATTACCTAGGGGATCGGTTTGGGCTATATACACCTGTTTTACCTTTTAGGAACATGTGGAGAATACTGATTTACAAAGATATGATCTTGGCAGGTGACTACATAAATTCCCACTGAATAATCTGATCACACAGATGTTATTAGCACTGAAATAAGGTATCTAGAAAATATAGACCCTGTATAGTTGCCATGGAGTTAGAGGTAAACAATTCTAATACAGTCTTTCAGCAACTCCAATGCTCTTGCTAGTATAAACATCTAATTCAGGGGCTTAGATGTAGAGATATCACTATCTAATCTATTTAAAAGGCTTCCTTTTCTTCAGTTACTAACTCATGTCCAGCTCTTTGTGATCCCATGGACTGCAGCATGCCAGGCTTCCCTGTCCTTGACCATCTCCCAGAGTATTATCAAACTCATGTCCATTGAGTCGATGATGCTATCTCACCCTCTGTTGCCCCTTTCTCCTCCTCCCTTGATCTTTCCCAGCATCAGGGTCTTTTCCAATGAGTTGGGAAAGTATTGGAGCTTCAGCATTAGTCCTTCCAATGAATGTTCAGGGTTGATTTCCTTTAGAATTGACTGGTTTGATCTCCTTGCTGTCCAAGGGACTTTCAAGATCTTCAGCACGACAGTCTAAAAGCATCAATTCTTTGGTGCTCAACCTTCTTTCTGGTCCAACTTTCACATCCGTACATGACTACTGGAAAAATCATAGCTTTGACTATATGGACCTTTGTCGGCAAAGTGATCGCTCTGCTCTTTAATACGTTAAGTGGTTTTGTAATTGTTCCATTGGGATCCTAGTGTTACACTACTTATTAGGTCTGTGGCCTTAGACAAGTTACTTAAACTCTCAGAACTTCACCTGAAACACAGACTTCCAAGGTTGTTGTGAGGCTGAAAGAAGGGAGCTGGCATGAGCACAGAGTGGATAGCCCCACACAGAAACCTCTAGAGCTTTGGTTGAATTATTTCCCTTCTCTAGGCCTCAGTTTCCTCCTCCATAAAATGGACATAACGCTTTGCTCCAAAAGTTACTGCAAAGATGAAAAGAAAGAACACATGTAAAATGTTCTAAAATGTAGCACATGGGGGCACGAGTATCAGTTCCCTATTTTTCCTCTTATTTTTTGGAGGATTTTTACTTCCTCTATCAAGGAAAGCAATCCTTTAAGCACTCCTGATGTGGTAAAACAGATTGCTTGAACTACCATTGACTGGTTGTCTATCGCTGAAGTACTCTTCTTAATGAGATTCTCAGGATTTCTTTTTTTTCCTTTAAAGTAGGTTCCATCAGTTTCCAGCTTAAAATTCTCCATTTGTTTAGCATTCAAACTACTTACTAAGGACCCAAGAAAGCAGTGGAGTGGAAAAAGTTGGAGTGGGATAAAAGGAGAACTCTGTCATGAGTAGAATCTTAAGACTGCAACCAATTTTTGTACTCAATAATGGAATTCCCCTGATGGTCTATAAAGACGTGCATAATATCAGGAAAAACCAGCTGTCTGTGGCTGAGCAAGTTACGCACTGTGCCACCGAACTGAGGAGAAGCGGACTGGAAGTTCTTCTCCAACCTGCAGGATTCAAGATGTGTCCGGGGCTAGCTTTTCCAGGAAGATGACTCTGCAAGGAGAGTTGTGGGCATTCCCCAAGCCCCAAGAAATGACATTTCAAGTCAAAGAATGAAAGTGACATTTGACTTCTGAATATATTGCCAAGCTCTAGTTTGACCTCTGGTTCCCTGTACTGTGTTTATACAGAATTTTGATCAGAAACGTCATCTCTTTTGATAAGAAAGACAAGAACAATCATGACTAGAGAATATTAACCCCATAATTACATTAAATATCTCTGGAAATTTCTAAACTGATGTCAAACATTATTAATCACACTAGATTCAAACTCCAAATTCTGCTACTAGTGGCAAACTTCAGTAGATCTTGCAATGTTAGAGGAAACAGAAAAATAAGACCCACTTGACGAAGAGGGTAAGGCTGAAAGTCAGGTTTAGGATATAGTCCTTCCAGCCCCTCAAGGCTTTTTCAGTCAGTACCTTAAAGTTTAATGCCCCTTTGAAAATGCGGCCAGGGAGAGGCAAACCTAACTTGCTCTGTTACTCAACAGGTCTGTTCCCAGTTACAGTATCATGATTATGCAAATAACCTGCTCTTGAAACTCTGAAATCATGTGCCTAAGTAAAATTGCCAAGATAGCATTTCCACAGAATTTGAGAAGTAACTATCTAAAAACCCTTTACTTTCAGTTCAATCCAGTTGCTCAGTCATGTCCAACTCTTTGCAACCCCATGGACTGCACGGCAGGACTCCCTCTCCACCAACTCCTGAAGTTTATTCAAACTCATGTCCATTGAGTCGGTGATACCATCCAAACATCTCATCCTCTGTCGTCTCCTTCTCCTCCCGCCTTCAATCTTTCCCAGCATCAGGGTCTTTTCAAATGAGTCAGTTCTTCGCATCAGGTGGCCAAAGTACTGGAGTTTCAATTTCAGCATCAGCCCTTCCAATGAATATTCAAGACTGATTTCCTTTAGGATGGACTGGTGGGATCTCCTTGCTGTCAAGGGACTCTCAAGAGTCTTCTCCAGCACCACAGTTCAAAAGCATCAGATCAGATCAGATCAGTCGCTCAGTTGTGTCCGACTCTTTGTGACCCCATGAATCACAGCATGCCAGGCCTCCCTGTCCAACACCAACTCCCAGAGTTCACTCAGACTCACATCCATCGAGTCAGTGATGCCATCCACCCATCTCATCCTCTGTAGTCCCCTTCTCCTCTTGCCCCCAATCCCTCCCAGCATCAGAGTCTTTTCCAGTAAGTCAACTCTTTGCATGAGATGGCCAAAGTACTGGAGTTTCAGCTTTAGCATCATTCCTTCCAAAGAAATCCCAGGGCTGATCTCCTTCAGAATGGACTGGTTGGCTCTCCTTGTAGTCCAAGGTAGGTGTTGCAAGAGGGCATCAGAGGGCAGACACACTGAAACCATACTCACAGAAAACTAGTCAATCTAATCACACTAGGACCACAGCCTTGTCTAACTCAATGAAACTAAGCCATGCCCGTGGGGCAATCCAAGATGGATGGGTCATGGTGGAGAGATCTGACAGAATGTGGTCCACTGGAGAAGGGAATGGCAAACCATTTCAGTATTCTTGCCTTGAGAACCCCATGAACAGTATGAAAAGGCAAAATGATAGGATACTGAAAGAGAAACTCCCCAGGTCAGTAGGTGCCCAATATGCTACTGGAGATCAGTGAGAAATAACTCCAGAAAGAATGAAGGGATGGAGCCAAAGCAAAAAGAATACCCAGCTGTGGATGTGACTGGTGATAGAAGCAAGGTCCGATGCTGTAAAGAGCAGTATTGCATAGGAATCTGGACTGTCAGGTCCATGAATCAAGGCAAATTGGAAGTGGTCAAACAAGAGATGGCAAGAGTGAATGTAGACATTCTAGGAATCAGCGAACTGAAATGGACTGGAATGGGTGAATTTAACTCAGATGACCATTATATCTACTACTGTGGGCAGGAATCCCTCAGAAGAAATGGAGTAGCCATCATGGTCAACAAAAGAGTCCGAAATGCAGTACTTGGATGCAGTCTCAAAAACGACAGAATGATCTCTGTTCATTTCCAAGGCAAACCATTCAATATCACAGTAATCCAAGTCTATGCCCCAACCAGTAATGCTGAAGAAGCTGAAGTTGAACGGTTCTATGAAGACCTACAAGACCTTTTAGAACGAACACCCAAAAAAGATGTCCTTTTCATTATAGGGGACTGGAATGCAAAAGTAGGAAGTCAAGAAACACCTGGAGTAACAGGCAAATTTGGCCTTGGAATACGGAATGAAGCAGGGCAAAGACTAATAGAGTTTTGCCAAGAAAATGCACTGGTCATAACAAACACCCTCTTCCAACAACACAAGAGAAGACTCTATACATGGACATCACCAGATGGTTCAAAAGCATACTTCACCTTTAAATCTTTGTAATTTGTGCTCCCTTTCTTTTGTTGCTCAGTTGCTAGGTTGCATCTGACTTCGACCCATGGACTGCAGCATGCCAGGCTTCTCTGTCCTTCACCAACTCTTGGAGTTTGCTCAAATCTCTCAGTTCCAAACTAATGACTGGCACAATATAGTTCTCAAATACCTGAAGAAGCCATTTCTCATAAACTTTTGGACAGATGTCACTGGTATGTGACCCTGTGAAAGTCACATAATAATTCCCAAGTGAAAAGCAGCAAGGTATAAAAACCCAGCTTTGAGCCCTTGTCAAACTGTTTTCCAGAGACTAAAAGACAAAGGTCTCCTATTTTATAAACTGGTTATTCTAATATAAAATTAAGATTATTCCTGATCAATCCATTTTTAGAAGCCTATTATTTTCAAATTTAAAACCAGAGATTCTCAAAAATGGTACCTCACTTTAAAAAGTATACAATAACACTCCAAAACATTGCAGATTCCCTTTAAAAATGAAGTGCGTGCGTGCTTAGTTGTATCTGACTCTTTGTGACCCCGTGACTGTAGCCCACCAGGCTCCTCTGTTCGTGGGATTCTCCAGGCAAGAATACTAGAGTGGGGTGCCATTTCCTCCTCCAGGGGATCTTCCCAACTCAGGGATCAAATCCCCATCTCCTGCACTGGCAGGTGGATTCTTTACCACAGAGCCAGCTAGGAAGCCTCCATAAAAAAAGGAAACTGCACTTAAAAATCCCCATTTCTTTTGACAACTAGTTTGATACTGACGTGAGGATCAGTTGACTGTCTGGTTTTTCTTTCCTCTTACCTAAAAGAAAGTATCAATTATTTTTTATTTCTTCCATGTTCTTTCATATTGCTGATTTTTTAAAATGCTTTCTGAACATTTCTCTTGAATTTCACTTCATAAGATACTGGCTACTCAGATTCTGGGATTTTATTTTTTGAAAATTTAAAAGAATTTAAAAAATAATAAAATTTGAATAAAAAGAATGCCATGTATGGTACAGTACAAGAAGCAGAGAGCCAGTTTTAAAGCACATGAGGTCCAGTCCTGGATGTTTGCCCAAAATTACCTAAATCCTTGTGTGATCCTGAGAAAATCATTTTTGAGTTCCTTGGATTTGTTTTCAAATCTATTAATAAGGTGAAAGGATTTGCTGATTTTCTAAGGACACTTCCAGCCTCGTATGAGATTTTTTATAACAATTGCAGAATAAGGATTAAATGCTGGGCTTTGTGGGCAAGGCCTGGATGAGAGTCATTTATAAATTATCAGACCATCCTTGAATAAATTTTTCTAACCAAGTCTTGTCTTTAAGAAAGGAACAAAAATACAGACCATACAAAGATTTTGTGGTCTTAAATGAGATAATGTGCACAAAGACCCTGATGCTGGGAAAGACTGAAGGCAAAAGGAGAAGGGTGTGGTAGAGGGTGAGATGTGTTAGACAGCATCTGACACAATGGACATGAATTTGAGCAAACTCTAGGAGACAATGGAGGACAGAGGAGCCTGGTGTGCTGCAGTCCATGGGATCACAAAGTGTAGGACATGACTTAGTGACTAAACAACAACAACAACATATAGAGTACTTAGCAGAATATTTGGCAAACTTAACTGCTTGATAAATAGATTAACTATTATCTCATTTGTGGATTTCTAAGACAATAAAGTTTCTTGTTCTAAGCTTCTTCATCTGTAAAATTGTGTAGTAAGATCAGACAAGAATTTTGTTCATAGAAGTAAGATGACATATCCATAATACATGGCTAAAAATCTTAGGTTGTAGAAAGAAATTAAACTACCAACTAGTAAACATTGCCTTTCTATCTTCCTGGCTACACCTTAGTGCCCTACTTTTGTTCTTACAGAGGGTGTGACAGAACCTGTACTAGTTTTTGACCTCCCAGCAGTGCAGATTCTTGGGTCAGGAAGATCTGCTGGAGAAGGGATAGGCTACCCACTCCAGTATTCTTGGACTTTCCTGTGGCTCAGCTGGTGAAGAATCTGCCTGTAATGCAGGAGACCTGGCTTGGGAAGATCCCCTGGAGAAGGGAAACGCTACCCACTCCAGTATTTTGGCCTGGAGAATTCCACAGACAACCCAACTGAGCCACTTTCACTTTCAAGAATTCATAGATTCATGACTTTGAGATTGCACAGCTAAAAGATCTGGGACTCTCACTCCTCTACTCTGTACTTCCCCTCCTGATTTTTGTTAACCTGAGTGCAGCAGTTTATTCACTTTATCTTCATTTAGATATATCATGTTAACTTCAGTTCCTAGTTCCAGTTAAAAAGATTAGGAATCTGATTCTGTCATAAAACACTGATAGTCATGCAGTATTGGGGGATTCCTTGTGGTTTTTATTTTCTTCTCTTTTGTTTAAATGATTGCCCACAAAGAGCATGCATTGTGTGGCAAGCCAAAAAAAAAAAAAAAAAAAACAAAAATACACCGAAAAACTAAATAAACCTAGCTAGTCTATTGGTAATTTTAATAAGCATTATCTTTTTTTATAACTCCATGATCAAAATAGCGATTTGGAGGGAACAAACTACTGAATTCTTTCATTAAAGGTCTCTCTACAAATTCAAAAGATTAGAAGCAAGGCAAGTTTCCACACAGGATTAAGAGATTCATACTCTAGTGGTTGGATGAAATAGCATGAAGCGATATAACAGTATTTAGCATTTTCCACGTGATTCCCACTTCAACCTGGAACAAATGACAATCTCTCAACTTCAGTTTGCTTACCAGTAAAGTGTGTGTGTATGTGTGTGTGTGGGGGGGGGGTGGGGCGGGGAGGTTAATACTTACACCTACCTCCTATCTCATCAGACTGTTCCAAGGATTACATGCAAAAATGCACCCAAAAGGCTTAACGAAGTGCCTGATACGTTGTCCTTGTTTAGTCGCTCAGCTATGTCCGATTCTTTTGCGACCCCATGGACAGGCTCCTTTCTGTCCATAGGATTTCCCAGACAAGAATACTGGAGTGAGTTGCCATTTCCTCCTCCAGGGGATCTTCCCAACCCAAGGATGGAACCAGAGTCTCTGTGTCTCCTGCACCGCAGGTGGCTTCTTTACCGCTGAGCCACTGGGGAAGAAGTACCTCATAAAGGCGCAATAAATTACTAAAACCACCTCATCAAAAATTTGCGTTAAGTGCCTCAAAACACAAAAACAAAACCACCCAAGGACTGATGACAAGCCACGAACTTGGTTTTTCTATCGAGTGAAGGCTGCTCGGGGCAATCGGTCCCATCAACCGTCAGGCACCCAGGAGGCATTCCCCGCCTAGGAACGCCAGGTCCCTCGGTGGGCCGACGGTCGCGCAGGCCCAAGGTCGCTTTCCAAGCTCCGCGGGGCGGAGGCAACGCTGGGGTTTGTCCAGCCCAGCGACTGTTACCATGGCAACCGCCACGGCTACCCACTGCGGGCGCACCTCTTCTGGCTAAACCGAAAAGTCCTCACAGCAGAGGCCAACTGAACGGCCCCGAAGTGTACCCGCCCCGCTCCCGGGACCGCAAACTCCAGGAAAAAGGCTACAATCTCCCCGCCGCTGGCAGCAGAGAGCCCGCTTTCAGGCGCTTCCGGCAGCCGCCGCTCTTTAGCCCCGGAAGTGGGCGGGAGAGGAAGCAGCTGGTGATGCTGGAACAAATATGGCCGCCCCGGCGCCCGTTGGCCTCTCGGGCTCCCGCAGTCCTCGGCTAGCCTCCGGCCTCCGGCTGTTCCCGCTGTTGGGGCTGCTGCAGCTGCTGGCCGAGCCCGGCCTGGGCCGCGTCCACCACCTGGCGCTCAAGGTAAGGGCGACCAGGGCCTTGCAAGACCAGGGCGGGGGACAGAGGCCGAGGCCGCTCCCTGATGCCGAGGGGCAACTTTTGGCCCAGGGGAAGCGGGGGTCGGGGGGTTGTCTATGAGCGATTGGATTCCCGCCTCTATTCCCAGTCGCGGCCTCCCTCTCATAGGGGTCTGTTGGGAACTGTGGGAATGGCGGGAGTCCTCGGTCGGTCTGGAAAGGGTAGGAAGATTCGAACTAAGAGAGGGAAAGGGGCCGAACTGCGGTGTAACCCCGAAGGACTTTCAGGGGGCTGTGCTTGCAGTCCTGTTGGCTTCCCTGACTTCCTTGCCTAGAGCAACTTGATCTTCCTCCTCCCTTTCATCTCCAACTTCTACCCCCGACTTCGCTCGTCCGCCTTCTCCTTTGGTCCATCCCCCTGGTGCCTGGCAGTTGGAAGGTGCGCGGCAGTTGGAAGGTGCGCGGAACCTTTGCCTCAGTTTCCCTGGTGGGCGTGGCGGTCTCTGGCCTGAGCAAAGTGAGCATCTCCAGGAGGAATTTCAAATCTCGCTTGAAATCCGTTACCGGAAATTTAAGCCCAGCAATGAAAATATGTTTTTGATTAGAGGCCTTTTTATCCCTCGCTTCTGTCATTGTCTGTCTAGGGAAGAAATTTACGATAGGCCTAGACTGAACCCTTTGTATCCTGCTTTTTAATTCAAAACATGCCTCCAGGCGATTTAGCTGGTTAATATATGAGACCAGGAAAAATAAATCGTTGTGACCCCAAACCTTGTACATAATTTTCATTCTGTAAGGTATTCTTAGCAGAATGAGGTTTCAGCAGTGAGAAAGTTTGTCTTATTAAAACCCTTATTAAATTAACAAAGCAATGTATTTTGTGACTATAGTTTAAAGAATACAGAATCTGGATTAAAAAAACCTGACTAGACCCATACTGTTATTTGTAAACAATAAATATCCTGATTAAAATGGTTGTCAACTGCAGGGAGAGAAGTGAGTCTTGGCTCCTTTTGAGAATATGCTGAAAGATATTGAATCTCTTCCCAGAAAATGCAGGTAGAAATGTAGGCAAAACTTCTTGGAATTTATAGGGCTTTGTAATCCTGCCAAAGCTTATCCATAGGTCTTAGTCCCCAGGCCTGTGACTCCAAGTGATGAACTCCTAAAATTCTTTCACTTTATAATTTAGAATCTTGAGTCTTAGGTGAAATCATGTAACTGAGTTTTTGTAGCTTATAAATTAGAGAACAAAACTAATACTGAACCTTGAACGCACTGAACCATGTCTCTTGGCTTTAGGCATGTCTAGAATTGAAATGTCAGATGGCCAGCATCATTAGGTAAATATTAACAATATAGAAGGAAAAATATACTACCCTCAATGGGAGAAGCAACCTGAGTTGGTGTAATTCTGGTGATTGATTTCTCCATATTGTGCTACATTGCTTCAGTTCAGTTCAGTTCAGTTCAGTTGCTCAGTCGTGTCCGACTCTTTGCAACCCCATGAATTGCAGCATGCCAGGCCTCCCTGTCTGTCACCAACTCCCAGAGTTCACTCAGACTCACATCCATCGAGTTGGTGATGCCATCCAGCCATCTCATCCTCTGTCGTCCCCTTCTCCTCCTGCCCCCAATCCCTCCCAGCATCAGAGTCTTTTCCAATGAGTCAGCTCTTCGCATGAGGTGGCCAAAGTACTGGAGTTTCAGCTTTAGCATCATTCCTTCCAAAGAAATCCCAGGGCTGATCTCCTTCAGAATGGACTGGTTGGATCTCCTTGCAGTCCAAGGGACTCTCAAGAGTCTTCTCCAACACCACAGTTCAAAAGCATCAATTCTTCGGCACTCAGCTTTCTTCACAGTCCAACTCTCACATCCATACATGACCACTGGAAAAACCATAGCCGTGACTAGACGGACCTTTGTTGGCAAAGTAATGTCTCTGCTTTTGAATATGCTATCTAGGTTGGTCATAACTTTACTTCCAAGGAGTAAGCTACATTGCTTAATGTTTTTCATCTTTGTTTTCTCAAATACTAGGTGCCTGTTCCATAATCAGTATTGTACTTGTTTCTCTCCTCTTAAACAGTCTGACATTTTGCCCAAGAAAGTGAAGTCACCTGAAGGGAGCCTGTCAGAGCAGCAACGTTAGATTGTCTTATTTTGCTTGAGATTGAGAGAGAGAATTTCAGCCACACACCAGAATAGAAAGAATAGTATAGTGAATTCCCATGTAGCTGTAACCATTAACCAATGGCTAATTCTGCTCTATCCCCACATGCATCCCTTCTCAGGTGCATTCTTTATTTTTTAACTAGAAAACAAATCTTTTTTTCTGTTTAATGTGTTTACTTATGTGGCTGCCTCTGGTCTTAGTTGAAGCAAGTGGGGTCTCAGTTCCCCAACCATGATCGAACCGACATCCCCTGCACTGCAAGGCAGAGTTTCAACCGCCAGGTCACCAGAGACGTCCCCCTTTCATTCTTTATTCCGTTTCCTCATTCCATGTTACATTTCCCATTCTTCTTCTAGTCTTCTCAAATTCCTTGTCTTTTGTTTTTTAGCTTCCTTAACTTTTGGAAACTCTTGAGGCATAGTTTGTATACATTAAAATCCATACATTGTAAATGCACAATTCAGTGCTTGTTGGTAAATTGACTGAGTTATGCAGCTGTCACCACAATCCAGCCATAGAACATTTCCATCACCCGTGTAAGAGCTCTTTTGTTGGTTTACAGTTAATTCCTAGTCCGACCTCCAGCCCCAGACAACCACTAATCTACTTTCTGTCTCTATAGATTTGCCCTTTCTGAGTGTTTCAAATAAATGGAGTCACACAGTATATGGTCCTTTTGTCTGGCTTCTTTTACTTATGTTATTGAGGTTCATCCATGTTGTACTGTGTATTAGCAATTCATTCCTTTTAATGGCCAAATAGTTTTTCATTGTATGAATATATCACCTATGCTCAGCCATTTACTAGGACATTTGAACGTTTGGGTTTCCATTTTTGGCTGTTGTGAGTAATATTGCTGCAAACATTTACATGCAAGTCTTTGGGAAACATGTTTTCGTTTTGGGGGGTTGATAGCTAGGAGTGGAGTAGAATGGTTGGGTCATTGTTGGTAGATAGCTTCCCGGGTGGCTCAGATGGTAAAGAATCCACCTGCCAGTGCAGGAGACACAAGAGATGTGGATTCGATCCCTGGGTTGGGAAGATCCCCTGGGGTAAGAAATGGCAACCTGTTCCAGTATTCTTTGGGCTTCTCTGGTGGCTCAGAAGGTAAAGAATCTGCCTGCAATGCAGGAGATTGGAGTTCAATTCTTGGATTGGGAAGATCCCCTGAAGAAGGGAATGGCTACCCACTCCAGTATTCCTGCCTGGAAAATCCCATGGACAGAGGAGCCTGGCGTGCTACAATCCATGGGGTCACAAAAGAGTCAGACACGACTGAGCGACTAACACTTGCACTTTTTTTTTTCATGGTAGATCTATATTTAACTTCTTAAGAAACTGCCAAAGTACTTTCTAAAGCAACAGTACCATTTTGCAGTCCTACCAGCAATTTGTGAGGGTTCTGCTTTCAACATATATGCCAACATTTGTCCTTCTCATATTATTTTCGAGTCAATCAAAGTCATCATATTGTTTGATCCTTAAAATCCATAAATGTTTCAGTATATATTTCAGTATGTACCTATAAGAAATAGGGACTCTTAAAAACGTAACTGCAGTATCAGATGACACCCTTATGGTTTCAGCCATAAGGCTTTCAGGCGAAGAGGCACTAAAGAGCCTCTTGATGAAGGTGAAAGAGGAGCGTGAAAAAGCTGGCTTAAAACTCAGCATTCAAAAACTAAGATCATGGCATTCGGTCCCATCACTTCATGGCAAATAGTTGTGGAAAAAATGGAAACAGTGACAGATTTTTTCTTGGGCTCCAAAATCACTGCAAATGGTGACTGCAGCCATGAAATTAAGAAACACTTGCTCCTTGGAAGAAAAGCTATGACCAACCTAGACAGCATATTAAAAAGCAGCGACATTACTTTGCCAACAAAGGTCTGTCTAGTCAAAGCTGTGGTTTTTCTAGTAGTCGTGTATGGATGTGAGAGTTGGACCATAAAGAAGGCTGAGCATTGAAGAATTGATCCTTTTGAATGGTGTTGGAGAAGACTCTTGAGAGTCCCTTGGACTGCAAGGAGATCAAACCAGTCAATCCTAAGGAAATCAATCCTGAATATTCATTGGAGGGACTGATGCTGAGGCTGAAGCTCCACTTTGGCCACTTGATGAGAAGAACTGACTTACTGGAGAAGATGCTGATGCTAGGAAAGACTGAAGGCAGGAGGAGAAGGGGATGACAGAGGATGAGATGGTTGGATGGCATCACTGACTCAATGGACACCAGTTTGAGCTAGCTCTGGGAGATGGTGAAGGACAGGGAAGCCTGGTGTGCTGCAGTCCATGGGATCGCAAAGAATTAGACGTGACTGAGTGACTGAACAACAACGACAACAATGTCATTTTAACAGAAAGAAAGATAATGTTTAATATCATGAAATACCAAATCAGGTTCAAATTTCCATTGGTCATAAATGGATTTAAACTTTTTAAAAATCAGAATCTAAGTAGTGTCCTCACATTATGATTGGTTAATATACCTCTCTGTCTGTGTTGATCTGGGGGGGGCTCACTCCTTCCAGCTCCCCTGTCCTGGATTTTGCTGATTATTTCCTTGTAGTGTAGTTTAGTATGTTCATCTATGCTTCCGTCCTGTGTGACCTAGATTTGCTGGATTATGTGTGTTTAAGAAAAACTAGAAATCCAGGCTTTCAAGTGAAACTAGCTAGCTCAAACTCAAATTTAAAAACAAAAACAAAGCACTGTGTTGGCCACATGTAGCACGTTTGTGGGCCAGCATAGTCAGTGGGCCGCCAGTTGAGGAGCTGTTTAAATAAAGAAGTGGCCAGGTAGGTGACCATAAGCTAGCTCAGTTAAATGTTACTCTGTTTTCTAAAATTCAGTTTGTGAGAAAACCTAAATTGACGTATCATTACCCCACTTGCTTTATATTTGAAAGCAGTCTAAAATGTGAAGTTATTGAGGAACGTAAACCATTTCTTATATTCCAATATTTAGTGAAAAGTTTAAAACAACTTTCTAAAATAACGGGGAAAAGGAGAAAAATATAGTAGCTGTCTATAAGGGTTATGGGAATTTTTTTTTTTTTTTTAGTTTTGTCTCCAGCTCTGCCCTTTCTTCTGAGCTCTGGACAAGTGTATCCAGTTTCTTAACCCCCATTTCCACTTAAGTGGCTCATAATCATCTCTGTATGTTAGAAACATCCTCACCCTTCACCCCCAATCTGTACGTACTCTTTGTCCAGTTTTTCTTTTCTTAGTAACTGGGACCACCAGCTACTCATTTTCTTAAGTCAGAAATCTTTTATTCTTATCTTCTCATCACCAAGTTTCATAGATTTGTGTTCTAAATACAAAGCTCTCCAATCCATTCACTGCTGTCATTGCCACTGTGACTGATAGGTCTAGGCCATCCTTGGACCAGGGAGGTCTCCTCATACCTGTTTTCCTAGCATTATCTTAGTTCCTATTTTGTTTTGTAGCCTTATCTTCCTAAAAGCCAAAGCCAGTCATGACACTCCCCTTTTAAGCCCATTGGTGGCACCCTGTGCCCCTGAGGGGGAACTCTCAGTTCTTCGACTGCCAGTCTCCTCTCTGCTGTCATTGCCCTGCCTTTCTTTAATTTCTTAGTTCATATGTGTGCAGTTTCCTGAATTTTTTTAATGTCTGAATGTACCCAGGTAACCAGCACCCAGGTCAAGAAGAAGGACTTTACTAATACCCCAGAAGCCCCCTTGATTGTCTCTCCCAGTCACTAAAAGTCTTATAATACCCAGCACACATCAAAACAGGAGAAGGAGCAAGGTCTTATCCTGCTCAGTTTTGAACCATAATGGCACGTGACTCTGTAGTGGGGATCAGGCAGATCGATGGGGCAGAATCGGAAGCGCAGATGAGAGACTCATCCTGGTGCAAACTTGATGTGCAGCAGGGGCGGCACCGTAGGGCAGTGAAAGTTAGGACAGATCACTCTGGAGTGGCCTCAGGACACCTGGCTGGTCTCCATGGGAGTAGGGGTGGGGAAAGAGATGCTATCCCACAAACAAAATATATTCCAGGTGAATTACAGAGTAAATGTGAAAACAGAACTCTCAAACTTCTAGAATAACATATCGTGAATATTTTTGGGCTTCCCTGATAGCTCAGTTGGTAAAGAATCCACCTGCAATGCAGGAGATCCTGGTTCAATTCCTGGATCGGGAAGATCCTCTGGAGAAGGGATAGGCCACCTACTCCAGTATTCTTGGGCTTCCCTTGTGGCTCAGCTGGTAAAGAATTCATCTGCAATGTGGGAGACCTGGGTTTGATCCCTGGGTTCCAGATCCCTGGGGATCCAGGGAAGATCCCCTGGAGAAGGGAAAAGCTACCCACCCACTCCAGTATTCTGGCCTGGAGAATTCCATGGACTATACATGGGTCGCAAAGAGGCAGACACAACTGACCGACTTTCACTATCACAAATATTTTAGACTTTGGGGTAGAGAAGGACGTTTTTTAAAAGACATTTAAAATTGTTATCAGGAATAAACATTGAATTTTTAGAAATTTTATTGAAATATAGTTGATTTGCAGTGTTGTGTTAACTTCTGTGAACAGCAGAGTGACTCAGTTATGCATACATATTTTCTTCTCCGTATTCTTTATCATTGTGGTTTACCGCAGGGTACTGACTACAGTTCCCTGGGTTATACAGTAGGCGCTTGTTGTTTATCCATCCTATGGTATATAATAGTTTGCATCTATTAATTCCAAACTTTCAATACTTCCCTCCCCCACACCCCTGATAGATTTTTTTGAAGATGAAAACTGTCAGGAATAAAGATCAATAGATTTTCTCTTACAAAATATAAAAAGACTTGTATAACGAAAGATACCACAGTTTAAAAAAGAGACCAGGAAAAGATACTTGCAGCATCAAAGTCAAAATTAGTACCCAGAATATATAAAGAATTTAAGGGAAAAAATCCAAAAGGAAAATGGACATATGATGTTTATTTATTTAGTTTTCTAAATTTTTACTTTTTAGGCCATGCTGCCTGGCATGTGGGATCTTAACTTTTCCAACCAGGGTTGGAACCTGCATTGGAAGTGCAAAGTCTTAACCACTGGACTGCTGGGGAAGTCTGACATATGATATGGGTTTTTTTGGGGCGGCGGGGGGAAAAACAATTTTATTTTTTAATTTTTTTTTATGATATGTTTTTAAAAAAGCATTTTACAAAACAAAAACTCAAATGGCTAATAAACCTAGATGAGGTGCTCAAACTCATGAAGTACCAGGAAATGCAAATTGAATCATCAATATTGATTTTCCCCCAAACTGGGAAAAATGAAATGTCTAATGACATCAAGGTTCAGTAAGGATGTAAGGAAACTTTCTTATACTTTGGAAATTCATTTGTCAATTTCTACTAAAATTGAAAATGTGCACACCCTGTGTCCTAGGATTTTCCATCTAGATGTATATACCCTTAATCCCCACCCAGATAATACATAGCGTATGTGCAAGGGGGGCTTCTCTGGTGGTCCAGTGGTTGAGAATCCACCTTGCAATATAAGGAACACCAGTTGGATCCCCGATCGGGGAAAGTCCCACATGCCACGGAGCAGCTGAGCCTGTGCATCACAGCTACTGAGTGCATTCTAGAGCGAGAGAACCACAACTGCTGAGCCCACTTGCTGCAGCTGCGGAAGCCTGCATGCCCTAGAACCCATGCTCCGCAAAAAGAGAAGCCCCTGCAGGCAGGAGCCTGTGCACCGCAACTAGAGAAAGCCTGTGTGTAGCAGTGAGGACCCAGCACAGCCAAAGCATAAGAGAAATAAATACGTCTTAAAAATAGCACAGTTTAAAGAAAGAAAAAAAAAAAGATATGTACAAGGAATTCTCGTAACAGTGTTGTCACAGCAAATGATTGGAAATTACCTGAATGCCCAGGAATGATTGGGCTTTACCTGAATGCCCAGGTGATGCTTTGGGGAAATAGATGTACATGCGATGGAACACAAGCAGATAAAATGAGGAACCAGAGCATATTCAATGTGTCAACACAGATAGGGCCTCAAAGAATGCAATGCTGTCTGAAAAATGCACGTTGCCAGATGTGCACATACATTGTAACACAGTTTATCAAACTTTTAAAAACATCATGATACTGTATTGATGTTTATGGTTATGGATATGAACTTGGGAAGGGATGGTCGAGGGGAATAGGATTTATTCTCTTCCTCTTCCTGCTCCTTGCCCTCTCTCTGTTCTGATGGTTCTGAAGCAGCTTCGATGTAGACATGTCATAATTGTGAGCAGTGGGTAGATGGATATTTGTTGTTATTCCTTTTATTTTTCTACAGCGAAGGGGATTTTGAGCCTCCTGGGGGAGAGGGCTCTCTTGTCTCGCTGACCATTGATTGTCCTTGGGGAGATTTCTGGCTTCCGTGTGGTGGAAGAAGAGGTTTCCTTATTCCTGGACTGTAAGAAGGCTGTGGGAGACTTTTTTTTTGAGAGTTGAGTCTTTTATCACTTCTCGGGCCTTAGTCATTAGTGGCATTTTGTAAATACTGGTTTCTTTACATTTGAATTAAATCAAAGTTGAATGAGTGATTAGTGTGTTTGACTTTCTTGGTTCCTATTAATCTGAAATTTTGTGTCTTTTATTTGTATAGTGAAATACAGTTTACAGAGTGCCTTCTTTACGTATATCTTACTTGATGTGGTAACATGATCGCTTAAAAGGGAGTGTTGGAAATTAGGTTAGATGCTAAGTCACTTCAGTCGTGTCTGACTCTGTGCGACCCCATAGACGGCAGCCACCAGGCTCCCCCATCCCTGGGATTCTCCAGGCAAGAACACTGGAGTGGGTTGCCATTTCCTTCTCCAAGGTTAGATGAGGGTCCTGCAATTAATATATTGCTGGCAAATAATAATTGTTGAAAATAACTATTTTTTAGTGATTATAGGTTAGTACATGGTCTTTGTTAGGAATTTAGAAAATACAGATTCCTAACAAAGACCATGTACTAATTTATTTCCCATGTTAGCAACGTAATGCTCAAAATCCTTCAAGCTAGGCTTTGGCAGTTCATAAACTGAGAAATTCCAGATGTACAAGCTGGATTTAGAAAAGGGAGAGGAACCAGAGATCAAATTGCCAGTGTTCTTTGGATTATAGAGAAAGCAAGGGAATTCCAAAAGAAATCTGCTTCATTGACTACACTAAAGCCTTTGTGTGGATCACAGTAAACTGGAAAACTCTTCCAGAGATAGGAACACCAGACCACCTTACCTATGTCCTGAGAAACGTGTAGGCAGGACAAGAAGCAACAGAACCTTACATGGAACAACTGACTGGTTCAGAATTGGGAAAGGAGTACGTCAAGGCTGTATATTGTCACTCTGCTTATTTAATCTCTATACAGAGTATATCATGCGAAATGCTGGACTGAATGCCTCTCAAGCTGGAATCAAGATTGCTGGGAGAAATATCTACAACCTCAGATATGCAGATGATACCACTCTAATGGCAGAAAGCAAAGAGGAACTAAAGAACCTCTTGATGAGGGTGAAAGAGGAGAGTGAAAAAGCTGGCTTAAAACTCAACATTCAATAAACTCAGATTATGGCTTCTGGTCACATCACTTCATGGCAAGCAGATGAGGAAAAGTGGAAACAGTGACAGATTTTATATTCTTGGGCTCCAAAATCACTGTGGACGGTGACTGCCACCATGAAATTAAAAGACATTTGCTCCTTGGAAGAAAAGCTATGACAAACCTAGATAGTATATTAAAAAACAGAGACATAGCTTTGCCAACAAAGGTCTGTACAGTCAAAGCTGTGGTTTTTCCTGTAGTTGTGTATGGATGTGGGAGTTAGACCATGAGGAAGGCAGAGCACCGAAGAACTGATGCTTTTGAAGAGTGGTCCCTTGGACAGCAAGCAAGATCAAACCAGTCTACAAGCCTAAAGAAAATCAGTCCTGAATATTCATGTATTCATTGGAAGGCCTGATGCTGAAGCTCCAGTACTTTGGCAACTTGATGCAAAGAGCCAACTCATTTGCAAAGACCCTGATCCTGGGAAAGATTGAGGGCAGGAGGAGAAGGGGATGATGGAAGATGAGATGGTTGGATGGCATCATCAACTCAATGGGCATGAGTTTGAGGCAACTCTGGTAGATGGCGAAGGACAGGGAAGCCTGGTGTGCTGCAGTCCTTGGGGTTGCAAAGAGTCAGATGTGACTGAACAACAAAGTGAAAGAAACAATGAACAGAATTTTAAAATACAAACGGAAAACAAACACTAGCAAAAATAATGGTGTGGATTTGGGGAAGAACCAAATCCAAGTTTTAGAAAAATACTTAGCCTAGTGTTTTGTATTTAGGATCTATGTGATAACTGAACATTTGGGCAGATAATTCCCAATATGAAACTCATGACTTTACACAACGTGAAGTGCCTTTGTGGAACCTCAGCTTTGGGAGTATCCACTGATCCCATTGTTCTCTTGGACTTAAAATTTGTGGACTGAGCTGAGATTGGAGTCACAACTCTGAGACAGTTTCAAGTAATGGGCAGGTGTCTCTTGTTGTTCTTCGGGGGGAGGAGCCAAGTGTATTCTTGGAGCAGCTTTGGCTACTTCCCCCTCATCACCCCCCTCCCTGTTTTGAGTGCCTGCTGGATGCCAGGCCTTGTACTTGAAGGAAGGATAGGAGGATGACTAAAACATTGTTCTTCCTTCCCTGGAATTCACGTTCCAGCAGGCCATCGAGTCTGCCCCCGGGACCCTTCCAAATGCACTGGACTGAATCGAATCTATTGTGTGTTTCCCTCTGCAAAATTGTTGCTGTCATATGAATTTCTGATGAGTCTTCTTCAGCTTTTGGAGCAAGATCAAGTCCCACAGTGGTCAGTATTACTGAATATATGGAGACATTGGTTAGCTGACAAGGAACTAGATATCGCAGTTTTCCAAGCAAATGAATAGGTTTACTAATCAACTTCTCCAGATTACTAATTCTTCTACTGCACATCTTTTCAGGATGACGTGAGGCATAAGGTTCATCTGAACACCTTTGGATTCTTCAAGAATGGGTACATGAAGGTGAATGTCAGCAGCCTTTCAGTGAATGAACCTAAAGGAGCCACAGACAAGGACTTCACTGTAAGTGCCTTTCCAGGAGCAAGGGTAAACCCTTTTCTGTTGCTCAGGTAAGAGCGTCCCCCATTTTTAAACATGGAATATTAGAATATGTAGAAAGTTAAACTTGTGAGCAGACAGCAGTAGTTTTATTTTTTAACACTGAAGTTACAATTCTTGAATAATTTCAGTTACAGCTGATCCTTCTTACAAAATACACGCTAAGAAAACCGAGAGGAAGGCCAGGCCAAAATAATCACCTTTTCTTCTCTTGGGCTAAGAAAGGTATGGACGTCGGGGCATCAGTGGTAATTCACTTCTACCGTTTTCACCTCCTCTTAGATTGGATTCAGCCTAGACCGAACAAAGAACGATGGCTTTTCTTCGTATCTGGTGAGCATCGAGTGCGTGACCTGACGCCCCCTGCACTTGCGCCCAAGCCCTGGGTGGGAGTGCCCTGCCCCTGTCAGCGCTGCTTCCTGAGGTGGCAGCTTCGACTTCCAGGCGTCTGAGCAGCCGCAGTTGTGTCTTTTGAGTGGAGGCTGGGCCACTTACTTGCTTTGTTCATGTAAACCTTTTGTTCTTATTGTAGTGTGACTGAATAACATGATGTGTAACTGGGTCTTCCTTCTCAGGATGAAGATGTGAATTACTGTATTTTAAAGAAGCAGTCTGCCTCTGTCACCCTTTTAATCCTAGACATCTCCAGAAGTGAGTAAGTAATGCTAAGATCCTTCAGTTCAACCCTCGAGTAAAGTTGGGGGACTTCGGTAGTTAAGCTAAGACGCGTATCATCTGCCACACGCCAAATACTTTGCCGAGTGCTGGAGATCAGGTGGAGGTGCAGTCCTGGAGGAGCTTCTAGATGAGACAGCAGCGATACCAGTGGTGGCAGCAACCTGGAGGAGCAGTAGGGCAGAGGGACGGTGGTTTGTGGGCAGGAAGGGAAGGCTTCAGAGAAGTGTTGGCGCAGCCAGCTTTCTCGTGAGGAGACTTTGCAGAGGAATAAGAAAGGGAAGTGCATTCCCAGCAAAGAGAACGTGTTGCACCGAGAAAGAGTAGCGTGCGCTAGCATGGCACGTGTTCAGTGAAGTGAGTGTGTTGTTCGCGCCAGCTAAGGGGAAGAGGGAGGTTTCTGCCTATCCCATGCTGGACGTGCTCCCCTTGACGTGTGCGATAGTGCCACCTGAGGGCACGTGTCCACTCCGGCATCGAAACTCGCGGGCCCCTCCTCAGGCGGGATGGGTCTCACACAATTGGGGTCTGGTCAGCAGGGAGAGGGAGGACATGCACCTTTCATGGGCTGCGAGTCGTTTTTCTGCCCTTCGCTTGCTCCCCGAGGCCTGTTTTAACGTCTTACTGGGTTTTTTTAACCTCTTGTTCCTTTTCCCGTGTGCACAAAGTGCAGGAAAGATGGGGAAAGAATAGTCATTTCTCCTGATTCCCCACGTTAGAATACTCAGTCATTTATATTTCCTTCTAAACTTGTTTCCTAAGTCTAGAACATCTGATTTTAAAAATCCATAGTCATTTTATAATTTTATAAGCGTCCCTGTTCATTCAGCTTGATCATCATCAGTTTGTTGAACACATTACACATACTTAGGGAGGAAATATATACCTCAGAATCAAATGGTTGCTACAGACTCAAACTTTGGAGTGGGGCTGCCCCAGCTGCTGACTAGCTTGCTACTCTTGGGCAAGTTCTTTAACCTTTTAGCTTCCATTTCAGCATCTGTAAAAGGCAGATAATAGAATCTGTATCCAGTCCATCACGGACTGCATGAGATGATGGGCTTAGAGCTGGAAACAACACCTAACTGACAACACCTACCCGCCGTAAGCTTTACTTTGATCTCTTTCTCTTTTTCTTCTGTCTTACTTGAATATAGAGTGAAAATAAGATCTCCACCAGAAGCTGGTGCCCAGTTACCAAAGATCATCTTTACCAAGGATGAGAAGGTTGTTGGTCAGAGCCAGGAGCCTGGTGTTAACCCTGTCTCATCAGGCAGCCAGGCTCCGAAAGAACAAGGTAACTGTAAGGTAGACACTAGCCTTTCCTTCACTACCTTGCTTCCTAGATCCATTTTTGTTCCTACTTAAAAACAAACATGATTTTATTTAGCGTTATTTTACTTTTGAGGTGATATAAAAATGCATAACAAAGAAAAATACAGGAAAGATGGAGAAAGAATAGTCGTTTTTCCTTATTCTCCATGTTAGAATAATCAGTAATTTCTATTTCCTTCTAAACTTGTTTCCTAAGTCTAGAACATTTGATTTTAAAAATTAATAGTCATCTTATAATTTTATAAGATCCCTGTTCACTCAGCTTAAAAATTTTTTTATACTTATCAGATGCCCCATTAAATGGATACTATAGTTTGCTTGGCATTTTCCCTTAAAGAGACATAGTTCCATTTTGATGCTATTATAAAGCATTGCTGCATCAGACGTCTTTATTTGTAGATTTTTTTTTTTATGTAGAACGTTTTTTTTTTAGGCTGAGTTCCAGGAACTGGAATTTCTGGTTCAAAAGATATGAATACTTTTGGGAACATTGATACATATTTTCATTCCTTTCCACATGAGTTGTGTGAATTTATACTCCTTTTAGGAAATATATAATCATAGCACCCACATCACCAAGTCCTAGCCAGCAGTGGGTTTTTGGTTGTGTTTGTTTTTTAAATCCTAAAGTGAAAGGCAAAGGGGTGTCCTTGGTTTTGAAGTCACTCTTATCACTGAGATCGCACTTTTTCTCCCTATGTTGATTTACCAGTTTAGATTTATCACCTCTTTTATTGACCATCAGGTTTATCTAGTAATTTATATGAGGTCTTTAAAGATAACTTTATTAGTTACAGTATTATTTATGTATTATTTTCTCAGTTTGTCAACGTTCTAACACACACTAAAAGACGTGCAGAGTGTTCCACGTGTGTGATGGTGCGGCTCCATGTATGTGCACCATCTTCTCCTCGTCTAGGTTCCTTGAGCTCACGTGACCATTCCCTAGGCAGAACATTTTCGTCCTTCTTTTTATTCTGAAACTCTCTCCCTTCCTATATAGTTTGAGAGTTTCTTCCTCAGAAAGAACGACTTAAGTAAAAATAAGACACAGAGGCCCTCTCTTTTCATTGAAAGAAATCATTAGCAATCTTTACACTCCTTGCCGTGAGAAAAAAGTATGCTTTATGCTAGTAATATTTGCTGTTTTTTCTACATATGTAAATAAATCTCATACGTATATATTTTAAACAGTGATCTGGTTTCAAGTGTCATTACTTAGAAAAAAAGAAAGTCATTCCACGTGGTATCTTTGGCAGTTACATGCACTAGGTTATTTAGAGACGATTTCCTTCGTTGATGCTGAGTGTTGCCATTTATTAAATTGTGTTCGTAATAGAGCATGTCCAATTTGCGGCTTCTACAGCTCAAGAATGTTTGGGGTTTTGAGGAATTGCAAGTTTGTAAGATGGCATGTGGCCTCACCATTTTGTTTATTTGTTTGAATTATTTGATGTTAGATGAACTAGAGTCTCATAAAGTGATACCGTAGTATACTTATGAGCTGAATCATGCAATAATATCTTTTAAATGATTCTTCTTTTAGAAAGTGGAAAGTCTAAAAGAAGTACCGTGGATTCAAAGGTAAGAACTAACCCCAACCTGTGCGCTCTCAGCTTTTCCAGGTGTGTGTGCTCACGCGCATGTAGGACTGTCCTTGTGCATATGTATACACACACACACACATCTGCATGCTCAGTCTGCAGGCGGTTGCCTTCTGTTTGGGGAGAGAACTTGGATGCTCTGAAATAATTTCAGAGTAAGACTGAGTGCTGAGTTACACAGCCCTTATGTGATAGAAGCTCAGATGGTGAGGGGAGAGGGAAGTGGGGTATCTGAGAGTCGCCTGGAGGGAGATGTCACTGGGGCTTGAAGTGTGGTGGATTGTTTGGGGAAGAAGATGAGAAAAAAGGGGCTGAAGACCATCATGAGCAAAGACTGGAAGTGGACATGAGCACTGACGAGTGCTGGGCACTGGCCTGCTGAAAGTAAAACATAACATATATTTGGGACCAGAGAGAGGTATCTTAGATTATAGAGGGCCAAAAAATTGAAGATATCGATGCACAGAAAACAGGAAGTCATGGTGTGTCCTTGGTCAGGATGGAACGTGATACCGAACACGTTAAGGGAAAGTCGTTGTTCAGAAGGAGCGTGCAGCGTGGCGGTGGTGAGGGGGCCGGGGACCTGAGAGGAACCAGGAGGAGTGCCGTCGTAACCGTGCAGGTTTCGGGTGTTGAGCATCTGAGCCAGAGCCGAGCTTCGGAATGTGGAGGAAGTGAGCAGCAGGCTGGGAGGCCAGGGCGGCGGGGAGCGGGGAGAAGAGGGGGTTGCTTTCCTGCCCCCAGCGAGGTGGGGAACAGAAATAACAGAAGGACACGTGGGAAAGTTTTAGTTTGGGTTATCTTAATATTTGAGTGATGGAGCATCCAGATGGCAGGGTTTCATTGTAACAGCTTTATTGAAGTAAGATTGATAGACTACAAACTGTGCGTATTTGAAGTGGCAGTTGAGTAAGTTCTGACTTGACGTGCACCTGTGAAACCAGCACCACAGCGTATCCGTCCCCTCCTGTCCTGAGGTGCCGCTGACCTGTCCCTAGGTGCTCTCCTGGAGTGTGAGTCTCTGAGGTTCCTATGTCGTCGCACGTCTCAGTAGTCCTCTCTGTTACTTGGCTGTAGTCCGCTGCGCCCGCGGCAGCGTGTCGGTCGTTTGACGTTGGGCGTGGAGGCGTGGCCTGGGTTGGCGTCCGTTGTCTCACTAAAGCTGTAAGACTGGAGAGGTGCTCAGCGGGGAGCAGGGGGCTGTTGGGGCGACAGGAGACGTAACTGAGAAAAGGAAACGGGTAAAGGTTTACCTTTTTTTGTAAAACAGGATTTCATTCATATTGAAAAGATGGTGAATTTCTTTTCCATTGAGCTTTTGAAGACCAGCGAATCTAGGATTTTAGAAAAAAATGTTTTGGAGCTTTTAAATTTTTATTTTTACTAGCATGTTTTTTTGGATGGTCTCATCTAAAATAGGTTGTTAATGTCTTTTTTAGGCAACAGGAGAGAAATCCTTTTCTGTTCATAATAATGATGGGGCGGTTTCATTCCAGGTACGTAATCTCTTTGAGTCAAGCTTTGTAGAATTTATCTCTGCCATGTAAAAGGGTGAATTTTTAAAGAAACTTTCAATTTAGGAATAACAACTTACATATGCTGTGTGCCAGTCATTTGAATATAGGAACTCTCTCCGTAACAAACCTCCAAGGTGGATATTGTTACCCGCTGCTTATCAAACCATGTTTCTCTGAGAGAGAATAACTGTGTATCCAGTGTGAGCATCAAGGCCCAGGTTCCAACCCGGTTCTCCCTGGCTGTCCCCACAACTCTGCCTGTCTAATCCCACACTGCCTCCCATTCAGAGTGTGTCAGAAACCCAGAATTCTCCACCTGAAAGGATGATTGTCATCTTTTGGATGATGTCATTTCAGAGACGAGTTCACTGAGACTTAGAGGCCTGAGTGAGCTGCTCAGCCGTCACCGTCGTTAACTGCACACGAGTGTTCATGCAGCATCACAGCCTGTGTGTGGGGTGTGGGGTAGGACATTGAATTGGATCTCAGAGCCCACATGCTAGGTGGTGACCTTGGACAACTCACTTAACCTCTGAACCTCACTCTTTAATCATCTGAAAATGGAAAATGATGACATCCATCTCACAGGGTGGTTAGGTGTATCATTTTTTAAAAATAAAAGTGCTTTGTAAAGCACTGTACAAATAGTCTCTTACCATTAACTTGTAAGAATAACTACCTCTTTTTCTAAGCAGTTTTCATTGAGGCATCATTTACTTCGAGTGAAATGCATAGCTCCTGAGTGTGTGGTTCTGTCATTTCTGACAATGGCCTGCACCCCTGCCCTTACCCGTGCTCAAGACTCTCTGTATTTGTACCACTTCTGAAAGGCCCCCGCCCCTGCATCTGCAGGTCTGAGTTCTCACCATAGATTCTTTTGCTGCTCTAACAGTGTTGATGTTATTTAACTTCAGTAGCCATCGGTATTAACAGCTGACTTGAGAGTTTATGGGGTGCTCATCTGCTCTGAACCCTCAGCAGCTTCCCCTCTGTCTCATAGTAGAAGCCCAAGTCCTCCTGCTGGTCTCCGAGCACACGTGGTCTGGCCGCTGTCGACTCTGAGCTCAGTCCTGTCTCCTCCCCGCGCTCTCTGTGTTGCTGTGCTGCAGCCACAGCGGCCGCCGTGCTGCTCCTGGGGAAGGTGAAGCCTGGCTTCTGCTCCCGCAGCCCCCACTGGGGAAGAGCTCGTCCACAGAGTCTTCATGCTTACTTTCTTCCTCCTTCAAGTCTTGGCTCAAATGTCACCTTTTCAGCAAAGCTTCCTCCGGTTGCACTGTTTTAAATGCAGCCCACGCCCCACCCCCCGGCTCTACCTTTTCCCTTAATACTTCTTTCCAGCGTACAGCATACTGTATTTGTTATATTTATTGTTTCTCTGTCTTTAGAAGGTAACTATACGGGCAGGGATTTCTGTCTGCTTTCTTGCTGCTCTGTGTGAAATTCCTTATCTTGGGCCTGGCCCTAGTAGTCTTCCTATCAGTAATTACTGAGATGAATGAATGTATGAACGAATGTCAGACATCCTGCTAAGTACTCACACCTTACCTTGTCTCAGTTCATCCTCCCAGCAAGCTATGAAAGTCGGTACTTGTATTAGTCCCCTTTTACAGATGTCTCTTTTTTTCCCTTCTTTAAAATTTTGAGGTACGGTACCTATAGAAGAGTGTATCGTACTTACCTTGAGTACATGTGATTATCAGTAATCACCTTCATAGCCATCACCTGGTACAGGAACTAGACCATGCTTACCATGCCTGTGTCCCTCATGTTCTTTAGAGTGACTCCTGTCATGAAAGATGTTACCATAACCATTTCCTTGTTTTCTTCATTGTTCACCACTTGTATATGTAGCCCTAAACAGTATATTAATATTTTAGACTTGCAGTAAAATGTTCCCTAGAATTGATCAAGCAGTCACATTCTGTGATTATATATATGTGTGTATATATATAAATAACATTTTTTGATTTACATTAAGCTTCACTTGAATACATGAAATATATTGAAAAACAAAGAAAAATCTCTAAACATAGTAGATGTAGCCTCTGTTACTGTTGTCTAAAATCATACAGGTACATTTTGATGAGGAAATACTGGTCCTTTAGTTTTTCAAGTACCAGAAGAACCTCCTTTCTTACTTAGAAGTATTTTTTACCTAAAGGGCAAAACAGTAATGTGTGGGCTTGAAAGCTAGGTAACCGCATCTTAAGTTAGCTCTGCAGACTTCGGCAAAAACCCATCACTGATGGATAGATACGTGATAAGGGAAGTGTAGTAAAGTGTAGAGTCTAGGTAGTGGGTACATAGCTGTTGACCGTATAATCCAGTCTACTTTTCTGTTCGCTTGAAAATCATTAAAATATTAGGAGGGTATCATAGAATAAGAAAAAGTGTATTGGAACTCTGCTCTAGGAGAGTTTGATTAACTTAAGTAAACGGTCTGTTTTCTTCTATTCGTAGTATTCATGATTTCTTTCTGAGATTTAAAAATTTAGCTGAGGATTTGGATATCCTTAAACTTTTTTTTTCTTCATTTTCAGTTTTTCTTTAACATCAGCACTGATGACCAAGAAGGCCTCTACAGTCTTTATTTTCATAAGTGTCTTGGAAGTGACGCTTGGTCTAATGACAAGTTTTCGTTCAGCCTTGATGTGAGTACCGTATGAAAACTGCTCCACACAGATGTTGTCAGCTGTGTAAAATGCAAGATGGTTTTTTTCTTTCTAAGAGCAGTTTTAAGAACATTTAAGCAGAGTTAGAGAAAAACATGGCCAGAATAACATTTCTGCCAGTGGCCAGCATACTTCAGCAGAGGATTCTTCAAAAGGAAATATAAGGGATTTATATTAGGATGTGTTTACACTTCAGTCTGTGCATTAAGAATGTGGTTGTTTGGACTTCCTATGTGGTCCAGTGGTTAAGACTCTGCACTAATAAGGCGGGGATGCAGGGAACTGAGACCCCCACACGCCTCAGGGTGCAGCCAAAAAATAAAGTGTCACAGCGTCTATAAGTCATCTATGCTCTGTTTCCTAAAAGAATATGGTTGTTACCTTCCGGTACTCACTTTCTTGAGCTTCTGTGAAATAGCAGAGATTCCAAATTACTGAATATGGGATGATCTGTTTCTGAAAAGTGAAAATAGTCTCATGTTGGTTTCAGATCGAGATCACAGAGAAGAATCCTGACAGCTACCTCTCAGCAGGAGAAATTCCTCTCCCCAAATTATACATTTCCATGGCCTTCTTCTTCTTTCTCTCTGGGACCATCTGGATTCACATCCTTCGAAAACGACGGTAAATTATCACCTTCTTGAGCCCTTCAGCCCCCAGGGTTTGGGGATGTGTTTGTTTAGTTTCACCTGTTGCTGTCTTCCCAACCAGGAGACCTTGTCACTAGCAGTCCCGTCCTCTTCAAAGGGCATCTTCCCTGAAACAAGGGGGACTCTGCAGAAGCCTTACAGTGTGGGAGGCCTTTGCATGCCATGATGTTTGTTTACTTCCTATTGCTTGGTTTAAAAAGCAAATCCAAATACTTCAGTAATATACAATCGAAGTAAAATATATAAGCCAAGTGTTTCCATAGCAAGGTCTGGAGAAGGAAATGGCAACCCACTGCAGTACTCTTGCCTGGAAAATCCCATGGACGGAGGAGCATGGTAGGCTAGAGTCCACGGGGTCACAAAGAGTTGGACATGACTGAGCGACTGAGCGACTTCACTTTCCATAGCAAGGACACCCCAGCTCAGGACTCAGAGTGAAAGCATTGGTCGCATTCAGGGGCTATTTGTTCTTAAGACAAGAGGCGTGACCGTGGCCCAGGGCCTGGTGGGAGCCTGGAGCTGCTGCCGAGCTCTGAAGGCCCAGCCAGGGTAGACATTGCCCTCCAGAAGCTCGAGAAAACCTCTTCAAGGCCTACCTGCCTGACTCTTGGCCTTTCTCCTGAAACCCCCGAGGCTTTAACTTCCTCTTCTTGGTATTTGAGGGGAGCAGCAGCGTATGAGTGGAACTAGTGATTAATTCTGTGTCCCTCCCCCAAAGTGGAAACGAAATGCTAGTTTTCAGTTAAAGAATAGTGTTTGTTATAAAGTCCATAAACTGTGTAAAGGAAGGTATGGAAATACAGTATCATAATAGAGATTTAAATTCACACAATAAATGAGTACCCCAAATACCAGATGCCTCCTCTGGAGCAGTGGGCCAGAAATGGAGACCTCTAAGCCCTGGTAGCCTGCCTGTCTTCTAGTGGACATGGCTCAGCTTGAATACTGGGCTCTGCTGGGTGCGGTTTGCTGTTTCCTGTTTGTTATAAATCTTTTACACCCACTGGATGCAAAGAACGTCTTGTTTGCTTGTGAAGGACTCTACATAATCATGTTTGGACTAGAGATCGGGAAACCATTAATAAGAAAAAAAGAATCCTGCAAATTCAGGCCGTAAAAGATGGTGGAGGGTGGTTTTTTTTGTTGTTGTTGTTAAGGTTTTGCTCTTACCTTTAGTAGACAAGTAAGAACTAGGAGTTGGAAACCTGGTTTTCAAATGTAAATGCTGACTGTTGTTGCTACTGATTGAAGTGTACCTGGCTTCACTCTGTAATTCTCTTTACAGCTGCAGAACTGAAACAGTCATAATCTGCCATAATCTGCCTTCCTCTCAAAGTCTTAGATCTTCAGATTTCTTATGTGATTTCCCCTGAAATGATGTGTACAAGAGGGCTTTGCAAATCAGAGTGCTATGCAAAGATGAGGCACATGCAAAATAGCTTAGCCAGATGTTCATTGGTATTTTAAATTCCCTTTATTTAGCGAGGCAACAGTCACTGTCACTGGTTCACTTTTATATAAAACCGTGATGACAGTTTAAAACCTGTGGTTAAATGAGGCTGACCTGCTTTGGGCAGCGTATTTTAAACTTCTTGTTGAAGTGTAGTGTAGATCCAGAAACATGTCATTCTGGCCCTCTGCCCACCCCCACCCCCCGTGTTTTTCCAGGAGTCTTGAGCCACGGGGGGTTGGTGATTTGAGTCACATCACGGATGTGCCTCCAGGGCTCTTTGAGAGACTTGCAGCCCCTAGAGTTGGAGGGAGCTGAGAGACTTGGGCCTTGGCTTGTTGAGGCCTCGAGAGGGGAGGTGAGAGCCACAGTTGGCGTCCCGGGCACAGCTGGCCTGGGCCCACGTTGGTCTGCTGTGCCGTCGTGGCCTCTCTCACGTCTGCGAGTTCTGTCGTGGCCCCGGAGCATGGGGAGCCGGGGAGGGAACACGCACAGCTGGCCCGCTTGGAGCTGCTCTCCGCCCAGCACGGTGCTGGGTGTGGTGGTGCCATTTTCAGCAGAGGTTTCTGAGGCCTCGTGAGAGGAGGGTGGTCAGGGTAGAGCCCGTGTGTGAGCCCGGTCGCTGCCCCCCCGGAGCTCGAACTCTTGCCTGCCTTCACCTGCCGTCGCCGCTGTCCCCCAGGCTGCAGGTTGAGAGGGCCAGGCCGTGAGGGTGAGCCCAGCCCTTGCCGGCTCTGCAGCCTGGGCGAGTCTCCTGGCTCTTGAGGACCGACAGACTCCTCTGGACTTGACTTCCCTTTCGACCTTCAAGTAGGTAGGCCCTGGAGCAGGAAAGAACCAGGGAGGAAGCCAGCCCGGAAACTGGTGTGCGTCACTCACGACCCGCCCTCCTTATCGTTCTGTGCAAGGCCCTCTCCTGTTTGACTTCCTGTCCCCTCTCTCGTTCCTTCCCACCCACGGCCAGCCGCCCAAATGTGTTTCGTTTGTGTTTTGGGGTATTTGTGTATCTTGATAAACAAATCACGTTTACTGGTATTGAATGTGTTTTTAATTTATATGAACTGTCCTGTCTGTAGGTATTGTTTTCGTACCTTGTTTCACTTGGTAACATCCTCTTTAAGATGCAGGCACATCGCTGCATGTGCGCCCAGTTCATGGCTGTTCAGCTCCTCCGTGTTATCCAGTGGGCGCCCCGTTTCGCTTGCCCGCCCCCTTCGTGGTGGACCCTTAGCTTGTTCTCATCTCCCTGCTCCCCTACCCTGTCACCAGCCCGCCTGCCTGTCCCCAGACGGCTTGGGCAGCCTCTGAGGTTCATTCCGGAAGGAGGTGCGCTGCGCGTGGGGCGTGCGCTTCTTCAGTTTCACCGAGCGCTGCCAGGTTGCTTCCCGCAGGGCCTGGGCGGGTGGTGCTGCTCCCGCACGCGCCAGCACTGACACCTGAGCCGGTGCCTGGTTTTCTCTGGCGTGTCTTCAGCCTCCCGGGCTTCCCCGTGTGACGGCCCGTGTTTGCATTATCCTTCTGCCGGGTTTGCTGTCTGTCCCTGGTTGCTGTGCTTGAGTTCGTGCACATTGGAGTCTCAGTCCCTCGTATGTCTTAAGACATTGGCAATTTCTTTTCCCAGTTGAATTGTTGAGGGAAAATCTTTCACGTTGATGGAGTCGAGGCCATGTAGTTGTAGCCTTCTGGGTCGTGCCTCGTGGATCCTGAGAGGCCCATTCCTACTCCAGATCACAAAATGTCTATTTTCTGTTTAGCAGCCAAATCCCCCTGGGGTATAGGTAAGTGTGAAGCTGAGGTCAGCTTTCCTCATTTATTATATAGGTTTGAGCTGAGGTTGGTTTTTTTTTTCCTCCAGTGCCAGTTATTAAGCAGCCTATTCTTTTCCCATTGACTTGGTGTCACCTTAAATATTAAGCTTCCATACATGCACAAATCTATCTCTAAGCTTTCTAGTCTGTTCTGTTGGTTTACTTCTCTGATGCTCACTGTCCCCCATATTTTAACTGGTGTATCTTTGCAGATTGTGTTGATATCAGAGAGTGGGAATTCCCCCTGTCGTTCTTCCTCAAGTCTTTGCTTTCTTTCATAGGGTTTAAAACTTTTTCCCTGTCATGGTTTTGTGTGTCTCACAGGTTAACTCCTAGGGCGAGGCGGGAAGGGGTAGAGGAATTGAATGTCTGGCAGCCTGAGGGTGGACTAGTGCCCGTAGAGGATGTGGGGAGTGGGTGCTGTGTCTCACTGGCCTGGTGTGTTTGGCAGGTTCCAGCCTTGAGGGGACAGAGAGGGGCACGGTCTTTTACCATCCCTGCTACCTAGCACCAAGCCCACCTCTCCTCTGGGCTAGCAATTTTCCCTAGAGCTGTGCCCAGTCACCTCTGCCTTCTTGGGGATTTTGTGCCATTTTCATAGATCCATCTGCCTCTTTCTTGCCTCTGTGGGCTTTCCAGGGTGGTTTCCGGAGAGGAAACTGGCAACCTGTTTAGATTTCTATCTTATCAGGCCTGGGAACCCATTGTGCATAACTTGGCTCCATTCACAGAGTTGGATTACATGGTAGAGATGACTTGGAACCCCATTCCACGCCTTCTCTGCTGGCAGCAACCACTTTTTAAAAAAGCTTTGTGTTTGTGGTTTGCTTAGATCATATTTATGACTTCCTTATAAATATATGGTGGGTGGGGCTTCAGCTATCCTTTGGGAGTGTAAAATTGTCCTTAAATTCTTTTCTTTCTGTTTTATAGGAATGATGTATTTAAAATTCACTGGCTGATGGCTGCCCTTCCTTTCACCAAGTCTCTTTCCTTGGTGTTCCACGCAGTACGTATTCATGTTTTGGAGTCATTTATGAAATACCTATACTATCAGGGAAAATAAGTTGGAAGACAGGCTACATCCAACAACAGATAAAAGAATGCCTTTGCCATGAAGCCTCCTTTGGTCCAGGAAGGGCTGGTCATGGGATAAATCATCATAGCCTCCCTAGTGCTAGACTTAAGACATCTTTAGATATTATCTACAGACTCAGAGTTTTCTCTTGTAGGTGTTTATTTTTTCACCCTTCTAGTCATTTCTTGAGATTAGAGGGCCACCTCATGAATTGTTTCCACAGCTTCCTTTATTTTTTGAAATATTCCCCCATGTTCCCATTTGATTTGAAATTCACTGTTAGCATACTTGTTTGAGAAGATTGAGGCATAAGAATTGAGTCAAGCTCTGAATGTTTAGTGCCGATGCAGACTGAAATGAGCCAGCCCGTGGGAGACAATCACAGCTTCCCCACTTTGTAGGCCTGCGAGATATCTATGGGCCCCATCTGTGAGGGTGACAGTCTCCAGACTCTCAGGAGCCTACTGCCCTTAAAAATGTTGTCCTAGAAAAAGTAATAACGTATCCAGTTGTAGTTTCAAGAAATGACGATTATTTGGCTAGTTTCCCATTTGGATTAAGGTAAAAAGATTCCTTCTGGAATCATGCAGATGACGAGTCATGGGATTCTTGGGTCACTTTCATATCCAGACAGCCACGTGAGGAGGAATGAAAGGTGCACGAAGGAACTGATGTCAGCTTTGGGCGTCCTGCCTGCAAGCATTTGGGGCACTACTGAAGCTGGCCACTTTAGTGGAAATTCATTGGTAGCTTCAGGTAGCTCTAAATTTACAGATTTGGTTCTTTTTTTCCCCCCAAAGAAAATAGAGTTGAAGCTGGGTGGTTCCACATAGGTTTTTTAACTGAGTTATTTCTTATGTAAGCAGCAAGGCTATGAGAGAGAAAGCTGTTGCCTGGGATTGAAAATACCTGTGACATTTGGAGGATTTTTTTGTTTTTTGGTTTTTTACATCTTTACTTTTATATATTAATTCATTAATTAGCCATTTAGTACCGCTTGCGGAATCTCAGTTCCCCTGCCCAAGGATTGAACCCGGGACCCAGCAGTGAAAACCTGGACTCCTAACTACCAGGGACTCCCTTGGAGATTTCTTATAAGAAGAGAATAGGCAGCCATTTGCCAGAGTGAATCATCTGCCTCAAGAGAGGGACCTTGGGACTTGCTTGCCGGAACAGAGGTTAAGACTCCATGCTTCAACTGCAGGGGCTGCACGTTCGATCCCTGGTCAGGGACTAAGATCCCACGTGGTATGCAGTGGGGCCAAAAAAAAGAGAGGGACCTGGACTAGGGGTTAGTGACGTGGAGCCCTTCTATCTAGTTTCTCAAGCTCCCTGCCGTTCGCAGTGCGCTCACACGCTTCACTGTGCGTCCGCAAGTGCAGGGTTAGGGAGTGGGGGCGGGTATCCCCGTCACAAGGGCCTCTGGTGGCGTTTCCTGTGGGTAAGGCATTGGTAGACGACCTTTCTGAGACGCACTTGTTTTCTTGCAGATCGACTACCACTACATCTCCTCCCAGGGCTTCCCGATTGAAGGGTGGGCTGTGGTGTACTACATCACTCACCTGTGAGTACTGAGAGCGCCTCGGGAAGTACCCGTCCTGTGACATAATGGCTGGGCAAGGCTGGGGAGCCGAGCTTGCAGGAGACCTGCCCCAGGGCGAGGGAGATGGCCCCGCCCTCCAGGGCCGTCGTGTGGCATGTGGATGGCTGTCCTGACTGGAGAACTTGGGGCTGTCAGCATGTTCCCAAAGAGGCCTTCCAGCACAGCAATGGGCCGTGTAGCTAACTATTTCTGTGCCGGAAAAGAAATGCTGTTCACTGACGTGCGTTCCCTATGTCTGGCCATCTGTCTTTTGGAGGAAGTGCATGAAACCATAGAATGAGCTGTAGACTGTGACTCAGAGTGAAAGGCTAAAGAGACCTGTTGATGTCTGTTCATTCTTCCCTTTTGCAGCTTGAAGGGGGCACTGCTGTTCATCACCATTGCACTCATCGGCACTGGCTGGGCTTTCATTAAGCACATCCTTTCTGATAAAGACAAGAAGGTCTTCATGGTTGTCATCCCGCTGCAGGTAAAGGATCCCTAACCCTGCTCGTCCTCCTTCTCTCGAGCCTTTGCTGGGCTTAGCTCCAGGCCTGTCTGGGGAGAGGGAGTTGGGTCTCCTGGAAAACCCCCTCCTCTGCCTTTGGGGTTGAAGCCTGGGCCTGTCTTTCTGGATTCTGATGGACCCAGATCTCAGGTTCTTGCACTGGGAGATGCTCCACCATCCGTCGTCTTTAAACAGCACATGAACAGGGAGCTGCTGAGAAGTTAGGGAAATGTACTGCTGCCTTTTCTGCATCTGATGGTCCTCTTAGCAGAGAAGCTTGGGTACACCATGACTTGGTTAACGATTTCTTTTTTTTCTGGCTGTGCTGCTCGTCTTGCAGGATCTTAGTTCCCCAACCAGGGATTGAACCTGGACCATGGCAGTGAAAGCACTAAGTCCTAACCACTGGACCGCCAGGAAATTCCCAGCAAATTATTGTAAAATGTGAATGATACCAGTGAGTTTCCACAAGGTAGAATACGAGACATTGGGGCAAATGTTTATTAAGAGCTGCATGTGTCTGGGGCCTTGGACTGAGGCCAGCTTTATAAAACTGTGAGCCCTTCAGGAGAGGAACTTTGTCTTACGCGTAGCAGTCTTATTGGAGGTAGAAGCTGGACGTGAAGGATGCATGATAAACAGATCCCGGCAGGGACACACAGCTCCTCAGCTCTGCTTGGCCAGAGAGCATCTGATTGATAAAGTCGTTCTCGCCCGTGATCGTTTGGGGCCCACTGCAAGTGTGGCGGGTGAGGATTGGAGTGGTGCCACTCCCCAGGCACCCAGGGCAGCCCGCTCACCTGGTGATTGATGGTTTGGCAGTGTTTGTGGCAAAACCGTCTTCACTTTCAATCATCACAGACATGTGTTAGTGCCACGTAAATGCTACAGACCGGTCTCTGTAGGTTTCCAACGAGAGAGTATTCACTTCAATTCAGATGATCTGGAAGAGCTGTCTGGTGGAGATGGGCCTGGCCTAGATTTTAAGGAAGGACACGTGACGGAGGCAAACGTGACAACGTGGGGCGAGCAGGAGAGGCTGAGGCACTGGACGGGCCTTGGCTGTTGAGCCACCACGGCCACTTCTCTGCCGGGTAGTGTTCTCCAGCCTGCCAAGGCCTCAAGAGCTGGGAGACGGTGGCTGGGGTCCTGCCCCGTCTCCCCCTCCGCCCAGGAGCGGCTGCCCTCCCCTTCAGCCCCACTCTTCTTCACGCAGCCCGGAGTGACGTAATGGAGGCTCTTCCCAGCTTTCCCTCTTCTGTTCCCCAGAAGGAACAAAAACACAAGGTTACAAGGCAGGTCACTCTGAGGAAGCAAGGCCATTTAGACAATCAAATATAAGGAAGTAACGAGTATTTCAATGCAAGGGCTGGTCTGGGAAGTCCTTGAACATCAGCCTTGACAAGTTGAAACTGTTTCCTTCTGGTCATGGGAGCCAGTGCACGTTCCTGAGTAGGGAGTGGGCGAAGCAGACCACGCGTTTCAGGAGCACTCTTGGCGCTTGGTCCCACACCAGTGCCTTGGGAACCCCTCGTGCCTTGTGTCCAGCGTGCGACCTGAGGGCGAAATGGAATTCAGCTGTTTATTTCCCGGTTTGCCTTCTTAGACGGAGCCACAGATGCGGACCTGTACAACGGACCAGGCTTCTGGAGGAGCCCAGAGGCTGGGTGTCATTGGGAGACTGAAATTTCAGGCTAATTTTTGCATTTGTATTAAGTGTGGCTTCAGTGATGATTTAACTGATATGTCCTAGACGGAAAGAGAAACTACCCTTCTAAGTCATAGCACGACGGGTTTCCCATTTTTGTGGCATTATGGAGAATTCCCTGGAGAGCAGTGAAGCAGAGTGTTTGGGACCACGGACTTTGCATGGAGCAGAGGTGGGGTTCCTCTGCTTTCTTACCTAGTGATAATCTTCCGAAGAATAGTTCATCGGATGTGTTTCCCTTGTGCTCAGAGGTGTCACAGGTTTTAAACTGTTGCCTTCTGTCTGACCAGCCGAGGGACTTTTCATAGCATGCTAATCGCTTAATGACAGGACGGAGCAGCACAGCCCAGCCTGTAGGCCCGGGTGTCCGCCGCCCCGGGGCTCTGTCTCACAGATCTGTCCACGCTTCCTGTGTCCCACAGGTCCTGGCCAATGTGGCCTACATCATCATAGAGTCCACCGAGGAGGGGACGACAGAGTACGGCCTGTGGAAGGACTCCCTGTTTCTGGTTGACCTGCTGTGCTGTGGGGCCATCCTCTTCCCGGTGGTGTGGTGAGTGCCCCTGGGCGGGGCCCACTCCTGCGCCACGGGCATGTCCATCCAGCCTGGCAGCTGGACCCGCCGAACCCAAACTGGTCAGAGTCACCCGGGGCCCACGACAGCTTCCTGGGTCCCAGGCTGACCTGAGTTAGTCTCCAGGCTGGACCGGGGAGTTTGTGTCTCTGTTAGGTTCCTCAGGGGACTGCAGTAGTGCTCACCTGGCACCGACTTTTAGCACTTCAGATGCTGGAGAAGGGTTTGGAGACGAGAACTCAGTAGCAACATAAAACAGCCGTGTGAATTTGAAGGAAAGGGAGTTGAAGTTGAAGGAAGCCTACAGATGGCCTCTTCTTGCCAAGTTAGATGGAAACTGAGGAAGTGCGTCACATGAAACCAGGGGCAGTTCTCAGCCCATAGACGTGGTGTCGTCAGACGGACTCGCTGCACTCCTGGGGTTGGCAGACTATGGATGCATGTGCTGGGCTTTGACTATGTAAAGACGTGTTAGTGCCAAGTCAGCGACTGAAGAGGAAGAATATCCTCAGAGCGCATCCAAGTGAAGGAAATTCTTGCTTCAATAGGAAGAAAGAAAGTAGCGAAAGAAAGGCTCACAGAAATCAGACGCTCGCCCTCATTATGATCTAGTTCTGTGGCCACTTGAAAGCAATTGGTTCTTTTAGGAATAAAGTTTTAAAAAATAGACTTAGCTGTCTTCTCTCAGAAGTGAGATGTTCCCATACTGCAGTGCCCCGCACAGTGAATTAGTATTTTTATGCTCCTGGAGTTGATGGGGTCATTCATTATTCCGATTATTTAGAACCTGGTGTCAGTGGAGTGTAATCCTCGTTTCAGTCAGTTAGATCCACTTTTTAAAAATTTATTGGGGCCCACTGGATGTTAGTTGCGGCATGTGGGATCTAGTTTCCTGACCAAGGATCAAGACTGGGCCCCTGCATTTGGAGCACAGAGTCTTAACTGCTGGTCCACCGGGAAAGTCCCAAGCATGTTAGATTCACTCTTAACCTAACTCATACATCACACATGTTCACATATCAGTTCAGCAGACAGCTGCCTGCTTAGGAGAGAGCATAAATGAGTCTTCTTAGTCTCCACAACCGCCCCGTATCCTGTTCAGGAATAGCGACCCACACATTTGAAACAGGACGACTAGCATCGTCTCCAGTTGGAAAGAGCGTCTTCCTACTAGGGCACAGAGCCTCAGCCCCCACTCTGCCGTCTGTCACCCTCAGCACGCTAACATAGAAGGGACCTGTGGGGAGGTTCCCTGGTGGTCCAGTGGTTAGGACTCTGAGCTTCCACTGCTGGGGGCTCCGGTTGGAATCCCTGGTCCGGGAACTAGGATCCTGCAAGCCACAGAGTGCGGCCAAAAAAGAAGGGACCTGGGAAATTGAGGAAGGCCGAGACGCACTGTGGAGCTACAAGGGGTCACTTCCTGCTGGTCATTGATTGCAACACTAAGGAGCAGATGCCAAATGGCAAGATTCTTCACGGTAGATGTTCTGAAAATTGCTGTAAAATGAGAAAAACTCAAGTACTGGAGAGGTAATTTAAGAAACTCAGGATTTCTTTTGGACACTCAGATTCAGCCAGCATCGGTTTGCGTCATCTTTGTGCTCCTTAATTTCACGTGTTGTGCCATTCGGTTCTCCGAGGTGGGCAGACTACAGGGTTTTGGGGAGGAATGACTTACTCACAGTCCAGTCGAGAGTGGTTGGCTGGGCTAGGTCTGCAGCCCAGGTCCATGAGACCCCGGCCCTCCCGCTGCAGCGGGCCTGCTCGCGCTGTGCCCTTCCTCTCAGACAGTCCCTCCTTCCGTGCCTTTCAGCTCTGCCTGGAATGCTGGTCCACACCTTCCTTAAGAACGTTCCTGTTCCCCTGTCTGAACTGTACTAATGGTAATTAGTTGCCAGCACTTCCTAGCTGGAAAAGACTCCTTGGAGGCCAGCATTTTTTCAGCAAAGTTAGAAGTTTGCATGAATCCTTGTGCTCACAGCCCCCAGATCTAGGCTTTAGAGGTCGGCCTGTGACCTTATAGGGTCCGTTCTCTCCAGGTGGCAGGTGAGCTCCCTGAACCTGCATTGTCTTAGTCCGTTTGGGGTGCGGGCATAGCTGTGGGACTGAGATTAGATATTAGGCTGGTGAAAAGTAATTGCAGTTTTGGACCATGAATTTTATTTATTTATTTATTTTTTTTAATTTTTCTTTGGACCGTGAATTTTAAATCACTGTGTGTGCTTAGTTGTTCGGTCATGTCTGACTGTTTGCGACCCAATGGACTTAGCCTGCCAGACACCTCTGTCCATGGGGATTCTCCAGGCAAGAATACTGGAGCTGGTTGCCATGCCCTCCTCCAGGGAATCTTCCCAACCCAGGGATTGAATCCAGGTCTCCTGCATTGCAGATGGATTCTTTACTGTTTGAGCCTCCAGGGAAGCCCTTAAATCACTATAACTGTGCTCAAGCACAGCTTTATTAATCAAAATAGGAACCGTTACCCTCAACACATTTTTGCCAACGAGAAATAAGTTTGTTTATTCTTGTAGCATAAAAACCCATGCTTTGGGATTCAGCGAGCTCTTGGAAAGCATTTTCTGCCTCCTGCTGGTTCTGGAAGCATTTTCCCTGCAAGAAGTTGTCAAGATGCTTGAAGGAATGGTAGTCATTTCCCTAGTTTAAAATAAATATAAAATAAACAGCAAGTAATAAAGCGAGGAATGTGCATTAAAGTGATGTATAACATAACCACATTTATTTAAGAATGTATTCCAAAATCAAACAGCAAAGTTCAACAGTGCAAAACCATAGTTACTTTTGCACCAACCTAACAGAAGATGCAATGGAGAAGGCAGTGGCACCCCACTCCAGTACTATTGCCTGGAAAATCCCATGCATGGAGGAGCCTGGTAGGCTGCAGTCCATGAGGTCGCTAAGAGTCCGACACGACTGAGCGACTTCACTTTCACGCATTGGAGAAGGAAATGGAAACCCACTCCAATGTTCTTGCCTGGAGAATCCCAGGGATGGAGGAGCCTGGTAGGCTGCCGTCTATGGGGTCGCACAGTCAGATACGACTGAAGCGACTTAGCAGCAACAGAAGATGCAGACTGCTCACGACTGTGTTTTGATCTCTCCCCTCACACCAGGCCCTTGCCAGACTTCTTGCAGCCAGCAGAGGGCGTCTTTAACTCTCAGGCTTGAGAGCCACACATGCCTGAGGCTTGGTTGTCAACCATCACCATGTCTAGGGAGTGCTCTATAAAGTCATCCATTCCAGCCTTTCAGTTTCTGTGGAGAAATTCAAGGCCTCAAGTTACTAGCTCTGAAAATGGAGAGGAATGCAAATTCATTAGCTAACCTTTTGTTCTGCAAATGTTTATTTTTAGGTCAATCAGGCATTTACAAGAAGCATCAGCCACAGATGGAAAAGGCAAGTTCCTTTGTGTTCTTTTTGTTCTTTTGGCCAGCCTTCCCTGAAGCCTGGTGCCTGGGCACTGCGGAGGGGGAGAGGGAAGGCGGGGGCCCACGATGCTGACTTCCTGTGGGGAGGGGTGGGTGGGCAGGGGCTTTGTAAGAGCAGCCCGGTTGTTGGGTCTCGAGGCAGGTGGGGAGCGTTGCTGAGCCCAGCTGTATAAGGCTTGGGGGTGACTGCTTACCAGATGATTCACCGCATTTCCATTCGTGAGTGTGATCCTCACCTTCTCAAAACTGAGTCAGGAGGAGCAAACGTTGTCTTGGAAGGACCAGATAACACCTCCCCGTGCGAACAGAAGGTTTTATGGATCCGGGATGGCTATGTGTAAAGCGTCCCTTCCTGCTGACTTAACACACTTTCAAAATAGATGTGTCGGTATTAATTTAAAAAGAGACTGATGCCAGAAAGAACCTCTAAAGCGCTCTGATTTTTAAGTTGTCGTGCAGTTAGAACCCTCCTGCATCTTGGTTTTCCGACCCGGCCTCCTAAGTCAGAAAAGAAACCACAGAGAAAGTGTTGTGTGTGTCTCTGGGCTTATTTGAATCATGTCCAGGACTGCAGGGTGCCGTGGGCCAAGTGGGGATTTCAGGCCACAGGGGTCAAAGAGCCAGACTCGCAAAGGTCCCACCTGCCTCTGGATCCATGAAGTCACACACCCAGTGCTGTACTAATGTTCTTTAAGGCAGATTATTCACTTGTCGTTAGATAAAATATGTTGTCGATCTGTTTTCTGATTGTAAAAGTAATGTGGATTCATTTTGGAAAATTTGGTTAATAGTAGGTAGGAATCCTCCTTCACACTTGCTGTACAACGAGTATCATATCATTTTCTCTAATTTGAATTAACCTGACTTCAAGCCTTCCCACCAGTGTCAGGCACAATCTGGGGTTCTTACTGAGAGCACAGTACACAGTCCGGGGCCCAGAGTAGTTCCTGTTGAGATTCCTGCTATCCGGGTCTTGCTGTGGGTAGCCTGGTGTGTGAAGGTCATGCCAGGCTGGGAGCCCCAGTCAGTGCTCAGATTCCAGGCTCCCAAGGTCCCTCGGCTCCCCGGGGGGCCACAGGCCCACCCCTCGCAGAATGTGCCAGCTCATTTTCTTTCTTGTCCCAGGAAATAGCTCTCTTGTGTTTTTTACTGTCTTCTTTCAAAGGCCCTGGGTTCCCTTCTCCCTCTGGAATGCCCTCGGTGATAGATTCTTTTCAGTGAGCTGAAGCTGGACTGTGCAGAAATCTTTTGCTTTTAGCCTGGCTACATAGCCTTCCTCTGAGCCGTGGATATCAGAGAACTCTCCTGCCTTCTCTCAATGGATAAAGGAAAGCTACAGAAAACAAACCACAAATGAGAGTCTTCATAAAGCATCTTGGCACAAACAAGAGAATCCAAAGTAGAAAAAAAAACCCACCTTCTGGGAATACGTATTGTTTGGGCGTTTTCTTGACTTTATTTTTTTCCTTCTTCTATGCATGTTGTATGTAAAGTTAGTTTTATTATTATTTTTAACGTGTACATACTGCTGTATTTATTTACTTATTTATTTTTTGGTCGGGTTTGATCTTTGTTGCTGCTCGCGGTCTTTCTTCAGTCGAGGGGCGTGGGCTTCTCACTGCGGCAGCTTCTCTTGTTCTGGAGTGTGGGCTCGAGGCACGTGGGCCTCCACAGTTGCAGCAAGTCGGCTCAGTACTTGTGGCTTGTGGGCCTTGTTGCCCCGGGACAAATGGAGCTTCCACGGACCAGGCATGGGCTGTGTCCCTTGTGTTGGCCGGTGGATTCTTACCCACCACACCACCAGGGGAGTCCTGTTTTATTATTTTTGTAACTTAATAGATCTTTCTCTGACTTTAATGTGTTGAGATGTGACATTTTAACTTTTTGTTTTAATCTTTTTACACTTGTGGTTCTGGGTTCATTTTTCTGACTATTCAACTGAAAATGTCTAAAAACCCCAAGGGTAATGTCCTCCAGTTCAGTTTTATCTGTCTTCCTCTTCCCCTTGGTGAGTTCCTGGCTCTTCCTCAGCGCTGCCTGCTCCCGTTCTCTCCGCCGTCCTGACCCTCTGATGCCTCTCTGCCTTTTCCACCTTCCTTTTAGAGGACTTGAAGGGTGACTGTGGCAGTTAATTATCTCTGTGACCATTTATTTCATGAGAAGTTGACCGTTGGCTGAGCATCCAGTGAAGTGTTCTCCGTGGGGTAGATGGTGCAGCCAGGAGGGGTCACCCCTGTCCGCCCACATCCGTAGTGAAGAGAAGCATCGTGGAGCAGGCATGCTTTTGTCATCGTTGAGGGCACACGAGGCAGTTTCCTATTCCTTCCACCAGGTGACAGCAAGGGGCCTCTTGAGTGGAGGGCCAGTCTGAGAGCCGGAAGTCGTGAGGGCACACCAGGGCTCGCGTCCACCATTCTCAGGGGGACAGGCCATTAAGAAAGCACCCATTTCCTATCAGCAGATATCTCAAACCCTTTGAAAGGGGGACAGAGTAGATGAGAATAGGGTGTCTTCTTGGTCCGAGTTCTTTCATTGAACTGACTTAGGCTGGGGGATGCTTTTGAGCTCATCTTCAGATGCATATTTCACTCTGTACTTTGAAAACTATGACCCTTGCAGAGTCAGGGCAGCTGTGTCCCTGCGATTGATGTCTCCCCTGCAGAGAACTCAGGGACAGCTGGCTGTGCTGGCAGGCCCTCCTCAGGCGTGACTGCTGAGTGGCTGTGCCCCGCTCTGCCGCCCAGGACAGCGGTGAGGCGGCACGGGCAGGCTCGAATGAGCACACCGCCCGTGGGCCCCTGGGTCTGGAATGCGGTGTTGCCCCTCTGCTCCTCCGTTCGCCCTTCCTGAGATCTTGCCCATCCTTGAGACAGCTGACAGAGTGAAGCCCGTAGACGATAACATCTCCTACTGGATTTGGAAGCTTTTCGCTGGATGGAGCCTGACACTTTGGTTCTTATTCTTAGGCTCATTATTCCACTGACTAATTACATGACCTTGACAGTGACTTGGCTTAAGAATGATAGCTTCTTAAGAATGTGCCGTCCAGGCTGACTGATGGCAAGCGGGGGAAGCGCTGCTTGTCGTCGTTCTCCCTGCACTTGGGGTTCACGGTGCTTTCAGAGAGGTGGGTTTGGAGTTGTTGACTTCTTCGTCTCTGGATTCCTTCTGACTGAAGCTGAGAGAGTATGAAGGAAAGCATGAAGGGCGAAGCTGCCCACTGTCCTGAAGTCATGCGTTTGTCTCCTCTGTCACACACGGTGGCTCTTCTCACGTCCTTTGTCATTTAGAGTCACTGCTGCGATGCATTCTGAGAGGCGGCTTCACGGAGTCTTCACAGGCACGTCCGACTCTGCTGCCGCTGCGTTTCAAGCCTGCCAGGAATCGCCGTCTCTGCCCTTGAGCCTGCCTTCCTATTCCCTTCTCTTTCTCCAGTGTCATTACCTCAGAGGGTGCCTTGGGGATACACACCCTGTGTCTAATTAACAGTCTCTGCTTCTGAGCATCTCCCTCCCCCCCACCCCCTTGAGTTTCTGAGGAAAATTTCAGAGGATGCGTTCTGGGGAATCTTAGCTTTCATATAAGCTTCAAAAGCCCTGAAACAAATGGTGGTTGGCTGGTTGCTGGGGGAGTGGAGAAGTGGCTTCATTCCAGCCACCGCCATGTTCCGAAAGTAGCTGTGACCTCAAGAGGTCACAGCGGTTCGTCAGGGCAACCGTCCTCTAGAGGGTCCTCGGGGTCAGAACTTTCTTCGTAGTGCGACGTCATCAGCCTTCTTTGCTGTTGATCTTTGCACTGACGGCGCAGAAGCACTGGTGGGTAAACCAGCTGGAGCCTCAGCAGGCTGCACAGCCGGGCACCAAACTGCTGTGGCCGCTGCCTTCTCATTTCACCTCCTCGCAGGGGTGGAGAAGGCGCATGTCACTGAAGAGAGCCCTTGATGAGTTAGGAAAACTTTTAACGTCGGTACATCGCAGCCCTTGGACTATGTCTTTCACCACTCCGTGTGGAATGGGACATGCCCAGGAAGCACTTCTGCTTCCATCTGGAGCGTGGTGGTCATCTTGAGGAAAAGCACGTGTGCAGTTGTGTGAGCTGTGAGCTCCGCTAGCTGCTTTCTCTCAGGACGTATTTTGGGCTGTGCTGGGCCTTTGTTACTTTTGCACGGGCTTTCTCTGGTTGGGGTGTGAGATCTTCCCGTGGCAGCGGCTTCTCTTGTGGAGCACGGGCTCTAGGGAGCACGGGCTTCAGTAGTCGTGGCACACAGGCCCCGCAGCATGTAGCATCTTCCCAGACCCAGGAATCAACCCATGTCGCCTGCGTTGGCAGGCAGATTCCTAACCATGGAAGGCCGAGGGAAGGAATGATGACGGTCAGACTAGTTACTCAGGCCTGGGCTTTTGACAGACATTTTCTTGAAAATGAATGAAGTGTGTATGTCACTTCAGGAAAACAAAAAGTATATGTTGTCAGTGATCTCATTTTCGCTTAAAAACACAGGTTTTAATTTAGGAAAACGTAGAATCTACCCCTGTAAACTTGACGGCTTCCCAATTTTTAACAGACATCTGATATGAACAGAGGTGATATTAATAAATGTAAATATTTTATGATGAAGAGTTTCAGTATTTTAGAGATCTCCTTTAACTCAGTGAGAATATTTTCCACCTGATGAATGCATGTTACACATGCATGAATAAAAGATCTGTTCAAAGTTTGAGATGGACCAGCGGATTTTACTGTGACATTGTGAAAGTTCATTGCTAGTTTCAGATTTCCCATCTTAGTTATCTTTAAGAAGCTACCACTTGTCAAGCTTTAATGCAAAATCAAAGACGACTGTTTGCAGTTCTCTGAGAAGGCCTGCCTCTGATCAGGCCCTATTTTTTTTTTGTTTTATAAACTTCAATCAGAACACTCCCTTACACCAGATTGAAGGCAGAAGCAAATATGAGAATCCAGTTCTGTTCTATTAGGCCAGACGTTAAAGGGATTTACAAAAATGGGAAACAGTTTTACTCTTCTCCTGAAATTTGAGTTTTCTATTTTATGAGGAAAAATTGTTTATATTAACACATAATGGATTTATTTTTGTTAACCTATAAATGAATTATTAAATATTTAAAAAACTTGTGTCAGTTTCTAATACGGTAGGTCCTGGTAGACTTGACCCACAGTAACAGAAGCTCTTGAAAGTGGGAAGGGGTCCCGAGACCAAAAGTCTGGGAGCTGTGTGTTAGGAATGAGACTTGTTGAGGCTCTGCTGGTCACGAGGGCCATGAGCGGGAGCAGAAGGCTGCCTGGCTCTCTGCTCCTGTGCCCACTGAGCCTGTTTCAGACTTAGTTGGCCATATTCTTGTGACGAAGATGCCTGTTCATTCTGGACAATTAATGGCGGGGGGAAATGTTTTATTTGGGTTTATTCATATAAATAGGCCAAACAAAAAACCCACCGCTGAGAAAGGAAGAGAAATAACCCTCTGCCTGTTTTTGTAGATAAAGTTTTATTGGAACACAGCTGTGTCCCTGTGTACGTCTGTGGTCTGTGGCTGCTTTTGTGCTGCGGTGGCAGGGCTGAGGGGCTGTGGCAGAGACCACCCGGCCCAGAGGGTCTGAAACACTTGCTCTCCAGCCCGTACAAAGAGTTTGCCGGCTCCTGGCTGCTGTAGACATTCAAGAGATACTGTCTTAGAAACCACACCTACAGTGTAGCGGTGTTGACTGACTTCACTCTGTACTGAGCACTAAGAAAACTGTAAAGCTCACACTGCTTTTAACTATTTACTGAACTCCAGCTCTGTGTCCAGAACTGTGTGTGTTGTTGTTTGATTGGAACAATAACTTTTATGTCATCCTCTGCCCTGATATTTTCCTAACCTGTTACTCTAATGGGAATCCATGATTTTCTTTAAGTAACCCGATGGCTCTCTCTCTGGGTGGTGTGACAGAAGCATTCATAAAACGCCCGCATCTCCTATGGTGTGAGGTGAGGTGGCGTAGGTCAGGCGTGAGGTGAGGGGGCATGGGTCAAGCCTTTGGAGGGTTCCATCCTGTGCTCAGGGCTGCCTTACCAAAGCACGTGGCAACCCTCTGACTCTGCTGTTTGTCCCGTGGTGTCCGTGATGCCCTACCCCAGCATGTGGCACCCAGCACCACAGGTGTGGGCAGGGTTGTATGGCCTTCAGCAAAATTTCAAACAAGTCTGTGACCCTTGGGAGGGTGAAAACTATGGCTAAGTAGACTGTCATTAGAATGAGAGAAAAAAAATATCTAGTTTTTGAGATTGGCTTAATACAGTGATTTTTAATTTCTTTAAACTCCAAAACCTTTCCCATCTCAGATCACCCAAAATTCCTCTCTGTCGTCATCCTGGTCACAGCTTCTGGTCAACATTTTGAAATAGTCACTTAACCGGGGATACCACCCTGAGTATGTGTAACCTACAGCGGAAAGCAACGGGGCCTCTCACATCCCAAGGCTGAGAACCCGCCTCGTCACGGACACACCGCCGGTTTTTAGCCTGTGTGCGCTCCATCGCTCAGTGGTGTCTGACTGACTCTTCGCAACCCCATGGGCTGTAGCCCACCAGGCTCCTCTGTCCATGGGATACTCCAGGCAAGAATATTGGAGTGGGTTGCTATGCCCTCCTCCAGGGGATCTTCCTGACCCAGGGATCGAACCCATGTCTCTTGGGTCTGCTGCACTGGCATTCTTTACCACTATGCCACCTGGGAAGCCCCTGTGTTTTATTAGGTCTTTGAAACATTGGGGACGTAATTGCCTGAGGGGTCCCTCCCTCGGCCCCCGGCAGGCCTGCTCAGCCATCTGGGTTCTTTGTCTGGAGGGTATCAGCACGCATTTGACTCCGGGTCTCGAGGCAGACACAGTTGAAAGCAGCTCTTGTCGACTGCTGCAGCGCTCAGGGAGGTCAGGTTATCTTCTTGCAGAGACGTTGTCTGCTGCTGACCAGGCTGTGTCTTCAAGCAGTAGGATGTCTATCCATCTTCCTCGCCACAGTGGACTGAATACGTGCCGTAGGCACAGCCTTGGGGGTGGGGAGGGTGGGGCCCAGACATGCTGCTCAGCGCAGCTCATCATGGTGGCTGCTGGAGACGCTGTGATGGGGTGAGTGCTGACTGCAGCAGAGGCGGAGACTGCTCGGCCCTGAGGACCTTCAGCCCCTAGCAGGGGCTTCTCTGGTGCAGTTCCAGAGCAGAAGGGAAGAGAGAGGCAGAAGCATGCTTGACTCAGCAAAGCTCTTCGCAGAGTTACTTTCCTGTCAGCCACTCTCTGGGGCCATTCTTGTTTCTTTTTACTAGTCATTGAAGGTAAGCTTTTGCTTACAAGGAGATGTGCGCAGAGCTCATAACTGTTCAGTGACTTTTGATCACTCCTGGGTCACTGGAGTGGATGTTTTAAGTGGATTTTGGAAACATTTTGCACCACTTTTTCACATGAGCCTCAACAGAGTGAAGGTCAAAAATTTCATCCTGTTAGGAGTCCTTTTTTCTTAGCAGACCCTTTCCTGCCCTGGTTCCTGATACCTTCTCTGTGAGATAGGTTAGTGGGGTCTCTTCTTAATGAGGCCAGAAGGCGCCCCGTGAGCTAATCGCTCCCCAGAAAGGATGCTTTTGGAGCAGGGTGGTCCCAGGTCAGGAGTGGCCAGGCTCTCTTAGGTCTGTTCCCCACCCAGAGCAGGCCCACGTCCGGAGTGGAGGCAGACTGTGGAGCCCGTACTGTTGAGAGTGAGTCAGCCCGAGTCTCCCACTGGCTTGGCTTTGCTATCACACTCATTTCTGTAATTTTTGTATTTGACTCAGAATTCCTCCAAAGCAGCAGGGAGGAAGCAGGGAAAAAGCTGATGGGTAGGGCAGATGTGTTTAAGCCTCGAGGCTTTCTGGGAAAGGATTGTTTGGGAAATTTTCCACCTGTAGGTGACTCTTGTGGGCCTTCGCCTCTGTGTGTCCCATAGATCTACCCGTATTAACCCCTCAGGATGGATCTCTGGCAGCTCCCGGGCATTGATGAGCATTTCAAGCCACCATCGTGTCCCCAGGCTACTGGTGAATTTACAAGGCTGTGAATTGCCTTTCTTTCAGCACAAAGTGTGGGGATTAAAAGCTTGGTCCTTGGAGAGAGGGTCTTGGGTTTAAGCGGTGCCCTCCTTACTTGCAAGCTATGTGACCTTGGTAATGTACTGAACCCTACAGGCCTGAATCCTTCACGTATGAGGCATTGGAGGCGATGCCCCTGCCCTCATAGAGTCTTTTGTGAGGATCACATGAGATGAAGCTTGAAGGGTGTGCAGCCTGGTGCCTGGTTACTGCTCAGTAGATGTGACGACCAGCTTGTTGTTGTTGAGTTGCTCAGTCGTGTCTCTTGGCAACCCTGTGACTGTAGCCTGCCAGGCCCCTCTGTTTATGGGATTTCCCAGGCAAGAACTGGAGTAGGTTACCATTTTCTTCTCCAGGGTATCTTCCCGACCCAGGGATCGAACCTGTGTTTTCTGCATTGGCAGGCAGATTCTTTACCATCTGAGCCACCAGAGAAGCCCTGTGACAGCCAGCCCTATTGTTTTTTTCATGGTCCCGGTTCCAGGACCATCAGGGAAGACCACTTGGGGAGTAAGGGCACGGTCTGTCTTCTTGCCAGCCTGTGTAGTAACCTTGTGGTGTAAAGAGGGAAGGTGAGGTGACGGTCCAGGGAGGGGGTGGCCTTTCCTCTGGACGGCTTACATCTGCTCATGTGCTGCTGCGTCAGAGGACTATCTTGTTAAGCATGTGAGAGGCCTGGGCTCCTCCTGCCTTGGCGGGCACCTGTTCTGTTCCCATCGGTAAAAACTGTCTGCCAGAACCCAGAGTCAAGGCTGTTTTCCTGAGCATGAGTGGGAGGGAGAGGAACCCTCAAGCCATAGCCTTGTAGGAGCTCTTGAAGTGGCTGGGCTGCTCCCCTTCCTTGCCTCCCATCCCTGTCCTTCCCCGATCCCTGGGAGGCTTTTCAGAACCTTCCAGCCCGGCCCAGTTCCAGAAGAGTCGGGGGCAAGTTGGGCATCTGTCTTATCGGTAAAGCCCTCCAGGGCATTCTGGTGCTTACCCTAGTTAAGAGCCATTGCCGGGAAGAAGTTGTAACCCACCGTAAAGAAATTCTCCCATGAAGGCGATTGATGCCCAGAGAAGGCAGTGCAGACTGGGCACAGGCCTACGGTGTTCTGATGCTGCAGGGATCGGAGTGCAGGTCTCCTGGCTCCTGTCCGAGGGATTTTTCCTGCCACCACACTCATTCTTTTACCATATTTGCTGCTCCTCGTGGTGGGTCAGAAATAGCCCAGACCCGGCGAGCCTACACTCCCGCGGGAGCCCAGCCCCGCCGTGGTCCTTAACTGCCGGGAAAGCTTTTCTGGAAGGAAAGCCAAGGGAGGCTTGAGATTCCAGGCTGCGACCTGCTCCATCACTGCTCCTTGCATCATGCTGGCGAGGCTGCCCCCTCGGAGCCGGTACCTCCCCCGCCCAGCAGGCTGACGCAGCGTGTGCATACGGCTGCCCCGCTGCCAGGAGAGCCCGGGGCCACCGCTGGTTCCCAGTCACTTACGAGAGCCTGGGCTCCTGCCAGTGGTGGCAGCTGCTGCAGCGCAGTCACTACCGGACTGGAACTGCATCCACTTGAACAAAACAGGAGTTGGGGGTGCTCACTCTTTGCGCAGCTGAAAATCAAAGTACAGCTTCGGCTGGCCCTCCGTCACTGTTGTTCCCACACCCTACACACCGCAGGTCCTGTAGTGCTGTAGTATTTACCATCGGGGAAAGAAATCCGCATGTTTGACCTGAACCGGAGCAGCTCGAATCTGTGTTGCTCAGGGATCAAGTTAATCCTAATATAATCCTAGTGCTTTAACATCAGACGCTCCTCCACTGCTTAAACCCGTGTGCTGTTTGGTTTCCACGTACCGCCTCATCCATCCCTCAATAGCCCCAGTGGTAGGTGGTGGCGGTGGTCTTGTATTACAGGTGAAGGAACTGAGGCTCAGAGAAGTCAGCCGACTTATCTGAGGTCACACAGCCCGTAAGCAACACAGATGGAATTTGAACCCAAGGTGTTCGGATGTGCAGGGCCTGTGCTGTTACCCACTTATTTCTCACAATAAGTGAGCTTCATTCCTGCCTTCGCAGCCTGGGTTGTGGCAAGAACACCTTATGGGACCCCGGAGCCTGATCCCATAAGCAGCAGTCTCGCAAACAGATGTCTTTCTCGTGACTGGAAGTGACGTCCGTCGTGACGGGTGGGTTTGCAGATCAAACTTGAGCTCTGTGCGTTGCGACTGCGTCTGTCAGAGTCACCGCTGATTGTTCCTAAGGTCCATTTACTCATCTTAGCACAGCCCTGGGATGGCCTGGTGGCGTTGCCCATGCTGGTGTTTCCCCGTAGGGCCTGGACGTGGGTGTGCAGGCTCACTTGTCGTGTGCTTCCTGGCCTGCCTCTCTTCCGAGTGTCTGATGGGCAGCCTGCTGGCACGCGTCCCAGGGAGGTAGCAATGTGGTGCCTTCCTGTCCTCTCCTCTCCTCTCACCCCCACGAGACCCGCAGTGTCCTAACCCCCTGCCTCCTCTTGGTCAGCTCTGCCTCTGCCCCTGATTTCCTTCCCTGTGATGGCGGCAGGGAGGGGGGGTGGATTCAGACTTCCCCTGAAGAATTCTCTGGTATCCTCAATGTCACCCCTGCTCCCCAGCCACTAAGACGAGGTCACCTTGTTCCCCACTCTGCACTGACAGGGACCCCACCACATCTTAGAGGAACCTCCAAAAATTCAAAGGTTTTGCTCTCAGTTGGATTCTATTCTTTCTTTTTTTTTGAGCCACACCGCATGTCTTGTGGGATCTTAGTTCCTTGGCCAGGGATTGAGCCCACACCCTGGCAGTGAAAGAGCAGTCTTAACTACTGGACCATCAGGGAACTCCCTGGGCTCTTATTCTTAATTCTTCCATCCTTTCTTCAAAGAGGTTGTTCAAAAATGCTAATGTGATCCAGGCTCTGCCCTGCTCGAGACCCTCGAGGCTCCCTGGGGCCTTGGCACCCTCAAGGAGGGCCGCTTGTGGTCTGTGTCTGACTCAGTCTCGGGTTTTGTCCTCCACCCAGCAGAGTCCCCTGCCTCTCTGGCACCTCCAGACCTGGGTGCCTGCTCCTCCCAAGCGTCCTCTTGGCTCGACCTCTCCACTCTCACTCCCTCCTGAGCCCCAGTCAGGCCTCTGCTGGGACACCACCTCCTTTGGGAATCCTGACCCTCCCCGCTGTCCCCTTGGTCTGCCTCGGGAGCCCTTCATTGGGGGTGGCCATGGCAACCATGCACATCCCGGCACAGCACCTTGAAGTCCAGGAATAGAAACACGCCGCTTCTTTCCTTTGGGTTCTTGCTGAAGCAAAGGCAGGAGTTTCATTTGCCAGGATCTATTTCAGCAAGCAAAATTCAGAAGAGACTTCTAAAGCGTTTTCATCATTTAAATGGTCCGATTGTTGGTGCCATTCTTTCTCAATTACTCACGATGACGCAGATTAAACGTCCAAATGTAGGAGCGATTTGCTTGTGTGGAAGGGCCCCAGGTCTCAGAGGCCACCTGGATTTGTGGGGCAGAGTGCAGCACGAGCCAGCCGTCTCTTTGACCGCTGCCGGCGTGAGCAGATTCGTGCACGTGCACAGGAGGAACACTGCTTTATACAAACGTGCAGAGTTTTAAATCTGGTGACACAGTTATCTGTCACTTCTTGGTGTAAACATCTTGTCCTCAGTGAAACCTCTCCTGTCCTGCAGGCAGTGGGGAGTCCCTGACCCCACACCGCACCGCCCGGGTCTCTGTGGGCCGGGCGTGGTGAGGGGGCGGCCCTGATCCAGCGCCTCTCCTTCCCTGAGGGATGGAAGCCGCTGCCCCTGGGGCAGGCTCCGCAGTCACCGCTGCATCCCGGGGCCCAGCCCAGAGTCAGCGTAGATTAAAAAGGACAGAGAACCAGAGAGACATAATAACAGCAGGACCACCAGAGGGGTTGCTCGATAAGAGAGCTTTGGGTTATCTGGCTCCTTCATTTAGCTCCTTCAGGTGCTACATGAATGCGTGAGTCCATCGCGCTGTAGACACGGGTGTCAGAGCCTCTCAGTTTGGGGCATTAGAATTGCCCAGATTTTTTGAACCTCATCGGCCCACTCTGTTTCTCAGAGCAGGTTCTTACAGATACTATTAGTTGGTGATCACCTTGAAGGTTAATTTAGGATTTCAGGAATCTCTTTGGGAACCTAAGCTCAACTGCCCCCCCACTAATCACGAGCCAGAGGAGGGAGACGGGAAGTCAATCCGTCACCATCCACAGTTCCATTCCTAAAGGGAACCAGTAATTAAATGCCGTTAAGCAAAATTAATTTGCCTCCTGCCGGAAGGTTGATGATGAATGAAAGGCTCGCTAATCAGAGAGGGAGCTAGGCTACCCTCTGTGGTCATCAATATTTCATGGCGGTTGGTGGTGGCAGGAAGTTAGCTGTTCCTGGCTCCCTGACCTTGAGCACTCTGGGAGGTAGGACAAAGCTGGGGAGGTCGTTTTTAAAGGGTTTTGTTACAAGACACAGTGAAAACCTAAGTGAAATTTGCAACACACACCCATGGGTTAATTGGGTTTACACCCTCAGTTAGCTGGAGAGTCCCCTGAGACCATTCCTAATAGAGTTGCAGCTCTGTAGCCGCAGTGGCAGAGCTGAAATGTTTAATGATGGCTTTGCGGGTTGGAAGAGTCGGGATTTATAGTGTCTGCTAATTTCTGTGGTGTCACTATCCTCCCAGGAAGGCCGTTTAAAGCTTCTGAACCCGGGATGGGAAGGAGCGCTGGTTTGCTGGAGCTGGGGGCGCCAGCCTGCTGCCCCCACGACTCCCAGATCCTTCCTGGAGATGGGGGGAGACCCTGCCAGGCTTCATGTCCAGAACCACAGAGGTGCCCCCTGGTGGCGCCCCCATCTGCGTTAGCCTCGGCCTCTGGACCGCGAGTGTGCTTGCTGGTGACAAGCTTTAAAAATGAGAAAAGCAGCAGCCTCTCATGGTGTTGTCTTCTTCTCCCCAGCTGCTATTAACTTAGCGAAGCTGAAACTTTTCAGACATTACTACGTCTTGGTGAGTAAAAAATCCCTAAGTCTGTGAATAAGGTCAATTCAAGAAATAGAGCTAATGAACTAGCTCCCCGGAGTACCTGAGTTACTTACTACTAGGTTTTAGTTTTACATCTGGCTTTACATACTCAGAAAAGTAACACATGCTTGATAGTTTTTAAATGCAGAATGATAGGAACACAGTGAAAGCCATTTATGACCCTGAACCTTCTGTTCCTTCCCTTTTCTTACTCCTCCCCCAGGTATTACAGTTTACAGTTCAGTCATTATTTCTCTAGATTCTTTTCTAGGCAAACGCCATGTACAGGCGAACGCCATGCATAGCTGTTCCTTTAACTTTTTTAAAAAATTGGCTTACAAAATTGGGATCATGTCTAAAAACATGACTGAAGTGAACACAAAAAGTCCATATAAGCGTACCACCAAAAGGAGAACTTGCTATAAAATATAGGGTCATAATTTCCCGGAATGTATAAGCTATGGATCTCCTAGAATTTTGCTTGCCTACTTCCAGACGAAAGTTTCAGAGTAGTTTTCATCTGTGGTTTTGGCACTGACTGTCACTCTGCACAGTCCCTTCCCCGTAAGCCTGTCTGTCTGCCCTGGGCACAGCCCAGTGAGCTGTCCGCTCCGGTGGGTCCACATGTTGAATCCTTGTCATGGCCTTCTTTCTAGGGCACTTAGGATGACTGGTCCTTCCTCTTGACTGTAGACCTCGAACATTCACAGGATCTCCTGAAGGGACTAAAAGCCATTGTTTTCCCCGTATGGTTTTATTTTGCTGTTATTGCTGGAAAACATTTCTCAAAGCCTGGGACTGAAAAACTGTTAGCCTTTGGGGCTGGAAATCGGTGGGTTATGTATGAGAATTTTATTTTCTTGGGCTCCAAAATCACTGTGGACAGTGACTACAACGAAATTAGAAGACACTTACTCCTTTAAAGGACATCTGACACACCCAGATAGCTTATTAAAAAGCAGAGACATCATTTTGTCGACTAAGGTCCATGAAGTCAAAGCTGTGGTTTTTCCAGTAGTCATGTAAGGATGTGAGAGTTGGACCATAAAGAAGGCTGAGCGCTGAAGAATTGATGCTTTTGAATTGTGGTGCTGGAGAAGACTCTTGAGAGAGTCACTTCGACTGCAAGGAGTTCAAACCAGTCAATCCTATAGGAAATCAACCCTGAATATTCATTGGAAGGAAGGATGCTGAAGCTCTAATACTTTGGCCACCTGATGAGAAGAGCTGACTCATTGGAAAAGACCCTGATGCTGGGAAAGATTGAGGGCAAAAGGAGAAGGGGCCACAGAGGATGAATGGTTGGATGGCATTGCCAACTCAATGAACATAAGTTTGAGCAAACTCTGGGAGATAGTGAAGGGAAGCTTGGCATGCTGCAGTCCACGGGGTCACAAAGAGTTGGACATGACTTAGCAACTGAACACCACCACCACCAAAAATGTATGAGAATTAGGTGAGAAGGAGGTTACTCAGGAGTTAAGAGCAAAATATCCTGTTCACGAAAGTGATTGTTATCAATATCTTAGTCACCTAGAGAAAAAGAGGACATCCTCTCAAGTAGTGGAGAGTTTCTCTCTCTGCTGATTTATTAATCAGCACTGCTGCTGCTGCTAAGTCGCTTCAGTCGTGTCCGACTCTGTGCGACCCCATAGACGGCAGCCCACCAGGCTCCCCCGTCCCTGGGATTCTCCAGGCAAGAACACTGGAGTGGGTTGCCATTTCCTTCTCCAGTGCATGAAAGTGAAAAGTGAAAGTGAAGTCGCTCAGTCGTGTCTGACTCTTCGTGACTCCATGGACTGCAGCCCACCAGGCTCCTCTGACCATGGGATTTTCTAGGCAAAAGTACTGGAGTGGGGTGCCATTGCCTTCTCTGATTAATTAGCACTGTAAGTGTCAAGTAATTTTCTTTAGGTAGCTGCTTTCCCCTTAGCAGACGGTTGGAAGAAAGCAGTGCTATGATTTCTGCACTGACTTTATTCTTGTCTCTCTGTTCCTCATTAGATCGTATGTTACATATACTTCACCAGGATTATTGCATTTCTCCTCAAACTCGCTGTTCCGTTCCAGTGGAAGTGGCTCTACCAGGTATGCGGCTCAGGGGACAGTGCCAGGGAACTTGTGTCTGAGCAGGAAGTCTCAGGGTAACTTGAGATGGTTCCAGATTTATTTGGCAGTGGCCATTAAGACCGTCTGTCTCTTCTGGTCCACAGTTAAGATGTGTTTGTCCAGGAAAGCTGCTGGATTACGTGAGAAATCTGGAACTGATGTAGTTTTCAATTTTAAAAGTCCTTGAAGAGAAAAAAAACCCCAGGCAGAGAAAGCCTTGCCCAGTATAATTCAAACCTCAATGAAATGGGGCCCAATCCTTCAGTTATAGGGCTTAGAATAGCTTAGAATCCAGACCTCCCTTCTTCTTGCCTATTGTTATTATTTCAGTAATAAAGTTGTCTTTGTAGTATTCTAGAGCTAGTTTAACTACTGGATAGTCACCAAATGATTTAGAGACTAGTTTTTGGAAGCTCTCACTTGGTGCTTTGGACGTTATAGGGAAATGTATGTATATAATGAGCTCTTCAAAGATGCCAGTGAAGACTTAAAGCAAGGACTCTCAAATGTCCTCTCTGGGAAGAAGTGAAAGTCATTCAGTCATGTCCGACTCTTTGCGACCCCATGAACTATACAGTCAGTGGAATTCTGTGGGACAGAATACTGGAGTGGATAGCTTTTCCCTTCTCCAAGGGATCTTCCCAGTCCAGGGATTGAACCTTCAGGGATTGAATCTCCCACGTGGCAGGTGGATTCTTTACCAGCTGAGCCACAAGGGAAGCCCTCTCTAGGCAGAAGGCTTCAGCAAGTCCCCTAAGGAACATGGTCCCCAACGGTCAGCTTTGCGTTTGAGTGGCAGATCAGTGAGCGGTGGGTTACTGGGGGGCGGGGTGGGGGGCAGTTTGTTTGGTTCCACTGCTTTCTGAAGAGCGATATTCTAATCCCTTTACTTGGTGGTGATTTTAAAATTCGCAGCTCCTGGATGAAATGGCCACGCTGGTGTTCTTTGTTCTCACGGGGTATAAGTTCCGTCCAGCTTCAGACAACCCATACCTACAACTTTCTCAGGAAGAAGATGACTTGGAAATGGAATCTGTGTAAGAATCTCCTTTCTTCCCTCCCCGGCCTCGCGCCTGCCTCATTGAGCAGCGTGGTGTGAACAGGAGCAGCTGCTCTCTGCAGATTATCACCCCCCTTTCTTCCCTCCCCGGCCTCGCGCCTGCCTCACTGAGCAGCGTGGTGTGAACGGGAGCAGCTGCTGCTCTCTGCAGATTATTGCCCCCCTTCCTTCCCTCCCCGGCCTCGCGCCTGCCTCACTGAGCAGCGTGGTGTGAACGGGAGCAGCTGCTCTCTGCAGATTATCGCCCGCCTTTCTTCCCTCCCCGGCCTCGTGCCTGCCTCACTGAGCAGCGTGGTGTGAACGGGAGCAGCTGCTCTCTGCAGATTATTGCCCCCCTTTCTTCCCTCCCCAGCCTCGCGCCTGCCTCACTGAGCAGCGTGGTGTGAACGGGAGCAGCTGCTCTCTGCAGATTATTGCCCCCCTTTCTTCCCTCCCCGGCCTCACGCCTGCCTCACTGAGCAGCGTGGTGTGAACGGGAGCAGCTGCTGCTCTCTGCAGATTATCGCCCCCTTCCTTCCCTCCCCGGCCTCGCGCCTGCCTCACTGAGCAGCGTGGTGTGAGTGGGAGCAGCTGCTCTCTGCAGATTATCGCTCCAGAGCTGGTCCCTCTGCGTTTAGGTGCAGGAGATGGACACTCAGGCCCCAGGCTTGTGTATTCAGTTTGAGGTCAAGTATCTGCCAAGCATCACTTAGTCTTTTCAGGGGAAGTAGAACTTGCCATCATCTGAGGCATCCTTGGAGCCTGCTGCCAGCAACTTAGCAGCAAGATCTTGGGGATATCCTTGGCCTGTTCAGAACTACTGGGGATGCGTAGCCCCACTTCCCATTGGGCCTGCCGGTGGAAGCTCAGGTCTGACAGTGTAATCATCCAAGTCATCTGTAGGTCTGCTAATGATCCTTGCATGGCCTTCATTGTCAGATAACTTGATGGCTTTTCCCAGTTAGCACAGTGACTTGACCTATATCTGAGCTGTAAAAAGAGCTTTTCTGAGTCACAGGCTAAGTGACTCTAGGGTCCTGTTTTCCGGGAAGGGGCAGTCATTTTCTAGAGAAGTGAATAGTGATTGAGAATATTTGCTTGTAAACTGATGAGTTCTGATGGGCTAGGTCCGCAGTTGTATCTGATGACGCGCCTGCGGCTGAGTTCCTCCCTCCCTGTCCACTCTTTGAAGTGTGTGGCCTCCAGCACAGGCAGCTTTTCTCTCTTCCCAGTTCAGAGGCTGAGCCTTGACCCACGGCAGGCTCTGCTGGGCTGGCGGGCAGGTCGGGCAGCGTAGGATGCATTCAGCTCCTCTGTGGAAATAGTAATTGGAAGCAGAGCCTACTTCTGGGCCCCAAACACCAGCTTCCTGTTGTGCAGAGGAAGAAACCCCTGTGGAGGGGAGTGCAGGGGAACCGCCAGATATACCTTTTCTAGAAGTAACAGAATCCGAGCCAGGACCGCTGGTTGAAAAGGCACAGATGAGAGTCCACCTGGAGTTGAGCATGCGTGTGTGCTAAGTTGCTCAGTCGTGTCTGACTCTTTGCAACCCTGTGGACTGCAGTCCACCAGGCACCTCTGTCCATGGGGTTCTCCAGATAAGAATACTGCAGTGGGTTGCCATGCCTTCCTCCAGGGAATCTTTCTGACCCAGGGATCGCACTGGCGTCTCTTATGTCTCTTGCATTGGCAGGTGGGTTCTATACCACCAGCACCACCTGGGGAGCCCAGAGTTAAGTATACATTTATTTTTTGCTGTAATTTGTTTGGGACCACATTTTACAAAACGCCTCTTCCTGTTAGGTTGCTTTTCAGAAACTCCCCTGCCCTCCTCCCTCCACCTGCATCTTGCTGCTGTTCCTCATCTTTCAATACAAGCTTCAGAGCATCCCCCCGTCCCCTACCCAACCCCGGTAGAGGTGGTTCCTCATCCTGGGCCATCATCGGGCCTGCGTCCTGGCACTTCCATCCTGTATGTCTGGGGTGGCTCTGCGTGTCCATCTGAAAGACTGTCCGTTCTGCTGGGCACTAGGCCCCCTGAGAGCACCAGTTCCAGCTTCATCACTCTCTGTTCTCACCCCAGGCCTGTCATGATAGAGGGAATGTGGTTTTCTCATTTGGGCCATCATGTGGCAAGGAGTATTTCCTTAGGGAAAGCAAGGGAGCAAAGGCTGTCCCAAGCCTGCCATCTGAGCCATCCCTGGGTTGTGATGCCTGGTGCCCTGCCCTCGGCGTCCGCATGTGTTAAGCTCCTCTGCCTTCTTAACACGGTGCGGCAGCCACAGAACCAACACTTTACACTCACCAGCAGCCTCTGCAGGAATCCTTCGGTTCCCACAGGAACCACCTCCCGGTCGTGGCTTTACCAGAAGTACAGATAACCCAAGAGAAAAGCCCAGCCCTGGGGGAGGACTGCATGACCCCGAGGCTTGGTCACAGCAGCAACATGACAACAGAAAAGAAGGGAGAAAAACTTCTCTTTCCTCACTCCACGTGCAGTCGTTTGTCTACTGTATAGATCCAGCTGGACAGACACTAGATGTGCCTTGTGTAGAGCCACTGAGTTGCCATTTGTAGGTAACAGGATCTGGGAGTTGGTGGGGGCATGGGAAGGGTCCTTGGAGAGAGAGTGCTGGGTTGGCTGTGAATTTTACTTCACTGATTAGGAAATTCCTCTTGGTCCACGATGGGGGACAGAGGTGCCTCATGTTTCTTAGAGTACTTCAGAGATGCTGGGCCGGGGTGTTTGTTTTTAAGGCTCTTTCGTAGAACGTTTTTAGCTTCATAACATTGAACAGAATTGAACAGAGGATGCAGATATTCCCTCCGTGTGCCCCCCACCCCACATGTGCGTAGCTTCCTCCATCAGCAGCATCCCCTCCACAGGGCCCTTTCCTTACAACTGATGAACCTGCGCTGACTCACCATCGTAACCCCAGCCCGTAGTTTACAGCAGGGCTCGCTCTTGGTGTTGCGCACTCTGCGGGTTTGGACAGATGTGTACCCGCCGTTACAGAGGCGTACAGCGTCGCTGCGGCGCCCTGAAGTCCCCCGGGCTCTGCCGACCGGGGGAGCTCGTGTCTGCTTGGTGTTCCTGTGGTGGAGCCACGCGGCTGCGTCGTGAACACGGAGAGCCTCAGGCTCTGTCTGGCTCCCACTTTGTGAGGCAGGAGGCTGTCCTCTCCTGGACCCTACCTCCTCAAGGGATGTCGTGATTCACTCCTAGTCTCTGTAACCGTCAAAGAGTCTTTGGGCCCAGAAGATTCCTCCAAACCCGTGGTTCTGTCCCAGGTCTCAGAAGTGAGCCACTGTGGCTGTTTAGTATAAAGTATCTATAGCTGATTAGCTTTTTTTCCCCAGAATGTTAATTACGACACAGATAATAGTGTCATAATTGTGACTAGTTTTATATATATATATATATATATATAACTTTGTGACGGGAAGAGAGAGAGATTAACGTTGGTTGTGCTAACAGCTGACGTGCCGTGACTCAGCACAGCAGAGCACCTGGCTGCCTGTCATGACAGTTCTAGGAAGTCAGGATCATGTTTATCCTGCAGCACAAGGCGGGGTCACGTGACCAGGCACGCTCACACAGCTCAGCTCGCATCAAGCAGGCCAGGATTTGAACCCGGGTCTGTCCGACTTCAGAGCCAACACCCTGCACCCCTGGTTGCCGCTGGGCTGCAGTGCGGGCAGCCTTTCACTCAAAGACTGAGGTTTCCCTCGTTGTTGTTTTTTCCCTCACTCAGAGTGACGACATCAGGGGTAATGGAGAATATGAAGAAAGTCAAGAAGGTGACCAATGGCTCGGTGGAGCCGCAGGCCGACTGGGAAGGCAGCGCGTGACGGAGCGGCTCGGAGGGGCGCTGGCAGAGACTTCTAATTTATTCGCAGTCCGGTTGGTCAGCGGGAGCGTCAGCCCCTCGCGACGGCGACACCGCAAAGCTCGCGGCTGGAGCCAAGCGCCACGGAGACCCAACTTTTCACTCTTTTCTGGATGCCGGGTGCGCGCTGGTGACAGGCAGCTCGCATTCTCCTTCAGGTGGGAGTGGCGGGGAGGGAGTGTAAGAGGAGGCAGGGGAAAGGAAGCCTTTGTTTTTAATTTCTATTTCCGCTTTTTAATTGGGGAGCTCTTCAGGGAGACGCAGTTGGGACCCAGTGTGTAGCAGGGAGCGCTGGCAGATGGGGGAGCCCGCCCGGCCCGGGAAGGGGCATCAGGAGGCGAGCCGCTGTCGAGAGGGGGCTCAGGGACTCACAGAGAAGGCCGGGGCGGGGGCGGGGGACAAGTGTCGCTGCGTCCACGGGGAGAAAACAGATGAGGTTATTTTACTAAGGAAGTCGAGACTCGGTGAGGCATGAGGAGCCTGCCCCAGGGTTCCCGGCCCCGGGTGTCGCCCCAGACTTTCGTCCCAAATTCTGAAAGTGACCAGGGGCAGCGGTTGTCTGAGGGCCGCGGTGTCACCGTCCATCGGGGCTCTGCTGGTGGCAAATGGTTTGCTGCCTGATGGACGGACAGAATTGTGTTCTTAAGCTCGAAAAGCCGCCCCTGCTGGGATTTCCCTGGCTTCCCCAGCAGCCCAGGGCAGCGCCGTCTCCGGCGGCCCTGGCCCTCCTCTCACAGCTGCCCCTGTTCTGTGTGCTCAGAAGCGGGGGAATGGGAAGGACTTTCCTTCAGGAGCAGCCTGGGGCAGGAGGGGTCCTGTTAAAGCAAACCCTTAGTCTAAGCAAGCTTTCCCTGTGAGCCGGGCAGGACTTAGGAACGGAGGAGTGGCGCAGACCTCGTCCCTGTGTTCCAGTGTGACTGAGTGGTTTTACTCTCGGGGTCTGGGGGTGGGGAGCCCCTTTCAGGAATCTCAGTGAGGTTCTCTTCCAAACTTGCAGAGCGTGGGGCTGAGCACGGGTGGGAACGGCACTGCCGCTGCGCTCGGAGCCGAGGCCTTTGAATAACGGGGCAAGCCCAGAAGGTCCACCGTGACCCGGGGCGTAGCGGGGCCCGAGACGGGGACTGAGACACCGTGTCAGGAATGTGGGGTGCTGGCCATGCAGGTGGCTCCCAGCACCCGCGTGTGTGTCAGAAGCCTGAGCCCTCCCTCGCCTCCTGAGTGCCAGACGGTGACGGCAGCTGGGGGTGCTTCTCAGACCGCTGGCCTGGAAGGGTCGATGAGAAGCCACAAGATTTAGGGGTGCCGCTCAGCATCCCCGGTTTAGGAACCTGAAGAGTCTCTACTGAGAAAACAGTGGTTCCCCTCCCCTGTGCCCGTCTCCTCCCAGCTGACCGTGAGGACGCACGTGCCCTTGTGCGCTCTTTGATATCCCCCTGTGCTCTCCTGGCAGACCTCCACGGGGCTCGGTCCCGGCCCAGTGTGGAGAGGAGCGAGCCCCTGGCCTGACCCTGCCCTTTGCCTTTCCACAGATATTTTCGGGGAGGTTTGTGTGTTCTCCTGTCTTCAGGAGCCAGGAAATATGCCCTGAGTATTATCTAAGGGACTTTTCTTTTTGAGTTAACTCGGAGCCGTGTGACAGAAGGAAGTGGCCCGGAGAACAGGGACATTTTTCCAGACTCCTGTCTGCCTGTGTGTAGACGCCATCCCCGCACCTCAGGACCGTGTCTCCTGCCGTGGCCCATACCCCCTCCGGTGCTCCCCTCCGAAGGACACGTTTGCTGTTTGTCCTGCGAGCTGCTGTCCTTGACAAGGCCATAGACTTCTTGGCAGGAACCAAAGGTTTGAGGGACACCCCCTCCTCTCCCCAGCCCCCACCCCTGCCACCCTGAGGGTCTCCATGGAGGTGTCTTCAGTTCCTGGCCTGGAAACAGGGACGACAGTACACGCAGATGAGGGCACAGGTGTGGGCAGGCCCTGGCCCCCTGCAGTCACAGGTGGGCGGGAGCCCCCAGGCTCGACCATCTTCAAACCCCCGTGTCCCCCTCTCTGGGCACCTCTAGGCTCACGGAAGGGCTGAGTTGGCTGCAGTTGTACAGTCCTGACCCTTCAGGACCAGGACGGTATGCGTGAGAGAAGGTAGTGGATCCGAAGTGAAAGTCAGGCCGCGGCCTTCCTAACAAATAGGTCATCTGCCCACCTCCTGTGTTGTAACTGGCAAGAAGGTTTGAAGTCAGGCCGATGAGCAAGGAAAATCAAGGCCCCAGTCTGAGACCAGGCGGTGGTAATGCAAGTGTTTTCAAAATTATTTAAGCTCCTCGTCCTGTTCCATAAACACGTGGTTGTCCCTCTGTCGCTTGAATAGCTGTGAGCAGCGCTCAGCTCTCACCCTGGAGTGAGGATGGGGGTTGGGGTCCAGAGCCAGGTCTTCTGCCCAGCTGACAGCCGCTCGCTGCAGCCTGACGGTTAGAGCCTGAGCAGCCCGTGCTGGGCGCTGTCGGGGCGGTTAAACCCTCCCTTTCAGTGTTGGAGGATCGGGCAGAGAGGATTGTGCGTGTCAGGAGTGATCAGTGGTATTTATAGCTTCGCCTTCTGCCCCTGCTCCCCGTATCTGCCTGCGAGAAACACCCTTGCCTCCTCTGAGAAACCGGCTGTGGACCGGAAGTGCCACTGGCTGCGAGATTCTAGGAGGTAAAGGATCTGTTTTCCTTTAATAAGCTGTGTGTATTTTGATAGAAAAGTACTTCTTGGACAGTAAGAACAATTGCTGATCTCTCCCTTTTTTATTTTTTGAAGTCACTGATCTCTTTTTTTTTTTTAAGACTTTAAAACTTTAATGAAAAACCTTGCCTATAAACATTGAACATACAGATACATACAGAACTTGTAGATAAAACTAGATAAAACTAATACTAAATCTATACAACAAAACAACTGAAGCTGTACTAAATGAGGGCCCTCAGGAGAGAAGCAGTGAGGCCTCCCCTAATCTGATCCAAATGAGGCTCCTCGTGCTGTGTGGGCCCCACCGCCTCTGGGGTCCAGGATGGGGTCCAGGTCCAGGTCTTCAGGGATTCAGACGAGAGCCTTTTCAACTTGGGCCCCACGTTCACACTTCCTCCTGGTCTTTTTCATCATCACTGATGACATTTTTGCCATTCTCCAAAGAGCTGATTAGAGAGTTGTCTGACATCGTCTCTGAATCTTCATTATCTGCCATGTACTCGTCTGGTGTCTGAGGGCAGCAGTCATATGGAGAGGCTGAGTTCTCTTCTGCATCACTGTTGCTAATATTTTCCAGGAAGCAGTCACTTTCACATTCTGAAAGGGCCACCTTGGAGACACATGGAGTCTCTTCGGTCTTGTCACAAGTTGGGTTGACTGGCAGGTCCTCAGTGAAACCGTGTTCATTGGCTGCTCCAGCTGCTTCCAGGGGATGCAGGGGCGGTTCCTCAGCCCCAGCCTGGGACAGATCCAACACCACATCCTCCTGGGGAGCGTGTTCATAGGCTTCCCGGATTCGTCCACCGTCCTCAGAGGCTCGTCCTCAGCCCCGGCCTGAGGCGGCTCCACCGCCATGTCCTGGGGAGCGTGTTCACTGGCTTGTTCACAGGCTGTGGAGTTGGGCAGAGCCTCTTCCTCCAACGTTGAAACGGATAGCTCCTCCAGCTGGTCCTCTGGGAGCTCTTCAGTTGAGTCAGTTAAAGGGTGCACCCTATTATGTGGCCAAAAACAAACTCTCTTCATCCAGCTGGTTCTTGATGTTCTTGACATTTGAGGGGTGTTTCTTCTCGCCTTCTGGATGAGACATTCTCCCAAACAATTCAGGTTACCCATTTCTCTTTGCCACCATACATGAAGCTCTCAGCTCGCAAACACACTGAATGTGGAATGTGTATCACCACATTACCATGGTGACCACACATCACAGAGCCTTCAGAATTAACTGAACTCTGCACAGGATGAGTCCAACTGCCACTGTCCAACTGCTACTGTGAGCCTATGGACAAGTCTGGCTTTTCAGAGTAAACATTTTATTTCAAAAATTGAATCTCAGGCTCACACATTCCTCTCTGATTATGAAAATAATTTATATGAATGAAAATGTTCTGTCCCCAAGCATAGCTGATAGTAAACATTTTGGGGTGAGGAGGGACAAATCTAACACATTGAGAATAAAAACAGATTCTATTATTGATTAGAATATCATCTTGGTACTGATCACAAGTTTGTGCTCCTAACACACAGTGAGGAGAGAAAGCCTTCCTGCAGGGCCACACAAGGAGAAAAGACAAACAAACAAAAAATGCTGAGCACCCAGAAAACTCAGCAAAGTGCTTTTCTAGGAAAGCTGAGGGAGTGGCCTGTTTACTTCTGGGGTCAGAGTCTTTGTTCTTGATGTCAGGGCGTGGTCAGGTCACGATGTTCTTGTGGTGGTGGTGGTGGTTTAGTCACTGAGTCAAGTCCGATTCTTGCGGCCCCATGGACTGTAGCCTGCCGGGCTCCTCCATGGGATTCTCCAGGCAAGAATACTGGAGTGGGTTGCCATTTCCTTCTCCAGATTGAAGTCACTGATCTCTTAACCCTGGCTCTTAGCAGTGGCCAAAGACCCCACTAGCCTAGTTCTCCGTCCCTGGGTGCTGTGACATTTAGCAGCGGTGCGTCTGCTGAGCACCCCTGGGGGCTCACGCTCTCGTGAGGAGAAGCTCGTTCTAGTGTAAAAGATGGTTTCTCAGATCAGAGCCTGAGCCCAGTTTTCTTTCCAGAAACCACTCTAGAGTAAAATTTACAGGGTTGTTTTTTTTTTTGCCCTTGGACATATCCAGCCAGTGAAGGCAGCACCCAGACTCTTCATAATGCCACTCTGTAGGGCTGTCAGGGCAAGGGGTCTGCTCCCTCGTTGTGGGTCCCCACGACCCACATGCCCCTCCCCCTCCCCCCCTCTTGGCCCAGGCCTGTCAGTCCCACGTGGGCTCAGCCTGGGAACACAGGCTGAAGCCCTTGGTGCATTGCATCATTTTCTGCCAGCAGCTGTGAGAAGGATTATTTTCCAAGCTCAGGAGAATTTCATCCCGAGCATGTATGATCGCTTTCGACCGTGTGTGATGTTCTGCCCCCACATGGAAACGGATGTCTTGTTTTAGTCCTCACCGACCAAGGAGCCCTGTCACAGATGCTGGTTTTCACTGTGAGCGGCTCTGGCCGTCTCCTGGGGCCTGAGACAGTCTGCCCCACGCACCCCACGGAGCACTGGGGCCATTGGTGCTTCCTGCTGCCCGGCAGCTGAACTTCAGAGGAGCCGGGTCCTTGCCCACCCCTCCTCCTGCCCCACGCTCCACGCCTCACCCTTGTTTCCCTGCCCCACCCCAACCTTGAGCAGATTCAGAATCGGCTGAGTCCAGGGTGCTGTGGCCTGCGGCTTTTTCTTCTTCTTCTTCTTAAGAATTCAGTAAATTGATGGTTTTCCCACTGAAGAAGTTAAATTAGATTTTGTCTTGATACCTCTTGGTATATCAGAAACAAACCACACCAGACTTTCTAGAAGATCTGCTCCTTTACTCCGCTTTTCTCCCGGTGTTTTCGGGCAGGAGGTCTTTAGAGCTTCATCTGAGTTGATGCTAGTCCTTGTCACTTCCACCTGGAACGCAGTTATTGATTGGCAAGCGGGACGCTCTCCAGCTTCCCCCGGGGCCTCTCCTCTCACCTGGCAATGCACCCGCCCACTCTGCACGGTGTGTGCCTGACAGATAGTGTTTCTGGGACATGGACACACACCTCCCCTGCGGGGCTGTGTGAAAAACGCAGCCAGGGGAGGGACAGGGAGATGCTGGAGCCAGGATTCGCTCGTTGTCACACCAGGGACCTTTGGGCTTCCGGCCGTTTGGGAAGGGGGTCCCCGATGAAGTCAGTAAAGGTCAAGATCAGACAGAGAACTTAGCTTACTCCCAAGACAGCAAGCTTGTCTCGAGGCAGGGTCTGAGGTTTGGTGGTGGGCAGGCAGATCAGTCAGGGAGCCAGCTGTCAGCGTTCTTAGCATTTAAAATACTCATTACAAAAGGATCCAAAAATCCTGTCTGCACAAGGGGGTTTCTTGACGCCTTAAGCAGCTTCTGCAGATCGTAAAATTGGATTTGCCTGGTCATGTGACCTCAAAAGAACTCAGACACATCCAATCCAGAAAATAAGTTTCATTTGGGGGAGAAAATGTCTGTAAATATTCTTTGCTTTCCGGGTTAGTTTGGGATGCAGAGGGAGTTGTCAATATTTTTTTTTCTTTTTTAAATGCTGATGATCATTGAAGAGTATTTATGTAAACATATAACGGGTGGGGGTTCCGATCAGGGTGATGTAGAGGATGGATTCTCTTGCTGTGACGCAAACATGTAAAATAAAGATTCTGTGGCGGAAATGTATGTTTGTGATCCGAGCCAAGTCGCCAACTCCTGACTGCTGTCTCTCCACTTCCCTCATCATTTTTTCCTTTGTGACTTTTTGTTCATTAAATGAGTGAATGCCTCCCACTCACTCCTGCTGACAATAGTGACACCTACTAGAGAAGTTCCTGTGTCTTAGCGGATCTGTGCAGCTGCTACCGAAACACAGACGTGGCTGCAGCCCCAGAGGCCGTGTCTTAGAACAGATGGAAGCACAGCTGTCGTTGACGAGGGTCCCGCCTCCACGGGCCGGGGGTGCCTTCTGAGCCCGGTCCTGCGCGCTGCTGCCCCTGGAGGGGCTCTGACGGCAGAGACCTGGGGCAAAGCCGACACCTTGACAGGCTTAGGTCTGCCCCCTTTCGAGGCTGGCTATCCCACATCAGCCCTGCTAGTTATCCCACATCAGAATCCAAACAATCCGGACTGCCCTGGTGATCCAGTGGTTAAGAATCCGCCTGCCAGTGGCAGGGGGACACAGGTTCCATCCCTAGTCTGGGAAGAGTCCACGTGCCTCGGGCAACTAACCCCGGGGGCCACAACTGCCGAGCCTGCACCCTAGCGCCCTCGAGCTGCAGTTGCTGAAGCCCGCACACCTGGAGCTGGCTCGGCAGCAAGAGAAGCCACCGCAGTGAGATGCCCTGTACAGCAGTGAAGAGGAGCCTCCGCTTGCCGCAGCTAGAGAAGGCTCGCATACAGCAGTGATGACCCGGTACGGCCCAAGTGAAAAAATGGTTTTAAAAAGACAAATCAGAGGATATCCAAGATTTTAGACTTGGAGCATTTTTGGAAGTCATCTAATCCCAAACCCCTTATTTTACTAGAAATGTTTTAAATGGAGGTTTAACTTACATACAGTAAAATTTACCTTTCAGACATACAGTTGGATGAGTTTTAAGTGTGTATAAACAGCTCCAGCCTCTCCCATAACTGAGGTGGAACATTTCCACGACCCCATAAGGTCCCCTGTGCCCCTTGTCGGTCTACACCACCCCCTTTCTACAGCTGCCACAGCTGCTGCTCTGATGTCTATGCCGTGGTTTGGTCTATTCTGGAAGGTCGCGTGCGTGGGATCCCACTTGGGTGTATGGCTTCCTCCATGCAGGAGATGTCTGTGACTTGTCCATTTAGATCCCTGGCTGTAAAGCAGCAAAAATGGGGGCCTGGACAAGGTTGTGTCCCACCCTCCACCTCGCCCACCTGCTGAGCGTCGGAGCCGAAAGGAGAACCCGGGTCTCCTGACTCCAGCCTTGGGGTAATGAAGGTAGAGTCACGGGCCTCAGGCACTGCTGCTGTGCTGATAGGAACGTTCGGATGACCCTCTGTTCGCTGTCTCACAGAAGCTCGGGTCCTTGTCCTCTGGCCCAGATTTTCCAGTTACTGGCCATGCCTCGCCCGCAGCGCCTTCCTGACTCTACCCAGGCCTTGGGTTATCAGGGGTATCTGTGGAATGAAGCCTGAGGAGAGGGGACAGGGTGTTCTGACAGTGGACAGCTCAGGAGTCAGGTGAGGCTGTCAAGAGTGCGAGGTGCTGAGGCAGGAAGGGGACAGCTGAGGGAAGGTGCGGGAAGGACCCAGGGACCGTCTCAGACCAGTGCGTCTCAGACCTGAGCAAGCGTGAGTCCCCCGAAGGGCCCAGGGCTTGTGATTCAGTAGGTCTCCTCCAGGCCTGAGAGGTTGCATGGCTAACAAGCTCCCAGGCAATGCCACCTCAGCTGTGCCAGGTCACACCTCGAGAGCCCAGCTCCCTGGTTGAGACCTGCCCCAGGACTTCACGGGCTGTGTTGAGTGCCCACCCATGCAGACTCCTGGACCCACAGCAGTGAGCTGGCATCCTCTGGGCCCACCTGGCGGGGTTGCAGCAGTAATCGGGTGAGGAGGGTACAGGCAGGGGCTGGGGTGCCAGCTGAACCACTCCCCTCCTTGGAACAAGGAGGCTTCGTCCTCCCCGGTTAGAATCACAGGTATCTGAGTCAACTACACACGAGCTTCACAGGCTGCAGAAGACACTACCTGGACCCTCTATCTCGGGGTGCCACTCGGGCAGGAAGGCCCGTGCCGGTGGGTCTGAGCTGCCTTCTGGTTTCTCTAACGAGCTGGTCATACAGGGCTGACCCAGATCTGCTGGCGGAGAGCAGCCCACCACCCCCAGGAGCCCATGGAGTCCTCCTGGTGCCCACGTGGGCTGCTTCCCTGTGGCAGCCACCTCCTCCGGACGCCCTTCCCTTCCCTGGAATCCGTCAGGTCAGCAGGTGGAGAGGTGCACGGTCCCTCAGGCTGTGCAACAACGCGGCTGCTAAGTGGGGTGAGAAAGCGCTGACTTCCTGCAGACCCGAGCCGTCCCCGGCTTGAGCTGCGTGCCCAGCGGGCACTGCTGAACATCCATCCAGCCCTCACGCTGGTCCGGCCCTGCACATGGGGAGCAGCTGCCTGTGCAGTTTGGGGGCTGGATTTTATGGGGTCGTGCCCCTTGCAGGAACCACACCCTACACCAGTCCTTCCCAGTTGCCAGGGATGCTGACCTTCATAAAAACCGACGAAACTGCTCATGAGAACATGCAGAACTGAACTTGAATCTCTGCATCAGCCATTCTCAATTATGCGTGTAGCAGGCGTCTCATTCAGGTCTTGGGCTCTAGTCTTCCAGGCTCAATAAGGACTGAAGGCATGTAATACACTAGTATTTGCAGAACTAGAGTATAAATAGTTTGGCTTCCACTGCCTGATGAGAGAGCTGTGGCAGGGAATGGGGGTGGATGGGGCAGAGTTGAGCACATGACCGCTGCCCCTACTTCCTCCCCTCTTTCCTCCCACCCTTTCCAGTTTAACTGACCCCTTCCCACCAGCAGTACAGCTTGTTCAAGTTTTTCCCAAAAATCTTGGGGAAAAAACTAAGTCTCCCCAGGCTAAGCAGCAGCCCCCACCCCCAACTTACAGGGCAAGCTTCTTAGGTCTGCTTTCCCTCCCAGGCACAGGTTCAGGAATCTGCCGGCCAATATAGGAGGTGCGGGTTCGATCCCTGGGTCAGGAAGATGCTCTGGAGAAAGAAATGGCTACCCACCCCAGTATTCCTGCCTGGAAAATGCCATGGACAGAGGAGCCTGGTGGGCTACAGTCCGTGGGGTCAGAAATGAATCGGATGCGACTGAGCGTGTGCACACACGCACGCACGCACACCCACCTCAGTGCAGTCTGGGTTCCATTGGCCGAAGCCTCCTGCAGTCTTTGAGGCTGGGTTACTACCTGCTGTGACTTCAGCAGCTTACGGCACCGTGGGGCCCTCCCCCTGGAGGCTTCACCCCCAGCTTCCTTCAGCTGCCTGGCCACAGCTGGCTTCCTGTGTCCATGCATTTGGTGTTAGCTTCTCGGCCACTGCCCAGCTGTCTTTTCCCGCTCTCTGACACCCGGGATTTTATTTCCAGCCTAGAGCTGCCCTGAGCTACTAATGGCTTATTCAGCTGCCTCTGGAACTGGTGGCTTTTTTTTTTCTTCTCGCTGTGCCTCGTGGCTTATGGAACTTTTTTGTTCCCCAACAGGGATTGAACCCAGGTACTTGGCAGAAAGAGTGCTAAGTCCTAGCCACTAGACTGCCAGGAATTAATTCCCTTCCTTTGGCTTGTTTTAAAGGCACTTCAAAGCCACATTTTCAAAATGAAATTCCTGGTAAATGTGATCCAGGCCAAAAACTTAGGGCCTTACCCTTTTTTTGTTGTTGTTGTTCATTTAAAAAACATTTTATCAGCATATAGTTGATTTACAATGTTGTATTCATTTCAGGTGTACGGCAAAGTGAATCAGCTATACATACACACATATCTACTCTTTTTTAGGGTCTTTTCCCGTATGGGCCATTATAGAGTACTGAGTAGCATTCCCTGTTACCTATTTTATATGTAGTGGGGTGTATGGGCCTTATCCTCGACAACTCCTTTTCTCCCACCCCATCCCAGTCCTGTGGCTCCAGCCCACCCATTTCTCTTTCCCCACTTTGCCAGGCCAGCCACGCACACCTGTCACCTGGATTACAACATCAGCTGCTGCCTTGCGGCTGGCAGCCTGGCCCCAAGTCTTGCCCCACCCGCAGGCTTTGCCACAGTGACTGCCTGCTGTGTAAAGCATGGAGACGCAAAAGCAAGGGCGATGCAAAGTCAATATGCAAAGATCAACCCTTTCTATACACTTGGAATGAACAGTCCATACAATGAAAGTAAAACATTTCCATTTACAATAGCATCAGAGAGAATAAAACAGACAAATTTAACAGAAGTGTAAAATTTATACTCTGAAAGCATTGAAAGAAATTAGTGAAAGTCACTCGGTCATGGCCGACTCTTTGTGACCCCATGGACTATACGGTCCATGTAATTCCCTGGGCCAGAATACTGGAGTGGGTAGCCATTCTCCCCCAGGGGATCTTCCCAACCCAGGGATGGAACCCAGGTCTCCCACATTGCAGGGGGATTCTTTACCAGCTGAGCCACCAGGGAAGCTCTGAAAGATGATTTAAATAGAGTCCATCGGACAGCAAGGAGATCTAACCAGTCCATCCTAAAGGAAATCAGTCCTGAATATTCATTGGAAGGACTGATGCTGAAGCTGAAACTCCAATACTTTGGCCACCTGATGTGAAGAACTGGCTCATTGGAAAAGACCCTGATGCTGGGAAAGATTGAAGGCAGGAGGAGAAGGGGATGACAGAGGATGAGGCAGTTGGATGGCATCACCGACTTGATGGACATGAGTTTGAGCAAGCTCCGGGAGTTGGTGATGGGCAGGGAAGCCTGGTGTGCCGAAGTCCATGGGGTCGCAGAGAGTTGGACACGACTGAGCGACTGAACTGAGCTGAAATAAATAGAAAGCAATCTCATACTCATGGATCAGGAAACAATATTGTTAAAGAGGACAGTACTCCCCAAATTGATCTTAGAATTCGGTGTAATCCCTGCCCAAATCCCAGCAGCTTTCTTTGCAGAAGTTCACCATTTGTTCTTCAAATTCATGTGCAAATTTGAGGAATTCATAGTAGCAGAATCTGCCTGCAATGCAGGAGACCAGAGTTCAATCCCTGGGTTAGGAAGATCCCCTGGAGAAGGGAATGGCTACCCACTCCAGTATTCTTGCTTGGAGAATTCCATGGACAAGGGAGCCTGGCAGGTTACAGTCCAAGGGGTCACAAAGAACTGGATACAGCGGCGCGGCGCTGGGGGTGTGGGCGGCGAAGGGACCCCGGGGCGCCTCGGCCGGGCCCCAGCGGGCGGAGCGCGGGGCTGCCCCGAGAGAGTCCGCGGCCCTTCGGTGCCCCAGGATCCAGACCCCGGCCTGTAAAAAAAAAAAAAAAAAAAAAGAACTGGAAACAACTGAGTGACTAACACTCTCACAGTAGCCAGAACAATCTTGAAAAAGAACAAAGCTGATGGACTCCCATTTCTCAATTTCAAAACATACTACAAAGCTGTCATGATCAAGAGAATGTGGTATTGGTATAAGTATGAATGTATAGCTCAATAATATAAAATACAAAGTCCTGAAATAAACCCAAGCATTCATGAGAAGGTGCCAAAACCATTCAATTCAATCTGAAAAGGATCTTTTTTTCCTCCCCAACCAATGCTGCTAAGGAAAACTGGACATTCACATGTAGAAAGTAAATTTGTAACCGTACCTCACACCATATACACAAATTACCTCAATGGATCTATACACTTGAAGCTATAACACTCTTACAAGGGGTAAATCTTTATGACCCTGTATTAGGCAATGGTTTCTTATGTATGACACCAGAGACAAGCAACAAAGAAAAGGTAAATTGGACTTGATGCAAATTAAAACTTATTCAAAGGGCATCATCAAGAAGCTGAAAAGACAGCCCGAATATTTGCAAATCATATATCTCAGAATGGTCTTGTTTCCAGGATGTATGAAGAACTCATATGACTCAATAAAAAGGTAACCCATTTTTCAAATGCACAAAAGATCTGAATAGGCGTTTGGCTTCACATAATAATTTCAACGTTCGTTTGTGACATGTCTCAGAATTTCCTTCCTTTTTAAGGCTGGGTAACATTCCATTTTATATACATACTCACACATACCATATTTTGTTTATCCATTCATCCAAGATTGCCAGGAGAAATATCAATAACCTCAGATATGCAGATGATACCACGCTTATGGCAGAAAGTGAAGAAGAACTAAAGAGCCTCTTGATGAAAGTGAAAGAGGAGAGTGAAAAAGTTGGCCTAAAGCCCAACATTCAGAAAACTAAGATCATGGCATCCGGTCCCATCACTTCATGGCAAATAGATGGGAAACAGTGGCAGACTTTATTTTTGTGGGCTCCAAATTCACTGCAGATGGTGATTGCAGCCATGAAATTAAAAGACGCTACTCCTTGGAAGGAAAGTTATGACCAACCTAGATAGCATATTAAAAAGCAGAGACATTACTTTGCCAACAAAGGTCCATCTCGTCAAGGCTATGGTTTTTCCAGTGGTCATGTATGGATATGAAAGTTGGACTGTGAAGAAAGCTGAGCACTGAAGAATGGATGCTTTTGAACTGTGGTGTTGGAGAAGACTCTTGAGAGTCCCTTGGACTGCAAGGAGATCCAACCAGTCCATTCTGAAGGAGATCAGTCCTGGGTGTTCATTGGAAGGACTGATGCTGAGGCTGAAACTCCAATACTTTGGCCACCTGATGTGAAGAGCGGACTCATTTGAAAAACCCTGATGCTGGGAAAGATTGAAAGCAAGAGGAGAAGGGGATGACAGAGGATGAGATAGTTGGATGGCATCACTGACTCAATGGACACGAGTTTGAGTAAACTTCGGGAGTTGGTGATGGACAGGGAGGCCTAGAGTGCTGCAGTCCATGGGATTGCAAAGAGTCGGACACGACTGAGCAACTGAACTGAACTGAACATGTTCAGACTGCACCCAGATCTGTGTATCGGATCACATCAGTGTATTGATAATTACAGCACAAAGGAGCGCCGTGAGGGACTTTGCTGCTGCTTCTCACACTTTTATCTCCTCTTCTCTATCCCACACTGGAACCTCAGGTTTCTCAGACTTGTGGTGCAGGTGAGACTGACCCCATACTCCCCGCTCTAGGCTTGAAGCTCTCAACTGGTTTCGACTGGTCAGCACATCCCTTGTCTCCCCACCCCACCACATAGATTGGCTAGCAGGGGAGGAAGTAGGTCACTTTCAGCAAGATGCAAACACCAAGTGGGCCGCCTAAACTGCCCCCTGCAGCAGGTTGGAGAACCTTCCTGAGAATGGTCTCAGTGCTGAGGATGCAGAGCCAGAAATGGAGAGGGGAGACCTGGATCCTCTCAGAGCCTGTACACCTGGATCAAGCGTTGCCTGAAGGCAGATCCTGCTGGATTCCTGAGTTGCATGGGTCAATAAAGTTCCCTTTATGCTTTAGCCCGTTTTGTTGTTGTTCAGTCAGTCATGTCTGACTCTTTGCCACCCCATGAACCAAAGCATGCCAGGCTTCCCTGTTCTTCACCACCTCCCGGAGCTTGTTCAAACTCATGTCCACTGAGCTGGTGATGCCATCCTATCATCTCATCCTGTCGCCCCCTTCTCCTTTTGCCCTCAGTCTTTCCCAGCATCAGGATCTTTTCCAGTGAGTCGACTCTGCATCAGGTGGCCAAAGTATTGGAGCTTCAGGTTCAGCATCAGTCCTTGCAATGAATATTCAAGGTTGATTTCCTTTAGGATTGACTGATTTGATCTTTAAAACTGACGTCCTTGGTTTTGAGATAAAGCTCATTTTACCCCTTCCGGAATTCGCATGCAGGCTCTTTTGCCCACCCTGCATATCGGTGGCCCTCAGTAGTGGGACTCCTACCTTTGCCTGGTCCAGGCCTCATAAAACCCATTAGCAGGTGGCCTCGTGGATGTTCAATCATTTTACCTCCCAGTAATGAGTCTCTCCAGGCCCCTATGAACCACTCTTAGCACAGAGCATCCAGAGGCCATGCCAGGTGATTGAGACAGAATTATTAACAAGGCTTTATTTACTCTTCCAGAGCGGCCTGCCAGGAAACCCAGCCACGCAGCAGACCAGGGAGAACCTCGGGCTACATGGGCAGTCGGGGGCCAAGTCCTTACAGGGCCTCCCCCGCCACCCCTTAGACTGTGCTGACTTCCACGGTCTTTCAGGCTAAGGGCCAAACCTCGCCCTTGGACACAAGTGACCCCCGAGCCGGCAGTCCGTTTAGGAGGAGCCGAAAGTGACACCTCCCTTTGCCTCTGGTTTGCTGCCTTCAGTCTGTCCCCAGGCCCCGGGCTCCAGGGGCGCTCTGACTCCGGCAGGGCCCTGCCGTCAGCTGGATGTTGGCAGGTGTCCTTCAGGTAGAGAGAGGAGGCAGAGAACCACAAGAAGCAGCAGCTGCTGGGCTAGGCAGGAAGTGAGAGAGGCCACTTCCATGGGCCCAAGGGTCTTTTCTGCCCTCCCGCCCCCATCCTGGGAGCCATCCAGCTGCCAGCGAGGTGGTGCTTGGTGGGTATGTTGCTGGACGCAGTCTCGGAGTGGAGGTGGGGGAGAAGGGATGTCCCCAGCCCATATTTAACCCACTGGGGCTTGGCAGGGGGCGGGCTGGATGTCAGCCCTAGAAGCAGTTCGGAGTTAGGAGGAACAGAGGCCATTCTCTTATAAATGAAGGTGCAGAGAGATGGGGGCTGGGGAACCCAGGAAAGACAGTTCTAGAGCTCCACCTCCAAGCTCTCGGCCCTGTGCCCCCACCTCCCAGAGTGGCTGGTCCTACATCCTAATGTATGGCATTCTGCCACTCTGTTCCCAGAATCCAAAGACCTCCTATGACTCCACCTGCCCTGCCCAGTGGGTTGGGCTTTGAAGGGCAGGCAAGGATCCTGTGCTGGGCATAGAGCCCTGGGTCAGGCATCCTCGGCCAGTGGTCAGTGAGGGAACGTGGCCGGGGGAGAGGGCGCGTGGTCTGCACATTGACATGTTAGTGATGGCCCAGCGGCCGTGGAGACTGAGGGCTTTCAAGATGCACAGCTGATGATTGTCTGCCGCTAGCTGGACCCCAAGAGGTGATGTCAGGCTGCCTCCCCGAAACGTCAGAGGCCAAACAGATGCAGCCCTCCTGGCCCCCCAGGGGTTTTGGAGGAAGAGGCTTTGCAGAGGTGGCGGTGCTCACTTATTCATGCCTCAGTGCACGCGTGCATGCTAAGTCGCTTCAGTCGTATCGGACTCTTTGTGACCCCGTGGACTGTAGCCCACCAGGCTCCTCTGTCCATGGGATTCTCCAGGCAAGAATACTAGAGTGGGTTGCCATGATCTCCTGCAGGGGATCTTCCCGACCCAGGGATGGAACCCTCGTCTTTTATGTCTCCTGCATGGTAGGTTTGTTCTTTATCACTAGCGCCACCTGGAAAGCCCCCATGCCTTAGTGGCAGTGGCAGTGTTAGTCGCTCAGTCGTGACCGACTCTTTGCGATCCCACGGACTATAGCCCACTAGGCTCCTCTGTCCATGGGATTCTCCAGGCAAGAATACTGGAGTGGCTTGCCATTCCCTTCTCCAGAGGATCTTCTCAACCCAGGGGTCGAACCCGGGTCTCCTGCATTGCAGGCAGATTCTTTACCATTTGAGCTACAGGGGTGACCTACCATGCCTTAGTAGGTAGTCCCAAATCGTGCGGATGCCCTGCCTTCTGCCGGCATTGGTGAGCCCTAAAGCCAAGCAGTTACAGAAGATGGGTCTCTGCAAAGCACACGTGTCTTTGTACTCAGATTTCAGGATTTTTAAAATTTTTATTTATTTTTAAATGTATTTATTTTTAATTGAAGGATAATTGCTTTTAGCCTTATCCTTATTGTTTTTATCTTTTTATCTTTTTGTTTGTTTGTTTTTTGTTTTTATCTTTTATCCAACACAATTATCCAGAATAATTATGTTGATTTCTGCCTAGCATCAACATGAATCAGCCATAGATGTATCTACAACCCCTCTCTCTCGAACCTCCCTCCCGCCTCCCACTCCATCCAGCCGCTCTGAGTTGTTTCAAAGCCCCCTGGTTGAGTTCCCAGATTTCAGAATGTTTCTGTACCACATAGTGAACTCACAGGCCAGAGATCAGACAAGCTTGACTTGAATCCCTATGGCCAGAGCTGTGTGACTGAGACCCAGCTCCTCAACCTCTCTGGGCCTGGCTGCCTAACCCACAGGATTTGCTGAGGCCCATGAGTTGGCACTCCGGAAGCACCTGGCGCACAGCCTGGCACACAGCAGCAGCGCAGTGAGCGGTAGCTGCCACTGTTACTGCAGGACTTGCTCTTCACCAAGTTCAAGTCTGAATGCAAGAGCTGCTGAAGGACTCTATGAGATGGCCACGTGCCCCGCTTGCACGCTGGTCAGCTCCGATGCTTCAGAACCGAGCCCCAACTTGGAACTGTTACACCACCCAGTGTCACAGCCGGAAGGGACCGTGAAGCCCCTCAATGTACAGATGGGAAAACTGAGATCCGGAGAGCGAGAGCGATTGTCCAAGTCTGTACCAGAAGGAGCTTGGTGGGCTGGAGCCCAGGATAGTGGCCTGGGCATTATTGTATTCAGTGCATGGTCAACCTCAAGGAGGTGGATTGATCTAACATCATGGCTGAAGGGGCATCAGGGGCTGAAGAGTCACCACCCCCGTTCATCAGCCTGGTCTGAGCTTTTGCTGGACTGGGCCCTGGCCAGGCAGCAGTGACAAGACTCAAGCATTGGTGCCCTCATGCGGCTGCTGGGTTGGCACAGAGATAACTGCTTCATGGGGGCCGGGACCCTGGGAGAGCTGGGCCAGGCCCCAGCGACTGTCAGGCCCTCTCCTAGGAAGTGTCTCTTGGATCTGCCCACAGGAGTCATGGGTCCTGACACTGGCTCTGGCACTCCTGAGGACAAAGAGGGGCTGGGCCCGGCTCAGAAACCAACAGGCATCTCACTGATGTGCTGGGGGTGGGCCAGGGGGTGGGCAGCTTGCTGGCACCCAGGGTGATCACGGGCTCCAGGGTTTGTGCCTCCAGGAGAGCTGTCCCTCTTCCCACTTCTGCTCTGAGCATGTCCGAGCTTGACCCTGAAGAGCCCACTGGTGTCTGGAGGCTTCACCATGCCCGGCAGAAGCCAGAGGACCCAGCTCCCGCCCCGCAGAGAGAAGCAAGCCTCTGTCTGCCTTTCTCCCATCCACAAGGTGGGCACGTTGGACCTGGTGAGCTTCAAATAGAGGCTCCCAGTTTTGAGGATTTTCAAGTGCAGTGGTCACTGGCATTCGGGAAGTCTGTCCAGCTCCCCTTCCTGGAGGGTGGACCTCTGAAGCTGGAACTGTGGGACCTAACCTTGCTGGCCAGGGCTGATTGGACCAGGCAAATACTTGATTCACGCAAGCCCATCAGATCCTCTCCCGGGATTGGGCTTTGTGACTCAGCCTGGTGGGCAGGAGGGAATAGAAGGCTGAGCTGGGCAGCAGGCACAGGGGATACTGTCAGCAGAGGCAGAAACATCCCCCTGAGAAGCAGGGTCCCAGTCATCATCTGCTAACCCGAACCCCATTCTTCTGGAAAACATATCCAGTTTACTTAGGAAGGAGACCTAAGTCTCCCTCCTGGAGTGGGAGAGCTGTCCGACCAGCTGCCCTGCCCATCCCCCATCCAGTGTGGTCCCCAGAACCCCCATGTGGCCATCACACAGTCTCTCTCGGGACTGGAGTTTGCACAAAGGGCTGCAGAGCAGGAGGAAGAGGCCAGAGGACACCCCAGCCTGGAGACAGGGCTTCCTTGTCTCTGCTGCTAGCTCCCACACCCTGGAGACTCTGGCTCCTGCCCCTCCGCAGCCGGGTCTCTGGTCGTTTGCCCTAGTTCCTTGAGCGCTTCTGTGTGTACAGACATCGCTGGTTCTGCTACCATCAATGGGCTTCAGTCTCTGGGATCTGGGGGCTTGGGATGTCAGTGAAGAACCAGCACTGCCCCAAGGCTGCCCTTACCATGAGGTGCCCTGAGTGCCCGTTTCGCTTCAGCTGGGTCGGGGACAAGCGTGGATTTCTGACCCTCCCCTGACCCCAATCCTCAGTGTGGTTGGCAAGGGCAGGGGAGCATCAGCCAGTAGACCGGTCCCCTTCGCCTGGGCGTGAGGCTCACCGTGGGACAGTAGGAGTGTGTGTGTGTGTGTGTGTGTGTGTGTGTGTGTGAGTGTGTGTCTCTAGCTGCCCACTTGTAAGAAGCACCTCACTTGAGACCCTTACAGAAAGCTTTCCTGGGGAGGTGAGATTCAGAGAAGGTATGTCTCCCAAGCTCGCGGGGCAGAGACTCTGAGGACTAGAACACTGCCTGTCAATGGCGAGCAGGAGCGACAGGCATTGCGGGAGCAAAGAGCTCCTTTCTCACTTCCCTGGGTGCCCATGAGAACCGGAGAGGGAGACCTCTGTCCCCAGGCCGGTGAGCTCTGCACCCTCTTCTTGTTCACAGACCCACTCGTTCAGCTGCTCCTGAGACAGACAGCCTCGCCTTCCGCCCCAGGGAAGCCCATTGCAAGGCCCATAAGCAGCCCTGAGGGGCAGCAGGCTCCCCAGGGCACCACCATCCCAATTTACGAGTGAGGAGACCGAGCTCAGAGGGGCCCTGGGCCCGACCCTACGACCGGCATTCACACTCGGTTCAGGGTCCTTTCCACTGATAGTGGCATTAAATGATTTCTCGTTTCCTTTGTCAATAACAATAGCTATAATGTTATTAAAACATGTATTATTATGCATCAAAAATAATAATGGCTTCCCAAATGGCTTAGTGGTAAAGAATCCACCTGCCAATGCAAGTGACACAGGAGACACAGCTGCCCTCCCCGGATCGGGAAGATCCCCTGCAGGAGGAAATGGCAACCCACTCCAGTATTCTTGCCTGGGAAATCCCATGGACAGAGGAGCCTGGTGGGTTACAGTCCATGAGCTCAAAAGAGTCGGACACAACTTAGAGACTCACGCACAAGATAATAATAGCCTGTCTTTACTAAGGAGCACTAAGTATCTCCATACGTCACGTAATTCTCCTAACGATTCTATGGGGAGGTGGTATTTTTATGTCCACTTTCCAGATATGGAAGCTGAGGTTTAAGGAGTTTAAGTGGGCTTCCCTCATAGCTTAGTTGGTAAAGAATCTGCCTGCAATGCAGGAGACCCAGGTCCGATTCCTGGGTTGGGAATCATCCAGCCATCTCATCTTCTGTTGTCCCCTTCTCCTCCTGCCCCCAATCCCTCCCAGCATCAGGGTCTTTTCCAATGACTCAACTCTTCTCATGAGGTGGCCAAAGTATTGGAGTTTCCGCTTCAACATCAGTCCTTCCAATGAACACCCAGGACTGATCTCCTTTAGAATGGACTGGTTGGATATCCTTGCAGTCCAAGGGACTCTCAAGAGTCTTCTCCAACACCACAGTTCAAAAGTATCAATTCTTTGGCGCTCAGCTTTCTTCACAGTCCAACTCTCACATGCATACATGACCACTGGAAAAACCATAGCCTTGACTAGACGGACCTTTGTTGGCAAAGTAATGTCTCTGCTTTTCAATATGCTGTCTAGGTTGGTCATAACTTTCCTTCCAAGTGTCTTTTAATTTCATGGCTGCAATCACCATCTGCAGTGAATTTGGAGCCCCCAAAAATAAAGTCTGACACTGTTTCCACTGTTTCCCCATCTGTTTCCCGGAAGTGATGAGACCAGATGCCATGATCTTAGTTTTCTGAATGTTGAGCTTTAAGCCAACTTTTTCACTTTCCTCTTTCACTTTCATCAAGAGGCTTTTTAGTTCCTCTTCACTTTCTGCCATAAGGGTGGTGTCATCTGCATATCTGAGGTTATTGATATTTCTCCCGGCAATCTTGATTCCAGCTTGTGCTTCTTCCAGCCCAGCGTTTCTCATGATGTATTCTGCATATACGTTAAATAAGCAGGGTGACAATATACAGCCTTGATGTACTCCTTTTCCTATTTGGAACCAGTCTGTTGTTCCATGTCCAGTTCTAACTGTTGTTTCTTGACCTGCATATAGGTTTCTCAAGAGGCAGGTCAGGTGGTCTGGTATTCCCATCTCTTTCAGAATTTTCCACAGTTTATTGTGATCCACACAGTCAAATGCATTGGCATAGTCAATAAAGCAGAAATAGATGTTTTTCTGGAACTCTCTTGATTTTTCGATGACCCAGCAGATGTTGGCAATTTGATCTCTGGTTCCTCTGCCTTTTCTAAAACCAGCTTGAACATCTGGAATTTCACAGTTCACGTACTGCTGAAGCCTGGCTTGGAGAATTTTGAACATTACTTTACTAGCATGTGAGATGAGTGCAATTATGTGTTAGTTTGAGCATTCTTTGGCATTGCCTTTCTTTGGGATTGGAATGAAAACTGACCTTTTCCAGTCCTGTGGCCACTGCTGAGTTTTCCAAATGTGCTGGCATATTGAGTGCAGCACTTTCACAGCATCATCTTTCAGGATTTGAAATAGCTCCACTGGAATTCTATCACCTCCATTAGCTTTGTTTGTAGTGATGCTTTCTAAGGCCCATTTGACTTCACATTCCAGGACGTCTGGCTCTAGGTGAGTGATCACACCATCGTGAATATCTGAGTCGTGAAGATCTTTTTTGTACAGTTCTTCTGTGTATTCTTGCCATCTCTTCTTAATATCTTGTGCTTCTGTTAGGTCCAAACCATTTCTGTCCTTTATTGAGCCCATCTTTGCATGAAATATTCCCTTGGTATCTCTAAGTTTCTTGAAAAGATCTCTAGTCTTTCCCATTCTGTTGTTTTCCTTTATTTCTTTGCACTGATTGCTGAGGAAGGCTTTCTTATCTCTCCTTGCTGTTCTTTGGAACTCTGCATTCAGATGCTTATATCTTTCCTTTTCTCCTTTGCTTTTCACTTCTCTTCTTTTCACAGCTATTTCTAAGGCCTTTTCAGACAGCCATTTTACTTTTTTGCATTTCTTTTCCATGGGGATGGTCTTGATCCCTGTCTACTGTACAATGTCACGAACCTCCGTCCATAGTTCATCAGGCACTCTGTCTATCAGATCTAGTCCCTAAATCTATTTCTCACTTCCACTGTATAATCATAAGGGATTTGATTTAGGTCATACCTGAATGGTCTAGTGGTTTTCCCTACTTTCTTCAATTTAAAATATGATTAAAAACTACTTAATTAAGAAAGCCCAAGCCTCCATACTTCCACTGCAGGGGATATGGGTTGGCTCCCTGGTTGGGGACCTAAGATACCACAAGCCACACGACATGGCCAAAAAAAAAAAAAAAAACCCACAATGAGGAACACTTTTTTTTTTTCAGTCTCACAATTGGCATCATCCTAGGATTTTTGAAAATTTTGTGCTGTTAACTGATCTGTCTCACATAAGCAGATTTCCATTCATGCTAGAATTTAGTGTCGTTGGACAGGATTCCATGGTATGGATAAATGAATGCCTCGTTTTTTTTGATTTGTAAGTTGTTTCCATTTTGTTGTTGTTGTTGTTAGAAATGCTGCCACAGTAGCATCTTTGCAGCTAACCACTTGTACAGAGCTCTAATTGTTGACTCCGGATAATTTCCTAGAAGTGGAATTGCTGAGTCAGAGAATATGGCTATTTACTGCCAAAATGTTCTTCAGAAAGGTTGTACCAGCTCACACCCTGCCTGGCAGTGTCCGGATGCCCACTTTCTCACTCCTTTGCCAACACGGGGTTATGGGCATTGACTCCTTTTTTTTTTGGTTTTGTGCGCCTCTGATGAGTTGTCAGGGACAGCTTTTGTTGTCCTCCTGTTTCCTCTTTGAGCCCTTCCCCCAATTTCTTTATTTTTTATTATTTGTTAATTGGAGGATAATTACTTTACAATATTATGATGCTTTTTGCCATATATCACCATGAACGGGCCATGGGTATACATATATCCCCTCCCTCTTGAAGCCCATCCCTCTTCCCTCCCCACCCCATCTGGAGCACCGGCTCTGGGCTCCCTGCATCATGTATCAAACTCCCACTGGCTATCTATTTAACATATGGTAATGGACATGCTTCAGTGCTGTTCTCTCAAATCATTCCACCCTTTTTTCCTCCAACTGTGTCCAAAGCTATGTTCTTCATGTTCTCGTCTCCTTTGCTGCCCTGCACGTAGAATCATCCATACTACGTTTCTAGATTCCATATATATGCAGTCCCAATTTCTATGGAGGTTTTGAGGGCTCATCTTTTTCTTATTAGCTTGAAAGTTCTTTTTTTTTTTTGGCCTCCATACCTCTCAGCACGTGGGGTCTTAGTTCCCTGACCAGAGATTGAACTGTGTCCCCTGTGTTGGAATTTCAGCCTCTGGATCACCAGGGAAGTTCTGAAAGTTCTTTTTTAAAATTTTATTTATTTTTGGCTGTGCTGGGTCTTTGTTGCTCTGAGGGCTTTTATCTAGTTGTGGCGAGTGGGGGCTACTCTCTGGTTGAGGTGCTTGGGCTTCTCATTGCAGTGGCTTCTCTTGTTGCAGAGTGCAGGCTCTAGGGCGGGAGGACTTCAGTAGCTGCAGTTCCCATGCCTCAGAGCACAGGCTCAATAGCTGTGGGGCTCCGGCTTAGTTGCTTTCTGGCACGTGGGATCTTCCCAGACCAGGGATTGAACCCTGTCCCCCACATTGGCAGGAAGACTGTTTGCACTGAGTCACCAGGGCAACCCCTCAAAGTTCTTAATAGGTTAGAGATATTAACTCTGTTGTGAGCCTGTACAAAGCATTTTTGATGCTTGTAAATCCTTCTCCCGTGAGAAGATCCGCTTCATCTATGAGATGGGAAATGATTTGCAAAAGTCACAGTGAGTGGGGCTTCCCTGGTGGCTCAGACAGTAAAGAATCCACCTACAATGTGGGAGACCTGGGTTCAATCCCTGGGTCAGGAAGATCTCCTGGAGGAGGAAATGGCAACCCACTCCAGTATTCTTGCCTGGAGAATCCATGGACAGAGGAGCCTGGCGGGCTAGAGTCTATGGGGTTGCAAAGAGCTGAACACGACTGAGCGACTAACATTTACACACTTTCGAGTGGTGCGTAAGGAACGTGATCAGGCCTGAGGCTGGGCCTCAGGATGCCTGCTCAAGGCTGGGGTTCAGTGGGTCCCTTCCCCTCCTTCCACTCCCCCTCCACTGGGCCAGATTCCAGCATACCCCCGCTCCTAGCAGCTGGCTGTACCTAGGCAGCCCTCACTGGCCTCCACCTGACTGATGGAATGGAACGGACTTTCTCCGGACACACACACCTCCTTATACCCCTCAGACCGCTTTCTACATGGGTATATGGAACTAATTTGATTATTCTATATGCGCTGGTTTATGACCTGCTCCTTGCCGGGCTCCCCCTCCACCAGAGATCCATTGGGTCCCTTCCTCTCTCTCACTCCCAACCCCCATCTAATCAGTGGGCCTGATTCCCTGGCTCCTCACTGGCCTCTGTCCCTCATTGGCCCCCTCCAATCCATAGCAGCAGAGAGGAACCTCTGAGGTGGAAATCTGGTCGTGAAATCCTGGTTCGAAGCCCAGCTGCACATTTTTCTTCACCTTAAACACCAAATTCCTGTGGGAGAAAGAACTGGAACCAGTGCTCTCGTGAGAACGACCAGGGCCTCAGAGAGTGAATCTGAGTGCTGAGTCTAGCATGGTTCGGGGTAAGGCATTTGGGTGTGGGCGGGGACCCTTTGGGCCCAAATCCAGGTTAGGAAAGAGGGGAAGGCTGGCCTCAAGACCCAGCACCTCCCCACGTGTGTTCCCACATCATGAGGACCCAGAACACCCTGCCCAGCCTCGCCCCAGACCAGCTCCTGTGTATCTCTCTTTCTCTTCCTAATACGTGTTCTTCCCTCTTTTTGGTGACTTGTGGGACACCCCAGGCTCCTGGTGTTCTTCCTACCTCATTGCCCACATCTCCTGTCTCCCCAGCCTATACCCCTGGGGCTCAGTCCTCTGACAACACTAGCTCCCTTACTGACCATCCTGTCACAGAACTTTAACTTGTGTCTCTGCCAGCAGGACTCCTCAGCTACTCCCTGCAGCCTGGGCCTGCTCACGAACTCCAGGTGCCTGTATCACTTGCTTCTTCAGCATCTCTGCTTTGGGCATCTAAGAAGCATCTCATACCTCTAGCGTCCAGAACCAGACTCCTGCTCTTCCCACCTGCAAACCCGACCACTCCCCACTCCTCAGATCAAATCCCAAGCCTGGACCTTGACTCCCTTCTCTCTTTGTCTCACACCCCCACCCAATCTATTCAGCTATCTCACCATCGCTGCCTCCAAAATATAACCGAGTCTAACCAGTTCTCTCCATATCCTCCCCGCTGCGCTAGGCCCGCCCACCACCATCCCCGTTGATGACTGTGACCTCCCAAAGGTCCCTGTTTTCACCCTGCCTGCCTGGCATCAGTGCTCAGCAGCCCAGGGATCCAGGTGAGTATCAACAGATTTCTGAGTCTGACCTCATCTCCTGCCTCTTCTATACTCTCCAAGCCTCACCTCGCTGCACCCCTGCCAAGCCACCCAGAGGCCGACTGGGCTCCACCTCAGGGAGACCCCTCCTTCAGGTCCTTGTTCAAACAGCGCATCCTCAGTGAGGCCTCACTGCTAGTGAACACCCCTGACTTCCCGCTCCAGCACTTACCATCTCCCTTCTCTGCCTTATTATGTTTTCATCTCTGACATTATATATTTCACTCATGAATTTTATGTTTATATCACTCTCCGGCACAGCAACCCACAGTATTCTTGCCTGGAGAATCCCAAGGACAGAAGAGCTTGGTGGGCTATGGTCCATAGGGTCACAAAGGGTCAGACACGACTGAAGCGACTTAGCTCAGAAAAGTACTCGTTAACTGTGTGCTCCCCAACAGGAAGAGTTTGGTCTCTATCCTGTGGGGCCCCGCACATAATAGGTGCTCAGTAAATATTTGCTGAGTGACCATTTGTGAATCTGGGAAGCCCCCAGGAGCCTCCCTGCCCCCACAGGCATTTCTGTGCCTGGTTCACGTCCTTTCATGGCATTCGTTATGAGTGTGATTTGGGGACCGCTGTGGGGCAGGCAGGGGAGGAGGGGGTCCCTGAGCTCCCTGAGGAAATGGACCACAGGTTTCCCCTGAATCGAGTACTTTTTTCCCCCCAGTAAAGCGATATCTTTTTAACATTTATTTTTCTGTATTTATTTGGCTGCTCCAGGTCTCAACTGCAGCACGTGGGAATTTTAGTTGCTGCGTGCAAACTCGCAGTTGCAACATGTGGGGTTACGTTCCCTGAGCAGTGATGGAGCCCCAGCCCCCTGCAGTAGGGGCGTGGAGTCTTAGCCCCTGGACCACCAGGGGAAGTCCTTTAACTGCTACAGCTGTCACTGCCATCCTGATCTGCCCCTGGTCCCCGTATTGGCTGCCCCTCCTCCCAGACAGGACACTCGGGCTGGGCTGGTCAGCTCCGAGCCCCTCCCTGGGGTCCATTCTGAGCCAGGCCTTGCAGTTGAGACATCCTGCTCCCAAGTCTAACCCAGGTGCCTCCAACTGTGGGCCCAGATCTTGGGGTCCATGCCCTCCCCACTTTCTTGACAGAATGAACTCCAGGAGGCCAGCAAGTCCTCCTGGGCCAGAGACCCAGGCAAGGCCTTCAGGGGAAAAGCTGGATTGGACATATCTGGAGGGAGGAGGAAGCAACTGGAGGGGCTGGGAAGCAGGATCTCTGTCTCCCCAGTTCCTCTGGGCTTCCCGGATCCCCTGAGGTCTGAACACTGTGCAACATGGGGATGAAAAGAGACCAAGCCCACCACCTCATCCCCTCGGGCCTAAGGGAGGGCCACACTTCCTGCCTCGCTCTGTCCACTCCCAGGCCCCAGCACTGGTGTCCTTCCTCCGAAAGCCCTTCCGTCCTTCACAGAGCTTTGCGGAATGGCCACTGCAAGTCAGGGGCCTTCTAGGTGTTGGAGATACATTTACAGGTAAGACAAGACTCCCTGGGGGGGGGGTAGGGGGCGCGGAGATGGTACTCTAGCAGAGGGGACAGCGAACCATGATGAAAAAAATCTGCTAATGAAATCTGTGATGGTTGCTAAAGAGAAAAACAGATGAAGCTGGGGAAGGGAGAGGAGAGATCCCATCACATTGACATTGGAGATGAGGTGGCTGGGGAAGGCCCTGTAGATGCTCCCTAACCATTCACTTCCCCCCACCGCATCCGTGGCCTCTGTCCACGCAGGTGGAGCCCTGGCTACTGGTCTGGGCCTCAGCTCAGGCCCAGAGAGCCCCTCCACACTGAGGCCGGAGATGCAGAGAAGGCAGATTTGACCCTGTTAAATCGCGGAGGCCCAGCTCCTTGGTGAGAGGGCAGGCCTGTCCCCACCGGCCCTCGCCCTTCTGGCTCATCATACCCCCGGGATGTGCATGTGCCCGAGAGGCGCTCTTCCTGGGACTCAGGCCTCCTTCCCTCCTCCAGGTTTTCGGGGCCTTGAACATGTTCCCAGCCACCCTGCCCCCCTCTCTTTCTCCGGGCTTGGAGGTCACCTTCCCCGGGCAGGTAAGTGCCCCCCGCCACCACACATGCCATCCTGCGGAGCCCTGTGGTCCCCTCTCCCACCCCTCGCCTCATAAGGGCTGGGACCGCGCCGGTCTTGTTCCACGGCATCCCCAGCGCCCCACAAATCCGTGTCGAATGAATGAATGTCTCCGGGCCCGAGCCTCGGCCTCATTCACGTCAGATCTTCCGGGCCCTCCCCGGCCCGGCTCCGCCCTGGGTGGGGTTGGGTGCGGGGGCCGGAGCGCCGCGGATCGCCGCCAGGGAGGTGACGGGGGTGGGGGTGACCTCGCCCTCCCGGCCCGGGGACCGATGAAGCCGGGGGTGGGGGGACGCCCCTCCGCTGGCCCGGCTCGGCCCTCCCCTGGGCCGCCGATCCGCCGGCGCAGGCCCGGCCGGGCGGGCGGGTGCGGGGCGGGAGGTGGCGCCGGGCGCTGAGTGGCGGCTCCGGGTCCACCCCCGGCGCGCCGGTGCGGGCGGGAGGCGGGGAGCGCAGGGGCGGCGGCGAGAGCAAAGCGCAGCAGCGAGCATGTGCCGCGGAGCTCAGTAACCAGGGACGACCGCGGCGACAGCGCGGCCGCGTCGGCGCCCAGCCCAGCGCAGCTCCGCGCCGCGGCGCCCGGAGAGGGCGGCGGCCGGACGGCCCGGGCCTGCCGAGAGGTGCCCCCGCGCCCCGGCCCCGCCGGCCCGGCGCAGACAAAGGCGCGGCCCCGGCCCGGCCCGGCCCGCCGCCCCCCCAACTCCGCGCGCCCCGCCCCGGCCCAGCCGCTCCCGCTGGGTGCCCCGACGGGGTCCGGCCCGGGGCGCGGGGGCCGCGGCCGCCGAGGATGGGGAAATCCAACAGCAAGTTGAAGCCTGAAGTTGTGGAGGAGCTGACCAGGAAAACCTACTGTGAGTGCGCGCGCTGGGACCCCCGCCCCGCGCCCCCGGGCGCTGCCTCCGTCCCCTCGCGCCCCTCCCCCCACGGGCGCCCCCCGCCCCCACCAGCCCGCTCCGCGCCCCCCGTGTCCGCCCCCAAGGGGCCAGCTCCCCGCGAGGCAGCCACCCTTCCTCGGCCGTTCCCTGCTCTGCCCCCCAACGCCCCGGGGCCCTCGGAAGCTCGCGGCCGCGCCCCCAGCCTCACACCTGGCCCTATTGTTCTAGGGCACCCCCTCCCTCCCACCCCGTCTCCACGCGCACCCCGGACGTCTGCCGCCTGTCAGCGTGCGCCGGGCCACCCCCGGGACGGGAGGCAGGCCCCGGCCCCTTCGCGGCCCCCTCCCAGCAGAGCTGTCCAGAAGGGCAGGGATGGGCACTAGCGAGGGGCGGTGGGCCGCGGAGGGGGCGCCTGCTAGCGAGGTGGCTCCGGCTGCGCTGAGCCGACTGGCGGCGGGGCGGGTGATTCATGCATCATGATGCCGCTGCTGCTACTGCCGCTGCCACTGCTGCGAGGTTGGCCTGTCGCCCCCTCCCTGGCCCTGATCGTGTGTTAGGGGGTGTTGGGGAGGGGTGAGACTTGCCAGAGAGGTGGCGGCAGCGAAGGGTCCTGGGCGCACTCTTGGCTGCAGGACTTCCAGGCTGATCTCTCCTCTGGCGCTGATCTCTCCTCTGGCCCTGATCTCACCTTCCTGGCTTCCACCTCTACTTGCCAGACTGGGAAGTGGGTTTCTGCAGCCCCAGGTGATCTGGCCCGACGCATCCTGTAACCATCTGGGGCACCCCTGAGAGGAGGGTCTGCCCATCTCAGATGTTGCTAGGTCTGTCCCAGTGTGTCTCTCTCCACTTGTCCGACTCCACACCTCTCCAGTTCGCTCACATCTCCAGTTTCTCCATCCTAGACTTCTCCCTTCCCTGCAAGCCTCTGGGAGATACCCCTGGCACGCCAAGGGTTAATGGCGCTGGGTCCTGACCCACAGAGGTTCTCTTTTGGGGGATTTCAAGAAAGACTGCTGAGGGGTGGGGAAGGGCTTCTGCCTGGATCTGACTGGGAAGGGGGCAGAGATTCTGGGCTTGGGTTGGAATTCAGAACCCGTACCTGGGCAGCTGTGTGGATCCGGCAGCTCTGCGCCGTCCCTGGAGGTGGCAGACTGACCACCAGCTGCACCGTTGATGGAGGCTCCGCTTCTGGTGGTGCATTGCACAACCTCTGCTCCCCGCCCCCCAACCCCATTCCGTTGATCTTCTGAGCACGTTTGCAGGTCTGCCGGAGCCCACACTTCCAGTCCGTGCCCCTTGGTCCCCATGTGCTTGGAATGAAGGGGGCTTTCCTGAGTGGGAGCTCGTCCGCTAGAGGTACTGGCTCTTCTCCAGTGGAATTCTGCAGCACTGTGCTCACATCCCAGCAGCTGCTCCTCAAAGGGAGTGAGGCTTGGAGGACTCCATCCTTATTCCTCTCATCCTCTTTCCGAGCTGGGCAGGTGGTCCTTTCCAGTTCGGCTGCGGTTTTGTGAGGTTTGCTGGGCCTTCCTGCAGGCTCCATCTGGATGTGACCCATAGCTGTCAGCAGGCAGGCTGCACGGGGGGTCTTTCCAGGCAGAGAGCACAGTGGGCTTCAAAGGAGGGGTGGGCTTGGGTGCTCCAGGGTGTCTCCGTCATGGAGGGGAGCGGGGAGGTCCTGTGAGCTGAGTGAAGCCCAGGTTCCTGCTCCTGGAGCGCATCACGCAGCACGCTCCTTGCTTTGCTAATGCATTGTCTTCACAGTGGTCCCAGGACCCAAGATCCCACAGCAACCCTGTCACCAGGCGATGCCAGGACTTGAACCCAGGGCTGTCCGGCTCCCAAGTTATGCCCTTCGAGAGACCTCAAAACTCACCCTGAGAAATCCAGAGACACTTCTCCTCTTTCTGGTTTCTAAGTTCACGTTGGTAGACTCAGATGGGAAGGTTCCTGGGGAGGTCATTTTGTCCACTCCCCTCTCTCTGGGCAGATCTAGCAAGTTCGGAAGAAGTTGAGTCAACAAGGCCTTGTTGGGAACCAGCCCCGTGGTGCTGGGCCGGGCCGGGCTATTTTTAAAGGCCTTTGGAGACCTGGAACAGTTTTGCTGAGGGAGTGAATGAGCTGGGTACTTTTTCTCAGGATCTCTTACTGGGTTTGGGCTGACGGAGATGGTGGCGGGCTAATGGGCCTTCTGTCTGTCTCCCTTGCCGGTGTCCACTCCCCTAGGGCAGGCCCTTCCTTCTCTGATTGTGCTGGCACTTAGTAGGGCCACAGGTCTCTATTGAATGAAGAACCTCCCAGCAGGAACAGCAGAGAAAGCCTCCAGCTGGTTCTAAAGCCCCCAGCTGGGCCTCCTGGTGACAGGGCGTGGAGCCATCTGCTCTTTGTTCAAGGGATTCTGTGTTTTGTACAGGGTCCAGAGAGGAGCACTTAGGGAGGACTCTCAAATGTCAGAATCTCCTAGAGAGCCCCAGTTAAATACCAAGGTGCCCGGATCTGGTTGCTTCCCAGATTTCCGATTCTCAGAGTCTGAGCTGGGCCCAGGCATTTGTCTCCTTGACAAGTGTCTGTCATGCAGACCTTGGTTCCGAGGATTCCGGGCTCAAGACCCACAGCTGGTTCTGGGGGTCCCAGCATGTGTCAGCATCACCTGGTGGCCTAGGTCACCACCTCGGGTGACCCACAACCCGCTGCCAAAGGCTACAGGGGACCCCCAGGGGATCCCCAGATGTTCACGCCTCAGTGCCAGCTGCCATCCTTGGTGGGGAGTCTCCTGTTTTTGGAAGAGATGATCTTGGTGGTGTGTGTGTGTGTGTGTGTGTGTGTGTGTGTGTAAGCAGGAGGCAGTCTTGAAGCTCCCACTATGCGGCCCTCCCTAGGCACATCTGGATTCAGCCTAGCTGAACCGCTTCATCATTCAGCCTTGACACTGCAAAGCAGACTTCTTTCCTCCCCTGCATATAAGAATTTGTAAGTCATCAGCACCCCGTAACCCAATCCTCACCCCTTTCCGGCACAGTTCACATCCAGGGGCAGCAGGGGGTTTGCGGGAGGTGCAGGCCCTGCCCAGCTGGGACTCATCGAACAGTGCTCGGTGTGGCCAGCGGCCTGGTTTCTATGAGGTCTGGCCTGCTCGTGTCCAGCTTGTTGTTAAGGCTGTTGTCAACCCTGTGTGCCCAGGCTATGGGACAGGCCAGCTCTTCACCTAACTGAGCCTCAGTTTCCTCATCTGCAAAATGGGTGTGCTCATGGTACCTGATTCCGAGGGTATGTGACAAGGCAACAAGATAATTTGCACACAATATGATACAAGGTGAATGGTTGTTGCTATTTAATCGCTCAGTTGTGTCTGACTGTTTTGTGACCTCATGGACTCTAGCCCGCTAGTCTCCTCTGTCCATCGGATTTCCCAGGCAAGAATACTGGAGTGGGTTGCCATTTCCTTCTACAGGGGATCTTCCTGACCCAGGGATCGAACCCGCGTCTTTTATGTCTCCTGCGTTGGCAGGTGGATTCTTTAACTCTGAGCCAGCTGGCTCCTTAACATGTGACACACACTTGTCAAGGATTTAAGGATACATGTTAGTGATCATAATTAATGCATTGTTTTGACTATACAGTTCAGCTTCATCCTGAACTGGTCGCAGATATATCTTGTGGGCAAAGTACCTCTCATCTCTCTGCAGAGGAATCTTCCATGACCCTGGTCTTTGTGCCTGGCACTCAGGGGGCATAGAATGATGAGACTTTTGGTTGGCCCGAGTCTTAGCAGGTTCTTGTACCTGCAGCAGTCTCCCTGCCCCCATCCCCAGCACTTGTTAATTTTGAGGCTGCCCTGATCTACCATTCCCTGAATGCTCACTCTGTGCCAGGCCCAGAGATGGAAATGTGAATGAGAGAGATGTAATTCCTGCCCTCAGGTGGAAACCAGGCAGGTCATCCGGAAATCTGAGCTTGTGGGACTCAGCCATTTGTTGTGATCTGAGCTGCCTCCATTTAAAGGCTTCTGGACCCAGGCCAGCCGGTTCCAAGAGGCAGAAAGCTCCACCTCTCTCCCCCTTTATTCTCTCCTCACGGTGCTCACTGCTCTCCCCATGGACCCTCTTTCCAAGACTCAAAGGAGGTCACCTCTCCCTCCATTCTTGGTCGCCAGCCTGGAGTCTCTTTGGCCTTTTCCCTGATGCCCAGAATGTGGAGGGAGGAGCAGCTGGCTGGGCTTTTGGGGGAGCCAGCAGCTAAGGCCTCTGCGACCCAGAGCAGAGAAGGGGATCCCAGGTCTGGTTGAGAGATGCTGGTTGTCACCAGTCTCTCTGGCTTTGGGAAGGATCCAAGAGGGTCCCTTCCTACAGGGTAAGGGATACTCTCTGAGGGTCACTTCCCCCTCCCAATCTGCTTGGCCAGAGAGAGCAAGACATTGCTGTGGGGAAGGCAGGATCTAAGATAAATGAGCGAGTCGGGGTGTGGACGGCCCCACCACCAGGCAAAGGATAAGCCACTCAGGACAAGGAAGGCCCTTAGGAAGGAAGGTGGCTTCTGCAAACCCTCTGCATCATGTGTGCATGCGGGTAAGACCCAGGAGGCTGCTCCCTGACTCCACTGAAAACTAAACAGAGCACCAGCAGGAGGAATCGAGGTTAGACTCTTAATGCTGGGCTGGGCCTTTGGGCAAGAAATATCAAGTCCGTTGTAAACTCCGTATTCTGGAGAATGGGGCCGGGTCCTCATTCACGCTCTGTGACCTTGGGCGAGTCGCTCACCCTCTCTGAGCCCAGTTTGCTCATCTGCAATACCTGCCCAAGTGACTCTGTGGGTCTAAAGGGGAGAGGGCTTTGAGGTCCAAGCGTGGGCTGGAGGGGAGTGGGGGGTGTTTAGCCACAGAGTCTCCGAGAGGGCCGTAGACCCCAGGGGCCGGATGTGCTGGGGTTCTGGTCCTTTCCTTGGGCAAGCCTCATGTCCTGGGGCCTCACTTTCCTCTCAAAAACAGACATCACAGGGGCCCCAGAGTCAGAGGATTTAGCACGCTGCCTGGTTCTGGGGGGGACCCTTTAAACCTCTCCCGGACGTAGCTGGTCCTTGGAGGCAAGTCCTTGTCCTCCTGAGCGGGACAGTCTCACTGGTTTACATTCTGTCCCTTGATGAGAGAAACAGAGGCCAGGGAGGGGCAGGGGTGCCCCCAGGGCCCGGGCCACCTCCAAACACCTCTTCCGGCTTTCTGCCTCCTCCAGCTCCATCTGGCGCCACCCCCACCCCAGAGAGTTCTGGCATCTCACATCTCACAGTGTCAGGGAAAGCTCTTTCTCCTGGTGGCAGCCTCGGGACTGGACCCAGCCTCCTCTGCTCCCAAGGCCAGGCCTGAGCCCCTCTGGGGCCGACATAGCCGGCCAGTGCACGGGGCTCGTGCCATCCCTCATCCAAAGACCATAGGAAGGGACTTGGACATTTTCTGAGATGGGTAGGATGGGAGTCCATGGATGGAGGTGGTGGAGACATTAGATTTGGGTTTAGATATGGTTTTAGCACATAGTCCAATGAATGGAGGGCTTCCCAGGTGGCTCAGTGGTAAAGAATCCGCCTTCTAATGCAGAAGATGCAAGAGACGAGGGTTCGATCTCTGGGTCGGTAAGACCCACTAGAAAGGAGATGGCAACCCACTCCACTACTCTTGCCTGGAAAATTCCATGGACAAAGGAGCCTGGTGGGCTACAGTCCATGAGATCGCAGAGTCAGACGCTACTGAGCAAGCATCTTTACCTTTTATCAGTGAGTGGATTGGAGAAGAGGGTTGCAATCAAAGTCGTGTGATTGTGGTGATAGACTGGGGGTTCATCAGAGGAGGTGGTGTTAAGACAGATCCTACATATATTTAGGAGGAAGACTCAATAGGACTTGGTACATAGGTTTCATTACCTTGTGAATTTGAGATTATATACTCTTTAACTTTTAAAAATCTGACAATTGTGAATGTTTGCCCACATCATTAACTGCTCTTCTAAAACATGATTTTTAAATGATGCATCATATAAGTGCAGCATATTTTATTTAATCCCAGGCCGCTGGACAGGTAGATTGCTCTTTTCTCCCCAGTGTAAACAGTGCTATGACAACCATCTTTGTACCAAATCTTGGCATAAACATCTCTGTAGTAAATTTTTGCACGTGTCTCTTCTTGAAGATAAATTTCCCCAAATGAAGTTGTGGCATTACAGGCTGGGAACATCTTAAAAGGCTTTTGATTGAAAAATTGTTCAGTTGCTCTCCACAAAGTATCAATATGTTCCCATTTATATTTTCAGCAAAAGTGGATGAGGGAGTGCCTATTTCACTGTATTCTTGCCAGCACCGAGTATTATTCTTTTCTTAATAATTGCCAACTTGATGAAGAAAAAAGTAGCTCGCTATTTCAATATTCATTTCTTTGATTACTATAAAATAAAATCCTGGAATCTTTGAGCTAGAGGAGACTTTGGGGTCAGGCAGTTCAATGTTCTCATTTTACTAGCGGACCAGTCGAGTACCTGAGAGGTGAAATATCTCTCCCAAGGCCACGTGGCAAATACACAGGGCAGGAACCTAGGATGGCTCATTCCCGTCGGGTCCCTCCCACGGTGCCATGATGAGTTGGCCTTTGGGGTAGAGATGAGGATGTCATTGAATTTGATGGGGTTCATCTTGTCCTAAATCTCTCTTGCTCTCAGGAAAGGAAAAACAAACAAACAGAAATTAAAAAGAGATTCCTTCTTACTGTCCTTATGAGATGAAATAGTTGGTATTGCATGTGGCCTATCTACCAGGGAAGAAAGTGAGAGTGTTAGTCGCTCAGTTGTGTCTGACTCTTTGCGACCCCATGGACTGTAGCCCGCCAGGCTCCTCTGTCCGTGAAATTCTCCAGGCAAGAGTATTGGAGTGGATTACCATTCCCTTCTCCATGGGATCTTCCCGACCCAGGGATCAAACCTGGGTCTCCTGCTTTGCAGGCAGATTCTTTACCATCTGAGCCACAAGGGAAGCCGGGGCAGAGATCATCATAAATTAACATTTCAAATTTCTAGATAATGTGAAATTGGGGTCAGATTCCCAGCCAGGGATGGGACAGCAGAGTGGTGAGGGCTCAAGCGTGTGTTGGCTGTGTTTCCCCATGTATCTCTGAGCTCTGGGTGCCTGGTGTGTGCCCATCAGCAGGCACAGGAATCGATGCCAGTAAGTGCCAGTAATTGACCTCACGGGATGGAAGCTGATTGGCCATCAGAATCAGGGGACAGTTCATGGCCACCCCCCTGGGAGGTTACGGGGTAGAGTGTCACGGGCCCTTGACTGAATTGGGAGTAAGTGGCAAATGCAGAAGACTTCCGTGTTTGGCCTGGCGGGTTGGTGGCTAGATTGTTCTGGGAGGTGGGGAGGGTAGGCCGGCTCCTGAAGGCTGGGTTTTAGGATCCTGCGTGGACGTGGGCCTGGGGGGACTGGAGACACATCTGCCTGGGGTTCTGTCCCAGAACCGCTGCAGCCTGGACAGCGACTGGAGTCGCTAGCCCCTTCTGGGCCTCGGTTTCCCTTTCTGTACGGTGTTCAGGTTGCCGGATGGTGGGACTTCCTTTGGGGAAGTGCCTCCCATCCCCATCCTGGACCCCAGGGATGGGATGTGCTTGGGCTCCGGCGTCTGATGACTTGGCTTGGCCACAGGCACGTCCTTCCTCTACTGATGCCTCCGTTTTCTCATCTGTGAGCTGGGGATCATAAGTGAAAGTGAAGTTGCTCAGTCATGTCCGACTCTTTGCGACCCCATGGACTGTAGCCTACCAGGCTCCTCCCTCCATGGGATTCTCCAGGCAAGAGTACTGGAGTGGGTTGCCATTTCGTTCTCCAGGGGATCTTCCCGACCCAGGGTTCGAACCCTAGTCTCCCGCATTCTAGGCAGACGCTTTAACCTCTGAGCCACCAGGGGATCATAAGCCCCCCATAACACAGGGTGTTGTGTGTGAGGTCAGACATGGCAGAGACACTGAGTTTGGTGGCTCACTCGGTGCTCCCTCTGAGTGCGTCACTGGTGACGGGGGGCCCGTGAGCAGTGACTCGTGGGGATCAGAAGCTGTCGCCACGGCAAGAGTTGGGCCTTAAATCACGTCTGTGGGATGCAGGCCCAGCTTAGGGTTCACATGTTTGTCACCCACTCCTCCTGGGAGCTCTACGTGGTCCCCGCTTTACAGATGAGGAAACTGAGGCTCAGAGGGGACTGCAGCTGGCCCAGGGCACACACCTGGTGAGTGATGCAGGCGGGGGGTGTGGGGGAAATTGACTCTGGGCCTGGAGGAGGGGTCCTGTGCGGCTGGGGGTGGGGGTGCGCCGAGACGCTAAGGGCATGGGTGTGGGTGAGCGTGAGTGACTGTGGGTGCCGGGAGTGGGTGTTCAGCCCTGGCTCACGTGGGCACACACCGAGTGTGAGTGATGGGGTCGTGGCGTGTGTCAGGAGTGGGTGAGCGGCATGTCGGTGTGTGTGAAGGCAGGTCTGAGCAGGTTGTGATGTAGGTGTGCAAGGAGAGTGGGGGTGGGGGCACTTGGGTGGGAGGCAGAGACAAGCTGGGGCTGGGCCAGAACTCATTGCTCAACTGCCTGCCCCAGGGCCAGGTGACGTGGCTGCCACGTCTCTCCCTTCCTGCCCTGGCCTCCAGGCTTCGGTCTCTGGGAGCCCCCTGCCCTCGAGCCGTGGGGAAATGTCACTGGGAGGAATGAGAGTAAGGATGCATCCTGGTTTACCAAGTGGACACTCAGTGCCAAGCATGCTGAGTACAGAATTCCCTCCTGTGTTCTCACTGCAGTGAGAACTATTGTGTCCATTTTACTGATGAGGGAAACAAGGCCCAGGCAGGTTCAGGGACATGCCTAAGACCGCCCAGCCAGTCAGCGGCCAAGATGGGGCTCAGGCTTAGACTTAGACCTTTGTCTTGCCAATGCCATGCCCTTCCCACCCCGGGCCAGCGTCCCATCTCTGTGAGCCTTATAACCTTGGAGCTGCTGCTGAAGGTAGTGAGCGTCCCATCAGTGGAGGCATTCAAGCAACTGCCAGAGTATCAGACATTGCAAGGTGTTCCTGGATGCCTGGGCCGGATGGGAGGTTGGATGGTGGGGTGGTGGTAGCATCCTTCCAGCTGGAAACACACACAGCCCTACTGATCTTATTTATTTTTGATGGTGCCGTGTGGCTTGCAGGATCTTAGTTTCTCCACCAGGGATTGAACTCATGCCCTTGGCAGTGAAAGTGTGGAGTCCAAAGTACTGGGCCGCCAGGGAATTCCCAGCCCCACTGGTCTTGCTGTTCTGATTTCTGCAGGGGACTGGAGGCAGCTGCGCTTGGCTTCCTCTGGGGCAGAGCTGAGACCTGCAGGCAGGTGGCAGGAGAAGGGCTGGGACGAGTCCAGGGAGCCCCACCAGGAGCGTGCATGCAGTGGGCAGGGCCGCACCCCCGTCTCTGAGGCTTTCTTAGCTCTGCCCCATCCATGGGGGGGGCCTTGGGTTCTGACCTGTGTGGACCCTGTGCTGACCTCAGGGAAGCCTCCCAGCCTGTGAGCTCTGGAGCAGAGCACCCCACTGTGCAGTGTCCCCTGCTTTCAGGGAGCTTACAGACTGGGGGCTGGGAAGCTGATCGGGGGCAGCCTGAGGAGGGGCAGCCCAAGGTGAGGCCGTGGAGGCCCAGAGTGCCCCGGTCACCCTGCCCTGCCCTGGCCCTGCCTGGCATGGGTGGGGTGCGTTGGGAAGTGTCTGTTGGACCAAGGAAGACGCGGAGTCCTCCCGGGGGCTCACAGGCACAGTGACACAGAGGACCGTGGGGTCTGGAGGCCAGGTCGCAGGGCCCTGGGTCACCGTCTGCGACTTGAGAGCTGGGACACATCTGGTGGATTTAGGGCTTTGCTCAGTGCCCAGCCTGGAGCACAGTGCAGGCCTGTGTGTGCTTCTGGAGAAAGCTTGGTTTTCCCAACGTGCTTGTCCACGTGTTGCTTTGTTTTGCTCCTCCGATGACCCGGGTGGGACCCATCTGTGCCCCAGCCCTGCCATCTGATGGGGGCGGGGAGTTGCCAGGGAGTCAGAGTCTGGGATCCCCCTTCCAGCCCATGACTTGCCGTGGCCTTGGGTGGCACTTCTCAGGGTCTCCATTCCCCATCTGTTGCACTCTCAGTAAGATGGGCCTTTTCTCAGCGGCAGGGAAGCCTGACTGACCGTGCCCCCAAGGAGGCCGTGCTCCCTACCTTGGGAGCCCAGCAGGGTGCTCGGGACGGGTGCGGGCCAGCTGCTGGCTCCGGCACTCCTGCTCTCACGAGGTGGCCCCGGAACCTGGCGGGGCGTCCGGGCCACACTGAGCTCTGGACTCCCTGGCAGGGGAGGAGGAGGAGGGCAGAGGAATGTGGCTTTGAGGAATGTTTAACCCAAGGCAGAAATAGCACTCTGCTTTTTTTTTTTTTTTTTCATTCCAAGCTTGGGTTTTCAGCTAGGAAGTGGGCTCAGAGTGCCATTCTCTCTTTCTTCAGCCTCTGGCTCCCCGACTGCTCTAGCCTTCGGGGGCAAAAAGTGGCCTCTTTTTTTTTTTTTTTTTAAACTGGGAAGCTGCTGTGGGAACCAGAAAGGACCCTGGATTTGGAGGAAGGCAGAGTTGGTTGGGTTTACATCCCCGGTTCTCTATTTCCATTGAAAAAGACCCTGATGCTGGGAAAGATTGAGGGCAGGAGGAGAAGGGGATGACAGAGGATGAGGTGGCTGGATGGCATCGCCGACTCGATGGACATGAGTTTGAGCCAACTGTGGGCGGTAGTGAAGGACAGGGAAGCCTGATGTGCTGTAGTCCATGGGGTCGCAAAGAGTCAGACACAACTTAGTGACTGGACAACAACAACTCCATTTCCCAGGCCTGTGGTCTTCGCACCTTGACACCTGCTTTCTCTTCTAGGGGTGGGGGAGGAAATAGGATCTGAGATCCAGTGACCTGGTGGAGGCGGGGGAGGGGACAGGATTTGAGATGGCTTGTCAGTAGTGTCAGGAGTTCCCCCTCAGGGACCAGCCAGGCCTGGGTACAACTCCCAGCTCCTCTCGTCAGCTTTGCGATCTTGGCCAAGCCCTTTCTTATGGAGCCTCCTCACTTCATCTGTAAAATGGGCCGGTGACGATAGCCCCGCCTCCCGGGGTGGTGGATGAAATGAAGGTGGAAAACATTGGCCAGAGGGCCTGGACATCCTAGACTCGAAACCCTTCTCTGAGTCCTGGGGGGCTCACGCGTAAAATGGGAAAACGCCCCCCACTGCGGGCCTGCAGCCAGGTGACATGAGGGTCCTCGCCAGGGATGAGTGCCCACTAGGACAGCTTTTCATCTGACCCTCCCATTTGTCTCGTTCCTCTGACCCCGGGACCCCCCACCCCCGCCCACACTCGGCTTAAACCAGCGCCCAAGTCCCCTCCACACAGGTGCCCTGGGCCCAGCCAGTGCCTGCCCCAGATCTGGCAATGAGAACACGTGTAACCCACCCTACTTCCATCGGGCTGTGGGCACCTTGTGGATGCGACCGCGTCTGGTCTCACAGTTCACTGCTCTATCCCTGGTCCTCGGACAGAGCCTGGAATACGTTTGTCAAAAGGAAGGAAACAAACCCATCAGCTCACACGCTAGTGGATGAGGGACGTTTCTTCTCATCCATCTTCGTCTTTGATATTCCTTTGCCTGGCCTCCTCCCACCTCCTGGCCTGGGTGATAGGGGGCTTGCCACACCTTGGGGAGAGGTGGGCCTCAGAAGGTAGGTGCTGGGAGGCTGGGCCTCAGCAGGTCAGGCCTAGCGAGGACCCCAGCCCCTCTCTCCTGCTGGGGCTGGGGAGACAAGGAGGGGGTCCAGCCAATCAGCTCAGCCCCTCCTTTGAGGCCCCTCCTGCCACTGTCTCTTTGTAGGAACCACAAGATTCCTGTTCAAAGGCAGGAGATGGGGCTATTTTTGGCACTGTGGGGGAAAAAAAAACGAATGCTTCCCTTCTGTTCAAAAATATATGGTGTGTGTGCTGGGCAGGCGGAGAGCTTGGCGGAGCTCAAAGCCTCTGCTGGCAGGGAGGGGGTCCTGCCCCAGGCCCCTGTGGCCCTGCCACTCTCCATGGCTCGCTAGCCCACATGGCCACGTTGGGCAGCTATTGTTTCCTTGCTAGGCCTGAGCGGAATGGGATCTTAATTAAAACCAACAGTAGTCGTCAAAATAAAGGAAAGGAGCCTGCTAGCTGCTCCCACCTTGATGCGTGTTTCCTCTGCCCTGGCTCCGTGGAGGGGGCTGGGTGGTCATGAGAAGCATTCTGGGCACATCTCTGAGAAGGAGGGCCAGCCCGCCGTGCGAGAACGGGTGGAGGCCCTGGGTGCCCCTGTGGGCGAATCTGGCCAAGGGCATCCCTGGGCCACTATGCTACCTCTCACTCCCCAATCCAGAAAGTCATGGGAGTGCCAAGACATAGGGTAGATTGGATGGATGGATTTCTGGCCCTCCTGGTATTCAGTTTGGCAGGGAAACAAGATAGAGTGTTGTGCGATGCAACGCGAGTCCACCGGGTCTAGGGTGCACCTGGGAGGGCTTCCTGGAGGAGGCAGTGTTTTAGGAGGGACGGTTACCACGTACGGATGCTAGAGTTGAACCATAAAGAAGGCTGAGCACCAAAGAATTGATGCTTTCGAACTGCGGTGCTGGAGAAGACACTTGAGAGTCCCTTGGACAGCAGGATCAAACCAGTCAATCCTATAGGAAATCAACCCTGGATATTCATTGGAAGGATAGATGCTGAAGCTCCAATACTTTGGCCACCTGATGCGAAGAGCTGACTCATTGGAAAAGACCCTGATTCCAGGAAAGATTGAGGGCCAAGGAGAAGGGGCGACAGAGGATGAAACGGTTGGATGGCATCTCCGACACAGTGGACATGAATCTAAGCAAGCTCCGGGAGATGGTGAAGGTCAGAGAAGCCTGGCGTGCTGCAGTCCGGGGGGTCGCAAAGAGTCGGACAGGACTTAGCAACGGAATAACAGCAAGGGGAGGGTTGCCAGATATGCTAAACGGTTATTCGTTGTTTATGTGAAATCTAAATTTTGATTTGCTCACTTTGGCAGTGTGACCCGAGGGAGACGTAGGAGCTGAGAAGCCACGGGAGATCTGGGGGGAGGGGTGGTTTATGGGAGATGCTGGGAGTGTTTCACAGTGAAGGAACAGTGTGTTCTGGGTCCGGAGGCATCAAGCTGTGGCAACTTGGAGGCCCTGGAAACCCGAAGGAGCAGGGGTGGGAGTATAGAGGGGGTGCCCTGGAGCCAGAGGCCGATCGGGGAGCCCTTCCGGGAAGCAGCTGACCAGCAGGCAGGGCTCCACCCAGAGGCCACACTGGCGGGGCCAGCCTTGGGAACCGGTGAGGACACGGGGTGCAGGGCAGGAGAAAGGGGGCCCGCCTTGGCCGAGGAGGCAGCAGCGGGTGCTCAGGGGCATGGTCCTGCCTCTGGTGGGTTCTGGTGAGGCTGGCGGGTGTGCGGGTGTGACTTTCTCGGAGTCCAGGACAATGAATGACCCACTCATAGCTCTTAAAGGGCCAGAGCTGGAGTCGGAACCCTCAGGGCCGCGAACCCTGGGCTCCTGGGGCTCCACCCTCGCAGGCCCTGGGATGTGTGCCCTGGAACCCTTGGGGGCCCCTGTGATGAAGGCCAGCCCGCATATCCCTTCCTTTCCCAGGACTAGGGACAAAGCAAGTAAGCGGGGGCTATGGGTCAGAGGAGGCAGAGACCATGTGCCCCAGGACAGGGTGGATAGGCGGAGGGTGACTATCCGTGGCTCTTGTTGCCCCCTCCCCTCCCAGGTGCTCATGTTATCAGCCCTGGTTCTGCCCTGCCTTTGTGTGTTGTGACATCTTTATTAATGATAGTAGCAATTGCTACCATTTTGGAGTCTTTGCTGTGCTCCATCTGCCTGGATCATAGGCTTCTTCTTTTAAATATTTAGTTGGCCGCATTGAGTCTTAGTTGTGGCACGTGGGATCTTCAATCTTTGTTGCGGCAAGTGGGATCTAGTTCCCTGACCAGGGATCGAACCTGGGCCCTCTGCGTTGGGAGTGCAGAGTGTTCGCCACTGGACCACCAGGTGTGTCCCATGGTGCTTCTTCTGGCTTAGTGCTTTGTTCCTCTTGAATGTTCCCTGGCCCCTTCTGGTGGTCCCCAGATCTCACCATGCTCTGAACTTTGGACATCAGCAGCCCCAGTGCTGGCAAGCCCTTTCTCTCTGCCTGCTGAGGTCTGGTGGCCTTTATAGGTCAGTGTAAGGGCCCCGTCCTTGGGGAGCACACCCTGACCCCTACTTGGGTCAGTTTCCTGCTTTACATGACAGATAATTAGACAGCCCTGTAGTCCCCTGCTGTAGGTCGGAATCTACAGTTCCATCAGGGCCTTAGAGGACAAGGACTGGTGTCTAGGTCACTGTTGCGTTCCCATATGAGTGCTCAGAAATTAATTGCTGGATGAACGAAGGGGTGAGAAATCCTGTTTGTTCCTTCTAACCACCCTGGAAGGAAGGTTTTGGCACCACCACCACTATCCCCATTTTATAGGTGAGGAGACTGAGGCTCAGAGAGGTGAACTCGGTTTCTCAAGGTCACATAGGAGCTAAAGAATTAATTACTCGACTCAGAAATAGACCCTTCCTGTTGGCCAGGTGCTTCAGTCCCTCCTGCAGCCTCTGACCTCAAACCCAGGTCTCCTGCATTGCAGGCAAATTCTCTACCAGCTGAGCCACAAGGGAAGCCCCTGACCTTGGCAGGTGCTTGGAAAATGTTCGTGAAATTGGGCTGCACCAAATCCCTGAGCACTCCACTCTGCTCTGAAATGTTTGAGAGGTTCTCCCCCAGGAGTCCTGAGAAAATCTCGCATGTCAGCCTTTCCTCAAGGTCTCAAAGGAAGCAGAAGGTGTGGTTCGCATCCCTCAGGATCAACCACTCTTCTGGAAGATTCAGAGTCTGTCAGTAGAGAGGACTTGAACCAGGGAGTCATTGGAGTCTTACCTTGGTGTGTGTGTGCGTGTGTGAGAGAGTGAGCGAACACATGTGTAGTCACCAAGGTCAGTCCATTATTAGCCAGAAATAACTGAGTTTCAGACACTAAAGGTAGGCATGTCTCCTTTCCAACTTACCCACCTAAATCAAGCATAACGCGTGCCTTCTACAAGGACGAACACGCGCAGAGCGTCCACTGTGTGTCGGATGCTGTTCTATGGTTGTGATGTGGGCAGACCCAGATCCTGCCCACAGCTTCAGCCGCTGGGGAAGGACAAACTTGGAAGATACAGGCATTCCTTGTACCGTTTCTCTGATGTCACTGTTGTGAACACTTTTGCCAGTTCCTTCTAGCCTCTTCGCTATGTATGTAGGTTTTAGCACGCTCAGTTTTCAGATGAGGTTCAGAGAGGTTAACCGACTCATTCAAGGATGCACAGCTGGGATGCGGGAGAGCCGGGATTTGAACCTGTGTCAGTGTGCCTTGGTCTGGTTCCCTCATCAAAGCAAGTCATTAACAGATCAGCAGATACTATGGACTTCTGCTTCCCAGCCCTGGTGGCCCTTTTCTGGGGATTCAGAGAAGCCAAAGATTCAGGGGGACAGATGGTGAAGTGCAGGAATCAGGCAGCATGTTAAGCAAGGTTATTCTCAGAATACATCTGTGTGATGTTTCAAACACCGCACTTCCGGACAAATTCTGCTGTCACTCAGACCCTGGTTCTGGCTCCAGCTCCACTGCAGGCTAACTTTGGTCCTTGGGCAAATGGCTTTTCCCCTGGGGTCTCAGTTTCCTGATCAGTATAATGGGGATATTCAGAATCCTTGCCTCACAGCATCATTTGGGCACTGGATGAGCTTCAGGCATGAGACGTTCCTTGTCTAGGACACACACACAGTCATGCCTGATATATGGCAGCTCTTTCATCTTGCTATTCCTGGAAGCCACGAGACAAATGACATCTTCCTGCAGTTTGACTTGAGAACATTTTGGGAACAGTTATTCAACTTACATAGAAATTAAAATCAGTGCATTTTGAAACTTTAATTTTAAAGCAAAACAAACATCTGTAAATGATGAAATAGACTGCAAAATCTGTTTGAACTAAGAAAAATTTGAACTAAAACACATGACTTGAGATACACCTTTTTTCGGTGATTTCCTGGACCCTGCCCCTCTCTCCTGGGGTGGGGGGCCCTGGCCCTGTTCCCTTAAGGGATCTGGGGAGGGCACCTTTGGGGAGACCTTGGAAACCTACCTGTGAGTGGGTCCGAGTGAACATTCCTATTCCATTTGTCAGAGGAGAAAACTGAGGCTTGGAGTGGGAAATGAATCACAAAGATTCAAGCTCTTTGGGAAATCTGAAAGCCAGAAAGATTACAGCATCCAGGAGAAAGATGGGGTTTGGGGGCCTTAGTCTCCAGGAGAGGTAAGGGGCACTTTGATGGGCAGGAGCTGCTGCTCTCCAAGTCTCATGCACCCCAGTGCCTGGCCCTCAATAGGTGCTTGCAGGAGGCTTGCTGTGGCCTGGGGGCACAGGGTGGGTGGCTCTCTTCTTGGAGATGACCATCTCCAGGCTAAAGCCTTCTTACCTTTGGGCTCTGGAGTCACGTCGACCTGACCTCCCACCTCCACTCCTCCACTACTGACCATGAACGTGACCTGGGACGAGGGCCTTTGCCTCTTGTGAAGCCTGGGCTGTTGGGGACCCTTCACCTCTCAGCATAAGGGCTGGTACAGCCCGAGAACTCAGCCAGTGGGGTGGTCTGGAGCTCAGGGAGGAACCTGAGGGGCCACGTGGGATCAGGGGCCTCTGAACTGGGATCTGAGTGGCCTGAGCAGCCTCTCAGGCCTGGGTTCCCTTGAGGGCTTCTCCTCTGTGCGTCCAGTCTTAGCCCGGGCCCCACCGCCTGGCTCCGCTAGCCACTTGTGCCATCCTGCCACAACCGCAGTGAGACCCCTGACGTTTTCTGCCGATACCGTGACTGTTGGCATGCGAGTCCATGGCTCCATGTGGAGCACTCATCACTTGCTGGGCTCAGCGCCTTCAACCTCTTCTTGTTGGCTGCAGTAGCAGCCCTGTGATGGAGGAAGAAACCACAGCTCAGAGAGGGGACTGCACTGACCGGGGTCACACATAGTGGGTGGACCCGTCCCCACAGTGGGAGAGAGCCCAGCTTCTTTGGGGCCACGGTCAGGGTCCTCCAGGCCTGAGTTCAGGGTAGCAAAGAACAGGTCTGGGAGCCTGGGGCCTGGCTGGGCCCCTCCCCGCCCGAACCCACCCTCTGTGGTCAGGGAACTGACATTTACTCCGGGTTCCTGAAGTCAGGGGGCCCCGGCGCTCTCCCCAGACCCCCCAGTGGGCCCTTTGGCAGACGAAGCAGCCCCAGGACTGCTCAGTCATCCTGCCACCCGGCACCCTGATCCCTCTTAGTGTGGAGGATGGGGGCACCGTGAGCGGGTAAGGAGCAGGGGCCAGGAGCGGTCAGAGCTGGGTCAGCTCATGGGTGACTATAAACGTGGCTCCCAGCACACCCCAGGAGCCTGGGGTTCTGTGAGGGTCTCCGGAGTCCCACGTGGAGGGCAGGGTGCAGGGCCGGTGGCTGTAATAGTGGCTCACGGCTCTGGTCTTTATCTCCCCAGGGCTGACAGTCTGAGGCCCTGGGTCCTCCCCCTCAGCGAGCCTGCACAGAGGGTGCAGGGTGGTGAGGCAGGCGGGGGAGGGGGGCCCTGCAGGGAGCCGTGGGCCCCCACCAGCCGGAGCTCAGCCAATGAGGGTGGAAATAGCCATGGGGGCCGGGCCGCTGCCCCCCACCCTTGGGGAGGTCTGAGCGGGCTGGGCTCTGGGAGACTGGCTCCTTCTGGGTGAGGGCGAGGGGCTCCCGGAGCGCCCGGGAGTGCTGGGCGGGAGGCCTGGGCGGGAGGCCAGGCCTCCTTCCTGATGAAACTCAGGCTGGCCCTGGAGCCCAGCTCCCCCGCATCTGGGCATTTATGGAAAATAGGTGCAGGGCGGGCTGGAGGGCACCCGGTCCTCTCTGTGCCCAGCTCAGTAGAGGCACGGTCCGATCTCATTGCAGGGCTATGGCAGTGGGAGGCACGCCTTACTCTCCTCTAGCGGCGGCTCTGCTGGAGGGTCCGTGTCACGGATGAGCCCGCCTGCCGCCCCTGGCCAAGGTCACCAGGTCATCTGCTCCAGGGCGGGTGCTCACCCTGCAGTCTCCTCTCAGCCCCCTCCTGGTGTTCCCCCATGGGGCCTCCTGCCTGGGGGCCTGTGAGCCTCCATGGTCATTGACTCGTGGAGGCGTGGAGGTCTCAGGAGCCCTCCCCCCGCCCCTGCCCCCGCAGAGGGGAAGCCACAGGTGGCCCCAGGTTGGGGGCAGCCACGATTCGTCTGCTCCTCTCTGGAGCACCGGGATGTGCCCATGGGGTCTATGCGGGCTCACCCCAGGACCTGTATGTGACTCATCGGTCTGGGACAGCTCAGGTGGGGAGTGATCGGGGCTCGGGGAGCTTGTGGTTCCTGGGGGATCAGAGAGAGCCCTGCTCACACAGCCCTCGGGCGGCCAGCCCCTTCCGGTGGGAAACCTCGGAGGCCTTATCGAACGCTCTTTCTTGTCTTCCCATCCCCCTGGTGCCACCCTTCACACTTGGCACAGCAGGTGACGCTGCCGTGAGCAGCAGGAGGGGCAGGAAAACTGAGGCCCAGACCTGGGAAGTGACAGGTCACTCAGGAAGGGAGCCGCAGAGCCCTGAAATCCACAATGTCCCAAGGCCACCATCCTCCCTACGGGCAACTGCCCCTTGGGGGAGGGTGGGCGTCCGTGACCCTGGGCTGGGGGGGCCAGGCTGCGGTGGTGCAGGGGGCTGCAACCTGGCCCACTAGCACGTTCCCTCCCTTCTCTGAAGAAGCTTTGCTGGGAGGGGAGGGATGTGACCAAATTAGGGCCTCTGGCCACTGCCGGGTGGGGCCCAGATGGGAGGATGGGAAAAGGTTGGCACAGCCCTGGGCTGGGGTTGGGGTCTCCGGGTCGGCCCTGGATGGTGGGGGTGTTCTTGTGTTCTTCAGGGAGCCAGGATGGGTGGGACTGCCTGGTAAGGCAAGAAGAAGGAGTGCTTACAGGTTGGGGACCCAGGAGGGGAGGTCTGGTCTGGGATGGGGGTACATTTGGGCCATGTGGTCCATGAGGGGTCCCTGGGTTGTCAAGAGGAGCTAGAAGTCTGGAGGGAGGGGTGTGGGGTGCATGTGCTGCCACCCCCCCAGAGAGCACAGAGGACGGCTCTAGGCGGGGACTTGGATAACCCCAATATTTGGAGGCCTAGCAAAGAAGGAGGCCCGGGGCCTGGGGGGGAGCTTTGGGGTGGGGTGCACTTCTGGAAGGAGCAGGATCTGTGATGTCAGAGGGTGGGATTCTGTGATGAGGGGTTGCGGGTGGCCAGGTCCAAACGGCCCCCATGTTCTCTTTTTATGTGAGTCAAACTGGAGGTTTTCTTTTTGTGTGAATCAAAACGGAGGCCCCTTTGCTGATGGGTTTTCCTTCAGCCGCCGTGGGGGCGGGGGAGGCATGACCGACATTCTTGCAGCCTTTGTCCCTGCAGATGGAAAGGGACCCCCGCAGAACGGCCCGGGGAGGCCACCCGCAGGGGGTCCTCCAAGCGCCTCTGTGGGGGCTGCAGCCCCTGCTGTCTGTTCCCACCGTGTTTGAGCTGAGCTTCCATCAGGAGAGAGGTATTTTGCTTTAGGGAAATCAAAATCAGACTCAACATTTATCCTGGACTCCAGGGACCGGCTCTCATGTTCTTTCCCAGCAGACAGAGCTGTGGGCAAGGGAGGAGGAGTGCCCGGGAACATGGCTCTGGGCGTGGGAGGGGAGCAGGGGGCCTGGGCGGACCCCCACCACAGCCAGGGATGAAGACTGGGTAGGGGGGCAGGGGCTAGGCCCCGCCTTCCACACTGAGCCCCCAGCAGCCCATTCTAGCTCCGCTGCTCCCGGTGCTCAGGGCAGGTCAGCAGGAGGGAGTCCAGTGGACACCCAGCTGTCTTCTAAGCTGGGAATTTTCTATCCAGAATCCTCCCGATGGCTCTGCCTGCTAGGCATCTGTACCCATCCTTCGGATGAGGACCCCGAGGCGCAGAGAGGATAAGTCACTTGTTTTGGAGCCAGCCAGTCTACCAGCAGTTGAGACAGGCTGCTGACCCAGAGCCTCTCCAAGTTTGGGCCGTGTGGTCTTAAAATACCGGTTTCCCTAATGAGCCTGGAGGTGGGAGAAAGGCAGCTTGTTTTTAAAACTGGCCGGAGCCAGTCGTAATGGTGAAGGTAAACACGTTGTGAGAAATATGTTTTAGGACACGTTCCCAACCCAGCCGAGTGGTGTGGTGACGATGTGGGAATCAACAGGGTCTATTCTCTGCCTCCCACGTCGGGACACTGGGACTGGGCTTTGAGGGTGATACTAGGAGAAGCGTTTGACCACTGGGGGCTTAGCATCCATCTGGGAAAATGAGGGGGAAAAGGGCTTCTCATGAGCCCTTGCTGGGTGCCAGGCGTCACACCGAGCACTCTAACTTCACCCCTTCTCTCAGAGAGAGGCTGCTCTCCCGTTGGTGGCTCAGACTGCCACGTGCAGTGCAGGAGATCCGGGTTTGACCCCTGGGTCAGGAAGATCCCTGGAGAAGGGAATGGCTACCCACTCCCATATTCTTGCTTGGAAAATTTCAAGGACAGAGGAGCCTTGCAGGCTACAGTCTATGGGGTTGCAAAGAGTCTGACGCAAGTAAGCGACTAACACTTTAACATTCACAGATGAGCAAACCAAGGCTCAGAGATGTGAGTTCATTCGCCCAGGGGCACACGGCCAGAGCCTTCTGTGCGGTCTGCCCTATTTTTCCAATGTCCTGTAACCCCTTCTCCCTGGCGTGGCCCTGTCTGCAGCGCCCTGTCTGAGCCTCTGTTGTACAGTTGATGGAAAGACAAGACTCCATGTAAACTGCGCTTTCCACACACAAAGGGGGTTCCCAAAGAGGGGGCTTCCTAGATGGGACTTGAAAAGTGTTGTAGAGGTTACCCAGGTGACAGAGGTGAGGGCGAGGGTTCTGGGCAGAAGGAGCAGCCGGTGCAAAGGCCTGGAGGTGGGACCGATGAGAGAAGCTTGAGGGCGTCACTGGACTGGGGCGGGCAGGGGCCGGGGGTTGGTCGCCCTGAAAATGACCTTCATGCATCCTGGGCCCTGAGCCCTGGGCACGGACCTGCGGAGTCCACGGTGGATGCATGTTAATTTCACACTTGAATGGAGACTCGGAGGGATGGGGGGATGGGACCAAGCAGGGAGCCTGAGCCTGGGAATGTCACTCTAGTATCTGGGCAGAGAGCGAAGACGGAGGGGCCCCATGACTGTCCCCTCGCCCTCTCCTCCCTCCTAGTGCCTGTGGTCCTTGGAGCTGCCGGGGGCGTGGCCCCCCAGCAGGACCCTCAGCTCTTCTGGCGCTGTGAGGGGGTGCACACAGGCTGTGGGCTGATGAGGCCACAGCTTCCCCCCAGCTTTTTGTCTTGAAAGCTCAAGCGCGGCTCTGGGGCCGTGAGCACCTGTGTGTCCGTCGTCTCGATGCGCCAGCTGTCAGCATTTGCCACGTTTGCTTCCTGTCTCTTTCTAAATATGTGCATGTGTATTTCTGAACCTCTCGAGGGAGGCTGCAGGCATCCTGACTGTCACCCCTAAATACTTCAGGGCACATCCCAGGGGAAGAGGACACGGTCCCACGTCACCTCTGTACCGCAGCTGCTCCTAACGAAACGAGCAGTGAGTCTGTCCGGGCATCTGAGTGCCTGCCTGTGGGCAGCTCCCCCCACCATCCCCATCATCTCTCTCACACCCATAGTTGTTGTGGTTCAGTCGCTCAGTCGTGTCCGACTCTGTGACCCCATGGACTTCAGCACGCCAAGGTTCCTTTTCCTTCACTATCTCCTGGAGTTTGCTCAAACTCAGGTTCGTTGAGTCCGTGATGCCATCCAACCATCTCATCCTCTGTCGTCCCCTCCTCCTCCTGCCCTCAGTCTTTCCCAGCATCAGGGTCTTTTCTAATGAGTTGGCTCTTCGCATCAGGTGGCCAAAATATTGGAGTTTCAGCTTCAGTATCAGTCCTTCCAATGAATATTCAGGACTGATTTCCTTTAGGATGGACTGGTTGGATCTCCTTGCAGTCCAAGAGACTCTCAAGAGTCTTCTCCAACACCACAGTTGGAAAGCATCAGTTCTTCACTGCTCAGCGTTCTTTATGTTCCAACTCTCACGTCCATACGTGACTATTGGAAACACTGACTAGATGGACCTTTGTCGGCAAAGTGATGTCTCCACTTTTTAATATACTGTCTAGGTTAGTCATAGCTTTTCTTCCAAGGAGCAAGCGTCTTTTAATTTCATGGCTGCAGTCACTGTACACAGTGATTTTGGAGCCCAAGAAAAGAAAATCTGCCAGTTTCCATTTTTTCCCCTTCTATTTGCCATGAAGTGATAGGACCGGATGCCATGATCTTCATTTTTTGAATGTTGCATTTTAAGCCAGCTTTTTCACTCTCCTCTTTCACCTTCGTCAGGAGGCTCTTTGGTTCCTCTTTGCTTTCTGCCATGAGGGTGGTGTCATCTGCACCCAGAGTAGCTGGTCTTTGACTCCAGATTCAGGACACAAGCCAGGCATTTTGAGTTGCATTTGATGGCCTTGTCTCTTTAATCTTTTTTTTTTGTTTAATCTGGAACAATCCCCTGCCTTGTTTTCTACGTTTTCGCACCAACATTTAAGTATCCTAGACAGTTGTCTTGTCGAATGTCCCACATTCTGCGTTTGTCCGGTTGTATCTTCATGATTAGACTGGGAGCTGGAGTTTGGAGCCAGGCCTGCCTGACCTTTGTGGAGCGGGGGCAGGTGGCCAAGCCCCTCTGAGATCTGCCTGCTGCTCACCCCCCCTGCAACAGACCCCAGGGCTATAGGCAGTGAAGCAGTGGCAGCTGCCGGGCCTGGCATGGGGCCAGGGGATACCTGTTTCCTAGTTAATTAGCTGCATAAAGCAGGGGCAGGGCCTGTCTCCCCCTTCCCAGCTCACAGCCCACAGAGCTTGGCCGCCTGCTAACCACTCTGCGCTCTGTTTTGGGGGCCCTTGTAATGGGGAAAGGGCAGCCAACTGTGTCTGTGTCTTGAGGGCTTATTGGGTACGGGGGCTGGTGAAGGGCACGGGGGAGGAGGTGGAGGCTGAGAGGCCCTGGGGTGGGGCTGCTGCTGGGGAATGGGCAGGAGGTATGGTCAGGAGAGGGTCGGGACTTCTGAGCTGGGAGATTCCAGGGAAGTCTCCTCCTTTGACCTTGAGGGGGGCCTCGCCTAAGGTCAGCAGTGGACCAGCACCCCAGCGCTTGCTACCCTGCTCCTCCTGTTTATATCATATGATGCCAAGGTCACACAAGGTCACACAGCTCATTGGATGACTCGAAGTAGTGGGAGGCGTCCACTTGGGCATCCGTCCTGGGCGCTGAAGGCATAGTCCTTGCCCCTGGCCCCACCCAGCCACCTCAGGTAACTCAGCCAAGTAAGCAGGTCTGCCTGAGCCTCAATCTCCTCATTGGGAAAACAGGATCACACCTATCTATGGGATTTTATGCCTATGAAGAGCACCAAGCAGTTTAATCTTCACAGTTAGCCCATTTGACAGAAGAAGAAACTGAGGCTCCAGTGGGGGGAAGTACTTCACCCAGGGGACACACAGCTAGTAAGCTGCGGAGCTAGATTTAAACTCGGGCTGTCCATTCTGGCTCCAGAGTATGAGACCCTAAGCTCCTGGCTACGCTATGATGGATCTCCTGTGTCTCCAGGTTGAATATTTAAGGATCAGTCCCTTGGCTCCTGCTGCCCTTCTCTACCAAGTATGGGTGGTGAGTGTAGGGCTGCCCAGTCTCTGTTAGACCAGGGACGATTTCCCTCGCCACCCTCCTGCCTGATTCCCTTCCCACTCTCCTGTTGTTCAGTCACTCAGTCATGTTAGACTCTTTGCGACCCCATGAACTGCAGCACTCCCTGTCCTTCACTATCTCCTGGAGTTTGCTCAGCCTCATGTCCACTGAGTCGATGATGTCATCCAACCATCTCATCCTCTGTCGTCCCCTTCTCCTCCTGCCCTCAATCTTTCCCAGCATCAGGGTCTTTTCTAACGAGTTGGCTGTTTGCATCAGGTGGCCAAAGTATTGGAGCTTCAGCTTCAGCATCAGTCCTTCCAGTGAATATTCAGGGTTGATTTCCTTTAGGATGGACTGGTTTGATCTCCTTGCTGTCCAAGGGACTCTCTACCCTCTGCCAAAACTCTTGGAAAACTGCATTCTCTTACACCAGGTCTGGCTGTTCCTGGTAACCTACACTCTCACTGTTGCCTTTGCTGTCTGTCTCTTTTTAAATTGGAGTGTAATTGCTTTACAGTGCTATGTTGGTTTCTGCTGCACAACATCGAGAATTAGCTATTTGTGTCCATGTATCCCCTCCTCCTTGAACCTCCCTCCCCCACCCCATCCCATCCCTCTAGGTCGTCACAGAGCCTTGAGCTGAGCTCCCTGCGTTATGTACATGGCAGCTTCCCGCTAGCTGTCTGTTTGACACACGGTCGTGGATATATGTGAACGCCGTTCTCTTGGTTCGTCCCTCCCTTTCCTTCTCCGTGTCAAGTCCGTTCTCTCCTGTCTGCGTCTCTATTCCTGCCCTGTAAATAGGCTCACCAGTGCCATTTCTCTGGATTCCACATGTGTGTGTTAATATATGACATTCGTTTTCCTGACTGTGTATGGCAGACTCAGCGTTGTGCCCGTGGACAGGGCATCTCCTCCAGCCTCTTGTGGGAGGAGAGTGCTGACCAGGGGGGCTTGACGGAGTCTTGCCACCTGCCCCAGGAGTCTAACCACCAGGGTCCGGCTGTGGGCGGGTGGCTGAGCGACAGACTCGAATGCAGACCCTCGCCCTCCCGCGGCACGTCCTGCCTCCCTTCGTGCCTCAGTTTCCCCATCAGCAACCAGGGCAGAGTGGCGGCTTCCCTGGGAGCATCGTCAGGGCGGCTGAACCGAAGCACAGAGGCCCGCCCTGCTCCAGATCGAGGCTCGTGGTGGGCGCTCGGGACTTGGCAGCTGTTACGAGCTTGCTCTGAATGGTTTCTTGAAAAGTGACCTCGATCGAGTCTGATCAGGCACACATGGTGAGGTGGACCCCCTTGGGCCTCCCTTCCCACATCGCTGGGAAGGGATTTCAGTTCTTTTACTCACCTGACCTGCACCCAACACCCACCTTCCTGTCTGTTCACTCATCCATTCATTCTCCAAGTCTGTACTGAGCACATCCGAGTGCCAGGCCCTGTGCTGGGGGCTCAGGAGTATTCACACCTGTTCTGATTTAATTCCCAGGACAGCTAGTGTGGCAGGCACTGTAATTGTTATTCCCATTTACAAACAGGGAAACTGAGGCACAGAGTGCTGGAGGTGCTCTCCCAAGGTCAACCCCCCACCCTGGGAATGAGTGAGGCCTTAGAGGTGGTTAGATGTTCTTGTTCAGTGACTTTAGAGAAATTACTGGTTTTGTTCCAACCTGAACTGATTCAGTACTTTTCAGAAAAAAACTTTTTTTTTGTTGTTTATTTCACAGTTCAGTAAAGAATGACTATTTGGGCTCAGCTGGAGGTTCTGCTACTTTATATGGCTCGTTCTAGCTTTTTGTTCATGGCTCCGTTCTTGCCTTGCCTGTAAAAAGAACCTGGGGCTGAATGCTTTGAGGGGCTGGAGGGCTGGGTGGAGGAGGGGAGGGTGCTGGGTGCTTCCAGGGCGGAGGAGGGGGTTCAGGTTTTCTGCCCCGGCCCTCCATGTGCTGGCAGGGCGGCTGAGTGCCTGGGGACACCAGTGACTTCTCTGACCATCCTGTCCCCAGGGATGCCAGATGGGGACGACTAATCCTCCGTGTTGGCCCAGGCACGCAGTCCTGCCTGCCCTGCCCAGGACAGCAGGGAGAGGCCAGCCCCTGCCTGCAAGAAGTTGATCTTGACAGTCCTCCCAGCAGCTCAGTGGACATCTGGAAGGGATGGGCCATGGTCACCCCCTGGGGTCAGGATGATCAGACTAAGACTGCTCACCAGCTGGGAGTAGGGGACTGTAGGCATCTTCTTGTTCAGAGCTGGCTGGTGTCCAGAAATGTCCAGACATGGGCAGCATGGCCGTGGGTGGGGGCGGGGAGGGCAGGAAGGAGGCTCCCCTGTGTCTGTCTGTCCTCTAGGACACCTCCCTAAGCTAAAAGGCCACTTTTCTCTTTTCTCTTGCAGTTACTGAGAAGGAAGTTCAGCAGTGGTGAGTAGCCGCATTTTCCCCAAAACTGTTGGGTGGGTTGGGAGTGTTGGCTTCGTGCTGATGAGCCGGCAGCCCAGCTGCCCAGGTCAGGGGCACATGGAGGGCCCTCTGAGAGGGGCTTATCCACACACAGGTCCAGGCAGCCTTGGGTTCAGATTCCTTTGTTCACAAGGAACTAACTTAGATCCAGTTGAACTGTGGTTGGGGATGGTGGTGGGTTGGTGGTGACCCCATGGCATCTCTGAGGACCACCAGTGTTAATTTCAGACGCTGCTCACCCGAGGGAGGGGTTTGAACCAGAAAAAAGTCAGGAGACTGGATCCCAGGCCCAGCTTTGTCACTAGATTATCACATGGTCTTGAGAAATCTCTTCCCCTCTCTGGGGTTCATCCACTCTCTCTAGTAAAGCGATTGAATAGATTGGATCAAGGATGGTAGATAGTTTTTTTCTTGAATGCCAGCTCTGATCAGTCCACAGTAGCTGCCTGGAGTGGTGTGTTAAGGAGGATTCTGAGGCCGTACATCATGGAGCAAATGGAAAGTATTGCAGTGAGGCATCAATGAGGTCTGTGATGGATTAGTGATGCCTGCCCCGGGGCGAGGAGGGGAGAATGGTGAATCTGAAGCCCCCAGGGGAGGCTCACTGTTAGGTGAACCTGAGTTGGGGGTGGATAGGTGAGCAAGGAGGGGAGCTTGGAGACCTTCTAGAAAGTTTGGTGGCTTAGAAATGGACTCTAGAGTCCCAACCTTGCCTCTTCCCATCTCTTTGGCCTCTGAGCCTCTGTTTCCCTGTGTAGGAATAATGAGGGATTGCAGTGGTAGTCCCTGTAAAGGTCACAGCACAGGGCCCAAGGGCTGACAGCCGTTGACGGTGGTCTTCCGTCCACTGTTCAGACGTGCACTCCATCACAGCAGGCCGCGGAGGCCACACCTGGGAAGGCCACAGGCCCCGAGACTCCTGGGGGAGCCCTGCCTACACCTCCCTGACCCTGAGTCCAGGCGGCAGAGGGGGAGAGCTGTGGCTGCCCTGCCCAGCTCGGCTGACCCCTTGCCAGAGACCCCGGCCAGGTGGGCAGCCCCTGGGCGGTGAGCTGACTGCAGGGATGGAGGGTGGGCGGGAGCGATGCCGCCTCTTCCTTCCTTCCCCATGTCCTCCGCCCTGACAGGTGGGCCTGACCCACCTCCGACCTCATTTTCCACTTCGCCACTCCCCCAGGTGGGCGTTCCAGAAATACTCCTGCTTCTAGGTCGATATCCTCCAGGCTCACCCTCCTGGATCGCCTCACCCCGCCTTCCTGCTGTGTTTTTCTTTTGCTTAAAGCCCCTTTGTGGGGACTTCCCCGGTGGTCCAGTGGCTGAGACTCCGAGCTCCCAAGGCAGGGGGTTCCATCCTTGGTCAAAGAACTAGATCCCACATGCGACAATGAAGAGCAAAGATCCTGCATGCCTCGACTAAGACCCGGGGCAGCCAAACAAACAAATGAATATATATATATTAAAAAGCCCCTCATGGCTTCTTACTGCACTTAACATAAAGGCCCAACCCCTTGCCTGGCCCTCAAGGCTCCCCGAAGTCTCCGGCCTCATCTGCTGGTTCACCAGGCACCAGCCATACCAGGCTCCTTCCTGCCTCAGGGCCTCCGTTCCTGCTGTTCCCTCAGCCCCAGATCTTGGCATCTTTGCTGCAGCGTCACCTTGTGGGAGAGGTCACACTGACCACCCTCCCTGTCTCTCCAGCCCGTCCCAGGCTGGTCTTGTCTGGGGCTGACTTTCACTAGCTGCTCCACAGAAGAGGAGCCAGGCCCAGGGTCTTCTGTGACTCTGTGACTGGTCCTGGGCCACGCAGTGAGCAGAAGCAGAGCTGGGCAGGTGCCAGGTCCCCCCGGGCAGGCCCGGGTCCCAGGTGGTCAGGAGCACAAACCAGGCCACAGTGATGCGAGGCTGGGCTGGGCCATGTGGGCTCTCGCCACCCACATGGCTTCATGCTGGTCGCCCCTTCGGCTGCCCCCAGCTCTGTATTCTCAGAGAGGGAGGCTGGGGGCTCAGGGAGGTGGGGCTGGTGTGAGGTCTGGGTCCACAGCCATCCCCTTGACCATCGTGACCATCTCATTTCCTGCCCTGAGCTCCATTCATCACAATGGAAGATTGAAGACCTCGATGGGGGCTGAATAGGAAACCGCAGACAGTGGTCCCCAACCTTTTTGGCCCCAGGGACCCATTTCACTGGAGACAGTTTTCCCATGGACCAGGAAGCAGGGGGATGGTTTGGGGATGATTCAAGCACATTCCATTTATCATGCGCTATATTTCTAATCTGATGCTGCCACTGACCAGACCAGAGGTACCAATCTGCAGCCTAGAGGTTGGGGACCCCTGCCATAGCAGGCCCCAGGCCTTACAATCAATTGTGACATCGTGGTCACCTGGAGAGTGAAGGGAACATGATCCCGAATGGGAGCAACAGGGCATAAATAGTGCCCCCAACACAGTTTTGTGATGAAGAATGTGCGGAGGGAACAGCAGATGGGGAGGAAACTGGCCAGAGGCTGGTAGTGGGTGTGTTGGGGGTGGTGGCCTCACGGATTATGGGTATTTTCTTTCTCTCACATTTTCTAAGTTTTCCGTAACGCTTTTTATTATGTTTATGATAACCAAATAGCCCGATGGCATTGTGACAGAGACAGTGGGCGAGGCAGGAAGAATTCTGCAGCCGGCTCGAAAGGGCCAGCTGTCAATCCTGGATCCTTGTCCGCAGTCACAGCCCTGGGTCAGGAGGCTGCCTCTCCTTAACATCTGTGGGCGCCTCCTGTGGGCCAGGTGCTTAGAACAATCCCGTGACGTCAGGTTAGGAGCAGCCCATTTTACAGATGAAGAAACTGAGGCTCTGAGACACTTGCCTGGGTCACCCAGCTCTGTGTGTGTGGAGTCTGGGTCCAGATTGCTGGCCTACGTGGCCAGGGGTACAGGGGCTCAGCCCTGCCCGCTCTGGCTTTGGCAAATCTTACAAAGCTGAGGGCTGCGGAGGGTGGGAGGGTGGGAGGACTTAGGAGGGGGAGGGGAGAGGTGCAGGGAAGAGGCCCCAGCCACAGGGAAGTCTTTGAGCCCCTCCTCCGGATCGTCTGAAGGCTGGTCTCCAGGGAGCTGGGAGGGGAATGCCATGGGAAAGGAGGTGTTTGAAAAGATAATGGGGAACCGTTTGCCAGGGATGCTGCGGTAGGCAGCCCCAGCTGTGTTTGGCTGATTGCAGCTGGGGGTTATGCTTTCTTCTTCCTCCACCTATTTATTTCCCACTTTTCACACTGCAGAAGGCAGCGTCCGCCACACTTAACCCTTGGCAGGGAGGTGGGTGAGTATGGCAGGACTCGCTTCAAGCTGGGTCCTAGAGAACAAGGCTCTGTGGGATCTGAGAGCAGTGGATCCCAGGAAGGCCTGGAAGGCCGGGCCTTGGGGAATGAGGCCCTGGTGGCCTTGGGGCCGCGGGGCCTGTAGAGAATGGGAAGCTGAGTTGGAATCAGACCCGCGGGTCATGGCCGGTGTTCATTCATTCCCTCATCGCTCATTCATTCATTAATTCACACCCTCATTCACTCATTCATTCACCATCCCTCATTCATTCACTCCCTCCCTCCCTCATTCCTTCACCCACTCGTTCATTCATTAATTCACTCTCATTCACTCCCTTATACCTTCGTTCATTTGCCCACTCTCTCATTCACTCATCCATGCCTTACTCTCATTCATTGGCTCACTTTCATTCACTTACTTCCTTGTTCCTTCATTCATTCACCCACTCCCCCTTTCCTTCACTCCCTCATTCATTCATTCATCTGTTGGTCCATTCATTCAATAAATCTTTACTGAGCACCTACTCTGTGCCAGGCACCTTCCCAGCACCAGAGGCAGTAGGGGCTGGGGGAGACGAGGCGCTGGAATCTCCCGGGGGCCCAGGCTGGCGAAGTGGGGGGCAGACACAGGCTGGTGCCATGGTGGGAGGCGCACAGGAAGGAGTGTTTTGTAAGTGGTATTCAGCCTGCAGTGTTTTTATGAAATGACAGATTTCTCTTCCTTCCCTTTCCCTCTTAAAGAGGCGTCAGAAGGCAGTTGTCGAATCTAGGCTTTTCTTCGCTCATCTCCACCCTGTCGTGGAGAGCTGACTCTCAGGCACAGTCAGCCTCGTCAGACACCTGTGCTCTGGTGGCTGGAAGTCGCGTGTGCGGAGCTCCGGGTCAGGGCTGTGTCCCGGATTCGGCTCCATGGCTTCTCCTCCGATTCCTAAAGGGAGCTAAGACCCCTGCTCTGAGACAAGGTTGTGTGAGGACGCTTCGTGCCTCTCCCCTCCCCCGGCCTGACCTTCACCAGCATCAACGCCAGGGCTTCTGTCGCTTCCGCCACTGGGCTGGAACCAGGCAGAAGGCGCCCAGGAAAACAGGCCGTGGAGGTTTGGGGCCACGGCTGGTGACTGGCCGCACACAGAGGTGGTGGTGGGGCTCCACTTCGGTCCCCCCATTTGCCCACTGTGCGACTCGCTAGGCGTTTACCGAGCCCCTGCTGTGTGTCTTGGGCTTCCTGTGTAGCTGAGTCGGTAAAGCATCTGCCTGCAATACAGAAGACCTGGGTTCAGTTCCTGGGTTGGAAAGATCCCCTGGAGAAGAAACGGCAACCCACTCCAGTATTCTTGCCTGCAGAATCCCATGGACGCTAACGGCCTGCAGTTTGTGGGATCGTGAGAGTCGGACATGACAACGCTATATTTATTTTTTTGCTGTGTGTCAGAACACCCTGCAGATTCAGGGTGAACTAGAAGATGTGGGGTTCCTGCCTCAATAGACTCTGTGATGCACTCACTGGCCTGTCATCACAGAGGCTCCGGGCACCACTGCGAGGCCCAGGCCAGGGACAGGGTGCTGTGAGTGTGTGTGCTGGAGCCTGGCTCTGTCTGGGGTGGGCAGAGAGGGCTTCTCTAGGGGAGATGCACTGAAGCTAAGAACAAAAGAGGGAAGGAGGAGGGAAGGAGTCTGCTGGGCTGAAGAAATGCCATGTGGCGGCCCTGAGCCAAGAGGAAATGTAACCGCTCCCAGCCTCAGTTTCCCCATCTATACAATGGGTGTAATAGTCCCCACTTCCTGGGTTTGTTGGGACAATTTGGTGAAATGGTGCCTGGAAATCACATAGCCCCATGTCTGTGCATGCGTGCTAAGTCACTCCAGTCATGTCCAACTCTTTGCCGCCCTATGGACTGTAACCTGCCAGGCTCCTCTGTCCATGGGACTCCCCACACAAGAATACTGGAGTGGGTTGTCATGCCCTCCTCCGGGAAATCTTCCAGGAATCAAATCTGCATCTCCTGTGGTTCCTGCATTGCAGGTGGATTCTTTTACTACTGAGCCGCCAGGGAAGCCCAGGTCCCTGTTGTTAGGAATCCTGGACCACTGGAAAGCAGACACTGGGGAAGATCCTCTCTCTGCTCTGTGGGTCTCCCCGGAGACCTTCTAGTCCTCTGGTCCTCCCCTGGAGTGGCTCTGCCCCAGGGGGGATGTTGGCATTGTCTGGAGACACCTTGGGTTGTCATAACTTGGGGTGGGGATGCTTCTGGCATCTATCAGGGGGAGGCCAGGGAGGCCGTCAAATATTCTATCTCATTGGACAGGCCCCCACGACCGAGAATCATCTGACTCCAGATGTCAATAGTGTTGGTGGAAAACCCTGATCTAGTCTAAGCCATTTATTTTACCAGCAGAGAAACTGTGGGAGATTGCGGGAAAGGGCTTTCCTCGGGCCCCTCTTACAGTGAGACACGATGAGCCAGGACTGGAGCACAGGGCGGGCTCCGGAGCAGGTTTCCAGGCAGCTGTGTGTCTGAGCAGAGAGAGAGGGGTGGTGGGGGGAGAGGGAGGAGGCCCTGGGCCTGTTGGAACCTGAGCCAGGGCTGAGGATGGGGGTGCAGTCACGTATGTCTCTTGTTATCCTGGGATGGAATTCCTGGGCAGGAACTCAGTTATTAAGCAGCGGCTCCCTTGCGTGCCCGCGGTGGGGAGGGGGTGTGTGCCTGGGGTGTGTGTCCCGGCTTTGCCAGCCAGGGGTGCTGAGCTGCACCTCAGAACCGGACCTTGGCAGGAAGTCCTGGTCTCAGAGCCGTGAGGGCTTGAAGAGCAAATTCAGGGCCCTGGGGGCCACTGGAGCGTCTGGGCCCAGACTCCTCTCTGCTTCAGTGAGATGGGGTGCCCCCATCTTCTGATGATGGGGTTACAGTATTTGGAGAGCAAGCACTTGCCTTTCATGCAGCTTGGCTCGCAGGAGAGGCGGATGAAGAGCAAGCCTGGGAAGCAGGAGTCCCGGGACGGAGCCCAGTGTCTGCTGTGTGACCTTGGGCCCGTCTCTCTCCCTCTCTGGGCCCCCTGTTTCACATCGATCCATGGCGGGGTGGGAGTGTACCTGTAGTTCTCTAACCATCTGCCTGGAGTTCTCAGATTCCGACGAGGGTCTCCGGGGCTCAGGAAGAATGCCTGCGACACCTCGGCTCTTTTTATTTATTTTATTTGTGTTTATTCATTCATTCATTCATTGAGCTCAGTGGACATTTACTGAGCCCCCGTTACGTGCAGGCCCTGGGCCAGGCACGGGGGCACTGTGGCGTCAGGTTCGCAGTCGGATGGGGGACACAGCCTGAAGGTATGTGTGGTACGGTGTCGGTCCTGCTGCTCTGGGGTCTTTCCAGGGCTGGGGGAGCAGATGAGCAATGCAGCCCCTGGGGGGGCCTGGGCAGACTTCCTGGAGGGAAGCTGGGACCTGGTGGATGAGTGCGTTAGCCAGGTGAAGAGGAGGAGAAGGAGGTGTTTTGCAGGCCCAGGAACCTGCAGGTCTGAAGACCGGGGGGGTGGCTGGCATGGACAACTCTGGAAAGTGCCGCAGGGTGTGGAATATGGGCCTTGGGGGGACAGTGGGCAGGAGAGGCTGGGCCATCAGGTTGGGGTGGGGCTGCTGCTGATGGCACCAAGGAGGCTGGGCCTCACAGGGACAGGGACAGTCTCTGCCAGGGAAACTAGACACCCGCCCCCAAGCCCAAGGTTCCCTACTGAGGCCAGCCTCCCTGCACCCCCAGGAAAACTGCAGGGCCCCTGCTGCCAGCGCCCCCTGCAGGCAAACACAGCACTGCCAGCTCCCTGCCCACCGCCCCGCCTTCCTCTCCCAGGGGCCAGGCAGCCACAGGGACCCGGCCAGGAGAAGGCTTTGGGCACCTTCAGGTCTCCCTCTATTGTTTTTAATAATCGTTTAGAATCACTCAAGTAACACACAGCCCCCTGGGGGGGAATGGGAAGCGCTGGGGGACACCAGGGGAAGTGTGGCCCCCATCTGGGTCTCCAGGGCCTGCTGTGCCCCGATGTGGGTCATCACGTCCTGGCGCCAGGCCTGCCCCCTCCTCTTGCCCAGGGACCCATCCTGACCCAGAGCTGAGGGTCACAGACCAGGTCTCGGCTCCGAAATGCTCCTCCCTGGCTCTTCATCCTGGCCCAGGCGTGGAGATTTGTGCCTGGAACACACACCTGGGAAGGATGCTTTGTGGGGGGGACCAGCCCTTTCCTGGTCCCTGCTGTGGGAGGGGCCCTGGCCTCAGTGCCTTCATCTGTGAAGTGGGGTCACTGAACCCACTGAGCAGGGCTGAGTGGCGATTGCAGGAGGAAATGTCCACGAAGGCTTAGCCCAGTGCCCAGCATGGGGCTGTTGTCAAAGGTAATGAGACAGGGCAACTGAGCCTGGACCGTCTCCCTGGGCCTCTGGCCCCTCGAGGTGCCCCAGGGGGTGGGTGGGAGGGAACATGGAGGCCCAGCCTCCTTTATGACCCTTTGCTTGTGATGGGCACTGCCAATGATGAGAACTCACACCAGCTGGATTCCGAGCCCTGCTCCATCTCCTGGCTTCCTCCCGGCCTCTCCTTCACCCATGAAGGAACACTGACATGTTAGCAAGAGTCTTGCTTTCTTTCTGATGTCTGACCTCAATCACTTAGGTCCCAGGCTTCCCTGGTGGCTCAGATGGTAAGGAATCCGCCTGCAGTGCAGGAGACCCAGGTTCGGTCACTGGATGGGGAAGATCCCCTGAAGAAGGGAATGGCAACCCACTCCAGTACTCTTGCCTGGAGAACCCCATGGACAGAGGAGCCTGGCAGGCTACACTCCATGGGGTCGCAAAGAGTCAGACACACCTAAACGACTAACACTTTCACGATTGCCAAGGCCCCCCTCCTTCCTATGCCTTGCATGTCCCTTCCCCCAGTCCAAGCCCCTCAGATTGTTCTCCAAGGCTGGGGGCACTGTGGCTTCCCCACAGGCTCCTGGTTGGCCCCCAGTCACACGTCTCCAGTAACTTTCCCAGGGCCTGATCGGAGAGTGGCCCCAGAAGACTGGAGAAGGGTGGGGCAGCTGGGGACATCTTCAGGGCTGGTGTCTCTGAGCAGCTGACCCTCTCAGTGGATACTTCATACCCTGCCTCAGCTCCAGTCTAGGCTGCGTGCAAATCTCTCCATGATGGAGCCTCAGTTTCCTCATTTTTGAACTGGCCTTGCGAATTCCTTGGCAGTCCAGGGGTTAGGACTCTGCACTTTCACCGCCAAGGGCTGGGATTCAATCCCTGGTCGGGGAACTGAAATCCCACATGCCACACCATAAAAAAGAAATGGTGGGAGGGCCAAATTCATGACACCTTGCTCGTGGGCCTGTTTGGGTGTCCCAAGAGAATCAGGTTTGCAAAGCTCCCAGCAGACAGTGGCTGAGCGGAGGTAACAGCTGGTAGCCGATAAAAGCTGATCCGTCTCTCTACCCTCATTTCTGCTGGGAATCCTTCTCAGAGGAAGGTATGTCCTGGCTGGGGTTGCCAAGCTCCATGCAGGAGCCAGCTGGTGAACTGATTTAAAAGAGCACTGAGGTCATGATACTAAAGATCCTGCCATCGATTATTTTTTGTGTCCACCCCTGTGCCAAGGATGCTATGTCAGCATCTCGCACAGTCCCTGCATGGCGGATGTGACACCTGTGCCTGTTCGTAGAGGAGCAAGTTAGGCTCAGAGAAGTGAAGCCGCTTGCCCGAGGATGCACAGCCCGCAAATGGCAGAGCCAGGATGCGGGCTGCGAAGCCACGTTGCCATCAGCTGGCCGGCTGTCTGGAGGGTCCCGTGCTGGGCCCTGGGAATGCAGGGGGACAGATCCAGTTGGAACCCCCCGAGGTGCCCTGGGAGATTGCTGGGCTCCTCCTGCGTTGTTTACCCAGTTTCCTGGGAACAGAGGCAGGGGAGCGGGTGTGTGCACACCGGAGGGGGTGCAGGCATGTGGGAGGAGCCAGCTGCTAGGCCCCAGATGGTGGCTCTGCCCACCAGCGCTGCCAGCCTTCCCGGCTCTAGGAGGGGCTCAGTGGAGAAAGTGGGGGAGGCGGGAGTGCCTTGCGCAAGAGTGAGGCTTCGAGGAGGTTGTTTGTGTGAGTTTGGTGTTAGGTGGCCACGTGACTCTCACCCACTGGGAGAGATGAGGCTCAGAGAGATGTGGCCACCTTTTGCCAGTCACACAGCTAACGAGAGGCAGGGGTGGGATGAGCCCAGGCCTGTGATGCCCAGGTCTGTGCTCATGACCCCATGTGACAGTTTCCCAGGACAGGGCCTCCGGCTTCCAGGGCGTTGGGCAGGAGCTCCCAGCAGGTGGTGGTGCTGGAGTCTCCTTCACCGTCTCTTGCCTGGTCTCTACCTCCAGGTACAAGGGCTTCATCAAGGACTGCCCCAGCGGGCAGCTGGATGCGGCAGGCTTCCAGAAGATCTACAAGCAGTTCTTCCCATTTGGGGACCCCACCAAGTTCGCCACATTTGTTTTCAATGTCTTTGATGAGAACAAGGTGAGCTGGTGATTGACGGGTCCTGCACCAGCCCGGAGTCCCCTCCCACCCCCTCAAAACCAGCCTGGAGTCCCCTCCACCCTCCACAACCAGCCCAGAGTCCCCTCCTTCCTGAGGCGTCTCCACATCCATGCTTACCCGCTGATGTTCCCTTTGGAGAAGAAACACATACACATACACACAAATGCACTCGCCTGCATGCAGCCCACACATGCCTATACACAAACGCGCACACACGCACGCATATACACACTAACACGTGCACTCGTATTGCACACAGATGATGCACATGCATACGTTGCATGAGCTCCAGTGTGCACAAGGCACCCGCAGAGATCCACGTAGGCACGCACATACCGTCCGCACAGACGTGTGTATACACACATGCTTGCATATACATCTGCTGTGACCCTTTTCTTACAAGGACGAAAGGCAAATGCCTCCAGGGATGATAATAGGAGTTGTAATCATAACAGGCATTTACTGAACCTTTACTATGTACTAAGCCCTTTACGTGCATTGTTTTTACTGAGACCTTACAATCGACTACCAGTAAAGGATGCCTTTTAATTACCCCCATTTAGCAGATGAGGAAACTGACAATCATATACCATGAGATCCTTTGTGCCTGGCTTCTTTCACTGAGCGTGACGTTTTCAAGGCTTATCCGTGTTGTAGGTGTCCACCCCTGCGCCCCAGGCGATGGCCGCCCGGCAGTCGGCATGTACCCACCGCCGGGGCGTCTGCAGCCCTCTGGACTCCATCCCACGCCGGCATGTGTCCTGGCTTCCCCCGTGTTCGCGGTGGATGTCCCATCACTTATTACCACGCTCCACGCTGTCGGGCACTCAGGCTTGTTTCTGCTCTTTCCTGCCCTGGCTTTCTCCGCAGGCTGCCTGGCCCTGGGAAGAGCTCCGGTGGCCTCTCCGGGGTCTCAGTGTCCTCAGCTGCAAACCAAATAGGATCGGACAGTCCGGAGCCCCGCCTTCTTCTCAAGCCTCTGAGCCTGTGGTTCTAGGCTGAGGAGAAGGGGGTCCTGGCGGTCCGTGTGCTGTGCTGATGGAGCCACTGGCTGTTCCTTCCACCAGCTGTGGAGTCAGGCTCTCCCCCTGGCTTGCCCTGGCACTGTCCCTCCTACTGGCCTGTCCCATTTCTAGTCCTCCCCTCCCCCTCCCCATCTTCTCCGAACCTCATCCCTTCCCTCCCATGCTCTGCACTTGGGCATCTGGTACCTGCTGCCCTCCGTCCATCACCACCCGTCGGAGGAGGGGCCTGACCACCACTAACTGAGGCCACGCCCACCCCTCTCTCTCCTGCAGGACGGGCGGATCGAGTTCTCTGAGTTCATCCAGGCGCTGTCGGTGACCTCGAGGGGAACCCTGGATGAGAAGCTGCGGTGTAAGTCCCGCTCCCTGGCGGTCCCAGGCTGGAGGGAGGCCAAACACCCGGGCCCAGGCCATCTGCCCGGGGCTGACAGTGGCACAGATGTCCTGTCCTTCCAGGTCAGAGGCGGTTTCCCAGGGGTGCCCAGGCAGGAGGAACGTGGCTTCTTTAGGCGGGTGGACAGATGGGGCAGGAGCAGAGGGACATTTGAGCAGGTGCAGACATGCAAGGTTCAGTGGTAAAGGAATCTGCCTGCAATCTGACCTGGGTTTGATCCCTGGGTTGGGAAGGCCCCCTGGAGGACGAAATGGCAACCCACTCCAGTGTTCTTGCCTGGAGAATTCCATGGACAGAGGAGCCTGGCAGGCTATAGTCCATGGGGTCACAAAGAGACGGACATGACTGAGCGGCTAACACACACAGACATGGGACCTTAGGCAAGACAGCAAGGAGCTAAGAGCTCTACTTCCAGGGCTGGACCCACTGCTTTGGAGGCTGTTTTGATGACAGATCTAATTCATTCACTTATGTACTGGTTCAGCCAACAGATACTGACCAAACATGGCCATGTATCAGTACTGGACAGAGACCGGGACCCACTGGAGCATCAGATAGACATGCAGGTGCCTGACAGCCTTAGTGGCTGTCAGTCTAGCATGGGGGCGTTATCCATAAGGTCCCAGAAAACTGCAGCCGAGACAGGAAGCGCGAGATGTGAGCTGACTGGATAGGAACTGACCCTGCTGTGTGCTGGGAGCTGAGCTGGGAGAGATTGGAGGGAAGAGCGCTCGTGGCAGGGCAACAGCATGTGCGAGGCCCTGAAGAGGGTCAAGAGAAGGATTCAGAGCAGAGAGTGAGGGACTCTGGAGAGAAGATAAAGGCCATGGGCTAGAACTCACTCCTCCCTGAATGCAGAGTTCCCAAGAATAGCAAGGAGAGATAAGAAAGCCTTCCTCAGTGATCGATGCAAAGAAAGAGGAAAACAATAGAACAGAAAAGACGAGAGAGAAGATGAGAGAGATTTTCAAGAAAATTAGAGATACCAAGGGAACATTTCATGCGAAGATGGGCACAATAAAGGACAGAAATGGTTTGGACCTAACAGAAGCAGAAGATATTAAGAAGAAGTGGCAAGAATACACAGAAGAACTGTACAAAAAAGGTCTTCTTGACCCAGATAACCACGATGGTGTGATCACTTACCTAGAACCAGACATCCTGGAATGTGAAGTCAAGTGGGCCTTAGGAAGCATCACTATGAACAAAGCTAGTGGAGGTGATGGAATTCCAGCTGAGTTATTTCAAATCCTGAAAGATGATGTTGTGAAAGTGCTGGACTCAATATGCCAGCACATTTGGAAAACTCAGCAGTGGCCACAGGACTGGAAAAGGTCAGTGTTCATTCCAATCCCAAAGAAAGGCAATGCCAAAGAATGCTCAAACTACCGCACAATTGCAGTCATCTCACACGCTTTCTCCAAGCTAGGCTTCAACAGTATGTGAACCAAGAACTTCCAGATGTTCAAGCAGGATTTAGAAAAGGCAGAAGAACCAGAGATCAAATTGCCAATATCTGTTGGATCATAGAAAAAAGCAAGAGAATTCCAGGAAAACATCCACTTCTGCTTCATTGACTACACAAAAGCCTTTGACTCTGTGGATCACAACAAACTGTGAGAAATTCTTAAAGAGATGGAAATGCCAGACCAACTTGCCTGCCTCCTGAGAAACCTGTATGCAGGTCAAGAAGCAACAGTTAGAACTGGACATGGGACAACAGACTGGTTCCAAATTGGGAAAGGAGTGTGTTAAGGCTGTCTATTGTCACCCTGCTTATTTAACTTTTATGCAGAGTACATCATGTGAAATGCTGGGCTGGATGAAGCACATGCTGGAATCAAGATTGCTGGGAGAAATATCAATAACCTCAGATATGCAGATGACACCACCCTTATGGTACCACCCTTATGAAGAGGAACTAAAGAATCTCTTGATGAAAGTGAAAGAGGAAAATGAAAAAGCTGGCTTAAAACTCAACATTCAGAAAACTAAGATCATGGCATCGGCTCCCATCACTTCATGGCAAATAGATGGGGAAACAATGAAACAGTGACAGGCTTTATTTTCTCGGGCTCCAGAATCACCGCAGATGGTGACTGCAGCCATGAAACTAAAAGACGCTTGCTCTTTGGAAGAAAAACTATAATAAACTTAGACAGCGTATTTAAAAAGTAGAGGCATTACTTTACCAACAAAGGTCTGTCTAGTCAAAGCTATGGTTTTTCCAGTGGTCATGTATGGATGTGAGAGTTAGATCATAAAGAAGGCTGAGCGCTGAAGAATTGATGCTTTTGAACTGTAAAGTGTTGGAGAAGACTCTTGAGAGTCCCTGGGACTGCAAGGAGATCCACCTGGTCCATCCTAAAGGAAATCAGTCCTGAATATTCTTTGGAAAGACTGATGCTGAACCTGAAGCTCCAATACTTTAGCCACCTAATGCGAGGAGTCGACTCATTAGAAAAGACCCTGATGCTGGGAAAGATTGAGAGCAGGAGGGGAAGCGGATGACAGAAGATGAGATGGTTGGATGGCATCACCGACTCAATGGACATTAGTTTGAGCAAGCTCTGGGAGATGGTGAAGGACAGAGAAGCCTGGCATGCTGCAGTCCATGAGGTCACAAAGAATCGGACACAACTGAGCGACTGAACACTACTTCTCACTGAGACATCTTCACCGCTTTGCATCGGCACCAAGAAAATGCAGCGGTTTCTTTTAGGAATAAAAGAGGATTTTATTTATGCAGAAGCTCCTCCCCGTCTCCCAGGCATATGATTTTATTTTCTAAGGTGACCCTAGCAGGATACAGCATCAGTGTGGAGAGGGAGTGACTGAGAGCAGGCAGAGGCTGGTGGGTGGGGAGGGAGAGCAGTGGTTTGGGAGATCCTCCTGGGGCCTCGGCTCTTGCAGACCTGGTATCTCCTTTGCATATATATATCTTCAATAACTCTGGTTGAAATGGTGCCTGTGTCCCTTTTGTGTGTGTGTCTCTCTGTCTCCTCCCATCTGTGTTGATGTAAATATTCAATGGGCTTCCCAGGTGGCTTAGCAGTAAAGCATCTGCCTGCTAATGCAGGAGATGTGAGATTGATCCCTGGGTGGGGAAGAGCCCCTGGGGTAGGAAATGGCAACCCACTCCAGTATTTTTGTCTGGGGAATTGCGTGGACGGAGGAGCCTGGTGGGCTACAGTCCGTGGGGTCGCACAGAGTCAGAGACGTCTGAGCGAATAGACAACAGATATTCATTGACTGGATGAGTGATGGGGCTCTTGGCTGGACTGCATGCTGAGATGCAGGGTGGGACGGCTCCCCTGCCCTGGGCCAGGGGTGATTCCGTCCTGGCTGGCTGATTGCAGGGGCCTTCAAACTCTACGACTTGGACAACGACGGCTACATCACCAGGAATGAGATGCTGGACATTGTGGACGCCATTTACCAGATGGTGGTGAGAAGCTTGGGTCGTATGGGGTTGGGGGAGGCCGTAGGGACATGACATTTAGTGACTGGCCCTGACCCAGAGGAAGCACCCCCTGGGGCAGCTCTCCTGCCAGGGGTAAGAGATGGCCGATGAGGGTCACTGCCCGGGGTTGCTCTGTGCAGATGGGGGCTGGGGTGGAGGGGATGTTCTGGAGCAGAATTACAGATGGTGGGGGCATTGTAGGGAATCGGAGGGAGGGAGAGGCAGGCCTCATCTGGAACTGCCCTGGTCTGGGGGGCATATTTTTTTTTTTGGCTGTTCCCCAGGTCATGTGGGATCTTAGTTCCCTGAGTAGGGATCGAACCCTCACCCTCTGCACTGGAAGCGTGAAGTCTTAACCACTGGACCATGTGGGAAGTCCTGGGGTGGGGGAGAGGGCGTATTTTTGAACAAGGGGCCCCAGGTCAGGTGTGGCAGGGGCCAGTCCCTACCTCATCTGTCCCTGGCAGGGGAACACTGTGGAGCTCCCTGAGGAGGAGAACACCCCGGAGAAGAGGGTGGACCGGATCTTTGCCATGATGGACAAGGTGAGACCCCTCGCATAGGCTCCACTGACCACTTAGGGGTCCAGCTCCAGGCAGGCGTCATGACTGGTGTGATGTCCACTGGTCTGGCTGGCAGCCATCCCCTTTGAACATCAAGCGTTTTAAATAAATTTGTCCAGCTCTTTCTCTTTGATCCACTAAGATTCTCAACCTTGTAAATTTTTTGCCATGGACCAGAGATGTTGGCATTCTGGACAAGTTGGCTGTGGACTCCTCAGAATAATGATTTTTAAGTGCATTAGATAAAACCCACAGGGTTATGAAGGGAGCTATTTGGAATACAGCTGGCAAGACCTTTTTTGAAAAAGAATTTGTGATGTGAGCTTCTTTATGAATACGTTGGATAATAAGATATAGAGGTGGGTTTAAGCATCCGGTAATACCGAAGCGGGGCGATATGTACGGGTGGTCCTGCAGCAGCTGTGATGTGTCATGAAAATGCCGAGATCCCCACGGTTGACAAAGTCACAGGTACTTCCGGTCCCGTGGGGGATCGTCACCTAGATTCATTATGGAAGGAAGGGCTCAATTTCAGTTAGAAGTTAGCAAAAAGGACGGCCTCATTTTTTCCCATTTTAGTTCACAGACCTGCTGATTTCTGTCCACAGACCCCAGTTTAAGAAACCCTTCTTTTTAAAATGAGTTTGTTATTTTTATTATTATTTTTTACAGTAGGCCCTTGTTGGTTATCTATTTTAAATATTAGCAGTGTGTCCTTGGCAATCCCAAACTCCCAGTCTAGCCCTCACTCTACCCCCCAGCTGGTCACTGGGGGAATAAATTCATTTCTCAGTCTGTGAGTCTGTTTTGTAAATAAGTTCATTCTTATCCTTTTTTTTAACTTTTTATTTTGTATTGGGGTATAGCCGATTGACAATGTTGTGATGGTTTCAGGTGGACAACAAAGAGACTCAGCACGTAACCATTCTCCCCCAAACTCCCCTCCCATCCAGGCTGCCACATGACACTGAGCAGACTCCCCTGAGCTATACAGCAGGTCCTCGTTGGTTATCCATTTTAAGTGTAGCAGTGCATATGTGTCAGTTGCAAACTCCCAGTCTATTGCTCCCCGACCCTTCCCCTGCTGGTAACCATAAATTCGTTCTCTAAGTCTGTGAGTCTGTTTCTATTTTGTAAATAAGTTCATCTGTATCAGTTTTTTAAGCTTCTGCATATAAGCAATATCATATAAGAAACCCTTCTTTATACCAAAGTTTTAAAAGCGGAAATAGCATTGTTTTTAAATAGTAACTGGATAGCAGGATGGTACGGAAACCCAGGACTGCTTGCCTTCAAAAAAGAATACGAATGAGAGTGACCTTGGGCTTGTGATTACATCCTGGTTGGGTGCAGGTGCTTGTCCTGAAAGCTTTGAGCCTGAGGCCTGACTTCCTTAATTAAAAAAGTGAGATCAGCTCATGTCAGAGAGGCTCGGACACGGAGGCTCAGCCGGCGCTGGGCTCCTGGTGACAATCAAAAGACGCGTCCACAGAGCGTGGGCTGAGAATCCTAGTTTCTTGCGGAGAGGTTCAGCGCTATTCAACGGCAAGGTGTTAAATCCCCGTCCGTCACCCCCAGTCAGGCCTCCCTTATTTTGGGAAGCAAAGCACACGCTGGGGTCAGATTGGGTGCAAACCCGGCTTCCCCAGTTAGCAGCCAGGGGGCCCTGGGCAGTGACGAACTTTAGCATCCTCACCGGTAAGATGGTGATAAGACCAGCCCCTCTTCTTAGATCAAGCACCCATGTAGCATGAGTGGGACCCACAGTGGGCACCCCTCGAGCTCTGCCTGCTGAGTCTGTGGAACCCTCATCACGCCTCCCCTCTCTGGGTGTGGGACGTGGCAGGGTCGGGGGTGCCTCCAAGGCCTTTCTCCTTTGCCCTCACGTGTTTCCCTGAAAGATGCTTCAGGGGAAGGAGTTCTGGCCCCAGTCATTTCCTCCCACAAGAGATCCACCAAAGCCCTCTTACGTGGGTCCCACCCAGCCTCCTCGCCGATCTCTGGGTCCCAGGGAACGGCTTAAACACCCTTCCAAGGGTGACCCCAGAGACACGCATCAGGCCCTCAGCCTTGTGGGATTTACACCCTTTGTGGGGACAAACAGCAGCAAGGATGATAACCATGGCCCTAAGGGGCGCTGCCAGTCAGCCAAGCCCTTTACAACAGCTTGAGCCCAAGGATGGCTCACCCAGTGCCCTGAAGAAGCAGGGCAGTTCTCTGCACTCCCCAGATGCGAAAACAGGAACCCCGAGAGGTGGGTCGCCCACCCAAGGTGAGGCAGCCAGGAAGTGCCCGGGTCTGTCTGTGCCCAGCTCCTCCCACCTAATGAGCGACGTTGCCTCCCTCCTGACCTAACTTGGGAAGCACTCTGGGGACCAGCCCTGGGCTGGGCTTGGGGAGGGCGTGTTTAGGGTCCGGGCCAGAGGCCCCTGTCCTAGGAGGCTGGCCACCCTCTCCCCTCTACCCACCTCTCTGCTTGCAGAACGCCGATGGGAAGCTGACGCTGCAGGAGTTCCAGGAAGGATCCAAGGCGGACCCGTCCATCGTGCAGGCACTGTCCCTCTATGATGGGCTGGTATAGTCCAAGGCCCAGAGCTGGGGTGAGTGGAGGGGGCCTGGGGGTGGGGTGGGGGCAAGGGGGCACACCCAGCCGGAGGACACCTGGGTTTGGCAGATAAGTGCCTGGGTTTCTCAGGGGCCCTTGGGGTCTGCCCAGGTGAAATACAGCTAGTAGGGGGAGGCCCAGGAGGCAGGGCCTTCAGATCAGCCAGGGCTCCCCTGTTTTTGTCGTTTTTATATACCTAGATTCAGCCAGAGACTTGACTTGAATAGAAATTTCCCTGGGTTGAAAACACTTTGAAATAGCATCCCAGTTCCCAGTCAAGGCCAGGGGCCTAGGAGAATAGAAGTTTCTCCTCCCTTTTCGGTCAGGGTGGCTGAAGACCTCAGCTTCTGACTCTCTTGATCAGTAGCTCAGACATGGTTTCTTATTATTTTTAACCCATAAGCTTTTGGTTTGTTTCTCGTAGTGCTGGATGATAGCCTGCAGAGGCTTCTGTTGCTGGCAGAGAACTGACCCCCACGTCTTGTCCAGCTGTTAGCACTCTTGTACATGTCTCCTGGATGATGCGTTCTGTCGGTACAGACCTAAGAGTAGAATTGCTGGAACATAGAATGTGTGTATATATTTAGCTTTAGTTGGTACTACCAGACAGTTTTCCAACGTGGTTGTACCGTCCCCTACTCCCACTGGTGCTGTATGGGTGCTCCCGGTGCTCCATTTCCTGGCCAGCCTTGGATCTTCTCTGTCTTCTTAAATTTCAGCCGTTTTGGTGAGCCTGTAGTGATAGCTTGTTGTAATCTTTCTCTGCATGTCTCTGATGAGTGCTTAAGTTGGGCACATTGGCATATGTGAAAGTGAAAGTGAAAATCGCTCAGTCGTGTCAGACTCCTTGTGATCCCATGGACTGGGCCTGCCAGGCTCCCCTGTCCATGGAATTCTCCAGGCAAGAGTACTGGAATGGGTTGCCGTTCCCTTCTCCAGGGGATCTTCCCAACCCAGGGATCGAACCCAGGTCTCCCGCATCGCAGGCGGCTTCTTTACCATCTGAGCAGGGAAGCCCAAGAATACTGGAGTGGGTAGCTTATCCCTTCTCCAGGGGATCTTCCCGACCCAGAAATCGAACCAGTGTCTCTTGCATTGCAAGCAGATTCTTTACCAGCTGAGCTACCTGGGAAGCTTATGCGTGCATCCTCCATTTTTCCATCACCTTATTTGCAGTGCTGTCTTAGTCGTCTGTTGCTGCATACTGAGGTCTTGCAAAACAGCAGCCGGAAAGAATAAATGTCAGGAATTTGGATACAGCTTTTTTTGGTGCCTTCAGATCAAAGTGTGTCATGAGGATACAGCCGAGCTGTCAGGAGGGTGATAACCCATCGCAGTTGGCCCAAGAGAATCCTGAATTTAGCACTGAAAGCCCTATGTCCTGGGAAACCCCTCTGTGTTAGGTAAACCAGAGTGATCACTCCCTGTTGGCCAGGGCTGTGGTCTCATCTGAAGGTGTGGCTGGGGCTGACCCACTTCTAAGCTCACTCACTTGGCTTGGCAGCCTCACCACGTGCCCCTCTGCACAAGGCTGCCTAACAGCATGGTGACTGGCTTCCCTAAGGGTGAGATTTCTGGGAGGGAGAGAACCCAAGGTGAAAGCACAGTCTTTTTATAACCCGATCTTGAGAAGCAAGATCCCATTGCTTCTTCCTCAAGAATGCCTTCACTACTTTAAGCTATTTGTATTTCTATATACATTTTAGAATCAACTTATAAATGCCTATGTGCACACACACACACATGTACTTGGATTTTGATTGGGACTGAGTTGAATCTCGGCTTCCCAGGTGTTGCTAGTGGTAAAGAACCTGCCTGCCAATGCAGGGGATGTAAGAGACTTGGGTTCAATCCCTGGGTCGGGAAGATCCTCTGGAGGAGGCCATGGCAACCCACTCCAATATTCTTGCCTGGAGAATCCCATGTACAGAGCAGCCTGGCAGGCTACATCCATAAGCTTGCAAAGAGTTGGACATGACTGAAGTGACTTAGCATGCATACAAGAGTTGAATCTACTGTTTAACTTGGGGGAAAATTGGCAGCTTTATAATGATGGGTGTTCCAATCCATGAAGATGGTATATCTGTCTGTTTCTGTGCAGTTCAGTTCAGTCGCTCAGTCGTGTCCGACTCGCGGCCCCATGGACTGCAGCACGCTAGGCCTCCCTGTCCATCACCAACTTCCAGAGTTTATTCAAACTCACATCCATTGAGTTGGTGATGCCATCCTTTGAATTTTTGTCTTGGTAGCATTTTGCTCTTTTTAGCTAAAAGGTCTTTCACATCTCTAATAGATTTATCCCTAGGTATTTGATGTTTTTGACGGTGTTTTAAGTAGTAATTTTAATTGTATTTTCCATTTGTTTCTGGTTTATAGAAATTCAGGTGATTTTTTTTTTTAACTGATCCTATAACCATGGTCCTGCTAACTTCATTTATTAAATCTTAGGTTCTGCCTTAGATTCTTCTGGATTGTTTCCATTCTCTTTCTTCCTTTCCCATCTCTCTGCCTTTGTTCCTTTCTCCTGCTTCCTTGCTGGTTGGGCCCTCCCATCACACAGGAGTGATGAAGGTCTAACTCTCGGGGGAAAGCTTTCAGTGGTTTCCCATTAGTTAGGTTATTTGTTATTAGTTAGGTTGTTAGATAGATTTGATCAGATTTAGGAAGTTTTCTTCTTCTAGGAGTTGTTTTTTTTTTTTTAATCATTAGTGGAGTTGAATTTTATCAAAATTTTCTGCATTTATCAATATTCGTATATGACTTTTCTGTCTTTCTTTGTTGTTAAGATGATGAATTGCACCAGGTGATGGGTGTGTGTGTGTGTGTGTGTGAATATATTGTGTGGCTCATCCATGGAGTCCTGCCTATTTAAATATTCTATGTTTTTTAGATAGTCTATGTTTTTTTTTTTTTCTGTTCTTTTTCAAATTCTTTTCCCATTTAGGTTGCTATATAATATTGAGCAGAGTTCCCTGTGCTATACAGTAGGTCTTTTTGGTTACCTGTTTTAAATATAGAAACGTGTGCATGTCAACCCCAAACTCCCTAACTGTCTCTCCCTTCCAGCCTTACCCCCGGGTAACCAAAAGTTCATTCTCTAAGTCTCTGAGTCTGTTTCTATTTTGTAAATAAATTCAGTTGTATAATTTTTTTTTCAGTTTTACATATAAGTGATGCCACATGATATTTGTCTTTCTCTGTCTGACTTTCTTCACTTAGTCAGTCTCTGGGTTCATCCATGTTGCGGCAAATGGCGTTATTTCGGTCTTTTTAACGGCTGAGTAATGTTCCATTGTGTGTATGCACCACATCTTCTTTATCCATTCATTTGTCAATGGATGTTTTAAACAGTGCTGCAGTGAACACTGGGGTGCATGTACCCCTTGGAATCATGTTTTTCTCTGGATATATGCCCAGGAGTGGGATTGTAGGATCATATGGTAGCTCTATTTTTAGTTTTTTAAGGAACCTCCATACTGTCCTCCAGAGCAGCTGTACCAATTTACTTTCCCACCAACAGTGTAGGAGGGTTCCCTTCTCTCCATGCCCTCTCCATCCTTTATTGCTTGTGGATTTTGTGACGATGGCCCTTCTAACTTAACACCAATCGATTTTTGCATGCTAAGCCACTCATGATAAGCTTTTATGTATCATCAGATTTGATTTGCTGATATTTTGTTTAGGAGGCCTGTTTTGAAACTTCTAATGTTATTTTGCATACTAAATCCTTTTTCATTGAAGGGACATTAGAAAATATGTTTAAAAAGAAAACCTCCATTAAAAATTATTATTAAAAAAAAACCCTTCATATATAACCCCGATGGCTCAGTGAGTGGGGGCTCCACCTGCAATGCAGAAGACATAGGCCATGCAGGTTTGATCCCTGGGTTGGGAAGATTCCCCTGGAGGAGGAAATGGAAGCCCACTCCAGTATTCTTGCCTGAAAAATCCCATGGACAATGGAGCCTGGCGGGCTACAGTCCAAAGGGTCGCAAAGAGTTGGACACGACTGAGTGACTGAACATACACACATATAGCCCAGAAATAACCACTGTGAACATTTTGTGTCTAGAATGATTCAGAAAGAATTGAACACTTACAGAAACTTAATGCTCAGTAACTAGGTCACATAGGAACATAATAATCAAACCAATTTGTAAAGGAACTGTGACAGATATTTCTGTAATCTTAGAGACGCTCAGTATGCAGCTCTGGGTCCTGGAGCACATCCTGATCTGTTGTCTAATTTCCACGGTCCCTTTTTGTGAATTACCACCAGAGGCCTTCTTAGCAACTGCCACCTAACAACTGCTTCACTTCCTCCAGGCCATGGAAAAGCGGTGCAAACATGGGTTTTGATGTATTCCCCTCCGAGGACAAGTTGTACAGTGTAATTCATTTCTTTAAAGCGTGTGATTATTTTTGAATTACCTTATTTGTTTTTGCCTCACAGTTTTCTATGAATATATATATATATATACATATTTCCTCAACAACAATGAGTTCATAGCCATATGCTGTTGGCTGTTTTTCTCTTTTTTTTTGTTTTGTGTTTTCAAAGAACAACTTGTAGGAAACACTTATTTTTTCTTTTAGAGACTCAACACCAAGAGGTTTGTAACGTGTTTTATCCAGCTTGTCTGCACTGGCTTTCCTTAACACAATTTACGTAGCCATATATCTTACCCTCACCCTCCCGCGTTGGCCAAGACGGTGTAACTTTATTTCCGTGACAAGCTTTTCAGGGTGACAAGTTTCACTTTTCTAAAGCTCTTCCCGAAAATTGCCCTTCCTATTTCTTCTCAGGCTTTCCCAGATCCTGTCTGATTGTAATTAATCCAACTTGCGTTCCGTCGTTTTTGTGATTTATTTGCCTTCTGAGATTCCTGATGTATCATAATTCTTAGATAAATTACTGTTATATAATTCATTGAATTATTCAGGAACTGAGATCATGCATATTTTCTGCATCACTAAATCTTGCTCGAGATCATCCTTTTTAATAGCTGCATAGTATTCCATTTATGGCTGGACCATACTTTAACCAGTGTTGTGGTATGGGAGACTTAGGTTGTTGGAAATTTGAGGATGAATTAAAACCATTTTAACTATGGAAACATTCTCAGGCAACAGTGGAGAATATGTAACTCCATGTACCTATCAGTCAGTTCAGTTGCTCAGTCGTGTCTGACTCTTTGTGACCCCATGAACCACAGCATGCCAGGCCCCCCTGTCCGTCACCAACTCCCGGAGTCCACCCAAAAGCATGTCCATTGAGTCAGTGATGCCATCCAACCGTCTCATCCTCTGTTGTCCCCTTCTCCTCTTTCCCAGCATCAGGGTCTTTTCAAATGAGTCAGCTCTTCTCATCAGGTGGCCAAAGTATTGGCGTTTCAGCTTCAGCATCAGTCCCTCCAATGAATACCCAGGGCTGACCCAGCTTCAGAATCACCAATTCATAGCAATCTTGACCATCTATTCCCTCCCCACACACCACTCAAGCTGGGTTGTTTTGAAGAAAATTCAAGACATCATATCATTTAATACATAAATATTTCAAAATGTATTTCTAAAACATAATTATTCTTTAAAAAAATCCATAATACCAAGAAAAAAGTAATTCCTTAATATGCTCCCATCAGCATTTAAATTCCAGTTTCCCATTATTTCACAGTTTTTTTCTTACTTTGATTATTGGAGTCAGAATTGGAATAAAAGCCACAGGTGGCAATTGGTTGGTAGGTCTCTTTTATTTATCTTTTTTATTAAAGATTTTTTTATGTGGAACATTTTAAAATTCTTTACTGAATTTGTTACAATATTGCTTCTGTTTCATGGGTTTTGTTTTTGTTTTCGCTGAGAGGCATGTGGGATCTTAGCTTCCTGACCAGGGATGGAACCTGCAGCCCCTGCACTGGAAGGCAAAGTCTTAACCACTGGACCACCAGGGAAGCCCCCTCTTAAGTTTATTTTCATCTCTAAGTTTTCCCCCATCCCTTTCCGTCTCACTGTTTGTTGAGAAGCGCGTTCTGTAGGGTCCCCACAGTCTGGGGTTTGCTAACGGTGCCCCGGCGTGCTGCTTACAGACTCCTGTTTCCTGTTCTTCCTGGAAACGGCAGTTGATCTTCCCACTGGATTTGGTCCACTTTTGGTGAGACCGTCTCGTGTCTGGGGTTGTGTGTGTCCAGCAGGCACCCGTGATGTCGGTGACATCAGCAGCTCTTGCTGACTGCCACCCGCATCCATTCATCAGGTCGTGCAAAAGGGTGATGTCCTACAGGTGTCTTTCCTTCATGGCTGGCTGCGTCACTTCTATAAAGGGAGATGTCCCCTCATCCACTCGTGGGTTATCCCCAGGGTATAGTGTTCACAGGGAGGGCAGGATGGATCCTCGATTCTTTATCAGTTTTCAAAACAAGTTGGATTTCCCACATCCTTTAGAAGTGACCAGTGATGTTTTATAAAAACAATATGTGTAATTATGAGTTTAGGGATTTAAATGCATTTGATGAGTTTATTTTGGGGTGGGGGGGGAACTGCCAAACTTTTCCACAGTATCTGCATCATTTTATGTTCCTGCCAGCGATGATCAAGGGTTCCAATTTTTCCACACCCTCACCAACGCTTGTTAGTTTTAGGTTTTATCCTAGTATTTGTGAAGTGGTTTCTTTCTCTCTCTCTCTCTTTTTTTTTCCCTCTCCTCAAGGCGTGGGGATCTTTGTTCCCTGATCAGGGATCAAACCTGTGGCCCCTTGCACTGGAAATACAAAGTCTTAACCACTGGACCACCAGGGCAGTTCCTCCCTGTGGTTCTGGTTTGCTTTTCCCTGATGGCTGATTCTGTCGAGCATCTTTTCCTGTGCTTATTGGCCCCTGCTCACTTTGTTCTTAACGGTTGCGCATTCTTTTATCGCATGGTTCTGTCTTTATTGATCCAACCCGTCCCTCCCTCATGGACACTGTTTGTTCTCTCCTGTTTAATTTTGTTGTTACAGGTGATACTGTCATAAGCATCGCGTTTATTTCTTAAGCACACATACTTAAGCACCAAATGTGGGGATCGGAGGGCGTGCACGTTTTTAGGACTCGTCACCTCATTTTCTAGTTCCAGGGTCCCCAGTCCCTGGGCCATGGACTGGTACTGGTCGGTGGCCTGTTAGGAACCGGGCTGCACAGCATGTAGTGAGCAGCTGTTTTCCATGAAACCGGTTCCTGGTGCCAACAGGGTTGGGGACGGCCCCTCCAGTTGACTCTCGCCCGCTCTGTGCCCCTGGCAGCCAGCACTGAGCCCGCCCCGCCTCCTGTGTCTTCCAGATGCCTGGGAACCACTCACCTCCTCCCGTGCCATGAGGCCACCTCCGCCCTGACTCCCCCGCCCCCGACTCCCGTGTCCACCGAGCCTTCCTCCACATCCACGCCCAGCCGAGCTGCCCTGGAATCGCGAGGCCGGCTCCCTCCCTCCCCGCACCCACCCGCCGCCTGAAGCCACCGGCTCCGATCACCAACAATCTCTGCTTGTCCGGAAATCGACCACACGGATGGGAAAGGCTCCGGCCCTCTGCAGAACCCAGGACTCGTCTGCTTCGCAGGAGGGGCCTCTCGGTCTCTCCTGCTCTCCTTGCGTGTGTGCTTTTGTTTTTTTTTTTTTTTTCAAACAGACATTGAAAAAGAAAACAACAAAACAAAACTACCTTCTGTTCTAGAAGATTCCGACTGACAGATGGGGAGAAGGCCTCGGAGAACCCTGCCTCCCACCTTGACCTTTGCAGCCAGAGAGGCCCCAGGAGTCCTGGCCTCGGCTGCGGGGCCTCAGGGCGTGGGGGGTAATGTGATGTTGCCGCCCCCCTTCCTCAGGCAGCAAGACCGCCTGCTTGGCTAGGATGGTTAATTACGATGATGCTGATTTTCTGTGATAACAGTATTGTGCTTTTGGTGGGGAAAGTGAGGTTTTTTTATATATATATATACATATATAATTGATATCTTTTATTTATTGGTTGTTAACTGTTGCTGCTGCTTCTGTGTGTCCAACGGTCCCAGGGATGCGGGGCCCACCGTTTACATGTGTGCACCCCTCGCCCACCTGCCCACACGCTTGGGAGGATGGTGGCCTGCAGCGGCCGAGAAGCCAAAAATCTTTTTTTTTTTTTTTTAATTTTAAAATTTAGATACTGTGCTTGCTTGATGTTTGGAGAGGGGAAAGGTGGGCTTCTTCAACGGCTAATGCACTGTTTCCTCTGCCCGAATGCCTCCTCTCTGGATCTCTATTCTCTGCTCCCAGTTCACACCTCTCTCTGTCCTGTATCCTCCTCGGGGTCCATCCCATCTTTTCTGAGGACAGACAGGGGACAGCTCTGAGCTTCTTGGTTCTCGCTCTGGTGTTTGCTGCTGCGAGGTTTGTGCTGAGACTGGGAGCCAGGAAGGTGGGCCGGTGGGGGAGGTGGGTAGACCGCAAAGCTAGGAGAGGTGATGAGGGAGTGAGCCAGCGTTTAAGGGCTGGTACTCTGTCTCTTCGGTGGGCTTTGAGAATCGCCGATCACTCTGCTTTCCTGCCTCCCTGTCTGCCTCGTCCAGAGGACCACGGTACCCTTCCCTCCTTTAGCTGAAAAGCCAGGAAGGGTGGAGGGGGCAGGGAGAGATGAGCTGCAGGCAATCCCATTCAGGTGGCATCTCCGGCTGTGACCTGCCTGTGCTCATGGAAGTTTCTAGCTCTGCCTGCCACTGAGACAGAGCAACCCCAGAGTCAGATGACCTTGGAGCAGAGGCTGGGAGCCCAAGGCTGGCCCTTGCTCTGTGATCGAGGGCACCCCCTTGCCCTCTCTGGGCCCCAGCTTCCACCATCGCTGCAGACCCAGGGGTGGGGCTGGGCTGGAGGATATGAAGGCTTTTCTCCATCCCTGCCGACACTGTCTAATTCTAAGCCCGGGTCTCCGGCTGTTGTGACTCTGTGGTCGCGGCTAAGTTTCCAGACCCCAGCAGACACGGGGACCGTCTGAGCCACCATCTCATCTCTTGGCACATTTCTTCAGGGACACGGCAGCCCCTGGTGGTGTTGCGTGGGGTCCGATGACACGCCTTGTCCCTCCCCGCAGAGTTTCCTGGTCCTCCTGGGCTCTTGAGCCAGCTTCCAGGCTCAGAATTTGTCCTCCCCCAGGGAAGGCTTCGGGAGCCAGAAGCAGCCTCCCAGCCTGTGGTAGGGCCAGGCTGGAGTCTAGAATCCCGGCTTCTTTTTTGCACAGTCAGCAGCTGACCCCTTCCTTGCTTATCCCGGCCGCAGGAGATGAGGAGCTGGCGCTCAGCCCCCACTGGGAATTGCCCTCACCCTCTACTTTTCACTTTCCCAGGAGGCCAGAGATTCCCTTGCTCCTTAGTCCTCAGCCACCAGACGCTCTGCCAGAGAGCAGCTCTGCCAGCGTGGGCCTTGCGCGTCCACTCCCTAGGCTGGACCACTCAGCCAGCTCCCACCTCTCCCTCCTGACGTTCGCGGACCCTCCGCCTCCCCTGCAAGCCCCCCAGACAGACCCTGCATGAGTGGGATCGGTAGTTCCGTTTTCAAGGGGAACTTTGAAACCTGGGCTCTTTGGGGATCCTGCAGTCCCCTTCCTGCTCAGGCCACTGACTCAGGAGGCCCTGGGATTCATCACCAAGTCCTGCAGTTCTTCGTCCTGGCTCTGACCTGGGGGCCTAGGGTGGGAGGTGAGCTTGGTGACTTGGGACTGGAGGTCAGATGACTTCTGAGACTCGATCTGTGTCTCTCGTCCAGGGGTCAGGAGCGGTTGTGCAACTGTCCCGAGGGCATCACGGAAAGGGCTTGTGGCTGAGAATTCTCCAGGGTTCAGCATGTGGGTCCCACCAGCTGAGGCATTGATACCCAGGTGTCTGGGGAGATCTGAGTGCCAGACTTTCCTCCCACCTTCTCACCTTTGGCCTTTAGTGTGGAGCCACAGGTGTGGCTTAGCAGGAGGTATTGTGGACCCATGCCCCAAGGACACCTTGGGTCCTTGCCTGGAGACCGTTCAGAGAGTGCTGGACACTGGCCGTTTTTGCCCGAGGTTGTGGACAGCAACAAGCCTGTCGCCTCCTCTCACCAGGCCTCCAGCCTTGGCACCCTGGAACCCCGAGCAGTCCGTGGGCCTGTCTCCTTGCCACCGTTTCCCACCCGAGGCCCAACCCCATCAGCTGCTGCTCTCTGGAGCTTCCAGACCGGCTGGAAGCCAGGCTCTTCGCCTCCCCCCGCCCCCTCCCACCCCCTGCTCCCCGGCCCAGGAGCAGGAATCAGCCTCGGGCAGCGCGTCTGCAGCAGCCCTGGCTCCTTCCTCACAGTGTCCGCTCCCCGCTCCGCGTTGATGGTACTTAGAACGCCATGCATTTCCAGTATTCAACCAAGCAATGTTTAGAGTAAGGTCAAGGCAAACGTGTGTCCTCTCCATCCCCTGAAATGTTTTTTCATTTTGACAGACACTTCCTAGATGACGGATGCACCTGGGTTTTCGAGGACATTGTCTCTTCGCTCGGGGTTTGGGGGTGGTGGTGGGTGGGAGTCCTGGGTCTCCTGGGAAGTGGCAGCTTCACTGTTCAAGGTGACAGCTACAGGGTTCCCAGTGATTTCAGCGGCTAAGTATTGATTGAGGGGAATGCAGGGAGCGCCCCCTGGTGGTGATGAGCAGTAAAGACATTTGGGGGACTTGCTCAGCCAAAGGGATGGTTTGAGAAGGAGGCTGCAGATGGGGATTTGAGGAGGGGGGCCAAGATCTCACCCAGGCCTGGGCTTCCAGCCCCACCTCATTGGCAGCATGTGTCCCACACGCCCCTCTTCTAGGTCCACCCCAGGGGTAGCAAGTGAATTAGCATAAGGGCACTGTGATGGGAAGCCTTGCCCCCCACCCCCTTCTTTTTTAATATCTGCGGAATAAACCCAATGGTTGATTTTTGAATGAATAAAAAGGCTTTTGTTGAATAAACAGCTGGTCCCAGCTTCTGTCTTGGCATCTAGGCATCTCAGGCTTTGTCTGCTCCCCGGGATTGGGACGAACTCAGAATCCTTCCCACCCACCCACCCCTGACCCGCACCCTCCACCCAAGCTGTGCATCCTGTGCTCCCTGTGCCTTTGCCACAGCCGGCGGCCCCAGGGAGGGCCACAAGCTCCCAGTCTGACTCAGCGATCAGCTTTCTCCAGGACTCTGGGCAAGTCTCTGCTGCTCGCTGGGACTCAGTTTCTCCATCCGTCAGATGGGAGTGAGTCTCTGTTCAAGCCCTATCACAGGGCCGTTGTGGGGAGCAGCCATGAGTGGAACCATTAGAGCCTTTGGTCAAGGTGAAAGGCCAGTGGAGATGTGAATGGTCATGGTGCCCCCCACCCAGAGCCTGTGACTTTGGAAAGGCATTTGGACAACTCTTACCAAAAAAGAAAAAAAAAAAAGAAAAGGAATGTTTCCTGGGTGGTGATTTCCTTTGTTTGCCTCCCCAGTCCCTCTGGACTTCTTTTGGGGTGCTGTCCTGTCTGAATCTGCTGGTGGGTGTCTCTGGGGGGAGGGGCAGGCCCTTGCCCTGGTGGTGCGCCTGGGGGGTGGGGTGGGACCCGGGGGTGGACAGAAGCCACGTAGCATGCCCAGGCCTCCTCTCCTGCTCCCGTTGTATGTTGTCCGTGTCACGCCAATTAAACACGCTTCCTGACTTGTCTTTGCTTCCCTTGTGTGGACCTGTTGCTTTGTCTGTTTCTTTTTCGTTTCACTGTAGGTTTCTTCTTCCTCCTGTGACACCGTTTCTCTTGCTTTGGGTGCTGTCCACCCAGTTGCCCCGAGAGAAAGAATGTGCAGAGTGAGAACCTTGGGTATAGTGAGCAAACCAGAGTGTTTCCAGGAGAGTTTCTGTGGAAGGCATGGGTTCAGTAGCATGAACCTCGAGCCCACCCCACAAGTCACTCCCAGTGTTTCCGTTCCCACCTGTTTCATCTCTTGCAGGTCTCGACAGGGTTTAACAATGTTTGAAAACATGGGCCCGGACAAATGGTGCTCAGGACTGAGTGTTGTCAGAATCACCCGGGAGCTTGTGGAAACCCAGGATGCCAGCCTCACCGCCAGAGTTTCTGATTAACTGGGTTTGAGCTGGGGCTTAGGAATGTACTTCTAACAAGTTCTCAGACCCTGCTAGTGCTGCTGGTCTGGGATCACACGCTGGAACCCCTGGGGAGCTGTTGACACTGGGGGACAACCAGCTGAGTTCTGTTTTATTTTTTTGGCCACGTCATGTGGCTCGTGGGGTCCTAGTTCTCTGACCAGGGATTGAACCCAGGCTCTTGATAGTGAAAGTGCTGAGTCCTAACCACTGGACCACCAGGGAACTCCCCAACTGGATTCTAAAGAGGAGTCCAGCCTCCGTTTGCCAGGGATTCAGGCTAAATATTCACCTGCGTGTAACTTTTGCACCTGTCATTTGTCAGGCACAAGCGCCCAAAGACTTGTCACTTATTGAGTGGAGGAGTGTTCTGGGAGGGGAGGTAGGTAGCTAAGTAGCCCTGATGGGGGCTCTCAGAAAGGCACCCCAGGGCTTGGCAGTCGGCATGGCTGCCCTCTGCCCGGAACCTGGGATCTTGGAGGAACCCCTCTTTCCCCTCTAGTTAAGTAACCAAATGTTTGCTGGACACACACAGCGTGGTCCCTTCATGTGCCGGGTGTTTGGGGAGGAGGAGGATCAGAGGAGAGGACAGTCTTTGCTTTCTGGAGTTTGCTGCGGAAGCATTAATTAGGAGGACGATAAAAGGCAATGTCACATTAAGAGCATAACTGCTGGTTAGAAATACGTTATCGCTCTGGGCCCTAGGCTCCTGAAAGACATGCCCACGTGTAGGCTGACGAGATCAAGCTGCCAGCCTTAGAACGAGCCGCCACCTGCAAAAACAGGTTGTGGTTCGGAGTTGGTTTTGTGAAAGGAATCGTCAGACCGACACCACCTGGGGGACAAAGCTGGAGGACGGCCCGACGTAACTCCCACTTGGAGGCTGAAGCAGCTGCAGAGAAGAGGGTACAAAGATGGCACTCTCCATGGCCGCACCGCGCACCCAGCATCCAGCCTCGCTCAAGACACTAGCACTCCTTCAGACACATGCGCAGTCGCTTCAGGCGCGTCCGACTCTTTGCGAACCCATGGCCTGTAGCCCGCCAGGCTCCTCTGTCCACGGGATTCTCCAGGTAAGAGTACTGGAGAGGGTTGCCGTGCCCTCCTCCAGGGCATCTTTCCCGACACAGGGATTGAACCCCCATCGCTTATGTCTCCTGCATTGGCAGGTGGGTTCTTTACCACTAGCGCCACCTGGGAAGCCGTCCTCCAGACCTAGGGGAGTGAATCAAAGGCAGCATGTGAAGGCAGTGTGGGGTGGTGGTTAGGGGTGCAGGTTCTAGAATTAGCCCTGGTTCTCAGCCACCGTTTGACATTGGGCACAAGTTGTAACTAACAGGGTCTTCTGGTAAAAATGTGGGCTCTAATTAGAGGTAGGTGATGACCCCACAGCCCTTTCCCAGCAGTCTTCCCACCAGATGAAATGTTACAGCAAAAACAAGTTTTAGGTCAAATTCTGCCAAATGTCCAAATATGTACTAGCAAGCAGGTGCGAAAGGTTAAAAACATTTGTCTGTCCAGGGAGTTGGGGGACTCAGGACCCCAGTGACCCCAGAGTACAGTCTCTGGCTTTGGGTTCTCTTCCCAGTTGGTACAGAGATGCAGAGTTCTGGGGATCTTTCTATCAATCATTAATTTCTATCACCTCATATTTCTCCTACAAAAAATGATTTCTAGCATCCTTTTGTTAATGAATCAACTCTGGGGTATAGGTTTTAATAGTAGTACATATTTAAAATGCTAATATGACCCCTTCTGGAGAGCAGATTCCTAAGCGGGGTGTTTCAAATCCTAAGGGACTGTCTTTGGGGTGGGGACTGGAGGTGATTGACACCTGCACACATGCTCCGATTCCACAATTCCACGGAAGCACTGAAAGTAAGGGTGTGCACGAGAGCACCCTCTCTCAGGGAAGCCCAGGATCCGGTTCAAAGGCCTGGTGTGAAAGCAACTGGGGCAATGATGCCAGAGTATGGTGAGCTCTCAGTGAGTGTAAGCTGTCGCTGGCTCTGGTCTTTTCCAGGTAACCTTAGGAAGTGTCTACAGGGACAAGGTTCAGAGCCTCTGCTTCTGAAGACACATGGTGGGTCATAATCTCTTGTTCTGGGTCATGTTGAAGTCTGCATTGACCTCCCCCTGGCCCAGCCTACCTTGGGCAACTTCCTGTGGGTTGAGGCCCAAAAGAGGTCCAGATCTGGCCAACTCCTTCCTATCTGGGCCACCTGGTTTACCAGGATGGCTCAGACTAGCTGCTGGCTCAGACTAGCATAGGTGAACCCCCCAAGATGGGCTGATTTTTCCCACCCCATTCCCCATGCCCTCTGTAAACCCCAAACTCATGTCTGCATGACAGAAATGAGTCAGAGTCATCTCCCTAAATCTTACTTCCCAGAGCTGAGCTCCGGGTATCACTAGGCATGAAGAGGAGAGAAAAAGAGCGGGCGGTGGGATGGAGGGTGGAGAATGCAATGCAGACCCCTGCCCTGATGTGGCTGCCCCCTCCCTGCCACCCTCCTGGGGGGGGGGTGCCCCCTGCAGTCTGCCTGTCACTGGTACCCATCCCACTATGACAGTGCCTGCTTCACATCCGGGCTTCCCTGGTGGCTCAGTCAGTACAGAATCCTCCTGCAGTGTGAGAGACCTGGGTTGATCCCTGGGTCGGGAAGATTCCCCGAAGGAGGGCATGGCAACCCAGTCCAGTATTCTTGGGCTTCCCTGGTGGCTCAGCCGGTAAAGACTCCATCTGCAATGTGGGAGACCTGGGTTCGATCCCTTGGTCGGGAAGATCCCCTGGAGAAGGGCGTGGCAGCCCACTCCAGTATACTGGCCTGGCGTATGAGCCATCCTGGCAAACCAGGTGGCCCAGATAGGCACTTCCCCAGGACCGGGAAAACAGACTCTTGGAGGGCACAAACAAAACCTTGTGCACACCAGGACTCAGGAGAAAGGAGCAGTGATGCCACAGGAGACTGAGCCAGACCTGCCTTGAGTGTCTCACATCCAGGAATAGAAATTGTATATCCTCTAGTCCCCTGGTCTAGGGAAGCCTGGTCAGGGAAGTGGCATGGAAAAAGGCTTTGAAGGCCTCCTGAGTTTAGGAAAAGTGAGCTCACATAGGTATGGTAGAGACTTCTGCTTATTCCTGTAGCCTTTACCGGCCCCTTTCCACCCCAACCCCCGCCGCCACCTATGTTTAGCTGTGCCCTGGGCTGCATGGACAAAAGAACTACATTTCCCAGCCTCCCTTGGAGCTGAATGTGACCATGTGACTCAGTTCTGACCAATGGAAAGAAAGCAATGAATACAACCTCCTTTCCTTCCCCTCCCTTACCTCTGGCTGGACTTTGAATTCCAAAACAGATTTCTTGGTGCCTGGGCCCCTGATCCCATGGAGGGGCTGCACCAGCCCTGGGTCATTTACACTGGGATTGTTACAAGCTAAATAAACACACTTCCAACATGATTAAGCCATCCAGGGTCTTTGTGTCAACAACCACATTTTAACATTTTAATTCAACCTTCATACACCGAGTGATTCTCTGGGTCATTTTAAATGAGCTGATCCCACCTACAAATGTTTGCATCTAAACTCTCAATGTTTGCCAAAGCGATTTAGTAAAAAAGCAGCAGTGCCGTACGTTCCCCATGCAGCCTCTTCTGACTCGTGTCTTCCCAGCCCCCTCTTCCTTTCCCTTCTTCCTTTCCTGATGTGCTCCCCTCCACAAGTTCAGGAGGCTGGGGGTCCCAGTGGGAAGGACTCTTGGGAGAAGTGCCTTCTTTTGCTGAAGGACTAGGGAGTTAGGGGGTGGGGCAGAGCCCTGCCTGGGCCAGGAGGCCCTGTAAGACTTCATTAGTTGGGATTTCCCTGGAAAACCTCAGTGAGGGTGGGTACTATGCAGGCTGGCCTCACACTGGGCACTGGAAGGACCTTGCCAGGGGCTTCAAGACTGGGGGGGCACCAGAGCTCACAGTCCATTTAAACCCCCACCTCCCTTTCCCTAGATACCTGAAATGAAGCCATCACATAAGCAGATCTTTGAGGTAACAGATGTGATGAAAACAGCTTTAGGGAATTCCCTGGCAGTCCAGTGGTTAGGATTCTGCCCTTTCAAAGCTGGGGCCTGGGTTTAATACCCTGTCAGGGAACTAAGATCCCAAAAGCCAGTGAGGCGCAGCCAAAAAAAATAAATAAAAATAAACAACTAAAACAGCTTTGTTTAGAGACCAGGAAAGAATAGTGGAGAATTGCCATCTGGCGAGGGTGTCTCCTTTTAATCTTTGGAATGTTGGTTGCCCCAGAGGTGAGGGGAGGTCTCTGCCATATTGTGGAAGGAATGCTTTGATTTTTGAGGATCCTGAGGACTCAATTAATATGTTAAGCATCCAAAAACCTTCTTGCTTTAGGAGGAGATTTGTGCAATGTCAGAGCCAGAGCCAGGACCTGGGGTGAAGGGGCAATGGCCTGGCCTGGGAGGAGAAGGGAGAGGCTCTCCATCACCAGGCAGGAACCATCTTCCTTGTCAGGGAAAACCTCCAGTCCACTCTGAGATCTGAATTCTACACCAAAGCGCATACCTCAAACCAACTCACCCAGCGCTGGCTGTTTTCTGAGAGATTTCCAGGCAGCAGCCTCAGGCTGACTGAAGTCCTTGTCCGGCTTCTGCAGGGATGAACCAAGGCTCATATGTGTATACTGTCCAGCCACAAATTCAGGCCTCAAAAGCAGGACACACCCCAGAGGGTCATAAACTTCAGCTGCAAATGGGTGATGTCAACCAAGGACCTCACCATGGGGTGGGGTCGAGCCCTTCTCCCCACTTGCAGTCACCCGGGGGCCTCCTGCAGGAAGAGGGGCAGGGCTGGCCTTCAGGAATGGCAGGATCTAGATGGGGAAACTGCAAGAAGATCAAACCAGTCCATCCTAAAGGAAATCAGTTTTGAATATTCATTGGAAGGACTGATGCTGAAGCTGAAGCTCCGATACTTTCGCCATCTGACGCGGAGAACTGACTCATTGGAAAAGACCCCGATGCTGGGAAAGATTGAAGGCAGGAGGAGAAGGGGGCAACAGAGGATGAGATGGTTGGGTGGCATCACCGACTTGATGGACACGAGTTTGAGCAAGCTCTGGGAGTTGGTGATGGACAGGGAGGCCTGGCGCGCTGCTGTCCATGGGGTCGCAAAGAGTCAGACACGACTGAGCGGCTGAACTGAAGTGGGGAGGAGGTGAGGGAGGGGTGCCCCAGGCAGGAAACAGCAGGTGTGAATTTGCAGAGGTAGGATTATAGGAGACAGCCACACAGGGGAAGGGAAGAAGGCGCGTGGACCTAGTGGCCACTGCTTCCGTGTCAGTGAAGCATCAGATTTTTCCAGGATATGAATCTCTACAGAAAGAAGGAACACAGGCCACCTTCCAGGAGTCGGTACCAGCCCAGATCTGGGCCGTCTGAGTTTATAGCCCTCTTTCTGTGCTTCTTGGGAAGCCTGGCCTCATGGCTGTTCTCTGTAACTCACCCATTCCATCAACAAAGTGATCCTAACACAATAGATCTTGGTAAAGCTAATACCACACTGAACTGTGTGCTAGGTTCTCAGCCATCATCTTGTTTATTCCTTACAGCAGTGCCCCCTTGAGGCCAGTTGTAGCATTACATCCCAATTGATGCTTTCAAACTCTGGTGTTGAAGACTCTTAAGAGTCCCTTGGACTGCAAGGAGATGAAACCAGTCAATATCAAAGGAAAGAAAGAAAAGAAAGATACTGCTAAGTCGTGTCCGACTCTTGCGATCCCATGAACTGTAGCCTGCCAGGCTCCTCTGTCCATCTGATTCTCCAGCTAAGAATACTGGCAAGGAGGTCAAACCAGTCAATATTAAAGGAAATCAACCCTGAATATTCACTGGAAGGACTGATGCTGAAGCTGAAGCTCCAGTACTTTGGCCACCTGATTTGAAGCACCAGCTCATTGGAAAAGACCCCGATGCTGGGAAAGATTAAGAGCAGGAGGAGAAGGGGGTGACAGAGGATGAGATGGTTGGATTACATTACCAACTCAATGGACAATGAGTTTGCACAGCCTCTGGGAGATGGCGAAAGACAGGGAAGCCTGGCGTGCTGCAGTCCATGAGATTGTAGAGTCGGACACAACTTAGCAACTGAACGACAACAAATAGAGGCCCAGAGAGAAGCGGCAGGTCCCCGTCTTACAGTCTGTAAAGGGCTTCCAGGCTCCAATAAAACTGCCTTTGGCCAGATGCTGGGTGTGGGGGGAGGTAGCTTCTGTTAGGTCCAGATCTGGGCAGTGGATGGCTGTCTCTGGTGTCTCCCAGATGCTGCTGCTTGGGGAGGTGAGGTGTGCGAGGGAACGGGGCTTGCCCAGCTGGGGTCCATGGAGGTGAGGTGAGACCTCTCTCCTGGACGGAGAAGCAGCTCAGAAGCAGACTGGGGGTGACAAGGGGAGGGAGGCAGGGGCTGGACCCAGGGAGGAAGGTCCCGCTCACAACCTGCTGGGTGCTGGGGACAGAGGACCCTGAGAATATCCGAGCCTGAGAACCCATTCCTGCTTAGGGAAGCCAGTCGGGCATGAACTGCAGGAGCAGGTGGGAGGGGTTGGGACGGGCTGCGGGAATGATGGGGTCAGCCAGATAGGGTCCCCAGGTGCCACCTGGACAGGCCTGGAGCTGTCAAATGGGGTTGATCATGGGACTCAGCTTGCAGGCTGCTGTTGTGAGTGTCATGTGACCAGAGCAGGGGGGGCTTAGGTGGCGCTGGGCAATAGGAAGTGCCCACACACAGCTGCTGCCCCTCCCCCACTCTGGCCACTCCACAGCTCCTGTTCTCATCCCCATTTTCAGAGGAGGAAACCAAGTCTCAGAGAGGGTCAGTGACTTCCCTAGAGTCACACAGCAAATACGTGGAAGGGCAGAGATTTGAGGCCAGGCCTTCCGAACACAAAGCCAGAGCCACCACTGTGACCCACCAGTTTTGGCCGGGTGTCCTCTCTCTCAGGGTGCCTGGAACCAGCACTTCCCAGAGTCTGGAATTTTCCACCAGGCAATGGGCTAAGTCTGAACGTGGAGAGATCTCACTTTCTTAACACAAAGGCAAATCTGACCCTGGGCTCCCTGGAGCTGCCGGCACCCAACTGGGCGTCCTTGGCTGGCCACTCCTTGCCCTGGACGCTCTAGGAAGAAAAAGAGGCCACAAGCCAGCCACTCCCATGACCCTCACCCTCAGCCTCCTGGCTGGTCTTGGGACAAGGCAGGCGAAGGATTTCTTCCACAAGGAGGGGTCAGAGGGACCATCGCGTGGCTCAGGGAGGCCTGGGATTCCAGGGGCAGGGTGGGGCCTGGGAAAGCCCGCTGTCTTCAGCATTTTTTGGCTAGTCTCAAGACATTTTCGAGCCACCCCACTTGCTGTACCATCTGGCTGTAAATTAAACACTGCGGGGAGGTGAAGGGTGAGGGACGATTACTCTCTTCTCCCAAAGTTTCCAGTCTCATAATATAGCTATGTTTCTTTCCCTGGGTTCCAGTCCTGGCTACACCCCTACCAGCTGTGGGATCTGGGTTAATATGGAATCATGAACCTAGCCAAGGCTTAGTTTCCTCATCTGTCGAGTGGGGTTGAAAGAAGCTAGAAGTCCCTTTCTCACAGGGCCATGCTTGAAAATCGATAAAAATGATGTGTCTGAACTCCTTTGTAAATGGAAGCAGTTAATATTATTGTTGTTATTATCCAGTTCTCTCTGCCCCAAAGTTGCTGCCCTTTCGTTTAGTCCAGTTTTAGTCCAGAAATATGGCTCCTAGCTTGTGTTTCTGGCTGCCCCAACCCCTGGAGAAACTGCAGTCCAGATCTCTAACCAGGTCTGAGTCCGAGAGGAAAATGCCTTGAGTCAGGAGTGCCAGCTGAGCCAAGCAGTAGCAGAGGCAGGCTCCTGCTATGCTAACATCTGCCTTGCTTCCACGTGTCCCCACACCTGCCTAGGGAGCATCCCAGAACCCAAAAATCCTTCATGTGCAAAAGGAGCGCTTTGTGCAAACAGCAGGGAGGAAGCCCCTGCCTCCCGCCCAAGTGGGGCCCAGGTGCCCACAGTCTCTGCCTCGCAGGCAAAGCTGCCCTGTGCATCTAAGGAGGGATTTAGACCTGACCTTGCCCTTGAGGCTTCCTGCACCCCCACCCCGACTTTTCTGGAGCCGGAAGGATTCAGAGGGGAAGCTGGCCCTGGGGCCTGTGTTGAGTTTGCCTCAGATTCAGCCCTGATGTCTGGCAGCCTCTGTTAGGAGAATCAATGCTTGGAAACTCCCCAGATCAATACATGCTGCAAAGAGGGCTGAGCATCACTAGGACCAGAGGGAAACTTGAGAGATTCGAAAGACTGCAGGGGATAGAAGAAGGGTAATGAAATGCTTCCCATAAAGTGAAATGAAGTGATTTGTAGCATGTCTCTATTTCTTTACAAGTGGAAGGAACTGTCTCTATTTCTTTACAAGTTCTCCTCCAGGGAACGCCAGCCGGGAGGACACACAGCCTCTTACTTCCAGAGCCCTGGTTCCTGCGGTCCACCGCAAGCGGGGTGTCCTCGTAACCACACCCTGGCCTCGCGTCAACCAGACGAGGTTCAGATGCAGCGGGAGCACCAGCTGGTGACTCTGAGCAGCTTCCGTCCCTCATCTTTGTGTGTGTGTTTTACATTGAAAAAAATCGTATACTTAACACTGTGGTGCAGTGAGGGCGCTACAAAGGTGGAAGGCCAAACTAAGTGATGTCGATGGAACGGATGGGCTTCAGAGATCGTACAGATCCATACCAAAAGCTCAGGACAAAAGATCATTTTATTCCCGTGAAGTCTGAGCGTTACCCGCTGATACTTTGTATTACTGACTGCCCATCTGCAGCCGTTAACTGAGAGTATAAACTCTGAGAGACATTAGGCAGCAAAGTTGTTCCTCTCCTGAGCCATTAAAATACTATTTATTTATCTGGCTGTGCAGGGTTTTAGTTGCGGTAGGTGGAGTTTAGTTCCCTGACCGGGGATGGAACCCGGGCCCCCTGCACGGGAGCCCGGAGTCTTAACCACTGGACCACCAGGGAAATCCCCTGAGTCACCTTCTTTTATGGAGGTAAATTTTCTATCACATAAAGTTGATCATGAGCCATTTTAATGCATACAATTAGGTGGCATTTAGTACCTTCACGACGTCGTGTAGCCATCACCTCTTGTCTTGTTCCAAGATGTTTTCATCACCCTAAGAAGCCCTGTTCCTGTTACGCAGTCACTCTCCTTGTCCCCTGTCCCCAGTCCTTGGCAGCTGCCAGCCTGCTTTCTGGCTCCATGGATTTGCCTCTTCTGGATGTCTTACATAAACGGAATCATGCAACAGTGGTTCCTTTGAGTCTGGCTCCTTCCGCTCAGCATGATGTGCCTGAGGTTCATCCACGCTGTAGCAGGTATCAGGACGTCCTTCCTTTTTAAGTGCTCCCTAAGCCTCGAGATGGGGTCCGCCAAGCCCATAGAGGGCTTCCCTGGTGGCTCAGATGGTAAAGTGTCTGCCTACAATGCGGGAGACCTGGATTCGATCCCTGGGTCAGGGAGATCCCCTGGAGAAGGAAGTGGCAACCCACTCCAGTACCCTTGCCTGGAAAATTCCATGGATGGAAGATCCTGGTGGGCTACAGTCCATGGGGGTCGCAAAGAGTGGGACATGACTGACTGACTCCACTTTAAGTCCACAGAGATCTCTGGGAGGGCGGGAAACTCCAGCGTGGATTTGATGAAGGACAGAGCCTCCAAGTGGCTCCTGGGATCCGTCAGTGTGAGACCTACAGGGATGATGTGCAGAAACTTTGCAAGTGGAAAACACCCAACATTCTTTCTTCCTTATTATTATATTTTATTTTGGCTGCCCTGGGTCTTCCTTGCAGCCTGTGGGCTTTCTCTAATTGGGGTGCACATGGGCTTCTCTCGTGGCATATGGTCTCTAGAGCATGCGAGCTCAGTAGTTGGGACACGTGGACCTTCTCTAGTTGTGGTGCAAGGGCTTAGTGGCCCTGTGGCGTGTGGGATCTTAGTTCCTCGACCAGGGATCAAACCTGCGTCCCTTACAGTGAGAGGCAGAGCCTTAACCACTGGGCCACCAGGAAATTCTCCCAACACTCTACTTTTTGTATCTATATGAGATGATGGATGATCGCTGAACTTATTGTGGTCATCATTCCAGGATGCGTGTAAGTCAAATCATGAAGCTGTCACCTTAAACTTACACAGTGCTGTATGTCAATTACACCTCAATAAAACTGGAAGAAAAAAAGAAAGAAAGAAAACACTCAACAAATGATCTTCATTGCCATTCCTCCTCCAGGCAGACCTCCATAGGAAGCTTCACTGTGGTCAGAAGGGCTTTTGTTAAGATAAACTCTTAGAGCCAGAGGCTAAAGTCCTGGCCAAGGGACTTACCTTCAGGGCCTAGGAATTCTAAAGATCTAAAGCTGAAATTTCCTCTCTGCACTGTGCTGGGTGTCATGGCTCACTTGTGCTTTAGTCTCTGTCTTAATTTCAAACGCCCCAGAAAAAAATTGTGAGTTAAGAATTTGAGGGCAAGGATTATTTGGGGGAGATGATTCTAGGCAACTGGTGGCAACAGGCTTGGAGGCCAGCATTACTATCACCCTTCTACAGAAGAGAAAATAGAGGCTCAGAGAGGCCGAGGATATTAACATTATAACTGGATTTGTAAGTTGTATTTTCTTTAAAAAAATACTTATTTAACTGCACCAAGCCTTAGCTGCAGCATGGAAGATCTAGTTCCCTGACCAGGGATTGAACCCTGGCCCTCTGCATTGGGAGCACAGGGTCTTAACCGCTGAACCACCAGGAAAGTCTAAAGTTATATTTTCTTAAAAACACTATTTTCCTGGCCAATACGCACATTGAAAATGTTCAACTTTATTAGTAAGTCAAGAAGTATAGATAAAAATAAGCCTGATACATTTTAATCTACCATATTCGTACAGATTTTAAGGATAACTTTCAATATTGGGGAGGGCGGAGGAGAGTAAACACTTCCTCCCACTGCAGACAGAAGGATATATCAGACAATTTACAATATGTATCAGAAGCCATAAATGGAAATAAGGCAAAAGGGGGTGGGGCATCATTTTAATGTCATGGAAGGGCGTTTTCTAACAAGCCCACCTGAGGGTCAACTAATGCTCTCGGAGTCGTAATTTCCTTTGACTTTCTAGTTGCCATCAATCAAGGATCAGACATTTTACAGCTCTGTGAAGTTAGAGGAGAATTTGTAGACAGCTGATGAAGTACATAGGTTTTCTTTTCTGTCATTTAGAAAATAACCTCAAAGATGATCCCTGTGTCTTTGGGATATGGCTGTATCTAATTTAGCAATCTATATCCACATTCTTTCTTTCAGCAGCTATATACAAGTACAATCTTTTTCATCCTGCCGATTCCCTTGCTAATGAAGTTGCCCATGAAATGAGAATTTTCAGCATTTTGAAAAGTTGGCCTTCATATACGGAGTATTAACGACAGGATACAACATACATGTCTAATCATAGGGCATTGGCTAAATAGGTTATGGTATACTCATGGTCCAATGGATTACTAAGCAGCCACTAAAAATCAGATGGTAGAAGACCCTTTAATGACACGTTGTCAGTAAAAAAAACAAACACAAACAACCAAAACTATAGATACAGAATGATGTAATTGTTGTTAAAAACAATGTGGGGACTTCCCTGGTGATCCAGTGGCTAAGACTGTGAGCTCCCAGTGCAGGGGGCCCAGGTTTGATTCCTGGCCAGGGAACTAGATCCCTCATGTTGCACTTAAGACCCAGAGCAGCCAAATAAATAAGAAATAAAGTAAATATTTAACACCCGCCCAAAAAACCCAATATGCTATCGAATGAAAGTCTGTGTCCCCCACAATTCTAACCCTCAAGGGTTAGGCCCCATTAGGAGTTGGGGCCTCTGGGAGGGGATTAGGCCGTGAAGGTGGAGCCCTCATGAATGGGATTTGTGCCTGTGTAAGAGGCCCCAGAGGGCTCCCTTGCCCCTTCAGCCACGTGAAGACACAGAGAGAAGGCTGTCCTTGAACCAGAAAGCGGCCCTCACCAGACACCGAAATCCACTGATGCCATCATCTTGGACTTCCCAGAGTCCAGAACTGTAAGTTTATGGCGTTTTTGTTACAGCAGCCCAAAAGGACTGAGACACAGGCATAGACAGGTCTGTGGTTGTGTTCATCAAGGTAATAACAGTGCTTATTCTTGGGAAACTGGTTTAGGGAGTGTCCAAAACTTCACTGTGTATTCCGTTTTTCTAATTTTTTGTAATGAGCATGTCTTTTTTTAATCATAAGATATTTTTATTTAAAACACCATTTAAAGTTCTATTTGTAACTATATATTGATCGGATCAGATCAGTCGCTCAGTCGTGTCCGACTCTTTGCGACCCCATGAATCACAGCACGCCAGGCCTCCCTGTCCAGCACCAACTCCCGGAGTTCACTGAGACTCACGTCCATCGAGTCAGTGATGCCACCCAGCCATCTCATCCTCTGTCGTCCCCTTCTCCTCCTGCCCCCAATCCCTCCCAGCATCAGAGTCTTTTCCAATGAGTCAACTCTTCGCATGAGGTGGCCAAAGTACTGGAGTTTCAGCTTCAGCATTATTCCTTCCAAAGAAATCCCAGGGCTGATCTCCTTCAGAATGGACTGGTTGGATCTCCTTGCAGTCCAAGGGACTGTCCAGAGTCTTCTCCAACACCACAGTTCAAAAGCATCAATTCTTTGGCGCTCAGCCTTCTTCACAGTCCAACTCTCGCATCCACAGCCCTTACTAATCTACATTAACTTTTTGAGGCTTCTGTATTTTTAAATGTAATTTTTTGGATTGAAATGCAGTAAAATTGGCCTTTTTTTTTTTTGGTGTACATTTCTGTGCATTGTTTTGCTGTTGTTCAGTCGCTCAGTCACGTCCGACTCTCTGTGACCCCAGGGACTGCAGCTCGCCAGGCTTCCCTGTCCTTCACCAACTCCCAGAGCTTGCTCAAACTCCTGTCTATTGAATCGGTGATGCCGTCCAACCATCTCGTTCTGTTATCCCCTTCTTCTCCTGCTTTCAATCTTTCCCAGAGCACACGTATAAATTTATGTAACCACGGCAACCGTCAGGATCCAAAACAGTTCTATCACTGAAAAACCTCCTTTCTGCAAATTCCCTGACAGTCCAGTGGTTGGGACTCCACAATTCCACTGCTGGAGGCGCAGGTTCAATGCCTGGTCAGGGAACTAAGACTCCTGCAAGCTGTGTGGTGCGACCAAAACAAACAAACAAAACCCAAACACATTCCTTTCTGCTCTCCCCTTGGAATCACACCCTCACCTCTCCTAACCCACAGCAACCATCGATCTGTTCACATCACTACATCACTGTAATAGTTTTGTCTTTTTGTGAATGTCACATAAGTGGAAACAAACAGGGTTGGAGAGAATCATCGAGAGGCCGTGATGGCTGGTCCACCCAAGAGCTGGATCCAGGCCATCAGAGGTGCCTTGCCCCCTCCGTGTTCTTGGAGTGTAGTTCTGTCCACCTTTCCCACAGCGGAAGCCGTTCTCCAGGACATGACCTGGAGTAAGGTGTAATTGTGACCACCTGGACAACAGAAGTGACTGAACCCAGGGATGCTCTCTATATAAACTTTAAGCTTCTGGCAGGTGTTGGGGAGATCTGCTTGTCCTGTGGCCCAAGACGAGTCTGGTGAGTCAGTCCTCTTGTTTGTTTTGTTGTTGTGGGTTGGTCGCTAAGTAGTGTCTGACTCTTTGCCACCCCTAGGACTATAGCCCACCAGGCTCCTCTGTCCATGGGATTTTCCAGGCAAGGATGCTACAGTGGGTTGCCATTTCCTTCTCCAGGGAATCTTCCAGGCCCAGGGATTGAACCATCATCTCCCGTATTGGCAGGTGGATTCTTTACCACTGAGCCACCTGGGAAGCCCATCCCCTTCCTTATTTTTTAAAAGAAATATTTATGTATTTATTTGCCTGGGCTGAGGCTTGGTTTTGGCATGTGGGATCTAGTTCCCTGACCAAAGATTGGTCCCAGGCCCCCTGCATTGGGAACTCGGAGTCTTAGCCACTGGACCACCAGGCAAGTCCCACCCCTTGCTTATTAACCCTCAGTTCAGTTCAGTTCAGTGCAGTTGCTCAGTCGTGTCCAACTCTTTGCGACCCCATGGACTGCAGCACTCCAGGCCTCCCTGTCCATCACCAACTCCCGGAGCTTACTCAAACTCATGTCCATTGAGTCAGTGATGCCATCCAACCATCTCATCCTCTGTCATCCCCTTCTCCTCCCACCTTCAATCTTTCCCAGCATCAGGGTCTTTTCCAATGAGTCACTTCTTCACATCAGGTGGCCAAAATATTGGAGTTTCAGCTTCAGCATCAGTCCTTCCAATGAATATTGAGGACTAATTTCCTTTAGGATGGGCTGGTTTGATCTTCTTGCAGCCCCAGGGACTCTCAAGAATCTTCTCCAACACCACAAACTGTAGCCTGCCCAGCTCCTCTGTGCATGGAATTCTTCAGGCCAGAATAATGGAGTGGGTAGCTGTTCCCTTTTCCAGGGGATCTTCCCAACCCAGGTATCAAAGCCAGGTCTCCTGCATTGCAGGTGGATTCTTTACCATCTGAACCACCAGAGAAGCCCCTTGTTCACCCTGTCACATACCAATTTAGAATGACCTGCCTCTTAGGTCTCTCCTGCCCTGCATGTAGACGTCAGTTTCCAACTTCACCTGGGAAGCTCTGGAGGGTGTGAACCAAGACGTGGCATGTAACCCTGCTGCCTCCATTCTCTCAGCCTAATGGCTTCAAGATCCAGGCAAGTTGCTGCTTATTTGTATTAATATTTCATCCCTCTTTGCTGCAGAATGGTATGGATGAATCAGTTCAGTCGCTCAGTCATGTCCAACTCTTTGCGACCCCATGAATCGCAGCACTCCAGGCCTCCCTTTCCATCACCAATTCCTGGAGTTTACTCAAGCTCACGTCCATCGAATCGGTGATGCCATCCAGCCATCTCATCCCCTGTCATCCCCTTCTCCTGCCCCCAATCCCTCCCAGTATCAGAGTCTTTTCCAATGAGTCAACTCTTCTCATGAGGTGGCCAAAGTATTGGAGTTTCAGCTTTAGCATCAGTCCTTCCAACGAGCACCCAGGACTGATCTCCTTTAGAATGGACTATTTGGATCTTCTTGCAGTCCAAGGGACTCTCAAGAGTCTTCTCCAACACCACAGTTCAAAAACATCAATTCTTCGGTGCTCAGCTTTCTTCACAGTCCAACTCTCACATCCATGCATGACCAATGGAAAAACCATAGCCTTGATTAGATGGACCTTTGTTGGCAAAGGAATGTCTCTGCTTTTGAATATGCTATCTAGGTTGGTCATAACTTTCCTTCCAAGGAGTAAGCGTCTTTTAATTTCATGGCTGCAGTCACCACCTCCAGTGATTTTGAAGCCCCCCAAAATAAAGTCTGACACTCTTTCCACTGTTTCCCCATCTATTTGCCGTGAAGTGATGGAACTGCATGCCATGATCTTCGTTTTCTGAATGTTGAGCTTTAAGCCAACTTATTCACTCTCCTCTTTCACTTTCATCAAGAGGCTCTTTAGTTCCACTTCACTTTTTTTGCCATAAGGGTGGTGTCATCTGCATATCTGAGGTTATTGATATTTCTCCAGGCAATCTTGATTCCAGCTTGTGCTTCCTCCAGCCCAGTGTTTCCAATAATGTACTCTGCATATAAGTTAAATAAGCAGGGTGACAATCTACAGCCTTGACGAACTCCTTTTCCTGTTTGGAACCAGTCTGTTGTTCCATGTCCAGTTCTAACTGTTGCTTCCTGACCTGCATATAGGTTTCTCAAGAGTGTGGGGCTTATTTATCCATTCACCACTGAAGAATATTTGGGTCCTTTCTGAGATTTGGTGTTTATGAATAGAGCTGCTATAAGCATTCTTGTATGTTTTTGTATGAAGATAAACTTTCATTCTCTAGAGTCAATACCTCAGAGTGGGACAGTTGGGTCACGCAGCAAGTGGATGTTTAATTTTATGAAAACTGTTAAAACTCTTTCCCGGAGCGCCTGTGCCATTTTGCTTTCCCCCCTGCAATGAATGAGAGTTCCAGTTCCTCCACACTCTCACCAGCATTTAGTGTTGTTGGTTTTTTTTTAAGTCTTGCTTTTCTACTGGACTTCCCAGATGGCACTGTTGGTAAAGAATCCACCTGCAATGCAGGATACACAAGAGACACAGGTTCAATCCCTGGGTTGGGAAGATTCTCTGGAGAAGGAAATAGCAACTCACTCCAGTATTCTTGCCTGGTAAATCCCATGGACAGAGGAGCCTGGTGGGTACAGTCCGTGGGGCTGCAGAGTCGGACAGGACTGAGCATGCACGCACTATTCCAGTAGCTGTGTAGTTCATCTCACAGTGGCTTTAATGTGCCTTTCCCTGATGTCTAACGATACTGAACACATTGAACATACACCTTTCATATGCCCTCTTGGGATTGTTTGTTTGTTTACTGCTGAGTTGTGAGTTTATGCATTCTGAGTTTATGCATTCTGCAGTCAAATGCTCTACCCCCGAGCTATACCCCCTGATAGCTCTCTATACATTCTGGATATCAGTCCTTTGATGGGCGTGCAATTCGCCAATGCTTTCTCCAAGGCTGTAGCTTGTCTTTTCATCCTCTCTCATTCAAAAACAAATTTATTTATTTGGCTGCCTTGGATCTTAGTTGCAGTATGTGGGATCTTCATTGCGTCGTGTGGGACCTTTCATTAGGCACGTGGACTCTCTAGCTTGATGTGGGCTTGGTTGCTCTGTGACAGGTGGGATCTTAGCTCCCAGACTGGGGATTGAACCCACATACTCTACATCGCAACGCAGATCCTTAACCACCAGACCACCAGGGAAGTTCCTGTCTTTTCATTCTCTTACCTGTCTTTCCCAGACTGAACATTTTTGATTTCTTAGAAACTTTTAATTTTATATAAAAAAAGAGGGCTTCCCTGGAAGCTCAGACAGTAAAGAATCTGCCCGCAGTGTAGGAGACCCAGGTTCAATCCCTGGGTTTGGAGGATCCCCTGGAGAAGGGAATGGCAACCCACTCCAGTATTCTTGCCTGGAAAATTCCATGGACAAAAGAGCCTGGTGGGCTACAGTCCATGGGATTGCAGAGTCAGACATGACTGAGCTGCTAACACTTATTTTGTATTGGAGTATATCCCATTAACAATGCTGTGATGGTTTCAGGTGGACAGCAAAGGGACTCAGCCATACATACACATGTATCCATTCTCCCCAAACTCCCCTCCCATTCAGACTAACATTATGTGGACTCCCATCCACATAACACTGAGCAGAGTTCCCTGTGCTATGCAGTAGGTCCTTGTTGGTTATCTGTTTTAAACAGAGCAGTGGGTACATGTCCATCCCAAACTCCCTAACTATCCCTTCCCTCCACATTTCCCCACTAGTAACAGTGAGTTCATTCTCTAAGTATGGAAGACTGTTTCTATTCTGTAAATAAGTTCATTTGTATAGTTTCTTTTTTAGATTCTGCATGTAAGCAACATCATACGATATTTCTCTTGTCTGACTTACTTCACTCACGATGACGATCTGTAGGTCCATCTATGCTGTTGCAAATGACATTATATCATTCTTTTTAATGGCTGAGCATTATTTCTTTATATATTTATAGCGTATCTTCTTTATCCATTCTTCTGACTATGGACATTTAGGTTGCTTCCATGTCTTGGCTATTGTAAGCAATGCTGCAATGAACATGGGGGTGTATGTATCATTTCAGGCATTTTTCCCCCTCTGGATATATGTCCAGAAGTGGGATTACAGGGGCATTTGTTGTTCGGTTGCTAAGTCATGTCTGACTCCTTGTGACCCCATGGACTGCAGCATGCCAGGCTTCCCTGTCCTTCACTATCTCCCGGAGTTTGCTCAAACTCACATCCATTGCGTCAATGATGCCATCCAACCATCTCGTCCTCCGTCGTCCCCTTTTCCTGCCTTCAATCTTTCCCAGCATCAATGTCTCTTCCCAGTATCAAGGTCTTTTCTTTAGCTTCAACATTAGTCCTTCCAATGAATATTCAAGGTTGATTTCCTTTAGGAATGACTGGTTTGACCTTCTTATTGTCCAAGGGACTCTCAAGAGTCTTCTCCAGCACCACAACTGAATGCTTTATAGGATCCTGCTGCTAAGTTGCTTCAGTCGTGTCTGACTCTGTACGACCCCATAGACGGCAGCCCACCAGGCTCCTCTGTCCATGGGATTCTCCAGGCAAGAACACTGGAGTGGGCTGCCATTTCCTCCTCCAATGCATGAAAATGAAAAGTCAAAGTGAAGTCGCTCAGTCGTGTCCGACTCTTAGCGACCCCATGGACTACAGCCTACCAGGCTCCTCCGTCCATGGGATTTTCCAGGCAAGAGTACTGGAGTGGGGTGCCATTGCCTTCACCTTATAGGGTCTTAAGTAACTCTATTCTTAGTTTTTTAAGGAAGCTCCATTCTGTTCAAAGCCATCCTGACTGGTGTGAGGTGATGTCTCATTGTAGTTTTGACTCGCATTTCTCTCGTAGTCAGGGATGGTGCGCGTCTTTTTGTGTGCCTCTTGGCCATCTGTATGTTTTCTTTGGAGAAATGTCTATTTAGGTCTTCTGCCCATTTTTTTTATTGGATTGTTTATTTTGATGATATTAAGCTTCATGAGCTGTTTGTAGATGTTGGAAACTAATCCCTTGTCAGTCACATCATCTATAAATATTTTCTTTCTGTCTGTGGGTTGTCTTTTCATTCTGTTTATGATCTCCTTTGCTGTGCAAAAGCTTTTGAGTTTAATTAGGTCCCCATTTGTTTATTTTTGTTTTCATTTCCATTACTCTGGGAGACGGATCGAAAAAGATACTGCTGCAATTTATGTCAGAGTGTGTTCCGCCTATGTTTTACTCTAGAAGTTTTATAGTGTCTGGTCTTGTATTTAGGTCTCTAATCCATTTTGAGCTTATTTTTTTGTGTGTGGTGTTGAAAAATGATCTGATTTAATTTTTTTATATGTAGCCGTTTAGTATTCCTGGCACCATTTGTTGAAGAGACTGTCTTTCCACAGTTATATAATCTTGCTTCCTTTGTTGCAGATTAATTGACCAGAGGTGCTTGGGTTCATTTCTGGGCCTTCTATCTCTTACATTAATCTATATTTCTGTTTTTGTGCCAGGATCAACCATACTGTCTTGATGACTATAGTTTTGTCAAATTTTAAGATTTTTTTGTTCTAGTTCTGTAAAAAATGCCATTGGTAATTTGATAGGGATTGCGTTGGATCATCTGTTGATTGTCTTGGGTAGTGTAGTCATTTTGACAATATTGATTCTTCCAATCCAGGAACATGGACTATCTCTCCATCTGTGTTTTCTTCAACACAGAAGAAGCCTCAGATCATGAATATATTATCTTTTATATATATATTTTTTAAGTTTTATAGTTTTTTTTTTTAATGTTTACATCTACAACTCATTTGAGTTAACTTCTGTATAAAGTGTGAAGTTTAGGTCAAGGATTTGTCGAGTTTTTGCATATGGATATCCAATTGTTCCAAGACTGTCCATTGAACTGCCTTTTCACCTTTGTCAAAAACCAACTGGCCATGATTATATGTGTCTGTATCTGGACCTTCTATCCTGCTCCACTGATGTATGTAGCTATTCCTTTACCAGTACCATACTGACTTGATTGATAACTTCTGTGTAGTAAGTCTTAAAATTGACTATCATGAGTCTTTCCATGGTAGCCTTCTTTTTCAGAATAGTTTTGGCTCTTACTTCCCTTTCAGTATAAATTTTAGAATTGGTTTGTTTCTATCTTAGAGACTGCTAGGATCTGTGTTGGAATGGCATTATGTTTACAGATCAATTTGTGCAGAATTGACATCATGGCTACACTGAGTCTTCCAATCCAGAAACACCATCTGTCTTTTCATTTCTTTTATTTTTTTTAAACATTTATTTGTTTTTGACTGTGCACGGGCTTTCTCTGGTTGCAGAGAGCAGGGGTTACCGGTTTGTGATGTGTGGGCTTCTCACTGCAGGGGCTTCCCCTGTTGTAGAGCACTGGCTCTAGGCACACGGGCTTAGTAGTTGTGGCCATGGGCTTAGTTGCACTGCAGCATGTGGGATCTTCCTGGACCAGGGATCAAACCAGCATCCCTTGCATTGCAAGGCAGATCCTAACTCACTTGACCACCAGGGAAGCCCCTGTCTTTTCATGTCTTTAGATTTTCTTCGCTTCCTTTCATCCACACTTTGTAGTTTTCAGTGTATGGATCCTATAGCTGTTTTGTCAGATTTATATCTAATTATCTCATTTTGAGGCACTATTGTAAAATAGCATTTAAAATTTTTAATTTCCAATTTTTCATTACTAGTATATATAAATAAGATGAATTTTTCTGTGTTGGTCTTGACCCTGCCACCTAGGTAAATTCACTTGTTAGTTCTGGGATTTTGGGGGTTGGGAGTGGGGTTTAAAAATTCATCGGAATTTTCTGTTCTGACAATCATGTCATCTCAAAGGAAGAACAGTTTTATTTCTTGCTTTCCAGTCTATAGCCAGCCCCTTCTCCCACTTTTCTTGCCTTATTATGCTGCCTAGGACTTCTAACATGATGCTGATAAAGAGTGGCACCGTTTCCTTGCTCCCAATCGGAGGGAGAGGGTGTTCAATCTCTCAGCAGTAACTCTGATGTTAACTGGAGGGTTTTTTTTTTTTTTTTTTGTAGATTCCATTTATCAGGGTGGGTCAATTTATTTCTATTTCTATTGCTGAGAGCTTTTTCAAGAATGGATACCACATTTTCTCAAATTCTTTCTCTGAATCAATTGATCCAATCACGTGGCTTTTCTTTTTCTGGCTGACCATATGGTGAGTTACTCTGATTGCTTTGAAACACTGAACTAGTCTTACATTCCTGGGATAAACCCAGCTTGATCTTGGAATATTATTCCTTTTATGTATTTCTGAATTTGTTTGCTGATATTTTGTTGGGGAGTTTTGCATCTCTGCCCATGAGAAATACTGGTCTTTGATTGTATATCTTTATCCAGTTTTGGTATCAGGTGGTGTCATAAAAAGAATTACAAAGTGTTCCTTTTTCTTTTATTGGGTAGAATCCCTTTGAATATTTGGTATGATTTACCAGTAAATTATCTGGACAAGGAGGCTTCCTTTTTGGAAGGGTTTTAAATTATAAATTCAATTTCTTTATTAGTTATAGGATGAGTCAGGTTATCTATTTCAACTTGGGAGTGAGATTTTGTGAAAAGTTTTTTTTTGAGGGATTTGTCCATTTCATCTAAATTATTTGGCTTATGTGCACAGAATTGTTCTATTATTTGTTATTCTTTTAATATCTGTGTGCCTGTAGTGATCTCTTATCTCTCATTCCTGATATTGATCATTTTTTTTCCTTTGTCAGCTTTCTTGCAGTTTACCAGTTTTATTGATCTTTTCCAAGAAACAACCTTCGGTTTCACTGATTATCTCCATCATTTTTCTGATTTCAGCTTTACTGATGTCAGCTCTTATCTTTGTTTCTTTCCTTATGCTTTAGATTTATCTTAAGCTTTTTTCTAGTTTCTTAAAATGGAAGCCCAGATTATTGATCTGAGATCTTTTTTTTCCCCAATATGAACATTTAATGCTATAAACTTTCTCCTAAACACTTCTTTACCTGCATCCCAAATATTCTGGTACATTGTCTTTTCATTTTTCTTATTGATTTCTAGTTTAATTCCACCATGGTCAGAGAACATACTTTATATATTTTCAGGTTTGTTATGACCCAGGATCTGGTCTCTCTTGGTGACTGTCCCAGTTGCCATAAAAAAGACAGTGTGTTCTGATGTTGTTGGGTGGAGTGTTCTGTAAATGTCAATTAGATCCAGGTGGTTGTTGGTGATGTTCAGTTTTTCTGTATCCTTGCTGGTTCTATGAATTACTGAGATATGCTGAGTGACCACATAGAGGATCTGTTCAAAGAGGGGACAAAGTTGAGATGACCAAAGTCTCTTGGTCATCAAGAGACTGAGTCCTCACGGCTACATTGGTGGTGTTCATTGCACTGTCTTGGGAGGCAGACACGTATTTGTTTGAATCACCTCAGTCCCCCTGCTTCCTAAAGGGGAGCTCATGGCTAACAGCTGAGTTTCCGATGTCACCTATGGACATCCAAACACATGTATGCCTAAAACCTTATTTTTCATCTCTCACGACATTTAAAAACTCCATTTACTTATTCGTAGCTGCACCGGGTCTAGGTGCAGGGAGCAGGGGTTACTCCCTAGTCGCGGCGCACAGGCTTCTCTTGGTGCCGAGCACAGGCTGTAGGGTGTGTGGGCTCAGTGGTTGTGGCACAAAGGCTTAACTGCCCCATGGCATGTGGAATCTCCCCAGACCAGGGATCGAACCTCTGTCCCCTGCGTGGGCAGGTGCATTCTTAACCACCAGACCACCAAGGAACTCCTCTCATGACACTTTTGAGGAGGGTAACTTGAAAGAGTCTGGGTCTTCACTTCCTTTCCCCCCGACCACCCAAGGAACATTTTGCTGTTTTCTCTGAGACTCTGGGCTGATAAAAGGTAATGGGTAGAGAAGTTGAGATAAGTCAAAGGGGCTAAATTAAGTTGTGTTTTAAAAAGAGTTCATTGCTATGAAGGAGAAAACACTTGATGTGGAAGGGTGTGGAGAGGAGAAATTTAGAGGTGCAGCTGTGAGGATGAAGTGACTTCAGGGGAGACGTGTTGAAAGCGGACTTTAACAGAGTTAGGCAAGATGTCAGGAGGTGTGATTCCCCTTCTGCCAATACTCCAAGAGCCTTCAGTAAAGGCTGACTTGACTCTATGATGCCTTTGAGTCACACTTGTATTTCTTCGGGCTGTGACACCTTGCCGAACTGGACCTGAAGGTCAGTCAGAGGCCAAGCTGTCATTCAAGGCGTTAATTTAGGGGACACCCTGCAGGAGTTTGGGAGAGTAGGGTTTCTTTCTTTCCAGGCCCAGAAGGCACAGAACTATGCTCCCTACGCCAGCAGGGGAGACTTGGCAAGAAGGTTACACGTTGGAATTCAGAGAACTCCTTAATTTTGAAAGTACTGTATTTAAAGTGGATCACTTCCTCCAAAAGCAGGTCATCAACTCCCTCAGCGCACAGTTGTCTGGTTACATCAAAAAATGTATTTTCCCCTTTGTCAAGTTCACAGAACTAGGAGGAATCACTTGGTGGTGGGGAGGGCTTTAATTAGAAATGTTTGAGGGAAAAAGAGGGGAAACTACCCATCCCAAATCCTGAACCCACCTCCTCCCATCCCTCTCTGCCAGCTCTCTGAATTGTAAATGGGAGGGGAGAATTAGAACCAATGATAATAATAGCTTGCTGTACCCAACAATTATTGAGTGCTTGCTGAATGCCAGATCATTTCACATACAGTGAAAGCACCTAGGCCAGGACCTGACATTAGGAAGATACTCAAAACCTGTTTGCTGACTGACTAACACTAGCCAGGTCTGCCAAAGATGCTTCAGTGCTCAGGTATTTCACTCCTTTTAACGATAAGTCAGCTGCCATCTCAAGAGAAAGATAAGCCCATGAAGCCATCTCCTGAATAAAGCAACATTTCTCTACCTTCAGTATTTCAGACTTTTGTTATAAATGGCGGAAGCCCAGCCCAACCAAGCCTAAACAAGAAAACAGAACTTATCAATTCCTATGATCACACCACAGAAAGTAGGTGGTGGGGAGCAAGGACTCAAAGGGTGATATGCTTCCTTCTCATCCTCTTTCTGCTTCTTGTCTCTCCTGGCTTCTCTCTCCTACTACAGGTGGTCTCTCCCCACCTGGAAGTGCAGAACATGACTGCTGGTGTCCCTCCTACTCACAGCCTTGAGCCCTGTCAGCCCAGAAGCAAGATTCTTCCCCAGTAGAAATATCCCAGGGAAGGATGTTGATTGGCTCCACTTGGGTCACATGCCCATCTCTAGACCAATCCCATAAAAGTATTTCGATTGGCTTCGCTTGGCTCACATGACCATCTCTAGACCAATGGCTCTAGCTGGAGAGATGGGACAATATGATTAGTTTAGTCTGGGTCATGTGACCTTCTTTGTTGGGCGACCTCTGCTGAAATCCATTTCCTGAAGCAGTGGAGCTCTGTTGTCGATTGTAGGCAACAGAGGCGAACTTTTGCTGATCTCAGCAGTGTAGTTGGGTGCTCACACATGAGCCAGGGAATCATACTTGGTGCTAACCAGGTGGAAACAAGCCCTTCCGGTCCCAGTCGGATGACTAAAGGCTGTGGCTAGTGCCACTGCCTCTGCCACACCAGGAACTTGATCTTGCTGCCACTGCCACCAAGGAGCCAGCAGCTTTTTTGTGTCTGGCTCTGAACCCGAAGGCCAGCAGAGGGTATCTGATGGGTACAGCCTGTAGCACCTGTGTTTCAGCTGCAGAGGAGGGCAGGAGATCAGGTAACTGTATTTTAATATTGTGGCTGGCCAAAACTCCAAACAGATGTCCACCGCAGGGTACATATTGAGCATTCATGCAACAGCCACTAACCACTTTGTTCCCAAAGCTTCTGCTCCTGCAACGTAAGCCTGTATCTACTGAATGTCAAATGAGAGGTCAACAGATCGCCTTTTGTAGTGGAGTCCACCTCATAAATCTTGGTGCTTGGCACGCGGCTCCTCTTCATGCTGAGAAGGTCATGACTTGATGTCTGGGCTGGCAAGCATCATTTCTCTCTTTCAGATTTTCCAAGTGGGGTTTCTTAGGAGGCAGTTCCAGGCGCCATTAATTTAAACATCTTTAATCTGATTCATTTTGCAATTCCCTGTTTTAATCAAAGGTCAGCTGTCCTGGCTCTGTTGTTAGGATGAATCTGTTTCCTTGATGGACAGCGTCTTCCTGACACTGTGGATCTTTTGCTGGAGATCCCTTGAGGGCGAACTAATTGGCAGGAAGTAAAAGGAGTCTCGGGGGGCAGGGGTCCTGGGTGGTGGGTGAATCCATCATCCGCCCCCAGAGGTTGCGCTCAGCTTTATGCAGAGGCAGAGGAAGGCCCCGGCTGCCCTCCCTAGATCCCCTAATCCTGTGTGTGCGTGCATGCATGCACGCGTGCTCACTCAGTTGTGTCCGACTGTTCACAACCTCATGGACTGTAGCCCGCCAGGCTCCTCTGTCCATGGAATTTTCCAGGCAAGAATATTGGAACGGCTTGCTATTTCCTTCTCCAGGAGATCTTTCTGACCCAGGGATTGAACCTACATCTCTTGTGTCTCCTGCATTGGCAGGTGTATTCTTTACCAGTTGAGCCACCGGAGAATGCCTTACTCTGTTTTTCCACTCACCCTCCTCAGACAGCCATGTGCTGCCTTAAAAAAAAAAAAAATCTTATTATTGTGGTGAAATAGACATACCATAAAATTCACCATGTTGGTCATTGGAAAGCACACAGTTCAGTGACAGTTCATAGTGTTGTACAACCATCACCGCTTTCCAGTTGCAGAACATTTTCATCGCCCCAGGAGGACCCCCCTTAGCCACTAAGCAGTGGCTCCCCAGGCCCCCACCCACAGCCCTGGGCTACCAGCCTGCTTTCCATCACCATGGATTTGCCTGGTTTACATTCTGGATGTTTCCAGATTCCACAGATGTGTTCCATATAAGTGGAATCATACCATTATATGGCTTTTGTGTCTGGCGACTTTCACAATGTTTTTGAGGCTCACCCACACTGTAGCATGTGTCAGAACTCCTTTCCTTTTCATTGTTGAACAATATGCCATATTTGGGGCTCCCCTGGTAGCTCAATGGCTAAAGAATCCACCTGCAGTGCAGGAAACCTGGGTTTGATTTCTGTGTTGGGAAGTTCCCCCTGGAGCAGGGATAGGCTACCCACTTCAATATTCTTGGGCTTCCCTGGTGGCTCAGACAGTAAAGAATCTGCCTGCAATGCGGGAGAGCTGGGTTTTATTCCTGGGCTGGGAAGATCTCTTGGAGGAGGGCATGACAACCCACTCTGGTATTCTTGCCTGGAGAATCCCCATGGACAGAGGATCCTGGCGGGCTGCAGTTCATGGGGTCGCAAAGAGTCAGACATGACTAAGCACGGGACATGCCATATTTTGCTTATCCACTTGTCTGTGATGGACATTTGGGTTGTTCTCTCCTTTTAGTGTGAATGATGCTGCTATGTGTGTCCTTGCTGCAGGACAGGCATGTCTCAGTGAGAAGCTTTTCCTGCCAGTAACAGAGGATGCAATGCAACTGGCTTAACTCTGAAGGAAAACGCATCCTTAACTATGATGGAGGCACACCTAGGGCAGTTCCAAAGAGCCCTTCTCTTTGCTCTTTTCTTCCCCGCAGGCTGGCTTTCCTCATGGTTTCAGGCTGCAAAGTTACAGGGGGTCTAAGCAGACACGACATCACGGAGTGGAAGAAGAGGGGCTCTTTCTTCCTTGTGCCTCTTTTTCTAGAAGTTTTATAGCTTAACATTTACACTTTGGCCTACTAATCATCTCAACTTCATTTTTGTGTATGGTGTGAGGTTGGGATCCAGGTTCATAATTTTTTTCCATACAGATAGCGGATATCTAGTTGTTTCAACACTGTTAGCTCAGAAAGACTTCCCTTTCCCATTGGCACCTCTGTCAAAAATCAATTGTGGGCTTGGGGGAGAACGCTGCTGCTGCTGCTGTAAGCCGCTTCAGTCGTGTCTGACTCTGTGCGACCCCATAGACGGCAGCCCACCAGACTCCACTGTCCTTGGGATTCTCCAGGCAAGAACGCTGGAGTGGGTTGCCATTTCCTTCTCCAGTGCATGAAAGTGAAAAGTGAAAGCGAAGTCACTCAGTCGTGTCCGACTCTTAGCGACCCCATGGACTGCAGCCTACCAGGCTCCTCCATCCATGGGATTTTCCAGGCAAGGGTATTGGAGTGGGGTGCCATTGCCTTCTCCACTGGGGGAGAATAGATACATGTGTATGTCTGGCTGAGTCCTTTGCTGTTCGCCTGAAACTACCACAGCATTGTTAATCAGCCACACCCCAATACAAAACAACAAGTTTAAAGTTTGAAAAAAAAATCAGTTGCCCATGGACGAGCAGATCTATCGCAGGACTCTCTTTTCTGTTCTAATGGCCGATTCCCCTTTCTTTTTTATAACTTGGAGGATAATTGCTTTACAGTGTGGGTTTCTGTCACAGAGCAGTGTGAATCAGCCAGAAGGATATCATCTTTCTTTTTGCCCATACCACTCTGTCTTATCTACTATTGCTTTCAAATAAGCCTTCAAATCAGACAGTGACCTTGTTCTTTTGTGTGTCTGTTCTGAAAACACCCTAGCAGGAGATACCCTTACACATCCCACTGGCCAGAGCCACATCAACTCCCATTCCCAGCTCAACCACTGGCCAGGGGACTGGGGCCACATGAGTGAGCTAGCCCGTCAGAACTTCACTTGGAGAGGGGAGTGAAGAGTAGACACCTCAATCCAAAAGTCAAAGGTGAAAGCCAAGCTTTCCAGGAAGAAGTGGGAGAAACTGTAGGATAAGAAGCCAACAGATTCTGCCCAAATGCACAAAGCAGGTCAGTGGAATTTTTAATTAGGGGAGAGAGAGAGAACAAAAGAATAAAAGGGACAGACAGGAAACCTCAATTCATCCTGGATATTCTTCCCAGCCACTGATGACAATGACAAAGGGGACATCATGGCCATAAGTGACAACAAGGCTTAGCATACAGCACAGTGAGCAATGGCCCCTTGCCAATGAGGCGGGCTCCTTCCCCCCTGATGACAGCACCAGGGGCTTGGTGACACTTGAGCTCCATCGGGGGGGTGATGGTCCGGGTCCGGGTGGTGGGGAGCAAGTCTTGGAGCTCTTGGCTGTGGTTTAGCTCCTTTCATTGTTCAGTCTTGGAGGCATGGGGATGAGTAACAGTTCCTGTAACTCTTAAGCTGCTCCAGTATTTCTTGGGACCATCCCAAACCATTCCTTAGGGCACATGTGACTTGGAGGCTGGTCCCACAGAGGGATGGGTTCGGCAGTAAATCACTCAAGTGCCTGGCTGCCTGGAGCCCACACACCACTGTGATGATACTGGCTCCCCGGCTGCTCCTTCTTATCCTCAGTAGCTCCATCTTTCTGACTTGTCTGTCAGTTCCTTCAACTCCTTAATAGTTCTGTCCTCCAGGGCCCTCACTCAACTCTTCAATTCCTTCTAGAAGAGGGAAGCAAGGCTTTGAGACGGTTCCTACCTCTCTGGTCCTGGGTGTGTGATCACACAAGGATGGGAAGACTTATCTACGAGATTGCTCCTCTCTCTCCTCTCATTTTCCCCAGGTAGTTTGGTGAAACATGGTAGGCTATGAGTTTACGGCATTTCAAAGGTGCTGAGAGTCTGAAAGATAAGTCCAAGTCCAGCCCAAGGGCTGCCCACCAGGGTCCACTGTAGCTCTAGAAGTTCTGCTTGTTGGGACTGACATGCTACGTTTCTGACGTAGCATGGAGTGGAGCAGCTGATCACAGGTCTTAGAGAAATGTGGGCGTGGATGCCAAGTCCAGCCTGGACAGGTGACTTTGCTTCTTGGAACCTCAGTTTCCCCATCCGTCACGTGAAGGGTGAGTATTGACCTCCATGGTTGCTAGAGGAGATCTAAGGAGGCATGATGCAGACTGCCTGGCACTCAATAAGATTGCAGCAAATACTCTCCATCATTAGTATTTTTACTCTTTCAGAGGAAAAGAGAAGTTTCCTTCAGGGAGAAGACTGGAGTGGGATAAGATGAGAGGTGGGTGTTAGAATTACAGAGGCTAGGGACTTCCTTAACGGTCCAGTGGTTAAGACTTCACCTTCCAACATGTGGGTTCGATCCCTGGTTGGGGAGATAAGATCCCACATGCCTCCTGGCCAAAAAAAAAAGCAAAAGCATAAAACAGAAGCAATATTGTAACAAATTTAATAAAGACTTTTAAAGTGGTCCACATTAAAAAAGAAAAAAAAAGAATGAGGGAGGCTCTAATATGGCTGAGACTAGGATGCATTTAGGCAGTGGGGTGTGAGGAAGGGTAAGGAAGGCCCACGGGTGGGGAAGGGGCCACTTTTCTTGGACCAGCCAAGTGTCTAGAGCCCAGGTTTTGATCCAGCCCCTCAGCCGGTCTTGGATCCCAATGTAGACACAATAGACAGGCCTGGATTCCCAAGCCAAGGCTGAGAGTGGTGGGAGGAGCCATAAGAGTGCATGCCTTCTTCGAGTGGATGGGCCAGACCCATGATGCTCTCCATAGCAAACATGTGGTATGCTAGGAAACAAATAACCCCACTGAGACCGCTCCTTCTGGAAACAGGGGAAAAATGTGGATTATCTTGAGTTCAAAAATGTGGGCTCCCAGGCGGCCAATAAAGTCAAGGTAGTGGGATAGAAGCTGATTGATGAGTTTGGTTATGTTTTCTCTGGCCTTTCCGTGCTCACACTCAGTGCTATAAGGCCTTTCCACTTGGGTGACCATGGTTACATTCTTGGGGAGCACTGAGCACCCGGAGGGGCTCAGTGGGGCCATCCTGGATGCTGGGTGCCTACCAAAGACTCATTTCCATGGTAAGGGGAAGGGAGAGAGAGGCTTTGCCGTGATGATTGCAGACAAGTTCCCTTGCTTCCTTCCTATGTCTCCGAGGGACCCTGGAAGTGGTTCTAGATGTTGGGGGGCTGCAAGAACCACTGGAGGTCATCTTGTCGGTCCCCTTCCACCTAAAGAATCCTACTTGGGGAAATGAGAGCCAGAGAGGGCAAGGGCCTCCTCGCTCGGGGTCACTGGGCTATCTGGAGACTCAGATCCATGGTCCCAAGGTTCTGACAATCTGCCTGAGAAGCATCTTGCTTTCTGTGGGTCCTGTCTGCTCTCAGCTCCTCTGGGGAGAAGGCTTACGGCTTCTTGGCATCTGCAAGCTAGACACTTTGAACTTGGGCTGCCGTGACCTTTCTGAAAGGCAGACTGGAGCAGGTTGCTTCCCAAAGGGCTGTCTTCAACAGCTTCAGGGCCTCTGCAGAGACCCCCACGTGTGCCCTTTTTAAGACATGTGAGGCCCTTCAAGAGCTGGCCTCTGTCCTCTCCTCTGCCGTTGCTCTCCAGTCGCACGGGCTGGCAGTGGGTCTCTCGTGTTCTCCTGCCTTTGCACATGCTGTTCCTGCTCCTCGAATGCCCTTCCCTCTTGTTCTTGAAGGTTTCTCAGGCTCTCCCCGTGGCCTCCTCTGACCCCCTAGGCTCAGCCACTCCTTCCTCTGAGCTCCCAGAGCTCTCGATCATTCCTCTATTAGCACTTATCTCATTGACTCAGAATGATTTGTTTACATGGCTCTTCTCCCCAGGGTAGGAGGCGTGCCTTCCACATCTGTATGTCTTCCTCCCCTAGAAGTGCCTAGCAGAGTGCCGGAAGCCCAGCCTGGGCTCAGGCGGTGTACATGGAGTGAATGGCCAAGGGACGTATGTGTCCTCAAAGGTCCCCCTGCACGTGGCCTGGAACGTCAGCGCCTGTGAGCCGTGCCTGGCTCCTGGCTCCTGTCCCGCTTTGCCTTCCCACAGCTGGGGCCTCTCTTCTCCTTCCAACAGCTGGCCCAGCCCTGCCCAGACTCGGGGGCCAGCCACAGCCTATCCCAGGGAGATTTAAAGAGCCCGTGTTCAGAAGTTCAGGTGACTCAGCCTCCCATGGGCTTGACCACGAGTTCTGTTGTCACCTGGGTCTAGACTCTTGGTTCCCACCACATCCCATGAGACAGGCAGCTCCCCAGGGACCATTTTCCCCAGATCTTAGTCCTTCTTATGAAAGAGTCTAAACTGAGGCCTCCTGGTCTAGCCCTGGTCTAGAATTGAGTCCCTGAGGATACATGTCGCTTTCCTCCCCGTGGCCAGCGCCCAGCCACTGGGCCTCTCCGATACCCGCTGGCCCATTTAGATGGCAGACTTTCCCTGGGTGCCTAGCACGTGCAGGTACGGGGTCTCTGCTGCCACGGAGCTCACGGTAGGGGTGGGAGGAGCAGGGATGACACTGGTGTTACCGGTGGGCAGTGCTAGGACAAGAGGTCAGGCGGGGGCTCTGGGGTCACAGAGCAAAGTGCTGAAGTAACCTCAGAGCTGGGGTCTGACCTGAGATGGAGGGGGCCAGGAGACATTACGAGGAGAAGCGGAGGAGGGGGGCTTCTTCCTGGTTGAGGGCTCCGAAAGGTCAGGGTCTGGAGAAATCTACCACCATGCCCCACATACAGACCAGAACCTTCCGTCAGGTCCGTGGGGCTGCCTGTGCCTGTCCTGGGAGCACAATGTTCTCACGGGAGGCACTGAAAATTGAGAGGACCATGGCTCCCTCCCATGGCGCTCCAAACCAGGCAGGCCCACGAAAGCTATTTCTCCTTTATTTTATTGCTTAGCTGCTAAGTTGGAAAAGGCAATGGCACCCCACTCCAGTACTTTTGCCTGGAGAATCCCTTGGATGGAGGAGCCTGGTAGGCTGCAGTCCATGGGGTCGCTAAGAGTCAGACACGACTGAGCGACTTCACTTTCACTTTTCACTTTCATGCATTGGAGAAGGAAATGGCAACCCACTCCAGCGTTCTTGCCTGGAGAATCCCAGGGACAGCGGAGCCTGGCGGGCTGCTGTCTACAGGGTCGCACAGAGTCAGACACGACTGAAGTGACTTAGCAGCAGCAGTGATGTTTGACTCTTTTATGACCCCATGGACTGTAGCCCATCAGGGTCCTCTGTCCATGGGATTTCCCAGGGAAGGATACTGGAGTGAGTGGCCGTTTCCATCTCCAGGGAATCTTCCTGACCCAGGGATGGAGCCTGCATCTCCTGCATTGGCAGGCAGATTCTCTACCACTGAGCCACCTCGGAAGTCCCTCTTCTTTATTTATTCAGTCGATATTGAGTGAGTCCCCACCATGAGCCAGGGACTAGGCTGGGAACTGGGGTGGGGGGGTGGTGCTGATCTAGGGAACCAAGATGCATTCCTGCCCTCAAAGGACTCATGGGCCAGTCAGGAGAGAGGCATAGAAAGAAGCCATGAGAGCACAGCATGGGGTTAGCAGTGGTGGGAGGGAGCCCAGTCTGGGAAAGAATGGCCACAGGGACCCAGACAGCACCACGGGCATCTCACCTATATCCCAGAACCCTCACGTGGGAGCCAGGAAGACTGGTGGGCAGAGGGATAGCCCCACCACCTGGAGTCATCAGATGACCTATGGACAGTGTCTTATAGCTCTTCGCAGAGGCAGCAAGGCCCAGGGGGTTTAGGATCCTTCTAGTCGAGTCTCTGCTATTTGAGAGCTGATTGATTTTGGGGCAAACGACTGAGCTTTCCTTTACTCATCTGTAAAATGGGTTGTGTTTATGTATGGATGTGAGAGTTGGACTGTGAAGAAAGCTGAGCACTGAAGAATTGATGCTTTGAACTGTGGTGTTGGAGAAGACTCTTGAGAGTCCTTTGGACTGCAAGGAGATCCAACCAGTCCATTCTAAAGGAGATCAGTCCTGGGTGTTCTTTGGAAGGAATGATGCTAAAGCTGAAACTCCAGTACTTTGGCCACCTCATGTGAAGAACTGACTCATTGGAAAAGACCCTGATGCTGGGAGGGATAGGGGGCAGGAGGAGAAGGGGACGACAGAGGATGAGATGGCTGGATGGCATCACCGACTCGATGGACATGAGTTTGAGTGAACTCAGAGAGTTGGTGATGGACAGGGAGGCCTGGCGTGCTGCGATTCATGGGGTCACAAAGAGAAGGACACGACTGAGCGGCTGAACTGAACTGAACTGAATGCCTGCCTCTAGGGTTGCAGCCAGCCCCTGAGGAAATAGTAGTTATGTGATAAGCTTAGCAACGTAGTTGCTGCTCAACTCCTGTGGCTTGATTGTATTAACCGTCGTAATAGATAACAACGGGGAAGCACACATCCCTGTGAAAAGAAAGGGAGTTGCATTTTGTGCGTGTGTGCGCGTGTGCGTCTGCCTGTCGGAGAGTTTTTAGGGGTTGAGTGCAGGGAGCCACAAAAGCTAGGGCCGTGGGCAGACCTCCAGGGCAGGGGACGCGCGGTCCGCTCCCTTCTCCTGCCCCTGCAGCGGGGCGCGCAGTCGGCGGGAAGCGCAGGTGTCCAGTGGGTCCCGCGCGTCCCCATCCCTCGCCGCCTTGGCTGGGCCCCAGCTCCCTTCTGCCGTCCGCCCCGCGTCCTCCTCTAACCTCGGGTCTGGACGGCGGAACAGTGGGGCCGGGAAAGTTTGAGTCACGGTGGGGGGAGCGGAGGAGGCGGGCCTGTGACCCTGAACGGGGTGGGCTCTAGGACCCGCCTCGGGCTCCCAGCAGGGGGACCCCGCCGCAAACCCAGGTCCCGCGCGCACCAGCCGCCGCGCGACGGAGCGAGGGGCCGGCTGCAGCGCTCGTCGGGTGGCCGCTGTGTGCACCAGGGCGGTCGCGCTCCCCAGGACCCGCGCGCCTCCACCGTGCCAGCCGCAGCCCCTCGGCCGCGCTCAGCATGAGGCCCCGGGCGCCGCTCCTGCGGCTGCTGCTGGCTGTCTCCGCGGCCGCCGCGGCGGTGGTCGGCGAGCCCGGGACGGCGCTGCCCCCTACCACGGGGGGCGCCACCCTGGCCATCGTCTTCGACGTCACCGGTTCCATGTGGGACGACCTGATGCAGGTGATGGACGGCGCCTCGCGCATTCTGGAGCACAGTCTGAGCCGCGGCAGCCGGGTCATCGCCAACTACGCGCTGGTGCCCTTCCACGACCCAGGTAGCGCCCCCCGCGCCCTCGGCCTGGCGCCCTGGCGCCGTGAGCTCACCCGCCGGCTCTGCGCCCGGGGCGCACTGAACGCCCGCCGGTTGCACCGCGGCCCGGCAGGGGCGCCTTCTCCACATGTCCGCTCTGCACCTGGGGCAGGCCTCGCAGCCGCTGCGTCCTCTCCCACCCCGCCACCCGCAACCCCGAACCTGATCCCTTCTCCCGCGCCTCCCCGCCCGCGTCCTCGGGTGGGTGACGGAGAGGCGCGCGCACTACCTTCAAAAGCCGCGCCGTGCGACTGTGCGGCTTCAGCAAATAACCTGCCTCCCGGAGCATCACAGGGTGAGAACCACCTCCCAGGCTCGCTGAGATGTTGAACTGGGGCTTTGGTGTCCAGGGCCTGGCCCGCGCGCGCCTCCACTGGGTTCTTAGACTTTGCTCCCATCGCGGGATTCGGGGGTCAAACGCTGCATATTGCTCCTCACCTGTTCTCGAGAGAAAAACAGCAGCCAGGTGGCCTCCACCTACCCCTCACTGCCAGCCGCCCCCACTCCCCAACCCTCTCTCCCCTGCGGGCAGCACCTCGCCCCCTACAGCACCCCTACCCCGCCCCCTACCGTTTAGCTCAGGGTTAAGGCCGTGCCCTTGAAAGACTGGGAGACCCCACTGTGGGGAGTTTCAAGGAAAGCAGCTGTGGAGCGGTGGGCTCAGACTCCCAACCTTGGGAGTGGCAGGACTGCTTGTTCTCCAACATTTTTAGTGAAAAACTTCAGACTTACAGTAACACAGGGAGAAAAAAAACATACACGAACACCTGTCTGCCCATCACTCAGATCCCATGATTAATTTGACAAAGTTTTGTCCTGTCTCTCCATTCGGCACCTCCCTGTTCAGAAGGATAGCTTTCTAAAGCCAAAAACTAAACTAAAAATAGCAGAGTTTTTTGCAGAATTGTACTACAAAGTGCTCTTGTTCGGAGGAAATGCACCCAAGTCTGGATGAGCTAGGAAGCCCTGTTAGAAGCCCTGTTTTCCTTGATTAATCACAGCATCATCAGAGATTTTTGAAAAGGTGGGTGTGACATAATCCCTTACAGCCCTCAGGCTGAGTGTGGAGTCCCTCCGCTTCCAGGAGCTCTGGGCTCTGTAAAGCTCTGCAGCTCACAGCCCAGAAGCCATGGGTCTAGAAAGATTTCTGGGAACAGCAGAAGCTTGGCTCCCACCTGGAGGTCAGAAAAGAGCAAGGTTAGGGGAATTGTGACATCATGGGTGTGCGGTGTGTCCTGGGGGCTTCAGCTCAAACACAGCTCATCCTCTGTCCCCCTAACTTTCTCACTCCCTTTCTGGGTCATTCTTGGGCTTCCAGAGGTACTGCATTGAAAGCGCTTAGCGATCATTTAATCCACCCCTACTCTTACAATTGGAGAGACTGAGGCTCTGGACATGGACAGGACTTCCCCAAGGCCACCTGCCAGGCTGGCATAATTTCTGACTGATGCAGTGAACATGAGTTTGAGCAGATTCAGGGAGATGGTGAGGGACAGAGAAGCCTGGTGTGCTGCAGTTCTATGCAGTCACAAGGAGTAGGACAAGACGGAGTGATTGAACAACAATAACCCATATTTGTCTCTAAAATGCTTGGCTCCATTGGCGGGCAGGAGAGCAGCCTGTTGGAAGTGGATACAGTGTTCCGGGCTCCGTAGTGTCTTCACCGTCCCCTCACTGGCCATCATCTTCTGGAAGCCCTCATTCCACCCCCAAGCTCTCCTCTCCTCTCTGGAGGCTGAGCACATGCGTGACCCTCTAACCTTCACTCCATCTTCTGCAAAACAAAAAAATCCACCCCCTTTCCCATCTCTGCTTCCCAAACCATGCTCCCTACAGACACCCCAGGTCCAGTGGAGGGGGGACCTCAGTGTTTATTGAGCCCTTGCTGTATGCACAGTCTTGTGAGGCTGTCAGTGTGAAGCAGGCAGGGTTCACGTCAAGGAGCCAGCAGCCTGCAGGCGATAAGACAGGCAGAGGGTAGCAGGTATCCCTCCTGACCACTCCTGACTGCTGGTTAGTGTGGGAGGGGACTCATCAAAGGCTCTCTGAGGAAGCAGCATTGGAGCAGGACCTGAGGAAGATGAAGGGAAATTGATCAGCTTTTGACCACATGCCGGGGGATGCTAGGTGCCAGGGATACAGAGGGAAGGAGGTCTTCCTAAACACATGGAGCTTGCTGAGTGGTGGTTGACACGTTGGGGCAGGTGTCTGTGGCTGTGGAGCCTGGGTGCAGGAGGGGTGAGATGCGGCAGCTGGGAGAGGCGAGATTGGTCCGGGCTGTTGTTAGCGATAGGTAGGGTCTGGCTGCTCAAAAGCCAATAAACAGGCTGGGTTGGTGGAAAGGAAGGTTTGCTTTATTTCAGATGCCAGTAACTGGGCGGGGGAGGGTGGACGTCCATCCAGAGGTCGACACCCCTCCACCCCCAACCACCACCAGGGACAGTCACTGGGGAAGAGCTTTTGTAGATGGAGGGAGGGGCTACATGCAGAAACAGCACAGTCGGCTCTGACAGTTGTCTTGAAACTGGTCATCGGTGGTTCTGACCAGCATCATCTTGGTTGTTTTGGGTGCGGTTAATCTTCAGTTCCAGGGTCGGTCTGTTTCCATTTCTTTGAGGCACATTCTCAGAATTGGGGCAGCTTGTGTCATGGCTACAGTCTGATCATCATGTACTTAACTTCTCCACCTGGTCGGGGTTTCAATATCTATAAGACAGCTCACAGGATATGGCTCAGAAAATTATCTAGAGACCTTGAGAAGGAACCAAAGATCTTCGACTATGCTTGATGAGTACCTTATTATTATTTGGTCTCCTTTGACTGTTTCCCCTTATTTCTGCATATTCACACTTCTCTGATTAAACTTATTTTTTGACTAATGTTTTTCCACAGAAAAAAGGCAGGCAGAGGACATGGGCGGGGGTTGGCGGGGGGCAAGGACCATAGCGTCCTGCTCCATTTCACTATGACCGCGGAACTGAGGATTCTTAGATCTCCTTTTATGGGCTTTGAGCAGACACTGAGTGTTTCTGAGCAAGGATTGGAGCTGTGGTTTAGGTTAGGCTGTGTCTTTTGACTCGGCCAGTAGAATTCCCTTTGGTGGAAGTGGAGCTGAGAGATTGGGGTTTTAGCTGACAGTTCAGGGCTTCCCTGGTAGCTCAGACGGTAAAGAATCTGCTGCCAGCAATGAGGGAGACCTGGGTTCAATCCCTGGGTTGGGAAGATTCCCTTGGAGAAGGGAATGGCTACTCACCCCAGTATTCTGGCCTGGAGGATTCCATGGACAGAGGAACTTGACAGGCTATAGCCCACGGGGTTGCAAAGAGTCAGAAGTGACTGTCACTTACTCACTCAGGTCCCAGGACTGTGTACTGGGAGGGTCTTCCTAAAGGAAACCCCTACATTAAACCTCAGAGACCACACTTTGCAAGGCAAGTTTCAAGTGGTTCTGGGTGGCACATGCTTCGAGATAAACCAGAACCTGTGCTTTGGAAATGTTTTTTTAATGGAAAAAAAAAAAAAAAAAAATGGTATGTTCCCAAATGGCAGAGTTAGACTTTTGCTAATGGTTTTATTTTGGCTGAAATTTAGGTTGTTTTCAGTTTTTCTCTATTAAAATGTCTCAAAAAGCACTCTGGTGTGTAAATCTTTGTCTGCATCTTTGGTTTTTTCATTAGATTAAAGTTTTGGAAGCAGAATTCCTAGGTCATTATATAAACACACTGAGTGGGGGGGCAACTCTTCAAATTGTTTTCCAAAATGTTTTGGAAGTTTAAACTTCTACCAGAAGCCTCTGAGGGGACCGTTTAAGCGCAGCTACCCTCAACCCTAGTGTGCTGTGTGTGTGCTCAGATGCTCAGTCTTGTCTGACTCTTTGCAACCCGCTGGACTGTAACCTGCCAGGCTCCTCTGTCCATGGGATTTCCTGGGCAAGAATACTGGAGTGGGTTGCCATTTCCTTCTCCAGGGGATCTTCATGACCCAGGGATCAAACCCATGTCTCCAGCATTGGCAAGCAGATTCTTTACCGCTGAGCCACTGGGGAAGCCTGAACAGCTAGTAAACTGGAAAGGGGCATTGTGTTTTTGTTTTTTGTGTGTGTGTTCAGTCGCATCTGACTCTTTTCGGCCCCATGGACTATAGTCTGCCAGGCTCCTCTGTTCTTTAAATTTTCTAGGCAAGAACACTAGAGTGGGTTTCTATTTCTTATTCCAGGGGCTCTTCCAAACCCAGAGATTGAACCCAAGTCTCTTGCATTTCCTCCACTGACAGGCAGATTCTTTACCTCTAGCACCACCTGGGAATCCCCCAGCCCTAGGGATTAGGATAATAATATCTAGCCCCCACCCCTAATTCTAAAGATGGAAAATGATCTCTACTGATTTCAGTTGCTAGTGAGTTTCAGTAAGTTCTCAAGTGTTCACTAGATTTTTTGTGTGTGTGTGTGAATTTCTTCTTTTGTAAATTGTCGTTTCCTGTATTCATTTTTCCATTTGAGATTTTTAGTGGTTTTCTTATCAGTCAGTATGAGGACTTTATATTGATGATATTATTGCTTTTTGTTGTACGGTTTTGTATGTTGTAGCATTTTCCCTGATTGTTTGCCTTCTAATATTTGTGGTTCTTAATGTTCTGAGGTTTTAAATGTTTATGTACTAAATCTAGTGACTTTTTCCCTTTGTAAATTTCTTCACTTGCATTCTTAGAAAGATATTTTTTTTCTTATCACAAAATCAGTTAGGTACATGTTCTAGGTTTTTTCATTTGTTCTCTTTTTTTCTCTTTATGTTTACTTTTTTAAACCTGGGATTTAAAAAAATCAGCATATGGTATTAAAAATAACTTGATGTGATTCTTCTAGAACAGGATAATGGTTAGGGTACATTGTATCAGACATTCCTTTCTGTTTCATTCATTTGGATCCTGTCTTTATCCAAAATTACTTTATATCAATTAATTTATCTTTCCATTCTGTCCTGTCATATGACAGTTCTTATCCCGGGGCACACTGCATTCATTATTTGGGTTATAATGGGGCAAATCCTTCCTCCTATTCTTTAAAAAAAATTTACCCCAGCCTTATTGAAATGCAATTGACACATAATATTGTGTTAGTTTAAAATGCCCAGTGTATTGATTTGATACATTTGTATATTGCAAAATGATTACCACTATAGCACTGGCTACTGCTTCCAACTTGTCACATAATTGCCATTTCTTTTTTGTGGTGAGAACATTTGTGATCTACTTTCTTGGCAATATTCAAGTACATAAGACAGTATTATTAGTGATAATTACTATGTTCTGCATTCAATTCTCAGAACTTATTCATCTCATAACTGGAAGTTTGTACCCTTTGACTAACATCTCCTTATTTCTGCTACTCCTTGACTCCTGGAAACCACCATTTTTCTCTGTTTCTATGAATTTTGGTGGTTTTTTTTTTTTTTAGATTCTATATATAAGTGAGATCATACAGTATTTGTCTTTCTCTATCTGACTCATTTCACTTAGCATAATGCCCTCAAGGTCCATCCAAGTTGTCCCAAACAGCAGGATTTCTTTCTTTCTTGTGGTCAAATAAGTTTCCTTTGTGTATGTATGCTGTATCATCTTTATCCATTCACAGCTGACCACTTTAATTTTTATCTTTTTTGCCACAGTGTGCAGAAGGATCTTAGATCCCTGACCAGGGATGACACCAGTGACCGCTGCAGTGGAAGTGCAGAGTCTTAAGCAATAGACCACCAGGGAAGTCCCGACAGTTTAAAATTTTTAGTGAACTTTAAATTTTAGAACAGTTTTAAATTTACAGAATTATTGCAGAGATAGTACAGCAGTTCCCATATACCCAACATCCAGTTGTCTCTATTATGACCATCTTCCATATAATGGTGCATTTATCTCAACTGACGCTGGGAAAAACTGAAGGCAGGAGGAGACGGGGAGGACAGAGGATGAGATGCTTGGATGGCATTACTGACTCAATGGACATGAGTTTGAGTGACCTCTGGGAGTTGGTGATGGACAGGGAAGCCTGGCATGCTGCAGTCCATGGAGTCACAAAGAGTTGGACATGACTGAGCGACTAAACTGAACAACCCAATATTGAAATATTATTATTAACTAAAGTCCATTCTTTATTCGGATTCCCTCAAATTTCCCCTCGTCTGTTTCAGGATCCCATCCAGGATCCTGTGTTACATGTCCCTGCCATGTCCCTTAGGCTTCTTTGGTTGTGGTGTTTTTCAACCTTTGTTTTTGATGACCTTGACAGTTTTGTTTCGTATTGCCCAGATGTTTTGTCCCTCCGTCGTAATTTGCCGGGTGTTTTTCTCCAGTTAGAGTGGGTAATGGGAGGAAGATCACAGAGGAACAAGGCTGTTCTCGTCCCATCATGTCAAGGGTACATGCCATCAGTGTGACTTATCACTGTTGACGCGGACCTTGATCACCTGGCCGAGGTTGTCGGTTGTCTTCATGGAAGCTTACTCTTTTCTTTCTCCCTTTCTGTTCTATCCTCTTTGGAAGAAAGTCACTACATGCAGCCCACACTTAAGAAGTAGGGAGATGTGATTCACCTCCGTGAATGTGAAGTATTTACAAAAACTGTTTGGAAATCTTCTGCATGAGAGAGTTGACTCCTCTCCATTTATTTGCTTATTCGATCATTTGTATGTATCAGTATGGACTCATCGTGTTATTCTTTGGGTTGTAATCCAATACTGCTGGGTTTATTTTGTTGCTCAAGTTTTTCCAACTTTAATCATTGGAAGCACTTTCATTTGGCCTCTGTACCGTTGACATACACTTACTGTTGGGAGCTAGTTTTTAAAGCACTTTCTTACTTTCTGGCTCTACAAGCTATTCCAGACTCACGTATTTCCTGTCCTAGTTCTAGAATTAGCAGTTTCTCCAAGGAACCCTGGTTCTGTTTATTAAAAGATGGTTTCGATGCCAGCATTAGACACCAGCACCCAGGTCCTTCCCAGGTGGCACAGTGGTAAAGAATTCGCCTGCCAGTGCAGGAGACACAGGAGATGTAGGTTTAATCCCTGGGTTGGGAAAATTCCCTGGAGTAGAAAATGGTAACCCACTCCAGTGTTCTTGCCTGGAGAATTCCATGGGCGGAGGAGCCCGGCAGGCTGCAGTCCACGGGGTCACAAACAGCTGGACACGACTGAACACACACCTCTCACTTCTCTGAGTGCGAGGTGTGCTTGTTGCTACTGGGTTGTCACTGCTTCTGTTTCTTCAGCTGACAGAGCAGGAGATACATGTTGTATACGTAACTTGCGTATGTACCTATATCTATTTCTGTATTTACCGTTTGTATCTAGATTAAGCTGAACGAGTTCGTTCTGCAGCCTCCAACTCTCTTTCATTACCACGTAGATCCCGCTAATCTACTCTTGCTTATCTATAACCTCCCACGCCGACAGTGACTACCCCGGCTGTCTTCATCCACCACCCACTGTCACTGACATAGCTGTTCAGTGTCAGTGCACATTTGTGGTGGTTTTCGCATAGCTAACTTGCACCCCATGGAAAACAACTTTATTAACAAGAGTACCGTTCTTTTGCCTTTTGTCTTGTAGATGCAACTCATTTCCAGAGTTACTTGGCCTGGGACCTTCTTCATGTTCTTTTTATTCATCTTCATTTTAAAAATATTCTTGAACATGATTCTTTTCAGATGAAAAGTAGAAAAACTTAATCAACTTTCCCCCAACATTTCCTGCTGTGATTTTGCTCAGAATTGTGTTAAATTTTGATTTGGGGAAGAATTATCATTAAAAAAATTTAATTTTTTCCATGTAGGAGTGCTGTGTGTGTGCTGTGTTAGGTTGCTCAGTCGAGTCTGACTCCTTGTGACCCCATGGACTGCAGCCCTCCAGGCTCCTCTGTCCATGGGATTTCCCAGGCAAGAATGCTGGAGCGGATGGCTATTTCCTTCTCCAGGGGATCTTCCTCACCCAGGGATTAAGCCCAGACTCTTGTGTCTCCTTCACTGGCAGGTGGATTCTTCACCTCTGCACCACCATGTTGGAGACCTCTTCCTTTTTTTTTTTTTTTTTTTTGCATATTTATTTCCTTTATTGAAAACTTGTAGTCTTTTTCCCTTATAAGTTCCACCCAATTCTTTTTAAGATCATCTGTAAATATTTGGGGTTTTGTATGACTATTTTGACCAGGACTTTTTTTCATTACATTTTTTGTAAATGAGTATTGCTAGTATGTTGGAAAGCAATTTATTTTCATATATTTATTTTGTTTCCAACTTTCCTACTAAAGGGTTTTTAAAAGACTAGTTCTAATTTTTTTTTGAGGGAGTGATGTCTTGAGTTGTCTAGGTTGACAACCACAGCCTGTCCAAATTATAATATTGTTTCCTTTTTTCCAATCAAATTTTTTACTCATTTGGAATGTTTTGTGGTATTTAGCAGCTAGAGCTTTCAGAACAGTGTTAAGTACTGGGTCTTGTCTTTATTGTATTTTTTCTTGTTGGTTCTTGATTTGAAGTTTTCTTCATCAGATGGAGGAAGATACTCTCGTTCTTAATTTACCAAGGGTGGAAAAAACACCCCCCAAACAAATGAAACCCAATGGCTCAGCGGGTGAAGAATCTGTCTGCAGTGCACGAGACACAGGACATGTGGGTTTGATCCCTGGATTGGGAAGATCCCCTGGAGGAGGAAATGGCAACCACCCCGGTATTCTTACCCGAAAAATTCCATGGATGGAGGAGCCTGGTGGGCTGCAATTCAAAGGGTCGCAAAGAGTCAGATACAGCTGAGCACTGAACTGAAATCTGACAAACAAACCAGAAAAGCCAAATGAGGGTGGGTGCTCAGTATTAGCCAGTGACTTTCTGCCTTTGCTGAGATGTTTGTGAGATCTTTTGCCTGTTGACATCTTGATATGATTCTTTCCTTCTTAACCATTTCCACATTCCTTGCTTAATAATCCACCATGACTGAGCAGGGATTATTCTTTGGTATACAGCTGGATTCTATTTGCCAGTGTCTTGTTTGGGGCTTCTCCGCTCATTTCAATATGTGTGATCAGTAAGTGATATTTCTTTGTGCTCTTTGTCAAATTTTGGCATCAAGGCTTAGCTCTTTCAGTAAACAACTAAACTTATTGTTTCCTCAAAAAATTACAAATTTAACACATGCTTGTTAAGTGTTCTAATAACACTACTCTCACGAAATGCAAACACTTTAATTTTGTGTGCTTCCAGACTCTCTGCGTGTGTGTCGTTCACTTGCATACATGTGTACACTTCATTTTTTTATTACATAAAAATAGGATGATATTATGCATACTGTTTTGCAACCTGCTTTTCTGCCTGACATGATATATCATGGGTATCTTTTCATGTTAGGAAATACCAATCCACCTCATTGTTTTCATGACTTCAGAAGGTGTTACAGGAAGGATCTTAATTTTTTAAATTAATAATTAATTATTTAAAAATTGGGGTATAGGTGCTTTACATGCTGTGTTAGCTTCCGCTGCACAATGAAGTGAATAAGCTATAAATATACATATATCCTCTCCCTCTTACACCTCCCTCCCACACCCATTCCCTGATCCCACACCTCCAGGTCACCACAGGGCACCAAGCTGAGCCCCTTGCTCTATACAGGAGGTCCCCACTGCCTCTGTTTTATACATGGCAGTGAGCATATGTCAGTCCCAGTTCATTCCCCGCCTCCTCCCCCCACCATGTCCACATGGAGAGATCTTCATGTATCTTCTCTTGACTTATCCAGCCATTCTCATATTGTGGAAAATAGGTTGCTTTGAGTTTCTTTACAACACACACACACATTTGCAAAAGCGTAGCTATCGGATAGGTTCTCAGAACTGCAATTGCCATTGTTAAAGCATGTGAGCATTTTTAACTTTAATAGAGATCAGCGAACTGTCCTCCAAAAGCACTGTACAATCTTGCCCTCTTACTAGAGAGTATGACACTGCTTTTCCCAACCTTGTTGGCATCCAGGGACATTACTCTTCCTGCTTTTGCTAATTCAGTAGGTGAGAAGTGCTGACCTGTTTTAATTTGCATACGCCTGATTGAGGGTGAGTTTGAGCATCTTCTCTGGGTCGCCAGGTGTCCTGCCAGCCTTCCGCAGGGAAGAGGTGGTTTTAGCTGGTCAGCAGCCAGGATTCTTGTCGTTGTTTAGTCGCTCAGTCGTGTCTGACTCTTTTGCAATCCCCTGGACTATAGCCCACCAGGCTCCTCTTTGTCCATGGGATTTCCCAGGCAAGAATACTGGAGTGGGTTGCCAATTCTTTTTCCAGGGGATCTTCCCGACCCAGGGATCAAACCTGTGTCTCCTGCATTGGCGGATGGATTCTTTACTGAGCCACCAGGGCAGGAGCCAGGATGCAGGCAGGCAAAATTCAGTAGGCAGAATTGCCCATGAGGTGGGGTGACTTGGCTTCTTGCTGCATGCTCTAATGTGTGTGTGTGTATGAATGTGTGTGTGTGTGTGTGTGTGTACCGGTATATACTGTCACCCTGGAGTGACACTGCTATTGACAAACTTCTCATCATGAAGTAGATAAATCAGTCTTTGCTCTGAGCAGAAAATCCAGCCCTCTGACCTGCCCCCCTGGTGCATCTCTCCTTGGACAGGCTTGTCCCTGTCACTGAGGGCGCCTCATCAAAGTGCCGTGTCCCTGCCTGAGCTTTCCAGCATGACTGTGCAGGGCAGGGGTGTGGGGAGAGGAGCGGGCTGGGCATGCCTCCGGGAGGAGGAGCAGGAGAATGGGGACGTGGTGAGTCTGAGAGTGGGGAGGCTGCCTGCTCGGCAGGCCTGGGGTGGCTGAGTACATTTGGTCCACCCGGTCCCCAGGGATCCCTGACAGACTCACAATTCACTGGCTCCTATGTGATTCCCAGGGGATTCCCCGGGAAGGATGGGCCAGGCAGGATGCCAGTTTGGGCTGTGGCACCTTCAGTCAATCCCGCCAGGCCCCCAGAGAAGGGCCCAGGTCCATTAACCACTGGGTAGTCCCTGTAACAAAGAGGCCTGGGCTGCTCTGAGAGGTGGGGAGACAGAAGTGACCTTTGAGTTGAGATGGGGAAGGGCTGGGTGTGAGGGCGGTGGTGGTGGTTTAATCACCAAGTCGTGCCTGGCTCTTTGTGACCTCAAGGACTATAGCCCACCAGGCTCCTCTGTCCATGGGATTTCCCAGGCAAGAATACTGAAGTGGGTTGTCATTTCCTTCTCCAGGGGATCTTCCCGACCCAGAGGTCAAACCTGGGTCTCCTGCCTTGCAGGCAGATTCTTTACCAACTGAGCCACCAGGGAAGCCCCGGGTGTAGGTGGTGGGGAGGGGAGGGGGTCCACATAGGACCAGGGGTAGCACAGTGGGCAAAGGGAATAGAACAAATGATGGCTCTGAGGCTGGCGGGAGTGTAGAGCTGAACATCTCCCTGAAGACGGGGGGACTGGCAGATGTGGACGCTCAAGGCAGAGCCTGAACCCATCATGTGATCAGGGCCCCAGGAGACTCTCAGGAGACACGGATTCTAGACTCCTGGATGCCAAGGAGGAAGCCCAGGAAGGTTCTGAGGTTCTGGGGCTACTTTAGCTCTTTGGATAGAACCACAGTTGCTTCCTGCCCCGCCTTGTCTGCCTTCAGCGGTGTCTTCAAGGGAGTCCATTCAAGGGAGTTCCTAACCCTGGGCTCAGGAACTGTTATAGTCCTAGCAGGCCAGACTTCCTTTTCTCTGCCTTTTAGACATGGAAGGACTGAGTTCCGGAGAGGGGACACAATTTGCCCACCGTGGTGGCAGATAGTGGGACCCTGCATGGGGCCCCTGAAGCTGGAGGAGGGGCCATGTGCACATCCAGAGTGACCCCAGGATCTAAGTGCTGCTTTCGAGGAGGTGGGAAGCATCTCTGCAGCTTCCTCGTTGTAAGACCTTGGGCAGTTTGCTTTACCCACCTAAGCCCTAGAATTCTCATCTATAAAACAGAGATAATAAATAGGAGGCTATAGTTTGCAATATGACTTTTTTTCTGAGCAAATGTATATAAAGTGCCTAGGACAGAATCGGATGCTTAATAAATATCAAAACAATGATAGCTGTCTTTATCATCATCGTCACCTTCATTCTGGGATTCAGTATAGCCAATATGTGGCTTTGGAGCCAATTATGTGACTTTGGAGCCAATTATGTGGATTGGGACACTATTCTAGATGGAATTCTAGACATTATTCTAGACTCGGGGAAGAGTCCTGGATGTGAGATCTTTGTGAGATTGGACCTCTGGTGCCTGACTGTGGCCTTGACCACTGGGACGCACACAGTGGGTGAGGGGCTGGACCATCCATCACCCACGTGAAGGGCTGGGTGATTCTTCTTGTGTGTGATCCTCATGTCCCAGAGGCTCCACACCCTCCTCTTGTCGAGTGAAAAAAACTTCCCTATGGAGAGATGGTTCCGGGCCAGGCTTCTAGGACTTGCATGCTCCAGGACAGCACCAGGAGAGCCAAGGTCATGGGTTTAATCATCTCTGAGGCCGGCGAGCCCTGCTCAGAGAGACTGCACGCCACATCTGCCCAGCTGTTTGGCAAGTGCCCACCTTCAGTCACGAACCTCCCTTCCCCTCCAGGAACAGGAATGAGGGGCTGGGGAACAAGTGTCAAATGTCTGCAGCTTCATGCGTGGTTGAGAGATTGGATCTGGGGTTGGGCAGGCCCAGGTTTGAATCCCATCTCTGCAACTTCCTCATTGTAAGATCTTTGGAAGTTTGCTTTCTCTTCCTAGCCCTTGAGTTCTCATCTATAAAAGAGAGATAATAAATAGGAGGCTATAGCTTGCTATATGTTTTTTTTTCCTGCAAATGTATATTAAGTGCCTAGAACAGAATCAGTTCAGTTCAGTTGCTCAGTCATGTCCGATTCTTTGCGACCCCATGAATCGCAGCATGCCAGGCCTCCCTGTCCATCACCAACTCCCGGAGTTCACTCAAACTCAACGTCCATCGAGTCGGTGATGCCATCCAGCCATCTCATCCTCTGTCATCCCCTTCTCCTCCTGCCCCCAATCCTCCCAGCGTCAGAGTCTTTTCCAATGAGTCAACTCTTCGCATGAGGTGGCCAAAGTACTGGAGTTTCAGCTTTAGCATCATTCCTTCCAAAGAAATCCCAGGGCTTAATAAATATCAAAACAATGGTAGCTCTCCTTATCATCATCGTCACCATAATTCTAGGAGACAGTGTAGCCAATTAGGTGGCTTTGGAGCCAATTATGTGGATTGGGACATCATTCTAGATGGAACATGGTCCTCACAGAATTCTTGTCCTTCCTAGAACCTCAAAATGTGACCTTTTTTGGAAACAGGGTAATTGAAGATGTAATTAGTCAAGATGAAGTCATGCAGTAGTAGGGTGAGCCCTTAATCCAATGTGACTGGTGTCCTTATAAGGAGAGAAGAGGCACTGGGAGGCGGCCCTGCAACAATGGAGGCAGGATTGGAGTGATGCTGTGTCTGCAAGTCAGGGAGCACCAAGGATTGCTGGGACCAGAAGAGGTGAAGAGGAAGACGGCATGGGGCAGTCTCCTCGAGAGCCTTCAGAGAAAGCATGGCTGCTAACACCTTGGTGTTGGACTTCTAGTCTCCAGGAATGTGGGAGAATACACTTCTGTTGTTTAAAGTCACCAAGTTTGTGATCTTTTATTATATTAATAGTAACCCCAGGAAACTAGTGGGGCTGCCCCAGTGGCTCAGATGGTAAAGAATCTGCCTGCAATGCAGGAGACCTGGCTTCAATCCCTGGATGGGGAAGATCCCCTGAGGAAGGGAATGGCAACGCGCTCCAGTATTCTTGCCTGGAGAATCCCATGGACAGAGGAACCTGGTGGGCTACAATCCACAGGGTTGCAAAGAGTCGGACACAATTGAGCAACTAACACTTTCAGGAAACTAGTACAGATATTAACTACCACTTACAAGTTGTATGACCTTCACCAAGGTCTTGGCATCCTCAATTCTAACAGGGAACTGTTAATAGGACTGAGCTAAACTCTGAAATAATAAGTGCTCAATGCATTGAAACTGCTGCTAGGGTCATCACCCACTTCTACCTCCGCCGCCGCCACCACCACTAGCATCATCATCAGTGTCATCAGCATCAGCGTTATCATCAACATCATCACCACCATCATCATCACCATCATCACCATCATCACCATCATCACCATCAGCAGCAGTAGCACCACCACCACCATCACCCACATCAAATCATGCTAGGAAGGGCTTTTTATCCAGAGCCAACCCTGCCTGGACCACGTGAGGGAAGGAGATGGACAGGGGCTTAAGCAAGCCCTCCCAGTGGGCAAACTCACATGCCAGGTATCCTGCCCTGTCCTCGTACCTCACTCTGTCCTGCTGAAAGGCAGGTCTTGAAATGACCACCCTGCTGAAAGCACTGTGTCCTGGAAGCTTAGGGATGGTGAGTGATGATGTTGTGGCAAGTGTCAGGAATGAAAAATAAAGCCGTGGACCAGCATCAAAGAAAGACAAGAAGGCATCCATCTCTGTCTCACAGCCTGGAGCTGTAGATGGATGGGTGGGGAGGACAATCAGACAGCAAGGAGGACAGGTGGAAAGAAGACCTTCATGTCCCCATCCCTGTCTGGGCATCTTGATAGCTGGTCCAGCCCTGGAATGATGGGACTGGTTAGTAACAGTCAGAGCATGGAGGTGGCTTGGGGATTATCTGTTCAGTGCAAGGAGGAAATCAGACTAGTTTTGTGCATCAGTGTGTCTGTGTATGCAAGTGTGCTCTCCCCTGAGGGCCTTCTTTGTTCAGAACTTGGGGCAGAGCTTTTAAAATGCCCTGTCCTCTACCTCAAGAGGAATGATACACACTTTTGTCCATCTGGCCAGCTCTCCCTTAATACGGCCAACTCCCCTGCATGCCCTGAATAACCACCTTTGGTTTCCTGCCTCGTTTTGGATCTGTTTCTCTGAATGGTGGGCAGTGAGCGGCATACTGTGATGGAGGGCCTGGGGATCAGACAGGCTTCACATCCAGCAAATAATTGCTGAGTGTTGACTGTATGGCTGGCATTGTGCTGGGCGTAGGATAGAAAGATAAATGAAACTTCAGTCCTGACTTGAGGCTGCTCAAACAGTATACTCTAACAGGATTTGTTATGAGTAAATAAAGATTATTCATGAACTCATTTGGACAGTATTTCTTAAGCACTCACCATGTGCCAGGCACCAAAGTTGGCAGGAGGTCTACAATGATGAACAAGAGAAGGGATCACTGTTGGCATGATGTAGTCAATCAGTTCTTCTGCCAGATCTTTCCACCTGACCTTGAAGGACTCCTTTCCCCTCTCTGGCCTCAGTTTCACTGTCTTTTTAAAGCTGGGGGTCTTCAGATCTCTTCATCCTCAACATTGTTATGTTTGGCACATAGGTTGGTCATCAAATCATTTTTCCCCAAGCCCATTTCTTTTGAAAAAATTAATTTTATTGAAGTATGGTTGCTTTATGATGTGAAGTTCTGCTGTACAGCAAAGCAATTCAGTTATACACATGATATATTCTTTTCCAGTATGGTTTATCACAGGATATTGAATATCGTTCCCTGTGCCATATGGTAGACCTGTTGCTTATCCATCCTATGTATAATAGTTTGCATTTGCTGATCCCAAACTTCCAATCCAGCGCTCTGTCCTGCAGCCCTCCCCTCCCACAAGTCCGTGCTGTGTCTGTGAGTCTGCTCCTGTTTCACAGGTGAGCTCACTTGTGTCACATTGTAGGTTCTACATGAGTGATATATGGTGTTTGTCTTTCTCTTTCTGACTTACTTCACTTAGTATGATCATCTGTATGTCCATCCATGTTGCTGCAAATGGTGTGATTTCATTCTTCTTTATGGCTGAGTAGTATTCCACTGTGTATATAGACCACATTTTCCTTCTCTACTCCTCCATCAGTGGGCATTTAGGTTGTTCCTGTATCTTGGCCGTTGTGAATAGTCCTGCTATGAACATAGGGGTCCAAGCCCATTCTTGAAGGAGACAGGATGGTGGAGGTTGAGGTAGGCCAGGTAATGCCCCCTAGATACCCACAGAGCTTGTACATCTATTCCTTGTCATGGCAAAAGGGACTTTGTAGAAGTGGCTAAGTTAGGAACCCTGAGATGGGGAGATGACCCTGGATTGTGTAGCCGGGCCCGTTGTAATCACAAGGGTCCTTCTAAGAGGGAGGCAGGAGAATCAGAATAAGTGAAGGAGATGTGATGACAGAGCAGAAGGAGAGGAAGCTATTTTAAGATGCTACATTATTGGCTTTGAAGATGGAGGGCAAAGACCATGATCCAGGGAATGCAGGAAGCTTCCAAAAGCTGGAGAAGACAAGGGAACAGATTCTCCCCTAGAGGCTCAGGAAGGAACACAGCCCTGCCAGCACCTTGATGTTAGGACTCCTGACCTCCAGAAATGAATGTGTGGTGTTTCAAGACACTGAGTTTGTAGTCATTTGCTATGGCAATAACAGAAAACTAACACAGAGTCTGTAAAGTCCTTTCCAGGGATCTCCAGCCCAGGGGGTCCTCCAGGGCTCCTGAAATTTCCTGTGTCTTGTGTTTGCCATACAATCCCTGGCTGAGACACCCAGAGGTTAGATGAGGTGGTTCCTGTTGGGGAATGTTGCTGAGGGGTGTGGGGGAGTTGGGATTGGGCAGTTCCCCAAAGAATCTTCTTTCCTCTCAGTACAGAATATCTCAGAACAGCCTTGATGGAAAGTCAGACTTTAGACTGTAGGTCTGGCATTCTCCCCAACTTCCACTACAGGGCTGCCCATTTTGGTTTTCTCCACCCAGTAAAGTTGTTTAAAAAAAAAAAAAAACTGAAAAAAAAAAAAGAAAAATAAGGGGAAATCCCAGAGGAAGCTGATGACCTACATTTTAACTTGACAAGTAGAACCATGGAGAGGATCAACTCCCTTTGACTACTATTATCCTTCCAAGAAACTTCAGTACTTTGGCCACCTATTGTGAAGAACTGACTCACCGGAAAAGACCCCAGTGCTGGGCAAGATTGAGGGCAGGAGGAGAAGGGAACGACAGAGGGTGAGATGGTTGGATGGCATCACCGACTCAATGGACATGAGTTTGAGTAAACTCCGGGAGTTGGTGATGGACAGGGAAGCCTGGCGTGCTACAGTTCATGGGGTTGCAAAGAATCAGACACGACTGAGTGACTGAACTGAATTGATCCTTCCATGGAAGAAAGAGCAACCCTTAGCTCCCCAAGAAGGAAATAATGGACCGCAGAAGAAAGGGCAGTCCTTCCAACTGGAGCACACTTACGAAAACCCTGTTTCTCGTGTTGCTGTGAATGGGAGGCAATGTGATCAGCCTAGCACTGATCCAGCCTTGGGAACTGTCAGGGAGCCTGAGAGATTCCCTCTGATAGATTGTGATGGAGGGGGCAGGGCCTCCCAGATTCAGAACCAGGCACTAGGACTTCCCTGGCGGTCCAATGGTTAAGACTCGGTGCTCCCAATGCAGGGGGCCAGGTTTGATCCCTGGTCGAGGAACTACAGCCATGTAGCAACTGAAATCCTGTCCTGCAACTAAGACCTGGTACAGCCAAATAAAATAAGACTATATATATCAGGTTTTGAAAAAAGAACTGGGCACTGCAGAGGCTTCTCTTGGTTTCCAGGCAAGGAGCAGTTGCCAATGATTCCTGAACAAGGATGATATGAGCAAAACTGGCCATGAAGGTGGCTCCTCTGGCCTTGACAATAGATGGATCAGAGGCAGGAATGTCTGGGGATAAGGAGGACAGTGATGGGGTTAGTGAATTTGTATTCAGAGTCTTTACAAACGCCCTTCCCTTTGGCCTAGCAAGTCTGCTTATGGGAGTGTATTCCAAGGAAACAATGGAACTACCACTTAAATGTGATGCAGACAAAGATGTTCTTAATAATGTTGTTCATTATGAAAATGGGAAACATAACAACATGGGCAAGTCTACCAAGTCCAAAGGAAATAGTTTGTAGCCATTAAAAATGATTTTGAAGGGTGTATTTTACTTTCTGGAGAGATGCTTACAATATGTTGTTCACTGAAAGGAATCAAGTTAAAAAGAGTATGTTATTTATACATAAACAGACTTCTGCTATAAGTAGTACACATTTGTATAAGATTTACAAATATGCGTGAACATTTTGAAAGTTATGTGTAAAAATAAGAGTAATGATTTCTGGTTGGTAGAATTCCCTTCTTTTTCTGCGTGTCAGGAATTTCTATGTACATTTCCATAGGAAACAGTTGTCAAGAGCTCAGATTCTGGAGTTGTACAGGCCTAAGCAAATATTCTGGAGAAGGCAATGGCATCCCACCCCAGCACTCTTGCCTGGAAAATCCCATGGAGAGAGGAGCCTGGTGGGCTGCAGTTCATGGGGTCGATAAGAGTCGGACACGACTGAGCGACTTCACTTTCACTTTTCACTTTCATGCATTGGAGAAGGAAATGGCAACCCACTCCAGTGTTCTTGCCTGGAGAATCCCAGGGACAGGGGAGTCTGGTGGGCTGCCATCTATGGGGTCACACAGAGTCAGACATGACTGAAGCGACTTAGCAGCAGCAGCAAGCTAATATTCAATCCTGAAGGAAATCAACTCTGAATATTCACTGGAAGGACTGATGCTGAAGCTGAAGCTCCAGTACTTTGGCAACCTTATGAGAAGAGTCAATTCATTGGAAAAGACCTTGATGCTGGGAAAGAGTGAAGGCTAAAGGATAAGGGGGCGACAGAAGATGAGATGGTTAGACAGCCTCACTGACTCAATGGACATGAATTTGAGCAAACTCCTAGAGATAGTGAAGGACAGGGAAGCCTGGTGTGCTGCAGTCCATGGCGTCACAAAGAGTTGGACATGACTTAGTGATTGAACACCAATGAAAAAATTAACATTCTAGCTCTGCTGCTTACTGGTTTTCTGTCTTTGGGCAAGTTACTTAGCTTCTTTGGGCTTTCATTTCTCCTCTGTAATATGTAGGTAAGAATTGGCTTTGCCAGGTGTGAGGGAGGATTCAGTGAGCTAATAATATACAGGCAACATCTCAGCACATGGGCTGATACATAATAAGTGCTTAGGAAATGTCAGTATCGTTAATGTCATGTATTTTTAAATGAATATATGAAAGTGAAAGTGTTAGTTGCTCAGTTGTGTCCAGCTCTTTATGACCCCATGGACTGTAGCCCGCTAAGCTCCTCTGTCCATGGGATTCTCCAGGCAAGAATACTGGAGTGGATAGCCATTTCCTTCTCCAGGAGATCTTCCCAATCCAGGGATTGAAGCTGGATCTCCTGCACTGCAGGCAGATTCTTTACCGTCTGAGCCACCAGGAGAATCCCTGGATAAGCAACAAGGTCCTACTGTATAGCACAGATAGCTGTATTTAATATCCTATGATAAACCCCAGGTTGGGAAGATCCCCTGGAAGAAGGCATGGTAACCCACTCCAGTGTGCTTGCCTGAAGAATCCCCATGGACAGAGGAGCCTGGCAGGCTGTAGTCAATGGGGTTGCAAAGAGTCGGACACGACTGAGCTACTAAGTGCACCAAGTGCTTGATAAATCATAATGGGAAAGAATATGAAAAAGAATACATATGTGTAACTGAGTCACTTCACTGTTCAGCGGAAATTAGCACAACATTGTCAATCAACTATACATCAATAAAATTTAAAGAAAAGAAAAGGAAGATCAAAGAATCACATGTTCAGCTCGTCAGGGCCAACTCCCAGTTGCTGAGCTTTTGGTTCTGAGCCAAGCATGGTGCTTCCCTGCCTGGCTTCACTGGATTCTCACAATGATGGTTCTCAGGAGGAGAAACACCTCGTTTTACAGATGGGGAAACTGAGGCTTGGAACCACGTAGTAAGCTCTGAGAAGCACTATGGTAGGAGAAGGGTGGAGCCAAAATTCCAATCAGATCTGTCTGAGGTCAAGTGAAAGTCGCTCAGTCATGTCTGACTTTGCGACCCCCTGGGCTGTACAGTCCATGGAATTCTCTAGGCCCAGAACACTGGAGTGGGTAGGCTTTCCCTTCTCCAGGGGAATCTTCCCAACCCAGGGATGGAACCCGGTCTCCCAAATTGCAGGCAGATTCTTTACCAGCTGAGCCACAAGGAAAGCCCAAGAATACTGGAGTGGGTAGCTTATCCCTTCTCCAGGGGATCTTCCCGACCCAGGAATCGAACCGGGGTCTCCTGCATTGCAGGCGATTTTTTACCCGCTGAGCTAGCAGAGAAGCCCGTCTGAGGGCAAAGGCCAAGGTTTTGGCTGAATTAGTCACTGCAGAGTTCAGAAGGAGGGAGGCGGAGGAGAAGACTTGGTAAAGACCAGAGCAGGTGCAGAAGGAGGTGTTGGACATGGTGAGTAAATATACAGCAGAGAGGCAGGGGCCATGGGGCAGAAGTGTGGTATAAATATATATATATGCAGCCAAATATATATACTCAGCCAAATAATACATATATATATATATTTAGCCAGCCATAAAAAGAATGAAGTCATGTCATTTGCAGCAACATGGACGGACCTAAGAGATTATCATACTAAGTGAAGAAAGTCAGACAAATACCATGTGAAATCACTTACATGAGGAATCTAAAATACAACACAAATGAACATGTATCTATGAAACAGCAACAGACTCCCAGATACAGAGATCAGACTTGTGGTTGCAGAAGAAAAGCTGGTGTCCAGACTCTTCCTTGATAATTGTGGATGAATACCGGATGATTCCATGTGCTTCATTTTCTAAGAACTAAGGCCGGTTGACGAGTTGCCAAGTACAGGAGTGACTGGAATTTAGAATTCTTGAGCTAAAAGTAGCCCGTTACTAGAATTCACCAAGAACTCAGATGAACTATTTCCTAAAGAAATCAGATGTCCAGATCACCTTGCAAACCCCCCACTATGCACATGTCCACATGCTGAGTTGGAATTCTGTCTCTGTTCTCTGTGCACTGGTCGCCTTGTCTCATGTTAGCTGTGGCTCTCAGCAACTTCTCTTTAATAAAAGACTTTATTAGGGAAAATTTCAAGTATATACAAAGTAAGCAGAATAGTGTAATGAATCCCTGTATCTCGTGTGGCTCAGCGGTAAAGAACCCACCTTCAGTGCAGGAGACACAGGAGATGTGGGCTCGATCCCTGGGTTGGGAAGATCCCCTGGAAAAGAAAATGGCAACCCACTCTAGTATTCTTGCCTGGAAAATTCCATGGACTGAGGAGCCTGGAGGGCTACAGTCCGTGGGGCCACGAAGAGTCTGCCACGATGAAGCACACACACATGGATATATCCCCATCCCCCAGCATCACCAAATACCCTGAAAACCAGCCATTCTTGTTTCCTCTGCAGCTCCTTCCCCACTCCACTCCACCCCTCCACAACGGTCACTTTTTATGGTTCTTTTTTTTTTAATGAGGTAAAATTTACAACCATTGAAGTACTGCAAATCTTTGCTTTACACTTTTGACAACCGGGAAACCCACATTCCCATCACAATATAGAACACTTCTGCCTTCCCCGACAGTTCTTTTGATCTCCCTATCCCCTAGACAAGCCCTGATCTGGCTTATTTCAGCTTTGATTAATTCTGCCAGTTCCAGAGCTTTCTATAAATGAAACCATATAGTAGGCACTCTCCTGTGGCTGTCTTCTTTCGTGCAGTACTGTATCTGTGAGACTCATCCATCTGGTTGCCTGTATTGGTAGCTTGTTCTGTTTTCTGGCTGAGTGGTATTTGATTACATGAATGTACCGCAGTTTGTTTATTCATTCACCAGTTGATGGACAGCTGGCTTGTCTCCAGTGCTGGGCTATTGTGAATACAGCTGTTACGAATATTTGAGTCCAATTCTTTTTTTTTTTAATTTTTAATCAGAGGATAGTTGTTTTAAAATGTCGTGTTGGTTTCTGCCTGCATGACTGCTAAGTCACTTCAATTGTGTCTGACTCTTTGTAACCCTATATGATGTAGCCCACCAGGCTCCTCTGTCCATGGGATTCTCCTGGCAAGAATACTGGAGTGGGTTGCCATTTCCTTCTCCCGGGGATCTTCCCATCCCAGGGACTGAACCCGAGTCTCCCCGTGTCTCCAGCATTGCAGGCGGATTCTTTACTGCTGAGCCACCAGGGAATCTGTCTCTGCAAATGGCACAATTTCATTTCTTTTTATGGCTGATATTCCATTATATATATGCACCACATCTTCTTTATCCATTCCTCTGTTGATGGACGTTTAGCTTGCTTCCATGTCCTGGCTTCTGTAAATAGTGTTGCAATAAACACTGGGGTGCATGTATCTTTTGGAATTCTATTTTTTTCCAAGGGTTTGCCCAGGAGTGGGATTGCTGGGTCATGTGTTAGTGCTACTTTCAGTTTTTTAGAAACACCCAGACTGTTCTCCATAGTGGCTGTATCACTTTACATTCCCATCAACAGTGTAGGAGCGTTCCCTTTCCTCCACGCCCCCTCCACCACTGGTTGTCTTTTTTTTGTTGTTGTAGATTTTGTTTGTAGATTTGTAGATTTTTTGTTGATGGCCAACCTGACCAATGTGAGGTGGTACCTCACTGTCATTTTGGTTTGCATTTCTCTAATAATTAGTGATGTTGAGCATCTTTTCCTGTTGACCCTCTTAGCCATCCCTACGTCTTCTTTAGAGAGATGTCTGTCTAGGTCTTCTGCCTACTTTTTGATTGGGTTGTTTGCTTTTTTGATGTTAAGCTGCAAGAACTATGTGTGTGTTTCAGAGATGAAGCCCTTGTCAATTGCTTCATTTGCGAATATTTTCTTCCAGATCTGATCCTGGCAGCTGCTCCCTCATCCCTCCCCACTCTGTGGGGATCTCTGAGGTCCAGGCCTCGGTTCCTCTCAGTTCCTGCCCAGTCCACGGAGGTTGTGCATCTGGGGGTCAAGCCCATCTGGTCCTCTCTGTCTTCCCTACAGATATTGGCCCAGTGACCCTCACATCGGACCCAGCGGTGTTTCAGAGGGAACTGAGAGAACTCTACGTGCAGGTGGGCTGCCCCGCCCCTGGCTGCTGGCCCCCTGTGCCCTTCATCCCAGTCCATGCCAGAGGCCCAGGTTATTGCCACACCTCGGGGCCAAGATGGTGCTTCCTATAATGACCTGCCACCCAACTCTGCCTGGGGCTCCCCCTCAGCTTGGAGGTCCTGGAGATTCCGTACTGCCTGGGGTTTCTTCCTGTATTCAGTGAACCAAGTACCTACAGGAGTCCCTGTGCCTGGCACATAGTAGGTCTTATTGTTGACTGCGTGGATGCAGGGGTGGAGGGAGGAGGTATGTGACAGCTAAGGGAAGATGTTTGCATGCTAAGTCACTCAGTTGTGTCCTACTCTTTGTGACCCCATGGACTGTAGCCCACCAGGCTCCCCTGTCCATGGGATTCTCCAGGCAAGAATACTGGAGTGGGTTGCCATGCCCTCCTCCAGGGCATCTTCCAGACCCAGGGATCGAACCTGTGTCTCTTATGTCTCCTGCATTGGCAGGTGAGTTCTTTACCACTAGCACTGCCTGGGAAGCCCCAGGAAAGGTGCAAGAGAGGTCAATTCAGATCCCCCCAAACCCAGCCCAAGACGGGGTCAGACATCCCATGCCACCTGGGTTTTTTGGCCACACTGAACACCCTGGTTCAGCCTCTCTCAACCCTGCCAGCTTCCTGAACGCAGGGTGTTCTCTGATGTGTCTAGCTCACTGCCAAGTCCCCCAGGGCCCAGCACACAGAATGAATGAGTGAACCAAGGGGAGAAGCATTTACTGAGGTCACCCTGTGCACATCCTGATTCTGGTGCTGGGTGTGCAAACCCGGGGAGGCAGAAAGCCCCTGGCTGGTGAGCGGGGAGGGAGGGCCGTGTGCTTTTTTGAGATTGACTCCAAGGTGTGTTTGCTTTTCCAAGTGATATCACTTCTCGGCTCAGTGATAAAGAACCCATCAATTAAGAGACTTGGGTTCAATCCCTGGGTCTGATCCCTGGGTCAGGAAGATCCCTTGGAGAAGGAAATGGCAATCCAATCCAGTATTCTTGCCTGGGAAATCCCATGGACAGAGAAGCCTGGCGGGTTACAGTCCATGGAGTTGCAAAGAGTTGGACATGACTGAGTGACTGAGCATGCAGGCATGCACCAGGGCAGGTTAAAGAGAAGGCTTGACAAGGCGGCTTTGAATGTTCTCCTCTGCCCACCCCTCCCCTCTCCTTCCCTGGAGACCCCTCTACCCCTCTGGCCTCCAAACCTTGGCTCACTCATGCCTTCTTTGGCGTACCTGTTAGATGCTTCCGTGGCTCCATCCTTCTCCCCCAACTTGTAGCACTCATCACCATGGTAATTAAATAACTGTGTCATGTTTATTAATGTAAAGTCTGCCTCCCAGCCAGACTCCATGGGAGGGAGGGACCATGTCCCTTGGGCATGAGTGAGTGAATGAAGGAATGAATGAGTGAATGAATGAAAGATAGATGGCGCAGGTGTGTCTCAGGGAAGCGAGTGGCTCGGGCCAGGCCTGACCCCTGGACAGGCAGGACAGAAGCCACTGAAGGGGATGCCCCCTCCCACCTCCCAGGGTGGGCCCCACGTGGAGGAGGTGGGCAGCAGCTGCTGACCTGCCCTGTCCTGCAGGGAGGCGGGGACTGCCCAGAGATGAGCTTGGGGGCCATCAAGGCTGCCGTGGAGGTGGCCAACCCCGGCTCCTTCATCTACGTCTTCTCGGACGCCCGCGCCAAGGACTACCACAAGAAGGACGAGGTGCTGAGGCTCCTGCAGCTTAAACAGCCACAGGTGAGCTACCGGCAGGGGCTCGGGGCTGCTGGGGTCTCCAAGGGCAGCCCCAAGCCCCCGCCGGGAGAGCGGAACTGGGGCTTCTCCTGCACAGCTTGGGTTCCAGTGCCCGCCAGCTGCGCCGGCCAGCCCACTGGTGGAGCTGGGCTGCGAAGTCCAAGTGTGTTCTCAGGCTCTGGCCTCGCCCTCCAGGCCCACGCCTCCCTGGGGGGGCCCGCTTTTGATACAGACCACACCACTCCTCCGCTCTCTTCACGCCCCGTCGGAGGCTGGGCAATCCATCTTCCTCCTGGCGTCTCCTCTGCTCCCCGTCATGTCATTCTTCACCCATTGTCTCAGGGTCTGGAAGATGCGTTGGGGCTTTGGCTCCTGGCTGTCACAGCGAGTGGTGGGGGAGGCGGTGTGAGGGAGTGGGGGTTGCAGGGAGGAATCCCTGGGGAAGACCTCAAGAGCTGGGACTCCTCTATGGACGGGAGAACTCCTCTGTCTTCTCATCTAGAAGAAATGTGGGTTCTCCACGGTTCTTCTAGCTCTGCGGCGTCCGGGGGCCACTTGGAGCAGAGTCAATTTCACTCCTTCCTTTGTAGATTTCATAATGGCTTCTACTGTTTTCCTGGCCCTGTGACAGACACGTGACCTGCATCGGTCCTGACCCCCACGGGGCGGGAACTCTCATCATTCCCATTTCACAGGTGTATCACCCGAGCCCAGAGAGATGACAGGGCTTCCTCCGGGTCACTCCCTCCTGGTCTGGCCTCCCCCTCCCCACTCCATTCATACCTGAAGGGGCTGAGGACGCCGTGAGCCAGGCTGCCCGTCTGTCTTCTAGGTGGTCTTTGTGCTGACAGGGGACTGTGGTGACCGCACCCACCCTGGCTACCTGGCCTACGAGGAGATCGCCGCCACCAGCTCCGGGCAGGTGTTCCACCTGGACAAGCAGCAGGTGACCGAGGTGAGTCTGCCCTGACATGCTGCATCCCTGGGTGGCTCTGCCCATCGGCTGGCTTCTAGGACCAGTGCTGAGTGCTCGCCTCACAGCAGGAGGCCTGGTGCTCAGGGCTTTTTGACACCTTCTTGTAGAACCCTCTCAATCACCCCCAAAGTAGGTGCTGCAGGTTCCTTAGTTTTGCCAGTAAAAAAGCCTGGGGCCTGAAGGAATAGCCTGGGTTTTAAACTCGGGATCCCCAGCAAGTCCAGGCTGGCAGGATGGATCTAGCAAAGCTCGGCAGAGTAGGGATGTTAAGGGGAGCTTCTCCCCAGAGTCGAGGAGCCCAGGGGTAGCTGGAGGATCACCAGGGCCGTCAGATTCAGGCAGTGTTGCTGGGACAGCAAGCCATGCTTGGGGACTTGGCAGGGAGGGGCTTGCTTGACGCTGCGGCCCGACATGCAGGGCCGCCGATGGCCCAGCTGACCAGGTGTTTGTGTTCTGGTCTCGGTCTTGGAGCAGGTGCCCCTCCTCCCTTCCAGGCTCCATCGGTTGCTCATATCTCTCCCATCTCTCCCGCTGCCCCGCACGTCCATTCCTCCCTAGGAGCTAGAGGCATCCTTCCAGTGGCATGCTGGTAAATGTTTCATGACCATCTCTCTCTGGAAGGAACAAGAATGCTCATTTCTCTGGGGTAAATGCTCCTACTTGGGCTGGTTTCAAGCTGCTGTCCTAAAGCCATAGAGTATGGGAAGTGATGCTTGCAATCTGCCATCTTGAGCCTGTGTGAGCCAGCTCCTACATCCCACCAGATCCTCTAAGACAAATCAGACCAATAGGTCCCTCCCCGGTATCCCCCAGGGAGGGTCCCGACGCTGGTCTGAGTTCTGCCTCTCCCAGCCCACCGCCTTCATTCTCCCCCTTGCCTGCTGCTGCCTCTCTGCTCTTTCAACGCCCTGTGTCTTTTCTACCTCAGGGCCTTCGCTCGTGCAGCTTGTTTTTCCAGCTCCTCCTCCCCAGGCTCCTCATCTTTCCAGTCTGAGCGGAATCACGCCTTCCTCGATTTTTGTCAAGATTAATTCTCCTTTCATACCCCCTTAAAGCTCCCTGGGGGGCTTTATAGAATCATAATTTTACAACTGTGGGATTATTTAATGCCGTTAGGCTGTGAGATCCCCGACGGCAGGGCCCTTAAGGTCCCATTTACGACTGTGTCCCCAGCACCTGGCGCAGCCTCCAGCATGGAGCAGGTGCTTGGTCAGTGGATGGACACAGACACCTGGTGAGTCGATGACGTGGGGTCCCTCGGGCTGGAGGAAGAGGAGAATGGGAGGAACAGCGTCTCTGAGGCTGCCGCGGCGTGGCTTCCAGCCAGTGCGTGTGTCGTGTATTTACGTCTCCAGGGCCATGTTTAGGTTAGCGCCTTCGCTCCCTGTTGACAGATGGCGTTTATGGTTCTTTGCGACACGCCAGGATTTATTTCTTTTGGCATGTCAGTCTGCTCTGGCACCAAGCCGCCCAAGTGAAGGTGGGAAGCGTTTCAGAGTGGAGTGATGGCTTGGTCCTTGTTTTGGGGGTGCATCTTATCTGGGCAGTTGCTCGGGAACTGGGTTCCTGCCAGTGGCAAGTCAGACTCCAGGCAGCAGATGAGTTGGTGGAGGACGGCTTGCTCAGGTGTGGGGCTGAACTCTCCAAGTCTCTCACTCAGGGCATGGAACCTGGGGCGAGCCCCTGGCTCCTGGCCTTGGTGCCAGCCTTCTGCTGTGGGAGCCTGGCTGGGCAGCACATGTCTGATGTACTGGGATCTCCAATGGCCAGGACTGGTTGCCCCTGGGTAGGGGCCTGGGTCCCTCCCCTCCCTGGAAAGAGCGCCATCATTTGTCAGCTTCTTGCCTTGTACCTGGCCCCTTCCAGATGTCCCCAGACATTTGGCAATGGTCACCACCAACCTCCACCCGCAGGAGAGAGGGAACGGTACCTTTGCTTGGCTAGAAGCTGCCACAGTGCCCACACCCTGCCTGTTTGTCCTTTGACCTTTTCAGAGCATGTCCAGTGTGCCAGGAGTGGCACATTTTGCACTCACTCGTCTCTTTGTTTATTGAGCACCCACTTCATGCCAGGGCAGCTTTAGGTGTGGGGCGCCGAGAGATCATCCATCAAGCTTAGATCTCACGCTTTCAGGCATTTAACTTCCTCTGCCTTTGAGATTCTGGAGTGACGAGAGGAAGGTGAAGATCCTTTCCCCCCTGGCAGGCGTCTTTTGGAGCTTTGGCCATCCTTCGATGGCCAGTGGGGGTGGGCATTAACCAGGGGGAAGGTGAACTGATCCCTCAGACAGTGGGAGGGGGGGAAGGTGGAATTAACAGGTGAGGAGACACAGGTCCTGAAGGTGACCCTGTCCTGGATCCTTCCCCGGGTCACATCTGGCTTCAGACCCCACCCTAGCTCTGCCACTTGTCTGCTGCGTGACCTTGAGCATGGCACTTAACCTCTCTGGGCCTCCGTTTCCTCATGTTCACAGTTGGGTCATGAGGGCCCTTGCCTGGAGAGATGGTGGCAAGGGTGGGAGGAAGACCCACACTTGGGAGGGAGCCCTGAGTGAGAGCTAGTGATGGCCACGGGATCTCCAGCCCCGTGCTTCGATAGTGAGTGCAGAATACACACTCCCAGGGGTCCAGGGAGCCCCTCTCAAGATTAAGAGCTCTCTTGAGATAAGATTCTCAGGAAAGTAGAGCCTGGGGACAATGCCCCGTGATGTCCAGTTGGCAGAGGCCCTCAATTTTCTGATCCTTGGCTCTTGAGGTCCATTCAGTGACCCCCCCCGTTGGCCCCTGCCTCACTGCCCCAGCTTCCTCAGCCTCTCTGGCTGTCAGATGTCCAGGGGGAGCCTTGGTTGGGGGGGGGTGGTGGTGATTTATCTGCCGTAAAGGGCTGAGCAGCAACCATCTGGCTGGGGTAGCAGCGCCAGATTCTCTCATTCCTTCCCCATCAGCGACAGAGAGACAAGCCCCAGCACATTGCTGGCTCCCAGGCCCCCTGGTCCTGCTGACATCTGGAAGTCATTACCTTTGCAAATAAACATTAAGCCTGCTTGATGAAGCCTCTCTGCTCAGGAGTGTCCCTAGATTCCTCTCTGAGCCCCGGAGCCACTGCCAGGTCCAGCAGGCTTTGCCCCCAGGCCTGGGCCTGCGGGGGCCTGGCCTTGCTGTGGGCCAGAGGGTCTGCACCCCCAGCTCCGGAGCGGCGATGTGTTACAGGGCAGCCCTTGTGGGTGGGCCGCCTCCTGATGGGGTCGCTGGCCTTCTGGCCCACCTCAGCCCTCTCTCCATTGCGTGGTTCAGTAGCCTGAACTCTTGGGCATCTTCTCTCCATCAAAACATCCTAGAAAGAGCTTGTCATGACAGTTGCAACACAGTAGCGAGTGTGGGACGCGTCTGGGTAATTGCCAAATGGTGCTGCCACCACCTCCTGCCAGCTTTGCTCCGTCATGATTTCCTCCTGACCCCTGACAAGGCCCGGCCCCAGGGGAAGGGGACAGCGGGCACAGAGCTGTTGCTTTGCTGTGGGGGAGCTGCCTCACTTGGCCAGCTTCTGTCCGCCTTTCTAGCCTTGGCTGCTATGTCCCGTCCACCCCCGCATGGACGAATAACCTTGTCCTCATTTCTTAACCCAAACAGGTGGGATCTTTTTAAGAGAAACATTATTTAGAAAGTCAGGCAAAAACAGAAGAATGAAGTAGCTCCAAATATAAAAACAGAAAAGTTTCAGAACACAGGATTCTTGTCCCGTGATGACTGAAATCTAGCTGTAAAATCCAGGCACATGTGTTTCAGCTCGGTCTCATCAAAATGTAGTCATTTTCCAAATCTCGAGCAATTCTTCCAATTCCCTTCTGTTCCCTTTCTCTTCCATGGAAGAGCATGTGGTAGGCAGAGCTGAAGGACTGTGATTTAGGGCAAGGATGACCAATATGTAGCATGCCAGACACCACTTTCTAATTCCATATCCATGGCAAACATTGCTAATCAATTACAGGCCTTTTTCTAATTGAATCTGAATGTGGCTTCTCATTTCTCCAAATGGCATTCCAAGAAGTCACTTCCAGTTGATTAGAGCTGACAAGCGACAGGATAGCACTATGGTTGCTCAGGTATAGTTTAAAGTCATACTTGTAAAGATATACTCGTTCCTTTTAGACGATTTTTACTTAAAATTTTTTTATGAGAAGTGTCAAAGATATTGAAAAGTAAAAAAAAAAAAAAAAAAAGGTACTATCTAGATTTAGCAATTCACATTTTTGCTCCAGCTGCTACGTCTCTCTCTTTCTATACTTTTTGTTGAATCATGACGCCTTATCCATAAATAATTCAGTGTGGAATTAAAAAAATAGACTCCAGCATAACCCATAGTATCACCTAATATAACGAACAGTACTTTGCAAGTATCGTCTGATGCCAAGTCCATATTCAAATTTCTCTATTTGTCCTCAAGCTGTTAAATCAGGTTTTAATCAAGGGCTGTGCGTTTTATGAGGTTGTTATGTCTGTTAAGTTTCCTTAAATCTGGAGGGGATCCATCCTTTTTTCATGCCACTGACTTGTTGGACAGGCGTTGATGACACAATGTCCTGTGTTCTGGATTCGTCTGATTGTTTCCTTATGGTGTCACTAAGTTGTTCGTTTCTCCTCCACTTGTTCCTTTACTCTCTCTAAACTGGAAGTGAAAGTGTTAGTCACTCAGTCATATCCGACTCTCTGCGACCCCATGAACTGTAGCCCATCAGGCTCCTCTGTCCATGGAATTCTCCAGGCAAGAATACTGGAGTGGTTTGCCATTCTCTCCTCCAGATCTTCCTAACCCAGGAATTGAACCCGGGTCTCCTGCACTCCAGACAGATTCTTTACCGTCCGAGCCTGGAAGTTAGCTTTAAATGACTAATCAGATGGAGGCTGACCTTTGTGGCAGGAGTATGTCTTCCTTGGTGCTCTGTGTGTGTTTTCTATTACATCACACCAGGAGGAAAATGATGTCTGATTGTCCCCATTACTGATGACCAGTTTGGTTGGTTAAAGTGGTGACAGCCAGCTCTCTGCATTGCAAGCCTTTGTTTTTTCCTTTCTGACCCAAGGGGTCAGTGGGGTCACTCTAGGGCTCTAATTCCCCAGGAGCTTTTCATCTCATGGTTTTAGCATTCACTGAAGATGCTTGCCTGAAACAATTATTTAATTAGGAGGTTGCAAAATGATGATTTCCTAATTGCATCATTCCTTCCACATTTGTTAATGGGCGTTCTCCCATGAAGAAGAGCTTTTGCTTCTCCAAAGGGGTGATTTGGTTTCTCTGAAGTCATGGTTCCTACTAAAAAAATAGGGATCACACTTCTTTCTCTTTAATTAAGAATTTGCTTTTATTGGTGGCAAATGAGGTTTTATTGTTTTGAATTTTGATTTTATTTTTTGAGTATTTTTGTGGCATCTAGATTACATGGTGCTTCCCCAGTGGCTCAGATGGTAAAGAATAAGCCTGCAACGCAGGAGACCCGGGCTTGGTACTGGGTTGGGAAGATCCCCTGGAAAAGGGAATGGCTATCCACACCAGTATTCTTGCCTGGAAAATTCCATGGACAGAGGAGCCTGGCAGGCTATAGTCCACAGGGTGACAAAGGGTCAGACAGGACTGAGTGACTAACCTTTGATTGTATAATTCAGTGTGGTTTAATTGATTATGTTGTTATTCTTTTGGAGGCTCAAAGTCTCCCAAATTCCTATATCCTTCTGATATGTCTCCATTAGTCTTATTTTTTTGCCTTGCCACATAGCTTGCAGGATCTTAGATCCCCGACCAGGGATTGAACCTGTGTTCTCGGCTGTGAAAACTCAGAGCCCTAACCACTGGACCGCCAGGGAATTCTCTGTCCCCATTAGTCTTTGAGACCTTCTTTGCTTTATGAAATTACCAGTAGTCCTAGGCTTTCTTTGTATATTGCCTGCCCCAGACCAGAAATCAGCCATTTCTCCAAGGAACTCTGGTGGAAAACAGTAGTTAGAAACCACTGGGTTCTGAATTCACTTGGAATAAATTTATATTTAAAGAAAATCCGTGCAGCTGTCTCTTGGCCGTAAGAGAAAAATCTTGGTTGAGATTTCCTTCCTTGCTTTATCCTACAAGAGACATAAAATGGTTTCACAACCACAATATGGCTAGTTCTGATTGTTATTGTTGTTGTCCAGTTGCTAAGTCATACCTGACTCTTTGTGACCCCAATGGACTGCAGCACGCCAGGCTTCCTTCCCTGTCCTTCACTGTCTCCTGGAGTTTGCTCAAATTTATGTCTATTGAGTTGGTGATGCCATCCAACCATCTTATCCTCTGTCACCCCCTTCTCATCCTGCCCTCAGTCTTTCCCAGCATCAGGGCCTTTTCCAGTGAGTTGGCTCTTTGCATCAGGTGACCAAAATATTACAGCTTCAGCTTTAGAATCAGTCCTTCCAATAAATATTCATGGTTGATTTCCTTTAGGATTGACTGGTTTGATCTCCTTGTAGTCCAAGGGACTCTCAAGAGTCTTCTCCAGCACCACAATTCAAAAGCATCAGTTCTTCAGCATTCAGCTTTCTTTATGGTCCAACTCTCACATCCATACCTGACTACTGAGAAAACCATAGCTTTGACTATACGGACCTTTGTTGGCAAAGTAACATCTCTGCTTTTGAATATGCTGTCTAGGTTTGTCATAGCTTCCCTTCCAAGGAGCAAGCGTCTTTTAATTTCATGGCTGCAGTCACCATCCACAGTGATTTTGGAGCCCAAGAAAATGAAATGTCACTGCTTCCGCTTTTTCCCCTTCTATTTGCCATGAAGTAATGGGACTGGATTCCATGATCTTTGTTTTTTGAACACTGAGTTTTAAGCCAGGTTTTTCACTCTCCTCTTTCACCTTCATCAATATGCTCTTTAGTTCCTCTTCACAGGAGACATAAAACAATTTCACAATCACAATACAACTAGTTCTGCCAACTGCTGCTGCTGCTGCTGCTGCTAAGTCGCTTCAGTCGTGTCCGACTCTGTGTGACCCCATAGACGGCAGCCCACCAGGCTCCCCCATCCCTGGGATTCTCCAGGCAAGAACACTGGAGTGGGTTGCCATTTCCTTCTCCAATGCATTAAAGTGAAAAGTGAAAGTGAAGTCGCTCAGTCGTGTCCGACTCTTAGCGACCCCATGGACTGCGGCCCACCAAGCTCCTCTCTCCATGGGATTTTCCAGGCAAGAGTGCTGGAGTAGGGTGCCATTGCCTTCTCCTCTGCCAACTGCTAACTACTAAATAAAGGTTTCTTTGCACTTTCCTTTTTTGTCCTCAGGATGCCCCTCACTGAGAAAGTACAGTGAAATCCCTCGGTTTCTGATTTACTTGGAGCTAATCCTTTCCCTCATACTGGGGTTATGGTATCAATTTGTTGTACAGTCAGTTCATGTTTCATTTTGATTCTGTTTTAGGGTTGCACAAGATGCTTCTTGACATAACTTGGCTTGAAAAGAGGTGCTTCAAAACTGGAGAGGTTCCCACTTCCCTCTTTTTTGGTTTTCTTACTGGAACCTGGGTGGCTCAGCTATTGCTAAAGAGGCGGTGTGAGCTGGGGTAGGGGGCGGGTGGAGTTGAGCCTTTGTGAGGCGAGCTTGAGGACCCTGTTCAAAAGGTGAGTGCTCTGCTGCATCACACACAGAGAGCAGATGCCCTGAACCCCTTATCCTTCACAGCTCCCGAGCCTGGGACATGACAGAGGGTGTCTGCCCACATGGGGCTCCCAGGCCAAGAGAGGTGACGGGTGTGAAACTAACCAGGAGTTGGTTGCTAAGGAAGGGGCAGGAATTTCTGCAAAGAGAAGAGCGTTTTGGTGGGGGGAGCTGCCCAGTGGGGCATGGGATGGGGGTTCAGCCCAGCAAGCATGGGGGCGTCAGGAGCATCATGATCTTGGGTCAGGTTGAACGGGTGAACCAGAGAACACAGGGACTTAGAGACTGTGGTAAGTCTTGGAGAAACAAGATAATTTTGTGCTTAGTAGAGACCATCTTGGGCTTCCAGGTGGTACTAGTGGTAAAGAACCCACCTGCAGAGGCAAGAGACATAAGAGACGCAGGTCAGATCCCTGGGTCAGGAAGATCCCCTGGAGGAGGACGTGGCAACCCACTCCAGTATTCTTGCCTGGGGAATCCCACGGACAGAGGAGCCTGGAGGGATTCAGTCCACAGGGTCACAAAGAGTGCGACACAACTGAAACGACTTAGCAGGCAGGCAGAGACCATCTTAGACTGGGTCCAGGACTGTTAACCTGGGTCCATGCACGCAGGGCGATGGTCTTTGAGGGGACTTGAGAACCTCCTGAAACCATACTCTAAATGTGTGCCTAACGAGTATGATGTTCTGGAGAGTTATATGTCTCCTGATATTTCAATGGGACTTGTCCAAAACATAAGATTTTTATTGTTTTTTATTTTAATTTAATTTTTTGGGCCGTGCCACACACAGGGATTGTGGGATCTTAGTTCCCTGACCAGGGATGGAATCCCAGACCTCAGCTGTCAAACCATGGAGTCCTAACCACTGGACTGCCAGGGAATTCCCCAAACGTAAGAATAAGCAATTGTACAACCAAGGATATTAGATTTCTCAGTGTTGTGATAAGGGTCAGGAGTAGACTGTCCGCTTAAAGACATGGTCCTACTTAGAGAGCATGGTGCCTGGTAGGGGTTGTGGGCTGAGGGCCCTTGGGCAGGAATGGTGAACCACGTTGCCCTGGGGGAGATCCCGGACTTCCAGGGTGCATCAGTGTGTAGGAAGCACCAGGAGGGCTTCCTGGAGGAAGTGATGGATGTCATAGAAATTGGCCATGTGACGAAGGAGGGGCCTCATCCCAGCAGAGGGGTGCCCTCTGCTCCTTCCATCTGAGCTGAGTCCTCTGGATGCCTTCATTCAGGTGTCACAGGCCAAGAGGGAAGTGGTGTGTGAATCAGGTCCAGTGTAGGGCAGGGGGGACTGTGACGGCCTCAAGTGACCTCGAAAGCCTGCATGCTGCCTAAAACTCACCAGGGGACCAGACGCTGCCCACAGCTGGCAGCCTGCTGGGACCCACCTCCGGTGTGCCAGACGCAAGCAAGGCATCATGGGCACCTGCTGGCATCAGCCCCTCACTCCTGCCCCCCAGGTGCTGAAGTGGGTGGAGTCAGCCCTCCAGGCCTCCAAGGTGCACCTGCTGTCCACGGACCACGAGGAGGGCGGCGAGCACACGTGGAAGATCCCCTTTGACCCCAGCCTGAAGGAGGTCACCATCTCCCTGAGTGGCCCAGGGCCCGAGATCGAAGTCCGAGACCCGCTGGGTACGTGCACCCCGGGGCTGGCCTCCTCCTTGGGCCTGAGACTGAAATAAAAGTCCAGGATGGGACAGAGAGGAGGCCAGGAGATTTTGGACATAAAACTCCAGGAGCACCGAGGGTAAGGGAGATGCTGAGTGGAAGGCAGAGAGGGTGTCTACAGTGGGTGAGGATGCAGCGGGGCCATTAGCAGCCCAGCGAGAGGAATTAAAATGATGACCGTCCCTGGGGCTGCCAGATTCACGGGGCATCTTCCCCAGGTTCTCTCTTCAGTGGCCTGGAGAGTTGGTGGGGCAAGAATTAGTGGCACAGTGTAGAGATGGGAAGTGGTGGGGGGCTCTGGGAGGTGGGGTAATTTGTCAGGGTCATCCAGGCTCCATATGATTTGGACCCAGCTGCCTGGTGCCACGGTGCTCCAAGGATGTCCTGAGTACTCTGGTCCAGAGGCCAGGGGTACAGCCAGCACCTGGGGAGGGATAAAGATGGAGAGCTCAAGGAAGGAGAGGCCTGGGTACCCCCAAAGGCCTATTGTCAGTTCCTCTAGGAAGCCCGAGGCTGGGGTTGGAGGGCTGTGGGTTCCTGGGGATGGGGAGGGGGGCTCTGTCAACCCAAGAAAAGGGTCGGGGGCTGAGCAGGTCTTGGGGCTTCCACAGGGAGGATCCTGCAGAGGGATGACGGCCTCAATGTGCTCCTCAGCATCCCTGACTCTGCCAAGGTCGTGGCCTTTAAGCCTGAGCATTCCGGGCTGTGGTCCATCAAGGTAGGAGGCCTTGGCTTCCTGGGGTTGGGGAGACCAGCTTCACCAAGCTGAGACATCATCTTCCTCTTGCCTGGGCGCTCGGAAGCCTGGAGCCCTGGGAAGCTGTGGGTTGGAGCGTGGGCAGTGATGTGGGCATATCAGTAGAAGCAGGGGGGCAAGATCAGAGGAGGAGTATTGTGCTTTGTGCCAGTGAGAGAAGTGGAGTGGTTTTGGGTTAGTGAGGGAACTTCAAAGAAGGACTTGGAGAAACCACTCGGGTGTCCAGAGGTGGGCGACGGGGTTGGCTCGCGGTTCAGGACCCTGTCCTTTGAAGAGTGCACAGAAGAAGCTAGGGTGACCTTGGGCTCAGAGGCACAGGACTGGCACGGGAGCAGAGTCTGTTCTAACCTGCCGGGGACTGGGGGCCTGGGACTGGGTGCAGGGCTCCTGGCCAAGCACCCTGGGATGGGGCAGGTTGCTGTCTCTGAAGCACATGGCTTTAGCTGATCAGCAAACAGTTATGGAGCCCCTACTGGGTGCTGGGCTTCCCTGGTTGCTCAGTGGTTAGGAACCTGCCTGCCAAGCAGGAGACTTGGAAGACGCAGGTTCAGCCCCTGGGTGGGGAAGATCCCCTGGAGAAGGAAATGGCACCCCACTCCACTATTCTTGTCTGGGAAATGCTATGGACAGAGGAGCCCAGTGGGCTACAGTCCATGGGGTCGCAAAAAGTCAAACACGACTGAGCGACTAAACCAACAACAACTGGGTGCCAGGCACAGTGCTGGGCGCCTCGGGCACTGCTGTTCTTCAGGTTCGGAGCATCTTTGGGCCGAGAGCTCTCATGCCAATAGGGAAGGCAAGGCAGGGGTTGGGGGACCTGTGGGTGTTGGGGGTGGGGAGCGGGAACGACAGGGCTGCTTAGAGAGTCCAGCTCAGGCAGTGCCACGGCCGGACTCTTCTTCTTCCATGGGGGGAGCATCGTGCTGGGTCCCCAGGGTGGGTGAGTTACCCACAAGTCTGCAAAGGCGGGAGAATTCCAGTTGCTGACTCCAGGCCGGGTCAGGTCGGCCACCTGCCACCTGGAGCTGGGGGGCTGGGGTCAGACACCCTGGTGATGTGAGCCTGGGCCTGGGCTAGATCTACAGCAGCGGCCGCCATTCGGTCAGGATCACGGGCATCAGCAACATTGACTTCCGAGCTGGCTTCTCCACTCAGCCCTCCCTGGACCTCAACCACACTATCGAGTGGCCCCTACAAGGTACGATGCTCTGGGCCCTGGGGCGACACAAGGCCACCTTCTGCAGGGGTGGGGCTTACCTTTAGGAAGTTGGAGGGTGCAGTTCCAGGGGGCAGCCATAAGCCTGTGACTATGGAGCAGGCTTGCAGGAGTTGGTCCAGCCTCTCTCTCACATCACAGTGAACTGTACCCAGGGCTAGCACCTTCTCTTTGGGTTCCAGCCAGGGTGACCCTGGGACCGTTTACTTTTAGAACTTCCTTCCTGTCCTTCAAGGCCTCCACAAGCTCAGGCTGTTCCCCTAACCCTCCTTTCCCTTTCTCTTTGTCAAGATTTGTCTGTCTAGAGCCCCACTTCTTCCAGTGAACATCAGGCTGTTGTTGTGCAGGGGCTAAGTCGTGTCCAACTCTTTGCAACCCCATGAACTACAGCACATCAGGCTTCCCTGTCCCCCATTATGTCCTGGAGTTTTCTCAAACTCATGTCCATTGAGTCAGTGATGCCATCCAATCATCTCATCCTCTGTCGCCGCCTTCTCCTCCTGCCTTCAATCTTTCCTAGTATCAGGGCTCAGAAATATGGTCTCTTGCCATGGGGCCATTTGGAGGGTTTTGCTGGGATCAGCTGAACAAAGAGATGGGAGGGACTAGGCCACAGCATGTTAAAAAGCAGAGACATAACTTTGCTGACAAAGGTCCATATAGTCAAAAATATGGTTTTCTCAGTAGTCATGTATGGAAGTGCGAGTTGGGCCATAAAAAAGGCTGATCACCAAAGAATTTATTTTCTCAAATTGTGATGCTGGAGAAGACTCTTGAGAGTCCCTTGGATATAAGGAGGCCAAACCAGTCAATCCTAAAGGAAATCAACCCTGAATATTCATTGGAAGGACTGATGCTGAAGCTCCAATACTTTGCCCACCTAATGTGAAGAACCAACTCATTGGAAAAGACTCTGGTGCTGGGAAAGATTGAGAGCAGGAGGAGGAGGGGGTGACAGAGGATGAGATGGGTGGATGGCATCACTGACTCAACAGACACGAGTTTGAGCAAACTCTGGGAGACAGTGAAGGACAGGGAAGCCTGGCATACTGCAGTCCATGGGGTCTTAAAGAGTGGGACCCAGGGACTGAATAAGAACAAGGCCAGGTCAAGATAACTCTGGACCACTGAATAGTGCCCCCAAAATGGTGCATGCTGGGTCCTTAGAGCTTTCTTTTGAGTCTGTATGCCCTCAGTTTTTCGTTCTTGTCAGCCCTTATGGGTTTCCCTGCCAGGACCCGCAGTGATATCTTCAAAATGAAAAGTGGGTTGCTTATTCATTCTGTGTTTGTCTTTGCCAATAGCAGGGAGGTGGGAGGGAGGCAGAGAAACTTAACTCCTATTCTAAAGCCAAGAGAGATGAGAAATCCTAAGTGAAGTGCTATGGGGGTGGCGGGGGAGAGTTTGAAAGCAGAGTGATCCTCAGGGACAGTCCCCAGTGGAGAGGGTGATGGAGGCCATATGTGACCTTCTTTGGTTTCTGCTTTTGATAAAGATGTGGCTCCATCCAAGACATTTTTTTAAAGTGAGAAAAACAGCAGGGCAATCGCAAATGATAAATAATGATTGGCACTTGACCCCAGGGCACCAGGGAGTGAGGGAGGCTGCAGCGAACTGAACAGTGGGGGCCTGGGCCATGGGAGCAGCTGCTACATGCCTTTGGCTGGTTGTTGCAACATGGGAAGGAAGCCCAGCACTGACACACTTGATTTTTCAAAGAAATCTGGACTTCTAGATTTATACATGCCCTTTCTAGACTGTTTGATTTTTTTTTCTCCAAAAGATGGAAGGCATTTCATGGATCACGTCTACCACATCTTCTGGTTCCCAGTTTATGATCAGAGAGAGAGAGAGAAAAAAAAAAAGAATAGCTATCTGAAAAGGGAGAGACCTAACAGTTTCCAAATCAACTTAAAAGACTGTGAAACCCAAGTCCAGTTCTGGCTTTCCTGAGATAGTGTGGAAAGTACATTTCCAATGAGATGGGAAGGGAAACCACAGGAAAGCCCACCAGGAGTCAGCATTCCCAAACTGGGGTCTGCATCTCACCTCCGCCTGTCCCAGAGCCTGTCAGCTGACAGCCAACACCAGAGTCAATGGGGGACAGGAGGGCGCCCTTTCTCAGTTCTGCTCCGTGAGCGCCCAGTCTGCACAGCAGAGGCGACACAATCATGGGAAGCCATGGGTTGGAGGAGAGTGGTGTTTCAGGACCACGGACAGTAGCAACCCCCCTTCTCTCCTCATCCCACCCAGCATTCCTTGGCCCAGGGAAGAGAAGGTGAGGGAATGGGTGAAGGTGGACCAAGAGGCTGGGTCCCTAACCATGGCTCTGGGGTGGGGCCCCTGCTTGGGGAGCCTCGTGGAGCCCAGCACAGATGCCAGCACCTCCTTCCCTGCCTTTTCCTCTGTAGGCGTGCCCATCTCCCTGGTGATCAACTCCACGGGCCTGCGGGTACCCGGCCGCCTGGACTCAGTGGAGCTCTCACACAGCTCAGGGCAGTCCCTCCTGACTCTGCCCACGCAGCCCCTCTCCAACGGATCAACCCACCAGCTGTGGGGTGGGCCGCCCTTCCACAGCCCCCAGGAGCGTTTCTACCTCAAGGTGAAGGGCAAGGACCATGAAGGAAACCCTCTCCTCCGTGTCTCCGGAGTTTCCTACCGTGGGGTGATTCCAGGTGAGTAATTGACTCCTACCGCCCCCCAGCTCCCTGGCTCCCTTGGAGGCTCATTTCTCCCTGAAAGGCTTTCCTGATTCAATTAGATTAGGAAATGTTTATTCATTAAACTGCAGGCTCTGCAATACATTATGCTGAATACTGAGATGCTTCAGATGCAGTTTTCAGCTCTAGGGTTTACTGCAAAGTCATCTATGCATCCATAAATCCATCCATGCATCTATCCATCCATCCATCCACCTGTGCATTCAACATTCATTTTGTATCAGTCATGGTTCTAGAAACTGTAGACACAACAGTGGGCAGGTTAGTGAATATAAGTATGCCCTTGCATAATCATAGTTACTATCATTATCATAATGATGGTAACACTAACCTAATCACCATTCTGAGCACATCTCATGGTACAATCCTGGGCCAAGCACTTGCCATGCATTTGTTCATTAAATGCTTATATCAGTTCCTTTTTATTCCCCCTCCTGGTCTAAAGGGTTTCTTTTTATAATCTCTTGCATACTCCTTGAAAAATCTATCTTTTCAAAACTTTTATTTTGAAATGATCTTGAAGAAGTAAAGTGTGAAGTGTTAGTCACTCAGTTGTATCCAACTCTTTGGGACCCCATGGACTGTAGCCCACCAGGCTCCTCTGTCCATGGAATTCTCCAGTCAAGAATACCAGAGTGGGTTCCCATTCTCTTCTCCAGGGGTTCTTTCCAGCCCAGGGATTCAACCTTGGTCTTCTACATTGCAGGCAGATTCTTGACTGTGTGAGCCACCAGAGAAGCCCAAGGTTACCATAATAGTAATAAATTTCTTCATTTACCTTCTCCTGTATTAACATCTTTTTTTTTTCATTTTTTAAAATTGAAGTTTAATTGCTTCACAACGCAGTGTTAGTTTCTGCTGTCCAATCAGCTGTATGTACGCATGTATCCCCTCCCTCTTGAGCCTCCTTCCCACCCCACCCCACCCCCACCCCCTAGATCATCACAGAGCACTGAGCTGACCTCCCTGTGTTCTTACATCCAGTTCTGAGATGTGTCTCCATTTTATTGCTGGGAAACTGAGACCACTGACTTCACAGGGTTGCTCGGAGGGTTGCATAAGCTAATGTACATAACAGGACGGCTCTCAGATGCTCAGAGGTTATACCCAGTATGTAGGAACCACAAACCACGCCCCTCCACGTGGCTGCTGGTACTGTGATGTCACTGTAGGCACACGTCACCTCGTGCCCCGCCCTTGGTTGTGTGGTGCTGTTTCCCATGTGGTTGTGTTGTGCTGTTTCCCAGGTGTGTGGCTTTTGCGGGTTTCCCGTGTGTCCCAGAGGTCTCAGCATCCAGGCTGGAGGCTCCCAGAGGGCAGGGTGGCATCTTTGGCTTTCCAGATCTGCCTCTGGTCCTGGGGAGTGGGGTCTGAGTTCACTGGGCACCAGCCTCCTTACTGGGCTTGCTTCCCTCCTCCTGCCTGCTTCCCGCTCCGCTGGTAGTGACCCAGGAGGAGCTCAGAGGTGGATGACACTGACACCCCACATCAATGGTGCTTGGGGATTCAGACTCCCCTAGCCACTTCACTTAGGGATGCAGAGAGGGTGCTGAGATGCCCGTGGTGAGGTGGGGGACTTTGAGGACCTGAATGGGGCAGGGCATCACAGGGCTAGGGGGCTTGGGACCCCTTCCTTCAGTCTCCTGGCCTCCACTCCCTGGCTGTGGTCCCCGGGGCTCCTCCTGCCTTGGCCTTTGCAGCTTTCAGGAGGCATTTTCAGGCAGGAATCTCAGCAGGGGGACTAAAGCAGCCTCTATCTCTCTCTCTTTTTTCAGATGGCTCCCAGAGCTGGGGAGTTAAGTTCTGGCTTTTGGTCTCCATGTCAGCTCTAGATTAAAGGATAGGGGTGGAGTGTGGGAAGGGTGTGGTTTGGCAGGGGGGAAGGTTGGTTTGCTGGCCCCCCACCACCACCTTCCAGGTCTGGAAGGCTGGGAGTTTGGGAGCAAGACACTGGGTTTGGAGACATGTTGGGTGGTGGGGTCCAGGAGTCCCTGGGCTTCTTTCAGCTCAAGGAAGAGGGAGCCAGAGGCTTCCAGTGTGTGGGGGTGAGCCGTGGCTGCCGCGCGCACAGCTGAGGACGTGGCTGGATGGTCCGACACCCCTCTCCCCTGGGACGTGGCAGGGAGCCCGTAACATGATGTCACCACCGCCCTCCCACCCCCAGCGCTGTGCTCGGAGGAGGTCTGGCCCATTGTCTCACCCTCGGAGCATCTCTGGGGTGGATGAGGGAGAGGGCAGTGCAAGGGTTCCCCACAAGCCTGCGATCACCCAGCGAGGCACAGACGGCCCGAGACTGACACTGCGGGTCTGTTCTCAGACGTTTGCCCTGAAGTGACTCCAAGAACCAAGGAAAGACTGTGTGCCACCCCAAGGCCAGGGTCAGGCGGGAGGAGGCCGTGGCGTCTCTGATGGGGGTCCCCAGAGGCTCATCCGAAGCTGTGAGATTACATGGAAATCTCTTATTTTATCTCGAAAATGCGTGTGAACTCTGTATTCACAGCCATGTTCCAACTAGGCTGATTTTTTTTTTTTTTTTTTAAGGCTTCCCGCCCACAGATTGTGAGTAAAACTGACCTTGCAGGAGGGGCGAGAGATGCACAGCCCTCCCCAGGCCCCTGGAGAGTCCCATCTGGGGAGCATTTCATCAGATTTGAGGGCTGGTTTGACTTCTCTGTCTCCCACACAATTGACACATTAGAGGCACAAGCCATAAAACCCCCACGAGGCTTCATGGAAGGAGCTGGCCCTGCCACGTGCGTGTGCCAAGGGCTTCCCACTCACCACCTCTCACCAGCAGCTCACCACAACTCGATGAGGTCACTAATGCCATTAACCCATTTTACTGAGGCTTAGGGAGGTGATGCCCCCTGTTCTCAGTGGCCACCGGATGGTGAAGTCAGAGACTGAAGCCCTGACTTCTGGCCCCTGAGTTATCCTTGTGGGATATCCTTGTGGGATATCCTTGTGGGTCTCTTGTTGCTAGGTGTGTCGAGGGCAGGCTGATGGGGGGAGGGCAGGGAAGAATTTCTAGTGCTGGTCCTTGCCCACAGGTGCCCCCCTGGTCAGCATGCCCCCCAGGATCCATGGCTACCTACACCAGCCCCTGCAGGTCTCCTGCTCTGTGCACAGCGCCCTCCCCTTCCGGCTACAGCTGTGGCGGGACGGAGCCAGGCTGGGTGAGGAGAGGCGCTTTCGGTGAGTGGCTCAGGGCTGCCCACTGTCCCCAGTCCCAGGGCTCCTGGGGGCCTGATGCCCTGGAGGGACCTAAGGGGTGGTGGGTGGCACACCTGAGACCTTGGTCATCCTGCTGGGCACCTCCCAGCTTGGCCAGGGTTGGGGGAGAGCGGGTCCCTGAGGCTCTCACCACTGCTGGGCCATCACTCCTTGGAGGAGCCATAGGCCTTCCTCAGATTCTGAAAACTCAACCTGCGAAGGCCTGGTTCTGTGCTGGTCAGCGCAGGAAGGACCCTCTGAGACCTTCCCTCCTATGGTTGGAAGCCCGGGGCTCAGAGAGGGGAAGGGCCTTTTTCAGAGTCACACAGGATATCGTTGGGATTTGCATGTCCTTAGCTGCCTGTCTCTTCTTACCAGTCTCTGAGAGGTTTGGGGGCCTCTTTCTGGGCAAGATTCAGGGGGCCAAGCCCCCATCCGGAAGCCTGGATGAGGCCGGGGGACCCTGGTGGGGGCAGTGCAGTTGTGTGTCTCCAGCTGTCCTGTGTTTGCAGGGAGTCAGGGAACAGCAGCTGGGAGATTCCACGGGCCTCCAAGGCCGAAGAAGGCATGTATGAGTGCACGGCAGTCAGCCGGGCGGGGACCGGACGAGCAAAGACTCAGATCGTCGTCACAGGTCTGTCCCCTTGGGCCCGTCCTGACTCTCCCCTGTAGGATTCCCTCCCAGGCTCTCCCCATCTGTGGGTGAGTGTGCCAGCCTGCTGCTAGGGGCCGTCCGTCATCCGGAGCCCGACGCCCACACTGCATCTGCGTGCTGGCCTCCGGTTTGGACTGTCTGCCCCACGAATGGCCTGCGGTTGCAGGAAGGTTGAGAACCCCTGCTCAGGCTCTGCCTCCCAGTCCCCAGCCTTAATCCCACCCTTGACTTCTTGATCAGCCCCCAGGCCCTTACAAGGGCCACCATCCACCTTGTCCCCAACCCTTAATGCCTCCAGCTCCTGCCACCGTGGCAACATTGAACTCAGGAAGGTTGGAAAAGCCACAGATCCTCTTACAATGAAATTAGCTTTATTTTAAAAATAATGAACCTAAGCTGCCTTGATGGGCTTTCCCAGTGGCTCAGTGGTAAAAAATCCACCTGCCAATGCAGGAGACATAGGTTCAATACCTGGGTTGGGAAGAACCCCTGGAGGAGGAAATGGCAACCCACTCCAGTATTCTTGCCTGGAAAAATCCCATGGACAGAGGAGCCTGGTGGGCTACAGTCCATGGGGTCGCAAAAGAGTCAGACACGACTTAGCAACTAAACAGCAACAAAGCTGCCTTGAAGAAAAGGGGCCCGATGAACATAGAGGAATCAGTCACTCTGCATTCCTAAACCCACTCAAAATCACTCATGCTCCCTGTAAGAAGACTGGAAAATATAAGCCAACAGAAAAGATGGAACTGACCTGTGACCCCTCCACTCCAGAGATGACTTTGACAGCATTTTGCTTTACTTCTTTTTGGATCTTTATCCATGTGTGCATTTTAAGAAAAACAGGATAATATCCTACATACTTACAACAACCTGATTTGGTGTCTGGAGTCAAATTTCCCTATTGGATATCATGGTCATTGGCATGAGGATCCAGCTTTTTTCCTATAGGTCCTGCAGACCGTCCCTGATCAGGTGGTCTCTGAGCCGTCACTTCTTAATGGTTTTTTCTTATTGAGAGTGTGGGTTTCTAAGCTCTTTCTTCTTTGGGGGCAGTGGGCTTACTTAGTCCATATTTGGCTGCTGTTTATACAGAGAATAGCTCTGTACTTGTTACTCTTTTCCAGTTGAGGGTGATTTCCAAGACTTTATCCACCAGTGCGGAATTATTGGGGCTTCCCAGGTGGCTCAGCGGTAAAGAATCTGTCTGCCAATGCAGGATAAACTGGTTCAATCTATGGGTCGGGAAGATCCCTTGGAGAAGAAAATGGCAACCCACTCCAGTATTCTTGCCTGGGAAATCCCATGGACAGAGGAGCCTGGCGGGCTACAGTCCATGAGGTCACAAAAAAGCCAGACATAATTTAGTGACTGAGCATGGACGCTCGTGGAATTATTGCCTCAAAGGGTATGAAGTATGGGTTGTTTGTTTATTTTAGTCATTACATCGTGTCTGACTCTGAAACCCCATGGATTGGAGCCTGCCAGGCTCCTCTGTCCATGGGATTTTCCGGGCAAGAATACTGGAGTGGGTTGCCATTTCCTTCTCTAGGGGATCTTCCCGACCCAGGGATTGAACCCGCATCTTCTGCGTTGGCAGGCGGATTCTTTACCACTGAGCCACTGGGAAAGCCCCGAAGAATGGGCTAACTCTTGCTAAATTTTGCTGTTTGCTGTTGTATGGAAATCAGGTGCGCATGCATGCACACACACACACAGCCCCCGGGCGGGTGTGAGATGGCCGTGCAGTGGCATCGTCCGGGCATGGTGAGCAGATGCTGGTGAGCTGCTCTGCTGGGGGAGACAGTGGACTCTGGGGTCTGGATGCCACCAGGGTCTGTAGGATGACTCCCTCCCCATGCCAACACCTCAGTGCCTCCTGTGCTCCTGTTCCTGCAGGCCCCCCGCCGCAGCTGGTCCCTGTCCCCAATGTGACCGTGTCCCCTGGAGAGACCGCCATCCTGTCCTGCCTGGTCCTGAGTGAGGCCCCCTACAACCTGACCTGGGTCCGGGACTGGCGAGTCCTCTCGGCCTCGACGGGCAGAGTCACCCAGCTGGCCGACTTATCCCTGGAGGTCAGGAACACCACCCCCAGTGACGGCGGGCGGTACCAGTGCATGGCCAGCAACTCCAATGGAGTCACGAGGGCATCCGTCTGGCTCCTGGTGCGAGGTGAGGCTGCTCACTACCTGGCATTTCTCCAGGAGCCCATCCGTCCATCCCTCTGCTCAGACATCAGCTCTGGCAGGCAGCATCAGCCCTTCCAGAGTTTTCTCAACCTCCAGAGTAAGAGGATTCTGTAGCCTCCCAGCCTAAGTGTAGTGGTTCAGCACTGTTGGGAAGTTCATCCTCATATCTAGTCGGCCAAACCAATTTCACTGTGTCCTGTCCTCTTTCCGGGCCATTGAGCACATCCATTGTCCAGCCCTCTCGATATGCAGGACAGAGATGGGACACTGGAAACTTCTGGAAGCCCAGAGATCAGACGTGCTCAGCAGGGTTTGGGTAGCACCCACCAGCTGGAGGTGGAGAAGGCAGTGAGAGGAAACATGTCCAGAGGGTTAGTGCCTGGATCAGGTACTCACCTGGGATTTAGGTTCACAGGATTTAGACGGATCCTGCTTCTCTAGGGAACTATCTCCCCCAAGTGTAAAAGTGAGTGTGTTGGAACAAATTTCACTCGCGCCAGTGACTCTGGATTGGCCGCTTAGAGTGTGTTGAGAAAGATTCTGAGGCTATATTGAGGCTGCTGGTATAGGAGGGGTTCAGCTCAGAGAAGAAATTCAAGGAGCTCAAGGCTCCCACCAGGGGCTATTGGGAATTCAGGTCTCCATGTGGCCTGGGGATGTGCCTGGGGGCTGCCTGGTCAACCCCGGTTCCCTGAGAAGCTGCTCCCAAGGATGCAGGTCCTTCGGGGCCCTTCCTTCCTGTGTCTTTGCTGTCTGTGGCCTCAGGGAGGAGCAGGGGGCCCAGGGCTGGGTACCTGGGACAACATGGCTGCTCTGACAAGCTCCTCCCCACCTATCCACTCCTTGAACTCCAGAGGCCCCGCAGGTCAGCATCCACACCAGGTCACAGCGCTTTTCCCAGGGCATGGAGGTGAGGGTCCGCTGCTCGGCCTCTGGATACCCTGCACCCCACATCTCCTGGAGCCGCGAGGGTCGTGCCCTGCAGGAGGACAGCAGGTGAGGGCCTCAGGGGCCTCTCTGGGCCTCAGTCTTCTTAATTGTAGCAAATGGGGGCGTGGCATTTGCCCTGCCTTCTTCCTGATGATTTGAGACTCAGGAGCAAGATCATTTGGGAAACAGCGATGCCTCATGTGGGTCTGGAGTCAGGTGTTCCAGCCGCAGAATCCGGCAGACCTGTGCTTGCATTCTGCCTCTGCCATTCAGGCTGTGTGCCCCTGGGCAGTTCACCTTACCTTTCTGAGCCCGATGAATGAAAAAGGAACATAAAAAGTGATGAACCCACAGCCTGGCACAGATCAAGCAGTCAGTGTAAAATGCTGTCACTGGTGATGTTGTTAATTAATCTGCTTTTAATAATGACTTGGGCAACCCCATGTGACCCAACCTAACTGGCCCCTTCCTGTTGAACACGTTTTGTGGCATGACTCCAGAGTCCGCGTGGATGCCCAGGGAACCCTGATCATTCAGGGGGTGGCCCCAGAGGATGCTGGGAGTTACAGCTGCCAGGCTGCTAATGAGATTGGCAGAGATGAAGAGACGGTCACCCTCTACTATACAGGTACGTGGGTCAAGGGCATCTGCAGAAGAGGGTCCCCAGTCCTGCCTCCCCGCCACCTCCCTTTCTCCCTCTCATCCACAGATACTTAAGAGTATCTACTGTGTGGCAGACACTGGGATACAGGGTCCCCGTCCAGGTAGAGGTTATATTCTAATGGGGAAGCAAAATGCAAGCAGATGAATAAGGTACTTTCAGATGGTGAAGGTGTGGGATGAGCACAGAGCAGGGTGGTGTGATGGAGCGACGTGTGGCTGGGCAGAGAAGGACACGTACACACAGGATCAAACCCTTGCCCCAGACGGGAGTGGGAACAGCGTTTCAGGGAGAGAGACAGGGTGGGGCCAAAGCTTCGAGGTAGGAATGGCCCTTGGGGTCCCCAAGGGGCTGCAAGCAGCAGGAGGCTGGCTGGAGTCAGGGGCCAGGGAGTGGCAGCCAGCCCCTGTGGTGCATTTTAGAACCTTGTAAGATTTCACCTTTTACACCAGGTTCAAAGAGGACAATAAAAAAAAGTGTATATATATCTGACTCACTTTGCCGCAAGCAGAAACTACCATAATGCTGTAAATCAACTATACTTCAATAAAAATTATTTTTAAAAATTATATATAAGAAAAAGGAAATATACATTAAAGTATTTAGAGGTAAAGGGATATCATATTTGGAACTTATTCTCAGCCATTTAGAAAAAAAAAAGAATACAGAGAGAATTCCATCATGATAAAAGGAAACGAATATGGCAAAAATGTTAACATCTGATGATATGAGTGAAAGGTACATGAAAAACCTTTGTGTTATTCTTGCAACTTTCCTTTGTGAAATTACTTCAAAATAAAAAGTAAAAAAAAAAAAAAAGAGGACAAGAAGGGAGTTTAGTCCCGGGAGTAACTGGCTTTTTAGAAACTGGCCAAGGCTGAGTCTTTCTGGGGGTGACTGTCCCGGTTGGTGGGGGGTGGGGAGGAGGCAGGTGCTCAGCCCCACCCTGGCCCCTCCGCCCCTCCCCCAGCTGGGGAAACCGGCGCTGTTGCTCTAGGGAGTCTATGGGTTGGTCCCCAATTCCCCATCTGCTCCCCACACAGACCCACCATCCGTGTCGGCTGTGAACGGCGTGGTGCTGGCTGCCAAAGGGGAGGAGGCAGTGCTGGAGTGCGAGGCAACCGGGGTGCCCCCGCCCCGGGTCATCTGGTATCGAGGTACATGGATTGGGTGGGGAGAAGGCCTGCAGAAGGGGCCTGCGGGGGGGCCTGAAGGATCAGCTTTCCAGGACAGTCATGAGGGCACTTGGAATGGGGTGTCTGGGGAGAATGGGCTGTTTCAAGCAGCGCCCGTCACCCCTAGCCCAGTATCCACATATAACTGATGCAGATTGGCTCTGTGATCAGGAGCAGGATTTAGAATAGACCCAGGTTTGAATTCTGGCCCAGTGAGTGGCCTCGGACAAGTGGCTTGACATCTGTGAGCCTGCTTCCTTAGCTGGGAAATCAAAGACAGCTTGTTTTTTCCCTAACATTTCTCTTGTTTATTTGGCTGCCTTGGGTCTTAGTTGCTACACATAGGCTCTTTAGTTGTGGCAGGTGGGATCCAGCTTCCTGACCACGGATCGAACCCGAGCCCTCTGCACTGGGAGCTCGAGGTCCTGGCCACTGGACCACAGTCTCTGAGATAGGTTGGTTGTGTGAGGATTAAATGAGTCCATATGTGCAAATTGTTTAGAACAAGCCTGGCCCACGGCCTGGGCTCAGTGTCCTTAATGGTGGTGATGAAGATGCTGTGATTATCAGAGAGCTGGCAATCGTGCTGAGCGTTCTGTTGTGAGGCTTTTCTGAGTTAGTGAATGTAAAGGGTTTTCTGTGTATTGGACCCCGAGCTGGAGTTTGATCGACAGGAGCTGCTCTTGCTCCCACATCAGTGGACCTGGGTTCCAGGGCTCCTGCTTTGGACTTTCCAGGGCAGAACCCTGGGCTCCTTCTCAAGCACAGCCCCCTTCCACCCAGACGCACTCCAGCCTTGGCAGCACCTGTCTGTGATCTCAGCAGAGCCTCACCTTGACACTGACAGGCAGTGTTAGCTCAGAGTTTGAGCATTTTGTCCGTGGTCACCAGCTAGTGGTGGCAGAGGCCTCGGGACTCCTTCCTCCGGGCGTGGTCACTGCCTGTCGTGGCTGGGAGCTCTACCAGCCCAGCCCAGGAGCCACCTTTTTAAAGGGGGATCTCCCAGTGGAATGGCTTCCCAGGTGGCACTAGTGGTCAAGAATCCGCCTGCCAATGCAGGAGACGCCAGAGATGCCGGTTCAATCCCTGGGTCAGCAAAATCCTCTCTGGATAAGGCAATGGCCACCCAGTGCAGTATTCTTGCCTGGAAAATCCCATGGACAGAGGAGACTGGCGGGCTACAGTCCATGGGGTCGCAAAGAGTCGGACATGACTGAGCACAGCACACACACCACCCCTTGGAATGTTACTCAGCCTTAAGAAGGCATGACAGTCAAGTTATACGACAGTGTGAATGCAGTTACCATTGAACTGTGTGCTTGAAAATGATTAAGATAATAAATTTTATGACTTTCTTTTTTACCACAATTAAAATTTTTAATTTGACTCCCATGACAAAGAAAAAAAATTGGGAAAAAAAAATCAGGCCCATAGCAGCTATTGTGTAGAAATTTCCCCCTACTTCTAACTGGCCAAATGAAGAAAAAAATCTTTTATCTGTGACATTTTCAGAGATATTTGCTCTAATATGGGGTAATTAAGTAGTAAAAACTTAAAAGAAAAGATAAAAAATTTCCTTAATTTAGAAAAAAGGAATGCAATTTTGATACAACATAGATGAAGCTTGAAAACATGATAATAAGTGAAATAAGCCAGACACAGAAGGACAAATATTATATGATTCCACTTGATTGAGTGGGATCTCTTATAGGAAATGCCTAGTATGTGCAAATTTAGAGACAGAGAGGAGAAAGATGGATGCCAGGGGCTTGGGGAGGGGGAAGTGGAGAATTAGTGTTTAATACGTAGGGCTTCCATTTGAGAAGATGAAAAAGTTTTGTGGATGGATCATGGGGATGTACCTGATCCCGCTGGATTGGGCACTCAGTGCTTAAAACGGTAAAATCTTGTGTTATGTATATTTACCACGATTTTAAAAACAAAAAATTAAGTTGTAAAAAAGGTTCAAAATCAGGGTGATCCCTCAGGCCTTAGGAGCCTGGAGGGGTGGGAGTCAGGGAACAGTAAGAGAAATGAGAATGAAGCATCAGAGAGGCAGAACTGCAGGGGGGATGGTGGGGGGCTTCTCCCAGAGCTGACCCAAGCCTCAGTCTGCCCCTGAGCAGAGGGCAGGGACCCAGGAGGGAGACCCAAGCGAGGCGTTCTTGGGTAATGAACCTGTCACATACAAGGGGGCAAGCTGAGACTCACTCTCGGCCAACAGAGGGACTCAGGGAACTGGACTCAGGGGTGCTGACTTAAAAGAAAATTTTTTAAATTGTGGCAAATCATGCATAACATATCCATTACTATCTTAACCGTTTTTAGGTATATTCACATTGCTGTACAACCATCTCCGCCACCCATCTCCAGGACTCTTTTCATTTAGCAAAACTGAAAATCTGCACCCATTAAACAATAGGGGTCCTGATTGCAGGGTGGGGGGGTCTTTACCTCACCCACACCCCTCTGAGGTCCCAGCCTTGTGGAGTTGCAGGAACCCAGGGTCAGGAAGGTAGCCTGATCCCCGGGCCTCCTGTGGCAACCACTGGGTACCTGCCTGATGTTTTCTCATCTTTGGTCCAGGGGATCTTGAGATGATTCTGGCCCCTGAGGACTCCATTTCTGGGATGCTGCGGATCCCGGTGGTTCGTGAGAGGGATGCTGGCGTCTATACCTGCCGAGCTGTCAATGAGTTGGGCGACGCCTCTGCAGAAATCCGGCTGGAGGTTGGACGTGAGTGTACACCTGTCCCCACCTGTGCCCTGCCACCTGCCCTACTTCTGGGCAGGGAGGAGAGAATGCTACCCTGTAGCCTGCCAGCGGGGAGTTTGCATCATTTGGATCCAGAGCACGAGGGACAGGGATTTTAGAGGGAGATGGTGTATGTGCTCCCACTTGCTGCGTAACAAATCGCCCTGAGACTCTGGCTTAAAACAGTGAGCATCTATCGATGCACAGTCCTGGAGGGTTAGGATTCTGGTTCTGACTCAGGGTCTCTCACAGGAAGGCACTTATTATGTTGGTCGGGGATGTGGTCACCTGAAGGCTTGACTGGGACTGGAGGATCCACCTTAAGTTCATGTATGAGGCTTTTGTCAGGAAGCCTCTGTTCCTTACCCTTATGGTCTTCCCTGGAAGGTTTCTCGTGACATGGGTTTTCGTAGAGAAAGTGAGTTGAGAGGGATAGAGAGAGAGAATCCAAGATGGAAAAGTTTAGTTTAGTTGCTCAGTCGTGTCTGACTCTTTGCGACCCCATGGACTATAGCCTATCAGGCTCCTATGTCCATGGGATTTTCCAAGCAAGGGTACTAGAGTGGGTTGCCATTCCCTTCTCCAGGGGATCTTCCCGACCCCAGGGATTGAACCTGGGTCTCCCACATTGTAGGCAGACGCTTTACCATTTGAGCCACCAGGGAAGTCTCTGAGCCACCAGGGAAGTAAGTCTTTATAGCCAGTCACAGTCTTGGAAGTGACATACCATCGTATATCCTATAGGTCACGTGGACCAGCCCTGGTATTGGTAGGTGTGAGAGATCCCTCAAGTGTGAGTCCCAGGAGGCAGGGGACGTTGCCCACCATGGAAATAGTTTGGCTCCAGCTTGGGCATTGTCATCCCTGAGACCTGAGTTCCAGTTTTGTCTCCATCACTGACCATCTATACGCTTTGGTCAAGTCATTGACCCTCAGTTTCCCCATCTGTAAAATGGAGCCGAGGGCTTCCCTGGTGGCTCGTCCGTAAAGAATCTGTTAGCAATACAGGAGAAGTGGGTTTGATCCCTGGGTCGGGAAGATCGCCTGGAGAAGGAAATGATAACCCACTCCAGTATTCTTGCCTGGGAAATCCCGTGCACAGAGGAGCCTTGTGGGCCATAGTCCCTGCAGTCACAAAAGAGTCAGATACGACTTGGCGACTACGTGACAACAAAGCGGAGCTGACCACACTGCCTCCTTTGTTGAGTGGCTGTGAGGGTTCAGTAAAATCAGACACACAACGTTTAGCACTGGGTTTGGCCCGTCATGGGTGTTTAATAAATGGAGAAGTGATTATTCCCCTTTTACAGATGAGGAGTCTGGATTCTTCTGCGGCTGGAACATGGCCTTGGCTGTGATTGCCATGAGGTCTTGGTTCCAGGCCTGGATCCCGGGCACTGGGAATTGCTCGGAAGTTGTGGGCACAACTCCTTGGCGTGCCGAGCCAGAGCAGATGGGGCTCTGAGGGTCGGCTGTGGCCATGACGGGAAAGACAGGTGCTGAGAGTTCGGGGGAAGTGCAGAGAATGGGGAATGGGCTTGAATGGGCCGGGTGGGATGGCCAGGGGGCTCCCCAGGGACGTTTGATCAGGAGGGTCCGGCCCTGGGGAAGACGGTGCCATCAGGCTTGGGGATCCTCCCACGCTTGGGGGTGCCTTCAGTGTTCATTCATCTGTTCCATCGTTGCCATCCTCCAACACGGGGTCACCAGGTGGCCAGGCCCTGTGCCCCAGACCCTGGGTTGGGAATACAACCGCATCAGCCCTTGGTGCCAAGAAGAGAGACAGTAAACAGACACTTGGAATGCTCAGTGTACTGAGTGATTGGAGTGGCATCCGCGGGGCCCATGCCCAAGGAGGGGCTGAGCCAGCACTGGAGGGCTGGAAGGCTTCTTGGAGGAGATGATGTCTAAGCTGAACCCAGAAACAGTCAGGTGACAAGCTCCAAAAAAAGATCTGTACAAAAAAGAACTTCACCACCCTGATAATCACGATGGTGTGATCACTCACCTAGAGCCAGACATCCTGGAATGTGAAGTCAAGTGGGCCTTAGGATGCATCACTACGAACAAAGCTAGTGGAGCTGATGGAATTCCAGTTGAGCTATTTCAAACCCGATGATGCTGTGAAAGTGCTGCACTCAATATGCCAGCACATTTGGAAAACTCAGCTGTGGCCACAGGACTGGAAAAGGTCGGTTTTCATTCCAATCCCAAAGAAAGGCAATGCCAAAGAATGCTCAAACTATCACACAATTGCACTCATCTCACACACTAGTAAAGTAATGCTCAAAATTCTCCAAGCCAGGCTTCACCAATATGTGATCCGTGAACTTTCAGATGTTCAAGCTGGATTTAGAAAAGGCAGAGGAACTAGAGATCAAATTGCCAACATCCACTGGATCATCAAAAACACAAGAGAGTTCCATAAAAACATCTATTTCTGCTTTATTGACTATGCCAAAGCCTTTGAGTGTGTGGATCACAATGAACGGTGGAAAATTCTAAAAGAAATGGGAATACCAGACCACCTGACCTGCCTGTTTAGAAACCTGTATGCAGGTCAGGAAGCAACAGTTAGAACTGGACATGGAACAACAGACTGGTTCCAAATAGGAAAAGGAGTACGTCAAGGCTGTATATTGTCACCCTGCTTATTGAACTTATATGCAGAGTACATCATGAGAAACGCTGGACTGGAAGAAACACAAGCTGGAATCAAGATTGCCGGGAGAAATATCAATAACTTCAGATATGTAGATGATACCACCCTTATGGCGGAAAGTGAAGAGGAACTAAAGAGCCTCTTGATGAAAGTGAAAGAGGAGAGTGAAAAAGTTGGCTTAAAGCTGAATATTCAGAAAACTAAGATCATGGCATCTGGTCCCATCACTTCATGGCAAATAGATGGGGAAACAGTGGAAACAGTGGCTGACTTTATTTTTGGGGGGGCTCCAAAATCACTGCAGATAGTCACTGCAGCCATGAAATTAAGATGCTTACTTCTTGGAAGGAAAGTTATGACCAACCTAGACAGCATATTAAAAAGCAGAGACATTACTTTGCCAACAAAGGTCCATCTAGTCAAGGCTATGGTTTTTCCAGTAGTCACATATGGATGTGAGAGTTGGACTATAAAGAAAACTGAGTGCTGAAGAATTGATGCTTTTGAACTGTGGTGTTGGGAAAGACTCTTGAGAGTCCTTTGGACTGCAAGGAGATCCAACCAGTCCATCCTAAAGGAGATCAGTCCTGGGTGTTCATTGGAAGGACTGATGCTGAAGCTGAAACTCCAGTACTTTGGCCACTTGATGCGAAGAGCTGACTCATTGGAAAAGACCCTGATGCTGGGAAAGATTGAGGGCAGGCGGAGAAGGAAACGACAGAGGATAAGATGATTGGATGGCATTACCAACTCAATGGACATGAATTTGGGTAAACTCCGGGAGTTGGTGATGGACAAGGAGGCCTGGCATGCTGTGGTTCATGGGGTCACAAAGAGTTGGACACGACTGAGCGACTGAACTGAACTGAATTGACAAGTTGCGCGGACAGTGTTCCAGGCAAAGAGAACAGTATGTGCAGCTCTCACCCAGGCAAGAGAAGCCAGGCAGAGAGCGAGGCTTGAGGGTGGGGAGGGGTGAGGCCGAGGCGGCCAGCTGCCCAGCTGTGGGTCACTCCCGGCCTTCGGCTAGGGAGCCCGGTGGCGTCTGGGCTTTGTCCTGAGGAGGTGGTGAGAGGTTTCTAAGGAGAATGATGTGCTCAGACTTTCCCTGTCTGTGTGGCTGGGCTCTTGGGTGGGGTGGGGTGGATGTGGAAAGCCATAGGGCCTGATGATAAAAATATAATAAGTCTTCCATGAAATCTGCCCTGTAGCAAGGCCGGCTCTAAGCACGTTTCATGTACTAACCTATCATCCTCATCACAGCCCTTTGCAGTGGGTTCCACTTTATCCTTTCATAGATGGGGGAAACGAGGCACAGAGAGGTTGAGTGACCGGTCCAGGATCACACGCCTGGGGAGTGGTAGAATCTGAACCCAGGGTCAGGGTTTTTCAGTCCCTGGACTTGGTCCTGATGCTCCCAGCAGGGTGAGCTTGGACATTGCTTCTCCACTCTGAGCCTGGAGCTGCCCACCTACAAAATGTCTGTGGCTGTTGTGTGAGTGAGAGATAGGAAACGCTTTGGACAAGAAAGGCTCTGACAGATGTCACTGTCACTGTGGTTAGCCGGTGGGTTCTGGGTAGGCAGAGAAGGCGCTCCAGGGACGGCTGCCCTGGGCGTTGTGACAAGCGTTCCTCCTTTGTTCCATGTCTGATCCCTTTTCAGCAAAGCCTTATTACTTTGGGGCCCATGCTGACCCGCCTACCTTATCCTGTTCCTTCACCTGGCAGCCGTTGGTCTGGAGGCCGTTTCCCCATGTCAGAGGGGCAAGGTGGAGGGCACCCCAGAGGCAGGCATCTGGGGCACGGGGCCACTGTGGCCTCTGGCCTTGAGGTCAGGGACGGGGTGGACTGTGGCCCAACACCTGTGTGTCTGGGGAGAGCTGGCCTGGCAGCGGTGGTGGGAAATTGAATTTCCTGCCCATCTGGGTGGCAGCTGCGGTGCGGCCTTCCTGGCTAGGCTGCCAGAGCCTTGCAGGGCTGAGAATGGGGGCACTGTGCCCACTTCCTGCTGTTCAGCTGGGAACTGGCTTCCTGGAGGTATCGGTGGCTGTGGGGAGAGAAAGGGTACAGAAAGGAGGGCAGTCTTCCCCTGACCTGCCAGGGAGTGCCCGCACTGTGGTCCAGCCTTCGAGGGTCTCTCTCCTCTGGGCCTGGCATTTGTCAGACAGGAGTCCCGGATCGAGGTCCAGGGCCTGCTGCTTATTACCTTCCTGGGCCTTGCCTTCCTCATCTGTAAAATGGGGCTGCTGATGACAGAGGCTTATTCACAAGGCCCTTGAGAGATTTAATGAGAATGTGCTTCACTCAGGACTTGATTGAAATAAATATTCAGTGTACAGGGGTCCGGGCCAGGTGACAAGGGCCTTGTGTGGCAGAGTGAAACGGAGTGATTGTCACGTGGCTGGTGACCAGGCTCCATGACTATCCCCAGTGCCCCCAGTCCCCCCAGCCCCCGTCCCCACCAGAGCTCAGTGCTCTTTCTACTATTTTAAAACTGCTCTGACCCAAGTTCCCTTCGTCCTGCTGGTTTCTCTTGAAATGGATGTTCACTCAGCCTTCTTTCTTTATTTTTAGAACTTTTGTTTATCTGGCCGCATCGGATCTCAGGCGTGGCACGCAGGACCTCCGCTAGGGTGTGCGGGCTTCTCTAGCTGCGGCGTGTGGGCTCAGTAGTCGCGGCGCTTGGGGTTTGTTGGCCCACGGCGTGTGGGATCTCAGTTCCCCAACCAGGGACCGAAGCTGTGGCCCCTGCATTGCGAGGCAGATTCATAACCACCAGACCACCAGAAGTCCCCACTCAGCCCTCTTTCCATCGGCTCATTTTCGTCTCTGCTTCTCATCCCTGACTTGGAAGCCTCTGGTTGCTGGGTGGGTGAGCAGGGGCGGCGGGTGTGCGTCTATGAAAGCAAAGCCCCTCCGGCCAGCCAAGGGGAGCAGGAGAGAAACACAGCTGGGCTCTGGGGCCAGCATCCGGGCTGCCTCTCCATCAGGCAAGGGCCCAGAGCCCATGACCCTTTTAGGGCTGCTGGACAGGGCTCTGATTTTCATTTCTTTTGCCATCAGGAGAAAAAAAAAAATGAAGAGTAATAAGTAGATGAAAATGAACCCAGCCTGGATTGTGCTTGTCTTTATAAACAGTCATAAAATACAGTTTAAGATTTTTTTTTTTTAGGGAAGAGCGTCATCCTGCACTTCTGGCCAGTGGAGCTGAGGCTCCAGGCTCCACCACAGGGTCTTTCTGTGGGGAAAGGGGTCTTCCCAGGTGGGGGCTGTGGCAGCCATCCCCAGCCCTGTCTCCTTCCAAGAGACCCTGGAATCCCTCTATAAGCAGGGAAGGGCCTGAGGCCAGCCTCTCCCGTGGTCACCCTGCCCATCGACCGAGTCTTTGGGCCTGGGTCCCCCGCCCTCCTTCTGGCCAGGCTGAGTCAAGACTGATTAGAGCTCCGTTTCCCAAGCTGGCACATCCCCACAAGCTCTGACCCAGGGCTCTGGGCCATGGGAACTGGGAGGATGGTGGAGGAGACTGGGGGGTTGCAGGGTCTCCAGATGATGATAAAGAACCCTAGAACTTTAAGGCACTAGAACTGGGGAGAATACAGTTATGTCTTTCTGGAGGGGGATCTGAGGTCCAGAGTGGTGAAGGGGCTCATTCACGGGTGTCCAGGGCAGAGGCCGTGAAGCGGGGGTGGGGAGGGGCCCTGCCCAGGCTTCAGGCCTTTAGGCTGGTGGCCCTTGCCCGGGGGGCCAAGTAAGAAGAAGTCATCACCTCTGTCAATGTCACTTCCTTGGAGAATCCCTGGGGGTGGAGGGAATAGCTCATCAGTGTTGATAAGTCTCAGCTTTGGCCGCACAGGACAGGGGGCCTCCTGTCCTGCCCCCTCCCAGGCTGGTGGCTGGCACCCTTCATGGGGCAGTTTTCTCTTCCTGAGTGCTTCTGGTTCTCCATACAGAGCTGCCTCCTTGCAAACACACTGCAGCTGTCAGATGATGAGCTTAGAGAGCGTGGCGGCTGCTGTGTGTCTGGCTGTCTCAGGGCACTCACAGCTCCTGCCCTGGAAACCTCTCAAGGTCGAGGCAAACAGGGCCATTCCTGGGAAAACCTGGGGGCTGCGGAACTAGGTCATGGTCCGTCCCTGCAGGGGGGCACCTGAGAGTCTGAGGAGGGGGCTTGGAGCCTGAAAGCAGAGGTGGCTGAGTCTCGTGGATGGGACCCTAGGAAGGGCACGGGGCTGGCAGCGCCCCACCTCCAGATGCTGCAGGACCAGCGTGGACCCCATGTGGGCTCAGCTTTGCATCTCAGTTTCCCATCTTCACAGTAAAGGGACTGGAGGGCCCCTGGTCTGGTGTGCAGGGTTCTGGGGTCCCACCTTATTTGGAGGCTCCAGTGATGAGCAGGCGGAAGGCTGCATAGGAGACAGAGTTGCAGTTTTAGGGGCAGATCTGATTCTGGAATTTAGCTGACTGTACCTCTGAGAGAAGAGTACAGAGGTGCCAAGTTGCCCCTGAGTACCAATGAGACACAGGGGTGCAGTAGCTGAGAGCCTGGATCTTAGCAGCAGCCGGATCTGGGCTCTGATCCCAGCCCTACCATTGACTTTGAACTGCACCTGAGGCAAGTGTCTTAATCCCTCTGACCCTCAGTTTCCCCATCTGTAAAATGGGCTTTCAAATTGTGGTGCTGGAGGACTCTTGGGAGCCCCTTGGACAGCCAGGACATCAAATCAGTCAATCTTAAAGGAAATCAACCCTGAATATTCATTGGAAGGACTGATGCTGAAGTGCCAATACTTTGGCCACTGATGTGAAGAGCCACCTCATTGGTAAAGACCTTGATGCTGGGAAGATCAAGACTGAGGGCAGGAGGAGAAGGGGCAACAGACGATGAGATGGTTGGATGGCATCCCTGACTAAATGGACATGAGTCTGAGCAAACTCCAGGAGATAGTGAAGGACAGGGAAGCCTGGCATGCTGCAGTCCATGGGGTTGCAAAGAGCTGGACACAACTTAGTGACTAAATGACAACAACAAAATGGGGTTGCGAGAATACCCACTTCGTGAGTTTATTAAGACCATGAATGAAGTCATGCCTCTAAAGTACCACCATCATGCCCGTCACTGAGCAGGCATTCCAGATGCTACCTGTTGGGGGCCAGAGTGAGGTACTCCGCCCGTGACAAAGGTCATGAGGAAGGAGGCTCGACATACGCAAAGGCGGGATCGAGCCTCAGGAGTCCCCCTGGAAATCCTCGAGCATCTACCCCCATAACCAGAGCCTGCCTACTTTACTACTTTGTGCTCTTACCTACACCTCTGACTTTACGGGGGGCTGTCCCCCACCACCTCTTTTGGAGAAGGAGTTAACTTAGAGCTCCAGTTTATAATAATTCCTGGGCGTGATAAGAGTGTTTTAACCTACAAACTCCTCTGAAGGTTCTCTAGCCTGCCTGACAGGCTCATCCGGCCACATGTCATTGCTCACAGCCTCCCAACCGTGAGAGGCACGAGATGCTTTAAACCTTCTAAAAACAGGTTCTTTAGAAAAGTTAGAAAACTATTAGTATAAGTATAATGGGCTGATTAGAAATTGTATTGGTGAAGGGTTTTTCATTTGTTGAGCCAATGTTTGTTGCTAAGTCTCCACATCCCCTGCCCTTACACACATTAATGAATATATAGAAGAAATAAGTATTAACCTTTGATATTAATCACGTTAGACCTTAGGCTAAGTAAATTCTTTCCTTAACTAAAACCCACTACACCCTCACCCTGTAGGAATGTAACTTTATTTGGGTGGCGTCTGTTTTGAGACTAATCAGCCCTGGAGAAATAAGTGTCCTGACTGACTGATCGCTGTCACAAGGAGAGGGTCGTAAATTGTCAGCAGGCCCCCCTGGCCAGAAGATGATGTAACACCCCTAAGACCTCTGTATACATTTGTATGAAGCACCTGACTTTGATAAAAGTCAGGACTGCTGACCCCGCGTGACTTTTGCATAACATCTCAGTGTATAAAAGTAGACCATGGAAAATAAAGAATTGGGATCAGTTTCTCAAATACTGGTCTCCCCATGTTGCTCTCTCTCCCACTCTGGCTGAGTCTCCATCTGGGCCTGGAACCCACCATGCTTACTAATTATGCCTGGGCTTCTAAGATCCGACCGGGAGGCCTCAGTGTCTCCTCTCCTTCGGGAGAACGGAAGGGCGCCTGCGGCCTCGTAAGTGGTGCAAACTTCTTGTCTTGAAGTTTTATTGGTCTCCCAGCGTAAACCAAGCTACTCAGCCTCTTTTCTCCACTGAATTTTCCTACTGAGCTATCCTTATTCTATTACTCTTTATATCTTTAATTAATATCTAATTGAAGCTATTGTATCCTGATCCTCGCCTACGCCGTCTCTCCTTCGAATACCCTGGATCAGCCGGGGCTGGTCCCCGGCAGCTACCCTTTGATGTGACGTGAAAGTTGCTCAGTCATGTCCCACTCTTTGTGACCCCATGGACCACACAGCCCATGGCATTCTCCAGGCCAGAATACTGGAATGGGTAGCCTTTCCCTTCTCCAGGGGATCTTCCCAACCCAGGGATCGAACCCAGGTCTCCCGTATTGCAGGCAGATTCTTTACCAGCTGAGCCAAAAGGGAAGCCCAAGAAGACTGGAGTGGGCAGCCTATCCCGTCTCCAGCGGATATTCCCAACCCAGGAATCAAACCAGGGTCTCCTGCACTGCAGGCAGAGCTATCAGGGAAGCCCAGAACCCTGTGATAGTCACTCACTATTATAAGTCAACTGTCCCTTCTTGGGGAGGGAGGTGAAGTTCAGGATTGGGAGGAGAGTGGGAGGGAGGGTGTGCTTTTTAATACCCCACATTTGGGAGAAAAAGCGGGGCTCTTTGGCTATGGAAGAAGAGGGTCAAGAGGTAGCATGAGAAAAACAGGGACTGAGAGGCCTGCGGGAGGAGGGCCCTGCAATGCACTGGGTAGAGCCGAGGAGGCAGGCTCTGAGGGTACCTGGCCCTGGAGCTACCTACTCAGGGTTGGGGGAGGGGAATAAGAAAGCTGTATCCCCAGGTCAAGGGCTTTGCAGGGCCAGTGACCCCATCTGAGGCACCCGGAGCAGATACTTGCTTGGACTCTCAATTGCCGCAGCTGCCAGGCCCCAGTGAGAAAGAAAAGCGATTCGCGGGTGGTGTCTGAGCTCAGGTCCAAGACTGTCTTCCTCCTTGCAGCGATTTTCCAAGTTGTGTTTATATCTCCCTGGAACTCCCCTGCTCCCCGAGGCCAAGAGGGAAATTTGATGTCATGATTTGGATGGATGGGGGAGATTTCTGGAGAGAGACGGCAAGAACAAAGGGGTGGAGGATTTTCCTTCATGCTGGATGCGACGGGTTCGGAACAGGCCGGGGTCCTTCCTGGTCAGGGTCTGGGGACAGGGCTGTGAGGGCGGTGCCCAGAAGCTGCAGGGAATGGGGCCTGGACCTGTCTGGAGTTGGGCCTCCTTCTGGCCAGCAGAAGCATGGAAAGGATTATGAGTCTCTGTTTGGGGAAATAAATTACTTCTATACCCCCATTCCCCATCATAAAAATAAGACAATGCTTAGGAAAAAAATCTTTGAAAGAAACACTACAAAGCATTAACCGTGGCAGGGACATGAGGTTTGAAATGTGTGGAGCAAAAATGAAGGCTAAACCCTTATGTGATGCCTGAATTCTTTTTATAATTCAGGCATCCTTGTTTACGTCTGTTATCCTGGTGTAATTATTATGATGGCTCTTTTCACTCTCCAGTGTCCCATTTGGACCATAAAGCCTAAGGTCAAGTTATTTATAGGCCTGTTTTGACTTTGTAGTAGAGATTTATATGCTTATTACAAGATGTTCAACAAGCAGAGAAGGATGTAGCGAAGTAAAGATGAGCTAGAACTTCCCTATGAAGTTGGCTGTTTGGGGTCATGGAAATGGTGGCCAGAGTCCAGGAGATGCATGAAGAGAAGCTCTGGTGGCCCAGGAGGAAGGCATGGTGGGGCGGGGCCCTCAGAGCTGGTGGGGTTCCTGTGGTCAGGCATGACTTGCAGCCCCTCCAAGCTGGCTTCCTGGGAGATGTCACCTGCAGGAGCAGGCATGTTGCTCCCCTGTATGGCTGGACAGGGCAGGGTCCCCGAGATGCCATGTGGGGTCTGAGGACTTCATCCCTCTGAGGGCTGCTCACTCTGCCTCTTCATCCCCAGGAGCACTTCAGGGCTGCACCCTGCCAAGCTCAAGTTGGCTCTGGAGCCCTGGATATGAGTTAGGTTCTTGAGGCTGGAAGAGGGAAATCCCCCAGTGAGGGGAGAGGAGGCAGGCCTTGGAACAGTGCCCTTGGGGCTGAGCGGGTCCAGCCACTGGGCAAGGCTGACTGTCACCTCCCTGCAGATGCGCCCCAGCTCTTGGAGCTGCCCCAGGATGTCACCGTGGAACTGGGGAGGAGCGCCCTCCTGGCATGCCGGGCCACGGGTCACCCACCGCCTACCATCACCTGGCACCGTGGAGATGACCAGCCTCTGGGGCCCAGGCCGGGCAGCAGGAGTGGGTGGTCCGATTCAGGAGTGCTGTTCTTTGAAAGTAAGAGACTGGGGCTGGGGGAGGGTGGGCAAAGGAGACAGAATGGCTTCTGACACCCTAAGCCCCCAGACTGGGCAACTGGGAGCAGCACGCTGACCCTTAGAGCCCGCCATGGGTCAGGTGATGAGGGTCATATTCCAGCCGAGTGACTCTGGTCACGTCATGCCTTTCCTCTGGACCAGTCACACTAGTGATAGTGACAGGGCCTCCCACCCTGGTTTAGCAACAGTCCACCTCAAGGAGCTGCTGTGTGAGTGATACACGTAAATCCCTTAGCACAGTGTCTGACACATATTACGCGTTCTATGTGATAGCCACCACCACCACCACCACCACCACCACCAACGTCACCATCATCACCATCCTCACCATCATCACCATCATCATCATCGCCATCATCACCACCACCACCACCATCACTATCACCACCACCACCATCATCACCATCATCATCATCACCATCATCACCACCACCACCACCATCACTATCACCACCACCACCATCATCACCATCATCTTCCTCATTATCATCTTTATCATTATCAATTCCATCATCACCAGCACCATCATCACCATCACTACCATCATCATCACCACCACCACCATCACCCTAACCATCATCATCAACATCACCATCATCATCACCTTTATCACCCCCATCATCATCACCATCCCCACCATCATCACCATCCTCACCATCACCACCATCATCACCACCACCACCATCACCATCACCACCATCATCACCATCAATACCACCATCAACATCACCATCCTAACCATCATCACCATCCTCACCGTCATCACCATCCTCACCATCATCATTGTCACCACCATCATCACCGTCATCTTCCTCATTATCGTCTTTATCATTATCAGTTCCATCATCACCATCACTACCGTCATCATCACCACCACCACCACCATCCTAACCATCATCAACATCACCATCATCATCACCATTATCACCCCTATCATCACCATCCCCACCATCATCACCATCCTCACCATCACCACCATCTTCACCATCTTCACCTCAATAGTCATCACCTTTATCATTATCATCTCCATCCTCACCACCACCATCATCACCATCACCATCCTCACCATCATCATCACCATCATCATTGTCACCACCATCGTCACCATCATCTTCCTCATTATCATCTTTATCATTATCAATTCCATCACCTCCACCATCACCATCACCACCATCCCAACCATCATCATCATCGCCATCGTCACCACCTTGATAATCACCATCACCATCATCTTTATCATTATCATCTCCATCCTCGCCACCACCAGCACCATCACCACCATCATAACTATCACTACCCTCATCATCACCACCATCACCAGCATCATCACCATCATTTTCACTACTGTGCCAGGCCGCATGCTGAGCACTATAATTGCATCATCTATTCATCCCTCCTAGTCGTACTACAAAGTGCAGTTATTGATAAATCCCCATTCTACACGTGAGCAAGCCTAGGCCTTCTCACCTTTCCAAGGCCCAGCTGTATCCCCTATCCTTCTCCTCCTTGCCATTCCAGCCCTCCTGCCTGACCTCTGCAGGGCTGGGCTGTGCCAAGGGCGCTGTTGGCACCTGGGGAGCTGGAGCCTGTGGGGGCTGGAGGCAGGATGTGCTCTGGCAGTCAGGTCTGCCTTTTCCTGCCCTTCAGGTGTGGTCCCTGAAGACCAGGCCCTGTATGTCTGCGAAGCTGAAAATGTCTTTGGGAAGGTCCAGGCGGAGGCCTACCTCCTCGTGACTGGACATGGTTCGTGGTGGATCTGGAGAGGAGGGGTTTGGTGGGGACACTGGGCCCCCCAGGGAGGCCCCCATGGCTGCCCATCCTTTGGGACAGGAGTGTCCACAGCCAGGTTCTCCTAGAGGAGCATCTGGACCCCTACTTTCTGGGTAGTGTGCCTCAGGAAGTGTGCCCTTTGACCCTTTTGGGATCCCCAATCCTGATGCCTCTCTGGGTTCCCTGGGGGGGAGACAGGGGACTGAGGGCCTTGGTTCCCACGGGAAGCCAGTGTACTGACACCGGCTCCTCTCCCTGCAGTCCCCCCACAGATCGCCAGCAGCGCCCCCACCGTCCGGGTCCTGGAGAGGCAGCCGGTGTCCCTGCCCTGTATCGTCCTGGCTGGGAGGCCCCGCCCCGAGCGGCGCTGGCTCAAGGCCGGCATGCCTGTGAGTGCTGGGCCCCTCTGGGTGCCGCGGGCAGTGTTGTGGGGAGGAAGGAGCTGTCACCCTCACACCTTGGCCTCCGCTTTGCGGTTCCCCTGTTTTGGAGTGTATTCTCCCTTCCCTGCCTCTTTCCAGAACTTTCTCTGATAATGCACTAATAGCACCTTTCACGCTCTCGAGTCCTTGACCGGAGGAGCTTGTGCTTCATTTGTGCTGTGACCGGGGAGCAGCAGTTTAGTGGGTGCACAGACACAAGGCATTTGTCCATCGCCCCCCTTCTGATGGTTCCAGGACCGAGATGAGGTCTGTGCAACAGAGCATTTGCCCCAGCTGCCTGGCACACTGCTGGGCGCACAGTGGCTGCTTCACCCATTCCCACCGATTTGGTTTTCTTTGTTGTTGCTGTTGTTTAGTCGCTAAGTCGTGTCCGACTCTTTGCGACCCTATGGACTGTAGCCCGCCAGGCTCCTCTGTCCATGGGATTCTCCAGGCAAGAGTACTGAAGGGTTGCCATTTCCTCCTCCAGGGGATCTTCCTTTCTCAGGGACTGAACCTGAGGCTCCTGCACAGACAGGTGGATTCTTTGCCACTGAGCCACCTGGGTCCCTCTATTTCCCTTCTCCGTTCACTTCTCCTTTCCCTCTCTGGTCTGTCCTCAGACATCTGAGGTCCTTGTGCCCAGGAAGTTATAAAAAAGGTGCCCCGAAGATGCTGGACACCCAGGGGAGGCAGCAACTGTGTGGCCAGACTACTGGGCCCGTCCCTGCTGTCCCGGACCCTAACGCAAGGGGACGGACAGTGTCCAACTAGCGGAGCGGGCAGGCTTTGTGGAGGCTGATCACGTGGGTGACCCCTCTGCAGGATCACCAGGAGGAGGACCCTGCCTGGTCACACGGGCTGGGGCAAGGAGGAGGGTTCCACAGTAGAATCCGATGGGCATGAGGGGAACGAGTGGCCCTGGGCCTCGTCCACGCCAGGACAAGGAGTGACCGGAGATGCAGAGCCTGTTTTAGCTCAGCGGGGACACTGGGTGGGCCTGCACCTGCCCAGATGCCAGGAGCAAACAGCAGAAGCCCCCTCAAACTCACTCAGCCCCAAGGGATCCCAAGACAGCCCAGCGGCCTCTCCCAGAACCCAAGAGCAGAATGTGCAGCCAGGCTCGAGGGACAGAGACAGGGAATCCCAGAGCGGGCTCACTTGGCGGAATGGTCCTCACCAAAGATGGACTGGCTGAGCATCTCTGCAGAGGTGGCCCCAGGCCCCATTCTGGACCCGCTTCCCCTGCCCCACCCTGGTCCTGATGGGGACACACTGGGCCAGCTGCCAGGAGCCGCTCTCTCTGGGGCCACAGCTGATGCGGCCGCACCTCCGCTTCGCTCTGCGTGGCTCAGTTCTCTCCCCGAGGACGGGCTATCCCTCCTCTTTGTGGCCTTGGGGTGCATGGGCCTCGGAGCTCCAGTGGAGGCTCTGACCCCAAGCCTACCCTCCCGGGAGGGGCTCCTCTCAGCACCCTTGGGTCAGGTGTCCTGCCCTGGACTGGTGGACCTTGGGTGAGCGGGGTCAAGGGTATGCTGGGGGTCAGATCCACCTGACCCCGAGGGTCTGTGGGGTCTCATGACTATCCGGGAAGGGATGGGAGTGTCACCCCCAGGCTCCCCACCCTCTTTGCAAGCCCCTGGCCTCTCTACCCAGGCTGTTCCCTGCTGAGCTGGTGGGCAGTGAGATTTCTGGAGTTCTCTTAGCAGCTCTGAGTGGAGCCCTTGGTCCAGGCTGATTCTTCTTCGCCCCCACCAGCTCCCACCGGGCAGCCGGCATTCCATCCGGGCAGACGGCAGCCTCCACCTTGACCAGGCATTGTTGGAGGACGCCGGCAGGTACAGCTGTGTGGTCAGCAACACGGCCGGCTCTCACCATAGGGACGTGCAGCTGGTTGTCCAGGGTGAGTCCCGGGCTGGTGCGGGAGGCAGGATGGGATGGGTGGAGGTGCCCAAGGGGAACTTGATTTTGAACACCTTGTTTAAAGAGATTGCTTGCACACGTAGTACATATTCATGGTAGGAAATTTAAAGTCTGGACCAAAAAACTCCCCCTAAAAGGGAAAAAACTCCAAAACAAAACCAACCTTCTATAATACCAATAACTAAGAAGAACTGGAATAATCTTACATTTGTTGTGTATCTTTCATACTTTATACACACATGAGCTTCACATGCACACATATATGCAATACACACTGTATATATATTTATACCCGTTTATATATTATAGATGTACATATACAGTTACATTATAAATATTCCTTATGTGTGTTGTATATAAGTTATTTTTGCATGATGTATATTCTATATATAAATATGTATAAATTCTTCATATACATGTACATAGACATATTTAGAAACCAACTGGAGTAATATGACTGTCTTATAACCCGAGTGCTTCTTGTGACAATATATGGCATGTCTTCTGCTAAGAAGACTCAGAAGCATTGGTTTCCGACTGCGTGTCCCCTGTTAGGATGAACCAGGTGTATCTTACCTGCCCCCCCAGCCCTGTCCAGTGTCTCCTCTGCGTGAACCCCTGGGGATAAATGTCCTGATGCCCCACCTTTGCCCATGTGCCCAGGTCTTTCCCTAGGATACACTATTGATGTGGAATTGAGTTTTGACTCACAGAGACTGCACATTTTTTAGGGCTTTTCATGTATTTGCCCAATTACTTTCCCATCCACAGTGTGGGAGGGTCCCTGCTTCCCTTCCCCACCCAACCAGGTTCTTTTTAACATAAAACAAGAAGTTGAAGTCCAGTTAGTTATGTTTTCATTCACCGCATACATCAATATCCTCTTTTTGTTTGTTTGTTTGACTTGTTTTATTAAACCCCTGAGGGATGAGTGGGAAGAACTCATCGTTCCCCGTTTAGTAGTGGAAAACCGAAGCTGAGAAGGAGGCTGGGTCTAGAACCCAACTGTCCTGTCTCTGTATACTTCCAATTAAATACAGTGACCAAAGGTGGGGTATGTGCCACATCCAGACCTCTAAGAGGGTCTGCGCATGTTAGTTTACCTAACTGCTCCAAGTGGAGGGTTTAAGAGCCTCCACGCTCTGCAGTTAAGGAAGCTGAGGCTCCAAGATGGAGGTAACTCAGCAAATCATAGCATCAGCGAGGGCTGCCTCTGCTGAAAGCCTCCCCGTCAATTCCTGCCCTACACACAGCCCCCTCTGTGGGAGTAGCGATCAAGCTCTGCTCTCCTGGCTCATTTCACTTCCATTCAACAAATTCTGATTGACTTGCAGGCTTTGGCCACCTGGGAGAATCCAGAAAGGCATTCCCCTGAAGGAACTCAGTGTTACCATCAGAGCCCTTGGCTTCTGGCCTTCCCTCCTGGGTCTGATTTCTCCATGCCTGATTCCCTTCCCCTGCTCCTGCAGACAATCCCCACCCCTCTGCTCTGCCCCGTTTTAATGCCTGAAAATCTGGATGGTTCTCAGGATGGATTCTGCACTTGTTTTCAAGTTCACTGTGTCCTGTGAACATTCTTTTCTGCCACTTCTCATCTGTCCATCCCCAGAGACTGAGCAGGGAATTGAGGTTAATTTAGCTTTTTTTTTTTTTTGCTGATCATGGAATACGGGTACCAAAAGATTAAGTGATTTATCCGAAGCCCCACAGTGAAGAAACGGCACAACTGGTTCCTAGACACAGGCTGCCCTCTGTCTGGGACACGAATTTACAGCAGTGGCAGCTGTATTCTCCTGCTAAAATGTTATTTTTAAAAATCATGATAAAATATACATGATATAAAGCTTACCGTTTTAGCCATTTTAAAGTGTACAGTTCAGTGGCGTAAATTAAGTAGCATAAGCGGCATTCACGCTGTTGTGCCAGCAGGTTTGTTTGCCCAGCATGCGTGCTCGTGCATGCTGTCGCTTCAGTCGTGTCCGACTCTTTGCCACCCGATGGATCATAGCCCGCCAGGCTCCTCTGTCCATGGGATTCTCCAGGCAAGAATACTGGAGTGGGTTGCCATGCCCTCCTCCAGGGCATCTTCCTGACCCAGGATCGAACCTGAGTCTCTTATGTCTCCTGCATTGGCAGGCGGGTTCTTTACCACTAGCACCATCTGGGAAGACCCTTGCCCAGAACGCAGCAAGCCAGAACACTGAGATGCTGAGGTTTGCTGCAGAGAAAGGGTGTGTTCACACGGCAGTCAAGTGAGGAGATAGGAGAATAAGTCTCAGATTGGCCTCCCCAGTGGCCAGAGGCTTAGGATATTTATTAAAGAAGTAGGGTGGTCTTCAGTTCAGTTCAGTCGCTCAGTCGTGTTTGACTCTTTGCAACCCCATGCATCGCAGCACGCCAGACCTCCCTGTCCATCACCAACTCCCGGAGTTCACCCAAACTCACGTCCATCGAGTCGGTGATGCCATCCAGCCATCTCATCCTCTGTCGTCCCCTTCTCCTCCTGCCCCCAATCCCTCCCAGCATCAGGGTCTTTTTGCGTGAGGTGGCCAAAGGCATGGGAAAAGTGACCGCAGGTAGGGAAAGGGCGAGGGCATCAGTGTTCTGTGCAGGTGTGCCTGGCTGACTTGCTTCTCCATGAGATGCAGGTCCAAAAATGGGGATGCCTAGCGTGACCTGAGGGTGGGGCTTTTGGCCCTCTGATGTCAAAAAGTCACTTATCAGACACCTGTGTAGACACAGTTTTAGGGTCAGTGGTCCCGAGCAGTCTTAGCTGGCTTGTACTCTAACTAAACACAGCTGACTTCCAGTTGTTTTCCTGGAAAACAACTCAGACAAACATCTTGTTGTTTAGGCTACACGAAGCTTGGAGGATATGCAGTTTGCAATGAAACAATTAAGCGAGCTTGCTCAGTGAAGGCAGGCTCAAGCAAAAGGGTATGCAGCAGGCTGTAAGATAAGCTCAAGAATTTCTGCTAGTTGCTGGTACTGTTAACCCCATGGGGCTCAGTTTGGGGATGGGTTTTTAACTCCATGGGACACAGTTTCACAACCATCACCACCATCCATCTCCAGAACTTTTTCAACTTCCCAAGTTGAAACTGAACCCACCAACTCTGCATTTCCCCTCCCGCAGCCCCTGGCCACCACCCTTCTGCTTCCTGCCTCCATGAACTTGCCTGTTTACGGTATCTCCCATAAGTGGAATCTTACAGTATGTGTCCTTCCGTGTCTGGCTTATTTCACTTTGCGTAATATTGTCAAGGTTCATCCATGTTGTACTATGTATCAGACGGTTGTTCCTTTTTTAGGGCTGAATAATATTCCATACATACACATCACATTCTGTTCATCCATCACCCTCTGATGGCTACTTGGATTGTTTCCACCTTTTGGCTATTGTGAACAATGCTGCTGTGAACTCTGGTTTATGAAATTGGTTTGTTTTTAAAAGTGCCACCCAGAATCCAGCCCACTGCCACCCACCATATCACCAATGAAGGCGTTCCAGCCTCTCTCCCCTGTGTAGCCTCAGGAGTTCCCACCCCCACCATCACCTGGACCAAGGTAGGTGAAGCCTGTTACCATGAAGGTAACCAGAGAGGTAGGCCCAGTGATCATGGGGAGAGGAGCAATGCAAGTTGCCATGGGAGGTGGGCTCTGCTGATGTCACCTCTGACTCTGTTTCAGGAGACCAATGCCCTGGCCTCCAGGGATCCCCACTACAACGTGAGCAAGGACGGCACCCTGGTCATCCCCCGGCCATCTGTCCAGGACGCGGGGGCCTATGTCTGCACAGCCACCAATGCAGTGGGCTTCTCCAGCCAGGAGATGCGGCTTTCTGTCAACAGTGAGTGAGGCCACCCCTGTCCTGGGAGAGGGGCTGGGCAGGTGTGGAGGCAGGGGCATGCTCAATCTGACCTCCCCTGCATCTTCTTGGCACCCTGTCAGCAGCCCTGCCTCTAAATTCTTCCTGTCTGAAGATCAAAGCTGCCCTCCCTCTGAGGACTGTCCCCAGCAGTGTGGCCATGCTCTAAGAGTGGTTCCAGCTTAGAACTGGATGGGGAGAGGGAGAGACCTTCATATTAACAAGCCTGGGGAAGACACAAGGCCCTACACCGGACTCCCAGCCCTCAGCAGCCCCCGTGCCCACCTTTCTCCATGACTCTTTGACTCTTAGTGCCCAGAACCTCTGGCCACCTTTCAATTTCTTAAATGACCTGTCCTAACTCAGGGCCTTTGCACACACGGCTCCTTCTGTTGGCATGCCCTTCCCTCACTCCTGGTCCGCTGACTTCTCCCATCGGTCAGATCTCAGTGCTTTCTGATCCCTCAGGCTGAACTCTCTGGAATGTTCCCTTCTTAGTGCCCATCACAACTGCCATTAAATAATTAATTGTGTATTGAACTGTTTGGAGCCAGGGTTCCTCTTGGACCCCAAGCACGGAGGGAGATTGGGCATCAGCTGATGGTTAATCCCATTTATTCCTGAGGATAAATGGGATGATCCAGGCCAAGAAGGGAGAGAAAGGAGGGAGGAAAGAACCTGCCAGAGTGCCCCCGGGGAAGTGGAGCAGGATGGAGAGAAGCTAGAGGGACGGAGACGTTGGGGCAGGAGGGACCATGCTGGGGTCAGCAAAGTGAGATGAGCTTCCAGAAGGAGGGTGGGGTGGACAGGCGGAGGGGTGGCTGGGGGAAACCATCGGATCTGAGTCCAACCCTAAACCTATGCTCTCCCGATACAGCAGAGCCCACCCTCCTCTGCACGTCTGGGGTGGCAGTACCACCTCAGCTTCCTAGGGGGGCCACACTGGTCCTCTGTGGGCTGCATCCCATGGCTTCCCACCCTGCTCACACTCCCTGCCTGCTTCCACCAACAGCCAAGCCCAGGATCCTTGTGAATGGGTCACACGAAGCAGACAAGCCTCTGAGGGTCACGGCCAAGGCTGGTGATGAGGTGACCCTTGACTGTGAGGCCCAGGGCTCTCCACCCCCACTGGTCACCTGGACCAAGGACTCCCGCCACATGCTGCCCATCACCGACAGGTAACCCCAGCTGCGTGGCCTTGGGTCTGGGGGTGGACAGAGCTTGATGCTTGGGGAAACTGGCCTCAAGGTGTCCAGTGACCCAGCTGGTGTGTGTGGGACCCTGTGGACACCCCCGGGGGGGATACGCAACTGATTCCACAGGCAGTGCTTTTCACCCATTGGCCTCTAAGGGAGCCTGGATGCCCTTTAGAGGAGCAAGGCCTCTGAAATAACATGCACATGGCCCTTCCCACACAGCCAAGAGGCGGTGCCTGCAGGAGCGCCTCCTATCTGCCAGCAGCCCTTGCTACCTGAGTGGAAATGAGGCTCAGCCAGGTGGGGTGAGCTGCTCATGGTCACTCAGCTAGCAAAGTTGGAACACTTCAGTTGGGACCGCCTTCCTGGGCAAGACACGTGCTCTCCATCCTTGCCTGCTCCTCTGACCTGGTATCTGGAAGCCAGGCTTTCAGGGATCCTGAGAGTTGGGGGGAGAGGAAGGAGGCTGTCCTTCAAAGCCAGGCCAAACCCCCACCCTCAGACAGGGAGGAAGGGCAGGGTGGTTCCCGACAAGAAGGCCTCAGAACTCCTGGAGCCCTTGACTCTCGTGGGGTGGGGGTGGGGCGAGGGGGCAGCTCCAGCTGGTGACATCAGTCCTGGCGAGGTCTCTGAGACGTTCCAGATGGAGAAGGTCTCAGAGCAGCCTGCGGTGCAGCCTCCCCCCGCCGGCCCAACACCCACACTCAGGGCTCTGCATCTCCGAACATCTGTTTGGTGACCCTCCCAGTCCTGGAAGCCGGCACACCTGAATGCTGCTGGGGTCCGTGACGGGGCTGGTTCCGTGCCGCCCCTACCCGCATGCCCTCCGGGGTCTTTGGCGGCTCCGTGTCGTGGGTGGCAGTGGGGGCCAGAGGAACCTGCCTCTCTCCCCAGAAAGCCCGGTCCTGGCTCCTTGGCTGGACAGCCGCCGGCGGGTGCTTGTTTGTTTCTGGCTTGTTACTGAAATGGAGAATCGCAATTCCCATTTGTTCGCCCCTCCTTGTTGTGATACGTTAATAGATCAGCCGGGAGCCATAAATCTGGGAAAGCTGCTTTTGCAATCCTAGAGTTTTGTTCTGTTCTTTCTCCCTTGCCCCCTCCACTTCTTGCTGGCTTATGGCTTGCTCTTGAGATTTATGAGATTCCGGGAGTTCACCTACATGAAGAGGCAGAATATGCCTGGGGGCGGGGTTGGGGCTGGGGTGAAGGGCAAAGACTCTGGCATTAAATCAGACCTGCGTGCAAATGCTGACTGGTTATGTATTAGTCGTGTGGCCTCAGGTGGCCCCTGGCTCCTCTTGGCCTGTCTCTCCGTCCATAAGGTGGACACGGTTTAAATCCTGCTTTCAAGATACAGTGATGAGTGTGCGACGTTTGGTGCATTGTGAGCGGTGGAAAATCACACCCTTTGATATCATTTTCCTGCTGCTGCTGGAAACTAAAGCAGCATTTCCAGCTTTTAAAAATTATCATCATCATATCTATTATCCCATTTAATTCTCACCAAGTTTTTTCAATAAGAAAGCTTTATTGAGATATAATTCACATGCTTTCCAATTATATGTTTTTTTAGTAAGTTCTGAGTTGTGTAACCATCATCACAATTAATTTTAGAACATTTCCAGCACCCTCCTCCGTGAAAATATCCCCACTCTGGTTGGCAGCCACTTCTCATCCTTTCCCCACCCCAGCCCAGCCCTTGGCAACCACTCATCTGCTTTCTGCCTTTGGATTGATCTGCTCTGGACGGCTCACATAAATGTAATCATGAGCAATGTGACTTTTTGCGTCTGGCTCCTTTCACTGAGAACCATGTTTTTGAGGTTTCTGCGTGTTGTAGCAGGTGTCAGGACTTCATTCTTTTTTATGACTGAATAGTATTCTGTTGTGGTGATGGACCGCCTTTTGTCGATATATTCACCAGCTGATAGACACTTGGTCTGTGTCCTCTTGCTGGCAACTGTGAATAACTTCGCTGACTTTTGATTGTATCTGAGTTTCATTCGCGGGTTCTGTGTCCCTGTGCTTCTTTGGGCCTCCCTGTGGCATCCGACAACTTCCCCGAACAGAATAGAGCTCAGTTTTCTTACCAGACACACAGTTCCCTTGGTCCCATGGCCATTCAGCCAGAAAATGCAGATTTGAAAAACCCATGAGGCGAGGATGGGCTTCCCTGGTAGCTCAGCTGGTAAAGAATCCGCCTGCAATGCGGGAGACCTGGGTTTGATCCTGAGTTGGGAAGATCCCCTGGAGGAGGGCATAGCAACCCACTCCAGTATTCTTACCTAGAGAATCCCCATGGACACAGGAGCCTGGTCAGCCATGTGCTTGAAAAGAGTTGGACACGACTGAGTGACTAGGCACACACACAAGGGCAAATGTCTGGAGGAGGGATAGCTAGGGAGTTGGGGATGGGCATGGACCCACTGCTACATTTAATGGATAACAAACAAGGACCTATTGTATAGCACAGGGAATTCTGCTCAATGTTACCAGACAGCCTGGCTGGGAGGGGAATTTGGAGGAGAATGGATACATGTATATCTATGCCTGAGTCCCTTTGCTGTCCACCTGAAACTATCACAGCATCGTTAATCGGCTATACCCCAATATAAAATAAAAAGTTTTTAAAAAAACAAAACACCAAAAACCTGTGGGACGCACACACGAAACAGTGATGGTGTTGGGGAGTGGGTGGCCTTGCTGTCCGCTGCTCTTCCCTACTTCCTCCTCCATCTTTTCCATCTCCCAGGGACATGCTGCCTCTCCCGTCCCACCAAGGCTCAGCTTCAAAGCTGGCATTCTGGTTGCTTCAGAACGTATTCTGATGAGTCGTGGGTGACCATCTGCCTCCAGAACCTGAGATCCTTCCGCATGGCTGAGCCACGCCCCTTTTCCGCCACACCCCTTCTGCCTGGCTGAGCCACGCCCCTCTTCCGCCACACCCCTTCTGCCTGGCTGAGCCACGCCCCTCTTCCGCCACACCCCTTCTGCCTGGCTGAGCCACGCCCCTCTTCCGCCACACCCCTTCTGCCTGGCTGAGCCACGCCCCTCTTTTGCAGTTGCCTCTGTCGTCTGCCTCTGTCCTCTGTCCTGGGCTGATAGAGGGCAGGGGGAGGCCTGAACTACTAGGGCTGCCCAGGGCCTCTCTTTTCTGATCCTGTGCCGACCCTGGCCAAGGGGCTGTGGTCAGGGTCACCAGGAGACCTCCAGCGCTGGTGCTCCATGGTGACTCTGGTGCAATCAGGGTTGAATTCCACAGTGTGGCTGAGCCTCTGAGGCCTCCTCATCTGGGCGAGAGGTTGCCCTCTTCTGCTGGCCATCCTGGAGGTGGGTGGGGTGGGCAGGGTCAATGCGCAGCACACTGAGGGAGGAAACAGAAGCCATGGAGGGTGGGGAACTAGAATCCTGACTTTTCCCTCTCCTGGGCAGGGCCCTAACACACACGTGTGTGTGTGTGGAGACACACATAGATGTGCACAGACACCCACAGACATGAATACACAAGGACAGGCACAGAGACACAGACACATGGCCATGCACACTGACATAGACACAGTCAATTCAGTTCAGTCGCTCAGTCGTGTCCGACTCTTTGCAACCCCGTGAAGCACAGCATGCCAGGCTTCCCTGTCCATCATCAACTCCTGGAGTTTACTCAAACTCATGTTCATCAAGTCGGTGATGCCATCCAACCATCTCATCCTCTGTCGTCCCCTTCTCCTCCCGCCTTCTATCTTTCCCAGCATCAGGATCTTTTCAAATGAGTCAGTTCTTCGCATCAGGTGGCCAAAGTATTGGAGTTTCAGCTTCAACATCAGCCCTTCCAATGAATATTCAGGACTGATTTCCTTTAGGATGGACTGGTTGTATCTTGCTGTCCAAGGGACTCTCAAGAGTCTTCTTCAACACCACAGTTCAAAAGCATCAATTCTTCAGCGCCCAGCTTTCTTTATGGTCCAACTCTCACATCCATACGTGACTACTGAAAAAACCATAGCTTTGACTAGACAGACCTTTGTTGGCAAAGTAATGTCTCTGCTTTTTAATATGCTGTCTAGGTTTGTCATAGCTTTTCTTCCAAGGAGCAAGCATCTTTTAATTTCATGGCCGCAATCACCATCTGCAGTGATTTTGGAGCCCCCCAAAATAAAGTCAGCCACTGTTTCCACTGTTTCCCCATCTATCTGCCATGAAGTGCTGGGACCAGATGCCATGATCTTCGTTTTTTGAATGTTGAGTTTTAAGCCAGCTTTTTCACTCTCTTCTTTCACTTTCTTCAAGAGGCTCTTCAGTTCCTCTTTGCTTTCTGCTGTAGGGGTGGTGTCATCTGTATGTCTGCATATCTGAGGTTATTGATATTTCTCCCAGCAATCTTGATTCCAGCTGTGACATAGACACAGATGCAAACATTTATGGACAGGCACACAGACACACCAGAGAGGCAGGCATGAGAACACGTGGACACACACACATCAGGCTTCTGGGCCAAGGTCAGGCAGGCCACTGCTTTCTCTGGAGATTTTAGAGAATATTCTGAACTCAAGGAGCCTTGACCTCCTGAGTCAGAAAGTCCTAATGGAAAGAAAACGTAGTAGGAACCTGAATACCCCTGAAACTCTAGACCACCCGCCTGTGTCCACGACCCCTTCTAACATATTCTTATAGATGCTTTTAGAGAGCTAAACTGAGTGCATCTTCTATCCTGCCCTCCCTGATGTTTCCGCGTTTTCCCACATTTACCCACTTCCTAGATTCATCCTGACCCATATCGCTGCCTTTCATTTAAAGGGCAAAGTAACATTCCGGGCATTGGGCCCCCGCGGCGGCCAAGCTTTTCCACTGTTTGAGGCAGATGCGCCGTTGCCAGTTCTGGTGATAATAGATGGGGCTGTTGGAACGTCTTTGCACAAATGCTTCTCTTTATCTCCTGGGTCGTTTCCTTGGGGTAGAGCCCCAAAACCAAGGGTTGAGTCCAAGGCTGGGAATGGTCACCGGGTGCCTCTTACCCTGTGGGACTGCTATTTGGGGGAAAAAAACCACTGGAGTTGTGAAGTCAAAATTGAAGTCTACAGGATTTATTGAGCATCTCTGTGCCCAGGACTGCCTAGGATGGAGAAGACGGGTCCAAGCTGTGTGTGACGGCAGGTGGCAAAAGACTTTTGAGTACCCTCCCAGCCGTGCCCCCAGCTCCCTGAGTGAACTTGAACAAGACCCTTCCTTCTCTCTGAGCCTCAGTGTTCCCATCTGAGAAATGAAAGAGCTGAACAGGCAATAGTGGCCAGAGAGCGCCTAGTGGCTCCGATCCCTTGACTCAGCCTGGGGATGCTGGGGCGAAGCGGTGTTGCTAGGCAACAATGTTTGTTTGTGGTTCTGATACGTAGCTGGGACAGCTGCAAGGGCTCCTGGCTCCGGCTCTGGCTCCCGGGGGCAGCCGGCCAGGATCCACACAAGACCAAGCCAGCCGTGTTGAGGGGGGAGGGGAGGGAACAGTGAAAGAATGGAGCCTCCAGGGATGCTGCAGGGCGGTGGGACACTCACTCCCCGTCCCGGCTCAGAGGAGGGGAGGGGGCTGCAACTGGGTTCTGACGATCCAAGAGAAAAGCTGCTCCCCTTTGCAAGCCAATGGCATGGCAGGGACTGCCCAGGGCCTCCCCATGGGGGTCTTTACCTTGCTTGATCTTCATAACTCATGCTGATTTCTAGCCTGGTGTCTGGGTGGCCGTGCACAGCATGACTTCATCCGTCTGGGTCTCAGTTTTCTCCTCTGTGAAAGGGGAGATGACAGGATCAACCCTGCCTTGGGGTGATCTGCCTGCCTTGCAGGTTTGGATTTGGGGAGTTTCAAGTGTACATGGAAGTGCTTAGCTCCACAGCGGTCACAGGAAGCGTCTGAGTATTGACAGCCGTCACCTATAAGCCATCTCAGGGTTTATGTTTCACGGGCTCGGGGACGTGCATTTACCCCCGTGCTCACATATTTCGCTTGGCCCTTCGGTTGGTGTCAGGCCCCTCTTTCTGAATTGCTCCAGCTTGGGGTTTCCGTTTGGAACTTCCTTACAAGGGTCTATGATATGCCTCAAGGTCAGAGTGGCCCCTGTGGATGGGTGAAGGTGCTCTTCAGGCTGAGTGGTGCTGAGGGGGAGGGGGGCAGTCCTTGCCCCCAGGCTCAGACCCTGCCCTGGCTCAGCAGATGCGTGGCCAGCATGTAGTGACATGCAGTGGGGATCTGTTGAGCACTGCCCAGCTCTGCTGTGCACTATGGATGAGGATCAGCCTCTGGCCAGCTCGGTTCTGTGGCAGGTGCTGTTCATTCATTTGACAACCTCCTCCCAGAAGGCTCTGATCGCAGAGGAGGTTGGATGGACCGCTTAGAAACGAGGGCAGCAGGACAAGCATGGGACCCAGCAAGAGGGACTGGGCAAACCACCCAGACTCCCAGCAACCTGAGGACGGGGGCATTCACTCCGCCCCAGCGGCAGCTGGCCCGTCTTGAACCCAGTGGCTCTTTGTCAGATGAGTGAATCAGTGAATGAATGAACAATTGGCAGAACTTGGTTCCATAGCATTCAGAGCAGGGGAAGTGTAACTAACCTGCCTGGTCTCATCAGGGAAGGCTTCCCAGAGGAGCTGGAGGCTGTGCTGCCTTGAAGGGGACCTGGGGGGCAGGAGAGCAGTGCTGAGACAGGATGGGGCGTGGGGAACACTGTGAGCGAAGGTGGGAAGGTGTGTGTGTGTGGCGGGGGAGGGGTGGGTGGGGGGACAGGGACAGTTGGGATTTGCCATCAAATATTTATCGAGCACCTGTTATGGGCCAGTGCCTGTGCTAAGGGCCAGGGACATGGCAGGAACCTGGGCACACCTGGCCCCTCCCCCCACACAGCCATCAGAGAGTGACAGGTGGCTGCAGGTGTGATAAATGCCATCGTGGTTCCAGGAGCCTTTGTGTGAGAGCAGGGGTCCACCTTGGGCAGCAGAGGCAGCTGCATGGAGAGGGGACCCCTAGCTGGGTTGCAGCAAAGGTGTGGCCTGGGATTGGCACTATCTACCCAATGCCCTCTGGTCTCTCCGGGCAGGTATGTTCCCCTTGGAGCTCTCAGGGCCAGGGGGACCCGGCAGGGTAGGTGGATCTCCCCACCACCATCCCCCACCATCTGCGTGGCTGTGTGAACCTCACAGCCAGCAGCGAAGGCTTGAGCCCAGTGCATGTCATAAACAGGAAATTCCCCTCGAACCTCTCCGTGTTTTCATCTGGGCGCTGCTTGGAGCCATCTGGCTGCTCTCGCTGCGATGGGAGTCTGCTGCTAATTACACCACATGCACTCGGCACACGGCAGCCCTCTCCCCGCTTCCTCCCACCTTGACCCTGCCCGTGCACTTTCCTGTGCCCGGAGGTTGTAGCCCCCAAACCTCAGGGAGCCTTGGGAACGTGGAGAGAGCGTGCAAGGGGCATGGGGTGTGGGTGGTTCAGAAGGGCTGCCCTGGAACCCCCAGACCTCCAGGTCCTCTCTGATGCATCCCAGGCCCCATACCTTTGTCCTGAGTCTGGTCTGAGTGGGGTCTGCTCTGTGCCAGGTCTGGGCTAGGGTCTGGGGGTACAAAGGCAGCTAAGGTGGACGGAAATGTGTCCTCTTAAGGGCCCACGGGCGACGGGTGGCCACAGGCCAGTGTGGTGAAAGCTGCGACGGAGGGGTCTCTAGAGGTCTCAGCTTGATCATCTATAAGATGGAGTCTCCCTTCTCTCCATCCCCTCCTCTGTGATATAGTGAGCAGGAGCCTGGTAGGCTGCAGTCCGTGTGGTCGCTAAGAGTCGGACACGACTGAGCGACTTCACTTTCACTTTTCACTTTCATGCACTGGAGAAGGAAATGGCAACCCACTCCAGTGTTCTTGCCTGGAGAATCCCAGGGACGGGGGAGCCTGGTGGGCTGCCGTCTATGGGGTCGCACAGAGTCGGACACGACTGAAGTGACTTAGCAGCAGCAGCAGCAGCGTCCCTTTCTAGGAAATGACCTGGGGCTCATCGTGAGAAAGACGAGAGGCCTCTTTTATTGTTGAGAATTGTTTCCACTTTTGGAAATTTCTTTCATTATTGGTTTTTTTTTTCCCCAGAAGCTCCCACTTCCTATCCTTTTAAGGGTTTGATGAGGGAAGGAGCAAGAGGTCCTTTAGTCTCTAAAGTTCTAAGAAGGACTAGAAGGCAACCTCTGAGAGAAAAGGAGTCCAGAGCTGCCTTTTCAAATATGAAGAAGTTGGGGCTCAGAGACGTTGCTTGCCCTGTCTGAGGTTGCACAGCATGTCTAGAGCAGAATAGGACCTTGGACCCAGAACTCTGGTGCTCAGCCTGGACATCTTTGCACTGACCCAGGGGCTCCTGCTTGGCTAGTCGAGGTTCGCAATAAAGTCCCCGAGGGAGCCATGTCACCGCCCCAAGTGTGATTAAGTGTGTGTGTTTCAGCCTCACGCTGATTTGGCTCGTGTTGTTGGATGTTGACATTATTTAACCTTAAAAAAAAAAAAAAAAACGACCACGGTGGATGAGAAAAGCCAAGCCAGGGGAGTGGAGCCGTGCAGGGGAGATGTTTACTTGTCACTGGGACAAACAGACATCTGTGTGGTGTTTCTGCTCCTTTTTCTTCCACTTTGGAAGACTGAGGGACCTACTGATTTGGGGCTGGGAGCGAGCACATGGACACACTGGGGTGGGTTTTTTTACTAACAGCGGGGTTGTGTATGGAGCACTTACTATGTCCCAGGGACCATGGACTTTGTGTGCATCATGTCACTTCGTACGCACCGTATCCTGTGACCCCAGGTGAGGACACTGAGACTCGGGGAGAGGGAATCCTCCACCCAAAGGGCATGGTTGGGGGCGATGGCACTTGCTGTCAAAGCCTGGCTCCTGCCTGCTCCTCCAGGTCACTTTTGGGGGACAGGGGCACTTCCATGTGTCCCGGGGCATTGCTCCCAAGGGGTGGACCCCAGAGGGTCTTGGTACAACCCTGATTCCAGCCTCCACCCCCCTAAATCTGGCTGGGGCCTGGGAATGTGTTTGTTTTGCATGTGGCTGGAAAATTCTGATAAGAAGCCCTGCCCTGCAGCAGGAGGTGATGGCCTCTGTGAGAGCTGACTGTGTGTGAGCCTAGGTATGGCCAGGAGGCCGGCTCCTATGCCTGGGGGACACACGTCAGTGTGCAGAGAGCTCTGGTGGTGAAAGAAAGAACAAAGGAAGGAAAGCAGGGCTGGAGGAAAGAAAAAAATCTAGATGTTTAAATGTACACCACAAGGAGAACTAATTAATGAAGCGCGGTAAACTCACACAAAGGACTACTATGCAACGGCGAAAAACGAATGAATTGGACCCACACACATATACACTTTGCCATTTATATGAGTTTTAAACAACGCAAAATTATGTTGCATATTGTAATGTCACTGTCGTCACCATGGTAACAGCTGACCTTCATTGAGTGTGTCTCTGTTCTTGGGTCTGGAAGATCCCCTGGAGAAGGGAATGACTACCACTCCAGAATTCCTGCTGGGAAATTCCAAGAACAAAGGAACCAGGCGGGCTGCCATCCGTGGGGTCGCCAAGAGCGGGCTAGGACCGGGCGTCTAAGCACACATTCGCACTGTTCTAGGCTCCGGGGTGTGAATCAGGTCTTCCGGTTCTCTGGACAACTCTATGAGGAAGAAGCACCACTTCTGTCTTATCTCCCCCTGCCCTGCAAGGGAGACAACCAAAGTACAGAAAGGTTGAGCGACTTAGCAAACATCACACAGCAGGCACATGGCAGAACACGGTCGGAGCCAGTTGGCCCCAGCCCGGTGCCCGGGCTCCAGAGACCACCAGCTGGTGTATCACTCACAGCTGTCCTCAGGGAACTTGCCCCAAGTGCCCGCTGGACGCTCAGGACAAACTAGAGGAGGGGGTTCCCAGGCAGGGGGATTACAACCCCACTTTACAGTTGGGGAGACAGAGGACCTGCAGGGCAAAGCTACTGGCCCGAGACTGCACAGAGAGTGAATTGCCAACAATATCGACCTGGTGGATAAGTGTGTGCCCAGTACTTTGCTTGCAGCTGCTTAGTAAATGGGAGACTACTGTCATCCCTGTTTTGCATAGGAGGAATCTGAGACTTAGCTGAGAGGGGAGTGGGGACCGGGATTGGAGCCCAGCTGGACCCTGATGAGCACACTCGGGGGAGGGACTGGCCCTTGAGGGGCCCCACCCCTACGCTGGCTGCTTGCGCTCAGGGCCAGCCGGGGCCAGGGGCTGCAGCTGCCCTCCCAGTTCTGTGGGGGCAGGGGCTACACGGAGCCAGCACATATGGGCCAGTGATATCATGTCTGCGGGGGTCCCCTGGGGTCCGGTCCAGCTGCAGGAGCCTGGCTGAGGGTCCCAGATCTCTGTGGGATGGGGGCCAGGTGACTTCAGCAGGTGGGCTGGAGTGGGGAGGGCAGTGATGGGGGAGCCTCACAGCTTCCTCCTGAGAGCCCAGCGCCGGATACCTGGACACCAAACAGCACAGGCTTCGGAGTCTGGGTGAGCCTGACCCTTAGACGCAGAGGGCCTCTGGCCTGCAGCTTCTCCCTGGAATCCAGGGGTCCTCCAAGTGAGGCCTCTTCCCCGCCTCTCAGGGCAGGGTTGAGGGATAAGGTGTGTGCATTAGAAGAGGGGGTGTGCCTGGTGACCAGGTGCCAGGCCTTGGACTCAGCCCACATGGAACCTGTTCACCAGCCCCAGTCACAGCATTCCTTAATGTACCCATTTTACAGATGAGGAAACAGAGGCTCCAAGAGATGAAGGGACTTGCTTTTCCCAGCTCAAAATTGGAGTTCAAAGTCAAACCCAGCCAGTGGACTCCTAGCCTAATGCTCTTTGTCTCTTACACCAGTTGGAGTGGACCTGGCCTTGGCCTGATGGTTTGGGGAGCTGGAAGCAGGGCAGGGGAACGGTGAAGGGTGGGTGGTGGATACTGCCTCAGTCCTGGCTGGCTTCCTGGAGGAGGCAACTGGTTGGGTCATGAGACCTTTCCAGCAGATGTGGGGTTGGTTGGGGTCTCACCAGTGTCCCTCATTTCCTCAGGCACCACCTCCTCCCGCCCGGCTCCCTGCATCTGGCTCAGGCCCAGGTCAGTGACAGCGGCCTCTACGAATGCACGGCCAGTAACCCTGCCGGGTCCGCTACTCAGTACTACATCCTCAGGGTGCAAGGTAGGGCCCTGGCTGGCCCCCTCCGTCTCACCACGTGGCCCCCTGCCCCCATCTTTCTCGGGCCTTTTGGTGTCCCTCCCCATCCCCGTGCCAGGCTCTCTCACCTTTTCATGGCCCTCCAGTGTGCGCTCCATCTACCTTATTTCCTGTCTTTTTCAAGTCTTGTCCCTCCTTCTCCCCACCCCTATTTCTCCCCTCTCCTGAACCCCTTGGTTGAGCTTGGACAGGCTGTTCAGAGCTCCCCCCTGAGAACCGAGGGTGGGACCCCAAGGCGGCAGGGACTTAGGGGTTGGGAGGGCGACCCACAGGGGGATTCTGGGTCCCAGCCCAGCTGGGGGCCCAGGAGTGGGCATTCATCTGGGGGGTACAGGTCCCATTCACAGGAGCCACCCAGTGGAGTCACTCCACCAAAGAGGCGGGGAGCCTGTCCCCTCCAAGAGCCCCAGTGAGTCATCTGAGACCCGGGTCCACCAACCACAGCCCTAGCTACTCCTCGCCTACACGCCGTTCTCATTCGGCCCACAAGTGAAGAATGATGTCTGCGTTTTCTAATGATTGGGGGAGAAAAGGCAAATAATGTGACATATGAAAATTATATGAAACTCAGTTCTTCAGTGTCCATTAATACAAGCTTCATTGGAGCGCCTCCAAACACGTTCGGTTACGTAGCGTCTGTGGCTGCCTTCACGCTGAAATGGCAAAGTTAGTAGCTGAGACAGAGACCATCTGGCCTGCAGAGCCTAAGCTATTTACTCTTTGGCCCTTTCCAGAAAGAGCCAACCCCTGCTCTAAGCTTAACTCCCCATTTTACAGGTGGACAGACTGAGGTTCAGAGAGGAAGGGACTCAAAGCTTTGCTGTGTGTTTACATGAGCGTATGAGAGAAGGTGGTTCGGATGTTAAAGAACCCGCCTGCAGCGCGGGAGACCTGGGTTCGATCCCTGGTTTGGGAAGATCCCCTGGAAGAGGGTGTGGCAACCCACACCAGTATTCTTGCCTGGAGAATCCCAGGGACAGAGGAGCCTGGAGGGCTGCAGTCTGTGGGGTTGCACAGAGTCAGACACAACTGAGCGACTAAGCACAGCACAGCACAGGAGAGAGACAGGGAAGCAGGGCAGGAGGACGAACGGAGCCGGGTTTGAATGCTGACTCTGCCACCAACTGGCTCTGTGACCTCAGGCCAGCTGCTCGGCCTCTCTGAGCCTTGGATTCCTGTCTATAAGAAAGTGAAGTCGCTCAGTCGTGTCCAACTCTTTGCGACCCCATGGACTGTAGCCCACCACCCATGTCCATGGGATTTTCCAGGCAAGAAGACTGGAGTGGGTTGCCATTTCCTTCTCCAGGGCATCTTGGCAACCCAGGGATCAAACCTGGGTCTCCTGCATTGTAGGCAGACGCTTTACCATCTGAGCCATCAGGGAAGTCCATTCCTGTCTATAAAGTAGAGGCAATAACGCCTATCCCATAGTAAGGGTACTGATGACTTCAGGTACTCAACACAGTGGAAACTGTGAGTGTTTTCAGGGGGTGGTAGGCACCCTGTCCACGCTTCTGCTCCTGGACAGGGAGGATCTGGGCTGGGGGTAGGGGAGCCAATCTCTGCCCAGGGGCCAGATCCCATGGATGGTCTTATCTTCGGGATTCTCCTCTGAAGCTGGGAAGGGAGTGGGTGTCCTCAACTTCCCCTGAGGGCCCAGGACACTTTTCCAAGTCTCTGAGAATTCTCCCAGGCTCACCCAGTCTGGCTGCGTGGAAACCACTTGGATTCCTGCTCATCCAGACCCAGGCTTGGGGCTGATCCAGCTCCGGTTAGCCAATATGAAGTGGATGACTCTGGTCAAGTCACATAAGCTTTCTGAGTCTCAGTTTCTTCATCTGCAAAACGGGCATGGCATCACCCACCCGTGGGAGGGACCAACTGGGATGGAGGATGGGAAAGTGACTTGAAAACAGAAAATGTGGAAGAAATGAAACCCATCATCTCCCTCACCCCCACCCCACCCCAGGGAAAGGAAAAGAGGGACCTGGGAACCCCGAGAGTGGGTCTAAGCCGCTACGTTTTAGGCGCCACTGTGGACCAGGCTCCATGCTGGCCGCCCTGGTGCCATGGCCTGTTGTACCCGGGGCATCTTTGTAAGGAGGAGAAACTGAGGCCCCGGCCAACGCAGGGTCCTGTGACCTTGAGGGGCAGGGCTAGGATCTGAAGCCTCCCGCTCATGCCTGCTGCCCCCAGGCCCTGGTGTCCCCATCCCACACCGAGCTGGTGATTCTCACATGGTGCTGGGGGCAAGCCCGGGGTGGGGTGGGGAAGTAAGCCAAGCATGCAGGAGCATTCTTCGGTGACAGCACGGTTGTTCAGGGGAAAGGGTGATGGCACTCACGCTTGGGAGGGGGAGGGGTCCACACAAGGCGGCCCAGTGTCGTTTCCTGAAAACCGAGGCGCAATCGGCCTCAGATCACCCCCTGCCCCCTTGCGGGCTGGTGACACCCAGGGATGTGTGAAGCCCTGAGCCGGCCGGACCTGCTCTGTGGGTCTGCGCTCTGCGTCCCCCCACACCCCGAGCCCCTGCCCTGACCCCCCTCCCCATGGCCCTGTCAGTGCCCCCCCAGGTGCAGCCGGGCCCGCGGGTCCTGAAGGTGCTAGTGGGAGAAGCCGTGGACCTGAACTGTGTGGCTGAGGGCAGCCCGGAGCCCCGGGTGACCTGGTCCAAGGATGGGGTGGCCCTGCGGGGCGAGGGGCCCGAGGGCTCCGTCCACTTTGCGGCCATCCAAACCTCCCACGCCGGGACGTACCGCTGCGAGGCGTCCAGCAGCGCTGGGGTAGACGCCTGGGAGCTGGATCTCAGGGTGCTGGGTGAGTGGCCCCCGACCCACAGAGCTCCCCGGCCCCCCCATCTTCTGTAGCCCCTGCAGCAGTCTGGGCTTCTGAGCTGTTGGACTGCTTCTTCCCCCCAGACCTGAGGCCGCATCAGGCAGCTCTCACCAGCCCCGGGTTGCGGGGGCGGGGTTCCTTCCTCGGGGTGGGCTGCAGGCGCCCTGGGGCTGCTGATTGAAGAGCAGACGCCTGGGCCTGAGGCCAGCTTCTCCCACTTTCCAGCTGGACAACCATCAGCCAGTCATTTACTTTCTCTGACCCCATAAAATGTGTCTAATAATATGTGAGGGGTCAGTGCGAGAATGCATGTGAAGTGTCTGGTGCCTAGAAAGTTCTGGATCCCTGGGGCTAGCCTGTTTGCTCTGATGAATCTGAAACTTACGCAGAAAGCTGCTGCTGGAGGGGTCGGATGCCCGAGCTCAGCCCCTGAGCCCGGGGTGGTCGTGTGTGGCCCTAGAGGCTGTTCCATGGACCACCCTGGGTGGGGGGGTGAGCTGACGCCTCGGCCCTGAGGCTGAGGGCTGGGGTGCAGGGGTTGCACCCCTTATTCCAGCTGAGGCTCTGAAGGGAATGCTCCCTCCCCCCAAGGCCCTGGGCTCCTGGGAGGGAGTGCCAGGCTTTGGGTTTGGGGGTGTGAGTGTGGCTACATCACTTCCCACCAGAGCCACCACACTGGGGGGCTGATGAGACCAGCGGCCTACTGGAGAGGGTAGCAGGAGAGAATGCCAGCCTGCCGTGCCCTGCCAGAGGTGAGGCTGGGCCCTGGGCGGGCCGGGCGGGGGAGAAAACCCACCCACATTCCAGTGCCTTGGGTCACTCACTGTAGGCAGTGCCCATGGGTATGGAGGGTTATGGGGTCCCCACTTCTGCCTGCCATGCCGGGCACTTCATCCCATCCACATCCCTATAGGATGGGTATTAGCATTAGCTCTTTTTCATTAGGGGCAATTTAGGCTCAGAGAGGGTAAGCAGCTTTCCTGAGGTCACACAGCCGGAAGATGACCTAATATGCTTTAACCCCTAGCTCCGTACCTGTTAAGCCCTGAGTCCCTCTGTGCCCAGGGGGTGTAACACTGGGGCTGAGGAAGGCCCTGGGGTCCTGGGATCAGGGCTTGTGGCTCCGGCCTCTCCCCCAGCCCCAGACTTTCTCACAGAGCATGGATCCACAGGGTTCTGGGCAGACCGTCCCTTGGGGGCCTTCTTCCGGCGACAGCACCGTGCGGGGTCAAGATCGCCACCCCTGGTCAACTGCCCAGTGCCGGGCAGGTCACGTGTCCTTTCTGAGCCTCAGCTTTCTCAGCTGTCCAGTGGGGTCACACCCGCCCCTCCACAGAGGGCTGCCATGGACTGCAGGAGCACTAGGTCCCAGCACCGTGCCTGGCACACAGTAGGGGCTTGGGGAAACGTGTTGAATGTGTGGAGCGATTCTACCATCCGTGAAGCCTCCCAGTGGCACCCAGTGGGTGCCAGCCCGAGTTGCTTCTTCTGGCTTTGGACCAAGATGGCCTGAATGTCTCGTCTGTAGGTGGACAGTGATCTCTTGGGGAGGAGGCATCTGGGTGTTCGGGGAGCAAGTGACAGCTTACAGGAAGACTGGCAGGAGCTGGGAAAACGGATTCCAGTTGGCACTGCACTTCCTTGTTGCTCAGGGCCTGGGGAAGTCCTTGGAAAGGGACGAGGGGTGGGCAGGTAGGAGACAGGTGGGAGCCATGGGCTTCCATGGTAGCTCAGCTGCTAGAGAATCTGCCTGCTATGCTGGAGAGGCCAGAGACAGAGGTTCGATCCCTGGGTCAGGAAGATCCCCTGGAGGAGGGCATGGCAACCCACTTCAGTATTCTTGCTTGGAGAATCCCATGGATGGAGGAGCCTGGCGGGCTATAGTCCATGGGGTGGCAAAGAGACATTCACCACTGAGCGACTAAACACTGGAGCCCTGGGCGCAGACCACCTGAACGGACCATCGTCTCGCTCTTGAGCAGGCCGCCACCTTGTGTTAGTATCTGGTAACAGCAAGGAATGTTTAGGGCACTCGCGCACACTTCAGTTCAGTTCAGTTGCTCGATTGGGTCTGACTCTCTGCGACCCCATGGACTGCAGCACGCCCAGCCTCCCTGTCCATTACCAACTCCCAGAGTTCACTCAGACTCATGTCCATCGAGTCGGTGATGCCATCCAACCATCTCAATTTCTGTTGCCCCTTCTCCTCTCACCTTTAATATTTCCCAGCATCAGGGTCTTTTCAAATGAGTCAGTTCTTCTCATTAAGCGGCCAAAGAATTGGAGTTTCAGCTTCAGCATCAGTTCTTCCAATGAATATTCAGGCTTGGTTTCCTTTAGGATGGACTGGTTGGATCTCCTTGTAGTCTAAGAGACTCTCAAGAGTCTTTTCCAACTCCACAGTTCAAAAACATCAATTCTTCGGCACTCAGCTTCCTTTATAGTCCAACTCTCACATCCATACATGACTACTGGAAAAACCATAGCTTTGACTAGACGGACCTTTGTTGGCAAAATAATGTCTCTGCTTTTTAATATGCTGTATAGGTTTTTCATAACTTTTCTTCCAAGGAGCAAGCATCTTTTAATTTCATGGCCGCAATCATCATCTGCAGTGATTTTGGAGCCTAAAAAAATAAATTAAAAAAATTTTCGGTCGCTCTTGTACAGGGAGTCCCGATATAGACGCATGCAGAAAATGCAGGTTCAATCCCTGGGTCGGAAAGATCCCCTGGAGAAGGAAATGGTAACCCACTCCTGTATTCTTGCCTGGAAAATCTCATGGACAGAGGTGTCTGGCAGGCTACAGTCCTTGGGGTTGCAAAGAGTCAAATACGACTTAGCAACTAAACAACAATAATGGGCCTTGGGACGTGGGACCACCAACCACCGCCTCTTTCTCTGATGCCTCACGGCCACCCACGACCCCAGCATCATCTCTGGTCAGCCAGGGCGTCCTCTGGGCCTAACTTCAGCCAGGTCTGCATCATCCAAGTCTCCTTCATTAAAACTGCCTGCTCCCCGCTCCCCGACTGCCCAGCTGCCCTTGGCCTTCTCCCTTTCAAGCAGGTGACTGTCTGTTGGGCACTAGCATTCATCAGCCATGCGACCTGGGGCTCTGATGTCGAAAGGAGAAAGCCCTGAGCACCCGGCTGTGTCCCCTGGGAGCTCTGGTCCCCTACAGTGAGGGGCACCATCTGCCTCCTCCTTGTGGGGTGCTGCAGAGGCCAGGAGCCTGGTCACCAACCTGCTGGTGATTTGGGACATCACCGGTCCTCTCTCGACCCCCTTAAAAGTGGAGACGAAATGAGTGATTTTCAGCAACAGCCCCAAGTCCCTGGAGTCTTCATTCAGAGCAGTGGTGGAGTTCAGTGGTTAGAGCTTGTTTAGGGGTTAGACATTTGCATTAAAAAAAAACAGTTCCAGGGTTCAAAACGCAATGCCCCTCCAGGCCAGCAGCTCCGAGGTCCTGGTCTCTGGGTAGGGGGAGGAGGATGGGCTGGGGTCTTTTGGAGAAGATGAGGCACTGGGAGGGGCATGTGTGTGTTTGTGGGGTGTACTTGTGTGTTGTGTGTTCACACACGTGTCCCCACCCTGGGGAGTGGGACCCTGGCAGGGGGTCACCTGGACGAGCATTCTAGGCAGGCACAGAGGAAACGGCAGAGGAGCCTATGAGAAAACAGGCACAGAGGATTAAGTAGCCCAAAGATCACAGAGTGTGGGTGGCCGCGGTCCCTCCGTTTCTGAGACGGCCAGCGGGCAGAGTCCCCAGCACTTGCCGGTACTGTTCAGGCAGGGCCTCCTGAACACCCCGGATGCTTTGAATGTGCCACATCTTTTTTTTTTAATTATTCATTTTTGGCTGCACTGTGACTTTGTTGCTATGCTGGCTTTCTCTCGTTGCAGCAAGTAGGGGCTACCCTCCAGTCCCAGCACAGGGGCTTCTCATTGCAGCGGCTTCTCTTGCTGCGGAGCACGGGCTCTTGACACGTGGGCTCAGTAGCTGCGGTGCACGGGCCTTTGTTGCTCTGCGGCATGTGCGATCTTCCTGGAGCAGGGATCGAACCCGTGTCTCCTGCATTGGCAGGTGGATTCTTAACCACTGGATCACCAGGGGAACATGGACCTGCCGCCTCTTGATGTCACCCCTCTCCATCCCCCCCCAGTGAGGTGGCCCACCCCTCCTTGCAACAGCAAGGATAAGAGAGCAAGTAAGGCAGAATGTGTTTGTAAAGAGCCCTGAGCTGCCAGGGGAGTGGGCAGAGGAAGTGGCGGTGCGGTTCATGATGACGGTGTTTGGTGATGACTGTGATCCCGATGGGGGTGACAGAGGTGTTGCAGGCTGCCCTCTTCCTGGGCGCTGATGGAGGCAGGAAGGGAGGTGAGGCTCCAGCGGGCAGGGCCGTGAGTAAGGGTTGCCTTTTGTCCTGAGGTCACTCAGCGCCTCTGCAGAGCTGGGGCTCACGGGACCCAAGCCCCGCTGTGACCACTGGGCGCCTTGCCTCCTGGGCACATGTGCTGCTTGGAAGACTGGGTCATGCCTTCAACACTGATCTGAGGACCTACTGTGTGCCCCGGCCGTTTATATCTCGCACCCACTGTGCGCCAGGTCTTGTGAGCCGACAGTCCGGTGGCAGAGCCAGACTGGACAATGCAATGTGGGGGATGATGGAGAAAGGCGTTCTGGGGGATCGGGACTCTCATGGGGCAGGGGTGTGTGGCCAGCAGTGCCCACTCGTGCCTCAGAGGGGAAGTGCAGGCCAGGCCAAGCTGGGGCCTCCACCGTTTATGTGATGATCCGATGGGACGAAACCAGGGCTGAGCATGGAGGGCTGGTTTCTTTCCTGTAGCACCTACCGGGTGCTAGGGGCTGGGATTGCAGCTGGGCACAAAGCAGAGACCCCGGACTTTGTTGGGGGAGACAGACAATAGACCAAAAAATACATATATAGCGTTAAAAAAAAAAGTGCATCTTATATAATACATTAGAAAGTTGTAGGTGGGGCCAAAGGAAGACGCTGGGTAGGGTCAGGCGGTGGGAGTGCCCGTGAGGGTGCAGTTCCAGGCGGGGTGGGTCCTCTGAGAAGGGAACTGGCTTCTGGGGGCACTGGGAGGCCGGGTGGACGCGCAGCCCTGGGTTGGAGGGGCTGGGTGTGGGGCACCTGCAGCTCTAGGAGCGGCTCTTCCAGCCTGGGGGCCAGGAGGAGTCTGAGGCGACCCCTTCTTGGAGGGTCAGGGATGTTTGCGCCTGGGTTGGGCGGGCGGGGGGTGGGGGCAGTGAGGGTGTAGACCGAGAAGGAGACAGGGTGTTGCTCCTGACGAGCCGGTGCCCTGCCAGGGACGCCCAAGCCACAGGTCATGTGGCGGAAGGGCCCGTCGTCCGAGCCGCTGCGTGACCGGCCCGGCCTGGCGGTGCTGGATGAAGGCTCTCTGTTCCTGGCCTCCGTCTCTCCCTCCGACGGCGGAGACTACGAGTGCCAGGCCACCAACGAGGCGGGCTCCGCGTCCAGGAGAGCCAAGCTGGTAGTCCATGGTGAGTAGGGACCCCAGAGCTGGGGTGATGGTACCTGGGGTGCCAGGCTGGGGCCGCGTGAGCTCCCTGGCCCAGAGCTCACTGCTCGGAGGATACAGGTCCTTGCTCCTCTGTCCCTCGTGCCTGTCAGGGAGGGCTTGAGGGTGCTGTTGGGAGAGTGCATTCTTCATGCAGAGAACCCCCCGCGGAGACAGTGTAAGGAGACCCCGGAATTCCATAAATGACTTTAAAATGGGCTAGGAGTGAATCTTCTTTACAATGCTCACCAGTGGTCAAAGCCCACCTCCCACTAAAGCCGCTGAAACTACCTGAGGCTCATATGCCCACTTCCCAAGGCCCACGTGTCTCCCTGGTACCCGGCCCCTTCATCCAGGGTGCTGTGTGCAGGGGGAGGGGAGCGCTTCCCTCAACTTGGGCTCACAGAGAGGGTGAGAGAAGCCGTTTTAATAATGGGCTCCTAATGGAACCACCTTCCGCCTCCCCGTAACCAGCCACATCCACTTGTCCTGTAATGACTTGCCTGGGAAGTTTGTTTCAAAGACATACCCAGGCCCCACCTAGAGAGGCTCTGACTCCATGGGTGGGGGGTGGGGTGGTCCCCTAGGTACCCTCCTTCGTGACCATGACAACCATTTGGGTGGAGAACTAGATGGAACCAATGGCTCCCGCATCTTGGAGAGCTGAATGTCAGAGCAAGTAGAGAGTTCCTGGGCTCGACTAGGGTGAGGTCCCAGGGCGAGGCCGCCATGGCCATTCCCAGGTCCACACGGCTCCTGACGGCCAGGGTCTAGAATGGGCGTCCTGGAAGCCCAGAAGCTGGGAAGGGGGGGAGTCAGGACCGCCCTCGAGGCCAGGAAGAATGGCCCAAAAGGGGTCCCTGGCCGTGGCTGACCTGCGGAGGGGCGGCTCCTCTGCTTCTCCTTCTCCCAAGTGCCCCCCAGCCTCCGGGAGGATGGGCGCAGGGCTAACGTGTCAGGCATGGCCGGACAGTCCCTGACGCTGGAGTGTGATGCCAACGGCTTCCCGGCCCCCGAGATCACGTGGCTCAAGAACGGGCGGCAGGTGGGTGTCCCCCAGGGGTGGATGGGCTCTGGGTGGGATATGGACAGGTGCAGGCCTTCTGGACGGGTTCCTGCATGTAACCAGATGTGGCTGGGAGATGTGGCAAGGTGACAGGTGTCTTTGGGGACGCATTGGGGGCCCAGGGCCATGGGGGTCCCACGATGAAGCCTGGAGGGCTGCATGGTGGAGAGGGCACAGCACTACTCTGGATTCCAGTCACTGACCAGCTCCCTGGGCCTCAGTTTCCTCACTGCTGTTGGGGACTAGGGGGTGGCCGGACCACCCTCCCCCCATCAGCTTCCTCGGGCCTCTTCTGCTCAGATCCCCGCCGTGGGCAGCCACCGCCTCTTGGATGGAGCCCGGGCCCTCCACTTTCCCAGAATCCAGGAGGGCGACTCTGGCCTCTATTCCTGCCGGGCTGAGAACCAGGCCGGGACCGCGCAGAGGGACTTCGATCTGCTCGTGCTCAGTGAGTGAGGCGGAGCTCCCCCAGCTCCCAGGGCTGTCTGGCCCTGCGAGCCCTCTCCTGTTAGGTGTGTGTGTGGGGGTGGGTGGGTACTGCCTGCTGGAAGCTGGGGCACAGAGGGGCCCATGGCACAGCTGTGTCACTGCTGTTGAACCATGTGATACAAAACAGCAAAGCAGGTGCTGAGGATGCACAGAGCCAGGGATGCTTGGCCAGGGGTTTGGGGAGCTTCCCACGAGGGCCGGGTGGGAGAAGGGAAGGCTGAGCAGGCAGGGAACCCGCACAGGCAAAGGCCATGGGGCAGGCAGGGATTGTAGGACCTGAAGTTTTTTCACCGCCCCCTCCCTCCCAACCCTTTCTTGACCCTAGTTCCACCTTCGGTGCTTGGAGCCGAGGCTGCCCAGGAGGTGGTGGGCCTGGCTGGCGCAGGGGCAGAGCTGGAGTGCCGGACCTCGGGGGTCCCCACACCCCAGGTGGAGTGGACCAAGGACGGGCAGTGAGTGGCCCCTGGCGGGCAGCTGGGGCTGGATGGAGTGTGCGTGTGGGGGTCCTCTGGGGAGGTGGAACTCTGCAGGGATGGGGTTTGACGTGCATTGCGTGAGCCACCCAGGGCCCAGGCAGAGATCACCCAGGTGAAACCCCGCTTTTCACGGGCAGAGGCTTCTCATGACTCAGCCAGCCTTCCTTTTACTTTTAAAACTTTTTCAAAAGTATTTTTAAAGGTTTTTTAAAAAAATTTTAGGTATTCATATGATGTTTGCCATTCTAAAACAGAAGTTTACCATTGCTTCCCTTGTGGCTCAGCTGGTAAAGAATCTGCCTGTAGTGCAGGAGACCTGGGTTCGATCCCTGGGTTGGGAAGATCCCCCGGAGAAGGGAAAGGCTACCCACTTCAGTACTCTGGCCTGGAGAATCTCATGGACCGTATAAGTTCATGGGGTCGCAAAGGGTCAGACACTACTGAGCGACTTTCACTTCACCTTCACTTTACCATTCTGAAGCGCACAATTTGGTATGCGTAGTACATCCATAGGGTTGCAATCTGTCAGCTCTATCTGGTTCCAGAATATTTCATTACCCCCAAAAGACACCCCACACCCACGGCCAGTCACTCGTCTGTTCTTCCCTCGCCCCCAGCTCCTGGCAACCACTAACCTGCTTTCTGTCTCTACGGAAATCCCTCTATTTTGTATTAATTTCTTGCAGTCATATGGTATGTGTCTTCGTGTCTGGCTTCTTGCCCTTAGCACACAGCTTTTGAAGTTCCTTCATGCTACAACCACGCTACCTCATTCCTTTTAACGGCTGAATAATATTCCATTGTAGGGAAGGACCACATTTTGTTTATCCATTTATCCATTGATGGGCACTTGACTGTTGGTACTTTTCAGCGACTGTGAGTCTTACAGTCTTCCTTTTCCCAAGCAGCAGGCCCCCTCTGTGCAGCCCGCCGCTGCCGGCGCCTTGGCCTTACTTCTCTCAACCGTCTTTTTCCAGACCTGTCTTTCTGGGGGAGCCTCATGTCCAGCTTCAGGAGGATGGCCAGGTTCTCAGAATCACCAACAGTCACCTGGGAGATGAGGGCTGGTACCAGTGTGTGGCCTTCAGCCCGGCTGGCCAGCAGACCAAGGACTTTCAGCTCAGAATCCACGGTGAGCCCAGCCCCTTCCCATCATCACCACGGGCTGCCCACTGTGTGGAGGGGTGGTGAGGGCAGAAATGGGAGTCTCTGAGGAGTCTGCCCCCAGTACAGTAAAACCAGAGGGGGACGGACAGAGGGAATCTGAAGCGTTCCCCAAATCCCATCGTCCCCATCGGAGCTTTCCAAGTCCTCCCATCCGTGGTACACTCTGGATGGTCATTTCTTTAAATCAAATCACTTTTCTTTCCACTGAAACCCAGTTACCTAAAAGGATGTTGGCTATTTCAAAGGGAAGTGGGAACCAGGGTTGCTTGGCCTTCGTGGGAGGAAGCGGTGAAAACAAATGCCATCAAAGAGGGATGTTGGAACCCCTGAGGCCTGAGCTGCCCGCCTGCAGTAGAAAGTGCAAGATAGAAAGTGCTAGAAAGATTAAGAACCAGACACACCAAACCACCTTGTCCTCTGTCATAACTGGGCCAGAAGGAGATGTGGGAAGGGCATAACTGTTCTGTTATGAGGTGCATGTCCGTGTGTCCCGAGGGTCCTCTTGGGTACCACCCGTGGTGTGTGACCTGCCCTGTGGGACCCCTGATCCAGTTCAGCCCCTCATTTTACAGATGAGGAGGCTGAACCCCAGAGAAAGTGACCTCTCCAGGTCATGCAGCCACTTAGAGGCGGGGGTGGGGGCATCCAGAGCCTGACTTTCGGCCCCTGCCCCACCTCCTGCACCTCTTGCAATGGCCAGGCTCGCCTATGACGTCAGCATGTCCCAAGCTGGCCTCTCCCGTCTGTCCCCAGAGTCCCCCGCCCCTCCCCGCCCCCTGCAGCGGAAGCTTGTGACGGGTGTGGTGCTGTGACCCATGGGCAGGGGCTTGGGCGCTGCAAAGGGCGGTGCACCAGCCGCCTCCGCGCTGGGCAGCTTCCCTGTGACCTTCTCTTGCCCCCGCTGTCTTCAGCACCCCCCACCATCTGGGGCTCCAACGAGACGAGCGAGGTGGCCGTCATGGAGGGCCACCCCGTGTGGTTCCTGTGCGAGGCCCGAGGGGTGCCCACGCCCGACATCACCTGGTTCAAGGATGGCGACCCCCTGGTCCCCAGCACTGAGGTGGTCTACAGCAGAGGCGGCCGGCAGCTGCAGCTGGAGCGAGCCCAGGGCTCGGATGCTGGCACCTACAGCTGCAAGGCCAGCAACACTGTGGGGGTCGTGGAGAAGACCACCCGGCTGGAGGTTTACGGTGAGCGGCCCGGGGGCGTGGCAGGAGCAAGGGTCAGCTGGGGTGAGTGGTGGGAGGACTCTGGGCCACGGTGGCCTCCATCTGGCTCCAAAGGTGGGCCAGGGGAGCAGCCAGAGGCCCAAGATAATGAGATTGAATAGTTATCCTGGGGAGAAGGGTCATCTCATCCAACCTCCCCTGGCCAGAGAGGAAATTAAGCCAGGAGACAGGTCTGTGTCGGGGCCCAGGGAGAGCCCAGTGGAGAAATCAGGTCTCCCCTCGTGGTTTAGGGCTTTTCAGAAACTTGCACCCAGACCCCCAAAACCACCACTAACAACTAACTGCCCTTGATTAATCACTTACTGTGGTCCAGACCCCCAGGGCTTGTCACAGCAACAGCTAATTTCATCTCAGGGACTAGGGCCCTGGTCCCCCAACTCATGGGTGAGTCTAGTGGGCTCTGGGACTGACCCAGGTCCCCCCGCTAGGGGGTGAGAGGACCTGGTTCACACTGAGAGGGTCTGACTATAGATAAAGTGAAAGGGTTAGTTGCTCAGTTGTGTCCAACTCTTTGCGACCCTATGGCCTGCCAGGCTCCTCTGTCCATGGGATTCTCCAAGCAAGATACTGGGGGTGGCTATTTCCTCCTCCAGGGGATCTTCCTGGCCCAGTGATTGAACCCTGGTCTAGCACATTGCAGGCAGATCGTTTACTGTCTGAGCCACCAGGAAAGCCCTAACTATAGGTGGTGTGCTGTTAACCTGGGCATTGGCCTGCGTGGAGGGTCTTGGCTCTGAGGGCGCACAGAGAATTCAGAGGACAGGGTGTGTATCGATGGGCAGGGATGGGTCTGAGCAGGTGAAGTCTGAGAGGGCAGAATGTAGGCCAGTAGGGTCCTTGTGGTTCCTCTTGAAGGGTCAGCTCTAGAGCTCTGGTCCCCAAAGACACCAACGGCTTGGGTGCTGGAGCCCTGGGGACCCCAAAGGGAAGCTGGGGTGTCTGGGGTCTGCGGGCCCCCTCCGAGAGTGAGCCCAGCTGCCAGCTCAGGGATCTGAGGATCTCCTGGAAGTTGACAAGAAATGCACATGAGTTTTCATTATGTTTCAGTGGGGCTTGTGACCCACACAAGGTTGAGAAGCCCGTCCTTGGTCCTTCGTTGCCAATGTCTCCTAGCAATGGCTCCATGTGCTTAGCAACTTGGAGGGCCCTCCCTAACGGGAAGAGAGAAGCCCCCCTCCCGAGCTACCCACTTGGCCATCCCTGGTTGAGTCAGGAGCCCCCACAGGCTGGGTCATCTGGACTAGGGTCGGCTCACTTCCTTGGACCAAGAAGGGGACCAGTAGAAGCAGAAGCTCTGGTCTTGGGCCAGGGGAAGCCCGTCATCTGGGGTTCAGTGGATATGGAGACCTACTGGGGATACGCAGAGATGAGTGTTCTGCGGAAGATGAGCTCGTGGGGGGAACAAGACATGGAGAGAAGATGCAGGCAGAGTAGGGGGCAATGGTGGGCACGGGTTGCCACCAAGGGACAGAGGATGGAGAGGGTGCTTCCAGCCAGGGGTTTGGGGGAGACTCAGAGGAGGAGGTGAGGTCTGAACAGGGCTTTCAGCTAGCAGAGCAGGGAGGAGGCATTTCACACGGGGTGAGGTCGGGGAGGGGCTTAACTGGGCTACTGGCCCCTGAACAGCCCCCTGTCTCTCCCCTAGTCCCACCCACCATCGAGGGCACTGGCGAAGGACCTCGAGTGGTGAAAGCCGTGGCCGGGAGGCCCTTGACCCTCGAGTGTGTGGCCAGAGGCTACCCACCCCCCACTGTCTCCTGGTACCACGAGGGGCTGCCTGTGGTGGACCGCAACGGGACGTGGCTGGGGGCGGGCGGTGGCGTGCTGAGCCTGGAGAGCCTGGGGGAGGCGTCCGGAGGCCTGTACAGCTGCGTGGCCAGCAGCCCCGCGGGGGAGGCCGTGCTGCATTACTCCGTGGAGGTGCAGGGTGAGCCCAGGCCTGCCCCGTCCACATCACTGGGCTGGGGGCCCCTCCTCGCACTCTGGCTGTGTGCGGAGGGGGTGGAAGCTGGGGGAGAAGTGACCAGGGCCTGAGACAGATGAGGTCTCTGTGACCTGGGCGGGGGCCCTTCAGAGCTACCAGGTGGATGGGGTTAATTCCCAGGTTCAAGGGTCCCTGTTCCCTCCCAGGACTCTGGGCTGGGTCACCACCTAGCTGGAGGTGGAGGACCCCTGGGTGGAGGACACCACCACTGGAAGGAGGACATTTGTCTTCCAGGAGATGCTCCTGGTCAATGGGAGCTCAATGGGGAACTAACTCCTTGAGGTCCAAAGCTGGGTGGTGGGGGCTGGTCCCAGGACAGGTGGGCGGGGCTTTTGCCTGTTTCTTCCCACCACTGACTCTGAGATAAGTCAGGGAACAGGCAGATGGGACTCCTGAGCCCTGGGTCTGGTGGGAAGACAGACACTGAATAAACAGACCACTCTGGTGGGGAGGCCGAACTTGGGTGGTCCTAGAAGGCCTCCTGGAGGAGGAGCCACTTATGGGGAGACTTGAAGGGTGAGGTGGAGCTTGGGCCTTCCTCTGGCAGCACAGGGACTTGGGAGGGCTGGAGGCTGGCATTTTCTCAACTCCAGACACCCAGCGGTGGCTCTTGTCTGCAGTTGCCCCGCAGCTCCTGGTGGCTGAAGGCTTGGGCCAGGTGACCACCCTCGTGGGACAGTCCCTGTACCTTCCCTGCTACGCTTCGGGCTCCCCAGTGCCCACGATCCAGTGCGTATGGGGTGGTGGAGGCCAGAACTGGGAGGATGGGGGGTGGCAAAGAGCATGCTTGGAGGGGTGGGGATGGGAGATACTCCACCTCTCATATGTATGAAGGAGGCAACGGAGCCAGGGACGTGAGAGCAGGAGAGAGATGTGCCTGACTCTTGGCCTGTCCCATCGCCCCGCCTTCCCCAGCCTCAGACTGACCTATCCCCCACCGCCATGCCCTAGGTGGCTGCAAAATGGCCACCCGGCCGAGGAGCTGCCTGGGGTCCAGGTGACCTCGGAGGGGACCACTCTGCACATCGACCACGTGGAGCTGGGCCATGCGGGTCTCTTTGCTTGCCAGGCCACCAACGAGGCTGGCACGGCCGCGGCCGAGGTGGAGCTGTCTGTGCACGGTGAGGGGGCCTGGGGTTCCAGGGCTAGGGGGCATGAAGCCAGAGGGCCATGGTCCTCTGTGCCTTTGGCAGGCCTCGTAGACTTGGGCAGGGTGGGAGCTGGTCTTCTCAGGATGGCACTTCTGGGCTGGACTCCCCAGTTCACCAAAGAGACATGGATGTGAGCAGAGGCTCAGCTTCTCACTACACTTGATATCTCCCCAGTCCACAGGCCCACAACCCTCTCCCCAGCCTCTCCTACCCCATTTGCTCTCTTTATACTGATCACACCAAACTTCATTCAACTCTTTAAATACATTGGCTTTCTTACCTCAAGCCTGCAAATGCTGTTTCCTCTGCCTGGAATAGTCTTCTTTGCTTGCTTGCTACTAAGCTGCTAAATCACTTCAGTCGTGTCCAACTCTGTGCAACCCCATAGACAGCAGCCCACCAGGCTCCCCCGTCCCTGGGATTCTCCAGGCAAGAACACTGGAGTGGGTTGCCATTTCCTTCTCCAATGCATGAAAGTGAAAAGTGAAAGTGAAGTCACTCAGTCGTGTCTGACTCTTAGTGACCCCATGGACTGCAGCCTACCAGGCTCCTCCATCCATGGGATTTTCCAGGCAAGAGTACTGGAGAGGGGTTCTTTGCTTGCTTAGCTCCTCTCTATCTTTTAGATCTGTCTTTTTAGATCTTCCTTTCCTCCAGGAAGCCCTCCTTGATTCCAACATGGTTATAATCTGCACTGCTCAGCCCTTCATGACCATAGCACCCATTGCTTGTTTGGTTGTTCATCTCTCCTGCCCAGCTTGGGAGCTCTGGAGGCAGCACAGAGCTTTCTCTTCTGTGTCCCTGTGCCTAGTGCAGTGAGGGGCACAGTGCACATATGGATGGATGATGGATGATGGGTGGGTGATTGATGGATGGATAGATGGATGATGAATTGCTGGATAAATGATGGTTTATGGATAGATGGATGGATGACAGATGGATGGATGATGGATGGATAGATGATGGATGAATGAATGGATAGATGATGGATAGATAGATGGTAAATGGATAGATGGATGGATGGATGGATGATGAATAATGGATGGATGATGGATGATAGATGATGGGTGGATGGATGGTTGATGGATGGATGATAGATGGATGATGAATGATGGATGAATGGATGAATAAATGGATGGATGATGGATAGATAGATAGTGGATGGATGGATGGTTGGTGGATGATGGATGGATGGATAGATGGATGATGGATGGATGGATGATGGTTGATGGGTGGATGCAGGATGAATGAATGAATGGATGATGCATAGATAGATGGTAGATGGATGGATGGATGGTGGATTGTGGATGGATGGATGATGGATGGATGGATGGATGATGGGTGGGTGGTTGATGGATGGATAGATGGATGATGAATTGCTGGATGAATGATGGTTTATGGATGGATGAATGGATGACGGATGGATGGATGACAGATGAATGGATGGATGATGGATGGATAGATGATGGATGAATGAATGGATAGATGATGGATAGATAGATGGTAGATGGATGGATGGATGATGAATAATGGATGGATGATGGATGATAGATGATGGGTGGATAGATGGTTGTTGGATGGATGATAGATGGATGATGAATGATGGATGAATGGATGAATAAATGGATGGATGATGGATAGATAGATAGTGGATGGATGGATGGTTGGTGGATGATGGATGGATGGATAGATGGATGATGGATGGATGGATGATGGTTGATGGGTGGATGCAGGATGAATGAGTGGATGGATGATGCATAGATAGATGGTAGATGGATGGATGGATGGTGGATTGTGGATGGATGGATGATGGATGGATGGTTGATGAATGATGGATGGATAGATGGATGGTTGATGGATGGATGGATGATGTATGGTTAGATAGATGGATGAGGGATGGATGGTTGGTGGATGGATAGATGGATGGTTGATGGATGGATGGTTGATGGATGGATGGATGATGAATGATGGAAGAATGGATGATAGATGAGTGGATGGATGGATGATAGATGAATGGATGGATGATGGATGGATGAATGGATCTATGATGGATGATAGATGATGGATGGTGGATGGGAGAATTTCAAAGGGAAAGACCTGCTCTGCTGGCTCCCAGCCTAGTGCTCTTCCCCACAAGGCCAGGTGTCTGGAGGGTTGAGTGGGAGGAAGCTAGAGGTCAGCCCCACAAGGCCACTCCCTCACTACCCAGGCATTGAGGAGGTTTCTGGGTGCCCACTGCACCCCTCCTGAACCTGACTGGGCCTCCCTGCCTCTCCTCTGCCCAGAGCTCCCATCGGTGGTCATAGTTGGGGGTGAGAACATCACAGCCCCTTTCCTGCAGCCTGTGACCCTCCGATGTGCAGGGACTGGGGTGCCTACCCCAAGCCTCCGCTGGTGGAAGGATGGGGTGGCTCTGGCAGCCTCAGGGGGAGCCTGCAGGTATGTGCAAGGGCCCCAGGGCTGGTGGGACAACTGCACAGGTGGAGTGGCTGCTTTTTAGGGTCCTGGAGGGCCCAAGACGGGCCCTGGCAGCCTGAGGGCAGAACAAACAATGTCTATTTATCCTGGAAATGCTCAGTGGACACTGGGGTGCTGGGTCTGAAGAAGGAAGGGAGCCCTTAGCTTCGACCATGTCCCCAGAGTTTGGGTGGCCAGAGGGAGGAAGTTGGGGGAGGGGAGTAGCCCCCAAGATCAGAGGAATCCTCTGGAATCTGAAAGCAGGGCTCAGAACTCCACCCCAGAACCAAGCTTGTGCCCATCCTCACTTTCTCCTGCCCTGGGGTCAGCGGTAGCCTGTCCCCTCGCCATATCCCAGTGTCGCTCTGACTGCCCTGACCCCGGGCCCTGCCCACCTCCCTGCTACACACCTGCTCTTCCTCCTGTCCCCCCAGATCGAGAAGGTGGACCTGAAGGACGAAGGCACCTACGCTTGTGTCGCCACTAACCTGGCCGGGGAGAGCAGGAAGGAAGTGATGCTCAGGGTGTTAGGTAAGGAGACTATGACTGGCTGGTTGAGGGCCCGCGGGGCCACTGCCAGAGGTCCGAGATGGCTGGGGTTCCTAAAATCAATGTCACATACTTAACTTTAGATGTTGATGGGACTTCCCTGGTGATCCAATGGTTAAGACTCTACGCTTCCACTGCAGGGGGCATGGGTTTGATCCCTGGTTGGGGAACTAAGATCCCACATGCTATGCAGTGCAGCCAATAAGATAAAATAAGTGGAAAGTCATTTACTGTGGTCCCTTTTGGTTGTTTATATATGTGTGTGTATATATATATATAATTTTATTTATCTATTTATTTTTTGCTGTCTGATTCTTCCTTGTTGCATGGGCTTTTTTTCTAGCTGCGGGCCAGCAGGGGCTACTCCCTAGTTGTGGTCAGCTTCCCATTGCGGTGGCCTCTCTTCTTGTGGCACATGGGTCCTAGGGCACATGGGCTTCAGTGGTTGTGGCCACGTAGGCTCAGCAGTTGCTGCTCACGGGCTCTAGTGCACAGGTTCAGTAGTTGTGGCACACAGGCTTAGTTGCTACATGTCAAGTGGGATCTTCCCAGACCAGGGATCGAACCCATGTCTCCTGCATTGGCAGGCAGATTCCTTACCACTAAGCCACAAGGGAAGCCTTCCTTTTGATTGCTTTCTGTTAGACTTTCAGTGGACAGCCTGTTCTCGTTCATTTGTATCTTTGCTTGTTTTATGCATTTGAGGGCTCATTTAGGTCCTTGGGTATATGGGCACATCCTTGCCCTTGTCACACCTCATGACTGCCTGGGGTCCCTGGGGTCCACCTCGCCACTGTGCCTGATGCTGGCTGCTCTTGGGGGGAGGGGGGTGTTGGGTGCCAGGGTCATCCTTGTATGATTGAAATAAAGCTTGCCTCCCAGGGCCTTTGTTCTTGGGCAGGAGGGGATTCCTTAATCAGCAAACGTGAGCCATTGGGGTGCCTTATTGCCCAGGCCCCCTTGGGAAGGCTGGGGAGGGGTCTTAGGGTGGCTGAGATGAGCTGCCTGGAGCCTCACCCGGAAAGCCAGGATCTCCTTGTCTCCCCTAGTGCCTCCCAACATCGAGCCGGGTCTGGTCAACAAGGCGGTGCTAGAAAATGCCTCCGTGACCTTGGAGTGCCTGGCTTCCGGCGTGCCCCCTCCTGGTAAGTAAGACCCCTCCCCTTGTCTGAAAGCCACCTCCAGCCAACCCCAGTTCCCATCTGAAGAGGTCAGCCAGGGCTCCAGGTACCGCTCTGGCTGAGGATGAAATCAGCAGACCTTCCCCTTCCCTCCCCCACGCTCCCCTTGTCCTTCTCAACAGCTCTTTATCTCATGCCCATTATACACCAGGGCCCAGAGCCTTTGCCCTGGTGTCTGAAACAAACCTGCAGGATTTCTGCTGAGTTCGTGGATTCATGGGGCTGCCCCTAGGCTGGAGGGTGAGAATCTTCTCTAGACCAGCAGTTTAGGAAAGGTCTGGGAGCTGGGACTGGGTGTAAATGCCCAGCAGACAGGATGGGCCTAGGAAGACGGTCCATTTCCTGTCCCCCATCAGAACCATGGCAACCCTGCTTTGCCTAGGGTAGTGAGCCCCGGAGCTATTGGCCCTCTGCCGTGGGGGAACCCTGTTCTGGCATGGGCCCTGGCAGGATGGAAGCAAGTTGAAGATACAGTCGGTCCTTATTTATTTATAATCTCTTTATTAACTTTATTTTTTAATTGCAGTACAATTAATTTACAATGTGTTAATTTCTGCTGTACAGCAAAGTGGTTCAGTTGTACACATATATGTACATTCTTTATAAATATTCTTTTCCATTATGGCTTATCATAAGATATTAAATATAGTTCTCTGTGCTGTACGGTAGGACCTTGCTTCTCCATCCTATACATGATAGCTTACATCTGCTGACCCCAGCCTCCCACTCCATCCCTCTCCCTCCCCTGTGCCCCCTTGGCAACCACAAGCCTGTTCTCTATGTCGGTGAGTCTGTTTTTGTTTCATGGATAGGTTCATTTGTATCATATTTTAGGTTCCACATATAAGTGATATCATATGGTATTTGTCTCTCTCTTTCTGGTATTTGTCTTTACTTCACTTAATGTGATAATCTCTAGTTCCATCCATGCTGCTGCGAATGGCATTGGTTTGTTCTTTTCTCATGGCTGTGTAATATTCCCTTGTATATATGTACCATATCTTCTTTATCCACCCATCTGTCGATGGACATTTAGGTCATTTCCTTATCTCAGTTATTGTGAATAGCGCTGCTATGAACCTGGGGTCCATGTATCTACTCACAGTCCGTCCATAATGACGAGCCTGCTGTTTTGGGGTGTACTGTATTCTCTTTTAAAGATCTGCCTCATGGGTGGTCTCCTGGCAGGAGTAAGATGTGAAGGGGCCAGGCTGGCTTTGACTGTTCTCGCTCCTGGCTGCTCCAGCCTGTGTCCCTCTCTGCCTTCGATTCCATCTCAGACAACTGCCATATTCTGCTCCCATCCATCTTCCTTTCAGGCTTTCTCCAGTGCCTGAAATAAAGTCGCACCATATGGGCACCCTGGAAGCCCCCCCTCGGATGCACAGGACACAGGCACACTCTGAAAGGCTGGCAGGGACTCTTGCATCTCTCTTCTCTTCTCCAGATATCTCCTGGTTTAAGGGCCGCCAGCCTATCTCTGCCTGGGACAGAGCGATGGTGTCAACTGATGGGAGAGTCCTTCTCATTGAGCAAGCCCAGCTTTCTGATGCCGGGAGCTACCGCTGCGTGGCGTCCAATGTGGTGGGCAGCACAGAGCTGCAGTACAGCCTGCGGGTCAATGGTGAGCTGCTCAGGACTAAAGGCATCTGTCCCCAGAGTTGTTGCTCATCCGTTTGTCCCTGTCTGTTCCTCCATCTCTCATCCATCCATCCTTCCCTTCTTCCATCCACCACCCATCCTTCATCCATTCATCCATCCTTCCTATCTTCCATCCATCATCCATTCACCCATCAATCATCCATGCATCCATGCTTCCTTTCATTTATCTTTCCTTCCTCCCACCTATCATTTATCCATCCATCCATTCATCTATCCATTCTTCCATCTACACATGGAAACACCCAACTGTCCATCCATTGATTCAACCAACCATTCAATTCTCTGCCCATCTAACCCACCCACCCATCTAACCATCCAGCTGTCCATCCCCCAACCGTTCTTCTGTTCAAACATCAATTCCTCCATCTGTCCATTTTCTATCCAACCACATTTATTGGGTATAGACACAACTCAGAGATATTGCAGTTTCGGTTCCAGACCACCACAATAAAGCAAATACCAAAATAAAGCAAGTCACATGAGTTTTTTTTGGCTTCCCAGTGCATAGAAAAGTCCTATATACACTGTACTGTAGTCTGTTACATGTGCAATAGCACTGTGTCTAAAACATGGACATATCTTAATTAAAAAGGACTTTATTGCTAAAAACTGCTATCATCTGAGCCTTGGGTGAGTCATAGTAACATCAAAGATCACTGATCACCCTAACAGGCATTCTCAACCCCTGTGACCCCTACGCCATCAGCAATGATGATGACCTCACGGTAACCAGGAGGCCCAAGTTCAAGGGCTGCTTCTGCCAGCTCCTGGTGGGTCAACCTTGGGCAGGCCACTGGCCCTCTCTAAGCCTCAGTTTCCCATCTGTGGGGCCGGAAGGATGAAACAAGCAGCCTCGAGACCCGGGGCGTGCCCTGCCCGTGTTGGGAGTGGCTGTCCCTGAGCTTTCGTCAGTGGCCATGCACTCCTGCGGGGGTGCCCGGCCAGGGGCCCTGCCCGCTTCACCCTCAGCGGGGTCAGCCCGTGCCCCGTGTCGCCCTCGCCCTGCAGTGCCCCCGCGCATCACGCTGCCGCCGAGCCTCCCGGGCCCCGTGCTGCTCCACAGCCCGGTGCGGCTGACCTGTGACGCCGCCGGGGCGCCCAGCCCCATGCTGATGTGGCTGAAGGATGGAAACCCCGTGTCCACTGCAGGGACCGCCGGTCTCCAGGTCAGTGGGGGTGGGGGGGGGCCCAGCTCACCTCTCTGGTGCCTCAGTAGATGCTGGGAACGCAGGTCAGGGCCTGGGACCGCCGGGGGGGGGGGCGGGGCAACAGTGATGGCCCAGGACGGTTGGCTGCAGGGAGGAGGGAGAGCAGCTAAAAGGAGTCGGGGCCAGGTGGTCTCCAGGAACAAGGCCCACCACCAATATAAGACATAATCATAATATAACGTAGTGTAACATAACGTACATTGCATTATGCATAGGATGGGCAGGGAAGCCTGGTGTGCTGCAGCCCATGGGGTCGCAAAGAGTCGGACACGACTGAGTGACTGAACTGAACTGAACATAACATAATGTTAATGTAATATATGTTAGGTACCAAATATATAATTTACAATTTTCTAGTAACTGCATTAGACTGAGTAAAAAGACATAGGTGAAGCCAATTTTAATAATACATTTTAGGGGATCTCCTGACTATCCAGTTATCAGGACTCCGTGCTTCCACTGCAAGGGCCAGGGGTTTGATCCCGGGTCAGGGAACTAAGATCCTGCAAGCTGCCCAGCGCAGGCAAAATTAATGAATGAATAAACAAAGAAACAAACAAACAGGATACCCTTTGGCTATATAAAAAGGGAATATTTTTAAAACTGCTGTATAAAAAATACATTTTAGTTCACCCAGTATATTCAAAAAGCTTCACTGTATCAAGTGATCATTATAAAACGTCATTAACCAGACATCTTACCTTCTCCTTTTGGTACAAACCCTTTGAAATCTGTTGTGTATCTTATACCTGGGGACCGGCCATATCTTAAGGGCTCCCAGCCCCAGCCCTACTCCCCAGGGGACCCTTTCTCAGGGCCGATAGAATTGCCCACCAGCCAGCAGAGGTTCTGAGGTTCGGGTATGCCTCACATTTCCAGTGCATTGCTGGGGGGCTCTGGGGGCCTGGGCAGCTGCCCAGGCACACCTGCCAGCAATGCCAGCTAGTGAAGGGGACGGATCGCCCGTGGACTTTCTTCTGGGGTACAGGTCTTCCCTGGGGGCCGGGTCCTCATGCTGGCCAGCGCCCGGGTCTCCGACTCCGGCAGCTACTCCTGCGTGGCCGTGAGTGCAGTGGGCGAGGACCGCCGGGACGTCGTCCTGCGTGTCCACAGTGAGTCTCGGGCCCCGGAGGCTGCCGGGTGCGGGCTGGAGGCTCAAGACGGTGGGGCTGGGGCATCCCCAGGGGATGGATGTGCCAGGTCTGTCCTGAGACTGCGTCTGCCTTCATGTAGGGGTCCATCGGACCCCCCCGAGCCATGTCTTAAACTATGAACTCCCCTGTCATGGACAGGTGGGCTGGTGGGCCCTTTCTTCAGTGGTAACATCTGATACAACTAAAGTACAAAATCAGGGGTCTTCCCTGGTGGTCCAGTGGTTAAGACTCTGTGCTCCCAATGCAGGGGGCAAGGGTTTGCTCCCTGATCAGGGAACTAAGATCCCATATGCTGTGCATGGCCTGGTCTAAGACCTTAAATAAATAAAGATTAAAGTTTCTTTTTAAAAAAATTATAAAAGTAAAGTACAAAATCATATTCAGAATATTGACGTCATAACCCACCATCCTATTGAGGTTTGGGGGTCTCCTCTGCTGGTCGTTGAGGGGAGGAGCAGAGGGCTTCAGTTCAGGGGGTGGCCCCCATCCTCACGGCACCTCCCCGACCCCGTGTTTGCTCCTGGCTGCTGGAAGGGGGAGGTTCTGACTCAGGACGTGACTCGACTCACCCGCCTGAGACAGCCCCCACCCCGCCCCCTCCCGCAGCGCCCCCCAGCATCCTCGGAGAAGAGCGGAACGTGTCTGTCGTGGCTAACGAGTCCGTGGCCCTGGAGTGCCGGAGCCACGCTGTGCCCCCTCCTGTGCTGAGTTGGCGCAAGGACGGCCGCCCACTGGAGCCCCGGCCCGGCATATACCTCTCTGCAGACAAGGCCTTGCTGGAGGTGTGCGGCCTCCCAGGCCACCAAGGAGGGCCCCACCATGAGCAGAGCTGAGCCCTGACCCAGGCGGGCGGGGACGCATCCTCCAACATCAGTTCAGCTCATCTCGACTGGCAGCCCATCCAGTCCCCAGACCCAGCAGAGCTGCTTCCAGCCAAACTGGGATGGAGAGCAAAGCCCCAGGACTGAGCCCTGGGAGCTTCTCTCAGCCCCTTCAGCTCAGTTCAATTCAGTCACTCAGTCGTATCCAACTCTTTGCAACCCCATGGACTGCAGCACACCAGGCCTCCCTGTCCATCACCAACTCAAACTCATGTCCATTGAGTCGGTGATGCCATCCAACCATCTCATCCTCTGTCGTCCCCTTCTCCTCCCACCTTCAATCTTTCCCAGAATCAGGGTCTTTTCCAATGAGTCAGTTCTTCCCATCAGGTGGCCAACGTATCGGAGTTTCAGCTTCAGCATCAGTCTTTCTCAGCCCCTTCCCTCCCCCCAAAGCTTTCCACCCGTTTTTCACTCCTTGCTGGAAAGCCTTCTTGCCTTTGGGCATTTAAGGCCTTTCATCCGGCCCGGCAAGTCAAGGGGCATCTAGAGTGAGCCCGGATCTCACCTTTATCCCGCCCCTCCTGACTGCGGCAGGCACCTCCTGTCTGGACCTCTCTGGCCTCAGGTCTCTCACCTGTGAGCACGGTGACACCTTTCTCCTGGGCTGGCCGGGAGAGTTCCAGAGAGTGCCTGTGTGGACCCACTTGCCCCAGAGAACAGCTCATCCACATCAGCTAGGGGAAGGGGGCACAGCTCCAAGCTTTTGGGGAGCACGCTCTGCTCCAGCCGGCTCCTCCTTCCCCCAGCCCCCTGCACTTTGTGATGTGATCATTCCTAACTCCGAGCACCTTCAGTTTGGCTTCCTCTGCCTGGAATACTGCCCCTCCTTCCTCTTTCATTCTTCAAAGCCACAGCCCGGCTCCTCTGACCCCTGAGACAGGGCCCCCTCCGCCTGCCCCTTGGGACACGGCTATGGATGTGAAGTGGGGTGAGGCTGGCAGGGCCACCAAGCCCCTGGCTCCCAGAAACTTCCCGGTGCTGGAGGTACAGCGGGTGTTACCACTGGTTTGTCAACCCCCAGGTTCCAGGTGGGAGCGTGGGCTCGGCGAGGGAAAGTGACAGGCCCAGGGTCACAGAGATGTGGCACCATCTCTGCGCTGGACCCCTGATGGGTGGTTTTTGCTCCCGGCCAGGTGGACAGAGCCGAGGTCGGGGATACGGGCCGCTATACCTGTGAGGCGCTGAACCAAGTGGGCCGCTCAGAGAAGCACTACAACCTCAATGTCTGGGGTGAGGGTCTCCCGGGCTGGGCTGGGCTGGGCTGGGGTCCCTTCCCGCTGCGTCTGTCAGGGCTGGCTCTCAAGCCCAGGGGGAGGGCGGTGCTGCCTTGAATGGGTCCAGGACACAGCCTTCCCCCGCCCCGCCCTCTCCCCGGGGCCTCTTTCCCACCCAGTCCCCAGCTTCCTGCCCTCCTCACCTCTGCTCTGTTTTTACTCAGTCCCTCCAGTGTTCCCCTCGCGGGAGCCACGCACCCTAACCGTGACCGAGGGGAACCCCGCCAGGCTCTCCTGCGATTGTCGGGGCGTTCCCTTCCCCAAGATCTCCTGGAAGAAGGACGGTAGGCTGGCTGAGCCCCAGGCTCACTGCCCCACCCATGGAGGCTGCTCCCTGCCCTTGCTTCCAACCCTGGCTGAGATGGAGACGGGTGCAGGTGCTGGTTACAGAAGCCCCCTACTCCCCTCCAGCCCCTTCTCAGCCAGTGAGAGCTAGACTGATCTCAGGGCCTCCCGTCAGATGTCTCTTCTTCCAGGAAGCCCTCCCTGACCTCCCTCCCAGTCTAGGGAGAGGACCTCCTTGACACCGCCCCTGTGTTAACTTCTCATGTCACACACCTTAGTCCCTCAGTGTCTGCTCCTCCATGAATCCCTGAGCCCCGGGAGGCATTGTCTGGGAATTCAGCAGTGGCTTAGCAGTGCCTGGTACAAAAGAGATGCTCAGTGAATATTTGGAATTCATTCATTTAACTAGTATTTATTGAGAGCCTGTCTGTGCGAGGCATCATTCTAGGTGCTAGAAATGCATCAGTGGATCAAGGCAGTCAGGTAATAAGTGAAAAACGAGTACAGGCATACCTCGTTTTAATGCACTGTGTTTAGAGTTTCACAGGTGTTATGTATTTTACAAATTGAAGGCTTATGGCAACCCTGCCTCCAAAAAGTCTGTTGGTGTCATTTTTCCAACAGTATTTGCTCACTTTGGGTCTCTGTCACATTCTGATAATGCTCACAGTATTTATGACTTCATTGTTATTATTAAGTCTGTTATGGTGATCTGTGATCAGTGATCTCTGATGTTACTACTGAAGAAAGTTTATGACTTGCTGAAGGTTCAGATGATGGTTAGCTTTTTAAAATATTTTTAATTGTGTACATTGTTTTCTTTTCACACAATATTGCACACTTAACAGATTATAGTATCAACATATATGCACCAGGGAACCAAAAATTCATGTGACTCACTTCATTTTGATACTTGCTTTATTGTGGAAGTCTGGAACTGAAAATGTGCTATTTCTGAGGTGTGCCTGTAAATGACTTAATACCTGATGTGATAAATGCTATGGAGAAAAATATAAGCCAAGAAAGAGGAGAAGACTGTTGGGGGAGCGGTGGGATTTGCAATTTTAAGTTGAGTGGTCAGGGACATTTGACCACGCAGACATGAAGAAGGTGAGGGATGAACATGAGACGACTGTAGGGAAGGCATTCCAGGCAGGTGACAGCAGATGCAAAGGCCACCTGGGGCAGGAGTGAGTCAGGTGTGGTTGAAGAACAACAGAGGGGTCAGCGGGGCTGCAGCAGATTCAGCTCGAGACGGTCACATGAGCTGTGATGGCTGGGTCCAAGGCTGTTGTAAGGATCCCAGCTTTTACCTTGAGTGAGATGCGCTGTTTTAGGAGTCTGGAAAAAGGAGGGACACAATCTGGTTTGTGCTTAGCAGGTTCCTGCCAGCATGATAAGAACAGACCGTTGGGAACAAGGGTGGGAGCAGGATGCTAGTGAGGGGGCTTCCGCAAGGACTCCAGGCAAGAGAAACTGGCACCTGGACTAGGTGGGTAGCCAGGAGGTACTGAGAGGTGGCCATAGTCTTCTAGATGCATTTCAGAGGCAATGCTGGCAGGATTTCCTGATGGCTGGGATGAGGGGCTAAGGAGAATGAGGAGTCGAGGATGACTTGAAGTTTTGGCCTGGCAATTGAGAGAGTTGCTACCATCACCAAGATAGAGAGGCTGTGAGGGCAGGTTTACGGGGTCAGACTGGGAGTTTGCGGCATTTTAATTTTCAGATCTGTTAGACATCCAATGAGATGTTAAATGGGCAGTCAGCCAGAGGTGTCTGGAGCTCAGAGGAGAGGTCTGGGCTAAGAATAAATCCGGAAGTGACAAGACAAGCTGAGATCACCAGGGGAGAGAGTGTGGACAGAGAATAGAATGTAAGAGTGAGGAAGCGTGTCGTGTGGCCACCCGGGCCCCTCCCCCGGCTGGGACACGTGCTGCTGGATGATGAGAGCCCAGAGGGCTGCTCCTCCGTGACAGGTGCAGGGTGATGAAAGTTAGCGCCTCCAGGCTTACAAAATCCTTCCCTGCATCGGGGTCTCCTTGGTTCCAGGCGTGCCTGTTGCTTGGTCTCCCTCCCTCACCACTGTAGCTAGACAGATGGGTCATTTACTCAATAGCCTTCACTAAGCCTTAATATATGCCAGGCCCCGGAGAGCCTCCAAGGACCCCAGGGGGAAAGTGAGGCAGAGTCTTCCCTCCAGGACAGCCCAGGCCAGGGAAGGATTCAGACATGCCACCTGTAGGTAGAGCTGGGTTGGGGACAAGCTCAGAGTTGTGGGTTATCAGAGGGGATTCTGGGATCAGATTTGCTGCTCAGGGAAGTCTTCCTGGTGGAAGTGACATTTAGTGGGCATCTATGGGATGAGCAGGAGTTGGCCAGGATGGATGGGAGGACAGATGTTCAAGGTGGAAGGACTAGGGACCAGGGGCTTCTTTCTCATGCATCCAGGTCAGCCCCTGCCCGGGGAGGGGGCCAGCCTTGCGCAGGTGTCAGCTGTGGGGCGGCTGCTGTATCTGGGACCGGCCCAGCCAGCCCAGGAGGGAACGTACACCTGTGAGTGCAGCAACGTGGCCGGAAATAGCAGTCAGGACCAGCAGCTGGTGGTGTATGGTGAGTCGGACTGGGATGACCTGGACCAGGCGGAAGGGGCTGGAAGGGGTCAGCCTGAAGGGTGGGCAACCAGGCACCCTGGCAGGGCAGACCTCACCCCCCAAAACCCAAGCAAAGACAGAAGGTGGATTCTCCTGTCCCACTTTAGATTAGTGCCATTTTAACTGCCCCCTCCAAGTCAGCTTCTTACAGCTCCTGACCGTGAGAGAGCAAGCAGCTTGATGCCAAGAGACCCCCAATGGCCCAGAGAGAAAAAGGAAACGACAGCTTGAAACAGCTGGAAACTAAAGAAATGTAAAATTGATATAAAATTCCTATATGTGATGGAAACTCAAGTCTCCATCTACCTATCCTATGCGGGATAAAATTAAATATCTCAGCCTTATATAAATCATTCTAGAAAATAAATCCCATGGACAGAGGAGCCTGGTGGGCTGCCGTCTCTGGGGTCGCAAAGAGTCGGACACGACTGAAGCGACTTAGCAGCAGCAGCAGCAGAAAATAAAACCGAGAACACTACCGTGCAACGTCTTGTGGAGAACCCCACCTGTGGAGCTATCCCCCACCCCCACCCCCAGCCCTAACAACTGTTGAGAAGCCCCTGATTTCTAAGGAAGAAAAGTCCTTACAAATCTTCAGGACCGTGCTGTGAGCTCATTGTCCAAACAGCAGGCCCTCCCGTGATTCCGAGGGTATGGGAGAGGGGGCCGGGGTACCGTGGTGATCCCATTATAGAGATGTAAAGTGGAGGCCCGGACAGGTGAGGTCACCTGGCTAAGGTCACACGGCCAGCGAGAGGCAGAGGTACACATGCCAGATGGAGGCGAGCCCAGAGCCTGGCCTGAGGCGTGGTGCCCGGCGGCCCCCTTCCCCGCCCCCACCCCCGACCTGCTTTCTCCCCACCCCAGTTCCCCCGCGGATTGCCGGCCCCCTGGAGCCCTACGCGGATGTGTCCGTGGTTCAGGACGAGGAAGCCAGCCTGGAATGCAACGCCACAGGGAAACCCGCGCCCAGGGTGACGTGGGAGCGGGACGGGTGGCCCGTGGGGCCCGAGTCCGGCCTGCGGCTCCAGAACCACGGCCAGAGTCTGCACGTGGAGCGGGCTCAGCCTGCCCACGCCGGGCGCTACAGCTGCGTGGCCGAGAACGAGGCCGGGAGGGCCGAGCGGAGGTTTTCGCTCTCCGTTCTCGGTGAGGACCTGCAGCCTTCGGGAGGAGGGCAGGAAGCAGCAAGGCAGCCTCCGTCTCCGTGTTCCTGGGGCCACCTCCTTGTTCTGCCAGGAGCCAGGCCTCTGGCTAATGCTGCTGTCAGCGGAAGCTGCGAACACTGCTCTCAAAATCAGGACCGGCTCCAAATAGCCCTCATTTCCCTCCCCTCCCCCCACTTAAAAAAGTTATTTGTTTACTTATTTGGCTGCACCAGAACTTAGTTGCCACCCGTGGGATCTTTAGTTGCAGCATGTGGGAGCTAGTTCCCTGACCGGGATCGAACTTGGGCCCCCCTGCATTTGGAGTCTGTGGTCTTAGCCACTGGACCACAGGAAGTCCCTCACTCTCTCTCTCCTTTGCTGTTTTCCTGCTCTGTTCTGGGCAGTCGTTATTCTGCATGGTTCGTGTGTGATGTTGGGATTTGGGCGTCCCTAAGAGATCAGCTAGACCGTCATCTGTCTTAGGAAGTCAGGGTGGCTTCCTGTAGGAGGTGACTTTTAAAGCTGAAATGTAAAGGCTAAGTTGGAGTTCATCAGGAGCTGGGGTAAGAGGAAGAGTGTTGGACAGAGGGAACAGACTCTGCGGAGGCCTGGAGCAGAGTAGCTAGAACGGCCTCCTGATTCTAGTCTTTTACTGAGCTCCTACTGCATACCTCAGGGTGGAGGTGAGGAGTGGGAAGAGACAAGGAGAGAGGTGGGCAGGGGTCCTTTAGGGAAGACCTTCTTATCACATCTCCAGCGTTGCTGGGACCCCAGGCCTCGCCGACCTGTCCCTGCCTGATAGTGGGGCTTCCTTTCTGAATGGGACTCTACTGTGTGGGTCTGGGGTCCCGTCTGTGTTCCCCGTGGCTCTGATTTCTGTCTCCTTTGCTCAGTTTTGCTCCATACCAGGGTCTGAGCTAAGGGCTTCACACATGTCCTTGTCGGATTCTCCTGGTGTTCCTCTGAGGGGTTGGGGAAACTGAGGCCTCAGCCTGATGCCAGAGACCAGCATGTGGCCACCACTCACCCCCTTCAGTGGGAGCAGCTCTGAGACTGGGGGTCGGGGATCCTTGGGGAGGCCAGTGGGGAGGTAGGAAAGAGCATACAGCACCCATCTGCATCCTGAATGTGGCTTCTTCTCTGTATCTAGTGCCCCCAGAGCTCATTGGCGACTTGGGCCCACTGACCAATGTTACAGCCACCTTGCACAGCCCCTTGTCACTGTTCTGTGAAGCCACAGGCATCCCACCACCAGGGATCCGCTGGTTCCGAGGGGAGGAGCCTGTCAGCCCTGGAGAGAACACCTACCTCTTAGCAGGTAAGGTCTGAAACTCAGCTTCTGCCTCTGTCCATCACGTGCCTGTGATCTCTGATCCTGCCTTGCCCGGCATGGTTGGGATAATCGTTTCAGCTATTAGTCTCCCAAGAGTGCACCCCAAAAGTCTGGTCAGATGAGGTGCTCCAGGAAAAAAAATAAGGATTTAAATAAGTCTGGAAAAGGCTTCCTGTTCGATTTTCCTGGAGACCCACAAGAATCACTTGCATAGTCAAGGTTCTGATAAGTCCTGCAGCCAAAAAAAAAATTCTCACAGAGCTTATATAACCTCCCATGGAGCTGTAGCAAACTTTTAGAAATGCTGGTCCAAGCACTTTCTCCTCTGCATATTCATCTTCCTCACAAAGCTGGTTTGTGATGGTTCTTGCTGGAATACAAATGGAGAAACTGAGGCTCAGGAGGCAGTATCCCATCAGAATCTTGCAGGGACTTCCAGGCCCACTGAGGCTCGGCCTCAATGACCCATCAATTATTCCATGCAGCCCAAGCTGGGATGGTAAATTTCCCCTCGTGTATCACTTCCTGTCACTTGGTAGGGGCTGCAGTATTCATCGGATGAGATGAATTCAGAGACTGCATCTGGGTCTGGCAGAAAGGAGAGTGGTAATCGATTAGTGATGTCTGCCCTGGGTACAGGAGTAGCCGTGATGGCAAGTCCTGTATATCTGCTTTCCCTGGGCTGGTCTTAGGAAATCCTTGTGTTCCCCTGAGAGGAATTGGTTCACCTCTGAGAGGTCCTTGGGAGAAGGTGGACTTTCACCAGGTCCATCAGAGTAGAATGGTGTTCTGATCTGAGCCAGGATTACATAAACCACTGCTGTGCTTTCAGCTCTAGTCAATCCACAGAAGAGAGGGTAGCCAGGTGACAGAGTCTTCTTACTAGGACAGGGTCAAGTTTACCCCGTGCTTATGTGTGTTTAGTCACTCAGTCATGTCCAACTCTTTGCAACCCCATGTACCGTAGCCCGCCAGGCTACTCTGTCCATGGGGATTCTCCAGGCAAGAATACTGGAGTGGGTTGCCATGCCCTCCTCCAGGGGATCTTCCCAACCCAGGGATTGAACCCAGGTCTCCCACATTGCAGGCAGATTCTTTACCATCTGAGTCACCCGGGAAGCTTAAGAGAAGTTTACCCTGGCGTAGGTCTAATATCCAGGCTTCCCTGGTGGCTCAGTAATAAAGAATTCACCTGCTAATTCAGGAGATGAGGGCTTGATCCCTGGGTTGGAAAAATCCTCCGGAGGAGGACTTAGCAGACTAAACAACAGGACTTAGCGACTAAACAACAGCAAGGACTAATGTCCAGAGGGCTCCATCCATCTGTTGACCCTCCAGGTCTCAGTTTCCCTCTCTGAGGAATGGAACACTGTGGGAGGCAGACGCATAAACATCTAAATATAATGCCCAGCGTGTTCCTCCTTCCAGTGGGCAGCCTGGGCTCAGCTGGGGACAGAAGGCTGCTCGCAGCTGTGCTTGGAGCCCACTCTCCCGCTTCCCAGGTGGCTGGATGCTGAAGCTGACCCGGGCGCAGGAGCAGGACAGAGGCCTCTACTCCTGCCTGGCCAGCAACGAGGCTGGGGAGGCACGGAGGGACTTCAGCGTGGAGGTCCTGGGTATGTCACCGCGTGGTTCTCACGGGCGCCCACCCATCCTTCCTTCCAGCCTTGGAGCCTCTGGGAGTGGACCCAGCACAGACAGGAGGGAGAGACCAAGCCTTGTCTTCTTTGCCTCATCAGCAGCCTCTTCTCTGAGGCTGCCATAGAACTTGCCAGAAACAGCCAGAATCAACCCAAGATGAAAGGGGGCAAAGATTTTCAATACCACCCAACTGCCTTCCTCTGATTGGGGCCTTCTCCCAGTGGCACTGGTATTTGCCTCAGCCAGCTGCAAATTTTTATTAGATCCCCTGCCCCATGGCAGCAGGTGTGAGGGAATGGAGAATGGAAGACAGAACCAGTGGGCGCTTGGCTTCCTGCTCCGTGGTTGCTCAGCCTGGTCAGTGAGCATCTGTCTTCCCTGCTTCTCGCAGTTCCTCCCAGTATTGAGAAGGAGGACGTGGAGGACACAGTCAAGGTCCCCGAGGGGGAGATGGCCCACCTGATGTGCAACGTCTCAGGTAAGGGCCACACAGCGGACTGGAGGAGGGTGAAGAGGCAGCTGTGGGAGGAGGGGTCTTCAGAGATCTGGGGTGCCTGCCCACTGCCCTGCTGTTCCCTGCAGGGTGTCCCTTGCCATCTTGGACTTTTTACTCTCTATGCCTCTGCCACAAACACTCTTCCTTACTCATCTGACTGCAGAGCTCAGTTCAGTTGCTCAGTCGTGTCGGACTCTTTGCGACCCTATGGACTGCAACACGCCAGGCCTCCCTGTCCATCACCAACTCCAGGAACTTGCTCAAACTCATGTCCATTGAGTCGGTGATGCCATGCAACTATCTCATCCTCTGTTGTCCCCTTCTCCTCCCACCTTCAGTCTTTCCCAGCATTAGGATCTTTTGCAGTGACTCAGTTCTTTGCATAAGGTGGCCAAATATTGGAGTTTCAGCTTCAGCGTCAGTCTTTCCAATGAATATTCAGGACTGATTTCCTTTAGGATGGATCTCCTTGAAGTCCAAGGGTCTCTCAAGAGTCTTCTCCAACACCGTGTTTCAAAAGCATCAATTCTTCGGCGCTCAGCTTTCTTTATGGTCCAACTCTCACATCCATACATGACCATTGGAAAGACCATAACTTTGACCAGAAGGACCTTTGTTGGCAAAGTAATGTCTCTGCTTTTTAATATGCTGTCTAGGTTGGTCATAGCTTTTCTTCCAAGGAGCAAGCGTTTTTTAATTTCGTGGCTGGAGTCACCATCTGCAGTGATTTTGGAGCCCAAAAAAGTAGTCTCTCACTGTTTCTATTGTTTCCCCATCTATTTCCCATGAAGTGATGGGACTGGATGCTGTGATCTTAGTTTTCTGAATATTCAGCTTTAAGCCAACTTTTCCATTCTCCTCTTTCACTTTCATCAAGAGGCTTTTTAGTTCCTCTTCACTTTCTGCCATAAGGGTGGTGTCATCTGCATATCTGAGGTTATTGACATTTCTCCCAGCAGTCTTGTTTCCAGCTTGTGCTTCATCCAGCCCGGCATTTTGCATGATGTACTCTGCATATAAGTTAAATAAGCAGGGTGACAATATACAGCCTTGATGTACTCCTTTCCCGATTTGGAACCAGTCTGTTATTCCATGTCCAGTTCTAACCTTGCTTCTTGACCTGCATACAGATTTCTCAGGAGACAGGTCAGGTGGGCTGGTATTCCCTTCTTTTAAAGAATTTTCTGCAGTTTATTGTGATCCACACAGTCAAAGGCTTTGGCATAGTCAATAAAGCAGAAGTAGATGTTTTTCTGGAACTCTCTTGCTTTTTTAATGATCTAGTGGATGTTGGCAATTTGATCTCTGGTTCTTCTGCCTTTTCTAAATCCAGCTTGAACATCTGGAGGTTCGTGGTTCACGTACTGTTGAAGCCTGGCTTGGAGAATTTTGAGCATTAGTTTGCTAGCGTATGAGATGAGTGCAATTGTGTGGTAGTTTGAGCATTTTTGGGCATTGTCTTTCTTTGGGATTGGAATGAAAGCTGACCTTTTCCAGTCCTGTGGACACTGCTGAGTTTTCCAAATTTGCTGGCATATTGAGTGCAGCACTTTCACAGCATCATCTTTTAGGATTTGAAATAGCTCAACTGGAATTCCATCACCTCCACTAGCTTTGTTCATGGTGATGCTTCCTAAGGCCCACTTGACTTTGCATTCCAGGATGTCTGGCTCTAGGTGAGTGATGACACCATCATGATTATCTGGGTCGTGAAGATCTTTTTTGTACAGTTCTCCTGTATATTCTTGCCACCTCTTCTTAATATCTTCTGCTTCTGTTAGGTCCATACCATTTCTGTCCTTTATTGTGCCCATCATTTAATGACATGTTCCCTTGGTATCTCTAATTTTCTTGAAGAGATCTCTAATCTTTCCCATTCTATTGTTTTCCTCTATTTCTTTGCACTAATCACTGAGGAAGGCTTTCTTATCTCTCCTTGCTATTCTTTGGAACTCTGCATTCAAATGGGTATATCTTACTTTTTTCCTTTGCCTTTCACTTCTCTTCTTTTTTCAGCTATTTATAAGGCCTTCTCAAAGAAACATTTTGCCTTTTTGCATTTCTTTTTCTTGGGGATGGCCTTGATCACTGTGTCCTGTACAATGTCACTAACCTCAGTCCATAGTTCTTCAGGCACTCTGTCTATCAGATCTAATCCCTTGAATGTGTTTGTCACTTCCACTATATAATCATAAGGGATTTGTTTTAGGTCATACCTCAATGGTCTAGTGATTTTCCCTACTTTCCAATTTAAGTCTGAATTTGGCAATAAGGAGCTCATGATCTGAGCCACAGTCAGTTCCCAGTCTTGTTTTTGCTGACTGTTTAGAGCTTCTCCATCTTTGGCTGCAAAGAATATAATCAATCTGATTTCAGTATTGATCATCTGGTGATGTCCATGTGTAGAGTCTTCTCTTGTGTTGTTAGAAGACGGTGTTTGCTATGACCAGTGTGTTCGCTTCGCAAAACTCTGTTAGCCTTTGCCCTGCTTCATTTTGTACTCCAAGACCAAATTTGCCTGTTACTCCACATACCTCTTGACTTCCTACTTTTGCATTCCAGTCCCCTATGATGAAAAGGACATCTTTTTTGGGTGTTAGTTCTGGAAGGTCTTGTAGATCTTCATAGAACGGTTCAACTTCAGCTTCTCCAGCATTACTGGTAGAGTCATAGACTTGGATTCCTGTGCTACTGAATGGTTTGCCTTGGAAACAAACAGAGATCATTCTGTCATTTTTGAGATTGCATCCAAGTACTGCATTTCAGACTCTTTTGTTGACTGTGAGGACTAGTCCATTTTTTTCTAAGGGATTCTTGCCCACAGTGGTATATATAATGGTCATCTGAGTTAAATTCACCCATTCCAGTCCATTTTAGTTCACTGATCTCTAAAATGTCGATGTTCACTCTTGCCATCTCCTGTTTGACCACTTCCAATTTACCTCGATTCATGGACCTGACATTCCAGGTTCCTATGCAGTGCTGTTCTTTACAGCATCAGACCTTGCTTCCATCACCAGTCACTGGGTGTCTTCATTCTTTCTGGAGTCATTTCTCTGCTGTTCTCCTACAAGGTCCTAGTGTTCCCCTGTCGCAGCATTGACTCCACTGGGCCAGAGTGGCCTTGTGACATCTGTCTACCCCAGCCAGGCTCTGAGCTCCATGAGAACCAAGGACTATCTTGTCACCATGGTTCCCCCAGTGCCTGGCAAAGTAGGCTCCCATTAATGCTTGTGGCCTGGGAGAGATGGATGGATGGATGGATAGATGGATGAATGGACAGATGGGTGAATGTGTGTATGTATGAATGGATAAAAGGATGGATGGATGGGGTGGGGTGGGTAGATGGATGGATGGATGATGAATGGATGGATGGAAAGAATAATTTGCCTTTATGTCCTGCCTGTCTGTACCAAGCCATCCCTGCCCACAACCTGCGAAAGGAAACGGTAACCGAATCACATAGGAAAGGGTCCGGGCCAGGTTTGACGGCTGCTTCTGTGTCTTGCCCTGCCATACGGGCCTCTGGACTGAAATGGAGAACGATGTCTCCCACCCCATCTCGGAGCTGCCTCTGGCCTCTGGTTTGACCTGGTGAAAACCTACTGAATCGTTTCACCTGCCTCTCCCCTCTGCATACAGGCCACCCACAGCCCAAGGTCACATGGTTCAAAGACGGCCAACCCCTAGCTAGTGGAGACGCCCACCACGTTTCTCCAGATGGAGCCCTCCTGTGGGTCCTCCACGCCAACCTGTCTAGTGCGGGCCACTACGCCTGCGTTGCAGCCAACGCCGTAGGGGAGAAGACCAAGCATTTCCAGCTTAGCGTCCTGGGTAAGTGCCAAACATCTCCTGGTGACCCTAGGTTCAAGCAGAAGGGAAAACCAAGGTGACCAACTCCTTACAGGCAGCTTCCCACAAAGCACTTTACTTTTGTTTCTTCCATGTCAGCAACAACAAAAGTAACAACAGTGGGTATATTGGCTAAACACCTACCACGAGCCAGGCATGTGGAGAGGCCTGATTAGTTGAATAGGGGCGGGGGCACCGAGCAGCACGTGGGATCTTAGTTACTTGACTGGGGGTCGAAGCCAAGCCCTGTGCACTGGGAGGCAGAGTCCTAACCACTGGACCACAGGCGTCCCCTGACTATCCTAGGAGGTGGGAGATGTGCTTGTCCCCCGGTCACCAGTGAAGCTGTGAGGCTTAGAGAGGTGACAAGACTCCAGGCCTCAGGGTGGGGGCTTACACCCAGGCAGTCATTCTCCCAAGAGCCATCAGCATGAACTGTCTCATTAGGAGAAGCAGGGTTCTAGAAGATTAGACAGATCTGTTTCTCAAAATGCTATTGGTAGGACTTCCCAGATGGCTCAGTGGTAAAGAATCCATCTGCAATGCAGGAGACACAGGAGACCCAGGTTCGATCCCTGGGTCAGGAAGATCCCCTGGAGGAGGACATGGCAACCCACTCCAGTATTCTTGCCTGGAGAATCCCATGGACCGAGGAGCCTGGCAGGCTGCAATCCATGGGGTCGCAAAGAGTCAGACATGACTGAAGTAACTTAGCATGCAGAGCACGCACAAAACTTCCCTAGAGGTCCAGTGGTTAAGAATCTACCAGCCAATGCAAGGGACTCAGGTTCGATCCCTGCTCTTGGAAGATTCCACGTGGCCTGGGGGCAACTAACCCTGTGTGCCACAACTACTGAGCCCGAGGTCTAGAGCCTGCAAGCTGCAATTACTTGTCCTGCACACCCTAGAGTCTGAAGTCTGCTACAGGAGAAGCCACCGCAAAGAGAAGCTTGTATAGCGTAACCAGAGACTAGCCGCCCCTCGTCACAGCTAGAGAAAGCCTGCACGTAGCAACAAAGACCCAGAGCAGCCAAAATTAATTAATGAAAAATGAAATAAACTGCTGTTGGTAAAAAGGAGGGTCCCCAGCAAGAGCTGAAAGAGAATATTTGGGGACCCATGAAAGCAGAGCTATTTTACTCAGCAGAGAACAAAACTCCACCCCAACCTCTGCTCAGAGCAGGGTACAAATTGGAACCACACACAGAACTGGGAAGACTGTGGAAAAATTAGTAGATGTCTGGATGTTAACAGGGGCTTCCCAGGTGGCGCAGTAGTAAAGAATCCGCCTTCCAGTGCAGGAGACACAGGAGACGGGGGTTTGATCCCTGGGTCAGGAAGATCCCCTAGAGGAGGAAATGGCAACCCACTCCAGTGTTCTTGCCTGGAAATCCCATGGACAGAGGAGCCTGGCGCGCTACAGTCCACGGGGTCATAAAGAGTCGGACACACCTGAGCCTGCACACGCATGGATGTTAAGAGCTTATTGGGGAAATAGAGGCAGACTTGACCAGCTTCCCCTATGATATGGCTTAGTAAGGGAGCGCCTGGGCTCTGGGCCACCCAGGCCTGAACTGAAGTCTGGCCACACAGGGCGTGGTTCCTCTGAGCCTCATTTCCCATCTGTGTAACACAAACAACAACAGCACTGAAGCCCAGCACCAGGGTCTCAGACTTTTCCGGGTCCTCGGGCCCAGGGTGGGGGATCCCTGTTCAGGAGCGCACCCCCTGCCCCACTGCAGTGGTTCCCACCATCCTGGGAGTGACGGAGGACAGCGTGGACGAGGAGGTGACTGTGACCATCAACAACCCCATCTCTCTGATCTGCGAGACGCGGGCCTTTCCCGCCCCCACCATCACCTGGATGAAGGACGGGGTCCCTTTTGAGGCCTTGAACAACATCCAGCTGCTCCCAGGTGATGCCCTCGAGGGGATGGGGGGAAGGGGGGGAGGTAACATGTCACCAGGTTGGGTCAGAGGCAGGCAGCCAGGGGTGACCCTGGCCGCTGTCCTACCCCAAGCAGGCACCCACGGGCTGCAGATTCTGAATGCCCAGAAGGAAGATGCGGGCCAGTACACCTGCGTGGTCACCAACGAGCTGGGCGAGGCCATGAAGAACTACCACGTGGAAGTCCTCAGTGAGTCAGGGACCGGCCAGGGCACCGGCTGCGTGGGCAGGAGGCTGCCTGGGAGTGCCGGGGCTGCACTTGACACCCCAGGCACCTTCATGTGACATGTCCCCTCTGATAGTCCCTGGCCAGCCAGGCCAGCTCGGTCCATTTAGGGCCTAGAACTTAGGAGGAGGGAACCAGTGAGTTAGGACTGGGTCACGTGGATGCCTAGACCCACAGCAGTCCTGGCTTCCTTTTGCCACTCACACTGCGGTGCAATAATACCGGTAGCCCACAGCTGGAGACCTGGTACTCCCGGAAGGGTCCCCAGAGGTCACCCCAGGAATCCCCCTGCCTCAGACCTGCCCTGTACCATAACCATCTCTCCCCAGGAGTGGGTGGGTTACCAGGCTCCCTGTTCCTCTGCTCTGGAGAGACAGCCCCCTCCATTTCTGGGATGGGCTTAGGGGCTGGGGGGTGCAGGGTCTCAGCACCTCTTCTCCCGGCCTGCTCCTCAGACTCCTTTATGGTTTTCAGTCCCCCCTTCCATCTCCAAAGATGACCTCTTCGGGGAGGTCAGCATGAAGGAAGTGAAGACCAAAGTCAACAGCACCTTGACCCTGGAGTGTGAGTCCTGGGCTGTGCCCCCGCCCACCATCAGCTGGTACAAGGACGGACAGGTGAGCTCAGGAGCCCCTGGCGGCCTCAGATTCTCAGTCTGGGCCCCCCTCATCTGCAGAACCTTCCAGAAAAGGCAGTCATAGCAGCAGGCCCCAGAGCTGTCCTGGGCCCTGCCCCATCCTTTATATTTTAATAAGAAGCTCAACTCTTTATAGAAAACAAGTCTCACATGCATGAAACCCTATATTCACTCACTGAATTCTCTTCTAATTTTTACGTTCTGTGGGTCTGGTGTTACAGAATTGTCAGGGTGCTCTGATCACTTTATGTGGTGTTTTAAAACCCATGTGAAAATGGAAGTAACTCATCTGGGTGCTTTCTAGCCCTCATTCCTGATCCCTGTCCCCTCTCTTTCCTCCTCCAGCCCGTGACCCCCAACCAGCGTGTCCACATCCTCGGTGAAGGACGGTTGCTCCAGATCCAGCCCACGCAGGTCTCCGATTCTGGGCGATACCTGTGCGTGGCCACCAACGTGGCCGGCGAGGATGACCAGGACTTCAACGTGCTCATCCAGGGTGTGTGGGGCCACGGGGCGGGGGTCAGTGGGACTTGGGGGGTGTCAGTGCTTCTGGGGCGGCCTGGCAGGAGGGCTCTATTCTCATCGCTGTCTGCACATCTGGCCCCCCGAACCCTGGCCTGGGCTCTTTCAAGAGCCCTGGCGGACCGGGACATCACTGCCCCCCCAGGCCTTAGTTTTACCTTTGTAATATATGGGTGATCAGGGAACTTTCCTGATGGTCCAGTGGTTAAGACTTCCCCTTCCAATGCAGTGGGTGTGGGTTCCTGGTCCAAGAAGGCAGATCCCAGAGGCCTCTTGGCCAAAAAAACAAAGCATGAAACAGAAGCAATATTGTAACAGAGTCAATCAGATCAGATCAGTCACTCAGTCATGTCCGACTCTTTTCGACCCCATGAATCGCAGCACGCCAGGCCTCTCTGTCCATCACCAACTCCCGGAGTTCACTCAGACTCACGTCCATTGAGTCAGTGATGCCATCCAGCCATCTCATCCTCTGTCGTCCCCTTCTCCTCCTGCCCCCAGTCCCTCCCAGCATCAGAGTCTTTTCCAGTGAGTCAACACTTCACATGAGGTGGCCAAAGTACTGGAGTTTCAGCTTTAGCATCATTCCTTCCAAAGAAATCCCAGGGCTGATCTCCTTCAGAATGGACTGGTTGGATCTCCTTGCAGTCCAAGGGACTCTCAAGAGTCTTCTCCAACACCACAGTTCAAAAGCATCAATTCTTTGGCGCTCAGCCTTCTTCACAGTCCAACTCTCACATCCATACATGACCACAGGAAAAACCATAGCCTTGACTAGATGTACCTTTGTTGGCAAAGTAATGTCTCTGCTTTTGAATATGCTATCTAGGTTGGTCATAACTTTCCTTCCAAGGAGTAAGCGTCTTTTAATTTCATGGCTGCAGTCACCATGTGTAGTGATTTTGGAGCCCAGAAAAATAAAGTCTGACACTGTTTCCACTGGTTCCCCATCTATTTCCCATGAAGTGATGGGACCTGATGCCATGATCTTCGTTTTCTGATTGTTGAGCTTTAAGCCAACTTTTTCACTCTCCACTTTCACTTTCATCAAGAGGCTTTTTAGTTCCTCTTCACTTTCTGCCATAAGGGTGGTGTCATCTGCATATCTGAGGTGATTGATATTTCTCCCGGCAATCTTGATTCCAGCTTGTGTTTCTTCCAGTCCAGCGTTTCTCATGATGTACTCTGCATATAAGTTAAATAAACAGGGTGACAATGTACAGCCTTGACAAACTCCTTTTCCTATTTGGAACCAGTCTGTTGTTCCATGTCCAGTTCTAACTGTTGCTTCCTGACCTGCATACAAATTCCTCAACAGGCAGATCAGGTGGTCTGGTATTCCCATCTCTTTCAGAATTTTCCAGAGTCAATAAAGACTTTTTAAAAATGGTCTGCATCAGAAAAAAAAGATCTTTAAAAAAAATTAGCTGATAATAAAGGAAAAAAGATCATTTAAAAAAAACTGCTTTGATGAAAGGGATTGGCTCAATCGATGAAATTTCCCTGCCTAGGGGAGGCTGGGACGGGAATCTCTGAACAGAGGTTCATGCCCATTTCTCAATGGTGTGTCTTGACGGCTTTGTCCTCCGCTCCCCAGTACCCCCCATTTTCCAGAAGGTGGCTGATGCCACTGCAGACTTTGAGACCCCGTTCTGGGGTGAAGAGGCCCGGGGTGGGGTGACGGAATACCGGGAGATCGTGGAGAACAACCCTGCCTACCTGTACTGCGACACCAATGCGGTGCCAGCCGCGGAGCTGACCTGGTACAGGGGGGACCGCCCCCTCTCCATCGAGGACGGGGTGTCTGTTCTGCAAGGTAGGCCAGGGCTGCGTGGAAGAGCGGGCCCTTTACAGGCAGGCACCAGGGTCACACCCACACCAGGGCTGGTCGCCTCCGCCTTTCGGTGCGGCCTGAGGTCTCCTGCCTGCTGCTTGCTGTCTGACCCCCGGCAGGGCATGTGACCACTCTGGACCTCAGCCGCCTTTCATAAACTGGGGCTAGAAGTCCTTTACCTGTTTGAAGGCAAGAACAGGATCCCCTTCTGCCTCTGGTTAGAACAGAGGTCCTCGTCTGCACCACGCCCACCTCTGGGCTTCGAGATCTGTAATGTCCTGGCCCCTTTTTCCGGGGGGAGGGGGCAGTTCCTTTATTAAGACCCCAAATGTTGAAGAAGCTCTCATGGGGCTCTGATGCCCACCCAGGATCCAAGATCATGGCTCATGTGACCTTAAAAAAAAATTATTTATTTTTAATTGGAGGATAGTCGCTTTACAGCACTGTGTTGGTTTCCGCCATATATCAACACGAATCAGCTGTAAGCATACGCATGTCCCTTCCCTCTTGACTCTCCCTCCCACCTTCCACCCCTCTAGGTTGTCATGTGACCTCTTTCTGTCTTTTTCCTGCTTTACATATTTGTTTATTTAAAGTTGGGCTTCCCTGATAGCTCATTTGGTAAAGAAACTTTTAAAGTTATTTGCTTTTTTGTTAAAAACATAAACACTTTTTCTTTTTTTATATCTAAATTTTTTAAAATTTTGCAGTGCTGTACTGGTTTCTGCCATGTGAAACGCGAATCAGCCATAATCATAGAGTACACCCCTCCCTCCCTAGCCTCCTCCCCTCCCCCCTTCCATCCATCCAAGCCATCACCGAGCTCCAGGCTGGGCTCCCTGCGCCACACAGCAACTTCTCACCGGCTCTCCATCGCATGGACATTTTGTATTTATGCCAACGCTACTCTCTGCATTTGCCCCACTCCCTGCCTCCCCTACTGTGTCCACAAGTCCAGTCTCTACATCTGCGTCCCCATTCCTTCCCCACAAGTGGGTTCATCAGTATCAGCTTTCTGGATCGCTTTACCGTCTGAGCCACCAGAGAAGCCCTGTAGATCCCACATATACGCGTTAATATACTATATTTGTTTTTCTCTTCTTGACTTACTTCACTATGTATATAACAAGCTCTAGGTTCCTCCACCTCACTAGGACTGACTCAACCCCTTCCTCTTTTATGGCTGAGTATATATTCCAGCGTGTTTATGTACCACATGTGTTCTATTCACTCATCAGTCGATGGGCATCTAGGTTGCTTCCTGCCTAAACAACTGCTTCATCTTAGAATAGTTTTTTACGGACGGCTTTGAATTAAAGGGCTCTGGGGATGGGGCTTAGAAACGCCTGGCTTCCCTGGGGCGGAGGGGTCCAGGACTGGGAGGAATCCCAGACACAGAGCCCGGGTGGGGTGGTCACCCGGCTCACGGTCACGCGGTGCCCGGCCAGGCGCAGGTCAGCGGTGATGCTGGTGGCGGAGGGAAGAATGAGGGGGCTGTAGGGCGAACAGCCATGCCAGGGTTTGGACTTTGGTGCTCGTGAAAGAAGGCGACCCCTTGGAGATCTGGGAGAGGCAGGGCTTACGGAAAGATGTAATTGACCCCTTAAATGGCCACTGCCCTCTGGCTTGGGGACACAAAGAGCTCAGTCACATGCTGACCCTCAGTCCCACCATTGGTCTCTGCCCTGGCCACAGAACCCCTAATCCTGGGCACACAGTGCTCATAGTCACAGCTGATCTTAATTCTGGCCCTGATCATAGATTAATCTCACACATTAAGTGATCCCTCCCTTGACCATGGCCACAGCCTCCCTAGTCCAGGCTACCACCCCTTGGCTCTGCATATAATGAGCCCCTGGTTCGAATCCTACTCACAGCCCATCACATCCTGGGTTGGCCACCCCCCAGCCCAGGATTCTGAGCGCACAGTCACCCAAACCCCACTCCTGCTAGACACAAGTTCCAGCCCCCTTGATGCCAGAGTCTGGCCCTGGCTGGCTCTCGATCGCAGAGGGTCCCAGGTGATGCCCCTCAAGAGCCCCCACCTCCAACCACTCCAGCCTCCTGAGAGCCTCTGCCCAGACATGTGCCCAGCTCTCCGCCTCTTCTCTCTGCCTTCATCAAGGAGCTGGGCTCAGCCCTGCCAGGTACTCTTAGGAAGCCTCAGTTTTTCCATCTGTAAGATGGGAGTTGTGACAACACACAGAGTCAGAGGCTGGGGGAATGCTCAGCCCAGGGCCTGGTGCAGAGCAAGCCATTACTGTGCTTTAACTGGCCCTCTTGTGCCGTGACCGGGGCACAGCAGGTGCTTCTCTGCATGTCACAGGTTATGTGGGGGGAGTGGGGCAGTGATGTGTCCCAGATCTCCTCCAGGGGAGAGGGCAGGTTTCTTGGTTCTTGCTCAGACCTCTATCTCCCCCATGTCCCTGCAGGAGGCCGGGTCCTGCAGATCCCCCTGGTACGGGCGGAGGATGCGGGAAGGTACTCGTGCAGGGCCTCCAACGAGGTGGGCGAGGACTGGCTGCACTACGAGCTGCTGGTACTGAGTGAGTGGCCTGGCCTGGGGGTGGGCAGTGGGGGAGGCTCAGGTCTAAGGCCCCATGAGGGCCCCCCACCTCCAGAAGGGGGCCCAAGTAGAGAGCAGGTGTAGTCTTGCCTTTCTCCAAATGGATGATGCAGGGCTTTCGAGCTCGGACTCTGAAACCAGACTGGACTAGGTTCAGATTCCAAGTGAGCTGCTTCCTGGGCCTTCCCTGGTGGCTCAGACAGTAAAGAGTCCGCCTGCAAGGCAGGAGGCGTGGGTTCCGTCCTCAAGTTGGGAAGATCCCCTGGAGAAGGGAATGGCTACCCACCCCAGTATTCTTGCCTGGAGAATCCCAGGGACAGGGGAGCCTGGCGGGCTGCGGTCCATGAGGTTGCAAAGAGTTGGACACGGCTGAGTGACAGCACACATGAGTTGCTTGCTAGCTGAGTGACCTTGAGTGAATCATAGCCCTCTCTGTGCCCTAGACTTCTTAGCTGTCCCAGGGCTCAGAAGGGCTTGGTGGGCAGGGTTCAAGGAGCCCCAGCTAGCACCTGGCACCAAGACCTCTCGTCTCCACGCCCTGCTCCTCCTGGGGCCTTTCCCAAGGAGGCTGCCCGCTTCTCACCCTCTTCGCCCCCAGCTCCACCTGTGATCCTGGGTGAAACGGAGGAGCTTGTAGAGGAGGTGACCGTCAATGCCAACAGCACCGTCAGCCTGCATTGCCCAGTCCTGGGCAACCCTGCGCCCACCATCTCATGGCTCCAAAATGGGCTGCCTTTCTCCCCAAGCCCACGGCTGCAGGTCCTGGAAAATGGGCGAATCTTACAGGTCAGGGCGACCCCCCCCCCAACCCCTGCTCAGGCTAAAGGCAGTGGCTGACTTCCCTGGTGGTCCAGTGGTTAAAACTCTGCCTTCCTTCCCATAAAGGGCTTGGGTTCAATCCCTGGTTGGGGGGCGGAACTAAGATCCCTCATGCTGCAGGGTGTGGCCAAAAATACTTTTTAAAAAATACTTATTTAAAAACAAAAGCAAAAAAGATTCTGCGTTTCCAGTGCTTCCACTGCAAGGGGTCATGGGTTTGATCCCTGATTGGAGAACTAGGATCTCACATGCCCTGTGGCAAGATCAAAAAATAAATTATAAATAAAGATAGCTGCTGCAGTGACTCAGTTCTGTTTGTCTGGGGACCAACGAACTGCCATCACCTGAAGCTCTTTGCTTGGAAGTGTGTTGGAACCCCTGGGATTTAATTCAGGGTTTCCTGGGTCGGGAAGATCCCCTGGAGAAGGGATAGGCAACCCACTCCAGTATTCTTGGGCTTCCCCTGTGGCTCAGCTGGTAAAGAATCTGCCTGCAATGAGGGAGACCTGGGTTTGACCTCTGGGTTGGGAAGATTCCCTGGAGAAGGGAAAGACTACCTACTCCAGTATTCTGGCCTGGAGAATTCTGTGGACTGTATAGTCCATGGGGTCGCCAAGAGTCGGACACGACTGAGTGACTTGCACTTTCACTTTCTTTCACTTTTACTTATTTAATTCACTGAAGAATCGTATGTGAGAAGCCTTGTAGGGCTGCTCGTGGCCCCTGAAAAGGAGCAGAGGCTGGCACACCCACAGCCAGCGTGGCACAGGGCAGCCTTCCTTAGGAAGGCCATCAGATGCTCACAGAGCCGTGTGGGCACCTGGAACCTCAGGCAGCACCTCGGGCCCCCAACATCCAGACACCCCTACACAGGACCCCTGGAGCCCAGCACAGCACAGAGCACCCTTCTCGGGGCTGGGGAGGGGACCATTGTCATCACCCAGTTTGCTACAGGGACTCATCTGTCAGCCTCACAGCCCCGAATGTCACAGAAAGCCCTGGCTGGACGTGGGGTGACCTCCCTAAGCATTGCTCCGTGTAGACAAAGGTGGTCTTCTGAGGGGGCTCCACCTGGTGCCGGCCGTGCCTGGGATGGGTGGGAGGGAGCCCTCGCGGTTCCTGGGGGGCCCAGAGCCATCGGGCTGGCAACATGCACCCCCAGGTTTCCACGGCGGAAGTGGCTGACGCCGCCAGCTACATGTGTGTGGCCGAGAACCCAGCGGGCTCCACGGAGAAGCTCTTCACACTCAGGGTGCAAGGTGAGCCGGGCGAGTGGGCAGCCCCCGCGGGTTCCCCAGATGAGCAAGGGCTGGTCCTCTGGGTTGGCCCTGGCGTGCTCTGTGGGCTCACCAGGCAGGCAGGCAGAGTGCTGCGGTCCTTCCAGCATCCTGGGCCCTCGGTCTGTGCCAGCCTTACCCCAGGACAGAGAACTCTGGAGGACCCTGGCCATTAGACCATCTTAAGCAACCTCGGAGGCTCTCAGAAGAACAAGGTCTTTCCAGCACCACTATTGATCACTTACTATAAGGGCACTTACTTTCCTGGGCTCAAAGCCGAGAGGTGGGCCCCATTTTAGGGCCGTGGAAACAGGCTCGGAGACTCAGTGGGGGTCTCCCTGCCTCCAGAGTCGACCCTCTCAACCTCTGCGTTCCTGTGATATGTGCATCTTAGGGGCTGAGATCTCTGGCTCCAGACGTAGTGCAGCTGTGGCCTCAGGGGCAGAGGGATGACAGCGTTGGGCACTCAGGTCTAGGACTTAGCCTGAATTGAATGGATATTCTGGGCCTCCCACTGAGCAGCTGAGTGACCTTGGAAAAATGACTCTCCCTCTCTGATCTCTGAGCTCTGCATTCTCCTCTACAAGATGAGGAAGACGAACAGGAGCTGGTTTGAAGTGCCAGGAGCCCCAGAAGGCCCCATGTGTCACCCTGTGGCCGTCGGCTCCCTGCCGGTCTGTATTGTCACGTCTTTCTTTATTTCGGTGGCCCCGCGGGGACAGTCCCGCCACGAATCGCAGGTCTGAACCCGGAGCAGATCACCGCCACCCTCAACAGCAGCGTCTCCCTGCCCTGCGACGTCCGTGCTCACCCCAGCCCCGAGGTCACTTGGTACAAGGACGGCTGGACCCTCTCCCTGGGAGAAGAGATCTTCCTCCTGCCTGGTGCGTAAACTGAGGCTGAGGGCCTGGCTCGGAGACTCTATGGGGAAGCTGAGTGGCCTCCCCAAATCTGGGATAGAATTGGGGGTCTGGGAGGGCTTTAGGATTGTGGGTGTAGGGTCTGGGGATTGGGGCCTGTTCACTGGTGCCAAGCGCTGGCTCCCCCGACCCGCCACCACCACCCCTCGCAGGCACCCACACCCTGCAGCTGACTCGGGTTCAGCTCTTGGACTCTGGGATGTACATATGTGAGGCCCTCAACGCCGCCGGCCGAGACCATAAGCTGGTGCAGCTTAGCGTGCTGGGTACGTGCCATCTGTCCCCCCCACCTGCACTGTCCCCGACTCCTTCCATCACCCTCACACCCCTTCTCCAGCACAGTCAGGAGAGGGGCAGCCGGCCCCGGGGGAGCCTGGGACACACCGTGCCGTCTGCTGCAGTGGTGTCTGGGGCACCGTGGGGTTACGTTCCTGATTACTAGACTCGGACGCCCTTGGGTTTGAAATTCAGCTGTGTGCTTCCTTGCTCTGTGACCTTGGGCAAGTCACTCTTCCTCTCTGAGCCTTGAGTCTCCCATCACTATAAGGTGATGGTTGGTTTAAGGATTAGATGGTGGTATGTGAGCATTTAATCCAGTGCCAGGGCTTCCCTGGTGGCTCACAGGTAAAGAATCCGCCTGCCAATGCCGGGTTCAATCCCTGGGTTGGAAAGATCCCCTGGAGGAGGAAACAGAGCCCCACTCCAGTATTCTTGCCTGGGAAATCCCATGGACAGAGGAGGCTGGCGGGCCACAGTCCATGCGGTCGCAAGAGTCAGGCTCGACTGAAGTGACTCAACACACGTGTACCCCAACTGGGAGGGTGAGCCCAGAGAGGCCAAGAGGCACTTCCCAGGTCACCCAGCAGGTCCTCGGCGTGCTGGCCTGGATTCTCTTAGTCCAGCCCCCGGGGTCAGTGCAATCCCCTGGGGTGGGGTCTGCTGTGTGACCCTTTCTCTCCATAGATGGTTAGCCTGCAGGGATGTTGGGGAGGACAGGGGAAGGCCTCGGCCCCTCACTTGGCTCGTCTCCTGCCCCAGTTCCCCCCACCTTCCGGCAGGCACCCAGCAGACCCCAGGATGTGGTCCTGGTGAGTGCAGGGGACAAGGCCGTCCTGAGCTGTGAGACAGACGCATTCCCTGAGCCGACTGTGGCCTGGCAGAAGGACGGGCAGCCCCTGGTCCTGCCAGAGCGAATCCAAGCTCTGCTGGGTGGGCAGAGGCTGGAGATCCAGGACGCCCAGGTGAGCTGTCTGGAGGTGCAGGCGGCCCTGGGCAGCCCTGGAGATGTCACCTCCTGGTGTGCCAGGGGCAGGCGGGCAGCTGGGTGGTAGGATGTGGGGCCTGCTTCCTCCTCGGCCCAGAGAACCCCAGTCCAAGGTGATGAGCAGCCTTGGAGGCGGGAGATGAGGAAAGGGCACCAGACCCCAGGTCTGGCTCGGCACTGAGCCATAGAACGACTTCAAGCAGATCCGGGCCCTGCCGCCTGCCTGTTTCCCCGGGATCCAGAAGCCTCTCCAGGCCCCTCTGGTTATCACTCCCGGGGACTCGGTTCTACCTGCCCATCCCCATCCCTGGTGTGGATTAGACACCCACAAGTGTTCACTGGGTGAATATTCGCTGTTCCTCTGGAACTGTACCCAGGGCTCCCCTCTCCGGGTTCAGCTCCATCCCCACAGCAAGGGAACCTTCTCCCCCTGGCTCAGCTGACACGCAGACCCAGGGGAGGGTGAGGTCTGGGTCCTCTGCACCCACCTTCTCTCATCCCTCCTGCATCTCTAGGATTTGGGAAAGGCCAGAAGGTCCCATCTCCCCTTGGGCCTCCCAGGCATGACCGGTTTACTTGGAGAGTCCTGCTCTGGAAGGTTCTGGGGCCTGGAGGTTTTGGGGAGCCCACCCCAGCCGCATGCACACTGTCATCACGTGCTTTCTCTGTCCCAGGTGTCGGATAAAGGTTTATACAGCTGTAGAGTCAGCAATGCAGCCGGGGAGGCCATGCGGGCCTTCAGCCTCACGGTCCAGGGTAAGCTGGGGACCAGCCTGCGAGCGCCACTGTGGGACCGCTGGCAGCACATGGAGCTACCAAGGATGGGAAGGGCAGTGACTGCAAAGGGAAGCGTGTTGCTGAGTGTTTAGGGCACAAGATCTGGAATTGAAAAGAGCAGGATCAGAACAGGACTCCACTGATGACTTGCTCTGAGTGACCTTGTCCCTTTGAGCCTCGGATTTACCTTCAGTAAAAGGAGCCGAAGATAGGACCTGCCTGTTAAGCATGCAGAAGGCGCTCCATCTATGGTCTGCCATGACTGTGTCTAGAAATGGCTGGGCACAGGGCCCAGGATGGGAGCACTGGGACAGAGCCCTAAGAGATCAGACCCTCGGAGTCCTGGGACCATGTCATCCCCATCTGAACCCTAAGGCACCTGCCCTAGCAGCCCAAGATGGAACATAGATGGGCATTTCATTGGGTGTGGCTCAAGCTGGGGGTGAAGGGAGAGCTTGTCGGAACTGCCTAGGGAAGCAAGGGATGAAGGCTTGGCCAGATTTTCTTGTGGTCAGATGTTGTGTCAGTTAGGGAAAAGACTCAGCTGTGTAACAAAAAGACCCCAAAATATAGTGCATCAAGGAAGAGAGAAGTTTACCTCTCTCATCCAAAAGCCTAGAAGTGAGCATCTGGGCTGCAGGGTAGCTCTGGACTTATCAAATGCTAATTTAGGGACCAAGATCCTTCCATCGTATTGATCTCCCATTCGCTGAGGGTTGTCCCTGTCTGCATTCCATCTTTGGGCTTTCCCAGGTGGTGCTAGGGGTAAAGAAACTGCCTGCCAATGCAGGAGACATAAGAGACTCAGGTTCGATCCCTGAGTCAGAAAGATCCCCTGGAGGAGGGCATGGCAATCCACTCCAGTATCCTTACCTGGAGAATCCCACAAACAGAGGAGCCTGGCAGGCTATAGTCCATGGGGTAGCAAAGAGTCAGACACGACTGAAGTGATTCAGCATATACACGTTGCATTGTATACCAGCCGGTGAAGCAGAAATGAGGAGACACAGAGAACTTGAGCAGCTGGCCACAGCAGGCTGCAAAGGAGACTGGGAAATGTAGTTTCTGCCCGAGTGACCCTGTGCGAGATGGGAAGGACAGGTAGAGAGACACCAGCTATCTGCCACAGATGCCAAAGCCTCAGCTTCTGTACCACCGGGACAGTGGATGGATCCAACCCCGACCATACTGAATACCAGTGTTGAAAATTATTGATACCAGGTCTGCTGCTGCTCAAAGCTCATAGCTCCTTCTCCTGATGGCCACCTTGATGAACAGGGAGAGGGTGCAATGTCTGGTCCTTGAGAGAGAAGATGTTTCATCCTGAGCACAGCCATCTGTGTTCCACTGGCAGTGGCTGCCTGTGGTGCATGACTTCATGCTGGCTGAGCAGGAGAGAGTGTTGGGATCGATTAGTGATGTCTGCCCTGGCATAGGTTAACACCTGCTGATGCAGTAGTCACATATTTACCATCTTTGGGCTAAGTGTTCTCCCTCTGGGCTCTGCTTTGTAAATGTTTGGAAATAGCCAGCTGCTGGTCGTATTTACGTTTGTGGATAAAACAACTCACATCCGCATCAATGGCAAAACATAAAATGTCAGCTCCTAAGCACAGGGAAGTGCTTCTCAGGCCTCCCTGATCGGCCCGAGAGGAAGGAAGTAGGGGGCAGAGTCATAGGATTCTGGGAATCTGGCTTCTCTCCTGCAGTGCCCCCGACGTTTGAGAACCCAGAGACGGAGATGGTGAGCCGGGTGGCTGGGAGCCCCCTGGTCCTGAGCTGTGACGTGACCGGGGTCCCTGCACCTGCTGTCACATGGCTGAAGGACAGGATGCCTGTCGGTGAGTCCATCAGTCCTTATCATTTTGCTGCCAAGTATTTCTTTGTTTGGGGTTCTCCTGGTACCTCAGTGGTAAAGAACCTGCCTACCAATGCAGGAGACACAGGTTAGATCCTTGGGTCAGGAAGATCCCCTGGAAAAGGAAATGGCAACCCACTCCAGTATTCTTGCCTGGGAAATCCCATGGACAGAGGAGCCTGGCGGGCTACAGTCCACGGGGTCACAGAAGAGTCAGACACAGCTTAGCGACTAAAACAGCAACAAGTTTCTTTATTTAATGAAATGGCAATGAAAGCAGAAGGGGATAGTTGGGTTTGTAACTTCACTTGCTTGGCAAAATCAAAAGCCGGCAGCACCTTGTTGATCCGTTCCCCCATTTGTCTCTCAGCCCTGCTGGCCTTGAAATCCCAACACTGAGGACCATTCACATGGGGGCTTGGTGGCTCCTGTGTTTGTGTCCACAGAACAGAAACTCAGAGTGGGTGCTGAGGGTACAGCTGGCCTGACCCTGGGCTCCACAGTGGCCCCCAAAGCTGCTCCTCCTCCAGCACCTCAGCTCTGTCTAGCCCAGCTGTTGGTCACCTCCATCCAGGTCTGCATCCTTGCCCCACTCTTACTCTCCCCCAACCCACTCGCCCATTAGTCAGTAGGTGCCTCTTCTTGTCAATGTAAACATCTCTGGGGCCAGCCCTGCTCTCCACCCCTTAGCCTCTTCCATCTCAGCCCCTATGGCCCACACCCCTGGGTGAGGGCACAGCCCCTACACTCATCTCCTGGACCCCGTCCAGGACCTCAGTGCAGGCTCCTTTGGGGCAGAAAGGATGGCAAAGGGCAGGTCTGGGCGTGTCAGTTATCTGTTGAAAATCCTTCCATGGCTGAAGTCCTCAGGACCACAACCCAGGAGGCCCTTCAGGGCCAGGGCCCACTGGCCAGGGCCAGCCCCCCTCCATCCTGCTCCATGCTCCAGATGGACCTAGCTGCTCTCAGCTCCTTGCATATGCCTGTGTCTGTCTGTCTCTCTCAATAACAGCTTTACTGAGATACAATTCACATACTATACAATTTACCCAATTAAAATGTATAATTCAGTTGTTTTTTGTATATTCACACAGCATATCCACAATCAATTTTGGAACACTTTTTAACTTTATATTTTATTTTTCCTTATTTATTGTAGTATAGTTGTATAGTTGATTTACAATGTTGTGTTAATTTCTGCTGTACGGCAAAGTGATTCAGTTATGTGTGTGTGTGTGTGTGTGTGTGTGTGTGTGTGCGTGTGTGTGGCTTCCCAGGTGGCTCAGTGGTAAAGAATCTTAAAGAATCTGCCTGTCATTGCAGGAGATGTGAGTTTGATCCCTGGGTGGGGAAGATCCCCTGGAGAAGGAAATGGCAGCCCCCTCCAGTATTCTTGCCTGGATAATCCCATGGACAGAGGCGTCTGGTTGGCTACTGTCCATGGGGTGCAGAGTCAGACACAACTGATCATGCATGCATGCATATATATATATATATACACACACATACTTTTTAATACTCTTTTCCATTATGGTTTATCACAGGGTATTGAACAATTCCCTGTGCTATGCAGTAGGACCTTGCTGTTTATAAGTTTGGAACATGTTTATCACCCAAAGGAAATCCCTTACCCATCACCTTCACTCGCAGTCACTCTGGCCTTAGATAACCCCTACCCTACTTTGTCATTATAAATTTGCCTGTTCTGGACTCTTCATGTAACATGTGGGATCACACAACACGTGGCCTCTTGTTCCATTTAGCACCGTGTTTTCAAGGTTCATCCATGTTGTCGCACATGTCATTCTTCATTCTTTAAGTCTTTTTTTCATTCATTTTTGTGGCTGGACGTTCCACTGTGTGAATCTATCACGTTTTTTTGTCCATCTGCCAGTCGATGGATGTTCGTGTTGTTTCCACCTTTGGCTGTGAGGGATAACACGGTGAATGTTCTTGTACAAGTGCGTGGCGTACGCTTTCCTTCTTTGATATATGCCTAGCGGTGGATTGCTCTGGACTCTCTTCTCTCTGGCCTTCAGCTCCTGGCACATGCCATTTCTTTCCTGAAATACCCACCCTGGGCTCCCGGAACCACGTCCACTTTCACCTGGCTGATTCAGACCCACTTTCCAGTCTCAGCTGAGACTCACCTCCTGCAGAAGCCTGGCCTCGTCTCTCCAGGCTCCGTCAGGGTTCCACAGGGCCGGGCACACGGGCGTGTGCCTGTGTCACTGTCTCTGAGGCATTTTGATCTCCTTGAGGACAGGGACCACATTTCACCTGTCTTTGATTCCTGAACTCGCTGTTGGGTTTGTAGTAGTTGCTCAATACATTTTGTGCTGAAGGGCTGGCTGGACAGATGAGGATCTGAGAGAGGGCAGATCAGCCTGGGCTGGTGCAGTTGGAGAAGGCTTTGGGGCAGAGGTGCCACTGGAGAACACAAGGGGGAAGCATTCCAGTCTGGGGGGGTGTGCAGCCTGAGCAGAGTCTCAGAGGAGCCCCTTGCTTGACTCATATCAAGGTCAGTGAGTGGCTGGTTTGCCGTGATCCACAGGGGCGGAGGGAAAAATTGGAAAGGAGGTGGGAGATGAGCTGGGCCTGAGAGTCAACAGGAAGAGGAGCAAGTCCTAGACAATAAAGGGAGTGGGATCCCTTGGGGAGAAATGTCCCCAGTGGAAGGGTGTATGGAGGGGTTGGTTATAAGGACTGACGCAATCTAAGGCACCCAGGCTGGGGAAGGCTGTGATGTGTCTGGGCCTCAGTTTCCCCATGAGCGTAAGAAAGGGGTGGGTAATTCAAGGGTTCCTGGGGTGTTTCCAGCCTTGTGAGTGGGCATCAAGCACCCTCCCAGGGAGTCACGTGGCTTTTGTGTCTGGGCCCAGTGGTGGCACCTGGGGCGATGGGTCTGAGCAGGTGACGTCCAGGCCTGCCCCTCCTTCCTGCAGAGAGCAGCATGGCACGTGGTGTGGTCTCCCGGGGGGGCCGTCTCCAGCTGAGTCACCTGCAGCCAGACCAGGCTGGCACCTACACGTGCGTGGCTGAGAACGCCCAGGCTGAGGCCCACAAGGACTTCGTGGTGGCCGTGCTGGGTACGTCCGCACCCTGAGCCCCTCCCGTGTCCCACGCCCCCCACACCAGCCCCAGCTTCTGCCCCAGGGCCTCACCACAGCCCCTGCCACAGTGGCCCCCCGGATCCAGAGCTCAGGCACCACTCAGGAGCACAGCGTCCTGGAGGGGCAGGACGTGCAGCTGGACTGTGAGGTCGACGGGCAGCCTCCCCCATATGTGGTCTGGCTGAAGGATGGCAGCCCGCTGGATGAAAGCGTGGGCCCCTACCTCTGGTAAGGCCCGGCTGGCACCCTCCCCGTCCCAGGCGGTGAGCCTCCATGTCCTCACACACCTGCCTCCCGGCTCTCTCTCCCTGTGACAGGTTCTACCTGAATGGCAGCTCCTTGGTGCTGAAGGACCTGAGGGCCTCAGACTCAGGTGCCTACACCTGCGTGGCTCGCAATGCAGCCGGCGAGGACGCCAAGCTCTACACCATCAATGTGCTGGGTGAGCGGCCAAGGGCGCGGAGCGGCAGGCAGTCCAGCCGTCCCAGGATGGCAGCAGCCCGGCCAACACGGGGCCTCCACTGGGGCGTCTGGAGGGTGCAGACACGGCCCTGGTGGGGGGCACCTGGTGAACCCCTATCCAAGCCCCCTCTGTGAGCCAGGCCCGTCTGGCCTCTCTGGGCCTCTGCCTCATCCCCAGGCCGGGGCACAACTGCTCCAGGTGTACAGCAAGCGAGTCAGGGGATAAAGGAGAGACACCGGGGGTGTCATCCTTGCCGGGAGTGGATGTGGCTCCAGGACCACGTGGTGATCGCCACGTGCTGATTGCAGTGGCAGAGGTCTAGGTATCAGTGCCATCTGCTGGGACTTCCCTGGGGGGAGCCCACCTCCCCTCCCCTGACCCCCTAGCTCTTGTTGTTCAGTCGCTCGTTCGTGTCCGACTCTTTGCGACCCCGTGGACTGCAGCACGCCAGGCTTCCCTGTCCTTCACCATCTCCCAGAGTTTGGGCAGACTCATTGTCCATTGAGTCTGCAATGCCATCCAACCATCTCATCCTTTGTTGCCCACTTCTCCTGCTGCCTTCAATCATTCCCAGCCTCAGGGTCTTTTCCAATGAGTCAGCTCTTTGAATCAGGTTAAAGTATTGGCACTTCGGCATCAGTCCTTCCAATGAATATTCAGGTTTGATTTCCTTAAGGATGGACTGGTTGGATCTCCTTGCAATCCAAGGGACTCTCAAGAGTCTCCTTTAGCGCCATAGTTTGAAAGCATCAGTTCTCTGGCACTCAGACTTCTTTACGGTCCAGCTCTCTGACCCCATCACTGTTCCTTCTTTCCTCTCTGCCCTCCCATCAGTGCCTCCCACCATCGAGCAGGGGCCAGAGGGTGCGGGGACCCTGGTTCACAGGCTTGGTGATCTGGTGAGCATGGCGTGCCCCGTCCGGGGCTCCCCGCCTATCCACGTGAGCTGGCTCAAGGACGGCCTGCCCCTTCCGCTCTCCCACCGCACCCACCTCCACAGCTCTGGCCGCACCCTCCGGTAAGGCAGTGGTTTCCCAGCCCACCAGCCAGTACCCCAGACATCCTGCTCAAGCAGCTTGCTTAAAAACACAACTGAATGGCTTTTAGACTGAAAATAATATAAACATATAGAAGTTTTTGACGAGGGGAACAAGAGGACCCAAATGGAACTCCAGAAATGAAAGTGGCCTCTGCCCTCAGGTTTTCACAGCCCAGTAGGGGAGGCACAGATCTGGGTGATGACATCCGGTTGCAGCTGACTCAGCCTAGCCCTGGTAGGAGAAATCAGGGAAGGCTTCCTGGAAGAAGGTGCCTGAGCAAAGTCTTCACGCATTCAGCAGCACTTCTGGAGTGCTTGCTGTTCCAGGTGCCGTTCCAGAGCACTGGGGTGGAGCAGTGAGCAAGACAAAGCCTCTGCTCCTGCAGTTGTGGGGATGGAAAATAAGCGAGTATAAAAGTGACATGTCACAAGAGATGTGTGCTCGGGTAAGGGAGTAGGAAGTGCCCGTGGAGAGCACAATTTTAGGGTGGCCGGTGGCAGGCACTCAGAGGAGATGACACTTGAGCAGATGTGGAAGGAGGTAAGAAGGGGAGGTGAGTGGATTCCACGGGAAAGAGTTCCCAGGCGGGAAGAGCAGGTTCAAAGGCCCTGAGGTGGGCATGTGGCTGTGCGTTCTAGGAACAGAGCTGGAGGGTTGGTGAAGGGAAGGTTTGTCAGGCGACATAGGGCTTTGTAAGTGCTTCAAAAGACTTGGGTTTTCCTAAGGAGAGAAGGGGAGCCCTGAAAGGGTTTTCAGCGGAGAAGCCTCGTGATGTGGCTCGACTTTTGCGTCTGTGGTAGAATACACATAAAAGAACCCCAAAGAATTGGTGCTTTTGAACTGTGGTGTGGAGAAGACTCTTGAGAGTCCCTTGGACTACAAGGAGATCCAGCCATTCCATCCTAAAGGAGATCAGTCCTGGGTGCTCATTGGAAGGACTGATGCTAAAGCTGAAACCCCAATACTTTGGCCACCTCATGCAAAGAGCTGACTCGTTGGAAAAGATTCTGATGCTGGGAAGGATTGAAGGCGGGAGGAGAAGGGGACGACAGAGGATGAGATGGCTGGATGGCATCACTGACTCAATGGACATGAGTTTGAGCAAGCTCCAGGAGCTGGTGATGGACAGGGAGGCCTAGCATGCTGCAGTCCATGGGGTCACAAAGAGTCAGACACGACTGAACTGACTGAACACATAAAAGAGAATCTAGCGTTTTTACGTGCACTGTCCAGGGCACTGAGGACACTCACGCTGTTGGGCAGCCATCCCCATCGTCCTTCTCCAGAGCTTTGCCTCTTCTCAAACTGCAGCTCTGAGCCATTAAACACCAGTTCCCCACCCCTCCCCATCTCCTGGCACCTAGCATCGCACTTTCCGTCTGTGAATTTGCCTTATTCTGAGTCTCTCGTGTACGTGGCATCACGCAATAGTTGTCCTCTGTGACAGCTTTATCTCACTTAGCATCATGTTCTCAAGATTTGTCCATGTTGTTGTTTAGTTGCTAAGTGTGTCCTACTCTTTGTGACTCCGTGGAGCCTTCCAGGCTCCTCTGTCCATGGGGATTTCCCAGGCAAGGATAACGGAGTGGGTTGCCGTTTCCTCCTCCAGGGGGTCTTCACGACCCAGGGATCATCCATGTTGTAGCTTGCGTCAAAGTTTCCACCCTGATATTTAAAGCTGAATAATGTCACGCGGTATGTGTAGAACACATTTCCTTTATCCATCCACTCACTCTTGGACACTTGGATTGCATCCACATTTCAGCAGTTGTGTGAATAATGCTGAAAAATGTGAATAATGCTGCCGTGGACATCGTAGTACGCATATCCACTTGAGCTTCTACTTTCACTTCTTTGGGGTTGTGACTTAGGCTGCAGCGTGGACGGCAGACTGTACTGTAGGCAGACTGTAGGGCTGAGGGTTAAGTAGGAGGGTGTTCTGGGGCTTCAGTCATAATCTAGGGGAGACACAATGGGGGGGCCTGGGTCAGAGCCCCATGACGGGGGTGATGGCAGTGGTCCAGCTGGTGGTGTCGTGGAGAGAGGAGAGATGGCGGGAGGAGTTGAGCAGGGCTCTGGGATCTTTATCCGGAAACTTGGAAGGCTGAGTTTCCATTTTCTGAGACGGGCCCACAGTGGAAGGAGCGGGTTGAGGGTTGAGACCTGGGCTCTCTTCACACATGTTGGTTGGAGAGATTCTTGGACATAAGGAAAGATGGAAACCAGGCACTGGATACTCTAGTTGGGAGTTTAGGAAACAGGCGCTTGGAGATGGTCTGCAAACAGGTGGTGTTGGAAGCCAGGATGGGCTGCAGTCCCCAGGGAGCGAGTGTGAGCTGTGCCCAGGTTGCCAGCATTAGGGCGGGTATAACAGACATTTCAGGGTCACTGTGGACATTGACAAAGGCAACTCAGGAGGAGTGGTCAGGGTGAAAGGGGATTCAACAGACAGTGGGGTTCAGGCAGTGGAAACAGTGAGTAGAGATGTCTGATGAGTCCTGAAAGCTGAGTGGAATTGTCTAGAAGAAAGGGGTGGGAATAGCAGACCGCCCTGGGGAGGGATGGTGGAGCTTCAAAATTTGGGAAGCAGGAAGTCTGGGTGCAGAGTGAGGTGGGCAGAGAAGGCAGCAGGGGTGGAGGTGGGGAGTCTGGGCTTCATCCTGGGGGTTTAAGCAGAGGCAGGACCTGGTCAGGTGTATGTTTCAGAGCCCCGCCCTCTGGCCGGTGAGATGTTAGGGAAGGGATGGAAGAGAATGGGGTCTGAGTCCCTCTCTCTCTTTCTCCCCCCCTCACTCTCGTCCCTCCCTTTGCTCGAGGGCGTCAGGATTTCCCAGGTGCAGCTGGCGGATTCGGGCACCTTCACCTGTGTGGCCGCGAGCCCCGCAGGTGTGGCCAACAGGCACTTCATCTTGCAGGTGCTCGGTACGGAGCAGGGGGCGGGTTACCAGGCCCTTTGGCCTCAGGGTTGAGAATCAAGGCCCTGTCCCCGCCCCTCCCCTCTGAGTGGAACCGAGGGTTGGCCCTCAGGGATGTCAAGGCAGGGCACACAGTCAGCCTCTGGCTCATTCAGTCACTCTTTCATTGATCTCACAAGTGGTTCTCGGACACGAGTGTGCCAGGGCCTCACCAGGCCCCGGGATACGGCAGTAAGCAGAGGTGGCCGCTGCCACTAGGAGGCCCATGAGGAAAACAGCTCTGTAGAAAGACAATTAAAATTCCAGGCGACTGGTGATGCCAGGGGAAGGGGCGGATCCCAGGGAGCACTGAGGGGGCACCTCACCTGGCCTCAGGGTTTCAGGGAAGGCTCCCTGGAGAAGGTGAGGTCTAAGTTATGGACTGGAGATGAGAAGGAATAGACCAGGAGAAGGGCACTCTGGCCAATAGTTAGTCTGTGCAGAGGTCCAGGGACCACCTGGCATCAAATGAATTGACTCGTGCTCACTCTTTGGCTCTGCACAGTGCCCCCTGTCCTGGAGCCGGCCGAGTTTCAGAATGACGTGGCAGTGGTCCGTGGCTCCCTGGTGTTCCTCCCCTGTGAAGCCCGGGGAAGCCCCCTGCCCTTTGTGTCATGGGTGAAGGACGGGGAACCATTGTTGCCCCAGAGCCTGGAGCACGGGCCTGGCCTGCTGCTGGAGGCAGCGGAAGCGGGGCACGCGGGGACCTACTCCTGCGTGGCTGTGAGCGAGGCGGGGGAAGCCAGGAGGCACTTTCAGCTGACCGTGATGGGTGAGTCGCCTGCCCCCAGGGCCAGCTTTTCTGGGCTGGGGGTGGAAGGGGGTCCCCAGGGTGGGGAGCACAATGGAGAAGGTGGTGAGGGAGGTGAGCACCCCAGAGGCTTGGGGCTTAGGGAACAGGTCTTGCTGACCTGGCTGCAGTGGCTGGGGGCCCAGATTCTTCATTCCCCTGGGACTGTGCCCCCCCATCTCATCACCCAAATCTTGTAAAGCAGGAAAAAAGCCACTGAGGTTTCGGGGCTCTGGGTCTCAAGCACAAGATTTTGCAAGAGCTGTGCCACATTGAAAAGACGCATCTCCCTTCATACTGTTTCCTGGTTGGTTTTAAAGCACAGATAATTGCCCCAGGCAGACGAGCCCACGGTCTGATGCTTTTAGGACCCTCCAACACCATCACCAGGTCTTCCCTGGTGGTTCAGTGGTAAAGAATCTGCCTGCAATGCAGGAGACACGGGTTTGATCCCTGGGTTGGGAAGATCCCCTGGAGAAGGAAGTGGCTACCCACTCCAGTATTCTTGCCTGGGAAATCCCATGGATAGAGGAGCCAGGTGGGTTACAGTCCATGGAGTCGCAAAGAGTCGGACATGAATGAAGAACTAAATAGCAGCAGCGGTAACACGATCACCACCGCCTGTTTGCAGCCTCGTCTGCTGTCAGCATCTGGGTGGTGGTGGGGGGGGACAAGCCCCAGCTCCCAGTGCTCCCGGCACGGCCCTCAAGGCTGAGCCAGGTTGCGGTGTCTTGCAGATCCCCCCTACATCGAAGACTCAGACCAGCCGGAAGAGCTGTTGCTGACCCCTGGAACCCCCTTGGAGCTCCTGTGTGATGCCCGGGGCACCCCCACACCCAACATCACCTGGCACAAGGATGGGCGGGCCCTGAGCTGGCCAGAGGATGGCCAGGGGGCCAGGCGGGTGCTCCGGGTGGAGGGTGTGCAGGTGCGGCTGCCCCAGCTGCCACGGGCCGAGGCTGCAGAGGGGAGGGCGGGGCCCAGCAGCACTCGGCAAGGTTCGGCCAAGCTCCACTTTTGTTTGGGGTGTGAGGATATGAAGATGATCCCCTTGGCCCGGGGCCACGCCCTTGGGAACCCCCAGTCAGGTCTGACCCAAGGCTGATGCGGAAACCAGATAAACCCCTAGCCCAACCAGAAAAGAACTGGTACAGTCCAGGGGGACTTCCTGGAGGAGATGAGCTCTGCCCTAGCCCTGAAATAAGGGCGAGGCAGTAAAAGGGAAGGAAAGTCCCAGAAAGGAGAACGGGCTGTTAGCAAAGGTGGGGTGGCAGGCAACAGGCCTGAGTCTGAATCCTGGGCCCTTAGCTGTGTAAGTGGGAAGCCAGGTCAGGAGCCAGGCAGGCTGGGGCCAGAGGCAGCTGCTCACCCTGCTCCATCCCCAGGTGAGCGATGCTGGGCTGTACACTTGCCTGGCCCACAGCCCTGCCGGAGAAGTTGAGAAGAGCTTCCGGATAAGAGTTCAAGGTATGGGGTGCCAGAGTTGGGGCAGGAGAGGAAGGCAGGGTGGGACAGGCAGAGGTGAGTCCCTCTTTCATGCCCTCTCTGCCTGCCCCACCAGCCCCCCCAAATGTCATTGGGCCCCATGGCCCCCGCTTTGTGGTTGGCCTGGCCCCTGGACAGCTGGTTCTAGAGTGCTCGGTGGAGGCAGACCCAGCACCGGAGATCGAGTGGCACCGAGAAGGCATCCTGCTGCAGGTGGGTGCCAGGCTGGGCATCCTGGGGCACTGCCTTCTGTCCCTTTCGGGCCCCAGACCCTGGGCAGACTGGCTCCCAGGTGCCAGGAGCCTGTTTGGTGCCAGCACTGTGCATACCTGCTCTCCTGATTGTTAAGTTATATCTCCACCCTGTTAAATTGTTATATTATCATTACCTCATATTGGTGATGGGGCCACTGAGACAAGGCTAAGGTTTGCACCCAGGACTTTTGATGCCTATCTGTACTGTACCTTTGAGCCAGGCCTCGTGACTGTGTGGCCTGGGGACCCTTCCTGAAGTTCTCTGTGCTCACCCCTGAAATGCGGCCCATTTGCAGCTGTGGATTCAAGGACTGTAGATCTGAGGGAGGCTCCAGCTCCTGCTTTGAGCGTGAGCCCCCTGCAACAGGCCCGAAGGCGGAGCTCCAGGGAGGATGCCCTTCCCTCCCAAAGGAGCCTGTTTCCCCAGAGAGTCCTCAGCTGGGCACAAGTGCAGGGGCTGTGGGCCAGTCCCACTGGTTCCATGACCCTGCCGCCCAGGGGGCTGGGCAGGGCCAGCCCCGCACTGATGAGGGTCTGCCACCGGGGGCGGGGGGTCTCTCCAGGCGGATGCCCACACCCAGTTCCCCGAGGAGGGCAGATTCCTCCAGCTGCAGGCCCTGAGCACGGCCGACAGCGGCGACTACAGCTGCACCGCCCACAACGCGGCGGGCAGCACCAGCCTGGCCTTCCACGTGGAGGTCCACAGTGAGTGCTCCTACCCTACCCGCCCTGCCCACCGTCTGGAGAGTGACGGACTCCCAACACCCGCTCCCTCTGTGCCCCTCCTCCAGCGGTGCCCACCATCCAGTCAGGACCACCCACAGTGAACGCCTCCGTGAACCAGACGACCCTGCTGCCCTGCCAGGCAGACGGTGTCCCCCAGCCCCTCGTGAGCTGGCTGAAGGACGGGGTCCCCCTCGATCCCGGGAGCACCAGGTGGGTGCTGGCAAGGGAGGGCCTTAGGGAGGGGCTCAGGTACCTCTCTGCAGGTTGTAAATGGAAGCCCACCTGGGCAGTTGGAGCAGAAAGGACATGGGTCTTCTCAGAACCCAAGGGCAGGTTCTCAGGGCCTGAGAACCCCTGTCTGTCTGTCTGTGTCTGGTTTTGACTCTTGTTTGCTAATCTCTGTTTCCGTGTGCAGGTTTCAGGCCTCTCTGTCCCTCAGATCAATTTTCTATACCTTCTTTTTCTGTGAACAGGTTAGGGATGCTCCCCCACCAGCCTCCCACACCACCCAAGTTATAACTCCTCTGTTCACACAAGTTGCAGAGCCTGGAGAGCTGTCTGTGAATCCCAGTTCCAAATTCCCAGGGCAGAGAATTCCATTGGCCCAGCCTGCGGGGCGTGTTTGTCCCCCGTCCAATCGGCTGTGGCCATGGGTGGGATCACAGAGTACAGACATGGCCCCCAGGAAAGGGCAGTTGCCAGATCTGATCTAGAGGCTGTTCTCAGAAGGAGTGGGGGTACCATTGCCCGCTGGCTCTTGGGGAGAGGCTGGGTCAAGGTGGGAGCATGGAAGGCTGGAAGCAGCCCCACTCACCCTTTCTGATTCTAGGTTGCCATGTGGGTTGCTGCCCACGGCCGTGACCCCCACCCCACCCCAACCTTGGCCTAAACCTGCAGGACTCCTGAGTTAGCACCTTCTTGCTGGAAAATTGAGGGACCGAGGGGAGGGTCTTGCTGGAGACACAACCAGGGGTCCCCGCCCTGTGTTCCAGGTTTCAAGTTCTGCCTGAAGGTTCCCTGAGGATCCAGCCAGTCCTCGCCGAGGACGCTGGCCACTATCTCTGCCTGGCATCCAACCCTGCAGGTTCCGATCGGCAGGGTCGTGACCTCCAGGTCTTTGGTAGGTAGACGAGGGAAGGTGTGTTTTTTGTTTCAGCACCCACTCCCTGTCGGGGCCAGGTCCTGCTTAGCTTCTGGGTCATCCTAGCTGTCAGGAGCCAAGAGCAATGGCCTCCAAATGTTTTTTTGACTATGAAGCCCATTGGTTAAAAGTTTTGAGTGTGTATACTCAAAGATGCATATTTATTTTTATGCAAACATATACACTTACTAGGAAGTGAAGTCGCTCAGTCGTGTCCGACTCTGCGACCCCATGGACTGTAGCCTACCAGGCTCCTCCGTCCATGGGATTTTCCAGGCAAGAATACTGAAATGGGTTGCCATTTCCTTCTCCAGGAGATCTTCCCAACCCAGGGTTTGAACCTGGGTCTCCAGCGTTGTAGACAGACGCTTTACTATCTGAGCCACCAGGGAACAGTTACTACTGTACTATTATATTGAGTGATAAAAGATGTACAAGCTGTATCACACTCAGAATCACTGAGCCAGAAGCTCTAATCTGCTCTTCAATCTGATTGATCACCTTGGTGGAGGCAGCTGAGACCTGGCCTCAGGCAGGCTGCTGGGGAATTTTGCCCTGGAGGCCCCATTCAAGGAGAGGTAGTTAGGGAGAAGCCAACCTCAAGGGTGAGCAAAGGTCCCATCACCCCAGCTTTGGGAGCCCATTGGAAGACCCACGTGGGGAGTTTCTCCTGCCTCCCTGTCCCTGCTTCCTCGGGGATGGGTTGAAGGGGATAAGAGTAAACCCTGCTCCTCGACTTCATCTCTGGGCACAGCCCCACCAGACCCCCTGCCCCTGCCCACATTCCACACCCTGTCTCCTGATCACTGCTTTCTCCCCAGAGCCTCCAGCCATCGCCCCCGGCCCCTCCAACCTGACCCTGACCGCTTACACCCCAGCCTCACTGCCCTGTGAGGCCAGTGGCTCCCCCAAGCCCCTCGTGGCCTGGTGGAAGGACGGACAGAAGCTGGACTTCCGCCTGCAGCAGGGCGCCTACAGGTGCTGAGCTGGTCCTTCCAGGGACTTTGTGAGATCCTCAGGGTGGAAGAGGGCTTGCCCATCTCACAGACGGGGAGCTGGGTCAGAACTGAGGTAGGGACTTGCTTGGGTCAGAACCGAGGTAGGGACGTGCTTGGGTCTCACTCACCAAAGCCAGCACCAGAACTTTTGTGTCCGGACCTCAGGGGGCAAGGAGGTCTTTACAGGAGATGCTCGGTAGGAGGTGGGGGCATTGGGGACATACAGCCAAATGGGGAATATATGGCCTTTGAAACCACTTCAGTCACTATTTCAAAACCCACCTAGAAGCTTAAGTTCATGCTGGCTGAGACTGAACCCGTATAGTGCCTGTAGCAGCCTTGGTCTCCTTGTTTCTCAAGTGTGATCCTGAACAGATCCCTGGGAGGATTGAGGGAGCCGGTTCAGCAGTGAATTCACCAGGTGTTTCTTGTATTAGGTGCCGGGTCATGTGGAGCTTTGTGATGAAACAGGCGTTCATTGGACACAAGCAGTTCTAATCAGGGCTTTGGATGTGGTTGTATTGCAGAAGTTATCCTAGGTGGTGACTTTAGAAAACGTTCTAGAGTTATGGAGAAACCCAGGCGCAGACATTAAAACGCCCACAAACTCAACAGCTAGACCTTAGAAGGTGGAAAATTCTAGGAGAAACTTTTTGAGTCGGCACTGGGGGCCAAAGACGGGAAGGGGAACAGTCTGGAGACACATGCCCTGCCTCCAAGTTCCCCAGGCGGGGAAGCCATGGCGGCTGGTTTCAGGTCAGCCAAGCCAGTCACTTAGCAGGTGACTGTCTGTCTGTCCATCCAGACTCCTGCCCTCCAATGCCTTGCTCCTTGAAGACCCCAGCCCCCAGGACTCAGCCCTGTTTGAGTGTGTGGTGAGCAATGGAGTGGGCGAGGCCCGCAAGCTCTACTGGGTGACGGTTCATGGTGAGTTCAGGGTCAAGGCTGACAGCTTATGGGAAATTCACAGTCAGGGGTGAAGGTTGAGGACAGTGTCTCCCTCTCCTGGGCGCTCTCTGCCTGCAAGGACCTGAGGGTTCCTCTCTTTGCTTCCTGAATCACCTCCTCCAGGAAGCCCTCTCTGATCCTTCCCTCCCACACTGACATAACCCAACTCCAGCACAGCCTGTGGGAGCTTGTAGGAGAGGCTTCTCCCTAAATCCAGAATGTTCTGAACCAAAATCTGACCTTGTCATCACCCCAGATAAAAGCCCCTCCCACCATGGCTGCCCATTGCCCTCAGGATAGAAAGCTCAGTGTCACTTGGGCTCACAAAGTCAGCCCTGCTGACCCCCAGGTTCAGCTCAGCTTTTTGCTCCTTACCTCGGGACCTTTGCACGTGCTGTTCCCTCTGCAGTGAACACTCTTCCCTTCACCCAGGCGCACCTGCTCTTCCTTCAGATCTCATCCCTGCTGTGCCCTTGTGTCTGGGTCCGTCTGTCCTTCTCATCCGCTTGGCCCCAGGGCTCTGCGTTCCCCAGGGGACCGCAAGCCCTGACCTGTGTTTCAGTGCCTCCCGCCATTGCCGACGACCAGACAGACTTCACCGCGACCATCATGGCACCCGTGGTCCTCACGTGCCACAGCACGGGTGTGCCAGCCCCGGTCGTGTCCTGGAGCAAAGCAGGCACCCGGCTGGGGGTGCGAGGCAACGGCTACCGTGTGTCTCCTTCAGGTGAGTAAGGCTGAGCCACGTGGACCTCTGCAGAGGGGACACTAAGGAACCCGGGCAGAGGCCGTGAAAGCAGCCCCCTGGGGCCTGGTGGTTGCGCAAGATGGAAAGTTCTGGCCCGACTCTGCCATTCCCTCACTGTGTGACCTGGGAGAACCCTCTGACCCTCTCTGAGTCTCCCCGTCCAATCACTGGAGTGTTGATATTCATCAGTCGGTCCTTGATGCTAGCTGGTAAATCCGTGCTGCTTAATGACAAAATGAGAAAGATAAGAGCTATGTGAGAGTTTTCATACAGCTGGTTTTAGCTCATTAGAATTGTCCTTTATCCTGAAACCGTGCTTTTCTTAATAATTTGGGGTCGAAAGTTTTTATGAGATTCAGGTGAAAGTAGATGTGATGTGACTTAAGTAGTAGTAGATGTGACTTAAGTGTCTGCTTGTCAAAATAAAAAGTTGGCAACTTTACGGGGATTCTCCAAATTAAATGTATTTGTTAGCTGATTGGTTAGGGAAATCCTAAAGTATGTGAACCGATGGCCAGATCTGTAATTGTCCAGCTCTTTCAAAGCAATAGACCTCTTCCTTCTGACTAGTGGCTATGAGGAAGCCGGACACGTGAGAGAAGCTAGGTTCTGGTTCCATTTGGAGCTGGGGTGGGTGCTGCAGAGTAGTCCAGAGTCAGGCGGGCCTCACTTCCCTTGCCCACTCAGGAGGCCCTCAGGGGTCTACAGGGGATGATTTAAAAACCACCTTACCTGACTCTTAAGGTGCAGCTTACAGCCTGGGAAGGTTAAAATGGTGTTCACTGAGCAGCCAACACTGAGGGAGAGAGGGCAAACGGAGGACAGAGGAGGTGGTAACCCAGGATGGCTTCCTGAAGGAGGCAAATGTTGAGCAGAGCACAAGGGTAACAGGGTGAAGGCCTGTGGAACCTTGCTAAGGTGGAGGTGGGCCAGGGATTCCAGGTGGGGCAGTGGCAGATTCAGGCACATCACACCTAGAAAAGCCTAAAGATCATTCTGTGTGATTCTACATTGTACACCTGGCCCAGAGACTGGAAGATGCAGAGAGCGGAAGGGACCTTCCCATGTTACGCTCTGGGCAGGGAGAGAGGCAGGCCCAGGTTCTCCCATTCTCCTTACAAATGGGCGGGGAGGCGGGTTGAGTGGCCCGCAACAGAGACACCAGGGTGGGATGTGTAAGAGCCCAGGTGGCTTCCTCCCTGGGATGTCCGTTCTGGGTCCCCTCATCCCTCTCTGTGCCCCATTCCCACCCACAGGGGCCCTGGAAATCGGGCAGGCCCTCCCCATCCACACTGGCCGCTACACCTGCGCGGCCCGCAACGCTGCAGGCATGGCCCACAAGCACGTGGTCCTCACTGTGCAAGGTAAGCGTCCCCAGGCCAGACAGCCGTGCCCTGGAGGCAGGGAGCAGATGGAGGGCTAGGGGATTCTCTGGGAGAAAAGACTCAGCCTGCCTATGCCCTCTGTTCCGAGGTTTCCGGAGCCCCCTATTCCCTTTAGAAGCCTTCTCTCTGGTGCTCAGACCGCCCCCCCCCCGGTTGGAGGTGTCCCCAGGGACCTCTGCTGCCCTGTTCCTTTGCAGCCTCCCCCGTGGTGAAGCCACTGCCCAGTGTGGTCTGGGCGGTGGCCAAGGAGGAGGTGCTGCTGCCCTGCGAGGCCTCGGGCATCCCTCGGCCGAGCATCGCCTGGCAGAAGGAGGGGCTCAGTGTGCCTGCAGGTGAGTCCCCTCTTGGGGTCCTCCTTCCTGTCCTGGGGCTGCCCACTCCTGCAGAGAGGTCTGGAAAGCCCGTGCCCTGCCCAGAGGCATGGCACTCACCTCCTGCCCTCCTGTCTTCCCTCACCAGCCCAGAGCCCTTCATTCTGCCTGAGCGCTCAGAGGCTGGGATGGGGGACTGAGGAGGGGGACAGCCCAGACGGGCTCTGGGTCCAGCTTCCAGGCTTACCCTGTCCCCCAGTCAGCCTGTGGCCACAGCAAGTCACTTGCCTGGTCAGACCAAACCACCCAAGCAGCCTTCCTGCCCTCCCCAAGGGTCCTGCTGCCTCAGCCACCAGCTCCCAATTCCTCCCCACCAAATCCAGGGGCCGGTACCCAGGTCCTCCCCGGTGGACAGCTGCGGATTATCCATGTCAGCCCAGAGGATGCTGGGAACTATTTCTGCCTCGCCCAGAACAGCGCAGGCAGTGCCGTGGGGAAGACTCGGCTGGTGGTGCAAGGTGGGCCCGGGGGGGTGACCAAAGTGGATCCCAGTGAGCTAAGGGCTTTGAGACTCCTGAGAGCCCCTCCAGTCTCTGCCTGGCTCTGGTCCCAGGTGGGGCATGTCCCTGCGTCCATGCCTATTCCAGCATGGCTGGTGGTTCTAGAAGGAATTCAAGGAACACATCTCCTATTTTCGCGCCCAAGGTCTGGCTTCAGACAGAAACTCCGGTCCTCTCTGCTTCCTCTGACCTCTCATGGGAAACGAGTCTGGTTGCTCTTCGTTCACGTTTGCTTTGCAGTAGCAACAGTCATTTCTGTGGTGTTAGTCCCTGTGTGTGCGTGTGTGTGAATGGGGTCACTGCATCACAGCTTCACCAAACGCAAGAAAATCCCCAGGTTGTGCCAGACCACGGGCAATGGCTTATGACCAGGGGACAGCGGAGTCGGGGGTGAGGGGGAAGGCAGCAGGTGAGGTGGAAGAAGGGGCTGAGGGTGTGCCAAGTGCCAAGGGCACTGGGACAGGGGCAAGCCACCCCAGGCCAGCCCCAGTTCCTGAGCGGACTCCCCTTCCCTGCACAGTCCCGCCTGCGATCAAGACTGGGCTCCCCGACCTGTCCATCACCGAGGGTGCCCACGCCCTCTTGCCCTGCACGGCCACCGGCAGCCCCGAGCCTAAGGTCACTTGGGAAAAGGATGGCCAGCCTGTGTCCGGAGCCAAGGGGAAGTTCACCATCCAGCCTTCCGGGGAGCTGTTGGTGAAAAACTCGGAGGTGAGGGTCTGGCCCCTGGGAGCAGAGGGAGATGATAGTCACAGCAGGAGCAGCAGACGCCTGCTGCGCACCGACTGTGTGTCATGCTCTGTGCTGAGCCCCGCGCAGCTTCTCAATCCTAGAATCTGGGCAAGCAGGTATTATCACCCCCGCTACAGATGAGGAAGTGCTTCCCCGGTGGCTCAGTGCTTAAGAATCTGCCTGCCAGTGCGGGAGACCCAAGTTCGATCCCTGGGTCAGGAAGATCCCCTGGAGAAGGAAATGGCAACCCACTCCAGTACTCTGGCCTGGGAAATCCCATGGACAGAGGAGCCTGGTGGGCTACAGTCCGCGGGGTCTGAGTCAGAAGCAACTTAGTGACTAAACAAGAACAGATGAGGAAACAGCTTCAGCATGTACCCAGGTGTCCAAGACACGCTGTTGCCAAGAGGCAGGATGGAGTTGAATCAGGGCCTCTGTGGCTAGTTCCTGGGGAGGGAAGGAGCCCTGGAGGGAGGGAGAGGGATGCGTGGCAATGACTTCATGTCCCCAAACTGCCCCTACTGTTCTCAACCTGAGCCACGGGCGTGAACGGGACCCGGGCCCCCTTTCCCTGTCAGCATGCATCATGTGCTATAATGAAGAAAAGTTGCTCTCCAGTCAGATGGGCGGCTGGCTGCTGGGCGGGCAAACCTAAGGGAGTCTCAGGGCCAGGGATCCTGCCACACAGGGAACCAGATGTGCAGTGGTGAGCCCTGTTGAGATCCCCGTCGGGACGTCTCCTCTCAGAGGACTGGCCTCAGGGGTGATGGATGAGCGAGCTCAGGTCCCGTCCTGCGCACATAAGAAGTGCTCAGCGAATAGTGACTGTTACAAGTGTGTGGTCAGGCCTGGATGATAAAGGCTGAAAATTCAATAAACAATCAAATGAAGAATTTTTTTAAAAAGGGAATTTTATTTGAGCCCAACTGAGGATTATAACCCAGGGGACCTGTTAGACATCAAAGACACAGTCGCATACATTTTTAGGACAAAAAAAACATACATCAAAATGAGATACAGGTATTGTAGATAAAATTCACCAAAGACACATACTCCAGGTAAGCACATACAAAGTGAGCAGCGAGTCACTGTGACCCGCTTAGAGAGCTGTAAAAGAATGCTTTTCTTTTAAGAAGTTATGTTGCTAGCATCAGAGGAAAGAAAAAAGATTGGTCTTTACGGCCAAGCATGCACATCCGTCTTTGAGGAGGTCTGGTTAATGAGTAAAGCACTTTAGGGAGGGGAAGGGGAGGCCCAAAAAGACACGGAGAGAGAATCTGGTGTTTCATCTTTCCTGTCCTGGCCTTAAAATATAAACTTCTTTCATCAAAGCACACAGCCAGGACTTCCCTGGTGGTCCAGTGGTTAAGACCCTGTGCTCCCAGAGCAGGGGGCGCGGGTTCCATCCCTGGGTGGGGAACTAAGATCCGGCAAACCGCACATGGCACGGCCCACAGAAAGAAAACCAGTGCCTAGCCATATGAAGGTGGCAGGGAGGTGCAACGGTGAAGCCGAGCCGTTTGCCAGCTGTGTGACCTGGGGCAAGTCACTTTGCCTCTCTGGGCAGCATGGTCCAAGGGAACCTTCCAGGGAGCAGGTCCCCAGGGAACATGCTGGCCAGTGCTGGAGAGGGAGCAGATCTCAGGCTGACCCGTACCTTTGCCCACAGAGCCAGGACGCTGGCACTTACACCTGTACTGCTGAGAACGCCGTGGGCCGTGCCCGCCGCCGAGTGCATCTCACCATCCTGGCCCTGCCTGTCTTCACCACCCTGCCCGGGGACCGCAGCCTGCGCCTCGGGGACAAGCTGTGGCTTCACTGTGCGGCCAGGGGCAGCCCTACACCCCAAATAGGCTGGACCGTCAACAACCGGCTGGTCACAGGTCTCGGCCTGCTGGGGGCGGGCGGGACAGGGACCCGGGACCCTGGGAGGTTGAGGAGGATGGGGAAGAGGGTGCCAGTCAGCCTGTGGGTTCTGGGTCTCCAGACTTGGCCCTGCGTGGGGGGAACAGGGCAAACACACGTGGCCCTACGTGACCAGTCACAGGTCAGATCTGACAAGAAGCCGCCTGCAAAAAAGACTCAACCCTGGAGACCTCTGGGCCAGGAACAGGGACCAAGCTCCAGCCCAACCCCTCAGCAAACTCCTTTCCTGGGGGGCTCTTTCCTTCCACCTGCACCTCAGGCTCTATTTTGGGAGGCCCAAGGGTTGGATAGCATCACTGACTCAATGGACACGAACCTGGCAAACTTGGGGAGATAGTGAGGGACAGGGAGGCCTGGCATGCCTCAGTCCATGGGGTCGCAGAGTCGGACGTGATTTAGCGACTGAGCAACAGCAAGGTCTATCCAGGCCCCGTGGTATATAGAGTAGGTGCTCAACAAGTGTCTGTTGAATGGATGAGTTGCTAAGCACTTGCCCTTATTCCTAATGTAGGGACGTGTCTAATGATAGGGAAATCAAAGGCTGGCCATAGCACCTATCTGTATGTAAATCATGGCATCATCTCTACAAGTGTCTCGTGTTAATAGGTCCCCAAAGACCTAACCCGGGCCACTCATCAAACTCAGCGTGAACTTGAAAATGAGAAAAGGCAGGTCCTCAGCTGCATCCTCTAACATGGCCTGTGCCTGCCATCATCAGGTCTGACTTGCTTAGGCTTCCAGCAGAGAAAGGGACACTGCCTTCATGAAGCACCTGCTGGATACCCAGGCCCGAGTTAAGTGTTCCAGGCAGGAGGTCCCGGCACCCTGAGCCTGGAGCTCCACAGGGCGTCTCTTTCTCTGCCACAGAAGGGGTGTCCGAGCAGGACGGGGGCAGCACGCTGCAGCGGGTGGCAGTCACCAGAGAGGACAGCGGGGCCTACGTCTGCTGGGCGGAGAACAGAGTGGGCCGTGTGCAGGCGGTCAGCTTCGTCCACGTGAAGGGTAGGGAGTGACCCCCTCGTCTTTCTCCAGACTTCTGCTGACCCAGTTTAGTGGCTTTTCTAAGAAACCAGCCTCCTAATCTCTGAATCAGTACCTCTCCACCCTGGTTGGGCTTTGGAATCTCCTGGGGGATTTCATAAAACCCCGAGGCCCAGATTTCACCTGACCAGTAAAGACGAGGCCCCAGCATCAGTATTTTTCACCCTCCCCAGATGTCTTGGGCCTTCCAAGGTGGCAGTAGTGGTAAAGAACCCGCCTGCCAATGCAGGTAGATCTAAGAGATGAGGGTTCAATCCCTGGGTCAGGAAGATCCCCTGCAGGAGGCCATGGCTACCCACTCCAGTATTCTTGCCTGCAGAAGCCTTGGACAGAGGAGCCTGATGGGCTACAGTCCATAGGGTTGTAGAGAGTTGGACACAAGTGAAGTGGCTTAGCATGCCCAGATGCCCCGAGTGTAGGTAGAATGAGATCTGACCCATTGACCTTCAGCACTACCCTCAGCTGAACAGGGTAAGTGTGGGAGGGGCCCAGGGGCCTGGCAAACAAAGTGAGAATCTCGCCAGTCTTCCAGTTGCCCCCCACAGCCCTCCTCCCCCAGGAGCAGCCCAGTAACCCTCATGGCACCATGACTTGTAGATTCAACTTTAGGATGGGAGGATGGGGCCCAATGGACAGATTGAGCTGCCCACAGCACCAGGACTCTACTGTTGGTAGATTCAACCTCAGGAAACCAGCAAGGGTGAAAACCGGCACAGGGCAGCCAAGAGTGGTTTAAGTGTTGCGTGGAATGAGAATTGGAGATGTCTTAGTGTTGCTGTGTCTGACAGAGGTGTCCTAATGATCATGTCGTCTTTGTTTTCCAAAGTACCCTACGAGTATATGACACTCATACCATTTCTCGCCTCCTGTGCCTGTCTCAGGCATCACTAATCAATCGTAGCACTATTCCCACTCAGCTTCAAATCCTTCTCAGCACGGTGTTCCTGGCAGCCACTGCCAAGCTAGTGCACTTGACCCATGACATGGAAGTTGTTTGCTATCCCAAATGAGTTAACTTTACACAGCCATGCCAAACCAGCAGAAGCCTCTGTGGGTCTTTGGGGTCTGGCAGGCAAGCCTTTGGGGATGGATTCGTGGGAGGCTTAACCTAAAGGAAATCTCCTTTCTGAGCCCCTGTCTGATGTCACCTGACACAGAGGCCCCTGTCCTACAAGGGGAGTCATTTTCCTACCTGGTGGAACCCGTCGGAGGCAGCGTCCGGCTGGACTGTGCGGTCCGTGGAGACCCGACGCCTGACATTTACTGGATCAAAGATGGCCTTCCGCTGCGGGGCGGTCGGCTCCGGCACCGGCTGCAGAATGGCTCACTGATCATCCGCAGGACGGAGGCAAGGCGGGGCCCGGGGCTGGGCTGGGGCCACCCAGGACAACCTCTGCTCTGTCTGATGGCCCGAGACAGTTGTTCAGTAGGTTGGCACCACCTGATACAGTCTACAAAGCACTTTCCTGCCCATACCCAGAGATTCTCCCCCAACTAACTAGGGCGACCTCCAGCCAATGACTTCACTTCTCTGCACCTCAATCACCTTATCCATTCAATGGGGCTAATAATCATCCCACGTCATAGATGTGCAGTGAGATGACCCACACCAGGTATCTGCGAGTGACTGGCCCCTCGGTAATGCTAATATATATAATTGACAACCACCCCGTGGAGCAGAGTAAGCAGATAAGAGTGCCCCGTTTTACAGATGAAGACACTGAGGGTCAGAAAGGCCCCCAGTCAATAAGCACCTGAGTCAAGACCCCACCCCAGGTAGCCTGATTCCTATTCCACACTGTTTCCAAAACCTCGAGCTCAGAGGCAGTCTCTGCTTGCTCACCTTTGCTTCTGTGTCCCAAGTCCCAGTGGCTGCGCAGAAACCCACAGTTCGGGGCTGTCATGGACTCACTTTAGAGGTCCTTGATCTCACTTATTTGGGAGCCTGTCTCAGACTGGTATCAAGACAGCTATAGTAGCAGCGACAGGGCTTCCCTGACCTGCATATTTACATTGTGGGGCCAGGCACTGTGCCTCCACTTAGTAAGTGTGATCTCATTTGATGCTTACAACGATCCTATCATCCCCATTTTAGAGATGGGGAAACTGAGTCTCCAGAGACATGGTCATGCTCTAGTAATGGGTTCAAGGTGCTAAGCAGGGGAGCCAGAGCCGGTCTCATCTTGGACTGACGCCCAACTTGGCACTCCTAATTGCATGCCATGCCTCCCGCTTAGAGTCCCTTGGGAGTGGCCTCCCGGATATGATCTTCTGGGTGTGGACCCTGGCCTTGGCTGCCCCTAGCTCCATCTCATGGCGGTACTGCCCCTCGGAAGTGAATCTGAGCCAGCATTCTTCCCGAGTTGCCTCATTGCCGTGGTCATGGATATCCTAGGACGAAGTCTTCCCTTTCACCAGGGCCAGGAAGTGCTGCAAACCCTCCCTCCTACCCCGGAAGTCTTGCAGCTGTGCACCCAAGGAGCCTGCAGTTCAGAAACCTGTTCTTTCTAACTCAGTGTTGCCCAGACTTTTTTTTTTTTTAAAGGCATCCCTAATGATGTGCTGTGGTGTCATAATACTTTAATGTACATAATTTAGAAGAGGTGGATCTCAAGCATGCTTTGGCAGCATATGGCTCCACTTAGAGTCATGAACCGCCACCACCCTTAAGCTGCAAGTATGAAAGGGGCAGGGTTTCCTCTCTGGATTCTACAGCGTAGCGGCCACGTCTGCCCAGCTGATGGAATGCGTGGGCCCCTGGCTGGTTTGGGCTCTCAGCTCCTTCCCGGTTAGGTGGGCCTTGCTCCAGGGGCCCCTTCCTGTGTCCAGCTGTCCCCAGATGCTCCCCGCCGCCCTCGCCCTCCTCTCCTGAACTCCATGCCCCCTCCTGTGCCCGCCTGCAGATGGACGACGCAGGACAGTACCAGTGCCTGGCAGAGAATGAGCTGGGCGCGGTGGAGAAAGTGGTGGTCCTTGCACTGCAGAGTGAGTCTCCAGCCCACATTTCCTGGGCCCTGGGCGGGGGGCACCAGGTGACGGGGGTCCTCAGGGGGCAGCTGTGCTGAGGCTGTGGCTGTCTGATGGGACAGGAAGGCCAGTCTGAATATTTACTCAGAACACGCAGTTGAAGTCCCATGAATTGTCTCTGCAACGTGGGATGGGAATCAGAGGCTGGTGAGTCCTGGGTACCCAGCGGCCAGGCCTGGGGGAACCTGTTATGCAGAACTCAAGGGACTTCCCTGGTGGTCCGCTAGTTAAGTCTCCACGCTTCCGATGCAGGGGTATGGGTTTGATCCCTGGCTGGGCAACGAAGATCCCACACGCTGCAAGGCACAGCCAAATAAATAAAAAGTTAAAAAAAAGAACTCAAAACTGTCACCAAGATGATCACGACAGCTCCTACATTTGCCAAGCAGCTTATAACTAACAAAGCACCTTGTGAGCCTCAAAATAACCTTATGAAACAGTCTAAATAGGAATTTTAAAAGTTTTTATTGGAGTATAGTTGATTTACTAGTATAATGTTGTGTTAGTTTCTGCTGTACAGTAAAGTGGAACAGTCATGCATACACATATATCCACTCTTTTTTAAGATTCTTTTCCCATGTAGGTCATCCCACATGGAGTATGGAGTGCCCTTTGCTATGCAATAGGTCCCTGTTAGTTATCTATTTTACATGTAGTAGTGTGTATATGTGCAGAAGGCAATGGCACCCCACTCCAGTACTTTTGCCTAGAAAATCCCATGGACGGAGGAGTCTGGTAGGCTGCAGTCCATGGGGTGGCTAGAGTCGGACACAACTGAGCGACTTCACTTTCACTTTTCACTTTCATGCATTGGAGAAGGAAATGGCGACCCACTCCAGTGTTCTTGCCTGGAGAATCCCAGGGATGGGGAAGCCTGGTGGGCTGCCGTCTATGGAGTTGCACAGACACGACTGAAGTGACTTAGCAGCAGCAGCAGCAGCAGTGTGTATACGTCAATCCCCATCTCTCAGTTTGCCCCTCCCCCCAACTCTGGAATGAAATAATGCCATTTGCAGCATGAATGGACCTAGAGCTTGTCATAGTGAATGAAGTAAATTAGACAGAGAAAGACAATACCATATGGTACTGCTTATATGTGGAATCAGAAAAATATGGTACAAATGAATGTATTTACAAAACAGAAATAAATAGGGATTTTTAATGAAACTCTTGTGTGAAGATTAACACACAAGGAGGAGGGCACATGTTGCAAGAGCACAGCTCAGTGAATGTTCGTCACACGATCCAGAACCAGAGCAGTGTCAGCTCCCAGACCCTCCCCCCATCACGCCACCTTCCGGGCTCTACCCCCCTCCCAAGGGAATCACTGTCCAGAGCTTTGCCTTTTAAAAAAATATAGCTTTATTGACACACAATTTATATGCCATAAAATCCACCCATTCACATTAAAAACGCCCCACCCTTGAAAAAGAAGGAAGCTCTGTCACATGCTATGGCATGGGGGAACCTGGAGGACGTTACGTTAAATGAGCCAGTCACCAAGAGACAGATACTATGTAATTCTAATTGTATGAGATCCCTAGAGTAATCAGATTCATAGAAACGGGTAGTAAGACGGTGGGGGCCAAGGGCTGGGTGCAGGAAATGTGGATTTAGTGTTTAATGGATACAGAGTGTCGGTTTGGCAAAATGAAAAAGTTCTGGGGGTGAACGGTGGTGACAGTTGCACGAAATGCAAATACACTCAACACGACTGAACTGTGTCCTTAGCAATGAGCAAGATGGTAAATTTTATGTTATATGGTTTTTACACAATTTTTTCCTATCCTCACTGCGTGGCATGTGGGATCCTAGCTCCCTGACCAGGGATCGAACCCACACCACACTGGAGGCATGGAGTCTTAACCACTGGACCTCCAGGGAAGTCCCCACAGGTTTTCAAGTGAGAAAATTCACACGCGGGAGTGGAATTGCCGTGCTGGCTGCGGGAGACTACACGTGGCTCCCGAAGATGCGGCCACATCCTAGTCTCCAGGACCTGTGATTCTTATTTTTTTAATTTACTTTTTATTTTATATTGGAATATAGTTGATTGATAGTGCTATGTTCATTTCAGATGTATAGCAAAGTGATTCAGTTATACATATACACGTATCTCTTCTTGGTCGGATCCTTTTCCCATGTAATATTATCTTACTTGGAAAAAGAATCTTTGCAGATGCAATTAAGTTAAGGATCTTGAGATAAGGAGGTTGTCTCGAATCATCTTGGTGAGCTCTGAATGCTAGCAAGTGTTCTTGTAAGAGAGAAGCAAAGGGGCATTAGAGAGAGACACACACACATACACACACACACACACACACACACACACACACACAGGGAGGAAGCAAGAGGAGGGAATAAGATGTTAAGATGGAGGTAGACGGTGCAGTGATTCAGCTACGGGATTCAAGCCACTGATTGCCAGAAGCCCCCCGAAAGCTGTAAGAGGCAAGGAACAGCTCCTCACATGGAGCCCTGAAACGATTAACCTGGGACTCCTGGCCTCCAGAACTGTGTGAGAACAAATTTTTGCTGTTTTAAACCATTCAGTCTGTGGCCATTTGTTTCAGCAGCCACGGGAAACAAATACGCTGGCAAACGGTTTCCGTGGTGATGACACGCTTCTCCCCCTGCAGGGTGAGAGTTTGGCTGGGCCTCACCAGCACTGGGCATTCTTCATCCTTTTCATTCTAGCCGCTCTAGGGGGTCCGTAGTAGTGAGTAGACAGGAATGATTATTTTCAGAGGAGAAACCTGAGGATCAGGGCGTGACTCGTGAGAACCACTCACCTGTGGGTGAGAGAGCCCACGTCTGCCGTGTACCCTGGTGTCAAGCAGAGGCACTTCTAGCAGATGGCAGGGCTTCACTGGGAACAAGCTCAATGTCCTCTAATAGGGACCCGGTTCAGCAAATTGTAACCTGCCCACACAGGAACACCAAGTGGTCACTAAAGACGCATATTGAATGCCAGGAAAGGTCCTTATGATCTGTTATAGAATTAAGGAAGAAGAAAGAGAAAGAAGGGCGATCTGAGCACATTCTCATCAGGAAACACTGTCAAGAAGGAAATACTCCGAAACGAGTATTAGAGTGGGAGGGTGCTTTGCCTCCGTGTTTTCTAGTCTGTCTGAATGAATACCGGCCACTTGAATACAGGCACACCTCGTTTTATTGTGCTCCACTTTATTGCACTTTGCCAATACTGCATTTTTTACAAACTGAAGGCTTGTGGCAGCCCTGCGTCGAGCAAGTCTGCTGGCACCACTTTCCCAACAGCATTGGCTCACTTAGTATCTCTGTGTCACATTATGATGATTCTCGAACTAGTTCAAACTCTCCCACCAAAAAGATTGTGACTCACTGAAGGCTCAGATGATGGTCAGCATTTTTAGTCATCAATTATTTTGAAATTAAGATATATAGATTGTACTTTTTGGCATAATGCTATTGCACACTTAAGACTACAGTATATAGTGTAAACTTTTTTTTCCTTCTTATTTTTTTTTGTCCGCATCACATGGCATGCGGGACCTTAAATTCTCTGACCAAGGATCAAACCCGTGCCCCCTGCAGTGGAGGTGTGGAGTCTTAACCACTGAACTGCCAGGAAATTCCCTAAACATACTTTCTGTATGCACTAGGAAACCAAAAGGTTCATGTGATTTGTTTTATTATGATCCTTGCTTTGTTGCCATGGTCTAGAACTGAACCTTCAATATCTGCGCGCTGAGCCTGTGTGCAAAAATACTGAAATGTTCCTGAAAGCTGTCCTGGGCCTCCCGCAGGTGCCCCGGTGTTCCAGGTGAAGCCCCAGGACGTGACAGTGAGATCTGGGGATTCTGTGGCCCTGCGGTGCCAGGCCTCCGGAGAGCCGGCACCCACGATGGAGTGGCTGCGAGCGGGCCAGCCCGTGCGGGCCAGCCAGCGGCTCCAGACCCTGCCAGACGGGAGCCTGTGGCTGGAGCGAGTGGAGGCCGGAGATGCGGGCCCATATGAGTGCGTTGCTCACAACCTCCTGGGCTCTGCCACGGCCCGGGCGTTCCTGGTCGTGAGAGGTATGGGGCACCCCTGCCCAGGTCTTCATGGATGGGGGTGGGATCCCTTGCCTGATGGGGATCTGTGTGTTGCTTGGGGGGCTCCTGGATCAATATCCTGTCAGCTCCCTGACTCTTCTTTTTGCCTGGAGTCACAGACTTAGAATGAACCAGCTCAAAGGGCCTTAATGGTCATCTTGTCTACCCTACCCTTTACACTTGGAGAAACTGAGGCTCTGAAATGCTGGGTGTTTGCCCCTCCTCTTGGATCCTAGCCCTTCCAGCTTAACTGGCACTCACTGGTGTGCTTTGATTGGACACAAAGGATTGAGCATGTGCGTGCTCAGTCGCTTCAGTTGTATCTTGTGATTCTATGGACTGTAACCCACCAGGCTTCTCTGTCCATGGGGATTCTCCAGGCAAGAATACTGGAGTGGGTTGTCATGCCCTCTTCCAGGAGATTCTTCTCGATCCGGGGATCGAACCTGCGTCTGCCTGCATCTCCTGCATTGCCAGGCGGGTTCTTTACCCATTGAGCCACCTGGAAAGCCCCTTTGGGCACACACGATCCTATAATGTGGCAGAGTAAAGCAAGGGTGTCCATTGTGCCCACCTTGGGGGTTGTGGTGAAGTCTGTGAATTAGAGTTGCTCCAAGCTCTGCCTGGCCGTGGTAGGTGGTCAGTAATGGATGCTACCTCCTGCTGTAACTAAACCCTGACATCTCAGGTCTCCTCAGTCAGCTTATGTTTCCTTTAGGTCAGATCAAACTTTAAAATTTGGTAAAGGACTATGCTGAGAAACTGCACTAAAATGACTGAGATTGCATAAAAGAAAGTCACAAAATATATTCTTTCTGTGCATCTGTAGGAAATACTCCATATTTGTGGCTCTGTAGCTCTGTCCCTGTCCATGGCAGACATCACTAATCTATCACCACCCACAACATCAGATTCCTTCTCCACAGAGCACTTCTCCATGCAGCACCTCCGCACTGACTTGATTGGGAATCGACACTTGACCACTTGAAAACCCACTCAAAACCCACTGCCAACCAACAGTGGGACTCTTTCTGGCCTTTTTGGTCTCCTCATCTCCTGCAGGGGATGGAACACAGACACATGCAGTTCTGAAAACCCAGTGGTTCTCTGACACCCAGCCACAGATGCTGTCTCTAGAGCAACTGCAGGTCTGAGCAGACCTTCCCTTTATTTCAGTTCTTACCCTGTCCTGTTGAAAAGCTCCCACCCCAACCACAGAGCTCTTCACATGGCCTCTGGGTTAGTTTCCTGAATGTGCTATAACAAAATAGCACAAACTGGGCGGCCTGAAGCAACAGAAATGTATGATCTCACAGGAGGGTGGAAATCTAAGATCAAGGTGTCAGCATGGTTGGTTGCCTCTAAAATCTGTAACAGAGAATCTATCCAGCCCTCTCCTCTAGCTTCTGGTAGTTTGCTGGCAGTCTTTATTTTGATTTTGATTTTTTGGCCACATCACATGGCCTGCAGTATCTTATTCCTTGACCAGGGATCAAACCCAAGGCCCCCACAAAGGCAGTGCAGAGTTTTATCCACTGGATCGGCAGAGAAGTCCCTGGTGACAGTCTTTAGACCCCCTTGGTTGTAGAAGCATCACTTTGGTCTCTGCCTCTATGATCACATGGCATTCCTCCTGTGCTCATGTCTGTCTTAAAATTCTCCTTTATATAAGGATCCCAGTCCTATCAGATTCAGAGAAGGCAATGGAACCCCACTCCGGTACTCTTGCCTGGAAAAATCCCACGGACTGAGGAGCCTGGTAGGCTGCAGTCCCTGGGGTCGCAAAGAGTCGGACATGACTGATCAACTTCACTTTCACTTTTCACTTTCATGCATTGGAGAAGGAAATAGCAACCCACTCCAGTGTTCTTGACTGGAGAATCCCAGGGACGGATGAGCCGGGTGGGCTGCTGTCTATGGGGTCGCACAGGGTCGGACACGACTGAAGCGACTTAGCAGCAGCAGCATATCAGATTAGGGCCTACTTTCCTGACCTCATGTTAACTTGGTTACCTCTGTACAGACCCTATCTTCAAATAAGGTCACACGCTCAGGTACTGAGGATTAAGACTTCAACACATCTTTTTAGGAGGACACAGTTCAATCCATAACAGCTTCCTTACTTTTTTAATGGAAACAACTAATTTTTATTATTATATTAACTCATATATGTTAACTGTAGAAAGGCCAGAAAATTTTTTTTAAATCCATGAAGATAAAAATAGTGATCAGTTATCTCTGATAATTCAGTTATCAGAAATAGCTCAGGTAATTATTAGGGGTGTATATTTGTACCCTTTTCTCTGAATGTAAAGATATATATTTTTTTTCTTTTTACAAATGTGTTCAAATGTACAAGTTGTGTTTACAAACTGCCATCTTTCTTACTCTATTACAGACAATATTCCGTGACAGTAAGCCTAGTCCACACCTGTGATGGTTTCATATCATTTCATAGGAACATTTTCATTTGTAATAGAAAACAATTTTTTTGGCTGCACCACACGGCAGTGAGATCTTCCTTGATCAGGGATTGAACCCATGCTGCCTGAGTTGGGAGTGCTGAGTCTTAACCCCAGGACCACCAGGGAAGTCCCACAGGAACATTTTTTAAAACATAATTGCTGTTGGCTTCATTAAACAAGCAACAGGTTTTTCCTTTCCAGTTTCCCCTCTGAAAACCATCCTGTAGTACACATCTCTGTGTGCTGGCCTGAATATTTCTACAGGATACACTCCTTCAGGAGACATTGCTAGGTAAAAGATGTCCAAAGGCTTTGAGGCCCACTACCCCTCTCCAGGATGGGGGGAGCATCCTGGCCTTGTGGGGGACAAGAAGCTGCTGAGTCACCCCGCATCTGAGGAAGTTGACAGTGGCTTGTCATCCCTGACCTCCAGTTTCTGTCCCCTTCTACAGCTGCCAGGGCCATAGTGCTGCCGTTTTACCTGCTGCTCCCAGTTCCTTCCTTGCCCCCTTATTACAAGGCCAGGGTTAGGTTCATGGCCTTTCCCTATTCCCCCGATAAACCCCAGAGCTGCAGATATTGACAGGAGACATCCCAGATGGGCATCAAATCTCATCAAACCCCAGCAGGCAATGGCACTGCTTCCTGGAATCCAAAATCAACCAGCCCCCTGATTTACCCACTTAGGATCTTGGCAGTTGAGTGTTTTATGTTATTTTTTCGACAGATCATTGGCAATTTCTTGTTAATTTCCCCTGAGGGCTGGTGAGTGGAGAGTCAGACTAGCTTCTGTTCTCTTGCCCCCTGGAATGCCATCTGTCCAGACGAGACAGCTGGCCCATTAGGCAGAGGAAGCACCCCCCTGTGCCCGTACCGTCCATTTGATTAGTGTTCAAGAGCGTCTGCCAGCAGACTGCCTGGCGGCTGCTAGAAACCCAGCCCAACCCAGCAGGGCCAGCGGCAGGGTGGCTGGAGCCAGGACTACACTGATGGAATGGGAGGTGTTCAGGTGGTGGCATCTAGTTCCTGGCTCGGTGCCCTGCCTCTCTACCCTGGCTCCTCCGGTGTGCCAGCCACCACCCCCCATCACCTGGCATTTTAGAACCCAACAGGTATTTGGCACATCTGTGGTCCCACCTCTTCATTTTATAGAGGAACCAACTCCAGTGTGGCATGGGAGCCTGACTTGCCCAGCTTTTCAAGAAGGTGTTGGAATGAGAAGCTGGAACCATCTCTGCAAGGGCTTCCTCTTAAATGCCCCCCGTCTCTCTCGAAGCCAGGATCCCCTAGGTGTCGAATTCATCACCCACGAGCTGTGTGTCCTTGAGCAAGTCCCTGCCTCTCTCTGAGCCTCAGTTTACTCCTTCAGGAAAATGGACAACAGCACCTGCGTAGCCTTGAGGGCACAGAGGCGGATAGTGTCCCTCTCGTTCTCTTCCTTCCTCACAGGAGAGCCCCGGGGGAGCCGGGGCAGCATGATCGGGGTGATCAACGGCCAGAAATTTGGTGCAGCCGTCCTCAACACCAGCGTGCAACAGGAGGCACGTTCCGGGGTCCCCACAATCCGCAGCAGCATCAGCCACATCCCCACAAGTGTGGGTAAGTGGGGGCCAGAAGACCCTCTGACTCCAGCTGAATCCAAACCAAAGTAGGTGGAGGTGGGGACCACTTCCTTCCCACCCCACAGCCCCCAACCAAACAAAATAAACTGCATTTAAAATCAGCCCAAGGGGGACTTGCCTGGTGGCCCAGTGGCTAACACTCTACGCCCCCAATGCAGGGGGCCGGGGTTTGATCCCTGGTCAGGGAACTAGATCCTGGATGCTGCAACTAAGACCTGGAGCAGCCAGATATATTTTTTAAAAACATCAGCCTGACAGAGTGTGAAATGACCAGGTTTATATGAATGCAGGGTCAGATCGTGCCTTTTTGCCCCCATTGATTGCCGTGGGAGGTTTTCTCCACTGTTAAGGCAAGAGCTGCCAGGGAAGCCGAGGGATCATCAGTAAGAAGTGAGGGATTCAGGATGGAGGGGACAGACATGGGGAACGTAGAGAATAAAATTATCTAGAAGGCCTGGAGAATCAAGAAATGTCCACTCACAAACAGATTCATAAAGTGGTGTGTTCTAAGCAGATGGGCTTCCCAGGTGGTACTAGTGCGAAGACCCCACCTTCCAGTGCAGGAGATGTAAGAGACGCAGGTTCTATCCCTGGGTCGGGAAGATCCCCTGGAGGAGGGCATGGCAACCCACTCCAGCATTCTTGCCTGGGAAATCCCACAGACAGGGGAGGCTGGCGGGTTACAATCCATAGGGTCACAAAGAGTGGGACATGACTAAAGCAACTTAGCACACATGCACGCAGGTGGAATTAGGGTCACAAAGAGTGGGACATGACTAAAGCAACTTAGCACACATGCACGCAGATGGAATGTTCTGGAGAGACATTATAAATGCTGCTGTAACAGACCCTACCATCTCACCCAGCCCAGGGGCTCCTACATCCCCTCATGGGGGTCCAGAGCGGGGAGAGGGTCGTGCTGAAAGGGGTTTTGCTACAAGCAGCCCCTCCAGCACTACCCTTGACCACAGACTGTGTCAGCCCTGGCTGGGGGGAATAGGGCGGAGCTGCAGGGGGTCACTCCAGGCTGCTTGCTGTCAGTAGAGAGCGAGTGAGACACAGCCCAGATGCAGCTGCTTTTCTTCCAGCTGCAGGAGCAGGAGCTATGGAGAAGCCTCTGGCTCCAGGCCAGGCGCTCAGGCTCTGTTTAGTGGAAGCAGAGACAAAGAGGCCAAGAAGGTTCTGCTCCCAGGCAGGGGGGTCCAGCTAGCTCCCGTGAACATCAGCCCTCTTGCGCCTCTTCTGAGCCAGCAGTTTGGCCGAGAAGCTGGACCATCCCTGGCCCTAAGCCAGCAGGGTTCCCCCTTCCCCCAGTCCCAGATCCCACCTGCCCCAAGAGGAGGCTGAGCTTCATAAGAGATCTGTGAATCCTTGTCCAGGAATTTTTTTTTTTTTGGCTCCTTTTTCCAAGTCAGTGGTTTAGAAAAATCCTGTGTCTCCCAGGCTCTTATGGAAGGTGTCTACAAGTTAGGAGACCTGGTTAATTTTCAACTTGGTCCAGCATGTATACAGTGATGGTCTATACTGTTCTGGGCTCTGTGGTGACCCAGTAGCCCTGAGTATTTATTGAATTCAATTGAATACTAAATAGACTTCTCTGCATAAATATATTTTGCTAATTTTCACAATTAGTCCATGTAGTAGATATTGTCTTCACCACTTCTCAGGTTCTGGCCCAGGTAATCACAAAGCTGGGCCTGGGCGGTGGGGGGAAGGGACCGATCTCTCCTACTGGGGCAATAGGGAGCCACAGAGAGACCTTGAGCGGGAGAGCAGCTGCCCTTAGGATCCAGCCTGTGTGTCCACCCTATCCAGGGCCTCTGATGCGGGTGCTCGTGGTCACCATCGCCCCCATCTACTGGGCCCTGGCTGGAGAGAGTGGAGACGCCCTTAACGGCCACTCCCTGACGGGTGGCAGCTTCCAGCAGGAGTCACATGTGGAATTTGCCACAGGTAAGCGGGGGGCTGGGCGGGGGTGGTCTTCCCGGAGGTGGGCCAGGTGGGGCTGAGGTCTGAGCCCTGGGCCTCTCCCCCATGGTGACTCCAGCCTTGGGGGGTTGGGTGGGTTGCAGGGGAGCTGCTCACTATGACCCAGGTGGCCCGGGGCCTGGATCCCAACGGCCTCCTGCTCCTCGATGTGGTGGTCAATGGCATCGTCCCCGAGAGCCTAGCGGATGCAGATCTGCAAGTGCAGGTTGTATCGGGGAGCGGGGCGAGCCCTGGGGTGTGCAGGTGGGGTGGGCGAGAGAGAGTGGGAGGTCCTGTCCCTATGCCCCTCACCCCTACCACTGTCACCCACAAGCAGCCAAGCCACTTTCCTTCCTGGACCCCCAGCAGGGGCTGAGCCTGGCCTGGCTGGACTTAGGGGAGGACCAGCCCCCCAGTGGGAAGATGCTCTGGGTCCAGCTTCCCCAAGAGCCCGAGGGAGCCCAGCTGGTTGGAAGCAGAGCTGAAAGGCCCACGCCCCCCAGTTGGGGACTGAGGGTCCCTCACCCCTTGGAAGTTGGTACCCTGATGTCCTTGTCCCCCCACCCCCCACCCCGCCCAGGACTTCGAGGAGCGGTATGTGCAGACGGGGCCCGGCCGGCTCTTCGTGGGCTCCACGCAGAGCTTCCTGCAGGATAGCCTCCGCTCATTCCTGCGCTGCAACCACAGCATCCGGTACAGCGCGGCCCAGGGCCCCCAGCCCCAGCTGGTGCAGCACCTGCGGGCCTCCGCTATCAGCTCGGCCTTCGACCCCGAGGCCGAGGCCCTGCACTTCCAGCTCTCCACGGCTCTGCAAGCTGGTGAGGCCCTGTCAGTCTCCCCAGCTCCCACGGCCCCAGCCAGGGCCCCCAGATGAGCCTGGGCCATCTCTCGCCAGGCCCCTTGGGCCCTGGGGCCCACGTGAACTCAGGGCCTGTCCCCTTTGCCTTGCAGAAGAGAATGAGGTTGGCTGCCCGGAGGGCTTTGAGCTGGACGCCCAGGGAGAGTTCTGTGTGGGTGAGCACCCTCCCCTCCCCGGCACGGACGAGGGAGGCCTCCTGGCCTAGGAGGGGCAAGCTGGCGGGAGGGCCTGGGAGCACGGACCGTCAGACCCCTCCCCTCCCCGCAGACAGGGACGAGTGCTCCGACAGCCCCCGGCCCTGCTCCCACTCCTGCCACAATGCACCTGGCCGCTTCTCCTGCTCCTGCCCGGTTGGCTTCGCCCTGGCCAGGGACGAAAGGACCTGCAGAGGTGAGCGGCCCCCGAGGGGAAGAGGCTCGCTGGGGACCTGGCCCAGATGCGCGCAGGGAGATTCCGGGCTTGGACCCTGGGCCAGGGGGCACACCCCTCAGGGAACGTGAGCTGAGGGGTTCCAATGCCCTCTTATCACAGAGAACTTGCTGTTTTGAGGGCCTCGGAGCAGGGAGGCTCAAGTACTTGGGGGTGAAGGGGTTCCTCAAAGATACACATGCCCTGAGAAGCCTTCCTGGCCCTCAGCAGGCATTTCTGGTCAACTGGAAGTGAGCTGGCACCCACCTGTTCCCTCTTGTTCTACTTGCCCCCCTCTTATCGAAGTTGCTGGATGACAAAGCTGACCGTGAGCCGCGGTCTAGACACTGATGCCCCGCCTGTGTCTTCTATCCCACCAGTGGGGCCTGGCACTGCCGGGTGTCTGCTTTGGGGCACCCAAAGGGCACTCTCTGCAGCCTCACTTCAGACGCCCCAGGCCAAGGCCCAGGGCCCCTTGGGGTGGGCTCTGTGCTCCCAGGGGTGTTGAGATGATGGCCAGTGCTAGCAGGAGGGGCGGGGACCCTCGTGCCAGGGGCGTCTGGGCCTGGGGGCACAAAGCCTGTGTGGGTGGGCTGGGCCTGGGGACAAGCGTTCATGCGCCCCCCACCCCCAGATGTGGACGAGTGTGCATGGGAGGCCGACCTCTGCCAAGAGGATCAGCGCTGCGTGAACCTGCTGGGGTCCTACCACTGCCTGCCCGACTGCAGGCCTGGCTTCCGGGTGGCCGCCGATGGAGCCAGTTGTGAAGGTGATAAGGCCAGGGGGCTGAACTGTCCTGCTCCTGGGAGCCCAGTCGTTGCCAGGGCGCAGCAGAGGGCCTGTCGTGTGTCACTGGGACGCTGGGCCTTCAGGGAAGCTGGAGCCCAGGGAGGCTGGGGAGGAAGCCTGAGCTGGGCACAGGAGGTCCGCGTACCCTTGGCAAGTTCCCTTCTCCTTTCTGGGCCCCAGGTTTGTCTGCCTGACAAAGAGGGGGCAGGTCAGGGATGGCAAACACAGGCTACCTCTGCTACCATCTCCCCTCATGGGTCGTGGTCCAGCCTCTGCATCCTTAACACAGCTTCTCCAGCTTCAGTGACTACTGCAGCTGCCCTTCGAGATGAAACCTAGGTGCCAGCCCTGGATATGTGACTTCTAGGGTCCTTCCTGCCCTAGCATTCTAGGCTTTCATAATGCTGGGTCCTTGGGCTTCCCTGGTGGCTCAGATGGTAAACGCATCTGCCTGCAATGCTGGAGACCCAGGTTCGATCCCTGGGTCAGGAAGATCCCCTGGAGAAGGAAATGGCAACCCACTCCAGTACCCTTGCCTGGAAAATGGGGCCTACAGTCCATGGGGCCGCGGAGTCAGACACGACTGAACGACTTCACTTTCTCTCTTTCTGGTTTCTCCGAGAGAGGCCATCGGTGAGTGGGGAGAGTATGATCAGTTTGGACTCAGAAGAGGCGGTCACTCCATTTCGGTGACTGTTCGTAGGACTCCTCTGCTTCCTGTCTTCTTCCTGCACTCCCTTCCTTCTTTCTCACCATATTTTGAGCTCTGCCCATACACCAGGGTCCTAAACCCTTCACGTGCATGAGCCAGTTTTCTCCCCGTGACTCCATGAAAGAGTCCTGTCGTGACCCCTTTTTACAGATGAGGAAACTGAGGCTCAGGGAAGGGATGTTCCTGACTCAAGGATCAAGAAACATGGCAGAGTTCAGTCCAAACTTGGGGCTCTGTGTCCAAAAGCGTTAAGCCACTCAGTCGTGTCTGACTCTTTATGACCCCCATGGACTGTAGCCGGCCTGCCAGGCAATGGGATTTCCCAGGTGAAAATACTGGAGTGGGTTGCCATCGCTTTCTCCAGGGGATCTTCCCTACCCAGGGATGGAACCTGGCTCTCCTGCATTGCAGGCAGATTCTTCACTGTCGGAGCCACCAGGGAAGCCCCGTGCCTCCAAAGCCCACCTTTTAAGCCCCTTCCTTCCTTTGAACCCAGACCCTTCTTACCCTCCAAACCTGGTATAATTAAACGTAGTGGTTGCAAAGGCTGGCATTCCACCAGCTGGCACTGAAGTTGAAGAAGGAGACAGGGATGAGGCCCAGATGTTAAGAGGCGTGATGTGTCCTAGGAGAGGGGCTCTGGGCTCAGCAACCGTCCCCCTGCCCCACAACCCGGCCCACCCTTGCTCCTTCCTTTCCAGATGTGGACGAGTGTCTGGAGCAGACAGATGAGTGTCACTACAACCAGACTTGTGAGAACATCCCAGGCGGGCACCGCTGCGGCTGCCCCAGGGGCTACCAGGTCCAGGACCCCGGCCTGCCCTGCCTAGGTACGGGGAGAGCCACCCCCTCGCTGGGACCCTGGTCGGCACCCCCAGCTCACAGGCAGGGAGCCGTCATAACAAGGATGACACTTGAGTTCAGTGAATAGAAATAGAAGCCAAAACCAAGTGTGCAACCAGCACACGCCTGATCTGTGCTTCGCCTGCTGTTTCCTACCCCCTGCCCAGCAAGGTCACCTTCCCTGGGGGCCTAGGAGGGGGAGGAGGGTGGTGAGAGGCGGGTGGGTCTCAGAGAAGCTTTGCCAAGAATGAGCCTGGGGGCCGAAGGGAGGAGTGTTGAGGGACCCATTAAGGGACCGTGGGGTCTGGGGCTCGGGGCTGGGGGACATGGGAACCTCTTGGAGCACTAGATCCTGGAAGGGGAGAGGAGGTTGGGGGTGCGGAGAGGGAGGGCTTGGTGGCAGGCTGGTGTGCAGGGGTCGAGGCAGCTGGATTCTGGGAAAGGCTGGAGGGCAAGAGAGATGGCCAGAGCCAGGCGGAGCAGCACAACTCTGAGCCGCCTGGGCGCCTGGCCTGGCCCTGCTCCCCTCCAGATATCAACGAGTGCCTGCAGCTGCCCGGGCCCTGCGCCTACCAGTGCCACAACCTCCAGGGCGGCTACCGCTGCCTGTGCCCGCCGGGCCAGACTCTCCTCCGCGATGGCAAGACTTGCACCCCACTGGAGCGCAGTGGACCAAACGTGACCACCGTCAGCCACCGGGACCCCCTGGTGGCCTGGCTGCAGGCCCGTGGCCCCAAGCCCAGAGGGTCCTACCACGCCTGGGTCTCCCTCCGACTGGGCCCCAGAGCCCTGAGCATGGGCCGGGCCTGGTGCCCGCCCGGCTTCATCCGGCAGAACGGCGTCTGCACAGGTAAGACTGAACCCCGCGGGACACACCCCGCTGTGCTGACTCAGGCCCCCGGGCTGGGCGTGTGGGCACCACGCCCGTGTTCAGAAACCCAGGGTGCAGGCAAGTAGGATGGCAATGCAGGCAGACGGCTGCCTCCTCACTACATGGTTTCTCGGAACCCCGGCTGTGCCAGTGGGCAGGGGGCTTCCAAAGTGGGTGGAGCGTTTTCCAAACCGTTGACTGCAGGACTTCTTTACCGCTTGTGGCTCAGCCGGTAAAGAATCTGCCTGCAATAAAGGAGACCTGGGTTCGACCCCTGGGTTGGGAAGATCCCCTGGAGAAGGGAAAGGCTACCCACTCCAGTATTCCAGCCTGGAGAATTTCTATACAGTCCATGGGGTCGAAAAGAGTCAGACACGACTGAGTGACTTTCACGTTCGCATTACCCAGAGGGAAGGCAAGTGTTCCCAGGAACCCACTTGGAGGGACTCTCCTCCAGTGCGCAGAGGTGAAGCGGTCAGGGAGGGAAGGAGAATGGTCCAGGTTGACCTGAGAAGGTCAACAGGGACTGGGGAGTGCTACAGAGTCATGCGGGTCGAGGGCCCTTGTGTGGAGGCAGGTTGGCGCTGGGCTGCAGACAGGGGAAGGCATGGAAGGCAGGTGTATTTCAGCATCACTGCCTGGACAGAACCGTCTGTCCTGGGAGCCCTATCTGCCCCCGACACCCACCCCATGGCTTGGTGCACATGGAGCCCAGGGACTCTCCCAACCTCCCCATCCAGGGTTGGGTGGGGCATGAAAGTGAAGTCGCTTAGTCATGTCCGACTCTTTGCAATCCCATGGACTGTAGTCTACCAGGCTCCTCCATCCATGGGACTTTCCAGGCAAGAATACTGGAGTAGGTTGCCATTTCCTTCTCCAGGAGATCTTCTGGACCCAGGGACTGAACCTGGGTCTCCCGCACTGTAGGCGGACGCTTTACTGTCTGGGCCACCAGGAAAGGGGCATGGCAGGGAGAAATCCCTGGTGCCTAAGCAGGGGATCTCCCTGACTTGTCCCGAGCCTGGCGATGGGCAGGCGTGCGGCCACCTGGGCATTTGTGACTCAGTGTTTCTCTGCTCGCAACCCCTACCCCGCCCCGGGGCCAGACCTGGACGAGTGCCGCGTGAGAAACCTGTGCCAACACGCCTGCCGAAACACAGAGGGCAGCTACCAGTGCCTCTGCCCTGCAGGCTACCGCCTCCTCCCCAGCGGGAAGAACTGCCAGGGTGAGCAGGAAGGGGCGTCTCTCACCCAGTCTGCTCTCTCCAGTCCCCTCTCAACCATCTCCTGTGACGGAGGGGCAGGGAGGGGGTACGTGCTGCCCTCCCCCACCCAGGTGGCCAGAGCCAGAGCAGCACCCACAATCCCAGCGGGAGCTAAGAAATTGTTGTGGACAGGCTCTGAACATAGCTGGGCGTGTGTCCCTGGACAACTCGCTTCACCTCTCTGTGTCTCGGCCTCCTGGCGAGGTGGGGCTCACACGGCCCCTCCAATAAATGTCTGGATGAGGAGGGTGGCCGCAGAGCCCGTGCTCAGCAAGGCGGCGGCTGCTGGGAGTAGAAGGGAAGCCCTCTAAGCCCTAGGCCAGCACATTTCCCCTAAGGTGCTCTGCAGTGGGTCAAGCTGCTGCTTCTAGTCTTCATGCCTCACTCTATTGTGGGGGTCACCGAATGGCCTCTGAGAGGGTGGGGCTCCCACGGGGATGGGGGGCAGAGAAGGATCACCGGCCGTGGCCTCTCGGGGTCCTAAGGCAATTGTCTCCCTCAGCCTCTTTACGCCAGCTCCAGGCTCAGCGGTCCCCAGAGTGCCCACCTGGGGAGAAGGGGAGGTGCCAGGGGCCTGCCAGCTGGGCTGTCACAGTGTCAGCTGGGGACCAGGCAAGGGGCTACCCACCTTGCTGTCCTCTGAGGGCATCGCTCTCCCACCTAACCCACCCCTCCCCTCCACGCCTCCCTGGCTCCTGCCTTGGGCTCTTTCTCCTTTGCCCCATGTCTTCACCCTGCTCTCCTCACCCACCTGCCTGCCCAGACATCAACGAGTGTGAGGAGGACGGCATCGAGTGCGGGCCCAGCCAGATGTGCTTCAACACCCGTGGCAGCTACCAGTGTGTGGACACGCCGTGTCCCGCCACCTACCGGCAGGGCTCCAGCCCTGGGTAAGGGCTGAGCTGGTTGGGGGTTGGGGGGTGTGGGCAGATGGTCTGCTAAGAGCTGGGCAGCGGGACACTCTGGCTCCTGGAGAGCCCGACTCCTCCTTCTCCAGGAAGGCCCTGTCTCGGGCCAGAGGTCCTCGAAGGGCCAGAGGGTCAACCCTGCCAGAACTCCTGGGCGGGGCTCCTGAGCTCAAGGGCAACATGCCATCAAGGAAAACACTTTCCCTGCAGCTATTTGGGATGTGAACTCACTTGAACGGTTATCGTTTCCTGCACAGCGCTCGTCCGCTAAGCACGGAGCGCAGGGAGAGGCCAGAGCCGGGAGAGAACTGGGAGGCAGGGGTGCTGGGGGATGGACACACAGGGACACATGGGAACACGTGAGTCCATTCAGGAAAGCGGACACAGGAACACACGCGCAGGCGCATAAACTCCACCCAGAACCACAGGCAAAACCTGAGGACTCACACACAGCCACACAAACACAAAACACATTTCCTCCAGGTCTCTCACTGTGGCTACAGATACTCATAAAGATGCACAGACGAAGGGACCTTGGCTGGCAAGAGATGCAGCTGTCAGGGCAAGGATTTTGGGTGGCGACCTGGCGGGGGCTCTATTAATCACGAAGCCTAGGCTGAGGCTTGGAGCCAGTGGTGGGGGGAGGGGGGCACCCTTGGCAAGGTTGAACCCCCTTGGTGGTGGTGATGGTTTAGTTGCTAAGTCGTGTCCAACTCCTTGCGAGCCCATGGACCGTAGCCCACCAGGCTCCTCTGTCCATGGGTTTCTCTAGACAAGAATACTGGAGTGGGTTGCCATTTTCTTCTCCAGGGGATATTCCCCAGCCAGGGATCAAACCCTGGTCTCCCGCATTGCGGGCAGATTCTTTACCAACTGAGCTACAAGAGAAGCCCCCCTTACCCTGCTGCAAATCCAAAGCCAGTTCTGGGGTTCCGGAGTGCCTAGAGGGCTTATCACTGATGGGGGACCTGTTCGGGTGGGAAAGGGCAGGTCTCTGGCTTCCTGAGGCCTCAGTTTGCTGCTCTCTAAAATGGGCTGACAGTGACGCTTGTAGAGGCATGGGGCGCGCGAGGTGGTGGTCGGGCAGCTCACAGCTGAACTGCGGGAGTTGGGGGTGGAGTCTGCTTTATGCGGGCGGCCGGGCACGCGGATGGCAAACCGGAGTCGGTCGGTCTGTCTGTCCCGCAGGACGTGCTTCCGGCGCTGCTCACAGGACTGCAGTTCGGGCGGCCCCTCCACGCTGCAGTACAAGCTGCTGCCGCTGCCCCTGGGCGTGCGCGCCCTCCACGACGTGGCCCGCCTGGCCGCCTTCTCCGAGGCCGGCATCCCCGCCAACCGCACGGAGCTCAGCGTGCTCGAGCCCGACCCGCGCAGCCCCTTCGCGCTGCGCCCGCTGCGCGCCGGACACGGCGCCGTCTACACCCGCCGCGCGCTCACCCGCGCCGGCCTCTACCGGCTCACCGTGCGCGCCGCAGCGCCGCGCCACCAGAGCGTCTTCGTCCTGCTCATCGCCGTGTCCCCCTACCCCTACTGAGGGCCGCGGGCAGGGGCAGCGACCTCCGGGGATGGGGGCCAGAGAGGACTGGACCCCGCCCCCGCCCCCCCGCCACCCAGGTGGTGCTCTTGCCCATGCCACCCAGCCGTGGCAAGCGACGTCATCTTCTCCTGTCCCCGTGCGTCAGCGAGACCTTCAGCAAACACGCCTCGGCGCGGCAGCCTTGACCCCAGGACAGCGAGAATCCGAGCTCGCCTAGCTTCCTCCGCCGTGGGGGTGGAGCCCAGCAGGGAGGTGACAGACGCTGTCCTTAGGTGGCGAAGACAGCAGGCAGGCTTGGGTAAATGAAGCCTGGCGGGCTTCTGCGGGCTTTCCGCAAGCCCCAGGGGACCCCGGGCGGGGACACAGCGCCCTGAGACGCTTGAGGGGAGAGGGGGCCGCAGCCGCTGTCACCCCCCATACCTGGCATTGTCATCCTGAACCGGGTGTGTGTATGGAAACCATAAAAACGTCTGTGTTTACCACTTTGGTTTCTTCCTCCAGTTATGTTGCTTTGGTAAGGAGGGGCTTTGGGAGGGAGACCACCACCCTTTAGGTCCTGGTGGTTCAGTCCCCTGGTGAGATGGGGCTAACACGGCCCTCCCCGTCAATGGAGCCCAGGCTCCTTACGGATAGGGTGGCCCTGGCACCTTTCTGGGCGCAGTGTCCTCAGCCAAAAATACGAAAATATGAGAGTGCCCACAACCCAGGGCTGTGGGGATAATTAAATGAAGAAGGAGATATATCACACAGACAGCAGCTATCCCTGGTAGCAAAGAGTAATTCTTAATTAAAAATAATTGCTAACTGTATTTGAGGAATGGAATATTTCTGCCATATCATTAAACAAGGATGTCGCCGTCAGCGATGGCAGCCCTCCAGTGTGAGCTGGCGAGCCCCAAGGAAGCACAGGATGTGAAAAACACAGGAAACTGACCCCGGGTGGCTGAGGTGCCTATGAAAGGACTGAGTTCAGTGAGCCTTGCATCCTCCCATACGTAGAAAACACTCCATTCCTTAACTTGGGACATCTGGTTTCCTTTAACAGTAATAAGGCAATGGCACCCCCCTGGTGGGCTGTAGTCCATGGGGTTGCTAAGAGTCGGGCACGACTGAGCGACTTCACTTTCACTTTTCACTTTCATGCATTGGAGAAGGAAATGGCAACCCACTCCAGTATTCTTGCCTGGAGAATCCCAGGGACAGAGGAGCCTAGTGGGCTGCCGTCTATGGGGTCACACAGAGTCGGACACGACTGAAACGACTTAGCAGCAGCAGCATACCTGCCCTTTGTTGCAAAACTTCTGTATAACCTGGCTCCTACCCTCGCCTCCTCCAAGCAGTTTTCTCAGGCTAACTTGAGATGCTGCCTCCCAGGCTTGAAGTCCCAAGGGTTGCCACTGAATAAAACATAATTCTCAACTTTTAGGTTGTAAATACTTTTAAGTCGACGTATTTAATGAATTAATGCCATTTGATCATTTCATCATCCTTTAGAGAGTCATTAGGTCCTACTTATGTGCCAGACAGTGAACGTAAAATTCCTGTGCTTGTGAAGCTTATGTTCTCATGGCAAAGGTTTATAGACGGCAAGGAAGTGAGTGAAACGTGTCTTTGTCAGTTAGCGAGGGTGCTGGGAAGAAGAACTCAGCTGGGACGGTGGGGGTTCAGGGGCAATTTTTAACAGGCCGTCAGGGTAGGCCTCACTGAGTAGGTGGCATTGGAGCAGAGACCCAAGGAAGGTGAGGGAGACAGCCGTGCAGAAGTCGGCAGAAGGGCATTCTGGCAGAGGGAACGACAAATACCAGGGTGTCCCCCCACCCCAGGTAGAAGGATGCGGCAGCTCGGCGGGAGGAGGGGTGGGGGCTGTGGAGTACGATCAGAAACCAAAGAGGGTCAGGCAGACTCTGGGGGCCTGTGGGGCCCCTGTAGGGGTCTTGGCTTCAACAGGGTAAGCTGGTGAGGGACACGATTGGAATGTCTGTGTTTGTATGGACCTGTCTCCAGTAAGCTGGGAGAGGATTTGTCAGAAGCCCAGCAATACTGTTCCTCGAGCTCCCCCCATCCCTGCCCTCCTGCCTGGGCTGCCCGCAGCCCCCTGCCTCAGTGATCGCTCTGTGCCAGCTGCCCCTAAACACAGCCTCTGGCAGAAAGAGGCCATTTCTCTTCCATGTGCTTCTGGTCCTTTGTCCCAGCTCCCTTTGGTCAGTGTGACACTGACCTCCTCCTTAGCACCCCCAGCCTCTCATCTGGGCAACAAGAAAAGCAGAGTTATTTCCCACTAAGGGATGTATGGAGATAAGACTTCATAAACAGAGGCCTTCCAGCCAGGCTGGGGTGAACAGAGGAGTCTCTACGTGCATTTTATAGGTGGAGAAAAGGACACTCGGAGGGAACAGGGCCTAGTCCCTTGCCTGATAGGTGACTGGTTAGTGGTTAGATTGGGACTCCCACCAACAGCCCCAAATGAATCTTCCCCAGGGTACTCCCAATTTCAAAGTTTGTTTCTTTTGAACCAGGCTTCTCTGGTGGCTGAAGATGGTAAAGAATCGGCCTGTAATGCAGGAGACCTGGGTTCGATCCCTTGGTCGGGAAGATGCCCTGGAGAAGAATACCACCTACTCCAGTATTCTTGCCAGGAGAGTTCCATGTACAGAGGAGCCTGGCATACACAGTCTGTGGGATCGCAAAGAGTCAGACACAACTGAGCAACTAATCCTTCATTTTCTCTTGAACTGGGGGTCTGTGAGCATCTTCTATAAAGGACCAAATAGTGAATCATTTTGGCTTTGGGGAAAACATTAAACTTCTCCCCTGGCCATTGCCCTGCAAATGCAGTCACAGTCAACACACAGAGAAGGAGTGACTGGCTTCCAATAACACTTCATTTGTGTTTTAACTTCGGTTCAGTTCAGTCGCTCAGTCGTGTCTGACTCTTTGTGACCCCATGGACTGCAGCATGCTAGGCTTCCCTGTCCATCACCAACTCCCGGAGTCCACCCAAACTCATGTCCATTGATTCAGTGATGCCATCCAACCATCTCATCCTCTGTTGTCCCCTTCTCCTCCTGCCTTCAGTCTTTCCCAGCATCAGGGTCTTTTCAAATGAATCAGTTCTTCGCATCAGGTGGCCAAAGTATTGGAGTTTCAGCTTCAGCATCAGTCCTTCCAATGAATATTCAGGACTGATTTCCTTTAGGATGGACTGGTTAGCTCCTTGCAGTCCAAGGGACTCTCAAGAGTCTTCTCCAACACCACAATTCAAAAGCATCCATTCTTGGGCGCTCAGCTTTCTTTATAGTCCAACTCTCACATCCATACATGACTATTGGAAAAAAACATAGCTTTGACTAGACAGACCTTTGTTGGCAACATCTCTGCTTTTTAATATACTGTCTAGGTTTTAAAGTTCACGCAATTTTCATGTGTTATAGAACAGTCTTTTTTTTTTTTTTTTTTTAAGCCGTTTACAAATGCAAAAACCATTCTTAGCCTGCAGGCTTCATGAGAACAAATAGGAACCATAGTTTATCAATTGCTGGCTTAAAGCACAGAAGTTGCCAATGGTGGAATTTGAGGCCGGGTTGGTGAGAGAGTCCAGGGATGAGGGAAGAAAGGAGGGAGGAGCTTCCCAGTTCCTCCTCATACCCGCTTTGTCCAGGGCCCACCTGTAAAGACTATCCTTGGACTGAACAACCTTTTTTTTGTGCAACCCTAGGGGCCACGGGTCACAACTTAAGCCCTGCCCTTTGCTGAGCTGTTAATGTTTTATGGAGTCAGGGACTTTGCCGCTCATGAAAGGGTCGATCCTAGGGACGTGGCATTGAGTGGTGAGAACTGCTGCTCTCTCCCGCCTCCTCTCCCCAGACTCACACCGGCCCTTCGTGTTTGTCAAAGTATTTGTTGACTGTTCAGTGCCCTATAGACCTGAGTTTATTTAATTCTCCCAGGAACTCCAGAGATTGAAAAAAAAAAAAAAAGTAGTATGTCTATTTCACAGATGAGGGAAGGGGGGCTCAGAGAAGGTGAGCCACTCGGCCAAGCTCACACAGCACACAGGGGAAGAGAAGGACTCAGCGCAGCCTCCAGGCTCCCCTGCCTCCAGCCTCCGAGGAAGGCGGGTGGGAAGGAGAGGGCAGGCCAGAAGCAGGATGAAGAGGAGAGACATCAGCAGCTCCAGACCGCAGGAGCTGCCACAGCAGGGTGTGTTCCGTTGACCTCCTCCCACCCCCATCTCCTATCCCCTACCCTGAAGCTCAGGAACAGAGGCAGGTGAGAGGGAGCGATTGCTCCAAGTCTACCCCAGCCAGGGGCAGACTTGGCCTGGAATCCAGGCTGTGATGCTGAGTCCGGTGCTTCCCACTCCACCCTCATCCGCAGAATGATCGCCAAGGGGAGGAGGTGCCTCCCAAGGGAGCTCAGCTGGCCCCAGAGGGGTGTTTTCCACTCTGCTTTTCCAGCTGCCGCTGCCATTGGCCAAAGCCACATCCAGCTGCCCAGCCTCCTGCTGCTGCTTGACCTCTGAGGCTGTTCTGAACCATCAGGGGTGGAAAACAGCCCTGCAGGTCACTCATTAAACTCCCTGATGCAGCTTTTCCAAGAATCCACTCCGGACTCCGTGTTCCCTCTAGGCGGGGACAGGCAACCCGGGGTCCAGCCCAGAGGGCACTCCCTGTTCCTGGGGCCAGTGCCCAGATCCGGATGGCAGCAAAGTAGCTTCTGGTGCCAACCATGAGATCGTCGCAGAGTGCAGGGCTGGGGTCTCTACATACTCAGGCCCCTCCATGAACTGCACATGCAGAGCTCTCCCATCTCAGAGGAGAGATGGGGGGCAAGAAGGACCTACTCTACAGTCACAAGCTGCATCTGTTTTCATAGGTTCTCGGGGGATTTAACAAGATCACGTCCATTGAGCGTGCCATTAAGCATGAGTTCAGACAATGGACCTCAACAGTCAGAGCTGACCCTTAGAAAAGTCACCTTGGCTGCAATGTGGAAGGTGCAGTGAGCGTAGGCAGGAAGACAGGTGAGGTGTCTCCTGCAGAGGTACAGGTGCAAAGGGATGGTGATCTAAGACAACAGCAGTGAGGGGACTGCGCTGGGGGTCCAGGGCTTAAGAATCCACCTGGCAATGCAGAGGACTCGGTTTTGATCCCGGGTTGGGACACTAATATCCTACATGCTGTGAGGCTACCGAACCCGAGCCACAACTAGAGAGTCTGTGCGTCACAACTAGAGGAGTCTGTGTGTCACAGCTAGAGGAGTCTGTGCGTCACAGCTAGAGAGTCTGTGCACCACAATGAAAGATCTCACATGATGCAATGAAGATCTGAGTGCCACAGCTAAGACCAGATGCAGCCAGACAAATAAATAAATATTGGGGGAAAATAAAACCAGCAGTGGGGAGGGGGAGAAGAGATCAGAGCCCTCATGCTCCTGCATTTTGTCACTGGGGACTTTAGGTCTCTACTAGGTACCAGCGTGAGAGACGGCATATGACAAGGGACCAACTGGTGGGAGGAAGGGAAGGGTCAGAGAAGCAGCCCCAACGAACAGTGTGTGTGTGCAAAGACAATAAGACAAGGAACAGCTTGGTATATTGAAGACACCTAAAGCAGGCCAGTGCTGCTGGAGTGTGGTGGGTGAGGGCAGAAAAGGAAGTATAGGGTGCTAGATTTTATCCTAAGAGGGATGGGGGACCATCAGAGTCTTTTTAGAAATCATTTTAATCCATTAGTATTTTTTTTCTTAAAAATAAACTTTATCGGGATATTAATAGAATTATTTGGGGAATGCAAGGTTGCTTTAACATCTGAAAATCAATGTAATTTACCACATTTACAGAATAAAGAGAAAATTATATGATCATCTCAATAGATGCAGAAAAAAACATTTGACAAAATTCAATACCTACTCATGACAAAAACAGAAAAGTGAATTTCTTCACCTAATAAAAAACTACAACTAACATCATACTCAATGGTGAATGACTGAATGAATGATCCCCAAAGATCATCAACAAGTGAAGGATATCAACTCAGATCAATTCTATTCAACACTGTACTAGGGTCCTCACCGTTGGAATAAAGCAAGAAAAAAAGGCACAAAGATAACACAGGGGAGAAGTACAACTGTCTCTGTTCACAGTCAACATTATTGTCCACATAGAAAACCCTAAGGTATTTACAAAAGTCTACCAAAATTAATCAGCAAATTTAGCAAGGTTGCAGGAGGCAAATCCAATATACAAAAATCAGTTGTATTTCTATACATTAGCAACAATCAATTGGAAAATAAAATTTTAAATATCACTTACAATAGTATCAAAAACCTTAAAATACTTAGAAACAAATTTAATGAAAGAAGCAAGACCCACACACTAAAAACTATAAAACATGCCCAGACATCTGAGTCAAGATGGATCTGTTGGCACTCCGGTTGAAAATGAGGACTTTGTACCACCCATCAGAGATGCCCCAACCTGTCAGGCATTACTCTTCTCTAAATGAAAGACTCGGGCATTTGCCTGAGAATAGACTTCCACCTGGCAAGTTATCCAAGGTGCCCAATAAAATATCCATCTCAGAGCTGGGCTCTGGAGCAGCCATACCTGTGGCCCTGAGAAGCTCTGTCTCCTCCTCCAGATTCCAGCTGCTCCTCATGATAGCCACATATTCTTTCCCAAATGGAGCATGTCCACACTCACCTAGTCCATCAGCAGCAGGGATCCTTTTTATTTTAAATTAATTTTATTGGAATACAGTTGCTTTACTATGTTGTGTTAGTTCCTGCTGTACAGCAAAGTGAATCAGTTATGTGTATACATTTAGCTCTTTTTTTAGATTTCCTTCCCATTTAGGTCAACACAGAGCATTGAGTAGAGTTCCCTGTGCTATACAGTAGGTTCTCATTAGTTATCTATTTTATACATGCTGCTGCTGCTGCTAAGTCTCTTCAGTCGTGTCCAACTCTGTGCGACCCCATAGATGGCAGCCCACCAGGTTCCACCGTTCCTGGGATTCTCCAGGCAAGAACACTGGAGTGGGTTGCTATTTCTTTCTCCAATGCATGAAAGTGAAAGGTGAAAGTGAAGTCGCTCAGTCATGTCCAACTTAGCGACCCCATGGACTGCAGCCCACCAGGCTCCTCCATCCATGGGATTTTCCAGGCAAGAGTACTGGAGTGGGTTGCCATTGCCTCCTCCAATTTTATACATAGTAGTGTATATACTTAGCAGCAGCAGCAGTGTATATATGGGGGCTTCCCTGATAGCTCAGTTGGTAAAAAATTCACCTTCAATGCAGGAGACCCCGGTTCGATTCCTGGGTCAGGAAGATCTGCTGGAGAAGGAATAGGCTACCCACTCCAATATTCTTGGGCTTCCTTTGTGGCTCAGTTGGTAAAGAATCCGCCTGCAATGTGTATATATGGCACATATATGCATTGTATATATGTATATATGGCAATCCTAATCTCCCAATTCATCCCACCCCCCTCCAAATTCATCCCACCCCTCACTTCCCCTTAGTAGCCATAAGTTTGTTCTCTACATCTGCGACTCGATTTCTGCTTTGCAGATAAGTTCATCCATACCATTTTTCTAGATTCCACATGTAAGTGATATTAACGATATTTGTTTTTCTGACCTACTTCATTCTGTATGACAATCTCTAGATCCATCCACGTCTCTGCAAATGCCACTATTTCGTTCCTTTTTGTGGCTGAGTAATATTCCATTGTATATATGTACCACATCTTCTTTATCCATTTTTCTGTCGATGGACATTTAGGTTGCTTCCATGTCCTGGTTACCGTAAATAGTGCTGCAATGAACGTCGGAGTGCGTGCATCCTTTCGAATTCTGGTTTTATCTGGATATATGCCCAGGAGTGGAATGATTGGGTCACACGATGGCTCTATTTTTAGCTTTTTAAGGAACGTCCACATTGTTGTCCATAGTAGATGTGCTATGCTTAGTTGCTTAGTTGTTCAGCCGTGTCCAACTCTTTGCAACCCCATGGACTGTAGCCCTCCAGGCTCCTCTGTCCGTGGGGATTCTCCAGGCAAGAATACTGGGGTGGATTGCCATACCCTCCTCTAGAGGATCTTCCCAACCCTGGAACTGAACCAGGATCTCCTGCATTGCAGGTGGATTCTTTACCAGCTGAGCTACCAGGGAAGGCTGTAACAATTTACATTCCCATCAACAGTGTAGGAGGATTCCCTTTTCTCCACACTCTCTCCAGCATTCATTGTTTGTAGGTTTTTCAGTGTGAGATGACACCTCATTGTAGTTGTGATTGACAGAAATATAGATCAGTGGAACAGGGTAGAAAGTCCAGAGATGAACGCATACACTTATGGCCACCTAATCTCTGACCAAGGAGGCAAGAATGTACAATGGGGAAAATACAGTCTCTTCAATAAGTGGTGCTGGGAAAACTGGACAGCTACATGTAAAAGAATGAAATTAGAACATTTCCTAACACCACACACAAAAATGAACTCAAAATGGATTAAAGACCTAAATGTAAGGCCAGATATCATAAAACTCTTAGAGGAATACATAATGGCATAAGTCACAGCGATATCTTTTTTGATCCACTGCCTAGAGTAATGAAAATAAAAGCAAAAATAAACAAATGGGACCTAATTAAACTTAAAAGCTTTTGCACAGCAAAGGAAACCATAACAAGATGAAAAGAAAAGCCTCAGAACAACGGGAGAAAATATCTGCAAACAAAACAACTGACAAGGGACTAATGCAAACAGCTCATGCAGCTCAATAACAAAAAAACACAAACAGCCTAATCAAAAAGTGGGTAGAAGATCTAAACAGACATTTCTGCAAAGAAGACATGCAGATCGTCAACAAACACACGAAAAGACATTCAGAAGGGAAACTTCAGGTCTTCTAGCTCTGGGTCCTACTGGTCTATATCCTTAAAAGATTCTCAACTGAGATATCACATCAAATAAAGGAACTGTTTTGTGACTCAGTGTATTTCAACATTATCTCAGAGATACACTTCTGGTTTAAAACAAAAACTTGATTCACCACAAGTGAATATCATCTCAAATTGTAGACTGGCCTGAGTTTCTCCTTCTTTGCTCGTATCAGATCAGATCAGATCAGTCGCTCAGTCGTGTCCGACTCTTTGCAACCCCATGAATCGTAGCACGCCAGGCCTCCCTGTCCATCACCAACTTCCGGAGTTCACTGAGACTCACGTCCATCGAGTCAGTGATGCCATCCAGCCATCTCATCCTCTGTCATCCCCTTCTCCTCTTGCCCCCAATCCCTCCCAGCATCAGAGTCTTTTCCAATGAGTCAACTCTTCGCATGAGGTGGCCAAAGTATAACAACCACAAATATTTCTGAATAAACAGTTTTAAGGTTTTTTTTTTAATGTTGGAGAATGTACAGAGATATAAATAAATGGAGAGTTATACCATGATCATGCATTGAAAAACTCTATATTGTTAAGATGTCCATTCTCCCCTAGCTGATATACAGATTTATTGCAATCCCCAATGATAATCCAAGCAGGCTTTTTACCTAAACAGACAAACTGTTTCTACTATTTGAATGGAAACGCAAAGGACCTGGAACAGTCAAAACAGTTTTGAAACAAAATTGGAAGATCTATATTATCTGACTTGGAGTCTTACTGTAAACTTATAGCAATCAAGATGGTATGGTATTGGCATGGATGTACATAAATAGAGAAGTGGCACAGAAGGAATCCAGACGTCGGGCAACATTTATACCGTCAGTTAATTTTCAACAAAGGTGCTAAACACCATTCGATAGGGAAAGGAAATTCTCCAACTAGTGTTGCTAGAACAACACGGGAAAATGAGCCGGCCAAGCTCAGGCTATTCTCACCTTGATCTGTGCCTCTGCAGCCATCCACCCAGTGCTCCAGGGGCAGGGCCCCTGCTAGCAGTCGGGCCTCTCTTTTCCTCGCCGAGGGCTGTGACCTCACCCCTCCTCACAGCACCGCTGCCTATTCATCAGGAAGGGACAGTGCCCTGGGCTGCAGCTGGTTCTCAGCCCTGGGACCACGACTCTGGCTCCTCTATCAACTCAGCTTAAGCCTGAGCTAGAGCAGAGGGTTTGGGCCAGAGCTACAGACCCCAGATTCCAGTTCTGCTCTGCCACTCACATGTTGTGTGGCCTTGGGGAAGACAGCACACTCGGAGCTGCAGGTTCCTGACTGTAAAATGAGGATGACAATAAAAGCGACTTCATATAGGATGAAAACCAAGTGAACGTAAGCATAAAAAAGTGCTTAGCTAATTTTTTTTAAAGGGGGACTGCAATGCGGGAGACCTGGGTTTGATCCCCGGGTGGGGAAGATGCCCTGGAGGAGGGAAAGGCTACCCACTCCAGTATTCTGGCCTGGAGAATTCCATGGACTGTACAGTCCGTGGGGTCGAAAAGAGTCGGACACGACTGAACGACTTTCACTTTCACTTTTCACTTTTCACTTTCCCTGGAGGTTCAGTGGTTAGGAATCTGCCTTGCAATGCAGGGGACGCAGGTTTGATCTCTGGTCAGGGAACTAAGAACCCACGTGGCGCCAGGCAACTAAGCCTGCGTGCCACACCTCGAGAGAAGCCCGTGTACTGCAACGAAGATGCCGTGTGCTGCAACTAAAGTCTTAGTTGTATTCGGCCAAATACAAAAGTCAATCAAAGATTTAAAAAGCGTCTAGTGAGAACCACGAGGGTTGTGGTTATGTCCCAAGTCTACCCAGATGCCCTCAGGACTGTTAACCTTATTTTCTCTTCTACCCCCATCCCCCCCACCCATCCATCCTAGACTGGAGGGGTTCAGCTCCCACCCCACCCTCTTCCTAAGGGCTGGGGATTGGGGCTTCTCTCTGGGGCCACTATGACTCTGAAGAGTTTGGGAGAACATTAGATCTGGCTGCCTCAGTTTCCCCTCCACTTCCTCTGTAATAGCTCCACAGAGGGGGGCCCCCATCCATCCACACCCCCACCCCAATTTTCTTGAGGGGCAGTGACATCTTAGAGGAAGAAACAAGGATGGAGCACAAAGTCAGAGGATGGAGACGTAAAGACAGGCCAGAGGGAACTCCCTGGTGATCCAGTGATTAGGGCTCTGCACTTCCACTACAGGGGACATGGGTTCGGTCCCTGGTCTGGGAGGCAGTACAAGTGAGGAACCAAGGCTGCAGAGGGGAGGAACCGCCCAAGGCTGCATGAGCCCTGAGGGTGTGTTGTTTTGTGGCCAGAGGCTCTGTGAGGCCCAGAGGTGGCCCTGTGAACGGGCTAAGGGGACCCAGCCACCACTTGTCTTCCTGCAGGAAGTGACTCAAGTCACCCCAGTCGCTTAGCCCCACAGAACTCACGGAGGTCACCTGGCCACTACAGCCACGTGTGGGATTTGGGTGCCAGAGGCTGAGGGTGTACAGAGAGCTGCAGCTCTGCTAGTAAGTTGGTTTGATGCTTCTGCCCTCCTGAAGGACTCACAGCTACTCAACTGGCTGACGTGCCTGGGTTACCTGATCGGAGTGTGGGGCGGTGGGTAGGGGACCGGCGAGCCGAGGAGCTGAGAGTGACTAAGCCTTCACCCCTCTCTGCCAAGGCTCCCCTTTTCTGACTGCTTCTTATTTGCAGGAAGGGGTCTGGGACAGGGCAACCTCCTTACCATGACCTCCCCCTCCCCACCCTACCTCTTTTCCAAGACAACTGAATGGCTAACCCAGCACAGCTGCCTCAGGGTTCCCACCCCTAGAAGGGTCCAAGGCAGGGAGGACTTGGGAAGCTGCCCTCTGGGGGTCAGTCCTAACCCAGGCGTTGCCTTTGACAGGTTGGGACCCGCTGTTTTATTGGGTTGCGGTTCCAGTGATTGATGCTTCAGGGCCTATAAAACCAGGCTGAGAAACTCCTGACACAGAACCTTCTGAAGGCCAGTTTATTTTGCAAGCAAGAAGCTTCGCGTCTGTGCACCTCAATTTTCCCTTCTGCTTAATGGGTTAGCAGCGAGCCAGTCTTTTTTTATCCACTCTTTACTGGATGCGCTCGGGTCAGGTGCCAGGCTCTGGGGAGACAGCCAGGGACCCACCCTGGACTGAAGGATGAAGCTAGGACCTTCTAGGATCATCCCTCCGCCTGTTTTCTCACCAATACATGTGGGCTCGCTGGGGGCTGGAGTGGAGGGAAGGGAGGGAATTGTGGGTCTGTAGCAAGGCCGCGGGGAGAAGGCAATGGCACCCCACTCCAGTAATCTTGTCTGGAAAATCTCATGGACCGAGAAGCCTGGTAGGCTGCAGACCATGGGGTCGCTAAGAGTCGGTCACGACTAAGCGACTTCACTTTCACTTTTCACTTTCACGCACTGGAAAAGGAAATGGCAACCCACTCCAGTGTTCTTGCCTGGAGAATCCCACGGATGCGGGAGCCTGGTGGCCTGCCATCTATGGGGTTGCACAGAGTCGGACACGACTGAAGCGACTTAGCAGCAGACTTAGCAGCAAGGCCTCCACTGGGCATAAATGGGCCTGAAACTCATGAGCCTAAGGGATTTTTTTTTTTTTTTTAATTCCACAACCACGACGAAGCTCTTTGCGTTCCCCACTGACCAGGCGGCAAGTCTGGCAGGAGGGGTTGTCACTCTGTCCATTGCGCGGGTTCCAGCCACTGCCGCACCCAGGGGCTCCCTAGGACGGGGGACCTGTCGGGAGGAGGAGTGGGCTGGGAGGTGGGAATGGGGGAGGAGGGAAGGGGAGAGGAGGGAAGGGGGAGGAGCGAGGAGGGAAGGAAGCGCCTGGCCCCGCCCCGGCCGCAGGTGGCCACGAACGCTGAGCGGCTTCTCGAGGGGGCCGGGCCCAGGGGCGGGGCCTGCGCGCACGGTCCCCCGCCTTGTCCCCCGGCCACCCCCCGGCCCTGCCCCCCGGCCCCGAGCTTATAACCCGGGATGCGCGCCGAAACCCGCCCTGCTCCGCCGACTGCTGCCGCCGCTGGTCACCCGGTAAGGAGGCCCCCCGCCTTCCCACTCCCCAGCCTAGGTCGCCCTCTGCCCGGATCCCTCCGAGGACCAGCGGAGGAGGCGGAGCGGACCGCGCGCCCCTCGCCCCGCCCCCGGTTCGGACCCGGACCGGAGGGAAGGGGGCGGACGCCCCGACTCCTGTTGCTTAAACGCCGGACGACAGGATTCCTGGCTCCCTGGGGCCGCGGGGATGGGACCAGGGCGTGAGTCCGGGGCGGGGGTGCTGGGGAGCAGGTCGGGTTACTTGTCGCCTTTGCGGGCCGAGGTCCTTTCTGGATCTTCTTCCTTCTCTGATCCAATTTCCTTTATGCCGCGAACCCCACAAATGGAGAACCTCGGGAACCCGGAGGGTGTTGGGGGGTGCGGTTTCCGATCTTGTTTGCCCCCGCTCTGACCGCCGTCTCTGTCTCCATTAGAACCAGAGTGCCAGCCTCACCTCCGGCCCCTCGTGCGCGCCCCGGGGGCTTGGGCATCTTGGCCCCTCCCACAGCCCCGCCTCAGTTTCCCCGAGCGGGTGGGCTCGGGGGCTCCAGGCAGCCCGCCCCGGGGGGCCTCGGGTGTGGCTGGGCTCCTTCTTCCGCAGGTGCGGGGTTGGGGGCGGTCGGTCGCCCGCCTCTGCCTTCTGAAAGGGCTTTGCATTCTCCGGCCGGTGGGGTCGGCCGCCTCGCCGGCCGCGGTGCCCGGTTTCCGGCTGGCACCGGACTGTGGGAGGGGCCGCTCCGCAGGAAATGTCAGCAGTCCTGGTGGCTGTTGCCTTTGGCCCCTTGGGCGGCTGCGCCCTCCAGGGAAGGAAAGTCTGAAATGGAGGAAACTCCTCTCCCAACCCGCCAGAGCTCTTCCTGAGGAGGTCCCGTGACCTCAGTGCCCCCCCCACCCGACCACCACCTCAGTGTTCCTCTCTGCGAAGTGGGGGCGTCTGCTCCCGACAGCGCCGTCTGGCTGCTCCTCCCGGGCAGGAACAAACCTGTCCTTTCCCCAGGGATGGATCAAATAGGTCCTGGGCTTCGATCCCTCCCCTCCACGCCCAGACGAGGGACAGGAGAGGGCCGGTTTCTGGGCCCCTGCAGACCCAGCCCTGAAGGCAGGCACAACCCCACGACTGGGTGAGGCTTTGGGTCAGCCTCGCAGCTTCCCAAGCTTCAGTTTCTCCGTTCGTCTCAGCTGACACGGGTTTAGGGCTCAGGGAACAGTAACAGGATGTGTACTGTTAGGGGACATCCCTGGAAGTCCAGTGCCTGAGACTCCCTGCTTCCACTGCGTGCCTGCTAAGTATATTCAGTTGTGTCCAACTCTTTGGGACACTGTGGACTCACAGTCTGCCAGGCTCCTCTGTCCACAGGATTCTCCAGGCAAGGATACTGAGGTGTGTGGCTATGCCCTCTGTCAAGGGATCTTCCTGACCCTCTTAGGTCTCCAGCATTGACAGGCAGGTTCTTTACCACTAGCGACACCTGGGAAGCCCGCCCACATGTCCCGGGGTAGCCCCCCAAAATTAGGAGGGTGCGTACTGTTGAGAGCAGGTCCTGGGTCCATTTGCTCACTGTCTGGGGAGTGACCCACTTGGTGCTCCCATGCTGGGGGCTCAGGAGTGGGGGTCCCTGCCCTCCTATCTTAGGTTCTGGTGGGGGAGGGAGACTGTAGCGGTGGGGGCTGCCCCAGGTGGAGCCAGCTGCTCGGTTATGCCAAGTAATACCAGCTCTGTTGAGTGCTCGAGAGTGAGTTGGTGAATCCTGCCCACTGAGCACCTAGATCCCAGGCCAGGCCTGGGGTGGGTAAAGGAGAGAGACCCCCATTTAGCACACTCTTGAGCTCCCCTGAGTACCCACCTGTGCCCCCATCAGCTGCCTGCTTCCCCTGGGCTTGTGTGGTCCCTTGGCTGGGATGGTAACTTGGGCCCAGGGCCCCAGGAACCTGACTTGGGGGTGGGGGGCGATCCCAGACTCACCTGCTATGCAAGGGCTTTCCTAGCACCCCATCTCATCTTGGTCCTATGAGTCCTGGGAGGCAAGCCAGGACTGCCAGATGCCTTCATCTGAAGGAACGCTGAACACACAGCCTCTGAAGTGAGAGCCTTGCCTGTGGGCATCCACGTGGAGGGAGATAACCTCTCTGGGATTCAGGGTCTAAGGCCCTGATTTTCTGCTGAAACACTTTGGGCAAAGTTGATCTTCCAGACTTTGGCTCCTTGTGTGGCAGATGCCCTCCCCTGACTTGAGATAGGCCAGGTACCCAAAGGCATTTTGACAGAGCAGAATAAACAAATGAATGAACTCACCTTTGCTCCATAACCAAATGCTGTTCGGAGAGGGTTTGAGTGAGTGCCTGTCACCAGGGCCTGGTGAGGTCTCCTTAATCTTCCTACCTCCCGCCTCCAGACATTCTTATCAAAACTGGAGTTTCAATCTTGCTAAGTCAAGGCATTCCCCGGTGACCCCTCTTCCCTGGTGGAAGAAGTTTGCTGGAGCGCTGGTGGTCTTCCCAAGAAAGCCCAGCATTCCTGAATCGATCCTCAGGCCCCAGGAATTTGCAGCTGACAGCCAGCTCCGTATGTAGCCTAGAGCACCCTCAATGCTCTCAACTCATCCATCAGATACAGAAATAGTTCTCTGTGCCTCACCAAGTCTGTAGATGAAATGAGCTGAATGTATCAACCGAACATTCAGGCTGAATCCTGATAGCGGCACCTCCTGGTCAAAGTGTGGAATTGCAGCCTGGCTCTATCAGACATGAATGAGGGCAGCCAGCCAAAGGGTTCAAGTTGCAATCCTGAAATGGGCAAACCCTTAAGTCAGAGAGAATTCTATGGCTTAGGTAGAACCAAAAATATTTTTTAAACGTTTTTAAAAACTAGAGAACCCAGCTCAACTGAGTTAGAATGTGAGGGAGGGGTTCCTGAGGAAGAGTCAGGTGGCTGTAGCCACAACATACAAAGAAAATTGGTGATTGGTGGTGATTCATGGGCTTCCCAGGTGGCTCAAGGCAGGATACATGGGTTTGATCCCTGGGTCGGGAAGATCCCCTGGAGAAGGAACTGAGTGTCTAAACAACAGACAAGTAAAGTGAAGAGAAGACAGTCTGTGGTCCCCTTGAGGCCAGAGCGTATAGGACAGAGAGCAGCAAAGAGCAGGTGGTCTGCAGACGGCGTAGGTTTCCATCCCCCAGCACTGCCATCTGCTAGCTTGAGACCTGGGCAAGTCTTATAATTTTTCTGAACCCCGGCTCATCATCTGTAAACAGGTGGTAATAATAGCCCCACCTTGAAATGATCCCGTGTGGCACTAAACATAGTAACTGCTCTTGTCATCCTAGCTCTGATGCTGCAGAGCCACATGAATGTTCCTAGCTCTGAGCAGCTGCCCTGGCTGGCCAGGCTCGTTCACTGGGAGCTGGCAGGATGGTTCTGGCCAGAGCCCTGGAGAATGCCCACTGCCTTGCCAACTGAGGTCAGGCTGGCAGGCATCTTGGAATGAGGCCCCCTTCTTCCCTTCCCAGGTGTCCCTCTTTGGCAGCCGATTGGCCAGACTGGCCCCGAAAACCAGGGGCATGAGTGTTCTCAGCAGAGGTCGTGTGCCTGGGAGCCGGGGCACCTACCCTGTGCCCTCCCTGGAGGTTGGGGCGAGTGCGAGGCCGGAGCTGGGAGGATGGCTGAGTCCTCAGGCAGGAAGCCCCGTGTCCTGGGGTGTCAGAACCAGAAGGACTTTCAGGTGGTTGTGCTGATGGTGATACTGAGGCTTGGAGAGTGAGGGGCTTGCCCGTCAGTGGTAGGAGAGTTCAGTGGGCAGAGGCGTGGTGCCCAGCTCTGGGCTCTGGGCTCCTCTCTGAATCTTATCGAATTCACAGTTGCTCCGTGGGGGGATGGGCTGTTCTTGCTCTCAGCTCCTGGACTCCAGGTCTGGAAAACCCGCCATTGCTCTCTGCCCTAGTCTCTTCCACTCCTCCTCCCCTAAACCGAGGCCTCCTTGCTTGCTTGGCTTCCTTTAGTTTCTGCAGCAAGCAGGCTGCCGGGACCTTGCTGGTGGGGGAGGGGAGAGCTTCAGCAGGAAGGCAAGAGCAAAGCCAGTGTCAGATTGCATCATGTTCTCAGCCCACCTGCCCTGCTAATCTTGTACACATGCAGGCCCAAACATGCCACACACACACGTGTGTGTGTGTGTGTGTGTGTGTAGACAGAGGTACATGCATGCAGTCTCAGGTACATGCTCCTGGGGAAATGCAGGCACACTTGTGCACACATACACACACATCCCTGCCTGCAGGCACACGCTCCAGGGTGCACACATTCCATCACGAGGTTCAGACCCGGAGGCTGAGGCCCTCCGCCTGTGGCCTGGCCGGCAGAAGAGGTTCACGAGTTTCCGGATGAGAGTTTCCAGATGACAGCGTGCACGGAATTCCAGACGTGGAGGGGATTTTAACCCTCTATTTTTATAGGTGAGGAGCAGGCCTCCAGATAGCAAAATCAGCAGCCTTGTTCTGAGTGCTTGCCACCTGCCAGCCACTGAGAGATGGTCCTTGTCTCCACAGAGCTCACAGTGGGTGGCGGGGGCAGAGTGCATCGTGACTGTGCTGTGATGGGCCACACTCGCAGGGCACGGTGTGGGGGGACAGTCACTGAGGCAGAACCAGGCAGGCACAGGTGGTCTGCCTCCATGGAGCCGCCCCTCCCCTACTCCAGGGCCCATCCTCTGGCTCCAGGGCCTTTGGGGGTTGGCAAAGTGGGGGTGACCCCTAGAAGCTGGGTGAGTTTTGGGCTCACATCAGCTCTCCCTGTCACTCTGGGTTGTCTGGGCCACCAGCAGCTTCCCAGACCCCACACCTTGTCCCAGGGATCCATGCCCTCCCCCACCCCACCCCAGAGAGGGTAGCCTTGTACTTTTGAGTCTAGCTGACTTGAGTTTGAATCTGGGCTCTGCCACTTAGCAGTCAAATGAGGTCTTGAGCAAGTTCTTTAACCCAAGCCTCAGTTTCCCTATCTCTAAAATGGGGATGAAACAAATGCAGGCTGTCACTTATAACAAATACATCCATTATCTTGATTGTGGTGGTGATTTCATGGGTGTAGACACACCAAAACTTACTAAATTGCACACTTTTAGCTATATGCAGTTTATGGTTAGTTATATCTCAATAGAGCTGTACAAATAATGCAACATTACTCTCCTCACCCCAAGCAGCCCCAGCACACACAGGCACACAACTAGGAGCTAGGCAGCTCTGGGGGTCCTGAGTCTCCCTGCTCAGCGAGGCTGCCCAAAGGGGCGTCCAGGGGCTGGGTACGCTGGGTTCACGGCCTCTGCTGTCACCCAGCCACTGGGCCAAGAAAGGTGTCTGGAAGCCGCAATCTACTCTTTCAACCTCAGGCATTTCCTACCTGAGTCCTTCCTGCCTCCCTCCCTCCCAGATGGCCTGTTGCCTGGCTACGGTTGCCATGGGCACATCTGCTGGCCCTACCCTGCCTGGGACTGCCTGGCAGGTGGTTGAATGAATGCCCACTGAAGGGGGAGTCTTGGATATTTATCCATCAGAACTGCCTCCAACCTCACTGTTTGTGAGATATTTCCCCTTCCTAGTCCTAGGGGCAGGAAGGACATGTGAGCCCTGGGACTGGCTGGTGGGCGGTCTGGTGAGATGCCAGGACTGCATATGGCATAGGGCTTCCCGTGGTTCAGACGGTAAAGAATCTGCCTACCAATGCATGAGACGCAAGTTCGATCCCTGGGTCAGGAAGATCCCCTTGAGCAGGAAATAGCAGCCCTCTCCAGTATTCTTGCCTGGGAAATCCAATGGACAGAGGAGCCTGGTGAGCTACAGTCTGTGGGGTTGCAAAGACTTCGTAACTAAGCAGCAGCTGCTGCAGTTCATAGGATGAATGCTCTTGCCCCTCAGTTGGGCTGTGTTCTGCCGCAGAGGGCTGGGTGACCGCTTTGCTGCCAAACCTCCAGGCCCCTTCAGGATGCAGGAGCCTGCATCCTTGGAAGCAAGGTGACACCCCTTCTGGGCTTACGTGGATCAAAGCAGAGGTATCCACAGTTTTTCCCAATAGCATCTATTAAGGACCCTGACCTTGGTCAGTCTCTAGTGTAAATACTCCCACCAGAAACAAGCACGCTCCCTGTAAGTGCAGGAAGCTGGGACCATGTCCACAGAGGCTAGAACCAGATGGCCTGGATCCAAATCTAGCCCTGCCATCTGCTGACCGTAGGACCTCAAGCAAGTGACCCTGCCTCTCTGACCCTCAATCTCCTCTTCAGCAAAGTGGGCACATAACAGCATCTATGCTCAGGGCCACATGGAGAGTGCAAGGGAAGCAGGGCAAGCCCGAATGTAGCCTGAGGCTTCTGGGAGGGGCTTCTGGACTGAAGGAACAGAGGCTGCAAAGGCAAGGAGTGAGGAGGCCTTGGTACCTTCTGGAAACTTCGGTTTAGCTGAGGAAAGGGAGAGATTGGTGGGAGGACACACCGTCCTGCTGGGAAGGACAGATCTGTCATCTGTACACCCAGTTACTTTCTCCCTCTGGGCCTCGGAGTTATGAGTTATGGGCTTCCCAGGTGGCTCTAGTGGTAAAGAACCCACCTGCCATCGCAGGAGACACAAGAGACGTGGGTTCGATCCCTGGGTTGGGAAGATACCCTGGAATAGGAAATGGCAACCCACTCTAGTAATCTTGCCTGGAGAATCTCATGGACAGAGAAGCCTGGCAGACAACAGGCCACGGGGTCGCAAAGAGTCAGACGCAACTGAGCACACAGGGACAGACAGTTTCTGGGCCTTGGATCCCCCTCTGCACAGGGAGAGGAAGGTCTCCAAGCTCCTCCCAACTAATCTTTCTGGAGTTGAGTTCTCTGAGGTGTTGGGGGTGCAGGGCTTGTGTTTCCCCTCTCAGAGGAAATTGCATTTGAAAAGAGCCAAAAACCCCTTTGTATGAAGGTTCACTGGGCCCAGGTGGAAGAGGTCTGGTGGGAGCAGGGCTCTGCCCCCAGCATCCTGTCCCCCATAGAGCCGAGAGGGCGCCCTGCCTCCTGGGAAGAGCTGAGGTTCTGGAGCCAGACATAGACGTGTGCTCTGCAACCTCGAGCTAGCCATTTACCTCTCCGAGCTTCAGTTCTGCCTCCCCAGCGGCAGGCATGACTCCCACTTCCTGGGGTCAGAGTAGGGGTGCTGGGTGATCTGTATGAGGCTCCCAGGGCCATGCCCTGCCCTGGCCCAGCTTAGCAAGGAGATGTGTGGGCTGTCTGAGACTCAGGAGACGGCCCCTCCCGTCTCCTGACACTGCGACCTTGGCATCCTGACCTCGGTCCCAGCAGCTCAGTCTTTTGTCTTCTTCTCTGGCTGGTGGGAGATTGGCTACATGCCTCCCCCTGCCAAGCCCCAGCGTGGTCTGTGGGGATGTGCAGGGGGGTGAAAGAGGTGTGGCTGCATGAAGGGTCAGCTCCTCATGCTGATGACCTGATGACAGCTGAACATCCTGTTCTGAACCCCATGGTGGCTTGTCTGGGGGATAAGGGTGCCCGAGGCCAGGAGGGAGCTGCTGGGAGGGGCTGGCAGGCGGGGTGTGGGGGGCTGGCTCTGGGTCACTCACATTCCTTCTCGTCTCCCTCCAGTCACGATGTCCGGCAAAGGCTCCGTGGTTCTGGCCTACAGTGGGGGCCTGGACACCTCCTGCATCCTCGTGTGGCTGAAGGAGCAAGGCTATGACGTCATTGCCTACCTGGTGAGGGGGCGCCCGGCGTGTCTGTCTTTCTACCTGTTGGCCCTGCTGCCTACCTGCCCGCTGTTACTAATCCAAGCCTGCCCCCTCACCCAAGCCTGTCTTAATCTGTAGATAAATTCTTGTTTACTGTATCTTTCTATCTGTTAAGTGAGCTCCTTTGATGTCCCCCAGGTCTGAGATGTGCCCCCCAGAGCATAAAGGAGGCTGGCTCTCCGTGCACTCGCTGAAGCGGGAGTGGGGGCACCAGGAGTGAGTGTGGTGGAGCTGCTAAGCCAGCCTGTCCAGGGAGGGACCAAGGGCTTGGCTCGGGTCTGCTGAAGACCATGGAAAGTCACAGAAACTTCCCCTTTCCTGCAGCCCTCAGTAATTCAGCAAAGGTCTAGGCTCCTACATGGGCTAAGGTAGATGATTGGAGATCACCCAATTCTGCAACAGCAAATAGGCCACAGGCCACAGGTAATAGATTAACTAAGATGCCACTCCCCCATCCAGGGTCCACAGCAGATATCCCCAATCAAACCAGCTTCACTTCTGATAAACCTGGACATAACCTCTGAGTCTTTCTCCATAAGACTGGCAAATTCTAGAAATCCAGCTTAAGCCAAACAAAACCAAAAAAAAAAAGAAAACCAACATAATTCAGTTTTTCATATAACCAAGAAGGCCAGGGTAAGATGGCTTCAGGCAAGGCTGAATCCAGGTGCTTATCCAGATTTGCCTCCATCTCGGCTTGGTGTCATTCTTGGCCTCTCCACAGGGCAGGCAAGGCTCTCATCATCCCCTAGTCTTCTGAGAGAAAGGAAAGCTTTCCCCAGAGGCTCTGATGGAAAGGCCAAGGGAACACTCATTCACTGGCCCGAGTGCCTGCTCACCACTCATTTGTCAGTATGGTGCTCCCTTGGAGGCTTGTCCCTATAGTGAGCAGGAAGCACCTGCTCTCATCCATCCTTGTGTGTGGGCTTCCCAGGTGGCACAGTGGTAAAGAACTTGCCTGCCAGCGCAGGAGATGTAACAGATGAAGGTTCCATCCCTTGGTTGGGAAGATCCCCTGGAGAAGGAAATGGCAACCCACTCCAGTGTTCTTGCCTGGAGAACGCCACGGACAGAGGAGCCTGGCAGGCTACAGTCCACGTGGTCTCTGAAGTGACTTAGCACTCATAAGCATCCCTGTAGAAAGAGGTCCCAGGAGAGAAGGTTCTGTTCCCAGAGGAAATGAGGAGGGGGCACTGGACAGGAGAAGTTTGTTCTTATCAAGAATGGTTTGCAGTTAAAGTCAGTCTACCACTGGTAACAGTGCCGACCCCACGCCACTCAAGTGGAGGGTGAGGGTGAGGCCCAGGGAGGGGAAGTGTCTGGCCCACAGCCCCCTGCTGAGAGCAAGTGGTGACTTTGAGTGAATGCAAAGAGCCTGGAGTGTGTGCTTTGAGCCATGGCAGCACCAATGGGTGGTCCGGATCCCAGACTATCACCAGGCAGATTTAAAAGCTGAGTGGCCTCAGAAAAAGCACCTGCAGCTGGACTCTAGGAACACTCTGGAATCTGCTGAGCAGAATCCAGGGTCAAGGTCTGGGCAGGAGGCCACAGTGTAGCCAGCAGAAAACATGACTGTGTCTAGACGGGGCTGTTGGTACCAGAGGTCGGGCTCCAGCAGGGGGACAGCTGGGCGCTCCTAGCCTGGGCCTCTGCTTCCCGCCAGCTCTGGTGCCCGGGGCAATCAAGTTGCTGCACTTGGCTGGGGCAGTAAGCAGGGAATCGGGCAGCTGCTGACAAGCCAACCTTTGTACTGGCTTTGGGGGAATTTCGGGAAAAGATTGATGGGTTCAAAGGCAGCTTTAGACCTTCAGTGCAGTGACAGCGAATGTTGCAACCCCACAGCCCAGGTGCACAGGCCCAGATTCAGCCTGTCCAGCTCCTTGAAACTGCTTTCCAGAGCCTCAGGCAGCTCCAAGGAGTACAGCATCCCCAGACCCTGGTTCTTGTCCTTTCTCCTTCCTACGTGACCTCAGCCATCCAAAGAAATCATCTGAAGACGGTTGTGTGTGAAAGACACCTGCCCAGGACTCACCCTCGGGTGGTGGGGCGAGGTGGCGGTGACATTCTTCTCAGCTCTTCTTTCTGCCCCTGGGCTGATGGGTCCTCTCTGCTTCTGCTCGTCAGGCCAACATCGGCCAGAAGGAAGACTTTGAGGAAGCCAGGAAGAAGGCGCTGAAGCTCGGGGCCAAAAAGGTACCAAGTGTGGGCAGGGTTTGGGGCTGGAAATGGGATCTGACACGTTGGGGTCAGCTCTGGGGGTCCCTGTCCCAGAGCTCCTTGCCTCCTACGCCCCTTCCAGTTGGTCCTCTTGCTTCCAAGAGTGTGAGGTCAATTCCTTCCGCTGTTGGTGTGAGAACTTCTCTTATAGCTCAGCTGGTAAAGAATCTGCCTGCAATGCAGGAGACCTGGGTTCAATTCCTGGGTTGGAAAGATCCCCTGGAGAAGGGAAAGGCTACCCACTCCAGTGTTCTGGCCTGGAGAATTCCATGGACTGTATAGTCCCTGGGGTCACAAAGAGTTGGACACGACTGAGCGACTTTCACTTTGCTGTGTGAACCATCTTCTAGTTTCTCCTAGCCTCTCTTGCACCCAATCCCTCCCCATCCCACCTCCCCATCTGTCTACCTCTTCCTCATCCATCCATTCACCTGTGCACCCCTCATCCATCTACCTGTCCACCCTCCCATCCTTCCATCCACTCAACAGTATCAGTGAGCGGGCCATCAGATGAACATGGCCGTCATGGTCCCTGCTCACGTAAGTTCACAGTACGAAGGAAACACAGTATCTGTGAAGTGCAATAAAACTCACATCAGAAGTATTAGGAAGCTGTCAAGTTCACAGTGTCAGATACAAGTTTTCCATAATTCTAGTTTTTTTGCTGGAAAGCTTGAGTTTTATCACTGGCAACAAATACTCAGTTTTCCTTGAAGTGACAGGGTCACTTCATTTTTATGCAAATCGTGGCCAAAAACCCAAGTCTGATTGATCTTGTTTTGCCTGTCAGTCCTTCAGTCAAGTATGAATGATGGTTCATGAGAAGAGTGGCTAATTTAGCTAGTAACTCACTTGGGCATGCAGCAGAAATGCCTCGTGTGTGTTTATCATATTTTGTATTCAAGAGTTGGGGCTTCATCAGTGGCTCAGTGGTAAAGAATCCACCAGCGATGCAGGAGACACAGGAGACGCAGGTTCAATCCCTGGGTCAGGAAGACTCTGGAGGAGGGCATGGCAACCCACTTTAGGATTCTTGCCTGCAAAATCCCATGGACAGCGGAGCCTGGTGGGCTATAGTCTATAGGGTCACAGAGTCGGATACAGCTGAAGTCACATAGCATGCACTCAAGAATTGAGATTTAACAAAAGTGAATCGTTTTCTACTGCATTTTCAAGACCACCCTGTTAGCTGTGTCTGCCTTAGACACAGGCCATCGGAGACTCTGTCTTCTGACGGTGCCCTGTCCTTGCCAAGGCTCCCTCCCATGGGCTGCTCTCCCATAGGTGTTCATTGAGGACATCAGCAAGGAGTTTGTGGAGGAGTTCATCTGGCCGGCCATCCAGTCCAGCGCACTGTATGAGGACCGATACCTCCTGGGCACCTCTCTCGCCAGGCCCTGCATCGCCCGCAAGCAGGTGGAGATCGCCCAGCGAGAAGGAGCCAAGTATGTGTCTCACGGCGCCACAGGAAAGGTGAGGCCAGCATGTGTGGCTGGAGAGGGTGAGGAGGGGGGCTGCCAGGGGGAAGTGGGCAGCGGGGCCTGATGGGCGGTCCTCGGACAATCGTTGGTTCCCGCCCAGAACAGTCTGCTGTGCCGTGGACAGACTGGCCCGCCCAGCACGACTAAGGGGACTATGTGCACACACCGGCCCGTCCACTCTAAGAGGAATATTTCCAGCAGCGAGTCAGGGACAGCTCCACTCTGCAACCCAAGTGTGTCTCCCATGTTCCCGCTGTGGTGGAAGCCGTGTCACCCCATTTTTGCAAATCTGCCTCTGAGGCTCAGGCTCATCTTTTTCTTTTTCATGCCTAGTATTATGTATTTCAAAACTATTTTAAAAGATGAAAAACCATCAAATATCCATACATAGGGGATTGGCTGCATAAATAACACAATGCTATGCAATGTAGTCATGAAAAGGAACGAGCGTGATCACCCAGAATGCATATAGTAAGTGAAAAAGGGCAAGGTGCACAACTGCATGATGCCATATACTACATTTTGCATAAGAAAGAAATACTGGAAAGTTCAGTGAAAACTCTCCACAGTGAGTGGAAGGGGCAGGAATGGAATAGATGTCTCTGTTGTGTTTGGTTTTTTTGGCTGCGCTGGGTCTTCATTGCAGAGCAAGGGCTTAGTTGGCTGTGGCATGTGGGATCTTAGTTCCCCAACCAGGGATGGAACCCGAGTCCCCTGCATTGCCAGGTGGATTCTTAACCACCAGGGAAATCCCTCTTAATAACGTGTTGCATAGATCTGATTTTGAAAACTTCAAGGTTGAATTTAAAAGATAAAATTCACTAAGCCATCTATCTTGAGAAACTGAAAGCAGATGGAAAGAAACGAACCTACTGTGTGTCCAGTCTGTGACATCATCACACAGAAGACAGAAGTATTCCAATGTGAGCTCAGCACATAATATCCCACTGAACAGCAGGATATGTTCTGAGGTGGACATCTGGCCAAGGTCACAGCGGGAGTCGCTGTGCAACGCGGTGGACAGGAGGCCACCCATTCCCAGAGGGCTTGAGTCCCAGCTGTGTGACCTTGAGTAAGGCCCCTGCCTTTGCTGAGCCTCAGTTTCTTCACTTGCAAAGTGGAGAGGAGGCCCTGTCTTCGTTTCCAGGGCGACTGCATTATAGACTGTGAGGTGTAAACACCAGGAATGGAGCCTCTCTGGAGGCCAGAAGTCCAAAACCAAGGTGTTGGTGCCCTGAAGGTGCTAAGGAAGGGTTCCAGGCTTTCCCCTGGTGTCCTTGGCTTGTGGGTGCACCACCCCAGGCCTCCATCTCCACGCGCCATCTCCTCGGGCATCTTCACATTTGTCTTCCCCTTGCATGTCTGGTTCTGTGTCCAAATTTCTCCTTTATCCCAGGACACCAGTCATACCCACCCTAATGACCTCATCTTAACTGGATGATGTTCGTAAGACTCTATTTCCAAATAAGGTCCCATTCTGAAGGGCTGAGGGTGGGGGTGGGGGGCGGTTAGGGCTTCACCATATTTTTTTCTTTTTTTCTACCTTTTGTGGGGACATAGTTCAATCTGAGATACACCTTCTCCTTCCAGCCCTTGTGTGCAGGAGGGCAGACAGAAGGGGGACCCTGGGGGTATAAAACAGGAAAAGCCCTCAGCACTCCATCCCGCAGGTGGCAGACTCAAGAAACAAAATTCCTAACCATGCCAGCGGCCTTTGGGCGGTGTTACTGGAGACTCTGGGGCTTCCCTAGTAGCTCAGGTGGTAAAGCGTCCGCCTGCAATGCAGGAGATCCAGGTTTCAGGAAGATCTCCTGGAGAAGGAAATGGCAACCCACTCCAGTATTCTTGCCTGGAGAATCCTATGGACAGAGGAGCCTGGCAGGCTACAGTCCATGGGGTCGACTGAGCGACATGACTGAGCGACCAACACACGCACACACTGGAGACTCTTGAGCTCTCAGCGGACACCCCGCCAACAGGGATGGGGTGCTCCAGCACACACGTCCTGACTGGACGCAGCCCCCCACCTGAGGCAGTGCGGGGTGGAGGGGGCAGCCCCTGGCTCAGTGTGACAATGAGTCACACTCAGATTATGATGGACGAGGCGCCGTTTGGGGGTGGTCTTGCCGAACAGCCACTCCACCAGGCGGCACCGGCTCGTGTGTCTGGAAGCTCACTCGTTCGCCTGGTGCTCAGTCAGCAAGCTTGTGTGCGTATCTGTGAAGGGTGGGGTGCGCGCCAGGCTCCTCTGTCCACGGAGATTCTCCAGGCAAGAAATACTGCAGTGGATTGCCATTTCCTCCTCCAGGGGATCTTCCTGACCCAGGGATCAAACAACCCAGGGCTCCTACACTGCAGATGGATTCTTTACCACTGAGACACCAGGGAAGCCCATCAAAGCAGCTTAGGTTCATTATTTTTAAAATAAGGCCAATTTCATTTTAAGAGAGTCTGTGGCATTTCCAACTTTCCTAAGTTCAATGGTGCCATGGTGGCAGGGTCTGGAAGTGTTACGTGTTGGGGACGAGGTTGGCAGATGAACTTTTTACCACTATGCCACCTGGGAAGCCATTCCCAGCTACCTGTGAGCTAGTCTGGCAGGGTACAGTCCATAGGGTCACAAAGAGTCAGACGCTACTGAAGGGGGACATGGCAACCCACTCCAGTATTGCCTGGGAAATCACATGGACAGAGGAGCCTGGTGGGCTACAGTGGGTGGGGTTGCAAAGAGCCAGACATAATTGAGCACGTAAGCCCACAGGTGGAAACAGCTGCCAGCACTTGTGTGCTTTGCTCCATTTGGACACAAGAGGGCACCAGAGGCTCATGTTTCAGGCCTTCCTGGGCTGACCCTGCAGGGAACCTCTGTTTCCCTCTCTGGTCCTGCAGGGCTTGGGTTCTGAGAAGAATACTGTCTGCAGTAGTTTTGTGGTCTCTGGAGATCTGGAGACAGTCCTGCAGTTCAGTGTCCATTAGAGAGACAGATTTTAAACATCACTGGGGGGCTCCAAGAGCAGCAGCAGGAAGGCCACAGGGGACGGGGGGTCCCTGTCTGCCCTCCACCCCAACAACTCCCATCTCTTCTGGGGGTTGATGGGCATGACTTACTCCCATGCCTTGGCTTCCCCTTGTTTACATGACCTGGGAAAGCCCCCAGCAGCCTCTGAAGATAGCTGCCTACAAGAGGGAAGCGACAGGGGAGGAGCAGGGAGGCCTGGAGGGTTCCAGAGGATGCCAGGCGCGAGATGGGGTTGCTGGGGAGAGAGGGGCCACCCACCTGCAGGGGCTGGTGGTCTGTTTGCCACCCCCCGGGACGGGGGCATCAGTGACTTGAACACATGAGATGAGCATCCAGAGTGAGCGAGGCAGCCTGCGGAAGGCTGGCAACCCAGAGTCAGATCCACATGGGACACTTGAGCCGAACTTTCTGCAAGTTGGGCAGTGGAGAGACCCAGGGCCTCGGGCCCTCATTCCAGCCTGTCTCTTGCACTGGCTCACTGATTCCACCCACTGAACCCTTACCCAGCACGGGCTTTCCTCCATGCCCTGGGATGTCCATATGGACAAAGCCAGTTCAGTCATGTCCGACTCTGTGACCCCATGGACCACAGCCCGCCAGGCTCCTCTGTCTGTGGAATTCTCCAGGCAGGAATACTGGAGTGGGTTGCCATGCTCACGTCCAGGGGATCTTCCCAACCCGGGGATCGAACCTGCATCTCTTGTATTGGCGGGCGGGTTCTTTATCACCAGTGCCACCTCAGAAGCTCGTATCGGGGACTAATCCAGCAAGGGGTAATGGTGGCCCTGAGGCGTCAGAGGGAACAGGAGTCAGCAGTGATGTCAAGCAGGAGGGGCACCCCAGGCTGCAGGAAGAGCTTGTGCAAAGACCCAGAGGTCCGAGGTGGCACCTGGTGCAGAGAGGGCTGGGGCCCGCCCCTTCACAGCCCTTCGGGGACTGCACGGGAGCTGGGGTGGCCCTTCCCCGAGCCTCCTCCCTCCCTCCCCTGGTTTTGGAAGAGGGGCCTGGGAATAGGAGCCGGAGGGCCGTGGGCAGCAGTTGTGTAGACAGCGCCATCTGTGTGGCTCGTTCGGGAGCAGATGGGAGGGCCCCGTGCGGTCCCCGAGGGCACAGCACCTGCATTGTACACGTGTGTGTGCACGTGGACACATGATGGGTGTGCAGGACGTGATACACATCCCCCCTTGGCCCCCTGGAACCTGCCAGGGCCTCCCTGGGGCTGGGGGTCCTGGAGTCAGGGAGGGGAAGGACCGGACAGGTCTCGGAGCCTGTCTGGGACAGAGTTTTCAACTCTGGCTCCTGCGAGGGCATCTGGCTCAGGAACAGATGGGTGTCCCCATGGCGATCCTGTTAGGCAGACCCCAGCCCGACATGCCGGTCCAGGGAAGCACAAGCCACCATTGTGCTGGGGAAACCTGAAGCCCTGGAGGAATAATCACCATGATATGCAACACTAGACCATATGCTTTACGAGTCTAAAGTAAGCCTGCCTCTAATCAAGTACCACCGCCACTGCTCCAGGAACTGTGCAGCCCACTGGGCCTTGGGCGGGCATTACCACCTGTGCCTCAGTTTCCCATCCATGTTGTTATTCGATGTTCGGTCGCTCAATTGTGTCTGTTTGCAACCCCATGGACCGCAGCACGCCAGGCTTCCCTGTCCTTCACTCTCTCCCCGAGTTTGCTCAAATTCACATCCATTGAGTCGGTAACGCCATCCTCTGAGATGGGGATAATAATGGGGCGCTGCTGTCTAAGGATTTGTGGAGTTGTGTATGGAGCTCAGCCCCGTGACCTGACAGTGAGCTGTCAGGGTGGGATTGGTGCCTTCTGGCTGTGTGTCCCTGGACAAGCGGCTCCACCTCTCTGAGCCTGAATCGCCTCATCTGCAAAACAGGGTTAGAAACCCCCCGCTGGTGCCAGGTGGCTCTCCCGTGGGAAAGCCAGCACATAGTAGGCCCTCACTGGAGGGACCGGACGGAGGCCAATGGGGACGGCTGGTCTGGCGCGGCCCATGGGTCTGGGGAGTGATCAGAGAGGAGCAGCCTCGGCTCCTGGCTCCGAGGAGAGGGGCTGAAACCAGTATTTCCGCGTCGCCTGACAAGACTCTGGAAAATAACATGTTATTCCTGCCGCTGCCTGGCTGCGCCCGTGCAGTTTTCACAGTAGGCGAGAGGTCCCTCTGTTATTTCCACAGCGCTTAAGCCTCCCTCCAGGCCGCCGAGTTGATGGGGGGCAGGCGGGTGGCTGGAAGCCATTGTCTCCAGGGCTGGCGGGCTGGGCCCTCTCTTCCTCCCTGAGAGGGCGTGGACCACTCACCCAAGGGGGATGGGGCAGTGGGGCCCCCGTGCCCCGACTTGGGCTGGGCTCTGTGCCCTTGGACAAGCCCCTCCTACCTCTGCACCAGTTTGTGCAGAGAAGCAAAGGGCCTCGGTGGTCATCCGCATCCAACCCCTCTACCAAACAGTCACTGCATAGACGAGATACCCAAGGCTCACAGAGGAGAGGGGGCTCCCAGTTCAGTGGACACAACGCCATGAAACCCCCGGAAATGAGCTTGATCTCAGGGCTGGTGAGGCCAGGCAGGAAGAGGCTGAGGCTTGGCAACCTCGAGGAGGCTGCCTGAGGTATCATCGGAGCCAGGCCTCCAGCCCAGCAGGTGTATGCGCCCCCCCACCCTGCCAAAGAGCGGGCATACATGATGAGCCATGTGCGTGCCCTGTTGCGTCCCAGGCACACACCCGCCCATGCCTATGCACGCTGTGGCCTTCAGCCCCTGCCTACATCCCCTACCTGCCACGGACGCACCCTCACACCAGCGCACACAGAGGTCCTGATCGTCGCAACTCAGTACTCACTGTCACATGGGCATCTTGTGCATACACATCCTGCACACTCGTGTGCCCGCACAGCTCGGCTCTGCACTCGGGGAGACCCGGGTTCGAGTCCAGGGCAGAAAGCCCGCTCCAAGAAAGCCCAGTGTTCATCTTTTAGACGGGTTTGTAGCACCCAGTTCAGGAGGGGAGAGCCTGTGCGGAGACAGGAGCACCCAGGGGGCACCGTCGAAGGTCGCCCAGCACTGCCTCTCCCCTGAACCCTCCCAACCAGTCCCCATTCTGTGGCTCCTGAAATCCCCGTTGTATGTTTCAGGGGAACGACCAGATCCGGTTTGAGCTCACCTGCTACTCGCTGGCCCCACAGATCAAGGTAGGATGGTGCTTCTCTCCCCTGAAAGGGTGGGTGCTGGTGGCTGAGGCCCAGGGTGGGGAGAGCAGGGAGCGGGGCTCCCTGGGAGGTTCCCCAGACAGGGGCCTTGTGGCGGGTGGTGCCCTTCTTCCATGGGACACTCCCTTCACTTACTCCAGCCGCAGGGGACAGCACTCTGTCCCTGACCGTTCATCCTTCCCGGAGAGGCTGCCCCCGGCGCCTGGGTAGGTCAGGCACCGGACAGAAAGACAAGGCTGCCCTTCCAGCAGCATCCTTGTGGGTCCAGGCCTGCCTTCCCATGTGTGGACTAGGACTGTTCTGGGCTGATTTCAGGGCTGCTCACAACCCTCCACCCCTGCGGGGGGCCACCAGCTCGGGCCCCCTCCTCCCCGGCTGCCTGAACCCTGACCCCGGGTTCTTGGATTCCTTCCTGGGATGGGGAAAACCAGGCCCAGGCCTCTGGGCGTCTAGTGAACAAAGCCCACAACAGAACTACACTGCGCGCTGCAGACACAAGTCTCAGGGTGATTATTTCAATTTTTCTAGTGGCCCCGTCAAAAAACCAAGATGAAAAACGACAGGTGACGTCATTTTAATGACATGTTTATTGAACCCTATATATCCAAAATGGTATCATTCAACATGTTATCGATGTTGAAATATTTTACATTCTTTCGGTACGAAGTCTTTAAGACCCTCTGTGTGCTCTCCACTTACAACCGGGACCAGTCACAGTTCGGGCCTCCGTGGCCACGTGTGGCCCCTGGCTCCCATTTTGGACAATGTGGGTGGGCGTGGCTCCAAGCTTCTTTGCGGCCACTTCTGGCTAAAGCTACAAAAGATGTGCCCTTCCCAAGTCTGCAGGGGCCTTCAGGGCTTTCATTTTTTTTTCTTTTAAGTGGAACCTCTTTCTCTGCCCCTTTAACCGACCAGCCAGCAGCTGCTTAGGGGGTGAGAGTGGCCCAGAGGTGAGCAGTAATAAGCTCTAGTGATCTGCTTTGACCCCAAACACCAGGAGGCAGAGAAGCCCCCCAGACAGTAGCTGCCTGTTGATGCTGCAGGCGTGTGGGCCTGGGCTCTGGCCTGACCCCCACTCTCTGTTCCCACAGCAACTTGGGGGGCCAGGGTGTCTGGTTTCTGGGTCTTTGTCTGCAGAAGCTAAGCCCAGGGGTGGAATGGGGCTTGGTGATGGGGCCCCAGGTCTCTGGGAACCAGGATGAGGCCAGAGGGTGGTCCGCCCAGGCTCTGCTCATTCCAGGACTTGGGGTGGGGGGGCGCAGTCACCCCAGCCCCACCGGCACCCCCAGCCTAGAAATCAAACCAGCTTCTCCATCTAGATGACACCTCCCCACCCCCAGTTGAGCAGAGGCCTGGCTGAGTCCAAGGCTGAGTGGGGGCTCTTCTTGGGGGACCTGTCCCTGACCACCCCCCCACCCCCAGGCTGGTAGGATGAGTTCTGTGCCTCCAATCAGGCTCCAATTCCCCTCCTTTCCCCCACCCAGAACAGCCCTAGGGGTGGGAGGGTGGCAGGAGGGGTGGGTCGGAGGATGTGCTTGAGCCCTTGCAGGGCCAGGCTGGGTGGCTTTAGTCACCAGGAGTGGGGGGGTCCTGGACCTCTGGACAGGGGTGCATCAGGAAACCTGAGGCTTGTCTGGTTCAAACCCTCACGTCTCAGTTGGGGAGACCGAGATCCAGAAGGATAGGGACCTGCCTGGGGACACCCAGCCATTCTGCCATGGAACTCAAGCTTTCTCCCAAACCACCCTCTGGGGTAGCAGGCCACGTCCTTCCCCTGCCTAATGGGGTCCCCTGCCCAAAGCCCTTCCCGTGGGCTACACAGACCCCCCACCCAGGTCACCGGTGGACCCTCAGGCCCCTTATCAGAGAGGTCGGCTCTGCAGCTTCAGCGCCTGGAGGAATCAGCAGGCCTGACTCCTTGTCTCATGTCCAGGTCATCGCTCCCTGGAGGATGCCCGAGTTCTATAACCGCTTCCAGGGCCGCAACGATCTGATGGAGTATGCGAAGGTAAGGCCGGACTCCACCATCACCCCGGCCCTCGTCAACTGCCCCCCCAGGCACGTCCCTCCAAAGGCTCAAGGATGGGGCTGGTACCCACGCCTGGGGACCAAACCTCAGCCCTGGTGCCCTCCCCCAGCACCTATTCCCTGGGCCGGCCCCACAGAACTAACTGTGGTCCTCGCCAGGACTGAGCATCTCTCAGGTCACCCCGCCCCAGTCCACCCAGCGGGAGGGCACCGGTGCCCCTCCACTTCCCGTTCAGATTGCCACCTCTGCAGTGTGTGTCACTCAGACGGGGCCTGTGAGCGAGGCTGTTCTCTGCCCCTAATTACCTGACTAATTGTCCCCGGTGCTTTCGCAGAAGCAGGTAGGTGCTCCGAGGGCCAGAGGCAGACAAAGACTTCTGCAGCACCAGCCCTTTTTGAAGTACAAGTTGCAATAAAACAGATTAGAAGTTTTGCATCAAGATCCTTAGCCACTCCCCAGGGTACCTTTCTTTTTAGCGACTCGATGGCAGCGCTTGACAAACAGCCTCAATCAATCAGACAGGGGAAAGCAACCTGGTGCACGCACCAGAAAATTGCTCGGGTTTTTAAATAGCAGTCGCTGGGGCTGGCTGTGAGCTCTTGCTGCAGCCAAGGTGCCGCGTGGCAGGGGACGCGGCGGGGACCCAGCCCTGCCCCTACTGCCAGCATCCCATTAAGACCTGGAGAGCTCGGAGGAAAGATCTCCTCGACCATCTGTTGTTTTATTATTAAAAGGGGAGTTTACAAGAGCAAGCCCATATGTTGCCAAACAAATTTTCAAATAGCAGAGCTATTAAGGGAACGGGGTTAGAGGCTTTCTTCCTCTCCTTGGTCTCCTTGAGGATATACAGAATCTGAAGCACGTTTTATCTTGAAGAATAATGAATCTGGAGCCCCGGCCCATCCCCGTTCTCACGCCAGCAGTCGTGGTTGGAGAAAGGGCTGACCCGTAACACTGTTCTTCGTTTCTGAGAAGCTCCCGAGCAGAAGCAGCTCCTGGGTTTTGCCAGAATTTCTGAAGTCATTGTTTGTCCCAAGGCTCTTGGCTCAGCTTCTGTCTCAAATAACCTTTTAAACAGGAAAGTTTGCCCTGGCGAGAGAGTCTGGGTCGCCACCACTGAGCCTCCCTCAGAGGCTGGTATCAGAATTGAGCTCTGAAAAATCTGACCACGTTCTAGAATGATGGCAGTGTCTCTGCACCCGGGAGTGACCGGAATAATTGAGCAGCAGCCAGACTGTCCAAAACTCAGAGCCACGCAGCTGCTTCAGCTGAGACAAAAATCAATGGGGCTTTGAAAAACCCCCGCTTTCGAGATCCGTTAAGTCGCCCAGGCCGCAAGGTGTTATAGGGAGACTCGTGGCAAACATGCATTTGTATCACTTTCCATCTCCCCCACCCAAATCCATCATCCAACGGGAAGACCGCTCAGCATCACCCCATCCTTATCACTGTCACCGTAATTTTTTTAAAGCCAACACACAAGGTCGGGTCCAGAAAGCGGGGCATCGTCTGTGTACACGCGAAAGGCGGTTTTGTTTTCTGTTGTCAGTTGCGTCCAGAGTTTCCGGGGCGTGGGTGTGTGTGTTGGCGGGGAGCTCCGGACAGAGAAGGGAGGGGAAACAAGCCTCTTTGGTTGAGGGCCTGCGTTTGGCATTCGTGTGTATCTCCCTGCTGAGGAAGGGCTGCCCGTCCTGTTCTTCTCTCCTTGCTCCAGCAGAGCACCAGTGGGAGAAAGAAAAGGCAAGAGTGTTTCCAAACCACCCCCGCAGAAGAAAGGCTCCAAGGAACCTACCCACTGGCTTTCTCAGCCCCCTGCCCGGGGAGTCTCCTCTGCAGGGATTTCAGCCCAGTTGGCACAGACAGGGTCATGGTCCCCACACCGGGCCTTCTCTGCCTGGAGACAGCACAGGGCGATCAAGTGGATTTGACTCTGGGCACCTCTGTGGGCGGCAAGCAGCCCCTGACATTGATCAGCCGCGAAGTGAAGTGCTCCACTCGCCCGTGTGGTCTCCACTGAAGAGGGTGCAGGTTTTAGAGTGGATGTGGGCTGTTGCTTTAAAAACAAAGTGTCATGGTAAAGCTGGAAAAATATCCAGAAGGTTTAACCTAATTTATTTTGAAATTTTAAGGTGGTGATGAAGGAAACAGCAGGTCCCTGGAGGAAGCCTCTAGAATCTTAGTTGTGGGTATGAGCTGAGCCAGGGCAGAGAGCTGTCCGGAAAGACGGGGTACTGCTAGTGGAGACAGGTGGGACCCACCTGGGCGAGGTGCTGAAAAGGGGGGCCTAGGAGGCAGAGCGGAAGTCTTGCTGGTTTAGAGGGGCTGGGCTAGGCTGGCTTAGCTGTCCTCTGTACTCGGTAAACCCGGGAGAAGCGAGCAGGATGGTATACTGTGTTGGATCCAACCAGGTGTCAGCCTGGGTGGCAAGGGACAGCTCAGGGAGCAAATATGTCTTTAATACAAAAGACCTTCAACGTGTCACCCACAGCCTTTCAGGCCCAGGGTCTCCAGGGGGTCTCCCCCTAAACAAAGAATTGGATCATTTGGGAAGCAAAGCGTCATCAGACGGAGGGTTACTCCTCTGCAGGGCTGCAGGGTGGTGTACGTGGTAACCACAGGCAGCAGGGGAGACGTGGGCCCAGGAAGTGCCCAGCCACACCCTGGGAACAAGTGTCCTGAACCAGAGGCTCTCGTGGGCACCTCTTGCTTCCTTGGGTGAGCATTAAGCACCCCCGTGGGTGCACGTGCCTTGGTTGAAATCCACAATGAAAGCTGGGTCCATTCCACCGCCCAGCTCATAGGGTGGCAGTCCACGGACGGTGCTGGGAGACCCTCAGCACCTGAAGTGTGGACTCAGAATCTTCTGGAAGAAACCTCCAAGGTCAGCATGCACTCCACAGCGTCTCAGACACTAGGTCTTAGAGTCTCTGCCTGGGCGTGTTCAGAAATGGGGCCATGACTCCCCAGGCCAGCCTGGGGTGGGGAGAAGGAGACGTGGGGGCAGGGGACAGTCCAGGGTCTTGTTGGCCTGGGAGCCAGAGTTTGGGGGTGCCTTGACTTTGAAAGGAAACTGAGGCAAGCAGGCCTGACCCTCGTGTCCCTCAAGCTGCCTCGTGCCAACACTGTCTTACCTGTGTTGTCTTAACCTCTTACCTGCAGCAACATGGAATCCCCGTCCCAGTCACCCCCAAGAACCCGTGGAGCATGGACGAGAACCTGATGCATATCAGGTAAGACGGACCTGCCTGTCCACCGCTCTGCCAGGCCTCGGTGAGCACCCACCCGTCTGGGTCATGTTGGAGTGGTGACCCACCGACCTGTGGTCCCCGCCCTCATGGACGGAGCCCAGCGACCTCAGGGAGGGCAGACCGCTCCTTGGTGTGTCCCTCTGCTCCTCCCACACTGACTCCCCTCCTCTGTCTTCCTTCTTTCTCCCCTGTAGCTACGAGGCTGGAATCCTGGAGAACCCCAAGGTAATCCCCCGTTCCCCCGAGCCCACTGTCTTTTGGTGGTGGCTGCTCCGTGCCGACGCGGTCTGGTGTGTTTGTAGCCTAATTTGAAATTTCACGGGGGGCCGGGCATGGGGCTGGGGCTGAGCCCTGCCTGTGTTCCCCGACCCTCCCCACTGGGCTCCCTGTCGCCTGCCCACTCCTCACTGCGTTTTTTCAGATCCTCCCCCCTCCCTGGCGCTCTTTTTTTTCTTAATTGCTGCCACGATGAATAGGGGAAGGAAATATTTCAGGGAACGGAGAGTGCGATTGTGAGACAATAAAGAAGCAATTAGGCAGATGAGACACTTGTGGGAGGGCCCAGTCTGTGCCCACCAGCTCTTGGGCTGCCTCGGCTGCTGCCACAGGGGGAGGTGGCACAGATTGGAGCCTCAGGACCCGTTTGTCTGGGCCTGGGCTTCGTACCCGCCAGCCCGCCCGCCTTGGTCCCAGGTCCCCAGCCTCCCCAGCTGGCTCCCGCTGGACATCGGGGCCCTGTTTGAAGTTAAGGTTTTTCTCTCTTTTGGAGGGGTGGAGGGGTTCCTTTGTGTCTCCCCCTGCCCACCGTGGGAGATGGGGGAGGCAGGATGAACTCTATCCTGGGAAGAAAGAAAAAAAAAAATCTCTTTGTCCCCCAGGGACTGTCTCCACTCCCTGGCTGATTTGGGGGTGGGGTGGGCTGGGGGTGGGCAGGGGCCCTTGTGCAGCTGGGCCAGGGCGGGGGGGTGCTGGGGGGCACAGGATCTAGGAAGGCCAGCTGGAGAGGATGGTTTGGGCAAGGGTGGAGTGAGCCTGGTCCTGGGGAGAGCTCCCCGTGGGGACCGGGCCCTCTGGATGGGTGTTGGTGATAACCTAACCTGTACCAGGGGCTGTTTCTGGAACCAAGCCTGGGGTCTGTATTCTCCTCGGCTCTGAACCTCCTCATGTCCTGGGGGAGGAAACTGAGGCCCAGAGGAATGACCCGCCCTCCCGGCAGCCTCTGGTTCCCAATGGCCCGCACACCTCCCCTCCCCACCCGCTCGGCCCTCAGCCCAGCCGTGTCACTCAGCAGAGCCCACACCCTCGTCCCCTGGGGGCTGATGGCCCCACAAGGCCGCTGCCTGCTGGTCACAGGCTTTTCCAGTTCATGCTTGGCTGACCCCACGACACTCAGGCCAGCCACCCCTAATTAGCCAGTCAGTCAGCGCCCAGGGGGCTCGGGGAGGCTGAACAGAGCCCAGTGGCTCCTCTTGTGGCCTATGATGACGCTCTTACCTCACTGCAGGGTGCAGGTCCCTTCCCCTCTCAGGCCTCCTTTCTAATGAGGCCAGTGCATGGACAAGGAAATGCAAGCCAGTGTATTTTTCAGGATTCTACCCACTAGTCAAGTGGGAAGGTGAGTGCATTCCCAGAGATCTGGGTCTGAATCTTGGCTTTGCTTCTATGGCTGTGCAACCTTGGGCAAGCTACCCAACATCTCTGAGCCTCTGGCTTCTTAAGCAAACAGCTGGACAAGGCAATACCTGCCTCCTGGGATGTGAAAGCCCTTGGCCTGTCCTGGCACAGGGCCCAAGGCCTCAGCCGTGGAACCAGGGGTCCCACTCTCCCTCCTCCGGCCGGCTAAGATTTTTGGAGGGAGGAAGGAGATGAGGTTCCCTCAGGAGTGGATGCTCTGCTCTGCCCTCCCAGGGGAAGTAGGGAGACCACACTCCTGCTGAGACGTGCAGGGCCAGGCCGAGGGACCCAGGGGCTGGCCCACTCCAGCTCCGCTTTCCCAGGCTGCCCTGCTGCAGGTGGCGGCCAGGGCAGCCCCTTGCCACCAGTAGGTCCCAGGGCCCCAGGTGGGTGCTACTCCCCACAGGGGAGGAACTCTGCACGCTGGGCAGCCCTGGCCCCCTCTGGAGGCACTGGGGAGACCGAGCTCAGGGAACCAGTGGCCCCCTCCCTCCCCAACCCCCCGCTCCAAAAAAAGCCTGAGACCTGCCGAGGGGAGGGTTTGAAGGCAGATGGTGGAGCCATTTTCTGCCTCCATGAGGGCTGATTGAAGGGCAATGAGGCAGCTAATGCGAAGAAAGATAGAAATTTACTTGCTTTAACTTCATACGGCCCACAGTGAAAGAGTTCATTCAGTCGCCGGCCCGCCATATCTGATGGATGAATAAACCATTTGCCGCATCGATCATGCCTCTACATCATGGTTTACTTCATGGGCCATTTGCTTCCAATTTCTCCTTCTCAGCCCTGTTTCATGCTTTCTTTCGCCCTCTCCGCATCCCCCTCCCTCCCCACCAACTCTCTCTCTCCTTTTTTTTTCCTTCACTCTCTTCCCTCCCCCAACACCCCCACCCCCCCACAACCCAAGATGACATTGGAAGTGAGCCCTCCCGCTGGGATGGATAAATAGGTGGTATTGATACTCAGCAACAAACTATTTGTCATTTGAACTGGGCTTTTAGGAAGGCAGAGTAAAAAGAAGGCAGGCGTGAGCCACCACCTCGGAATGCAAAGCAAATGTCACTTTATTTCTATTTAGTTATTTTATTTAATCGGTGCTGTCAGGGTGTCCTGCTTCCCACTGCAAAGAGAGTGGGGATGCTGGACCCGCCTGGTCTTCCTACCTCCCCTCTCCTCCCGAACGCACTCTCATCCTGTCCCATTCTCGTGGTGTTCACGGCCGGTTAAGTGCTCGCGGCCAGTGCGGCAGGAGAAAGTGACAAGCCCCAGGTCCGAGTCTGAAGGCCCAGTGTGGGTGGAGGTGGGAGGCAGGAGAGTTCAGATGGAGGGGCTGGGGTCTCAGCCCTGGCAGGCAGCTCGGAGTTCAACCCGGGCTGGACAGTCAGTGAGGAGCCCCCGGCAGGTGGGGAAGGACCTGTGAAGTCCTGTTGGTCACCCAAAGGCCCCAAGCCCTGGTTTCACTTTGCCTTTTGGCCGAGGATAGCCCTGGTCCCAGGGAAGGTGGCGGTTGGTTAGGTCTGGGGAACTGGGCATGTCTCTGACCGTATCCCTCGTGCTGTCTCTCATGGAGCGGGTGGGGGCGGGAAACAGCACTGGACGGGGGTTCTAGAGTCCTCAGTCTGACTCCCACACCAGGGGTGGGGGTGGGGGGTGGCCAGTGGCGGGGCGGCGTGATGGGGACAGGCGGCTTCTTTGGCCTTGGTTTTTCCACCTGGTCCATGGGGCCATCAGGCTGGAGGTCCTCAAGGAGGCCCCCCACCCCTCCTTGGGTCTGTCTTGGAGGTCTGTTCTGGGTCCCTGCTCCTGCCCGCTAAGGGGAAACGGGAAGGGATGGCAGCTGGCCTCCGAGGAGCTTTGAAGGCACGAGGGCTTTATTCCCAGTCCCATCTGAGCCCAGGAGTAAAGCTAGAAGGATCACTGTCCCTGTTTGCCCAGGACTGGGTGGTGGGGGGAGGGTCTCCAAGTTTGGAGCCAGGATGGTTGGTCATCCTAACCGCAGGGAGTGACCTCAGGGGTCCCGGTGGCCCCACCTCTCTGCCCCACCTGAGCAGCTCTTCTCCGAGGCAGGTGTCACCAGGAGGCTGTTCCAGTCATCCTGTCACCTGCAGGGCACCAGGCCCTAGTTGGCACCTTCTTGGATGACTTTCATGTCCAGTAAGAAATAGAAACTGTCTATGTATTTAAATTGTAAGGCAGTCAAAAGAAAGTGTTAGTCACTCAGTTGTGTCTGGTAGCCTGCCAGGCTCCTCCCTCTGTGGGATTCTCCAGGCAAGAGTACTAGAGTGGGTAGCCATTCCCTTCTCCATTGGATCTTCCCAGTTGAGGGATCAAACCTGGTTCTCCCACACTGCAGGCAGATTTATTGTCTGAGCCGCCAGGGAAGCCCAAGGCAGTCAAAAGCAGGTATCATTCCCCCTCCCCACCCATTTTACAGATGAGAAAACTGAGGCTCAAAGAGGCAAGGCAACTTGTCACAGCCTGACATCTCGACTCCCGGCTCTGGGGTGTTTTCCACCACTCTGAAATCTATCACATCACTGTTCAAGGCCTCATGGGTTTCCCGCCCTGGGCCATGTGGTCTCCGCCACCCCCACACAGCCTACGTCACAGCCCCGACAGTCCCCGTCCGCCTCTAGTTCTTCCTCAGTAGGTGGGGGAACAGTTCTTGACCTCACCCACCAGGGCTGCAGAAAACGCAAAGGGAACTGCAGATGCAAAGTGACATGGGAATGCTTGCAGGCTTTTGACAGCCAGGGATTGAAGGGACTGCACTTCCCAGGATGTCAGCAGGTGGACAACAGCTGGGCCCTGGGATGCCCACGGGACAGACTTGAGCAGTCAGGCCCAAGAGCCCCCCTGGCCTCATCATGGCAAGGGTCCAAGCCGCAGCCTGCCGGGGGGGGGGGTGGGGCGGGGACCTAGGGAGTTCCAGGCAGCCAGCCGCCCCTCCACCACCGCATCGAGTCGAGAAAGAGGCCCAATTTCCAACACGCCCAAGAAAAAATATACATAAAGGTTGATGTGTTTTCAAATGGGTTTTTGCTTCACTCTTCTCTTTTCTCCCTGTGTGTATTAACCTCGGGGACCCCAGGGACGGCTCTCCTTGCCGGAGCACCTGCTGGGGTCAGGCACAGTCATTAGCTTTGCGGTCAGTGCAGAATAAACCCCAATTCCCGGTGCCGAGGAGAGAGAGAGAGAGAGCGCGGGTGTGCCCACGCCCGCTCCCGGGAAGCCCACCTAGTGCCTCACTCCCCCAAAGTCACGCTTTTCCTGCCTGACTGGCTCCTCCTGCTATTCCACCTCCAGCTGTGGGGGCGTCGAAGAAAAAGATGAGATCAAGTTGAGGGGAAAAATTGTCTGATTTCTCGAGCCCTTTGTTTCCCAGGCCCCTGGCAAGTGGGGCTGGCTCCAGGTAGGGGGGCTGGGAGGCCGGCCTGCTGGCTGGACTGGCCAGCCGATGGCAAGTGCCAGCAGGACCCTGGCTCTGGAGAGGGCTGCAAGAGACTGACCTGGCACAGCTCGGCTCAGACACACTGTCCTCCAACCTCTTTCTGTCTTATCAGAACCAAGCGCCTCCAGGCCTCTACACAAAGACCCAGGACCCGGCCAAAGCCCCCAACAGCCCGGACATGCTCGAGATCGAGTTCAAGAAAGGTAGGTGCCTGCCCAGTCAGGACTCCACGTGGTGGACTTTTGGGGCCCTGGCTCCTTGCCCCTCCTTGCCTGGGATCCCCCTGGGCATGAGCCTTCTGTATTCCTCCTGTGTTTCCCGGAAGCCAGGCTTCAGATGGGGTCTTCAAATGTTCCCAGCTACCCCCTCCCCGGATGGCATGATCCATGGAAGCCTTCAGATTTGGGAGGAAAACACCCCAGCGGCTGTCCCCTGGTTGGTGGACACCAGGTCTGGAGGAAGCATTCTGGCGAAGTCACTCCACTTTTCTGGGCCTCAGTTTCCTCATCTGTAAACTGGGAATAAAAGCACTCGTTGCCTCGTGTTTTCACAGTACAGAGTGAGATCTGGATGGGGTGTATCTGGTGCAGGAGTGGTCACCAAGGAGGTGCTCACCCAGTAGGACAGCCAGCCTTGGGGGTCCCCTCTGACCCCACAGCTACTCCTAAGCTAGCTGCCTGGTGCATCTCCCTACCTCCCCACCCTGGGTTCAAAGCTGCTGCCACACTCGCTTGTGTTCTGATTTCCTCCTCATCTTCTCTGCAACCAACATGAACGTTTTCTGGCCTGGCCTGAGAGCCCGGCCTTGAGCCTGGCATGAGGGACACCCTCCCCACCCCCACCTTGCCTTGGAAGACAGAGGGGAAGGCAAGACATGCTGGGTAATGGAAGGAGCAGGACCTGCTTCAGGGTGAGGGCTCAGGATGTCCAAGGAGAGGACTTTTCCAGGAGGCTGCAGAAATCGGAGAGACTTCCTGGAGGAAGTGGCGCTGGGCAGGAGCTGGAGGAGCCAAGAAGGGGGCGACTCCAGGCAGGGAGGCTGGTCCTTCCAGCCACAGGCAGGGATGGGGCCGAAGGAGAGGGACTCAGAGACAGATCCCAGCTCCCCCCTGCTAGTGTGACCTTGGGTCTCAGGCTTGTTCACCTGTAAAACAGGCCACAGAAATGATGCTCATAGGTGCTTGAGCATGGTGGTACTTTAATCATTGGCCTCCTGGCCTTTCTCAAGGGCCTGGCTGCGCCAATGGGCGTTTTCATCGTTCTGGCCCCACCTCTGCCATCAGTTCAGACACTTGAGTGTCAGGCCCCCTGGGGACCAAAAGCCCTTAAAGTCTAAGGCCCTTAAGGTCAGCTGGAGCACTGAGTCCGTCTTATGCCCACCCTCTGTGACCCAGGGCCGTGCGGATGTGGGGCCTCTGAGCATCATCTCTGAGAAGATGGGGGGTACACCCAGGCCGCACCCCACCCCCCACAGATCCCCTGGAGCCGGGGAGAGCGGTGAGGGTGGGAGGTAAGCCGGAGGCCACAGACGGTCCTGCACGCTGGACACCAGCTCTGGGCCCCTTTTCCTCTAGGAATAGATAGGCCAGCCCCAAGGGCTGAGCCCGAGAAGAAACGTGATCCATTTTAATGATTTGGGGACTGTCTAGAAAAAAAAAAAGTAGACGGAGGAACCCTCCCTGACGACTCCCCATTCACTCTCTAGTTAATTTATTTGAAGTTTTAATCTAATTATTAACTATTTTAAAGGCTAAGAGGCTTTCTCCGGCGGCGGCAGCAGCAATGTCTGCTCGTCTCTGGGGGCAGGCCTTATCCAAGGCCCTGCAAGGACGACAATAGGACCGGAGGGAGAGAATTGAGAGGGGAGAGGCGGGTGGGGGCGGGGCGGTGGGCAGAGGGGCTTAAGGTTCATTATTGGGCAGACTTACATTTAATAGCAATTTACAACCAAGTTATAAAACCCCTGGAAATGGGGGTTAAGAATGGCCAGGCTGACAGCCCCTGAGCGAAGCCCCTCCAAGCGGCGCCCGGCTAATAAAGACTCGAAAGCCGCTATTGAGGCCTGATTGGCATCCGATCGCTGGCTCCATGGTAATGAGCTGGGCAGATGGGTGGGAGATTAGCCGCCAACTTTGAACAGCTTTTCTTTGTCACTGTTACAGCTCTCTTGTTAGGCCGCTAATACATTTATTGCTCATTTCACACCGCTCGAGAAAGTGCCCCTTGCTATTCAAAGTCAACCCCGAACCCACCCACCGCCCCCCTCCCGCCACCCCCTTGACTTCCCTCCCGAGCGGTCACCTTCCTCCTGCCGCCCCAGACCCGACTTCTCAGAATTCACGGGCGCCTCCAAAAGCTCGCCGGCTGAAACAGGCATCTTCTTGCCCCGATCTGGGGTGCGGGGTCGGGGCGTGGGGGTCCGCCTGACAGACGCGGCAGGGGGCCGTGTGTGTGTGTGTGTGTGTGTGTGAGTTCAGCCACACCTCGGCCAGGCGGGCCCCCCGGTAACTGGTGGGACAGAAGGTCCTCCATCGTAAGACAATGGCGGAGCGTGAAATTCAATTAGTTCAGGGCCTGGTTCCAATTTCACAGCCCCTAAATGCAAAAGGGGCAGAGAGAATGGGAAGGGTGGGGGAGAGCGTTTTTATTGCATTTTCCCTTTCATTCTGGGGGGCTTTCTCGCCCCTTCTCTCTCCCCAGCAGGCCTCAACCTGCACTGGGCTTCTCAAGGAGTCATTTGGAGTCCATATCTGTCACATCCATTTAAGGCGTTGCGGGCGGAGGGGGAGGGTGGAGTGGCAGCCACAGACTCCTCCGCTGAGCTCCGACCATGGGCCCCCTGCCCTCTCCTCCTGCCCTAGGGGTCCCCGTGAAGGTGACCAACGTCGGGGATGGCACCACCCACAGCACAGCCTTGGAGCTTTTCCTGTACCTGAATGAAGTCGCGTGAGTGTCTGCTGGGAACACACTGGCCAGCCCCTGCTTGGACTGCTGTGGCTGGTGGCCCCGGCCCGAGCCTTAGGGGCCGAGGAGGACAGGCCCGCGTCCTGCAGTCAGCCCTGGCACCAGCCCTATAGGCGTAGGGCCCTTTGCTTCTGTACAAGAGTCCCGGTGGCCCTGGGCCTTAGAAGGGAACAACCCCAGAGCATCTTCTGCCCCCGGGGATGGTCCAGTTGAGCCTTCCCAGGTCTCAGCTGGGTTGGGGACCAGGCTAGAAGGACAGCTGAGCAGTGGGGAAGGCTGGGTGCCACGCCAGGCCAGGCCCAGGTGGGGGTGACGGAAGTTGCACACTGAGCTCGCTGTGCGTCCCAGGCAATCCCTTCCCTCCTTGGGCCTCAGTTGCCCCACCTGTACAATGGGTGGTTGGACAACTCACCCGGCTCAGATGTCCTCTGAGTCTTAAATCCTGACGCCCTGCACATGGCCCCCAGTGACCAGATGGTTCTTCTCACAGTGGCAAGCACGGCGTGGGCCGCATCGACATCGTGGAAAACCGCTTCATCGGGATGAAGTCCCGGGGTAAGTCTGGTCGCCACCCCTGGGGGCATGGCTCGGCTCCCAGAGGCCCCTGACACCCACCATCATGTTCCAGCGTTGCTACTCCCAGGCTGACTTTGGGCAAGTCCTTTCACCCTGCCAGACAGTTTCCCTTATGTGAAGTGGGGATGAGGGACACTTGGCCACTGATTTCTGATGGCATCAGGAGAAGAGCTGTCCCCAGAGCAGGGAGAGGTACAGAGGAGAGAGGAGGCGGGCCCAGGGCCCGGAGGTCAGGCACTCCAATGCCCTGGGCGGCGGGTCAGCCAGGCTTAGAGGCAGGCCACGTAGGGCCAATTTCGTGGTCATTAAGGTGACATTGAGGAGGCCAGAGGGCCCGGCAGGGTGGGAATCTCGCCAGGGGTGGGCGCTATGAGCCAGTCAGGGCCTGAGGGCCTGTCTCATGACATGAGCATGACATGGTCGTTGTTCGGTCGCTAAGTTGTGTCTGGCTCTTTGCAACCCCATGGACTGCAGCACACCAGGTTTCTCTGTCCTTCACCATCTCCCAGAGCTTGCTCAAACTCATGTCTGTTGAGTTGATGATGCCATCCAACCATCTCATCCTCTGTTGCCGCCTTCTCCTCCTGCCTTCAATCTTTCCCAGCATCAGGGTCTTTCCCAGTGGGTGGATTCTTCACATCAGGTGGCCAAAGTACTGGAGCTTCAGCTTCAGCATCAGTCCTTCCAATGTATATTCAGAGTTGATTTCCTTTAGGACTGGACTTTTTGCATGATGCTGGGGTGGGGCTCTGCCTTGGTGCTGAGTGGCTGCCCGGCCCATATCCACCTCTGGCTGGGCTTGGAAGGAGGTGAGGCTGGTCCCAAAGCAGGTGCAGAGCCCATGGTTCCCTCTCGGTCCCTCATTGGGTCGTCTCGACTGCACCCAACCCCCATCCCGTTTGAGGAGATCTCATGTCCCCCGTGATGAAGTGATGTGCGTGCTTCTGACTTCCATGAGGGAGGGGCAAGCCAGCCGTTAAGAGTACCGGTGGTGGGATTAAGGTCCCTTGTGTGAGCAGGTGTTCAGCTCGCTTTGCTAAGGTCAATTTAAAAAGATGGCACAGCTAAAGAAAACCAGGCCAAGGTCATGGCTCTTTGTCCCTCGGGATGTTTTTCACTGAGACTCTAAAATCCAAAGAGAACTGATGGCAGATTTCAGGTCAGGGCATTGGTCCTTGAGGCAGGATGCCAGGGCTCTCACGTGGAGTTCAGGTTCACAGCTCCTGGCTGATGACGTTGGACTTGGTAGCTCAGTTTCTGCAGGTGCAATGTGGCAGGCGTTGGGACAGGAGTTGGATCATTCTGGTTCTGACCTGTTTGAATTTATGTCTCAAAAGGGGAAGAAGGAAGCAACGTGGCTTTGCCTCCTGTGTGTGTTTTTTTTCCCTCCTTGACAAGACTATTACTGTGAAAAACAACCTAATTGAAAGTCTCAGAAGACCTTGTGGAGAACAATATTACTAATTAGCTGCTCCCTTGTACCCTCTCTTACCTTTGTGTCTTACCTATACCAACATCTGATTAAACGTCCTTTTGTCTCACTTTGCCCTTGGGAGGCAGCACAACGCAAATTATCTGAGGCAGACCCCGGAGGGACCTCGGCGAGCCAGAGCCCAGCGCCCTTGCTTTATAGGCGGGGAAACCAAGGCTCAAAATCACAGCCACGTTGGTGGTAGGATCAGGACTAATGTCGAGTCCCAGAGAGGCATGGGGTGGAGGGCTGAGGGCTTGAACTCTGCACTGGGGCAGATCCGGGTTCTAGCCCGTGTATGTTAGCAGGAACTGACCCAGTGGAAGAGCTTCTTGAATGCAGCAGTCCCATAGGGATGCTGAAAGGGTCAAGGCGGCCTTTGCCCTCTGGGAACTGTCCAGTCTGTACCACGATCGTGTCCCTTCTCTGTCCAAGGCAGGCATCACTGATTGTGGATGTAAATCAACAGTGCTGACGATGGACAGATCGCCTGAGATCACTCTGTGAAATGGCACCCAAGTGGACTGGACTATTCTGGGAACGCATCCTGAAAGAGGTGGCAGGAGAATAGACTTTACCCGGTAGAAGAAGTTGGGATAGAAAGGAGTGGGAGCCTTCCAGTGTGAGTGGCAGGAGCAGCCCCAAGTGGCCAGTTGGGTGGTGGTTTAGGTGTGAGGCTGGCCGGCCTCCTGGAGGCCTGGCAGAGGCGCATGGAAGGGCGGGTGTCAGGGGCCAGGCTTGGGCACCAGACTCGACTGCCTGCCTTGGCTCCATCACCCTTCGGAAAGCAACGTAGCCTCTTCAGAGAGGCTTCATCCATGAAATGGGTTGTTGGGCAGATTGAACACCTCTGTGTTGACCTATAGTGGGTGCCGTGCCTGGAGGTAGGCTTCCTACCTGTTCCCAGATTGAACTTTGAAGATTGGAGCCATGAGGTTAGCGCTCAGTTCCAACTCCCTTGCTTCTTACCATCCACCTGAGGTGAAGATTCCTGGAGCATAGCCCTCACTCTGCGCAAGCACTGCGTGTGCACCTTTGAGGGGCTTTCTCTAAAAGCATAGCATTTAGCCTGAGAGTTGCTTGCTGTGTATCCTCAGACAAGTTGCTTTCCGGCTCTGCAACTCCCACCGGCAAAGGTGGGCATGCTAGAGGATCTCACCTTCTCTCTCTCTGCAAGTTCTACCTTGCCTATTTTCTGACTTGGGGAGTGAGAAAAGAAAGTTGCTTCTTAATTTTAGGGGGAGGTCTTGTTTTTTATTTCTCCACTCCCAATAAGTCACTGTGAGAAAGAAAGAGGGGCAATAGAGGAAGACATCGTTGGTTCGCCCACGAGACTTTTATTAGGTCTACAGTCAGGGGAAAAGCTGTTAATTGTCAATTATATGGAGGGCAGAGCAGGAAGGTGCTATTGTTCGTAGGTTGATGTACAAGGGGGAAATGTCATTTGTATTGATTTTACAAAGCTTAGAGTTGAAATTGGTTAAAGGCTTTTTTTTTTTTTTTTGCCGGGTTGGGGGAGGGTGGGTGGGTAGGAAGCTGGCAGTGCTAATGTATCAGGTCTGGGGTGGCCAGGTTAGTGGCACTTGGGGCCATGGGGTCAGCAGGCCGGGGGCTGGGGAAGCCGCAGATGGAGTAGCTTTTGCTGTATTGTGGCTGTTCACATCGTCATTATCACATTATCTTTTTAACTCTGGAGGGGGGCTAATTAAGTGAAGTAAATGAAATCAGTGGGGAGGAGAAGGGGGGCGAGGCAGGCAGGAGGGAAGCTGAGAAGGAGCTGGCGCTGGTCCTTCCCTCACCTTCTCCCCCCAGCCTGGCCCCATGGGTCTCGCCTCTGCCGCTTCCCTCGGTGACTCCCTCCGCACTCGCCTCCTCACCTGCCTTCTGTTCTCCCCTCCACTCCTCCCTTCCACTCTCTTCCATCTTCCTCCCTCCTTCCCATCTCTCTCGCATCCTCCCCTCCTCTCTCACTTCCTCCTTACTCCATCACTTTCTGGCGAAGAAAGACTTAAGAGTTGCTGCCCGCCTCTCCAGACCTCCCAGAGTCTCCGCTCAGACTGAACATTCCAGATTGGAGGGAGACTTGTGAGGCAAAGGTGTTCGCATTCCCAGAAGCCCGGAGTGGCCAGCGTCAGAGGCCCACCCTGATTCCCAGGGTAGGGCCCGCGGGGCACCGGGAGCATAGAGGAAGGCTAGCAACCCACAGGGACTTGCCTCCCCATCACCATGGCAACTGCCTCTCTTCTTGGCCATGGGATCTAATCGGGGAGCTCTTGGGCTCCAGCCCAGCTCCCCTCCCCTGGCCTTTCTGAATCCCTTCCTCTGGACACTGCTTACCCAAAGGACCAGAGGCAGTGGTCCAGGTGCCTTAACCTCCACCTCTGCCCTCCCACCGCCCCCCCACCCCGCACCTCCGGCCGAGTTGGCCGATCCCACTCAATTCTGCCAAATTGCTCAATTTCTGGGCTAACCTGGCAGCCTCGGGAAAACAGATGAGAAAAATTTAAGCGGCCGCAGCTGTTTTGGTTCCCACCTCTTCCTCCTCGGTCCACTCTCCCCCCACCCCGGCCGCCCCCCAGCTCCTCGCCCTTCTTCCCCACCCGCTCCTCGGCAGTAATTATGGTGTGATTGAAGCCGCTCCGCAGAGAACCGCTGACACCTCTGTCTTTTTCCTGTAAACACGGGGAGATGAAAATAGACACTTGAATCCGCTGTGCGTGTCACTCGGAAGATGTCTGTTGTCTCTTCCCCAGCGACACCGAGACTCAGCTGTCATTTCCTCCTTCTTTTTGCGCAGTGGTTTGTATGCCGACTGTCAAAAGCCCCAAATCCATAGTCTTTAAGCATCAGGATTCTGTCACTGGGTTTTTTTTTTTAAGTCATTTTTTTCCCCAGAAGAAATACACAGAAATCATCTGTACCCCCTACCCCTGTGGAGAGGAGAAGGAAAGCTTTAAGACACACACACACACACACACACACGACAACAGCAACCTGCAAACAAGCTTTTTGATCAGTCACAATTAACTTTAACACCTTCTAAGGCAAGGAACGGGAATATTAATTGTGCTGGTGTGTTTCACGGCTGCGGCTTCTCTTCTCGCCTACGACTCCTCCCGCAGCGCCCTCGGAGGGCTGACGGTCGTGTGGCTGGTCCTGAGGGCTCAGCGGTGGGTGACTGTCCACCAGACACTCTCTGTTCTTTTCCTGGGGACAGCTCTGATGGCGCAGTTTGGGGGTGGTGGTGGGGGACAGGGGCTTCCCAGGTGACTCAGTGGTAAAGAACTGGTCTCCAATGCAGGAGATGCGGGTTCAATCCCCAGGCTGGGAAGACAACCCCCCCCCACCCCCGGGAGAAGGAAACAGCAACCCACTCCAGTATTCTTGCCTGGAGAATCCCATGGACAGAGGAGGCTGGCGGGCTACAGTCCATGGTGTCACAAAGAGTCAGACACGACTGAGTGACTAAATAACAACGGGGGTCAAGGGCTAGGACAAGTCATAGCTCTTCCTTGATGGAAAGCATGGATGTCCTCTCACCCTGCCAGCGACTGGTCCTGTTTCGTCTCTGGACTGTGGGGAGGTGATGCTAGGGAGCTGGCTACAGCGTTCCAGAAACGAAACCGCATGCGCACCAGGGCCATTGTGTCTGGGTGCTCACCTTCAGGCGCGTCTCAGTGGGACTTAGGCAAAAGAGCAGTCGACACTTGCCACCTTCTCCTCTTACAGGCAGGTTGCCTAGGCCACAGAGGGGGCTGAGGCAGCCCGAGGTCACACAGCAGAAGTGACTTGCGCTGAACAACTGTAAAGGTATAAGTTGAGAGGGACTTCTGGGCTGCACTCCTGATCTACGAATACAGCTTGGACTCAGCTGGCCGGGTGTGGACAGGAGAGCAAGGAGGCAGCTGGGTTCCCCAGGGGCTAAAGATGAGGGCAGCTCCTGCCCTTGGCCTGCCGTTGTGACTGTGTGTGTAAGAACGGGCTTTGAAAGTTTCTGGGTTTTTCCAAAATGTGGCAAAAGTAATAATCAGGAAGAATTAGAAGGCCCATTTCTAGTCCAGTAAATACTGAGTTCCTAGTATGTAGAGTTCAGTTCTGACTCTTTGGGACCTGATTGACTCTTTGGGACCCCACGGACTATAGCCCACCAGGCTCCTCTGTCCATGGTATTTCCCAGGCAAGGATGCTGGGGTGGGTTGCCATTTCCTCCTCCAGGGGATCAGCCCTACCCAGGGATCGAACCTGTGTCTCTTACGTCTCCTGCATTGTCAGGCAGATTCTTTACCCCTGAGCCACCTGGGAAGCCCGGTATATAGTAAATATATATTGAGTTGCTAGATATATATATTGAGTTGCTAGAATGAGAAGACAAATAAGGCTTTGCCATTATCTTGCTGTTGGTGACTCTTGGTGATAAAGTTTCTAGAAAAACTGAAAGCTTGCCCCTTTTACCTTGTGGTTATTTCTGTCTTTTTTTATTTTTTTTTGGAAGTAGATGTTTCCAAAAACTCTGCAGCCCTCTAACATTGTAAACAGACTGCTGTAAACATCAGGCCTTTCTCTGGCCTGGGGTCATCGGAAGCCACTTGTTTGTGGCTCCCTAGTGTCCCCAAATCAACAGACATGAATTTGAGCAAACCCCGGGCGATGGTGAAGGACAGGGAAGCCTGGCGTGCTGCAGTCCGTGGGGTTACCAAGAGTCAGACACGACTGAGCGACTGAACAACTGTCCCCAGAAGGCGCCAGCCCAGAGCCTGTGCTGAGTGCTTGTCTGCTTTTCACAGGCGTTCTGTGTCCAGTGTCCCCAGTCTCACGCTGTCGTTTTCTCAGCCACCCACCTGTCTCCCACCTCGTCAGCCCTTCTAAGCTCCTTCGGGGTTGTGTCTCTGAGGCAGTTCGTGGACGCGGATGACAGAGCCGGTTTGAACTGTGTTTATGAGAGTCATGATGAGGGGTGGTGGGGGCCTGAGGCACTCCCCGGGGAGTCGAGGGCTTGGGCCTGCTGCGTGAACTGGGGGATGGTGGTGTTTTCCTACCAGGGAAACAGCTGTGTTTACCCCCACAACTGATTCAGGACAGCAGAAGTGGCCCAAGAGCTGCAGGCACACGAGTGAAACAGGACCAGCGTGTCCTAGCAACGCCTTGCCTCTCTGCGCATGTCCCCGAACCCCAGGATGTGGGGGGTTTGCAGATAAGAGACCCGCTTCCCCATAGACAGGCTCTTTTCCACTCTGGAACACCTCAGAGCCTTGGGAACACTCTTCCTTGGCCACAGCACCTCAGATTTGGGTGTCCCTTTCATGCTTGGTGAGCACTGGATCACTTTGCAAAAGGCCTAAGAGGCAACCAAGTGCAGAGATGGAAAACTCAGAGGCAGGTCTCAGTCTCCCCATCTGTGAAATGGGTGTGTTGTGCCAAATCAGGATTTTTAAGGACTGCTTGTGGAGTCCAGGGTTTGCAGGGGGACTTCTGCTCCCCACAGCTGGACCTCGTCTTTAATTGTATATGTTGAGTTTCCGCCTAAGGATGTTTGAATCCTGAGTTTGCAGCTGAGTTAGGAAAATACAGGCCATCCTTATGGGCCCTGACATTTCTATGGATTCCCAGACTTAGATTAAAGACCAGAGAAGTTCTCAGAGGAGAAAATTTCTGGCTACTTACATCAGACACAACCTTGGTCATGTTCCCTATGAACTTCAGAGTTTAAACAATCTCTTCCTTTCTGGTTTTTGTTTTTTTTTTTTTAAGCATTTTTAAATTGTGGTAAAATATACAAAACATTGGGAAAAAATCCTGATGCTGGGAAAGACTGAAGGCAAAAGAAGGGGGCAGCAAAGGATGAGATGGTTAGATAGCATCACCGACTCAATGAACATGAATTTGAGCAAACTCCAGGAGATGGTGAAGGACAGGGAAGTCGGGCATGCTGCAGTCCATGGGTTTGCAAAGAGTTGGATATGACCTAGCAACTGAACAACAACAAATACAAAACATAAAGCTTACCATTTAAACTGTTTTGAGGGTCCTGTTCAGTAGTATTAAGGACAACATTCATGTTGCTGTGTGAGCACCAGCCTGCATCTCCAGAACTCTTTCATCTTCTCAAAGCGAGGCCCCGTTAAACACCAGCTCCCCTCTCCCCCTCCCCAGCCCCTGGCACCCAGCTTTCCACTTGGTTTCTATGAACTGGACTCTTAGGAACCTCACGTGAGCAGGATGACACAGTATTTGTCTCTTGGTGATTTGTCTCTGGTTGATTTCCATGTATCCTGTCTTCGCATGTATCAGGACTTCCTTTTAAGGCTGAATGTTTCACTATGGAAATATCTCTTTCTGTTTATCCATCCATCTATTGTTGGGCATTCTGATTGCGTCCACCTTTTGGTTCTTGTGCATAATGCTGCCATGAACGTGGGCGTATGAATCCCTCCTGTGGAAAGATGACCACGTAAATTTTGAGGAAAACCAAAACTCTGTCCCTTTAACGCCATAACACTATTTGGTGGGAAGAAAGGGACTTTTGGGGGTGGCGTTCGTCGGGGAGGGTTATGACCGCTTCATCAGGACAGCAGACACAAGGCAGGTTTATCCAAGGTGCTCACCCGAACTTGACTCATGGGGCTACACTGCCAGGATTGCCGGGGCCAATTCCACCTCTTGGTGCCTCAGTGTCCCCAAACCTAGGATGGTGCCCACTCATCAGATCTCCCTCCCAGGGCCACACTCAGCGCGGGGCCAGGAGCCCCCTTGTCACTTGGAGGTGGTGTGGTCCAAGCAGGTTGTTTAGCAGATGGAAGATTCAGGCCAGAGATGATGGGGAGGACGCTGGTCAAGACCGTCTTCCCGCGACCTTCCAGGTGTGGTCTCATCACCTGCTGGTCCACAGGGAAGCAGACAGCACCACTCAGGGACCGTCCCCAGCTCCACTCCAGCTACGTCCCTCCCCCCGGGAGGCTCAGTTTCCCCATCGGTACAGTGGGGTCAGCCCCGAGTTGACCAAGGTGGCGAGGATTTCTCAGCAAAGACGAGGCTGCAGGGGAGCCGCCAGCCGAAACTGGCATGTGTGTGCACACGTGTCCACGCGTGTGCATGTGTGTGAACAGCCGTCCCCTCCCCTGGCTCCCTAGGGGAAGGCAGGAAGGGACGTTCAGGGCCCTGGGCTCCAGCAGAATCGGTTTAATTACAGGTTTTCAGCTGCGGGCCGGTGGGCATGAGTTGGGGAGGAGGGGGGAACGGCTCTGAAACCCTGTCATTTTCCAGCATCTGAGGGCCTCTGCAAAGGGGGGCATCTAGACATTTTCTCCGCAAGCCGCAGAGTGGACTGTCGTGGCCCCAGCGTGAACATAATGGCAGATGCATTTTGCAGCAAGCTGGGAGTGAATGGGTCCGACCGGCTTGTCTCCTGTCAGACGAGTCATTATTATTATTTTTTTTTTTGTCATTGGCTGACAGTTTGGGTTTCATGCGTTTCTCTCTTTTTTTCTTCTCTTCCCCCTGCCTGGAAAAATGGCTAGGTATCTACGAGACCCCAGCGGGGACGATCCTTTACCACGCTCATTTAGACATCGAGGCCTTCACCATGGACCGGGAAGTGCGCAAAATCAAGCAAGGCCTCGGCTTGAAATTCGCCGAGCTGGTCTACACGGGTGCGTAGAGCCTGCAGGGGCTGCCTCCCCTCCCTGACCCAGGGGCACCCTCCTCCTCCAGTCCCAACTTACCCACTGCCACCTGCGCTAGAGCCTGGAAGATGCAGGTTGAAAGGGCTGGAGAGAGGGCAGGAGGCAAGGAGCGAGGAGGGGACTGTGGGACCTGCCTTGTTCATGAGGTCTTGAGGGAAGCGCGCCAGTTCCCCGGGGCGTCTCGCTGCTCTGCTGCCTGCAGCCCATGGTACTGCAGAGGGGGCCAGGGCAGCATCCTGCCAAGTTTCATTCAGCATGTGCCGGGTACCTGGCACCATGTGGGGACACGAGCCATCCCGGAGGGCCCCCTCCCCCAAGTTCCTAAGAGAGCTGCAGCCAGAAACCAAGGCTCCGGGCAAAGGGAACTTATAGAGCATTACCCAACTGGAAGTGGCCAAGTTGGGCTGGACTTCAGGTCAGCCTGTCTCCAGGCAGAACCCAGAGCCACTCCATGAATTGCCTCAAGCCAGAGAAAGCCTACCTTCACCAAGAATAGGGCCTGAGCACTACATGGGCCAGATCCCCACTCAGAAGCCACCAGGGCCACACATACCCATTTCACAGGTGAGGAGACTGAGTTTCCATGCCTCATCTGCCATCTGACCAGGCCTCCTGACTCCAGATCCATCCCAGACATTGTAACAGGAGTGAGCAGATCCAACCTGTTGCCTGTTTTTGTTCAGCCCATAGGCTAAGACCAGTTTTTACATTTTTCAGTGGTTGAGGAAATTTTTTTAAGTAATATGTATTTCATTTAACATGAAAATCATAAGAAATTCAAATTTCAGCATCCATAAATAGTTTTTTGGAGAAGGAAATGGCCCACCCATTCCAGTATTCTTGCCTTGAAAATCCCATGGACAGAGGAGCCTGGCAGGCTACAATCTATGGTATCACAAAAGAGTCAGACATGACTTCACAACTAAACACCAACACATAGTTTTTTTGGCACCTCCTTGCTCATTTGTGTCCATGTTGCTGTCTGTGGCCACTTTGGAACGGCTCTGGCATAGCTGAGTAGTAGCTAGGGAAGCTACATGGCCCATAGAGCCTAAAATATTTACTATCTGGCCCTTTCTAGAAAGGGCTGACCCTATTCTATAACAGTCACGTCTCCCTAATTTGAGAAATCACGTCAGAACAGACCCTCTCAGCTGTTGGGAGGATGGCCTGCCGTTCTCTGGGAGCCTAGGTGTCAGAAGGACCCCGGGCACGTTAACATGCAGAGCAGCAGCCTGGTGTAAGTCTCAGCCTAGGTGTCAGAAGGACCCCGGGCACGTTAACATGCAGAGCAGCAGCCTGGTGTAAGTCTCAGCCTAGGTGTCAGAAGGACCCCGGGCACGTTAACATGCAGAGCAGCAGCCTGGTGTAAGTCTCACCTCTTCCACTGGCCCTCCACTTGGAGGTTTCACTTCCTCTGAAACCTTGGAATAGCTATAACTCATCACGGGGTTTCAGGGCGACATGGTGGTTATTGGCTGGCATTATTTTTCCCTCCCATTGTTCCCAGCAGATTTGAAACCCCAGGGCCCCCCCTCTTCCCAGGTACAGACAGGTGTTTAAATACCATTGTCTCCTGCAGACTCTCGTGCTCAGTGGGGTTTCCATGCTGAAAGGTGGATTTTGGTTACAAAGTGGGAGAGTCATTAAGCTGTGGCAGGCTGTGATGGGGGACAGCACCTGGCCGAGGCTGCTTCTGGGGCGTCCGTGGGGCTGAGCGGGGACTAGGCTGCCAGGCTCCCCACACAAGATTGGCTGCCGACTCTTGCTGCCCAGCCCTGAACCGGGTATTACCTAATCTCAGCTGCACAGAGGTGAGATGAAAATGCTTGTCCAAGGTTTCAGAGCTGCTGAGCCGTGGCTTGGAGCCCAGGACAAGCTGGCTTCAGAGGCCAAGTTCTCGGCCACTTCAGTAGATGCTGGGGGATGGGAAGGTGGGCTGAGCCCATTTGCAAGGGGTGACCAAGGGGCACTGGCGTGTACAGGCCCACCCTGGGTGTCTGGGGCACAGGTTGGCCCCCAGCTGAGGGGCTGGTGCCTCTGCACTGGGCTGCCTGTGTTGAGTCCTTGCTGTCACCCACTGAACCCCCTAAATCCCCAAAGGTTACAGTGATTAGGTTTCAAAGGAAATGAAACCTCAGAGTGGAGGCTCCTGCCAGGTAGTTGTTATTAAGTTCAGCCAGGTGCCTCTGATGTCCAGGCCCCCATAGATGTCAAGGTTGGCATTCGGCACCAGCCTGTTCCCTCAACAGCTCCGAAGGGCTGTGTGATAGGATTTCTCTCATTAGGGATGCATAAATGTTAGAGAGTGGGGTTCAGCTTCAGCATGTTCCTTAAGCCCCCTGTGCCTCGGTTTCTTCCTCTGAAGAATGGAGATGAGGCTGCCTGTCTTACAGTGAGGACTCAGTACATAGATATGGGCTTCCCAGGTAGCATGAGTGGTAAAGAACCCGCCTGCCAATGTCAGAGATACAAGAGACACAGGTTTGATCCCTGGGTCGGAAAGATCCCGTGGAGAAGGAAATGGCAACCCACTCCAATATTCTTGCCTGGAGAATCCCATGGACAGAGAATCTTGGTGGAGTACAGCCCATAGGGTTGCAAAGAGTCGGACACAACTGAAGCAACTTAGCACATATGCATTGCATAGATATTTGCAAAGCCTCTAGGAGAGTGCCTGACCTGGTCTCCGAATGTGAACATAGGAGAACAGGGCTTTGCCTCTGGCTGGGTAGATCTTGAATCTGTCTCCTCCCTCAGCCTCAGTTTCCTCTCCTGTAAGATAAAGGGCACTGGGCCAGATCCCTTCTTGTTCTGTCTAGCTCCCCCCTGCAGATCTATCATTCTGCTCTGGCACTTGGCTTCCTTGGAGCCACTGTGGTCTCAGGGCCCGGGGAGACTGAGGCCCAAGAAAGCCCTTCTGTCTCGGGCCCACTCCCAGCTGCCCCAGCTTCTGTGACCACTGTCTTTCCTCTCACGCCATTCTCAAATTTCTTAATGTGGCTGTATGAAGTTTGCACAGGCACCCTCCCTCCAGGACCAGGCATGGACCTCACCCCGCAGGGTCATCCTGGCAGGACCGCAGCTTCAGGGCCCCTCTCATTTAGGGGTGTAGGTCACCTCTCCCCTCACCTCAGTTTCTTCAACAGTAAAATGGGTATAATACACAGAGGATTGTCATCCTAATTAATACAGAGTTTGGCTCAGCCCCACCCACCATGCACCCCCAGCCTGGGACACTCAGGGTCTCCCCAGGGCAGTTCTCAGGGCTCACTGTACCCCCACCCTGGGTTGGGTCTGCTGAGAAGAGAAACCTGAGCGCAAGACCCCTGTGGAGGCAGCGGGGGAGACCTGAGATAAAAGCCCAGGAGCTCCTACTGGGTTCTCTGCCCCCTTATCTGGCTACATCGCTGCCTCTCTTCCAACCTGTGAACCTAATGGGCTAATTACCCTGACTTAGAAAGATGGCCGAGCCACTGGGGCATGGGGTAGGGAGGGGTGCATGGCCCTCAGTGTCCCCTCCCACGGGAGTCTGGGCTATAGGCAGGAGCACTCCGGATCGTGCTGTGTGGTTTGGAAAGGTTCTCTCCTTCTCGGGTGTCTGTCGCCCTGGATACAGTGAGGACCGGCAGAGGCCACATTCAGATCTCAAAAGCAGAAGTGCTCACTGAATCCCCACAGCCCCTAGAGAGTGCTTGGTAGCACCTCACTGTGCAAACGAGGAGACTACCTACAGCACAGAGGCCACACGGCCTGCCAAGGTGGAGCTGGAGGTGAGCATAGGAGAGGGAGGACCCAACCCCTTCTCTCCCTGCCTGGCCCTCCCCGACATCTGCAAGGACCCATCACAGGGAGGGCCTGCTCCCCATTCCCACGGACAGCCTCAGCAGGTGCCCCCGGAGGCCTGAGTCTCCAACAATAGCCACAGACCTGGGGCTGACCTGACCCTTTATCAGGGCAGGAGATCACACACCATCTGGCCCCGCAGCTGCCCAGGTGGGCTCACCTTTCCAGCTCCGTTTCAGAGAAATCCTACCCCTCGCCCTGTCCCTCCCCCAACCCCGATCATGGCCCCCCTGCCCTCGGCAGAGACTGAGAGGAGCCACTGTCCAGACCCTGGGAAGACGGGACTGAACACACAGCCCTCCCCGGCCTGAGGGATTCGGGGCGGGAGGAGGGGGCGCAATGCGTTTCTCAGGCACCTCAGGCCTGTTTTAGGTACAGACGGCAAAGCTGCAAGACAATCATACAAGGCAGAGTTGTTAGAACTCGGGCCCACTGAGGTCAGGTCCAGCCCCCACCACTACAGCCTGTGTGATCGGGGAAAAGTCTCAAGTCCTTGAGCTTAACTTCCTCGCACAGAAAAGAGAGAAGCTAAGAGAAATTTAGCCCCAAGACTAAGACTCTTTGGGAGGATTCAAAGAGCTAGTCCAGGGCTTCCCTAGTGGTCCAGTGGTTGAGACTCCAAGCTTCCAATGCAGGGGGCATGGGTTAGACAGGGCACTTTTTTCAAAGGGGTCTGCCCATCCTGAGGGGTGGGGCTCTGCCTGGCTCTTGGCCCAGTGTTCACAGCAGTCCTGAGTCCATGGCCTCCACACAATAAGCCTGCTGGCCCTGGGAGTGGGGGAAGGTAGGGTCATTCCCCCTTAGCAGATGGGGGAACAGGCACAGAGAGGTGAAGGCCCCACACACCTGGTCTTGCTGACCCCAAACCTACCACCCAGCTGGGCACCCCCATCACTCGGTGACATATATCTGAGTCCTACTTGAGGTCTTCTGCCTAATTTATCAGTCTGCTGCCCTGAGAAGACTGAGCCCCCATGGGCAAAAGATGGGGGTCTCTTCACCGCTGTCTCCCCAGCACCTGACCTCTGGAGCTCCCTGAATATCTGTGGCATGAAGCAGTAGGTTAAAACCCCTCCTCCTGACCCTTGAGAGGTGACTGCATTGTAGCAGGGGTTGGGAGAGAACCCTACAAGGTCACAGGACTGGGCAGCTGGGCTTGCTCCTCAGTGTGGTCATTTACAAGTGCACACTGAGCCGGGACTCCACACTGAACAACACAGATACAGGACTGCCTCCCTCCCAGGCTCACGTCTGCCACGATGGGGCCCCATGTGGATCCAGCTCCGTGCACATCCCGGGGCAGCAACACAGCGGGCCTCACTGGCACCCTTGTTTCTTCCTCCCCACAGGTTTCTGGCACAGCCCTGAGTGTGAATTTGTCCGCCACTGCATTGCCAAGTCCCAGGAGCGCGTGGAAGGGAAAGTGCAGGTGTCCGTCTTCAAGGGCCAGGTGTACATCCTTGGCCGGGAGTCCCCACTGTCCCTCTACAATGAGGAGCTCGTGAGGTAGGTGCCTCCCACCCCTGCCCCCAGCTGGGCACAGACCCTCGGGTGCAGCATCTCCTCTCACTGTCTTTCTTAGCAAGGATGCTCCCAAGCATGTGCAAGGTGTGTAGGAGACAGTCCCGAAGAACATTCACACCACCTCTGTCCTCGTGGAACTTACAGGCTAGATGGGGAGAAAGCCCCAGTCAGAGGATCATCCGAGTGTAGGATTAGGGAAGCTGGTGCTGGACCACCCAGAGATATAGGATACTTAGGCTGGGTATGATAATGCAGGTGGGGAGACACGTCCCTGTGGAAGTCATCTCTGAGCTGGTCTCTGAAAGAAAGGAATGTACCAGGGAGAGAGGCAGGGCGGGAGCATTTCCAGAGAGACAGTCCTGTGCAGAGAGTCCAAGTCATGGAAGAACCCAGAACATCCCCGGCACAATAAGAACTCCAGGGTGGGAGGGCCCCGGAGCCAGATTGTAAAGGACAGACTCATCAGACCTGTGGCTTTGGTCCTCTCTGGCTGCTCTGGATTTAAGCGAGGTGGGAGCTGGCAGGGATGGACACAGGCCTCCCAGTGGGGCCTGCTGGAGGCTTGGACCAGTCTGCTGGATCTGGGAATAGAGATCAGCAGATGGATTTGGCAGATATTTAGCAGGTGGAATTAAAAGGGCTTGGATGGGGAGAGAGATGGAAAAGTTCAGAACCACCCCGGGCTTTCCAGCATGAGCCGCTGGGTAGACTTTGATGGCAATGACTGAGTTGAGAGAATGGGAGAAAATCACGCATTGGGATTTGGACATCTTGAGGGTTAGTTTTCTTTGAGATTTGGGCCAGGAGAACTATAGTTGGCGGTTGGACACACAGGGCTAGAGTTAAGGAGAAACATAGGCTGAAGACATTGGGTGGTAAGGCCAAGAGGAGACTGCCAAGGGGAACAACAGAGTTGGGTGAGAGGGAGCCAGGAGGGAGCCTTGAAGAGCTGCCTCCCGCGATGGGTCAGGGTGAGGGAGCTGAATGGCTGTGGGAGAGGTTGGGGAGCCCTGGCAGGCTGGGTCAAAGGTGAAAGTGTGAAAGGGTTAGTCGCTGAGTCTGACTCTTGTGACCCCATGAACTGTAGCCCAATAGGCTCCTCTGTCCATGGAATTCTCCAAGCCAGAATACTGGAGTGGGTTGCCATTCTCTTCTCCAGGGGATCTTCCTGACCCAGGGATCGAACCTGGGTCTCCCCCACTGCAGGCAGATTCTTTAGCAGGTGCCTATTAGCTGTACCTGTGTTTGCATCTTGAATGAGAGACTGGCCTTGACCATGGAGCCAAGTGGCCCCTTTGGAGGTCACCTGGTCAAACAAGAGGTGGGGACAGGCAACCCCACCTGATGCAAGGCCCAGGCCCTGCGTGGCCCCTCCCGGAAGGCAGTCAGGAATTAAAGTACGAGTTTTGTTTGGCAGTCAATATTATTTTTCTCTCTCTGTTCTCTTTGCCATGTTGCACTTCTCTCCCCCCCTTCAATCTTTCTAAACACTTTATAAGCCATAAATATAACCGAATCAGTTTAGATCAGTCGGGGTAAATGTCAAATTATCTTCTCTCTTTCTCTCTCTGGCTCTTTCTTCCCTCCCCCTCCAAATCTACAGCCTCTAATAATCTGTCCAACCCTTCATTAAGCCTTACAGTCTCACTCGGGGAGATTAAATGAATAAAGTAAAAAGGGAAAGGGGAAAAAAAGAGAGAAAAGCAGGAGCATTTATTCTCACTGTGTCTCCGACCATTTCCCTTTTCTTTCTGATTTCTACATCGCTGACTTGAAAGCCCTTGAGTGACAGCGTCACAGGGACCGGCGAGGAAGCCCCTAGAGGTAGCAGAACTGGAAATACCGCGGCACAGTAGGTAGAAAGTAACGTAATTACAGAGCAGGTCAGAGCCACTCGAATGAACAAAAATAAAAGCACAGAGGTTTTCTGTAGACCGTCAGGGGAGGTAAAAAAAAAAAAAAAATTCATTGTAAACTCTTTTTTCCACAGTGCACCCCCCCACCACCACACCACCCAAACTTCAGTATTTTAAGAGAGGTTTTTCAGTTCCCGAGAAACACCTCGGGGACTCTTAGGCAGTCTGGTGGGACAGGTTTGTCCCAGAGGTGGGCTTCTCTTTGGCAGGGGCTGCCGGGGTGGTCTGAAGGGCCAGTCTGGGGGAAGAGGGTGGGAGAGTTTGTTTTGACTCATGAGAGATGGCCGGCCGGCCAGGGAGAAGGGGAACAGGATCCGGCCCTGCTTTCTCCCTGGGCTGAATACAGGGACTCTTCCAAAGGGGCAAGGCAACTTGGAGAGCAGGAGTGAGGCCAGGTGTCCAAAGTCTGTTCGATGGTTGGTGGGGGCCAGGGGTGGGTGGCTCAGGAAGGGCTCGTGTTAAGCTTTATCACCCCAGCAACATCTGTAAAAGCCATTCCAGGAGGCCGATGCTTTAGTTTGGTCCAGCCTCTCCCTGCCCAGGGAAGGGTCCCAAGCAGCAGCCCCCTAGAATCTTTTCCGCTTCCTGTTAATCGGCTCCTGGTGACTTTGGCCACCTGAGCCCGAGAGGAGCCGATGGAGGTGAAAAGGAGGGAGCGTGGGAGTTCCATGTGCCAGCTTCAAGGTCCCGTGAAGGTCAGGGCGAGGGCATGGTGGGGGGAGGCCCAGAGCCCGCATCCCGACAAGCCACAGGGCAGCCGGGTGCAGAGACTCCAGTTTACAATGATTTTTTTTTTTTTTTTTAAACCTCCCCTGATGCTCTACAAGCCCACAGTACAAGCCCACAGTCCACAAAGAGCCAGTCAAAGGCACAGCCTCGGGGTCTGGGAAAAACAGCAGATCCCCTTAGCTCCCCCCACCCCTCAAACCCCCACCACCCCCCCCCTCCATCTTACCTCTCTGGAGAAGGGTTCTGAGGGGGCAGGCCACCTCCTTGTCAGTGAGAACCTTGAGACCGCTTTATCCTGAGGCTAGAGTTCTGCAGACATGAAGACAAGGGGCTAATTCAGGGCAGGATGCAACAGGGGCCCCGTGAGAAACGGGAGGGACCCCTTCCCCCGGGGGGATTCAGAGGGTGGCCTGGTGGAGTCAGATGTGAGGCCACAACACTCTGAACTTGTCCTCAAAGAGCGGATCACAGCCAGTAAATTATCGAGGGCAGGTGGGTGATTGATTGCTTATGTCTGCACCCGCCGCCCCTCCACGTGGGAGCTGCTCCTGCCAGGTCCTTGTTTCCTCAGCATCTGGCTCGGTGCCTGGCGGGTAGTAGGTGCTTAATAAATACCTGAGTAAATGAACAGGTGAATGAATGATGTTAGTGGCACTGAGTGCTTACCAGATGCCAGCTACATCATTTTATGTGGAGCCCGTGACAATGCTGGAGGGGCTTCCCTGCTGGCTCAGCAGGAAAGAATCTGCCTGCAATGCTGGAGATGTGGGGTTCGATCCCCGGGTCCGGAAGATCCCTGGAGGAGAAATGGCGACTCACTCCAGTATTCTTGCCTGGGAAATCCTGTGGATCGAGGAGCCTGGAGGGCTACAATGGGGTCGAGAAAGAGTCGGACATGACTGAGCGACTAAACAATGATGACAACAAATGATAACGATGAAGGTCCCGTTTCACAAATGAAAGACTGGAGCTCAAAAAGCAAAAACATTTGCCCTAACGTCTGTGCTGGGGGTGGAGCCAGGATGCACAACCAGGTGACCGGATCTGAACGACTGTGGTTGCGAAGGGTTCCGAAGGGCAGCTAAGTGAGAACAATCAAAAGAGGAAGGCTGTTGAATCGATGGAAACTGTATATGGGGACAAAAAAAAAATCTGTTCTGCTGAGGGCAATGGGAGCTGACGGTGCCTTTTTCACGACCAGCTGGCATGGGGTGGGTGCCCAGGTTTGAAGATGGATTAGACTCAGTCTCACTCACTGGGCAGACAAGGTCAAAAAGGCTTCGTGGGCAAATCTTGAAGGCTGGGGCCTCCCTGCAGCTTGTGGGACACCGTCACGCATGTCTGAGGCTGTTTGGTGTGTAACCTCGGCCTCCCAGGCTTCAGACCGCTGAACATCATCGGCTCCTCCTGGACACCCTGAGGGCAGAGGTGGCTCCAATGCGTGTCCTGAGGGTACGGGTGCAGTGCTCTGGTTGGTGGCAGGAGTTCACCCGGCTGGCACTGGCAGGGCCAGGACCCAGCCCGCCCATCTGCATGGCAGGGTTGTGGCTCCCTGCTCTCCAGCCCCGGGACAGGGTAGGGCTCCCTGAACCTGAAGGAAAACAGTGAAGAGCCAGAGTGCAGGCAGGGTTGGATCCACACGGGAAACACCTGGGTGTCTGTGAGGCTGGGGTCCCCCGGATGCTGACAAGCTCCCACTCTTTTGCAGCATGAATGTGCAGGGAGACTACGAGCCAGTTGATGCCACTGGTTTCATCAACATCAATTCCCTCAGGTGAGAAGCCCTGGCCCCTGATGGGCCCTCAGACCTTCCAGGTGTGGGGAGCCAGCTCTGAAGGGACCTCGGTGTTCTGACCACTGCTGTGCCCTAGACAAGCCCCACCTTCCTGTCCTCAACCACAGCATCCTCGGTGCCTGCTCTGGACCCAGCCTCTGCAGGACCGGAAGGCACACTTGTTGACAGCCAAGGGCGACAGAGTCCCGGGCACTTGAGTTCCGGGTTTCTGAGTTGCCTCTGACACTCACTCCCATCCTCTCCAACCACAGGGACTCCACCAGGAGCCCCTTTCCCGAGCAGCTTAGCAAGGGAGACAGCCAAGAGGTAGAAAGGAGCCACAGAAGGTCACCAACTCCTGCCTTCTCATCCCCATGCAGGTCTAACTGGAGACACGGATCTCCATGGCCCAGGGTGCGTGATACACACCAACTGAGGCCACTCAGACCTGGGTTCAAGTCCTGGTTCTGCAGTTTGGGTTCAGACCCCTTCCGAACCTCTGGAAATCACTAGTAGGGGTGTTAACCATACCTGCCTCACAGGTGTGGTGGAAGTTCAAGTCCAGGCCATGGAAATCAAGCACTCCACCCAGACCCTGGTGCCCAGGAAGGGCACGGTGCCTGGCAACCGGTCTATCAGGCTCTGGGTTCTTAATCACTAGCTTCCTTCTCCTGGGGGCACGGGGTCAAAAAGAAGGCACGAGTCTCTTTCCTTTCCAACCTGATAACATGCCCTCAGCACAGACCCACTTTCTCCCAGAGCCAGCCTCCCATCCCTGGAGCCAAGACCAGGAGAGACATCGAATCCAGGCGGGCCGTCACCTCCACCTCCCCGGCTCCTTCACCCTGTGTTTTATGACTCTAACCCTTTCAAATGGCTCCAAACACACTGGGTTTTCATAATGGCCTCTTCACTTCTCCCATCGCCAGTTAAACGCTTTGTCTGCAACAATGACAAGCAATGTTTTCCCCCTAAGATAAATTAATTACATTATCCTGATTGGAGGGCAGGAGGGGCCAGGGCAGAAGAGGAGAGAGGGAGAATAAAAAGAGAACTTCACACACGTCTTAACAAACAGCTGCCCCCCGCCACCCCGGCTCTGCCTGAATTAATTGAACTGAGTGCATGTTGTTATTGTTAATTTACATTTTCCTTTGTTTTGAATCTGGTTTACAGGCTGAAGGAATATCATCGCCTCCAGAACAAGGTCACCGCCAAATAGACCAGCTGACAATGCAGAGCTGGGCCGCCTCACTTTACCCATCTCCCAAGTGTAGCTGCTAATTGTTGTGATAATTTGTGATTGTGACTTGTTCTCTGGGTCTGGCAGCGTAGTGGGGGTGCCAGGCCTCAGCTTTGTTCCAATAGTCCCCTGTAGCCCGCAGAAGTGGTCCACAGACAGAGGGATGGGGCGGGGAGCGGGGGGCTGCAGTGAGGAGAATTAAAAAAAAAATTATACATTAGTCTTTTGTTTCTTTATTTCTGCAGAGAGAGGGGTAAGAATGTGTGTGTGTGTGTGTGTGTGTGTGTGTGTGTGTGTGTGTGGCAGATCATGCTTTTCTTAGACCAACCTTTGTGTTTTCTGACTAAAGTGCTGCCGAAGGCCACGTTTTGCCAGAGAACCCATTTACCTGGAAGAACTGACCCCTCTCTTTAGCAAAAACCATGGAATCCAGAAGAGACCACCCCGGTCAGACTCTAGCCCAGTAGCCTGGCAATTTGTTAGCAACTGTGGCCCTGTGGCACGTGCCAGGGAAACCCAGGAGAGCTTAAGTGACAAAGGTGGGGACAGACCAGCCCACAGCCAACAATGAACTCCTGGGAACGGTGGCCATGACCGGCCACAGCAGGTTTCCCCCCTATCATGGCTGGGTGGCCTTGAGTAGTCTACATCATGGAGGAGGAAGAACTTGAGTAAGAAGAAAAGCTTGAGCAGAGAGGACAGCTGCAGACAATTTGGCGGTGGTTTGGAGGTGGGGTTGGGGGCGGATAGTCCATCTAGCCTGCAAGGTTCCCTCCATCCTTCTTCCCCAAACCAGGAACCCAAAGCCGCCATGTTTGTACTGGACTCTACCCACCTTGATCAGATTTGATTGGACCATGGCTGGACACCTGACTAGAGCTGAGCCAATCAGAATCTCAGTCCCAGGGACTGGGCCTGGGGAAATGGCCAGAAGTGAGGAGTGAATTTAAACGTGGTGGGATGCCCTGTGCTTGGACCAGCAGACAGGGAAAAGGAAGCAAGAGGGAGGTGAGGGGAAGCAAGAATCTCTGGTTTAGAACCCCAGATACAGAATCCCAGATACCACAATGCTCTGGTAGGTATGGTGGGAGCTGGTGGCATTTCTTAACTTGGATTCTCTGAGACACTGTTTTTCTCACAACTGATTACTATTTAGAACTTAGTTAAACTGGTCAGATACTGGGAAGGTTTGAGTGCTGGTTGTTCTGAACCCTGTCCTGGTTCTGACCTCTACCCCCAGTGCTTTTGTTAATAAGGGTTTCTTTCAAAAGAAAATTTGTCTTTAAAACTTTTTACTCTTTTTATGAAAGTTACAAATGAATTCCTCAATGAATCTTAGCTTTGTGCCAGACACTTGGCTACACACTTTATTCACCTTATCTCATTGAAAATTCAAAATGACACTGTATGTGTGTTAGTTGCTCAGCCGTGTCCAACTCTTGGCTACCCCATCGACTGTAGCCTGCCAGGCTCCTCCATCCATGGGATTTTCCAGGCAAGAATTCCGGAGTGGACTGCCATTTCCTTCTCCAGGAGATTTTCCTGGCCCAGGGATTGAACCTGGGTCTCCCACATTGCAGGCAGACTCTTTACCATCTGAGTCACCAGGGAAGCCCAAATGGCACTGAGGTAAATGCTTTTAAGTGTGTTTGGCAGAGGAGGCAACTGAGATGCAGAGAAGTTGATCTGGCAACGTTCAGTCAGTTAGCAAGTGACAGAGCCAGGAACCGAACCCTGGCCTGGCTGACCCCAAAATCTTGTGTGTTTATATCCTTAATCATCATTGGGCTGCGTCTTACTTTAAAAAACCTTGTAGAAATAACTATCACCAATCATCTCACCACTGAATTATAAACACTGCTTATACTTAGTGTATTTCTTCACAGTCATATTTTTCTATGATTAAATATTTTGTAGAGTTATTTAGGTTAAAAGTATTTTAAAAGCAAGTATTTTACCTAATTTTAACTTTATATCATAGTTTTCTACATCAAAAACTCAAATTATTTCAACCACTGCATAACATTTCATTATATCATTAATCCATAACTTATTTAACCTTTCCTCATTTATACTGTTGTTCGGTCACTAAGTTGTGTCCGACTCTTTTGCACCCTGGTGGACTGTAGCCCACCAGCCTCCTCAATCCATGGGGTTTCCCAGGTAAGAATACTGGAGTGGGTGCCATTTCCTTCTGCAGGGGATTGTCCTGACCCACGGATCAAACTTGAGGCTCCTGCATTGGCAGGCGGATTCTTTATCACTGAGCCACTAGGGAAGCCCACTTTCTCATTTGTAGATTTCTTTTTTTCCGTTCTAAATTTTTATCCTGCCTTTTGTTGGATTGAATTGAACATTTTTAGTAGTTGGCTTATTATTAGCTAAACCTTTTGCCTTTTTTAAAGTGAGTTCTCTAGGGTTTACAATGCTCATATATCTTTAGCTTATCTAGTCTACCTTCATGAATGTTATACCATCTCATGTGTAATGTAAGGATGTTATAAAAGTATACCATCTTAGAAACATTTCACTTTGTGCTTTTGTTGTCATATGCAATGCTTCTACAAAGGCCCACAATAGGTTGCTATTTTTCTTTAGATAGTCAAATATCATTTTTAAAAGATTAAAAAATAACAAAGGTGTGTGTTTTCTATTTATCCTTGTGTAAGAGTGGTAATATTTCTTTATAAATATTTTATAGCATTCACCAGGGAAGCCATCCAGGCCTAGAATGTTTTTTCATTTCAGGTCAGTTCAGTCACTCAGCGTGTCCGACTCTTTGAGACCCCGTAAACCGAAGTATGTCAGGCCTCCCTGTCCATCGCCAATGGAGTCCACCCAAAGTCCACCCGAACCCATGTCCATTGAGTCACTGATGCCATCCAACCATCTCATCCTCTGTCATCCCCCTCTCCTCCTGCTCTCAATCTTTCCTAGCATCAGGGTCTTTTCAAATGAGTTAGCTCTTTGCATCAGGTAGCCAAAGTATTGGAGTTTCAGTTTCAACATCAGTCCTTCCAACGAACACCCAGGACTGATCTGCTTTAGGATGGACTGGTTGGATCTCCTTGCAGTCCAAGGGACTCTCAAGAGTCTTCTCCAACACCACAGTCCAAAAGCATCAATTCTTCTGTGCTCAGCTTTCTTTATAGTCCAACTCTCACATCCATACATGACCACTGGAAAAACCACAGCCTTGACTAGACAGACCTTTGTTGGCAAAGTAATATCTCTGCTTTTGAATATACTGTCTAGGTTGGTCATAACTTTCCTTCCAAGGAGTAAGCATCTTTTAATTTCATGGCTGCAATCACCATCTGCAGTGATTTTGGAGCCCAGAAGAATAAAGTCAGCCACTCTTTCCACTGTTTCCCCATCTATTTGCCATGAAGTGGTTTTTGGTTGGATGCTTTTAAGGTATAAATTCAGTTTCTATGATTTATATTGGGTTTACTCATGTCATGGGCTTCCCAGGTGATGCTAGTGGTAAAGAATCCACCTGCCAGTGTAGGAGACGTAAGAGATGCTGGTTCGATCTCTGGGTTGGGAAGATCGCCTGGAGGAGGGCATGGCAACCCATTCCAGTATTCCTGGCCTGGAGAATCCCATGGACAGGAGCTTGGCAGGCTGCAGTCCATAGGGTTGCAAAGAGTCAGACACAACTGAAGTGACTTAGCACACGCACGCACTGCTGTCATCCATTTGTCTCTTTGATCAACTTTGGGTAATTCATATCTTTTGAGGAATTTGCCCATTCCATTTAGATTGTTAATTTTATTGGTATTAAACCTTTTCGAGGTATTTTCTTGTTATCCTTAACTGTCTATAGGATTGATAGTAATGTTCCTCTTTACTTACCTTGGTGACTTGTGTCTGTCCATATTCTTTTTATTTTTATTTTTTCAGGGATTGCTGAGACACGCAGAGAATTTTTACTTATCACATATGTTAACATTTATTTTTACTTGTAGAACAGAGTCACAGATAAGAGCAGAGCATTAGTAAGTATTAGTAGGGCTCAGGGGTCTAGCATAGCACCCAGTACACAGTAGACTGTCCTCCCTTCTTGTTTTTAATGTTTAATTTTTTATGGCTGTGTTGGATCTTCTGTATGGGCTTCTCTCTAGTTGTGGGGCGTAGGCTCTAGAACATGTGGGCTTAAATGCCCCATGGCATGTGGAATCTTAGTTCCCTGACTAGGGATCAAACCCATGTCCCCTGCATTAGAAAGCGGATTCTTAACCACTGACCCACCAGGGAAATCCCCTCCCTTATTCTTGATCAAAGTAACCAAAAGCTTTTTGCTGTTGTTGTTCCTCTTTACACTTTCCCACTTTTCCGGCTTTCTCTTTTCTGATGATTTTCAGCAATTTGATTACGATAGGCCTTGTTATGATTTTCTTATGCTTATTCAACTTGGCATTCATTGAGTTGACCCTGTGGATTTTTATCAAATTTGGAATGTTTGCAGATTTTTTCTGCAAATTGGTTTGTCTACCCTCCTTCTCCTTTCTGGGTCTCTAATTATACATATCATAGACCATTTGAATCGCTCCCTAATCTCTGAGACCCGGGGCATTCTTCTTCTTGTTTAGTCTGTTTTCTCTCTGAACTTCATTTTGTGCAGTGTCTGCTGCTGTGTTTTCAAGTTCATTGATCTTTCTTCTATACTCTCAAATCTGCTATTCATCTCATCAAGTGTATTTTTTCACTTCAGGGTTTTTTTTTTTTCATCCGTACAGCAGTCATTTTTATATCCAGTTTCTCTCTGCATCAAACTTATGTTTTCCTTTACCCCCTTGAACATACGGAACAAATTCATAATGGCCGTGTTAATGTCCTTTCTGTTAATACTCTCTTTCCTGTCACTGCTTGGTCTGCTCCTATTGACTGATTTTTCTCTTAACTATGGGATTTTTCTACCTCTTTGTATAGCTCATAATTTAAACATATTGACACTGGGCATTGTAGCCTTGCCTAGTCAGATTCTCTTGTATTCCCTTGAAGAGTATCGGACTTCTTTAGAGAAGGCAGTTTAGTTACTTACAGATTAGCTTGCCTGGCGGAGGGCACAGCAACCCACTCCGGTATTCTAGCCTGGAGAATCCCATAGGGTCACAAAGAGTTGGACGTGACTGAAGCAACTTACCCGCATGCGTGCAGATTAGTTTGAGCCTTCAAAGATTTGTTTTTAGGTTCTTTTAGGGCAGCTCTAGTTTTTTTCTAGAGATAATTTAGCTCTGCTTCTAAGGTGTAGTCTTTCTAGGGTTCCTACTTGATGACTTGTATTCAGTGAGGTCTCTCCTCTCTAGCTGGAGGAAGCAAACAGTTTCCAGTTCTTTATGAGATTCCTGGTAATTTTTCTTTCCCTTGAAAATTGTTCTTATGTATGCTCATGAGATTTCACGCTGTACTTGGGGAGATTTGTTGTTGTCAATAAGTCGTGTCCGACTCTTTACGACCCCACGGACTGTGGCACGATAGTCTCCTCTGTCCTTTACAATCTCTCAGGGTTTGCTTAGATTCACGTCCATTGAGTTGGTGATGCGCTCTAACCATCTCATTCTCTGCTGTCCCCTTCTCCTTCAGCCTTCAATCTTTCTCAGCATCCAGAGATTTGCACTTGCCCAAGTCTCAGCTGAACTCTATGCAGATGGCCAAGTTCTCTCCCTCAGTAGCACCCTCTTCTCTGGGAGATGAGGAGTAGCCCCATAATTTCTAATTGTCCTGGTCTCCCTCAAACCCCATCTGCCTTCCTAGCAAGCTCACTAGACTCTTTGCCTCTCCTCTCCATTCTGCAGTTTGGGGATTATATTCAGGCACAAAGCTCGGCAATAGTAGGTCTCACCTTGTTCGTTCTTTTTTCGCAGTACTGGACTCCCCATTGTCGAATGTCTGAAAATAGTTCTCCCTTGTGTTTTGTTCAATTTCTATTATCCAGAGCTTGTGGACTCAGTGTGCTGAGTGCCTGGTCTTAGTGGCCCCATAACATGCAGGATCTTAGTTTCCCGACCAGGGATGGAACCCACATCCCCTGCATTGGAAGGCGGATTCGGCCACTGGCCCATCAGGGAAGACCCTGTAGGATGGGATCTTAATGGGCCCTTTTCCCTGGGGTATTGATGGACCCAGTGGGCCATCAGGGTTGGAGCCTGGTCAGTCACCGCTCCACGCAGAGGCACTGCAGCATCATGGAATCTGGTCAAGGCAAATAAAAGCTGCCCTTCGTGCATGCCCTGGGTGATCAGGTCAGAAGACCCTTTCTTTTTCTCCTTCACGCTGTGGGGGCACCACAACCATCAGAATGAGAGAAGGGTGCGGAGGGGAATGAGGCTGCACAGATCTGAGTTCAGATCTTGCCTCTGCCACTTCCTAACTGGGGACCTGGGGTGACTTCTTTAGTATTTCTTACTGGCATCAGTATCCTTGGTTATAAGAGCAGGGTAACAGTAGTACCCACCCGGGGCTTCCCTGGTGGCTCAGTGGTAAAGAATCCGTCTGCCGATGCAGCGGACACGGGTTTGATCTCTGATCCGGGAAGATCCCACGTGACTTGGAGTAACTAAGCCTGTGCTCTAGAGCCCATAGGCCACAGTTACTGAGCCTACGTGCTGTGACTCCTGAAGCCCACACACCTAGAGCCTTGCTCTGCGACAAGAGAAGCCAGCACAAGGAAGAGAAGCCCCTGTTTACCACAACTAGAGAAAGCCCATCAGCAACGAGGGCCCAGCGCGGCCAAAAATAGATAGATACAATTATTTTTAAAAATTTAAAAAAAAATTTTTTTAATGGTGCTTCCAGGCAAGAGTACTGGAGTGGGTTGCCATTGCCTTCTCCGATATAAATGTTATACATGTGCACATTTATATGTACACATACACATGTGTAGACATGCATAGACATGCACACACACAGAAGTGCATATATCTGAGATGGACAGCTTGATAAATTTCTCCCTATGTATTGACCTGTGTAACCATCACCCAGATAAAGCTATGGAATCTTCCCAGTGCACTAAAAGCCTTCCATGATGAGATGGGTAGAAACCATAGGGTTAAAAAAAAGGAAAGAAGAATGCCTGCCTTCTTTTTAAAAAATATTTATTTATGTATTTATTTTTGGCTGTTCTGGGTCTTTGCTGCTGCGTGGGCTGTTCTCTAGTTATGGTGCACGAGCTTCTCATTGCAGTGGCTTCTCCTGTCGCAGAGCACAGGGTCTAGGTATGAGGGCTTCGGTAGTTGCAGCTCCTGGGCTCCAAAGCACAGGCTCCATAGTTGTGCTGTGGACTTAGTTGGTCCGCAGCATGTGGGATCTTCCTGGATCAGGGATCGAACCTGTGTCTCCTGCATTGGGAGGCGGATTCTTTACCATTGAGTCACCAGGGAAGCCCACCTTCCTTCTTTTCAAAACATATGGGGGCATGTTGGGCAAATAAGAAAGCTTCAAGCCACCTGGGCTGCCCCTACCACAGCGTCCCTGGATAACCGGGGGTCAGCGAGGGCATCTTGCTTGTCCGATAAGAGCTCCGCGTTGTGATTGGTTCCTGCCCCGCAGGATTCCAAGAATGGGTGACTGGGTGAAGGAGGCTGCACCTGCCTGTGACTCTCAGCTGATTTCTCCTGGGACATTCCAGCTCCCAGTGCACCATGCTCCCTGCCCCATTCTGGGGAGGAGGGCACAGCATGGCGGGCTGGGCAGGGAAGGGGCAGGACACTGCTTCTGCCCTCACCAAGCCGCCTCTGGGACCCGGATGGAGGGCATCCCTTTTTCCACTTCTGGTGCTCCAGTGCCCAAACAGAGGGAGGAGGAACAGACCACAGAAGCTGCCAGCAGGCCAGACTGCCTGGAGCGGAGGCTGGACCCTCAAAGAGCAAAGGAGGTCAGGGTCGCATCACGCTGGTCCCAAAGCTGGCACTGCCTGCCCAAATGGCGGCATCAGGCACCCGCCCCCGCCCGCAGCCTGGCCCCCCGCTTCTCCCCCTCCCCGGGACCCCAGCCAGACCTTACGCTCGAGGCTCTCTGCTGACTGTCCTTTCCCACCTTCACACCTTTGCTCACGTGAACTGCACCCTTCCCTACTCCCTTTCCTGAAAGCCAAGACCCCATGGAGCTCAGGCCATGGCCACAGCCCAAACCAGCCCACCTGGTGGGGCCACAGTTGGCTTCCCCTGGATCCCGAGCACCGGGGCGGCTACAGGGAGGAGGCAGCAAGGCCCTGGCAGCCGCCAGCCAGGCGCCGAGCTGATCTGCACGCGTCTCAGGCTGGGGAAAGGGCTCTCCTGGGGTCAGTGCAATCGATATCTCATCTGTAGCCCTCCTAGCGGAAGTGATGGCTATTGGAACATGGTAATGGGTGTTGTCTAGTGGAAGAGACTAATCTTCCCAGCTGTGGTGGGCTCTGCAGGTGGCCTTGCCGCTGCTCACTGGCTGCTGCCGCCCGGGGCCGTCCAGGCACTTTTAAAGCCACAGCGGCCTCGCTGCCTGCTGGCGTCTGTCCTGGTTTCCCGGCAGCTTCCTGGCACGCCTCGGAGGTGACCCTGATCCTGTTTTTCTGGGCACATCTGGGGAGACCGAAGCCAGTGATTCACCCAGGGTGACTCAGTCAGTCAGCCAAGGGCCAGAAATAGATTCTGGTCTTTAGACTCCTGATCCAGTACTACACGACACACTGGCCACGGCTAACTACAGCCTTGGGCCATACTTGGCCTTTAGGTATGTCAGGGTTTTCCACTGTCTGGCTCAATGCTTCTTAAAAAGAATAAATAAGATTCAAATGTCATCACTGTTGGCCATAGTCGCTACCGCTCCCCAATGTCTCATGCTTCCCCCTGCTTTACACATCTCATTCCCCATCTGACCTTAGATCACTGAAGCCAAGGTCTTGGCATAGAGGGGTGAGGAGGAAGAGAATCGGCCTCCTCCCCTGGAGAAGAGGAGCCACTACCCCACCTTCCTTACCCTGGCTCACAAGCCATAGAGGTCTGATAGGCTGTAAGCCCCATGAAAATAAGGGCTGTGTCTGTTTCGCTCACAGCTGTGGATGACCTTCAAGGGCACGTTTCAAAAACATTAACTGAGCAGCTTCTATATTCCAGGCGCCATGCCAGGTCCTGGAAAATATCAGCCCAGCTAACATAGAGCCCAGCTAACACAGATGCTGGAGGGGCTTTCACAGCCTCACAAGCTGTAAAAAGGGCATTTGAAAAGAAAGGGAGGGACTAAGAAGTCCTAACCACTAGACCACCAGGGAAGTCCCTCCCTTTCTTCACCTTCCAAGGCAAGGGGTGTGGATTCAATCCCTGGTCAGGGAACTAAGATCCCACATGCCTCATGGCCAGAAAATCAGAACATAAACAACAGAAGTAACATTGTAACAAATTCAATAAAGATTTTTTTAAATCTTAAAAAAAAAAAAAAGAAAGGGAACCCAGAGGTTGTGAAATCCAAGCCCTTTGGTTTAGGTTTGGGGGAAATTGAGGCCCCAAAAGATTAAGAGATCCAAGTCCACCCAGCAACTGATCTTAATTTTAACATCAGCAGCTTCACCTGCATCAGCGGGAACTCGGCAGAAGGTACTAACCCTCTGGGGGCAGGGGGTGTGAGGGGTATAATCCTAGATGCTTGTTGCCTGAAGCAGCTTGATGTCCTAGAAAGCTGTTGAATTGACTCTGCCACTCAGTTGCTGGGTAGACTTAGTCAGATTCCTTAACCTTTTGAGGGTCTCAGTTTCCCCAAATGTAAAACAAAGGGCTTGGATTTCACAACCTCTGGGTTCTCTTTTTTTTTTAAGATTTTTTTAAAAATGTGGACCATTTTTAAAATCTTTATTGAATCTGTTACAATGTTACTTCTGTTGTTTGTGTTCTGATTTTCTGGCGAGTGGGATCTTGGTTCCGGGGCCAGGGATTGAACCCATATCCTGTACATTGGAAGGTGAAGTCCCTCCCTTTCTTTTCTTTTGTTTTTCCTCCCTTTCTTTTCAAATGTCCTTTTTACAGCTCCTGAAGCTGTGAAAGCCACTCCAGCATCCTCTCCGTGTAGCTCCAGGGTCCCTGTGGGTGACAGCCAGGAAATCTCAGTGAGGTCAGATCAGAACTTTAGACGTGGTTCCAGCCCATTTGTCTGAGTTCCAGACGAGCCCAGGCGAGAAAGGACTCCAGGCTCATTTTGTTGTTGATTTTTGAAATGTTGGAGCTGTGTTTTGCCACAGGGGGTGCAATGTTTCTTGATAAATAGGCGGATTCCTAAGTTGGGCCCTTCTTGTCTGTTTTACAAGCCACCTGGGTGATTCTGATGCTTGCTGAAATTTGAAAACCATAGGCCTGGAGAGACAGAGGCCAATTGCATCTACCGAAGGGGAGGCCTGGTAAAATGGGCTCTGTGATGGTTCCTCATTTCCCACCTTGCCTCCATCGGATTGGGAGGGGCCGAGTGCCTGTGTGTTTAACCAGGACTCTGCAGACTTAGCTGCACTGGCCATGCTTACCAGCCTCCCTGAGGAAGAGGGACAGAGGTTCCAGGGCCCTGGAGTGCTCCCGGCAGACCCATGGTGACAGTGGAGGGCACAGTGGTTGCAAACTCCAGTTAGAACTCAGGTGGACCTGGATTTGGAGCTAATTACTTCATCTCTCTGAGTCTCAGTTTCCCCATCTGTAAAATGGGCCCAATAATCGTACTTACTGTTTGAGGCTGGCCTGAGGAATAAATAATACACTTAGCTTAAAACAGGGCAGGCCCCTGGTAACTGTCCAAGAAATGAGAACTGGTGTTCTATTATTATTGGGCTTTCCAGGTAGCTGCTGCTGCTGCTGCTAAGTCACTTCAGTCGTGTCCAACTCTGTGCGACCGCAGAGACGGTAGCCCACCAGGCTCCCCCGTCCCTGGGATTCTCCAGGCAAGAGTACTGGAGTGGGTTGCCATTGCCTTCTCCGTTCCAGGTAGCACCAGTGGATTAAAAAAAAAAAAAAAAAAAAACCATCTGACAGTGCAGGTAGACGTTAAGAGACGAGGGTTCAATCCCTGAGTTGGGAAAATCCACTGGAGGAGGGCATGGCAACCCACTCCAGTATCCTTGCCTGGAGAATCCCATGGACAGAGGAGCCTGATGGGCTACAGTCCATGGGGTCGCACAGACTCGGACATAACTGAAGCAATTCAATGTGCTTGCACGTTCTATTATTATTACTACCTTCTATTTTTCGGCCAAAATGCGAAGCAAGCAGGATCTTAGTTCCGCTTCCAGGGATCAAACCCGCACCCCCCTGCAGTGGAAGCCTGGCGTCTTGACCGCTGGGGCCTCAGGGAAGTCCTTGTTCTATTATTATTAATGATGATAACTCCACCAGCACCCCACCACACACTTGCTTCCTCCTGGGCTCCTCCCCCCACACCCTGACTCCGGGGTGGGCACAGGCACCAATTGTGACTAATCACGACATTAGTCACCCCCACCGGGGCTCCCAGGGACCCAGCCGGCCACTCAGTTAAGACGGTAATGAAGCGGCTGCAACGCAGGAGGTCTTCCCATCTGGGACCCCAGCTGACCCGACTCCTGCCTGAGGTTTGAGAAATCGCCATTCGGACTCCAGAACTCCCAGCCCGGCTGTTTATGCCTGGTGTGATCGTTTATTTATGTCCGTGGCGCACAGGACAGGCCGGCTCCCGTCTCCGTATGTTCTCAGCGTTCTTCCCTGGGGCCTCGCCCTGCTCCTGCCAGGCCCTGATTGTGAAGACAGATGTCCCCACCATGGCTGCAGCCAAGGCAGCCCCTAGTCCTTCGGCACCACTCAGAGGTTGGGGTGGGGGTGATGAGACAGGCGTAGGGGTCCACCCCTTTCTCAGGGTGGGAGTGACCCAAGGGTGACCCTCTTACAGCAGTGGGTAAGAGACTGTGAGGCCCCAGCAAAGCTTTGGAAATAAACACAGGTGGGCTCCACGCTGGGCACTGCCTCCACTCGCTAGGTGATCCCTCTTGGGGGAATACGATTGCTTCCTCGTTTCTTTTAAAAAAAAATTTGTATCGAAGTGTAACTGATTTACAATGCTGCTTTAACTTCTGCTGCATGGCAAAGTGACTCAGTTATACACATACATACATACTTTTTTAATATTCTTTCCCATTATGCTTCATCCCCAGTTATCGAATCTAGTTCCCTGCGCTACACAGGAGGACGCTGCCGTTTACCCATCCTATTTGTAACTGTTGGTGTCTCCTAACCCCAAACACCCATTTTCCCCTCGTCTGCCCTCACCCCTCGATAACCGCAAGTCTGCTGTCCAGGTCTGGGACTGTTTCTGTTTCGAAGGTAGGTTCATTTGGGCCATAGTTTAGATTCTAGTGTGTGATATCACATGGTAAGTAAGGTCAGTCAGAAACAAGGCTTTTTGTTTTATTCGATGGGCTGCTTTTATTCGATGACTATTTATTCCCCATGTCCTAGGGGCTCTGCATTATTCTAGGTGCCAAGGACATACCTGAAGACACCCCCTACCTCCTTGTCCCAGAGGAACGGTGGTGGTGGTGGTTTAGTTGTTAAGTCGTGTCCAACTCTCTGCAACCCCATGGACGGTTGCCGGCCAGCCTCCTCTGTCCATGGGATTCTCCAGGCAAGAACACTGGCGTGGGTTGCCATTTCCTTCTCCAGAGGATCTTCATGACCCAGGGCTCGAACCTGCATCTCCTGCAATGCAGGCAGATTCTTTACTGCTGAGCCATCATGTTGGACAGTGGTCCGAGCTGCCTCCGAGGACAACGAGCAGGGGCGGCCATGTGAGAATTGCAGGGAAGGGCATTCCAGGCAGAGGGAACAGCACGTACCCTGGAGGTTCAAGCATCTGAAAGGGCTGAGTGGGTTCAGGAGTGAAGGAATGAGGGCCGAGGAGGTGGGTGCAGCCGGGTGGCCCAGGGCTCCATGGCCCCTGGGTTTGCTCTAACAGCATCCAGAACAATGGGTGGCTCACGTGGTTGAGAAGAGCATCCCCAAACCCAAGAGTCCTGCTCTCAGAGATCTGAGCCCCTTAGCCCCATCCTCCCTTCCCTCCTGCGTCCAGGACTCAGGAGGCTGGTTGCCCTGCCCTTGGGAGCATGTTGGCCCCATGTGCCCTTAGGGGCAGTGTCTCCCTGGATGGGGGGTGGGGGGGGGCGCGGTCCCTGCTCTGTCTGAGCCTTCTCAACAAGGCGGCTTTGTGTGACAGCTCGGAGGACCCCAGCACTCTGCCCTAAGCCCTCTGCAGCAGCCTGAACGGAGCTCTGAAAGGCGGCTTTATCTGTGTCCCGGGGCAGGTTCCTGGGAAGCGGGCGGCCAAGGCTGGCACACGGGCCGGGCAGCAGCCTCAGGCCTGACTCCTGGGGCCGCAGATGCAGAAAGAGGCCAGGGACTTACAACTGCCCTGGGAGGGTACAGCCTGTCAAAGCCCCGCCCCAGAGGGGGACAAGCGGACTCCTCAGGCATGCCGGTCCCCCCTCCCCACCCCTGCAATTTGCTCCCTCCATGGCATTGGTCAGTGACATGGCCCTTTGTGCAGCCCCTGCCCTTTGGGAGGAGGGAGGCAGGTAAGGCTGAGCCGCCTGTACCCAGATCCCCACTCCCTTTCTCTGGTCCTGGGAAGCATCAGGGTGGAAGCAGACCATCGGGGAGGGCAGCCTTCCAAATGAAAAGGAGCTTCAGGAAAGACCTGTGCACCCTGGTGACTCATAAAGAATCTGCCTGCTAATGCAGGGGACGTGGGTTCCATCTCTGATCCGGGAAGATCGCACGTGCCACGGAGCAACTAAGTCTGTGTGCCACAACTACTGAGCCTGCACTCTAGTCCAGGAACCGCAGCTCCTGAAGCCTGCATGCCTAGAGCCTGTGCTGTGCAACAAGAGAAGCCACGGCAATGAGAAGCCTGCGCACCACAACGAGAAAGCAGCCGTCACTCACCGCAACCAGAGAAAAGCCTGCACAGCAGAGAAGACCCAACACAGCCAAAACCAAATACTAAATAAAATATGTTTTAAAGAGAAAGAAAGGCCTATGCCCTAAGCCACCCTTTGGCGGGCTGGAGGTGAGGATGAGAACAAGAAAGAAGTTCCTCCAGCAGCATCTCTGTCCATCCCTGCTTAGCCCCGGTTAATATTCACCATGGTCATGATGTCCATGACATTCTTCCCTGGGTTTACCTCTGAGGTCCACACCTTTGTGCAGGGGAGGGCAGTCCCATTTTATAGATATGGATGCAACCTCTTTAGGCAGAGAGGTTAGACTCTGCCTAAAGGCACCCAGCTGGGGAGAAGCAGAGCCAGGATCTGAACCCAAGAATGTCTGAGGCCACAGCCCAGGCCCTGAGTGCCATGCCTCCCAGCTGAGCTGGGTCTGCTCGCCAGACGACAGCAGTGGGGTGGAGAAGCCACACGTCAGCTCCATCTGTGGACACACCAGGTGGAAGAATCAGGAGGACACCTGGTCATCCTCCTGCAGGGACCCACTTACTGCTATTATCTACTTACTAGCTCTTCTTTAGGAGAAGGCAATGGCACCCTACTCCAGCACTCTTGCCTGGAAAATCCCATGGATGGAGGAGCCTGGTAGGCTGCAGTCCATAGGGTCTCGAAGAGTCGGACACGACTGAGTGACTTCCCTTTCACTTTCATGCATTGGAGAAGGAAATGGCAACCCAGTCCAGTGTTCTTGCCTGGAGAATCCCAGGGACAGGGGAACCTGGTGGGCTGCCATCTATCGGGTTGCACAGAGTCAGACACGACTGAAGCAACTTAGCAGCAGCAGCAGCAGCAGCAGTTCATCTTTAAGGGACTCTGTTCTCTCTGACAAAAAGTGAGATCATTAGCACCACCAAACTGTACACTTAATTAGTTAAGATGGTAAATTGTGTTTTGTGTATTTTATCACATTTTTAATAAAAGCTTTAATACTCAAACATTTTTTAAAAGTGAGTTTAGCAAAGCTTTAAAAGGCGCTAAGCCTATGTTCAATGGAATATTACTCAGCCATTAAAAAGAATGAATAATGCCATTTGCAGCAATACAATATAGATGGACCTAGAAATTCTCATACTGAGTGAAGTAAGCCAGACAGAGACAAATACCAGTGATATCACGTACATGCAGAATCTGAAAAATGATGCAAATGAAATTATTTACAAAACAGAAATAGATTCACAGACCTAGAGAACCAACTTATGGTTATGGTGGCAGGGATAGTAGGGCATTTGTAGGATTGACATGTACACATTGCAATATTTAAAATGGATAACCAATAAGAACCTACTGTATATGCAGGGAACCCTACTCAGTATTATGTAACAACCTAAATGGGGAAATAATTTGGAAAAGAATCCATACATGTATATGTGTAATTGGATCACTTTCCTGTACACCCAACATTTTCATGGCATTGTTAATCAACTCTACTACAATATAAAATGAAAAGTTTTTTTTTAAAGGCACTGAAGACAAATCAACACCAACCCAAGTCTCCCTGACATACTGAGAGAAATGGAGGAGAATTATAAGGAGAGTATATTTATCACAATGGGGTCTGATGTAACTACATGCAAAATCCTTAATTACCTTGTGGGTGACTGACTGGGCCTATTGCTTTGAGGAAACACCAGTCATTGTACCAGTGGGGAAACTGAGGTACAGAAAGGAGATGCAATGCAGAGCCAGTTGTAGCAAAGCCCAGGCTGAAACCGGCGCCCACTGGCCTCCAGATGCACCTCACCCGGGGGGCTGCAGGGTCCAGCAAGGAGTTAGTGCTGCTGAGAGAGTCAATTCCTAGGCAGGCTGATAAGAAGCCTGGGGTCCCTGAGGAGGAGAGAGGGGTCTGGAGTTCTCTAAGAGGAGGAAAGGACAAATGCCTTTTTTCCCTCTACATTCCTTAGTCTTAGTCACATAAAATGTTTTTTTCTTTAAGCCGGGAACTGATGATTATACAGCAAACAACTCAGTTGAAACTCTGTACTAACGATTATATAGCAACATTGTATCCTGCTTGAGGACAGTTTCTCCTTCCTGGAAACCTTCTGACTAGTCCTAATATCTTAAAATGTAAATTATGGGAGTGGGTCTGGTAAAATCTTTACAACCTTGAGACATTCTTTCGACTTATTGTCATAACCAATTTATAAAGTATATAACTCGCTTGCTAACACTGGCAAGGGGGGCACTCTCTGTCCCCATCTGATGTCTGTGTCAGAGGCTTTCTCTGGCCCTCTTTATCCTTTAATAAAACTCTGCTACACAGAAGCTCTTGCGTGATCAAGCCTGGTCCCTGGTCCCGAAGCTAAATCTTCTTTGGAGATGAAGAATCCGACACCGTTCACCGTAAGCTATCACCACCAGGAAGCAGAGGGGCAGAAGCCCCCTTGTTCTGCATGGCATCTGTGCTCACAGCCCATCGTGTGGCCACCAGGGACCTGCAGGTGTGATGTCTTTACAGTCCAAGGCCAGGAGCTCTGAGGCATCCCGGGGAGGACCACTGAGGCCGCTGGAAGGGGAAATGGGGTGATAACAGCAGCCATCCTCAATGCTCCGCCCCAGGTGCTGTTAAACCTTGCACGCTCGTAAAGCTGGGGAAACTGTAAGGTGAAGTCACTTGCCCACATCCATGGAACAAGCCAAGGGCAGAGATGGGACTCAGGTCTGTCACACTCCGGCAGCTTCGGTGCGACTACCTAGGAAGATGGTGGGGGCCGGGAGAGAAGTTCAAGCCCCGTCGTCCATCACGCCAGCGCCAGAGGCCCATGCAAGCCTTCTCCACACCCACTCGTTGAGAGCTTTTCAAAGCAATAAGCGCGTCATGCCGTGCCCCTTCCCTCCCCACTGCTGACACCCTCCTGTGGTTCCTTAAGGAGTGAAGTTGGTCCTCAGCAGCCTCTGGAGCCTCACCCCTACCTGTCCAGACGCCTTTGTATTTTGTCCCCCAAACTGGCCCCTTCGCAGTTCCTTAAAAGCTCTACGACCAGGAAGCTGAGCCCCTTCTGAGCCCAGTTTCCCCACGGTCAGATGGGGCCATGTTCCCCCCACCCCTTGGAGTCTGCTGTAGCAAGGACAGGGCATGGAGAATTCTGTGCAAACTGTAAAGTGCTGTGCCCCCATTGTACGGGACAAAGGAGAGCAGACAAGGCCGGGCTGCCCGAGGAGGCTGGGCATCTAGCCACTTGGGCCATTGTCTAAGCATCCCTAGCATCTCCTGCCTCTCCTACCCCTTGCCGCTGTCCTCGTACTCCCTACTGTCCCCAGGGAACGTAGACCCACCTCCAGATTTACTAGGGCATGTTAAGAACATGGTTTGAAGCCATCTCTGAGGTCATGAGGTCATGGCAGTTTCCCATCGATCTATTTGTCCCTCCCTTGGCTGGAGCCCTTTGCCCCTGCCAGTCCCCAAAGCCATATCAAACTTCAGCAACCTCCCCCAAGCCTCACTGCTCCCAAGCTAGGTCCCAAGGAGCCAAAACACGGAGCAGGGCTTTAAAACACTGCCCCTGGGCGATTTACCAGCTGGGCTGCCCAACCCCTGACCTCGGGAAGAGATGTAATGTATCTCCCTGGTTTAGTTGGATCAATGGTGCTGTGGAAAACAGCCCCAAGTGGCTCAGTTAGGACAGCAGAGAGGGACTCCCCCCACCCCGGAAACCCCACCATGACAGCCACTGAGCTGAGGTCTCCGTGCACGTGTGGGCGCAGGACAACCCCAGGCGTGTCCACCAAAGTGTTTCAGGCACAAGCCTTTAAGAGCTGGGGATGGCTGAGTCCAGCCACCTAGGTTTCAGATGGGGAAACTGAGGCTCAGAGGGCTCCTCAAGGTCACAGACCAAGTTCAAAGAGGTCTCTGATTTTTCCTCTCCCTGCTCAGCACTTCTGCCATCTCCTGTGGGCAAAGGTGGCTGTGCTGGCATTTGGAGTGTCACTGGCACTTCAGAAGGCCAAGCTTGTCTCTCCCAAAACCTTCGAATCAGACCACAATGGATCCAAGTGCCACCAGCATGGAGTTCCCCACTCTTGACTCTACATATAGAAGTCAGACCCAAGGACAGTCTTCTGTCTCAGCTAAAACAGCCCTCCAAGGACAGAAGCCAGAGGCATCAAGCCAGCCTGTGTTCAGACTCCTCACTCCCCGAGAGAAAACAGCGGCTTGTTTCAGGAGGAGGGTCACCAAAAGTTGGAGGCCCAGGAGGCCAAATTTTCCTCAGTCATCATGGGACCCTTACATCCAGCAGCAGGACCAGCAGGAAGTGGTTCTCCAACCCCCTACATGAAGCAGAGTTCAGGGACCAAAAGGGTCACCTAGGAACTTACTAGAAAACAGAATTAGGGGCGCATTTCCCTAGGATGTCCTAATCAGAATTTGTATTTTAACCAGGTCCTCAGCTGATTTGCATACATGTTAAGGTATGAGAGGTGCTGGTCTCATAAAGTTAAATAAGGAGGTTGGGAGGGGCGACACGTGTACACGTTAAGATCTTTACCTGGAATAAAGAGCCTAAAGATGAACATAGAAGGGAGGGAAGAGGGGGGTTGGGGGAAGGGGGGAGGATACCCTACCTGTGTCCAAAAGTATTTGAAGTAACTTCAGAACAGCACATAGCTATTTATTTAAAGAAATACAAAGTAGGGAATTCCCTGGCAATCCAGTGGTAGGACTCAGCATTTTCACTGCCCTGGAGTTCATCCCTGATTGGGAAACTAAGATCTTGCAAGCTGCAAACATGGCGCAGCCAAACAAAGAAGAAAAACAAAATAGATCCCATCTGCAAGAGGCAGGAGAGTGGTCCTGGAAGCAGTGAGACCGGGGTAGGCCCAGTTGGTGGCAGGGGGTAGATTGGGCAGGACCCCAATCACTCAGGGTCTCGTGCTACTAGAGGATTCGGATGAAGGGTGACATGTTTCAATTTAAATTTTTGGAAAGATGGTCACTTGAAAAGAGCTTCCACCTCTGCTCTCTAAATGGCACCTGAGTAAGTGAGATTTTTCTGCAAGCAGTGACTAACAGGGAGATAGGAGAGGGAATGTCTGACACTTGGAGGAGGCTTGGTGGTTCTGAGTACTGGATAGATAAAAGAAGGTGTTGGGTGGGTGGAGGGAGAGAGAGAAAACCAAGGCTAGTCATCCACTGTGCTCACCAATGAAATTTTTTTAATTTAAGTGTAAGTTACACATGGTAAAGAATCTGCCTGCAATGCAGGAGACCTTGGTTTGATTCCTATGTCAGGAAGATCCACTGGAGAAGGGATAGGCTATCCACTGGAGAAGGGATAGGCTACCCACTCCAATATTCTTGGGTTTCCCTTGTGGCTCAGCTGGTAAAGAATCCACCTGCAATGTGGGAGACCTGGGTTCAATCTCTGGGCTGGGAAGATCCCCTGGAGAAGGGAAAGGCTACCCCCTCCAGTACTCTGGCCTGGAGAATTCTATGGACTATATAGTCCATGGGGTCGCAAAGAGTCGGACACAACTGAACGACTTTCACTTTCTTTCACTTTACATATGGTAAATTGCACAAATCTTAAGTGGACTTGTTGAATTTTTACTACTTAGTACACCTGTATAACTACTACCCAAATCCAGATATAGAACATGTCCAGTATCCTGGAAGGCCCCTTATACCCTCTCCCAGTCACTCTCCTTCCAAGGGCATATTAGGTACCTATCACAGCATAACAAATGACCACAAACTTACAACATCCATTTGTGATCTCGTGGTCTCCGTGGGTCAGGAATGGACATGGCTTCATGGTCCTCTGCTCAAGGTCTCCCGCAGCTGCAATCAGGGTGTCAAGCCAGGCTGCATTTCCTCTCTGGATCCCAGGGCTGTCTTCCAAGACCTCATGGTTGTTGGCAGCCTTCAGCTCCTCGCAGCCATAGGGCCGAGGTCCCTGTGTTCTTCCTGGCCATCAGCTTTGGCTGCTTTTGCTACGTGACCTCGCGCAGGCAGTTCACACCACAGAAGCTTGCTTCTTCCAGCCGGCAGGAGAATCTCTCCTCCTAAGGCTTTCCCCTGATTAAGTCTGGCCCACCCTTAAAAGGAACTTGACATCCAACTGATTTGGGACCTTAACCTCATCCACAAAAGTCCTCCCCCTTTGTCATAGTCTACTGGCTAAAAGCAAACCACTGGTCCCACCCACAAACAAGGGGAAAGGATTGTACAGGAGTAAACCCCAGGGGTCATCCTGGGGTCTGTCTGCCAAAGATGGTAATGACTGTTCTGACCTCTTATCATCATGAAGTAGAACTTTGCCTTAATGGAATCAGCATCTCTTTGTGTCAGGCTCCTTTTACTCAACACTGTGTCTACGGTATTTATCCATGTTGTTGCCTATATAATAATTTCTTTCTTTTCACTCTTACCATAGTACTTTTTTCTCTGTTAACTTTTTATTTTATATTGGAGTATAGTTGATTAACAACGCTGTGTTAGTTTCAGGTTACAGCAAAGTGATTCAGACATATGTATATATATATTTTTTCCAAATTCTTTCCCCACTTAGGTTGCTACATAATATTGAACCAAGTTCATCTGTGCTATATGGTAGGTCCTTCTTGTTGATATATGTGTATATGGAAATCCCAAACTCCCTTCTCCCTCTCTATCCCTAACTCACTATCCCTTCCTCCCACCCTTCCAGTCTGGTAACCATAAGTTAGTTCTCTAAGTCCGTGAGTATGTTTCCGTTTTGTAAATAAGTTCATTTGCATAATCCTTTTAGAGTCCTCATATAAGCTACACCGTACGATATTTGTTTTTCCAACTCCCGTCTGGCTCTCTTCACTCAGTGTGACACTCTCGAGGCCCATCCATGTTGCTGCAGATGGCATTATTTCCTTCTTCTTAATGGTTGAGTCATAGTCGTTTGTGTGCATTTGTCCCACATCTCGTTGCATAATATTTCGTTACATGACTGTACCATGATTTATCCGCCCAAGTTCTGTTGATGGGGCTATTTCTGTCGTTCCCAGGTGTTTGCTCTTCACACAGAGCCACCAGCGTGTAGGATTCTGGACTGGATTCTAGAACAGTAGTAAAAGGACATTAATGGGAAAACTGGTAAAAATCAGATCTACGTCTGTAGTTTAATAATATTGGACTAACAACAATTTCTTAGTTTTGACAAATGTGTCATGGTTGCATATAAAATGCTAACTCCAGGGGGAGTGGGTGAAGGATATGGAGGAGCTCTCTGTACTATTTTGCAACCTTTCCATGGAGCTAAAATTATTCCAAAATAAAAATTATATTTAAGAAGCAAACGAATAACACTGCTAGCAATCATCTGCTACTGGCCATGGTGGAGTAATGGGTATCAGCTAGCCCTCCCACCATAAATATCTGTAAAACAGGATCAAATATGTAGTTGTTGTCTAGTCGCTAAGTCATGTCACTCTTGGGATCCCAGGAACTGTGGCCCGCCAGACTCCTCTGGCCATGGGATTCTCCAGGCAAGAATACTGGAGTGGGTTGCCATTTTCTTCTCCAGAGGATCTTCCCCACCCAGCGATCAAACATGCATCTCCTGCATCAGCAGGCGAATTCTTTACTGATTAGCCACCTGGGAAGCCCTGGACCAAATTTATGAGGCTGCTATTTTCAGGAAGTGCAAGGCTGAAATCCCTGGGAGAAGGGAAACCTGTGAGGTAAGCTCCACACTCACTCAGCCTTGGGAGGCAGGGCCCCAACCACATACCATAGACCTGGGGTGCAAGCTGAATACAGCCATTCCCCTGAGCTGGGGAGGGAAAGGTCAAAATGCGGAACTGCTAAAGCAGCTGGAATCTGTGGGGCTGGAGTAGAGGTTGCTGGGCAGTAATGGGTTTCTAAGCAAGTGATCTGGGCTGTACAAGCTCAGGACAAGACTGCCTGAGTCCTTCCAGAGAGCAGCTGCTATGGGGTGGGGAGTGGAACAGACACTGAAATCCAGCAGTGCTGGGAGAGGTTGGCAGTTCTGGTCCAGCCAGAAAGGAGAGACCCCATTAACATCATGGGCTTCTGGATCTTCTTTCTAGGTTTCACATATAAGCTATATGATATGAGTTATACGATATTTGCTTTTCTCTTTCTGACTTACTTCACTCTGCATGACAATCTCCAAGTCCATCCACGTCTCTGCTAATGGCACTATCCTTTTCCTTTTTTATGGCCTTCTTAGTATTTTTAAGTGTAGAGATTGGTGGCATTTCACATTTTCATGCAACTGTCACCACCATCCACCTCCAGAACTTGTTAAGCTTGTTTTCATCTTGTTAAGCTGAAACTCTACGCCCATTAACAAGAACTCCCCATTTCCCTCTCCCTTCATCCCAGGAAGGGGTTATTGTTAAACAAGGCTGGGAGGGAAGACTTTCTGAAGTGGTGACATTTGGAAAGCAACCTGAGCTAGACCTCCAGATGGAGGAGGCAGGGGAGGGATGCTCAAAGCAGCAGGTGCAAAGGCCCTGAGGTGAGGGTGCGGTCATGGGTTCAAGGAGCAGCGAGGAAGCTGCTAGTGGGAAGGGAGGTATAGAGGACAGAAGGGGAGGAAGGCAGGTGGAGAGAGGAGAGATGGAGGGCAGGTCACATAGCATATTGTGGACAGAGATGAGGACTTTGGCTTTTGCTCTGAGTGAGACAAAAGGCACCAGAGTCTTTTAGGCAGAGATGCGTCATGGTTCCTCGCTGCACCACTGCCCTCAAAGGCATGGTCTCCAGTGACCGCTGAGTGAAGAGCCTGAGACCGGGGCTCAATCTGGAGACCATTAGGATGCTACTGCCGGGTCTGCAAGATCCATGAGGGGGCTTGGATCAGGCAGCAGGATGGAGGGGGTGGCCGGTGTTGGAGTCAGGATTGATTTTGAAGGTGGAGACAGCAGGATGAGCTGATGGACTGGGCGTGGGGGTGGGGGGAAGGGTGGAGCCAAGGGGGGCCCAAGGTTCTGTGTCTGTTGAGTTCTGTGACTCAACATTTTTTTTTTCCAGCAAGAACATATTACTACTGTAATGAGAAAGAGAAAAAAGAGGCTTGGACTTCTCTGGTAGTGCAGTGGATAAGCATCAGTTCAGGGACACATGTTCCATCCTTGATCCTGGAAGATCCCACGTGCGCCAGAGCAACTAACAAAGGCCACGGGCCACAACTATTTGAGCCTGAGCTCTAGAACCCATGCCACAACTACTGAAGCCCATGCACCTAGAGCCCACGCACCGCAACCAAGAGTAGTCCCTGCTGTCTGCGGGGAAAAAAAAAAAGAGATTTAGGAGGGAAGGGATATATGTACACTTATGACTGATTTACGTTGTTGTACAACAGAAACCAACACAACACTGTAAAGCAATTGGCCTCCAATTAAAAATAAATTTAAAAATAAAGAGCAAAAAAAGAAAGTCTATCTTTTACTCAAGGGAGAAGTCATCCTCTCTGCTGAAAGTGATCCTGCAGGAAACATTGTGGGAGGCACAGTCTTTCTCCGGGGGCCCCTTGAAGATGGTTTATCCAACTTAAGGAACTTTAAGCAGTGGCAGGGGCGGGGTGGGGGGGTCCAAACCTGCCTGCTCTGCAAGTCAGTCTCTCAGTCTTCTTGTTCATACGATGCCTTTCCCGTCCTCCAGCTTCTGACCAGGGCTGGCGGGAATGGACAGAGCAGAAGACGGCCCAGAAGAGAGGACTGGGGGTCGGGTGAAGGACCGGGGAAGCAGGAAGTTATCAGTGAGTTGAATGAAATCCTTGCTTCTGGTAAAAAAGAGCATCTTTCTCCTCTATCAATAGGTCAATAGGCCAGCCCAATAGGTTCCCAGTCCAGACTGGGTTCCCCTCCATGCCCAGTTCCTCCTGGCCAAGGACTGTCCTTGGCACCTCCCTTCATCCTCCCCTCTGTCAACTCCAGTATTTACCATTGAGGCTTGGAGAATCAGGCCCCTTCTGGTCTCACCCCTGTGCCCAGGCTCACATGGGCTCACTGGCCCCCAGCGTGTCCCCTCCCACTCCTCAGGGCTCTCTCTCTCTCCTCAGAGCCTTCTCACTACTCTTCTGCTGCCCAGACATCTCCTTTCCCCTCTCTCTGCCCACCTGAGGCTCTCAGTGTCCCCCATGCCTCTCCTCCTGACCCACCCCTCCAGCCCTCCCCACAGGTTCTCTTCCTCCAGGCAGCCTTCCTGATCCCCCACCAAGATGCCCTACAGCCCATGCAGCTCCTCCACATAGCACATCACAACTGTAATTAATAATTATCTGGGATTTTAAATCATCATGTGCCCTCTGCTAACCTATAAGCTTCTCATTCATTCAATATTCCCAGCCCCTAGCAGCATGCCTGACCCTGAATCAGGGCTCAAAACATACTTACTAAATGATTTATAACTCAGATAGAGACAAGTGAATCTGAAAAAGCCCCACCCAGGAGCTAGCATGCAAAATGGGCTTTGAAAGTAGATAAAATGTCAATAAACAAACATAGAAAGATGAGGGTTTCCAGGGAAAGAACTCACCATGAAAAAGGAATGATGGTAAGAAAGTGTATGTAACCTCAGTCCTCAGAGATGTACGCGGAGGAAAGGAAAATGTCTTTAACCTTTATTGAACAAAAATACTTATTCAAGGAACGACTGTCCATCTGGATGGATGGATGGACAGGTAGGTGGTTGGATGGATGACAAATAGACGGACAACGGGTAAAATCAAATCCTCTCCTTTTAAGAAACAAGACCTGGGAGAAAGGGGGAGTAATAAAGATGCCTGCATTGAACTGAGGTTAAGGAAAGCAGCTTTAACTCCAGACTATACCTCACTGCCTACCCTTGTGTCAATAGCCTATCTGCCGCATGCCTTCCTGATCTCGGGACCCCAGTCCCCGACTCCAGCATCGCCCACACAGGTACCTACTTCTTTGCTCTCTACTTCTCAGCAAAGTAGAGCAGAAGCCTCATCAATGAGAGTGGCCAGGAGGTGGACCCTTTGTCCCAGCCCCTGCCCGGGGAAGGAGGGCTCCCTCCTCCCCGCTCCCTCCTCTGCCATCTCTCCGCAGTGAGGCGGTGACTTCTGTCCTTGGACTGGCTGCGTGATCAGAAGAGGTTTCGTTCTCTAGCAACTGGGTGGCCATTAGGAAGCGGCAGACGCATTACCGTCTCAGTGCACAATGGTTGGCTAATTCAGTTATTCTGTTTCACCTGAAGACTGTCTCTGCCACCCCCAGCCTCTCCTCCGGAGCAGGGCGGGCCCCATCTGTCGGACAGTTCGCTCCAATGTCTCCGGCCATTATGCCTCCACTCGGAGGACGGGTGCGTGCGCAAGCGAGCGAGTGTGTCTGCCTGTCTGCACTCTCTCCCTCTTGTCTCTTTATCATGCTCCCAGGGCTAAAGAGAACTTGCTTCAAAGAGTGATGTCAGATGTGTGCAAAACAGACCGATAAAACCTAATGCATTTGCTCTCCTTTTGTCTGCCTGACTCTCCTACTAAACATTTCCCACTCAGAAAGCCACTTAAAACACATCAGCAGTAACTCCACAAAACAGCCACTTGTTGGCTAATTGTGCTAAGCAGCTGCCGGCAGGGTTGGGGGAGGAGTGGGCAGGGCACCTCTCTGAGAAGCCTCTTTGCTTCCAGTCTAGCTTCTGGGGAAGGGTGCCTAGCAGGGCATCGCTTCCCTTCTCTGCTGCTGCCCCCAGAGGCTCCCTCTAGGAGAGACGTGGCAAGGCTCATTGGATGGGGGGCAGAGAAGAATACAGGCCTGGGCCAGGGTGCTCTCCCAGCTCCCCACCAATTTGCTAGGGGACCCCTGGCGTGGCAGAGGGTCATCACCCTTCTCTAGGACTCAGTTTCCACATCTGTCCCTGGAGGGTTTTGGACTGTGTCATCTAAGGTGGCTTCCAGCTCCCAAAGTCTGCCTGGAGGAGCACTCCAGGGCCTCGGACAGACCTGGGTTCGAATCATGACTCTGCTCCAGGCTGGCCGTGTGACCTGTAGCCCCAGTCTCTCAGAGCATTACCTTCCTGGTGGAGAAAACAGGATGGTTGCAATGCCTAGCCTTCACGGATGCTGCCAGAATTCACGGAGTGGTGCCTGTGTGGATCTCAGAGAATCACGGTCTGAATGACTGGGGCTGCTGGTTACACAGCACCCTGACCCAGTCTCAGGAAATCAAGCAAATTAAGCTGAGACCCGAAGGATGAAAGCTGAGCCGGCACACCGTGAGGGCAGAGGTGAAGCAGGGCAGGATCACAGTCGGCATTGGTGGGAATGGTATATGCAAGGCCCTGAGGCAAGGCTGAACTGGAGGACCAGAAAGGAGTCCAGGGGAAGGCTGGAGAAATGGCAAGAGCTGGACTGGAGGGAGCCTGCAGGACACCATAAGGAGCTTGACTTTATCCTGAGGTCAATGGGGAGTCACTGAAGGGATGAGGGCAGCAAGACATTCTCATGAAATTTCTCTTTTTCAAAGACCCTTATTGACCTCCAGGTGGAGAAGGAGTTGGGAGGTAGGGGTTGAGGGCAGAGACAGGGCTCTCTCCCTCTGCTCCAAATGCCCGAGCAAGCACTGGCAGGGCAGTGGGAGTGAAAGGTCCTCCTGGGGATGGGAAGAAGGAGGAGCCAGTATTCCCGCTCTGGATTCTCAGGACCCCCAACTCACTGGCCACTGGCTGGTGTGGCCACTGCCCAGTCTGGAGAGGCAGGGGTTAAGTGCAGCAGCCTTGCAGAAATCAGGATTACAGGGTTGCTGGTGACCTGTCCCTTCTGTCAGACAGACATGACGCACCCTGCTATCTCTGGGCTCAACTGTCACTGCCATGCACTGTATCAGGACTCCATTAGGAGGCCCAGAAGCTGGCTTGCTGCTGTCAGGCCCAGGGGCGTGCGGATGGCCGGTCCTTCCCCCACTGTGCCTGCGTGTGGGGATCGCCCAGTCCACCGGTCCAGGTTGCAGCCTCTACCTGCGGCTTTCCCGGAGGGTGTGGGCTCGGGTCTGAGCATCTCCACTTTTAGCAGCTTCCTGCTCCTGGACATCAGATGGGATGCTGGATTCTTCAAAATTCAGTTCTCTCATCTGAACAGTGACGATGGAGGTGGCACCCACCCCAGGAGGCCATAGGCTAGATTCAGCAAGGCTCAAGGCTTCCATGAAGTGCCTAGCAAACTGGAGCTGCTGTATATTCCCTGCTTCTTTCAGCTGCCTTTCTGCACTGCAAGGCGCTGGCTATTATTATCACCCCATCTTCCACTTCTGCCAGTTTCCCTTTGGGCCTTGTCTTTGGAAGCTCAAAGTCAAAATGAACCATTGGTCAAAATAACTCATTCTTTCCAGGTTCCTGGTATAATCACCGCCCCCTTCATCATCGCTTCTGATGCCTCCTCTATTTTTGCTTTGAAAACTTGAACTGTCCTTGGTGCATGTGATTTCAGGGGGAAAAAAATCTTGCAAATGAAAATAACTTAATTGCTTTTTTAGTAACACATGCTCAAGGAAAAACATCCAGACAATACAGAAAGGCAGAGGGAAGAGAGAAACAACGCGATGATTTTGGAGCAGCCTCGAGTCCTTTGTAACAGAGTTGGAATAAAGCTGGGGTGCTCCCCACCTGCCCCCCAGCCCTGCCTGGACTCCCTGGCTTCAGCACACACCCCCTAAGGCCCCTCTCAAGTTCTTGCTCCCCACACATGCTCTCTAGACTAGGTACTTTTTCCTTCCGTTGAACTCAACTCTTTTCATTTCAGCATTTATGAAGCGTCTGTTTTGGGCCAAGACTCATGCTCCAGCCAAGTTGGACTCAACCCTCTCAGCCTGTGATTAACGGGTGTTGCATTATTTCATTGCCTCGAGTCTAGACTTCTGCTGCCTTGCCTGGACTGTCAGTTCCGTGAGGGCAGATCCACAGCTTCTGTCTCACTGTGGCCCCACCCCTAGCATCTACTATTTCCGAGTAGGATTCCCCAGGTTCCCCGGTGGCTCAGTGGTAAAAAATCCACCTGACAATGCAAGAGATGCAGGTTTGATCCCTGGGTTGGGAAGATCCCTTGGAGAAGGAAATGGCAACCCACTGCAGTATTCTTGCCTGGAAAATCTCACGGACAGAGGAGCCTGGGGGCCACAGTCCATGGGGTCGCAAAGAGTCCGGCATGACCAAGTGACTAAACAATAGCAACAAGGACTCCCTGGGCGCCTGCAGGAAGGGTGGCTGCCCTTCAGCTCAATCCACGTGGACTGAGCACATGTGCACCAGGCCACACTCTCTGCCCACTCTAGCTCATCTGCTCCTCCTGTCTGCCATGGGATGTGGCTGTCGTTGTTACTCCCACTTGGCACATGAGAAAACTGAGTTCAGACAGGTTAGGACACTTACCCAAGGAACCACAGCAGATGAGCTGAGAGTCAGGATTTGAATCCAAGTTTCTGAGGCTCCTGGGCCAGCTCTGAGCTCCTACACCAGACCGCCTCCTGGCACAACCCAGAAACAGTACAAGGCAGGTGATAAATGCTCTCAGCAAGGCATGTGCAGGACCAGAAGGACAGTGCCATTGTGCACAGGGCCCCGGGAAGGCTCCCTGGAGGAGGTGATGCTTGGTGAGTTCTGAAGGGTGCACAGAAGTGAGACAAACAGGAAACAGGTGGGAAGAATTGAAAGTAGAGGGGACCGTGTGTAGGGCTGGTCAAAGGTGCGAGGCAGTCGTGGCAGAAGAACCATGGGCCATTCTGATCATTGCAGGATGCACATGGGGAAGGCTGGGAGGTGAGGTGAGTGGGGAGCGCGTAAGGCTGAACCGTGAATGCCTTATACACTGTGCTCAGGCATTTGAACTTGAACTTGATTCAAACAGCTCCCTGGAATTCTAGCGCTTCCTCAGAGGTGCCCCAGGAACCGGGAAGAAGATGAACCAAAGGGAGGTGGCCCCAGCCCCCACCCCTGGTCTCGGGTAGCGAAGCTGTGCTTTCATTGGTCATGAGTTTAGATTTTCAGTGTAAAGTTCCTTTTGAAGGGTTCTGCAGCAAACATGTCTGAAATCGCTCCAGCAGGCTGCAGGATGTTTTCAGCTGGGAGTGACAGGACCAGATTTTTATGGTTTGTTTGTTCTTCAAAAACCTTGGTTGAGCCCCACCCTTAACCCTCCCTGCCCCAGGCCCTAGAGAGGGTGTGTTCAGGAGCTCCAGTCTTAGGGATGCCGTGTCTTAGGACTGGGGTCAGGATCCTTGGACCCTCGTCCTGGCTCTGCCTGTAACGGGCACAAGTGCCCCTCTCTGGGTCTGGAGATTTTGCCCCTTGACCTTGAACTTGATCTGTGCCTGTGGCCACAAGCCAGATGTAAATTTATCCCCTGTAGCTTGTCTTCAGGGCAGATGCCCACTGTTTTTTGTTTTTTGTGTTTTTTTTTTTTTAATATGTATTTATTTGGCTGTTCTGGGTCTCAGTTATGGCATGAGGGCTCTCAGTTGCAGTGTATGAGATCTAATTCCTTGACCTGGGCTCCCTGCATTGGAGCGAAGAGTCTTAACCACTGGACCACCAGGGAAGTCTCCTGGATGTCCAGTCTTGATTTGGGCAGTGGCTGCCTGGGACAGAGCCTCCCAGAGGGGAAAAATAACCCCAATAAACACAGCAGCCACCGCGAGTCCCCAGCACTTGCTCTGTGACAAGCACCCCTCATACCGCGTCCCTCTGAATCCTCAGAACCACCCATTTTACAGGTGGAATAACTGAGGCTCAGCAGTGAGGTCAGTTGCCAAAGACACACAGCAACTCCACAGTGGAGGCAGGACTCGAACCCAAGGCCTGTGACCCCAGCGTCTGCACTCATGGCCAGCAGAAGTCAGGGTGGTGGGCTGGCAGCAGCCATGAGTGCCCACCTGAGGCTGGGCACCCACCTCCTCAGGTCGGCCAGGCAGCATTTCTAAGAAGGAGGAAGGATGGAGGTTGTGCTGGACGGAAGGGGAAGGAGGGTGGACCACTCAGAGCTGGGGTCTAGTCTGGCCTCGTGCTCACCCTGACTCCTGACTCCTCCGTGGGGAGGCCCGGGACCTGCAAGCGGAGACCCCAGCGGCCCAGCGGGCCCCTCCCCCACCACCCTAGTTCTGGACCACCCGGCCTCTGGGAGAACCCGGTGACTCCACACCTGGGCTCCATGTGGAGACACCTCTGCTGTCCCTCCTTCCCAATTGTGTGCCCCAGCTCTGCGGTGACCCTGTGGGTGTCTACGGGCGCCTCCCTGCCTTTGATAGTGGGCCATCACTTCCAATCCCGGAATGGGGGCACTGGAGGCTGGCCCGGATGTCTGCACTGCAGGTCACATGAGGGGTCCTTCTGCTCTGTCTCTGGGGGTCCACCTTCCCTCACATCAGTCCCAAAGGAGCAGCCCTGGTCTTGTCCTCAGCTCCGCGCTGTAGTCGCTCACACCAGCATCTGTGGATTTTGTGGCCTTTCCTGGAGATAGTTGGGCTGGGGGGTTGGGTCCCAGAGAAGCCCTTGCTGCCCCCACACTTCTGCTCTTCATCCTCAGCCCCAAAGTCCCCCACTTTCTTTTTCCTCTCCTATGCAAGTCACCTCCTGACACCCTCTGATGTCTTGGGGCCCCGCTGGAAGTCTCAACCAGCCCCAACCCAAGAAGTTGGCTACGTGGTTTGGCACAGCGGTTCCAGCAAGTCTGACCCTGCAGCAGGTTGTCTGGCGAAAGGCAGGGACGCTGGATGGAGCTCCGTGGTAACCCACCTGGGCACCACGATCAGGGACTGTGCTCCCCTCTGCAGGGGCCTCTGCCTCTCAGCACTGGACTCCCCACAAAGGGTGTCAACACGGGCACACCTTTATGGAGTATTCTCTCCAAGAGGGAGCTCATCAATCTTTCCCGGGTTGTCCACATCTTCTTTTTTTATTTATTCATTGCTTCTTTGGGTCATGCTGTGTCCTCATTGCTGCGCGTGGGCTTTCTCTAGTTACAGCAAGTGGGGGCCACTCTTTAGTTGTGGTGTGTAGGCTTCTATTGTGGGGGCTTCTCTTGTTGCAGATCACGGTCTCTAGAGCATCCAGGCTTCAGTAGCTGTGGCACACAGGCTCTGTTTCTCAGCAGCAGGTGGGCTCTCCCCATATCAGGGATCGAACCCGTGTTCCCTGCATTGGCACGTGGATTCTTAACCACTGGCCTACCAGGAAGTCCCACATCTCCTTTTCTAAGGGGGAAAAAATTATTCCAACCCTTATTCTAGTGGAATGCTCAAGTTCAGTCCTGTTCCCCAGATACATCAAGTTTATATACGGTCAGTAAGTCTGTTAACAATTGCCGTTTTCATCTCTCATGAAAAATATCCCCTGTGTTTATGTTACAGCTGACTTTTGCAGTATCTGGGTGAGAAGAGGAGGCCGGGAGAGTGGCTTCTGCAAGTTTCCATCGATTTGTGGATTCAGCAAATATTGTTGAGTTCCTCTTGTGTGCCAGATAGGCCCTGTGCTATGACCTCAGGATACAACTTCGAAAAAGGCAAACAAATGACCCTGACCTCGGGAACACACAGGCGAGTCAGAGGATTAGCCAGTTAGTATGACAGTCTCAGGAAGGGCTTCCCTGGTGGCTCAGTGGTAAAGAATCTGCCTGCCAATGCAGGAGATAATGAGTTCAATCCCTGATTCGGAAAGATCACATATCGTTGTTATTGTTGTTGGCGCTCACTCAGTCGTGTCCGACTCTGCAACCCCCATGGACTGCAGCACACCAGGCTTCCCTGTCCTTCACTATCTCCCAGAGTTTGCTCAAACTCACGTCTGTTGAGTCTGTGATGCCATTCAACCATCTCATCCTCTGTCACCCCCTTCTCCTCCTGCCCTCAGTCTTTCCCAACATCATGGTCTTTTCCAATGAGTTGGCTCTTTGCATCAGGTGGCCAGGATATCAGAGCTTCAGCTTCAGCATCAGTCCTTCCACTGAATAGTCAGGGTTGATTTCCTTTAGGATTGACTGGTTTGATTTCCTTGCTGTCCAAGGGACTCTCGAGAGTCTTCTCCAGCACTCACATGCCTTGGAGCAACTAAGCCTGTGTGCCACAACCACTGGCCTGTGCTGTAGAGCCCAAGAACCACAACTACTAAAGCCCTCTCGCCCTGGAGCTCAAGTTCTGCAACGAGAGAAGCCACCACAACGAGCAGCCCCCACACCGCAACTGAGAGTAGCCTCTGCTTGTTGCAACTTAGAGGAAGTCAGAGCAGCGACAAAGACACAGCACAGCCAAAAATAAATAAAGCCTCAGGGGAAAGAGGAGAGCATCCCTGAGGAGGTTAGGTCTGGCTGGGACGTGGAGGAGAAGGAATGTTAACCAGCCAAGCAGAGGGGAAGGGTGTTCTTGGGTGTAGGGAACAGCATGTGCAAAGGCTAGGAGGTAAGAGAGCCATAGGTCTGTGTGGGGAGCTGAACGATCAGTGTGGCTGGAGGGAGGTATCCAGCCAGAGTGAAGGAGTTCAAAGGGGACAGGAGAGACTTGAGGGAGAAGACAAAGGCAGGGGTCAGGCCTGGCTGGACACTTGGGCCAAGTTTAGGAGTATGGAGGCCACAGAGGATTATACATTCAGGAGTGGCCCAATCAGATGAGTGGAGGAAAGTTCAGGATTTGGCTTCAGAAGGGTTTAAGTTCAAATCTCAATTCTGACACATTGATGTGTCTCATCTGATAGATGATTATCTATCTTGGGTAAATTGCTCAAGCTCTGAGCCTCAGTTTCTCCAGCTATAAAATGGGAGCAATCATAGGTTCTACCATCAAGAGACACAGAGAGGAGTCAATGAAACATTGCGTGAAGCCAACAGCCCAGATCCCACACGTGATGCGTGCTCGTGGACCACAACTGCTAGTGGCAGACTTTTCACTCTACTTGCTCACTGCTGTGTCTTCACACCCAGGAAGTAACAGACACAGAGTACATACGCGCCAAGTGAATAGAGAAGCAGATGGTGGACTGGAGAGAGAAGCAAGAATCAGCCAGGAATCCCTCTTGATTATGGAAGACAAGAGGATTAAAAAATAAGAAATAAGCTAATCCAGTTATCAAAATGGGCTTCCCAGGTGGCACCAGTGGTAAAGAACCTGCCTGCCAGTGCAGAAGACATAAGAGACGTGGGTTTGATCCCTGGATTGGGGGGATCCCCTGGAGAAGGGCATGGCAACCCACTCCAGTATTCTTGCCTAGAGAATCCCATGGACAGAGAAGCCTGGTGGGCTACAATCCTTGGGGTCGCAAAGAGTTAGACATGACTGAAACGATTTAGCCTGCATGCAATCATCAAATGTTATAAGCCAGCACAAAGGGTTAAGTAACTTACACACAGTAGCATTTCCCTGCCCATTTACATGTGAGGGCACAGAGGGTCAATCAGTTGCCCAAGGGCGCCCAAACAGAGAGAGCTCTGAGGCTGAAATTTGCATCCAGGTCCTCTGACTTTGAAGTACAACCACAGTGTCGCGTGTCCCACCATGTCCTGTTCCGCTTGGACTGGCTCATGTGTTGGCCGCCCACAGGCAAGCGTAGGAGGGGAATGATGGGCACAGAAATCAGGGGTCCCCAGAAGGGGACTGGTCCCGATGACTTTTCCGTACATCAACAGCTATTGGAATGGCCAAAAAGTTTGTTCAGGTTTTCCATGACATCTTATGGAAAAACTTGGATGAACTTTTTGGCCAACCCAGTATTTATCCAACACCTGCAGGTGCAACAGGGAGCATGAGCTGTTTTCACCCGATTTATATCTCGTGGAGGTGGAGGTGGTGGATGTCAAACCAAGAATGACCAGTGGGTGGACAGCCATGTTGGACAGGGACAGACAAGCTGACGGCCACTGGCAGGAATGGTGGCTGACCTATGGGGACAATTCTGTGTCCATTTCCCTTCCCTGGAACCCACGTGCTTCACCAAGCCCTTCAACTAAAGGGTAAAAGGCTGCCCGCCTGGGGCCTCCATGTCCCTGCTACAGGACTGTGGCCAGGGCCCATCTGATTGGTCCATGCTGCTGTTCAGGATTTTCTGAGTCACTCCCACATGGTTACAGAGAGATCTGAGCAGGGCCCCTAACCCTAACCCTAATCCTGACCCTGATGGCAGACAGGAGTAAGCTGGGAAGGCTCCTGGAGGAGGTAACATTTCAGGGGTTCTTGAGGCTGAGTGTGAGTTAGATGAGTGAAGAGAGATGAGCAGGGAGCAAGCCAGGTGGAAGGAGACACAGCTGCAAAGGCCCAGGGCAGAAAAGCACAGGGAGGGAAGGAGAGACTGTGATGAAGCTGGAGGGAAGCAGGGCTTTTGCAGGGAGGGGAGGGTGAGAGGTTTTTATCCCTAAGCCAGGCCAATGAAGGGCTTATCCCAAGGTCAAAGAACCAGAAGAGGGTCAAGGAAAGGGATGGTCCTGGTTTGGTGGCAGGGGCCAGACCAGGGAAGGGAGATATGAGTGAGGGGAAGCTGAGTCCTTGATGAGGATGGCCCACATGCCATGGAGCAACTAAGGCTGGGGAAGTGAGCTGGAGAGGGAGGCACAGGTCCCCAGGCAAGTGACGGGTCAAATGAGAGCTACAATCCCCCATATGCACCCCCTGCCCCACAGGATCCTGGGCCATATGCTCGGATATCAGCCTTTGGACCTCCCAGAGCCCCAGAGAGAGCTTTTTGGAGCTGGCAGCAGGTTCTAGGGCTCAGAGCAGACAGGTGGGAGCATTGCAGCCTCCAGGCCTGGCTCCCTGATGCGCCAATTCCAAAAATGACAAATGGAGACCCAATAAGAAGGTTGGAAAATGGGCACCTCGGCGCCTCCGTGTGTCTATTGCAGGGTCTGGAAATAGCTGAGTTAAGAGGGGACCTGCAAGGCAGGGTGCCCACGGGGCAGCCAAGAGGCCCAAGGAAGCTGCTGGTACCCGTGGTGGGTAGGAGGCCAAGGAGGGAGAGAAGCCCAGGGAGGATCAGGGAGCAGCAAGGACTCGGTCAAAGGTGGGAAGGACGGATATCAAAATGGCCACACACAAAGACCAGCTGTGGTGTGGCCTCAGACTGTGGGGTGTGTGTGTGAGAGAGAGAGAGGCAGGCTTGGAGGAGCAATTTCAAAAATCTCCAGCCCCTTAGCCCATCTGAACACCCCCGCTTCTCTCTTCAACCCCGACCACTGGAGAAAAAAAAAAGAGAGCGAGAGAGAAAGCGCGAGAGAAAGAAGGAAAACAAAATATCTACAGTTGTCGAGACAAGAGGAGAAAAATAGAGGCAAACATCCGTAATTTTCTCTGTGGGGCTTTGCGGTAATTGAGCCATTTGGATAAAAATAAAGGCAGCAGGCCCCTTAGGTAAGAAGAGCTTTTGCAATCTAAGAAGCTTGAATTATGCGTCTTGTGTCACTTGAAATCCCCCACCTCCCCCTTCCCCTAGCAGCCCAATCCACTTTCCCTTTTCTTATTATTTTTTTTAAGTACCCTGTCAAATGTCGTCTGCAGAGCAGAGAATTTCAGCTGTCACAACTAATTTCAATTTTTTCCATGTGCTCTTCCCCCCTCGGTGTCCCCGGGGGAGGGGCCTGGCTGAATCCCCCGTTCCCTCCTTCTTGCATCCGCTCACTCTTTTTATTTATCATTATTGTTACTATTTCAAAACCAGATTGACATCATAAATTTGTTTGAGGAGTGTTTAAGGATTGTGGTTTGCTTCTGGCAGAAGTGGGGCCTGGCCTGGTAGGTTTCCAGCCTCCCTCCCACCCCTCCCCCATGCACCTCCCCACCTCTACCACCTTAGGCCCCCATCACTGTCTTCTAGGCAACCCCCCAACCCTGATCCCAACCAGCCACTTGAGAAAATTCAGACCTCAAACACCACACTGATTCTTGAGGTTCTATCAGAACCACGGGAAGCTCTCAGGGTCTCAGAGGGGCCCGAGGGGACAGGTGACCTGATTTGACCCACTTCCACTCTTGCCTGGAAAATCCCATGGACGGAGGAGCCTGGTTGGCTGCAGTCCATGGGGTCGCAAAGAGTCGGACACAACTGAGCGACTTCACTTTCACTTTTCACTTTCATGCATTGGAGAAGGAAATGGCAACGCACTCCAATGTTGTTGCCTGGAGAATCCCAGGGACGGGGGGAGCCTGGTGGGCTGCCGTCTGTGGGGTCGCACAGAGTCAGACACGACTGAAGCGACTTAGCAGCAGCCACTTTTTTCCATCTCTCTCATCTTTTCTCTCGTCTTTATTTCCCTCTTGATATGTGCATTAATTCAGTGGGCTTTGAGCCAGGGTCTCCTCCTCTGTGCCCATCCTGCCAGGGTGCTGGACACCTGAAGGTCAGCAGGCACAATCCTTACCCTGGAGGAAATGACAGTCTGGGGGAGTCAGGTCAAGAGCAGGATGGTACAGAGCCTCTGATGTCCTCGCTGGCGGCCGTGTGGACAGTGAGGCACAGCATGGGGCGGACCGCTTCCAGCTCAGCTACTGTGAAGCCTTCACCAAGGAGCCACGCTTGAGGCCATGTTTGGAAGCAAATGGAACCAGCCTGCCAGATGAGCTAGGGAGGGGCATTCCAGACAGAGGGAACAGCATGGGCAAAGTCTAGTGGTAAGAGATGAATTGTGAGCAGTGACACAAATGAACTTCAGAAACAGACTCACAGACTTAGAAAACAAACTTACGGTTGCCGGGGGACAGGACAGGGAGAAGGTACAGTTAGGGAGTTTGGGGAATAGATGGTCACACTGCTATACTTAAAATGGATAATCCACAAGGACCTACTGTATGGCACAAGGAGCTCTGCTCAGTGTTATGCGGCAGCCTGGATGGGTGGGGGGTTTGGGGAGAATGGCTACATGTATCTGTATGGCTGAGTCTCCTCATTGTTCACCTGAAATTGTCACAACATTGTTAATCGGCTATCAGTTCAGTTCAGTTCAGTTCAGTCGCTCAGTTGTGTCCTACTCTTTGTGACCCCATGAATCGCAGCATGACAGGCCTCCCTGTCCATCACCAACTCCCGGAGTTCACCCAAACTCATGTGCATCGAGTAGGTGATGCCATCCTGCCATCTCATCCTCTGTCGTCCCCTTCTCCTCCTGCCCCCAATCCCTCCCAGCATCAGAGTCTTTTCCAATGAGTCAACTCTTCCCATCAGGTGGCCAAAGTACTGGAGTTTCAGCCTCAGCATCATTCCTTCCAAAGAAATCCCAGGGCTGATCTCCTTCAGAATGGACTGGTTGGATCCCTTGCAGTCCAAGGGACTCTCAAGAGTCTTCTCCAACACCACAGTTCAAAAGCATCAATTCTTCGGCGCTCAGCTTTCTTCACAGTCCAACTTTCACATCCATACATGACCACAGGAAAAACCATAGCCTTGACTAGACGAACCTTTGTTGGCAAAGGAATGTCTCTGCTTTTGATTATGCTATCTAGGTTGGTCATAACTTTCCTTCCAAGGAGTAAGCATCTTTTAATTTCATGGCTGCAGTCACCATCTGCAGTGATTTTGGAGCCCAGAAAAATAAAGTCTGACACTGTTTCCACTGTTTCCCCATCTATTTCCCATGAAGTGATGGGACCAGATGCCATGATCTTCATTTTCTGAATGTTGAGCTTTAAGCCAACTTTTTCACTCTCCACTTTCACTTTCATCAAGAGCTTTTGAGTTCCTCTTCACTTTCTGCCATAAGGGTGGTGTCATCTGCATATCTGAGGTGATTGATATTTCTCCCGGCAATCTTGATTCTGGCTTGTGTTTCTTCCAGTCCAGCGTTTCTCATGATGTACTCTGCATATAAGTTAAATAAGCAGGGTGACAATATACAGCCTTGACGTACTCTTTTTCCTATTTGGAACCAGTCTGTTGTTCCATGTCCAGTTCTAACTGTTGCTTCCTGACCTGCATACAGATTTCTCAAGAGGCAGATCAGGTGGTCTGGTATTCCCATCTCTTTCAGAATTTCTCCAATACAAAATAAAAAGTTTTTTTTTAAGAGTTGAGTTGCCACCCCAAATTCATAAGCCAAAGTCCTAACCCCTAGTTCTTCAGAATACGACCTTATTTAGGAATAACCTCCTGGCAGGTGGGATTAGTTAAGGTAAGGCTACCCCGGAATCGGAGGGTACCCTCATCCTATATGATCCAGACAGACACACAGGGAGAAGACACCATGTGAATATGAAGGCAGAGATTAGATGGAGGCTCCTACCAGCCTAAGAACATCACGCTTGCCAGCAAACCACCAGCTGGGAGAGGCAGAGAACAGGTTCGGCATCACAGCGCTCGGAAGGAGCCAGCCCTGTGGACACCTTGATCTCAGACTTCCAGACTCGGGATCTGAGAGCCTGTAAATTGCTGCTGGTGAAGCCACCCAGCTTGGGGTACTTTATGACAGCAGCCGCGGCAAACTAATATGAGTGGAGAGCGTGAAACAACATGTTCTGGGATGTGCGTGTGATTCAGCAAGGCGTGTGCTGGGAGTTTGTAAGGGTGGGGTTGTGGTACAGCAAGGCCAGATCCTGCAGAATCTTGGACACTATCTGGGGAGTGGAGGTGGGGGGGTGGGGAGAGGGCATGAGAGCATTTTAAGCAGCAAGGGGGGTGAGATGGGACGAGCTTTATGTCCCCAGGGTCACGAAGAGTCTGACACGACTTGGCGACTGAACAACGAAGTAATTGTATTTATTTATCTGTTTATCAGTTTTGGCTGTGCTGGGCCTTCGGAGCTCCACGGGTCTTTTTTCTCTAGTTGTGGCGAGTGGGGACTGCTCTCTAATTGCAGCGTGAAGGCTTCTCATTGCGGCCGCTTCTCTTGTTGCGGAGCACAGCCTCTAGGGTGTGAGGGCTTCAGGAATTGCAGCTCGTGGGCTCAGGAGTTGCAGCTCTCAGGCTCTAGAGCACAGGCTTCATAGTGGGGATGCACAAGCTTGGTTGCTCCATGACATGTGGGATCTTCCTGGATCAAGGACCAAACCCATGTCTCTCCTGCATTAGCAGATGATTCTTTACCACTGAACCATCAGGGAAGCCCTCAATTTTTAAAAACTGAAGTACAGTTTTTAACTATACTTAACACTGTTGTGTTAATTTCTGTTGTACTGCAAAGTGATTCAGTTATATGTAGAGATGCATTCTTGTTGACTATAGTTTACCATAGGATATTGAGTATAGTTCCCTGTGTTACACAGTAGGACCACATTGTTTATCCATTCTATACATAAAAGCCTACATCTGCTAACCCCAACCTCCCACTCCATCTCTTCCCCAACACCCTCCCCCTTGGCAACCAGCCATCTGTTCTGTATGCCAATGGTTCTATTTCTGTTTTGTAGATGTTGATTTGTTCCGTATGTTAGATTCCACATACGAGTGATACATGGTATTTGGCTTTCTCTTTCTGACCACTTCGCTTAGTATGATAATCTCTAAGTCCTTCCATATTGCTGCAAATGCTATTATTTCATTCTTTTTATGACTAATACTCCACTGCGTGTGTGTGTGTGTCTACATATGTATGTATGTACAGCACATATTCTTTATCCATTGTTTTGTCGATGAACATTTAGGGTGTTTCCATGTCTTGGCTATTGTAAATAACACCGCCATGAACACTGAGGTACATAGATCTTTTCGGATTCTAGTTATGTCTCGATTCATTTGGAGGAGTGAGATTGCAGGACCATACAGCAACTGTATGTTTAGTTTTTTGAGGACTGCACCAGTTGACATTCCCACCAACACGGTGTAGGATTCCTTTTTCTCCACAACCACTCCAGTATCTGTTATCCGTAGACTTTTTAATGATGGGCATTCTGATCAGTGTGTGAGGCAATTCCTCACTGCAGTTTGGATTTGCATCTTGGCTTGAGCTTTGTTAAATGCGCACCCTGGTTACAGAGGAAGCACTGAGCGGGTGAGGCGTCTTTCTCTCCCACTCCCTTAAATCTCCTCCCCGAGCACCAGCGCTCCAGAGCCGGGCCTGCCTTACTCACCAGTGGGTTCTGGGGCTCACAAATTGGCCTGTTCCTCATGGGCCCCACCCAGAGTCTGTCGGAGGAAGACACAGTCTAGCAGCTCCAGGGTCCCCTTCCTCTGCCGCCCCCTTGGTTAACAGCCCTCACGGAGAACCTGATGTGCAAACACAGACAGAGAAGCAGCCACCTTGGGACCAAGATGAGGATGGTGGTGGATAAAGTGGAGGGCCAGGCCTCTGCTTCTCAGTCCCCTCTCCTCCTCTTTGGTCCACCCAGGCTCCCAGCGTGAGCTGCATGGTTTTCTCCTGTGTTGTTCCGTCTTCCTCTCTTGTCCTGCTGCCCCTGGGAAAGAGCAGAGAAGGGGCTAGAAAAGGCCAGGGCCCTCCTCCAGGAGTGGGAGGATCTGAGGCGCAGAGAGGTTACATGACCTACCTAAGGTCACACAGCTGATAATAGGCAGAGTCGGGACTGAACCCAGGAAGTTTGGGCAGAGCCCTCACTCTCAACACACACAGCATGCCATCACTTCCAGAAGGGCAGTGTACCTGGTGGTTAGGGTATGCTCCCTGGAATCAGGCTGCCTGCAGCTGAATCCCACCTCCATCCCCGCCCAGCTGAGCCACTGGCCCACTCTGAGCTTTGGTCTCCTCGGTGCAAAAGTGGAACACTAGTGGCTCCTACCAGTGGCAAAAGCTGACTGCTGTCCACCAAGCTGTTTCCCTTTTCCTCCCAGGTACTCCCAGCCAGACTACATTTCCCAGGCTCCCCTGCAGGTACCATGTGACAGAGTTCTGGACAATGGAATGTAGGAGGAAGTGATGTTGCAGCTCCTAGGCCTGGCTCCTAAAACGTCCTGTGCCATTCTTTCCACTCTCTATGCTGGGCCCATGAATGACCACAGGGAACAGTCCCTACCCAACCCCCCTGCACCTCATGGAATGGGAAATGAATAGGAAATGTGCTCTTATGGTGGGGTTATTTGTTAAGATGTTAGGCTGCTCTTATGACCACCCTCCTCATCAGCTCTCCTGAGGACTGAAGAGTGAATCTCTCCAAAGTGCTCAGCACAGCACTTGGTGTCTGTGACCCTCTAGCTAATACGTTGCCATCCTTGTTCCACGTCTGCTTCCTGCTGGAGCGGGAGCTCCAGGGGCCCAGCACTAACTGGGTGTTCAGAAATACACATCAGAGGGCTGGTGTGCCTGTGTCTGGCGTTTGGGTCAGTGTTCCCTTCCCAGACCCCCAGTCTCTAACAGCTGGGCCGTCTGTCACTCTGTCAATACCTTGAGCTGGCGGCTCCTGGCTGCTGTGGCCTTCCTCCTTCCCATAGCTGCAGACTCAGCCCTGCCTCCACTCACAGTGTGAGAAAAATGTGCTAACACTTGCTGCAGGACCCCCCAGCCTGTGGCCGTGCCTCAGAACCCAGGCTCAGGGTCCCTCTGCTGGAGTTTGAGAGCCTTCCCAGGATTTGGCTTCGAGGAGCTGAGAACCCCCTGAGTCGTATGCCATAAGGTGGGCAGTGCTGCCCTGCCTCCTCCCTCTAAATGTCTGCAGGCAGGGCATTAGTACCACACAGGACTGTACCTACCAGCCAGCCCTGACTTCCTGCTATTAGGAGCTCCTTGGGAGCGCTGTGTGACTTTGGACCTGCACCTCAACCTCTCTGAGAGTCAGTTTCTTGCTTTGCTGCTACTAGGGCCAGGCTGCTGGCTATGGCGCACCAAGTAAGTGCTCAACCAGTGCCTGGGGTCAAGGCTCAGCTCACCCTTCTCATCCCAACCGGTACTGCGAGGATGGATCTCGAGTGCTGAGTGGACATCTCTGCAGGCAGCGTCAGGACAGAACCAGGAAAACCAAGCCCCATTCCCTGTGCTGGGGCGGGAAGTCATTCAGCTGGGAAATCACTTGTCCACAAGCCCAAGCCTAGTCATGGAGTTGCGCTACCATGAGGGAAATTGCTCTAAATGTGAATCCACCTGCGAGCCTGGGGAAAGTGATTTTGATCCTCATGAGTGGACAGCAGTAGTCCTTCTGTGCACAATGTTTTCAGCCTGTCTGCCTTCCAATCACTCCTAAGTAATATGTTTCATTTGGTGTGACTGCTCACAGGGGCCCTGCTCCACCCTGCACTGGCTGCAGAAGCATAACATTTAAAATCTTATCTGAACAACAAAATTCTGTAAAGCAATTATCCTTCAATAAAAAAATTAATTAATTAAAAAAAATCTTATCTGCTTTTCATCCGTAATAAGCAAAACAGGTTTCAGGCTCCTGCAGCCATCTTGCCCAGCACTGAGACGCAGCTCTCCCCAGAATAACTTTGGGCCAAGCCCATTACTGAAGAGACATTAGTTGGCCCAGAGGGATGGACAAGAGAGAGCAGGAGGCTAGGAAACAGCATTTCTGGGTTCAAACCTTGAGTCCTCCACTTCCCAGCTGTGTGACTTCAAGCAGGTTGCTTGTCCTCTCTGAACCTCAGTTCCTCGTCCATGGAAGAGAGGATGAGGTCTTTGCCGACCCATGGTTCCTTTAACTCTGATTTCCCCAGGAAAGAACCAGTAGGGGGAGTTCTTGGTTTATTCCTTACCACCCGCCATGACAGGGCTTCTCTGGTGGTGCTAGTGGTAAAGAACCCACCTGCCAATGCAGGAGACATAAGAGACACTGGTTTGATCCCTAGGTCCAGCAGATTCCCTGGAGGAGGCCATGGCAACCCACTCCAGTATTCTTGCCTGGGAAATCCCATTGTCAGAGGAGCCTGGTGGGCTATGGTACATACGGTTGCACGGTTGAAGCAACTTAGCACATGCCATAACAAAGGATGCAAAAGTCAGCTTCCATATTTGCACACCCATGTTCATAGCAGCGTTTTTCACAGCAGCCAAAAGGTAGATACAAGTGCCCAGTGACAGATGAATGGGTAAACAAAATGTGGTAAGCACACAGTGGAATGTTCAGTTCAGTTCAGTCACTCAGTCGTGTCTGACTCTGAGACCCCATGGACTGCAGCATGCCAGGCCTCCCTGTCCATCACCAACTCCCGGAGCTTGCTTAAACTCATGTCCATCAAGTCAGTGATGCCATCCAACCATCTCATCTTCTGTCATCCCCTTCTCCTCCTGCTCTCAATCTTTTCCAGCATCAGGGTCTTTTCAAATGAGTCAGCTCTTCGCATCAGGTGGCCAAAGTATTGGAGTTTCAGCTTCGACATCAGTCCTTCCAATGAACACCCAGGACTGATCTCCTTTAGGATGGACTGGTTGGATCTCCTTGCAGTCCAGGGGACTCTCAAGAGTCTTCTCCAACACCACAGTTCAAAAGCATCAATTCTTCTGCGCTCAGCTTTCTTTATAGTCCAACTCTCACATCCATACATGACTACTGGAGAAACCATAGCCTTAACTAAATGGACCTTTGTTGGCAAAGTAATGTCTCTGCTTTTTAATATGCTATCTAGGTTGGTCATAGCTTTCCTTCCCAGGTGCAAGCGTCTTTTAATCTCGCATTGTAGGCAAACGCTTTACTATCTGAGCCACCAGGGAAGTCTAAATATAGAATATATTTATATAAATTATATATTACATTTATAAATGTAAATATAAACATTAGGAATGGGAAAGGGAATACAATGATGGAGGAGATTTCAAAAATGAATAGAGGGGACTTCCCTGGTGGTCCGGTGGTTAAGAATACACCTTCCAATGCAGGGAACCTGGGTTTGATGCCTGGTTAGGCAACTAAGGTCTCCCATGAAGTGAAAAGTGAAAGTGTTAGTTGCCCAGTTCTGTCTAACTCTTTGTGACCCCATGGACTGTAAGCTCACGAGGCTCTTCTGTCCATGGAATTCTCCAGGCAAGAATACTGGAGTGGGTAGCCATTTCCTTCTCCAGGGGATCTTCCCAACCCAGGGATCGAAACTGGGTCTCCTGCATTGCAGGCGGATTCTTTACCAGCAAAGCCACCAGGGAATGCCCAGTCAGGGAATGCCACCAAGATGCCCCATGCCTCTGGGCAACTAACCCCACAAGCCATAGCTAAAGAAGACCTGAGAGCCACAGCAAAGACCCCACCCACCACAGTGAAGACCCAGTACAGCCAAAATTTTTTAAAAAATTGAAGAGAGCTGCATGTACAGATCTGGCTGGTAAAACTGAAAATCTGGATGGAATGAATGATTTATGACTTCCAAGGCATTATAAAATTACCAAAGTTGACTTTTAAAGAAGTGAAAAATCAGATAACATATTAACTAAGGAAGAGATAGATAATTTTCTCAAAAAATTCTCTCCCTGGGAAAAGTCTCCAGGCCCTGAGAGTTTTAAGTCTGGATTACTTCAGACATCCATGGAACAGGTAATTTCAAGATTCAGATTCTTCCATAGCAGAGAGAAGAATGAAAGAAGCCTCCCAATTTATCTCATGAAATTTGTATAACCTCATTACCAAGTGGTGATGACACAGCACTGAAAAAAGAAAACCAGAGACTATGTCTCTTATGAATATATATGCAAAAGTCATGAAATAAATTCTGACAATCCATATATATTATGGTCATAAAATCAGGATTTGGCAACAATCATTGCTACTTTTCCTTTAATAACTTGCTACCTGTGCAAATCAGGAATTCATCTTCAAAAATTTCTTAATAAATTTTTATTGGAGTATAGCTGATTTACAATGTCGTATAAGTTTCTGCTGTGCAGCAAAGTCAATAGGTTATACATATACATATGTCCACTCTTTTTTAGTCTCTATTCCCGTACAGTTCATTACAGAGTATTGAGTTCCCATGCTATGCAGTAAGTTCTTATCAGTTATCTATTTTATACACAGCAGTGTGTACATGTCAATCCCAATCTCCCAGTTCATCCCTCCCCTACCCCACCTTTCTCCTTTGGCAATGATAAATTTGTTTTCTATATCTGTGACTCTATTTCTGTTTTGTGAATAGGTTCATTCGTACAAATTAAAAAAAATGTTCAGTGCTTTTATGCTTAAAATGCTTAAAAGCATGTCTATATTGAAAATAGCATGAAAGGGATATAAAAATGTGAACTATAAAGTTGGTGTGGGGACTTCCCTGGTGGTCCAGTGGTTAAGAATCTGCCTTCCAATGCGGGGAACATGGGTTCGATCCCTGTTTGGGAAACTAAGATCCCACTTGATGCACAGCAATTAGAGAGGCTGTGACTACTGAGCCTGTGCTCTGAAGCAAGGGAAGGCCACACGTCCCAACTAGAGAAGCCCACGCACCCCACAGCCAAGACTCAGAATAGCCAAAATAAAAAGAAAGAAAGAAAAACAAAATTTGTGTGATAGCTCATCTCATGTAGACACAGGCGCTGCTGTGGAGGAAGCTTCTTACTATTTAGAGATAAAACCAAGGCTGCAGGGATAAACCAGAAGGATGTAGAGCTGTGCCTTTTCATAGATGCTAAAACCTCCTGGGAGAAGTAGAAGGCTATGAGGACTGGGCTGTTGCCGAGAAGCCTTGCTTTATTTCCTCATGTGTTTATTTATTCCCATGGGAAACCTAATTGAGCATCCACTCTTCTTCCTTCTGTAAAAATAATTCCTGAGCACTTACTCTGTGCCGCACACTGTTCCAGGCACAGGCTACAGTCTAAACAAGCCCCTGCCCTCAAGCTCCCACTCTCAGAACCCTCCAGCAACAGAGGCAGGCCTGGCTGGATTGGGAGCAACTTCCTGCTGCCGTGCTCCACGCTCCACCCTCCTCGGTCTCTGCTACAGAGTGCAAGTGCTCACAGATTGGGGGCTCAGTCCTTAGGACACAGCCCACAGCCCCCTCAGTGATGCCAATCCTAGTAATGGGCACTTCCGAGCATCCTCTGGCCATGGTTTGCCCAAGTGCTCTGTGTGCATCCCACGTGTGCTCCATAGAGTCTCTGGGACATGGCCATTTTCCAGGAGGGACATGTGGCTTCATCAGAGACTTAGGGGACTTGTCCAAGGTGAGTCAGTTACTAAGGGGGCAGAGCTGGGACTGGGCCAGGTCTGACTCCAGAAACTGTGCTCCTAACCACTGGGTAACCCGGACTGCCTCAGTCCAGGTAGGGCATCTGTTGAAGGTTTCCAACCAGTTCAGGGCCTTTGGGATTCACTTTTCTTTTCTTTTCACTCTCTAGTGCATTGTCCAGGCTTCTCACTGCAGTGGCTTCTCTTGTTTCGGAGCTCAGGCTCTAGAGTGCGAGGGCTCAGTATTTGTGGCACACGGGCTTAGTTGCTCCAAGGCATGTGGGATCTTCCCAGACCAGGGATTGAACCCCAGTCCCCTGCATTGGCAGGTGGATTCTTAACCACTGGGCCACCAGGAATTACGCCATCTGCTACTCAGACTACCGTATCTCCTAAGAATGTTAGGAGAGTGGTGGGTATGGGGAAAGGAGGAAGGAAAAGAAGGAGAAAGATACATCAGAGAAAAGAGGTGCTGGGAATCCTATGGGGTGAAGCCACAAGAATCCCGAGGGGGACTTCCCTGGAGGTCCAGTGCAGCTGCAATGTGCTCAACTTGCACTGACCTTGGGCAGATCCCTTTAGCTCCCCGAGTCTCAGGTTCCTCATCTGTAACATGGGAATAATTAATAGCACCCGACTCATAAGGTCATAAAACGTAGATAATGTAAGTAAACGATTTAACACAAGGCTGCTCCTAGTTCAGTAAACTTGACAACACCCTCACCATCATTATCACTTCTTACGATGAGGGGAAAATGACAGGTAAGTGTTCATTTCCATCCTTTTGTTATCTGACCTCCAATATACATTTTTCACCCACTTAGATATTCTCACTATGCCTTAAAGAATAACATCTTTTCTCAAAATTGATTTCTAATTGGGAACTGTTTTCAATGTCTTGTAATAACCTATAATGGAAAACAATCTGAAAAAGAATAGATTTCTATATGCATGTGTGTTAACTGAATCACTTCACTGTACATCTGAAACTAAGACAATCTTATAGATCAACTATACTTCGATTAACAAAGAAAAAGAAATTTTTTTATTATATGAGCAATTCACAAATACACACTGCTTGTTTTTCAAAAGCTACCATTAGGACTTCCCTGGTGGTCCAGGAGTTAAGACTCTACCTGCAAGTGCAGAGGACGCAGGTTCGACCCCTGGTCCAGGAAGATCCCACATACTGCAGAGCAACTAAGGCCAGGCTTCCCAACTTCTGAGCCCATACGATGCAACTACTGGAGCTGTCGCACCTACAGCTCACACACCACAACTAAAGAGCGACCCCCACCCTCCACAGCTAGAGAAAGCCTGCAGGCGGCAATGAAGACCCGGGAGAGACAAAAAGAAAGAAAATTCAAAAGATGGCGTTATCGGTAAGACTGAAAAAAAAAATAGGTGAAAGTGAAAGTCTCCCAGTCGTGTCCAACTCTTTGTGACCCCTTGGACTATATAGTCCATGGAATTCTCCAGGCCAGAATATTGGAGTGGGTAGCCTTTCCCTTCTCCAAGGGTTCTTCCCAACCCAGGGATCGGACCCAGGTCTCCCACATTGCAGGCGAATTCTTTACCAGCTGAGCCACCAGGGAAGCCGATTTTACTGACTGTCCTGTAGGTTCTCCCATCTCCTCACACCTTCCCTCCCTTCCCCATCCTTCTCTAAAGTGTGCGACCCCATAGATTGTAGCCCACCAGGCTCCTCTGTCCATGGAATTCTCCAGGCAAGAATACTGGAGTAGGTTGCCATTTCCTTCTCTAGGGGATCTTCCCAACCCCAGGATCGAACCCAGATCTCCCACAGTGCAGGCAAATCCTTTACCATCTGAGCCAACAGGGACACCCACCATTCTCCAAAGGTAATCTCTATTATCATTTTGCTGACTCTCCCTTGGGTGATTTTTTTCCTTGCATTTGCAAGCACGTATACTTATCCTTTGAAATAAACTGGGTGGTTTGTGTATGCAGTACATCTGATTTATTTTTACATAAAGGGATCGTACAGATCATATTCTTCTACTATTTGCTTTTTTTTTTTTTTTTCTCAGTAACACCTCTTGATTCACTGATATCAGTGAGAAAGGAAGGAGGAGAGGAGAGGGTTCCCAGGTCTGGAAATTTCAAGACCAAAGCCTGCAACTCGGACTAGTCATTTCACTGGGGCACTTGAATTTGCTGGGCTCGCCTTTGCTCTCCCCATGGCTTATCTATTTTATCTTTACAAACAAACCACAATTGTTCTGTGTCTGAATCACCTGCAAGCCTCAGGTTCTGAAACATGAAAACATCTGTCTCTCCACTCTGTCAGGCCAGACTATCCATTAGACCTTGCCAGTGGGAGGAAAGCTTTCTATGAGCAGCATTTATTTCTTCTTTACAAGATTATGAAAAGACAGCTCAGGGGCTGTGGGTACGCGGCCCAGGCCTGTTGTCAAAGCCTCTTTTCTTGAGCCCCAAGTCTTCGGAAGCTGTGATGATCAACAGGAAAAACCAGAAAGACAAGTGTCACTGGGAAGCATGGAATACTCACCCAAGGGTTAAAAAGCAGCCTGTGCTTTGACCCTGGAGTCAGACCCTGTCCTGCGGATTGTGGTGAGAAAGATAACCCACCACCTGGCTTTTAGGACTTTTTGACCTTTAAGGCAATCCCAGCCACTGATTTTGTTTCCAAGATGAAGCGCCCTTAACCAGGACTGACATTTTGGTGAAAATGCAGCCAGGTTACTTCCTGCTGCCACATGGGGTAGAATTTTCTTTGGAAGCATCACATTTTTCCTGCTTCATGGCAGCCTGGTTCTAGAGAAGTGGTCATTGTTTTTCCCCCTGGCCTCCAAATCCAGAGCTGAGCCAAGTACAATACCAAGCTGAAGAGCAGAAAACCGGTATTTCTAAGATGGAGGTAACATAGGAGCAGGACACCCATGTGACTGGGAGAGAGAAACCTGCCTGCTTGCCATGTGACTGGGAGAGAAGCCTGACAGATATTTCCAGGCTTCACTAGGTTCAGCACACACACACACACATTTAACTCTATCCCTAATCTGTAGGACCTAAAGACTTGAGAATCTCTAGAAATCTCCAGGTAACAAATAGAGCATATGCTCTGACAGTAACTGCTCTTTTCCTTTATAACCAGCAAGTGGCCCCCTCCCACCCCCACACCAGATGCCTACTTTATCCTTTGCAGTGTTCATCACTGCTACCACCGGCACTCCAGCCCATTTCTGTCAGCTGACTCATGTCTCTTTCCCATCACAGATATCAACTATAGGCTTTCTTTATGGTTTGGTGATTATCTTCTGTCCTTTGTGACTCCTTCCTGGATTTCGTTTCCAGGCCCTGTCCTAACTATCTTGTTCCTGACACCATGCTGTCTTGGTGAGGATGGATTATTGCAGGAAGGGCCTTTCAGAGGCCATACCTCAATAATCTATACACAGGAAGAGCCTTTGTTGGGTGGATGAACAGATGGAAGGAAGGAGGTTTAATGTAACAAACCCTGCTGCTGCTGCTGCTAAGTCACTTCAGTTGTGTCCGACTCTGTGCGACCCCATAGACAGCAGCCCACCAGGCTCCCCCGTCCCTGGGATTCTCCAGGCAAGAACACTGGAGAGGGTTGCCATTTCCTTCTCCAATGCATGAAAGTGAAAAGTGAAAGGGAAGTTGCTCAGTCGTGTCCGACTCTTAGCGACCCCATGGACTGCAGCCTACCAGGCTCCTCCATCCATGGGATTTTCCAGGCAAGAGTACTGGAGTGGGGTGCCACCCTAATAGTCATTAATTACTCTCTGTGCAGGAAGAAAAAGTTTCACAGGCAATCAAATGATTTTGAGAAAGTCTAGCCAGGAAAGAAGCTGTCTGTTCAATGCATAGTTAAGGATGAGGAGGGCTGAATGTGTCTAGTGGGGTACATGTATTTTATTGACGTATAGTTGATTTACAATGCTGTGTTAATTTCTGCTGTACAACAAAGTGACTGTTTTATGTATCTATACATATACATACATACACACACATATATATTCTCTTTCATCTTCTTTTTCATGATGGTTTATCACAGAATGTTAAATATAGTCCCTGAGGGCATGTATATTTTTGAATGCTGTCTGAGCATGACCCATTTAAATTCATCTTCTTTCAATCAAATCTGTTTCTTCTCTCACACACTCAAACTGTTTTGGGGTCACTATTTTTAGTGGACAAGAGTTGTTTTTTTTCCATTGTAACCACTTTTCTTCTGGTATCAGCTATATTTTCTTCAAGCCCTTCATTCCCTTCTCAGGTCTACGGCTCTGAGATCTCTGAGATCTTAAAACACTATGGCTGAGATCTATGGCTCAACTTTCTTCCTCCAAGATGGCTGATGTAATCTTTTTGTCCCAGCGTATTATAACAAAAGTTTCAAATAGACCAAAATTGAAAGAATTTAATAGTGAACAACTATTAATCCCACCTCAGTTTCTCCTATGAACATTTCACTACATTTGCTTTATCTCCTGTCTATTCACTTACCTGCCCCTCCATTAAGCAATTAGTCCATCTTATTTTTGTTGCCTCCCAATGTAAATTGAAGACATCAATACATTTCCTCATAAACCTGTATCATTCAATACATTTCTTCCTAAATGTGTATCATTGATTAGAGCACAATATTTGTCTGCATGCTTTTTCTTTCATTATAAAATTTACATACAATAAAATACACCAATATTGACACATGCTAAATTCTGTACATATTGTGCAGCCCCAATTCCTATGAATATACGAACATTAGCATTACCCCAGAAAGTTCCCTCATTCTCCTTTCCAGTCAACCTCCAGTCAACCTCCATCCTCCTTTCCAGTCAACCATCCATCCAATTTCAGAGGCAACTACCATCCTGATTTTTCCACTTGGGCTGTTTCCAGTTTTAGGCTATGATGAAGTTATTGTGATAGTTACTGTATAACTTTTTTTAATGGACACATGTTTTCATTTCTCTTAGGTAAATATGTAGGACTGGAATTGCTGGGCAAAAGAGTGGGCATATTTTTAATTTATTAAGAAACTTCCACTCTTTTTCTTTGGTTGTACCATTTTACAGTTCCCAAAACCATGTGTGAGCATTCCAGTTGCTCCATACCTTGTCAATATTTGATATCTTTTCAGTTACAGTTTTAGCCATTCTAGCCACCCAGCCATTCTGGGTGTGTAATGGTTTTAGTTTGTGTTTGTTTAATGACTAATAATGTTGAGCACATTTTCTGGGGGGTATTGATCATTTATTCATCTTCCTTTGTGGTTTGTCTAATTTTCTTTTTACCCCCTCAAAAAGATACATTCACTCCAATGTTCACCGCAGCACTATTTACAACAGCCAAGACATAGAAGCAGCCTAAGTGTCCACTGACAGATAAATGGATAAAGAAGATGTGGTATATTTATACAAAGGAATATTATTCAGCCATAAAAAGAATGAAATAATGCCATTTGCAACAACATGGTTGGACCTAGAGATTATCATACTAAGTGAAGTAAGTCAGAAAACAAGACAACTATCATATGATATCACTTACATGTGGAATCTAAAAAAATTATTCAAATGAATTTATATACAAAACAGAAATAGACTCATAGACATAGAAAACAAACTTATGCTTACCAAAGAGGGAAGAGGGGGGCTAAATTAGGAGTTTGGAATGAACATATACACACTGCTATATAAAATAGATAACTAACAAGGATCTCGATGAAAGTGAAAGAGGAGAGTGAAAAAGTTGGCCTAAACTCAACATTCAGAAAACTAAGATCATGGCACCTAGTCCCATCACTTCAGGACAAATAGATGGGGAAGCAGTGGAAACAGTGACAGACTTTATTTTGGAGGGCTTCAAAATCACTGCAGATGATGACTGCAGCCATGAAATTAAAAGACACTTGCTACTTGGAAGAAAAGTTATGACCAACCTAGACAGTATATTAAAAAGCAGAGACATTACTTTGCCAACAAAGGTCCATCTAGTCAAAGCTATGGCTTTTCCAGTAGTCATGTATGGATGTGAGAGTTGGACTATAAAGAAAGCTGAGCGCTGAAGAATTGATGCTTTTGAACTATGATGTTGGAGAAGACTCTTGAGAGTCCCTTGGACAGCAGGGACATCAAACCCTGCTGGAAGGACTGATCCTGAAGCTGAAACTCCAGTACGTTGGCCATCTGATGCAAAGAACTGACTCATTGAAAAAGACCCTGATGCTGAGAAAAATTGAACGCAGGAGGAGAAGAGGATGACAGAGGATGAGATGGTTGGATGACATAACTGACTCCACGGATATGAGTTTGAGTAAACTCTGGGAGTTGGTGATGGACAAGGAGGCCTGGTGTGCTGCAGTCCATGGGGTGGCAAAGAGTCAGACCCAACTGAGTGACTGAACTGAACTGATCGAACAAGGATCTACTGTACAGCCCAGGAAAACTATACTCAATATTTTGTAATAACCCATAAGGAAAAATAATTTGAAAAAAGTAGATACATATGTATATATAACTGAATCATTTTGCTGTACATCTGAAACTAACACAACATTATAAATCAGCTATGCTTCAATAAAAAAAAATTTTTAAAGGAAGGAAATTCTGACACATGCTACAGCATGAAGTAGCCTCTAAGACATTAAACTAAGTGAAATAAGCCAGTGACAAAAGAACAAATATTGTATGATTTCACCTAAAATAGTTAAATTCATAGAGACAGAAAATAAAGTGGAGGTTTCCAGAGCCTGGGAGAGGGGGAAACAGGGGATTTGTGTTTAATGGGTACAGACTATTCATTTGAAAAATGAGAGAATTTCTGGAACTAAAGAGCTTTTTGATGAAGGTGAAAGAGGAGAGTGAAAAAGCTTGCTTAAAACTCAACATTCAGAAAACTAAGATCATGGCATCTGGTTCCATCAATTCACGGCAAATAGATGGGGAAACAGTGGCTTTATTTTCTTGGACTGCAAAATCACTGCAGATGGTCTCTTCGGCCATGAAATTAAAAGATGCTTACTCCTTGGAAGTAAAGCTATGACCAACCTAGACAGCATATTAAAAAGCAGAGACATAACTTTGATGACAAAGGTCTGTATAGTCAAAGCTATGGTTTTTCCAGTAGTCATGTATGGATGTGAGAGTTGGACCATAAAGAAAGCTGAGCACCGAAGAATTGATGCTTTGAACTTTCATGTAGGAGAAGACTCTTGAGAGTCCCTTAGACAGAGGGGAGATCAAACCAGTCCATCCTAAGAGAAATCAGTCCTGATTATTCATTGGAAGGGTTGATGCTGAAGCTGAAGCTCCAAAAGTTTAGCCACCTGATATGAAGAACTGACTCATTGGAAAAGACCTTGATGCTGAGAAAGATTGAAGGCAGGAGGAGAAGGGAATGACAGAGGATGAGATGGTTGGATGGCATCACTGACTTGATGGACATGAGTTTGAGCAAGCTCTGGGAGTTGGTAATGGACAGGGAGGCCTGGCGTGCTGCAGTCCATGGGTTGGCAGCTGGGGTCATGACTGAGCAACTGAACTGAACTGAACTGAGATGTTCTGGAGGTGGATGGAGGTGGTGGTTGCACAGCAATGTGAATGTACTTAATATCACTGAACCATACACTTAAAAATAGTTTAAATGGGGACTTCCCTGGTAGTCTAGTGGTTAAGACTTTGCCTTCTGATGCAGGGGGTGCAGGTTGGATCCCTGTTTGGGGAGCCAAAAAAAGCAAAACAGAAAACAGAAGCAATATTATAACAAATTTAAAAAAAGACTTTAAAAAATCTTTTTAAAATAGTTTAAATGGTAATATATGTAATCACAATATAAAAATTAAATATTTATTTTAAAATTAATCAGATTTCCAAAACTAAAAATAGTGATATAAACAAGTGTCAGCCAGGAGGAAGAGTAACAAGAACTCATCTGCGGCTGGTAGGATGTGGGTCCTCCTTTGGAAATATTGTCCACGTTGGAGAGCAGTTGGGCTTCACCTACCAAAGCTGACGAGGTGTATTCCCTATCACTTCCCCCAACTCCCAGGAATTTCAGCCCTGGGCGTACATCCTAGGGAATCTGCCAAACACTACATAAGCAGACAAGTTCAAGAAAGCTCATTGCCACGTCATTTTGTCACAGAGAAAAGAAACATGGAAACAATTTAAATGGTGATCCATAGGAGAAAGAATATATAATTTCTGGTTTATTCATATAAGGGAATCACAGAGTGGAAGTATCTAAAATATGGCTGCATATTTGAACTTGCATACACCTCAAAAATACATGTGGGGCCAAAAAAAAAAAAAAGACACAAATGACAGAAGGATATATAGAGCGTGATACTATTTATACAGTGTTTAAAAGCATTACACACACACACGAACACAGTGACCATTAGAATGGATTTGTATAATGTTTAAAGGCATTACACACACACACATGAATACAGAGACCATTAGAATGCATATCACCAAGTTCAGGAAGGCAGTTACTACTGGAGAGGGAAGGAACAGGCAAGGATCATGGGGGCTTACACAGGGCTCTTCACTAGTAACTGCAGTGCTGATTTCTTATGTTGACATTAGGGACATGGATATTCATTACGTTATTCTATATAATTTTTGTACGACCCAGATAATCACGATGGTGTGATCACTGACCTAGAGCCAGACATCCTGGAATGTGAAGTCAAGTGGGCCTTAGAAAGCATCACTACAAACAAAGCTAGTGGAGGTGATAGAATTCCAGTTGAGGTATTCCAAATCCTGAAAGATGATTCTGTGAAAGTGCTGCACTCAATATGCCAGCACATTTGGAAAACTCAGCAGTGGCCACAGGACTGGAAAAGGTCAGTCTTCATTCCAATCCCAAAGAAAGGCAATGCCAAAGAATGCTCAAACTACCGCACAATTGCACTCATCTCACATGCTAGTAAAATAATGCTCAAAATTCTCCAAGCCAGGCTTCAGCAATATGTGAACCATGAACTTCCTGATGTTCAAGCTGGTTTTAGAAAAGGCAGAGGAACCAGAGATCAAATTGCCAACATCTGCTGGATCATGGAAAAAGCAAGAGAGTTCCAGAAAAACATCTATTTCTGCTTTATTGACTATGCCAAGCCTTTGACTGTGTGGATTACAATAAACTGTGGAAAAGTCTGAAAGAGATGGAAATACCAGACCACCTGATCTGCCTCTTGAGAAATCTGTATGCAGATCAGGAAGCAACAGTTAGAACTGGACATGGAACAACAGACTGGTTCCAAGTAGGAAAAAGAGTACGTCAAGGCTGTATATTGTCACCCTGTTTATTTAACTTATATGCGGAGTACATCATGAGAAACGCTGGACTGGAAGAAACACAAGCCAGAATCAAGATTGCCGGGAGAAATATCAATCACCTCAGATATGCAGATGACACCACCCTTATGGCAGAAAGTGAAGAGGAACTCAAAAGCCTCTTGATGAAAGTGAAAGTGGAGAGTGAAAAAGTTGGCTTAAAGCTCAACATTCAGAAAACGAAGATCATGGCATCCGGTCCCATCACTTCATGGGAAATAGATGGGAAAACAGTGGAAACAGTGTCAGACTTCATTTTTCTGGGCTCCAAAATCACTGCAGATGGTGACTGCAGCCATGAAATTAAAAGATGCTTACTCCTTGGAAGGAAAGTTATGACCAACCTAGATAGCATATTCAAAAGCAGAGACATTCCTTTGCCAACAAAGGTTCGTCTAGTCAAGGCTATGGTTTTTCCTGTGGTCATGTATGGATGTGAGAGTTGAACTGTGAAGAAAGCTGAGTGCCGAAGAATTGATGCTTTTGAACTGTGGTGTTGGAGAAGACTCTTGAGAGTCCCTTGGACTGCAAGGAGATCCAACCAGTCCATCCTAAAGGAGATCGGTCCTGGGTGTTCTTTGGAAGGACTGATGCTAAAGCGAAACTCCAGTACTTTGGCCACCTGATGGGAAGAGTTGACTCATTGGAAAAGACTCTGATGCTGGGAGGGATTGGGGGCAGGAGGAGAAGGGGACGACAGAGGTTGAGATGGCTGGATGGCATCACTGACTCAATGGACATGAGTCTGAGTGAACTCCGGGAGTTGGTGATGGACAGGGAGGCCTGGGGTGCTGCAATTCATGGGGTCTCAAAGAGTCGGACACGACTGAGCGACTGATCTCTCTCTGAAACATTTTGTAATAAAAATAATAGATCAGAGATTAAGATAATACAATGGGACATTGCCAAAAGGGTCTACTCATTAATTTACAGAAATCGTCGCTCTTTGAACGTGTACTTGGGCTCAATACTGGAGACACAGGGGCAAACGTGGACATAGCGCTGCTCTCTCTGCAGTGATGGTCACGTGGAAGCATTAGTCAGATCATCAGGTGAATGAATGTATGATTTAAAATAGGTGCTTGGATTTCCAGAAAGCAGATTGAGCATTTTCTATGGGGAGTCTAACTGGCCCAAGAGGAATGGCTTAAAGATGCTGACACTGGGAGATGCCCAGTTGGACCATTCTACATTGAAGTCCACAGTCAACAATCCTCACCTATGCTCACTTAATCACCCACTCAGAAGCATGAACAGGCCACCATGTATTCCCAAACATTTGAGGAAAGTCTGCACCATGAAAGATAGGGACCATAACGCCTACCTACTTGATTGATAGATAATCACATACATACATACAATATGAAAACAGTGACCTGTAAGCCACCTGAAATGTGCAATGAGAGTAAACTTTTATTTAAAGACTATCTTTATCATCCTCAGGGAGACAGGAAAGATATCCTATCCAGGAAACAAGAACAAAATGCTACTTTTTAAAGAAAGGAATGTTGGGAAAGCACGGAAGAGCTCTTAGGAATTAAAAACGTGAAAGCATTGATGAAAAACCCTACAGAAAGACAGGAAGATCACGTTGAGAGGAGATCTCCATACAGAAGAGCAAAAGACAAAGAGCAGGGAAACAGAAAAGACAGAGTGGGAATGGCCTATTTACATGACAGTCTCATATGCAATGAGTAACCACAGAATATGTGATTTTTTTTTAACCTCCGAGAATCTTCTTCCTACCCAATATAAGCAAAATCATTCCCATTCATTAATTTCAGAAATATTGAGAGCCGACCAAATTCCAGGCATTGTGTTAGGTATTAGGGAGAACGATGAACAAGACGATACAGTCCTGGTCTCAGCAGAAGTGTTTTATTCTAGTAAAAAAAAAAAAAAAAAACAGATAGTAACTACACAGTGATTTAAAAGCAACTGCAATACAAGCTAGGATGATGAAGTCTAGGGAGTTAGTAGAACATAGAACACTGACCTGACTAGGTCTGGGTCATTCTCTTTTTTGGTGCCCCCAGAAATATTGAGAGTTGTCCAAAGCTACTCAATCACTAAACGGGAAGAATGGGAACCTCACTATCTTATTTAGGCATTCTGTGGTCTTTGGAATAAACCTTGAACTGTGTCTTATATTTGGACCAATCATCCTGTTTTCATTCAAAGGGCAAGCCAGCTGGAATTTGGATGAATCAACACGGTACTCAGTCGTGTCTGACTCTGCGATGCCATGGACTGTACCCCACCAGGCTCCTCTGTCCATGGAATTCTCCAAGTAATAATACTGGGATGGGTTGCCATTTCCTCCTTCAGGAGATTCCAGACCCAGGGATTGAATCTGGGTCTCCTGCATCTCCTGCACTGGCAGATGGATTCTTTACCACTGAACCACGGGAAAGAAAAGTGAAAGTGAAGTCACTCAGTCGTGTCCGACTCTTTGCGACCCCACGGAATGTAGTCTACCAGGCTCCTCTATCCATGGGATTTTCCAGGCAAGAGTACTGGAGTGGGTTGCCATTTCCTTCTCCAGGGGATCTTCCCAACCCACGGATCAAACTCTGGTCTCCCGCATTGCAAGCAGATGTTTTACCATCTGAGCCATCAGGAAAGGAACCATGGGAGAAGCCCATAAATCAACGTACTCAGCTCAGAATTTTTAAAAATATTCAAAACACAAGTATCACTGATACTGGGTCAGTAGAGCCATTCACATTTGGGAAGGTTGATGCCATATCCTTAATTTTTGTAAGAATAAGAAAGTTAAAACACTAGCAAACCCAGGCTGGACCACAAATAGATGTGTTGGCCTGCCTCATAACAGCACTTAAACAGCAGTGACACAGCCAGCTATGTGATTTCCAACATTTTGGCCAAAAGTGATCATCTCCAATATTGCAATCTTGCCAAATTCTTTTATTTTACCATAACCTGTGGAGAAGGAAATGGCCACCCACTCCAGTATTCTTGCCTGGAGAAGCCCATGGACAGAGGAGCCTGCCTGCCTCCATTTCATGGGGTCACAAAGGGTTGGATGTAACTGAACAACTAACACTACACACCATAACCTAGCAATTAATCCAACTTGGTTTTATTCAATTCAAAATAAGTTTCTAAGTACCTAGGGATACAGGGAGAGATAAGACTCAGTCTCTGCTCTAAAGGGACTCATAGTGGAATAGTGAAGTCACTAATAAAGGAAGAATTGCTCTTGGATTATTGGCCAATTATGTCTCTTACTACTTTGCAAAACCTACAGTCTCCTATTAGTTTAACAAAAAGGCTCAAGAGAAGTCACACTTGATTTTTTATCTTTATTTTCCCTTTTTTAGCGCTCATCTTCCTTCATAACTTCAGATAGTGCACACAATGGTTGACAACATGACTCTCCATTAAAATTCAATTCCTTAGCACTATAGGGCTTGGAAATATTAATCACGAGGGTCATCTTGTTAGGCCAAAGAGGGGCACCCCAGTTTGGACCTGCCACTGACAAGATGGGACTTCCCTGGTGGCTCAGATGGTAAAGAATCTGCCTGCAATGTGGGAGACCCAGGTTCGATTCTTGGGTCAGGAAGAGCCCCTGCAGAAGGGACTAACTACCCAGTGCAGTATTCTTGGGGCTTCCCTGATAGCTCAGTTGGTAAAGAATCCGCTTCCAATGCAAGAGACCCCGGTTGGATTCCTGGGTTGGGAAGATCTGCTGGAGAAAGGAAAAGGTTATCCACTCCAGTTTCTTGCCTGGAGAATCCAATGGACAGAGGAGCCTGGCAGGCTGTACAGTTCATGGAGTCTCAAGACTCGGACACGACTTAGTGACTAAACCACCACCACCATCACCGACAAGATGCGTGTCAAGCCCCTAAATCTTGTTTCTTTGCAGGGGGAGGACGTTTGCTCATTTGTAAAAATCCACCTCAAAAGCTCAAGGTGTCCCAGTATTAAGATTCCGTCCCTCGCTTTGAAATATCCGTTATCTAGTTACTTAAGCGTTCCAAGAAGCCCTCTAGCAATACTGTTTTGACTCAGCAAGCAGTGAAGCAACGATGGTCCGGTGGTATTTCCTGTTTCCCCTGAGCCCGAGTTCGTGAAAGAATGTGTCAGAAGACACAACCGCTGGCTTCCACAGAAGCGTCCTTTCAGAGCCGTGTCGCTAAGCAATGCCAGGTGTGGCATTAGCTCATCCTACTGCAAACTGATGACGCTGCAAGAACTCGGGCCCAGGATTCTGCAAACGTGGGGCACTGACATTTTTGTGGTGCTGTTGCTTGCCCTCCAGCCACCCTCTGTGTCCTCACGGTGCCATTTCAAACCGCTTAGTCTCAATATTCCTAATCGATGGTCACTTTCTGAGAGGGACAGCCAGGGTGCCGTCTAGGGAAAGCCACGTCACTCCCCTCTGGGTTTCCAAACAGCCGACAGCCGGGCATCTCGGACCACAGACACACGCCTCAAAAAGTCTGTCACGACATCCTCGAAGGCCCTAGATGAAGTCGCGTCTGGAAATGGCCAGGGAGCGACCAGTCCCCTCAAGACCAGACGACAGGACCCGCCCCTCCACTTCCGGCCGGACCGCGGTCACGTGCCCCGACCCAGCCCCGCAGACGCGGCTCCTCTCGCGTCGGCGAGCGTCCCGGCTTCCCTTCCGCCGGAAGTGGGGCGACTTTCCCTTTCCGGCTACGGGTCCCCAAGTGGAGCGGGAGGCCGGACAGGGGAGCCGAGCGGCGGTGGCGGCGGCGGCGGCGGCGGCGGGCGGCGGCGGGGGCGGTAATGGCGGAGCTGGTGCAGGGGCAGAGCGCTCCGGTGGGGATGAAGGCTGAGGGCTTCGTGGACGCTCTGCACCGGGTCCGGCAGGTACGCGCGCGGCCGGCCGGCGGGAGCACGGGAGCCCGAGGCGGGGCCGGTCGGGCCTGATGGGGAGGAGGAGGGGGGTCTGTCCTGGGGGCGGGACGTAAACCTGGGCTGACGCCCCAGCTGGGCGCTTCGGCAGTTTCTTGGGACGCCTGCAGCCGGGAGGAGCCATGGGATGAGGCACCAGTGGGAGGACCAAGGCCCAGACTGTCGGGCGGGTCTCCTAGGTTCCTGCAGCTGCTGGGAAAGGGTTGACCCAGGACGCCTGGGCCCTGTCGCGCCCTCGCGCCGGGGTGGGGGCTGGACCCGCAGGGCAGCCAGCCTGGGGTTCTGAGGTTTACAGGGGTAGGGAACTGGGGGGCTCACGGAGTGAACCCGGGTCTGGGCAGAAGGGGCCTGTCTCAGGCCCAGTAGCTTCTTAAAAGTGGGGAAACAGCCTGTTTAGACTAGGAATTAGAGGGTAGTTTACTTTTGAGGGCGCTCTGGGAGAGGGAAGTTATTAAGTAGATGTGGATGGTCCATAAGACATAGACATTCCTTATGGGCAATAGTTTTTCCTCTTTCAGGGAGCATGTGATAATGGAGTCATTCCAGCAGTGAAATTTGACCATCTGACAATGTTGTGCATTTTGTCAGAGTTAAATAAACTGGTTTTTAAGAGGTTTGCAAGCTTCCCTGGAGAATGAATATGGGACCTGCCAGAAATACTCTTTGGTTTCTGGTATGATGCTTAGAACAGAACCTGTATTGTGTGTGAAACTTAGTGATAAGTTAGCTCTAACACTTAAACTTCTTTGCTGAGTGTCTCATACTCATCATCTCTTCCTATTTAATTGTAGGCATACTAACGAATTCTTTAAAAGTTGGGCTATAACTAATTACTGCTTGATTCCTAACAGAAAGCTACAGGACCCATTGTATTAGAAGAAAGTCTCAACTTGGTCGCTTGAAGATATGGTCTTTACACCTCTTTCCAGTATTCCAGGGGAGGGAACCCTACCTGTTTCCCAGATACTGACTTTTCATTTTAATACTGATGCTCCTGTAGACATTACATTGGATCCCAGAAGTTTCCAAACCTGTGGTTCAGCCTAAAATTTTATCCGATGACTTGTTACTTACTGCCTAGGCACCAAGCAATATGCTAGTGAGTATCCATCTTACTTAGACTTCAGAGCCAGCCAGTGGCTGTAATGGATGAACAGTGCCATCCAGCTCCCCTTCCACCACTCTGCTTGCCGGCGTGTTACACTGCTCTCTACAGTACAGGGTCCTGAACCTTGTTTCTCACTGGCTACTAATATGTAATGGCTTTTCACTCTGTGCTGATGTGTGACAATCACCTTGTCGGCCTCTGTATCCAGGAAGAAGTATAGTCACTACCCTAAAGAGCTCAGATCCTCAGTTTGCAGAAGGCCTATAGTTGAACATAAAATGAATTTTGAACCTTTGAGAAGACTTTCTGCTTCTCTTGAGCCAGTGGTTGAACTCGTATTCTTGGACAACCTGCTCAAGAGGGAGAGAGACCCTCTGTTTATATGCTGACCTAATGTGGATTGTTGAAGCAGTGGTGTTTACTACTAGCAGAGGAAACTTCACTGGAACTGTTCCCAGCTCTGAAATGCACCATTGACTGGAGCAGTTGTAAGCCCAATGGAGACAGTGCTGTAAGTGTATCACTTCTGAATGTTAACAGCTGGAGGTCGATACTATCTCCAAGGACTGATGGCCTTAAAAACTAAAGAAAACACAGGTTTGTGGCTAATTTTAGGTTTATTTATAGATTTGCATTGGGCACGAATGGGATGTTAGAAATCTAAAATATTGTGTGCTTACAGTAAAGCTTACCTCAAAGGGCCTCATACTATTTGGGTATCTGATGGTGGTGTTTCTACTTTGCCATTGTATACACAGCATGTTACAGAGGTGTGATCTCTGCCCCGCCACCCCCACCTCCCCACCCCCCCAGTAATTGGAGATAAAAGACAGTGAATTTCTTTAAATGATTGCAAAGCTTTCCCTTCTCTCAGGTACCCTTGTAAACACCAGGGTCTGTTGGTAAAGCCCTCCTAAGTTAGGGAGCACTGAGCTGTCTGATGCTCAGTTTATCCAGAATATCACAGTAGAGTCTGAGTTGACCCTGCTTGGATTTGAACCTGTGGTTTCTCTTCAGTCTGGTATGTGGAGTCCAGCACCTAATCCACTAAGCTTCCCTCCTAGCCTCTTGAAGCCTCTTTTCATATCCTTTGGACGCTTTCCAACAAAGGGAGCCAGTTGTTGCTGTTAGTTTGCCCTGAGCCTGGCATTCCTAGATCTGAAGGGAATCTCTGAAGATGTCATATAAAATTTAAAATCTCTGCAGCAGCATGAAGTCCAGTGAGTTAATAGTGTTTGGCCAAAGGGCTCACATAGCCATTTTGTAGGAAAGTACACACACATGTAGAAAAGTGTTGCAATTCGATCCCACTGGTGAAGATCTAAAACTGCTGGGTATTAAAAAAAAATCATGTCCAGTTCTCAGAAGTCATTGACTGGTTAGCAAAATGAAAGTGTGTCTTCCGCTCATTGTTTAGAGAGCACAGGGTCCAGATAAGAATGGGATGTGGACTCAAAGCCAGGTTATCCTGTACTGTGGCCCCACTGCACCTCTACCCTGACTGCTGTCTCTCAGGCTTTCAAGGGAACTTCATGGAAATGATGGACAAATTAGATGCAAACCTGTTTTGTCTTATTTCATTTTCCTAAAAATATAAAAGCGTTCCTGGAAAGCCCACTGTGATGATTCAGTAGCATCCATGTCCAGGTTCATCCATCTGCATGTTACCAGGACAGTGTCACACCACTGTGTCTTAGAGGTCCCCAGCAGCCTTCTATGAGCTGGGCCAACCGCCTGCCAGTCGTCACCCAAATAGACATTCTTTTGCCAGACTGCCAGGGCTTTTTAAGGCTTTAAGGTCCTATTTTGCCCTCAACCCAATCAGCACCTCTGCACTGCATAACTCGAAAGGGTTCTGTTCCCATACATACAGCATATGTATGGTGGCTGATGGCATTGGGCATCTGGGTGCTTCTCCTTCCAAATGATTGTGACCAAACCAGTGGAGAGTCTGTGGAAAGTAACATTTTGACCGGTTTTAAGACCTAGGACCCATTCCTTACCAGCACTTTTTCTGGGAGCTGGTGGGCGGCACGGGGCCTCAGAAGTTCCACAGTCCGCCTGGACATGCTTTCCAGTGCCACCAGTTCACACTTGGAGCCTGAGCAGTTGATGGTTCGGCCCCTGTGCTGTGGAGATACACTGCGTGTCCTTTAACAGACTGTGTGTCCATCATTTAAAGAAAAGGCCTGTGTTCATTTCCCGCTGCACACCCCTTGAGAAGGGACACCTTTGCTCACCTCATGTGTGATGTATGCACCTCACAACAGAGTCATGGGTACTCAATGCTCAGTTGCTGTGAGTTTACTCCACTGAGACCATCTCAGGAATGCCCGCTGGTTGAGGAGCTCAAGTCATTGTTTCACAAGGGACTAACTCCTATGTGTGCATTCTTTTGAACTTTCTCAGACACTTGAAGAAAAGCAGCATCTGCAGGACATCTGTGGGCTGCTCGGTATTTAGAGGTATATAGAGGACCCTACAGGGAGCAAGTTCCTGGGTAAGGGTTTTCATGATGCGACTGAGCCCCTTTGGGTCACCAGACTTCATCTTTGGTGTTGAAAAAGGGTAGATAAAGAATGCATTACACTGGATGCCTCTTAACACTGTTCTCATTTTCACCTGAGGCTTCTTTATCTTTCTTGTAAAATCTGTCAGCCCATGTGTATCATCAAATTAATGTTTCTGTTACATGTCCCAAATTCAAATTTGCCTAGACCAGAGTTTTCAAACTGGTGGCCTGTGGACTGGAGAAGGCTCAGAGTGGTCCTGCAGGCCTGTACTGTTTGACCACAGGGGTCCACCACTTGATAACCAGAACAATTCCATGCGAAAATGGAAATTTCCAGCTCAGCCTTGGCCACACTGCTCCCATGTTCTGCAGTGAGCTGGAGCTGAGTAGCAGGAGTTCAGTAGCAGCTGCCCCTTTGGACGTGATATTGACTCTCTGGTTTGCCTGGGTTCCCACCACCTTGCTTTATGCTGCCCATTGGATTGCCTGATCAGCAGCTTTGTCCCCTCATCTTTGTCCAAATTGTAAGTCCATACTGTTACTTGAAATTTCTAATGGCGAGAACTCTGGGTGGAGAGTTAGGACATCTGAGTCTTTTGCAAATAGCTACATGACCTGGGGCCAGCTTGGCCTTTCCCAGCGTTTGATCTACAAGCTGTTCATAGGTCTTCCATGGAAAGGGCTCATGGCCAGAGAGGTCTGGGGGATACAGGGTTAAATAAAGGTGAATTGGCTTCTTCACTTCAGGACTTGTCGGAGCCCTTGTTGTTACGCTCAGTCTTGACTAACTCTTTGCAGCCCTCTGGCCTGCCAAGTTCCTCTGTCCATGGAGTTTTCCAGACTCGAATACTGGAGTGGGTTGCCATTTCTTGGAACCCTAAGTTTGCTTCTATTCATAAGGTCATACTAGGGTTTGGGATATGCATTGTAAATATGCCTAAGAAGATCTGTCACTTCTTACCCTCTTTTCATGAAACCAGATCACCTCCTGTGGATCAGACTTTAGGAAACATTAAGCTAGATCATCTCAATGGCCCCTTCAAGCTCACAAACATTCAGAGCTTCTGTCTAGCTAGATCTGAAAAAAATTTTGATGGTATTATTTTGATTCTTTTCCTTTCTAATGTGTTGTGTTGGGTGTCTATTCAAGGTTCCCCTCTCCCTAGCTTTTCTGTGCAATTCTTTCACTCTGTTAAGAATCATCCCTCTTGAAAATGTTTTGCGTTTAGAGTTCAGTTACAAGGATACTTGGGAAAGAATAGCCAATACTTTTGGAAGCATGAACTGCATTTTTATCCTAATGTCAGATGATAGCAAATCACTTGCAAGACTGAGTAGCGTTCATGGAAATTGTGATGTAATTCAGATTGCCTGCCATTATTTGAGGATCTGCTGAGTCCAGGGCCCCTTGCTGGGTGCTGGGCCATTGTAATGATTAATAAGACAAGTTTACCACTGGTTTTATCATACCAGTATCAGCTCCTCACGACAACCAAGTGAAATAGTCAAGATAAGGGTTATAATTCCCATTTTATATTTGAAAATAATAAGCCAAAGGTAGATAAAGCAGTTTTCTCAGAAGCACGCAAATAATTAACATATGCAATAGTCCTTGGACCCTGTCTTCTGCGTTCTAAGAGCGACTTGGTTCCTTTGTAGTGGTAGTTTGGTAGTTTTCAATTTCAATGAGAATTCTGCAGCAGGGTCTTAAAGCATTGAAAGGATGCTGGTGCAATTAGATGGAAAATAAGGAAGAGGGCTTCCCTGGTGGCTCAGAAGGTAAAGAATCCATCTGCAAAGCAGGATACCCGAGTTTGATCTCTGGGTCAGGAAGATCCCCTGGAGAAAGGAATGGCTACCCACTCCAGTATTCTTCCCTGGAGAATTCCTTGGACAGAGAAGCCTGGTGGGCTACAGTCCATAGGGTCCCAAAGAGTCAGACATGATGGAACAACTAACACTACAGGAGAAAAGTAATGGTCATGTCATCTTTAGGGCCTTTGAGGGGGGCTCCTAGCTGGAAAAGTATTTTGGCCTAGAGCCTCAGCTGGTCATCGTAGCATTTTGCCTACAGGAGGCTTCTCTATATTAAATTTAGCAAACATTTACTGAGTACTTTCTATGTGCCAAACATTTTGCTGTGTGTTAGGGAGGTTCTTTAACTTTTTTTGGAGCGTGGAACTTTACAAGACTCCTGAAAACTTTGAACTATGTCTCAGAAATATTTAAATAGTTCTGTCTGTTATTTCAGGAGGTTTATGAATTCTCTAAAGCTAACCCCTGGAGCTCCCAGTCAAGGGACCTTTGTCCTTGGAGTACCAGGATGATTGAGAGGTCCATGCCTCAAAGAGCTCCCTACAGTGAGGAGAGTATAATCAATAACTTCCTCCATGAGATCGAACCACTTAAAGGTAGTTTACACAGTGCTTTGCAAACAGATAATAGAGTGTTTAATTCTCACCAAATGTGGGTGGCCTGTATTGTCAGGAAAAGCTACCAAGAAGAGCTGATATCGTATTCGATTGTTTTGGTTAATGCCAGTTAATAGGGCAGGATCAGACAGGGCCCCACCTCTAATGACAACAGCAGTAGCTCCCATTCAGTGAGCTTGTTGTGGTGTGTGCCAGGCAAGGACTTTGATACAGATTCTCCCATTTGATAGTTGCGGAATACACAGGAGGTAGTGAAGTGATTATTAAGATGACTGGATTCATTCTATATGAGTTCCAATTCTGGTTCTGAAAATTACTCGGTTAATGACTTTGGACAAGTTATCTAACATCTAAGCCTCAATTTTTCTCATCTGTAAAATGGAGGTCGTGGGTGGTGGTTTATATGTATACACACATACATATAAAACCACCATATAGATATATGTATATATTTATGGAATAGCTTGGGAGGTAGAGGTGGGTAGTGACTGAAAGGAGTTTGAGACCAGCTTCGAGGGTACCAGTCATGTACTGTTTCCTGATCAGGATGCTAGTTGCACAGGCATTTTTGTATATGAAAATTCAGGTTAACAACTTGCCTATGTACTTTTCCGTGTTATTATTAATTCAATAAAGGATTAAAATAGCAAGCACTTCTCTTTCCTTACGGTGTGCCCAGCATTGTTCCGGGTGCCTTACATTGTTATCTTGGTATCCCCTTGGATACAGTTCCAGCAGATTGGCTCCAAACCCCATAGAATTGAGACTAGTAGCTACTTTCTGAGGTCACTGTGAGGATTAAATGAGGGCAGCATCAGACACTTAGTACACAGCAAGCTTAATATACAATCTGTCTTCTTAGTAACCTAGATAGTGGGCTTGACTCTATCCATGGCTCTAGACCCTGCTCTCTGGGACTTGCTCACTCTTGGCCACTGGGTTCCACTGCTCTGGCCACATACTGTTTTCTTCCAGCTGTGGGGAGTAGAGACTTTCCACCCAGCCTGTGAATTCACCAGGGGTGAATTCTCCAGGGCAGGGCCACTCGGGGCAACTTTAGAGCAGAGGACTCAAGTTGGGTTCCTTCTCTGCAAGTGGTGGTGTGAGCTGTCACCTCTGCTTGCTGGCCCCATGAGAATCAACAGTGACTCTTGAGTAGCACGGACACAGCGTGTGGATGACTTGCTGCGGCTCAGATGGCCTTGCCTGTTTCCATTTAGTGTGAAGTTTTACTGAATGTGAAGTTGTGAAAAGAGACACAGCTTTCTGTTTGGATTTATAGGGTGAGCTACTCTGATGACAGAACTTAAAGATGTGCACTGGGGTTAACTAATTGCCCTGGTTCTAAGTGAACCTTCAATATTCTTTTTACTTCATATTTTAAAATCATTGTAAAATTTAGATTTGCTTAAAATGTTTTGAACATTCATCCATGCACCTCCCCAAATTGCCTTGTGCTCCTTAGAAAACAGTGGTTTAGTTCGCCCCTGCATTTTTCAGGGAGCAAGCCCACTGAAGGTGGACCACTGAAGGTCTTGCCCAAGGTCGTACACTGGAAGGCCAGCTGGAAAGGCCGGATCATGACTGACCGCCGGTCCAGTGCTCCCCTTCGCGTCTCCACATTTCCACTAGCGGCTGGCAGTGGAGGTTAAGTGTCATGGCATTGATTTATAAATATTTCATCTATTATGGTGCTTAAAATAGCACAGGTAGTGAGGTAACGCACTCTTGCCGCCTTCCCTCCAGAAGGGAGGAAAGTGAATCAAGTAGCAGAAAATCAGTACCAGCGTTCCCTCAAGGTCGTGCTTTCAGATAAGCGTTGGCATGGCCTTGTTCTTGGAATATCCTGGCTTCTGTGGCTCTTTTCTGACCTACACCATTATTAACTGAAGATGTACCTTGCTTCCCTTAAGCAGCTGCTGTTCAGGATGGTCAGTTACAAGCATGACGAATTGCTGGAGTTCTGTGTACTGGAGCCCATTAGGCTTTAAGTCCTCGGGGAGTGACTCTGGTTAAGAAAGCATTAGGTGGAAGTAAGAGGGATAGTTAGCCTAGTGCTGTGATTAGTAGCATGGACTCGAGTCAGGCAGCCTGTGCTTCAGCAATGTTTCTGCCACTTAGAAGATGTGTGACTCTGGGCAGGTCACTCAGCTTCTTTTGAGCTTCGCTTTTCCTTGTCTTGAAATGGAAATAATACTGCTAACCTCCTAAAGAATCATCGTGAGAGAAAATGAGATGGCATCTTTAAACTGCTCTTGGAGTGCCTGGACATAGTAAGCACTCATAACACTTAAACTCTTACTATTTTAGAAGGCATTTAAAATCACTTCTTAGAACAAGGTTGCATTTGTTTGAATAAAGGAATACATTGTTTCTTTATTGCTATAAAGAAATATTACAGATTATTGCAAAATATTACATTATAAATATAAAAATTACAAAGTATATTGTAATATACAATGTAATATCAATGTAAACTATGAAATAATTGTGTATTATAATGTTCAAATACTTCTAACGTTTGTTTAGCCAGGGTTCAAGTGCAGTTATTGACTTCAGGGCTACAACTCTTAACCATTATCCTGTACTACTTTTCTCTTAGTGAAAATTTCCCAAATTTATAGCTGCCCGAAGCAAACATGATTTAAAAACAAATCTGAAATCCTCAGTCATGTTTTAGGAGGCTTGTTGACTTAATCAAAGGTAGGAGCAGAAAAGCTACTGTAACGTAATGATTTAATATCTCAGCTTTGGCAGAAAGTGACATTCTGGCAATATGTGAAACATAGTATATAAATTATAAGGAAGGCCAAGGACTCAGGAATAACATCTTGGCTACTTTGGAAGGAAGGAAGAAGCTCTGGGAGCCAAGAGGCATCAGCAGAAGAGGGTAGAAAGGGACTTCCTGGTGCTGGAGTGGTTTAGATTTTGCCTTCCAGTGCCAGGGTTACCAGTTCGATCCCTGGCTGGGGAACTAAGATCCCACTTGCCTCGTGGCCAAAAAACCAAAACATGAAACAGAAGCAATATTGAAAGAAATTCAGAAAAGACTTGAAAAATGGTCCACATTAAAAAAAAAAAAATGGATAGAGTGTGCCAAATATGTAGAGCTTATCCTCTCTTTGAGAGTGATTCGGCATGCATGCTGTTGAGGGACTCCACTGATAATCACACCCTTTTCCCCTGTGTTTCGGGGTCCTCCTCACTGTCTCTTGCCAATATTTTGGTCTGTCTTTAAACCAATAATCTTGGAAAGCCCCGCATCGGCCATGTACCTGCTCAGTCCATTGTGGCAAATGAAAGGGTCTCCATGGGGGCATAAACTGCTGCAGTATTCTCGCCTTTTAATCACTTGCTTTCCCAGCTGAGTCCTTAAAGATAATTTTTGCATCTTAAGTAGCCAACTTTCCACTAGCTTATCCAAAACAAATATGGAGAGCAAGATTGTGAGTTGGTGGTAAAATGCTGTTAGGCAAGATTTATACAGTATTTTGTTTTAGAGCAAATGGCCACTTGCCTTGAAGTTTGAATATAGGAGATGAGGTTTCTATCAGCAGTCTCTCTTAACTTTGAGTGTTTAACTTAAAATAATACTTTAAAACAAGCACCTATCCAGGCTACCATCATCTGTAGCCTCGACAGGGCAAACTCTTTTTTGTTTTTTAAGTCCAGATATTAAATTATATACATGTATATGCTCTGCACAGCATATGATCTCTGTGAAATGGGTGTGGCTGTGTTCTAATGAATCTTTATTTACCAAGATAGGTGGTTCATCAGCTATGGCTTGCTGACTTCTGGCCTAGAATAATTCCTAAATGGCCTTGCTACTTTTGTCCCCTTTGAATCTATTTTCTTTGTCCAAGGGAATCTTTTAAAATCATAAACCAGCAAGTTACTTCTTTTACTAAGTCTTGTAGTTGCCTCCCATCACCCTTCATATAAAACCCAAGCCCCGGATTTCTCTGACAGTCCATTGGTTAGGACTCCACGCTTCCACTCCTTGGGGCACAGGTTCAATCGCTGGTCAGGGAACTAAGATCTTGGAACCCAAGGGGGTGCAGCATTAATTAATAAATTAATTCTCTCTATATACATATAATTCAAGCCCCTTCCAATGACCTCTAAAGCCCTACATGAACTGGCCATTGCCCACCTCTTGGAATACATCTGGTTCCTTCTATTCTAGTGACATCAATCTCTCTTTCAGGCACACACCTGCCAAGCTTGCTCTAGCCTCAGGGTCTTGGAACAAGCTATTTCCTCTGCCTGTAATGCTCTTCCTCATCATGCAGGTCTCAGATGCCAGCTGCCTTCCCTGGTCACCCCATTTAAAGCAGCACCTCCTGAAGGCTCTGTGTGTCCTTGCCTTTCAGTTAGTATTGTGTATCAGCAGCTGGAACGATCAGCTTATTGATTAGCTTGTGTACCTGTGACTCCCCCCTGACTCTTCACCACTGAGCCTGGGACATAGTAGGCCCTCAGCTCTTTGTTGGGTGAGCTGCCTTGTCTTACAGCTCTGATATTTGCGAAGTGCTTTCTCATGTGCAAAGCTCATTTGTGTTCAGAGTATGATGTTATCTTTCCAGAAACTACAAAGCAGATGGTGTTATACCTGGAAGATCTTAGGCAGAGAGGAAAAGTACTTGCCCGACATCACAGAACTAGTAAATGAAAGGATGAGACCTGATCCAGGGTACCTAACATTAAATTCTGCCTTAGGTTTGCAGTATCGTGACTGTCTTTGGTTGTTTATTTGTCTAAAGTACTTTATGTTGGTTCCGGAAGCTCTCAGACTTCTGGGCACATTTGGACAACCTCAGGAAAACTACCTCTGAAAGGCTCTGCTCTGGGACATCTGTGCTGGCTGTCCCTTAATCCACCCTGGCTTGTTAGGCTTAACTGAGGGACTAACATCAAGAGCAGTTGCAAACATTCCATTGATTGAATCAGAGTTAATTTATGTGACCATCACATTTATTCCCTAATTCCTAGTAGATACATGTAGGAAGCTCTCCACAGCATCTGTTTCTGGTGGAAGTTTAATAGCTGTGTTCTGTTCTTTAACTGACAGGTAAATATTAAAAGTTAAGTAGCACTCACAGGTTATCTTGATTTCTCCAGTGCAGGAATCCTTCCAAACTAGTCTGGACAGATGGTCACCCCCTTGCTGTTTGGACTTCCAGTGAAGAGCAGCTTGTTTTATGTTTCCATGTATTCCATCATCAGTTTATAGGGGTTGAAGTTTTAAGATGACAAACATTTCTAAAGAGCTGTCAGATTTGACCAAATTCATGGCCTTTTAAATATTGCTTGGAAATTTGCTCCTTAAGGAAACCCTGTGTTAAAATATTTTGAACAAAGTTCTTCATATTGTTGGCCTGCTTTTTTCCTTAAAATGTGGTATAGCTGTATTTTTTTAAGTGATGACTTAAAAATTTGCTTGTGGAAGACACGTTTTTGGAAGTATCATTTCAAAAGACACCTTATTACTAAGACTAAAAGAAAATTCAGGAGTGCAAAGTCCTTGTCCTGTAATGTTGTTTTAATTAATCTCCTTCGGGTGGAGAAATGGGGTAACAGCCCTTTAAAGAAGACTGTCTTCCTCCCTTGATGGAGCCATGATTTGTTACTGAGTATTTAAATCTGGTTCTCTCTGTAGATTGCTGCTAAAATTGACTCAATTCCTCACTTGAATAATTCCACACCTCTGGTGGACCCCTCAGTGTACGGCTATGGAGTGCAGAAGCGGCCCTTGGATGATGGAGGTAAGTTGCCGTAAACGCCTTGGCCTTTCAGGTGGTGGTGAGCCTGCCGGTTCAGTTGAAAGCTGTGTCAGCCATTTCCTTAACAGCTTTCTCCAGCGTCACTCTAAAGTAGAGTGGTTGAGGGGAAATATTTAAGATGATTTTCTCAGCAATTCTGCAGCGTTTGAGTTCTTATTTGCCTTGATAATACAGGAAATCTTTTCAGCTGGGCGAGAGGGTAAAAGACAGTCTTAAAGCATCAGCTTGGAAGTAATTTGACTGCTTGGAGTTTTGCTTGATTTAGCCTCTGTTATTCTAGTGCATATGTAGGAATTGAAGTTCCCACTTTTCTCCAAAGAAAAACTGAGATTGGGGCATGGCTCTGAGGAAGCTATGACTACATACTGACCTTAAAGAAAGGAAAGAGGAGTCATGACCTTCCTTCAGTCTCTCTGCTGGGTTTGTTTGTTTTTCTTCTTCTTCAGCACTCCCCTTTATAACAGGCTCTTGCTAGCAGCATCCATTTCCCTTTCATTCATTCCTTTGTTTATTTCACTGGTTTGTTTATATACCCTACTCATCCCCAGAAGGATATGAGACCACTCAGAAGTGCGTATTACCAGCACTTTGGCTAAGAGACTCAGATGGGTTTCTGCAGAAAACATGGACTTCCTTTATCATGTTTCATCTCCCACAAAGTAGGACTTGAAGGGACCCTGTAATATGCCAGTTTACGTGTGAATGTGCACGCAGTGGCTGGGCCAGTTCTGCTCTCCCTGTCCTCAGTCTGCACGTGTGCCAACTGTGTCGGGATGTTCATATTTCTGTGATACAGCATTAAATGAAAAAAATCAAGGTATGCTGCTGCTGCTGCTGCTAAGTCACTTCAGTTGTGTCCGACTCTGTGCGACCCCACAGACGGCAGCCCACCAGGCTTCCCCATCCCTGGGATTCTCTAGGCAAGAACACTGGAGTGGGTTGCCATTTCCTTCTCCAATGCATGAAAGTGAAAGTGAAGTCGCTCAGTCGTGTCCGACTCTTCGCGACCCCTGGCTCCCACCGGGCTCCTCAGTCCGTGGGATTCTCCAGGCAAGAGTACTGGAGTGGGGTGCCAGCAGTATATATTGTGTAATCTTCTTTTCTTAAAAAAGTGCATGTTTTATGTTCTCGGAAAAAAAATGTAATGTGGCATGACTGATTGCTCTGGTCTCTGAGGATTCTAAAAGAGCTCGGCCATGGGTTTTATAAGCAGAGTAATTGTATAGACTCTCACAGTGCAGATTTTAAGGGCACAACACTCAATTTGGGTATCGAAATTCTTGTCTATTTAAGAAAATTATCAGTATTTATGATCACACACACAAACTCTTCCCCAAGGCCACTGGAACTAAGGTGACCATTTACACTGCTCCTCTGAAACAGTACACTGTGGTCGTCTTACGTTTGATTGGTATCAGTGATATCTTAGGCTAAATATGAGTGACTTCATTGTCTGCATTTTTGCCTTAGCAGAAAGCTGTCATGCAAAGTAACCTTTTCTACCTTTTCGGGGCAATCATGTTTCAGTTTCCCTTACAGGACATCAGTGTAAAAATAACACGAAGTATACAACTCTGAACATATGTATCGTTAATGGACAGTGTCTCTCAGGCCACCGTTTCCAGAAATGGAGATCAGTGCATTCCACAACTCTCAGCCTTGTTTTCACCTACTGCATGGTGTTCAAGTGTAGAACTTGTGCTTACAGAGAATAGTATGGCTATGTCCTTTGCCTGATGAGGGCCTAAAAATTTGCAAATGGAACCTTTAGCATCTTGCAGACTTTTTTTCTCCCAGTAAGAGATAAAGGTTCAGTCCTTGGATTAGGAAGATCCCCTGGAGTAGGAAATGGCAACCCAGTATTGCCAGTATTCTCCAGTATTCTTCACTGGAGAATCCCATGGACAGGAGCCTGGCAGGCTACAGTCCATAGTGTTGCAAAGTCGGACCCGATTGAGCAACTGAGCATGCATGCATGCAATCCTTTGCACACCCTTTTGGAAGAATGTAGCTAGTAAGTCACCAGCAAGTCCAGACTCTCATTTGAAACTCCAGTCCATTATTATATGTATATCGTCACCTCTTTTTTGAGAACCATAATTTTTTGCATGTCTGCCTTTGGGGGACTCAGTTCTTATGATCAGAGAATGAATGCAGTTTCTCTCCTCCTCCAAAATGTTAAGTCTACTTTTAGTAGGAAAGAACTGAGACAGTACCTTTTCACCTGGGCCTGGGTCCTCCCTCATCCACAGGCCTGTGTCTCTTACCACAACAACGCACTGTATTTTGAACTACAAGAGATTTCCCTCAGCACTGCAATTTGATAAAATTAATCCTCTCTTCTGTTTAGATAGCAGAATTTTTTTTTTTCCCCAAGTTGGTCTCTGTGTAGAATTTGAGATGTGCTGAGGACAGAAATGGTATGGACCTAACAGAAGCAGAAGATATTAAGAAGAGATGGCAAGAATACACAGAAGAACTGTACAAAAAAGATCTTCACGACCCAGATAATCACGATGGTGTGATCACTGACCTAGAGCCAGACATCCTGGAATGTGAAGTCAAGTGGGCCTTAGAAAGCATCACTACAAACAAAGCTAGTGGAGGTGATAGAATTCCAGTTGAGGTATTCCAAATCCTGAAAGATGATTCTGTGAAAGTACTGCACTCAATATGCCAGCAAATATGGAAAACTCAGCAGTGGCCACAGGACTGGAAAAGGTCAGTTTTCATTCCAGTCCCAAAGAAAAGCAATACCAAAGAATGCTCAAACTACCACACAATTGGACTCATCTCACACGCTAGTAAAGTAATGCTCAAAATTCTCCAAGCCAGGCTTCAGCAATATGTGAACCGTGAACTTCCTGATGTTCAAGCTGGTTTTAGAAAAGGCAGAGGAACCAGAGATCAAATTGCCAACATCTGTTGGATCATGGAAAAAGCAAGAGAGTTCCAGAAAAACATCTATTTCTGCTTTATTGACTATGCCAAAGCCTTTGACTGTGTGGATTACAATAAACTGTGGAAAATTCTGCAAGAGATGGAAATACCAGACCACCTGATCTACCTCTTGAGAAATTTGTATGCAGGTCAGGAAGCAACAGTTAGAACTGGACATGGAACAACAGACTGGTTCCAAATAGGAAAAAGGTACGTCAAGGCTGTATATTGTCACCCTGTTTATTTAACTTATATGCGGAGTACATCATGAGAAACGCTGGACTGGAAGAAACACAAGCCAGAATCAAGATTGCCAGGAGAAATATCAATCACCTCAGATATGCAGATGACACCACCCTTATGGCAGAAAGTGAAGAGGAACTCAAAAGCCTCTTGATGAAAGTGAAAGCGAAGAGTGAAAAAGTTGGCTTAAAGCTCAACATTCAGAAAACGAAGATCATGGCATCCGGTCCCATCACTTCATGGGAAATAGATGGGGAAACAGTGGAAACAGTGTCAGACTTTATTTTTCTGGGTTCCAAAATCACTGCAGATGGTGACCGCAGCCATGAAATTAAAAGATGCTTACTCCTTGGAATGAAAGTTATGACCAACCTAGATAGCATATTCAAAAGCAGAGACATTCCTTTGCCAACAAAGGTTCGTCTAGTCAAGGCTATGGTTTTTCCTGTGGTCATGCATGGATGTGAAAGTTGGACTGTGAAGAAGGCTGAGCGCCGAAGAATTGATGCTTCTGAACTGGGGTGTTGGAGAAGACTCTTGAGAGTCTCTTGGACTGCAAGGAGATCCAAGCAGTCCATTCTGAAGGAGATCAGCCCTGGGATTTCTTTGGAAGGAATGATGCTGAGGCTGAAACTCCTCACGCCTCATGCGAAGAGCTGACGCATTGGAAAAGACTCTGATGCTGGGAGGGATTGGGGGCAGGAGGCGAAGGGGACGACAGAGGATGAGATGGCTGGATGGCATCACTGACTCGATGGACGTGAGTCTGGGTGAACTCCGGGAGTTGGTGATGGACAGGGAGGCCTGGCGTGCTGCGATTGATGGGGTCGCAAAGAGTCGGGCACGACTGGGCGACTGATCTGCTCTGCTCTGAGGCGCTGAGGGAGAGCTTGCATCTGGGTCCTGCCCCAGGCTGTTGTCAGTTCTCCCCTGACAGGGCTGAGGTCACTGGGCCAGTTCTGTCCTCGTGAATAAATATGTGGATAAATAGAGCCCATCATGGAAAGAGATGCTCATGTTTATCAGACAGCGTTCTAAGGATCACAGTCTCACTATTTGTGAGGTAAAAGCTTAGAAAAGCAGAGACGACCAACAGGCAGGAATCCTGGCACTTTTTTCTTAGCCATAAAGATTTCCCGGGACTTTGCAGTTTTTTTGTTTGTTTGGTTTGGCTCGGAAATTTTTTGACAGAAGTTCAGCAGATCGCTTCAGCAGTGTGAACTTGCTAACTTTCCTGTGGAGCCGGGTTCTTTGACCTTTAGGAGGTTAAAGTGCAGTCCCCTAGAGGTTTTTTGGAGGTGTTACTTGGGTCTGTTTAAAAGTACTGCAACTGATAAGTCAACCAGAAAGAACTTTAGCTTAGGGCTAATTCGGGACTCTGGGATATGCAAGCTCATGTATGAACGGGAAGATTTTCAACAGTGCTAGGCAGTGAAACAGAAAGAAAGATTTGTTCCTGATGCGGAAAGCAATCTGGAGTCCTTGTGTTCCAAGGCAGTTTGGAGGTGTCCGTCAGACTGCCGGTTTAGGAGCCACTTGGAACCCAAGAGCTTCATGCCCAGCTTCCAGGGCTGGCCTCGGTCCGTGGCCTGGGAAGCGCAGCACTCTGCTGTCCTCCAGCTTCAGGTCAGGTCCTTTAAACTCTGAACATCTTCTGTCGTGGCACCCACGCTTTCTCACGGTCTTTGAGGTGTGCCTACCGATTCGGGAAGGGCCCCGCAGGTCTCCATGTGACAGCGTTCCCATCTAGTACCTTCTTCAGGCTTCCATTGGACTCACACAACCAGTTCCATCTCTGGTCTAAGAGTCGTGGCCGCTTCTGGTAACTGGGGGCCCAGCCCTCCCAAACGTGACCACCACCTCCTGCCCTCTAGGCTGGCTCCCCCGTTCTGTGCTCTGGCCGCCTCCTCACAGGTCTTCTCTTTGCCTAGCTGACTCCTCAGTCTTGGAGCAGCCGTGGCTTCCTCCTAGAGTCCTGTCTTCCTCCTCTTCTATGATTCTGTCCAGTGTCCCACTCCGGCGCCGCCTCACCTCTTTGGTTCCCCCAGCCCTCCTGGTCACCCCGCCCCATTCTCACACGCCTGCCTCGGGAGGGGGTCAGAGACAGCGCTCCGCCCTCACCTTTGCCCTCAACTTTGACAGCAGGTCGCCTGGCCTCTTCCTGGGGCTCGTCCTGTATGCATTCTTTAGGAGGCAGAGACTGTCGCCTCCTGCTCCTTCCAGATTCCGCTTGCCATGGTCAGAGAGATGGTTTCTTGATTTCCCTGGCTCGCTCCTGCAGTGAGTAAACGCTCCATGTCCAAGTTCTCCCTCTGCGCATCCTGTGATGAGCATGTAGGAAATTTTGTGAAGAGTAAGCTCCAAATTTAAGAGAAGAGAACTAGGTAAGTGATTTAGAAGTGCAGATTTCAGTTTAATCTACATCAGAAGTTGGCAAACTTTTTCTCAGGTTTGTAGGCCATAGGGTCTCTGCCCCACTCACTGAGCTCTGCCACTGGCACTCGGAAGCACTTGGACCGCTCCTAAACAAGTGAGCGGGACCGTGTCCCCTAACTGGTTGTTTACAAGAACGGGAAGCCGGCCCTCCTCCGGCCAGCCTTGTCGAATAATTAACTCCAACACTTGCTTAATCCTCAGTTAGGAAGGGGTGCGGGGGATCCCCCTCCCTAGTTTCCTTAAACCTCCCTGTCTCAGATTCCCCTATCCGACTCCTGACTGCCAGAGAAAGCAGGTGATTGCTGGCATTTCTGTGGAGCTGTTGACAGATGGACGAGACACCCCTCCCACTGTCTCCTCCGTGTTTCCAGGGGCAACGAGAGCATCTTACCCAGGTTTTTACCCTGGGAGAGATTTAGGTCCTCACGTCCCTGTGAGCTTTTTAGTTGAATCAAAAAGACCACACTGTCCCTGTCTCTTCTGTGAAGAGTGGCACCAGAATTAGAACCTGGGGTAAGTAAAGAGCTGTTCCCGCCATTGCAAGGGGCGGGGCTGGGGGGGTGTCACACTAGAGATTTTGAAAATATGCCTTTGGTAGGTAAACCTCTGGTACTTTTGTAAGACCATTTTAGATTCACCACCATTTCTGTTCCTCGTGTGGTATGAAGGAAGGAGAGTTTTTAGGTGCGCTGCCAAATGAATCATTTACGGGAAGATTGGAAGGGGGGTGTGTGTGTGTGGTCCTTTCCAAGTTTCATTTCAGCACTGGTGGCATAAGGCAAGGAGAAGGAGGAAAAAACAGTGAGGAGGAAAGATTGTTTGAGGTCCCAGGCTTTTCAGAGAGAGAAGAGGGCTGAGAGGTGCCTGTGCTTGGGAGTGGTGAGGGCTGGTTCTTGCAGCCGCCTGGCTGGTGTGTGTAGACCCCTGCCCCTGCTCCTCAGGGTGGAGCCGTCTACTTTGCACAGACAGGAACATGTACCTCGGAGCTGCTGCTATTTTCCCCACGTCAGGGGGGTCATAGTGGATGCTGCAGGTGTGAAGAGCGGAGACTAAAACTTGGTTCCTAAGAGTCGCAGGGGAAGAAATCGGGTGTTAAGTAGTAGTCTTCAGGCCGAGGTGTGTGACGTCTGCCCGGGGTGGACAGGCTCACGGATCCTCCTCCAGCTCTTGCACCTCTGTGCACCCTCTGCCCTTAAACGGATGGGTCTCTGAGAATCGTGTCTGCTGGGGACTCCACGTGGGACCTTCCCCTTTCCACACCCTTTCTAACAGCACCCTTCTTTACTTTGTGGTGGCTCATCACCAGGAGAGGCAAAGTCCTCAAACACCTCAAAAGGGGTGAGTCTGTGGGCCTTCCCTGGCGGTCCAGTGTTTAAGAATCCACCTGCCAGTGCAAGGGACGTGGATTCCATGTTTCCATCAGAACTAGTCATTGCACACTTACTAAAACATGTGTGTAACTGTGTTAATAAAAAAGTTTATTAAATACATATCCCAAATATGTATACATATATGGTCCCTTCTGTTTTCTATTTCATTTTTTAATAAAGTTGGTTGTGCCCCCCTAAACTGGTTTCATTACTACTGGATGAAATGGAAATAAGCCATAGTGCTGTAAATAAGCATCGCACACTTATTTTTCCTCTTAATTTTTCTCCAGAGAGCCCTGGCGGGGCACTGGCTCTGGGGAGGGGCGCAGGCGCACGCCTCACACCTCTGTGCCCTGGAGACGAGGGTAGCGGCCGCTCGTCGTGCGCCGTCTGCTGTCCTCACCAGACTCTCAGCTGGTGTGTTTGTGGCTGTGTGGGCCTTCGTTGTTGTGCTCGGGCTGTCTGGCTGCAGAGAGCAGGGGCTCGTCTCCAGTGGCCGTGCCCGCGCGTCCCGTTGTGGTGGCGTTTCTTGTGGCTCGCGGGCTCTAGAGCTTGGGCTCAGTAGTCCTGGCACACAGGCTTAGTTGCCCCAAGGCACATGAAATCTTCCTGGATCAGGGATCAAACCTATGTCAGCCGCATTAGCAGGCAGATTCTTAACTGCTGAACCACCAGGGAAGGTGGAACTCTAAACTTCTTGAAGGCAAATATGACCTTGCTCACCATTTTGTGCCCAGGACCCAGTGTGGCACCCAATACCCGAAAGGTGGTACAGGGGTCACCTGGGCATAGGCATTCACTCACCTGTGCCCTTTGCTGAGGCACCTCCATCAGTCAGATGAAACTGGTGGTAACAGCCTCTGCCTCCCAGGGCACTTGTAGGACTGAATGGGCTTGTATCCGTGAGGCACCTAGAGAAGCACCCTCGGAGACTAGTGCTGGGCCTTTCCCATCACGGGGCATATTCAGCTGCAGCTGAGAGTGATATTATTGAGATAAACTGGATTTACACTCACTTTTAAAAAAAATAATAATTTGCCAAATTAGTAGCAGGTTACTTGCCTAGGGACTCTCAGCTGAATTTAACCTGTCAGTGTGTTGTGGGCCCTGGGGCATGAGCTGCTGCATTAGAACACAGGAAGCCTTTGTGTTGTCCTTGGGAGAAGAGCTTTTTAAAGCTGCTTTGAAAACTGCAGAAGTGGCCGCAGCTAACTGCTGGTGTGGCTGACACTGGTCAGAGTCGCGGAGTCGGGAATCCAAGCCCGGGCGCAGGATTGCATTCTGAGGCTGAAGAGGAAGGTTTGGTTGATTTATCTTGCCAGTCACTGCAGCACTGTGGGCATGTCCTCCCTGACCTGCCCTCTCACCTGCCCCGGGTCCGCTGCTCTGCGTGCGTGTTTTCGGTGTTACAAGCGATGCCGGGCACTGGGCCCCTAGGGCTATTTTGAGGTGGGGCTTGGGGATCTAACCATTAAGATTGTGTGTACTATAAAGCCGGGTGCATTCCCCAGTGGTATTTTGTTAGCATTTTTATGGAGCGGGTCGGGGGTGGGGGGTGAATGGAGACTTTTTCCTCCTCTCTAAGGTGAAAAAAATGTGTCCAGTGCCTTATTTTTTTCAAAGATCATGACTGAAATTGGCGGCGGACGACTCTCCAGAAAGGAGTTCTCGTATTGTTTTTTCTCATGGATGCTTCTCTGGGAAGCTTATCTTTGCATTGCCCAGATGGCCTCCCACTGTACAGCATGCAGGATAAGTGAGAGCCGCACCTGTGTGTGTGCCTGCACACATGTGCCAGGAAGTCTGGAGGCCAGGTGAACCGTGGTTGACCAGCATGTGCCATTAAGAGGAAGTAGGACTGATTTTATTCAGCATTTTTCCTTTTTTTACAGTAAAATGACTATAATTGTTAAATCGAGCTTGTTCGACGTCCCCATATGCCTCCCTCGTCTGACCCTGTTCATCCTGAAGATGAAGAAAAGCCCCCCCGTTTGTTTGCCATATGAGTGTGGCCAGTGTCCCTTATCTAACTGCTGGCTTTTATTTTTAGGCACCAAATGGGAATGTTTCAGAAGGGAGTGAAACTTTAAATCACACTTTTTCCTCCTTGAGCTCTGGCATTTGCGTGGAGGAGAGAGATGATCCATGCTGTTAAATAAGAATTCAGCAACTTAAAGGGTTGGGTGTGGATGTGAATTTGATTTCACTCTTCAGTGGGGGGCTCCCAGCAGCCCGTCTGTTGGTGGGATGACAGTGTGTGCCCTCGTATTTTCCATCTCTCTAAGCACCTCCACTTGTCGCCAGAGCAGTTTGCTGTCAGAAATGATACGGTGTGCGTGACATCCGTGACACATACTTTGCCAACAAAAAGGAATTTCCTTTTTTTGATGAGAACAAAATTTCAAATAGCTTTTGACCAGGAGCCCTCCGAACGTCCTCGTGAATCTCATGAAGTCCTCTGTGGCAGTGTCACCCTCACTGTGCTGCCGCTTTTCTAGCTGAAGTGTCGGGAGACCATCAGCCTTGTGACATCTCTCACCAGATAGCGCGGCAGACCCTGAGCCAAGGTCCGGCCACGTGCCCCCAAGCAGGGACTAGTCCCCATTCTTCAGTGTTTGCATCATTTCAAGACATTTCAGTTTCTTTGTCCTCACTGGTTACTTTACCCCTAAGAGAAGGAGTTCCGACCGTGAGCAGGGATGCTGAGCATGACCCTTAAATAGGAACAGGTGACCAGACTCAGCGGCACTGTGTCTTGGACCTTCTCCTCCTGTGTGTTGTCTTCCCGCCTGCTGCCTTTGCTGTGGGTGATCCTCTCTCACAGCGTCCAGGGCCTGAGTGGGTGACGAGGACTCCTCTCGAGCTGGTGCTTGTCCGCTTTTCACACGGAATGGGACTCGTGGACGCGGCCTGTGCGGAGTGAGGGCATTTGTCATATTCAGACTGGAAGCACAAAAAGAAAATGTTTAAGAGTCGATAAAAAACAATGCTGTTATCTCTGAGATAAGGAGGGTAATAGTATATAAGGTCAGTGTTTTGGCTGTAGACCATTATTGTGCCATTGATCAAGGAGAAATATGGTATTGACTCAGTAGCTTTGTGTACTTTTTTGCTGTGTGTTTCTCCAGGCTTTCTCCTCTCCTTTTAAAACATCATGATCTGGTTTCTTTTCCTTGATTGTTTTATGACCAGCTCCTCTGCGGTCCGAGAATGACAGAGTTAAGTTCAAGCAGAAAGAAGAGCTGTTGGAGCCCTAGATTTCAGATGTCAGACGTGTCCCTCTTTGTTCTGAGGCTGATGTGATTGATTCTTCCCCACTTAGCGTGTATCTGTCCTTCTTAAAACTTTGCCGGGAGACATAATTTTGAATGCTCTTGTTAGCATTTTGTAAGATTCATTCAGTTCCTTGTGATGCACTTGGGATTTATACTTTTTCATTGTCTGTTGACTGTGTTTCCTGGGCTGCATTTTCCAAAGAGAAATACCGCAGATTCATTTTTTGCTGATGGCTGGTGGAGACACTCATCAGTAGCTGAAAGAGGAGAAATGAACAAAAAGCATAGCTGAAGTGGCGTTGCAGGAGTGTAACTGCAGACTTGGTTTTCATAATTAGAGCCTGTTGGGCATTGTCGTCTCTGTGAAATGGGCTTGAAAGACAGTTGCTGACTCCTAGCGTCCGTGGCGTCCAGACTGCGAGGGTGGCTCACCGAAGAGGCCCGAGAAGGGAGGAGGCCAGCTCCTCATTCCTCTCCTTGAGATGCTTATGCTCTTGGGAGGGTAGGCAGCGTCGGGGGTGATGCCCCATGGCGTGGCCAGCAGGAACGTATGTGCACGTTCTTAGCGACTGCAGCTGCCACGGAGCAGTCCTTAACAATGCTTCTGAACTAGGAGGTTAAATCTTCTCATTTGTTTTAAAAAGGGAAGGAAGGGACCTGGCCATCTTTACATTGAGTTTGGATCCCAAGCGGGAGGGAGGTAGGAGGTGAGAGGGATTTAGCAAGCAGGATTTTCTCCCAGGCTGCTCAGCATGTGGACACACAGATCAATTTCTTATCCTGCGTTCAGCTGGACACTGGGTTAGAGACTGTTGATCACGACATCCCCTCCTGTTTCATATCATGTAACGCATTCATTTCAGCCACTGAGCCTAAATTACTGTTTGCTTTCTTTCTGCCGTTCTTTTTTTTCCCCCTCTGAAATGGTAAGAAGTCGTGTAAGGATGAAGTTAGTTTATCCGTGCTAATGCTTTGATTTTTCTTTTCTCTTTCTCTTTGCCACAGTAGGTAACCAGTTAGGGGCCTTGGTACATCAAAGGTAAGCAGTGGGTTATGTTTTATTATTTATTGATCATTTCTAATTGTTTATTGATCCACCATCTGTACTAGAGTGTTAGAAAGTCAGAGGTTGAGAGTGTGAAAAACCACGGGCTAGATTTCTTTTTAAGACTCAACTTTTTTTGTAGCCCTTTCCAAGACAGTGTAAGCTGAAGGGATAAACTGATACTTGGTATTAAAAATCAACCATTATTGTAAAACTGAACTTAAAAGACTTCTGGGATGTTGGAGCTGTTCTTTCTGCCCACATATGTTGAATTTAAAAGTAGAGAATGTGAAAATTGTCCTCCTGATTTGATGGTTTTCCCCGTGTTCTGTGAATCATTCACCTCTTTGCTTGAAAAAAGCCATGCTAAAGAAGTGTGACTTGACTAGGCTTTCCCAAGATGAAGCTCATGTTGCTCCGGGAGTCAGGGCCCAGGATGTGGGAGCCTGGGTGCCCCCCCCCCCCGCACTAGTCAGAAGCCTCACCCCAGAACCTTGGATGGGTGCCCCGTTGATTTCCCTTCCTCAGTTTCCCCCCACCACTTTCCCATCAACGTTGAGGATTTAGAGAGATACAGAGACCTCTGGGCTTTAAAAAGGCCAATCTGTAAGACAGGATATTTGTGGTCACAATGTTACCCTTCTAAAAGAACAAAATATACAGGAAAACCACAGGGGAGGGCTTCCCTTCCCTAAGGGGTGAAATTGTATGCTGCATGTTGTTACTGTAGCATATTATCCTTAACCTTCAGCCCTAGTGATACAGTTAAGAGCCTCTTTATTCTCTGCATGTTTGGGAGTTTCTAGACATCACCAGGCATATCCCAGTGACTTTTTTGTTGTTTATTTGCTTCGTTTGCTTGTTTGTTTGTTTTTTTTTTAATGAATTGAAATACAGTCATGTAACTGAGGTTGTGTTAGGATCACAACTTTCCTATAAAGCCATAGTTCGTCAGGATTTTACTTTGCAAAGCTTTACTTTACTTTGTACCTTAGAGCAGTTTCAGCGTTGGGTTTGTAATAAGGCCTTGTCTTCCCGAAAGCCCAGGGCAGCTCATCTTAACTACATTTTTCCCTCAGAGAGAGTCTGCTAAAATTGTTCTGCGAGCCGAGGAGCTGCCTGAGTTTTTGAGTGGGGCTGGTGCTGAACACCTTCTAGGACGTTCCCCAGGACTGTCTCCCAAGAGTAGACAGCTCTGTGCTGCATGCGCAGGCAGCGGCCTGGTGGCTTCGCGTCCGGGAGCATGGTTACCCTTCACCACCACCAGGGGACGTCCCAGCAGGGCCCTGGGTCTCTCGTCCAGTAGACCCTTCAGGCCAGCTGAGGCCTGGCATTGGCATTTACAGTCTTACTGCTGAGGAAGCCAGGATTCACGTGTCCCCAGAGATGTAGAGAACCCTCGTGCATGTGTAGCATGAGGATGAAGGCACGAGAAGCCGGTGGGCTGCAGCGGCGGCGCTGTTCATGCCGCTGCGTCTCTAAGTGCTGCGCTTTCCCTGAGCACACGCGCTGGATCCCGTGCTTTACGTGATGGGTAAAGATCCAGCTGTGTGAGGGAGGTTTGAAAGTGCTGGCTTTTTTTTTTTTAAACTACTTGCATTTAGTTTTCCTCCTAAGGTAAATGTTTAGATTTAATTGCTTTCTGGGGTGTTGGGCAAATTGGATATTGTCCACAACACACTATATGGCAAAATTCGAAGAGTTGTTTGAAAGAACCAGTGCGGCGGTTGTTGTTTTTTTTTTTTAAAGGCACATAATGGATGGGGTAGCATTTAACAGAAGTCCCTTGCGAAATAAGCAAGGTAATCATTCTGTACTGGTCAGCACCAGTTAGGCCTCAGCAGGACACTGGTTCCATTTGGGACGTCTCATCCCAAGAGGCAGATAAATTAGAGGGTGGCCAGAAAGCAGTAAAAAGATGGGGAAACAAGGACTGTTGACAAGTAGCTGTCTCTCTTCATCTGGGAGACCAGAATCGAAGGCTAAGCACACCCCACGCCTCAGAGGACCTTCAGGTGTTCAGCATTGCTGAGGGTAACTGTAGAAAGAAAAGTCAGTTGTTAGTGGAGCTGATGGTTTCATGAAAGAGGTTTTTTGCTCTGACATAGGGAAAGGGGAGGCTTGGGTCTTTGCAAGAAGTGATTGATCAAAAGGGTCTTTAGGGGGACCGCCTTTGCAGATGGTTGTAGACTTGTTGGCCATGTTGGCATGATTTATTTGACGCCTCTATCCTCTTAAGATTGCCAATATGGGAAGTTTGGGGAGCCGAAAATGATTGCAGAATTCTTTATTCTATGTATTTTTCCAAAATGTTCTCTGTTGTTTTTAGGGCAGTAATAACAGAAGAATTCAAAGTGCCTGATAAAATGGTTGGATTTAGTAAGTACCCACGTCATTTCCTCTTTCCCTGATTCCTGTCCCTCGTGTTCCCTGTAATCCCCTTCGCGTGTCTGTCACGTGTAGTACAGTGCTTTGCACACTGCGTTCTCCGGAGCCCCGAAGCGGGCTCCACGCGGGGTGCTGGGCCGTGGGCTCCCCGCTGACGTCAGCTGGGGTACCTGTCTTGTCTGCTGTGTTTCACGCACAAGTCCTGTGGCTCGCTGGTTTGCTGTGCCGCGAGCCGAGTATAAATGTTTGTTGAGTTAATGAAGTCATCCGTGCAGGGTTAACTGTGGAGTAAGGGGCGCATCCTCACCCGGTTTCATTTGTTTCAGTTATCGGCCGGGGAGGTGAGCAGATCTCGCGGATTCAAGCAGAATCTGGTTGCAAAATTCAGATTGCGTCAGGTAAGGGCTGCTTTTTTCATAGATCTCAGTGTGGTAAAAACCAGACTTCATTATAAAGTCAGATGTAGTACTCTGCCTGTTGCTTAGGAGTCTATAGGGGCTTGGTAAGTATACGCGATGGCTGTTTTCCCTGCAGTGGAGCTGGCCTCCCAGGTGAGAACCAGAAAAACCAGAGCAGAAGCAGGTCCCGGCAAAGCCGCCCATCTGGCGTCTGGGGAGACAGACCCTCTGCGGCTCTGGGCCCAGTGTGGTCCCTCCCGAGCACCTGCTGGTCCCGGACCTCTGTTTTCTGCACCAGAATGTGATGCCAGGCAGAGTGGGGCCTGGGGGAGTGCTGCTGTGGCTCTGGGCTCACTGCGGGGGTCTGCTCACCACTGCCCTGGAGTCGATGGTCCCTGCCCTTCTTGGAAAGGGGCCGGCCAGAGGCTCTGGCTCTGTGAGCACGTGTGAAGCTCAGCTCAGGACCTTCCCCACGTGAGATGGAGAGACACAAACAGGAAGAAGAGTTGTTACTTTGATTTATAATTTCATCATCTGAGTTCGACCACTTTCCACAGCAGAGGACAGGATTTAGAGGACATTTGACGACAGACATGTTTGTTATTTTAAAAGATACTTCTACCGTGTCTCGAAGGCAGTTGCTGCTGTTAACCATTTGTCTTTCATTTTTTGAATATGAATTTTCAGAGGCAAGTTTTTGTTGTTGTTGTCTGTTTATTTTTAATTGGAGGATAACTGCTTTACAATGTTGTGTTGGTTTCTGCCATCCATCACCATGAATCAGCCATAGATGTACACATGTCCCCTCCCCCTCGAACCCCTCTCCTGAGGCAGTTTTTATTTTAGGAACAGAATAAGGGTCCTGTGTGGTGTTGCAAAGTAAGGTTTTTTTTCCCCTCATCAAATGGCCCAGCACCAATTCCGCTTGGATGTCACTGTTCCCTTGCAATATTTGTACGATTACTGGTAATAACTCTGATATGCATACCATTAAACCCCACACGAGTGTGCCTCAGAGCTGCCGGCAGGTACCCTTTAAACTTCCCTGCAGGTGGACAAACTGAGGAGCAGTGGGTTCAGTGACTCTGGCACTTACTAGCACACTCATGGGGCAGGTACGAAGCTGAGGCTGGTAATTAGGACCAACGCAGAGCCCACGGCTGTGTCCTTCCCACTGCCCCCTGCAGGACTTGTTTTTATTTGGAGAATCCAGGCTGGAGCTCCTAGCTTCATATTCTCTCCGCAAGCGGGAGCAGACTGTTTTTCTGGGAGCCGGGGCTTCTGTGGGGCTGGTGTAGGAACCAGCCCGAGAGACAGTCTCTGCACAGAGGCAAAGGCGCACGGTTGCCTGATGCCCACCAACACACCTCGTCTTCTTGATTCTTCTTGTAGAGAGTTCTGGGATTCCAGAGAGGCCCTGTGTACTTACCGGAACCCCAGAAAGTATTGAGTAAGTTTATTTTATTTACTTTCTCCTTTTCACTCTTCTTCCTCCGTCCCCAGCCGGGGAGAAATGGAAGGGCAGAATTGTTACTGAATACTGTCGATCTGTACTGCAGTCTGGCTGCGAAACACAGATGCTTCCTCAGAGAAGGATCTGGGAGGCTGCCACGCCAGGGGAGTTGTTCTGTTATTTTAAACACATAAGGTATCACCGATTTTTTTTCAAACCCTACAGAATTTCTCACATCTGTCATAACACCTACTTCCTAAAGCAGGTCCTCCAGAGTGTCCGTTCACCCTGCCTGAATGCTCTCATTAACTCACTTCTTCCTTGTTAATAACCTCCTTTACCTGAGCAGGTTTGGATCAGTTAAGCCTCTCTCACTTTGGGAAGCGTTGAGAATCCTGGCATCACGTCTCTTGCCTGGGGCTGGTCCCATCGCCCTTCTGATATCTGTGAACCCAATGAGTCTACTCTGTTGCTGGCCATTGCCCCACTCAGAGGGCCCTGTGGACCAACCAGAGGGTGTTTTGCCTCTTGGGACCCTTAGAGCAGCCTTGGGACAAGCCTCACTCTCGTACATGCATGCCCAGAGGCCTGTACCACATGCGAGCCTCCTAAGTCCCAGAACCTCCTGGGAAGGGGGAGGTGCTCACCCCAAGTCTGCTCCGTCTCCTCTTTCCATCTACCAAGCAGCGTCACGTCGGGGGACAGGGGTGCCGAGATTATGTCTGGCTCAGTAGGTAGGGCTGTTTTATTGTTTCCCTTTCTCAGGGAGTCTAGATGAGTTTAAATTCTCTTGTTCTGCTGTAACATCGCAAGCAGTGAACCAGAATAAACACCACTGGCAGGTGTGCATTAGAGGGCAGGCAGGACGCTTTTGCTGGAGTCCAGGCGTTTTTCTTCCAACGCAGGTCAATCTAGTGCACAGGCAAAATACTAAAAGGCTGCTGTAACTGAGAAGATGCCCACGGCTGGCTCTACACAGAGGCTCAGGACTGCAGCGGGCAGCATCCATTTCCTGCTGTTCGCCTTCTTCCTCCTCTTCTAAACATTCCTGCTTCCTGTTCTGCCCAAGCCGTCAAGGCAGCAGGGTTATAACTTGAGTAGAAAACCTTTTTTTTTTTGCTTCAGTGCACAGTCCAGCCAGCCTGTTCAGTAGCTATTAAAGGAACCACAAAATAGATCATACGTGGTGATTCAAAGAACAAACACTGCAAATAACAGCCAGGGGAGATTCTGGTGCAGAAAAGGAGGTTGGCCCAACAGAGGACCTCAGTAGGCTGGGTTGTACTACTTCACCAGTACAATTTTCCTCTCCCCGTCTCCAGGTACATCAGCATAAAATTCCAGGGGAATGCAGGCTTTTGACCATCGAAAAAGCCCCAAGAAGGTGTACATGGCCATGCAGTTGCACCAAGGCCCTGCCTCCTTTTCTTCCCCACCCTTGAAACTGAGCTAGTGACTCCTAGCCCTAGCTGAAAAGTCACCCAAGCAGTCTGGTTGGTTATGGAGAAGAAATTCCGAGTTTGAGGATTCAGATGACGACTACTAACCCTTGCTTTCTTTCTTTCATCCTGTCTTTCTCCTTGCTTTCTCCTCTGCCCTTATTTAACCACCGTCCGTTGAGCGTGTGCTCTGTGAGGAGGGTTGTGCTGGACTGGGGCGCAGAGAGACGCAGGGGGATCAAAGGTAGGCTCTGCCACCAAGGCCGCTGACATTCGAATAGGAGACAGGCGTGTGTGTGGCATGCACACGAGACACGAGGGCAAGCGGAGGGCAGACGTGGAGGGGCTGTGGCGGGACGTTGCTCTTGTGGTGCGTGTTGCTTTCAACTTCAGCCCAGTAGCCTGGCGGATGGCAGAGCCCTCCCGGGTAGTGGGGGCAACAGCTGGAGTTGGCTGGAGGGCAGCCTTGACCCCTTCTTGTGTTTCCCGGGTGCTGTTTGTCCCTTCCTGGGCGCCCGGAGCGTTCACTTAACCACTGGTTCTCTTGTGGTTCTTCTCCCTCCCAAAGACAAGCCAAACGGCTCCTGGGGCAGATCGTGGACCGCTGTCGGAACGGACCCGGCTTTCACAATGATGTTGACGGCAACAGCACGGTCCAGGAGATTCCCATCCCAGCGTCGAAAGTGGGTCTGGTCATCGGCAAAGGAGGGGAGACGATAAAGCAGTTGCAGGTGCGTGACCCCCGGCCAAGCAGCACTTCAGCAGGCCTCCACTTCCTTCGTCTTCCCAGCTCGGGAGGTTTGGTCATGGCTCTGGCTTGCCCGAGCTGGGCTGGCTGTGCATCACGGCGCAGGGCTCCCCCCGAACCTCTGCCCAGGGGCTTCCACACTTCTGAACATTTACTGTGGCCAGGCTTGATGCCAGCTGTGACACCAAGGCCTGGGGTCCCCCTGAACAGGCAGCACCCACTGTGGCAGTGAAGCCCTGTAGAGACTCAGATGAAGACCCTGTGTCCAGAGCTGGCAGCACTCCTGCTCATCAGCTGTCAGGCCATAGATGCAGCCGTGTACTTTGCTAAGGCTCAGGGTCCTCGTCTGTAAGAGCAGGGAGGCGCTGCCCTCACTGTTGTCGTGAACTGAAGTAGTACCCGTTATCTTTATTTATGTGGGACCCTGAGCGAGGTGCCCACTACTGCGTAAATGCTTCATGAACTGCTCTGAGCTCCAGATTCCCTCATCTGAGACATGTGGGGCCAGGCGTGCTTTAGGATTTAACACCCCCAGCAAGTTCCAGGGCTGCACCGCGTAATCAGATAGAGATTTCCACGGCTGAGCATAGTCACAGTCACTGAGAGGAGGACTAGAAGGATGCTTCCGTGAGTTTGAGTTCGTTTTGCTGCCAGATTTCGTTAGGAACAAGCTCTTATTTCAGGGCTCAGGGCCTTTGAAGTTGCAGGTTGGAGTTGTGGCTTATGTGCTGTCTCAGAGCCCAGTTCTCGGAGGCAGAAGGCTTTCTGCTGAGGACCCATGTGCCCCCACAGGAGCGGACCGGTGTGAAGATGGTCATGATTCAGGACGGCCCATTGCCCACAGGAGCAGACAAGCCCCTTCGCATCACCGGAGACCCGTTTAAAGTTCAGGTAGGAGAGAAACCGTGGGTCAGGCAGGTCCCAGGTGTGGTGGCATCACTTGGTGGTATGCTTGTTGTGTTTTTGTCATTTGGGAAATCATAAGGGGGGTGGTCCTTGATTTAAGGTAAGCTATGTTCTCACTCCAAGTTTGAGGGTGAAGAGAACTGGGTCATTCTGCCCTGTACCAGGGCTGCTGGACACATGTGGCTGTTGGAATCGTTCATATTAAATAAAAAATGAGTCCTTTATTTACACAGGCCGTGTTTCAAGTGCTCAGAGCCAGCCCGTCCATGGAGGCTGTGGCAGGGGCAACGCATGCACAGAGCTTGTCCACAGCACAGACAGTTTTGTTGGCTGAGGCAACTCTGATCCGATGCAGTTTCTGGTGCTGACCTGTAGTCAGCTCAGGTGCAGGCTCCCTGTGGCTTTTATTTGTTCCCTCAACCCATTTCAACAAGACAGCTGGCTGAGGTGGGAGGTGACTAAAAAGATGCCTGGACCACGGAAGGCACGTGCATGCCATCATCGCAGGCGCCCCATGTGCCTCCGAGGATCGCCCCCAGTGCTGAAAGCGGGCAGGGGCTCAGGTCTCAGTCACCCAGGGGCTCTGCCCTCCAGCTCTGTGACTGTTGGCAGGAGTGGGCATGGGCGCGCGTCTGTCCCCGAGAGACATGAACGCTCATTTTTCTGCCAGCCTTTGCTGCACTTTGAATCTCTCCAGAGCAATACATCTTGGAGAGCCAGCCTGGCAGCAACAGCTCTCCTCTGTAGGGGCTCTGGGGCTTCGAGCTGGCCAAGGCTACCAGTCTCTGACAAAAGGTTTCCCCTAGTTCTTAACATGGTCATTCAGCTGAGCTCAGATGATAGTCCCTGGTAGATATCATCTGATAATACTTTTTTCTGGTCAAGGTCTTCATATAAAACAATGATTTGAAAACAGGATTGAGGTGATTATGGTGGCTGCTCTGCTTAGGTTCCGGTCAGCAACACGGCCCTTCACGCCCTCCCTTCACTCAGCCCCGTCAGGTCCCCCAGAGTTTCCAGCCTCTTTAAATGTAGAAGGACTGTATCTAACCCTTCTGCACTTGGCTCATCCAGTCCAGCCTGTGGCCTCCACTGCTGTGCGTCGTAGAGCTCTTTGGATGGAGGGAAGAACTGGCTGGACAGGAGAAAAGCCACCTCCCAGAAAACCTCCACTCTTTCCTTCGCTAGTGGAACATTTGGCTTTTGTCTTTTGTAGAAAAGATACCTGGGCAGAGAGCTTATTTCATTGATGAATTTGCAGGAAAATTATTATAATGGAAAGTTTTTAGTATTTATTTTTTAATTTTAAAACTTTATTTTTTTATTTGGGAGAAGCTGTCTGCTGTATTTAGGGTAAACTGTTCTTTGGGTTTGGTTTTTTTTTTAATTTTCCAAATTTTTTATTATGAAAAACTGCAAATATAAAAGTTGAAAAGATGGTGTAATCAACATCTGAATACCCTCAACCTGCTTATACCATTTATGTGTGTGTGTGTGTGTATTTTTTATTTTTTTGCTTTACCATTTGTGAGTAAATGGCAGGTACCATGTAACTTTTCTGGGCTTCCCAGGTGGCTCAGTGGTAAAGAACCCCCCCACCAACGCACGAGATGAGGGTTCAACCCCTGGGTTGGGAAGATCCTCTAGAGACGAAAGATGGCATCCCAGTTCCAATATTCTTGCCTAAAAAATTCCATGGAGAGAGGAGCCTGGCAGGCTACAAGTCCATGGGGTTGCCAAGAGTCAGACGCAACTGAGCACACGCATATGACATTTTACCTCTAAATCCTGCAGTATGTATCTCCTAAGAATAAAGCGTCCTTTTTTATTATAAAGCGGCCTAGGAAAATAATAGTAGTACCATGACATCATCTTACAGTCAGTCCGTATTTCGATTTCTCCAAATGTCCTTGGACATTGCTGTTTTGGTTTTTCTTGTTGTTTGATTTGATTTTTTCAGAACTCTGACCCTTTCTGGGTTCCCACAAGACCTTGACTTGTTACATGTGGTTGCTCCTTCGCCCCAGCTCCTCTGGGACTGGTGCTGGCCCGGGTGGGATGGACTGACTTAGGGACCTCCGCGGGGAGAGGACCCTGGATGTGCCTTAGAGATGGTCAGGTGTGGGGCGTGGGCTTGCCAGTTGGGAGGAGACACTCGAGCTCTGCGAGCCGGCAGGTATTTGCAGGCTCCCAGGCTGACCTCTTCCCTTGACCTCCCCAGAACTTCTCTGCTGAGAAAGCTACCCCACAGTCAGAGCTCTCAGATACACCCTCTCCCCACAAGAAAGAGATGGCATACTGGAACATAGTGGGACGACCGTAATCGAGTTCTGACCCAGCCCAAGTGTGCTGACCCACTTGCGGCTGTAGCAGACAGTGAACCCTTGTCTGTGTGGACACTTGAGATTTTATATGCACGCCATGCTGCTCGGCAGCAGCCTGCCCCTGTCCCAGGTAACAGTAATAATCATACAACACAGTGAGTTTTCCCACAGCTGAGCACCTTCTGAGGCTTTGAGCCTAGCGTAAGAGGGTTTAATCTTTCATCTGGGGTCATGTGTTTTTTTCAGGATTGTTTTCCTTAATGCCTTTTATCTGTGTTTATGCAGCAAGCGAGAGAAATGGTCTTAGAAATCATCCGAGAGAAAGACCAAGCTGACTTTCGAGGTGTGCGCGGTGATTTCAGCTCTCGAATGGGAGGAGGCAGTATAGAGGTATGCTTGAGTTACAGGTTAGTAGGCAAGCTTAAGGTTGAAGGTCATGTTCTATTAGCATTCAACCTTGAGCAAGTTATTTAACGCCTATCTCATCTGCAAAACCCGACAAGTATGCTTGCTTCCCTGGGGGTGTATGGAACGAGTGTCAGGTGTAGTGAGGGATGCCAGCTGCGTGCATTTCAGGGACTGGGGTCTTTCCCCCTGGCTTGGGGTTGTGCTTCAAAGCTTACCCCACTGCCCAGATAAAGACCAAAGTCCAGGTTTTCGCGGTGACCTGTGTTGTGATGGTATCTAACCGCTAAACCTATTTTGCTGATGAGGTGGAATGGGATTGTAATATATCCTTGATGTTGCTACAGCATGAGTGGATCTTGCAAACATGATGCTTGATAAACTCAGCCCAAATGCAGAAGGTCAGATATCATATGGTTCCACCTACATGAAGCGTTAGACTAGGCAGAGAGACAGAAAATAGAATAGAGGTTACCAGGGCAGTGTGGTTTCACAGATACTGACTGCTTATTGGGGTGATGAAAAGGCTTGGGGCATAGGCGTCGGACACTGTGATGGGGTTTAGTGCCATTGAAACGCCGCGTTTACATCGGTTAAGGTGATAAGCACTGTGTTACGTGTGTTACCACAAAAGAGTGAAGGACCATGTACCAATGTGTGTGGTGCATTTATGCTTATTTCATAGAATTTGGAAGATAAAGTTTTAATCTTAAATATTTTTTAAACTCTTTATCAGGTTTATTCTTGCTTTACTTCATTTTTGTAACTATTTTTGATCAAGTCTCATACCTGCTAGATGCATTTAATGGACAGGAATACAGTCATCAACCACAACATTTTTCCTAAGAGGAAAAAAAATATGCTTTATGTATCATTTCCAGGAATATGTTGTAATAAAAATGGTATGCATACACACTTACACCAGACTTGCAGAAAAGACAGGTTTGCAGGGAAATGCTGATGAGGTTTTGTTTCTCTGTGCTCAGGTGTCTGTGCCTAGGTTTGCTGTCGGGATTGTAATAGGAAGAAACGGGGAAATGATCAAAAAGATCCAGAACGATGCCGGTGTGAGAATTCAGTTCAAACCAGGTTGGTTTTGATGATTCTCGAAATCTTCAGCATTATGAAGAAGTAGAGAACACCTCACAGAACAAGGACTTTGTTTTGTTAGCCCGCTGTGTGTTCTTTGCTCTCTCTCTCACCTTTTCTCTCGTTAGCAACGTTCTGTTACCAGATTTCCAATCCAGTTTCTCCTCCGGCCCTCATTTCTTTCTGTGGATTTGCTGGCAGGGTCACCCTTCATGTACCAGAACACGCTAGCCCAGGAGTGTCCAGGCCTTTTTCTTTTTTTCTTTAAGGGAGTGGGGTTCAACATTAGCATTTCCAGCTTTTAATTTGCCAATTAAAGATTTAAAAGCAAACACCTTATTTTTTATTTCATAACATTAAAGATAAAACCATTTAAAAAAAATCTTGGCCTTCCCTGGTGGTCTAGTGGTTAAGGCTCTGTGCAGGGGGTCCCAGGTTCTATCCCTGGTCAGGGAACTAAGATCACACAAAGCCCTGTGGCATGGCCAAAAAAAAAAATCTTAAGGACAGTTCTTTAAGTGTTACAAATTTACTTTTATGAGCAAAATTATCTACAGTGTCTTTATTTTCCTCATCGCATGAGGAAAATCTTTGGAAAATATTGCCATATCTCAAGTCTATTTTCAAGTTTAGTTTCTGTAACTTTTTTGTTTTAACATTTATTCATCTGGCTGTGCTGTGTCTTAGTTGCGGCATATGAGATCCATTTCCCTGACCGGGGATCCAGCCTGGGCCCTCCGCACTGGGAGCATGGAGCCCTAACCACTGGACCACCAGGGAACTTCTATGATGCCCCTTTTAAATGGCTGTAATTGCGTAATGAGGTTTGACAGAAACCATGCAGAAAGACGTAGCCGTACATGTTTCCCTGCCTAAAATGTGTCCTGAATGTAGAGGTGTGTTCTTATCATCCCTTCAGTGGTGGTAGGAACACTGACTGCAAATCAGACTGATGTTTGTTTCCTTCTGAAGCAGGGCTTTTCCTAATCCCATCTCTCCCATCTTGTTCCACAGATGACGGTATTAGTCCGGAGAGAGCTGCACAGGTGATGGGACCCCCGGATCGATGCCAGCATGCAGCACATGTCATCAGCGAGCTTATTCTTACAGCACAGGTGGGTCTGGCTCTCCAGAGTTCTCCTGTCTCACCCTGGAGAAGCAGCCTGGAGCAGTCGCCCCCCTCTCAAGTCCCATTTCTAAAAACCAGTACTCTCGTCAGTTACCTCCCTCCAGGATTATGGCCAGTGGCTTCTCTCCGTCTGTCTTTTAACTGCCTTCATTTTATTTTTTCCCTGCCAGTTTATTATTCTTCTACCTGTTTATTATTGCAGAATCTAGATTGTCTTCACAAAAGTAAGTTCCTGACTGTTTAAGCTACTTGGAGGATTCACAGTGTAGCTGGCCAGGTTTCGAACAGTTGGGCACACCTATTATAAGACAAGTCAAATCTACTCTTAGCTTTAGAAGGCACTTCGTGATCTGCCAGGATTTTAAAGCTGTCTTCAGGCACCAGAGTCCATGCTCATATTCACATTTCTCTGGAATGAGAGCGGGCTCGTGTGACACCTTCCCCCCTGTGTTACACACTGCTCTGGGGAGCTACTATAGCTGGTGGTCGGCTGTCATGTCATGTCCCCCAGGTTTGTAGGAAAAGTCAGAGCAGTAGGAGCTGAAGAAAGAAGCAAGAGGTTAGAAGCCATCATCCCAGCTCTACCGTCTTTCATGTGGCCTTTGGCAGCCTAGCCATTGAGCCCCTCTGGGTATAGTTTTCTCAGCAGCAAGCCAGGGAGGTTGTTTGTACCTGGTGGTACACCCCACATGGTCCCGAGTCATCTGGGGGTATACCTGCTGAGGTTACAGATTTATGGACCACCCCCCACACCCGCCCCGCCCCAGATTCCTGAATCAGAATATCCAGGAGTGGCTTGGGCTTCACCCATAGTCCCCAGGCAGTTCTTAGGATGAGGCAGGTTCAGAGAACAGTCACGGATTCCTTTCTGACATCCTTCTTGTGGTAAGAACTGATGATCCTGGAACTGCGAAACTGTGAGATGAGGAGGAGACAGCCTTGTCTCCCAGAGCCCGAGGCGTACCCCTTTTAGCAAGTCGGCTGTGTGTGTGTGTTCTCACGTAGATCCCTAAATCACCTTGTTTGCTGGTCGTCTGTCGCTCATAAAAGCAGAGTGCCGCAGGAGGCATTCGTCAGTTCGGCTTCCTGCTGGTCTAGATTCCAGGTAGACATTCAGTTCACTCTTGGCCGACGGCATCCGGTTCCCTTACTCTGCACTGTGTCACGGGTCTGTCGAGCTGCCCCTTCCCTGAAGGAGCTCTCAGCTCCACCGGGTTTGCCATCAACATTGAAAAGGTTTTCAGGGCTGCCGCTCCTGAGTGCCTCACAGGATAGAGGCCAGAAGGGCTGCTTCGCCCTGGAGAGAAGGGGGTCTTCCTCTCTTGGCCGCCGGATGTGGGCCTTCTATCTGCTGGGTGAACGGTGAGAGCCCCTGCAGCCCCAGACACGGGCGGGTATGCCTGGCTTCCCCTCCGTCTTTTGAGGAGTGAGATAACCAGTTTTGGTTGGTTTGCTCTTGTTTTTAATCCTTTTATTCCTTTTGCTGGTTGGATTGCAAGGTGCCGAGCTTTAGCCGACTCTTTGTGACCTCCATGGGCTGTAGCCCGCCAGGCTTCTCTGTCCATGGGGCTTTCCAGGCAAGAATACTGGAGTGGGTTGCCATTTCCTCCTCCAGGGGACCTTCCCACCCCAGGGACTGAACCAGCATCTCTTGGTTCTCCTGCATTGGCAGGCAGGTTCTTTACCACTCGCGCCACCTGGAATTGCAAGGTATTCTGATTCTCAGAGCAGTGTCTGAATTGTTCTTTATAGCAACCTTGTCGGGGGAGGGCCCGAAGTCACGCTTGCCACTCACGTGTCACTTTCAAAAGCCCACACGTAGCTCTTCAGCGTCTAATATCAGGCTTCTGGTAGGCTCAGCACTGAGAAAACCAGCTCCTGATGCCTGTAGACTGGGGCCCAGTGATTAAAACTCCCGGGATCAGGGCACTGGGTTTCAGACTTCAGAATTTATACCTGACTGCCTGTTTTAGTTGGGTGTGTTTGTGCTGTTTATGTAACCACGTGATTTGTCTGCACACATCTCCGTGAATGTTCCTGTGATTTGTGTTAATTCTGGTTTTAAAAGAGCACTTCAGAATCTGAAATGTGGGAGAGGTGCTCAGGTCCTGATGTGTGGCTTTGATTGCATCCTGTCACTTAGCCTCCTCCCCAGAGAGGAAAACTAATCCTGGAGGCAGCGGCAGAAACGTCACTTGAGCTCCGCTTCCTTCCCAGGAAAGAGACGGCTTCGGAGGCCTGGCGGTGGCCAGGGGGAGAGGCCGCGGCCGTGGCGACTGGAGCGTGGGGACCCCCGGCGGCATCCAGGAGGTGACCTACACTGTGCCGGCCGACAAGTGCGGCCTCGTCATCGGCAAAGGTAAGCCGTGCTGTGAGGGGTTGACGCTCCCCCTCTGGCAGCTTGGCCTGAAGGCAGACAGGCCACACGTCCAGTACCTCCGAAGCACGAGGTTCACACCGTTTTCTACACTTGACCAAAGGGGCCAGGCGCAAGGCTGCCGCGGCCTTCCAAGGCACCCCCCTTGCCTGGGCCTTCTCATGAGCCAGGGCACAGCGAGTACTTCATCCCTGTGTGGAAACAGATGTTATACAAGGGAGACCGGCTGCCTGTTGAAGCAGCCTGGGTTGCTGGAAATGCACAGGTGAGGGGCCCCTGAGTGTTTTGTCAGTGGACTGATTGGGGATTAACTCACTTCCAGGGAGCTTGGAGGAAGCATTCAGATCATTTCCGCAAGCGAAGAGTGCGTTCCTTTTTGCCTCACTGGATGTGGGTGTTTGGTCTGCACTGACACGACGCGTGGGAAAGGCTTTATCTTTTCAGCGCGTTCACCGCAAGTGACAGACACCCTGTGGAGGGAGACACACCTTGATTTGTCAGTTGTTTCTAGGTGTTTTAGAGAACATTGGGTCAGAAGCCCTTGTTACTGGCTAAATGTGGCTCCTTCCTTCAGTGAAAAGCAAGGGAGAGGGCAGACCGGTTTCTGGGCCATCTGAGCTGGCAAGAAAGGCTGCTGAGAGCAGGTCTGGGGCCTGAAGCAGTAGGCCCGGCTTCTCCACCCTCTAAGCAGAGCCCTGAGCTGGCAGGAGACTTGTTCAGCGTCGGGCTTTCTGTTTGCTTCTCAGTTCATTCCTTTTGTATGTATTTGACAACATATGGAAGATAAAAATACCATTTTCTCCCAGAGTTTCCCCAATTTCTGTGATCACCAGGCATCTTGTAGCTGTTGGAGGGGTGCTGGCATCCCACGGAACACGGCCCGGGGACATCTTCACCCCCAGAAAGCCGAGGCTGCTGTGGCCAGTGCCCCCGAGCCGGCCTTCGGTCATCTCCCAGAGTCTGTTCTGGGCCCCGCTCTCGGACGCTGTGTGTTTTATGCTCTTTTAAAACGTTTTATCTCCTGTATCTGTGCTGTCACTTGGTTATTAGCCTCTCAGAGGTGGGAGGAGTGACGTGAGTTTGTTCTGATTTTCTGGCAGGGCGTATTCATGCTGGGAGGTGTTCAGTGGACATTGTTAGCTGCCCAAATGCTGCGATCATTCAGACATGTGACCCAGACTGTCAGCTGGCCTTCTGCCATGACGTTAAGTCCAGCTGACGCCTTGGAGTTCGAGAGTCAGATCTAGGTTTTTCTGTGCTTTTCGAGAACCGTCATGTCAATGAAGGTTTCACGGAAAGTGTCTTTTCCAAAGCTGGCGGAGCCTTGCTGCCGGTGCTGTGACAGTTGCTTGTAGTCACTGACGCCTCGGCGCTCACAGGACGGCCTCTCTGTCCTCTGTCCTCTATAAGGTCCTCCTGAGCGATCCCCAGAGGAAGGAGGCAGCAGAATGCAGCAGTCACAGACGCTGTGCCCTACCGCTCCAGGAGCAGCCTCAGGAAGCCAGGATGTATTTCACTGGGGCAGGAGCTGGGGTCTTTCTGTAACTCCCTCCCTGCAAGGGCTGAGTCTGAGGTCTTCCTGTTTTCTTGGGAAAGGCGCCAGGGTGAGGGGCGCCACACGCAGGCAGGCCTGCTCCCACCCCCCACCCCCCACCCCCCACGACAGCCCTTGGACAGACGCTGCGCCTCCCTGGGCCCCTGCTGGATTTCCATGATAAATAGAGCAATGGTGACAGATAGTGTGGCCAGCCCTGCTCTTGTCAGCCAGGCCTTTTAGCAGGTTTGATTAATTGCTTTACGATTTCACGTCCGGCCGGGGGGCCACTGGTGGGTCGCTTCTGCCCCCCATCAGGTGGAAGAATGGAGCAGGCTGCTGAATGTGCCTGGAGACAGCCACCATGTGCCAAGCTGGTGACCTCATTTTGCAGGAAGATGAACTTAAATTAACTCCTTCCGGCCCCTCGCAGTTTTTCGGTGCCTCCTCACTGTATTAGCATGCGCCCGGCGCCTCGAGGAAAAGTCTAGGGCTGCAGGCCCGAGTCCCCGACCTGAAGGAGGGCCTGGCAGGGCCTGCAGGTTCTCAGTCCCAGGCATGCACGCCCTTTCGTGCTCTTGCCTCCGGGACCAAGTGGTCTGGGCAGAAGTGGGGTGTGCAGTAGAAGGGTCTCCCACCTATTCTTAGCTCTTCATCACTCCCCCAAACACTCTTGCCTAGGAGCGAAGCTGCTTACCTTTCACGATGCAGAGAAGATAAAATTCACAACCTGTGGGTAAAGGTCAGTAGTTCGGGGGCCGGGAGGGGCTTGTACAGACCCGGAAGTAGAGCGAAGCTGCTGAAGACTACAGCTAACCTAACCCTTGGCTAGCGCTGCCCCCAGGAGCACGTGTTTGCTCAAGGCAGAAAATGCAGGGACGCTGTCCTTACACTGTCGCCGATCTTCAAGAAAATCATCCATTCAGCCTTTGGGTCAGCTGGACTTCTCTTTTTATGAATTTCCTTTTAAATTGAGCACCACCCTAAACCCAACTAGCATCCTGCCCAAACTGATGCTGAGCCAGGCTTTCCTGAATGCCCACAGCCGCCTGGTTTCCTTCCTGTGATGCCAAGGGCCGCTCACGCTGCCTTCAGGGAGAACGGCCAGACCCAGGCCCCGTCTTTACTCCTGGGCCCTCGTAGACTCCCCTTGTGCTTTCAGGGTGAGATGAGCCGGTGCAGGCCGAGCCTGTTGGCCAGGCCCCTGCTCACCTTCGCCTTGATGCTTTGTGTACACGTGGCTTTCCAGCCGTGCGGGTGAGGGGCAGGCTGGGGAGGGAAGGGTTGTGGACACGTTACAATGAAATGACAGTTGGAGGTTAGTTTTGACTCTGGGTGGGCAGGGGTGACACAGAGACTGGCCTCTAGTCTTCGCTTTGATCCTTTGGGGCTCCCTGGTACCCTACTCCAGATTTTATACAGACTGTCCTCCTCCGGTTTTATAAAATCCTATGCTCCAAATTCTCCTTGTATTCTGGCTTTACCCTACCCCAAACAGCAGAGCGGATCTGTAAGTTCTGTGAAATCTGGAAGGAAGAATCAAACCATTGTTAATGCCGGTGGAGCTTTTGTTACGCAAATTTCATTAAGAGACTGGGACTCTCCCAGGTTTTCAAAGAGTCCAACTACATTTTCATTAGCCCTGCTCCACCCAGGCCTCTGTGACCCCCATCCTCAGCCTGCCTCTCTGTCTAGACCCGCCCCCACCCACGGTGAAGACAGAGACTTGAGGAGCGACAGGATGGGGGTATTAAAGGCCGGATGGGCTCTGGGTGTCGCTGGGCCTGTGGCTGTCAGTTTGACCTGTGGAGGGAGGGGACCAGCCCTGCGGTGACACCGCCCCCACCCCCCGCCGGGCCGAAGGCCCCCATTGTGCCAGGGAAGGGCCGAGCGGGAGGGAGCGCCTTCCCCAGCTGAGCTCATTGTGTGTAAATCTGCGGTCGGGCGCCTCAGCCCAGGACACGGACGGGGACCAGTGGCTGCTCTGTTGGGGTCCTTGCCTCAGCCTGGCTCAGAGGGCAAGACCAGCTTCAGGGCAGAAGCCTGGTTTCACGCGTGAGACAGCCCTAGTTTTGACTAGAACCGTTCTCAAGCATAAGTGGACAGGACTTGTCAACTCTTAGGACGAGCGCTGGTGGGTGGAAAGCTCCCCCTGCTCCTCTGTGAGCTCCAAGCTTGGGGTTTGCCACACAGTTGCCCACTTACCCTTGTGTCTGTCCTGCCGCCCACAGGGGGCGAGAACATCAAGAGCATAAACCAGCAGTCGGGAGCACACGTGGAGCTTCAGCGGAACCCCCCTCCCAGCACTGACCCCAACCTACGGATATTCACCATCCGGGGGCTCCCTCCGCAGATCGAGGTGGCCAGACACCTCATAGATGAGAAAGTCGGCGTACGTACGTGGGCCCTGCCGCCCGGCTCGGGAGTCGCGGGGGTTTCTTTTGTCTGTCCGAGGTACCTGCTTCCCCCCAGAACCTCACACTTCCCGGGCCTCTGGGTCCTCTGGTGATGCAAGGGCCGCGGCCCCCTCCCCCGGTGCCGAGGGGCAAGGTCATGGTGCAGGGACACGGGCCAGGCCCAGACGCGCAGGGCTCCCCTGGCCACCGCTGCTCAGGCCCGAGCCGCGGCCCCGCAGGCTAGAGGAGCAGCCGGGCGGCAGCCTCCCCCAGCTCTGTCCCCGGACCCCCACGGCCTCGCCCTGGCGGCCAGCCCCTCAGGCCAGCCCCTCAGGCAGCGTTCATTGACTCTGGCTTTAGTTTCAGGCGCCTCAAAGCAGATAAAGAAAGGGAGTGTTGATGGAGGACAGATGGGCCACTGCTCACCTCAGAGGGGCCGTAGAGTGGCAGAGAGAGCCGTGGGCCGGCCTAAGTTGACGGGAGAGTCCAGCAGGTTGGTCCCTCCCCCAGGGCGGCACGCCAGGGCAGGCGCGGTGGTGCAAGACTGGCGGCGTGGCGCATCGGCCACCGGAGGGGCAGCAGCCACCCCTGCAGTCAGGCCCTTCCGCGGGGAAGGAAGGCTAGTGAGTGCCGCAGGGTGCCTTTACCCCACGAGTCTCTGTCTTCCCGGAGACTGTGGCTCGTCCCGGGGCGGGCCTGGGCAGAGGGCACTGGTGCGGCCGGCGGGCAGTGAGAGTCCCCTCTGTGCCCTGACAGGGGACCAGTATTGGAGCTCCTGGACCCTTTGGACAGAGCCCCTTCAGCCAGCCGCCTGCCGCACCTCATCAAAAGTGAGTCTTCCGCACCCATCTGGACTGCGAGAATTTCCTGCCCACCCAGGAGGCCCTCCTTTGCCGCTGCTTCTGGGGATGCCAGCCGGAAGCCCAGGGTGTGGGCAAGACGCATCCCTGTCATCCCTCTGGCCTGTCCATGGCTCACTGACCAGCACTGGGCTGAGAGCCTGCCCAGAGGGCAGAGGGTCCCCTGGCCCACCAGCATCCCCAGGGAGGGCTTCCCGCCCTGAGCTGGGTCAGGGAAGGGTGTCTTTTGTGAAAGCCCTTCCTGTGTTGGGTCCTCAGCTCTTGTCTTTATCTGTTTCCCACTTTCTTTCAGCACCTTTCCTCCAAGGAGCTCAGGGTGCTTCCCAAACATTGCTGCTAAAGTGAACGGAAACCCCCATAGCGCCCCTGTGAGGTGGGTGGCCGCCTTTACTCTGCTCACTGGCTTCTCCGGAGACCTTGGTGCTTGCCTGGGGGTGGGAGACGGGGTGGGGATGCTGGTGGGGAGGGGGTGTGGTCTGCCCTGGAATGAATGGCCCTTGTCCTCCGCAGTGGTCCTCCCGCCTTTCTGACCCAGGGCTGGGGCAGCACCTACCAGGCGTGGCAGCAGCCCACACAGCAGGTTCCAAGTAAGTGATTCAGGAGGAGGCAGGACCCCCGCTCCCAGACAGGCCTCCTGGGGCCTCGGGCACATCTCCAGCTGGGCGGGGACACAGGGCCTGACGACTCCTCAAACCTTTCTGTCCCACCAACCCCGTCCTCCTCCGGGCTCCAGTCTTCACCCCTATTCCCTGCCAAGGGTCCAAGAGGCCTGTGGCTTGGCCTGAGTGCCCCCGCCCCGCACCCCGCCTCCCCCGCACTGGGTGCCCACCCGCTGTCCCCTCTGGTCTCCAGGCGGCTTGGCCTGAGTGCCCCCGCCCCGCACCCCACCTCCCCCGCACTGGGTGCCCACCCGCTCCCGCGCTCTGGTCTCTAGGCGGCCTCCTCCCTGTCTTCTTTTCTGGCACCATCTTAGGAAGGGACTCTTTCTATCTCCTGAACTTTCAGAAAACACAAAGAGAATTTGCTGTCTTAAGAAAACTGATTGTAAAAGAGAAAGGTTGTTGGAATCATACCCATGCCCTTTCTCTAGCCCACATCAGCTTCAGGAACTCGTTCTTGAGTTCAGTTGCCGGGAGAGCTTATTTTTCATAGGCTTCCCCCCGCCCAAAAAAACCAAAAGCCGCACGAAATTGCTTACCTTAGGTTCTTTTTGTATGGGGACATCTGAAGGGCCAGCCTGGCAGTATTTGGAAAGCGCTCTTCGGCGCATCGGCAGGCTTCCCTCGGCGCCAGGCCACTGGACACGCTGCTCTCAGGAGCTGGCCTCGGGGTTCCACCCCTTCCCCCCTGCCCCCCAGCAGAGCACTGGCTGTGAACCCTGCCCCAGGCACCTGTCAGATCCATAGCTAGAGAAGCACCCAGGAGTCCGGAGCCTGGCTGGATGGCCTTAGGCGTGTCCCCCTTTCTCTGGGGCTCCATTTCTTTTGTCAGTGAATTGAAAGATTTGGATTTGATTTCTAAAGCACACGTGAGCTCTGACACTGCATAGCAGTGTTCTTTACCTTCTCTTCCCTGGCATTTTCTTAACAAAACGTTTTAAACGTGCAGAATATCCTTAAGAACTCCACCACGAACACCTTCCCACCACCCAGGTTCTCCCCTCCCCATTGCACAGTGCTCGCTCACCCCACAGCCCGGCACATTTCCTTTCCTCCTGTTCCATCAGAAGGCACCCCCAGCATGGGAAGCGGCCTGGGTCAGGGCTCTCCCGTGCCCATCACCCAGGACAGAGAACCCGGGAGGAGCCCCCGACTGTGGGGAGACTGTCCCGTAAAGCTGCAGGGTTCACGTGCGTCTCCGAGGGGGTGGGGGTTCCTGCAGAGCCCACCCCACTGCTGCCCCAGGCCCAGGTGGGTAAGGAGTCAGCAGAGGCACTCGGGCCGAGTAAGCAGAGCACAGCTCGTCCTGGTGTTTCGCCGGCTCCATCTGTGCTGTTGCTTGTTTACTCAGGAATTGAGAATTGATTTTGGTCCATCTTGTTGAGAAGAAAAATCCTGTTGCCCACGCCCTCCACATCTGAGCGGGGCGCTCCCACTGACCCGTTCCTCATGCCTGGCCTTCTCCGATCTACGGCCTCCTGTCATCAGCATCCAAGTCCGAGTCTGGTCCTGCCCCAGTAGGGAGGGGGCTCTTTCCCCAAACCCATGCCCCTCTCAGTCCTCAGTAAATTAACTCTTGGGGAAAGCATTTGACCATGAAACCTGATTTTGAGTACATTCTTCCTACCTGAGAATGTCCTTCCTGCCTGAGAATGAGATGGTTGGGTGGCATCACCGACTCAGTGGACATGAGTTGGAGCAAGCTCTGGGAGTTGGTGATGAACAGGGAAGCCTGGCGTGCTGCAGTCCATGGGGTCGCAAAGAGTCAGACACACCTGAGCGACTGAACTGAGCTTCCCGCCTGCTGCAGGCGGTGATTCTAACCGAAAGAAGGACATTGGTGGGGCCTTCACAGGGGGACACACAGGCCAGCCCTCAGCAGAAGAAAGGTCCCGCCTTGTCTGTGGTCAAGTCTAGTAACCACCCCCCACCCCATGCCCCAGACAGACTGCTGCTGCTCTGCGCCTCCCCCCCCAGCCTTTCCACACCCAGTAATTCAGAGAGGAGGGCGGGGGCCCCCCCTACACACGTCCTCTGCCCCCCAGCCCACCCTGGACAGCGCGAGGCTGGGTGGGGGTCAGGTGTGCATTTTGGCGTCAGCCCCTCGCTGCGTGTACTCCATCTTGTCATCTTGAACAGTTTCTGGAACTTTCCCTATGTGTTTCCTGTAATTTTCTCCTTGTCCAGAGGCAGCCATCAGTCTTTGAACAGTAAGGGCAGGGGAAGGGAGTGGTCAGTGCCATTTGGACTCTCTGTCCATCTGAGGGCCAATCCAGGGAGCCGCAGACAGCGCTCGGGGCCTCAGGTTCTGGCCCCGGAAGCCCAGGTCTCTGACCCATGGGAGTCGAGGCCGCTCCTGCTGCTTGCCCTAGCCTCGCGGGGCTCAGTGGCATCCTCCCTCAGGTGGCCTGCCTCCTTCCTCCCGGGCCAGTGAGCAAGAGTGGAGAGCAGGGCCCGGAGCCTGTAGGCCGGGGAGCCCGAAGGCCTGACTGCCTTTGTGTTCTCTGCACAGGCCAGCAGAGCCAGCCGCAGAGCAGCCAGCCCGACTACAGCAAGGCCTGGGAGGACTACTACAAAAAACAGAGTGAGTGCTTCAGCCTCTCCACAGGGAGGCCCCGGCGCCGGGGCCCACGCCTGCGGGCTCCAGAGCCGTGGCTCCCGTCACCTCGCCGCGTGCCCTGTGTGCGTCCATCTGGGCGTCTGCCTGTATCTGCTCCATCTGCCCCAACCCTGTCAGCGAGTTGCGCAGGCGTCTTTGTCTTCCTCCCCTGCTCGATCTTCCCTTCTGGGCTCCACACGGGGCGAGCCTCAGCCTGGGCTGTCCACGTGAGGACCCTTGGTTAGGCCCAGGCCGGCCAGGGGCCGTCAGCCATCTCGCCACCCAGCCACTGCCCGGCTCTCCCTGGCCATCACGGGGCAGGTGAGGCAGGGAGGAGGTGAAACTGAGCGGGGCCTCTGAGGCTGCAGTAGGGACTGAGATGTTTTCTTCCAAAGTAAGCTCCTCGCTGTGCCAGTTTTCTCCACTAACCCAGTTTTTTTAAAAAGAGGAGAAAACTTCATAACGGCAACCCTCCCCCCAATAAAAACTACCTCAGGTGAATCACTGAAAATGAGTCCTGAGCCCTCTGTGTGCATCCCACAACTGCTGAACCAGCGCATTCAGGTGTGGTCAGAAGAGGTGTCTCGTGTCTTGAGTCTGAAGGATCTCACTTGCTGCTTGGAAGAGCGCGGCTCAGACACTGTCAGAGAAGCAGTCATCCTGTGTTTGCGATCGTTACCAGGCCCATAGCCCTTCTAGGGGCCGGGGCAGGGGTCAGAGGGGTCACCGTCCCCTGGAGCAGCTGGTGAAAGCGCCTGTGCCCAGTCTTCCCAGACCCCCCCAACCCCCACGGTCCAGATCCTGGACCCCCATGGGCTGCGATGCCCCGTGCAGGCGCGCGCACATACACCCCTGCCGGGGCGCCTGCTTCCTCGCCCTCCCTCCTCCCACCCTGGCCCCGGGCACTGGCAGGGAGCTGGCTGGACAGACAGACGGACGCCGAGAACATGGCTGATGAGAGAAGCAGACTGTAGGTGTGGAGCGGGGCCCAGGCGAGAAAGCTCTGATAACCATGCTGTCTGCAGCCATGCTTGGGCAGACCACGTCTGGCCAGACAGCGTGGGCATCAGGCACTTCGTCCAGGCGCCCCCTGGGAAGCCTCCCAAGAGGCTCTGGGAAGGGGTTCCTGCAGGCTGTGCCCTTTGCCTCCCAGTAACCGGCGCTCTGCTTTGCCTGTCAGGTCACGCCGCCAGCGCCGCGCCCCAGGCCAGCACCCCACCGGACTACACCATGGCCTGGGCGGAGTACTACCGGCAGCAGGTCGCCTTCTACGGGCAGACGTTAGGGCAGGCGCAGGCCCCTAGCCAGGTCTGTAGCCAATCGCCCGCGACGCCGGGACCACCCAGGCCTCCACTCCCCCACCCCAAGCCTTCTGTGTGTGCCTGACCTCGGGCCCCAGTGGTACAGAGCCACCACCCTGGCCCCCTCCTCGCCCCTGCTGGAACAAATTGGAGCCTCTTAGGGAAAGAATAGGTTAGGCAGACTGCCGGGCTGAGCGGCCTCGGTGTCTTCCTCTGGACCCAGGCTCCCAGTTGTAAGTGAGCCTGCCAGGCTGAGCCGGCCCTGGGCAGGCATGGCACTGCCCCTGGGGACTGGTGGCCACTGCCCAGTGCTGTTCTTGAAGAGGGTGGGGTGGCCAGGCTGTCACTTTTGTCCCCAGTCAGCAGTGAGGGGCAGCAGGCGGAGAGCAAGTCCCCCCCTTCCAAGGCTGGAAACCAGAGGGCTCTGTCCAGAAAGTTTTCTTCCAAATGTGGGGAAGACGGGGGACCAAGCACTCCTGCAAGCCGCATTCCAGGTGACCTGATGCCGGTCAGGTCCCTGTGCACAGTCCCTTGGTGACCACAGGCCCTGAACCCCCAGACCAGTCTGTCATCTCACTGGGAAACTGGGCCCTGTGGGGACAGGAGTTGAGGGGGGGAGGCGGTAGGTGACCAAGGAGAAGTGTCACTCACTCCCCTCTCCCCGCCCAGGATCCCTGTGGAAGGAGGCGCCCAAGGCCTCATGTGTGAGAGCTTGTCTGGGCCAGATCCCGGGTGCGAGGGCAAGAAGGCGCTGAGACATTGGCGCTCACACACGTGTGTGTGTGTGTACGCCCAAGCACGCGTGTGCCAGTGCCCATTACCTCTCTGCAGACAGAGCCCCAGACGGCACATCAGCACCTGAGACTGTGCCCTCAGACTAACCTGTCCCCCTTCCTTCCACAGGAGCAGTAGGACCCGCGGCTCCCCTCCCTCAAAAGCATTGTGAGCAAAGACCTGTTTGTAACAGAGGTTTTTGGATTTGCAAACCCTTTGATGAAGAACCTTTGTTTTGTTCTGTGAAACACTATATTTAGATTAACAGAATTTTTCTAAAAATCAGGAGAATTAGTTACTAAAAATTGCTGACAATTTTTGTTTCATTATCGTTGTTCGTTACTTCAAATGCGTAAGCTCTGGGAATCTTTTTGGAGCAATACCTGCAGATTCTGGTACCAGAATGTGCCTCAGAGCGGTGACATTTCAACGTGGTGTGTTCTGGTTTTGTTTTGTTTTGTTCGTGTGTCTCTTTATTTACAGTTTTTTCTGTTGCAACAGAAAAAAGTGGCTTGGAAGTCTTAGGTGGTTTGTAACAAATTCTTTAAAAAAATTTTTAAACAGTATTTAAATATTCTTAAATGTGTAAATTCATTAAATGTTTTACTTCTAATTTCTTGTATCTTGGCTGTCTGGTTTTATTGCATTTTTTAAAAAACTGAACTATTATGTATTGTAATTAATTATGTGAATTCTGAATTGAGACAGATAATTGTATTGCTGTCCAACAGGGATCGGGAGGGGGCATTTTTTAGGGTTTGTATAATTTCTAGAGTTCTAAGGGGGTTAATAATATAAAAATGTTTTTGTGTGTTTAGCAGATGTTTTTTCATGTCTCCATTATCTACCGGTTGCAATTGTGTATCTAAGACCTCCAAGCTTGTTTTAAAAACAAAACAAAAAAACCTTTCTCTATTCTCTCAGAAATATAAATACTGTTATTTTTAATATTAAAAATAAATTCAATATAACTTTTAACAAACACTGTGGAACATTAAACCGCATAAAAATGTAGTAACTATTTTTTAATTCCAAGGTGTTTTTTGCTTTTTTCTTTTAAATATTTTCTTAATATTTGTCAAATTAACTAGATGAATAAATAAATCTAGCATTAACCGCAATATGAATTAAATAATTTTGATTTAATAAAAGGGATAATATGGTTTCCAATGTTTACTGTAGTGTATCTTGTACAGGTAACATGTATTTTTAAAGGAAAGAAAAACGGAATTGAAGCTATTTTTTTTTTCTTGCATTTTTCAATTGACCTGGGGGACATTCCGTTTGAGATGTACTGAAGTTACAGTGTCTGGGAGGTATTCTCCTTTTTTTCCTTATAATGCTTGAAATGTCTAACTATTAAAAAAGGCAATTGGAAAATGTTATGCATGTTGTTTTTTTTAAAAAAAAAAAAGACGTGTTCTTTTTATTTGACTGACAATTCATTTTACACTCTACATAATAAAATTTCCACAAGACATCTTGTGGGCAAAGTATTTTTCAGTCTGTTTGCTTCCGGTCTTGTTCCTCCCACGGCCCCTGCCTGCTGCCCGCCCCCGCCCACCCTTCCAAAGAAAGGCTTCTCGGTCCCATCACCTGTGCTGCCTGGCCCAAGCTGATCCGAGCACAGCCTGCGTTTGCAACTCCTTCGTTAAGCTAACTTTACCTTAATGGCTACGCATCATCTGACAGTTTTGACTTTAGAGCCTGGGTTACCATCAGCCCCCTTACCTGTCACATCTACACATCTCTCAATGTGGGTGTGACACCAAGAAGTCAATAACGGGTCTCCTTGCGGGGGTGCTGTCATCGTAAGTGGAGCCGGAAGATTCATCGAGGGCAGTCAAGATGGGGGTGGGGGGGTGGCCGGGGGCGGGGGTCCAGGCACATCCCCGCACCTGAGTCAGCTCTCTCCCGCCCACCTACCTCCCCACACACCCCTGGGAAATCAGAACCTAAACGGGCAGCCTGGATGTGGCCCGGTGCATCGGCCGCCCGCCAGTTCCTTCCACGGCCCGGGGCCTGCCCCTTCCCTGGATGGGTGCCGTTTTCTCTCAGCCCACATCAGTGGTGGGACCTGGGCAGCTGGGAGAGCTGGAAAGTGCCAGGAAACATGCTCGTTCTGTTTCAGTGTTTTTATGAAGGAGACAAAAAAGGGTGCCCCTACCCCCGGGTTGAAGCCAGGGAGGGTCCTGTGGATTCAGGACACATGGGCACAGTGTGGGCCCTGGACTGGAGAGTTTTTGAGGGGGTAAGGAGATGGGCCTTTGAACTCTCCTTTTCCTGCCTCCTTTCCCATTGGTGGAAGTGACCAGCTTTGAACAGAGCTCTCCCCTTGACTCTGAACTCTCCTCCCTCTGCTGTGAGCCGTGCGCGTGAGGCACCTCTTGGTTTAGACACAGGGCTGCGAGGAGGACCCTGTTTAGAACCTCCTTATGGCTCATTCTCATGGCATGTGACTCCCGTTCTGGTCCCTTTTCTTCTCTCTACCCCAGGCGCTTAAGAGGAGGGGGAAAAAAAGCATCTGTGGCTCGTTTAGGCCAACAAGGAGTGTGGAGAGCCGCCCATCTGTAGCCATTCTGAGGCCTGTTGAGAGCCGGAAGACAAAAAGGAGACGTGGCATCTCTGACTACACCTCTAGAGAATCGACTTTGACGTTGAGAAATTGAATAGTAAAAGCCACTTGGAAAGAAGGAGGGGGTCGCGCCAGAGAAGGGCATAAACGCTGATGGTGGGAATGGGATTTAGGGAGACGGCATTACAGAGAAGACTTCCTTCTAATTCATCTTCCAAGCTCCGTGCCAAAACAGCATTTGGCATGGTTCACAGGGAGCGATTGTGTGATAATGAACCCTAAGGTGTCCCTTAATTGAAGACTGAGCATTGCGGTTTGTGCCAAGAGTCATAAATGGCGCAGGCTTGCGGGAGGATGCATTTTCTTAAATGTATCGGTAAGTACAGATTAGCGCTTGTCCCCAGTGAAATGCCCATACTATAAATTATGGAAATCTCTCTCTCTCTCTCTCTGATGCAACCTTTTATTGAGAGGGGGTGGGGTGCAGTATAGCAGGAGGAGGGGGGAAAGTTTGCAAGCATATGAAATTTGGCCTCTCATTAACATGGCGCCCACGGAAGATGGTTTTCATCAGCAGTCTGGTGTCCTGGAAGGCTAAAGTGCTTGAAATGTACCAAGTTCAGCGATTGTGTTCCATTAAGAAAGCTGCATGGTCATCACGGGAAGGACAGTCTGTGTGTTGGGGGAGGCGGCGGAGGCGGGGCGGGGGCCCAGGCTGTCTGCAGAACTCTCGCCTTGCCTCTGTTCTCCATCACACGAGTATGCCTAGTTTCTGCCAGCCACCTAAGCTCAGGTTCCAAGGACCCAGCCAGGCTGTTCCCCATCCATCCAAGAGTTTGGGCTCGGGGTGGCGAGTCCTCCAGCCAGGGTGCCTCCATCATACCCCTGGTCTCAGGTAGGAGGCGTCCTTCTCCAGGGGTGATCATCTATGACATCCTCACGCATTCAGGTTGGCTGGGGTACAGACAGCGTGGTGCAGGGCTTGGTCCAAGATGGAGTCTGGACACCATGGAGCCTCTGCTTCTGGCTGGCTACAGCAGTACTGTTTCCTGAGCCCATGTCTGGCCCGCTGGGACCCAGCTGGGGTTTTTTAAGATGGGCTAATGCAAATGCTCCTGATAGACTCTTCGAGATTAATGGCCAGAAAGTGGACTGACACTCAATTCCGCAGGGGGTGCTGGTCCGGGTCCACATCTTGGGTGGAAGGGCAAGTGAAGACAGCCCTGAAACAATGGGAATCTTTGCTGGCCTTTGTCTTGAGGGCCTGTGAGTAGCATCTCCCGAGAAGGTTCTGGCCCTTTTCCAGGCATTTCCTCTGCTGGGGGTCTCCACACCTGGGGAGTCAGGCAGGTCCGGGCTTCCCCTTTCCCAGATGAGGGCTCAGAGTCAGAAGCGAATCAACTGCCTTTATCCACCCAAAATCATGGGCCTTCCATGCCGGGTTCTCTGCTCTGCTTCCCCTAAGACTTCAATCGAGAGAAACACAATTGCCCACCAGGAGCTCATGGTCAAGGAACGGGGACCCTGCCATCGCCACCAAGTGAGATGCTTGGAAGGAAGGAACGGTCGTGAAAGTCGGTGCCACGTGACAGCCACGGGCGAGGCCCTGCCGGTGCACTGCAGTCAACCATCTTCACTGATTCTGTATTTGCAAATCCACCTACTCACTAAAATGTGTTTATAACCTTAAGATCAACACTCACCATACTTTTGTGGTTATTCCTAACAAAAAAAAAAAATTTGAGTTGCTTAGTTCCCATGTTCCCAGCTGAGATGAACCAGGCAAACAGTCTGTCTTCCAGTTCCAGCTCATCCCATAGCAAGGCTCCTTCCTCCCAGCACTCTCTTTAGTGCCGTGTATTTTGCATTTTTGCGCTTTCTCTGGGTGATTTTGCATTTACAACGACCCCTGAGGTAGCGCTGTCTAATGATGTGCTTTACAGAGGAAATACAGGTGTGAGGTAAGCTTTGCTCAAGCATGAGGTGCTGTTGGCTGTGAGTTCAATATTAATGAATCAACAATAATACTTTGGCCACCTGATTTAAAGAGCCACCTCATTGGAAAAGACCCTGATGCTGGGAAAGATTGAGGGCAAAAAGAGAGAGGGCAGCAGAGGGTGAGATGGTTAGATGGCATCACCCACTCAGTGGACATGGGTCTGAGCAAGCTCTGGGAAACTGTGGAGGACAGAGGACCTTGGTGTGCTGCAGCCCATGGGGTCGCTGCAAAGAGGTGGATACAACTTAGTGACTGAACATCAACTGTATATGAAGCAAAGTTATATGCTGGTCAGTTGATGAAAAAATGCAGTGGGCCTATATTTCCCCAAGAAGCAAGGGTTCAGTATTCACAAGTTCAGTGTCTCTGCAACTTTATAGAACATCACATTGCAAATAACAAGAACAGACTGTATCTCACTTTCCTGCGAGAGCCCCATGGCTCTGGGTACCCACATGGGAGATGAAGAACAGGTTTGAGTAGGTTCTTGCCAAAGTCACACCCCAGATATGGAGACAGCAGAGCAGGGCTCAGACCTCAGTCCGACTGTAAAACCTGTCCATTGTGCCCCGCCAAGGACAGAAACAGACATGTTCGAGGGCCCCCTAAGTTCGTTCTAGAGAGATCTAACAGGTTCAGCCCACATGGGGAGCAGAGTGGAAGGTTTAAAGATACAGACTCAAGCTTCCATCTCCAATGCTCAACAGTCATCCACAGAGTGGGGATAACAGCTACCTCCCAGATCTTGGGGCTGAGTGGGGGGATCCATGACTGTATGTAAAGCCCTGGCTTATCCTGAGCTCTCAGAAAGTAGCAGCTTAGAGGAGTCACTGAGTCACTGGGAAATTGTGGAAACTGTGGAAACTGAGTCCACAGCTTTTGACTGCTTTGATGGTATTTTCTGCTCCTCTCTGAGGGCCAGGACAGGCTGAGATCTGAAACAAATTCAGCCTCACCACGGACCCTCTAAGCTTCCCCTGGGGTCTCTGGGTCTCCCCAAGACACATGATCTGAGGCCCAGCTCATTGGTTCCCCGGAGTCTGGGCAGCTATAGGAGATGCATGCACGCTCAGTCATGTCTCACATTTTGCAACCCCACGGACTGTAGGCTGCCAGGCTCCTCTGTCCATGGGATTCTCCAAGCAAAATTATTGGAGTGGGTTGCCATGCCCTCCTTCAGGGGATCTTCCTGACCCAAAGATGGAATCCAGGACTCCTGTGTCTCCTGCATTGCAGGCAGATCACAAAAATGACTTTAAAGCTGCTAGGATTTTGATTGGGATTGCAATGAATCTATAGGAAGAATCGGCAACCTAACACCATTGTCTTCCAGTCTATGAACGTGGTATAGCCCTGTCTCTTGTTTAGTTCTTTGATTTTGCTCTATAATTTTCATGGTTCTCAGTATAAAAGTCTTGCACATCTTTACATTGATTCCTGGGTTTTTGATATCTAGCTGTTATCCAAAATGATGTATTTTCCATTTCAGTTTTTTGGCTGGTGATAGAAATATAATTTATGCTTACACATTGACTTTGATTCCAGTGACTTTACTTGAATTCTTTATTAATTCTAGTAACTTGTAGGTTTATGTAGCATTTCTATGTACAGAATCATGTCATTTATAAATAATGATGGTGTCTTTTTTTGCATTCCAATCTTTATGCCATTTGTTTCTTTTTATTTCTTCCTATTACTGGCCAAGACTGCCAGTACACTGTCAGCCAAAAGGAGGGAGAGTGGTCTTGTTTGCAGTCTTAGGGCACACTTTCAATAACTCGCCATTAATTATGTGTGTTGGACAATTGTCATAGATACATTTTATCAGGTAAAGAAGTTCCCTTCTGATTCTGTGTTGCCAGAAGTTTTATCATGAATGAGTGTGGAATTTTTCACATGCTTTTCCTGCATTTTTTTCACACTTTTTCATAGACATCATCACATGAATTATCTCCTTTTTAATTTTAATGAAATGAATCACATTGATGAGTATTCAATTTTTTAATTAATTGTTTGCTGTTTTGCAATGTTGTGTTAGTTTTTGCTGTACAGCAAAGTGAATCAGCTATCAGTTCGGTTCAGTCACTCAGTTGTGTCCCACTCTTCCTGACCCCGTGGACTATAGCACGCCAGGCTTCCCCATCCATCACCAACTCCTGGAGCTTGCTCAAATTCATGTCCATCAAGTCGGTGATGCCGACCATCTCATCCTGTGTCATCCCCTTCACCTCCTGCCTTCAACCTTTCCCAGCATCAGGGTCTCTTCGAATGAGTCAGTTGAAAGAAATGCGAAAGTGTTAGTTGCTTAGTCATGTCCGACTTATTGCGACTCATAGACTGTAGCCCGCCAGGCTCCTCTGTCCATGGGATTTCCCAGGCAAGAGTACTGGAGTGGGTTGCATTTCTTACTCCAGAGGATCTTCCCAACCCAGGGATGGAACCTGGGTCTCCTGCATTGCAGGCAGATTCTTTACCACTGGGGAAGTCTATAAATATATAGAATGTTTCATGACTTTGTCATCCTTGTGCAAGGACTGCTAATCTTCTCTATATCATTTCAATTGTAGTGTATGTGCTGCCTAAGCGAGCCCGGATTTTCAAATGTTAAACTAGCCTTGCATTTCTAGAATAAACTTCACTTGGTGGTAATGTATTACCTATCCTTGCATATCATTGGATCGATTTGCTAATATTTTTGTTTAGGATTATTGTGTGCATATTCATGAGAACAATCTATAATCTATACCATAACTTAACCCATTGAAGACCAGAAACGTGCCCACCCATGCTCCTAGCTTAACTCATTCCCATTTGGGTTATACGCCCACTGTTCACATTCCTGATGAGGAAAGTTCTCACTCCGGACTTGGTCTTGGAATTCAGACTGCCACTATCTACTCTAGCAAAATCGTACCCAAAAGTTTATCACTCAGTTTATTACTGAGTTCCATGCTCGGTTAGAAGCCAGGCAAGAGGGAAATGACAATCCACTCAAAATCCCATGGACAGAGAAGCCTGGCAGGCTACAGTCCATGGGGTCACAAAGGAGTTGGACATGACTGAGCGACCAAACACACGAGACTCTAGCAAGCAGATCATCTCAGCATGGCCAGTAGTCATTGGGCAGTTAATATTCACAACTAATAGCACTGGAGCACCACCTATATACTCAAGGCACTGACCTTGACCCTGGTGGTCAAGTTCTCCTGTTTCTCCCCCTACAGACCTTCTCGCCCTACAGAGCTCCTCGCCCTATAGAGCTTGCCCTGCTGGAGAGGGGCTCCTTTACCACTGGCCGTGGTTACTTAGCAACTCAACTTTGAAACAAAAAGTTCTTCCCACACGTTCTTTTTGAATCTTCTTCATCGGTTTTATTAAAGAGTTATCTAAGATAACAAGGTAAGCAGTTCAAATACCATTGTCATTAACAACTGCATATTTGTCTGAGTCAAGGTCACGCCCATACTGTGCAACTGAGGCAGAAATAACGTGGATGCTGTGGCTTCCGTGAAACTCATCCCCAAACTCCTAGTTTAGATTCTATCACTAGCCACGGACTGTTGTTTTTGCTGTTTAATCACTCAGCCATCTCTGACTCTTTGCAACCCCGTGGACTGCAGCACGCCAGGCTTCCCTGTCCTTCACTATCTCCCAAAGTTTGCTCATAACTCATGTCCGTTGAGTCAGTGATGCCATCCAGCCACCTCATCCTCTGCCGTCCCCTTCATCTCCTGCCCTCAGTCTTTCCCAGCTTCAGGGTCTTTTCCAGTAGGTCGGCCTTTGTGTCACGTCTGGCGAGTAAATATGTAAATATGAATTTAGCTCTTACTATTAAATGCCACTGAGTGTCTTTTCTTTGGTTTTCTGCAGTGTGACTGTGTCGTGCCGAGATGTGGTGTTTTTGTGCATTTGTTTCTGTTGTTTTGTTTCTTTTTGTTTGCGTGGTTTTTTTTTTTTTTTTTATGTTCTCTGAGCTTCCTAGATCTATGGTTGACTGCCTGTCAATTTTTTTAAATTAAAGTAGAGTTGATTTACATTGTTGTGATAGTTTCAGGTATATAGCAAAGTGATTCACACACACACGTATGTATATATGTTCTTTTTCAGATTCTTTTCCTTACAAGCTGCTGTGCTGTTTGTGTGTGATCAGTTGTGTTCCACTCTTTGCGACCCCACGGACTGTAGCCCGCCAGGCTCCTCTGTCCATGGGATTCTCCAGGCAAGAATCCTGGAGTGGGTTGCCATTTCCTCCTCCAGATGATCTTTCTGATTCAGGGATCGAACCTGGGTCTCCTGCTTCTCCTTCATTGGCAGGTGGATTCTCTATCACTGCACCACTTGGGAAGCCCTATAGGTTATTATAAGATGTATTAAGCATAGTTCCCTGTGCTATATGATACGACCTTGTTATTTATCTAATTTATACAGAGTAGTGTGTAGATATCGATCCCAAGTTCCTGAGTTAGGAGGGATAAGCTAGGTGCCTGTCATTAACTTTTGAAAATTCTCAGCCATCATTATTTCAGATATTCTGCTCTCTCGCTCTTTCTGCTCCTCATGGGATCCCAGCTTCACAGATGTTACAGCTTTGGAGACAGCCTCACAGTTCTTGGCTGCCTTTCCTGTTTTTTTCTCTTTGCACTTCACTTCGGAAAGTTTCTCTTGACATCTATTCAGATTCACTGAGTCTTTCCTCAGCCGTGTCCAGTCCACAGATGAACCCACCAGAGGCATCCTTTATTTCTGCCATTGTTTTCCATCTCTGGTATTTCCTTTTGATTCTTCCTTAGAGGTTCCATCTCTCTGCCTAAATTACCCATCTGTTCCTGCATGGTGCCCACTTTTTCTATTAGAACCCTTTATGTATTAATCAGTTATTTTAAATTCCTTGTTAGAGGGACTTCCCTGGTGGTTCAGTGGTTAAGAATTCACCTTCCAATGCAGGGGACGTGGGTTCAATCCCTGGTCGAGGAGCTAAGATCTCACATGCCACGGGGCAGGAAAGCTCACATGCTACAGCGAAGAGCCCACAGGACACAGCCAAGACCCAGACAAAATGAAGAGCTAGTGCATCCAAAAGTCTATCAATCAATCAATAAATTTCCTGTTTGATAGTTTCAGGCTGGTATCCTATCTGAGTCTCGTGCTGATCATTGCTCTGTCTCTTCAAATTGTGATTTTTTTTCCCTTACCTTTTGGCATGCTTTGCAATATTTTGCTGAAAGCTGCACAGGTTGTATGAAATGATAGGAATTGATGGGTTTTTAGAATGAGGGTACACGTTAATCTGCCTAGGAGTAAGGCTATATGTAAAGCTCTCCATAGACGTACGTGCCAGAAGCTTCAAATTCTTGAGTGTCAGATTCCTCCCCTGACCTCAGGGTTCCCTACACGCTCCTCCTCAGATAGAATCTGAGACCTGCAGCTCTTTCAGTGGCAATGCACCAGTTAGCATCAGTTCAATTCAGTTCAGTCACTCAGTTGTGGCCGACTCTTTGTAACCCCATGGACTGCAGCACGCCAGGCCTCCCTGTCCATCACCAACTCCCGGAGTTTACTCAAACTCATGTCCATTGAGTTGGTGATGCCATCCAACCGTCTCATCCTCTGTTGTCCCCTTCTCCTCCTGCCTTCAATCTTTCCCAGCATCATGGTCTCTTCCAATGAGTCAGTTCTTCACATCAGGTGGCCAAAGTATTGGAGTTTCAGCTTCAGCATCAGTCCTTCCAATGAATATTCAGGACTGATTTCCTTTAGGATGGACTGGTTGGATCTCCTTGCAGTCCAAGGGACTCTCAAGAGTCTTCTCCAACACCACAGTTCAAAAGCATCAATTCTTTGGCACTCAGCTTTCTTTATAGTCCAACTCTCACATCCATACATGCCTACTGGAAAAACCATAGCTTTGACTAAATGAACCTTTGTTGGCAAAGTAATGTCTCTGCTTTTGAATATGCTGTCTAGGTTGGTCATAACTTTCCTTCCAAGGAGCAAGTGCCTTTTAATTTCATGGCTGCAGTCACCATCTGCAATTAGCATACTAGGGCCCTGCTGGGGCCCTAGAGAGGGGTGGGGGATGGGGAGTACCCTAGCATCTCCCAATTAAATATCAGACTTTTCTTTATTGTTATACTTTGGTTGCACTGGGTCTTCATTGTGGCCTGCAAGCTCTTCACTGAAGTACACAGGCTTCTCAAGTTGCAGCTCGAGCTTTTCTTGTGGTGCCTGGGATCTAGAGCACACGGGCTCAGCAGTTGCTACTAACCCTGGCATTGGAAGACAGACTCTGAACCCCTGGACCACCAGGGAAGTCCCCTAAATGTCAGTCTTTTAGTGCACCTGTGTCTCAGGGTTATTTCTTCCAGTGGTAGAGCTGTACCTTCTGCCTCCCCAACTTCTCTGGCTGCAGCAATTCCAAGCAAGTTCCTATCCTGTTTGTTTCTCCCTGAGGTGATTTGGGAAGTCTGGAGGTGGCTGCAGGGAGAATTCCCATTCTCCACATGGGATTGGGCTTCCCTGTGGTTCGGATGGTAAAGAATCTGCCTGCAATGCAGAAGACCTGGGTTTGATCTCTGGGTCTGGAAGATCCCCGAGAGAAAGAAATGGCAACCCACTCCAGTATTCTTGCCTGGAAAATCCCATGGACAGAGGAGCCTGGTAGGCTACAGTCCATGGAGTCACAAAGAGTCAGACACGACTGAGTAACTAACACACACACATGCACACACATGGGATAAGCCTCTTCACCAGGATTTTTCTGCTGTCCTCCCACCAAGGACTCTAGAGGGTCTTTACAGATCTTCTCCTGGAGAACCTGGTGGGATTCCTGGAGATAAAACCCATGAAAGTATGAGCCTTCCCCACCCCTCCCCCCTGCCAAGACAGGAAACCCTGGGAGTTTCTCAGCTGGTCCATACGCAGCCTTCCAGCAATTCATCAAAATTACCACTCAGTGTTCCTACCAGCCTGTGGCCCCAGGGATTATTTCAACTGAACAGACCTCAGCTGTGATCCTCCAGAGTTCCGTCTCTCCAGATGGCAGGGTGACAGCTCACCTTGCAACCTCAGTTCTCTGATGGGCCCAAGAAAAACTGCTGATTTTCCATTTGGGAAGGTGATGCAAACTCAGGGAGATAGTGAAGGACAGGGAGGCCGGGTGTGTTGCAGTTCATGGGATCACAGGGAGCTGGACACGACTTGGCGAATGAAGAACAAAAAAATGGTGAAGGTGATGATTTCCAGGTTTTCCACATGGCAGAGCTGCAACTGAAAGCCCTGTAACTGTGTTCTAATCAGATTCCTTCCCAAGATCTCACCCAAAGAAAGTATTTCACTGCTCACCCAGCATTCAAAGCCCCCCATCTGGGGGTGTGAGTGTGTAGCTTCTGGGACTTCCCTGGGGGTCCAGTGGCTAAGATTCCATGTTCCCAATGCAGGGGGCCCGGGTTCGATCCCTGATGGGAGAACTAGATCCCACATGCCAGAACTAAGAGTCCACGTGCTGCAACTAAAGATCCCTCATGCCCCAATGAAGACTGAATATCCCATGTGCCTCAAGTAAGACCAGGCACAGCCAAATACACACATACATAAATATTAAAAAAAGAAGAGAAAGTACAGCTTCGCACTTCATGGTGAGAAGAAATGGGCACGGTGGGCTGGTGGCTCCAAGCACTCCCTTCACGGGAGCTGTAGGGAGGAACAGGACATTTCGACCAGCGGGAGAACAAGGAGACGAAGCTTTTCTTCTTGAACCTGCATGGAGAAGGAGTCTCCATCTCTGGCTAACATCTCATGCTTGGTGTGGGCACGTGGATATGCCTGGCTTGCTCCAGAAGCATCAACATGCTGAGGGTGGAAACCAGCTGGGTCCTCTTTAGCCTCTCAGTGCCTGGACAGGGCTGGTGTGTGCAAGTGCTCCTTAGATGCTGGCTGAACTAAATGACCTTGAACCAAAGTCTCTGGAACCAGAAGCCACCAGGGCCAGGCTGACCCTGCAGGACGGGACAACCCTCACTCGATCTTCAGGTCCAGCCTGGCACCCAGCGGGCATGCATTAAACATTTGCATAATTAAAATAAGTACATGAGGGACTGTCCTGGCTGTCCAGTGGTTAAGACTCTGCTTTCCAGTGCAGGGGGCAGGGGTTCAATCCCTGGTCGGGGAACTAAAATCCCACATGCCTCTGGGCCAAAAAACCAAAACAGAAAACAGAAGCAATACTGTAACAAATTCAATGAAGACTTTAAAAATGGTCCACAACCAAAAAAAATATCTTAAAAATAAATAAATAAAATAAATACATGATGATCTGAGAGACTGGGGTGTCCAGAAACCTCCAGAAAAAAAATCCAATTTGTGACTTACTGGATATCTGAAAGTGAAAGTCACTCAGTCATGTCCAACTCTTTGAAACCCCATGGACTATACAGTCCCCAGAATTCTCCAAGCCAGAATACTAGAGTGAGTTGCTATGCCCTCTTCCAGGGGATCTTCCTAACCCAGGGATTGAACCCAGGTCACCTACATTTTGGGCAGATTCTTTACCAGCAGAGCCAGCAGGGAAGCCCTGGATACTTGGAGTGGCACATTTCCTTTCATTATAACTGTACCTTATTTGGAAAAGGAAATGGCACCCCACTCCAGTATTCTTGCCTACAGAATTCCATGGACAGGGGAGCCTGGTGGACTATGGTCCATGGGATCGCAAAGAGTCGCACACGACTGAGTGCACAGCACACACCTTATTTAACTGGTCTGCAAGTGAGTTTGTTTTTCCTGATTGCCAAAGTCTGCCATAAGACAAAGAGGAGGAGCGGTGGGAGGAGAGACATGAGTCTAACGTTAAGAAAAATCTCCATCCCAATTTGAAATGGATAACCAACAAGGACCTACTGTATAGCACAGGGAACTCTGCTCCATATTATATGGCAGCCTGGACAGGAGGGGAGTTTAGGAGGAATGGACACGTGCACATGTATGGGTGATTCCATTCGCTGTTCACCTGAAACTATCACAGCATTGTTTTGTGTGTGTGGGGGGGGGGTGGGTGTTTGTTTTCTTTTTTCTTTATTCTTTTATTTTATGGGATTTTTTTGTTTTCTCTTTTTTAATTTTTTTTTATCACAACATTGTCAACTGGCTATACCCCATACAAAATAAAAAGACTTAAAAAAAATCTCCATTCAGTCCAGTTGAACACCCATTTTCTGATACATCTAGAGGCCTGAGCATGGGGGCACATGGAGGGCTTTCTTCTCTGGCTTATACTCGGGCTTATACACAGATATGAAGACACCACCCTGAGGGCTTTCTTCGCTGGCTGCAGAGAGCAAGGAAGGCATAGAAGGGAAGGGTCCAGGCTTGGAGAGCATCCATTACTCTTGCACAGCCTCCATTTCCTCTGCTGTAGGATGGGGTGACTGTGGAAACCTATCTTGCAGAGTTGCTACATAAGCTCTTCACAGTCTCCTCTGCACTGCCTGACCCAAGGCCGCAGAGGTGCAAAAGAAGCTCTCAGAGAGCAGCAGCCCTCAGCACTTTATACTCCATGCTGTGGACGGTTTTGGAGCTAGGACAGCAACGATGATGATCAAATGCTACGGGAGCAGCATCTCTCCGTGGATGAGATATAGGACTGGAGGCAGGAAGGTCCAGGGAGTCTGAGGCCCCAGCTAGGATGAGTAGGAGTGGGCCTGGCTTGCAGTCGTGGGTCCCTCTGGCTCAGCCTCTCAGGTCTGGTGACATACATCCCACAGCCTCGTGTCTACCCAGATGGGAGCATCCGAGGCTGAGCCTTGGCATCTCCTCCCTAACATCCTAACTGGGGCCCAGGGTTCTGAGGATCTGGGCTGCCCTAGCCTGTTGGCTATGCTGGCTCGATAGCACCTGGAGATCCCTAGATGTCACTTCGCTGGGACAAAGAGGCTTCCTCATGCCGCCCAGAGAAGGTGAGAGAGTTCAGAGGCCTCGTGGTCCTTTGAATTAGTCCACACCAAGAAAGCTGAGCACTGAAGAACTGATGCTTTTGAACTGTGGTGTTGGAGAAGACTCTTGAGAGTCCCTTGGACTGCAAGGAGATCCAACCAGTCTATCCTAAAGGAAATCAGTCCTGAATATTCATTGGAAGGACTGATGCTGAAGCTGAAACTCCAATACTTTGGCCACCTGATGTGAAGAACTGACTCATTGGAAAAGACCCTGATGCTGGGAAAGATTGAAGGCGGGAGGAGAAGGGGACAACAGAGGCTGAGATGGTTGGATGGCATCACCGACTCAATGGACATGAGTCTGAGTAAACTCCGGGAGTTGGTGATGGACAGGGAGGCCTGGCATGCTGCAGCCATGGAGGTCGCAAAAAGTCAGACATGACTGAGCGACTGAACTGAACCGAACACCATCTTGCCTCCATCCACCCCCTTCATTCTTTCCCTGGCTGAGCATCCACTGTGTGTTAAGCCCCAGAGCTGGCCCCAGAGACCAAGGAAGATCCAGACAAGGTCTCTGCCTTCCAGGAGCTCCCAGTCTGATCACCAGGCTGTGAATCTGGCAGGAGGGAAGGTGAGCAGGTGCAGGGGCCCAGAGATGGTGGAGGAAGGGCCTCTGGAGAAAGAAGGTGGTATGAGTGAGTCAGGGACCCTTCCTTGGGGCTGGTTCTAGGCACACAGGAGGGGCTGAAAACTGGTGAGGGGCCAGGCCAGAGGGCCTGGAGAAAGACAGGCAAAGAAGGGTACCACCCATCTCCCACCTACCCCTGCCCCAGCCTCCTCTCTTCATCCTTCCTGCCTGCTTTCTCCAGACCCTCTCCCTGTACCCCAGTCTCTGTGTCCCAGGCACCCCCATTCCTGCCTCTCCACCGTTTCTCTGACTCTCAGAAGTCTCCCCAAGCCCCAGGCTCTTTTGGAATCCCTGCCTCCACTTCCTTCATTTCTCTGCATCCTTGGATCTCCAAAGTCTCAGACTAAATTTTATCTGGATCCTTCTCGGCCTCTCTTTGCCTCCGTCTCCCTCCATCTCGACCGGACTCTATCTCCCAAAGCCTGTGCCTTGCCGCGCCCCTCCTGGAGTTCCAGCTTGCCCACGTGCCTCACCCCTCAGCCCCGCCGCATCGATCTGCCAGGACTTCCCCGCTTCCAACCGGCGGGCCTGGAGGCCCCGGGCGTGGGCGATGCGGGGGGGAAAGTTCCAGGAGGCGCAGAGGAGGGGGCACTCGGGCCTCCACGCCCAGAGAGACTCGCGTGCCAGTCACCTGCCTGCCGGCCTGGGCGCAGATGACGGCGGTCGACCTGGGAACCCCCGGGGCGCGCCTTTGTCTCCCCGCGGCCACGGAGGCTAATTAGATTGGAGATGGGGGGAGCGGTCCTTTTTCACGGCGGTGCTGAGGCCGCCACTCCGCCCGACAGCCCCGCGCTAGCCAGCCTGAGTCACGTCTATTGAAACCGTTTCGGCGGACCGCGCCCCCCACCCCATCTCCGCAGTGGTAGCTTGTTTGCGCGCGCGAGCGGGGACGCACCCCGGCCCCCCAAATCGGCCTGCGGGAACCGAGGAGACACGGGCCCCAGGCGAGGAAGGAATTTCCTTAGGCCCCGCGGGCTTGGGGACCAGAGAGACTGAGATTTAGCAGGAGAGAGAAATTTGGGGAGGAAGCCCAAAGGGTGTGAGGAAGCTGGAGGGGTGGCCGGAGCGCAGGAGAAAAAGGAGAGAGCGCCAGGGACGGAGCGGGAGAGAAGGCGAGACGTGGATGGGGGCGCGCGACGGCTGCGGAGAGCTGGCGGAGCAGGGACGTGGCAGGAGGAGACGGGAACCGGCGTGCGGACTAGGAGGGGCGGGGGCAGGGGCGGGAGCGCGGGGCAGGGGAGGGGCGAGGAGCAGCCAGAGGCAGCCGGACCCGCCGACCGCCGGACGCGCGGACCGCGCAGGGGCCCCACTCCCGCCTCGGGGCTGCAGCTCAGGGGGCCAGGGGACCGGGGTAAGCGGCCGGGGCGCCGCGGGTCCGCATTCTTCGTCTTTTCTTCCTCCGGCTCATTCCGGCCGATCGATACCTGCGCGGGCCCTGCCCCCGCCGCTAATATCTTTTTAATGAGTTCGCGGGGCTTAGAGCGAGTGCGAGCTGCCCTCCAGGGTGGATTTTCCCCTGGCAGATGTTTCGGGAGGAGGAGGCGCGCGGGGCCCCTGGGAGGTGGGGACAAATCTCTCCCTCCGAGGGGCGAGGCAGAAGACTCTCTTCTAAAGTTCAAAAGAAAGACGGGCTTTCACTCGGCCCCCAAAAATGTATTTCCCGGGGGACAATGGGCTCCTTTCTGCGCCTCCTAGGGCCGGCGGGGCGGGAGGGGCGGGAACCCGTGCGCCGCGGCCCCGCCTGACAGACGAGCGCCCCCTCCAGCCCGGACCGGGGCCGCCGAGTGAGGCCGCGGAAGCCGGGAGACAGGCTTCCCCTCCGGTCACCCCGGGAAGAGAACAGACCAGACCTGAGCGCACCGGCGAGAACGAAAGTGCCTTGCGGGCGGAGGAACGGGGCCTGGGGAGCCCTAGGAGGCCCCCCTCCAACCCTGTGCCCTGGGCCTCGCAGATGCGGCCACCGCACCCGAAGGGGCTCCTGCGGGTGCCTCGAGGGGAGGTAGGACAGGTCTCTGGGGTCGGGCTGTGGCCCGGGTTCTCTCCGCGATCCGCCCAGCGCGGGTCAACAAGTAGAAATCACCAGCCAGCCTCCAGCGGCCGCAGTGCGCCAAGTTCCGCTTCACCTGCCCGGATGTCCATCTGCCCCGCCCGCCCGCCCAGTGCCCCTCAGTCCGTGGGGTCGGCCTGCTCGCCGCCGCCTCCCTCTCTTCACTCCCGTGGGCGCGCGGAGAAGGGGGGACCCCGGGCTATGAGGATGACCTCCGAAGAGCCGCGGCCGATTGATTCGTTCCGCCCGGAGCCCGGGCCGCGTGAATAGGGGCCCGGGCTGCAGCGGCGGCGGCGGTGGCGACGACGGGGATAAAGATGTTGTCCCCGCCAAGGGGAGGGGGCGCGGGGCGGGAAGCGGGGCCATTCACTCCTGGCCCGGCCCCTGGGGAAGCCGCGCTGAAGAAAGGGGGCCGGGGCCTATTCAAGCCCTACGAGCCTCCCACAATGGACCGATATACTGGGGGCCTCTCTATTAACGCCCATGAATATTAAAGAGATCTCGGAGCGGCGGCCCGCGGGCGCGAGGGCGGAGGTGGCGGGGGGAGGCGGGGCGCGCCTGCGAGTTCAGGCCAGGCCCGAGCTAGGGGAGGGGGCTTGGAGCGGACACACTCCGCGCCCGGGACCCCCGAAAAAGGACTCGGTTCATCCGCGGAGAAACCTCAGGAAATGCAGGGCTTTCCCTCTCAATCTCAGCGAGGGTAGATGCAAGCGCGGGGGCCTTGCTCCCCAATTCCAAGGGGCCCTAATACTGGGGCGCGGTTGAATGGGTCGGCGCCTAGACACGAGGCACAAAATGTGAGCGCGCGGTGGAGATGCTCCCAGGCCGCTCCGCCTCCGCCCCGCCCACAGCACCAATTTCTGCGTTCTTGGGTGCAGACGAAGGGAATAGGGCTCTCTAGCTGCAGTCCGAACCCTCCATCACTTCATCTTCTGACCCCGAGCCAAGAAGGTCCAGGACCTAAATGCTGCACCCCAGGACAGAGGGACCGCACAGAATTGTCTCGGTGGGGTGTGGCCCCTGGAATCGGCAAAATTCGCAGGGTATTCATTGGAAAGTGACCTGACCCAGAGAGACACAAGGCGCGAAGAAGCCTCAGTTCACAAAGTCCAACGCAAACCATTGCACACACAGGGACATCGAGGCTCAGAGAGGAGAAGGGCCTTCCCAAGGACGCACGGCAGGCGTCGATCCGCCGCTGTCTCCCGGAGGCGCTCGCTGAGCTTGGCTGCGGCTCCTGGGGGCTCTCCCCGACGGCGTAGTCGCCTCCATCCTGGGCGCATCTTGCTCTCCACCGAGTCTTCCTAGAAACAGAGGCCCAGGAGCGGGGGAGGCTCCCACGCCCTGAGTCCCTCCGCTCCCCTCGGAGTCGAACTCTCGGCTCAAGCCAGAGCCAGTGTGGCTCTCTGGCGACGTCTGGAAGAAAGTCGAGGTTCCCGGGACCCTGACCCGCGCGCGGGCTGCAGCTCGCTCCTCCGCCGCGCTGCCCTCTGCTGGCGCCACGCCCGACGGTCGCCCCTGCTGCCCGTTGCGGCTTCCCCTGAGGCATCAGACTCGAGGTGACCTCAGGCCTTGGGTCTGAAGAATAGGGGTTCCCGCCTTCCTGACTCTATGCCCCGATGTGCACCCTGGGATGACAGGAGACCACTGGGCCAAACAGGGTGTGTCTTAGTGTGTCAGTGGTGGCCAGGTGCGGGGCTGGCTTAGCAAAGACAGGACTTGGCTGTGAAGGGAGCTCTTTGCCAAGGGGCACAAAGACAGTACTCCTTGTAGGAAACCAGGCCCCCTTGACCCTCTGCCCAAGTCCCCTCTCTGAGGACAAGGCCTGTAGGGGGGGTGGGTCCCATTCCTCCAGCTCACCAGTGAGCCCAAGGCACTGGCCTGAAGGTCCAGAAAATTGGTTATTGGAATCTGACATTGGTGGGGAGGGTGCGGAGTTCAGCAGATTGGGGTGCCCTCGGTGCTCCCCATTCCTCGTCTGTGGCTGGTAGGGGTTGGGGGGCGGGGTGGGACTTGAGACTAACCCTGGGCGGTAGCAAAGCCCGCAGGTTAGCGGTGGCCTTCCCGCTTTGGTTCCCGGCTCCCGGTTTCCCGAGAGAGACTGCGCTGGCCCTCCGGGAAGCCTTGGAATCTTCGTGAAGAAAGTCTGCTGGCCGGGTCAGGTTGAGGTGGGGTGGGGAAGCAAGTAGGGAGGGAGGGAGTGAAGTGGGAGGCCAGAAGAGAAAGAGGTAGGAGGCAGGAAGGGGTGCAGGACACTGGCGGGCTTCCCTAGGTCGCAGCTGAACTGAAGGAATCAAGGGGCTCGAGCCTCAAGCCAAGGGCGCAGCGCGGCCCGGCCCCGGGGAGCTCCCGGCAGGTATGCGGAGGGCGTTCGCTCCAGGGCACCGCCGTTCCCATTGGCGATGCTCCAGGGACCTCTTTTGATCTCTCTACATCCGTCAGGAAAAAGCCTTTGCCACGCGACCCGCGAATTTCGGTCTGTTGGTGTGCCCTTCCCAACCCTGATCTAGCCCCCCTAGGACCGGGAGATGTCTCCCGCGAAGCCGTCTCGGGACAGCCCCAGCCCCGACGGCGGCCGCAGCTCCGCCCCGCAGCCCTCTCCGCCCAGAGAGGAGTTTCGCCACCGGCTACCGGCAGCCAGCCGGGCGGTTGCAGAGGCCCGTTTGAAGCGAAGCGCCGGTCTCCGCAGCGCCGTCTGCGCAGGAGTTCAGCACCGGCCTGCGCCGGGCCGGCTGGCTCCGGGGCAACTACTGCAGTCTGGGGCGTGGAGAGCGCGGCACCCGGCGGGCCAGGCGGGGCCAGGGAGCGCAGGGGAGGTGAGTGGCGGCCTGGCCCGGCCGGGATGCCGAGCGCAGATCCGGCCTGGGATCGTGGGTGAGCGCGGGGCCCGAGGGCAGGCGTCTCCTCTTGCCTAGTCTTGGTCCCTGGAGTCCGAGCGAGCCTCGCTGCGCCCCCTGCCCTGCTCCGTTCACCTCCTCTCTTCGCCGCGGGCCGAGCCTCCTGCTTGGCCCGGCGCTTCCCACGGGGAGAGGAGGAGAAAGAAGCGGGGGGGATGGGGGGGGGTGGAAGGGCCAGGGAGGGCCGGGAGGAACGCGAGGCGGGGGGGGTACGGATCCGAGCGGCCGAGCGCCCCCGCCCCTTGAGCTCTGGCGGCAAAAGCTCCTCGCGCCTGGGCCGGGTACAACAAGTCTGTCCTCCGACGTCAGGGGGTCATTAATAACCAATTAGGAGGGTCACTGCGGCTCCTATAAAGGCGCTGAGATTTTTTTGCCAAGGGGAAGACCGTCCGGGCCGGGTGTGTGAGAGGCGAGCGCGCGGCGGAGAGCCCCTCGCCGCCCGTTTCTCTGCAGCCACCCGCCTCCTACCCACCCCGCACCGCCCGCCCCCGCCTTCCCGCACCCGCCTCCGCCTCCACCCCTGGCTCTCCAGCCCTTCGCGCCGCCTCTGCCATCGCTGCACATTTCTCGTCTCCCTCTGCCTTCTGCCTCGCTCTCCCTCGTTCACTTCCCTCCCAACCACCCCCTCGCCTCCCGCTCCCTCCTGCCCCTCTTCCTTCCCCATCACAACCCTCTTCTCCCGCTCCTGGGCTCCCCCCCACCCCGCCCCCCGGCTCATCCAACACATCCCCCGCCTCGGCCGGGCCGTCCGTCCGTCCGTCCGTCCCTCCGTCCTCGGCGCCGGCGAGCCCCGGGCCGCCCATGATGGGCTCCGTGCTCCCGGCGGAGGCCCTGGTGCTCAAGACCGGGCTGAAGGCTCCGGGGCTGGCGCTGGCCGAGGTCATCACCTCCGACATCCTGCACAGCTTCCTGTACGGCCGCTGGCGCAACGTTCTGGGCGAACAGCTCTTCGAAGACAAGAGCCACCACGCCAGCCCCAAGACCGCCTTCACCGCCGAGGTCCTGGCGCAGTCCTTCTCGGGCGGTGAGTCGCGCCGTCGGGGCCGATCGCATCCCTCCCTCCCCGCAGCCCTCTGGTTCCCGGGCCCACACGCGCGGGCCACGGCGGGGACCAGAGGACGGTGGCAGCCATTCGCGCCCATCCGGGCGTTCCACACGCGGCCCGTGACTCAGTTTCCCGTAAGCCGAGCCGGGGCGCAAGCAGCCAAGCCCGGGCGGGGGGACGCCTCCACCGCGCTCGGCTCGAAGTCCGAGATTTGGGCGCTCCGGCTGTCGGGCCCGCCGCCCCCGCGCTTCCCCAGCCGCCCCTCATCCTCTTTGAGCCGGCGGGTTCCCGGCATTTAAAGCCTTACTAGGCGTGTAATAGCAGTTGACTCAAAAAGAAGGGGTTTTAAATTCATTTAGTTAACTTGGGCTTGACCCGCGAGAGTTCCCACTTAAACCAAGAACTTTAAAAGGCAGCGGGGGCTGGGGAGGGGGCGAAGGAGGGCGGACAGGAGAGAAAGCGGCGGAGAGAGAGCGAGGGAGAGAATGAGAGAGGGAGAAAAGTTTCTTTTCTTTAAGATGTCTCAAGTTCTTACTCCTCATTCATCAACCCGCAAACAATATCTTCCCCCGGCGCTGGCATCTCTGCGCGTCGCCCCCTTTTCCCCCTTTACGATTTCTGTTCCTCTCTTAATTTACCGTGCAGACTAATTCCACTTCCATTCACGCTATGTCAACCGTCTAATCCCCCCTTTTTGTAAGGGGAATTCCTCGGCCCCTTTTAAACAAGTCCCCTCCGCATTGAGCTACAATTTACTGCTACAGCATTCTTCCAGGGCTAATGAATTTAGAATTAGCAATTTCTTTCGAATGGAGCCGAATGAATGCGATCACTTTAACAGCGTGACAAATTGCCGGCCGCGCCGCAATGGACACCGTTTAACCCCCTCTTTCAGCCGGCCCGCTCGCCGGGTATTTTCCCAGGTAGCTTAGAGGGGAACCTTGTAAGACATGAAGGCCGCCCCTGTGCGCCTCGCCGCTCCCACCCCGGCTGCCCGGCCAAGGCAGGAGGACCCCCCCGGGGGGTTGCGGGCCGCCCCGGCTCTTATCCACCCTGAGAAGCGACTTCGCGGCTGGCCTAGGTCCGGGCACTGCCCTTCCTGGCACCCCCGGATCTCGCCGGGCAGCGAGGAACCCGGGCGCACCCAGGGTCACCCAGAAAGCGTGAAACACGGCCCGCGGCAGTCGTCCGCCTTTCTTTTGAGCCGCCTCCGCCTCAGAGCCCGACTTGCTTTCCCAGCGCGGTCGGCGCGCCGCGGCCGCGAGGTTCCCCGCACCCCGAGCGGAGTCAGAGCCCCTGGCCGAGCTCCGGGTCCTCCGACAGTGCCCTGCGCTCGGTGCGGGAAAGCGCAGCGCGCGCGGAGCCATGGGAGAACCGCCCAGAATCCGAGCCCGGCGAAAGAATCTTGGCTGGACCGTCACCTCCTCGTGGGAGAGGGCCTCAGTTTACTCATTGGTTAAGACCTAAACTGCCATCGGCCCAGCAGTTCTTAAACTTGGCCGAAGTGGAGGGAAAGAGCGGTTGTGGATGTTCTGAGAATTCGTGGAGAGACCCAAAACGAAAACAAACACAAGAAAACCCTCCTAGAAATGAATCCCAAAGGCACCTCTTGCTTTCGGAGGCTCCACGGGTTGCTGAGCCTCCACCCCCGGGGGGGGGGGCGGGGGAGGGGGGGAAGAGCCGGGCCTCCCTGCCTCCCACTCTGACTCAGTCCCCCTGCCTGGCGGCCACAGAGGTTCAGAAGCTGTCCAGCCTGGTGCTGCCGGCCGAGGTGATCATCGCGCAGAGCTCCATCCCCGGCGAGGGCCTTGGCATTTTCTCCAAGACGTGGATCAAGGCCGGCACCGAGATGGGCCCCTTCACTGGCCGTGTCATCGCTCCGGAGCACGTGGACATCTGCAAGAACAACAACCTCATGTGGGAGGTAGGCAGGGTCTCCGGGTCGTGGGGGGGGGGCGAAGAGCAGCGTGGACTGCGGAGTGTGGGGTGTGGGTGGGGCCCTGGCGGCCTGCCTGACCCTCCGCTGGTTCTTCCCTTGCTGGGAGCTGTAGGCGCTTTGGGCTGGGCCATGACTGGTCCCTGAGGTCGATTTCTACACCTGCCCGATGTCTGGAGGTTCCTCCCCAAATCACAAGGCGAAGCCTCTCTCCTCCTGCGAGCCTTGGGGAGCACTTCCAGGGGTGGGGTGGGGCGGCGCCAGGACCCAGAGAAGTCATGTGCTTTGCCTAGAGTCCCACTGGAGACCTGGGAAGCCATTCCTGGGAGCCACCTCCATTCCTGGGAGCCATCTCCCGGCCACCTGCATTTTTCCCCTCACTCCAGCAGCAGCAAAAGAGAGCCCCTCAGAGCCAGCCTTGGCCTTGGGGTGATCATGGCTGGAAGGAAGGATGAAGGGAGAGGGTGCTCCCTGGGAGTCAGCTTCTCAAACCAGGTGGAACAATGACAGCGAACACGAATGCTATTGAACTGGCACAGAGTCCGCTTTCTGAGCATGGAGTCAGCTTTCTGAGTGCCGGGCCTGCATTCCACCAGATTGTCTCAGCAGCCCAATGGATTATTATTCCCATTTTAGAGAAGGAAAGTGACCTTCCATCCAAGGTCTTCTGTCTCTCCTCCCTACAACAGTGCCAGATGCCAGCAAAGCGCTCCCCCCGCCCACCCCGCCTCAGGATAAAGCCACTCCGAGAGCACTTCCGCCTCCTGGGGCTCTCACTTGGAGGAGGTCAGCTGATGCACCCACTCCCTAGTGTCATTTCCCCTCCCTTCCCCAAGGCTCCACCATAACCCCCTCCTAGCAGATGCTCAAGGAGCCGAGTGGGACAAATGTTACACATGGTCACAGGAGTGGGGGAAAGAGGCCACGGGATGCCCCGCGGCCTCTCCTAACCTCACCTCCTCCCACACCTCTGGAGGCCTGAGCCAGCAGTTCCTTTCTCCACTGGTTGCTGGGTTAGTAAGTTGGGCTCCAGTAGATCTAGAAGTACTTTTGGTGACTCCCACATAGAGAGGCCAGGCCAAGGTCCCCAAGTGGGCCAGGCTTCCCTTTATAGGCTCCTCTGTGTCCCCCTCTGAGGTCCTGGCCAGCGCTCTCCACTACTTCCCCAGAGAGCTGGCTAGAGGGGATGCCGTTTTGGTCAGTGATCTCCTGGAGATCCCTTTTCGTCCAGGGATGGGGAGGCCGTGGCAGCAGGAGCCTGTGGAGTCCTGGAGACTGACTCCCTGTTGGCCACTTCTAGCCAGCTGGCTTCAGGCAAGTCGCCACACTGCTCTGAGCCCTCCTTTCCTCCGCTGGAAAACCGGGATTATAATAGCTGTGTCCACTTCCTGGGAGTGTTGGGAGGCTGGAAAGAGACAATGTGTGGATGGGCCTGGTGTGGGGCCTAGCCCTGGCCCCAGGCAGCACACACCACATAGCCCTGCCTCACCCGGGCCCCGATTTACCTGCGCCCAGGTGTTCAATGAGGACGGCACGGTGCGCTACTTCATCGATGCCAGCCAGGAGGACCACCGAAGCTGGATGACCTACATCAAATGCGCGCGTAACGAGCAGGAGCAGAACCTGGAGGTGGTCCAGATCGGCACCAGCATCTTCTACAAAGCCATTGAGGTGAGTGTGTGTATCATCGTGTAGGGGGCAGTCGGGGAGCAGCCAGGCTGGGGTGCAGGGCAGTTGTGTCCAGGGACTGAGGTGGAAGCAAGAGGGGAGTGTTGGGGAAAACGCTGGCCTAGCTGGCCCTGCCCAGGCTGGAGGACTGAAGCCCGAGCATCATGGTCTCTGGGAGCATGACCTCCAGGGCAAGCTTCCTGCTGCAGATCAGAAAGAACAGAACCTTTGACTGTATGCCATTGTGAACGTCATGGGTGCCTCAACAGCGAGGTCCCGGGATACCTGCTGAGGGCGTCCCGGGATTGAGAAGCCACAGAGATGCAGAGTCATCAGAAAGCAGTCCAGGGAAAGCATCTGGTGGGGAGAGAGGGTACCGCGTCAGCAGTGTTTCGGCTGTGCATTGCCCATAGTCCCACATGCATGGGCCACCAGTGACGTGTGGATGGTGTGGATAGCGACTCTAGCCTCAGCTATCACATCCTCATCACTTGAGGCGTCAGGCTTTTCCTAGATGTGGTACGAGCGTGATCGCATTTAATCCTCATGCATTTAATCTGCGAGGAAGGCTTCTGTGATCATCTACAGTTTACTGGGTCTCACTTGATAAGACTGGCAGACTCGGGAGCTTTTACAGGCATTGGAGTGGGGTGGGGGTACGGGGATGTTAGCATTGATATCTGAGCGAGTGAAGCTTCTCAGACAAGACGGAAAGTGAGAGATAGAAGGCAGATATATATTGCTTCCCCTGATGGGGGTGGGGGTGGGGTGAGGAGCTGGCCAGGCCCAGGGCAGGAGGTTCAAGGGGGATGGAAAGGAGGTGTGAAATGCTTGGGCAGAGGCAGAGGCAGACAGGCTCATGCTATTTGGGGAGAGGATAATGGCACGAGTGGTGGTAGCTGAGGCAGCCTGGCTGTTGGGACCCTTAAGACCTTGTCCCTTGGCAGGAAATTTGCTCAGTGTCTGGCCCAGGACAGGGGCTAGCAGCCTCGCCTCCCCATGGCAGGTTGGCAGCAAGTGGTGTGTGGGGGGGGTGGGGGGTCGGGGCGGGGATTGTGCCCCCACAATCCTCTGGATCCCATGCTTGTGGAAAAAGGCACTGTGCCTCTTGGGGTGGGGCTGGGCTTGGCTGAGTTTGGGGGTGTTCTGAATGACTCGCCCTTCCTTTAGTCCATTTTCTTCCTGCAACTCAGAGCCTCACGTCTTTCTAAGGCTCTGAGCGGGCACTGGATAATTGTCGCTTAATAACCAAACCCCAGGGAATTTCCCAGGGGTGGCAACAGAAGGGCCTTTGCTTGGGCCCTGGTGTGGCCAGGAAGTGTGTTCCGAGGGCTGGACCTGAGGAGGACCAGGAAGGGTAAAGAGAGGTTGGGAATGCCCTGGAGGTCCAGGGGTTCGGGCTCGGTGCTTTCAAAGCCAGGCCCAGGTTTGATCCCTGTCTCAGTACTGAGATCCTACACGCCCTGCTGTGCAAAAAAAAGGAAGGTAAGCAGTTCTTAGACTGAAGTTTGCATGAGACGGGGTAGAGTGAAGACAGGACTGATCCGAACCCAGGCTGAGGGTGGAGGTGCTTCTTACAGGAGAAAGGCCAACCCTAGGATTGGTCTCATGTGTGGCTGAACCCCACTTCTGGCACAGAGCACCCCCTTTCACCTGCTCGACCTCACATGCATCCTTAACATTTGTGCACTGCTTCTTGGCTACACTGAAACAGATGAGATGGGGGACACACATTCATTCCATCCCTCCCACGGAGAGACGCGCACACTCATATACACACACACTCACACCCACGGGAAACAGGGTAAGGATGCCAACGTGATTTTAGCAAAGGACTCCCGACAGCATCAGTTATGGAGACAGGCGTCTCCTCTCACTGTTCAGGTCACTGGCTGAGCGCTGAGCAGAGTCAGGAAATATTAACAGACATTTGTACGGAAATTCAGAGTCAGAGGACAACGTGGCTAAGATGTGTCTCCACAGAGGAATCTAAGATTATCAGATTTTTAAAAGTCATCTACATTTGACGGGGAATTAAAATTGAAGAAAAGAGGGGAATTTCTTAGTGGTCCAGTACTTAGGCCTCAGCCCTGTCACTGCCGAGGGCCTGGGTTCAGTCCCTGGTCGGGGGAACTAAGATCCCAAAAGCCACCACTTGGAGCGACCAAAAGACAAAACAGAATAAAATACATTTTAAACATTGAAGAAAGAAGATTAGGCAAATATATCCTCCTGGATATGATCTAGATTAGTGGATATCAGCAATTTGGCTATCCATGCTTCTACAGAATTAGCAAGCCGAGTGCTGGAGTGAGGGATAAGAAAACACAAAATATCACCCATTTTACTTTAAACAAGTGATGTTGGACACATATTTATTTTTTTTTTTTTGGTGGTGGCAGTTTTCTTAAAGTGATGCGCCAAAATGTCAGATGCCACTTACCGGACCAGCTGTGCGTCTGGGTGTGTGTGACTGACTGCCATGCAGCAGGGCTCGGCTGGAAGAAATTCCTGCTGCCCCAGGCCACTCCCCCCGACGCCTCTGCAGTGTGGGGGCTGTCTGTCCTGTGTTTGTGTGAGGGGGCCAAGAAGACTCTGTGCCATGACCTGTTTTCTTAATCTTCCTGTCACCCAGAACTGCTATGTTTATTTCATAACAGTAACCCGTTTCTTGCGAATAAAAGAGAAACAATGGAAAGAAGCATCTTCAGAAAATAACAGAATATACTAATGTGGCTCTAAAATTTTCTATAAATTCAAAAGGAAGGCTGTCCAAATGGAGACGAGGGTGATGGGTTTCTGGGGCCAGCCGGTCCAGGTGGATTTGGTATCTGGCTGGATTTGCCGGCATGTTATGCTAGGACCCTCCTCCCTTTGCTGTCCTCTACCACGGAAGAATTTACTGTAACCTCAGGTGCCTAAAATGACATTTCTAGAAATTGCCCAGCACATGGCACATGGGCACTACATGTTAATGCATAAGTCTTTCTCTGGGTGATGGGAGCTGGCTTGAAAGTGGACACACAGACCTGTTTCTCCCAGGAAAACAAAACCGGTAAATAAAACTGGCTGCCCTGCGAAGCAAGAAATTTGACCCCCAAATTCAATACAAATAAAGTATTTAGGAATAATTTATGCAAATTTTGGATTTGGGAACTGGGAAGAAACTTCTCAGGCTTTTCTCGCCCTATGTTTTGGCATAGGACAAATGCCAAATAGCCCTGAAATGTGGGCTCTTTGCTTGTTTGCGACTTTTATTCTCTTTCCAAGCTATTGAACTTCTTCTCCCCCTGGAGCCCAACAGCTCCGTCTCTCCATCCTTCTTTTTCTGTGAGGACAGGCTCTACTTTCCTTTCAACCTTGCTCACTGGTGGGTGCAGTTAAGGGACTTTGATTATTAATATTAAGCATCATTAATGATGCTACCATCCATGGAGCAGTTACCATGTGCCAACACCACGCTAAGGATTTTCGCAACTTTCATCCCCTCAGCCTGGGGCTTTCCTTATCCCCATTTTAATGACGATGAAACTGAGGTTCAGGGGGATCTTGGGAGACTGTTGAGCTGTGGTTTGAATTTGTCTGATCCCCGAGCAGAGCCCTTGGTCACTGCGCCATGGGACCTCCCTGGCCAATATCTACTTGCTGGAACTCTATTAATTGCTATGTCAGGACATCTGTGATACAATGGAAATTGATATTCGTCCAGATGACACCGAGGTCCTTCTGGACTAGGGTTTCTGTACTGCCGGGGGCGGGGACAGGGGGCATTAGAGCCTCCTGGGAGCATGTTCCATGTTGTGACATGAATTTATATTAGGAAAACAAACCCAAACCCCCACACATTTTCAACTGATAATAAAAATTCAGAAATGGGTCAGGACAAAACTTCTGGGTTGATAGGGAAGGTGAAGAAGCATGCGTTGGGAGATCATGTAATTTGTCAATTAAAGAGTCAGGCTCTGAAATTCACCCAGAGTCTTGATGATGCGAACTTTATGATGCGGCATTCGTCTCTTTGGGAATTGCTTTGTTTATTGTGTGTCCCGAGTTAGTCTCTGCTCTCCAGAAAAGTGAACAAGCAGTTGATTCTCATTCTCTGAGCCCTAGTGGAGAGCCCCGGCTGGGCCAGGCCAGAGTGTTGACTGGAAAGAAATGGGGCTAGGGTCTTCCCAGGCTGTCCAAGGGTTAAGACATCACACTTCCACTGTGGGGGGCGGGGTGTGGGTTCGATTCCTGGTTGGGAGACTAAGATCCTACATGCTGTGCAGTGGGCATCTCTTCAAAAAAAGGAGAAATAGGGCTTCTGAGGGCACTGGGGGGCCCTGCAGAGGACCGTGGCTATTCTTTGCTCTCAGGCGATCAGCATCCAGGAGCCTCCGGCCAGTGGTACTAGGCTTTCAGGGAACAGGCTGCCGGTTCTTGGGCTCTCCTGGTCTCCATCCCTGGGGCCATTGGGAGCAGGCAGAGGCCAGAGGTCCAGGCCAGGAGCTGCTGCTAGTTTCCCGGAGCTCTGATGGGTAGAGAGAACCTTCAGTGCCTCCAAGAGGTGAGGCTGCCTTCCCCAGCGCTGCTTTGAGAACTGGATGCTTGTTGTTTTTTTTTTTTTGTCTTGACCGGGATAACCTCAAATACGCTCATGTCATCAGTTCCGATTAGTTTATTTTTTAAACATGTTTAATTTTGTACTGGGGTACAGCCAATTAACAGTGTTGTGATAGTTTCAGGCGAACAGCAAATGGACTCAGCCATACATACACATGTATCCATTCTCCCCCACACTGGAAACTTCTTGCTGTCTGGGGATGTGTGTCATTGTCAATTCTAGCAGGTTCTTTTTAATAGATTTTCTTTAAAAACTGTTCTTTTTTGGGACTTCCCTGGTGGTCCAATGGCTAAGACTCCACGCTCCCAACGCAGGGTGCCCAGGTTCGATCCCTGGTTAGGGAACTAGATCCCCCATGCTGCAACTGAAAAAAATAAAAATAAAAAAGTCCCTCTTGTTGCAACTAAGACCTGGCACAGCCAAATTAATTAATTAAAAATATATATTATTTTTTTTATAAAAGTAATATGTGCTCATTAATTCTTAAAACATCAGATGCAGCATGTAGAAGATGTAAGTCAATTTTTATCAACATTAAAAAAAAAAAGTCTCAAAATGACAAACCCATCTGAGGAAAGATTCGCAGAAAACCAGAAAACGTGGCTGGGCACCTTGGTTGGGAGAATTACTTTTCCCATTATCCTCCTTTGTGTCTGTGTCACTGTTCTAATTTTTAAAATCCAGGAGTAAAATTAATTTTAGTCCATTTGAAAAACGCGTCCATAAATAAATGACTCAAAACAGTCAATATTAAAGCTCTTATTTTAACAATATTGTCCCCAACCACCATTTTGAATAATAATCTTCAGAATTCATGCATTTCCAGATGCTCTTGGCTCTTCATTCATCACCATGATTGCTATCACTGTTATATTTGTTTTATGTTTCATAATGGTTGTCACTGTCAATTCAAATGAAAAGGCTGGTGTTGACTTAGGTATTTGACTCCCGGACTGCAAGTCTGGAGATGGCGATGCAGTTTTCAGAGACATCGTGGGGGCTTGCTGACCCCTCTCACCCCACCTCTGGGCTTTCCCCTCCCGCTCAGGGCAGATGGGGCCAGGACACGGTGGCACCAGCGTGGTATTGGTGTCCTGGGGGCACGCAGGCCAGCCTGTGCTTTTTTTGTTGTTCTGCCTCGTGGCATGCGGGATCTCAATTCTCCAGCCAAAGATTGAACCTGGCCCTCGGCAGTGAAAGCACCAAGTCCTAACCACTGGACCGCTGAGGAATTCCCCAGCCTGTGCTTCTGATGGTCACTGAAGGCAGAGCCACGGGCATCCTGGGCCCCCCCTCGCCACACTGCAGGCTCCATGGGGACAACCGGGGGACCCAATACCCCAGAGGTGGATGTCCAGCAGAGGTGTGGTCACTGTTTTACAGTTGAGGAAAGTGAGGACTGGGTATAAAAGGCCACTTGCCCAAGGGGGCACGCTCAGCAGGCGGGGAGCCCAAGTGGACCCTGACCTCTGTGGTCCCAGCACCTGAGCCGGAACCCTTGGCAATACCACCTCCTGAAAGAAGGGGCATGTACAGACAGCTGGACAGCTGGACCAGACAGCTGGTCACTTTAGAAGAACCATGATGTACAAAGATCTGGTGTCGTGTGAATATTGAAGCCAGTGGCTGGGACAGTGTCAGAGGTGACTGACAGAGTCTTAGAATTGGGGGGACCTCAGAGATCATGCTCCCCACCACCCTCATTTGAGGAGACCAGCTTAGGAAGGCCGAATGCTCGCCTAAGGTCACCCAGGGACCCAGGGACTGAAGGCCCACCGGCACCATCTCTCAGCAGCTTCCTTCACAGTGAATTTATCCTGAATACTTTAGCTCCATCACCCTCTTTTCTAAGGGGTTCACTGAACCTCTCTCAGCTTTTCCAGCAGGGCCTCCAGCTCTGACCTGCTGGCCTCCTTGACAGTGGCCGTGCCTGTGAATGATCAGAGGCCAGGAGGACTCTTGCTGCAGTGCCAGATTCTCATCTATCTGCTTTTAGGCATGGCCTAATTTCCCTTGGCTTCTGAGACTGCCTTTGATCTTTCCATATTTAAACCCCATCAATCTGAGCAGGCATGGTACCCTCTGCCAGGCTCCTTGTCACTCAGTGACCATGTGGCTTGCCATGACACCCCAAGGGCTGTGGGGTCTGTTAGAAAGGGGCATGGGGACTTCAGGCCAAGTCATTGGAGGATGGACATCGCCTAGGCCCCCTGGAACTTTGCTTCTTCCACTCTCTCCTCTCCCTGCTTCCCTCCCCTGCAGGGTAGGGCAGAGCTGGCTCTGATGGTCGGAGGTTCTTCCTGGCTCAGACCAGAGGAACGCAGGTGTGGCAAGCAGAACGGTTCTGTGATTGGCAGGGGTCTGCAGGCCAGAACCAAAGGGAAGGGGTGGGGGCTTTCTCTGTGACCCTGGAAGCCAAGGAGAAGGGTCCATTCTAGGGTGATTTCAGACAGCCTACATGGAGTCTTGTGTGATTTTTTTGTATTCACTTCAACTAAAAGAGGACTCACCTGGGGACTTCCCTGGCGGCCCAGTGGTTAAGACTTTGAGCTCGCACTGCAGGGGGCACGGGTTCAATTCCTGATCCAGGAACCAAGATCCCACATGCCACGTGATACAGCCAAAAAACCAAAAAGGGCCCACTAGGAAAACAACCAGCTGTTGCCTGGAGGTGTCTACCTTGCTCTGGGCCGATCAGAGAGTGACCCCCAGTGGGATCCACCCAGTGGGTGCCAAAGTCACTCCTCTGGGGTCCAGGCCTCAGGAGGTGATGGGCCTTGCCCTCTCGCCTTTGCTCTAGCTGGCTAGGACCAGAGGGTTCTTCACCTTGAGTAACTGGCTGCCACCAGAGGGGTGGGGGCCCCTGGGATGTCCCAGAGGAAGGGGTCAGCGCCACCTCAGGCAAGAGCCTTCCGCAGCCTCCCTGGATTGTCACTGCAGAGCTCTCCCGACGGCAGGCCCCTGTAGCAGGTCCTCCCCTGGCAGCAGCAGAGCCCCGTCACTGTGGAGTTCTCTGCCATAGACCTATCGTTGCTTAGTTCCCAAGTCATATCTGACACTTCTGCAAACCATAGGCTATAGACCACTAGGCCCCTCTGTCCATGGAATTCTCCAGGCAAGAATACTGGAGTGGGTTGCCATTTCCTTCTTCAGGGGATCTTCCCGACCCAGGGATGGAACCCTCGTCTCCTGCACTGCAGGCAGATTCTTTACCTCTGAGCCACCTGGGGAGCTGTGCCACAGGCCTATGACATGGCGAGACAGATCCCATTTAAGGCTGGGTGCCCCGGTATGTCTGGAGGCGGAAGCATTCATTGATCTGAATGCTTCTCTTTTAGCCATTTGCAGGGAGTCATACAGAGGCCTGTGACGGGGAGAGAAGTATATGTGACGTGGTGCTGCCTCCTGGGTGCGCTGGTTGAGAGATGTTTCCAGAACACCGTCAGGCAGGGTATAACTGAGAACCACAGGGCGCCCCACAGCCCATGCTCCTTGGGGATGTCTGGCTTAGCCCTGCAGACCTGAGGGCTGGTTGGCTCTGGTTCCCCTTGGAGAGAAATGACAAGTTTTCTAGCTTTCCTTCTTCAGTTATTTCTGCTTGAAGCATGGTTTCCATCCCATTGTTGTCAGTATGGGAGAGCGGCCAGGAGACAGCTCTGGTCCCAGCAGCAGAGCCAGGATGAGATGGTGAGAAACCTGGGCAGAGTGAAGCAGAGGGGCGGAGCATCCCAGGGCCTCCCGTGTCTGTGAAGCTTGTTGGAGATAGCCTGGTAGAAAGGGACCCCAGTGTGGCTCTCTTGGGGCTGCAACTGTATCCACATGTCCATGGTGGGAGCTAGGACAGCTCCTCCTGGCTGTGAGGGGACATTCTCCCCTGGTGGGGGGACAGGGGACTGCTGCCTCCCTGACTTCCTCTTGCCTCCTTCCCTATAGATGATCCCTCCAGACCAGGAGCTGCTGGTGTGGTATGGAAATTCACACAACACCTTCCTGGGGATCCCTGGTGTGCCCGGACTGGAGGAGGAGCAGAAAAAGAACAAGCATGGTAGGTAGTCCCATGAGTCCACAAAGACAACGGACCCACAGAACTCAGAGAGTGAGAAAGTAAGGGTGTGTGTGTGTGTGTATTTGGCAGGGAAACTCCTGGCCTCTGGGGACCTTGGTTCCATCTTCAGCAGCGTCAAGCACATGACACTTCCTGGTTTAAGGAGGCTGATGCCCCTGGAGCCGCTGCCATGGTCCAGGCATGGATGGAAGACAGTTCTTATTCTGGACAAAATAGACTGTCTGGGGGCAGATTGGGTGGAGGGAGAAGCAGGGTGTGGCAGAGAAGCAAGGGGCCAGGCAGTAAGGACACTGGATTGAATTCCAGTTCTGCTGTGCAATCTTGGGAAATGGCTCTGTGCTCGGTTTCCCTACCTCTAAAAGAAGGATGCTTGTTGGGCAAGATGATGTCTAAGTGCCCTCCCCGCTCTGTCCATGGTGCTGGACCTGGCACAGAGTAGGTGCTCAGTGTGCCTCTGTTGAATGAAGTCTGAGCAGAGTGTGTGCGCGTGTGTGTTTGTTGGGCGGTGGGGGCTGGGGGCGGGGGGGCACAGCACTGATCACCATGGTAGAGACCATTTGCTCAAAACCTATTTCCTGCCAAGTATTGGGCTAAACCTTTTATAGGTATCATCCCACTCGGGTCCTCATAAAACCTTTATGATATTTGGTCATTTTTATTTTTAAAGGATGAATCTGAGGCTCAGGAACTACTGTCTATCCAGCCCTTGCTCTAATGTTTCACAAACCATTTTTTCTGATCCTCATAGCAACTTTTTTGCTATGATAAGCAATGATAACAATGTCATCATTGCTTTCATTTTGGGGATGAGAAAAGTGAGGTACAGTTCACTGGTACATAGTTGAAAAAGTGCAAGTTTCTCAGTCAAACCCAACTCTTTGCAACCCCATGGACTGTGGCCCACCAGGCTCCTTTGTCCATGGAATTTTCCAGGCAAGAATACTGGAGTGGGTTGCCATTCCCTTCTCCAAGGGATCTTCCCAACCCAGGGATCAAACCCAGGTCTTCTGCATTGCAGGCAGATTCTTTACCATCAAGGCCACCAGGTACATAGATGGCACTCAGTAAATAAATGTGGGATAAATAAATGAGAGGCTTTGGGGGAAGAGGAGTAGTTATAACAGTTACTACCATTTATGGACGGCTGCTGTAAGCCTGGTACTTCCTAAGTCCAGGCTTAGGCAGGTAAAGTGCTCTATACAGAGTAGCCTTTGAAGATGTCAGCTTTTTTTGTGATCATCTCAGGAAGATCCCCTGGAGGAGGAAATGACAACTCACTCTAGTATTCTTGCCTGGAAAACACCGTAGACAGAGGAGCCTGGTGGGTTACAGTCCATGGGGTCACAAAGAATCTGACACGACTGAGAACTGAATACATGCACTCAGGTGTAGCTGTGCGTAATCCCCGTGAGGTCGTAGTAGGTTCCCATTTTAAAAAATTATTTTTCAAAATGTACTTATTTATTTTAATCGGAGGATAATTACTTAATACTGTGATGGTTTTTGCCTTACATCAACATGAATGGGCCACGGGGCATCCATGTGTCCCGAACCCACCTCCCTCCCCACCTCATCCCTCCAGCTTGTCACAAAGCACCTGGCTTTGGGTGCCCTGCCTTCACGTAGGTTCTCATTGTACTGGATGAGAAACTTGAGGCTTCCCCGAGAGGCTAAGTCACTAAGTCCCCGAGATCTCGAAGCATGGGTCTGGAGTCCGACTCCTAACGGATGCCAGGTCAGGGCGCTCGCTGCCCCTTCCAACCCCTGTGCGGTGGCCCCAATCAGTCTGCGGAGCGGTCACCCCGACGGATCGATGATCCGAGGCGGCTGAGCCCCGGGAGGGGGACCCTCGGGGAGGCGTACGAGGGCGGGGGGAGGGCGTGGTGTCGAGCCGCCGGCCTCGGGGATGCCAACGAGGCTGCTCTCTCTCTCTCCTCCTTCCCGCCTCCCCGTCCCCCACCCGGACCCCGCCCGCGCGGCCAGAGGACTTCCACCCCGCGGACTCGGCGACGGGCACGGCGGGCCGCATGCGCTGCGTCATCTGCCACCGCGGATTCAACTCGCGCAGCAACCTGCGCTCGCACATGCGCATCCATACGCTGGACAAGCCCTTCGTTTGCCGCTTCTGCAACCGCCGCTTCAGCCAGTCGTCAACGCTGCGCAACCACGTGCGCCTGCACACGGGCGAGCGCCCTTACAAGTGCCAGGTGTGCCAGAGCGCCTACTCCCAGCTGGCGGGCCTGCGCGCCCACCAGAAGAGCGCGCGCCACCGGCCGCCCAGCGCCGCGCTGCAGGCCCACTCGCCCGCGCTGCCAGCGCCGCACGCGCACGCGCCCGCGCTCGCCGCTGCCGCCGCCGCGCACCATCTGCCGGCCATGGTGCTGTGAGCACCTGCGCCTGCGTGCGCGGCCCCGCTCCCCGCGCGCGCCCCCGCTCACCCCCGAGCGCCCCCGCCGCCCAGACCCCAGGTCGCCGCAAGACACCTGCCGGCCTTGGTGCTGAGAGCGCCTGCGCCTGCGTGCGCGCCCCCGCTCCCCGCGCCCGCGCCCCCATACCCCAGGCCGCCGCGCAACACGCGGCTGTCATCTCTCCCGACGCGACCTCTCGGCCGCACGCGGCTGCCGGACCCGGCTCAGTAGGCGCGCCCCAGAAATGACGCCGAGGCTTACCCTCTTCGCTCCAGTTTCGCACACGAGGACCCTGAGGGGCGAAGTTCCTCTCCCGGGCCTTCCCTACCCCCTCCCCGACCTCGGCCACCTCTTCTTCAGACGGTCCCCGAGTCGCACGCCTCTTGAGTCGGCTGATCGGGATGATATAGCCCCCTTGTGAGTGGCCGGAGAGGGGACTGAAAGCCTCCGAGGGTCCTCAGCGAGGGGGAGGGGAAAGGGAGACCCCCACCATCCTCACAGAGAGCCGCGTGTTGGGAATGGAGAGTGAACTCCCGGTCCCAGGGTGGGCATAGCGGGGCTGGCACGCGCCATCTCTCTCCTCCTCCCTCCTCAGGGACTGCTATCCTGCAGTGTCGCCCCCTCCTTGAGAGCTGGGGGCTGGCGGGCTCCGGGGCAGCTAGAGGAGGCCGGAGAGACCTGCCCTTCCCTGCCAGGACGGGGTTGGGGGGCTTCTCTCCTTCGGGCCACCTGCCCCCCCCCCCGCCCCCCGCCATGGGCTCCCTGGGGACACACAAGGCACAAATGTGCCAAACAGGCTGAGAAGGAAGGCGAAACCGCGGTGGCTCAGCGGTAAAGAATCTGCCTGCCATGCAGGAGACCAGGTTCGATCCCTGGGTGGGGAAGATCCCCTGGAGGAGGGCATGGCAACCCGCTCCAGTATTCTTGCCTGGTGAATCCCATGGACAGAGGAGCCTGGCGGGCTACAGCCCACAGGGTTGCAAAGAGTCGGACAGGACTGAAGCGACTTAAGCACGCACCAAGGCAAAATAGAAATCCACTCCTTGGGATGAGGCCTGCCTCTCTTTGGGCCTACGCTTCCCCTATCCCCATCTGTAAAATGAGAGAATTGGACCAACGCCGCCTCGCTTTCAGCTCTAACGTCAAGCTTGGAAAGGGGATGCCGGGCCTCCTCGCCACCCTTCGGTACCAGGAGGCCAAGACTGGGTTTTCTGCCCGGAAAGCATCTCCGAGCTGTGCGGGATGCCAGGAGGTTCCGCCCCGGGCTCTGTCCGGTTTCCCCACGCTCCGGGCCGTGGGCGCCCTCTAGTGTCGCCTTTCCCCACCTTGCAGTCATTTACTAGAATCCCGCCTAGGGCGTTTTGTAAAATTAATTATAATATTGATGAAAAGTATAAAATGTATAGAGTTTTCAAGAACCTGTGCTCTACTTCCAGAAAATGGTCACTTTAACTTTGTAAATATTTATCTTAAATGATATTTACGAACCTGTGATATATATTATTTGATTGTACATGTACAACTGTAAATACATTTGTACCTCTCTTGTATTCTAAAATAAAAATTACTTGGGACATTTACCACTTAGCATCTGAATGGGTCGACGCTTTTGTCTGCATGAAAGGGAAATGTGGAAAATACCTAGGAGTTGGAGAGTGGGCAGGAAGAGTTGTTTCACCTACTGGTTTTTAAAATAACCATCCTTGTCGCAGCTGGGGCATCAGCTCCCGGAAGAGAAGGCCACAGTATAAACCAGTCAAAGCTCACAAGGCGCTGGGCAGATTCCTCCTGGTTTCCAGATGACTCTCAAATATCAGTGTCTTGCTTTGTTACTGCCCCTGAATCTTTGCTGCTTTTTTAAATTAATTTTCATGGACAGCTTGAAGGAATCCATGCAGCCTGTGCAGGTGGACCAAGATGGACCTCAAGTGCCCTCCCAACGCCTAGAATTTCAAAATGCTCTGGTGCCCATTTCCAGATCCTCCTTCAGGAAGAACAAAGAGCAGGGAGGCCATCAGTGTAGAGCCAGGCCCTGGCTCTCCTCTCCAGGACCTCCTGGCCAGGAGGAGGTGCACAAACTGGGAAGTGTGAGTTCACGCCTGTGCTCCGGCATGTAACAGCCGTGAGGCTATCACCCTTCCAACCTGCTGGCACCCATCAGGCCCGCCTCTCTGTGCATTCTAGCTGTGTACACACACACACACACCCCTGAAGATGCTGGAATTCACACTTGTACGTACAGGCCATTCCCATTTGGAGCTTCAGGTATTCCCAAAGACCCAGTACTTCGGGGGGCTGATCTTGCTTGAAGGTCCTGCAAGTTGTTCGCTTGCAGGTCTTTGGGGCCAGTCGGGGACATGACTCTTCGTACTCCTCCTCTTCATCCCGTTACAAATTTTGCTTCGCCTTTGATTCCTCGCGAGACGTTTTCCGATGCCTCTGGTGGCCCCTGGCCTTCCCCTCCTCTCACTGCAATGGCAGTGTCAGACTTCATAAAAGTCAGTGCGCCGGCCCTTGATCAAAAATCTAAATTGCTTTCTGTAGGTAATTTTACGAAATTCCAACCGGCAGATCTGAAGGGCAACGAGAGCTCCTGCTCCAGAACCCACCTGGTGGCAGCAGGCTGTAATTGCAGACTAAAGTGCTTGTGTTCGCTAGTGTTGCTGGAGATAATACTGGAGATAACAGGATGAGCAGGGAGGCATTGGCTGCCGGAAGGACTGCACACAGGTGGGGGCTTCTCTGGTGGCTCAGCTGGTAAAGAATCCGCCTGCAATGTGGGAAACTTGGGTTCCATCCCTGTGTTGGGAAGATCCCTTGGAGAAGGGAAAGGCTACCCACTCCAGTATTCTGGCCTGGAGAATTCCATGGGCTATACAGTCCCAAAGAGTCATGTCCCAACCCAAAGAGTCATGTCCCAACCCAAAGAGTCGTGTCCCAAAGGGTCATGTCCCAACCCAAAGAGTTGGACACGACTGAGTGACTTTCACTCCTCGCTGGGAGGCTTGATACTCAAAGCTTAATCTCTTACTTTGTTCACTTTTCCAACAGGGGCCTCGGGCTCCTTTCCCAAGAGTGCACGTCCCCCTCCTCCCAACAAAGGCACGCAAATACACCACCTCCCAGTCAGTCTGCAGATTCAATCTGAAGGGCTTGCTGTGTATCCTGTAGGCATGCGGTATAGACCAGCTGGTCAAAAGGTAAAAATAAATAATTAAGTCTTTTAGGATATTCAAAAATAAAATAAAAAATAAAAACAGGTCAGATTAAATTACTTCCTTGCTTAGAACACTTCTGGCAGCTTCCCTGTTCCCAAGAATAAAATCCAGATGCATCTTTGCCTGACTGTGCCCATCTGCGACCAAACCTGCTCCCTCTCCCAGTACACACGCTGCGGCCAGAGGTGCTGGCACCACGGATGTATGTGCTTTTGGCGCTGTCTTGACCTTGTAGCCTTAATCTTGGAAAACTCACTTATTCATTCTTGTAGCTTTGGGAGGTTAGATTCCTTAGGACCTCTATGTACATGATTATGTTGTGTGTGAATAAGGCAGTTTTATTTCTTTTCCAATCAATATGACTTTCATGTCTTTTTTTATTGCATGGTTCAGGACCTTTGTGTATAGAGAGTTCTAGATAGAGGTCACTGCTCTGTGTTTGAAACTCTACTTGGCCATTCACTAGCTGGGTGACCTTGGACAAGTGAATTAATGTCTGTGTGTCTCAACTTCCTCAAATGAAAAATGTGGTGATACTTTGCTCCTAAGGAGATTGCGAGGACTAAGTGGGACAATGGATGTAAGTGAAATACATGACTCGGGATCTGGCACGTGGTAAGTGCTCAGTAAATGGAAGCCATTGTTAACACAAGGATGCCTTTGGTGGAGTAAAGGGTTGTGGCTTCTTCTACCACCCACCTCTCTGGGCATCCCCCAGGGGCATCTAAGGAAGCTGTCCATCACCCCATCTTCTGCCCTTTCCATTAGCCATTATCCTTGGAACTCTTGCAATGGAGGAACAGATATTCTAAGCTCTCAGCTTCCTTCCCACTTTGGGGCTGGTCTGCTAGGCTGCATGGCCATGACGGGGTGGGACAGATTAAGGACAATGGCTTGTTAGCACCCATCCTGACTGCTTCCCATGGCATGGCTGCCTTGGGGAAGTCAAACTTCGTGTGTGTTGGCTCAGGGCTTCAAGGGTGGGTGTTGTGGAAGAACCAGGCTACCTGGTCTGTTCTGATTGGTCTTTGGAGTCCTGTAGAGGCACTTCTGACATGTGCTATCAAGGTGATGGACAGCTGCCTTAGTCACAAGTCTGCCAGATGTAAGACAAGGAGGCACAGACTGCCATTCTTAAAATTCGTGGACATGCTTAAGAGCTGCCATAGGCATCAAAACTGTTTCTAATATTTTGGGAGAGGCAGTCCTCAAAACATGAGGTCCTTGGGTGGAAATCTTTGTGCACATCTCTGATTGCAAAACTTCTGGGGATCGGGGGGTAGGGGGAGGAATTCCCTGGTGGTCCAGTGGTTAGGACTCCATGCTTCCAAAGAGCTCAGGGCTAGAGGGTTCCTGCTGCCTCTGTTTTCACACTTTTCCTAATTTCCTTTTTGGTTACTTTCACTCAGAGTTCTCTGTGGCCCTCAACCCAACTCCCGAGTGTCAACAGTTCCTTGCCTTCAAGGCTCATTCGAACACCATTGCTGTCAGGAGGTCTTTTCTGTCCTCCTCTCGACCCTCTGATCCCTGAGCTCCTGACCAAACACCCTGATGCCTGGGGTAGAAAGGCTCCAGAAATGCTTGCGGAATAAATTCATTCATTCCACAGATATTTGCTGAGTGCTGTTCTGAGAGTACCTGGGTTTGTTTTTCTATTTTTTCATCTTGTGACTGCTCTGCATGGCATGTGGGATCTAGTTCCCTAACCAGGGGAAAATTCAGTGCCAAGAAATAAAACAGGACCCAGTGATAGAAACAGGATTAGTCTAGATAAGGTGGTCAGGAAGGCTTCTCTGAGGAGGTGATATATGAGCTGGAATCTAAGTGAGGAGGAGATACACGAAGACCTGGGAGGAAGAGCATTTCACGCAGACAGCGCCAAAACACACATGTCCTTGGTGTCAACACCTCTGGCTGCCGCGTATGTACTGGGAGAGGGAGCAGGTTCAGTCACAGATGGGCAGAGTCAGGCAAAGATGAATCTGCATTTTATTCTCGGGAAAGGGAAGCTGCCAGAAGTGTTCTAAGCAAGGAAGTGATTTAGTCTGACCTGTTTTTATTTCTTATTTTATTTTTGAATATCCTAAAAGACTTAATTATTTATTTTTACCCTTTTCCATTATGGTTTATTCAAAAAAGTGAAGGTTAGTCGCTCAGTTGTGTCAGACTCTTTGTGACCCCATGGACTGTAGCCTACCAGGCTCCTCTGTCCATGGGATTCTCCAGGCAAGAATACTGGAGTGGGTTGCCATTTCCTTCTCCAGGGGATCTTCCCAACCCAGGGATTGAAACCAGGTCTCCTGCATTGTGGGAAGATTCTTTTACCATTTGAGCTACCAGTGAGGCCCTGGTAAGGTTTATTACATGATATTACATATAGTTCCCTGTGCTATACAGGAGAACTGTTTTTTTTTTTTTTTTTTTTTTGGCTTCATGTGTCTTGCTCATTTTGTTTGTTTCATTTTTAGTTACATGTTTTATTGAAGTATAGTTGGTTTATTATGTTGTGTTAATTTCTGCTGTACAGCAAAGTGATTCAGTTTTATGTGCTCAGTTGCAGAGTCGTGTCCAACTCTTTGCAACCCCATGGACTGTAGCCCACCAGGCTCCTCTGTCTGTGGAATTTTTCAGGCAAGAAAAATTGGAGTGGATTATCATTTCCTATTCCAGGGGATCTTCCTGACCCATGGATTGAAACTGTGTCTCCTGTGTCTCCTGAATTGGCAGGCAGGTTGTTTACCACTGTGCCACCTGGTAAGCCCCATTCAGTTCATATATATATGAACATATACCATTTTATACATATATGTATATGTATGCATTCTTTTAAAATTTAATTAACTAATTATTTAGTCACATTGCCATAAAATAATTTTCTCTTTCTTCTTTTCTTTACTTTTGTATACATTCTTTTTAAAAAATATTCTTTTCCATTATGGTTCATCGGGCTTTCCTGGTGGCTCAGCTGGTAAAGAATGTGCCTTCAATGTGGGAGACCTGGGTTCAATCCCTGGGTTGGGAATATTCCCTGAAGAAGGGAATGGCTACCCACTCCAGTATTCTGGCCTGGAGAATTCCATGGACTGTATAGTCCATGGGCTCGCAAAGAGTCGGACACGACTGGGTTACTTTCACTTTATGGTTTATCACAGGATACTGAATATAGCTCCCTGTGCTATATAGTAGGACCTTGTCGTTTATCCATATATAATAGTTTGCGTCTGTTAATCCCCAACTCTCAATCCATCCCTCCCCTGCTCGCCTGGCAACCACAAGTCTGCTCTCCCGGTCTGCGGGTCTGTTTCTGCTTTGTGGATAAGTCCAGCTACCTCTGGCTGCTGTACAGAAATTGGGTGTAGGCATGGTAAAGGTAGAATTAGGGAACTGAGTGAGGTGGTGATGCCATTGGCTTGGGGTGATGGCCCTGGTGCTGCACAGATGGGGCGGTAGATGGATATGGGAGGAAATGGTGAATGTTAGACCTGTTCAGCAATTAATATCACTTTGGAAGTTCAGACACCTACTCACAGACTTCTGGACCCCTCTTACAAAACCCAGTGCTTAAATCTGGGCTCAAGAATCAGTATTTCTAACAAGCCTCTTGGGGATGTGATGCAAAGTCGTCCACCAAGGATCATAATGCCTACCTCCAAGATGAGCTGACTTGGAGGAATGTAAAACACAATATTTTATTGTTTTTGTTTTGGCTGCGCCAACCAGCTTATGGACTCTTAGGTCCCCAACGAGGGATCAAACCTGGGACCCTGGCAGTGGAAGCACAGGGTCCTAACTACTTGACCGCCAGGGAATTCCCATAACATAACGTTTGCTCAATGCAAAGCACCAGACGCTCAGGATGTGCAAGCTCTAGGGTGAAGCAGGTGCAGTCAGGAGGAACATGGTCCTGCCACCAACTGCTGTGTGAATTCCAGTCCTTTTCAGGGCCTCAGTTTCCTCCTCTTTAAAAAGGGACCTGCAGTGGACTAAATGAAATCTTAACCCCAAGGTGATGGTAGTAGGAGGTGGGGGCCTTTGGGAAGTGATTAGGTCATGAAGGTGGAGCCTTCCTGAATGGGATTGTGTGCCTTATAAAAGAGACCCCAGAGAGCTCCCTGGCCCCTTCCACCATGCAGGGGTCACAGGTACCCCCTATCTGAACCAGACACTGAATCTGCCACTATACTAAGACAGATCCACAATCCCAATATTGTGAAAGGCTCCATAAGCATAGTGCCGTGAGAACGGGAGGGGTTATGGTTATGTCCATCCTTCCTTGAAACTGGATAGTGTCAAGACTATAATCCAGCATACATCTATAACCTAAGACTAGAACTTGGTCTAGGAGCGTTCCCAGGCCTGGCAGCCTGACTGAGCTATACTGCTTCAACGGACACCACCGCCCTCTTCTGGTCGAGAGCAGACTCAACAGACGCACCCTTTCTCATACTTTTCTTGACTCTAGCCCCTTCTCCTCTGTCCGCTGTCTTATGAGATGGTTGGATGGCATCACCGACTCAGTGGACATGAGGTTGAGTAAACTCCAGGAGTTAGTGATGGACAGGGAGGCTTGGCGTGCTGAAGTCCATGGGGTCGCAAAGAGTCGGACATGACTGAGTGACTGAACTGAAGTGAGCCCCTTCTCCAGGCAAGGAGGAGGGCAAGTGTCTGGCTGTCTGCTTACCGATTACCTGTGAGCAATTAGAATCTATATCACTGACTACCTTATAGGGTTGGCTTTCTAGACAAATGTAGCCACGCTTAGGTGAAAGAAATGCTATCCTTTTGAAGATTTACCAGGCTATTGGTCTGATGGATCTTCAGGAGAAAACAGACTTAATTTACTGGTCTCAGTGAGTGGTGCTGATGCAAGTTATTTCATTTCATCCTGTTTAGAATCCCTGTGCTGGGCTGTGCTGTGCTAAGTCACTTTAGTCTTGCCCAGCTCTTTGCGACTCCACAGACTGCAGCCCACCAGACTCCTCTGTCCATGGGATTCTCCAGGCAAGAATACTGAAGTGGGTTGCCATGCCCTCCTCCAGGGCATCTTTCCGACCCAGGGATTGAACTCGTGTCTCTTATGTCTCCTGCATTGGCAGGCGGGTTCTTTACCACTAGAGCTACCTGGGACGCCTGCATGAAGAATTATCACCTCCAATTCCCTGAGGTTAAAACTAAGTCTGTTGTGAATGCTATAAAGCATGCAGGGCAAGGGTGAGGGAGAGGGTAGGACCTGGAGAGAGGGACAAGCGAAATACTCCTGACGCCTAGATAAAACCACATATCCTTCCATCTGTTCATCACTAAACCCTTAGGACAGCTCCTGGCTCATTTCTCTGTGTGAGTAAATATAGGCGAAAATCTTTGTATTGTGTCCATTTGTCCTCCCTGTCAAAATACACCCGCTTGGCAGGATTCAAATGTGTTCTTAGACGGTTTCCTGCTTTTTCCAAAAGAAATACCAGGGAAATCAGCTCACTTAAGAAAGAATGGAAAAAAAAAAAAAAAAAAGAAAGAATGGAAGCAGCACCTGCAGCACTGTTTGGGGGTGTAGGTGATGGTTGGTGCTGAACCAGCACTCAAGGGCTACTAGTAACAGTACGAAAAGAGGCTCTTTCCTCTGTCCAAATAGTGTTTTTTTCTCTTGATCCTCCTGGTCAATCGCATACCAAAAAAAAAGAGAGAGAGATTTCAGCAGCTTTGAATTGGAAGGAAACTCAGAGGCCCATTTCACAATTATTTCTAACCTGGAAAACAGTAAGTGGGATGAGCACAAGAGTTTTGCTGAAAAGTCAAATGCTATGCAACCTGAGATTTTATTATTTGACAAGAGCAGCCTTGCCAATAGTAAAAATGGCAACTTGACTCCTTCCTTCCCTTCGTGTTAACCTAATGGTTGCCAATAGCCAACATGGAGGCCAGGCTGTGAGTTCCCATTGGCGGCTGTTCTGAGGCCCCGCCCCTACGAGCGACGGCTGGGAATTGCGGAGACGGAAAGCGTGACTCCGAGTGGGGCTGCGCCTGCGCGAGTTATTGGCGCCAAGATGGCGTTGGAGATGAGGCTTCCCGTCGCTCGGAAGCCCCTTAGCGAGAGCCTGGGCCGCGAGAGTAAAAAGCACCTAGTGGTGCCAGGGGACACGATCACCACGGACACAGGCTTCATGCGGTACGTGGGGTTGTGGGGGACTCTGGCAGCAAGGGGCAGCTGCATTGCTCTCTCTCCACGTGAAACCTGGGCCTGTGTTCTGCATCTAAGTGCCCGCGGTACCCGCCGCGCATCTGCGGAGCATCTCAGTTGCCTTGTTTTCGAGACTTCGGACTTCCTACTCCCTGCATCTTGTATGTCCCCGTCTGCAGCTGCCTCAGCGGCCCCGAAACCTTCCTGTGTCCCAGGCCCCGATTCTGAGCCTTCCTCGTTGAACCTGGAGCTGGGGCCTCTTCACAGGTTTCGGCGTAAGGGATAGTGGGCGTTTTTGACTTCGTCCACTTAGCCCTCAGCATTCCATCTCCTAGTCAGGGGCACGGTTTTGGAACGAGTCTTTGGGCTTAAACAAAGAAAGTGAAGTCGCTCAGTCGTGTTCGACTCTTTGCGACCCCTTGGACTGTAGCCTACCAGGCTTCTCCGTCGATGGGATTTTCCAGGCAAGAATACTGGAGTGGGTTGCCATTTTGGGCTTAGGGGGCATGCAAATATATTACGTTACATGCACCAGAATAGATAACTTTGAGTCTGAGGGCAGGCTCCAACTTAAGGGCAGCTGGGGTTCCAGCCCTGCTGCCATCACAATATTAGCTGTATCACCTCTCCGAGGTCACTTTCCTCGTCTGTAAAATAATGATAATAACTATTCCAGAGAGTGGTGAGGATTCCATGAAAGTGAAAGTGTGGAAGAGTTAGTCCCTCAGTCATGTCCGACGCTTTGCCACTCGGTGGACTGTAGCCCGCTAGGTTCCTCTGTCCATAGAATTCTCCAGGCAAGAATACTGCAGTGGGTTGCATTCCCTTCTCCAGGGGATCTTCACCACCCAGGGATCCAACCCAGGTCTCTTGCATTGCAGGCAGGTTCTTTACTGTCTGAGCCACCAGGGAAGGATTACATGAGGGATAATGATTATGGAAAAAAGTAAAGACTCACCGTTCTATCACCATCACAGGGGTCAGCACTGCTGATAAGCCAGCCTCCGCCCTCCCCCCATGTGCATATGAGAGAGGTACAGCATTTATTCCATTGCCCTTTAACCTCTTAGTTTGGCATTATTGGTTCCCAGGAAATCTTAAGATTCAGTCCTTTATTCATGCAGTCAATAAATATTATTTGTGGTTGGGGTATAAATTGAACAAAGAGGAAATCTCTGTCCTGGTGGACTTTATGTTCTGAGAGAGACAGAAGAGAAATAAGCACAACAAACAAGTTATTCAGAATATTTGCTGGTAAATTCAGTAGAAAAAAATTAAGAAGTCAAGCAGGGTAAGTGGAGCATAAGTTGGAAATATGGTGGGGGTGGCAGCCACAGGGCGGGTGACTATTACAAATGGGAAAGTCGAGGAAAGCCTGGTGGAAAAAGTGCCATTTGAGTCGACTTGAGTACAGTGAAGGAGATGGCCACATAGGACTCTAAAGAAGGAGTGTTTAGGCAGAGGTGGCAGCCAGCACAAAAGCCTGTCTTTGAGGCAGGAGGAATCAGGTTTGAGGAACACATTGTTCTGGCTGCGAGAGGTCACCTCAAGCATTACCCTGGTATCCTTTGTATCTTCCTGTTGCAACAGGGGCCATGGAACCTATATGGGGGAAGAGAAGCTCATTGCATCTGTGGCTGGCTCCGTGGAGAGAGTAAACAAGTTGATCTGTGTAAAAGCTTTGAAAACCAGGTGAGAGCAGAAGGTGTGTATTTTGTGGCATCTGAGTTGCACAGCCAGGTCTTTTCAGCCATGACACACCCCCTACCCACAGCCCTCCCTGCCCTGTCGTGCTGTAGGTCTGGGATTTCGGGAACATGACTGGAGGAAGGGTAGAGATGACTAGGTAAGGGCAGGCTTCAAAGGTTTCCCTTCGATATCTGACCTCTTCAAACTTGGGTTCCCTCTTCTGCAAAATGAGATCTTGCCTGACCTCCTGGGTAGGATCTTCCTTGGAATTCACTGAAATAGTGTGTATAAAGTACACAGAGAGCCGCCTGCCTTGAGGGCTCAATAAAGGTTAGCCCCAGAACATAAGCCAGTGGGGTTGGAACAGAGTGAGCAGGCGAGTAGTAGGAGCAGATGCAGAGAGGTGAGGTAGGCAGTCTGCATGCCTTGAAGCCACGATGAATGTTTCTGACTTCCACTTTGTGCAGTCTAGGAAGGCCCTGGAGCAGGTGGAGCAGAAGAAGGACATGATCTGATTTCTGTTTTAATGAAATCACTCTGGCTGCTGTTGGGGGGTGGGGACAGATTCCTGTTCTGTTTTCATCATCTCAGTTGATGGTGGCTTGGACTAAGGTGATAGCCATAGAAGTGGGGAATAGTGATTAATTCTGCGTGTATTTTGTGTTCTGAGTGTATGTATCGTGAAAAGCTGTAGGATTTTGTATGTGGGCTTTTCTACATGTAGGACTGTGTCTGTGAGAAGAGATAGTTTTACTTCTTCCTTTGGGATGCTTTTTATTTTCTGCCTACATTGGTAAGATAGAGGTTCTAGAATCTGCTGCTGGACTTGTCCTGGAGCAGGAGAGGGAGGGGAGGCGGGAAATACACAGGGTTCCTCCAGAGACTCCAAGGACTGTGGCTTGAGCAACTAGAGGGGTGGAATTGCTATTTCCTGGGCTGGTGACAATTGGGAGAGGATCCATTTGCTATAGTGGAATTGAAGGGGCTGCTAGAAAGCTTTGTTTGAGGTTTGTAACTTATGCAGATTCCTCTTAGTCACGTAAGTGAAGGTGCTGGGTAGCCAGTGGTTGACTAAAGCTAGAGCCTGAATTCAGGGGAGTGGTGGACTCATCCTTGGTATTTGAAGCCATCGAGCTGGGTAAGCTCACTAAGTGAGTGAGTGTGGGCTGGAAAGAGAAGAGGCCCAAGGACTTAGTCTTCAGTGTGGAGGCTCTAATTCATCATTAGAGTTGGGAGGAGGAATTAGGAAAGGGGTCGAGACATGCAGCCAGTGGGTGGGGGAGACATGAGTAGACCGGTTTGGGTGGTGCCTGTCTCACTTTCCTTTCTCCTCTTCTGGCTGATGCGGAATTTGTCTGTGTTCCAGAGCCCACCAGAAAATATCCCACGCGTATCCATTTTTCATGCAATTAACAAAATAAGGGGTTTCAGATTTAATGCACTCCTTGCAATAAATGGTGTGAGAATAGTTGATGGAGACTTTATATGCATAGGAACGTTGGAAGTTGTCAGTTCCTGAAACTAAGTTCTAACAGCATGTGAATTTACCAAATGTGGTGCCTGATCCAGGCCTGCGTGCTCTTTAACTGAAATCTCAAGTGATGCTTGGTCTTGTCATGGAGTCTTTTCACTGATGGAGGACCTTCTGCTTTTTCTTTCAGATATAATGGTGAAGTGGGAGACATTGTAGTGGGGAGAATCACAGAGGTAAAGTCTTAGCAGATTGGTTTTCACAAAGTAAAAGTGAGCTGGTGATCTAATGAATGAGATAGTCATCCTATTACACGCAATTACACGAAAGAAGGATTCATTGTGTTTGGCTCTTACGTGACCTTTGATGAAAACAGTTTGTTTGTAAACAGTTTGATGTAAATGGTTTGTTTGTAAACAGTTGGATGTAAGTGGTTTGTCCCATCGGGGGTTATTGTTCATTTACAGTGTGAGCTCTGGCCTTGGAGTATGTGTCCAGGTGTGGGGTTCCTTTGTTTTGTAGGTTCAACAGAAGAGGTGGAAGGTGGAGACCAACTCCAGGCTGGATTCAGTCTTGCTTCTCTCATCCATGAACCTTCCCGGAGGAGAGCTGGTAAGGATCTCCAGCTAGGACTGTGTATAGCTTGCTGGTGAGAGTGCTGGGTCCCTTGCGCCACCAGAGGACTTTGCTTTATACTGAGGCTGTCACTTGTACTCCTGTTCGTCTGCTGTGAATTTTGCTGTCTGGGTGTACACGTAGGCTTTTCACTTGGCCCAGGCCTCCCAACTCAGGCAGCAGTTGGTGTGTGGTAGAATCTGGGATGTCTGTGGGGAGATCCCAAAGGAGAGTCGAGAGAAGCTCTCTCAGATGCTTGGTGCTAATAATTTTCCTTTTCTGGGTGTGTCAGTTTTGCTCAGTGAAGGTCTTGCTTGAAAAACTGTGTTTACAAATCAGCTTTACGTGAATCGAATGACATTGGGTTATTCCAGACAACCATAGTACCTAAGCTGCTTGCTTTTGTAAAATGTTGTGATTCAGCCTTATCTTCAGGCCAGCATCTATTTACTGAGAGGCTCATGGTGCTTAGCTGTCTGGAGAATGCCAAGATCCAGGAGGCGTGATTCAGTTCCTGAAAGAGCTTAGACGAGCAGGGACTATGAGATAACTGGTCTAAATACCCAGCAGTCCAAGAGTAAACAAGTGTGTGATTGTACAAAAGGCGTGATTAAATTCCCCGCGAGAAGCTTATAGGAAAAATGAATGTTGAAGTTGATTCTATCCTTGAAGGATGGCTAGAATTTTAACAATGAATTCAGGAATCTGAGATAAACGGAAATGTGTGAGCAAAGATATAGTTAAGCTGGAGGTAGCCGGTCATACTGGAGCGTGGTGGGCCACCACGGCAAGTAGGTAGGCTCGATTGGGGTTTGGCAAATCACGTAAGGAGTCTGAATATTATTCAAAGAAGAGGAGCCACGGGAAAGTCTGTAAGACAGAAAGTAGTGGTCATGGCTTTGTCTTCTTTGAGTGGCACGGGTTACCTACCCTGGTGTGTGTACACTGTGGCTGCCTTCGGAGGTCTTGGGAGAAAGTGAAAGAAAAAGAAGAGATGGAGCAAGATTTTGGTTTAGGGTCGGACTCCCTAACGTGGCCTTCTCCTTGTGTGTTTCAGAGGCGAAGATCTGCAGAAGATGAGTTGGCCATGAGAGGTTTCTTACAGGAAGGGGACCTTATCAGTGTATCCTTCACCTTGCATTCCAGCATATTTATGTTTGCTGTGGAGCTGGGGAATGGGGCTTGGATTGTCGGTCTCTCACAGGAGAAACTTGTCATCTTGGCCTCGACCAAGAGCCAAGGCTTCTGCTGCAGCCTGTCTCTTTCTTTTCTTTTTACATTAAAAAATATACATTAAAAAAAAATTGAAGTATAGTTAGTTTTGGGGGCTTCCCATATGGTGCTAGTGGTAAAGAACTTACCTGCTAATGTAGGAGACATAAGAGACGAGGATTCAATTCAGTCCTTGGGTTGGGAAGGTCCCCTGGAGAAGGCAATGAATATCCACTCCAGTATTCTTGCCTGGAGAATCTTATGGACAGAAGAGCCTGACAGGCTACAGTCCAGGGGGTTGCGAAGAGTCAGACATAACTGAAGCGACTGAGCATGCATGCTCACAATTAGCTTTATGTGTATAGCAGAGTGAATCAGTTATATACACACATGTATGAGTATATGTATATTCTTTTTCACATTGTTTTCCTATATATATTATTATAAAATATTGAGTAGAGTTACTGTGCTAGACAGTAGGTTCTTGTTTCTCTGTTTATGCATAGCAGTGTGTATATGTTATTCCGAGATTCCTCATTTATCCCTCCCCACCCCATCTCCTCAGCCCAGGCTACGCTCCAGCTCTTCTTCAGACCTGCTGCTGCTCAGTCGGGTTTTTGGGTCTTGTAACTTACGGTGGCTCATGCTTGAAGCCAGCTCCAAGTTTCCTGGTGATGTTAACTTTCATCCCAGGAAGGAGAAAAGGTGGCGTTCATGTCAGGATATTCACGACAGCCAAGGGGGAGAGATTAGGTCACAGCAGTGTGACCTCCGAGTCCACCTACAGCTGTAGGCGGGACTGGTGGACACAGATGCGAGGGTGGAGGGAGAACCAGGGACACAGGTGATAAGAAAGTGTTTGTTCCTTCATCATCGACCAGGCTGAGGTCCAGGCAGTGTTCTCTGATGGAGCCGTCTCTCTGCACACGAGGAGTCTCAAATACGGAAAAGTAAGTTGGTCTTTGGGTGTTCTCTCTGGATGAGTGAGACTTCAAATCCATTTCCCGGTCTCCAGCTGTCTCTGGCATTCTGGCCTAAAGCACCTGGAAGTTAAGCGCTGACAGGCTGGCATTGCGCGTGCTGACTCACACGGTTGTGGGCTGGTAGCATAGTAAAGCATGACGACACTCACCCTTTTTTTGCGGAGGAGATTGTTCTGGCAAAAGAGCCCCTATGATCCTGGGCCCTGGCCCCGCGGCTGTCTCTGCTCTCTCCCAAGGGGTGCGGTGGCTTTGCATGGCCTCAGCGCTGAGTTGCAGCCAAGGGAGCTCATGGACTGATGAAACACGATGGCCCCCGGCCCTTGGACAAACGTCCGGTCAAGAAAATGGATATTATTGTTAGGAAAGATGGGTTTGTCACTTGAGCCTCTAAAGGAAATTTTGTTGCTTTTCTTGCTATAAGGTGACAGACATTATTGAGGCTATTTATTTTTTTAATGACAGCATGTTTTCCCAAACAAATGATGACTCATTAGTCTTGGCTTTGTCTGGGTGAACTTTCTCATTCCTGAGTGGAAAAGAAACCTCCCTGTCAGTGGAGTGGCTGCAGCCGCCACACTCGAACCCTTGAATCAGGAGGGGAGACAGGCGCACTGCCTGTGCTGATCTTTGTGGGCCTGGGGCCTGTAGCAGACGCGCCTTCTGCAGGATGTGGGCCTTGAGCTCACCTGCCAGGACCGGGGATGTATTTGTGCCCAGCCCTCAGCCAGTCCCCTTCTCCAGTGGCATATCTCGTGGGCAGGACAGGCGGTTGGGGTCAAGGTGGAACAGAGCAGTGCTCCTTGGCCCTCAAGAGGCTCAAGCCCACATCCTCATTGGCTCCACCCTCTCTCAGCCGTCACACCAGCCCTGGATCAGAACATGATGACGCTCGCAAAGGAGAATAAATGGTGGAGAAGAGAGTGAAAGTCACCTTCTGTTGGGATGTGTAAATGACACATGTCTCTGGAAAGTGTCTTTATTTTGCATGTGCGTGTCATGGCAGTTGTCACCAGCAAGGAGCCCGATTCCAGCCTCCCTAGGACACAGTCTATACTCTGCTTTATAGTCGCCTCATTGGGGATCCTACAGTGACTTAATGTACGATATATATATTTTTTTAGCTAGGTCAGGGCGTTTTGGTTCAGGTCTCCCCCTCCCTGGTGAAACGGCAGAAGACCCACTTCCATGACCTGCCTTGCGGCGCCTCAGTGATCCTGGGCAACAACGGCTTCATCTGGGTCTACCCAACCCCTGAGCACAAAGAAGACGATGCAGGGGGCTTCATCGCAAACCTGGAGGTGAGCACACTCCGCCCGCCGTTGCCCTTTTGGGATGGAGAGGCACTGAATGGGTACTGTGCTTCAGCGGCAGGGGCGGGCACTCTCTGTTTCTCCCTGCTGTGTGGCAGTAGTTAGAGCTGGTTTGCATTTCCACTGAAGTCTGCTCAAAACATCGTGCTGCCCTCTCTTGTTCTGGAGAGATGAAATCAGCGACTTTGATCTCTGTTGGCCCAGATGGCAGTTGCAGGGTAACAGCCAAAAAGCCACTGGAGGTGCCATCCTTTTTCATCTTCCTTGGAGTCAGCAGTTTGCTTGGTTTGGAGTCCCAGCGTGATCCCGCCTCAGCTGTAAGTGGGTCCTGTGATCTGCTGTAACCGTTCACTCGTTCTGGTCTTGATTCTGTTTGCCTCCCCTGGTAGCCGGTCTCCCTTGCTGATCGAGAGGTGATCTCCCGGCTCCGGAACTGCATCGTCTCACTGGCAACTCAGAGGATGATGCTCTATGACACCAGCATCCTGTACTGCTATGAAGCATCCCTTCCACATCAGGTATGCCACCCAGGGCTCCCCTTCTTGCTGATCTGTGAGCAGGCGTGGCGTGTCATCCGCTCCATGTCCCCGCCACGTACCTTCACCATGCCCATCAATGTGAACTCACCTGGTGGACACCCTTGTTGACTGGTAGAGCTTTACCCGAGATGCTAATAATATTCTCATTGTCTGATGTCCATGTGAGGGTTTGCGGGCAGTTGGCGGTGCCAGGTGGGGCTGGTTTATGACAGCGACCCCCTGGACTTCATCTTGGCCATCCCAGTTTTAGCTCCCTTTCTCGTGAATGCTGGAGTAATAGCTTTGTTGTTCTTGTTAGCTATATCCCAGAGAACTTTGCTGATTTATTAAGCTAGTTCTAGCAGATCCTTTCTTGCAATAGGTAGCCTCTGATAAACGAAAGAAGAACAGAAGGCTCGTGTTAGCCAGGCTTGGTTTCTACATTTGGGTTGGCTTGATGGTGTGCTTACTGGTTGAACAAATTACCTTTTGTCCTTTCTTTTTCAGATCAAAGACATCTTAAAGCCAGAAATAATGGAGGAAATTGTGATGGAAACACGCCAGAGGCTTTTGGAACAGGAGGGGTAAGAAGAAGCACCTGAAGGCCAGGACTGTGTGGACCCGAGCAGAGCAGTCCTTGGAGGTGGAGAATCTGACTGGCAGTCCCTGCGTGCAGCTCAGTGAAGAACCGGGAAATTCATCACTGGACCTACATCGGGCTGCCTCTGCCTTGAAGACCTGCTTTCTCCTGTTTTAATGGAAAGCGAGGGGCAGGTGATTACTGCTGCCACCCCTTGAGTTGCCCACAGACTTCGGGTGCTACAGGTAGTTTCAGGCCCTTAAAAGCATTCCGAGTTCCAGCCGAATACACTCCTATCCTGGAATCATACGGGGAATCTTTCGTCTTGTAGTCACCGACAACTCACCAGGCACAGTGCCCCATGAAACTGCCCCTATGTAAAACATAGCCTCCCTGATCCCCCCAGTTTGATCTCCCCAGTTGTCTGTCTTGGCCTCCATTCCCACCTCCTCTGCAGTGCGAGAATGACACTGAAGAGTGTAGCTTGGTAAAATGAACCCAAGAGTCAGTGGAAGAACACAGCGACCAAGCAGCCTTTTGCTTGGTTGGAATCTCATTTCCTGTTACATGTTCCTCCTAGTGACAGATGTAAGTACATCCCCGCCAGGCTGCCTTAATCTGTTCTGCCTTTGAGGATGATCTATAAGAAGCTGAATAATTGAGGAGAGAGAGAATGAATGTTTTGGGTGCTCTGATGAACATGAAAACAAAGTAAAAAGGTGGAGATGGAAAAAGAAAAAAAGATGGAAAAAAAAAATAATCCTATAACTGAAGCAGCAATGCATTTACTTTTGAATAATTCAGGGTTGAAAGATGAAAACAAGATATTGAAGTTCTGTCTCACTGAGAATGGCTAGAATTCCTATGCATTCTTTTTCAAATGACTTTCTAAACATGGTGCCCTGATTTGGGTTTGGGGTAAACAGTTCTTTTAAAGTCAGTATATGAGAGTGCTATTTGGTGAGCTGTTTTTTTTTTTTTTTTTTAAATTTATATATGTGGTATCACTGTTTCTGTTCTTGTATTCTGTGTAATACTTGGGAGTTAAGTACAGGTGAAGGATGACTTAGGAGATTGAAATTCTTCTGACAGAGGACCTTAAATTTAAACCTAGAATACCTAATAAAATTTAAACCTAGGACAGTTTCAGTAGTAATGTGGAGCATATGGCGGTTTTGAAACATAACTCAGCTCTTTTTTGTTAAATTGTACGTCTTCATAATATTATTCAGTCTGTCACCTGTTTTGAAGAGTGCAATCAGCTGAGTTGGACAGGGGACGTTGCAGCTGTAGGTTTGCTCCCTGTTTTTGAGATCATGTTCTAGGTTGTATGTCCCTGTGGAGAAGGGAATGGGGAAGGATGGGAGCCTGCATGCCTGCTTTGGGTTGGTTTTGATCAGAGCCATAAGTGGGTTCGTTGAATGTTTGCCCTTCTCACTTGGTCTCCCAAGCTGCCAGCCCATACTGTTCACTCAGTATTTCCTGAATAGTGATTACCTAAGTCTCAAAACACCTTTTTGGTGAGTATCTACTTTTTTTTGTGGCCCACTAGAGGGTGCCCTTGTTAAGCGTAATTTCAGTAGGTATTTTAAAAAAAAATAAAGCTGAAGTTTTTACACTGGTTCTGAATTCCTCTAGCAATGTGTAGGTTGCTTTGCTTTATAAGCGTGAGCACAAAATTAGGCTGAACTGCATCACTCTTAATGATGAGCTTAAAGGGATTTATTCAAATTTGGCAACACTTATTTACTTCTGACTGTCAGGCATTTTCTGGGCTCTGGATTCTAGCTTTAAGTCCTTAAGAGTATCATTCTATAGTGTTACACAGTGCATCTCTGGAAAAAAATATAGTCTAGCTTGGGGGTTCACCTAAAACTAGAAAATGGCAGTTAGTAAATGGCAAGTAGGATAAACCTTTAAATCAAGTGCTGCTGGCCTCTAAAGCACAGTTAGTCTCAGTATTTATGGGAAATAAAATCCCATTTGATTCTCATGGTAACCTGTAAAGTTTGATATGACCCTCGTTTATAAATGAAGGCCATTCAGATAATTAAAGTGACTTCATTAAAGCTCATTAGCAACTATGGATCGGTAGGCTTAAGCTCTCGGGATGGATCATGAAGCAACCCTCGAGAGAAGGGGTTGGACTGACACTGAAAGCATATGGGGTCCAGCATGGAGACTACACTTTGGATTGTTACTCATTTTGTACACTGCCTGTCCCTCCCGTGTCTGCTGTGGGAGACGGATGAGGCCCTCCACCCCCATGCCTCATTTGTACCCCAGCACCTAGGACAATGCTTGGCACACGGGCTGAATGCTTGTGAATGATTTATTAGTTCAAGAAGTGTGGGTTAGAGTTCTGATTTGATTGGTCAATTTTAAGCTAGAGAGTGAAGAATGAAGATGTGTAGGAAATGATGAAAGGGTGAAGAGGAATAAAAAGTGAAATCTTCAAAGAGAAAGGATGATGGTAAGGATAAGGTGATGGGTAAATTAAGGGAACAGGGTGTTGACACTTGAAGACTGATCTATAAGCCAGGATGATGTTCATCAGCCAGACTACTCAGTGATAGAGCAAAGCTAACCTAGTTAACATCTAAATATAAATTCTGCTTCTGAATTTGCTTCACATTCAGTACCTCCAAGGAACTCTATTTTTACAAGCCAGTATCTATAAAATCACCATTTCCCAATCCAGCAGAAATATTTCTAAAATACACAACTGAACATAGAACACCTATAATGCAACTGGTTTTCCCCTACTATCAGTAGCAACTTCTAAAATATCAACTAACTTTAGATCAACAGTTACTTGATATTGAATGATACAACAGAAAATTCAAGGCTTTGGAGTAGTATCAGTCTGGGCTCAAATTGTCACATGACTAGGCCAGTGACCTTCAGTAACACATCTTACTTGGTTTTCTCATCGGTATACAGGGGATAACATTACTTGTGTTACTGGGCTACAATACAGTAAGGACTAAATGAGAATATGGTTTATGAAGGGCGGAAGACCACAGTGTAGATTAGCTGTGATGAGTATATTCCCTTAGAGATGGGTATATCCTGGCAGGTGCATTGCTCTGGGGAGACGTGGAGAGTGAAGAAGGGGACCAGGAGGGTACATTTTAGTTGCATAAAAATGGGTTATGGCATGTGTGGATCTGGTTGCATGGGTCATTAGCTAGTTCTGTAAACTCAACAGTTTCGGCTAACATGTTTTTATGTGACTATGCGTACACCCCTGAAATTAGATCGTGTAATCTTTTTCTACTGTTTACCCCGCCCCCCCTCCCCAGTTTTATTGAGAAAAAGTTGACAGACATCACTGGACAAGTTTAAAGATTCCTTCTCTCTCAAACACCTATGATCATGCTTCGCCTCCGAAAAGTTCTTAAAATGCTGTTAATGAGTGGGCTCCCCGATACTCCAAAGAAACAATTCGTTAGCAATATGTCGACGCTCTCCAGTTCTTTATTTTTCGCTCGTTCTAATATTTATGCTTCTTGGAGTCAAGGTGGAAGTTGGTGAGGGGCGGCAGTGGAGGCACCAAATAACGTAGGTTTCGAGGAGCGAGCTAAATTCTAAAGAAGCTCAAGGAAGCGATCCAACTCCGGTTCTGGGGAAATCCAATCCGCAGTTTTCCCCTTGCTTTGGTTCCTCGCCGGCCTTACCAACCCGCTCAGGGGAGACATTGGCCAGCCCTGCGCGAGGCCGGCTAGAGTCCTCTGGCTCCCAGGAGGGCGGGACCGACGCTCAGGAGCCTGGAGCAGAGGGCAAGTCTCGGGCGATTGCGGACAGGGGCGGGGGCGCAGCAGGACCACAAATTCCGGCCTGCCCCGCGGGCTACGCCGAAAGTGGTTGGTTGGGAGCTCTAGCTCCGTCGGCCAATGGGGTGCAGGAGAGGGAGCTGACACGGATTCTCGGGGGCCAATGGCAGTGCAGGGGAGGTGGGAGCTTCCTTACCATTCACCTTGCCCCTCTGGAGAACCACATTTAACAGGTCGTACGGGGCCGGACCTTGGAGGGCAGGGGGACCAAAGCCGAAAGACGCCGCAGTGTCTCCGAAAGCGGTGTCTGGAGGGTCCCGGTCCCCACGCGAGGCGCGCACCGGACGTCATCGGGGGGCGGGGCCGGGGCGGGGCCTGGCCTCGTTGTGGAGCGGCTAGTAATCCATCATGGCGGCCGCGAGGGTCGGTGACCGTCCCTGAGCAGCGCCGGAGCCGGAACCGGTTCCTGGGTCCTGCAGCTGAGGAGCCCGCCTTGCGTTGTCCACGGCCCCTACTTGGGCGGGGAGGCCGGGTCTTGCGACGGAGCCCGGGGGATGTGACTGCCTGGCAGCGGCGGCCGTAGCCACGTTCGGGCCCGGGGGAGGCGGGTGTCTCGGACAGAGACCCCCCCCCAGGCTCGGGGCAGCTGAGGCGGCCGGGCCTCCTCCCCGTTCTGTCCTCCACCCGCCTTCGGGGCCGCGAGAGCCCGTCGTCCCTTATCAGCTCCATCCCGGCTCTGGGACCCTGGGGTTGTGGTCTCTTTCCCCAGACCTGGGGACACCCCGTTTCCTGAGGCTTGGAGGAGCGTCGCCCCCCGGAGTAAGCCGCCCATGCCCCCCCGCCCCGGCAGCCTCCCTCTTTACCCCCGAGCCGCCCCTTAACTCCGAATCCCGGCCTCAAGTTTGGCCTCGGAGGCCCCCCTCATTCAAATCCCCTCCCTGCTGTCAAGTAGCCTCCCCTTCCCCCCGCTCCCAGCCTCCCCCCCCCCCGCCCCCCCACGTTGCTCCCGTGAGCCTGTAATGCCCTGACTTCTTCCAATGTCACCTACGGCCCCCTCAGCCTCAGCCCAGCCAGAAACTTTAATGCAGAGGAAAAGCCTGGACTGGTTTCACAGGCCTTTTAAAAAGCGGACTTAAAAAGTTGCTGGCCATGCATTCCTTCTCGTCAGAGGGCCAGCTCTCGCTGAAGTCGGGGTGACCCGTGTCCTTTTCCGGAGAGCAGGGTAGAGAAAAAGCAGGAGCGGCAGCTAGTGTGGCAGGAAATTTGTTGGAAGATGGAGACACCAAGATAGGGGGTGGCTGACTTCCCCAGGAAAAGTTCTGGAGGAGCATTCAAAGACCGATCCACGTTTCCTCGATGTGTGGAAATCGACACGACTTTAGCCTCACTGACCGTTGTACAGCATCCCCTGTGAATATTTCTCTTTAGGTTTTTCTCCTTGAAAGGGAGGAAACGTAGCCAGTAAAAGACACGTGAAATCCAGGAACTTTGAGGTCGCACTGCAGTTACATTACTTCGAATTGATAAACTGCGAATCTAATCGGAACTCCTGTTTGCACACGTCAACCTAAAATCCTAAAATCTTCGCTTCCTTTTATTGTGGAAGATGTCTTGTGATTGACCTCAGTTACTGACTGGTGGAGATGCGGGGAATGTGAAATCCCACGTAAAGACCGTTTCCTTCTCAGCTCACTGATCATTCTGAAAGATCTTGAACCCTCTTCTGGAAAGGGGTGCCTATCCTTGCTTTATGGGGCAGCAGCCTGGAAAAGTTCTTGGGGACCAAAGGAGGCCAAGTCTGCCTGCCCTGCACTTTATCAAAGGAGCAGGCAAGAAGGAGCCATCAAGGCACGGGGGTCCACACTGCAATGTTTTTGTGGAACATGGTGAGTGCTCTTCCAGATTTCTGGTCCTATTTTCTGCTTTGCCATGCGTAAGGAACTTTCGAACCACAGGGCTTGTGTTGGTTCCTTCCAGCTGTATTTAAAACTTCAGTTCCTGTAGTTATCTTTTAGTCTCACGTGGAACTTTCTTTGTATAAGAAAAAGTTACTTGGTGACACTGGATGGCTTTATTCAAAGTCTTACTGATTATTTCTTGCCTGATTGCCTTTCTAACTCACCGTTGACCTTGGACAAGCCATTTTACTATTCCAGTTTCCTGAGGAGGTTGGACATAAGCTATTTCTCAGGATCCATAGTCCATGATTCTGCTCTGACCTATGGCCTGGGCTCTTCCTTCCTCTGAGGTACATGGATCCTTCACTGCTTTATCTGTGGGAAGATTTCAATCTTATCCTCAAAGGGGTTTGTGCACCCCCCAGAGCTGAAAACCACAGGCCCTAGTTGACACTAATAACCTTGATCTTTTCAGTCATAAGTAGAACTTGAAAATCCTCACTTTGGAGCTACGTGGAAACAGTTGGGGGAGGCCACATTCCTTGTGAACTGAGGAGCCCCAACTTTCAGTGGTTCCACCTGAGACAGGGAGTAGTCCTTTCCTCAGAATGGAGCTTTTTATTCCTTCTCTCTTTTGTTTCACATGACACCTGGGGCAAGAAAGGTTGTCTTTGACATTTTTATGAACACCACTGGCATTTGAGTGCTGACAGTACATATTATACTGGTCACGTCCAGTAATTCTGCGTGAAGTTTTAACGCTAAGGATCAGCTTAGACTGATGTCTGTGCCAGGGGCCAGCCACGCACCATTTAATTAGCATCCTGTTTGTACTGTCACAGCCTGACATTTTTCAGACCTAGTACTTATTAAAATATCAGTCGAGCCCACCCACCCTCTGTAAGCAAATGGACGACGTGTGCAAGTAGCATATACTTTGAAATTCAGTCACAAATACCCTTAACAATCTGTGACTACAATAAACAAAGTTCTCTATTCAGTGAACTTGTATTTGACAATTGAGGTTTGATTTTTCTGAGTAATCTGGGTACTTGGATTTTATTTTTGCCTTGAAACATGTTGGATTTTACTTTTGCCTTGAAACACGAGTTGTATTTTAGCATTGGTTTTAGACAGGTAAATAAAGTAATGTATTATGGCACTTCCCACGATCAAGATTTATAAGTGAATTATTTGCATTTCAACTAGTGATGATCATGCAACCTTAGGTAGTGAGAATTGTTCAGTCTCTGAGTCACGTCCAACTTTCTGCAACTCCATAGACTGCAGCTTGCAAGCCTTCCCTGTGCTTCACTGCCTCCCGGAGTTTGTTCATATTCATGTCCATTGAGCCAGTAATGCCATCCACCCATCTCCTCCTCTGCCACCCCCAGTGAAAATTGGTACAGACTTTTTGGAGAGCTTTGGCCAAACATATCTGAATTTAAAATGTACATAGCATCGACCCAGTAATCTCACTTCTAGGAAGCGGTCCTAGCATGGAACAGTGTAGTGCCCTTGGTGTGCCTTTCACCCCTTCAGGGGGTCCAGAGGTGAAAACTTTTCATATTAACACAATACTAAGATGTTGGGCTTCCCCAGTGGCTCAGCAATAAAGAGTCCACCTGCAGTGCAGGAGTCGAGGTTTCCATCCCTGGGTCAGAAAGTTCCCCTGGAGAGGGAAATGGCAACCCGTTCAAGTATTCTTGCCTGGAGAATCCCATGGACAGAGGAGCCTGGCAGGCTACAGTCCATGGGGTCACAGAGAGTTGGATACGACTGAGCTGACCTTAGCATGCACTCACACAAGACGTTATTTGCAATCTTTGCAGTAATGGTGCAAAAGTAATGTAGGCTTCTAGGCATGAATCAAGGTTGTGGCAACTAACCATAGTAGCCATTGTGTTCTTCATGCCATGCACTCATAGTAAACTAGTTCAGTTCAGTTCAGTCGCTCAGTCATGTCCGACTCTTTGCGACCCCATCAATCGCAGCACGCCAGGCCTCCCTGTCCATCACCAGCTCCTGGAGTTCATTCAGACTCACGTCCATCAAGTCAGTGTTGCCATCCAGCCATCTCATCCTCTGTCGTCCCCTTCTCCTCCTGCCCCCAATCCCTCCCAGCATCAGAGTCTTTTCCAGTGAGTCAATTCTTCGCATGAGGTGGCCAAAGTACTGGGGTGTCAGCTTTAGCATCATTCCTTCCAAAGAACACCCGGGGCTGATCTCCTTTAGAATGGACTGGTTGGATCTCCTTGCAGTCCAAGGGACTCTCAAGAGTCTTCTCCAACACCACAGTTCAATAGCATCAATTCTTTGGCGCTCAGCTTTCTTCACAGTCCAACTCTCACATCCATACATGACCAAGGAAAAACCATAGCCTTGACTAGACTAGTAAAAATAATAAATACATATATTTTTTGGTTTTCACTTAAGGATGTTCCTGATGAAACAGCAAAAATTATTAATTTTGTCAATTCTCAACTGTTAATATCTTTGTAATCTTCAGTGAAGGAACTGGAAAGTACTTCTGTGTGCTGTTTGTCTCTAGGAAGAGCTTTGGGCAGTGGTTAGTTCGAGCTGAACTTGCCGCTTTTTTCATAGACTACCATTTTTACTGACAAACTGGTTATTCAGATTAAAAAAATGTTTTAAAAAGTGTTTCAAGGAAAACAGCTGGTAGTGTCTGTTGTCAATGAAAACATCTTTGCTTTCCAGCAAAAATTAGGGTTTTGGAAAACTTGTATCTGCTCCTGTGAAGTAGAGATTGGTGGTAATATTTATAAACACACTATTTTGATGTCTTATAATGGACTACATTATTTGGAAGACCTGCATGATCCAGTGAACTGATATTTTGTAAATGACAATACATGATGTTATAAAGTCAAGCACAGGTAAAAAAGATTCATTCAAGGGGCAAGAAGGACCATTGAATTTTCATGTAACAGAATACAAATATTAATTGATACGAGTTTTAGATTCTATATCAAAACTAGCCTTTAGGAAACTACCACTTACCGAGTTTGGTGTAGCTTCAAAGAACAGTATCTATAGTTATCTACAAATGGGGGAAAACAAGCCATTTCCCAGTGAAAACAGACATGTTTATTTTTAGGTGAACAAATGAATTATTTAAAATTTTCAGTTTAAATTATACTACAGTAAATATTGATGAGGTAATCTATATAAAAGCACTTTGGGGTTCTATATAGTTTTCAAGAGTGTAAAGAGGTGAGATAAAAGTTTTTAAACTGTTATTATAGAAAGTCTATCAAGAAGTCATATAAGGGAGTGAGCAAACAAACCGAAATAGGAAATCATATTAGGATGTTTATTGCCCACATACTGTAAGTGCCAACACGGAAAGCTGTCCATGTACTGGTAAGTGGAAAAAAGCAGTTTGGGGATCAGTCTACGTGGTGTGGCCCCATTCTTGTAAAACAAAAATTAACTATTTATTTGTACATGTATGGAAAAAAGATAGAAGCATTTAGACTGACATAATTGTTAATCTCTAGGGAATTTGGGATTTAGGTGAAATAGCAGAAAACTTACACTTTTTACTTTGCATTTGTGATGTTTCAGACTTTTTACAAAAAATTTGTTCTATTTTGTAATACCCAAATTAGGGTTTAAAAAACAAATTGATGGCATCTCAACCAAATAGTCAATTCTTTGTAATACATATTGTTTAATGAAAGAAATTGCCTAGATCATGTTTTAACTGAAGACAAGTAAATTTCTTTGGACTTTGGGTATACTTTTCCTAGGGGAGCAAATGGTTCTTGATCTCTCACAGGCTGATCTTTCTAGAGTTGGTTAATATCCATATAGTTTGGATTGAAAAACTCGCAGCCGTAACATACAGTGTTGGACCAGATGTGAATCTGGAAGCCAAGAATAGTGTGTGGTACGGTGGTGGTGATGAACCTGAATGGAATGGGCAGATGGCAGCTTTTTGCTAGGATTATTCAGGGTCAAAGGGCTAGTCATATGTACAGGCAACGGGGGAAGGAAACCATCGTATTGTTTTATGGACCTTCTGTTCCTTCCAAATTTCAGTGTCTTGACTAAGAAAATTCACTTTTGTGAAAGTTGGTAAAACAGGATTGAAAGCACTCCCTAGTAAACTTGTTTACCTTAATGTGTCCTTTTCTCAGCAAATATCTATTGAGCTCACACTACGTTCCAGGAAGTGTTTTAGTCGTTGGTGATACATTAGTGGGTAAAAGCACCTCCCTGCCCTCCTCAAACTTACGTTCTAGTTGGTGGAGTTATTGTTCATTGTTCAGTCACTAAATGGTGTTTGATTCTTTGTGACCCCATGGACTATAGCATAGCAGGCTTCCTTGCTTTTTACCATCTCCCAGAGCTTGCCCAAACTCATGTCCGTTGAGTCAGTGATGCCATCCAGCCATCTCATCCTCTGTCACCCCTTCTCCTCCTGCCTTCAATCTTTCCCAGCATCAGGGTCTTTTCCAGTGTGTCAGTTTATCGCATCAGGTGGCCAAATTGGAGCTTCAGCTTTAGCATCAGTCCTTCCAATGAATATTTAGGGTTGATTACCTTTAGGATTGACTAGTTTGATCTCCTTGCTGTCCAAGGGACTCTCAAGAGTCTTCTCTAGCACCACAATTCAAAAACTTCAATTCTTTGGCATTCAGCCTTCTTTCTTTTCTACTGGAAAAACCATAGTTTTGACTATACAGACCCTTGTCAACCAACTGATGTCTCTGCTTTTTAATATGCTGTCTAGGTCTGTCATAGCTTTTCTTCCAAGGAGCAAGCATCTTTTCATTTCATGGCTGCAATCACTGTCTGCAGTGATTTTGGAGCCCAAGAAAATAAAACCTACCACTGTTTCCACTTTTTCCCCATATATTTTTCATGAAGTAATGGGACCAGATGCCATGATCTTTGATTTTTTAACGTTGAGTTTGAAGCCAGCTTTTTCACTGTCCTTTTTCACCTTCATCAAGAGGCTCTTTAGTTCCTCATCACTTTCTATTATTAGAGTGGTTTCATTTGCATATCTGAGGTTGTTGATACTTCTCTTGGCAGTCTTGATTCCAGCTTGTAATTCATCTAGCCCAGCATTTCACATGATGTACTCTGCATATAACTTAAATAAGCAGGGTGACAATATACAGCAAAATCCTTTCCCAATTTTGAACCAGTCCTTTGTTCCATGTCCGGTTCTAACTGTTGCTTATTGACCTGCATACAGGTTTCTCAGACAGCAGCTCACGTGGTCTGGTGTTCCCATCTCTAAGAATTTTTTTGTTGTTGTTGTTTTCATCTCTAAGAACTTTGCATAGTTTGTTGTGATCCATACAATCAAAGGCTTTAGCATAGTCAATGAAGTAGAAGTAGATGTTTTTCTGGAATTCCCTTACTTTCTCTATGATCCCGTGGATGTTGGCAATTTGATCTCTGGTTCCTCTGCCTTTTCTAAATTCAGCTTGTACATCTGTAAGTTCTTGGTTCACATACTGCTGGAGCCTAGCTTGAAGGATTTTGAGCATTACCTTGCTAGCATGTGAGATGAGCACAATTGTATGATAGTTGGAACATTCTTTGGCATTGCCTTTCTTTGGGATTGGAATGAAAACTGATCTTTTCCCAGTTCTATGGCCGTTGCTGAGTTTTCCAAATTTGTTGGCATATTGAGTGCAGCACTTTAACAGCATCTTCTTTTAGGATCTGAAATAGCTCAGCTGGAATTCCATCACCTCCACTAGCTTTGTTTGCAGTAATGCTTCCTAAGGTCCACTTAAATTCACACTGGCTCTAGGTGAGTGATCATACCATTGTGGTTATCTAGATCTGGTTAAAAGGATCATTAAGACCTTTTTTGTATAGTTCTGTGTATTAATGCCACCTCTTAATCTCTTCTGCTTCTGTTAGTTCCTTGCCATTTCTGTCCTTTATTGTGCCCATCTTTGTGTGAAAAGTTCCCTTGTATCTTTAGTTTTCTTGAAGAGATCTCTGCTGCTGCTAAGTTGCTTCAGTCGTGTCCGACTCTGTGCTACCCCATAGATGGCAGCCCACCCGGCTCCCCCATCCATGGGATTTTCCAGGCAAGAGTACTGGAGTGGGTTGTCATTGCCTCCTCTGTGAAGAGATCTCCAGTCTTTCCCATTCTGTTGTTTTCCTCTATTTCTTTGCATTGTTCACTTAAGAAGGCTTTCTTGTCTCTCCTTGCTATCTCTGTTGAGTGTATCTTTCCCTTTCTCTTTTCTTCTTTTCTCAGCTATTTGTAAGGTCTCCTCAGAAAGCCATTTTGCTGTCTTGCATTTCTTTTTCTTTGGGATGGTTTTGGTCACCGCCTCTTGTATGATGTTATGAACTTCTGTCTGTATTTCTTCAGGCACTCTGTCTACCACATCTAATCCCTTGAATCTATTCGTCATCTCCACTGTATACTCATAAGTAGGATTTGACATAGGTCATACCTGAATGGTCTAGTGGTTTTCCCTACTTTCTTCAATTTAAGCCTGAAGTTTGCAATAAGGAGCTCAACACCAGCAACAAGTAAAACATAGAGTTGCTGAGGAGCTGAATAACACCGAAAGGGACAGGGACTGTTAGGGGGTGACTTTAGTTAGGGTGGCCAGAGAGGCTCTTTGAGAAGGTGGGGTTTGAATAAAGACCCGAGGAGGAAGGTGAGGGAGCAAGCCATGGAAGTAATGGCTTTCAGGCAGGAGGGGAATCGAGGCGTATGGGGGCCCTAGGTAGAGCTTGCTTAGCAGGTTCGAGAAGCCCAGAGTACCTGGAGCAGAGAGAGTGAAGGAGGGTTGCAGGAGATGAAGTGAGGGAGCCGGGAGGTTGGCTGGAGAAGAAAGTGGCCTTGTTGTCCACTTCAAGGATCTTGGCTTTTCCTCATGTGGTCTTGGGAGAATTTCGAGGGAGGAGGACCACAACCTGCTTCATGCTGTAATGAAATCTCTCTGGCTGCTTCGTCCTGAAGGGGAGCCGAGGAGGCAGGAGGGAGTCCACTGGCCATTGATGGCACTAGTCTGGGTGAGAATGGCGCTGGCTTGGTCCAGGGTGGTGGCTGCGGTGAAGGGGTCAGATTCTGTGAATATCTGAAGGCACTCCTGACTAGATTTGTTCTTAGATGTGGGATGTGAGAGAAGTCAAGGATCCGGGGACTGAGTGACTGGAAACATGGAGCTGCCTGTTCCTGAAATGTGAACCAGAGGGTGGGAGTGTGAGGAAGTGGCAGGGACCTGGAGCTGCTGCTTGCACTGGCTGTGTGTGAGGCGCCTGTGCGTGGCTCTGTCAGATATGCGTACATGCACACCCAAGCTTGACTTCAGGGAGGCAGTCCAGGCTGGAGAGGGAACCCGAGGGTCACCAGGTTCTCGCTGGCATTTAAAGCTACGAGAGTGGATGACATCCCCAAGGGAGGACCTCCGTGTGTGTTTCACATAAGCAAGTTGCCGTTCGGTGGTTTATGAAGTTAAGACTTGACACCTTTTTGTAGGATTAGTTTGAATTTTTTTTTTTTTTTTGCGGAGGTCAGGGTGGTGATATTCAAAATTTTACAAGAGAATGATTTTAACTCATGTTTAAGTTTTAAATCCCATTTCTCTAGGTTTTTCCACCCTAAATCAGAAAGTTGCGGAGTTAAAAAAAAATTTGCACACTAGTTTTCCTGTTTTTCTTGGTAGTGAATGTTGTTAATATAAAATCATTTCAATTTGTAAAGCTTTGTAATGCTTTTCTAGTTAGTACTTTTAAAAATGGAAGGTTTTTTCCCCTCTAAATTATTTCTAGATTTTCTAATTTTAAGTTATTACATTCTATGTCTTTCAGGGTATTACTTATTTAATTTGTACATATCAGATGTTTTACTATGAGCTTAACTGAAAAATGATTGTAAGAAATTATTTACTCTCAGTTTAAAACTATTTCACTGTTTTCAAATAAAACTTTATTCGAAGTAACCAAATAGGAACTTCATAGAGCAACAATATAGTTCTTACTGTTGTTAAATTATATTATGCAACCATATAGATTAGAAGGTGGGAAGAAGTACAGCTGTTGAGTCTTATAGGTATTGAAGTTCAATTAGGTCTTTAAATAAAGAGGTTGTTTGGAAAGATTATATCATGTACTTTATGTTAGTGATTGGGGTTGTGGTACATGAACTAAGAAAATGCAAAATTGTATGTTTGTAGATTTTTCAAGGCATCCTGTTATTTTTCATAGTCTAATACATTTTGTATGGCTTTCTTGTTTTTCATCAAATCTTATTCCCCATTTTTTTTAAAAAAAAACTTATTTTTGGCATTACAAGTAAGTTTTTTAAAAATTTTATTGACCTATTATTTATTTTGGCCGAATTATTTTTGGCTGCACTGGGTCTTCGTTGCTGCATGCTGGCTTTCTCATTAAAGCCTCACCTGGCTTTAATTGCAGCAGGTGAGGGCTGCTCTCTAGTTGCAGCCCACGGACTTCCATTGCGGTGGTTTGTGCAGCTCTAGACACTTGGGTTTGAGCAGCTGCGGCTCCAGGGCTCCAGAGCACAGGCTCAGTAGTTGTGGCACATGGGTTTAGTTGCTCTGCGGCGTGTGGGATCTTCCCGGAACAGGGGTCAAACCCATGTGCCCTGCACTGGCAGGTGGATTCTTTACCACTGAGCCACCAGGGAAGTCCCTTGTTCCCCTGTTTAAGAAATATGCTAATAATGTAGAAGAAAACAGAAAATTCAGAAAACAGAAAAATGGGATTAGTAACGGAGGATAATCAAAGATGATTTAACTGAAAGAGTTTTTACCTTATTTAAATGAAGCAACCTAGCGAAGAAAATAATAGAAATTGGAGGAAAGAAGAAATCACTTTGTATTGGTTAGGGACTTTGCCGGTGCCACAGATCTCCATGTGATAACCACTGGTGTGTTGTGAAGTGTGTTGCAAAGAGATGCATTTAATGAGTGGGAGGGAGAAGGATGAGTTAACATGATTGAGTTGGGAATTACACCCATAGGAGTATGTCAGGCATATTATCTGAGTCTGTGGGCTAAAAAGATGAAGACTGCTACTCAGAAGATGAGCTGCAGTAAGGGGAAGCACTCCCTTAGGGCCTTCTGCGTACATCTTCTGCGTGGTGGTTGTGCCCCGGACGTCACTGTTCTGTGTGTTCAAAACCCATCTGCCCTTCAGAACTCTGCTTGACTCCCCCCTCCTTCTTAAAGGCAGACTTTGATGTGTTGTTTTTAAAGGGTTTATTTCCCAGATATTTGGGAGAGTCTAGATATCTTACTGATTTCAAACTTAATTCCGTGTCGTCAGAGAACATCCTCTGTAAAATTTCAGTCTTTTGACATTTACTGAGATTAATTTTATGGCCCAGCCTTTGACCTGTCTTACTGAATGTTCCATTTGTACTTGAAAACAATATGTGTTCTGCAGTCATTGGTTGTAATTTTCTGTAAATGTGAATTAGATCAAGTTGGTTGACAGTGTTGTCTAAAATCTTCTATGGCCTTACTTATTTTTTGATACTTATTTTATCTGTACTTTTGCTCAGCTTCTTTTTTGGTGTGTTTTGTTGCCGAGCCTCAGATGTTAAAAAGCACAGCTATGATGATAGATTTGGGGGGTTTTTTGCTTTTAATTCTATCTTAAATTTTTTTATTTTTTAGCTTTAAAAGTTTTTATTAGAAAACAAAGATGGTAGGTAACTAAGCTTTTAATTAAAGAAGTTAGGAAAGCAGAGTAATCCCACAGTACACAGAAGAAGAAGAGTGGCAAAAATAAAAACACAAGCTGAGAGATGGAAATGATCAAAAATACCACAAGCTGGGGCTCCCCTGGTGGTCCAGTGGTTGAGCATCTTCCTGCCAACGTAGGGGACTCAGGTTTGATCCCTGGTCCTGGAAGACGCCATGGAGCAACTAAGCCCGTGCATCGCAACTCCTGAGCCACCTCGCCTAGGGTCCGTGCACCCCAATGAAGAGTAGTCCCTGCTCACCACAACTAGTGCAAGCCCACGTGCAACAGCAAGGACCCAGCACAGCCAAATAAGTAAATAAATAGATTAAAAATTTTAAAATATACCAAAAGCTGACTTTGAAAGAAATTTGTCAAATAGGCAAACATCTAGTGAGATTGATGAAGAAAAAGAAAAGGCATACAAGAGCAATATTTAGAATGAAAATATAACTATAGATATTGTGTTTTCATGTCATATAGTTTGAAACTCTATTAAGTCACCAGACTTTTTTTTTTTCTCCTATTTTTCAGTTGAGATACTTTCTGTTGATCTACAAGTTCACTAACTGCAGTTTCTAATGTTCAGTTTCTTTAAAATTTTCATGTCAGATATGATCAGTTTAAATTCTGAAATTTCCATTTGGTTCTTTTTTATAGTTTACATTTTTCTATTGAGATTCACTATCTTTTCACTCATTAAGTCCATCTTTTCCTCCAAATCCTTGAAGGTAGAGACCTGTCTGTTAATTCAAATATCTGAGTCAAGTGAAAGTGAAAGAGGTGAAAGTCACTCAGTCATGTTCAACTCTTTGCAACCCCAGGGACTATACAATCCATGGAACTCTTCAGGCCAGAATACTGGAATGGGGTAGCCTTTCCCTTCTCCAGGGGATCTTCCCCACCCAGGGATCGAACCCAGGTTTCCTGCACTGCAGGCCGATTCTTTACCAGCTGAGCCACTGGGGAATCCCAATCTGGGTCATCTTGGGGTCTGTTTTGATTGATTGCTTTTTCCCTGCCTTAGGAGTCACCTTTTCCTGCTTCTTTGCATGTTTAATTATTTTTGATTATATGTCAGACATGTGGATGTTACACTGTAGGGATTTTCAGTCTTGTCTTACTTTAGAGAGGTTTTCATTTTACTCTGACAGGCGGTTAAGTTACTGACATGCTCTTTTGACCCCGTAGGTTGTTTGTATTTTGTTAGAGTGAGTCTGTTTTGGGATTTATCCTTAGTCCAGAGGCATGGCCCTTACTGTAGAGGACATTCTTGATACTAATGCTTGACTTTTCTGGAATCTCAGCTAAGTGAAAGAGGTGTTTAGCAAGGCCTCTCCACTCTGGACCGGCTGCACGTGCATGTTCTGGGCGCCGTGAAGTCTTGGTGCCCCTGTTCACTTCTCACCTCGCAGCTGATGCTGCCTATTGAGCCTTACGGCATCTCACCTTGTGTGTGTGTCAGCCACCTGCTGTTGTCTGATGCTTTCCACTTCCCAAAGCCTCCCCCCTCATGTCCTGCCCTGCAGTTCTAGTTACCTCAGCAGTCTGGAGCTCCAGTCTTGTCTTCCACAGTTCACAGGGACTGCTGCTGTCAGCTTGGCTACCATCGTCTCCCTGCACCATGGTTGGGAAAGTGCCCTGTGCAGGAAGTTGGAGCTTCCCTGCTGTTTTCCTCTTCTCTAAGGGTCACAGCCCTGCCTTGCCTGCTGTCTTATGCCTGAAAACAGTTGTCTCATTTATTTTGTTCAGTTTTGCATTTGCTTAGGGCGAAAGGATATCTGAAACTGCACTATGGCCAGAAGCAGAGGCTCAGGTCTGCATGTGTTCAACCCGAGCAGGATATATCTGTGTAGATTTCTGTGCTGTGAGAGCTTCTTTCATTCCACATTGTTTTTGTAAGATTCACCCATGTGGTTGCAGGTATTGGTAGTTTGTTCATTTTCATTGTTAATTAGTAGTCTGGTCTATAAACGTTCAAGAATTTATTTACACATGCTATTACTGATGGCCGTGCAGATTACTTTCAGTTTTAGCTACTTACAAATAATGCTTCTATGAATGTTCTTATTATAAACCTAGAAGTGGAATCGCTCGTTTACATGGTATAGGCATGTTCCCCGTCAAAGAACTTTCCAGTCATTGCATCAGCGAAGTTCCCATCAGCAGTAGAGGAGACTAAGTTTCTTTACATTCTTCTCAAATCTTGATGCTGTCAGTGTTTTAAATGTCCACTTTTTGTGGGACTCTGCAGTAGTGTCTCATTCTGGGTTTCATTTGAACTTTTTTGTAACTCATGATATTAAGTACCTTTTCATATGTTTATTGGCTATTTGGATATCATGCATATATACACATACATATATGTGTTTCTTATTGATTTATAGGAGTTGTTTATATATTCTCAATCTCTTTTTGAATGCATTTATTGCAAGTATCTTCTTATACTTTGTGGCTTGTCTTTTTTTTTTTCTCTTATTCTCTTAATGGTATCTTTAATGAACCAAAGTTCTTAATTTTAATGTTCAATTTAACAGTCTTCATGATTAGTGCTTTTTTTGGTCCTATACAAGAAATATTTGTCTACCGCGAGGTCATGGAGAAGTTTTATTCTATTACCTTTCGTATTTAGACCTATAGTTCACTTGGAATTGATTTTTTTCTATGTAGAGACGATGGTTGTTTGTTTTCCCCCCATATTTAACTAGTTCTTTAGTTGAGAAGAACATCTGCTGCTGCATAAATCAGGTGTCCACGTGTGTTGAGGTCTGTGTGGGAATTGCTTACTTATTTGTGCGATTTGTCTGTCCTTGCACCAGTGTCTTGTAGTCTTAAACACTGTAGCTTTAAAGTAAGTCTTACTAGCCAGTAGAGGATGGAGAAGGAAATGGCAACCCACTCCAGTCTTCTTGCCTGGAGAGTCCCGTGGACAGAGGAACCTGGGGGACTACAGTCCATGGGGTCGCAGAGTAGCACAGGACTAAAGCAATTTAGCACAGAGCAAGACTTGTTCTTCAGGATTGGCTTGGCTATTCTTGTTCCAAGTACCTTTTAGATACATTTCTAGATACATTTTAGAATCAGTTTAATTAATCTCTATACCAAGGTATTACTTAGTATCAATAGATAGTGGTAGGTAGTAGATATTAAGGTGGATACTATGTTGATACTACACTCTCTTCACTAGTAATGCACAAGGGTAATTGTATCCCTAGAGCCTAGCTGAGAGCCTGTGTTATCAAATTTGGGGACTTTTCAGTAGGAAATAGTCTCTTGGATTTACTATGGGTTTAATTTAATTAGTAGCTCTCCTCTGAGTGAGGTTGAGCATTTTTAACATGCTTAAGGGATATATGTATTTATGTTGCTGCGAACCATCTCAGCAGGCTCACTGTGTGGCAGATCCTGAATAGGTAACTGCAGGGCCGGGTTGCTTGCCTGGCCAGCCCCCACTGCCCTCGGCTCCTTCACTGCCCTGCACCTCTCAAGGAACAGCCCCATCCCAGCCTCCAGAGGGGTTCTCACCAGGCGGTTTTTAGCCCCCACTCTGCATTAGAATCTCCTGTGTGTTAGTCACTCAGTCGCATCCTATTCTTTGTGACCCCATGGACTGTAGCCCACCAGGCTCCTCTGTCCGTGGAATTCTCCAGGCAAGAATACTGGAGTGGGTTGCCATTTCCTTCTCCTTAGGGGCTTGAGAAGACTTCCATCTAGGTTCCACCACTCGGGAGGATTTAATTGGCCTGGGGAGATACCCTGGGGAGCATCAGTTTTTAAATTTGTTTTTTAGCAGAGAAATATTTTATACAAAAGGATTACTGCGGGGAGGGAAAGGGGCTGTTGTGCTAGAGAGAACACCGTGACCATAAGGTCTGCAAAGTGTCTCCTCGTTTCTGTTTTTAACTCTCCAGGTGATTCTAACAAGCAGCCAGGATGAGCACCCCTGCCCTCAGACCCTCATAGCATTCTGAATTGGCCCTCTGATGGAAAGCAAGGCCTTTTCTTCCCTGAAGTTGTGGGAGGACAGTCTTTGCTTCTGGCAGTCAGTGTAAACCATGAGGCAGCCACCTTCAGGCGGGAGCCCGGAAGCCTTGGGAGGGTTGGCATTGTGGTGGAGCTGGGGCGTGAGGGGGACAGTGTAGGGCTGCTACTGCCAGCTGACCTTTGGACTTTGAATTCTGTGACATCATACTGTTTCCTGATTGTTTAAACCAGTTTTGTGTTGGATTTACTGTTACTTTTGGGCTTCCCAGTGGCGCAGTGGTGAAGAATTCACCTGAAGTGCAGGAGACACAGGAGATAGGAGGGTTGGATCCCTGGGTTGGGAAGAGCCCCTGGAGAAAGAAATGGCAGCCCACTCCAGTACTCTTGTCTGGGAAGTCCCCCGATCAGAGGAGCCTGGTGGGCTGCAGTCCATGGGGTTGAAAAGAGTCGGACACAGCTGAGCACGCCTGCACTTTCCTGTAACTTATACCACCGGTGTTCTTGCTGAAAAGGCGATACATTTTAAGGTGATCAGTTATTTCACCTTTCCATTTTTTGAAAGAAAAATGACAGATTCCATTGACAAATCATAATTATATTTGTTAGGTTCTGCCTTAGTCTAAGGGATTCCCTGGTGGCTCAGACAGTAAAGAGTCTGCCTGCAATTCGGGAGACCTGGGTTTGATCCCTGCATCAGGAAGATTCCCTAGAGAAGGAAATGGCAACGCATCCCAGTACTCTTGCCTGGAAAATCCCATGGATGGAGGAGCTTTGCAGGCTACAGTCCATGGGGTCACAAAGAGTCGGACTCGACTGAGTGGCTTCACTTCTGTGTTTGTATTCTACTTTCACACTCGTTTTTATGTTTTGTGAAACTGGCAAAATTCTGTCTTATAAGGATGCTTCTCCCTACCACGGACTTCCCTTGTGACTCAGCTGGTAAAGAATCCACCTGCAAAAATAAGTTTAAAAAAAGAATTCAGAAGCAATGCAGGAAACCCGGGTTCAATCCCTAGGTTGGGAAGATGCCCTGGAGAAGGGAAAAGCTACCCACTCCATTATTCTGGCCTAGAGAAGTCCATGAACTGTATAGTCCATGTGGTTGCAAAGAGTCAGACACGACTGAGAGACTTTCACATATTTGGGCTTCCCTGATAGCGCAGTTGGTAAAGAATCCACCTGCAATGCAGGAGACCCTGGTTCAATTCCCAGGTCGGGAAGATCTGCTGGAGAAGGGATAGGCTACCCACTCCAGTATTCTTGGGCTTTCTTTGTGGCTCAGCTGGTAAAGAATTTGCCTGCAATGCAGGAGACCTGGGTTTGATCCCTGAGTTGGGAAGATCCCCTGGAGAAGGAAAGGCTACCCATATCAGTATTCTGGCCTGGAGAATTCCATGGACTGTATATGTATAGTCCATGGGGTCACAAAGAACTGGATGCGATTGAGCAACTTTCACTCTCCCTACCGCACTATACTAATTATATCCCTGAAGTATATTGCTGGACTGCCTTGTTACAGCAGCACTTTGTTAAAGATAATAGGTTATTTTTATTGCCTTTAAACCCAGTCCTGGGTTGGTAGTGCAGCCTGGCTACTGCCACTTCTTGGAGACTGACTGGGCCAGCCAGTGCCAGCCCTGGCACAGTGCCTGGCCCTCCTGTGCTTGGCTCTTCCTGTGGTCAGCACCCCAGCTAACGTGCTGAGCTCCAGGTCAGTTTAAAGAACCCAGGACCTCTGGCTTAAGGAGCTACTGTGTTTGTTTCGGACCGTTTTACATGGAAGCCACGTGGTAGAGTGTGCTGAGTGCCCAGGGTAAAGACTGGTCAAAGACTCAGCTCATTTTCAGTGCCTTCTTTGAGGCTTGCTGGTGGCCACTCTTGTCTAAGTATTAAAACTGCCTCTGCCTCACAACACTATCTGTTCTTGAGCGATGACAGTTGGAAAACCAGATACAGTCATAATGCAAAGAACCTCAAAGTGTAAGATACAGTCAGAACATTGCCGAAGGGGAAAGAAATGTCACAGTAGTGTTTATCTTTCAATTGCCCTTCCTTCCACAGTAGGAACTGGCGACATTTGATGAGGACATTCAGGTACGAGTCCAGTCACTTGTGATACATTAAGTTATTTAATACAACTACAGTTTCAGATACTTTTAACAGCAAGGAAAACATGGAAACTAAGAAGTGATCATTTTTAGCACATTTGGAAGGTTTGTTTTGTTTGAGAAGTACATTTGACGTAGTTGCTGGGATCAGGTGGTCTGCGTGGGTGAATGATAACATAAAAATGTTAAATCATGTTGTTAAAAGTAATAGTGACAGTTATTACTCTCCACCCCCCCCCCATTATTCAAAACAAAATATATTGTTCAGTGGCTACAAGGTAAGTAAAAGTTTTTATCCTTAGAAAAATATGTGTTTCATTGGTGATATGTAAGCCTTTTCAGCCTAGCAGGGAAAATGGAGCTATTGAAATACAGAAAAGAGCACTGCTTCTGTTATGTGTTAGCAGGAAGCTGCCTGTATAGCCTTGTCTTACTTTGGCTGAGCCATGACATGTGATGTTTAATTAGTAGCACCTGCCTTGGCGTTGTCTAATTCACAATCATGCCATCATGTCATTGTCAGTTAAGTTAAATGCATAGCGTTTCCTGAATTTCTTTTTTAGGGCTCTTATTTTTTAAAAAAGTTTAATTAAGATGTGGGCATAACAGAGAAAGAGCTGAGGTTGTATTGCTGTAGAAGACTCTTAAGAGTCCCTTGGACTGCAGGGAGATCACATCAGTAAATCTAAAAAGAAATCAACCCTGAATATTCATTGGAAGGAATGATGCTGAAGCTCCAATACTTTGGCCACCTGATAACAAAGAGGAGCCGAGTCACTGGAAATGACCCTGATGCTGGGAAAGATTGAGGGCAGAGGAAGAAGGGGGTGACAGAGGATGAGACGGCTGGGTGTCGTCACCAGCTCAATGGACATGAGTTTGAGCAAACTCCAGGAGACAGCGAAGGACAGGGAAGCCTGGCATGCTGCAGTTCATAGGATTGCAAAGAGTTGGACACAACCTAGCAACTGAACAACATCAACAAGGACATGACGGAGAGACACCTTCAGGAAATGTAAGAGGTGTTACTTTAAAAATAGCTTTTTTTTTTTTTTTTTTTTTTTACAAAAACAACATGTATTTCTGTAAATTATTCAAAGAAGAGTTGATTCAGAAAGTAATTTAAAGTTCAGTCAGCATTGTTCAAATGAAAAATTAATACTCTCCTGGGACAAGCAATACATGATCCAAGTAAGAAAAATGGAGGTGTCCTGCGACAGTTTTCAGGGTGCATTTGGGTTAGTGTTTCCAAATTATGAAGTCATGGTTATGGGATGGATTCTGTAAGTTGATCAAACTCTGGTATGACTTTCTAAGTTCACATCATTGTTTTGTAAGAATGTGTAATCATGATGTAGATAGTGAGTCAGTGGAGTCAGTAACGTATGATTCTTTAATTGAAATGAAGGTTTTGTTTAAATTGACTTGTGGGAGGACTTACCAGTAAATTAATAATGAATCCCATAATGAATGGCCACAGATAACACAACCCAAAGAACCCTCGAATTGCAGGGCTGGAAAGAACTGGAAATTGGCTCCTTTTCTGTGCATAGGTACAAAGTTCCTAAGCTAAGTGGGCAGCTGCTCTGTGTGGTTGCTAGTCATGGGGCTGGCTGCTCTCACAGACGCCACCGGAGACCTGTGAGCAGGGATACCAGTGAGCCCACCAGAGTGCCTATGTTGGCCAAGAACTGTGGGTTACACAGAAGAGGGCAAGACCACACGTGTCCTCAGCCATTTACAATCCAGCACAGAGGAAAACAAGAACAGGGTAAGGAAAATGCAGCAAAAAGGGAATTGGATGAGAGCCTAAGAAAAGGGATAAGGCAGGTTTGTTGGGATTGGCGACGCCCAGCTGCTTGGCCACTGCACAGCACCGGGGCTCTGAGGGCTGCGATAAATTGGACCCAGACCTTCCGTGCCGTTAACAGAGCAGTCGCCAGCCCCATCGCCTGGGTCCTTTGCTGTGGTGCGATGCTCACTCCTAGGCCCACAAAGGTTACAGGGTCACGTGTACTCTCTGGTTGTCTTTGGCTTTGGCTGAGCTCAAAGGAGGGCCATCTGTGAGGAATAGCAGTTCTCTTTCCCACATATGTGGGACGTCTCCAGCTGTGTGGATGTCAGTCATTTTGAGGCTGTGTGCTCAGCAGTGAGTCAGACAGGACGCACACCGGGGCTTTTCAGTCATTAACCAATGCCGTGCACTTGGACAGACTTCTGAGAAGGCCTGATGACTACATGCAAAACCTTTTCTCCCCTGGCTGGAGGCTGAGCCCTATTTCAGCAAAGCACGTCCATCTCTGAAGGGCGTTGGGTGAAGTGGAGGCTTGGACACTAGGCGTCGTCATATACCCCTCACCTGTTGTACCTGCCCCTGGAGTGCTTTCTCTGTGCAAAGCACTGTGCAGAACCCTTGGTGTATTACTTTTTAAAATTATTATTATTATTTTTTACGATTTATGTCAAAGTGTATTCTTTTTCTCAATTAATTTATTTTAATTGGAGAATAATTACAATATTATGATGGCTTTTGCCGTATATCAACGTCAGTCAGCCACAGGTATACATGTGTCCCCCCACACACAGCCTGAACCCCCTCCCACCTGGCATATTATTTTTAAAACTTACCAAATTAAGCCAGAGCCCTTATGCTAAAGAACAATCTAAGTGTGGGGCATTGTAGCTTAAAACCTTCTGGTGGTTCCCATTATGTAGAGCAGCAGTCTCTATTTTTGTAAAATATCACGTACCTTTATCTCTCAAAAATTTTTGAGCAAGCAAACTATAGTTCCCAAATAACACCAGAGCCCTTGTGCTAAGGTGCAATCTGCCGTTGTGTAGCTCAGAAACTTCTGGTGGTTCCCATTATATAGTGAAACAGTCTCTATTTTTGTGAAAAATTACATAGTCTTATCTAAAAATTGAGCAGGTAAACCATATATATGTACATACATATTATACATATATATATATTCATTTTTTTTCCTTTTGCTGAAGTTGTGTTAGAGTAGAATTGTTTTCACTTCTTTGCTTTTACAGAGACAAAAGTGGGCAAGAATAGAGGTAGGGAGCTGAGAAGGTCCTCTCCCTTCGTTCTGTCGGTTCAGTCGCTCAGTCGTGTCCGACTCTTTGCGACCCCATGAATCACAGCACGCCAGGCCTCCGTGTCCATCACCAACTCCCGGAGTTCACTCAAACTCATGTCCACCGAGTCAGTGATGCCATCCAGCCATCTCATCCTCTGTCGTCCCCTTCTCCTTCTGCCCCCAATCCCTCCCAGCATCAGGGTCTTTTCCAGTGAGTCAGTTCTTCTCATGAGGTGGCCAGAGTATTGGAGTTTCAGCTTCAGCATCAGTCCTTCCAATGAACACCCAGGACTGATCTCCTTTAGGATGGACTGGTTGGATCTCCTTGCAGTCCAGGGGACTCTCAAGAGTCTTCTCCAACACTACAGTTCAAAAGCATCAATTCTTTGGCACTCAGCTTTCTTCACAGTCCAACTCTCACATCCATACATGACCACTGGAAAAACCATAGCCTTGACTAGACGGACCTTTGTTGGCAAAGTAATGTCTCTGCTTTTGAATATGCTATCTAGATTGGTCATAACTTTTTTTCCAAGGAGTAAGCGTCTTTTAATTTCATGGCTGCAGTCACCATCTGCGGTGATTTTGGAGCCCCCAAAAATAAAGTCTGACACTGTTTCTCCATCTATTTCTCATGAAGTCATGGGACCAGATGCCATGATCTTCGTTTTCTGAATATTGAGCTTTAAGCCAACTTTTTCACTCTCCTCTTTCACTTTCATCAAGAGGCTTTTTAGTTCCTCTTCACTTTCTGCCATAAGGGTGGTGTCATCTGCATATCTGAGGTTATTGATATATCTCCCGGCAGTCTTGATTCCAGCTTGTGCTTCTTCCAGCCCAGCATTTCTCATGATGTACTCTGCATATAAGTTAAATAATCAGGGTGACAATATACAGCCTTGACGTACTCCTTTTCCTATTTGGAACCAGTCTGTTGTTCCATGTCCAGTTCTAACTGTTGCTTTGGACCTTTTAACTGTCTGCTGTGTAGGTGGCTTAGACTGGCCTGCCTAATAGACCACCCTGCAGTTTTGATTTGTATTTTTCTGTAGAAAGAAAAAAATAAACAACAGCGTAACTCTTGATACCTCCTCGTTTCTCCCTTCCTCCCTTCTGCCTGTGAATTCTGGCTCACGATAGGAAATGGAAACTCCCGGAGTGAGGGGGAAATGACTTTCACATTTGTGTTGATCATTCTGAAGTTCTTTCCCTCAGATTTCAGCCTGAACTCTTTTGATAACAGACTTTAGCTCTTGTTCTTTGAAATGCATGTGGAAAATGTTTATCAGCGTGGAAATTGGCCCGTTTTTCCATTCCTTTTGTTTTGGCCACAGTCTGCCACATGGGGATCTTAGTTCCCCCTGCCAGGGATCGAACCTATACCCCATGCATTGGAAGTATGGAGTCTTAACCACTAGACCACCAGGGGAATCCTGAAATTTGTGGCATTTTTGATCTCATAAAACTCCCCAAATTGTCTAATTATTGAACTCCTTCTTGTTTGATTGTGGCTGGTTCTGTTTTTGAAAGAGAAATTGAAGATTAAGTTAATAACTTAAAGTGAACCTGGAAAAGTAAGGCTTCAGTGAATGAAGAGTATATGTTAAACCAAGCCTTCCCAGAAATCAAAGTACAGACTATGGAATATACAGGGCTTCTTTTGTTCCTTGACAGTTTCCTGCTTCTGTGTCTACCTCCTTGTCCCAACAGGGAGATAAGGGTGATACTGAAATCATGACTTTTTCTGAATGCAGATCCCTGTTTACCACTTCTGAGCAGTGTGACTGCCGACACCAGCGTTGGTGTAGTTGGTACTAGCTTAGGACATCCTCTGTGCTACACGTTTTGCTGGGTACTAGCAAAGCACTGGCACCCCACTCCAGTACCCTTGCCTGGAAAATCCCATGGACAGAGGGGCCTGGAAGGCTGCAGTCCATGGGGTCGCTGAGGGTCGGACACGACTGAGCGACTTCACTTTCCCTTTCCACTTTCATGCATTGGAGAAGGAAATGGCAACCCACTCCAGTGTTCTTGCCTGGAGAATCCCAGGGACTGGGGAGCCTGGTGGGCTGCTGTCTATGGGGTCGCACAGAGTCGGACACGACTGAAGTGACTTAGCAGCAGCAGCAGCAGCAGCAGCAGCAGCAGCAGCAAAACACTACAGAGCCTCTTGATGAAAGTGAAAGAGGAGAGTGGAAAAGTTGGCTTAAAACTCAGCGTTCAGAAAACTAAGATCACGGCATCCGGTCCCATCACTTCATGGCAAATAGACAGGGAAACAATGGAAACAGTGAGAGACTTTATGTTTTGGGGCTCCAAAGTCACTGCAGATGGTGACTGCAGCCGTGAAATTAAAAGACGCTTGCTCCTTGGAAGAAAAGCTATGACCAACCTGCTGCTGCTACTGCTAAGTCACTTCAGTTGTGTCCGACTCTGTGCGACCCCATAGACGGCAGCCCACCAGGCTCCCCTGTCCCTGGGATTCTCCAGGCAAGAACACTGGAGTGGGTTGCCATTTCCTTCTCCAATGCATGAAAGTGAAGTCGCTCAGTTGTGTCCGACCCTCAGTGACCCCATCGACTGCAGCCTTCTATCCATGGGATTTTCCAGGCAGGAGTACTGGAGTGGGGTGCCATCGCCTTCTCCTGAACAACCTAGACAGCATATTAAAAAGCAGAGATGTTACTTGACTAACAAAGGTCTCTCTAGTCAAAGCTATGGTTTTTCCAGCAGTCATGTATGGATGTGAGAGTTGGACTCTAAAGAAAGCTGAGCACCGAAGAATTGATGCTTTTGAACTGTGGTGTTGGAGAAGGCTCTTGAGAGTCCCTTGGACTGCAAGGAGATCCAACCAGTCCATCCTATAGGAAATCAATCCTGCATATTCATTGCAAGGACTTAAGCTTGCATATTCATTGCAGTGCTGAAGCTGAAACTCCAATACTTTGGCCACCTGATGCAAAGAACCGACTCATGGGAAAAGACCCTGATGCTGGGGAAGATTGAAGGCAGGAGGAGAAGGGGACAACAGAGCATGAGATGGTTGGATGGCATCACTGACTCAATGGACAATGAAAACTTAGTGGAGTTTTTTAGTAGGCTCTGGGAGTTGGTGATGGACAGGGAAGCCTGGCGTGCTGCAGTCCATGGGGTTGCAAAGAGTCAGACATGACCGAGTGACTGAACTATACTGAGCAATACAGCAAGTGTTTTTTTTTTAATATATATATTTACAATTTTATTTGTTTATTTTTGGCTGTGCTGGGCCTTCACTGCTGCTTGGGCTTTTCTTTAGTTGTGGAGATCGGAAGCTACTTTAGTTGTGGTTCATGGGCTTCTAATCATGGTAGCCTCTCTTGTTGCGGAGCACAAGTTCTAGGGTGCGAGGGCTTCAGTGACTGTGGCTCCCGGGCTCTAGAGCACAGGCTCAATAGTTGTGGCGCACAGGCTTTGTTGTGCCGAGGCATGTGGGATCTTCCTGGACCAGGGATCGAACCCATGTCTCCTGCATTGGCAGTGGATTCTTTACCACTGAGCCACCAAGGAGACCCAGCAAGTCTTTTTAACTTCTCAGAGTCTCTGGTTCCTGATTTGCAAAATAGGAATCATAGTACTCACCTTGATTGTACTGTTGATGGGAGAATTAAATGAGATAATAAAAAGTCTAACAAAGCCTGGCACTTAGCCTCTCAGTTCAGTCACTCGGTCGTGTCTGACTCTTTGATCCTATGGACTGCAGCATGCCAGGCCTCCGTATCCATCACCAGCTCCCGGAGTTTACTCAAACTCCTGTCCATTGAGTCAGTGATGCCATCCAACCATCTCATCCTCTGTCATCCCATTCTCCTCTCACCTTCAATCTTTCCCAGCATCAGGGTCTTTTCAAATGACTCACTTCTTCGCATCAGATGGCCAAAGTATTGGAGTTTCAGCTTCAGCATCAGTCCTTCCATTCAACATTCAGGACTGATTTCATTTAGGATGGACTGGTTGGATCTCCTTGCAGTCCAAGGAACTCTCAAGAGTCTTCTCCAACACCACAGTTCAAAAGCATCAATTCTTTGGCGCTCAACTTTCTTTAAAGTCCAACTCTCACATCCATACATGACTACTGGAAAAACACAACTACTTAGCCTCTAACAAATGTTAATTATTGCTGCTCTTATTATTTATAATTCTAGAATAATATACCTGTCAGTCATAAGGAGCAGGCCAAAAAGGACTAAACTAGAGGAAAATTAAGAGATAAACTCTAGTAGTGATAATGTTGTGATGAGCAGTTTGCCAGAGACAAGGTTGCACAGTGTTGGTAATTATGGCTTATCTGTAAAATCCATGGGTTGTATCTGAACACATGATGACACTGGAATGCAATGCCTCAAGAAAATTCTCAAGAAAACCCTTCTTAAACTGTAAATACTTTTTTAAAAAAAGTACTTCCTTCAGGGTGGTTGGAGGATGTGAGCTGTAGAGATCTTTCCATTCCTGCTACTTGATTTGTGTGCCTCTAATCACCTGCCCTGAGGATTTCCTTGTCGTTCGGGCCTTCGGGCCATTCCTGCTGTAGTGGCAGCGTCCTCTGACCTGACGCCTCCTTTTCTTTCCCTCCTGTAGTTTCATATTTCTTCAGGACAGTTTTCTAATCCTTAAATCTACTGCTTGTCATTTCGCACACATTTTTTTTTTTCAGCCCTTTTGTCAGAGTCTGCATAGGTTTTATTTGTGAACCTTTGCTAGTTCGTGAGGCACGGTTTGGTGTAACGTGTTGTGGATAGGGACTTCCCTGGCGGTCCAGTGGCTGAGACTGCGCTTCCAGTGTAGGGGGGCATGAGTTCGATCCCTGTTCGGGGAACTGAGATCCTGCAAGCCACACAGCACGGCCAAAATAAATAAAGAAAAATGAGAATAATAAAACAATTTATAAAATATTTAAATTTATATATTGTGGTTAGTTTGCTAGAGATTAAGTTCTGAGGTTTATAAGCAACCCTGCAAGCCTTCAATTCTCCTAGGTCAGAAAGATTTCTTGCATGGGTAAAAGCCTAAGGAATTTAGTGGTCTACCAGAGCCCGGTGGGCTGCAGTCCGTAGGATCGCAAAGAGTTCGACATGAGTGAAGCAACTTAGCACGCACACACCAGAGTATTTGCATTTTTTCTCTGTGTTGTTGTGATGGCTGGTTCTCCTCATGACTTTCTGGGCATTTGTCAATTTAAAGAAGTCTGTAGGGATTTGAAGTAAAGCTTACACTCTGCTGGTTATTTGACAACTGGTTTTCCAGGCCCTTGCTTTCAGCTTCCTCCATTCTTATACTATGTAGCCATGTTATTTTTCACCAGCATCTTCACCTGCTGGTGAAGGATGAAGGGAACGGGTGAATTTCTTTGAGGCTCTTCCAATACAGAATCATTTTTTGACCTTATGGTCCTTAGGCTTATGTTTAGTTACATAGTGAATGTGGGCTGACCCAAATGTCTTTGGAGCATGCTTTGGGCTCAAAAGTTATTTCATTCTTCTTTATTACTGTGTTAGTGCTGATTTAATTAGAGAAGATAAGAGGGAAGATATGGAATAAACTATAAATAACTACCACCCATGACAACAGGACACAAAATACTTTCAGTGCCCCAGTAACCTTCCCCTTTCGATTCCTTTGCAGTCACTCCCTCCCTTCATCCTTGGCCGCTGGCAACCGCTGGTCTGTTGTCATCTCCGTATTTTGTCTTTCTGAGAATGCCACGTTGTTGGAACCATGCAGTGTATGACCTTTGAAGGCTGACTTCTTTCACTGAGCATAACACCTTTGAGATACATCCACGTGTTGCAAATAGCACTAGTTTGCTCCTTTTTGTTACTGAGTAGTAGTCTGTTGTGCCGACGTACCGCAGTGGTTTATTCGTTCATCAGTTGAAGGCCATTTGGGTCATTGCCAGCTACTGATGCGTATGAATAGAGTTGTTATAAACCTCTGGGTACAGTTTTTAATGGGAATATAAGCTTTCAATTCACATAGCATGTTAGTTTCCTATGAATGCTATAACAAATTACCACAAGCAAGAGAAATTTCTTTCCCCACTGTTTTAGAAATTAGAAGTCTGAGACTAGTACCGCTGGGCTGAAGTCATTGTGTCGGCAGGGCCTTGCCCCTTCCAAGGTTCTAGGGAAGAACCTCTTCCTTGCCTCTTCCAGCTTTTAGAGGCCACCAGCACTCCTTGGCAAGCCATGGAGTGGCTTCCGTGGAAGTAAGTCCTTCCCCAAATCCCTCCAACCTCTCACTTCCATCTTCTCCTCCTGTTTTGTAGTCATGTTTCCGTCAGCCTCCCCCTTCTTTTTCTGTTATATCCGTTTGCTTGTTTCATTGTTTGGATTCCACGTATAAGTGATAACATATAGCAGTCGTCTTTGTCTGGCATTTCACTAAGCGTGATACCCTCCAGGTCCATCCATCTCCTTGAAAATGGCAAAATTTCGTTCTTCTTTATGGCTTAGTAGTGTTCCACCGTATGTATGTATGTGTATGCACACATATGTGTGTGTGTCTGTGTGTGTGTGTATATATATCTCACACCTTCTTTATCCACTCTTCTGTTGGTGGACACTTGGGTTGCTTTCATATCTTGGCTGTTGCAAATGCTGCTGCTGTGAACACTGGGGTGCGTGTAGCTATTTGAATTAGCTTTTTTGTTTTCTCTGGATATATGCGCAAGAGTGGAATCAGTAGATCCTGCGCTGATTCTGTTTTCAGTTTTTGAGGAACCTGGACGTTGTTTTCTGTAGTGGCCAGTTACATTCCCGTTGACAGTGTCCAGGGGTCCCTTTTCTCCACATCCTTGCCAGCATCTGTTACTTGTGATCTTTTTGGTGATAGTCATTCCAACAGGTGTGAGGTGGTACCTCACTGTGGTTTTGATTTGCATTTCCCTGTTGATTAGTGATGTTGAACATCTTTTCATGTGTCCATATGTTTTCTTTAGAAAAAAATGTCTATTCACTCTCTCCTCCCATTTTTTTAATGTTTTCCTTTTTGATAATGCGTTTTATTAGCTGTTTGTATATTTTGGATACTAACCCTTATCAGTCATGTCATTTGCAAGTATTTTCTGTGGTTCTGCAGGGCGCCCTCTCACGTTGTCACTGGTTTCTTTTGTTGTGCGAGAGCTTTTAAGTTTAATTAGGTCCCACTTGTTTATGTCTGCTTTTGTTTCGTTTGCCTTAGGAAACAGATCCAAAAAACTACCTTCAATTTATGTTAAAGGATGTTGTACCTATGTTTTCAAGGAGTTTTATAGTTTCTGATCTTACATTTAGGTCTTTAATCCATTTTGAGTTTATTTTTGTATATTATGTAAAAAATGTTCTAATTATATTCTTCTACCTGTTGCGGTTCATGGGGTCGCAAGGAGTCGGACATGACTGAGCGACTGAACTGAACTGGACTGAGTATACCAGTTATTGAAAAGACTGTCTTTTTCTATTATATATTCTTGCCACCTTTGTTGTGGGTTAACCATAAGTGTGTGGGTTTATTTCTCAGTGTGGGTATTACTAGGTCACCTGATAAGTTTATTTAGTTTTATAGGAAACCTCCAAACTCTTTTGCAGAGGAGCTATCATTTGACATCCCTACCAGTACCTTGCCGTGCCAAAATTCCTGGCTTCCTTATCAACACTTGGTACTATCTTTTTTTTTTGCTATTCTTGTTGGATATTTCTTTCTGGTTTTAATTTGCATTTCCCTGCTGGCTAATGATGTTGAGAATCTTTTCATGTGAAAACTTTATACATTTTAATTTTGCTCTTTTTATTGCCTTTATAAATATGAGGAAGAAAAGGGTGAACTGAATCATAGCTAAAGAAAGAACATGATCGTCTTGGAGCAGAATCTGGCCTAACAGCATTGTCATACAGTACAGTTTCACATGCTAGGAAGTTTAAGCTCAAAGTCCTTCAAGCCAGGCTTCAGCAGTACGTGAACCAAGAACTTCCAGATGTACAAGCTGGATTTAGAAAAGGCAGAGGAACCAGAGATTAAATAGCCAGCATTTGTTGGATCATAGAGAAAGCAAGAGAATTCCAGAAAAACATCTACTACTGCTTCATTGACTACACTAAAGCCTTTCACTGTGTGGATCACAACAAACTGTGGAAAATTCTTTAAGAGGTAGGAATGCCAGACCACCTTACCTGTCTCCTAAGAAACCTGTATGCAGGTCAAGAAGCAACAGTTAGAACCAGACATGGAACAACAGACTGGTTCAAACTTGAGAAAGGAATATGATAAGGTTGTATATTGTCACCCTGCTTATTTAACTTATATGCAGAACATATGATGCAGAATGCCAGGCTGGATGAATCACAGGCTGGAATCAAGATTGCTGGGAAAAATATCAGCAACCTCAGATACACAGATGATACCCTCTAATGGCAGAAGCGAAGAGGAACTAAAGAGTCTCTTAATGAAGGTGAAAGAGGAGAGTGAAAAAGCTGACTCCAAACTCAGCATTCAACAAACTAAGATCATGACATCCATTCCCATTATTTCATGGCAAATAGAAAGGGAGAAAGTGGAAGCAGTGACAGACTTTATTTTTTTGAGCTCCAAAATCACTGAAGATGGTGACTGCAGCCATGAAATTAAAAGATGCTTGCTCCTTGGAATAAAAGCTAGATAGTGTATTAAAAAGCAGAGACATCACTTTGCTGACAAAGGTTTGTATAGTCAAAGCTATGGTTTATCTAGTACTCATGTACTGATGTGAGAGTTGGACCATAAAGAAAGCTGAGCACCAAAGAATTGATGCTTTTGAATTGTGCTGGAGAATGGGAGTCCCTTGAGCTGCAGGGAGATCAAACCAGTCAATCTTAAAGGAACTCAACCCTGAATATTCATTGGAAGGACTGATGCTGAAGCTCCAATACTTTGGCCACCTGATGGCAAGGAGGAGGCAACTCATTGGAAAAGACCCTGATGCTGGGAAGGATTGAAGGCAAAAGGAGAAGGGAGTGGCAGAGGACGTGATGGTTAAATAGCATCACCTACTCAATGGACATGAGTTTGAAAAAACTCCGGGGATTGTGAAGGACAGGGAAGCCTGGTGTGCTGCAGTCCATGGGGTCGCAGAGAGTCAGACATGACTTGGTGCCTGAACAACAACAACAACAGTGCAATACCACATTGCGAATCTCTGTTATTCCATTTAGTGCGTCTTCTCTCAGATTTCTTTATAAGATGTTATCTGAGTCGATGATATTCTTGATTGTGTTATAAGAGGTGAATGTTATGTAGCTTTCTAATGAATAATTTTAAAAATCTAAAACATGTTGATTCTTTACCTAATTATCTTTTTAAATGAAGAATCTCTACCAAACCCTGTCTCCACCATGACCCCAAGCATGATGAGTGTATCTTTTTCCTGCTGTCAGGCTGCAGTTCACACTGGTTTAATGTTGCTATAGATCACTTTTAGGGACATTTAATCATCATTTAGACTAGATTTGAAGTACAACCATTTATCTCCTCCTGAAGCAGTGGTAATTTATCGTAATAAATTGTGCTAAGTTGTGTTTTGGTCCTTGATTAAGTCCAACACACGAGCTTCTGATGTGCGAGTTCTTATTGAATTATGAGGGGCAATTAAATGAATGCTGGTAACCATTATCTGAGAATAAAAAAACCTCAGTTCAGAAAGGCATGGCAGAGTAGAATAAATGAACTGATACGAAATAAATGACATATCTTTATATTATTATGTTAGTCTAATTGTGTTCCTTTTAATATGACATTTGGGGTTTAATATAAATAAATAGCAGCAAGTTTCAATCTCTGAAAACTGAAGAGCCCATTATTTAACCTAAAAATGGTCATGGCTCAGAAAATGGGATTCCATGTCATTTCCTTGCTACCTGCCAGAATCCACCCCCTCCAGAGAGGTATCACTTCCCCTGCTCCAGCTGCATTCTTTGCTTATCACTGTGGCATTTATCACTCTGTTTTATAATTGCCTCTCTGTCATTTCCTCTTACATGTCTTTAGAGCAGAGATTGTGTTTAGTGCCTGTCACATAGGATATTCAGTAAGTATTCAGTGACTGAGTGTGTAAGGAATAGTTGAACCTGGGTGATGTTTTGAGCTTGGAGAAGAGACCAAGGGAAGGTGTGTTAGCTGTCTGAAGATATTTAAAGGATGGTTATTGAGAGGAAGCTGGTCTCACCCTACACTGCTTTGGAAAGCAGAATTAGGAGAAGTTGATGGCAGTCACAAAGTAAAATGTGTTTGGGCTCAGTGTGGAAAGAGTTTTCAGACAGGAGAGCAGTTGAGCAATAGCATGAGTGCCTTGGAAAACCAGGATCATTTTATCACTGGGGTTATTCAGAAGGAGGCAAGATGTGACGATAAAGAGGGATTCGAATTCAGTGGGGCCTCTCAGGACTCTTCCTTCTCTGAGTATCTTCATTGAGTGCCCTAGGGAACAGTCTCAGGGAGATTATTCTTTAATAAGGGAGAGGAGATGTCTTCAGGTGGCAAAGGAAAAAATTCGTTAGGAATGGCTTGGCTGCAGTATTTAGGGTGGTACATGGATTAAGGCAGAAAGGCACGTTGGGCTTGCTTCAGTGATGACCTCAAATGCCAAGCCAAAGATTCTGGGGATATTTGGCAGCCAATGAAAGTTACAGAGGATTCCCATTAATCTGTTAGCGTCATGAGAGTATCCCCAGTACTTAGAACAGTAGAGTACATGTTTAATAAATGTTTGTTGAAGGAGTTTGTCAAAAGATCAGAGCCATGATTTAGCATAATCAGTCTGTAGTTTGAGAAGGAGGTAAGGAGGGCCTGATGAACAGCAGTGATGCCAAGAGCCATCTTGGGTATGGGCTCGACTGGGTTGGTCAAGTGGGCAGAGATGGGCAAGAGGGAAAAGTGACTCTCTTGAACTTCAGTCTGGTAACCAGAAACAGCAGTGAAATCACAGACATAGGGCAGTTCCTTGCACTTCTCACGTAAGCAGAAGGTGAGCCTTGTTCTGGGCATGCTTTAGTAATGCTGTTGGTTGACAGTCTGCATCCACTCTTCTCACTGTTTTGTACACAGCTGCACTCGCTCACCACTTATTTCCATGGTGTTCATGGTTCTCACTTGACTTGGGAAGTCTAGGTCTCTGGAGAGAATCAACTGTAATGATGAGAATAAGTGCCTGGTAGGATTACTTCCTGAAGATTCAGTAAGACACACCCCTTCACGTGGTTTTCCTCTTCACTCGTAAGGTGTATTTGATGTGTTAGCTATAATAGTGTGTAAGTTAGGAGACCGTTTTGAGCAATTCTCTCCTTTTTTCTACTTTGGAAAAGCTAAGCAAAACTGTATTTTCTTGTGTTTTGGGCACCCTGGAGCTCCTCTCCCTGGGCATGCGGCGCTGTGGAATGAAGGCTGTCTCTGCAAACCCAGCTCCAGGGGCCTCTGCGTAGCTGCTGCTCTGCCTGGTCTCCAGAGATGGGGTCTGTGACCTGCCATCTGCGGAGGTCTGCCCCGGCTGACCAAGGAGGCCGGGCCTCGTTCCAGGACCTGTGCCTTTCACGCCTTTAATTGTGCAGGAAGAACACCCTTTAGCGTCAGGATAAGTTTCTGTCAGGATACCCAAGTGTCGACCACACTTCTCCTTTATTAAAAAGTGATCTGCAGACTGTGGTTGTTTCACTGTGTAGGCCATTTAGTATTTCTCTGTGAGAGAAGAGGCAACCACTTTTCTTATGAAGATGAATGGGTTTCGAAATGCAAAGATCAACAAATAGAAGCTGGTTCCCTGCTGTCGTAGCCTGCTTCCAAGTTTATACCGCTTTAGGAAAGCAGCTGAGTCTGGGAGGCTTTGTGTTTTCTCACTTCCTTTTCTCCTTGACTTTGGTCACACCGGGCTCACACAGAGCCCCCTCTCCCTGCCCCCCTGCCCCAGGTTTCCTCCTGCAGAGAGCTGCTTCTCCGGCTTTCTGCATCTGGGTGGGGAGTTTAATTAATTATGTGGTCAAATGAAAGGCATTTACTTCAGATATTCCGTATGAAATTGCAACAGACTTTAGATTTCCAGCTAGCTTATTCAGTGGGTCACTTAATTCTTTACGACTTTTAAAACATTTTGACGAATGCAGGCACAACAAAATTGGTGCCTTTTTCAGCAATTTTTCAGCACTGCTATAAATGGCCGTTTTCTCTTCTAAACCATTGAAGTCCATTTCACTCTTAACATTTCCTCTTCACCTTTAGACTTACCTTGGCAGTGTCTAAGGCCGCCCGATAGTGTTTCACCGAAAAAGAGAAATAGTTAGGGCTGTGGGAGTTGAGGGGAAGATGTTTTATTGCTGCTGTTTGCCAACTTATCTTCAGATGTCTAAGGGAACTTTTGTGCCCATGGTGCCAGCTTGCCGCTGGCCTCTGCAGAATAGCGTTGGCTGGCTACATTCTATTATGTGATAACTGATCTGTGTCCACTTTACCTTGACTATAAGGAGGTTTTGAGGTGTGTGTGCCTGGGGCATTTTAAAAGGAAATGAAAACCAAACTCTTTCTTGCCCCGTCCTCATGGCTGTGGGATGTGGGCATTTGGAACCAAGCTCTTTCTTGCCCCATGCTCATGGCTGTGGGATCAGGGCATTTGGAATCCTCTAGAACCTCAGCCTGGGCAGAGCAGGGCTTCTCTTGGTGTTACCTGCTGGATTCGCTACACAGTTGACCTCAGGAAAAGGGGGAGAATCCTGAATGCTGGGTGGAAAGGGGGGTCTCAGGCCGTTTTATTCTTCAGAATTTCCTTCTGACCTTGTGGGAAGGCAGTCTGGGGCCCTCAAAACTTGCCGTGTAAGGGAAGAAACTGAGATTGGCTCAAGCATTCTTTCTTATGACAGGCTTATGACAGGCTCTGAGTTCAGCCCACTGGGGAAGTCTGCTCGCCTCATGGAGGAGAACGCCAGATCCTGTTGAGAATCTAATGTCGTACAAGAAACTGGAGAGTTTGGGCAAGATTCTGAGAAAGCTGAGAAGCCATGGTCTCTCCAGGACGCCCCCATGCACTGTCTTTTCTCCCCCAGGAGCATTACCCCAGTTCCCTTCCTTGAAGGGATATTGTTGACATTACCTCGGTGGTTCCCTGACTTAGATTGAGGGCTTACTCTGAGTGGGCGACCTGCTGCTGGGTGCTCAACGTCTCACGCCCATTTTGCTTTGCAGAGTGGCTAAGAGTTTGGGCCCAGGAGTGAGTCAGACGTGGGATGGAGTTCTGACCCTGTCTTTACCAGCTTCAGATCTGGCTGGTGGTTTCAGCTAAAATCATACCTGTTTCCTTGGGTTTGGGAGGGCATTCTCTCACTCATTAGAGCAGAGGGAGGCCTGGTAAGTGCCTAACAGCAGTTCTCCAGGGCTGGGGAGGCCTGGGGGCACCCGCAGAGCTTGCTGTCTCACGTAGAGCAAGGGGTGAGCGTTTCCCAGGATGTCTGCCATTTATTATAATAACTATTGAGCATATCGTGTCTGGAATTCTCCTAGTCTCTGGCTTAATCCTCCCAATCACACTGCAGGGCTAGTGTCACTAAGTAGCCACGCTTCCCATCTTCTCAGTGGTGGGCCTGGACGAGAGCCCAGGCTCCTGTCACAGACTTGGAAGGCTCACCCTTGGCCACCTTGCGGCTCTTTAGTTTCCCCACTTTAGCCTTGTTAAAATGTGGTCTCCTTAGGATTGTCACTGCCTTGCCTGCAGATCCTGGGGCTGTCAGGACGTCATTTTGCTGTGCCAAGGAGAAGCAGTGGCTGTGTTTGGTCTCTTACCCCCTCCTTAAAGGCAGTCCTTTGGTGTGGCGACTTCCAAGTGGCTGCTATCGAGTGGATTCCTGTTATTCTTGGGTTTGTATTAGACAGCACTGTCCTATAACAGGAGACCTGTTGTTCCTGAATTTCTTTCCGTTCTCTTAACATTCACTCTTACAAATGTCAGGGGTTCTTGAAAGCAGGAAATACTCCATTCTTTTCCAAGTGGCTGCATAATTGATCCTTGTAAGAAGACCCAAAAATATTAGGTGACAGCTTTTCTGCTAAAATATTGGGATAACACATCCTTAACATACTGCTTCTCTACTTTTTAAGGAAGAAATTTTCTCGGTGGCTAAATGTATCTGCCCCGCCCCCCACCCCCACCCCCACCCCCGTTTTTATGACTATTCATGGGCTTTGGCATATCATTGAAATCTGATCATTGACTTTGGAGTAGCAAATCACACCTCTAACCTGTCAGTCCTTCCCCACCCTGAAGCTTCTCCCAGCCTTTTCTCTTTCCTCTGTGAAGGAAAGGTCTTTTTTGGGAAGCATTTTCAGACCAGGAGGACAAAAATCAAGAAATGCTGAAATATCCTGTTTTAACCAACTCCCCCTTTAATTTTTTGAAAAATCATTGTTAGACATTAACAGATTTCTTCCATGCTCTGTCACGAACATCGCATCTCGCAGCTACCATGTGGCCAGAAGATTCTCCCAGTTCAATTATTCTGCTTTGAAATAATATAAATCTTCATTTAGTGGGCTATCCAGCCATTTCTTCAAATGTTTAAAAAAAATATTTGAAAAGTTAAGTATTTCCTTACCAATGAAAACAATTTTCTGTTTCTCTCCGTTAAATGAGTGCTCATTACTAAAAAAGAGAATGCATGTTTTTCCATCAGGTCTATCGTGTGTGTTAGTTAAGTCACTTCAGTTGTGTCTGACTCTTTGCGACCCTGTGGGCTATGATGAATAGTGTGTATTTATACGTGTCTTTTGGTAAATACAGGTAAGAATTCTTGAACTGCTAGCCATAGGGTGTGCATATACGAATTTTTAATAAATACTGTTAAAGAGAATTCAGAAGTATAGAAAGGGATCACAAAGAAAGTAAAAGCCGTCCACAATTTCACTGAGCTCTCCGATCCTGTTTAGAGATAACCCAGTCTTTGTTCTGTGGAAACCTTTCAGATTTATTTCTCTGCTCAGAGCCATACCACTCACATATAGAAACTGTTCATTTACTTTTAAAAAAACCTTTCACAATATATTGTAAATATTTTTCCATGCCACTGAATGTAGAATATGGTAACTTTTATTTTGTGTTGGGTGCACGGGTGTGTACTTTTTAGTGATTGCCTATGTTTATACTGATTTTCAAATTGAGCCTTCCCAAAGGAAAAAAGAACAGTTGGGTGCATAAAGTCTGCCAGGCGGTGTGCCCCGTATTCATACAGGAATCACCGCATCAGATCCTCATTTCATCCGGCCATGCGCACTGGCCTCTTCTTGCTTTTGGACTTTATGCTATACAACTTATTTTTCATACAGAAGCCTGAATAATCTTTCAGGAATGCAAATGAGATCATATTGCTCCTCTGCTAAAAACCCTCCAGTAGCTTCTCATTTCACTTCAGCTAAAAGCCAAACGCCTAACCAAGATCTGCCCCATCCATGTCCCCAGCCTCCCCCCACAGCCACGTTGGCCCCATCTTGCTATTCATTAAACAGGACAGATCTGTTTCAACCAGAGGGTCTTTGCCCTGCTTTCTAGTTCCTCTGCCCTGGGACACTGGGTGATGGGCTTTCCTTCCTTTCAGATCCCAGTGCAAATTGAATTCAAGTGAAGTGAACCCCAGAATACATGTACTTGGTAGGAACACTTCAAAAAACCTAGCCAAGGGGCTTCCCTGCTGACTCAATGGTAAAGAATTCGCCTGCCAGTGCAGGAGACACAGGTTCAATGCCTGATCCGGGAAGATCCCACATGCCTCAGAGCGCCTGAGCACGCGTGCCACAACTGTCGAGCCTGTGCTCTGGAGCCCGGGAGCTGCAACGACTAAAGCCCTTGCCCCTAGAGCTTACGCTCCCCAGCAAGGGAGGCCACGACAGTGAGATGCCTGCGCAGCAGCAGAGAGCCAGTACGGCCAGAAATAAACACAACAAATAAATACAATTAAAAACCTAGCAAAATGTAGGCTAGAGCATGCCACCTTATAAATTCCACTACTGACTCCACATTTTGGTGATTCTTTTCATTTATTTTTCTTTTGACAAAATATCTGCTATATGCCAGCTCTGTTGTACTGGTGTTTGGTGGGGTTATAGCATTAAAAAGAAAAAAGACAGTCATGATTCTTGCTTTTATGGGGTCCTTTGGGGTCATTACGGAGAAGGCAGTGGCACCCCACTCCAGTGCTCTTGCCTGGAAAATCCCATGGGCAGAGGAGCCTGGTAGGCTGCAGTCCATGGGGTTGCGAAGAGTCGGACACGACTGAGCGACTTCACTTTCACTTTTCACTTTCATGCACTGGAGAAGGAAATGGCAACCCACTCCAGTGTTCTTGCCTGGAGAATCCCAGGGACGGTGGAGCCTGGTAGGCTGCAGTCCATGGGGTCACACAGAGTTGGACACGACTAAAGTGACTTAGCAGTTGGGGTCATTAATCCTGCTGTGGAGAAGGCTGCCAGGTGGAATGATTCAGAACTCAAGTTCTGGAGTCAGACTGAAAGTGAAAGTGGTTCAATCATGTCTGACTCTTTGCAACCCCAGGGACTATACAGTCCATGGAATTCTCCAGGCCAGAATACTGGAGTGGGTAACCTTTCCCTTCTCCAGGGGATCTTCCCAGCCCAGTAATCAAACTCAGGTCTCCCACATTGCAGGCGGATTCTTTACCAGCTGTGCCACAAGGGAAGCCCAAGAATGCTGGAGTGAGCAGTCTACCCCTTCTCCAGCAGATCTTCCCAACCCAGGAATCAAACTGGGGTCTCCTGAATTGCAGGCAGTTTCTTTACCAACTGAATCTTTCAGGGAAGACTAGTGGGATTCAAAAATGTTGGTCGCACCACTTGTAAGTTGTATAACCGTGTTTCATTCTGCATCCCAGTTTTCCCATCAGTATTATCTATTTCTGCATGACAAATCTCCTCACAGTGTAGAGGCTTAAAACAACAAGCATCACGTCACAGTGTCTGTGGGCCAGGAATTTAGAAGTGGGTTTGCTGGCTGAGTCTGGCTTGTGATCTTCAGTGAGACTGCAGTCTGGACATCAATTGGGGCTACAGCCATCTGACAGTTTGACTGGGGCTGGTGGGGAAAGGGGGGTCGTTTTCAAGGAGGCTCCCTCATAGGGCTGGCAGGGTGATGCTGAATGTTAGCGTGAGGCTTCAGCTTTTCGCCACATGGCCCTCTCCACAGGCTACCTGAGTGGCTGCAGAGCAGGCAGTCCAAGAGACCACAAGGCCAAAACCACTGTGTCTTTTACGACCTGGCCGCAGAAGTCACACTGTTGTTTCTGCCGTATGCTGTCGGTTATACTGGCCAGCATTATTCAGTAAGAGAGGGGACTAAAGTTTGCCAACAAAGGTCCATCTAGTCAAAGCTATGGCTTTTCCAGTAGTCATGTATGGATGTGAGAGTTGGACTATAAAGAAAGCTGAGGCCGAAGAATTGATGTTTTTGAACTGTGTTGGAGAAGACTCTTGAGAGTCCCTTGGACTGCAAGGAGATCCAACCAGTCCATCCTAAAGGAAATCAGTCCTGAATATTCATTGGAAGGACTGGTGCTGAAGCTGAAACTCCAATACTCTGGCCACCTGACGCGAAGACCTGACTCATTTGAAAAGACCCTGATGCTGGGAAAGATTGAGAGCAGGAGGAGAAGGGGACGACAGAGGATGAGATGGTTGGATGGCATCACCGACTCGATGGACATGAGTTTGAGTAAACTCCGAAAGTTAGCGATGGACAGGGAGGCCTGGCATGCTATAGTCCTTGGGGTTGCAAAGAGTCGGACATGACTCAGCGACTGAACTGAACTGAAGGTGCAGTGGGAATCACTGGGGACCATGTTGGATGCTGACTGCTATACCGGCCCTGCAGTGACCATCCTAATGGTACTCGCATCCTTGGGTTATAGTGAGGATTAAACGAGATTATACGGGTAAAGTGAATGAGGAAAACTCCCCAGGACACAGCAGGCACTGCAGGCATCTCAGTTGTGACTGTGTCTTGTCATTAACCACCACCACTACCTCCTCTGCCCTCCCACATGAGATACCGTCCTAACATAATGGGTTTGGGGGGAGGGCAGGAAGAGGAGACCTTTAAGCCGAGACTGGACCAAGGGGCAGGCTTCGGAGCAGTAAGAACTTTCCAGGCCAAGGGGCAGCACATGCGAAGGTCCTGAGTGGGCAGGCTGCTGAATGGGGAAGGGAGAGTGGCCATGAAGGGGCAGAGAGCAGGTCACACCCAGCTACAGAGGCCAGGATGTGCCATCACCGTGCTCTTTAGGGAGAGTTTCTTCTCTAGAAGAACAGCTGCGTTTATCCAGAAGATAGCAGAGAAAGTAAGAGCTGAACTTTCTGGATTGTGTTTATCCTGCAAATGGAGGTATTTGTGTACCATGCATCTCCCGAGAGCTCTTTGTTTTCTTTCGTTAACCTTGGAGGAATGTATGTCCGGGTATTCTGGTTTGGACTAAACTCTGTCGCTGACCTTTCTACGTGTCAGAGGTTCCTTCTCTCATTAGAGGGTCTGGGCTTTTTGTCTCAACGATGTATTGGGTTTACTTAGCAGGATCAGACTCCTGTTCTAGTGAATGTATGCAAAAATCTTGGAAATCGCTACAGATTTCTCATTCCTTGTGCTTGTGTGTTGTAGGGCCAGGCATTTTGTGTTTTGTGTTTTGTGTTCCCGACACCTTGTGTGGATTGGTTTAATCATTTCAGGAGATAACAGGTAGTATGGCAAAAACCACCACAATATTGTAAAGTAATTAGCCTTCAATTAAAATAAATAATTGAAAAAGAAGATCCAGGTAGAGTTCCTGGTGTGCTTGGGGCCTGCCTCCAAAGACTCAATTTCCCCTACCCCTGTTCTTTGTGGTCAGAGTTGCCCATATTCAGAATTTGTTACCTTGCCAAGATGATTGTTTATGCTTTCTTTGTTTATTCTTAAATATAAACGATATGCTTCTCTTTGGATTTTGTAGGCCTTTTTGAAATTATATGCAGACATTTGTATATTCACGTGGCTTTTGCGTGTGTGTGTGTGAGAAGGCCTTTATTGGTTTCTCAGGGCGGTTGTTAGAGACGCATGGAGAGGCTTTGCTGCAGTCATGACAGCGCTGCAGCCGGCAGCCCGGGCCACCTGGGTTCTGCTCACCTGCTTCTCTGCCGAGTGCTCTCAGGGGAGGAGGGAGCACTGCACGCACGTGTGGCAGGATGGAAATCTCATCTGCCTGGTAGATGTGGCCACGCCATGGCCTATTCTAATTGCCATTTACGAGCACTGAATGCTGTTTGCAGTTTTTCTCCCCAAGATTGTCTTCATAATCCATTTTTGTATGTTGTTATTTCCTCAGGATAAGTTTTTTAGAAGTGGGATTTCTGCATCAAAAGAATAGGTACTTTTAAAGGCTTTGGAGATGTCCTTGGGAGTGCCGCCTGGAAGGTGTGTCCAGTACAACAGTTACCTGTGCACTGACAATAACAGAGCAGTGTTTATTTCTCTTTATGAAGGAGGAAATTCACATCACTTTGTGGTGTGGAGCCATAATTCCACCCGACGGCCCCTGTGTTTCTGATCTGCCTCTTAGGCCCCCAAGAGCCCCTTTTGCATTTTTTTTCCTTCTTTTTTATACCATAGCTTAATGCTTTAACAAATGTTGAGGTTTTTGAAAGCGTTATAAATCTAGCAGGGCATCATAGTTTGGCACATTTTCCAAATCCTGGCATGGGCCAAAAAAATCAGTCGTATGCATTCGCTTGGTGGAAAAAAAAAAACCTAACAACAACCCTTATCAGCAGAGTTAGGTACGGAGACGGAGACGTCACAGGGACCGGGTGCTGGTTGCCTGATGAGCGCTTCCCCGAGGAGAGCAAAGCCAAAGCAGAGAACTGGGCGAATTCATCAGAGCGCATCTGGCAGCACGGAGACCAAGTGGGTGCGGGTCATCGCCCACGACAAGTTTCCCGGGATTGCCAAGAAACGGCTGCCCAGCAGGGGCTTCCGGTGCGTTGGTGCACGCCGCCGAGGAATGCGGCCGTGGCCGCGGTATTGCACACACGCATGCCCAGCACACTTGTCCTCCCCCCGGCGCCCCCCACCGCCCGCTCCCCATCAGGCCGAACAGCCAGCGCAAGCTGCGTGACCGCCAGCGCGGAAGGTGGGTCTGGCCAGGCGGAACCATTGGCTCAGGGAGAGAAGGTGATCCCCAGACAGAATCTTGAGAAGGATCTGGAGTAAAGAAGGAGAAACCTGTGGTGAACGGCCGCCCAGCCCGTGGGGGCTTCTGGTGGGACGCCGGAGGGCCGCATAGGTGGGCTCCCCCGGGCGGCTGTGTCGGACGCAGCTCGTTAGGGCGCGGATGAGAGTGGAACCTTGTGACTGTGAAGAGGCAGACGCGCAGGCGCTTTCAGGGTTGTTGGGTGTTTTTTTTTTTGCGTTAATCCGTTCTTCCCAAACCTGGTCTTCGCACTGTGGTCCTGTCCCTTTTTTTTTTTTTTTCCATGGCTTCGGGCCTGGGGAAGAGGTGACAGCCTGTGACCATGGCATCGTCTCCCCAGGTCTCCAGCCCACTCTCCCTTAGGTGTCGACCTGGACCTCTCCTTCATCCCCACTCCCGCATCTGAGGTGGCAGCAAAAGCTCCAAGAAGAAGAACTCCCAGAATAAATCTTAGAAGAATCCTAGCATCCTAGAATGAAGGCTAACAGCAAGTACGCACCACCCTGGCCCCTCACCCCCACCTCTGTTTGGAAAAGCTCTCCGCCTTCCGGCCCGGTCTTTTTCCCCTTGGTGTCTGCTCGCCTGCTGTCAGAAAGACCCTTCTGCAGACATCCGTGTCAGACCTTTTCACTTCCCAGTCTTCGTCCTCTGCTGGGTGCCCACCTCAGAAGGGAGTCCCCAGTCTCCCTCCACGGCCTGTGGGCCCTGTGTGGTCTGGGCCTGGTCTCCTGCTCAGACCCCCGCTCCCTTCCCTCCCTCTGCCCACTCGGGTGCTCTGCCTTGTCAGTACCTGCCCCCCAGCCCTGCTCTGCCCTCTGCTGGGTACTAGTACACTGGCTCTGGTTACTGGCCTTTCAGATCATGCAGGCCCAGCTCACATGGCACCTTTAGGAAAGACCTTCCCCGGCGACCTAGCCAGAGTACCCATCCCAGCAGAGTGCCCATGCTAGCACCAGCGCTTTCTCCCCCTTTAATTTCTTCCCAACTCATGCCATCCAAACTCAACCTTGTTTATTTATGAAAATGGTTGTGTGTGCTAAGTTGCTTCAGTCGTGTCAGACTCTTTGAGACCCCATGGACTGTAACCCACCAGGCTCCTCTGTCCATGGGATTCTCCAGCCAAGAATACTGGAGTGGATCTTCCATGCCCACTCCAGAGGATCTTCCCAACCCAGGGATCGAACCCATGCCTCTTACTTCTCCTGCACTGGCTGCTGCTGCTGCTGCTAAGTCACTTCAGTCGTGTCCGACTCTGTGTGACCCCAAGGGCTGCAGCCCACCAGGCTCCCCTGTCCCTGGGATTCTCCAGGCAAGAACACTGGAGTGGGTTGCCATTTCCTTCTCCCATGCATGAAAGTGAAAAGTGAAAGTGAAGTCGCTCAGTCGTGTCCGACACTTAGCCACCCCATGGACTGCAGCCTACCAGGCTCCTCTGTCCATGGGATCTTCCAGGCAAGAGTACTGGAGTGGGGTGCCATTGCCTTCGCCAGAGGATCTTCCTGACCCAGCGATCGAACCCGTGCCTCTTACTTCTCCTGCACTGGCAGGCGGCTTCTTTACCACTGGCGCCACCTGGGTCTCCCCTCTGTCTATACTCGTATAATGCAGAGGACCCCTTCATAACCCTACCGTTTGTATTTGGCCACACTGCACTGCATGTGAGATCTTAGTTCCCCAACCAGGGATTGAACCCAGGCACCCTGCAGTGGGAGCACATCGTGTTAACCAGGGAAGTCCTCCATAGTCCTGTTCTTCTAGAGGCTTGCTTGGCCTCAGAATGCCCTGGAGAGTCTGACCTCATGAGGGAATACCAAGTTTTAGTTGTGAAAGAGTTGCAGTTTGTCTGAGAAACTCATTTGATTCTTCCAACCAGCCACAGAACAGCCCTCCAAAATAAAGTGTGCACATTTATCCATCCCCGCCCGCCCTCTATACGCAGAAAAAAGCACCTCTTTTAAACAGGAGTCGTCACCCGCAAATGAGCAAAGGAAGTTTTCACAGGAAAAGAAACAATTAAAATTCAGCCCCCTAACATGTTAAACTTAGTCATCAAAATTAAGACAGAGGGCAATACTGGAGCAAAGGTCTTGATTTATTTAGAAAGTGAATTAGAAGAAAAAGATTAAGTGGAACCTGTAGATTAAAGGAGAAGTAACCACAGTACATGGAGCTTATTAAGATCTGAACTCAAGCAAACTATAAAAATTGGAGTGGTGGAAATGCATTTATGAGCTGATTGGGGAAATTTGAAGTTTAACTGAATATTGCATGATATTTAAGATTTACTGTTAATTTTTAGATCTTATAACCAAAAGGATCATTATGTTTATAAATTAGATTTTATCTTCTAGAAGTGTGTATTAAAATATTTATGAATGAATGAAATTATATAGTATCAGATATATGCTTCAAAATTATTTGGGCCAAAGGAGTGGGCCAGGGTCTAAGTGAAAGATGATCAGCTGTGCGTCAATACTTGCTGGAGCCAGGAAGAGTCGCATGTGGGGACATGGAGTATGTGGATTGCCTGGAGGTTCCAGTGCTCTTCTGTTTTGAGATACATTTTTTTAACTCCCATAGTACCTTTAAAAAAAAAAAAAACTGTGAGATTTTACCCCCAGACCCTGCATTTCTACTTGTAGTTGTCTGCTGGCTCTGAATCACTGCTTCTTTCAGTTGCATCTCTTAAAATGGGGATCTTTCCCTGTGCCCTTCGTTCATGTCTTCCTTCATGTCAGAGCCCACAGCCTCCTCTTTTTCTGTTTCCTCGTTGAGAGAAAGATTTACTCGGTGGCTTCATTGGTGAACCTGTGAGCTACTTTATGATTTGCCGAATGTACCACTTCCTGGGAGGCTTGGTGTGAGCCAGCATGTAGCAGCAGCAGGTGGACGACTTCCATTTTGGGAGCAGAGCCGCTCTGGGATAGAGTCCGAGACGATTCTCCCTGTGTGTCCTCCATCTGATGGGGATGGAGGAAAGGCCGCAACAAGTATCAGGAACGGGAAGGCCTCCCCCGGCGGTCACTCTGCACCCAGTCCAGGCCGAGAGTCCCTCTGCATGCCCCCAGAGCCCCTCTCCCATCAGCCCTGACTTGTACTAGTTGGGGGACTGAGGGGGTTTTTACTGGTTACAGCCAGTGAAGAAGAAAGGTAGTGACTTAGGTGGTGGCCAGGAGTGTCTGACCTGTGCACTGCTGTGTTCCTGGCACAGAGCAGGATTTGTGGAAGGAAGGACTTAGTGCGTCTTTCTAAAGCCCTGGGGTACTTATCTTTAATACGCCCTCTCGTTGTGGGGTCATTGGGAAAATTAAACTCTCTACGAGGAACCTACCTTAGAGCATTTGGAAGGAGTTAGGTACACGTTATTAGGGAATGGCTAAATAAATTATGGTATGGTTCTGTGTAACATCCTGCAGCTGTTAAAGAGATTGAGGCAGCTTTACACAGACACGGAGCGACGTTTAAAGCGTTCAGTAGAAAAGCAAGTGTAAGATGGAATACAATCCCACTCATACCACAGGGAAAAGTGTGGGTCTGAACATGTGTAGAAAAAAGTCTGTTGATGGTGGTTATGTCCTGGGAGTGGAATGGGTGCGGGAGCATGCTATGGAGAAGTGAAGGGGCATTTTCCCCTCCTTATCTCATATGTATCTGAAGTTGACATAGAAGAAGAAGCAGTAAAGGGGAAGAAACAGAATAGTGCTTGTTACATAGTTAGCTCCGCAAACCATAACTATCGTGAAGGGTAGTTATAAAGTTAATAAAAGACAGAGGTCCGTGACAGAGAAAACAATCTGGCCAGTTTTTGTTTCATTTTTCTAAAACGCAACTTCTTTAGCTTCTTAAAATATAACCAGTCTTTAATTTGAAAAGCTAAACTATGGACCTAGTCAGGTTTATTGAGGTATAATTTCCATATAGTATAAAACTTACTCATTAGGGTACAGTTCTGTGGACTGTGACGCATGCGTGCAGTTGTGAAATTACCACCTCATTCAAGACACGGAGCCCTGCCCTCATCCCCCACATCCCCAAGCGCTGCTCCTTTGGAGTCATCCCCGCCCCGCTTCCTCCTCAGCCTCTGGCAACCGCAGCGAGTTTTCTGTCCTTATATGTACAGGACATCCTATAGCAGAGGCATATAGCCTATGGCCTTTGGAGTCTGGCTTCTTTCCCTTAGCGTCAGCATCGTGAGTCATTCATGGTGCTGCGTGTCATGCGAGTCCCTCCCTTTATGTCTGAGTGCTGTCCCTCTGTGTGGGTGTGTTGCTGCTCGTGTTTCCAGTCACCAGTTGAAGGACAGTGCTCCAGCCTTTTAGAGCACAGACTTCTGGCGTTTGCTTTTAGCTTGCTGCTACTGCTAAGTCACTTCAGTCGTGTCCGACTCTGTGTGACCCCAAGGGCTGCAGCCCACCAGGCTCCCCTGTCCCTGGGATTCTCCAGGCAAGAACACTGGAGTGGGTTGCCATTGCCTTCTCCAGTGCATGAAAGTGAAAAGAGACCCCATGGACTGCAGCCCACCAGGCTCCTCTGTCCATGGGACCCTCCAGGCAAGAGTACTGGAGTGGGGTGCCATTGCCTTCTCCTTTGCTCTTAGCTTAATTTCTATGAATTTTGCATCCTTTAAAAAAAAAACAAAACCCTAGAAGATTGCTGAGATTCTATAATATAGGCTGTTGCTTCAGACTCCTCAGATGAGAAGAGCTGCATTAAATACAAATTATTTGGAGATGTTCATTTTTCGTTTATTTGACACGTGTAGTGTTTACTGTGTGCCAGGCACTGCTCTAAATATTGCTTTACAAATATTTATAAAGTGCTGACAACAGTCGCAGGCACATAGTAAGTGCCATGTACGTATTTGTTAAATAAATAAAATTGAAAGTTGCCAGATAACCTGCGTCTTATACAGAGGAGCTGTGGGGTTGGGACAGCCAGGCAGGAGACCGGGATTGCAGGGCCTAGCAACGTTCCTGCCCCACCTCTCAGCCCTGCCCCAGTTGCTGTGGGGATTATTGACTCTGGGTCTCACTAACATGAAATCAGGGTCCCAACCTGAACCCTCCTGAAAAGAACAGAGAATATCGTATTAGACTTAAAAGTCTGATCATTTGTGAAAGTGATCTGTTATAAAATGCGGCCTGGATAATTTATTCCTTCCCCTCCTGTTCTCGAGCACACAGCGCACCTTAGTGGCATCTGTTAGAAGTGTGCTAAAGTCGGTCACCGCATGGTGGCACTCCCTGAGAAAGTGAGACCAGGAAAAGCTCGAGGTTTGGGCGTGGATGAGTACGGGCAGCTGGAATGCCAGTTTATGTTCTATACATTTGTGCTTTGAGCTTGGGGGGACAAATCGGGGCCTAGAGCCCTTTCATTCTGTTGGCTCAACAAATTATGCAGATGTCAGAATATAGGAACATTTGTTCTTTCTTAAGCACTGTGACATATTCATGGTACATTAACCGGTGCTAGACTTTTGAAATGCTGCAGATACCTTCATTCAGAAGCGTGTGTGCTTATGAGGGAAAAATACATCTGTAAAGAAAGTATCATCGATATTTCTCCTTCAAAAATTGGTATTAAAAATGCTACCTGATAGTTACTCTAGGGAGGGCAGTTTTAACATTTTAGTTGTGATTCTCTTGAAGCAAACTGTACATGCCCTGTAGATTTGAAATGGATACTTCCAAACAGTTCTTGCTCTGACTGTCTGGATTTAAGTGATTTGTATCAGAATGTCAGGCTGGTTGGGCTTCCCAGGCGGCACAGTGATAAAGAATCCTCCTGCCAATGCAGAAGATGCAGGAGACTCAGGTTCGACCCCTGGGTCAGGGGGATCTCCTGGAGGAGGAAATGGCAACCCACTCCAGTATTTCTTGCCTGGAGAATTCCATAGACAGAGGAGCCTGGCGGGCTATAGTCCATGGGGTCGCAAAGAGTCGGACACAGGCCCACGGTTGGCCCTTGTGCACCTTTGGGAGATCTCTCCCATTCTAATAATTTGCCCTTAAGGATTTTCATTCCCGAGTACATTCAGTGATTCATTTGCCAGGTGTTTATTGTTTGTTTACAGGACCACAAGGCATTGTGCTAGAGCTGTGGGAGATTCAAAGATGGTCCTGATTTTCAGGAACCAAGTTGAGAAGATGAAACACCCAAGCATTTAATTCAAATGCTAGGCATGATTTAGTTCCCATTAAGAGAGTTGGTGAGAAGAATTACAGAGATCGAGAGGAAGGAGAGCCTGCCACTCACTAGGGTGATAGGTCAGGGAGAGATTTGGGAGTGGTACTGTTTGGTGGGGGGAGGTGAGAGAGAGCTTTGGGGCATGTGCGAAGGCCGGGAGTAAAGGGATGGGATTTCACTACAGCCCAAGTAGGACTGTTGAAAGGAGTTAAGGGTACAGGACGAAGACACAGCTTCTGGGCAGAGTGCATGTCAAGAGCCTGAGGAAAGGACAATACAAGGCCCGTAAGGATTAGGTTGTGATCCAACTCTGCTCGCCCTCCGGGTTTTATTGTTGAAGGATCTGGGATGGGATGGCATAATGTCATAGGACTGGAGGGAAATTTAGCATCGCCTGCAAGCACAGATACAAGGGAGACTTTCACTGGTGACGTGACAGGTTAACTGTTCTGAAAATCCACCTGATAAAAATGCTTAGACACAATGCTTAAATAGATGACATCTTTTAGTAACTGGCAAGAAAAGGGGGAACTCCTCAAGGCCTAAAAAATAATGGACAACCTGAAAATTAGAGGCGCAAGCTGAAACCACAGCTGTCTTGGCGTCATTTGCTGTTTTCAGTAACCAAGAGGCCTTTTCACACCCCCCCAGATAGTTTTATTGAGGTATAATTGACCTATCAGTTCAGTTCAGTCGCTCAGCCGTGTCTGACTCTCTGCAACCCCATGAATCGCAGCACGCCAGGCCTCCCTGTCCATCAGCAACTCCCGGAGTTCACCCAAACTCACGTCCATCGAGTCGGTGATGCCATCCAGCCATCTCATCCTCTGTCGTCCGTCCCCTTCTCCTCCTGCCCCCAATCCCTCCCAGCATCAGAGTCTTTTCCAAATGAGTCAACTCTTCACATGAGGTGGCCAAAGTATTGGAGTTTCAGCTTTAGCATCAGTCCTTCCAAAGTTCACCCAGGACTAATCTCCTTTAGAATGGACTGGTTGGATCTCCTGGCAGTCCAAGGGACTCTCAAGAGTCTTCTCCAACACCACAGTTCAAAAACATCAATTCTTTGGCACTCAGCTTTCTTCACAGTCCAACTTTCACATCCATACATGACCACTGGAAAACCATAGCCTTGACTAGACGGACATTTGTTGGCAAAGTAATGTCTCTGCTTTTGAATATGCTATCTAGGTTGGTCATGACTTTCCTTCCAAGGAGTAAGCGTCTTTTAATTTCATGGCTGCAGTCACCATCTGCAGTGATTTTGGAGCCCCCAAAAATAAAGTCTGACACTGTTTCCACTGTTTCCCCATCTATTTCCCATGAAGTGATGGGACCAGATGCCATGATCTTCGTTTTCTGAATGTTGAGCTTTAAGCCAATTTTTTCACTCTCCACTTTCACTTTCATCAAGAGGCTTTTGAGTTCCTCTTCACTTTCTGCCATAAGGGTGGTGTCATCTGCGTATCTGAGGTGACTAATATTTCTCCCGGCAATCTTGATTCCAGCTTGTGCTTCTTCCAGCCCAGCGTTTCTCATGATGTGCTCTGCATATAAGTTAAATAAGCAGGGTGACAATGTACAGCCTTGATGTACTTCTTTTCCTATTTGGAACCAGTCTGTAGTTCCATGTCCAGTTCTAACTGTTGCTTCCTGACCTGCATACAAATTTCTCAAGAGGCAGATCAGGTAGTCTGGTATTCCCATCTCTTTCAGAATTTTCCACAGTTTATTGTGATCCACACAGTCAAAGGCTTTGGCATAGTCAATAAAGCAGAAATAGATGTTTTTCTGGAACTCTCTTGCTTTTTTTGATGATCCAGAGGATGTTGGCAATTTGATCTCTTGTTCCTCTGCCTTTTCTAAAACCAGCCTGAACATCTGGAAGTTCACAGTTCACGTATTGCTGAAGCCTGGCTTGGAGAATTTTGAGCATTACTTTACTAGCGTGTGAGATGAGTGCAGTTGTGCGGTAGTCTGAGCATTCTTTGGCATTGCCTGTCTTTGGGATTGGAATGAAAACTGACCTTTTCCAGTCCTGTGGCCACTGCTGAGTTTTACAAATTTGCTGGCATGTTGAGTGCAGCACTTTCACAGCATCATCTTCCAGGATTTGAAATAGCTCAACTGGAATTCCATCACCTCCACTAGCTTTGTTCGTAGTGATGCTTCCTAAGTCCCACTTGACTTCACATTCCAGCATGTCTGGTTCTAGGTGATCACACCATCATGATTATCTTGGTCGTGAAGATCTGTTTTGTACAGTTCTTCTGTGTATTCTTGCCACCTCTTCTTAATATCTTCAGCTCTGTTAGGTCCATACCATTTGTGTCCTTTTTCGAGCCCATCTTTGCATGAAATGTTCCCTTGGTATCTCTAATTTTCTTGAAGAGAGCTCTAGTCTTTCGCATTCTGTTGTTTTCCTCTATTTCTTTGCAACTACAAATATTTAAAGTGTACAATCTAATAAATTATGACATACGTATACACCCATGAAATCATCACCATAATTAAAATAATGAAAATATCAATCATTAGGTTTTCTTATGACCTCCTGCAGCCTTTCCCCGTCTACACTGCCCTGTCCCCTGTCGGCCACTTACCTGTTTTCTATTCCCATGTGTTAGTTTTCATCTGTATAAAATTCTAGACAATGCAGTCATATCCTGAATACTGTTACCTGTTTTGAGATTCACCTGTATTGTTGTGTGTATCAGAAGTCTGTCCCTTTCGATTGCTAAACGCGATTCATTGTCTGGACATGCCGTACTGTGTTTATCTGCTCACCTGTTATTGGACGTCCAGGCTGTCTCCCTTTTGGGGCTGTTACAAATAAAGCTGCCAGAACATTTGTGAACAAGTCTGTGTGGACATATGCTTTATTTCCCTTTGGTATATAGCTACAAGTGGAGTGGTTCCCTCATATGGTGAGCGTCTGTGAGACCTGGGTTTTAAAGGCTTTTTGGAATAGGAGACAAAGTCTGGAGCGTGTGTTAAACAGGCAGGTGGAACTGAGACTACTGTATAAAGTTAGGATTATTGAAGTGCTACCTATATCTCTAGCAAAATGGTAGAATGAAAAAGTAAGCCCATTGGCAGATTTTTTTTTTTTTTTTTAAACTTGTCTGATTTGGCCTGTACTTTGAATTGCTGGGGCAGAGGTTTGTGGTGGTGATGGGATTCTCCTTGGATAGTTTTTACCCTAGGCCTGCTTTCTCATGAACTTTGTTTGAATTTACCTGACCTATGTAGTCTGGAGAATTCCAAAAAGAGAAATTATCTTAAAGAGATCCTGGGTTGATAGAGTTCCCGGATACTGGCAGTAGTCAATATATATCCTGTTTGGATATAGCTGCCTTTATTCTAGCCTTAGCCCAGGATTCCCACAGATAAAGCCTCTCCAAACATTAGCTCATAATCCTCAATTTAAAAACATGAGGAAATGAGCAACTATGAGTGCAAGAGAGAGAAAAAAAGCAGAACTGGTGTGGAGCTTTAGATATTAGAATTATAATATAAAATTATAGCTTAAAAACATTTAGATGAGTAACGTGAAATAGAAAATAAGAGCTAAAATCCTATGAAGAAAGATCTGGAAGAATTGAAAGCAGAGATACGTAATCAGTGAAATTAAACCTTAGTGGATGAGTCAAACAATGTGTTGCTGCTGCTGCTGCTGCTGAGTCGATTCAGTCATGTCTGACTCTGCGACCCCATAGACGGCAGCTCACCAGGCTCCCCTGTCCCTGGTATTCTCCAGGCAAGAACACTGGAGTGGGTTGCCATTTCCTTCTCCAATGCATGAAAGTGAAAAGTGAAAGTGAAGTCGCTCAGTCGTGTCTGACCCTCAGTGACCCCATGGACTGCAGCCTACCAGGCTCCTCCGTCCATGGGATTTTCCAGGCAAGAGTACTGGAGTGGGGTGCCATTGCCTTCTCCGAACGATGTGTTAGACGGAGCTAAAGAGAGTTTTTGTAAACTGGGAATAAAGCTGAAGAAACTCCATAGAATACAGTATAGAAAGACAAAGATGAAAACTGTGAAAATTAAATCTAAAGAAACAGAATGAGATAATTTAAATAGCGAGGCAGAAAAAGATAAAAGAGATAGTGAGGAAAAGGCAGTATTTGAGAAAATGATGCTAAAAATTTCCAAAAATACTGAAACCCAGAAATATTTAGATTTAAGAATCAGAGTAAATCCCAAGTAGAATTAAAATTAGAAAAAGCATTATCCAGACAAATTAGTGTAATAGACCACCAAAGGCATAAAGATGATCTTAAAGCAGTCAAAAAGAAAACTGATTGCCTCCCAGGGAGACTTCTCTGCAGCAGCAATGGAAACCAGAAGGCAGTGGAATAGTGTTTTAAAAGGGCTGAGAGAACATGATTGCCAAACCTAGGCTCTTAAACTCAGCTAAAATGTAATTTTTTAATAATCAGGGAATAACGTTTTCAGATAAATGAAAACTGAGCTTTGACCTGCAGCAGACTCTCGCAAAGAAACTTTTATACTTTAAGGAAAAAGGGAAAAGGACCCCAAAAGGTAGAACAGATGTCTGCGATGCAAGAGAGACTGTGTGCGCCTGAGTGGTATAGCCACCGTGAGATACAGGAGTTAAACCTGAGGGCCAGTCTGCTCTAGGTGGTCTCTGTGAAATTTGCATCAGGTGAGCTCCAAGTGAACCTCAGGTGACAAGTTGTGGTAGCTCATTTCCAGGCACCCTGGTGGCCAGGATGGTGTCACACAGGAGAAAGCCCCGGAGGGGCTGGGCAGAGTAGGGAGAGTGCGGACCACCACGGAAGCCGTGAATCTGGGTTGTGTTTACTACGAGGGCTCTTTGTATTAATTTCATATTTGCCCTCCTGGACTTTGCCTTTTTTCTAGGGTTTTGGGAAATTTCCTTGACTACCTCTCACTCTTTAAAAAAATAATAATAATAATAATTAGGCTGCCCCAGCTCTTAGTTGTGGCATGTGGGATCTGGCTCTGCCGCCAGGGATCAGACCTCCACTGGGAGTGTGGCCACTGGACCCCCAGGGAAGTCCCTACTTTTCATTCTTTTTTTTTTTTTAAGAATTTTTATTTATGTAGTTGGTTATTTTTTGACTGTGCTGAGTCTTCACTGGTGCACCGGCTTTCTCTAGTTGTAGTGAGCGAGGGCAGGCAGCTCTCTTCTCGAGGGCTCAGTGGTTGCAGCTCCCAGACTCCAGAGCACGGGCTTCGCCTCTCCTCCTCGGCATGTGGGGTCTTCCCGGATCAGGAATTGAACATGTGTCTCCTGCACTTTGCAGGCAGCTTCTTTACCACCAAGCTACCAGGGAAGGCCTCATTTATTTTTTTAACTAAATTTTTTTTTTTTTAATATTGGCAGTCATGTTTTTAACTACCAGAGGGTTTCTTTAATTTTTTAAATCTTTTCCCTAGCATGACATTCTTGATTTCTCAACATGTAATCCTTAGGAGACTCTGAAGGTATGAATTAGAGGAGTTGGAGGGTCTTGTGTTTTGGTGCTTTAAATTTTTTTTTTCCCCCTAAATTATCTGTTCCCTTCAGGGTTAATCAGTTTGTCTTGATCTCTTTCTGTGATGCTCTAGGCTTTCCTCAAGAGTCTGGTGATCCTTGTTGTCCATAGAAAAGTGGGAATTGGGAGGTTGAGTGTGTTCTGTGTATGTGGGTGAGTAGGGGAGTGAAGAAACCTTCTCCGGTGGCTTATGTGACATCGGGGCATCAGTGGGCTGCATCTGTGCTCTGCAGACTTGCCTTTAACTCCTTTGGAGCAGACTCCTCCTTGCTGGTGGGGTGAATGTCCGGGGGTACAGAGGTGGGTCAGGTGTGGGTTTTGGCTGCGGATCGTTTTGTGCTCAGGCTTGCATCCCTCAGTTTTCACTCCCCTGTCTCACTTCCACCCTACGTTCTGCTTGCCATCTTGGTGCTCAGAGTTCTCCCGGCACACGGGCTCCCTCTTAACCACTCTCCTCTTTCAAGACTCTGCGCAGCGGTGATTTCTTCTGCTCTGCTTCACCAGGCAACATGTACCCATCCACTTTCAGATTCTAAAAAAATTTAGTTAGAACTTCTAGTCTGATGACAACCCCCCTATCTTTTCTCTTCCTTGTTGTGGGTTTGCTGCTGCTGCTGCTAAGTTGCTTCAGTCATGTCCGACTCTGTGCGACCCCATAGACGGCAGCCCACCAGGCTCCCCTGTCCCTGGGATTCTCTAGGCAAGAACACTGGAGTGGGTTGCCATTTCCTTCTCCATTGCGTGAAAGTGAAAAGTGAAAGTGAAGTCGCTCAGTCGTGTCTGACTCTTAGCGATCCTGTGGACTGCAGCCTACCAGGCTCCTCTGTCCATGGGATTTTCCAGGCAAGAGTACTGGAGTGGGGTGCCATTGCCTTCTCCGTGCCGTGGGTTTAGACTTCCTTTAAAATTCCTTTATTGCAATTTAAAGGGGCTGCCGTCAGGAGAGGAGCTGAGCACGTGTGCTCAGTCCATCATCTTTCCCCAGAAACCCAGTCGTTATTTTACCTTATGATGATGATGGATGACTGCAGATAGAGGAAAGCATAGGCCGTGAAGCCAAATATAGAGCTTAGAATTTTTTAGAAGTTTCTTATATTTTGAAAATTTGTCATTTTCTCCTTGAAAATTAAAAAGTTGTGGCCATTAGGGAAGAAAAAACTTTCTAGTTGATTGAAAATTATGATTGAGATTTAAATATTACCGTATATTGAGAACTAGGACTTAGGAATTTTCCTAACTACTAGTCCACAAAACAGGCCCTCGTGCGATGTGCTAAGCAGCCTCTGGTCTAAGCAGCTGCCAGGTGAACAAACGCCGAGCTGGAGTGACAGAGCGGCAGTAACAGCACTGGAGATGTGTATGCAGTTGTTAAGATGATTCAAATGGTAGTTATGGCAACGGAGATCAACAGAGGGAGAAAGAGGGAGATACTGGAAAAGCAGCCGCACATTTTAGTAACAGTCATTATTCACAATGGCAAAGCTGTTTACTATAGACATTCCATCCTCCGTTGCCTCTTTGCTGCCCTCCGCCATTTTTTACTTTATGTTAGAGCTTGCTGACTTACGGCCTAATGGGGTACAATTTCACCTCTGATACAAAGTCCTGTAAAGTCTTGAGATGTGTTAAAGACTTTAGTCCCCAACAGTAAATCCCGAAAGGGCCTTGTACTGTTTATCCCTTTATGCTTGGGGAGGGAGAGCATAAACATTTATATAGAGAAATGAGTTCAAAGTGGTGCATTTGATAGTGAACTATCTTAGTTGGGTGCCTCAACTAAGCTCCCAACAATATAGAGCATGTGAGTAATCTGTTATGTGAGGAGCTTCTCTGGGCTTAAAACACTGTCATACTTCTGATACTTTAGGTGGCTAACGTGCCTGCAAGGCTCCTCTGTCCATGGAATTTTCCAGGCAAGAATACTGGCGTGCTTGCCACTTCCTACTCCAGGGGATCTTCCTGACCCAGGGATCGAACCCTTGTCTCTTCTGTGTCCTGCATTGGCAGGTGGATTCTTTACCACTATCGCCGCCCATGTTGTAAGGATAAAATAGAAGTATGATGAAGTTGTGTTTGATTTTGAGAGATACTACAGGCAAAGCCTGACATTTAGCTTGATTACTTGAGGTTTTATTATTTACAGCTGCTCAGCTGTTGTATTAATAGACCCCACTCTGCTTTCTGGCACCACGGATACCTTTTATAATTTGAATGTTCTCAGAAAGAACACTGTGTGAAAATGATCAGCCCCAAATGTAAACTATTTTTTTTTTTAAAAAGCACGCACATTTTATGTTGGTTCAGTCTCTCTGCCTTTTGGTCATGTGTTTTGGGAAGGAAGCAGTAGGGCTTTTAGGAAATGTGCTGAACCAGGTAACCCTGAAGTTACCTGGTTTTCAGGCCAGGCAGCTGTAGCCTTATTTGCCTTTGTCACGTTGGCTGTGATTGGGACTGTCTATGTGACTCCGGGTGAAACCCCTTGAAGCTTCAGGTTTGCATTCTGTTCACCTCATATTGATTCTTGTAGCGAGTCCTTCCTTGCCTCGGGCCTTTGTCCCTGCTATTGCTAGGTGATCTGTTCCCTGCATTTCTCATATCCCACCCTCTCCTCTCCTTGGCAAACATCACCTCTTCCTCCAGGTCTCATCTTACCTGTCGCTTTCAACGAGGCCTTTGCACTCTCAGCCAGATTGTCTAGCGCCTGTGTTAGCCCTTGTCAGCACTTCTCCGTGCTTACAATGAACCCTATTAGTGTGACAGTCATTTAAAGCCTCCATCCTTCACTAGAATGTCAGCTCTGTGCAGGGAAGGCCCATGGCTGTCTGGGCCTGCCTGCTCCATCTCTGGTGCCTGCACAGCGCCCGGCGCGTGCCATGGGCTGCTGCTCTTGGATTTTGAATGGCTGCATGGAGGTCCGCCACGGCCAGTCCTTCCCGTTCCCCACTCTGCCCATGGTTGGTGGATGCAGACGGGGACTGATGCAGGAGTTGAGGGGAACCATTCGGTGTTGTCTCTGTTAGCACTGGAAGAAATATTGAGTTATAGCCAGCTCTCAGTTTTTTCTAATAATGGGGCAGGAGAGCATGGATAATTGAAGTTGCTCTCCCACTCCCCCACACACACACAAAAAAAAAGATTAGAGGAGGGAACTGGAGATGTGTAAGAGACCCAGCACTGGAGAAATTTGAACTGGATTTCTTGTTTTCATTCTTCTCTTACTGTATACCCAAGTAAGTCCAAGAAAGTAGACTGGACCCCACATGGGCAGAGAAGGTGGCTCTGAGGTCCTGAAGAGGATAGGCAAGTTAAGAAAAGATGTGGAAAAAGTGGTCAGGGTCTTCTACCAGTTGAAGAAAGTTTTCAGACCGTGACTAAATTGAAGATGAGAGGCAGAGCATTCTCGTCACCGGCCCGGTCCTAGCAGTGGTTGTGCGAATGGGTGCCTGATGGACCTGTTGGCTCCCCAGACAGCCTTTGCCTGGATATGTTCACAGTCTGTTTTGAAGTTGTACAGAGAAGCTCACTTGCGTCATTCTGAAGATGCAGTGAGTCAGTACAGTCCCAAGGGAGCAGTAATGGCCTTAAACAGAAACTTGGAATGAAAAATAGCTGTGGATTTAAAGACATAGTACTTTCTTCCTATGACTTCATTTGGTGCTGGTAAGACTAATTCACAGATAACCCTCTTTAAATGGTAGTCCTTCAACACATTTGGAATTTTTTTTTTTTCCCTTCACTTTTCTCATTTAACCTTTTAAAAAAGGTTGGGTACTTGGTTTGGGGAGATGCTACTGATATAATTCTCTACCACTCATTTGCACAGTCCCACGCTGCCAGCAGCACAGACACATAGCCATACACGCCTCACCTTGGACTTCTCAGTGTAGTTTTCACTCTTCATTCTTGACCTCAGTCTTGTTGACATGCAATGGGATTTTCAGTGGAGAAGAATCACCAGAGAAGAATTTTCATTTAAAAACTGACTGTATTTATATGTACTATTTCAGCCGGAACTTTAAATTGGTATCTTTTAATAGAATGGCAGATAACATCTTACTGTAACAAACATCAAGGGGATTATCCAGATTCCTACTTGAAAATGTCTTTTATATTAGCAAATTTGCCAGCTGCATTGTTATCTATTAGTGTGTACTACAAGTATATTATTTTGGCTTATATTGAGATTAGAGAATTCCCAATGGACTTTTCCCTCTTAACTCTCTGAATCTGCATTGCTTTTTTTTTCTCTAGTCTCCTAAACAGGCTTCTGGGCAGGAAATGAAAGAAGCAGCAGCAATATAGAATAACGCAGTGGCTTTCAAACATTGTAACCTGTGTGGGGAACATATACTCTAGTACGATTCGCTCTGTGTGTATGAAGAAAATCTGTGAATTAATACGCACACTCTTTATCCTGCACAGTGATTTCTCTATTTTATTTCATAGTTGAAAAATGCTGGACTATGACTTACTTAATAGTGGATTTCATGACCAGGAATGAGTCCTGATCCAAGTTTGAAGAGACGGTATAAAGAGTAGGGGCCCCAGAGTTTCTCTGCCCAGAAATCCTGACTCTACCGTAACTGGAGTGGGATCTCATAGTCACTGGGTTACCCCTTGAAAGCTTTGGCTCTGACTCCCCTGAGATAGGAATGGTGATAACACACTCCCACCTCAAAGGATTATTGAGAGGATGAGGAGAGGCCACGGCTAAACCTCTTAACACGGTGCCTGCAGAGACCTCCCCGGTAATTGTATTAATGGCTGCTTCAGTGGTGGTCAGGATTCCCCTTATTAAGATGCTGCAGCTGTATTGGCTACAAGGGAAGTCAGGAAATTTCCTTTCCTGAAGATGTTAAGGATAGATTGTACTTATCAAGAACATTTATTTTCTTTTCTTAATTTTTTATTATGAAAATTTTCAAACCAGTAAAAACTTGAAATAATAAGTGCAGAGAACAACCAGTCTATCCCTCCCCTTGATTCATCAGCTGTTAACAACTGCCACACCCTCTCTGTCTCTCTTTACATACAAAACTTCCTTTTTACCCAGCCACCTGGAAATTGGCTGTAAACGCCTGATAGCCAAGAATAAGGACCCTCTCTCTTCTACCAACACAGTACCAATGTCGCGCATAAGAAAATCAGCATGGATCCAGTGGCATTGTTCAATGTGCGGTCCATTTGCAAAATTGCCCAACTCACAGGAAGGTTGTTTTTTTTTTTTTAATTTTATTTTATTTTTAAACTTTACAATATTGTATTAGTTTTGCCAAATATCGAAATGAATCCACCACAGGTATACCCGCGTTCCCCATCCTGAACCCTCCTCCCCCCTCCCTCCCCCACCCTCCCTCTGGGTCGTCCCAGTGCACCAGCCCCAAGCATCCAGTACCGTCTATCGAACCTGGACTGGCGACTCGTTTCATACATGATATTATACATGTTTCAATGCTATTCTCCCAAATCTCCCCACCCTCTCCCTCTCCCACAGAGTCCATAAGACTGATCTATACATCGGTGTCTCTTTTGCAGTCTCGTACACAGGGTTATTGTTACCATCTTTCTAAATTCCATATATATGCGTTAGTATACTGTATTGGTGTTTTTCTTTCTGGCTTACTTCACTCTGTGTAATAGGTTCCAGTTTCATCCATCTCATTAGAACTGACTCAAATGTATTCTTTTTAATGGCTGAGTAATACTCCATTGTGTATATGTACCACAGCTTTCTTATCCATTCATCTGCTGATGGGCATCTAGGTTGTTTCCATGTCCTGGCTATTATAAACAGTGCTGCAATGAACATTGGGGTACACGTGTCTCTTTCCCTTCTGGTTTCCTCAGTGTGTAAGCCCAGCAGTGGGATTGCTGGATCATAAGGCAGTTCTATTTCCAGTTTTTTAAGGAATCTCCACATTGTTCTCCATAGTGGCTGTACTAGTTTGCATTCCCACCAAGTGTAAGAGAGTTCCCTTTTCTCCACACCCTCTCCAGCATTTATTGCTTATAGACTTTTGGATCGCAGCCATTCTGACTGGCGTGAAATGGTACCTCATAGTGGTTTTGATTTGCATTTCTCTGATAATGAGTGATGTTGAGCATCTTTTCATGTGTTTGTTAGCCATCTGTATGTCTTCTTTGGAGAAATGTCTATTTAGTTCTTTGGCCCATTTTTTGATTGGGTCATTTATTTTTCTGGAGTTGAGCTGTAGGAGTTGCTTGTATATTTTTGAGATTAGTTGTTTGTCCGTTGCTTCATTTGCTATTATTTTCTCCCATTCTGAAGGCTGCCTTTTCACCTTGCTAATAGTTTCCTTTGTTGTGCAGAAGCTTTTAAGTTTAATTAGGTCCCTACCAACGGTATTCTTCACAGAGCTAGAACAAATAATTTCACAATTTGTATGGAAATACAAAAAACCTCGAATAGCCAAAGCTATCTTGAGAAAGAAGAATGGAACTGGAGGAATCAACCTACCTGACCTCAGGCTCTATTACAAAGCCACAGTTATCAAGACAGGATGGTACTGGCACAAAGACAGAAATATTGATCAATGGAACAAAATAGAAAGCCCAGAGATAAATCCACGCACCTATGGACACCTTGTCTTTGACAAAGGAAGGTTTTAAAGATGAACCATTCAAAAGAGTTAAGGATGAACCAGATGGCCTAGGAAGGTCCTCACTCCTGTGAAGATGAAAATAAACACCCAAAGTGTAACTCTCATGTGGAATGTTAAATCAGCTGCTGGCCTCCTTTTATATGAACCACAGAGAGCTGCTGAGATGAGATGGAGCTGGGGGTTGTCTCCTCTGTGTGGGGACAGCCATCACACCTGCAGTATAGAGAGCATCCTTTACTCAGCCAGTTCACAGAGATGTGCTCTGGTAATAAAGTGAAGCACCAGAAAGGTACCCGCCAAAATGCAGAGAGGTGGAGCAGCAGGTTACATGTGAATTTAGACAGCTGTGAATTGGGAGCACATATTTTGTTGGAATTAGAATGTGTCTGGGTAGAAATTTAAGTTCTTCCCTCAAATTGAGAGTGACCAGGATGTCTTTTAAGGAGAGAATTTAAGATGAATAGTAGGGAAGTTTGTGCATGTGTGTTTTTTTAAATACAGTGAGAAAATGAAAGCAACAAAGGAAGGCATGGAGAAGGCAGTGGCACCCCACTCCAGTACTCTTGCCTGGAAGATCCCACGGACGGAGGAGCCTGGTGGGCTGCAGTCCATGGGGTCGCTAGGAGTCGGACACGACTGAGCAACTTCACTTTCACTTTTCACACTCATGCATTGGAGAAGGAAATGGCAACCCACTCCAGTACTCTTACCTGGAAGATCCCATGGACGGAGGAGCCTGGTGGGCTGCAGTCTATGGGGTCGCACAGAGTCGGACACGACTGAAGCGACTTAGCAGCAGTAGCAGCAAGGTCTACCTTGCTAGTTTCTCCTGTGTTTTTTCAGAGCTACTTTGTGAAAATGTCCATTATTTCACACTTAAAAAGCTCTATAACAGATATTTTATAATAACTATAAATGGAATATAGCCTTTAGATATTGTGAATATTGTGCACCTATAACATATATATCAACTGTATGCCAGTTTTAAAAAATGGTTAAAAAATTAAAAATTGAGAAGAAAAACTCTAATATCAGGATGGATCTTATAAGAATTCTATTAGAATGCCATGGTTTAATGATACAGAAAGTAAAACTGTATCTCACAGTGGCGTCTTAGGCTTGATGAAGTTTAATATTGTATGCATATAGGAGTTAGTGTGTTCCTTTTGGTTTCTCCGTCTCTTTTAAAGACATAGAGTAATGTAGACGAGTCATAGATTTATATACTACCACCTACTGTGCAGAGATATGAGAATCTTTTTTTCCTTTAAATCACCAATCTGTCTTCCTCATAAATTGCCATCTTGTAGTGGGGAGAAGCGTTTTAATTAGCCAGTTAACAAGGTCTGATTTCCTTTCAGTTTAAAAATTACCTTCTGGGTAAGCTCTGAGGCGTCCACATTTCCCTCCTCCCCCTCCCCCACCCTTCCCCAGGAGAGAATGACATCTGAGCGGCTTGAGGATAATAAGGTCTTATGATGAGGGCGGGCTCCCTGTTCGCCGCCTTCGCTGATCCAGCCCTGTCTGGTCCCTGGGCCCTTTGTGCCGACGTCCCCAGAGGTGTGTTTGGTAACCTTGTGTTTTTGTTTTATGCTTTTGTTTCCATCAGGTCCGGCTGACTAGCCTTTTCTGCCTTTTCAGTGCATTCACCCTGTGGCAGATGACATGGCCCTTGACTTGTTTTTTTTTTTCCGTGAAGCAGAAAAGAACTTCCGAGTCCCTTTCTTCCCACACAGAAACTAAGGGAGGCTCAGAGTGCTTCGTTCAGACTTTCCCTGTGTCTCATCCTGCCACGCTACTCCCCACTTGTATTCTGTGGCCATCCCTGTGTATGATGGGAGGTTGCCTCCTGCAAGGTGGTCCCCTCTCGAGTTTCAAGTGGGGCACAAGCATGTTATTTCCCCTCCACCTACTAGCCTGCCCTCCCCTCCCCTCTCTGTGCCAGATCCCCATTTATTGCCTTTCATCTCCAAATCTGTTTTTCTTTGCCCTGCTTTGTGACATGGGATCTGGATGGGATCTGGACTCTGTAAGCATTTCTCCTTTGCCAGCTGGCTTCATGTTAGGCTTTGTCAGTAGAGGGACAGAGTTGAAGGGACCCTGCAAGGCCATGGAGGGAGAAGGGGTTTCCTTCCCTATTTCCGGTGTGCTGATTTTCAGTGGGGCGTGGCTTTTCGTGGACTACGCCCAGTGACACACTCAGCATCCTCCCAGACCACCCAAGAGGCCATACTGTGGACTGGCTCCAACCCATTCACACACTCTCCCAACAGGTTTCCCCACCGCGCGGAGGCCCACTTCCTCTGTGCTTTGCTCCCCCTGGCAGGTGTCCTGTGTGGGACACACAGCTGGCTGTGTGTTCCTGCAGTGCAGCAGGACCTGTCTGTGCAGGGTCTGAGCCTCATCTTTGGAGTGGCGGGGAGGCTCTTCTGAGCTGTCAGTTCCTTCCTCGTGTGCTTTCCCTTGGCCCTGGATGACTTAGGGCAGGGGAAGTACCAGCTGGGTGTGTGAGAGCTGGATAAGGATGTGGTTTGGAGTGAAGGCTCTGGATCACGGGGCAGATGTAAGCAGCTTGGCTGGGTACTTTGGCCCTGTAGTTAATGGATGCCAAATAGACACGTAGAGACTCCTAAGAACACACAGCTAGAAAGCCCTCTTACTAGTTAACAACTTTTTGTTAGTTAATTCTTTATATTAAAGTTGCCCTGTACAAATTACTGTTGTGGTTTCTGTCTCGACCGATATGTCTGTCCCTGACTGATAGGTCATCCCTGCCCTCAGAATGTTGCAGGAAGGGGAGGTGGTGACACGTCTGTCTATTTGCTTCTTTCTCTCTTATTCTCTTCACACTTCGATACAATGGGAGGTTTAGACCTTCTACTTGTTTCTGGTGGGACTTAACTCCTCTGATATCGTCTCCTCCCTCTTCCCTAATGCAGTAAACATCTCTGCCAACTTGTCATAGGACATTTAAGTTGTTTTGCTAACACAAACAGTGCTGCAATGAAAATAGGGCATATGTTGAAATTAGTCATTAGCTTTCAAAGCTGGTTACCTACCATATAGTAACGAGTGATAAAAGTTGGACTAGTAAGGATGGAGGAAGGACAAAGAAATGACTAGTTGGAATGAAAGGAAAGACTAAATTATTTTTATTTAGATTATTTCTTTTTATATTTTAAAGCTATGTTATTAGGTATAGACACAGTTAGGACTGTTTAGACTTGAATGGGCCTCTTTATCATTATGTATCATCCCTCCTAATCCCTGGTAATACTTTTTGTTCTGATAGCCACTTCAGCTTCCTTTTGATAATGCTTGTGTAGTTTTTCCCCTATTCTTTTACTTTTAACCTACCTTTATTATTACCCAAGTGGTAAATTGCTGTAATTTTCTAATTGGAGACAGGCGCGTGGTTGCTTGGGACAGGGAATTTCTTGGTCCCCTTAGTCCTGTGGTGGGGCTTTCTTAGCATTCCAGCACTTCCACCCTCTGTGGCACACAAATTCTACCTTCTGTGGCAGGAGTGGAATATAATTGCTCCCCAGCAATAGCAGACCTCTACATTGTATCAATGCCCAAGTCAGCCAACAATGTCTTTGCTTCTCCTCCACCCCCAGAAATGGTAGATCTTTGCTTGGATCCTGGAGTGCAGGGAAGGTTTCTTGCCCTTCCCCCTGGTGGATTAAAACGCACTATTTGAGAGAATGGTCCAGGAAGTGGGCACGACTTTATCCCAAGTCAGTACTGGGGGAGTGAAGGGCTCTCCAGTCTTCCTCTCTGCTCCCAGTCTTTCTCATGAGCATCTGGTAGAATCCTCATGGGAAGGAGCTCGCAAGTCAGTTCAGACAGCAGTGATGTTTGGACCCCCAGAGATCTGTTATATGAAGCCACAACTGGCTTTATAAAAATTTATTAAAATTTAAGCTGTTTCCCTTTTACCTGATTTTATGGCATCCAGCCTTTTCTCTCGTGCTCTGTGAAAGGTCGCAGAGTTTGTGTGTCTTGTCTCTCCTTGGAGGGACTTGTCACTCTTTAGAATTCAGTTAACTTGGTTACCTTGTGACCTCAGCTCTCTTTGATTAGCTCAAGAAATGTTATGATTTTATAGATACTCTTAACTTTTTCTTGTTAGGTTGAGAGAGATGTTCTCTTACAACTTTCTGTATCTTAAACAGGAGCAGAGCTCTATATTATTTCTTCACCTGCTCCTCAGCAGGAATACTTGGTAAAATGGAGTTTTAGGTTCCTCACAGATCAGTATAGTTTGCTAATGCAAGCACTGTATGTCTGTTTATTCTGTTTTCCACGGCTGCCATTGGCTCGAGTTGGATCACCCACTTTTTTTACTTTGTATTTTGAAATTATTTCAAAATTTACAAGATATTTACTAGGATAGTATATAGAGATTCCCACATGCTCTTTACTTAGATTCATCGATTTTTAGGATTTTTATCAGTTTATATTTTCTTTATCCTTCTTTCTCGCGCCCCCCATATGTGTATGTGGATATAAAATTCATTTTTCTGAGTCAGTTGAGGTTGTAACATTTGTCCCTTAATGTTTCAAATATATTTCCTTACAACAAGGATATTCTCTTATTTAACTACAGTTTGATTACCAATTTTAGGAAATTTTTAACTCTGATAACTATTTTTGTTTAATCTATAATCCGTGTTTCCAGTTTTCTCAGCTGTCCCAGTAATGTCCTTTAGAGCATCTCTCCATCCCCACCCCCAAGTGTAGGATCCAGCCCAGGATCATGGATTGCATTAAGCAGTCATATTCTTTAATCTCCTGTAATCTCAAACAGTTCCTTAGTATTTCTATCTTGCACAGCACTGATATTTCTTAATGAATATAGGCCAGTTATTTTATAGAATGTTTTTCAGTTCTGGCCTGTTTCCTTCCTGTTAGATTCTGGTTACGCACCCCTGGTTAGAATACTACAAAAGTAAAGTCATGTCTTTCTCATGGTGTGACTTCCAGGTACCCACCGTGTCCTTCTGCCTGTCATTCGTGACATTGATTTTGATTACCTAGTGAAGTGCGTGGTTTGGATAATTAGTTGCTGGCTTTGCTCCTGCAACTAAAAAGCAATCTGGGGAAGACCTTCTGTGACAATGTAAATAATCTGCTATTACAAAACTTCACCCCCAGAATAAGCATCCATCGATGATACCCTGGTACATAGATTCAGATGACCTGGAACTGTGGTGGGGGGAGGTAGGGGGGTAGTGTGCCTGTGACAAGCCTTGGGCTCTCTGAGGATAGAGAAGTGAGTTCACTGGTGATCCAGGACCATTTCTTGTGAAGCCAAGACTTGAGAGAGGTTACACTTGCAGAGGAAAGGTGGACTAGGAGAGAAGGACTTTATGTAATATCAAGCAGCAAGAAAAGTTTCTGTTTCACTTTTGGCTTCGGGTGGAGGACAAAGTTGAAAAAAAAAGTAACATAAGAACTGTGGCTACTGACCTGCTGTCACATGGATTTGGAAACTGATTTTATACTATTTCTGTGATCCCCACCCCCCTCCAATAACTACAAGTTGGAAATCTTGACTTAAAGTGGACCTAGGTTTTCAGTGGCCTTGGGCACTTGACAGAAGCAAATCGAAGTCTTCTCTGGACTCAAAAGAGTTCCTTTGGGTCATTCCAGCCAATGTGAACACACCAAAAAGCCGACAGGCAGACACACAGAAACAAGATATGAGCAAGCGTCACTAGAAATCGTAGTCAACTCTGACATCTAATGATTTCAGATATTTGAAATATCGGATATTGAAAATAAAAAAAAAATCACTTAGTAATTTTTGGAAACAAAAAGGAGGAGTTGAAAGTATGAGTAAATAAAAAGATCTCATCAAGCAGAACCAGGCAAATTTATTTTAAAAACCAAATATAATGTCAGGAAGTGAAAAGTGTAATCTTTGAAATAAAAATTTCAAGAAGGGATTGAATATGGAAACAGACCTAGCTGAAGAGAGAATTAGTGAACTGGAAGATAAATTTGAAGGCGGAACAGAGGGTGCAGTTTGGAGAGATGAAGAGGCAGACAATGCGATTGGTTGAGAGAGAGTACATAGCGAGAGCATCCAGCTTATGTTTAATTGGAGTTCTAAGAAAAACATGCTGTGGGCAATGGCCTAGAGGAAATACTGAAAGCGACAATGGGTGAGAACTTTTATAATTGATGAAATCAGGCCATCCCTTAACATTTGTGAGAGCTAGTGCATCAGTATAAATGGAAACATACACACCATATGTCTAAATATTTAGAAGTTACAAATGTAACAAACTATTAAATAAAATATGTTCTGTATTCCTTTCTCGGTGGATATACATGCCACAGTACCCTAGGAATTTAGAGTGTCCAGACGTCACAGAGTTTTGCACTGGCGTGGAGCAGCACACACTGAGCCAAAGCCTGGCCTGTGGCCTGACCCCCTTCTCTTTCTTCCCCTGGCTGCTTTCTGCGCTGCCGAGGGGCCTTGAGCACACATGCATGGATGTTTCACCCTACGTGTATGATCTCAGGTCACACTTCTCACAGACATGCCACCTGAGGACACCTCTGGCATGTTTCCACACCGCTGGTGCCTTCCACTTTTAGAGTAGACGTGGGGAAGAGATCCAGGTAAAGCCTGACTGTGGGCTTGGAGCTGTTTAGGCAGGGGATTCCGGGGTCCTGGGTACCTGAAATATGCTACTCAGGCTCTGGGTGGACATATCCCCTGAACCTTCAGACCCCTTGCCTTACGGAGAGAGCTGGAGTCTTAAATCGTGGAATTGAGGACGAGCCTCTCTTGTCCTAAGTTCTAAGTAAGGGTGGTAGAGAGATAAAAATTCTCAGGTTCAGGAAGCCTATTAAAGTCCAAAGCAGTCAAAGAGAAAAGGGAAAGAAGGAAAGAAACACATGTCTAAATATATAGTGAACCTACAGAACATCAAAAACAGAAAAGACTCTTAAAATAGCTATAGAGAAAAGACAGATTACCTACAAAAGATTAGAGTGATGGCTGGCTTTTCTAGAGAAGCCCTGAAATGGTAGAGTGGTATTTTCAATGTAGGCAAAGAAAATAACTGTTAACCTAGAATTACATAGCCATGAAACTGTCTTTCAAGAATGAGAATGAAATAAAGACATTTTCAGGTAAATAAAAAGAATTTACCACTGAGAACTCGGCACTAAAAGACATCCCCAAGGATATATTTCAAAAGGGAAATGACTCTAAGAAAAAAAGATAAAATTTAAGAAGCTGAATAGACCCAGAAAGGTGGATTAACTTGCCTGAAGATCCCAGGTGGTTTAGAGCCTGCTGCTGCTACTGCTGCTAAGTCGCTTCAGTCGTGTCCGACTTTGTGCGACCCCATAGACAGCAGCCCACGAGGCTCCCCCGTCCCTGAGATTCTCCAGGCAAGAACACTCTAGTGGGTTGCCATTGCCTTCTCCAATGCAGGAAAGTGAAAAGTGAAATCGAAGTCGCTGAGTCTTGTCCGACTCTTAGTGACCCCATGGACTGCGGCCCACCAGACTCCTCCATCCATGGGATTTTCCAGGCAAGAGTACTGGAATGGGGTGCCATTGCCTTCTCCGGGTTTAGAGCCTAGCCAGGACTTAAACCTCCAAATCATCTTTCTTCCATCCAGACAGAATGAGAGTTAAGGAAGTTGAAAACAGAATACCATTTCTGTCTAGGAAGTAGACCTCGGGCGCCTTGGGGTTCACTTGTGAGTAAAGCCTGCATGTTTGCCAGGACCCACCATCACTTAGGTTGAGACAGTCTCTGGGAATTTGCTCTGAACTTCTCATTGCTCATGTGTTATTTTCCCTTTCTCTGGACACTGGTTGCTCAAACAGAACTTTCTTATCTTTATTTTCTGCCCTTAAGAGGCCACATGGTAGCCTAAGGCCACAAGTAACCGAAAGCCTCTTCTGTTTTGCCAGGGACGTGACCACTTTCATTTCACTCCTGGGCTCTTGATTTTCTTCTTTTTCCTTTCCAGTTTCCATCAGCTTCTTCTTGCACTGACCACCCTTCAAGTGTTTCATCCTTTTCCCAGCCTTCCATAGACCAGTAGCTGCATCAAGTAAGATTTCTGACGTAGGGTCCTGGGCAGCACAAAGAGTGGAAATAGCGAATAGGGAGAGTATGAGATGGGTTAAGATGTGTGAAACATGTTGAATAGGATATTTTAAGAGAAAATCAACTAGAATCATGGAGAAGGCAATGGCACCCCACTCCAGTACTCTTGCCTGGAAAATCCCATGGACGGAGGAGCCTGGTAGGCTGCAGTCCATGGGGTCGCTAAGAGTCGGACACGACTGAGCGACTTCCCTTTCACTTTTCACTTTCATGCATTGGAGAGGGAAATGGCAACCCACTCCAGTGTTCTTGCCTGGAGAATCCCAGGAATGGGGGAGCCTGGTGGGCTGCCGTCTATGGGGTCATACAGAGTCGGACACGACTGAATCGACTTAGCAATTAGCAACTAGAATCAAATTAGGAAAAATAGATTTTTAAGAGCTATTTCAAATAATACTGTACCTTCTGTTTACATGGTTGTGCTGGCAACACTGGTCATGTGACATCATCTCATTTGGTGTCATATGAGATGGCCGATATTATCTCAGCTGTATGGGTAAAGGCTGCTGGGCTTAGAGAGGTTAATTGACTTGCCTGTGTTCATGAAGGGACAGAGTCCCAGGACTCAAGCTCATGTCTTCTTGGTTTCTAATCAGATACTCTCCACCAATACCATCTTGCTTCTGTATAGTAATGGCTCATAGATGTTGCTAAGGAACACCACTTTTTAATCAGCCACCAAGAACCATATGCAATTTGCTTATTTTTAGTATTCCTATCACTATTGATGAATTTCTTCAAAAGTTTCTTCCATAGATTTACTTTGCTCCGCATTCCCCCAGTTCCTCCAAGTACTCAGCCTCTACCCGCTTTGTTCTCAATAAGTATTGTGAAGTCTAACCTGGGCCCAAGTTATCATGAATTTTTAATGGGTGGTAATCACACTAATCCGGAGAAGGCAATGGCAACCCACTCTAGTACTCTTGCCTGGAAAATCCCATGGACAGAGGAGCCTGGTAGACTGAAGTCCATGGGGTCGCTGCAGGTCAGACACGACTGAGTGGCTTTGCTTTCTCTTTTCACTTGCATGCATTAGAGAAGGAAATGGCAACCCATTCCAGTGTTCTTGCCTGGAGAATCCCAGGGACGGGGGAGCCTGGTGGGCTGCCGTCTATGGGGTCCCTCAGAGTCGAACACGACTGAAGTGACTTAGCAGCACCAGCAGCAGCAGCAGCAGCCATACTAATCAGGAATCCCTGTAATTGGAATGTTCTTAAAACCTTTCAGGACATTGTTGATATTATCCTCTGGGTGGAGTTTAGAAGTTCAGACTATTCCCTCTGATAAACAGCTCTGGTCCATATAAGCTGCGTTGCGAACTGTACATTTTGATTTGGATTTTAATACTGAGCTTTTCCTGCTTTTTAAAGAGTGAGGTAAACCCAGCTAATGAGTGCAGTTTCAAACCTGGGCCACCATTACCTTGCGGGTGACATTGGATGGTGGTACCTCTCTATCTTGTTGAGTTTAAGTTTGTGACTGCCTTTAGGTCATATGTATTATTTTTTACCTGTAAGCTTACATCCGTAAATTTAGCAGAATACATCACAGTCAGGTTCATAAACTAACTGATTTATTTTGTTCATTTAGTGAGCTTGGGAAGAATCTTTTTTAAAGGTCTAGTTTAAGATACCTTAGACCATAAAAATGTGTGTGTCTCCTGGCCTGTTCTGTCTTTTGAAGGCCAGATTTCATCAAAACAAATGAATCACTGTTTTTTCTTCCTTCATCCTAATTGGTTTCCAAAATAAAATGATTAATGGCTGCATTTCTCAACTGCGTTGTTTTGATTACAGTCCTGCCACCACTGCTGATGACACATTGGGAAACACTTTCATAACGGGTGATAGTCCTGACTGGGTCACATGACTTCACGAAGGGTTCCCCTGATATACTGCCACTAGGAAGTCTTCAAAGAAGCAAGCTCTTTTTTGTGCTTTTGTTATAAGTTAAGGAAAATGATTTTAAATAATGAAACCTTGTTTATGATTCAGACTCCCCTTTTTCTTGAGATCTGCTTTAGTTTTCAGATTGGAAAATAAGTATGCATTTTTTAGAATTCCCTAGAGCATATTTTAATTCAAGGAGTGTTTTTTTTTTTTAACCAGTTTGTGTGAAAGCATCATTAGTTGACCCACTGGCAGAATGTTGTTATTCCTGACTATAGGCCTCTCTCTCCTGGTACCCTCAAAAGAGCGGCTCCCTTCACATTTCTTCAGCACGTTGATGCGTGATATGGAGGCATAAAGCTATTTGAACTAGCTAGTGAGACGCAAGGTTTTTGAGGGCATCCAACTTGTGCTACAGTTGGGCCTTTTGTTCACTGGTACACTGCTCCTTGCCATGCTTTCTTATACCAAGTTGGCCATTGAGTGTTTCCTTTATAGCAACAGGAAGGAATAATTACCCAGATATTATGAAGTGGGTGGTTTTAGAATTCCACTTCAGATGGCATTGACCCTTAATGCAGCTGGTTTCACTTAATACATTTTGTTTAAACAAACCCTATTCCTGGAAATGGTTTCAGAATAGTCTGTTCCTTGTAGCTGTTTCTTTGCTCTTATTTTTAAAATTGTTTTCCCAATAATATCATAAGTACATGAGCATGACAGATTCAAAAATTGTGCTTAAACTTACTGCACTTATGAATACAGTTGTGTCCACATATGATATGTTGATTATTGACTTCATAGCTTAAAGATTTAATTTGGTATCTTACTTTTGCATAACTGGCCAGATATTTTTTGTTTAGCTACATTTCTCTGTAAGGGACTCTGATGTCTAAAAATTGCAGCTGGCTGAAGAGATAAATTACAAAATAGGTATTTTTCACTTTATAAATATGAAAAATTCTTAATAAAAACCCATGGCTGGGCTGATTAAGCAATCAGTATATTTTCAAGTGGGATGTAAATTTCTAATTATTTGAAATTTTATTTATTTATTTTTAATTAGAGGATAATTGCTTTTCAATAAAGTGTTGGTTTAAATTTCTATTTTAGGTATGATACTATAATACCAAAAATAAATTTTTAAAAAGACTAAATAGAAATAAAAAATAAGATACTAGTATTCTCTACTCTGACTTTTCTAAAATAACTTTGTATTACTTCAAAAAATTTTAGTGAAAGAATCTTTTTTTATATATTAATTTTTAAACTAGTGAATGTATTATTTTATCAAAAACATTATCACAGAAAATAGGGCTGGCTTGGTTTACTAACATAAGAACAGAAATCCTAATATTCTGCAGGATGCTGGAATCCAGTAGGGGGTTCTTTGGAATTTAAGTTTATTGGTGTATACCTCAATTAAAAAAAAAAAAAGAAATGGTGCTTATGTAAACTTCATAACTCTAGAATCTGGTCAAAAGCCAGGAAACCAACAAGTGGAATTCCAGTGAACCCTTCCTTCAACAATAGATATCTATCACTATCCTTAGAAAACAGGGCTTATGGAAATTCACCTTAACACTGTTTGCTTAACAGTGGAATTAGGTTCTTAATTCAACCAACCCAAGCAATCAATAATGAATAACTATAGGACTTGGCTCTAAGTATGTACAAAGGTGAATTGGACATAAGACTTGGTTTTAGCTGCCTGGGGAATTCACAGTATAGCTCTTCTTTTGAGCAAAATATTACTTAAGTTGTTGCCTTAATGGTAGGCTAAATCTGCCTTGGAATTAATCCAAGGTGATTTAATTACTATGAAATAGTTGCTCCAGTAAGACTTAAATTCCAGAGAACGCCCTACTGGACTCCAGCATGCTGCAGAATATTAAGATCCCTGTTCATATGTTAGTAAGCCAGGCCAGCCCTATTTCCTGTGATGACTTTTTAAAAGTAAAATAATGAATTTGCTAGTTTAAAAATTAATGTGTAAAAAAAGTAGATTGAGAAGTCTTCCTCTGACCCTTGTGCGGAACTGCTTGGTTATTCCATTCTCATTTCTTGCGTGAATAAACACGATAGTCAGTTTTGTTAGATGTCTTCCCATCACTTCTTTGTGTAAACATAAGCAAAAATGAATTCATATACTTTTAAATCCCATTCTTACACAAAGTTAGAATACCAGTTCAAAGGTGGTCAGGCAGTAGGAATTCTGTCTTACTTGGGAGAGGATCAGCCCTTTTTTTCTAGTCAGGTCTTCAGCTGATTGGATGAAATCCACCCACATTAAGGAGGGCAATCTCATCCAAAAACACCCACATGGAAAGAACCTGAATAACATTTTGACCAAATATCTGGGTGCTTTGTGACCCAGTTAAGCTGACACATAAAATTAACCATCACAAGGGTCTTGCCCCAGTTAACGGTACAATAAATGCTACCCTGGTCTTGCCTAACAACATTTAAGAGCAAAACCCCAAAGGGTCAAACTGTTTCCAAACTGTATCTCAGAACAGAGCTAAAGAATACTTTTAGCAATGGAAAAATACCTAGTACCTAATATGGTAAAATTCACAATGTCTGCATCCAATCAAAAGTTACTAGGTATGTAAGGAAGTAAGAAAGACAACCAGTGACTGACCAGAAATGACACAGATGGTACAGATAGTAAATATGGACATTAAAATAAGTATTATAATTGTATTCCATATGTTTAAGAAGCTAGAGGAAAGATTGTGTTAGAGACATGGAAGATAAACTTCTAGAGATTCTAGATGAAAATATACTGAATGAAATTAATGTCAGAATAAACAGCATGGAAGTAAAGATTAGTGGTTTTGAAGGCAGGACTCTTTGCGACCCCATGGACTGTAGCCCACCAGGTTCCTCCGTCCATGGGATTTCCCAGGCCAGAATACTGGAGTGGGTTACCATTTCCTTCTCCAGGAGATCTTCCCAACCCAGGGATCAAACCCAGGTCTCACACATTGTAGGCAGACACTTTACCGTCTGAGCCACTGGGGGAGTCGAAGACAATGTAAGTTGTCCAAAATGAAACACAGAAAGCAAAGAATCTGAAAAAAATTAATGAACAGGGCATCACTGAAGTGTTGTGCCAAGTATGTATGTAATTGGGATGCCTGACAAAGAAGGGAGTGTGAGGGACACAAGAAATAACACAAGAGAAGAATAACTGGAAAAAAAAATCTCCAAATGTAATGAAGGTAATAAACCCACAGATTGAAAAATCTCAAGAAACTCCAAGCATTAAAAAACATGAAGAAAAATGGTTTCAAGGCACATCATACTCAAATTATTTAAAACTAGTGATAGAGAAAAATGTGAAAAGCAGCCATAGAAACAGACACATTGCGTATATGAGAATGAAGCTCAGGATGACAGCAGATTCCTCTTGGAAAACAGTATAAGCCAGGCAGCCGTGGAGGAACGTCTTCAAAGTAATGAAAGAAAAAGAAAATTGTCAACCTAGAATTCTTTTCTTGGTAAAAATATCTTTCAAAAACAAAGGCAATATAAAATCTTTTTCAGACATATTAAAAGCTAAAAGAATTCATTATTGGTGGGCTACCACTAAAAATATGTTTAAAAGAATGTTCTTGAAGCAGAAGAAAATTGATACCTGGTGGAAACCAGAGCAACAGAAAGAAAGTAATACACTGGAAAAAGGACAACTATTATTACAAATATGTAATATTTCTTCTCTTTATTTAAATCTCTCTTTAAAAGATATGTCTTTTAAACAAAAGCAGAAATAACACACTGTGGCATTTATACCTCACGTAGAAGCAAAGCACAAATGGGAGTGGGGAAATGGAAGCATAGTATTGTAAGATTCTTTTTCTAATATTTATTTATTTATTTGGCTGTGTGGGGTTTGAATTGTGGCATGTGGGACCTTTCATTTTGGTGCACAGACTCTCCCGTGATGGCACGCGGGCTTAGCTGCTCTGCAGCATGTGGGACCTTAGTTCCCCCACCAGCGATCAAAACCATGTCCCCTGCACTGCAAGACAGATTCTTAACCACTGGACCACCCAGGAAGCCTCAAGATTCTTATACCATATGTGAAGTTAATATATCATTTGCAGATAGATTGTAATAAGTTAAAGATGTATATGATAAACTCTAAAGCAGCAGAGTTACAGCTAATAAGCCAACAGAGATAAATTGTAATCATGAAGTTACTTACCACAAAAAAAGGACAGGCAGAAAAACTTGGAAAAATGAACACAGAGCCAATTACACATCAGTACTTGTCTTGTTCAGTTGTTAAGTCGTGTCCAACTCTTCGCAACCCCATGGACTGAGGCACACCAGGCTCCTCTGTCCTCCGCTATCTTCTGGAGTTTGCTCACATTCATGTCCATTAAGTCGTTGATGCTGTCTAACCATAGCAGTACATCTGAAGCTTACTATTTGAAAAAGAATAGATTGGATAAATATAAAATAGCAAGATGATAGATTAAACTCTATCATTGATATTATGTTAAATAGAAAAGTTGTAAATGTCCCAATAAAAAACAGAGATTGTCAGATTTGGTAAAAAAGTAAGACCCAGTTATATGCTGCCTACAGTGAACCTACTTTTAGTATAAAGATGTGTTGTTGTTTATCGCAAAGTTATGTGCAACTCTTTTGATACAGATAGACTAAAATCAAAAGGGTAGGGAATAATGTACCATATCAACACCAATTCAAAGATAACTTGAATGGCTCTATCAGACAAAGTAGATTTCAAAGCAAAACATATTACCAAGGGTAAAGAGAGTCATTTCACAATGATAAAGAGGTCAGTCTAATAAGAATCTATAATCCTAAGTGTTCATATATGTATTAGAGATTTGAAATACATGACTCAAAAACTGATAGAACTTCAAGGAGAAATCCACAATTATATCTGGAGATTTTAATACTTCCCACTCAGTTGATGGAACACATAGACAGAAAATCAATAAAGATATGGGAGGTTTGAACAATAAAAACAACTATCTTGGTTTAATTTATGCTTATAGAACACTCTGGCCCCGCCTCCAAATAGGAGAATACACATTCTTTTCAAGTGCACATGGAACTGTTACCAAGACAAGTCGTTTTCTGGGCCATTTAAAGGGTCTCAATACATGTAAGTTGATTCGATTCATAGAAAGTATGATCTCTGACCACAGTGGAGTTAAATGAGGAATCAATAACAGGAAGATATCTGGAAGAGCTTTCACCTGTTGGCAAATGAAATAACACAATTTTAAGTAAAACCGTGAGTCAAAGAAAAAAAAAATCAAAAGTGAAATTCTTACGTATTTGGAACTGAATGAAAGTGAAAATGCAGTGAAAAATTCGTGGGATCTTTGCTCTTCCTTGAACCTTCCGCAGTCATCCTCCCTGCCCCACTAACTGTACTTTCTGTTCCCTGGGCTAGGAAAGTGCTTCCCCATAGTTGACGCTGCCTCCTTTGGGTCTTTGCTCAGTTGTCATCTTCAGTGATGGTTTTCCTAATCACTTTATTTAAAATTTTGCTCTCAGTCCCTACTCTTCAACCTCAGCATCCCCACCCCTATTATGTGCTTTATTTCCCTAGTGTTTTGTTTTGTTTGTTTTTAATTTATTTTTTGGCTGTGTGGGTCTTCGTTGCCGCATGGGCTTTTTCTCTAGTTGTGGGGCTCGAGGACCACTCTCCAGCGGAGGTGCATGGGCTTCTCGTTGCGGTGGCTTCTCGTTTCAGAGCGCAGGCTCCAGGGCACGCAGGCTGCAGTGGCTGCGGCGTGTGGGCCCAGGAGCAGCGGCTCCCTGGCTCCAGAGCCCCGGCTCAGTAGTTAGCTGTGTTCTGTTGCTCCATGGCAGGTGGGATCTTCCCTTACCAGGGATCCAACCCGTGTCTTCTGCATTGGCGGGCGGATTCTTCACCACTGAACCACCGGGGAAGCCCTCTCTAGTGGTCCCTACCCTCTATGGAGTCTGTAATTTACTAGTTTATTTTGTTGTCTGCCGCCACCCCACCCCCACCCCTACCCCGGGCGTGTGAACTGTCAAGGGACAGGGATTTTTTTCCCCCTCTATTCTAGCTGTCGTAACCCTGCCATGTAGGACAGTACCTAGCTCTTAGTAGGTACTCCATAAACATTTGCAGAATATTTAATATTTATCTCTTAATGGGCATCTCTTTGTTTTGTTCTCACAAAAAAAAAAGAAAGAAAAGAATTGTTAATCCACTATCAGATCAGATCAGATCAGTCACTTAGTCGTGTCCGACTCTTTGCGACCCCATGAATCGCAGCACGCCAGGCCTCCCTGTCATCACCAACTCCCGAGTTCACTGAGACTCACGTCCATCGAGTCAGTGATGCCATCCAGCCATCTCATCCTCTGTCGTCCCCTTCTCCTCCTGCCCCCAATCCCTCCCAGCATCAGAGTCTTTTCCAATGAGTCAACTCTTCACATGAGGTGGCCAAAGTACTGGAGTTTCAGCTTCAGCATCATTCCTTCCAAAGAAATCCCAGGGCTGATCTCCTTCAGAATGGACTGGTTGGATCTCCTTGCAGTCCAAGGGACTCTCAAGAGTCTTCTCCAACACCACAGTTCAAAAGCATCAATTCTTCAGTGCTCCGCCTTCTTCACAGTCCAACTCTCACATCCATACATGACCACAGGAAAAACCATAGCCTTGACTAGACGGACCTTTGTTGGCAAAGTAATGTCTCTGCTTTTGAATATGCTATCTAGGTTGAATATGCTATCTAGGTTGGTCATAACTTTCCTTCCAAGGAGTAAGCGTCTTTTAATTTCATGGCTGCAGTCACCATGTGTAGTGATTTTGGAGCCCAGAAATAAAGTCTGACACTGTTTCCACTGTTTCCCCATCTATTTCCCATGAAGTGATGGGACCGGATGCCATGATCTTCGTTTTCTGAATGTTGAGCTTTAAGCCAACTTTTTCACTCTCCACTTTCACTTTCATCAAGAGGCTTTTTAGTTCCTCTTCACTTTCTGCCATAAGGGTGGTGTCATCTGCATATTTTAGGTTATTGATATTTCTCCTGGCAATCTTGATTCCAGCTTGTGTTTCTTCCAGTCCAGCGTTTCTCATGATGTACTCTGCATATAAGTTAAATAAACAGGGTGACAATATACAGCCTTGACGAACTCCTTTTCCTATTTGGAACCAGTCTGTTGTTCCATGTCCAGTTCTAACTGTTGCTTCCTGACCTGCATACAAATTTCTCAAGAGGCAGATCAGGTGGTCTAGTATTCCCATCTCTTTCAGAATTTTCCACAGTTTATTGTAATCCACTATACTCAAATACAAAATAAAAAAAAAATTTTTTTTAAAGAAAACCAACTTCCTGTCTAAAGATATATATTCTCATATTGTCCCATGGTTTATAACCAGGAATTTTTAAACCCATGGACTTACGAGGGGTATTCCTCTCCTTCGTGGCGAAAGTGAGGGGTCATTATGAGAGCAACATTAGTCAAGGAGAACTGACAGAGGCGTTCTTAGGCAGATCAGTTGTAAAAAGGATAACGTGTGAAATTGAAGCTCTGAAAGTTGATTCCTTTTATTTATTTATTTTTTATTCCTTTTTAAGTAAATACTTGCATATTTCTTGGAAAGCTAATGTGTACCCCCATCCAGGCATAAATGTACCCCATTTTGAAGGCTAAGACCAAAGTTTCTTTAACTTAAAGATGGATACTTGCTGTTTAAACAATCTACAATGAATGTATGTATATTTGAATGAATATGTGTATATTCGCATCCACTTGTGTGTGTATGGATGGCTATATAGAGTAAACCCCCCAAAATATAATCGCTGGGTCAAAGGGTAAATAAATTTATAGTTTTGATAGATATTGAATATTGTCAAATTTCCCTTATGGGGCTTTTTGAGACTCGGGAATCAGATATGCAAACCCTAGGCAGAGTCAAGAGCCCACAACTATGGGACAAAGTTAAAGGCAATTCTATGGCCTTAAAGAGTGGAAAGCTGCAGAATTAATTAAACAGTGCTTTCAATCCTTAGGAGATTGTAAACCTGCTCAGCCCCACCCCATCCTCGTCTTTGTACAGCTTACCAGCAGGAAGTTGAGTGCCCAGGGCTCTGGACATTGTTTTTCATAAAGCTTTCTGGCTCACTTGCTCTGGAAATGTTGAGAGCAATCAGTTGCAGCCAGCCAGGGCTGACCGTCCACACTTCTGATGTGATTTGCTGGAGACCTGCCCTTCATTGTCCTGTGGCCCCAGTGCTCTTAAGTCCATCTGTGAAGATTGACTGGCTGTGGACATGGTCTAGACAAGGGAAGCCAGTCTTTCGGTATGGTGCTGGCATTTGTAAGTTAGCAAACCTAACTTATCCTGGTCAGGAAAATGCCTGTGGTCATTTTTAAAAAGCCCTTGACAAGGAGAAGCAGAAAGATTTACCTTAGACCTTGAACCAGCTTATCGACCGAGAGCCTGGACGTATCACAACAGCCATGGTACAGCCTTCATTTTGCAGGTGAATGAGGCTCAGAGCTGGTGAAGTGCCTTCCCGAGCCTTATAGAAGCCTCTGGAACCCAGGGTTCCACTGTCCTGCAGGGCTTCTCTCCATCCGCCACAGCTACCTCTCCTCTGTGGTCACCAGTGCCTTCCCATCCAGGTGCAGGGCGGTTTGCGTTAGAGAAAGACAACCCTTTAGCATGGATTTCTGCCGCCTGGAATGACAGTGGATAAAGCTGCTTATCAGTGCTGTGTGTACTTCTGATATATATTCATCTTTGAGTCTTGTAGGTAGAAGGAACAAAGGCAAAGAAACCAAATGGTATAGACTGTTCTCACCCCTCTAGGACCACTCGTTTAGTTCCGTTAATGTAATTCTCACCAGCCAAATCAAGTCCAGTAATGCAGTGCCCTCTCACAGCCCCTGAGGGGTGTTATTCACAGGCAAGCACCAAGCTGGGGCTCCGGCAGTGAGTGGATTCCCTGAAGGAAGAAGGAAATGTTTTTATTGAGGCATAATTTACCTACAGTAAAATTTGCCCCTTTTAGAGTTTTGAGTTTTGACAGTGCTTATAGTCATGTGGGGCTTCCCTGGTGGCTCAGCAGTAAAGAATCCGCCTGCAATGCAGGAGATGCAGAAGACGCTGGTTCCTGGTTCGATCCCCAGGTCAGGAAGATCCCCTGGGAAGATCCCCTGGAGTGGGCATGTTAACCCACTCCAGTATTCTTGCCTGGAGAATCCCATGGACAGAGGAGCCTGGTGGGCTACAGTCCATGGGGTTGCACAGAGTCAAACACAACCGAAGTGACTAAGCCCAGCACACACAGTCATAAAACTACCACCACCCTTGAGATCGAGAACTGTCCCATCACCCATGCCTCCAGCCCTGATTCCTTTGGTTGTCAACATATCCTCCCAGCCCCAGCAAGTACTTTTCGGTTTTCTTTCCTGAAGATTCTGTCTGTTATAGGATATCATAAACAGAATTATGAGTCAGAATGCATTTAAGATTCATCTGTGCTGTTGCATGTAGTCAATATGGTTCATTCCTTTTTATTGCTGAGCAGCGTCCTGTTGTGTGATGGTGTGGCAGTGCGTTTATCCATTCAGCTGTTGAAGGACATTTGAGTTTCCAGTTTTTCATGGTTATGAATAAAGCCACTATACTGCATGTAAATTCACATACCGGTTTTTGTGTGAACATTAGTTTTCATTTTTCTTGATTAAATAGGAATGGAATCAGTAGGCCATATGTTAAGGGTATGCTTAGCTTTTGAGAAACTGCCAAACTGTTTTACGATGTGAATGTGTTACTTTGCATTCCCCATCAGCAGTTCACACCAGTTGCTCCACATTTTCACCAGCGCTTGGCATTTTCTCCCAGTCTTGTCCTTTTCATTCTCTCTAGAGTGTCTTTAGAAGAGCAGAAATTTTTAATTTTGATAGAGTCCAGTTTATCAGTTATTTCTCTTAAGGTTTATACTTTTGGTATTGTAGCTAAAAATTTTTTGCTGACACCAAGGTCACAAAGATACTCTTCTAGAAGTTTTGTAAGTTTTCATTTAGCATATATGGTGCTTATTGACCAAGTGTCATTATTTTGCGTATGGATGGCACAGTGTTCCAGCTCCATTTGTTCAAAAGACGCTTACTCCTTGGAAGGAAAGTTATGACCAACCTAGATAGCATATTCAAAAGCAGAGACATTACTTTGCCAACAAAGGTCCGTCTAGTCAAGGCTATGGTTTTTCCTGTGGTCATGTATGGATGTGAGAGTTGGACTGTGAAGAAGGCGGAGCGCTGAAGAATTGATGCTTTTGAACTGTGGTGTTGGAGAAGACTCTTGAGAGTCCCTTGGACTGCAAGGAGATCCAACCAGTCCATTCTGAAGGAGATCAGCCCTGGGATTTCTTTGGAAGGAATGATGCTAAAGCTGAAACTCCAGTACTTTGGCCACCTCATACGAAGAGTTGACTCATTGGAAAAGACTCTGATGCTGGGAGGGATTGGGGGCAGGAGGAGAAGGGGACGACAGAGGATGAGGTGGCTGGATGGCATCACTGACTCGATGGACGTGAGTCTGGGTGAACTCCGGGAGTTGGTGATGGACAGGGAGGCCTGGTGTGCTGCGATTCATGGGGTCGCAAAGAGTCGGACACGACTGAGCGACTGAACTGAACTGATCCCCACTCAACTGCCTTTGTACTGCCTCTGTGGAGAAGCAACTCAACACGTATGTGTGGGCCACTTGTATGCTTTTAGTTGATTTCTATATTCTAAAAGGAGATAGTACTGTACTACTGGTTTCTCCACTGGAAAACCTTTCCTGACATCTCTAGGCAGAATGTCTAGGATCTTCCTGGGTCGGGAAGATCTGCTGGAGAAGGGATAGGCTACCCACTCTAGTATTCTTGGACTTCCCTGGTGGCTCAGCTGGTAAAGAATCTGCCTGCAATGCAGGAAAGCTGGGTTCAATCCCTGGATTGGGAAGCCCCCCTGGAAAGGGAAAAGCTTCCCACTCCAGTATTCTGGTCTAGAGAATTCTGTGGACTGTATAGTCCCTGGGATCGCAAAGAGTCAGACACGACTAAGCGACTTTCACTTCACTTCTAGACAGAATTAGCCACTTCTTCTGGGCTCCTGTAGCTATTATGCAAATACTTATTATTGCAGTTTTCTAAACTGAAAGATAGCTCAGTTGGTAAAGAATCCACATGCAGTGCAGGAGACCGCCTGCAATGCAGGAGATCCACATTCAATCTCTGGGTCAGGAAAAGCCCCTGGAGAAGGAAATGCCTACCCACTCCTGTATTCTTGCCTGGACAATCCCACAGACAGAGGAGCCTGGGGGGCTACAGTTCATGGCGTCACAAGAGTTGGACACGACTTGGTGACTAAACCAACCACAACCTTTTAATTCCTTGTTTCAGTGTCTGCTCCTCTCTTTCCCATGTCTCTCTCAAGACCAGCATCTTGAGAAGGCTGGAAGTGTGTCTTCTTCCTTTTTATCGTCTTCATCACCACTGGCTCTATAATGTTTGTTGCATGAGCAGCCCATTCTCAAATCTCTGATGACAAGTCTAATCTTTGATTGACAAGTAATAAGAGTTTTATGAGAGCTAAGTCAAGAGTCAGACAAGGATCAAGAAGTGAAGATAAATACCCAGATCTCTTTAAAGCAGGAACTGACTCTTATTCTACTTTCACACATTGGAGAAGGAAATGGCAACCCACTCCAGTGTTCTTGCCTGGAGAATCCCAGGGATGGGGGAGCCTGGTGGGCTGCCGTCTATGGGGTCGCATGGAGTCGGACACGACTGAAGCGACTCAGCAGCAGCAGCACATTCATATACATGGAATCATACACTATGCGGCCTTTGTGACTGGCTTCTTTCGCATCACAGTGTGTTTCTGAGGTTCATCTATTCTTTGTCGCTGTTGTTGAGTGGCTCCACAGCGTCCGACTCTTTTGTGACCTCATGGACTGTAGCCTGCCAGGCTCCTCTGTCCATGGGACTTCCCAGGCAAAAATACTGGAATGGGTTGCCATTTCTATTGTAGCACTTCATTCCCTTTTGTTACTGAATATTACTCCATTCTTTGGATATACATGTTGTTTAATTCATCAATCATCGATGGGTATTTGGATTGTTTCCAGTTTTTGACCATTACAAACAATGCTACTGTGGACATTCATGTGTGGATACGGTTTCATTCCTCTAGGGTAGATTCCTAATAGTAGAGATTTTGGGGTCTTATAGTAAATTTATGTTTAACTTTTTAAGAAACTGCCGAAGTATTTTCTATAGTAGGGCCGTACCATTTTATGTTCCCACCAGCAGCGTTGTAACAGCTGTTCAGTCGCTCAGTCGTGTCTGACTCTTTGCGACCCCATGGACTATAGCACACCAGGCTCCTAGTTTCTCCACATTCTCACCAGCACTTGGTTTTGTCTGTCTTTTTGATCAGTTATTTGAGTGGCTGTGAAGAAGTACCTCATTGTGTTTTTAGTTTCCCTTTCTAGAACAACCAATGATGCTGAGCCTCTTTTCACATGCTTATTAGCCATTCATATTTCCTTTTTGGTGACACTCCAGTTTAACTCTTATATCCATTTTTTATTTGGTTTGCTTACTGTCTTATTGAGTGTTGAGTTCTCTGTATTCTGGATACAAATTCTTTCTCAGATATGTCATAGAACACAGAATCTTTTAATCTTTCTCACACCAGTACCAGAGACTGTGGAAAGGTAAAAGGGACAGTTAAATACTAGTAATAACAGTTAATGTGTAATATTTGAGTCTTTGCTATGAGCTGGATACTGGACTGTGTTTTTCACAGCGATTATTTAAAACACTTTCTCATTTTCTAAAGGTTATAGGGCAATTTCAAATGCTTGCTCTCTGATTAACAGTTTTTACTAGATAAAGAAAAGAAACAGTTGATTTGGGAAATTCTTCGATTTATAGGAGTTAGAACTGGTCTTTTAGTATTATGGTAAAGAATAAATGGCTGTCGTACAGACACAGAATATCTGTGGTTTAAACAACTGCATGTTTATTTCTGGCTTCTGTAACAGCCTGGCATTAGCAGTCCTGCATGTGTATGAGGACTCCACAGACTCAGACACCTTCTCTCTTGTTACTTCATGATCCAAACAGCCACTCCAGTTAGCCTGTCTCCTTGCAGGCAGTGGGAAGTAGAAAATGGGAGGGAAGCTGTCCTCATTCCTTTTAAGAACCTGGCCCAGAAGTTACATGCATCATTTCTGCTCGCCATGTTGCTCAGAGGCTCATTCGTGTCCGACTCTTTGTGACCCCATGAACTGTAGCCTGCCAGGCTCCTCTGTCTGTGGGATTCTCCTCGCAAGAATACTAGAGTGGAGTGCCATTTCCTCCTCCAGGAAATCTTCGAACCTACAGTCTCTTGCATCTCCTGCACTGGTAGGTGGGCTCTTTGCCACTGGCGCCATCTGGCTCTAGCAGAGCGCCACCTCTGCTCCCCATTATCATTGGTTAAAACTTCAGTTGTCTCTCAGTCATGTGTCCGACTCTTTGCGACCCCATGGACTGCAGCACGCCAGGCCTCCCTGTCCATCACCAACTCCCAGAGCTTGCTCAAACTCATCTCCATCGAGTCGTTGATGCCATCCAACCATCTCATCCTCTGTCATCCCTTTCTCCCGGCTTCAGTCTTTCCCAGCATCAGGGTCTTTTCCATTGAGTCAGTTCTTCACATCAGGTGGCCATCATATTGGAGCTTCAGCTTCAGCATCAGTCCTTCCAATGAATATTCAGGGTTGATTTCCTTTAGAATCGACTGGTTGGATCTCCTTGCATTCCAAAGGACTCTCAAGAGTCTTCTCCAACACCACAGTTCAAAAGCATCAATTCTTCGGCACTCAGCTTTCTTTAAAGTCCAGCTCTCACATCCATACATGACTGCTTGAAAAACCATAGCTTTGACTAGATGGACCTTTGTTGACAAAGTAATATCTCTGCTTTTTAATATGCTGTCTAAGTTGGTCATAGCTTTTCTTCCAAGGAGCAAGTGTCTTTTAATTACATGGCTGCAGTCACCATCTGCAGTGATTTTGGAGCCCAAAAAAATAAAGTCTGACACTGTTTCCATGGTTTTCCCATCTATTTGCCATAAAGTGATGGGACCGGATGCCACGATCTTAGTTTTCTGAATGTTGAGTTTTAAGCCAACTTCCACTCTCCTCTTTCACTTTCATCAAGAGGCTCTTTAGTTCTTCTTCACTTTCTGCCATAAGGGTGATGTCTGCGTATCAGATCTGCGTATCTGAGGTCATTGATGTTTCTCCCGGCAACCTTGATTCCGGCTAAAACTTAGTTACATGGTAATGACTAGGTACAAGAGGGACTAGGGGCCATATGTCCATCTAAAACTTAAGAGGTTGAGGGTGAGAGAGGAGAACAGATGTTAGGGGCCATTGTTGGGCTTGGCGGTTCCTATAACTAGTCTGTGTGGGATTCCCATGACTTTTTCATCAAAGAAAGTCTAGTTGATATGCTGTTATTGGCCTAAACCTTTTGGAGGAGTTCATTTTACTATTGTTTTAGAATTGTTCTTAATGGTGAAGTAGCCATAAATACTAAATATGAATAATTATTACTTAGGGAATGTGAAAATACCCTAGTGATCAAATACAGTTCTGGAGCTGCTGTACTGAATATAGATTTTATATACCAGTGGTAGGGAGGTGGCAGACAAGAGGACAGCCTCTGCCAGGTCAGCTTCGTTTTGTAGCTTTTCAAGTGGCTCTTTCCCCCAGAAGTGCCGTTTAATGAGCAGTTTCTCCAATGTTAACTGTGGCTGTTCTTCTCTGGTGAGTCTGTAGTTCTGTATTAATATGCCAGATCTGTCTCTTTAGGAGGAAAAAGAGCAGCAGTGTTTCATTTAGAGATGTCATTGCTTCTCTAAGGACAGCGGTAATTTCTAACAAGTGTAGGGAAGAAATCTTCTGAATCCGTTTGTCCTTTGTGTGTTTAAAACCTTGACAACAAAACAAATTGGTACTGAATGTTGGAAGAAACAAACATTAACGCCCCCTGAGCGTTTCATTTCTAGGTTTTCAGGCCTTGGTAACAATTACCAAGAAATCCGCTTTCCCGGGTGCAGCTCTGCTGCTGAGAAGGTTTTAATATCGAGGGAGCCCATACGTTCACAGCCCGTTTCAGCTGCCCCAGAGATAACTTGGATAAACACGGGCTCCTCCACGTACCTCCTAATCCCTGCTGGGTCTTACACTGTGGGGAGGTTCAGACAACTTGTTTTCTTTCCCTTCTGGCCCTTCTCTCTACACTCCCCTCCAGCTGCCTCCTTCCCCCCACCCCCAAAGTAACGTGATCCCCAGGCCTGGTCTGCTGCTTTCGCAGATTCTTTTAGTCTTACAGAAAGAGAGGAAAAAAGATTAACCATTGATTTTCCAGTTCAGACGGAACAAAACTATAAAAGCCAAAAGCAGTGCTAGTGTTTGAAAATAAAAGGAGTACTGTTTATAAATAACCGGCGCTTGGGCTTTTCTTTTTTCAACCAGTTCTACTTAAGTGGGCTTAAATTTACTTTATTATAAAGAAAATAGTTTGAATCCTTTAGATTTCGGCAACATTGCTCTTTTTTATTTGTCTTGTAGATTTCTCAATTTTTATTCAATATTCTGATTAAAAACAAACAAGACTTTCCACGATTTAAAATAAAATTCCGTGGCATTTATTTTAAAAGTTAACCAAAGTGAAAGGGACAAAGACAATTTATGAAATCATGCGAAACCTCTTTAAATTGAATTCAAGCACTTAAGAGTTTAATAAGAATATCCCAAACTATTTCTGTTTAATAACATATCTGTTTATAATTTAAAGTTATGTGACTGGATTTAAGAATTCAGGGTTTGGTTGTTTCTTCACTACCAGCAATATTAAGATTTGAGACCTGTAGCTCGCAACAAATTTTAAATACTTTTTTAGCTTCATATCCTAAAATTAGTCTGCCAGCTCTTGATTATGGGTGCCTCGTGGGTGTCATATAATGGAAAAACTCTAGCAAGGTAATTCAGAGATCCGGGCTCTTTCCCTGGCTCTGCCACTAACTGGCTATGAGACCTTGTCAAGTTACTTAACCTGCCTCAGTAGTCTCATCTATAAAATGGTCAAATGAGACTCTGATTTAAAATGATTAAAGTTTGCAGACCTGTTTTCATTTCTACTACCTCCTCCAAGGCCTACTGGAACAGCAGTAAGATGATTCTTTTTTTTTTTTTTTTAAAGTGAAAATGTATAAGGACAAAAAGAACCCAATAAGAAAAGCAGATAAGAAAGACAAAAATGTTTTTTGAAAATGGAAGGCAGTCAAGAGCATGGTAATAGGACTTCCCTGGTGGTACGATCGGAGAAGGCAATGGCACCCCACTCCAGTGTTCTTGCCTGGAGAATACCAGGGACAGGGGAGCCTGGTGGGCTGCCGTCTATGGCGTCGCACAGAGTCGGACATGACTGAAGTGACTTAGCAGCAGCAGCAGGTGGTACGATGGATAAGAGTCACCTGCCAATGCCGGGGACACAGGTTCAATCCCTGGATGGGGAAGATTCCACATGCCACAAAGCAGCTAAGCCCAGAAGCCACAACTGCTGAGCCCGCGTGCTCCAACTATTGAAGCTTTCGTGCCTACGGCCCGTGTTCCACAACAAGAGAAGTCACCACAATGAGAAGTACCACAATGGAGACCTGGCACAGCCAAAAATAAATGAATAAACTCATTAATAAAAAACAATTAAAGAAATTCATATATATATATTTTTTTAAATGTGTAATAGACCTAGCAGAATCAAAGAAACTAAAGCCTAACCTCTTCTGAGAGAGACACTGATTAGAAGTAAGCCAGTTATAAGAATCTGAGAAGAAAAAAATAAGAAATTGGAGTCTTTAGTACTACAAAAAGCAGGGGGTGGTGAGGCTCTTAACTGAAATCAAGCGGATCAGTTGAAAGCTTGTAAAGGAGTTTTTAGATTCTTCATCCCCCTCCCCCTCCCTGTACAGCCAGATCACCACTTCTCCTTCCCACTTTCATGAGACTAGAAGTATTACTGAGAAATTGCCCTATAAAGGCTCCAGACTCTGGGGTATTATCCCAGCAGAGGTGTGGGTACACCATTGGGCTGAAACCAGTGGGGTGGGCAAGAGCAGATTCTTTTTTGAGCCTGCATACTGAATAATGAGATTCTCCAGCCCTCTTCCTAACAGAGAAGAGATGGAAAGAATCTTTTCTAGAAAAAAACAACAAAAAACTGAATGGTCTCAGAGAAAAGCCGACTTGGGCATTCTCTTGATGGAAAAGTAAGCTCACCACCTCCCTTCATCTAAGTCCACGTGTTGTACCCTTTCTGTGCATACTTTTTAGTTCCTCTCCCATGGATAATGAATGGACAGCCAAATTAAAAGTCTCTGCATGATAGATAAAGGGTAAAAGAAATTCACAGAGAAAGGGAACGTGGTGGAAATAAAGACAATGTAGGAAACAGAGGAAGAGTTCAGAAGAACTGTACAGGAGACTTGGAAATAGTCCCTCTCGGAAAGCAAAACATAAGGCAAAGACTCAGACAACAAAACAGGACAGGTAAGAAGGTTAGAAGCTCAGTCCCAGGGCTTTAGTAGCCATCTGGCAGGACTTCCAGAAAGAGAGAACTGAGAGCAAGTGGAGGAGAATTTAGGAAACAGTAAATATCAGAAAAATTTCAGAACTTAATGAAGTGAGTATTTTCTGGAGTTCAATGACTGAAATCTTTGAATTGGATTGGCTCCCTGAGTGCACAGCATAATATATGAAAAAAGACTCACTCCAAGCCATCTCATTGTAAAATCTCAAGACACTGAGAATATTAGAAGATCTTAAAAGCTTCCAAAGACAAATGCAGGTGATATATAAAAGATCAGGAGTCACAGTGGATTTATATTTCTAAACAACAGAACTGAGAACTAGACGATAGCAGAGAGATACCTTCAAAATTAAGCAGGGAAAATGATTTTCAACCTACAGTTCTATACCCAGCCAAACTTACTGGAATGGAAAGGCATTTTTTTCAAACATGCACCTCTCCCCACCCCCAGGAAGCTACTGGATGGTGAATTCCAGCCACCTGAGGATGTGAGTCAATAAATAGAACTGAGGATATTTTAAATGTTTTTTAATATTTGGAAAAAATACTACTAGTTGTTTAACAGATATTTGAAATGTTTGGGGAAAAAACAGTAATAGGTATACAGAAGACTAATCAAATGAAAAAAAAAACAAGGCCATTATTAGGTTGGTGCAAACGTAACTGTGGTTTTGGACCGTGAATTTTAAATCATTATATATTTACATCTTTATTAATCAAAGGAGGAACTGTAGCAATCAACACATTTTTTCCAACGGGAAATAAATTTGTTTATTCTTTTAGCATAAAAATCTGTGCTTCGGCATTTGATGAGCTATTGGAAAGCATTTTCCGCCTCCTGCTGGTTGTGGCCGCATTTTCCCTGCAAAAAGCTGTCAAGATGCTTGAAGAAGTGGTAATCCATTGGCAAGAGGTCAGATGAACGTGGCAAAGCTTCACAGCCCAACTCTTTCAAATTTTGAAGCATTGGTTGTGCCACGTGTGGTTGGACATTGTCATGGAGAAAAAATGGGTTCTCTCCGTTGACCAATGCCAGCTGCAGGCAATGCAGTTTTTGGTGCATCTCATCGATTTGCTGAGCATGCTTCTTGGATGTAAGGATGTAATAGTTTCGCTGGGATTCAGAAAGCTGTAGTGGATCAGACGGGCAGCAGACCATCAAACTGACCATGACCTTTTTTCAGGTGTGAGTTTGCTTCTGGAAGTGCTTTGGTGCTTCTCAGTCCAGCCACTGAGCTGGCCATTGCTGGTTGTCGTATAAAATCCACTTTTCATCGCACGTCACAATCCGTTTAAGAAATGGTTCACCATTGTTGTGTGGAATAAGAGAAGACAACACTTCAAAACGATGATTTTTTTTGATCTGCAGTCAGCTCATGAGATACCCACTTACCAAGCTTTTTCACCTTTCTAGTTTATTTCAAATGCCAAATAACCTTAGGTAGAATGGTCAATGTTGAGTTCTTCAGCAATTTCTCATGTAGTTGTAAGAGGAGCAGCTTTAATGATGGCTCTCAATTGGTTGTTCTCAACTTCCGATGGCTGGCCAGTACGCTCTTCATCTTCAAGGCTCTCATCTCTTTTGCAAAACTTCTTGAACCACCACTGCACTATCCTATCCGTTCTTTAGCAGTTCCTGGACCAAATGCATTGTTGATGTTGCGAATTGTCTCTGCCCGCTTTATGACCCATTTTGAGCTCAAATAAGAAAAATCACCCGAATTTGCTTTTTGTCTAAATCATTTCCATAGTCTAAGATAAAATTCCCAGCAAGTAATAAATCATTAGCAAAAAAAAAAGTGAGAAGTGCACATTAAAATGATGTATAAAATAACCACATTTAAGAATGTATTCCAATATCAAATGGCAAAGTTAACAGTGCAAAACTGCAATTAGTTTTGCAACCTAATAATATTTCCAGGATAAACAAAGTTATATAATAAAGGAAACATTCACAGTATATTATTGGTGGAGCAATGAACAATATTTATGTCATTGTAATAATGATCAACACTGACCGTTGTTGATTTAACCAAAAATTGTGATTGTATTGTTATGGGAGATTGGAGATGGTGATAGCATGATACTACTATAACCAGTTAATATAGCATGTGGAAAGTTGATGAATCCAGAAACAACAATATGAGGATATTCAGAATCTGAAGAAGGCTGCCTTTGGAGAAACAGACAAGGGGATGGAGTCAGGGGACTTCTGATTTTATTATATGACTTTTAGTACTATTTGTTTTTAACCATGTACTTTTATTACTTTGATTAAAAATAAAAATAAGACTATTTAGGGCATACCAACAGTAATACTAGTTTCCTCTGGGAGAAAAAGCACTTAATAGTAATGTTTGACTTGTCAATTATAAAAATATAGTAAAATCTTTCTCGAATGAGGTTTTCTAGAAAGTGGATGTAATTACCCTAAAGCAGTTCAGATGTGCCTCTCCACCCCACCCCCGTTGAGAATTGCAGGTCTGGAACTACCAAAGGGAGTAACAAAACAATCAGTGTTTTGCGAAAGACAGTCCCATGTGTAGACCGCACATCAAGTTCTCGAGTTCTGGGCCTGAAATAGGCTTTCACTAAAGATGTGCGGCGTGGAGTTTGTGTTTTGCCACCGAGCTGTGGTTGTAAAACTTAGTCTTTAGAAGTTAAAGATAGGACTCCCTGTGACATTTGAACCTTGGTTGCTCCTCTTACCCCATAACTAGTGTTTCTTTCCCTTAATAAAATAAGTTGATTTCCTTGTCCCTTGGAAAACCTCCAGATTGCTTTCACTCCCTCAGACTGTGTTTTCTGGAATCATTTTCACAGATCACATTTGTTAATTTTAGCTCTTGACTTGGTCCTAGTAAGACTTAGACAGGAACACAGAGCATCACCTGATACAGTAAGAGTCCTCTTTTGGAAATAAAAATACTGTTCACTGAGCACCTTCTCTGCGTGGGGCACTTTTCATACACTATTTCTAATTTTCATCACCCAGGGAGATGGCTACTCTTAAGACCACCCCACAGTTTTACAGACTAGAAAATTGAGTCACTTGGCTATGCCACCACGGTGAATGGAAAATCTGAGAATAAGATCGTGATGTCATAACTCTTTCAGCCTCACTGCACGGCCTCCCGTCTCACACCAGAGTACCTGGACCTTTGTGACACTTGACCAATAAACAGTGTTATCTCACTGAAAATCTATGATACTTAAAGAGATGCATGCATGCCCTTTACCGGGGCAAAAGCAGGTATGGTTGATATGTTCTTCTAAGCCACATTTTCCTGTGGATTGGACCCATCACTTGGGAACCTGGCAGGCTCTCACTGGACAGTGTCTGCAAATCAGAGGATGTAGTCTCTGTTGGCACGTGAAATAGTGGAATAGTAAGCACGTACATACCTCAAGATCTTTGCTCTTTCCTCCTAAAGTTATTAACTGGGCTGGAAACAGGGAAGGGGTCAGTCAGATCTGGGATCATTTGGTCCTGGGGGTCCCAAACCAGGCACCATATCAGATTTCATCTGTCTCCCTTAAACCCCCACCCCCATCCTGCTGCTCCCAGGTAGAGCTTCCACATCCTGCCTCCTGCATCCATATCCTGCTTTCTTCCCTCGAGCAACTTCTGTGGTGGGCCCTTGCCTATCCACGCCCCACCCCCTGCAACTCTATTTAAAAAAAAAAAAAAGGACTGAACTCCAGACTTTAAAAAAGTTCATTCTTTATCCAAAATTTTCAGAGAAAAGTCCTCTTTTGGTAACTTGTTTTCAGTTCAGTTCAGTCGCTCAGTCGTGTCCGACTCTTTTCGACCCCATGAATTGCAACACACCAGGCTTCCCTGTCCATCACCAAGTCCTGGAGTTCACTCAGACTCATGTCCATCGAGTCGATGATGCCATCCAGCCATCTCATCCTCTGTCGTCCCCTTCTCCTCCTGCCCCCAATCCCTCCCAGCATCAGAGTCTTTTCCAATGAGTCAACTCTTCGCATGAAGTGGCCAAAGTATTGGAGTTTCAGCTTCAGCGTCAGTCCTTCCAATGAACACCTAGGACTGATCTCCTTTAGAATGGACTGGTTGGATCTCCTTGCAGTCCAAGGGACTCTCAAGAGTCTTCTCCAACACCACAGTTCAAAAGCATCAATTCTTCAGCGCTCAGCTTTCTTCACAGTTCAACTCTCACATCCATACATGACCACTGGAAAAACCATAGCCTTGACTAGAGGGACCTTTGTTGACAAAGTAACTTGTTTTAGAGTTATACAATTTCTTAAATGCAGAAATTGCTTTCAGATGAATAAATTTTAGAAATATCCATCCTTATTTGTCCTATTTCCAAGGAAAACAAGGGGGAACTCTTTCTTCTTCCAAAACAATGGTTGTCAGACTTACGTATGCATGCAGATCATCTTCAGATCATGTTAAGATACCACCATCCATATATTCTGATTGTGTAGGTCTAGACTGGAGCAAGAGTCTGCATTTTATTTTTTTATTTTTTATTTTTTTAGTTCTACCAGTTTATTGCTACCAACCCGTGACCCTCCACCCTCATGCACACATGCTCAGTCATGTAACCCCATGGACTGCAGCCTGCCAGGCTCCTCTGTCCATGGACTTTTCCAGGCAAGAATACTGGAGTGGGTTGCCATTTCCTTCTCCAGAGAGTCTGCATTTTAAACAAGCACCCCAGGCAATTAAAAATAGGTTGTCCATGGACCGTGCTTTTAGAAACACAGCACAGATAACATATTTTAATGTAAGTAAGGACTTTTATTCTTTCTCACTATTCTGATATATTTTAAAATATTCTTAAATAGTTCTAATTCCATCAGCTGTTTCAAGACATTTTTCAATAGTTACTGATTTTTATTTCATCCTCTGGCTTTGCTACAATTATCCACCTTTTACTTAAATTACAAATTATGTCCATTTTGGAAAGTTCAAGGGCTTTAGACCTTACTACTTCCTAGCTATGTGAACCTAGACAGACTGTTAACCCATCCCTGTACCTGCTTACCCCTCAGTTTCCTTACCTGTGAAATGGAGTTAAACTACAGGAAATCCATAGGATTGTTGGAAGGTTTGCGCCTGGCACATATTAAAAGGTTATTCCTTTCCCAAACTGAGTACAACATAGCAAACAAGTTACTTCACAACCTTTTAGATTTGTTTTCCTTAAAAAAAAAAAAAAGTTAATGGCCTTTAGGTTTAAGATTACTTGGAAGGAATCCTTCTCAGGCTTCTGTTTGTTCTAGTAAGAAGACTGGAGCTCTCCTATCTGCTTGTAGCAGAATGTTTTTTGTACTTGTGAGTGAGTTTCAAAGGCATCAAAAGCTAGATCTGGAAAGAATAGTCCTAGTTTAATTTGGTAGTGGGGAGCTCTGCGATATTTTCAGTGTTCATTGCTGCTAATTCAGAGTGTTTTCCCAGACCTGATGATGTATGGTTTTGTAACTATTTTAAAAGATCTGGACACAGTTTATAAGCATTACTCATTTTAAGATGTTTTAAAGGGATAAGATCATTTTAGACTCAAGAGCAGAATATTAGTAATAGTCATTAACTTTTAAAAATCAACTTACGTCTTAATATAAAGTTTAACACATGCAGGCAAATATCTGGGCCTGTATTAATTGATAGAATTCAAGGATATGGTTAAAATTGCAAAAATGCCCACTGTTCTTGTCATTAAGGTGCCTATTTGAATATAGCCATCACATTACATCTGAAATGCTATATGACAGACTTTATTATAGTCTGATCCAAAGTCCTTGAACTTTCTAAAAGGTACCAACACAGTAGTTTTCAGCTTATTTGTATTGGTGGCACCCTTTGGGATTTTATTTTTGGCATTATACTTGGAGGTTGAAAGGTTCAAGGAACAGTTGGCCGTCATTACACATGGGCTGTTTGACAGAATGATAGTGTCTCCCAGCATCCATCAATAGATGGCATCCACAGTCACGTGTCACCTCGTAGCCCTGTAGCCCTGTCTCCAGGCAGTGGGAAGTGCTGTGTCTTCTTAGCTGCTCATGAGGTCTGACCTGGTACCACAACACAAACCACAGGTCACTTGGTTGCAGTAAAAACACATTTTGTATGTGAATCAGAATTTGACAGGACATCTCTGAAAAATGAATGATACCGAGGCTGAGAAACACTGATACACACTAGTCGTATCTAGTCCAGCCTTGAATGGTCAGGTTTTGGCAGTGTGAGTGAAGGTCTTGTTACTTTGCCACTCCTAGTATAGTGAAGATACCGAGGCTTCGTCATTACAGGATAGGCTGGACCACAGATGAGTCCAGCTTTGCCTGTGGAACTGATGACTGTAGCCAGGGTCTCTTGTTTCGGAAGGTTTCTTCTGAAACATATGGTAACCTTAGTTATTAGCCAAAGATAAAGATATATGTAGCTTTAATTTACTTGGGATTTATTTTTGGTGAGAAGGGACTGCATAATCCACTGGTTAGGAGCCTGATCCTTGGAGCCAGGCAGACCCCGGGGTAGTCCAGCTCAGACTTTGGGCAAGGTGCTTGACTCCTCTTGAATTTCAGATTTTCACCTGAAGAATCAGGATGATAATTCTGTTTTCCGTACAGAATAGTTGTGCACAGGTAACGATTGGAGGGTGTTTCTCACAGGAGTCTGATTCGTAGTAGAATCTCAGTACCCCTCAGCTCTTAGTATTCCTGGACGCTATCTTGATTTTTCTCCCTATTGCAATTTAGTTATCTAACACTGTTTAAACAACTTCTCCTTCCTATACTTGCTAAAACGTTTCTGATTTTGTTAAATTATTTGGTATGTCTGGATTCGTATTCCACTGATGTAGATTTCCAGTTTGGTGCCAAGTCACACATTATTGTTATTTTTTATGTTGTTATATGTGATGATATTGTCTATTGGAGCCAAGCACAGCAGTGAGTGAAAGTTGCTCAGTCATGTCTGACTCTTTGCGACCCATGGACTGTACATGGATTCTCCAGGACAGAATACTGGAGTAGGTAGCCTTATCCCTTCTCCAGGGGTGAAATGGGTTTTAAGTAATGTGTTTCCCCTTCCCCCCGTGGCACACACCAAACAAGAGAAGGGTTTTCTCTCAAAGAAAAATGAGGCTTCTTAAAGAAAGGGCGTAGGCCATGCCCCTGATGAGTTCTCATGGAGGAGACTAAACTCCTTTGTTAATAATCAGACATTGTGTTTGACCTCACACGTCTCCTTTGTCTCCTAGTCTGGATGTATGACTTGACAAATGTGTTGCAAACTTGTGTAGTTGTACTGTGGGTTGCAGCTCTCTGATTATTCACTCCTCAGACACCCACTGAGTTGGCCTTAATCACAGTAAGCTCACCGAATAGAAATGAGACCAGTATTGATAACTGCAGAGGAATCTGCCTTATTCACCAACAGTCAGGGGACACGGGGTTGGCCAGGGCACCGCGCCCGGTGCAACTCGCTTGGCCTGCAGCGGTGCAGTTGGGGGTGGGGTGGGGTTGGTGGGGGGGGATCTCCTCCCAGAGATGCAGGAGGTTCCTCAAAGTGATGCTGAGCAGGCCCGCCCTCCCCCGACTTGCCTGCCATAATTGCTGCTGTCTTTCCTTGGGGCGTCAGGACAGTACTTCGCAACTCTGAGAACCAAGACATGCCGCGCTTAAAATCTCCATCCCCCCGCTTTGCTTAACGTCGAAACCCGCGAGGCGTCGGTTTTGGACGGCGGCCCGGGCCGGTCGGAACACGGGGCAGCCCTTGGGTGCGGGCGCGGCGCGCAGAGGGTTAAGGCGGCGGGGGCGGGCCTCGCGGGGCCGGGCTCGGGGGCCCTTTGTTAACAAGCGCGTCCGGAGCCGAGACCGGGAGAGGCCGCGGGCGTGGGACGGCGGGGCAGGCGGCGGGGCAGGCGGCATGGTGGGGCCGCGGGGTCCCGGGGCGGCGCGCGGGGCGAGCCGGGCCTGAGCCCGCCGCGGAGGGCAGCCCGGGGCGCGGGCTCCCCGACGCCTCCGGCGCGCCAAGATGTTGGAGATCTGCCTGAAGTTGGTGGGCTGCAAATCCAAGAAGGGGCTCTCGTCCTCCTCCAGCTGCTACCTAGAAGGTGAGCTCGGGGGAGCGGGCCGAGGGCGGCCGCGTGTCCGCCGCCCGGCTGGCCGGCCGGCCTGCCTGCTTTCCTAGGCCTCGCCCGGCCGCGCGCGCGCGCTCCCTCCGCGCCCGCCCTCTCCCCCTCTCCCCTCTGCCTTCCTCCCTCGCCCTCTCCCGCTCTCCGCTTCCTTCGCCCGCCCCTGGGCGCCGCCGCCAGCCCGGAGGGTGCGGGGCGTCGGGCCCCCCCCAGCCCACCCCACCCCCGCGCGCACTAACCCCAGGGGTGTGGGGGGAGCCCACACCGGGAGGGCCAAGTCACGGGGCCCCCAGGCCTCCAGGGTCTCCCCGAGAAAGTTTGAGAAAGCGAAGCGTACAGGCCCGAAGGGCCTCGTGAGCCCACGTCGTGGAATTTCCACCGCTAATTGGGAATTACGCGTCCAAAAGGTCGACGCGTGTTTGCGAAACAGACGATTTTCATTAAAGTCTCGTGGACAAAAGGGAGCACGGCTCTACCATTTATGGATACAGAATTTGAAGTGATCTTTCTACACCATTCCCCCCCCACCCCCCAACACACACACACACACTCTCCATCTTATCTACGGACCACGTAGAGGTCGTAAGAATTCTTAAGACTTCTGCGGGGAGAAAAGAGAAGTTCCACCGCATTTTAGGAAGATTTTGAATGAGTCCAGGGCACTTGGAGGAGGGTCAGCTCGTGTTAAGTTCCTTCCGTAAAGCCTCAGAGCCCCAGAGCCCGGGCGGTTCACATTTGCCCTCTTCCCATTCTACTCCCCTTTTCTTCTCTAATCCGCCCCCCACCCCTTTTTTCCCCTTTCCTGTGTGTCTTTGTTTTCTGTCCTAGTAAGGTGACAACTGGGAAAAAAAAAAAAAAAACCCAAGAAACCAATTGACTATGATGAGTGGCCTTCATTTTGTAGCTTCAGGATGAAGCGGAAATTTATCTGACTTGGGGACTCGTGGCCCCAGACTATTGCCTTTCAGCAGAAAAGTTAATTGTACTTTAGGGATGTAAATCTGCTTACATTTGTCTGTCCTTTTTATTTAGGACTTAAAACAGGAGTAGAAATGTAAAGCTGTTTTTAGAACAAGTGCCATCAGAGTTGTAACGTTTTTCTCTTTAAAATGAAGGAGAAATGAACACGAGGCCTTGTTCATTGTCTCACCTATTCTTCTTTTCTCTCCAACTTTTTGACCTGAGGGTCTGCATGAAGTCACGTGCGCAGCTCAAACCATAAACACCAGTGGTACAGATGAAATCAGCTGGCCCTTCTTGCCATGAGACGTGTATATTGGCCGCCTGGGAGAAGGCTCATCCAGATGGAGTGGGCTCACAAGATCTAGCGTTTAGAGGGAGAAGATGGTTTATTTGTCCCTAGAAGTTGGCATGTGAGCCGCCAAAATCATCTTCAGTTAATATGCTGCTTATTTTCCAAGTTGCTCAGAGTTCTGAGCACATGCTCATTTACATCTGTAACGAGTTAGTGTTAGGCATCACCATCCATTTTGCAGATGATGCTTCAGGCAGGGTAGATGAATGGACTTTTGTAGCTGCAGAGATGGAGGAAGGTTTAGGTCACAGCACTGTTGTGACATTGTTTTGTATTCCCTGAGGGTAAACAGTAGATTTAGTTCTTACCTGGATGGCTTAATTATGGTTTTGTTTTTTTTGGAGGTGAGGTTTTACAAAATCTAATGTGTCTTGAAATGATGTTGACTCTCAAGTTTAAAAAAAAAATTCTGATTACAGCAGACCACCTGGCATTAAGTCTCCATCTAGGAAGGTATCACTCTAGGAATTCTTTTCTGTTACTGAGTTTTCCTTCTTTCATTGTTACGTTTAATTGGAGAAAGTAAATGAAATCATTGTTGTGTAGTTGAGGGAATTTAACAGACCTAAGTGATCGTTTCTTAAAGACTGGATGTGCTATTAGCTGCTTGGGAGAAATATTTCTAACATCTGGATAAGTAGTCCAGCCTTTTTGTTTTTAACCGACATCCTAAATCAGTCAGTCAGTGTTTATTGACACAAACTGGGGGCCCAGGTGTCCCAAGTGCCCTAGAAAATCGAGTATGATCAAGTTTTCCATTGAGAGTAAGTTCAGCCATATATGCAACTTGATCGTGCATCTATTGCTATTTAGGCCTAGCTGCCAAAGCAACAATTATTAAATGTTTACTGTATTCCAAGCACTGTTTGAGCATACTATATGATTTTATTTGCTTATTTCTCTTGATAGCCCTTTGGTTGCTTCCATTTTATAGATGAAGAAAACTTGACGCATCTGAAAGTTAGAAAACTCGTCCAAGGTCACAGAGCCTGCAAGCGGTGGTGCTAGGACTTGAACCCTTGCTGTCTGGCCTCAAAAAGCCCAGTTTTAGCCACTATATGCTTTACCAGCTATGACTGTTCATCTCCTTTGGAACTCTCTGTGGATATTAAAATAGTATCTTCAGAAACACTCTAAAGCCTGAAACAGGGATTTTTTTTCTTTCTAATACTGATTAAAAATGACTACTTTTAGCAGTGAAATTTTAAATGTTTAAATGTTTATTAGAATAGCTGTACATCATTAAAAAATTCTTAAAGGTTAGTGAGAAGAAATTCTGTTCTTCATCCAGAAACCTCACTTGAGTTTCTTGTGTATCCTTTTAGAAACATTTTATGCACACATAGGCATTTATAGCATTTAACTTCCATGTTCCAGCTTTGCAAAAATGTATGTTTATAGGTGTATCTGTCCTTTATGGCCACACTGAACTTTACAATCTTAGGTCTACTTCAAGCACTGAATTTTCTGATTAATTTCTTCTCTCTCCTAGAGGTGTGAAAGAAAACATGAACATTCGCCAATTGAATTCTTTTTTTTCCCCCCACAGTTTACTTTGATTTGTTCGTGTGTTTGTGTTTTTGCGTACACTGTGCATGAATCTTACATGCGGACGCGTGAGTTCTGTGAAGTGAACTCTTTGTGAACTGTCCGCATTTATTTTAAGGGCCCACTTTGAAACGCTTCTATTCAGCAGTTAACTTTCTGGTGGAGGCTTTGTGTGGTGCCAGCCACACAGATACACTTTTAGAACTTCTGCCTCACAGAAGCTCATGCTCTCTTTCTAAATACTCTCTTCTGAGGTCATCAAATACTTCCCTTGTTTAGTAACAAAGAAAAATCTGAAGCTCTTTCTGTAACCAAATAGAAAGCCAGTCCTTTTCATTTGAGGGTTACATTGAAATTGTCGAGCATCAATGAGGTGACAGTTCTTTGGCACCAAGCACTTCATAGACATCCTCACTTCATTCTCATACTGATGCTATGAGGTTTCTAGAGAGGAGGAAGAAGAAGGGCCCCAGTTCAGTTGGGTAGGAAAAATATTTGAATTTGGAGTCAGGTGAACCCAGTTTTCTTCATGTCTCAACTTTTCTGCCTTCTTACCTCTTAAGACCAAGAGAACAAACATTCTCTGGCCAGCCCACCTTCGAGGATTGTTTCTGAGGATCCAGGAGATGAGTCACAGGAAAGCTTCGAGACCAATGAAGTGCTAAGTGTATGTATTTAAACTGATGTGAGGCTCCTTTGGGATGTCCTTAAATTCTGGCAGTATTACGGCTAGAATGTTGCCGAGGTCCTGTTCTCCTGGGAAGCACACAACTCCCAAGCCAGCCACCTGGCCCGGATGTCAGCCATCCTGCCAGTGAAGTGACTGGCATGTTGCTCCCTGAGCCTCGGTGTTCTCATTTCTAATAAGGCTCATCGTAGTCCCTGCCTTCTTGAGTTGGGAGATTCACATCAGACATTTCATTTAAACTGTTTAGCACGGAGCAAGATGTTAGCAAATGTTAGCTGTTGTTAATTTAAATATTTCACGGTCTAAAATGTTGGCATTGCCAATTGCTGTAATGGCTGAAGTGTGATGATAGAATTTGAACTAAACCCACTCATAGTTTTTCTTGTTAAGAAAACAATTTGTTTCCAAGTTTGCTTTGATGCCTATAATTAATGCTTCCTGTCCTTGGTTCTAAGGAAGAGTATCTTCTCTTCCTCTGACCCTTTCTTATTCCCATGGTGAATGTTTTAATTGTGAAAGAAAAATCCTGTTGGCAGGAATAGATGCCATAGTTGGCATCTTATTTCTCATCTCTAGAGATGCATTTCCACAGCTCCAAACATGTGAAAACTTAAAATTTCGTACTACTTATTACCTTATTGTAAAATCAGGCTGCAATTTTATCAGAGTAATCACTGATCTGAAATAGAAACATGAAAAATTATTGATGGATAGGTTTTAAAAATGCATAACATTGTACAGCATGGTGACTATAGTTAATAATGCTATATTGTATATTTGAAAATGACTTAGAGAGTAGATCTACGTTCTCCTCACAAGCAAAGTCATCTGTAACTGTGTATAGTGATGGATGTTAACTAGACTCCCTGTGGTAATCATTTCATAAAATGTGCATATATCATCTCAGTATGTTGTACACCTTAAATTTAGACAATGAGGTATGTCAATTCCATCTCAATAAAACTGGAAAAAATAAAACCAGAAGTATATGTAACCAAGAACCAAAGATCAGATGAGACATTGAAAGAATTTAACTTTTCCTCTGTAATGGTGATCTGGCATTGAGAGTGCAGAATCCTAACCACTGGACCACCAGGGGATTTTCGTGTTTTTTACTTTTTTTTTAGTGGAAAAATTTTAAACCTGTAACAAAAGCAGACAGCATAGTGAAGCCCCTTGTACTCCTTGTCCATCTTTAATAGTTAGCACTATGGTGAGTCTTGTTTCTTGCCTAGTGAAGTTCCAAAGCCGTTCGGAAAAATAGCTTGCTAGTTGCTGACTTTTGAGAGACTTAACTTTGTCCTCAGATACTGACAGTTGTTATTCTCTGAAATTGGCTTTCGAATGCTTCTGTCTTAATCCACACCTTCGATGCTTTGTTATACTGTCGGTGTTAGGTGGTGGAGATAGAGCAGACAGACAGAAGGAGGAGGAGGTACAGACTGGGAGACAAAGACAAGACAAGTTGAGACAGGAGAGGTGTAGAGAAAGATGAGAGAGGAGGGGGTTAGGGGCTAGGACGGGCAGAGGGAGGGTGGGGGGAGGGGGACAAGAGATACCGGAGTGGAGAAGGAAAAGAAAGCCAGACCTTGAGAGAGCAATGCTGAGACTGAGTGAGACTGTCAGACAGGGAGCTGACGGAGGGGTTCCTGGAGAGAGAGCATGTGAGACGCTTCACATCTGCTTCCATTTCCTGCCCTCTCAAGTACCCTCATAATAGAGGCTACTTAATGGGTTGTGGGATTTCATGCAGATAAAGTGCTTGACACAGTGCTGGCAGTCAGCAGGGATCAATAAGTGCTAGCTGTTGTTCCCTTACATTCAGCTGCATAAATTTCAGCCTTATTACTCTTAAATTCTACCTAATCCCTATCAGTCTTATCAGTCCTCAAATTTAGCCAACAGTGCTATACATTGAATACCTTAATTTAACTTAAAGATGGGCCATGAATAAATAGAGTTGACCATTGTGTTTTGGAGACAAAATACCTTTATTGGGGTTACATTCAGTTACTCCAATTTTTGTTGTTTGCTGTTCAATCCCTAAGTTGAGTCCCACTCTGCAACCCCATGGACTGCAGCACGCCAGGCTTCCCTGTTCTTCACTTCACCGGAGTTAGCTCAGATTCATGTCCATTGAGTCAGTGATGCCATCCAGCCACTTCATCCTCTGTCACCTTCTTCTCCTTTTGCCTTCAATCTTTCTGAGCATCAGGTCTTTTCCATTGAGTCAGCTCTTTGCATCAGGTGGCCAAACTATTGGAGCTTCAGTATCAGTCCTTCCAGTGAATATTCACGGTTGATTTCCTTTAGGATTGACTCCAATTAAAGTTATTCCAATAGTAATGGCCGATGAGACGTTCTAGGGAAATTGCCTTCCATTGGGCAGCCTCTTCACTTCAGTCACTTGGGTCTAAGTGACCCAGGAGCCTTGATGATGCTATAACAGAAAACAGGAAATGCGAAATGAGGGTTTACATACCCTCCCAAGCCTGGCAGGCAGAGGGGGAGGCTTTCAGTCTGTTGCAAATGGCCTGTGACAGAATAAAAAGGCTTTTAAGGTTAGTTGGCTCACTGTGGCCACTTTGACTCTGGGCCAGTCTGGGGACTCGGGGAACCTTTCTTCCCTCTCAAACAAGAAGTCTGTGGAGGCATCTCGGCCTGTTATGAGACAGTAATGAATCCTGTTTCTTTTGAAAGCACAGAGAAAGGTACTTTCATGCTACACCTTGTTTTAGGTTCTTGGCTGTGGTGTAGATTCCATTTAAAAAGTTACTGTATTTCCTAAATCTTGCTAAGGTTTCCTGGTTGGGTTGCATTTGCTTCTCATCTTTCCCGTCTGTCACTTCTGCTGTTCTTACTTAAGGTTGACAGGTCATTAAGGTGCACTCTTCAGTCATGACCTAATTTTTTTACCTTGCTGCCAAAGACAAACAAATGCAGGATGTTCTTACAACTGAGTTCCTTCTAAGAAACCCTGAGCAGGGCTGAGTCATATTAGGCAGGTGAGACTGAAGACTCTGTGAGAAGAACGCTCCATCTCTGCCCCAGAGGAATTTACATTATTGTGGTAACAATAATAAGAGAAGGGATGATTACCCTTTGTTGCGGTGCCCTGGTGCCAGGCTCCATGCCCGCATCCGTGCGGAGAACATCTCCACCCGCAAGTATGCGTTGACCCCGCCTGACGGCCCGACTCGGTTTTGAAGCCATTGCAGTTGAGAAACTGAGGCTCAGAAATTAGTATCTTAAAGACATGGTGGGCTGAGATTTGAACAAGCCGTGTGCACCCTGGAGCCCAGGCTTAGTGTCCCACGAGGGACATGGGGGCAGATTCCTCACGGCGCTCTTAACGGACATCAGGTCCTTCCCGAGTGTGAGGCGAACCGGAAGTAATCAACCAGAGGTGGGTGGGGAGGCAGAAGGACCAGTCATAGGTTTGCTGGAGATGGTGCCGCCGGGAGGATGAGAAGGGACTAGGCATTCCAGGGGGCATGACTGGCCCTGGCCAAGGTGCTCACCGCTGAGACAGCAAGGGGGAACCGACGGGGGCATATGGGAGGAGGCTGAATAAAGAGCAAGCGTCCTGGGGGAAGATGGTCCTTCTGGAGCTCAGACTTCTCCCTCAGAGTGGCAGCAGCAACAGCCCCCGCCGGTGTCTGGGGGAACAGTGTCTCCTACATTGTCAGCCAACTGCCAGCTTCCCCGTGAGGCACAGGATAGCCCTGTTCCTCACATCGCCTCAGCTGACCGCGCCAGTAAACGTGACCGAGGCCCACAGGGAGAGCCGCCTCCCAAGCTTTCTCTTCGGCTTCTCGGCCGGCAGCCATCTTGGTGGATTTTAACAGAAGAGCGACTTGGGTCAGATCTGCATTTTTTCAGGAAGACCGCTCTGGTGGCAGTGCGGAGGTGGAACGAGGGGTCAGATCAAAGTTGGGAACCAGTCTAGGGTGTGGAAAATACAGGTTTGCTGAGAGATTTGGGAGGAAAAGTGGCCAGGCTGTGGGTTTGCGCTTACCGGGTTGAGAGGGAGAGGGGTGTGAATGTTGGGCTCAGAATGGTGTGAAGGTAGTAGTCTTCTTTTGTCGGTCCTTGTACTCCGTTTTTAGTCGTCGTAGACTTCATTGACAGTAGAGTCTTAAAAAGTGACACGAAATTCCTTTGGTTTTGCTTTCTGGTTGAGCGAAGGGGGACAGGGGACTGTATCTTCAGAAGAGTTAGTATCTGAACTGCCTATCGGGACAGAGGTTAGGATGGAGAATTCTGTTTTCTAAAATTGACTGCCTAGGAGTATCACAATATAAAAAGGTTCTCAGCAATAGTTACACCTTGGGCCAATTTAAATAACTTGTTAAAAAACTTTTTTTAATTTTTAAAGGGGATTTCTCTGGAAGCCCATCCAATTTATTGCCTATAACACCCCTAGATGGGAAGTAATGGAAAGAAAATTATTAGTTCTTTTTACTTAAGACAAAAGAAACTTGCATAATCTGGACTTCACACGAACTCACAGCGGCCCCCTTTCTAGGCCTGTGTCTGTCGGGTTGCTGGGGTTCTGCTGAGCTACGTCGGTGGTGTAGACGTGGACCTGCAAGGCCCTTGGGGTCTGGGGTGACATTCAGAGGCTCCATGTCCTTGGATGGAAAAATATTTAAGACTTTATTTCACTAAGTGCTAACTGAAAATTAGTATTTTATCTTTTTTTTATAAATGTATATAACCACAGTAATATTAGCAGTGCTTGTGACTTTGCCAGCAGTAGAACTCAGATACTTTCATATTACATAACAATTGTGATTATTACCTAAACTCATCACTACTTTGAAATGACAGCTACTACTTGAGCTTGCAATTTAATGTGTTAATAAAGGAGCGTATATTTAATGCATAGTAGAGAAACACCGTATTACAGATTTCTTTCAAAAGATACTTTGAGGACTGTTTCAGTACAGTTGTTCTCTGCGGTGCTCCATATGTATTTGATGTGTTTGCAGACTTTGTTCTGAGGAGTAAAGTCAGAATAGTCTGCATCACCACAGGGCCCACAGCACAGCAGAGATGAAGCCCCCTCCCTGAGTAGGCTTGATGTGTCAGGCTGCCCTTGGGTCCCTGTGTTAATCAGGCTTCTCTTGCTGGGCACGGTCTCGTTCAGAGTCTACTTCTTCCTAACCCTGTCTCCCCCCTTCACAACTCCTGGGAGTCCATGTCTGTGTCCTTAAAAATTAATGCACAGGACAGCGCTTGTCTTCTGTTAGACTTTTTGCTTTGAGGGTGTGTACATTTTCTGAATGGGTGTTTCTCCTTCAAGAAGTAGAGGCTGTGTTCCTTGCATCCTCACCTCGTTGCCCTACCCTTGCTCCCCAGCAGCTGACACAGTGTTTTGGGGGCGCTGGGAACATTGTGTTCAGAGCGTGAAGTTAATGCCAAGGCTGTATTCAGCCTAACTTGTTTTTTTAGGTTTAACTGCTCTGGGTGAGGGTGTAAATTACAAAATAAAGGACCATGTAGAATGTAGATAAAATGACTTTCATCGAGTTCAGATTGTGGGAAATCATCCTTTTCCTCTAAGCTCATATTATAAAAAGTTGTATCAGACTGTTATAAACTGACTTGAGAATAGTCTGAGCATGATCTCATCGGTTGGAACTGAATGTGAAATAAAACACGAAGCCGTCCCTCTTTTTTGAAGGATCTGTTTTATAGATTTTTAAATTACAGAGATTCCTTGAACTGGAGGATCATAATGAAGGGCCCACAAAGGAAATAAGACTAAAGCGACCAGGGTTTAAATAATGGAATGTGAGCAAAAGTAAAGGGGGTGTTTATCACGTGCGACATGCCCCGTCCTCCTCCCTCCCCCGTCCCCCCCGGCCCCCCCCCCCCCCATCCATGAGGTGAACAGAAATGACTGCCACATAGCCCGGCTATCTGACTCTAGCAGGAACCGTGAGCTTGCACGATCACCAAGAAGAAGGTGGGAAGCTTCCCTGGGATGTTTTTCCTGGAGGTGAAGCCTCCCTTTCCCTCCCCTTCCACCCCCTCCTCACTCGTATCCCCTCCCCTCTGCCCCTCCCCCCCCCCCCAGCTCCTATCCCCTCCCGCTTTGGGACTAAAGTAGCCTGTTCCCCTCCTCCTTGGCAGTGGCAGCTTTAGCAGCAGCCCCTGAGAGTCTAGACCAGACATGCCATATGGGAGAATCTTTTGTAAACATTTTTGATCAGTGACTCACAACTTTTAAGAAAGGATTATTTTTGTATAAAATGATCTTTAAATTATACTTTAAAGACCCAAGCTCTTTTCTTCGAACGCCATCCAAATAAGTTAATCACTCACAGATCCAGTGAACTCTGTGGCATCGTTCTTACAGACTTTTCAGTTTGTTGTCACAGTTGGAGCCGTAACTTTGGAGCACATTTAGATAGCACCATTCTTGGTATTCAGCTGGCTAATTAATGACTTTTCCTGAGTTTTGTGGGTGAGTGGAAACCTTTTCATGAAGGATATGGTAATAACAAAAGGATTTCCAATGAGGTAAGAGGCGTTCTTGAAGATAAAAATCTTAAATATTTTAAAGCTATGACTCAGAATGCCGCAAAAAATGTTAAACTAACATTTTTAAGAAGAATAAATGCAAGGATTTCTTTATCCATTGGCAGAACAGAAGACAGGAGCTATTTTGGTCATCGTTTTTTTAATGAGTCCTTTGAGCTCCTTTGAGGGTCCATCCGGGGACTGGCAGGAAGTTCATGTATTAGGCAAGAAAGATTTAAGTACATTCTGCAACTTGGGCCTTGTAAGCTGTGATCATTTTTAAGGTTGACGAGCATCGTTCACTATGAAATGAAGCAAGGAACTTGGCATTTATACATCGTGAGTCAATTTTGACATCAGCCTGGATTGGGAATTGACTGGAAGGTTTTGGTGTTGGACTGTGGCTGCACTTCAGCGTCTCTATCCAGAGGCATGCATGAGCAATACTTCCCTTTGGGCTTTGGCCATTAATTTGTGGAATGGAGCAAGAACTGGAGAGGAAAATCGCGAGGCTGCCTTGGATTTCCTGACGTCCTGTTGAATCAAAAAGCAGTGGGAGGCCCTTTCCTTCCTGACAGGCCTCATCCCCTCACATGAAGTTCTCAGCATCTGTCTCCATGTGAGGGACAGTCCCCCTTTAATAATCCACACTTTAAATCGATAGTCACCCCCGGGCCGGTGTCTGTGTTCTGCCCATTCCAGGTGTTTTCCAGGCCACTTCCCCCGATTATGTAACTTTGATCAAATCCAGATGCTGCAGAATGTTTGATAGAAGAGGTCAGATGGTCTTTGAGAAGAAAAGCATTTCTGTATTCATGACTCTGGTTTAATTTCCTGTGTAGCCCTGGTCTGCCAGAGTCGTGTGCTCACGCCCACGAGGTTGGGATCCTGCAGGGAAACGCACATGGACTTTTTCAGGACAGAGAGAGAAGAGTCCATCCTCCTCCTGTGTACTTTTTCATGTTAGATGATCAATTATATAAGATGTTATATATATATATAAGATTATATATAGATGTTTCATGTTAGATGATCAATTATATAAGCGTCAGCGGGCTTCTTTATGACCATTTTTCTATTCTTGTAATTGTTCTCTGGTTATGGAAACAATTCGCATTCATGATGAGAAGTATGCCAGGATATAGAAAAGAAAAAAGAAAATTTAAAATGTTTGTAATCCCACCACCCTGTGTTAAACTACTGTTAATGGTACTGTTGACAACTACCATGCATTAACTACTGTTCACATTTTGGTGTAGTTCCTTCTGGACTTTTTTCAATTTTTATAAAATTATGATTGTTATAGTATGTTTCCAAGTTATTAGATATGTTTTTCCAAAAATATTTTGAATGACATTATGACTATATTCTATTTTATGGATGGACCACAAACTAACCTATCTTGAATGGATAAATATTTTGTGCTTTTCCTTTTTGGTGCTGTTATTTTAAAAATCAGTGCATACAAATCATTGGAGAAGGAAATGGCAACCCAGTCCAGTATTTTTGCCTGGAAAATTCCATGGACAGAGGTGCCTTACGGGCTACAGTCAGTGGGGTCTCAAAGAGTCAACACAGCTGAGTGACTGAGCATATCCATATCATTGTTTGGGTCTCCTGGGACAAATTCCTCGAGGTATATCTAAGGTGATGGAATTCTTCAAAGACTCAGTTCAGTTCATGTTTCCAGTTTTTCTCCTAAAATGTTCCAGCAGTGTCTACATCACCTACTAGCATTGTATGAGAAGGCCCATTTCATCCAGAAATGTCCCTGCCCAACATGACAGAGAATTGGCCTTTCTTTGGTTACAAGAAAGGTTAACATGCTTTTCTTGTTTAGTAGTAATTTAAATTTTCTGTGCATTGCTTATTCATAGTTTTGGTCTGTTTTTCCATAGTGGGAGTGTGTATGTTAGTCGCTCAGTCATTTCCAACTCTTTGTAACCCCATGGACTGCGGCTCACCAGGCTCCTCTGTCCATGGAATTCTCCAGGCAAGAATACTGGAATGGGTTGCCGTTTTCCTTCTCCATTTTTCCATGGAGGAGGGTTTATCTTTTCCCTTTTGATTTGCAAGAGTTCTTTTATGTTAAGGATCCTTTGCCTAATAAGTCTGCTTAATATAACGACCATAGACGCTCTTTTGACTTACTTTCACTTAACTGACTCACTGCAGCGTGGAGCAGCCTGGCTCCCTTCATAACACACGCCTCTCTGGTGCCCACAGAGTCAAGCAGCCGCTCCTGTGTCACATTCTGCTCCCACCCCCTGAGTCACAAGCACACCCAGAGCCACTTGTATTTCTTCCCACGTCCCTTTTTTTCAGATATACTTGTTTTATTACTCGGTTCATATGAAACCAGTGAAATCCAAATGTGAAGAGATTTGTCTATGAAAATTTAGGTCAGTGTTTTAGAGAGACTATAAATGCAGGTGTCTTTTAAAAAAATTGTTTCAGGACTAGGTGTGAGTGACACAACTGTGAACAGTTGGAAGGGATTGTACTGGGATTTTATAGCGAGTAGCCCACCCTCTTCCTCCACCTGCAGGAATGTAGAGCTGGAACTGAGATGAGGCATCGTGGGTAGGATGGTAAGACAGCATCCAGCTCTAATCACACACCCACCCTCAGGACAGTCCTCAGCCCTATTGTCAAGACTAGCAAATCAGTGTACATTCAGGCAGGGCTAGGGGATCTCATGTTTTAATTTTCAAGAATGCCCTGCTTTAACCAGCTTTTTTGGTTGATTGGTCAGCCTCTGATCACAATGGCACTAGATATGCTTTTAGAGATGTCTATATTGTAAGTACTCAGAGAACAGAGCCTAACACATCTCACTAAGCCTTTTGCACATTCTAGGAAATGGTAGTGTCACAAGACCCTCTTCCTTGAAATTCTCTTTGCCCTCATGATTCACAGGATGAAATACCAAGCGCGGTGGTGATGTAATTTGGGACTTACTCTTTAGAAAAACAATTCCTGAAGACTCACTGTGGTCAGTAGTACAAAAACTAGGATAGAAAGGGCTTCTTATTTATGTTCTGTTGGTTTATTTCAAAGAGATTGTTTAAAGAGTGTTTGTTTCTGAAAGTTCTCCAGTCATGTTTGTGGAAGGTTAGCCTAGTTTCTCAGATACTGTAGGTGCCTCTAGTGTGTCCTTTGAAGTGACTACTGGAAAATCATGCCCACCCTGGAGATGGGTGTCATTCCCCAAGAAGACATGTTTGGGTCCTCCAAATCCATAAAAAGGAAAAACTGAAACAATTTTGTTTTCTTGCTTTTGGCATAAAGTTAGAATTTCCCACTTTCCTGCTTTTTAAAAGTTTGATTTCTTACTGTAGTGTCCTTAAATGAGTATCAGATTTCACCCCATAATATTCTACAACTGTAAAGATCTACTTGGAGTAGATTTGCTGCCTTGAAATAACCTGTGGAGAGTTTGAATGTAGTTCGAGAAAAAAAAAAAAATAGAAGAAACTTCAGGAAAAAATACTGTGTTTAACCCCTTACTGGGTAATAATCACACTTTCCTAACATAAAAGATGTTGATTGGTTTTCAACTTTTAGAATATACCTAGGCGATGGCACCCCACTCCAGTACTCTTGCCTGGAAAATCCCATGGACGGAGGAGCCTGGTAGGCTGCAGTCCATGGGGTCTCTAAGAGTTGGACACGACTGAGCGACTTCCCTTTCACTGTTCACTTTCATGCATTGGAGAAGAAAATGGCAACCCACTCCAGTGTTCTTGCCTGGAGAACCCCTGGTGGGCTGCCGTCTCTGGGGTCACACAGAGTCGGTCACGACTGAAGTGACTCAGCAGCAGCATAGAGAAAAATGGAAGACTGTTGACAAAATAGAAGAACAGAACTTTTACACAAAGTAAAAGAGAATGAAAAGAAGGCCTACCTGGAGTGTGTATGTGGGGAAGTGGGGGTAGGTGGAAGGAAGGGTAGGGTGTTAACATCCTTATCTTGTGAGGTAAATCACTGAGAGAGACCGACTCTAGCAGGGAGAACAGGAAATTAAAGTGGAAGTCTGTTACTGAAAGTAGAAAGGTAAGTAGTAGAGCCTGGTGTGGGAGAGGGAGGGGCAGTTGTAATGACAGGACAGCTTGTGTTTAGAGAGATGGAGGGGATCACCAAAATAAGGCAGCTGTTACCTCTGGGTAACGGAAGAGTGGGATGGAAAATGTTTGTCCTTCATTATAAGCCCTTCCACGCTATTTGATTTTTAAATTATGTATGTATGTTAACATTCGTACATTTGAAAACGTTTTAAAGCAGGAGGCTTTTGCTCCATATTATAACATAAATTAGCAATGGCAAAGAGGTGTGAGGATGGACCGTCTCTTTCTCATATAATTCATTTTGAGTTAAAGAACTTAACGTTTAAACCGTTTGGCAGCAGTAAGTAGTTACCTCTCAGGAATGTAAATGCTTAGGATTTTTCACAAGATTTGGGAATGGAAGAGTCCCATTTTTTAACCCCCCTTTTTATTAGTAAGTAGTATGTACGGATGTTAAGAAGTAAAAGTAAACCAGGAATGTATTACGTTGGAAACACAGACTTTGCTCCTGATAATGAAACTTTTTTCCCTGTTTCTTCTCTTTCTCTTCCAGAAGCCCTTCAGAGGCCAGTAGCATCTGACTTCGAGCCCCAAGGTCTGAGCGAAGCAGCTCGTTGGAACTCTAAGGAAAACCTTCTTGCTGGTCCCAGTGAAAATGACCCCAACCTTTTTGTTGCACTGTATGACTTTGTGGCCAGTGGGGATAACACTTTAAGCATAACTAAAGGTAAAGGAGCTGTGGGCAGCTGCTGGTGGTTGCAGGAGACAGAGATCAGGGGAAATGTGGTTTGACTGGCCACACCTTTGCTTGCTGAAAGAGCTGTTTGAAGTGCAAAGAGAGCCAGAAAAACTAAGAGCATCTTTATGAGAGTCACTTTTCCTTCAGGAGAAAAGTTCTTGTATAGTTCTTAGCAAAATAGAGCTTTCTCTATTTTGTATTGAAAAAAACATTTGGACCAAACACTGAAAACCCTTTTTTTTTTTTTTTTAAAGAAAAAGTATTTTTCTACAAAAAGCTTGCTTATGTTAGAAACTAGGTCACTTGAATAATAGATTTATAAAAACTGTAGCTATGTATTTATCTACATATTCACTGTAAACAGGAAACTGTATACTCATACAGTTCTAAATGCATATATTTATATGGACCTGTTAAAATGAAGTAGATATTTAGGAATTTGGAGATTTTTTTTTTTTAGTAATCACAGAAGAGTGAATGAAAACGAACGTGTTAGCTTTTAAAACTGACGTGTCCAGTTCGGGTGTTTTTCTTCTAAGGTGAAAAGCTCCGGGTCTTAGGCTACAATCACAATGGGGAGTGGTGTGAAGCCCAAACCAAAAATGGCCAAGGCTGGGTCCCAAGCAACTACATCACACCGGTCAACAGCCTGGAGAAGCACTCCTGGTACCACGGGCCTGTGTCCCGCAACGCCGCCGAGTACCTTCTGAGCAGCGGGATCAACGGCAGCTTCTTGGTTCGGGAGAGCGAGAGTAGTCCTGGGCAGAGGTCCATCTCACTGAGATACGAAGGAAGGGTGTACCACTACCGCATCAACACTGCTTCTGATGGCAAGGTAGGTGGCCCTAGGCAGGGATAGCAGTGGGCCGGGGCGGGGACCAGAGAACCTGCCGCTGGGCTGCTAAGTTCTTGCAGCAAAGCAAGCAGATGTTTGAAACAGCAGGTATCATCCCACTAACCTGGTCAAAGACCCTCTGTGGAGGAGCAGTCGTATGCAGTTAGAGGTCTGCAGCGTGATGTTCTTTCATTGTCCTCCTGGAGTGGTGTGGTCAGCAGTTTCATAAGACAGGTGGACTGTCTGTTGGGTTGTGGGCATACTTCTTACATTAAGACTCTCCCTTTTTAGAAAATCTCTTGTTATAGTAATTTATCCTTAGTGAGAATTCACACAATAGATGATTATTTTTAAAGTGAAAGATCACCTTAATAGTACCTCTCCAAAACAAGTGTGGTACGTGACCTTCTTCCTGTCGATAAAATCACATGTATGTGTAATATTTTAAAATAAACACGGGAGGGTTCAAGTCCCTGTCTAGGTACCAAAAAATAAACAAAATAAAAGATCTTTTAAAATAAACATGGGATCACATTATACCTATATATTTCCAAACCTGAGCTATAGTTTTGTAAAGGAGTTGATATATATGGTTTCTTGATCTTCCTATAAACAGTCATTAAGAGTCCATGAAGGGAAAGGAGAAATTAACGTTTACTGAGTTCCTACTATTCTTTTAAACCTCACTTTAGTCCTCAGGACAGATAGTGCTTTTATCTGCATTTTTGCATTAAGGAAATGAAGGTTTGAAAGTGAAAGTCACTTAGTTGTGTCTGACTCTTTGCGACCCCAGGGACTAGACAGTCCTTGGAATTCTCCAGGCCAGAATACTGGCATGGGTAGCCTTTCCCTTCTCCAGGGGAGCTTCCCAATCCAGGGATTGAACGCAGGTCTTCCGCATTGCAGGCAGATTCTTTATCAGCTGAGCCACAAGGGAAGCCCAAGAATACTGGAGTGGGTAACCTATCCCTTCTCTAGCTGATCTTCCTGACCCAGGAATCGAACTGGGGTCTCCTGTATTACAGGCAGATTCTTTACCAGCTGAGCTATCAGGGAAACCCCCAGTGAAGGTTTAGAGGGATAAAATTTCTTTGTTGAAGATCACATAGTGAGTCATCGATGAAACCAGGCTCAGATTCCACTGTCTGCTTCACGCTGTCGTTGAGGGTGTAGATAGGTGGATTGTTGGCATGGGTCCAGATGGTGTATGTATTTTTTTAATAACGTGTAATGCATGCATATGGTTTAAAAACAAAAAAAAAAAGAAAATCAATTGCCGTGAAACATAATTCTGTCCCCTAATTCAGTTCCCCTGCCCAGAGGCAACCACTGTGACCAGTTTCTCCCATAGTTCCCATGCGTATACTTGTTTATACTTTTTAAGAAACACAAGTGATCCATAATATACACTGTTCCGCATCTTGCTTTCTCAATCTAATAATATATTTTGGAGATTGTTTTATAGCAGCACATTCAGAGCTGCCTCATTCTTCTTAATGACTACATAGTATGGACGAACCGTCATTTTTTTAAGCAGTTCCCTGTTGGCCAATTTTTAGGCCGTTTCCAGTCTTCTGCTATTATAATGCCGTTATGAGGTGGATTTCAAGCCTTTAAAAAAAAAAATCTCAGCTCCCTGTAAAAAAAAAAAAAAGCTTTACACCACCATCCCATATACACACTAGTAACAGAAGGTTCAGGAAACCCTACTCATTAGTCTTACTGTATGTAATGCACTCTGATATTTTGTATACCATTCTGTTCTGTTCCATTTTAAAACATTCTGGACATAATCCACTAAATTTATTCCGTAGACCCCACTGGTGGGTCATGACCAGCATTTTGAAATTACACTGCACATACTTCTTTGTGTACGGTCCAAGTTATGCAAGATAAGTTACTAGAACTGATTGAAGGTTATTCGTATCTAAAACTTGTATAGATGGTGCCAGATTACTTTCTTTAGGAATTGTGCAGATGCATTTTCTCACCAGCAGTGTTGTGAGAGCGTGTTCCCTTTCCCCTCCTCAGCAGTATGTTCTCAGACTTGCAAAAACCTCTCTATCACTGACTGGTAAAGATGATACCTCATTATATTTACTATACCTGTGCTTCCTAAATTCATCTTTTCTTATAGATTTGAAGTATACCAAATTTACATTTGTATTTAGGTATATTCTCTTTCATTGGTCTGTCTGTACATATACCAATACCAGACTTTTTAATTGTACGACTTTATATTTTAATATCTGGTGGGGCTAGTCCTTTTTTTTTTTTGGCCAAACCTCGGCAGCAAGCAGGGATCTTAGTTCCCTGACCAGGGATCAAACCCATGCCCCCTGCATTGGAAGGCAGAGTCTTAACCATTGGACCAACCAGGGAAGTTCCTAGTCCCCTTTTCTTAATCTTGCTAGCATCTTCACGGCTATTCTCACACATTCATTTGTACCGTATAGACGCACAGTACGTGTCTTTTTTCAGTGTTCTCATCTGATGTTTTTCTGATCCTTTCCGTCACTGCCCATGTCTTTACACCAGCACCGGAGTCTGTACGACAAACAGCATAGTCTGCTGTTGGCGGGCGACCAGGGTGCAGCCTCATCAGCATGCTTCGCCGGCCATTGTTCTCAGCCCAGCTGTGGAGCCAGGTCCTTCCACTCCGCGGGTACATTCCAGGGTGCTGGACCCTTTGCAACCGTGCCTTCAGGCCGCAGGGGAGCCTTTTCAGTGAATTAGAACAGAGTGCACCACCCATGGCGGGGAGGTGATTTCCTGGAGCTGACAGCTTGCTTCCCATCTGTGCTGTTTACCGAGGGCGAGCCATGCTGCACCGCAGTAATCAGGCGAGGTCTGTACTGAACAGGATAATGGTTTCTTTTCCCTGGAGTTGTTTAATCAGCATCCTTGGAACAGATGCAGGGCAGGCATGATCTAGTTTGACAACTCATTAGCTGGGGGTTGGTCTGAAATATTGTTAAAGCGGGAGAGAGAGCAAGGCCTGCGTGGATACATAATCTGCAGCATTTGAGAGTCATCTAACGAGGAAGCCCGGCTCCCTGTCTGGAAGCTGATGTGTGCCAGGTGGGTTCCTTTTTCCAGGTAGTCCATGGGGAGCTGACCAGGCAGTGTCCACTGCTGGGCAGCTCATGAGCGTGTCCTAGGTTTCTTGACTCCCCTCCCCTCCTCTGCAAAGACTCTCCGTTCAGCTGTCCCAGCACCTGGAGACTTCTCAGCCCATGGGGTCATCAGGTCACACTCAAGGGGACTCCGTTGGGTGGGGTCGTATTCCTGGAATGAGTGGAACAGCCTCAGAGTCAGAGGGAGGGGGAGGTATTACAGCGGCGCGTGGGACAACGTGGCTCGGCACTGAAAAACGCTGCTCGCATAGCAGAGCTTTGATGCAATCCTTTTTGGATTTTGAAGGGGAAAATTTAAAGTTTGGTGGGAGGAATAGGCCAGGGTTGAATAAGTTTAATTCTTATTTTCAAATTAGCTAATCTTTAGAAAACAACTGAATTTTTAGAAGATTCTTCTCTCAGGCCCCAAAGGATTTCTTTCTGCCTCCACCCTCTTGGCTCTGGTTTCAGCAGCCCTTGTGGCTGGTCAGTCAGCCTGGGGGCCCAGAGCCCAGGACTCCAGGAGTTTCAGGCTAGCCTCTTGGAAGGGCCATACCAAACAGCCATTGCTATTTCCTGGGTGTCCTGTGAGGCTTAACAATCTCCAGATACCCTGGAATTTGGTTTTTGTTCTTGATGCTTTCTTAAAGTCTGGAACCCTTTGCCAACAGAATTAAAGCGGAATTAAAGGCCGCTGTTCCTCCTCCACCACCCACCTCCGTCATTCTCCCGTTGTTTGGTTATTTGTGTCTCTATCTTTCTTACTTGGGGGGACGCCACTGCCAAGCCCCACAGTTCCTCACAGCCCTCGGTAAGAGTCTTTCCTTCTTTTCTTCAACGAGCCGCCCAGTTGGCGTTTATTTTTGTGGGCTGCTGAAGTCACAGATTCGGAGTTGGCAGGAGCAGAATCTGGGCTTTAGCAGAGGTGGCATGATGGGGCACCAGCTGTATCCCCTCTTGTGTCTTTAAGACCTGCCCGCCCTGACACTGGCTCAGCAGGTGCAGGCACCTGGTGAGAAGCCTGCTGAACCAAGCTGACCTTCCCTAGTCCAGGAGACCAGGGGGAATTATTAGTAAGGACTGCCTTCCTGTTGCTGTTTGAGGCGCTTGGGAGTTGCTGGGCAGGTGTCACTTCCTAGCCTCACAGCCTGTAAATAACACGTCCGAGGTGGGACGCCAAGGTCTAAGGCAGCCATAGGTTGCTCAAGCCCGATGAGCCCGTGAGCCTGGCTGTCAGGAGGAGAGCTGTTCCTGGTGAGTGTCTCTGACAGGCCCCATCTCTCGGGTCCCCGTGTGATTAGGAAGACGTGCAGCCCTGGCTGAGCACCCAGAGTGTTTACGTAACTGGGCGCATAGCATGGTGACATGCCATTCATAATGCTCATTTCACTTTCTCCTGTGCACATGCCATGAATTCCTGATGAAGATTCCCCCAGTTCACTAAGCAACATGCCGCTCACAGACCAGCCCTAATCAGAAGGAGGCCCCCAGACTTGACTCTTAGAAGATGGCTGTGCCGTACGTTGAAGGGAGAGCAGTGTCAATATTTAATAAATGTCAGGATGTAAATTTTATGTTGAAAGATGAACTGAGTCTCAGGGTCTGTAAATTTAATTATTGAGAAGGATAAAGTTTGCCCAGTCAGTGAAACCTCCCATCATTCTGAAATCTTTTAACAAAGGAGCCTGAGAGGGAATCAGCTGAGACCAAGAACAAATTCTGCATAAACTAGGGCTTAGGGGAGCCATTAGCATTCTGTGCAACTGAGTGAACTTGATCCTCGGGTTGGGGAGCACCGCTTTCAAGCTGACAGGGAGAAATGGGTAATGAGCCTCGCTCCCAGGCGACCTGCCCTGGGAGCCCAGCAGGCAGAACAGGCTTTCCTTCTGCCTGTGCTATGCACAGATTTCCAGGCTGGGAGGGTCACTCTGGTCCCAGGGGGGTGCCTCCTTGGAATGGCTTTTCCCTCCTCTCGTCACTCCTTGGTAGGAAAAGTGCCCACCAGCTGAGCAGCCGGAGAGAAAGGACTTGGGGAGCTGGGGGTGGTCTGCAGCCTGTAGTAGTGCAGTCAGACTTTTCCAGAGAAGGACAGGGATTAGGAGCTCTCCCCGCATCCCCCACTCCATCATCTTCTTGAATGGCAGGTGCACTGGTGACTTAACACTGACTGGGGTGCCGTGTCGTCAGTGTGCAGACATTAAGCTGAGGGCAGGCTCAGCAGTGCCCTCCTCTGCCCGCCCCGACCCCACCTCGTTCAGGGGACCTGCGGGTGGCCCATGGCCTCTCCCGAGAGCGGTTCACTCATGGCTTGGTCCTCGGCACTCTGAGGTGTGAAGGTGGGGCCTCCTCACCCTGACTGATCCTCCCACCCAGAGGCGCCCTCTTCCTGGGGGACAAGCTCCCCAGGGCTGCAGGATCGTTCTGCACAGTTCTTGGGGTTAGAATTTTATTTTAGTAGAATTGCTACAAAAAGATTACAGATTATAAACCTCTAAGCCAGAATCATTCCTGAATATTCATTGGAAGGACTTATGCTAAAGCTGAAACTCCAATACTTTGGCCACCTGATGCAAAGAACTGACTCATTTGAAAAGACCCTGATGCTGGGAAAGCTTGAGGGCAAGAGGAGAAGGGGACGACAGAGGATGAGATGGTTGGGTGCATCACTGATTCCATGGACATGAGTTTGAGTAAACTCCAGGAGTTGGTGATGGACAGGGACGCCTGGCATGCTGCAGTCCATGGAGTTGCAAAGAGTCGGACATGACTGAGCGACTGAACTGAAGCCACAGTTTGCCACTGGCTTGCCTGATTTTTAAAAATTTGTCATCTTCCCAAGCAAAGAAAGATCTCTTATTAAGGACTCCAGTTTACCTCTTGAGAGCTATAGCTGGGGTCAGCTTGTTATATTTGTTGTTATTTCCTTCCTTTAAACTGTTTTTACTGCCTACAATTGCAGACATGCAGAGAGTAACGGAGCCTTCTGTTGCCAACAGCCGAGGCCGTGGCCCGGTCATAGGTGTTCTGGGCTTTCTCTTCCTGTTTTTTTTTTTTTTTTTTAAGTAGGGAGTTAATACAGCTGTAGCTGACTGATCCTGTTCCTTCTGTCCCTCTTGCCTCAGGCATCACCACTGTCCCAAATCTGTATTCCTCCTTCCCACATCTTTGCAGTTTGACCAAGGCTTACAAACACCTAGTTGTGATTTTAAAGATCCGTTCCACCTTGAGCGATTGTCAGCTGCCCTTAGTGAGCCAGCAGAGTCACTTACATGCCTGGATCCCGAGTGTTCTCTGTGAATTTTAATGTGAATTGGTTTTGGTAAGGAAATACCCCTTCACTGCCTCACTGAACCAAAAAGAAGGAAGAAAGAGAGCTGTCCTGTCCTCATGCTGCTCTCTGCCAGCCTCTGCCTTCCTCCCCTCTGCACGTTCAGACCAGGACGCCACACGGAGGGGTTTGCTGTGGGGGTGCTCACCGGCCGTCAGTCTCAATTCCAGACTGACGTGTATTTGTGTCTCTATCCCTTCTCCTACTTCCCTGTGCTGGAGGGGGCCGTGTGGACTCTGTGTAGCCCTCCACACCCCCAATCTGTCCTGAGAGAGAGCTGGCAGGACATCCCACATGGGCACGCCACGGGCATTTGCAAGTCTTGGCCTCTGATGCTTCCTGCTCAGCCCAAATCGAGGGAGTAGGAATGAGAAGGAGATTTACGTTTTATTTAGTGATTTTCACCTCTAATCACTGTTGTTGCTGTTCAGTTGTTAAGTCCTGTCCAACTCTTTTGCAGCCCCATGGACTGTAGCCCGCCGGACTCCTCTGTCCATGGGATTCTCCAGGCAAGAAATACTGGAGTGGATTGCCATTTCCTCCTCCAGGGGATCTTCCCAACCCAGGGGTCAAACCCACATCTCTTGCATTGGCAGGCGGATTCTTTACCACTGAGCCACCAGGGAAGCCTGATCACTGTTTAGTTCAGTGATTAGTTTAGTTTAGTTCTAGACAATTATATCATTATAAGTTTAGGGTAATAAACATAATTATTATAATTCATTTTCTTTTCTAATCAGCAAATACTAAGTTCTCATCTTTACTAATTTAACCAACAACATTTGTTGAGTATCAGTTATGTGCTTGTATCTTTTTCTGGACACTGGGGACACAGGATAAAAGCGGATAGCCGAAGGGCTCTATTCTTATGAAACTGGCATTCTGGTAGATGGAGACAGACAGTAACCAAGCAGGTAGACCAGGAATCATCAGCCAGAGGTGAGTACAGTGCAGAGAAGTAAGACAGGTGATGAGAAGACTGATGCTGAGCCGTGACTTTGCGTTGGCCAGTCAGGGAATACTTCACGGACGCTGCCAGTGTACTCAGGCTGGTCACAGAGAACCAGACGTGTGGCAGTCAGGCAGGTGGAGGATTTCACAGAGAAACACAGCGTGAGTGATTTTCTCCACCCGGGGTCCTGTGTGGAGGGTGGTTGCTCTGAGGGGCTGCTGTGTGTTAAGGCCCAGCACACAGAGCCGGCCTCCTGAGTCGTTGGGCTCTGTCTGCTCGCTGGCTGAAGGCTGTCCCTGTCTCCTCAGCTCTACGTCTCCTCCGAGAGCCGCTTCAACACGTTGGCCGAGCTGGTCCATCACCACTCCACTGTGGCCGACGGGCTCATCACCACTCTCCACTACCCGGCCCCCAAGCGCAACAAGCCCACCGTCTACGGCGTGTCCCCCAACTACGACAAGTGGGAGATGGAGCGCACGGACATCACCATGAAGCACAAGCTGGGGGGCGGCCAGTACGGGGAGGTGTACGAAGGCGTGTGGAAGAAATACAGCCTGACGGTGGCCGTGAAGACCCTGAAGGTAAGCCCGGGACCTGCCCGGCGGGCTGTCCAGCGAGACCAGGCGCTCGCGGAGCCTCAGTTCCGGGGGGCCTGTTATCCCCTGGGGCCCCGCCGCGCGCCCTCCATCGCCTGCCTGCACGCCCAGCCCCGGGCCCGACTCCTCGGCACACGCCGTCTGGGTTTCTGTGAGCGGGTTGACTCATTCGCCTATTCTCCACGTGTTTCCACATATGCTGAGAGCTGAGAAGTGCTGTGGGTTTTTTTTTTTTGGTGTAAAACGATTAGTCATTTGAAGGAGTTTTTTCATTCTATGGCAAGGGTGTTTGAAAGCTGTGGGTTTCCGTTCAGTTTGTGTGGCATTTGAATCACTTCCTATTGAGTTAAGAGGGCGGGGGCGGGTGGGCAGGGAATCTCTTGAGTTTTGTAGGAGACAAAACCAAATCTGTGAATTTTTTTTTTTAGATGTGAGAGCAGATGCACCAGGTGTTTCTAGTAGGTTCCAGTTCTCTGTATTATGTGTCCAGACTCCTGGAAAGACGAGTGTGGGGCTGCCCCACCAGGAGGCGTTATGAAAACATGAGGGCTTCTTGCTAACTCAGATACCGTCTGTTCTGTGCCCTTACTGTGGCTTTCCCTCTCAGCTGATGCCTAGTGTTTTTCGTGTCCAGGCAGCTCTTAGGACGCCCAGGGAGAAGTTTTCATTTCCAGGCCTCCACCTCCTTAAAAGTGTGACCCACAGTTTTAGCTGTGGCGAGAGTGTCCCCTAGTGTTGACCTGCGTGGTTTTCACTTGTTTTAAATAAACTCCCAATTCCATTGAGCTGTGCCCAGGAATGGGAGAGAGGTGAGCCCCGTTTTGCAGCTATTGGCAAAGAAGCAGAACTGAAACACCCACCCCTGGGGAAACGAACCCGAGTGTGTATGCGCTTCTTCTCGAAGGTCGTTCGGGTGCACGTGGCCAGAACGCCTGCCCTTTCGGGACCCAGTTAATTCCCTGATGCCCTCATTCAAAGGCATGACAAAATAGAAGTTGTGGTTTCTGGTTGATACGAAGTGACACTTTAGAGAAAAGATCCCATTCTTTAGTCCCAGATACCAAAGGTGGCTTCCTGGCCTTCGTACTGACTGCGTCCCCTTAGCTTGGTCCTTGGATGCAGGATTGATACACTTGGTGAGGGGGTGGCATGGGTGTTTTGAGGACTCCTGTATGTTTTCCAGATAGTGAAGAATTTGGTAAATGCCTATCAGATTTTAAAAATCCTCTTATTTGCCAGACCCTGAGCTTAACACTGGGACTGTGACAAAGGAATCGGACAGAGTCCTTGGCCTTGGGCTAAGTCTAGGTAGTTAGAGCTGTCTAGCTGAAAGTAGGTAGTCTGAAAAGTGCAGGTGTCAGTCTCTCAGTTGTGTCCACTCTTTGCGACCCCATGGACCGTAGCCCAGCAGGCTCCTCTGTCCATGGAGTTCTCCAGGCAGGAATACTTGAGTGGGCAGCCATTCCCATCTCCAGGGGATCTTCTTGACCTAGGGCTCGAACCTGGGTCTCCTGCACTGCAGGCAGACTCTTTACTGTTGAGCCACCAGGGAAGCCCTACTTAGGTAGTCTAGTTAGTAGGAGAGATGGGTCAGTGTGCCACTCACTGCACCACGTGTGACGGAGGCTGTGATCGCGACAGGAGCTCAGAGCTGTAGTGCCGCGTGGGGACAAGAGGAGGGACGGGTGAGCGCTGCTGGCCAGGGAGAGGGCAGGACGGGCCCCGAGCCAGCCACAGAGGAGGAACAGGGTGAGCGAAGGGACGGAGCTGGGAGAGGGAGGTAGGGGGCAGAGCAGACTCAGCACGTCTCAGAGCCCTCAAGCCCGCCTGAGGAGCTGGGGTGCTGTCCCGGAGGCAGTGGGGCACCCTGAAGGTTTTGATGCACAGGAAGAAGGTGACTGGATTCACCGCTCCTGGGGCAGCCCTGTCAGCAGGCTTCGAATGAGCTCAATGGAGGCCTGGCGACGGCAGGGAGACGCGTGCTCCCACGTCCCCATGTGACCATAGCTGCAGACCAGGCCCCGGGAGACAAGGCCTCGGCTGGCTTGCAGAACTGGTCAAGGCCCAGGCGCTACCCACACGCTTGCCAGGATTTGCCAAAGCCAAACAAGAGGAAAAGCACAAATAGACGGCAGTCTGGGAGAGGCCTGTTTGAAAACTTGAGGAGGTAGCAGTTGCACTTGGGAAAACCGTAGCCCACTAGCTGTGCCGAGCCGTTGTTTTCTGAGTGACTGAAGAAGATGCTTCTAGAGGAGAGGCTCCCTGGAGCTCGGGGGGTTTTTTATTCTACCCGTATATCACAATTAACTGGAAGTGGGTGCCTTCCAGAACGTACTTCTCTAATGATGTGTTATTAAGCTTTTTATACTTTTAATGATTTTCCCTAAGAGCCTTATTAACTTATGATCCCATAGTTCATGAAAAAGAAATTACAGAATATAGTTGCATAGATTTCTGTGACTAGTCAGTCATTCCCAGTGGCAGCTAATTAGGGAAGGGGGAGTGTGTCATTTTCTAGAGGTGGATTAACCCAGTAATAAGGTACTGAGCAATGGCTAAATAAACGATCCCTCCTTCCAGCACACCCTGCTCAGAAAGCGTGTGCGCAGTATGTTTCCCGCTTCTCAGATCAGCCTGCTGTCAGCATTTGGGGCGTTCATCCCCACTACAGACGTGGAGAGTTTGTGTGGGCTCTAAGTGGCAGTGGTAGCTGTCGTTTACTGATGCTCCCAACGTGCCTGGCAGAGTCTGAGTGCTTCATGCTCTGCATTGAGCATCTCATTTAATCCTTCCAACCTGAAGAGAAGGCTGCTGATTACCCCTTCCGTTTCAGAGTTGAGAGACCTGAAGCAGGGGGAGGTTCACTAACTGGCCTGGCGTCAGTTGCATGGCTGGCAGTGACGGAGGCAGAGCGTGAACCCAGACATCCTGCTGCAAAGCCCAGGTCTTTCTAAAAATTGTTACACAGCATCCGATTCCTCGTATACCATGAAGAATACACACAAACTACAGTTGCGCACCTTAAAAGTCACCTTTTCCCAGTCCCCCCCGCCCCGTTCCCTTCCCCCACAGGCTGTGATCTGCCTTTCTCTTGAAGACACCTTGGGAAGTCCTCATGTTCTAGCCCAAGCTTTTGTCCATTTAGCCAGTTCTCACTGAGGCCCTCTTTGTCCTTCCTGTTTGGTATCGCGGGGCCCTCTGCAGACAGAACCAGACCCTCCTTAACCAGCGGGGGGAGCAAGGCCCTGCTCTTAACCACCACTCTGTACTGCTCCTCCAGGCAACACTGGTCTCTTTGCTTCAGGGCAAAAGGAAGACCAGAAGAGAGAAAAAGGGGACCCTAGGTTGACCCCTCTTGCCTGAAAAATCCCATGGACAGAGGAGCCTGGTGGCTGCAGTCCATGGGGTCGCTAAGAGTCAGACACGACTGAGCGACTTCACTTTCACTTTCACTTTCACTATCATGCATTGGAGGAGGAAATGGCAACCCACTCCAGTGTTCTTGCCTGGAGAATCCCAGGGACGGTGGGGCCTGATGGGCTGCCGTCTATGGGATCACACAGAGTCGGACATGACCGAATTGACTTGGCAGCAGCAGCAGTAGCAGCAGGTTGACCCCTGTGGTGGGAAACTGGAACTACAACAAAGGCCTCCTGATGGGGAACGTTTAGTTTGAATTTTGACAGTCTTCAGTCTTGAGCTGTCTAGTAAAAGTTTGTACATCAGTCATCTTTGTATAAAACAGCTGTGTAAGTAATATAATTTGGAAAAGTCTGCCATTGATCTAATTGTGTTAATATTGACTCATAAGCTAGCTGACAAATTTACTGTTAAAATAGCAGAAAATCGCACTGTTGAAAAAAGTTGAAGCTTAGCCTGTACTCATTTGTTGACCTGTTTTTCCAGTAGGTGATATATATACATAGTTTCCTCCACCCTTGAGTTTAACGTCCTTCCGGAAATAGTCCACACCTGTGTTACCTTTCTTAACCACGTGGTAGCCTGCTATAGACACTGCTCTGAACCTTCTGTTACTGTATCTTGGAAGTTCCTCCTTGACAGTACTTGGAAGGTGGCCTTGTTTTTGGTTGGTATTTTAGTATCTTACCAGCCTTCCGTAGATGTGTGTCTCCTCTCCACTACTTTGCTGTTACACGCAGTACAGGGACTCTCCGTGTTTGCACATGTGGGAGACTGAGCTGGTAGGTCAGTTCCTCAGAGCAGAAACTGCTGGATCCAAGTGCTCGTACCAGTGTGCACTCCAGCACCCGTGTGGAGGAAGTGCCCGTTTTCCCCACCTGCACCAACACAGTATGTGTTCGGTTTGGGTTTTACATTCATTACTGCCCCGCCCACCCCCAGGAAGCTGGTCTTACTGGAGAGCTCCAATCACGAGCAGAGAAGGGAAGGCCCCAGGACACCAGGAACCCCGTCCAGTCTCCACGGTCGCTCTGGCTTCGTGAGGAGCCACGTGCTGGGGAGAGGGGCTGCTGCCCTGTCGCATGGGTTCCCTCTGGCCATGGAGCTCAACACGGCTACCCTACTGGGGACCAGAGTCTGGGGTTCCTCTCCGAGATCGTCTGTTATGGACTTTTCACTTGAGCTTTAAGCTCCCCACCTGATTTGTGAACCAGCTGCCTTCCTCACTCTAGCTCAGAACCTCCCCTGTCTCTCCCGTGTGTTGATCCTGGTTGAGCCAGTGGTGCGGGATGGCACTTCAGTGTGCTTGTAACTGCCCTTCTCTGACGTTGGGTAAACACGAAATGTGGAAGCTGATCTACCTTAGACACGAGCCCAGCTCAGCCAAGAGGGAGGTCTGGAGAGGACTGAGAGCTGGGCTGGACTTAAAAATGGTGTACTCTCCTGTGCCATAGAATTCCTGCTCTTGAGGATGAGGCCAGTGAGCAAAAAGGATGAAGCTACCTGTGACATGTTGAGTCTGAGAGAATGTGAAAAAGACCCCAAAACCAGTGTTAAGTAAAGTCTTCCATACAGCAATATGTTTAGCCTGCTTCTCAGGAATAGAGATCAGCTGTCTTAATAATAGTGACAGTGAATCCCCCGGAGTGGTGATGACCGTGTTCCGAGTGCTGCCCTCGGCGCTCTCTGTGTACGAGCCAGGTAATGCTCTTCTTTCCATGCGGTAGGCGAGAGAGCAAGTCCAGCGATACTGTTTCCTGTCATGTAGGTGACTGACCGTGGTGACGCAGCAGCAGAGCTCGGTAGGGATAACTCACGAGCATCCTCTTAACCACTGGGCCAGCCACAGCTTTCATCCGCATCCAGTCAGGCCTCGTGAAGAGAGGCCAGGGGACCCATCTCCCTCCTTGACAGACAGGACTGAAATTCACAGCCTTTACTCAGAGTGTGGCCTTCGCCCTAATCATTCAGAATTCCTTTTATTTTACTATGTAAATGGAAGAATCCTCTTCAAAAAGGTGATGGAGATTTTTAAAATGAAAGGACTATAGCAGGATAGCATCAGGGCTATTTCCAGTTGAACACAGCTACCAGTGTAGGATGCTATTGAACCAGGCCTGCTTCCAGCAGGGGGAGACAAGTTCACACAAGATTGTCCTGAAAGACAAAAAACAAGGAGTTATTTATACTGTCCACATGCCGTGTGTGCGTGTGTATGAGTGAGTGAGTGAATGAACGGAGAGAGAGGAGAAGGATGCCTTTGAAAGCCGCAGTGTTCCTTTGCACGTCCACACCCCTCAAGACCTGGAACGTGGTTCTTGTAGAAGAGTCAGTACTACAAGAGCAGTGTTACTTCGGAAATGATCTCACTCTGCGTGGTTCGTTATGGGGGCCTTTACGCCCATGAGCCTTCATTCGAGGGCTGCTTATTGAACATACTGTTGGCTGAGCAAGAGTCTTACAGGCCCGGGTCCTTCCTTTGAGTGGCGTTGAACCTGTGGTTCCGGCAGGCACTTGCCCTCCAGCCATCCATAGTAGTGTGTCACCCTGGTAGATCAGAGCCCACCGCCCCAGAGACAGCGTGGTCCTGCAGTGTGGGAGACCTGGGTTTGATCCCTGGGTTGGGAAGATCCCCTAGAGAAGGGATAGGCTACCCACTCCAGTATCCTGACCTGCAGAATTCCATGGACCGTGTAGTCCATGGGATCTCAAAGAGTGGGATGTGACTGAGCCACTTTCATTTTCACCCTGGTAGATCAGAACCCACCACACCAGAGACAGCGTGGTCTGTTCAGCATGCTCAGGAACATAGAGGACTTGAAGAATTAAACAGCCAGGAAGGTGGCAGCAGGGGTGTATTCTTTTCCCACCCATGGAGCTTGACACAGAGTCCACCCAGGATGTTTAACTGACCTTAGAATGGCTCACCTTTTTTTTTAAGCAATTTTCTTTCTTTATTTTTGGCTTCGCTGGGTCTTTGTTGCTGCATGGCTTTTCCTTAGCTGCGATGAGTGGGGCCGCCACTCTAGAATTTCGGTCCATGGGCTTCTCATTGCAGTGGCTCCTCTTTTTGCAGAGGACAGACTCTAGAGCACGCAGGATTCATTAGTCGCAGCTCGTGGGCTCAGTAGATGCTTAAAAAAATCTGCAAACAGTAAACACTGGAGAGAGTGTGGAGCAAAGAGAACCTTCCTGCTCTGTTGGTAGGAATGTAAATTGATACAGCCACTATGGAGAACGGTATGGAGATTTCTTTAAAAACTAGGAATTAGTTGTGGCTCATGGGCTTAGTTGCTCTGCAGGGCATGTGGAATCTTCCCAGATCAGGGACGGAACTCTGGCCTCTCGCATTGTTTGGTAGATTCTTTTCTTTTTTTTAATTTATCTAATTTTAATTGGAGGATAATTGCTTTACAATGTTGTATTGGTTTCTGCCATACAGCGACGTGAATCTGCCATAAGCATACATGTGTTTCCTCGCTCTTGAACCTGCCTCCCACCTCCCACCGCATGCCACCCCTCGGTTATCACAGAGCACCAGTTGAGCTCCCTGCTTCATACAGCAAATTCCCACTGACCGTTTTACATATGGTGCTGTGTGTGCTTCTATCTCGGTTTGTCCCATCCTCTCCTTGCCCACTGTGTCCACAAGTCTGTTGTCTGCGTGTCTCTAACACTGCCCTACAAATAGGTGCCTCAGTACCATTTTTTTGGATTCCATATGTAAGACTTAATATATGATATTAGTTTTTCTATTTCTGATTTACTTCACTCTATGTAACAGGCTCTAGTTTCATCCACCTCACTAGAACTGACTCAAATTTGTTCCTTTTTATGGGTGTGTATTACTCCCTTGTATGTATGCGCCACAACTTCTTTGTCCGTTCATCTGTCATGGACATCTAGGTTGCTTCCAGGTCCTGGCTGTTGTAAATAGTGCTGCAGTGAACGTTGGGGCACATGTGTCTTTTAAAATAGTTTTCGCAGGGTATGTGCCCAGTAGTGGGATTGCTGGGTCATACGGTAGTTTTGCTGCTAGTTTTTTAAGGAATCTCCATACCGTTCTCCATTGTGGCTGTTATTAATTTACATTCCCACCAGCAGTGCAAGGAGGTTCCCTTTTCCCCAGACCCTCCCCAGCATTTGTCTGTAGATTTCTTGATGATGGCCATCACCTCATACATTGTATTTTGATTTGCATTTCTCCAGTAATAAGCGATGTTGAGCATCTTTTCGTTTTATTAATCATCTGTATGTCTTCTTTAGAGAAATGTTTGTTTAGGTCTTCTGCCGGTTTTTTGATTGGGTTGTTTGTTTTTCTGATGCTGAGCTGCTGCTAGGTGGATTCTTTACCCCTGAGCTACCAGGGAAGCCCTCACCATTTCGATAGGGCAGTAAACTGCGTCTACGTTTCAGCCCCACCAGGCCCTGAGCTGAGTGATTCAGGGGCTGACGCACATCCTCACTGGTCCTGCTTCACTGGTAAACACGTTGAGCAGAGCAGGACAGCGCCCAGTAGAGGGTGACCTGTCCTCGGGAGGTCATCCCCAGGTGCCAGGGTGGGAACCGGCAGCTACGGTGAGGAGGACACTTTAGCTCTTTGTTTCCCAGAGGGGCCGCAGGTACAGTGTAAAGAAAGCTCCACTTTTACAGTAGTTGATAAAGCTTTCTTCTTGGGGAATCTAGTTTTCAAGACGTGCTCTCCCCGTCTCCCCTGCAGTCTTGCTCTTCAGACAGACTCAGACTCCATGTTGAAACCTGGGAGGGGACGGTCTCACTTCCCTCATTGGCCTTTATAGCAACAGACTACGTCACATCTCATCCACTGGCTTCTTCCTTCGGTGGTCAGAAAAGAAGTCTCCCCGACATAAGCCCACCCCCACGATCTTGATAACAGGGCCAACCCCAGGACCCAGCACCACAGCACTCCGCCCTGATAGGTGAGGAAATGTAGCAATATTGTCACATTTGCTCTGGGCGTGTGCTAATATCTTTGTCTCCCCTTGGCATTTAAATGCTGTGAGCTCGCTGAAACATGGTGTGGGCTGGTGATCACATTTATGAACCCATTGCTAGGGGAGCTGCCAGTGAGGCTTGTTTTAGGGTCTGAGTAAATTGACCTGACAGGTAGTGGCGATTGCTTCATTAAGGGCCGCACAAGACCACGTTCTTAAGAAACTCAGCGTCCTCTCTTGCTGCCACATCTTGAGGCCCTGTTCTTTGGTAGTGCTATACATCTTTTTGTGTCATCAAGGTCTCTTCTCTTGAATCAAGTACCTTTTGGATTCTTCAAGTGATTTTTTTTTTTTTTTAATGTTAAACGTTTTGGGAGTCCTTGGAAACCAGCCGTTCCTTAGGGGAGTGGTACCATGATTGTGGTGGTTGCCTTCACACATCTCCCTCCCTCCCCGTAAACTTCACTAGGTGATGGAAACAAGTAGTGTGCATGGAGCCACCAGAGCAAGTCACCAGCATACCCAGCCAGCTTCGCTGTTGTGCTCAGGGTGAGAATTCAAAAGCTCTGCGCCATAGTAGAAAATTCTTTGTGCCATCGGGCTGATGCCTTGGAACCTTGGAACTTTGTGCCTTGGAACCTGTCAAGAAGGATGTCGTGGTTGAAACCGGTGGACCAGGATGATTACCTGTCGAAGCTCCAGCTTGTGTTAACCGTTCAAGTCGTACTTCCCCACTTGAACACTTTCCTTGCTGAGATAATTTCATCACTTCCTTCTTTCCTGCAGGAGGATACCATGGAGGTGGAGGAGTTCTTGAAAGAGGCTGCAGTAATGAAAGAGATCAAGCACCCCAACTTAGTACAGTTACTCGGTGAGTGTGAGGAGCGCTGAGCTCTGAATTAAACTCTCCGAGCGATACAGGCGCTGTTGAAGCAGAGGTGAATGGCTCACTGCCTTAAGGTTTCTGGTCTGTACATCTGTTCCCCACCTGTATCAGCCCTTGGTGCAAAGAGACCTGTGTGGAATGGGGGTGTGTGTGTGTGTGTGTGTGTGTCCATGTGCCCACACGCGTGAGAGAGAATGTTACAACTTTTAAGCTGATACTCAAAAGTGGTCAAGCACAAGTCTCAAATCAATATCTTGAAACCTAAGAATTTCAGAAGTTCCTTCCTGAAGCGATTCTGTACATAGAAATATCCATGTATCCATTGGGGTGATGACTTAGTGTGTTTGATGTGGCTCAGCCTCTGCTCTTGAACTCAGTGGCAGCTTGTTTCCTTGAAGCCCATGGGCTTGAGAGGAAGAAAAAAGGGAGGGGGTGGGGCACGTCCCTCCCGAGGGAACATAATCTGAACCCACGAGTGCATGGAGTCATCGCAGGACGTGGGCCCGGGATGTAGGGGCAGAGAGAGAATCCGTCTCAGAAGCCTCGTTCTTCAGGGCTCATCTTTTCTGGTGTGTACTCCGTTGGGAGCGGAGTGGCACGCTGAAGCCTTGTCTCGTTGGCAGGGGTCTGCACCCGGGAGCCCCCATTCTACATAATCACTGAGTTCATGACCTATGGGAACCTGCTGGACTACCTGAGGGACTGTAACCGGCAGGAGGTGAACGCCGTGGTGCTGCTGTACATGGCCACGCAGATCTCGTCCGCCATGGAGTACCTGGAGAAGAAAAACTTCATCCACAGGTAGGAGCCGCGCGAGGCTGCCCTCCCCGCACCAGCGGAGTCGCGGGGCAACCACGGGACCGGGCATACTTTTACAAAAAAAAATCCCAACCTACAAGGTCTTGTGGCTCGGCCTCTGAATTTTTTAGCGTCGGCAGCTCCTTGGACCTTGGAGCAAAGGCGAACACCATGTTCCTGAAGTTGCCAGCTTCGGGTGTGCGTCCAGGACTGCACTCAGCCCGGCCTGGCCCTTGGACCCACAGAGTAGTTATCCCCAGGCTGAGAAGTATGTCACTGCAGAATCATTTTGGACTAAGAGGAATACTGGGTGAAGTTTGTCAGAAGGCACCTCTTTTCGTTGGCAGGGCTCCTTGTGACATAGGGCACCTGTTGCTCCTCCAGGGCTGGGGTTCATCAGTAGTGTCGTGACCTCTTGCCAGCAGCCGCTGGGGCGTTTCTCCCCCACAAGCTCTCAGAAACGGCCCTACATGGCTTTTGTTCCCGTGTTGTGTGTGTATGTGTTTTCCCCTCCCTTCTGGTAATTATCATTTCATTCTCCACTTAACTTGCTGTCATCTGGTTCAGGGATGTTTCCACCATTGTCAGGATTGTGTATGCGTAGTTCTAAATTAAGCATCTTGGCTGCTTCAAAGCCTGGAGTGTTCTGACCTTCAAACATGCCACAATTATCTTGGTCTCCACATTCTTTGCTGGTGGAAATGGCTTCCTAGCAGAGTGACGGCCTGTGCAGGACAGGGCCTGATGGGCTTTGCCGGAGTCTTCTATACAAGATGTTCTCCAGCCACCGTGGTGACCTTTCCTTCCCAATTAAGTCAAGTATGAAACCTGTACACGGAACTTCATAGTGAGAAGTAAGAGGAGCGTGTGTGAACTGCTGGCGGTGCCTTGTACAACAGATTTTTCTCTGGTCCATGAGAGTCTGCTTCAGAGGCTCCTGTCACTCAGGAAAGTGAACCCTCTGAGGCTGCAAATTGAAATTTCTTGACTTCTGGTTTGCCTTGCACGGCTCGGTTCATTCTCTCTTCATTCACGCAAACTTAAAATGCTTTACCGAAATCCTATTAGGCACCACCCTCCTGAATTTCCTTTCCCTCTCATTGCTGGTGATCAGGCTATCTCTCCCAGCCATCGCCTTCAGCGGGGGCCTCTCTTCATCCCGCTTTCCAGGTTGCCTTGTGATTTCATGCTTAATGTCCGTGAACCAGAGATTAGGCTCCTGCATCCGTGGGAGAATCAGGAGGCTAAAGGAAGCTGATTATACAGGAGAGAATCCATAGGATACATTTGGATACACATCAGGAAGAAATAGGAAAGTGGGAAATACAATTTGGATAAAGAATGTCATGGGCTCTATTTTATCCTGTTGAGTCTAAATAGGACAAGCAGAGACTCACGCTGATGTACGTTTCTCGAGATCAAGGCCTGGCCTGGATATCTGCTCCTGGTGCCTGGCACAGGGCAGGAGTAGCTGAACAGACTCTTAAGGACACTGTCCCCAGGCATCATCGGTGCTTTACTGTGAGTTCACTACCACTCACAACCACCCTAAGAAGCAAGCACCGTTATCATCATCTTATGGGTGAGAGAACCGAGTCCTGGGGTGATTCACTCACTCCAGGTCGTGGGGCCAGGGAGCCTGTTCCCCCGCCACCCGCTGCGGGTAGAGCTTGGTCGTTACTATTTACAAGCAGATGTATTTATTTAGGATCTCCATTTTCCCATTGTGGGTGTTGCCCCTTGGTAAGCAGTGGTGGAAGATTTGTAAAGCTGGCAGTCAGCCAGGAACTCACAGATAAACTGTTTCCTTTCCCAGAGATCTTGCTGCCCGAAACTGCCTGGTAGGGGAAAACCACTTGGTGAAGGTGGCTGATTTTGGCCTGAGCAGGCTGATGACAGGGGACACCTACACAGCCCACGCCGGGGCCAAGTTCCCCATCAAGTGGACGGCGCCCGAGAGCCTGGCCTACAACAAGTTCTCCATCAAGTCGGACATCTGGGGTAAGGGCCACCGCTCTGGTTTTGTCCTCGCCCTCGTCTTGGGGAGGGGCTGTGTCCCCATTTTGCTTTCTCTCCTTGCCTTTTGAGTTCCTTTTCCCTTGCTCTTTCATTTCTTTCTCATTGCTTCCTTCTCTTTTTGTTTCTTTTACTTCTTTTTCAATTTCAAAAATCTCTTCTCCCGTGTTTTCTCTCCTAAATAAGGTAAAAATGAGGTTTTTTTTCCTCTTCGAAAATAATTCAGATGAACTCTTTCCCCCACTTAACAACTTTATGTCTTCTTCACTCTTAGATTGCCTGGATGTGCAGGGCAGCCAGCCCACCCTGCAGGCACCCAGGGTCTGCCTCTGCGGAGAGAATGCTGCAGAGTCTGGTTTGAGATTCAAGTAGAATGTTCCTCTCCGAAGCCTTGTGTGACAGTATTTTATTTTTACTTTTTGTTATGCAGATTGTCAGCAGGCAGTCAAGGAGGCAGAGTTGCCTGATGACTCCAGGCACTTGCCACCCCCAGCTTTGCTGTCTTCACCTTGTGGTACCCTCTCACCCTATACCCCCGCCCAGCCCCAACCCTTGTTATTTCAAAGCAAATTCCAGACAGCATAATGTTTTGTCCATGAATATTTCATATGTCTCTTAAAAGACGGCTTTTGTATTTGTAGAACCGCAAGTTGAGTTTAGTTTCTGGATTTTGCGTGCTTAGTCGCTCAGTTGTGTCCGACTCTTTGCGACCCCTTGGACTATAGCCCACCAGGTTCCTCTGTGCATGGGATGTTTCAGGCCAGAATGCTGGAGTGGGTTGCCATTTCCTTCTCCAGGGGATCTTCCTGACCCAAGGATCGAACCCGTGTCTCCCGTGCCTCCTGTATTACAGATTCTTCACCTGCTGAGCCATCAAAGAACCGGTTTCTAAATATTAGCAAATATCAATGTTCAAATTTCCAGTTAATCATAAAAGTCACCCCCTTTTTTTTTTATCTGTTTGAATTGGGGTGAAAATACAAATTTCCCAGTGCAATTAGTTGATGACATCCTTTAGGTCTCCTCTCATCTGTAAACTCCTTTCTCATCTCTCTGTGTGTCTCGCTGGTTATTTGTGGAAGAGATCCTGCCATTTGTCCTTTAAAGTCTCCCACATTCTGGATTCTGCTCACTGTTTCTCATGTTCCTCAGTCTTCACTATTCCCAGAAAATGGGTAGTTGGACCTAGGCACCTTGATCACATTCAGGTTTGACTTGTTTTGTTTTTGTAAGAGTACTTCATAGGAAGGAAGGTACCTTTGATCAGTAGCCCCGTAATTCTTGATTTTCCCTCTCTGTCTAGAGCCACTGATTGATGAGGGGCTTGCCAAGTGACAGTTCCCAGATTCTCTTATTCCTTACTCATTTATGAGCTCCATACTTCTAAGAAGAAACTTCCTCTCTCCTATCGTCTGATTACAGTAGGGTAAACAGTTCATACAGGAAAGACAAGATAAATATAAACTTCCTTGCCATTATTTACCAGTTGCCATGATAACAGATTGAGTTCTTAATACCCTCCAGTGGTGACCAATTAGGTTTTGTTTTTCTTTTGTAGTATTATTACAAGCTCTTGGATTTAATTATATTTGAGTATATTATAGATTAATCCACTGCAGGAGTTTTTTAAAATTGATATTCAGATCGTCTCAACTTTGGCCTGTGGGGACTTCAAATTATTCCTGGTTCTTTCTGACAAAACCCTATAGTCTTCTATAGCATCTGTGCTATCTAAAATGGGTGAAATACTCCAGGTTCATTCTCTGCCCCTGACTTGTAGCACTCACTTCTCCAAGGAATTAGGTTCCTTAGTGGGACCTGGAATTTCAGTGATTTCGTTAGATTTTAATGGAATTTTTGGAGTTGGAAGGGATCTTAGAGATCACTTCATGTACCCAGAAGAGAGAGGTGCCTGTTGGAGGCACGTGGCTAGTTGGTCACAGAGCCACGACTAGAAATGGCCTCTTCAATTCCAGTCCTAGGCACCTTCCACCACATCTCCCAACAAGATGGCCATGCTCCCTTAAAGACCCTGGAGGGGTTGGTCACCCCAGGCCCCTCCTCTCCTACAGCATGTGCTAGTCCGTGGGCTTGAGTGACCAGAAAGCCTCATTCTGTCCTGTTCTGTCCAGGGTTGTTGGTAATTAAGAGCCTTATAAAATGTCAGAGTGTCTGGGCTGCTTCTGAGGGCGTAACTTCTGAAGTCTGCTGCACAGTTAGCCAGTTTTGAATGTGGTGCAGTCAAATCTTAAATGCACCTTGAACAGTCTTGATCTTTCTTCTTTCTTTTAGCATTTGGAGTGTTGCTTTGGGAAATTGCTACCTATGGCATGTCACCTTACCCAGGAATTGACCTGTCCCAGGTGTATGAGCTGTTGGAGAAAGACTACCGCATGGAGCGCCCGGAAGGCTGCCCAGAGAAGGTCTACGAACTCATGCGAGCATGTGAGCCTTCCCCGCCGGTTCCGATATGGGCTCTGTAGGCAACCCGGTGCGGGGCGTGTGTGTCAAGTCAGGGCTTAAAAGTGCTCCATTTCCTCTCTTCCTTCCCATTCTTCAGAAGCAACTACTGTACAGTTTGGTGCTTTTTTTTTTTGCTTAACTTTTCGCATGTTTCTCTGTGCCTTTATTCATGCATAGTATTTTACATGTGAGGGTTTTTTGTTTGTTTTTCATGCAAAATGAGACTGATGGCTACCAAACCTGTGTGGATAAAAGTCACTCAGAATATTTGCCTACTATACAAGAAGTTTGCATTTATTAATAAGAACCCCAAGTTTTACAACCCTGTGAACTGTAGTCCGCCAGGCTCCTCTGTCCATGGGATTGCCTGGGAAAGAATACCGGAGTGGGTTGCCACTTCCTTCTCCAGGATCTTTCCAACCTAGGGATCCAGTTTGCATCTCCTACATGGGCAGGAGGATTCTCTACTGCTAAGCCACCAGGGAAGCCCATATATATTATTCAGCAATTTACGTACACACATACATATACATACACACGTCTGTATGTGTGTGTGTGTGTGTTATATACGTGCGGTGTATGTATGTTATAGGCGTGTGTATATGTATGTTATGTGTGTGTTACAGGTTGTGTGTGTATAAGTATGTAACGTGTGCATATATAAAATGTATAAAAATTTATCACCTCACCTTTTTTTTGTACTTAGCAGTGGAACAGGCCTGTCTTTCCATGTCTGTGATTCAGAGCAGGTGCACTCTCTTTCCCCCACTTTCCTGTCTCATATCTTTATGTAGCTCTCTGGCATCTATCGCATGATTTATTCATTCATCCAGTCCTCTTTTGATGAGCATTTGGTTGTTTTACACATTTGTTGTTGGTTTTTTGGGTTTTTTTGTCATTTTAAACAAGGCAGAACCAGCACCCTCATACATATACATATATGTATATGTACATATATATGTATATGTATAAGTACTCTAGTACTTCTAGAAGTTGAACTGTTGGTTCAGGGAGCTAAGTGCATTTTAAATTTTGATAGGTTTTATCATCTTTTTCTCAAAAAGGCTATATGAATTGATACTCTCAACAGAAGTTTCCGAGAGGGACTCTGTGTCTTCACTAACAGGATTTAGTCATCCCTTAATCCCCATTTTAACCTTGTTTTAATTAGTACGTCTTTTCTGATGAGGAATTTGGGCTTTGATAACCATGAAGTAAGGGTAAGGTAGGAAGTGAGCTACTGGGTTTAGTAACTTTCTACGTTTGCTGGAGGCAGGCTGGTAAAATCCTATTTGTAAATGTAGTTGTTGCTGTCAGCCTGTCTCTGGGATTTTAGACTCCATATTCCTGCCAGTATGTAAAATTTTCTCAAATTCTCAATGTCTGTAATAGGACACAGTGACATTCGTCACTTTAACTTGTCATAGCAAAAGATGCTTAAGCAGGATTGGAATGTTAATTTCCAGACTTTCCACTGAGAATGTCTCATCCCCCCATGTTAGTGAGGCCTCGTGGGCCGTCTGACTTGGGTCTCATCTGCAGGTTGGCAGTGGAATCCCTCCGACCGGCCCTCCTTCGCTGAGATCCACCAAGCCTTTGAAACGATGTTCCAGGAATCCAGCATATCAGATGGTAAAGTGCCCGTCCTGGGGTGCCCGTGGTGGGGAGCGAGGTCGACCTGGGAGGGACAGCCGTGTGGGGCCCAGCCCAGGCCTTCAGTCCGCTTCCTGCTAGAGCACGTAGACCAGCATCTCGCCGGAGACCAGAAAGCGGAGCAGGGGTGCTGAGGGTAGCTTTCCGTCTCTTGAAGCCAGGGTTCTGAAAATCGCTCAAGTAGTGTTTCTTCAGAGTGTGTGTCCCTTTTCTGTAACCGTATATAGTTTTCCACTGTTGCCTTAAAAAGAAAAAGCCAACATACCACAGTGACACTGCTGCTGATGACTGCTGCTTTTGTTCTTAATTTTTTTGGTGTTTCTTAGAAGTGGAAAAGGAGTTGGGGAAGAAAGGCATGCGAGGGGTTGCAGGTACCCTGCTGCAGGCCCCAGAACTGCCCACCAAGACGAGAACCTCCAGGAGAGCTGCTGAGCACAAAGACAGCCCCGACATGCCCGAGACACCCCACTCCAAGGGCCCAGGAGAGACTGGTATGTGCCCACCCCCCACCCGCCTTGGGGGCTCCAGGGAGTCGACTCTAAACTGAAAGGCAGGCACTTCCCTCATGAGTGGGCCAGCTGCAAAGAGAGGAAAGTTCTCCTTTTCTCTGCACTCTCTACCCACCACACCCCTGCCCCCATCAGGTAGGAGCCATTGCTTTGGCAGTCAGTCTAGTCAGATAGGCAGAGACATTCATAAAACCTACCAGGAACAAACCCACCATTTCATGTATCATTCACACTGTTTGTGGTCGTTCTGCATTGTGGACAGATAAAGCAATAATAAACACTGAACCAAACAAAGAGCAGCTCGTTGTGAAAGCACTGATACGAAAAGCTCACTGGTGCTGACGGAGCCATGAGACCCCCGTGGCAGAGCTGGGGTCCTCTCGTGGTCCCTGAGAAGAGACTCTGGTGCTGTCCCCTTGATGAGTGAGGGTGGTGGGAGCACTGCAGGAGGGGTTAACAGGAGCAAACATGGATCCAATGCTTCCTGTGTGCCAGGCTCTGCTCTGAGCGAGGCTGCTCTGGTTTTGCAGTTGCCGCAACCGAAAAAAAAAAATACAGAAGTCTGGATTCCAGAGCAGACCAACTGAGTGGAGATGTCTGCAGTGGGCCAGGTGTCTGGGTTTTTAGCTGCTTCTAGGGGATTGGTGTGATGGGCCACACACTCTGGGTGAATGGGAAGGGACAGGACAAAGCCAGAATCTACAAGACCCCATGATTCCAATTTTTTTCATCATGTTGTTCAGTGACTCAGTCGTGTCCGACTCTTTGCAGCCCTGTGGACTGCAGCACGCCAGGCTTCCCTGTCCTTCACCATTTCCTAGAACTTGGTCAGACTCATGTCCATTGAATCAGTGATGCCATCCAACCATGTCGTCCTCTGTCGTCCCCTTCTCCTCCTGCCTTCAATCTTGCCCAGCATCAGAGTCTTTTCTAATGAATCGGTTCTTGGTATCAGGTGGCCAAAGTATTGGAGCTTCAGCTTCAGCATCAGTCCTTCCAATGAATATTCAGGCTTGATTTCCTTTAGGATGGACTGGTTTGATCTCCTTGCTTATTCAAGGGACTCTCAAGAGTCTTCTCCAACACCACAATTCAGAAGCATCAATTTTTCAACATTCAGCCTTCTTTATGATCCAACTCTCAAATCCATATATGATGACTGGAAAAACCATAGCTTCGACTATATGGACCTTTATTGGCAAAGTGATATCTGTGCTATTTAATACACTGTTTAGGTTTGTCATAGCTTTTCTTCCAAGGAGCAAGCATCTTTTAATTTCATGGCTGCAGTCACCATCTTCAGTGATTTTGGAGCCTAAGAAAATAAAGTCTCTCATTGTTTCCCCATCTATTTGCCATGAAGTGATGGGACCCGATGCCATGATCTTCATTTTTTGGATGTTGAGTTTTAAGCAAGCTTTTTCAGTCTCCTTTTTCACTTTCATCAAGAGGCTTTTTAGCTCCTCTTCGCTTTCTGCCATAAAGGTGCTGTATCTGAGGTTACTGATATTTCTCCCGGCAATCTTGATTCCAGCTTGTGCTTTATCCAGCCCAGCATTTTGCATGATGTACTCTGCATATAAGTTAAATAAGCAGGGTGGCAATATACAGCCTTAACATACTCCCTTCCCAATTTGGACCTAGTTTGTTGTTGCATCGTCTGGTTCTAACTGTTGCTTCTTGACCTGCATACAGGTTTCTCAGGAGGCAAGTAAGGTGGTCTGGTATATCCCAGCTGTTCCACAGTTTGTTGTGATTCACACAAAGGCTTTAGCATAGTCAATGAAGCAGCAGTAGATGTTTTTCTGGAATTTTCTTGCTTTTTCTATGATCCAGCAGATGTTGGCAATTTGATCTCTGTTTCCTCTGCCTTTTCTAAATCCAGCTTGAACATCTGGAAGTTTTCTGTTCATGTGCTGTTGAAGCCTAGCTTGGAGAATTTTGAGCAGTACTTTGCTAGCGTGTGAGATGAGTGCAATTGTGCAGTAGTTTGAACGTTCTTTGACATTGCCTTTCTTTTGGATTGGAGTGAAAACTGACCTTTTCCATTCCTGTGGCCACTGCTGAATTTTCCAAATTTGCTGACACATTGAGTACACCACTTTCACACAACATCTTTCAGGATTTGAAATAGCTCAACTGAAATTCCATCATTCCACTAGCTTTGTTTGTAGAGATGCTTCCTAAGGCCCACTTGACTTCTCATTCCAGAATGTCTGGTTCTAGGTGAGTGATCACACCATCATGGTCATCTGGGTTAAGATCTTTTTTGTACAGTTCTTCTGTGTATTCTTGCCACCTCTTCTTAATATCTTCTACTTCTTTTAGGTCCATACTATTTCTGTCCTTTATTAAGCCCATCTTTGCATGAAATGTTCCCTTGGTATCTCTAATTTTCCTGAAGAGATCTCTAGTCTTTCCCATTCTATTGTTTTCCTCTATTTCTTCACATTGATCACTTAGAATTTTCCACAGTTTGTTGTGATTCACACAGTCAAAGGCTTTAGCATAGTCAATGAAGCAGCAATAGATGTTTTTCTGGAATTTTCTTGCTTTTTCTATGATCCAGCAGATGTTGGCAATTTGATCTCTGATTCCTCTGCCTTTTCTAAATACAGCTTGAACATTTGGAAGTTTTCGGATTTCTTATCTGTCCTTGCTATTCTTTAATTATGTACCCATATTTTAAAAGTTGAATGTGTAGCTCCTATATATAGGTATTGTATATGTACTGCTGCACAAATATATTTACTATGAAATATAGCAAAAATATACACTTAAAAGATTTATGTAAGAGATAAATGATGCTGCGCTTTCTGCACACTCCCTGGACCGTTGTGCTTACCCTGCTTCGACAGCATGTAGACTATGTAGAACCTGGCCCCTCATCCTTCTGGTAGTCGTCCCGACGTCAGGAAGTGGGACAGCGGTGGGGAAGGGGGCCACTCTGAGAACTTGCGGCTTATTAAAAGGCCAGTGATAAGCCATCATGTTCATTTACCCCCCATCAGTATTCATCTGAGGGGCATTCTGATATGTAATCTCATGGCGCGCCAAGAGTGTCAATTAGCTGTTCAGCCCGTGAAACAGAGCTGTGCATAATTCATTAGAAATTCACTGTCTTCACCTTCGTCCGACGGGGCTGAGGTTTGTGGAGGGCCTCGACTTCCCCGGATCCGGGAGTCCTGTGTGCCGCCTGCTGTTCTGACAGATGCCCCGTCCCTCAGCGTCCCAGGTGCTGACAGCCACCGCGCCGCTGCCGCCCTCGGAGGGAGAGCTCTGTCACTCACTCGCGGGGAGCTTGGCAACGCCAGAAAGATTTCTTAGGCACTGTTATTCATATTTAAAGAATGCCCATTTAAAAGTTTTAAAAGGTCACCCTTATAGTTCCCCGAGCATAATAGCCCGTTGTCACTGCACTCCGTGGCACGCGGCCCCCCTCCCTCCTGCCCGGCCTCGCGGGAGCCGCGAGCAGCCGCCTGGTCAGAGAGGCCCAGCTCCTGACCCTGTGCTTGGCCTCGTCTGCCTTGTACCCTCCAGATGGTGGTGTGCAGGGGCCTCTGCTGCTTTAACAGGGGTGGGGCGGTGGGCTTGGGTGCCCCAGCTTTTCTGTTGTCTTCAAGGAGAGAGACTTTAGCTCTGCCCAATAATAACAACACCAACATACAGTGACAATAGCTACTGAGGATTTCATGCCAAGAGCTGTGATAAATGCCCCACATCCATTCCATTCTCACGGCAGCACTCTGGGTAGCTCTGTTGTGCTCTGTTTTATCGATGAGAAAGCTGAGGGTGAGCAGAGAGAAGTCGCTCGCCAGGGGCGAGCAGCCCAACCACACACGCAAGCCTGGCAGAGCCCAGATGCAGAGCCGCTCTGTGAGGACAGGCCGGCCGGCCCAGGTGACGCCGGGCTCGTTGCTTCTGGCCTGGACTCGTTCAGCTCTTCCCTGTGTGTTTCAGATCCTGTGGACCACGAACCCGCTGTATCTCCACTGCTCCCTCGAAAAGAACGGGGTCCTCCGGATGGCAGCCTCAATGAGGATGAGCGCCTGCTTCCCAAAGACAAGAAGACCAACCTGTTCAGCGCCTTGATCAAGAAGAAGAAGAAAACCGCCCCAACCCCTCCCAAACGCAGCAGCTCCTTCCGGGAGATGGATGGCCCGCCCGAGCGGAAAGCGGCCAGCGAGGAGGAAGGCCGGGAAATCAGCAACGGGGCGCTGGCACCGGCACCCCCGGATGCAGTGGAGTCGGCCAAGTCCCCAAAGCCCAGCGGCGGGGCTGGGGTCCCCAACGGAGCCTTCCGGGAGTCTGGGGGCGCGGGCTTCCGGTCGCCCCACCTGTGGAAAAAGTCCAGCACTCTGACCAGCAGCCGGCTGGCTGCCGGTGAAGAGGAGAGCGGCAGCGGCGCCAGCAAGCGCTTCCTGAGGTCCTGCTCGGCCTCCTGCGTGCCCCACGGCGCCAAGGACACAGAGTGGCGGTCAGTCACCCTGCCTCGGGACCTGCAGTCCACCGGCAGGCAGTTCGACTCGTCCACCTTTGGAGGCCACAAAAGCGAGAAGCCGGCCCTGCCTCGAAAGCGGGCAAGCGAGAACAGGTCTGACCAGATGACCAGAGGCACGGTTACCCCGCCGCCCCGGCTGGTGAAGAAAACCGAGGAGGCCGCCGACGAGGTCTTCAAGGATGCGGCTGAGGCCAGCCCAGGCTCCAGCCCACCCAGCCTGACGCCAAAACCAATTCGGAGGCAGGGTGCGGCCGCACCTCCCTCCAGCCCTCCCCACAAGGAGGAGGCCGGCAGGCCCAGTGCCGCGGGGATGCCCGCTGAGCCGGCACCCGCCACCAGCCGGGCCGGGCTAGGAGCCTCCGGAGGGCCCAGCAAGGCTGCCGCCACTGCTGCAGAGGAGCCCCGGGGGAGGAGGCACAAGCCCACCTCTGAGTCCCCAGGGAGAGACAGGGGGAAGCTGTCCAAGCTCAAACCCGCCCCGCCACCCCCGCCACCCACCTCCGCGGGCAAAGCCGGGAAGTCCTCGCAGAGCCCGAGCCAGGAAGCGGCCGGGGAGGCAGGCGCCGGGGCAAAGGTGAAACCTGCAGCTCTGGCTGCAGATGCCGTAAACAGCGACACCGCCAAGTCTGGCCAGCTGGGAGAGGGCGCCAAGAAGCCCGTGCTCCCATCCATGCCAAAGCCGCCGGCATCCACCAAGCCGGCGGGAACCCCGACCAGCCCCGCCCCCACCCCCGCCACCTTGCCGTCAGCACCCTCTGCCCTGGCAGGGGACCAGCCGTCCTCCACCGCCTTCATTCCACTCATATCGACCCGCGTGTCTCTTCGGAAAACCCGGCAGCCTCCTGAACGGATCGCCAGTGGCGCCATCACCAAGGGCATGGTGCTGGATGGCACGGAGGCCCTGTGCCTGGCCATCTCCAAGAACTCAGAGCAGATGGCCAGCCACAGCGCCGTGCTCGAAGCCGGCAAAAACCTCTACACATTCTGCGTGAGCTACGTGGACTCCATCCAGCAAATGAGGAACAAATTCGCCTTCCGCGAGGCCATCAACAAACTGGAGAACAACCTCCGGGAGCTGCAGATCTGCCCAGCAACAGCAGGTGGTGGCCCAGCGGCCACTCAGGACTTCAGCAAACTCCTCAGCTCCGTGAAGGAGATCAGCGACATCGTGCAGAGGTAGCAGGAGCCGGCGGCGCACGAGGGCTCCCTGTGTGTGCCTGGGGCAGCGGGCAGGCGGCCGGCAGGACCCGCACGTGGGGACCTTGGCCTATAGCTCTGCACCGGGCAGAGCGGCTGCTGCCGTGGAATGCAGCACCACGACTTTGTCCTACCCGCCGTCCTCCTGCGCTCGCCTCCCCCCTCCGCCTGGCCCCGGAGCCTCATCCAAGTTCTGTCTGTGGAGTTCCCGCTCTGTGGACCGCCGTGGGCATCCCAGCCTCCTCCGTGCACGTGGGGCTTCAAAACTGAGCCCTCGGGGCCAGGCGGGAAGGTCGATGAGCATTTCCTTTCCATCTTCCTCCCTGGAGGACTTCCACTGGCTCTGCCTTCGCCCCCTTTGTCCCAAGGAAGGAGCACTCTGAACGGGAGCAAAGTCAGCAGAGCTTGGGGACTGTCACCTCCACTCACCCCAGGCAGCGAGTGTACACTCCCCTCGCTCGGGCCGCCTGCTGAGGACCTGTGTCCAGAGCCACGTCCCGGGAAGTGGGGCCCGGGGGTCACCCCACGCCCCCCTCCTTGCACCATCCCCCCATGTGAAGGACGGCTCTTGACTAGGGGCTGAGACAGGCCAGGGCGCCACCATCAGCCAGCTTCTGGGTCCCAGTCTGGGGGGGAAGCCAAGGAGTCCGCGATGGGGAGAGTTTCCTCGTCGTCCTCTCCAGGTCCTCAGGGCCCTGTCACCTGCTCTCCTGTGACGTGCACTGCTAATCCTGGATAGAAAGCTTGAGTCTGGAGGGTAGCAGGGTCACGGGGGAGCACACGGGGGCTCCAGAGGCAGGAGGAGGTGGTGAGCTTGGGGGCGCAGCCAGGCCCAGGATGGCCCAGAGCAGGGCCTGGCAGGTCGGCAGTGAGCACAGTTACCTTCCTTCCGAATTCCCGGGGTCCCTGATAAGGTGCTTGGTCTTTACTTCCACTTGCTCTCTTTCCATTCCATTGTGCTCCTCTAAGGCAAAGTAGATTCTTGCAGAGCTCTTTCCCTGGTGACAAGCCAGTCTTCAGCTTTCCAGAGTTCTTGAAGCATTTCCAAACTGCCCTCAGCACAGCTGCCTCTCCAGAGAGAAGGACCCGCCATCGGGCGCCCAGCGAGCATGCAGGAGGGAAAGGACTGGGGCACCAAAGCCCCGCCCAGCGTGGGCCATGCCCCGATGGGCACATAGCTTATTTAATTACCATGAGCACGCTTAACCTAATGTTCCAGTGGGAGTCATCAGGGAAGAAGAGAATCAGACAAAGGAAACCCCAGGAAGTGTCTGAGAGAGCAGTCCTCAGCATCATCTCCTCGGGCTGCCCAGGACTAGGCTCGGGGGTAGGAGCCCGTGTGCCCTTGACCTGGAGCAGCTACTGAAGAGTGGGCTGGCACCTGCCTGGGCCTTGCTCAGGAGAACCGGTGGAGAAACCAGGAGGAGACCGCCTCCCACCCGCTCCCCAGGCCACCCTGTGCCCATGACCTCACTCTGGCCCCGTTTGTACACTAATCACCTGAGTTTGTCTTTTATTTCTCTGATAGAGATGGTTTCCTCTGGGTCGTTTTATGCTGTTTTCACAGCGCCTCACCTCTTTGCTCCCCCCGGGCTGCTGTGCTGTGCAGGCCGAGGGGGGAGGGTGCCCCAACACCGCCAGTGGCCTTGCAGACGAAGCGGAACGAAACCCACCAGGTCCCCTCCACTGCCCGTTTCTGAGGTACTTGTCTCTTCCCGTTCACACGATGTGCCACTATATTTTGCATTTATACTTTGATATTACACTCTTTTATAGACTCGCCCTTTTATAAATGACCTGTAAATAGTTTTCCACTGTCCTCCCTTCTGGAATGCCTATGGTGTCTTTTTTTTTTTTTTTTTGGTCCAGTACATTTTGTTTCTGTATATGACTCTGTGTTTTTTTGAATCCACGTCTCCCCTCCGTAGTATTTTTTAAATAAATGTTTACAACACCAGACCTTGGGCGAATTGCTGTGGTCCGTAATTCTTCCCTGTCATCCTCAGAGTCCCGGCGCACGCGTGGGCCGGGAGGGAGCCAGGCTTTCCCGAAGTGGCCGGGGGCCACGCCGTGTCGGGTCTCAAATGACAGGAGAGAACAGGAGTGTGGCAGAACCCCGCACCAGCCGTGTCACCAGCCAGCCCTCACGTCGGGCCCCTCTGCAGCCTCGAGCCCTGCTCGCCAGCGGCCTGGCTCATCGGCAGCACTGAGAATGGGCCGTGCTCCCACGCAGGCCACGGCCATCTGGCATGGAAAAGGAAGACCACCGTCAGCAGTGCCGCCCATCCCTGGAATGGAAGGGGGAGGTCACATCCGGGATGCCTCTCTGGCCTGACAGCATTCAGCCCTCCCCACGGGATTTTTTTTTTTTCTTTGCATTTGAATTCACTTTCGGGCACTGTCATCAGTCCCCAAAGTGCCGTCCGCTCACTTTAGTTCAGCACACCAGGCGTCTTATTTCTCGGTGGATGAAGACGAGCAGGGTGTGCCGGCCTGCGAGGGGATGGAGCTGCAGGCCAGGGCCACAGCGTGACTTCTCCCACGGGGACCTCCTGAGGGGTGTTGACGTGTCCTCAATATCTGTTCTCCATTTGACGCCAGCTGGTGGCTCGGAAAGTGGACGTCGGGGAAGTGAGTAGCTGCCCCTTGCTAATGATACTTATTAAGCCAGCAGGCCTGTCAGAGGACACAAATCCTGTCCACCAGAGCCCAGTGAAGACAGTCCAGCGGAGCCTCTCTCCCAGAGACCTGGGCAGCGAGCCGCGCCGCTCCGCAGCAGGGGCAGTGGAAACGCCAGCCCGGGGAAGAGGTCGGCAGGACCCGCGGTGTGTGCTCAAATGGCGTGGCCCCAGGCGGCACCAGGGAACAGGTCTCCCCATCTCACAGAGGCAGAAACAGGCCCAGGCTGCAGGGTGGGTCAGTGGCAGAGCTGTCACAGGACACCAGAGCTCCTGAGTCGGGACTTTTCCATGGAGAGCAGGCTCTTCCTTTGAGTGGCAGCTCTCAAGTCTGAAAGAGGATGTGGGATTGCAGTGACGGTCCCCATTGACAGCTGCTTCCCCTGGGTCAGGCGTGCGTGGGTCCCGAACTCAGCCTCACAGACAGGGTGAGCCGTCCTGTCTTCCCAGCTCCCAGCAGAGAGCTCGTCCAGTCACAGCTCCCACGTGGTGAGACCAGGACGAGGCCTCGTGTACGCGCCAGCCACCCTGGCAGCCATACCGGCCTGAGGCAGGGGACTCAGAAGGCTCTTCTCCAAAGTAGCGTCTTCCACGAGTGTCAGGCGAGCTGAAGAAGCTTACTTGGGTCTCACTGTTCTAGGTCAGTGGTCCTGAACCTCTTTGGTCACAGAACCCCTTGAGAACCTAGTGAGGACTCGAATATAGCCCCAGGAAGACATATCTGTGTGTACACACAACGGTGGCCAAAGGTCTGAGTCGTGCCTTTGAGGTCCAGAACAAAGGAGGGGGCACCCAAGGGCCAAGCCCCAGAAGGCTGGCAGCTGCTGTTGACATGGTTACCTCAAAATTTATAAGCTTCCAGCCTCAAAAATTTTAAAACCTTTCAGATTCCCAAACTGAAAGCAATCATCAAGAGGGGGACGGAATAGGTAGGGGTGGTGTGTGCACGCCATGGAATATTGGGGGGCACTGGGAGTGGGAGGGGACAGACTCACCCCACTCTACAGTACACAGTGCCGGGTAGCCGCCAGACCCAGCACAGTGGTGTTTAAATGGGCACGTGGTCTGATGGAAGAGGTCAGAAAGGCGGGCAACGTGGGGTGTGTAGCCTGGGTGGTGCTGGCTAATGGGTGTGTCACTGGCTGGAAACTCATCCAACCACGCTTGGAATTAGGGCGCATTTCAGATGTGTTTTAGGTTTCACTGAAGATTATCTTAGAATTACAGCTCACAGGGGATTGCTTTTAGCTACTCTACGAATGCACCACTGTGGGAAACCCCACACCTTTTTCAGAATTAACGAGGGAGGTTCTGTGACCATCTTCATTTCATGGGTGAGAAAGCCGGGTTCCGACATGTGCGGCAGCCATCCCGAGGTCACACAGCACATGCCTGCTTAATGCCTACTGCACCGGACTCATCTGTCGACACTCCAGGTGGGCTCCAGGGCCAGGCTCGCCTCCCCTCCTCCATCGTGAAAGAGGGGAGGCGAGAGGTACAGCTCGCCCAGCCCTGTCGGCATCAGGGGTGTTTTATAGACGGCGCTCCTCAGCTGAGCACTCTGGGGGGCCCATGTCGACGTGTTGTCTTCGTACAGAAGATGTTAGGTGGGAGAAGACTGCCCAACCATGGTGTCCCCTGTCTTTGGTGCCAGCCTTCCTCCGTGGTCGCCCCCCCATCTCGGGCCAGGGCCCCAGCTCCCTGCCTGGACGGTGAAAGCCCCCTGCCTGGGTCCGGGTCTCCCCTGGCGTGTGTCTTGCAGCATCTTTGGCACCGGGGCACTGTTTGGACGAGTTGATGCCTCACTTACTACAGCTGCTGCCTGATGGTCTGCTATTGCTCCCACCCCCAACCTCTTTTTTTCCTGGACATTTTTATTAATATTTCAAACATGCAAGAAAATACCGGCAAATATTCCCCATCCATTTTAAGAGCTAAATACCTGGAGATCTGCACACCAAGATGGAGCGTTTTGTGTGTGTGTCTTGAATGCGTAACATGAGAGAATGCATCAGCTCCCAGGCGCCTGGGCCAGAGCACAGCATGGCCACACCGGGTGCAGCCGGCCGGGCCGCCAGGGAGCGCAATCGCCCTGCTTCCAAAGCAGGTGTTTTCCTAAGAGCCTCATCCTCACTAATCTGGAGAGTAATCTCCATCAAGGATTGGGGGGGTGCTGTGTGGGGATGGCACGAGAGACCCCCAAACCTTTACAGAGCTGGGGGGTCAAGAGGTGTGGGGAGGTTAAAGAGGAAGGTTAGCCGAACGCAGTGGGAGTGGATTTAACAGATCAGCGCCCATAGCAGTTTGATTGTTCTGATTTTCAGGTTTATTGAACTCGAATGTACAAGCAACTGGAGAGGACAGCTTTGTTGTTGATTTCTGTTTAATGATGAAAGCCTAATGACAGGTTATCCACTGTTTGAAGGCCCTCCCCTCTCCCCCTCCCCGCTTTATCTCGGATTTCTCCATCGAGGTTAACCTAATCCTAGTAAATTAAAAGCCACCGGTGCATACCCACAGCGCGCGTGAACACGTGCGGGAGCATTTCCCCCTCGGTGACCTCCAGGCTCTCAGTTCTCACCGTTGGTGACTGCAGGGGTAGTCCTTCAGTCCCAAGAGTAGAAGGCCCGTGCACATGTGGGCCAGGGCACCTTGCTGCAGGGCGTCCCTCTGCCCTTGGTCTGTTGTTTCCCCCATGTGTCATGAGCACATTCTCTGGCTTCTCTGTGTGCGTAAGTGAGCTACGGCTGGAGTACTTACTCCAGGACGCTGCCTCGCCTCTCCCCGTATCAGAGTGGAGGTGAGCACGTGCCGGGGTGAGAGCCCAGGCTAGGACCCTGCCTGCCTCCTCTGGCCACCCCGTGTTGTACGGCCTCCGCAGCGGGGCTGTCCTTGACTGGTTTCGTGAGCTTTCCCTCTGTGGCTTCAGGGCCGAGTGTTTGCTTCTTTTGCCCACAAAGACCGCCCCCCCCCCCGCCCCCGCATCAGCCTGCCACATTAGCAGCAGCCCTTCCGGCTCTTCCCTCCCTCGCCAGTGGCAGAGGCCAAAGGGTACACCGTGCCTCCCAGACTCAGCGTCACTGCCGGCCCCCGTCACCGCGGCCCTGAGCCCAGGACGCATGGTCCAAGCAGCTCGCCTCAGCGTAAGGCGAAGCTCCGACTCCTGCATCCCCGTCCCACCCCACCATCCCATTTCTGCTCCCCAGTCAGCCCGCCTCTTTTTATGGCTCAGATCTGTCACCCCTTAATGAAGTGACTTTCCAGGCTGTCGAGGATTGAGAACTGCTACCGGGGAACCTAAGTCTCTAATAGAACGGGAAAAACACTGTGAAATGCTCTGAGGTGCCAAGCTGGGCCCAGGCCCAGTGTGGTTCTAAAAAGGCTAATAAGAATCTACCAATTAATTGTGACAGCTCAATGGAGAATTATTCAATTGTGAACAGGGGCAAGCCGTGGCTCCCAAGGGAGGAGAGGTGTTGCCATGGCAACATCGATACAGGTTCTGGTCCTGGCAGTTAAAGCCAGCCGGGGAGTGAGGAGCCTCAGACTGCCGAAGCTGACTAGGGTCGGAACGCAGGACCCACCAAAGCCACGTTTGAAGGAGATGCTCCGCCTCGCCCCAGGGCTGCCCAGCGCGGGCTTCCCTCGGGGCAGAGCAGTTGCTTTCAGAATTCTCCTCGCTTGGAGAAAACCAGGGCAAGAGCTGTCTAGCGCAAGAGGAAAAATGCACCACCCCGTGTGTCTTTCCCTGTACCTCTGACCACAGGTATTTCACCAACTGCCAATTAAGGGGATGCCGGGAGAGGTGTGGGGTACAGGAGACATGATTTCCATCTCCCCAAAGTCAAGGCAACTCACAATTCAGGAAGCAAAGTTCCCAGGGCACAGAGCACCTGCAGGCAAGAGTTAGGCGGGCTTCCCATCAGTTTGCAGTCGCTACAACTTTTATTTCAAAAGACAACAACACATTCACATTCTGAACACTGGACACTCAACCTTGCTGCAGCAAAAAAAGAAATGTATTCCTTCCTCATTCACCTCCCATGAGACTTCTCAGCTTGGCAAACGTACCACCGATGAGGACAGTTGTCAGAAAGGCTGGGCAGTGGGTTCCGGTGGCATCGCAACACCGCAGCAAGGTTTTCTTGCCAGAGGGATGTTGTCTTAATGGGATGGAGAACAAGATTTTTTTTTCCATTGTTAACTTTCAGAACCACAGTCTGTACCCAGTGGAATGTGCTCGCTCACAGTTGCACTTCAGATGTCAACCCCTGACGTCCTGGTGGAGACTGTCAAAACTTCAGTTATCCTACAGAATCACTCAGGCCACCTACCTTTAAGCCAGGGCCAGCACAACCAGCTCTGCCTGTTCAGATTTGTGGTCCAAGGGCATCCTTGGCTCCAGGCCCCGGAGGAGGGGGCTGAAACACAGCAGTCTGCCAGGGGGCTGTGCCAGATGTGGTATCTCTTGTTACCTTGCCTTTCTGGTCTTTTGAGCTCCTTTTTGACACCATCCAGGGTTTTTTTGCTTCAGCAAAGTTGGAAATCAAAAGTAAGCACCCACCTAACCAATCCTGCTGCTTTTATAATTCCTATTGTCGTCCTTTATAAGAACACCCCACACCTTCTCAGTATCTTGGTTTTTGAGGCCAGAGGAGAAGAGGGGTCAGGTGGAGAGGGGCCCTTCCCAGGATGCTGGCCCCTTCACCCCCGGCCAAAACGGAAGCTGAAGCCCCCTTTCTTCCTGCTGTAGCCATTGAGCTCCTCAGCCAGGGTTCCCAACAGGCCCCCCACCTTCTCGGCCTCCCCCAGGAGGCCAGTGGCCTCGCTGCCATCGTCCTGCCTCCCGAGACGCAGCTGGAAGCCAGCACGCGCCTTGCCTGACGCCCGCAGCTCCTTGGCCGTGACGAGCAGGGCATGTGGGTACGGGGCTCTCGGCCACCCAGGGGAGCCCCACGGAAAGGGGCGTCCCCCCGCCAGGTCCATCCAGCTCATTTCACGTCCGGTGCCCCCTACGGCATCCACAGGCTCCTCTGTGTCCAGCACCGGGAAGCAGGCACCCAGGGGCAGGAACAGGAGGTAGGGCAGGGAGTAAGGGCTCCGCATCTGGTCCAGAGGAGAGAGAGGAGGGGGTTACGGGCTGCACCCTGAGGCCACGCACAGCCATGCACGTGCTTCCCAGGAACCCGGGCCGCCGTCAAAGGCGTGATCTGGCGGCTCGGTTGAGCCCAGCCTGCAAGCAGCGAGAGGAAGTGTCACCACGTTGCGGGAACCAGGCCTTTATTTTCTTAGCAGGTTCAGGAGCCAGCCACACCAATTAGGCTGATTCTCCCTCTCTTGCAATCTTCTGATGGCTTTGGCAGCTTAGCACACTAATACCACTGCCACTGGGACGGCTTACAGGCGGCCCCGGGAGAGCTGAGCAAATTTGGGCTCGTCCTTCCCTTATTATAATTATTGACTCCTGGGCCATATCATCTCAGAGCCATAGGGTAGAGTTAATAGCAGCTACCCCTCTTCGTTTTCAACTCGATAATAAATGGGTCTGGTTAAGCTGTTTAGCGGGGATGCTCTGCTCATGTCTCTGCGACGTGGAAGCCAGTCTCTCCCGAAAGCAGGAACCAGATCTGACGGCCCGGCCTAACTCAGACGTCCTCCCAGAGAGGAGCGCTTGCCAGTGCCCGCTGAGCACCAACTGTGTACCTGAGTGACAGTGATAGTTGCTCAGTCGTGTCCGACTCTTTGTGACCCCATGGACTGTGTAGCCCGCCTGGCTCCTCTGTCCGAGGACTTCTCCAGGCAAGAATACTGGAGTGGGTTGCCATTTCCTTCTCCAACTGTGTAATCTGGCTGCAAGGTAAACCTTTGCCTGCATGGTTGCACTTTATCTTCACAGTAAACCTAACTTGAAGCCCTGTTATTCGAACATTTTTATTTACAGGCAAGAGAACCATCAGAAAAGCTAAGAGACTGTGCTCAGGCCCCACAGCTAGAAAGTAGAGGCTCTAGGATTCCCAATTCTAATGGCCAGGGGGCTTCTTGGACTGTGGGCCATCCCCACCTGATACTGTCCTTGAGGGCCTCCCTTATTCCCTTCTACAGAGGAGGCAGGATCCGCAAACGGGTGACGGGCCCAAGATCTCAGTTCTGTAAGTGACAAAGCTAAGATGCAAGCCCGGGTCTAACTGGGCTGGACGCGGGAATGGCTCCTCTACCCCCTGCATGGTGGTCCGTGGGGGATGAGAAACAGAAACAGAGCTTCCCCTCAGTGCCCCTGCCTTGGCAGTAACTGCTCGTTCCCTCGCAAAGGAAGCCTCTTTGGTAACGACCATGGTGGGTGGGAGCTGGCTGGTCCTCTGAGGAGGAGAGCTGAGGCTGGAATAGAGGGAACGGGTTCTGGAGAAGACAGCCCAGGCCTCCCAGAGCTCTTTCCAGAACTGGCTCCCTTGAAGACATTTCAAAGTGTACTCAGCCCAAAAAGCTTAAAAAAAAAAAAAATCTTAGAGCATGTCCTCCCTCCTCTTCCTGAATCCAGCCCTCCTACGCCTCTCTCATCTCCTGAGGCTGGAGCAACCTCTTACCTGCCTCAGGGAAGCCTCTCCATCAGCATCTGGGTGGGGTGGGGGCTTTTCTCAAGGGCTTTCCTCCCCACAGAAAGCGAGGCAGACAGCTTTGAGACCAGGTGGGAGTCCAGCCGGTGGATGAGTCTACCTGGGAATGGCCTCTGGGTCTCAAAAGGGGGGGTGGGGTGCCGTCTCTCCTTTCTTTTGGGGGGACCCGTGGACCCCTTCAGAAATCCAATGGGAGCTTGGAACACTCCACACCAAAAACTGGACCCCAGCACAAGTTGGGGTTCAGGCCCCAACATCCAGGACTTGGCAGGAGAAGACAGAAGGAGGCCCAGTGCCGAGCCCTGGAGGGCGCCCGTGGCCAATCTCTGCCTGCTCTAGGCAGCAAGATGAGGTGCGGGTCTCCACCCCTCAGGGCCTTCCCAGCCCTGTGGGTCCCCAGGATTCCCGCCGCCTGTGCCCAGCTCCCAACCTGCAGGAGGCCTGAGCGCGATTCCTGCCGGGGATGGAGCGGCCATACTCACGGTGCTGCGGGTCTGCTCCCAGCTGGGCGGCTGGACCTGGGCCAGGCTGGGCAGAGCTGCTCTGGGTTCTTGTCCAGGAGGTGCGGCTCCCGGGTGCTCCCTGCTTTATATAGCGACCCCCCCAGGGGGCCCGTGCCCTGGGCACTCCTGATTGCTGCGCATTCCTGACCCTGGGATTCCATTGGGGACCTGGTAGTGAAGGATGGGACTGCGCGGACCACGTTGATAAAAGACCCAACACAAACAGGATGTGGTCTGACAGGAGGCCGGACAGGGCCGCCTTTTGCGCAAAGGCAGCCTTGCTTGGAGGAGCCAGGGCGCCTCGTTCATTGTGAGTCACAGGCGTGGCCCTGGGGTCTCACCCGGCCCGGAGGAACCCTAACGGCCCTGCCTTTGTCAGATCTGCTTGCCGGGCCAGCACCTCCACCCCGAGGAGACTCGGGAGGCCAGACGGCTTGGAGCCCGCCCCGGCCTGTTGCACGGGCGAGGTGAGGAGCTGTGTTCAGTGCCACAGGTCACCTGCTCTGGAGCCTTACGAGGGGCATCAGTGCCAAGAGGCTGACCTGGGCAGCAGGAGAGAGCGTAGAGGGGGGCGAGACCAGCCCCTCTCTCAAGTCCACACCCCATAAAACACTGGAGAGTGTGCCTTTTTGCAGGGAGGCTCAGTCCCACCAGGCCCCACTGCCCGGCTCGGTGGGCCCCACTGAGCCAGCCTCACTTGGGGAAGGACGGACGGACCCGCGAGTGTGCTCAAACCTCGTCTGCCTCTCTGCCGCAGGCCATGGAGACGAGGCTGTGAGCCTGGTGTGGGGCTTGTCGAGGCCTGGGTGAAGGTCACGGTCATGGAGGGCACCGGCGTTCGTCCCTCCCCAGCCGCTCACTCCCTGATAGTTTCCCCCGGGAGCTCAGAGGCCCGGGTGGGGACCTGCACATGTGGTCACCTGCACCACTTCCCCACAGCGGGGTACAGGGCTGGAGGGGGTGCGCCGTGGGTGCACGGGTCCCTGTGGGATCCACTCTGGTCCCTCGGCATCTTGCTCACACCTCAGGGCACTCACCCCATGACTATTCACCACAAAGTCCGGTGTGCCCCTCCGCCTGCCCTGTGTGTGATCGCTGAGTGGCCCTGGGGCCTGCTGGGTACGGGGCGGGGAGGGGGGTGGGCTGCGGGCTAAGCCAGGGCACGGGGCCCCTTGGGCAGCATGTTCCCCAAGGCACCAGCCAAAGGGGTATGGCCGGTGCCCAGCATGGGGAATCGCTCTCCTGGGGGCCCCCACTGGCCCGTAGCAGCCCACAGACCCAGGAGCATCCCTCCCCATCCCTTCCCGTCCCTCTCCCTCCCCCGCCCCTCCCCCGTCCACCACCAGTGTCTGGGGAGACCAGGAGGAGGTGCCCAGCACAGCCCCAGCCTCTGTGTCTCACCCAGCCTAGATTTCCCAGAGCGCGCCAGGCAGCGAGGTGAGCAGGGGCTTGGTGAGGCTTCAGCCGCATGGCAGTTGTCTAGGGGTGGCTGTTCAGGCCGGACTGAGGACTGAGCCCAGCGGATTCCGGCTCCAGGGCCCTCACCCTGCTGACCTGTATTGGCTTTGCCTGTGAGGTGCTGGTGTGCGTGAGTGTTCAGTCGCTTCAGTCGTGTCTGACTCTTTGCAACCCCATGGACGATAACCCACCAGGCTCCTCTGTCCATGAGATTCTCCAGGCAAGAATACTGGAGTGGATTGCCATGCCCTCCTCCAGGGGAATCTTCCTGACCCAGGGATCGAACCTGCAATCTCAGGCTCCTGCATTGCAGGGGGATTCTCTACCGCTGAGCGACTGAGGTGCTAAGGACGGGTGGGAATCACCGCATATGGGAACAGACGGCCCTGAAGACCCTTCCCCGCCCCCAGACCTGAGGAAGGGGCTAAAGTCTTTACTGCCCTCATGGTGACGGGGTGGGGGGACAGAGGCACCGAGATCAGAGCTGTGTCCTGGCGCTCCTGTCTCCAGCCCCGTCTGTGGCAGGAACGAGGTCAAGAGCAGGCAGGCAGTGCGGGCTGCCTCCGGGCCCCTTGGAAGGGTGTGCTCAGCCTGCTTGGCGAGGGCGAGGACTTTGCTGGCAGGCGCAGGCAGAGGGCACACCCTGTGCCGACTGAAGCAGGTGCAGAGCCAGCTGTGTGTATGTGCATGCACCTGTGCACACGTGTGTGAACGTGTGCAGTGAGCTGGGAGGTGCGGTGTCCTTTCACCTCCCTGGTGAGTGCTGGCTGGTCGTGACGCTGGGTGCTGGTTGACGACGGAGCGCAGCCTGCAGTGGGGTCACTGACTCACTCTGGGGCCTTGGGCCAGATGCTTGCCCTCTCTGTGCCCCAGTTCCCATGGGCATCAAATGAGACAGTTTGGTTCCCAAGCTGTGCCCTGCAGAATTCCTCAGGGACAGCTGTGGACAGTGGGGACAGCAGAGGTGGGGGTGAGCCCTGAGGGCCACCCCCTCTGCCAAGGAGGAAAGTTCCACCTGGCTGTTAACACACTGGGCCCAAGACAATTCTGCTGTGAAAACAAGCCCCTGGCGTGGTTCAGGTTGGGGGCCCAGGGCTCTGAGAAGTGGCCACAGAAGGTCCCAAGTGTTGGGCGTGAGTGGGGTAGGGAGCAAGACTGGGGGGCAATCAGGAGTCCTCCACCCCAGCCCTGGAGCAGGGGCACCCGGAAGCAAGTCTGATGTCAGATTTGGTGCCAAACATCCCAACCCCAGGGGCTTGCCAGCAGTTCCCCAGGACACCTGGCCCAAAATATTGGTTTCAAGTCCCTTCCTGGGCTCCTCAAAACCCCTGACTTCCTCCAGGGAACGAGCCCCACTCCTGAGCAGGAGGGGGTAACAACTGTAACACACGGGGTGACTGTGACACGTGGAGGTGACAACTGTGACACTCTGTAGGACAGTGGGTGGGGTCTGTCAGGGTCAGCTTCCAGAAGCAAAGGCTTTTCCCTGGACCCCCCGGTGAGCGCGGGAGGCTGTGGGGGAGGGGGTCCCAGGGCCACCAAGCTCCCTGGGAAGCCGCCCCCCGCGGAGTGGCGGAGCTGTGTCCCGGGATGTCCAAGCTGACCAGCGGCCTTTGCCCTGGCAGAACCTGCCAGGAACCCGCGGGGTGACACAGCCTGACTGCTGAGCCCAGGCCCCTGCCTCGGATCTCAGATGCCTCCCTCTGCCATGCTTCAGCCTCATGTGAGCCCCTAGGGTCAGGCTCCCCTCTGCTCAGCAACAAGGCAGCCGTGGCCTTGGGCAAGTCTCGTCACTGCCTGAACCTCCAACTCCTCCTGATGGGGGCCCACAGCAGAGCCCACACTGTGGGGAGGGAAGGGTGAGCCACAGGGCACAAGGCAAGTGGGCCCAGGGTGGAGGCTGCTGGTGTCCAGGGGAGCTCGGACGATGCCCTCTTCACAAGCATCGGCCTCCCAGGTCAGCTGATCCCCCTGAGAGCTCCCGGGCATGCCAGCTGAACCCTCCTTGCCCTGGGACTCTTACCATGTGGATTCTCCCCTGGGTAGGTTTAGTCACTCAGTCATGTCTGACTCTTGGAGACCCCATGAACTGTAGCCCAACCAGGCTTCTCCATCCATGGAATTCCCCAGGCAGGAATACTGGAGTGGGTTGCCATTTCCTCCTCCAGGGCATCTTCATGATCCAGGGATTGAACCTGGGTCTCCTGCATTGCAGACAGATTCTTTACCAACTGAGCCACCAGGGAAGCTCACTATTTGTCACTAAAATGCCAGCACCACTCGTCAGGTCCGAGAACCTCCGTGTGCCTGAGTCATCGGACCTCGGAATGGTGCTGTGAGCCGGGCCAGAGGAGTTGGGTTGGGTGGCAGAGGAGAGGGGTCCCCCTGGGGGGTGGATGTGGCCCATGGGAAAGCAGGCGGCCATGGTCACCCTGGTGACTTCCCACGGCCTGGCTCAGGGGTCTCACCCCGCGGTGTCCCCATGGGCCTGATACGGAGCTGTCAGAGGGCAGGACCACATGCCCGTCAGCGAGGACACTTTGTGGAGGGGACCAGTGCTAAGGACGCTCCAGGGAGTCTTGGGCCGCAGCTTTCATCTACACAGGCCAGCAGTGCAGACACCCCAGCCTGGGGGTCCCCTCTCAGGCCGGCCCAAGCAGGACACTAGGTACATTCACTTCCCCTGGCGCCCACGGTCCCCAGTGCAGGCACTTGATAAATACTGGATTTCATTACAGCAACTCAGGGAACGCTATATCCTTAAGCTTCAAATTTGTTTTATGAATAAACAGTCATTAGGGACTGATTTTCTGAATGGGGCTTCCCAGGTGGCTCAGTGGTATAGAAGTATTGTGTTAGTTGCTCAGCCGTGTCTGACTCTTTGCGACCCCATGAACTATAACCCATCAGGCTCCTCTGCCCATGGAATTCTCCAGGTCAGAATACTGGAGTGGGTAGCCGTTCCCTTCTCCAGGGGATCTTCCCAACCCAGGGATTGAACCCAGGTCTCTCGCATTGCAGGTGGATTCTTTACCAGCTGAGCCACAAGGGAAGCCCCAGAATACTGGAGTGGGTAGCCTATCCCTTCTCCAGCAGATCTTCCCAACCCAGGAATCAAACCCAGGTCTCCAGCAGTATGGGCGAATTCTTTACCAGCTGAGCCATCAGGGAAGTGGTAAAGAATCCACTTGCCAATGCAGGAGACACAGGGGATGTGGGTTTGACCCCTGGGTCGGGAGGATCCCCAGGAGGAGAAAATGGCAACCTACTCCAGTATTCTTGCCTGGAGAATCGGATAGACAGAGGAGCCTGGCGGGTTACAGTCCATGGGGTTGCAAAGAGTCGGACACAACTGAGTGCTTGAGACAGTGACTGATTTTCTGAATGAAGAGTCTCAACAACTCAGGACTGAAGCCCGGCCACAAGAGAGACCCACTGAGACCGACTGGGACCCTGGGGACCATGATGGGAAACAAGGGCCCAGTTTCAGCCCCGGGAGGTGCACTCTTGAGGGGAGAAGGCCTCCCCTCTCCCACCCCGATGCCCAGGCTGCTGGCCAGGAGTGGGGCCGGTTCTGCCCAGGGTCTCGTGCGGTTCCTGGGGGTACAGAGCTGTCTGGGGAACAGGGGTTGCCCATGTCAAAACAGCCATGCTGGGGAGTGTGTACAAGGCGGTCCTGGCACCCTGGGGTGTCTGACCCACCCTGTGGGGCACCGAGCAGGCGGGAGGCGGAGGCCCGAGTCGGTCACCACGAGACTTTTTATTGGAGACAGGACCACACGTGACGCCAAGTGCACACGGGCCCCACGGGCACCCGTCCTGGGCTGGCTTGTCCCTCGTGTGGACAGTCAGGCAGCCCTGGGAGTACGTCCTGGCACCACTGCATTTGGGCCCCATGAGCACCCGTCCTGGGCTGGGCTTGTCCCTCGTGTGGACAGTCAGGCAGCCTGGGGGTACGGCAGCGGGCCGACGTGGCCAGGTCAGAGCCCAGTGTACACTCCTTACCCCCCATCCCCACCAAGGTCCAATGTCAGCGCCCCCAGGTCTGCCAAGTCCTGCCAGCTGTGTGGGCACGCGGGGTTTGGGGGCAGCCCTCTCCCTTCTCACAGATGAAGAAACAGGCCCTGGGGAGGTGCCGGCCAGCCCATTGGACCAAAGCCTTGTGTCCTTGTCTGCACGTCCCTTAACAGTCTCTCCCGTGAGTGTGTCAGTCCTCAGACTCCATGTCAGGGCCCTGTCCTGGGTCCCCCAACGTCAGCACACACGGCGTCCCCACCTCCCTCCCCTTCTGCTGAAGTGCAACACGACCGGCGGGTCCTGTCGACGGACCTCACGAATCCTCTGAACCCTGGGTGACGGGGCTCCCAGCTCCCGGGCCAGAGGTCTGCGTGGACGAGGGTGCGTGGCTGTGGGGGACCCGGAGGCGGTGGGTGCTGGGGTGTGTGGCTGTCGCTTCTGCTCCAAGACCAACGTGACAAAACCTATTCACGTGTGGCTGCAGGGGGAGCATGCCATCTGAGAACGGCCCCCGGCTCCGTGCTCAACTCCTGCTGACCGCACTGAGGCCTTCAGGCTGGAAACCCAGGGCCTGTCCACCCTCTGAACTCGGGGAGCTGGGGTGGCCAGCTGGGTGGCGTCTCAGAGATGGATCCAGAGTTTGAGCGGCAAGGATTGAGGCTTATCCCATGAAACCTGCCTATGCCTATGGAAAGGAACTTTCAGAAGAGGGGAGGGTGAATGCCCTGCCTGAGGGTCCCAGTAGAGAGAGCCCCCCCTCCCCTGCTTGGTTCTCGCCTCATCAGAGAAGGAAGGAGAAAGCAGGAGGGGGTTGATCAGACAACATGGATGGCTGGGTCACAGGTAGCCCACCGTCAAGCCATCGACTCCATCATTGTGATGGTGGTCAGCGTTCGGGTGCAGTGACCGTGGGTCCCAGGCGGCCTTTACATGCATCTGTCATCTCTCCATCTCTGTCGTGCTGTGGCTGCCCCTCCAGCTCCCCTGGCATGCCCTTCCTTCTGTGGTCACTCCCATCTCTGGTGACAGCCACGTGCACTGGAATCACACTGTGGGCTCCTCCAAGCGGGGGTCCAGGCCTGCCTCGCACACCTCAGCCTCCTGGCCCTGGGAAGGGGTGCCCTTTAGGAAGAGGGGTGCACTGGCCTTGGCTGTCCTCACCATGACGGGCCGTGTGCCCACTCAGCCAGCTTTCGGTGCGGCTGTGTCCCTAGCGATGCCAGACCTGAGTTCCGGAGGGGTAGCGGGGATCTCCAGCAGGAAGGAACCAGTGTCTCCAGGTTGGTTCGACACTCCTAAAAGCCACCCTCGCCTGGCCCCCAACCAGGCCAAAGCTGTGGCTCGTCTGTTCCTGGGCCAAGCCCTGGCATGAGCGCCCCTGAGCCTTCTGAGGCACACGCACATCTGTGAATCCATTAACATCACTCTCACCAGGAGCGTGTTTGATGACAGATCAGAAAGCGCTTGGCACTTTCTAAACAGTGGCTGGCACTGCGAGGCTGGCAGCAGAAGCTGGCTCTGGTCTGGAGCTGGAGGGGGAAGAGGGGTCCCCAGGATGAGGACACAGGGTTCCACATGGCCTCTGCTCCTTGGCTGGGGGTCCCAGCAGCCAGGAGCAGGGGCGGCTGGCTCTCTTGGTTTCTAGAGGATGGGGAAGGGGCCAGCAGGGGGGCCCGTGTGGTCATCTTACACACATCTCCAGCACACTGCCCCCACCCTGCCTGCACCTGGCACTCCTGTTACCACCCTGGTGACTCTGGGCTGTCATCGCCAATTCCTTGGCTGTCTCTGATTCCAGCTGAGGGCCAGGAGAGCAGGGACTGGATCTTGTCCGGAAAACCTTGCCAAACGCCCAACAACCAGGTGAAGCTGGAGGGGACCGGCCAGGTCCCCTGGCACGTCAGAGGCCCTCGGGGCCTTTCCTGCAGTCCGTGGCCAACTCTGGTTTATTATTTTCGAAGCACGACCTTGGTGGGAGGGGAAGGGAGGGCTGGCTCCCACACTCCCCACTCAGCTGCCTTCAGGTGTCCTGGTTAGGAATCACTCCCAGCCCCTGCCTGAGGAGGGGGTCGCTGGGATGCCCACCCTCTGGGCCACTTTCCAGGCTGATCTCCTGGCCCTCTCAGGTCCCTACAGGCGGAAACTCAGCAAAACAGCCCTGGGCTTGGTTCTGACACCAGGACCCCAAGGCTGTTTGAGCAGGGGATCATGGGCTGAAGTCCCTGCTCTGCCCCTCCTGGCCTCTGGCCTGGGGAACCTGCGGTTCTTGTTACGCAGGAGCAGTAACAATGCACTGAGCGTTGAGAGGATTCGATGAGAAAGGTCTCTGAATGCCTGGGAGGTGCTTCAGTCTCCCCCACTTGCCCAGTGACTCCCTCCCTTTCCCCTGATCCAAGGTGGCAACACCCACAGTCAGCAGCAGGGGGCAGCCTCCCCTGAGACAGCCATGTCCAGGCTGACCAAGTACCAGCCACCAAACCCCTCTGGGTCCAGGATTCTCCGTCCAGCCTGCTCCTCGGAGGACTAGGATCCCAGAGTCCCTGCTTGGAAATTGATGGTGGGGGTGACACAGCCCCGCCACTGCCCCGAAAATCAAGAGGTCTTCACTGGCCCAGCACAGGTCCTGTGCCTCCCACAGGTAGGAGGATGGGGTGGGGCCAGACTTCAGCTGCCCCCGGAAGGCAGGAGGATGGGCAGAGCAGCCAAGGGGACTGGGGGCCTCCCAGGCCTGGAAAGACATTGGGAATCAGGGTGGGTGAGTAGGCAGGGCTCCCAGGGAACGGATCTCAGTCACCCTGGGGTGTGAGTTCCTGAAGGCAGCTGTACCCCAGCCTGGCCTCGGGACGTGGAGGGATGTGGCCACCTAGCCCGTGGGCACAGGCAGCCCTGAGTACCACGACTCCCCAGTCCTTGGGAGAGAAGGGGACCTTCAGGCACCAGAGAAACTGAGGAAGGGTCTAGAGGGTCAGAGGAGGCTGGCGTCGGACCCAACTAGAAATATCTGACCCTTCCTTCTGTCTGCTAAAAGGGCTCCAGGGGTGCCATCTGCCCCTCCTCCGCCGCCCATGACTCCAGATGTTTGGGCTGGCAAAGTGGAAGGGCTGCCAGGGGCACGTGGCCGACTCCTGGCCAAGGCCAAGGCAGACACGTGGCCCATGGAGCTAAAGTCAGGGCAGGCAGAATTTGGGGTGGTCAAATTTGCCCCGCCCTCATCAGCAGGGCCAAATTGGGGGTGGGGACTGTGAAGGTGCTGTGTGGCCTCACTCGTTCAGGGGGTGCTTCGGGTCGGGGTCGGCCTGGCCCACCCCATGGCGAGAGCAGGTCAGTCATGCACAGGCAGGCGGGCATCTGGGCAGAAGGGCATCTGGGCAGGAGCAGAGTTGGGGTGGGCGTGGTGACGGCTGGGGGCGGGGCTAGGGCGTGGTGACAGCGGGGGGCGGGGCTAGGGGTGTGATCATGGCGGCGACGGGGGCGAGGGGTGGGGCGTGGTGACTGGGGGTGGGGAGAGGGGCGTGGTGACGGTGGGGTCCGGGGAGTGGGGCGGGGCGTGGTGACTGGGGGCGGGGCGAGGGCGTGGTGGGGGCCTGGTGACTGGGTTGAGGCGAGGGGCGGGGTGGGGCGGGGCGAGGGGCGGGGAAGCAGGGGTGGGGCGGGGCCGGAGCGTGCCAGTCTAGCGGTCCTCACGGACCGGCCGGATCTTCATCTCGGAGAACTTCAGTGAGTACTGCCAGCCAGTCCAGGAGGACCACTCGACGCCGTCGGCATAGGAGGCGTGTGCGCCGCGCAGGTACTGCCCGTTGAGGTTGGATGTGTGGCAGTTGCGGTACCACCAGGCGCCGCGGTAGAAGGCGGCGCAGTTGTTCTCCGAGTGGTCACTGTCACGGTCCTTGGTGGTGAACTTCATGCCGCTGTGCTTCAGGAGGGAGTCCCCTGCGCAGGTGCACACAGGTGTGTGTTCAGTGGGGCACAGGTGCGTGCACGTGCTTCCCGTGCACGATGCACACACGTGAGCATGCGCGCACCTGCCCCTTCCCACACCTTTGGTGTCCACAGGCAGCCCCAGCGCCCCCCTGATGGTCCCGGCGGCTGTCCCCGCAGCCTCTCCCTCCTTCTAGCTTTGTCACACACCCTTTCCCGGGTTTTCTTGCCTCGGCCCTGGGAGGAGAAACCCAGCCCAGAGTGGGTGGAGAGGCTCAGCAGAGCTCAAACTCCAGATGTCCTGATTCCTGGCTCTGGGCTCTTTGCTTATCTGCAAAATGGGTGGTTCTGTGGGAGAGGCCCTGCGAGCTTTATGTGGCTGGGATGAGGACTAGCTGGGATTTGGTGGTGGTGATGAGAAGCCTTGATGCTGGCCCGTGGCCTAGAAAGACTTCCTTTGTCCTTCTAGCTGCGGAGGTGGCTGGGCTGCCCCGGCCCTTCCCCACCCCCCACTGCAGCCTGGACCCCTACCTGCCGTGCCCGAGTAGTCGGCCACGGTGAGCGGGTATCCATCTTCCTCAGGGTCCACAGAGAAGAGCCCCACACCAAAGCTCCCATAGTGGGCATAGGCTGTGCCATTGTCAAAGTCCTCTAGGTCCACATGTAGCTCATAGGCTGCCTGAGTGGTCAGAGCATGGATCCTCTTGAGCCCTGAAATACAGGAGAGAATGATGAGAGAAGTTGGGGGCTGAGGAAGTGACCTCCCTGTAAAGAACCAAGGGGAGATGAGAGCTAAGCTGGTGTGGCTGGTGACAGAAAGGAACAACCACCACCAAGGGTGTACTTTCAGCCCTGGGCTACTTCCTTCTTCCTGCAGAGCTGTGTTTGGCAGGAAACAGGACTGAGGGTTTTTCATATTTTGTGTTTGCTTTAAATCAGGCTGTGCTTCCCAAATGTTTTAAGCTGAAGGCTGGTAGAAAGGCTGCAGGAGTCAAGAGGAGTCTGGAAAACCTTCTGGGTTAGGGGTGATGGTGCCTTTATCTTCTCTGACACTCTGGGCTCTGGCCATATGGGATCTGGTCCTCAAATGCACTCCCTGGCCTGACAGCCTTTGCACATGCTGTTCCCTCTGCCTGAGACACTTTTCCCAACTCTCGTCACCTGCTTTGATGTTCTTTAGTCGCTCAGTTCTGTCCAACTCTTGGCAACCCCATGGACTGTAGCCCACTAGGCTGCTCTGTCTATGGGGTTTCCCAGGCAAGAATACTGGGGTGGGTTGCCATTTTCTTCTGCAGGAGATCTTCCTGACCCAAGGACAGAACCCACATCTCCTGCATTGGCAGGTGGATTCTTTACCACTGAGCCACCAAGGAAGCCCCGTCACCTGGTTATTTTCTGTTCATTTTCAGATCTCACTTCCTCAGGAAGACTGCCTGACTTCCTGTCGAGGTGGAGGACCTCTGCCAACCCAGGTGCCCCCTGTTGGTGTTTATCATTCTGGTCCCAGCTGCCTATTTCCATGTCGGGCTCCCCCACTCCACCAGTGTGGAAGCTCCATGCGATCAACATGACTGTCCCGCTCACTGTGGAACCCCAGCATCTGAGGTGGGCCAGCTCACAATAGGTGCTCAATAAATGCTGGCCTAGTGGACGAGAGGCAGAAGACCATGCCTGGCTCTGGACACCCCTCAGCATACCCTGTCCTACTTCCTCCCCCACCTCCACTGTCCCTCCCCTCTTGCGCTCTCCTGTGCCCACCCTAGGGTCTCATGCCAGGCCCTCCCCTTCCCCTTCCACCCCACTCCCGCCACTCACACTCAAGGTGCTTCCCTGCCAGTTTGATTACCTCTTGATTAAGAGGGCTTTTAATTAAACGCCTTACAAGTTATCAGCACCAAGTGACATTTCATCAGCCTGTCCCTCCTGCCTTCCTTTCCTGCGTGGGTCAGTGTGTGCATGCCTCCAGGGCGGGAGGGCTGTGTGGGCTCCTCCCCAACCAGCCCAGAGGGAAGACTCCGGTCCAGGTCCAGGGCAGAGAAAAAGGAACCATGACGAGAGCAAAAGCCGTCCAGACAGCCAGAACCTCCCTGCATCCACTGAGGACCCGGCTGCCAGAGCCCAGGGGCCTCGTCTCCCTGGGCTAGAGCCTCATAGCAGCTGCTGGCCCTCTCTGGGCCCCAGGCTGCACGCCTGTGGAGTGAGGGCCAGAGGGCCTCCCAAGCTGCAAAGGGCAGACCATAGGCACCGCTGACAGAAGCCCCCACCCCCCAGACAGCACTTACAAATGCCAGGCGCTGCTATGAGCGCTTCACGTGGATTAATGAAGCCGGGGGGATTCGAGTGAGTCCGATTTAATTAAAGGGTCCCTGTACAGCTCTTAGAACAGCGCCTGGCCCACTGCACACATGATCCAGGTGTTTGCCACTGCTGTCGTGATCCAGTAGATGGCTGCTAGTATTATCCATGTTGCATAGGTGAGAATGAGGCACCAAGAGGTGAAGTCACTGGCCCACGTCACACAGCTGCTAAGTGGCAGAGCTCAACCCAGGCAGGCTCGCCCAGACTCCATGAACTCATTTAGTTCTTGCCCAGGACAGATGATCTGATCCAGGTATAGGGCAAGAGGGAGCCCAGCCCCAGGGGATGCTGGAAGATTCCTTTCCCCACCCCCGAGTGGGCCCCATGGACCCCCATTTGGACAGCACTCTGCCGGGATAAGCAGAGTTCCACTCCTTAATGGGCCAGCCCAGTGCCTACGGGGGGGCCCGGGGCAGGTGTCCTGAAGGAGGGGCTGGGGTCTCCCTCCTCTCTACCCTTCCTCCCCTCAAGGCCCCCTTCCCCCTGCCTCCACCTCCCTCATCTTTACTCTCTGGGTTTCTCCAGTCCTTGTTGATCTGCCAAGATGCTCACAACCCCCCACTTCCCTGGGCCCCTTGGGTGACTGGAGTTCCATCCCCACCATCCATCAGAGTTCAGATCACAGCGCGTGAGGAGGAAGATGCAGAAACATACTTAGACCCCCATCGTCACCCCAGTGAACTCCCAGGTGGATTAAAGAGCTGAACCTACCATCGAAAACTGAAAAGGCATTTTAAAAATAGACATTTTTATGACACTGAGAGAGAAAAACAGGGCCTAAAACTCAGAAGATATGAAGGAAAAGACTAGCACAATCAACTACATAAAAAAAAAAAAGTTAAAACTCCTAGGAAATAAGCAATAATGTTACCAAAAATAGAGAGGCTGAATGACAAATGACTGGGAGTAACTATGTATCAGGGGTATCTGACAAAGAATCAATAACCTTAATATATAAAGAGCTCTCATAACTCAATAGGAAAAGAGAAAACACTGGATGAAAAGGTGGCAGGGGAATGTGGAAAAGCAGAGGCAGGGCACATCACAGGGCAGCTGAGGACTGGGCTCCCACCGACATTCTCATCGGGGCTCCCTGCCTGCCAGGAGCTGGCCAAGGCTCCACTCAGATGCTTTTCCTGCACTCAGTGGCTACTGACAGATTTCAGTTAAGATGCCAGGAGTGGCAGGGGCACCAGTGCTGCTCTGGGGGGGTGGGTGCTGACCCTCAAGGGGAGCGTGAGGGTTGTCCTGGTCTTCCAGCACCTGCATCGGCCACAGAGGCCTGAGCTGGGACAGAAACCAGGTCCCAGGGTGCCCGCAGCGGGACAAGCACACATCCTCGCGGGACCCACCCACAGCGAGCGCACCGCCCTGGGATTCCTGCTCCTAGAGCACATTCCACTGGACGCTCAGGTCCCCTTTCCATGCAGAACCTGGGAGCTGACCTGGGCGTGAGGAGGTCATGGAGACCTGGCTGGCATCCATGTGAGGAGGGGGCTCATGCCTGACAGCGTGCATTGCACAGGGAGAGGGTGGGCCAGGCGTCAGGCAGGGGTCTCACCTAGCCAGTGCTCCCCCGTGAGCTTGCCGAAGCCATCACGGTATGCCTCCCAGCCTCGGAAGAAGTTCACGGAGCCATCCTCCCGTCGCTGAAACACCTGAGAGCGGATGAGAATGGAGAGCTGGTCCCAGCCTTCCCAGGACCTCACATGCGTCCCCTGGCCCCCCACTGCACCTCACCTGCCCACTCGGGGAGCACAGGGGCTGAGCCTCAAGTCTCTCAACAGCTCTCGCTGGGACCTGGACCCGGGAGGCTCATGGTATTCCAAGGCGGGGGGACTGACCAAATGCCCCCAGGCCCTCAAATGCCCCCTCAAGGAGGAACTGGGGTGGACTGGGGTGCAGTGGAGAAAGCCAGACTTCTAGACCCACTCTGCTGCCTTGCTGTGTGACCCTGGACTGGTCCCATCCCTGCGGGGACCTCAGTTTACCCACTGGTCAAATAATAAGCGGGTGAACAAGGGTCTCTGTACCTTTTCCTGGGTCAAAACAACACTGAACAAAAGCCCATTCTTGAGTTGTTAAAGCCCAATAACACACACACACACAGGGTGTCCCTGGTGGCTCAGATGACAAAGCATCTGCTTGCAATGCAGGAGACCTGGGTCCGATCCCTGGGTCAGGGAGATTCCCCAGAGGAGGGCACAGCAGCCCACTCCAGTATTCTTGCCCCGAGAATCCCATGGACAGAGGAGCCTGACGGGCTACAGTCTATGGGGTTGCAGAGTCGGACACGACTGAGCGACTGACACTTCACGTAACACACACAGAGACACACACCCGGGCTTGGCTGGGTCTCTCAATGCGCCCTTGCTGCATTCATGTACATCCCCACCAACTCTATTAAAAAGCCCCTGGTAGGGGATCGGCAGGGGGCCCTGGGAAAGCTGAGCCCCGGCCACCTCTCAGGGGAGCACCAGAAGTCCGCAGCCAGCCTCCGGGCCGCTTCTGTTCTTCATTTTAATAACATTCTTGATTTGGGAGTCCGGAATCCCATCGGTTAAATTGCTTTGAAATAAGTAGCACGCTGGTCCAGGCCAGAGCTGCCTTGAGTATTTACAGGATCCGCTGACAATCCTGTTCCCCAGCTCGCAGCCCCCCGCCCCCCCTCCGCCCCCAAGCCTTTCTGTCTAACAAGCCTTTTTCTTGCTCATTTGCAGAGGCAGCACTCGCCCCACCGCCTCCATCTGCGCCCGCGTCTGAGGTGTTAGAGGTTTGGCCGCGGCACAGAGCCACCCGATCCATTACTAAGCAGCCGGGCTTCAGCCGCCTGGAACCGCCCTGTGCCGCGTCTGCCCGCAACTGCAGGTCTGTCCGCAGGGCACCGTCCATCACCGCGGCTGCTTGGGCAGCTCTGACGTCAGGTGGCGGGAGGGGAGGGAGGCGGCGACACCTTTTTCCTTTGCTTCGCTACCTTCAGCCCGGCCTGGCCCTGACACGTGAAAGCCCTCAGAAGGGACGCGAGCAGAAGGAAATTCGATCAGGCTCGGAGATCAGAGAGCCGGTGGCGAGCGGGTATTGATGGCTGCGGATTGGGACCCTGAGCACGCGCCCTTTGAAAGGCCTAATCCTGGCAGAAGCTCAGACACTCCCCCGAGAAGGCCTGGACAGCAGAGCCTGTTTCTACAAGAAGAGCCGGGCTGGGGGTGGGGTGGGGGGAGGGCTGCAGGGGCCGAGGAAAGGGGCGGGGCGGGGAGAACAGTGGTTCCCAATCTGGGCTCTACAGCTCGGGTTCTGCCACTTAGAGTGCCAGCCAGTGACGCTGCCTCGCTGAGCCTGTTTCCTCATCTGTAAAATGGGGATCTCAGCATCAAACCCCCCTGACCACTGGCTGTAGATAGCTCAGATTGTTAAAAAACAAAAACAAAAACTGCCTGCAATGCAGGAGACCTGGGTTCAGTCCCTGGATGGGGAAGATCCCCTGGAGAAGGGAATGGCAACCACTCCAGTATTCTTGCCTGGAGAATTCCTTGGACAGACCAAGGGGTTGCAAGGAGTCGCACAGGACTGAGGAAGTAACACTTTCACCCACAGACAGTCCGCTCAGGGCCTGGCACATGGGCGGTGGTCAGCCCATACCAGCCAAGGAGACCCACAGCCCCAGGACACGGGCCACCAGGGCCTCCCCTCCTCCCTTCTCTCCCGGCCCCCGCCCCAGGCCATATTCCTCCCAGACTTGGGCGTGTCTCCTCCAGAACTGTCCCAGGGGCCTGTCCCAAGTCTATTCCCCCAAATGTCCCACTGAGCACATCCATGTCAGGCACCAGCTGGGAAATCCAAGTCAGGGCCCTTGGGGCAGGGAAACACAGAGTGAGGCCTAGTTGAGGGGATTCCCGCCCAGGCTGGAAGCAGGGCAGATCAGAGGAATAGTGGATGGCCAGAGGGGCTGGCTTCTGGGAGGAGATCCAGGGTGACCCTGGAGCAAGGGCCCATCCTGGCCCCCACGTGTCCCAATGTGTGGCCCAGGAACATCATTCCTGCCCCCGGGGCCACGCTTGCCTCGCCCACCCTCAGCTCACCCCCCAGACCTCAGCGAGGAATAAATCACAGAGTAGTTGGTATCATTATTGCCATCACTGTTGTTTTTCCTGTTCCCGCTATTATGAAGTGGAAAGTGGGGGTGTCACGCTTGCAGGCATAGGCAGAACATGAACCCTAGCCGCTGGGACAGACAGACCGGCTTGGGTTGAGAGCTGACCACAGCCGACGCTCAGGCTAAGTTCTCCTTGTCCGGTGCACACACTTCCTTACCCCTACCCCAGGAGCCCGGTTCTGGGTCCCCTGACCCGCCCCACTTTCCATTCCAGGAGATAGAAGCTCGGACACTGGCCAGAAGTCAGGCAGCTATGGGTGGACAGTCTGACTCACCCCTCACTCCGTAGCCTGGGGCCATGCTGGACACCCGGAAATCCGCGTCTCACCACCCACATCCACATGCTCACTTGCTACCCACCAGGGGCGTCCCAAACCTGCCCCCTTGTCTCCTTGCGAGGCCTCTCAGGCCAAGAGCTGATCTCTCAGCATCCTCCCACCTTCAGCCCCGCTTTCCCGCTCCCTTTCCAGGTTGGGTGCCGGTGGCAGGCATGGCCCCGGCTGGGGCTCGGTCTGGGAATGATCAGAGGTGGTGAGCACACGTTCCAGACCACGGGGCCTCCCGGCTGCTCTCCTCCACCTGGGAAGCACCTGCCGTCACTGACAGCAGCAGATGTCTTGACAGTCCGCTGCAGCTCAGAGGTCAGAGCATCGTTTGCCAACACGGGCGCTCTTCCGAGTGGTAACAAACCATGACCGACCCCTTCCAGGGCCGAGACACAGCTGTGGCGCAGTTCCAAAGAAGTGGCTTTTAGACTCTTGGACCGTGACCCAGGGAAATGTAGTTGACATCCTGACACACATACTCACAGCTCTTTGTATCTGAAACAAAAGCTTCCCGAAACGATACTTGTCCTTCAGATGGAGGGGTGTTAATATTTTCCACCCTGTTCTTCTGTTCTATTCCACTCCATTTCATTAAAAAAAAAAAAAAAAAAAAACCCCCATGTTGCTCACAACCCATTAAATTGATTTTTCCACCAGCCAATGGATCACGACCTGCAGTTTGAAGTTGTCGGCCTTTGCCATGGGCTGTCTTGATCCCATAGCTCCAACTCTGGGTGACCGAGCATGCTGGGCAATGGCTGGGATCTCAGACTCGGAAGCCCTGGTCTTGCCCTTGAGCTGACCACGGCATGCCATGCGTTCCAGGTCGGCACAGGCCACAGGTCATCCGCAGGTCCTCCCAGGCTCCCAGGAGTGTTTTCTCTAACTCGGGGTTCAGGGTGAACTGCAGTTGTGGCTTCAGATTTTTGGAAACCAGCTGGGCTTTGGGGACCCTGGAGGGCCAGATGTCACCCACTAGAAGGCCTTCAATTACAGAGCAAGGATCAGCCAGACAAGAAGATACAAAGAAGAAACAAGGGACTTCCCTTCTAGTGGTTAAGACTCCACGCTTTCACTGCCAAAGGCCTGGGTTCAATCCCTGGTCGGGGAACTAAGATTCCCACAGGCTGCTCAGTGTAGCAGGGGGAAAAAAAATAAAAAGACCTCTTGGAACTTCCCTGGGTTCCAGTGGCTAAGACTCGGCATTCCCAATGCTGCGGGCCCGGGTTTGATTCCTGGTCAGGGAACTAAATCCCCCATGCTACAACTAAAAGGTCCCACGTGCTTCAAGTAAGACCTGGTACAGCTAAATGAAAAAAAGGGGAGAGGCAGGTAAAGGATTGAGGCGTCCACCTCCCCCTCCTCTGTCCCAGCCATGGAACAGGAGTCTCCATTTAGGCACAAAAGGTGGGGGAAAAGTGGGGAAACAAACGATTAATTTTAGGGCTAAAATATCCACTGGCCCAACTCTTGGGGCCTCTCCCTCGGGTTCTGGCTGCAAAGTGATTGATGGAGAAACGCTTCTGCGGCCTCTTGGGCAGATGCCACGAGTGGGAAGACAGACGGGCGCGTTTTTCTGGTACGGATTCTCAGAAGCCAGCCGCCTGCCGCCCGGCATCTTCCAAGTGCCGCTCAGGGAGGCTCTGCCAAGGGAGCGCTGGGCCCACATGGTCCTGCAGATGGTGCCCGGAGGTTTCAAAGGAAGGAGCCGCTGCATTTGGGCGGCAGGAGGGGGTGGGGGGAGGAGCAGAGCGGCCGACTGTCCCCTGTTTGTCAGACAGGCTCCTGGGGCCTGTCTCGCGCTCCACAGGTTCAGTGTCCTCTGGGCCTCTTCCTCCGATAGGCCCCGGCTGATCTCGTTAGCCACGCCGCCCAGAGTGCGGAGACCTCCTGAGAGTCAGGGTCTGGCTCTTTGGTCACCCCAGTGCCTTCAAGGATGATCTCAGTCCTCCCCACCACAGCCCAGGAGGGAGGGGTTCATGCTCCCATTTGACAGATGAGAAGACTAAGGTTTGGAGAGGTGGGGCCACCTCTGCGGAGTAGGAGTGGTTCAGGGCAGGGGCCCACTGAAACCTGAAGTAGGGAGACTGACAGTACACAAAGCTGAGGGTGGCCCAGGGGGGCCCCATGGCTAAGGGGGTGGACGTTGCCCCCCAGGCCTGTGAGCCCCCCATCCCTCCTCATCATAGCTGAGCTGAGCGGGTCCCAGGAAACGCACTGGGCTGGCACCCAGGAGATCCAAGTTCTAGCCAGGCTCCAGCCGAGGGCCATGCGACCATCTGAGTCTTGGTTTCTCTCTTCCGCAAAATGATAGGGTTGCTGCTGCAGACCCCGTGTGGTGTGCCTGGACTGGTGGAGGGACTCTGACTCTCAGAGAGCTCACAGCCCCAGAAGAGAGGGATGCACAAACCAGCAGCCTCAGGGCAGAGCAGCTCCCAATCTGAGGTGTTCTTCTGATCTTCGTGCCTCAGTTTTCTCATCTGTAAAACGGGAATTGTAACAGCTCCAACTCAGCAGCATACGGGTGACGTGGTTAAATGGGCTGGTTGATAAGAGTCCATAAGGGTCACACTTGTTACATTTGTCCGGAGCTCAGAGGAGGATGAGCCACCTGTTGGGATGGTTGGGAGGGTGGGGTCCTAGAGGGCTTCTCGGAGGAGGAGACGTTTGGGTGAACTGCAGATTGAGCAGGGTCTTGGCAGGTGGTCAGAGGAGCTGAGGCGCAAGAGACAGGCACAGGGTGGGTCCAAACACTATGAGGTGGTGGGGGGGGCGGTCTCTGCCGCCATTGAAGGGTCCCCAGGAGGCAGCATCTGAGATTTTTCCTCAACTCTGATGAAGTTGCTGCGGAAACCAATTACAGGCAGAACTGTGTTGGTTGTGCTCCACCAGCCTTCCCAGGCCTCCTGAGCAGGCGGTGCCGGGAGGAGGGGTGGCAGGCGATGGCAGAGGCGGATTCTTGTCTCTAAAGAACAAAGAACTTAGACGTGGAACAAACGCAGCCCTTCAAAGCAGGCCCCTGGGGATGCTCTGCCGGCTTTCCCAGGAGGCAGCTGCTCCTCCAGTCCTTTCTGGACACCTCTGGGCAGCAGCTCCCAGAGCCTGGGCTTGCTAGCAAGAGCACTGTTGCTGGAATAAGGCTGAACTGAGTTCAAATCCTGGCTGTGCCTCTCATGGGTTGTGTGACCTCAGACAAGTCACAGGACCCTTTCTGAGCCTTAGTTCCCCTCTCTGTAAAAAAAAAAAAAAAGAAGGTTCCAACAGGGACTTCCCTGGGGGTCCAGTGGCTAAGACCCCGAGCTCCCCATGCAGGGCCCTGGGTTTGATCCCTGGTTAGGGAACTAGACCCCTCACGGCACGACTCAAGATCCCGCAGGCCACAACTAAGGCCTGGGCAGACAAGTAAATAAATATACATGTTTTCAAAGGCCCCATCAGCAGCCCCTTTGTCAGCCTCGCAGGGTCACAGTGAAGATGCCATGCAGGAAAAGGTAGGTGTGAGCCCGGTGGGGTCGGGGAGAGGCACGGTATGTCTAACCTCCCTCTTCTTCAGAACCAGCCACCAAAACCCAGAAGGAAGTGGGCCCACTCCTTGTCTGTGACTGCAAATGGTACCCCTGGGCCTGGCGCCCCGCCATGTTTCCCAGGCTTGGCAGGCGGTGGCTGTCGGCTCCAGGCAAACAGCGCTCAGAGCTGCCATTTATCAGATGCTGAGGCGCCGGGCTGAGCTCCACGTGTACCCCCCCACCTCGTCTACGTTCAAAGTTTGAAAAATCCTAAACACTCCCAGCGGATCACTCATGGACCAGAGGGGTGCCGTCAAGCAGTGGACGTGGTCATTACTAGCGTGCGCTTGGAGGACTCCCCCAGAACACTGGGGAGCTGGGCGACAGCCACTGACGTCACGGCAGGTCTCCTCCTGCCTCCGCAGCCCCTGGGACACAGGGAGGAGACCGCACCCTGGTGGACCCCCAGGTCCTGCTAGGCAGCGCCCCTAGTGTGTCCCACAGCAACACCCCCCCATCACCTGCATCCTGGCATCCTGGCTGAGGCTGGGAGCTTTCATCTCTCCTGAGCCTGATCCCCTGCTGGGCTGGGCTCTGTTCAGGGGTTCAGCTCCTTTGATGTCTTCCCAGTAAGAGAAGGATTTTCCTCAGCCTGGGGAGCACAGGTAGGGAGGGAATGGACACGGTAGGAGGGGAGGTTTGCTCTCGCAGTGGAGCCAATTAGAGGCCCGTCTGAGCCAGCTGACCCTGCACGGCAGTAAAAATGCCTGGCAAAGAACGCAGGCTCGGGCACTCGGCTGGTGGGGCCGGGGGAAAGCTGGCGGCACCGTGGATCTGAGCGGGGGGCGCAGAGCAGAGTCAGTCCTGTTGCAGGTCCCCGCGGTAGGAGACGCTGAACTGGACCTGATTTCTTGACCTCGACTGGTGATTATGCAAAGATGAGGGCTTGGCAATCACGCCGGCTGGCAGCTCTGCTGAAGCAACCCTGGTGGGGACAAGGCTGTGTCCCCGGGGCCGAAGGGCAGGACAGTGGGGGATCCAGCCTGCAGACGCTGGCTGGACCCTCCCTCCAACCACAAAACCCGAACCAGGCCCTGGGCCTGGTCACCCTGTTCCCCAGCCCTGAAAGGTGGCCACGTAAAACACAAGGGCCACCCCACTGGCCAGATGAGGAAGGGGACGCCCCAGAGGGAATGTGACCTTTCCAGTCTCTCAGGGCCCCGGGGATGAGCTGGAAACGGCTGCTTCATCCCACGAATCGCCCTTCCAAATGAGGAAATTTGGCTTCTGTTTTTAACACATCTTCCTCCTCTTTAAAAACACCGCTTGGGATTCCCCCAGTGGTACAGCAGTGACGACTCTGCCTTCCAATGTAGGGGGCGTGGGTTCGATCCCTGGTCAGGCAACTAAGATCCCACGTGCTGTGGGGTGCAGCCAAAATGGTAAAAAATAATGAAAGACACTTTGACTATAAGATCCTACAGGGTAGAGCCAGTTCTTCTGTTCTCAGGGAATCCCTAGGCTCAGCAAGGACCCTTGGTGCCCCTCCCTCTTCCTCTGCCCCTGCCCCACAAGTGAGCAGCCTGTGGGGGATTCTGATGGCCCCCCCACCATGAAGAGCACTACTTTATTCCCATTTAACAGATGAGAAAAGTGAGGTTCCAAGAGGGGAAGTTATGCTGCCAGAAGATGCCAATGGTTACCCATCCGGCAAGTATTTAGGAGCACAGATGGTATGGAAGCACCATGTGGACGCCTGAGCTACAGGGGCCACCAGGTGACCAGCTGCCCCTGCAGAGCTCTAGCCTGGTGGGGACACAGACGGACAACCCGTGACAGGTGCAGAAAGGGAGCATGAGTGGGGGAACCCGGGAGGACTCTCAAATGACCCAGCGACCAAGCTGGGCCCCTTGCCCAGGGTTACAGGTGAGCAGGGGCAGACTGTGCATCCTGCCTTCCTCCTCCTTTTGCGGGGCGGGTGTCGGTGGGGTGCACGGGGCAGGGTCAGCAGTGGCCTGGCTGATCAGCTTGACCCCGTGTGGCCTGGGTCACTGGTCAATGATGAGTGTGTAGAGGGGCTGGGGCTCCTCCAGGGCCAGTGAGCAGAGAGGCCACCTTGAGGCCTGTGTCCCCCTGTCCCTCGACCTCATTCCCACATGGCGACTCCCACGCCCTTTGCAAGGGTTCAAGGCCCCTGCAACCCCAGCTCCAAAGCTGCTCGCACACTCTCCACCTTGGCTCCACATCTCTGGGTCACTCCCTCCCAAGAGCCCACCGTGCCCCCAGGGAGAAAGCCAGACTCCTATAGCATCTGCAAAACCATGCTAACCAGGCCGTGCCTGCTTCCCAACCCGTGCCCGGCCCCCCGAGGGCTACGCCAGCAGAACGGAGCCACCATGGTCCCAGAACAAGCCCTGCCCCACTCCGTGCCACCTCCGCACGTGTTCCCTTTGCCTGGACATTGTTCTCACCTCATCTCCCTGTGCCCCAACCTCCCAGTCCAGGAGCCTCTCTGGCCGCCCCAGGCAGGGTAAGGGGGCTCTCCTCTGGGGTCTCCCTGGACCCCTAGCCCTGCAGCCTCCATACAGGTTGGCTGACTTGTCTAGCTCCCTGCAAGGCTGGCACCTTGCTGCGGAATCCTCTGGCCCGTGGTTGGCACCCCATAGTTGAGCCATAAAGTGACAAGTGACACCGTTGACAGTTGGTTCCACGAACTTGCATGAGGCTGGGCTGCTTATTTGCCAGGTGCGTGCATGCTGAGTCACTTCAGTTGTGCCTGACTCTTTGCGACACTGTGGACTGTGGCCAGCCAGGCTCCTCTGTCTGTGGGATTCTCCAGGCAGAAATGTTGGAGTGGGTTGCCATGCCCTCCTCCAGGGGATCTTCCCGACCCAGGAATTGATGAACCTGCATCTCTTATGTCTCCTACATTGGCAGGCAGATTCTTTACCACTAGCACCACCTGGATGACCTTGAACAAACCTCTTGCCCTCTCTGAGGCTGCCCTGTGGGTCTCCAGGGGTTGGAGGAGGGCTGGAAAAGTGCCAGCAGGGCCACAGTATATAAAGTGTAAAGTGCCCCTAGGCAAACAGGGATGCTGCCTGCCAACCTCTTGCAGCTCCGGCTCTCTGAGAAGCAGGTTCTGGTTGGTGTGTCTGGCCCCAGGCACCCTGTCCCCGAGTGTTGGCACTTGAGGCCCGGCAGTTTGGACATGGAGCCTAAATGAGGATGGATGGTATTCGGGTCCGGCAAAGCAGCAGCCAGCTCCCTCCCAAACAGCAATTGAGTTTCCGAGAGATTCCGTGCGGCAGAGAGGTGATCCTGACAGACGCCCAGAGGTATCCGGGAAAAGATTGCTTTTGACGGAAGCCCAAATGGATATTAACGTCTGTGGGCCTCGCTAGCCCTTCTCTGCTGAGAATGGCCTTTCTTCCAGGCTGGCTGATCCAGATGTCTGGGTGGGAGGGCTGGGCAGACCTGTGCACCTCATCGACTCCCCTCTAATCGCCCCCGAAGCCCAGGCCCAAGAAATTACTCGCCTCCCAACCCCAACCCTGATTGACTTCCCAGGAGACTGGCTTCCACTCCACCCGAGTGGAAGATGCATGGTCTGGGCCGGCATCCTGGTCTTTCATTAAGCCTGTCCTAACCCTTAACTCTGATTTCTGGGCTCTGGCTGGTGTATCAGAGCTGTTCTGCCCGCCGAGGGGGTCCCAGAGGTGGAGGCCATAACTCAGATGCTCTGAGATAGGAAAACAAAAGTGCTTTTAGGCTCAGATGTGAGTCCAGTGCATTTAAATGCTCCTCTCTCCGGAGCTTGTAGGGATATTTAGAAGAATGTTTGTCTTGGGGTCCTCGGGGGGCTCTCAGCGGCTCTCACACCAGCTCCTGATGGCAGCTCTGCCCTCCGAGAGCATCCGCTTGGGCCCTGCCCACCTGCCTCACTCGGGCCTCCCCGTCTCGCCTCCTGCTCCATTTGGCCAACCCCCCTGCCCTCACCCTTGTATGCCAGCATGCACCCCCAGGCGTTTTAGTTTTGTGGCTACATTCCCCCTGCAAAGCCAGAGTTGAGGACTTGCGGCGCAGACCAGGGGAGACCTGTGTGTCGACCCTGCTGTAGAAGGGGCTTCTCCGCTGTCCAATCAGGAGACCTCCAGGTCTTCAAACCAGGGCCTCTGCCCCGCCACGCCACCTCCTCCTTCTCTTGGCCCCGGGGAGGTCTCGGGCCACCTGTGGCTCTCACCCTTCCCTTTCCATTGCTCCCAATTCCCATCAGGGCAGGAATCAGGAGGTGCAAGGAGATGGCGACAGCCCTTCGCCAGGAGACCCTGGTGGCGGGGGGGGGGCTCTCTGCTCACAGCAGCTGTGCTGCTCCTTGTGTCTCCTGCACACGCACCGTCTACTGAGTAACTGAAAACCTCCGCCCTCACATTAGCAGCCGTTAGTTCCAGGACCCAATCTCAGCAACCCCCACCCCTCCAGAACCACTGTCCAGGGTGGGGGCGGGGGCTGCAGGCTCAGGGAGTGGAAGGCGGCTCCACTCAGACATGGGGATCTGACACCTGCTCCCAAGTGGCCCCCACGTGTCAGCACATGCCCCCCACTTGCCCTGTGGAGGCTTTGGTGAGATTACGGGCAGGTTTGTGATGGCTGGTGAGCCTCTGGGCAGGGCCAGGCAGAGCACCCCGGCTCACGTGCACAGCCTCCTGGATCACCCCAGCATCTGCCCCGACCATCTGCAGGGCCCAGAGGAGGCGGGGCCTGGCCCAGCCGGCCGCACACTCGGGGAGACTCACTGTCCAGCCGCCTCCATCTGTGCGCATGTCGCAGTAGACCTGGAAGCCGGCGGGGTCGTGTGTGGGGAAGACGGAGTAAACGCCGTCCTCCTGCTGTCCGCTCAGGAGGACGTCCAGACAGTCACGTGGCCGAGAGCCTGAGACAGGGAAGACCGTCAGGGCACTGGGCCCCGCACCCACGTTCCTCCCCTCTCTCCTGTGTCCCTGGGTCTCTGACTTGTCTGTCCAGCAGTGTCAGGTGGGCTCCAGAGCACTGGCCTTGGGGGCAGACTGTGGCTCTGCCTCTCCCTTGGTGGATGTGGTGAGTGAGCACCCTCTCTGAGCCTCAATTTCCTCATCTGGAAAATGGGTGCAGTGAGCTCCACCTCATCGGGCAGGGAGAGGGGTCAACAGGAGGGTATAGGTAAGGTGCTCAGGGCTGCCCGGCAGCAGGAAGTCCTCGGCACACAGAAGCAGTGTAGCCTTGTCAGTGGGGCAGGTGGGGGACGTTGTGGGAATGAACCTGGGCACCCAGGTCATGCAAGGAAGGCAGTCCCCACCTCACTCACCGTTGGCGCAGCCGCGGGGCCGCGATCCCCTGGCAGGTGCCCTCTGAAGGTCAGCCTTGACGTGGGGTCGGGCCAGCCCCCGGTCCCTCTGCAGGGCGTCCAGGACATCGCTGACCGAATTCACCAGGTGAGCCATGTGGCCTTGGCTCTCAGAGAGAAGCTGTGGGGCACAGAGGTGGGTGGAGCTCTGGGTGGGTGGAGTTCCGGGTGGGTGGAATTCCGGGTGGGTGGGGCACTGGGTGGGTGGAGCTCCTGGTGGGTGGAGCATTGGGTGGGTGGAGCTCCTGGTGGGTGGAGCATTTGGTGGGTGGAGCTCCTGGTGGGTGGAGCACTGGGTGGGTGGAACTCCTGATGGGTGGATCGCTGGATGAGTGGAGCTCCTGGCGGGTGGGGCCCCAGGTGGGTGGAGCTCCTGGTGGGTGGGGCTCCGGGTGGGAGGGGTTCCTGGTGGGTGGGGCCCCAGGTGGGTGGAGCTCCTGGTGGGTGGGGCTCCGGGTGGGTGGGGCTCCTGGTGGTGGGGCCCCAGGTGGGTGGAGCTCCTGGTGGGTGGGGCACTGGGTGGGTGGAGCTCCTAGTGAGTGGAGCACTCGGTGGGTGGGTCGCTGGATGGGTGGAGCTTCGGGTGGATGGGGCTCCGGGTGGGTGGGGCCCAAGGTGTGGAGCTCCTGGTGGGTGGAGCACTGGGTGGGTGGAGCTCCTGGTGGATGGTTTGCTGGGTGGGTGGAGCTCCTGGTGGGTGGGGCTCTGGGTGGTGGGGCCCCAGGTGGGTGGAGCTCCTGGTGGGTGGAGCACTGGGTGGGTGGAGTTCTGGGTGGGTGGAGCTCCGGGTGGGTGGAATTCCGGGTGGGTGGGGCACTGGGTGGGTGGAGCTCCTGGTGGGTGGAGCATTGGATGGGTGGAGCTCCTGGTGGGTGGAGCACTGGGTGGGTGGAGTTCCGGGTAGGTGGGGCTCCTGGTGGGTGGGGCCCCAGGTGGGTGGAGCTCTTGGTGGATGGAGCCCTGGGTGAGTGGAGCACCCGGCAACACCTCTGGCGCACACATACTAGTCCTCAAGGTGGAGGCACTCCCCTGGTGCAAGCCCCTGATTTACTCTGGCCGCCGCCCACGGCGGTCTCAGCCCCGGTGTGCAAAGGAGGGGGCTCAGGTGGGAGGGGACACCTGTGCCGCTGCTGCCTGCAGGCCCCGTCCTTCATCCATTTCTGTGCCTTCAGCCCAGCTGAGCTGACTAAAGGAGACCCCGCTGTTCAAATCCCAGCTCACCCACTTGCCAGTTACACCGCTGCAGGTGAGTGATTAACCCAGCCTTGAGATGGGGCTAACCTAGCCTCCCTGGCCCAGCTGTCTTGGGGATCAGTCACAGCGTGCGGCCCCCAGCAGGGACTCAGCACTCAGCACCTGGGTGCCTGCCTCAGTATGGGAATTCATGAGGCACCTTCCAGATTACAAAACACCTTCACTCAACATCTCTTCTTATTGCCCAGCAAGGCTACAAAGCAGGGGTGCTGGGTCTGCACTCCACAGGTGGGACCCTGGAGGCCTGCACCACCCCATGAGAACCCGGCTTTGACTTTCCAGGGCTCTCTGATGTCCACCCCTTCACCTGACCCCATAGCAGTGCCAGGTAGAAGGGCTTGAGGTGTCATCCCTTATTACAGATGGGGAAACTGAGGCCCAGAAGGGGAGGTCCCTGTGGGGGACACACTCAGGCCATGACCCGCGGGCTGACTGGCAGGAAAGGAACCCAGGGCTGTGCCATCGTGCAGGGAGCCTAAGGTGGGGGCAGGCCGGGCGGTGATTTGGACCCAGGCTCTGGTGTTGATTCTGAGTTTTGGCTCAGGACCCTCCTCCAATCACTTTCAAATAACCCTGGAAGGGTAACCAAACCCCTTTCACATTAATCTCCTCCCCACGAACCACCGCAGTGGGCCCTGTTTTCTGGGGAGGGGGGAAGGTTCACGACAGCATGTGTTCAGTCTTCCTTCTCGATTTGTACCATCCCCACTGTGATTGCGGTCCAGAGGTTTGGGGCTCAGTTAGTGCAGCTCTGTTCCACCTGGGGTCTCTCGGTTGTGCCTTCTGTGGTCTGTCACCTCCCCACCCCAGGGCTCCAGGGGGAGGGAGGCAGGGTCACGGGCAGACTGCAGCCAGCCAGTGAGCATGCAGCTTGCTGGGTCTTTACACACCGAATCTGTCACTGGCCAGATAATAGCTCGTTCGAGGAAGGGAAATAGAAATATACAGTGCCAGCAGTTCACAAAATATGATTCTCGGCTTGTCCGGGAGCAGGGGCCCGACAATGCTTTTAGTTTCCTTGTCAGTTTCCCCTCTGCTGAGCAGGTGATTCAGTGGGGGCTCAGGCCCGGGGAACAGGCACCCAGATGGGTGGAGAGAGCATTGAGGCGGGGTGGCAGCTTTCTCCTGGGGTTTTATTGCAGTGTCCTGGAGACAAGCCCCATTGGAGGAGCCCTGCGGTGGGATGCAGGCAGCCCCAGGGAGCAGGGGTAGGGGGCGGCCCTGCAGGATGTAAGCAGGAAAGATCACCGAGCCCATCGGTTCAGTCAAATCTGTACTGCCCATCCTTCTGTGACGAGGCAGACACACTCGAGAAACTCAGGCACGGCCAGCTCTTGCTAACGGGCAAGGAAGACCTCAGTTTAAACCAGCAAATGATTAAAGTTGAAAATGTACATAAAAACATGCCCCGAATTAATGGGGAAAGTCAGTCCCTGCTCGCTGAGCCGCACAGCTGCATTCAAGAGGACTTGGCGACTTTCAGAGGCAGTGAAATCGGAGCTGCTGCTTCCAGCACTTCTCAGTTGTTGGAGCTTAAACAAGTCGCTTTGCCACACTGAGCCTCAGTCTGCCGCTCCGCAGAATGGGGATAACGATTCCCTCCACTTCCTGGGCTTCCCCTGTAGTAAAGTAAAGAATCTCCTGCAATGTGGGAGACCTGGATTCGATCCCTGGGTTGGGAAGATCCCCTGAAGAAGGGAAAGGCTACCCACTCCAGTATTTTGCCCTGGAGAATTCCATGGACTGTATAGTCCATGGGGTTGAAAGAGTCAGACTTTCACTTTCACTTCACCACCTCCTAGGGCTATTGTACTACAAAGTGCTGATTACACACAGTGTGGACCAAAAAAAAGATTTTCAGTGGTGGCTCCCCATAGGCTGAAACTTCAGTTTACAAAGTTTCTACCATCATAATAAAAGAAGTGGGAATGTGTAGACAACATCTCTCACATGCCACACGCCCACCAGGCCCAATACAGCTATGAGTGACAGCATCCTACTGGGCATGGACCGTGCTAGCCCCATGTTACTGGTGAGGAGGGCAGTGCCCTGCCCAGAGAGGGCACTGGAGGTGCTCAGGGACGCACAGCTGGTCCTCGGTGAAGCCTTGACTCTACTGACTCAAACCGTGAGGGCAGGAACACTCAGCTCTGCCGCTCCTGGGCCAATGGGTCTTAGACACCTGTGCATCAGTGCACAGGAGTCACCCAGGTGCTTGTCGACCTGCTGGGACCCGGGGGTTTGGGGGTGAGGTTCAGGGACACGCCTTTTAATGAGCAGCTCTGGTCACTCCAACAGGGAGTGCCGTGGGCATTCCTCTGAGAAGCCCAGGTCTCGGGCTGACAGCGGAGGGTCTGGGAAGCTCGTAGAAGGGGAACTAGGAGCTATGGCAACACAGCTCTGCAAGACACATGGTCTCTGAAATCACCTTGAGTCTGTGGGAAATGAGTCAAATTAAACATTCTTGTGAGAAGTGAATATATCAGGTGAGCTGAGGCAGTGCTGGGCCCCAGAAGAGCCATTAGTCTTCCGGGGACGGCTTTAGGCCTCCATGCAGGTGAGCGGGTGGGAGGCCCAGGGCTCCCACCCAGTCCCCCGCCCCTGCCCTGAAGGTGAGCATTTGCGGGCAGGCCAGGCTGTCCAGGGCTGAGCCACGGGGAGAGCAGAGTGAGGCGCCCACATGCCCCAGAAAGTCTGGAGGTCTCCCCGAGTCCTGAGGATGAGGGGCAGGGCCGCTGCAGATGGAGGGGCAGCAGGAGGGCAGCTGAACATCCCCCCAGGATGGGGAGGCCGCTTCCCCATCAGTCACCTAGACAGGATGACGAGGACTGTAATTTCTCCAGCTGCAGCCTTCGGGGGAGGGAAAAGGCCCGTCACTCTTGAGCTGGTGAGTGACCAAATGCCTGGCCATCTCACATGTCCGGAATGTGGACCCATGGCAGGGGTGGGGCTCGCCTCCCAGTCCCTAAGGACCTAAGTCATGGGGGTGGGGGATGGGCAGCAGCAGGGTAAAGGCTGGAGGCTGGGCAATGCTCCAGAGGCCAGATGCCAGGCCTGACCTGGCCGCTGTGCACAAGCATGTGGTGAGTCGCTTCAGTCGTGTCTGACTCTTTGTGATGCTATGGGCTATAGCCTGCCAGGCTCCTCTGTCTAGGGGATTCTCCAGGCAAGAATACTGGCATGAGTTGCCATGCCCTCCTCCAGAGGATCGTCCCGACCCAGGGATCAAACCTGTGTCTCTTATATCTCCTGCATCGGCAGGCGGGTTCTTTACCACTAGCGCCACCTGGGGAGACCTGGCCACTGTACCCCGGACAAATCACTGCTCCGCTCAGGCCCTTAGTTTTCTCTTCTGGAAAACAGCAGAGGGCCAGTGAGCTGATCCTGAACCCTGATTCTATGAGGGGGAAGATTCTTGCTGGTGCTGCAAGCATGGTCAGTGTTAGAAACCCTTCACCCAGATCCACCTGGTGCTTGCTGGGACCTACCTGGCTGGGCTCTGGTGGGGGCTGGAGTGGGGCGGAGGTGTTGGGGACACACTAAGGGTCTGGTTGAGCTCTTCAGTTGGTCCCCCCTTCCCTGGAAGGCTGTGGGCATCAAATGGCAGTGGATGGGGTGACCTGGCGGAGGGGGTACGGCTCTCTCTGGCCACATGGCACAGCCGAGGGTGTGGGGGCTTGCCACTGGGCACCACATGACCGTGAACTTCTATTAGCCTGATGACCTTGAACTTCTATTAGCCTGATGGAGGCCACATCCTGCCTCTCCTGTGTCCACTGGCACGGGAGCACCTGGGAAGCCCCTCCAGGCCTGGATTTGACTCGATGGATGGATTTGACTGATGGAAGGACCACTGCATGCCATGGAGATTACACTAACACCCAGGTCACCAGGATGGCCGCACAAGCTGTGTGACCTTGGGTGAGACTCTCACCTCTCTGAGCCTCATCTGCTTGTCCACAGACAGGAATCACAACAGCCCCTGGCCCTGGGACGGAGTGATGCTGAGGGCACCAGGCACTCAGCAGGGCCAGCAGGTGGTGGCAGCCACCCCACCCACCCCTGCCCAGACCCCGAGGGAGGCACAGACCCCGAGGGAGGCACAGACCCCACCTTACCTGGATGAGGCGGCCCTGCTCGCTCTGCAGGGCGCTGAGCCCCTGGCCCAGGGCACCGTGCCCCTTCCGCAGCCCAGAACACTCGGCCTGTAGCTCCGAGGCCCGGGCGAGCAGCCGAGGGAGCTGGTCTGCCAGCGTGTCCAGCAGCTCCTGCTCCTGCTCACCCGGCAGCCGCGGCTCGGCCTGGCGCTGGCTCAGTGCCTGCAGCACGGAGGCCTGGGCGCCCTCCAGGCGGGCGAAGCCATCGGCGAGGTCAGGGCACCGCGGGTCAATGAGGATGCTGAGGTGCGAGCTGTCGGCCCTGTCCACGGTGACCAGCGCGCTGTTGGCCCCAGCCGGCCCGGTGCTGACGACGGGCGGGGGCGCCGTGCCGGGCACGCGGGCGTGGTTCAGGAGCAGCACAGCACCGGTGACCGCCACAGCCAGCAGCACGGCGAGGGACAGCAGCACGGTACACAGCACGCAGCTGCAGCTCGGCCGCTGCGGGCCAGCCCGGGCGCATGGACGCAGAGACGGACAGGGACAGACGGGAGAGAGAAGGAACAGCGTCAGGGGCAGACCCGGGCCTCCGGCTCCAACCCTCGGACGGGGCCCTCTGCCCTTTGTGAAGCCTGGACGAGCCTCCTTCTGGGGCATGAGAGAGGGGAGTCTTGGAAAAACAGCCCCAGAAGGGAGACAGAGAAACCAAAGACGGCGAGCTCGAGACAGCAAGAGAGGCAGGGAGACAGAGATGGGGATGGCGACAAGAGGAACCAGGGCAGAGAGCCAGGAGATAGAGGGACAGTCCCTTCTCCCTCGCTGCCCCTGCCCCAGGTGGGCACATCGCCCCACATGGAGCCCTCCCAGGTCTAGTAAGGGCGAGCGGGAGGTGGACTCCCACTCTGCAGCCAGACAGGCCAGGCTCAGGTCCCCAAGCTGTCATTTTCTGCAGGGTGACCTTGAGTGAAGGTCTTTGCCTCCCTGAGCCTCGGTGTCCTCATCTGTGAAATGGGGGCAATGATGACTCGCCTACCCCATAGTCAGGCGCCCGATGCCGTGCACACTCGGGAAGGGGGAGCTGCGATGGTGACACAGCGATGCTGCAAATCATCGCGCTGTCTCAGCGGAATGGATGCCTTGGGGTCATGGGCTGCTGTCACTGACGGTCTTTTCAACCCAGAGCACCCACACCCCGCGTCCTGAAGCCACTGCAGGCCCACGAGGCTGCCATGAGTCCCCAGGCCGGGGATGGCCTCCCGAGCACCTCCCCACCCCCTTTCCTCTCCTGCCTGCCCTTCCTTCCTCCCCCTCTTTCACAAAGCACCCCCGCCACCCCCTGGACCCAGTACAGCTTGTAATTAAAGGAGGCACCGTGATGGAGCACAAATCCAGACTCACTGGCCCGCATCACTCACGGCCCAAGGGAAGCCTGCAGAGCAATCACAGCCTTTGACACACGGGGACACTGAGGCCCAGAGAAGGCCAGGGGCTTGCCCACGGTCACCCTGCAGATGAGAAGCTGGGCTTGGACTGGACCCCCCACCTCCCGCCTCTTCCCGGGCCAGGAATGTCCAAGCGCTGAATTTGCCCCACATTTTCAACTTTCTGAATCCAAGAGGCATCTTTAAATGAGTTAGTATATTAAAGCACTTGGAGCCATGCCTGGCATACTGTGTTTGCGCAATAAATATTAGCGGCTTTTATTATCTCGTGATCAATGTGCACAGAGCATCTGGAGGTGTCGGGTTTTTTATTTTCCACCCAAAGTGCTATTTCTGTGTCACTGATGCTAGAATGTCCCTTCCCCCCCTTTTTTTTATCTCCATATCTCAACATCTCTGACATATGGGAGGATCTTACAATTGTGATTGACAACTTTCTTTCTTGGTGATACATAAAGTAGCCTCTAGGGACGTCCCTGGTGGTCCAGTGGTTAAGACTCCATGCTTCCACTGCAGGGGGTGCAAGTTTGATCTCTGGTCAGAGAACTAAGATCCCATGTGCAGCAGGATGCAGCCAAATTAAAAAAAACAGCCTCTTATATACAGTGTTTTTCTATGAGAAAATATGGTAGAGCAAATAGCTACTTTTCCCTAAATTCAAATTCTACAAGTAACTCCTGAATCTCCCATTTGGCACCAGAGGAGGAAGGGGTCAGGGGTCTGTGTTGTTGGAGAGACAAGGGAGAGGGTTCCTTAGCCTGTCCCTGCAGTGATGGGACTCAACATTCTACCCCACCTCTCCCCACACCTGCCCAGACATGCTGGGACTCCACACAGTGGGACAATTTATTCCAGCCAGACCTGAACACGTCAGCTTCCCTCCGTCAGCTCTACACAGGCTGCTCCCTCGGGCCGAGGCATCAGCCTCCCCTGCTTCTCTTCCACAGCTAAACTCTCTTTTTTCAGGGCTCAGCTAGATGTCACTTCCTCCAGGAAGCCTTCCTAGACTGTTTCCTCAGCCCTCCTCCCAGTTTGGGTGAGGCTCCTCCTCAGTGTTTCCACAGCTCTTGCTCCCGGCTGAAAAACACAGTCATCACCTTTGACTGCATTCATTCACTCAAACATCCATTCAGTATTACCAGGTGTTCCCCCTGAGCCAGCGTCCAAGCCAGTCCCTGAGGGGTAGCAGTGGACAGTCATGCCAGCCTTGCCCGTAGGGACCTCGTGTCCCATGGACTATGACTCTTACCCTCTTTGGGGGCATGGGTCCCCTTGGAGATGATGAAAGCTGTGGATACAAGAAAGCTAGAATTCTGGGGCCTGCAGAGCCCAGATCTAGGAAACCTGCTCTAAACCGTGAGCCCCCCCACTCCCCCAAAAGGCATAGAGCGGCTGGTTGTTGGATGGATGGAGGGCAGGACAGACGGGCTAGGTCATTTCTCCATGACCTTGTTGGCGTGGGAGGAGGTGAAGGCCCTGGGACCCATGGTGCGTGGCAGGGCAGAGGATCATGACCTCCATGCTGAGCCCTGTGCCCACCCAGGATGGCCTGGCACAGAATGAAGTTTGCCTCCAGGCTGCCCCAACCCTGCCACGAGTCGGCAGGATCCACAGGGGCGGGCATTGCATCATCACCACTATTACTTGAGTTTATGCTGTGTTCCCACCAGTGAAACCTCCAAACATCCCCTTGTTGAGGTTGGTTACATTTTGCAGATGGGAAAACTGAGGCTCAAAGAGTGAAGAGCCTTGCCCAAGGTCACAGGAGCATGTGAACCCAGGCCTGGGTGACTGGGTTCAAACCCATCGCCCGTTTGTGCGGCTGTTGCTGAGCCATCTGACCACAGTCCTGCCTTGTGGGAAGCCTGGCCCGGGTTTGAAACAAAGCCCTGTGTCAGCCAGTGAGTCCCTGTCAGTCCCCTCCCGGACTCCATCGAGAGACACCTTGCCCCGAGCAGCTCTGAGCGCCGTCCTCCACAGGAGAGCGTTAAGGTCCCCAGCTGGGGAGGCAGAGCAGCCAGCCACGTCCCCCATGTGCATCCCCAGGTCCTCTTGGGCATCTGCTTCCACCCAGGCCCTTGGTCCCTGGCGGGAAGGCCAAGGGTGCAGAGGGGGCGTGCTGCAGAAGGCTGCAGGGGGTCCCCTGAGGGGCAGGGGGATGCCGGAGCCTGGAGATGAAACCGGCCACTCAGCAGAGGAGAACCAGTCTTCAGAGATCACCTTAAACGTGAAGTGCTGTTCGCTTTTATAGGCTGCAGTTTACGTGCCTTGCAAAGAAATCTATCCGAGACCATAAGGGGGGCTTCGGGTGCGCGCTGCCCAGCGGAGCGTGTGGGGGGCTGGCGTTTAACTCATCAGCCCTTGGCCGGGGCAGAGCGGTGCATGCCTGGGGTCCCCACCTCCCGGGGCAAGGAGCCTGTAGTTTGGGAAGGCATCCCAGGAGGGGGGTGGGGGGCATTCGAGGAACCCCAGGGTCTGAGACCTGCTGCTAGTGCTAAACGCCTGTGCAAGCTTCCGGCTGGGGGGATGTGGCTTCGTCCCCTGCATCAGCCCTAGTGCTGGCCCGTGGTCCAAGGCGGCCCAGGACGCCCCAGCCAGGGTAGGACATGGTGGGCTCACGCCAGGGGAGGCAGGAGGAGAAAGCCCCAGAGCTGCCTCATTAGAGGGGTGGTATGTGTCCCGACTGCCTCCTCTGAGTCCCCAGCCTCCAGGGATGGCCACGGGGTCTGGCTGAGACTAAGAGAAGGAAGGGCTCACGGCTACAGTGCTCTGCCTGCACTGCACCTCACTTCTTGTTTTTTTTTAAGGCCATACTGTGCAGCATGTGAGATCTTAGTTCCCCAACCAGGGATTGAAACTGTGCCCCCTGCACTGGGAGTGTGCAGGGGGCCACCACCAGGCCACCAGGGAAGTCCCTTTCCCTATTTTTTTAAGGGAGCTGGGTTGTGGTCCCGTGAGTAGGCTGAGACTACACTTCTTGTAGCAAAGTGGGAAGAAGAAAACCTCCCCGAGGGGGAGGCCAGGCAAGGTGAGATCCAGGTGCAGGCCGCTCCCAGCCCCCCATCTCCTAGGAGCACCCCAGCCCCAGAAACCCACTGTGTGGGTCTATGTTGAGAAAGCCAAGGTGCGGCAGTGTGGTCTGAGCCTGGCAGAGACTCAGAGTTGCACCTGGGCTCGTGGATCGTCGCGAGCAGGGCAGCCCAGCCCCTGCCCAGCCCAAAGGCCCTGGGGGAGTCTTCCTCCTCTCTCCCCAGGAACACACATCTGCTGCCCCAGCCAGGCAAACAGCGCCTGACCTGGGCTGGGCTCTGATGCTCTGGCCCTGGCAGAAGGAGGGTCCCAGAGACCCCTTAAAAAGAGGAGGTGGTTGTTCTGCTTAAAATTCTGGGTGGGGTCCCAAAGATTTAGGAAGAGGGCCTGCTGGCTCACTCTATGAGTCCTGGGGGAAGAGCTCCCTGTCTTGCCAGGGGCCTCTGAACATGACCCACGTTGAAGGCCATCTGAAGCCTCAGGCCACCAGGAAGTCCCCAGGAGACTGGCCGGAGGTGTTCTAGGGACAAAGAGGAGGGTCTGGGAACTGCCTGCGTCCACCCCTCCCGAAGGAGCTGAGCCGCCAGCCTTGTCACTCCCCATAGAGCACTCAGCTCTGAGTCCATTTCTGATGAGGGAGGGTCTCTTGATGTATCTTGTGAGGGTCTTGCTCACCCTCCCCACCCCCCAGATCTCCAGGCCTCCAGCCCACTGACCCCTAAACCAGGCTCATTCCACTTCAAACCTGAGCCCTCCTGAGAGTTCCACCCAGGGATGGTATCAGCCTCACCAGCCCCCTCCAAAACCGGGGACCTCCCTGGGCTCCCCTCCCTCACCCCATCCCCAGCCAGCACCTGGCTGCGTACACTCTTACCTCCTCGAATCCCCAGGGCCCCTCTGTTCCTATGGCCCCCCAGCCCTGATATGGTCCAAGCCCCATCGTCTGCTTTAAAATCACCTCAACCATCTCCCCGTTAGCCTCCCCACCTCCTCCCAGCCCTACCAACCAATACCCCACCCAGAGGCCCAGGACCCTCCTGATGGCAAAAAGCCCAGGACGCTCCGGCCAGACCACTGCGGGGCTGCGGAGGCCTCAGGAGCAGGTCCCGCCCCACCCCCAGCCTCCGCTATTGCAACCTCCCCCAACCCCCACTCCTGCCCAGCTCTCTCCAGCCGCCTGCCTGCATGCTAAGTCCGACTCTTTGCGACCCTATGGACCATATCCCCCCGCCAGGCTCCTCTGTCCGTGGGATTCTCCAGGCAAGAACGCTGGAGTGGGTTGCCATGCCCTCCTCCAGGGGATCTTCCCCATCCAGGGATCGAACCCGCATCTCTTACGTCTCCTGCACTGGCAGACGGGCCCTTTACCACTAGCATCACCTGGGACGCCCCCTCTGTCATTTCCCCCAACACACGTTGGTGTCACAGATCCGACAGATGCTGTCCAGCTTAAATGCCCGAGTGGTCTCTGACCTCCCACCCCAGCCTCCGGCCTCCTCATCACTGCCGCACGCTGGTCTGGGGGTGAGTTCCATGGAGAGGGGCCCAGGAAACAGAAGGGGAAGGAAGGCCCTGTTCTCTTCAGCCTCCTTGTCGTCCAACCCGAACACAGTGACCTCCGCCCAAAGCCCAGGCAATGAGGACCGAGGCTGCATGGTTTTCTTTACAGTGCCCATCGAGGTTTGTCATAATCCCATGATGCGAGTGTGTTCCTCCCAAGAGACTCTATAGAAGTTCCCAAGGCACAGGTTTACAGCTGTCTCTCCTAGAGGAGGGAGCGACTCTATAAATAGCCACTGAGTGAATTAAATGCAGCAGGGTTTAGGTTAGACATCAAGAAGAACTTCCCAATGAGAACTGTATTCCCTGTCTGGAATATTTTTCAAAGTTTTGAAAATATCAAGAGACACTGTCTGGGACGGTTCAGAGGTTGACCTCCCTGTGGGGTGGTTTGACTCAGGGATTGCTCAGAAATGAGCCTCCCCGCCACCCCCCCCCCACCCTCCTGCAACAAGAGGAGATAGTTACAGGGTGACTTTCTGCCCCACACTAGAAGATTAGGAGAATTGTGACTATTTCTGGGTCCTTTTATCTGAGCAACTCCGAACTCCTGGCAAATATCCCACCATCACCTGCTGCCCTAAGGGTGTGAGAGCCCCTTGGTTTCACAGGGGAAGGAGTGAAGCTCTAATGAAGTTGGCACCTTGTCCAAGGTCACTTGGCAAGTGAGGAGCTGAGGCCGGACAGGCCCAGGACACAGCCGGCCTGAGGCTGTCCGCAGAAACAGCAACACTTGGATGTAGGCCCTTCAATGGCAGTGGGTACGGTGTGTGCCCTGGGGAACCACGCACTAGGTACCAGAGCCCTCTCCTTGGGAATTACATAATGTGCCCGAGCAGGAGGAGCCAAGGGCAGCCAGCCTCTCTTCCCTTAGTCTTCCCAAAAAGGCTCATCAGCCACCCAAGTTCAAGTCCTGGTTGCAACTCTCAGCCTTAGTTTCCTCATCTGTTTAATGGGTTGATCATTCCTGCTGCCAAACTCTGAGAGTGGTTTGATTCAGAAACGAGAAGTTATGCAGATGAGCACAGCTGGCACTCAGACTGTGGCTTTGGCACCTTTTCTGGAGGAAGTGCCTTGTTAGAGAACCTCAGTCAGAGTCTTCTGGAGGGAACTGGGGGGTCATATTGCTTTCCCTGGTGGGCAAAGGGGTGATCAGGACATTGACAGCCTGGCAAAGGGGTCAGGCTGCTCTGAGAACCACCTTCCTCAAGGGTGTACAGCGCTTTACAATTTGTAAAGCATACCATTATTTCACTCAGCTCTTGTTAAGTCCTTGTGAAGTGAGGAGGAAGCAGTGATTGCTGTTCCCATTTTACAGATGGTAAAGCCCAGACTCAGAGAGGGGACATAACTTACCCAGTCACAAAGCATGTCAGTGGTGGAGATGAAACTAGAAGCAATGGATGCAAGAAGGCCAGGCCCAAGGGAACCCTGGTTCCCTTTTGATGGTGGGCACAGGAAAGGGCTTGCCTCCTACCTGAAGTTTCAGACAAGCCTGGAGCTGGCAATGGGATAGCCTGTCTAACATGTTGGATCACCAAAGGGGTGGAGTGAGAAGGTGGTGTTTGATATTGGCCCAGGCCGCTGGGACCACAAGCTCTTGGCAGCCTCCGATGCCAAGGGGCAGACAGCTGAGCTCTGGCCTGGTGGCAGTTGGAATATATACCCCACGACGCAGCAGAGAGGCCAGGGCTGACCCAGGAGGCCTTAAAGCCACATTTCAAATACATCCCCCAGAAGCCACCTCCCCTTGAGACACATCAGCACTTGCTGCTCTCCCAGCTCCTTCTGGCCGGGCTTCATGCAGCTCAATTCAGCAAAAATCCCTCAACTCCCGGTCTGAGCTGCATGGAAAGACAGGAGCCTGGACCCAGGGGGAGACCCCAGGATGGGGGCCCAGAAGAAGCATATGTGCAAAGGGAGCTCCTGCTAGAGGACGGACCAAGGCTAGGGAACAAGGCAGGGAGATAAAGGCAGCTGAGTGGCACAGGCTAACTGCTGCTGGGAATCAAGGTAAAGCCCACGGGGCATCAGGCATCGGGGAGGGCTTCCTGGAGGAGGTGGCATCTGAGTAGGTTTTGAAGTATATGTAGGGTTTCCCTGAATGAAGTGTATGTGTGTGTGTGTGTGTCTGTGTCTGTGTGTGTGTGTGTTTGGGGGACGATGAGGCAGCAAACGTTTGGAAACAGGCAGTCTGGTGTCATTTGCTTGTTGGCAAATGACAAGCAGTCAGTACCTGTAAGGGGGCTCACAGGAAAGGGGAATGGACCAGGAGGTATTGGGAGAGGCATGGAGTCAGACCCGGCTTTGAAACTTTGCTCTTCCGCTAACATGCTGTGTGACTTGGGTGCATGCCTCGACTTCTCTGCACCACCATTCTCCTGCGACAAGGGCACATGCACCCCTGCCTCCCCACCCAGGCTGCTGCCAACAGCGAGGTTGTGCAGACGGTTGGGAAAGGGCTTTGCAAAGTGTGGAGGCATGTGGCTCCAGACAACGCTCACTCAGGCTGCCGCTCCCAAGAGAGTGAGGGGCCCGCCAAGGCCCGCCCCTGCCACCCCCCTCCTGCCTCTGCAAACAAGAACTGTTCCTTCCCCAATGACATCTGTCTGGGAGAAATTTGAAATTTAAAACGGGCAGCTCCATTATTTCCTCTCCTTGGCTAGCAGACCTCGGCATCTCGCCTGCCTGCCCCAGTCCCTTGGCAGCCCAGCCTGGGGCGGCCCCGGGGCTGCCCCTCCACTCGGCTTCCCATCCCTAGCCCCCTCTCCGGCCAGCCCTGGAGCTCTGTCCTCACCCCCCTTCCAGTGCACAGCCCTGGGCATCTTCCACGGCCCCCTGAAGAGGGGGCACAAAGCATGGGATGAACAGACCTGCAGCCCAAGGACCTGAGGTTCAAATCCCAGCAGAGCCACAGGCCGGGGGCAGGAGCAACTCTCTCTGAATCCTGCTTCCCTTGTCTTAGGGCTGGAGAATCACAGTATCCAGTGTTCTTACAAGAGGCAAATATTTATTGATCCTCTGCTGTATGGGGGTAGGGATAGGCTGGCTAAAGTGTGAGGATTCAGAGGAGATGAAGGGGAGGGGGTCGCATGCCAGGCGCCTGGCACGGGGTGCTGCCCAGGGTGGGATACTTAGTAAATGGTTCAGATGCCCATTGTAGAGATGAGGAAACAGAGGCTCGCGCTCAAGTGCTGGTGGCACTGTAAACTCTGTGGGTCCCTTACTTTCTCTGTGCAGGCGTGCACCTGAGTCCGTTGGAGGAGCAAGGGGGCTCCTGCAGGGGTGCCGCCCCCATCGGCAGCCCGAACCCCAAGTTCAAGTGTCTCCTCTGGAGCCGAGGAGGGTGCCCGCCCCAATTCGGGCCTGTCGAGCCTCACGGGAGGTACGCCCCAAACTCCAGCCCGGGTGCCCAGCCCGCCGGCTGGAGCCGCCACCGCCTCGCCCACCGCGCGGGACCCCCGTATCCCCACGCCCCGGGCCCGCGGGTACCTGCGGCTTGTCGCGCGGCCGGTCCTCAAGTTGGGAAGCGCCGCCCATGGTCTTCCACCGGTCGTTGACCATCTTCCGGCAGGACCGCCGGCGGGGACGCTGGGCGAGGCGCGCCGCTGCGGAGCGCAAAGGCGCCGAGGTGGGCGCGGGCTCGCTCTGTTCGCCGGCTTCCCGCCTCGGTGCCCCGCACCTGGACGGCCCGGGCCAGCGGGCGGGTGTGCGAGTGTGTGTGTGTGCGTGTGTGTATGCGTGCCGGCGTGTGCGCGGTTCTGTGCGGGCGACAGCGGGAGCGGGAGCGCGAGAGCCGCCGGCCGCCCGCCGCCCGCCCGCCGCTCGCGCTGCGCGCCGTCCCCGCTCCCGGCTCCCGCGCCTCCCCTGCGCGCTCCTCCCTCCTCCCTCCCTCCTTCTCAATCTCCGTGTCTTTTTTGTCTCGGACTCTCTTTGCCTTTTATTGCTCCCCCGCTCTCCCTCTGATACACACGCACACACCGCGGACGGCAATGGGGAAACTCCACCTCCCCAAAGGCTAATTAATAGAGAAGACGCGGGCGGGCCGAGACCCCCGGGGCCAGCCCGGGAGGATAGCAAAGAGCTGCGGCCAGCCCTCCTCTCTCCGGGCCCGGAGGGGCTTGAGAACCCCGGGGGCCGCCTCCTCGCAAACTTCCTCCCGGGCCGGACCCGCGCCAACTCACCGTGCGCGGGGAGCGCGGCGCCGGGCAGGCCCCGGGGTCGCCCCCGAGGGGGCCTTCGGCCGTCTCCGGGGAGTGGCGCCGCGCTCCTCCCGGCCCCCTCAAGGTGCAGGGGCTCACCCTGAGACCCGTCGGGGTCCGGGGGGTGGGGGCCAGCCGAAGGGCGCCCCCTTCGGGTGTCCGAGATATGGGTCCTGGTCCCGGGGCAAGTGCGCCCAGGCCCGGAGTCTCCGGTCACCAGGGACTGCCCGCTCCCGACCCCGACCCGCGAGGCCGGCCCTGGGGGCTCCTCAGCCAGAGCCGGTAGGCCTGCGTCCGGTGCTCGCGGACGGACAGCCGGCCCCACGCCTTCTTCTCGCCCAGGCGGCCCGCGGTGTCGCGTGCGAGCCGCTCCGCGCTCTGCCCGCGCTCGCGGCCGATCGCCCGCATTCCCCCGGCGCGCCTAGCGCTGCCTCGGCCCCCGCCTCCTCCTCTGTCCGGGAGAGGAGGGATTTGTGCCGGGAGGGGGCTTCTTAGTCGCCCCCTCCCACCGGCAGCACTTTAAAAAGCATTTAATCCGCCCGGTGTAGCCTTCAAAGGTAATTGACAAAAGTCCTTAATCTGCGCTGTTAACGAGCTGCTATTGTGACTCCTGACCGGGAGGCGCCCACACGACCGAGGCCGCACTCCCAGCTGGCCGCCCCCTCCCCCGGGCCACCGACTGCCCCTCCCCCGCCCCTCTCTGCGGGGGCCCCCCATCTTCGGCTCCCCCAGCTTCAGAATAGACTCCCGTGTTCCCTTCCCCACGCTTCTCCCCAGAGCTGTGTTCAGGTTCCCGGGGCGCCTTGGCCCACCAGGCTGTTCCCTGGCACCGTCTTCGTCTCTCTCCCACCGGCTGCCAGTCTGTCGCCCCGTACTCGTCCCTCTCCCGGGGCCCTCACGAGTGCAGCAGACTGCCTGGGGGGGGGGCCCCAGAAAGCTGGGGTTGGGGCGCACTCGCTGCCCCTGGAATCCGAGTGGACTGTCACTCACCCACAGAAGGTGGATTCCCAACCTGCCAGCCGCCTCCTCCTTCCAGAGCTGTCTGCCGGCCTCACCTGCAGCCCACTCCCCAGGCCCAAGGGAGGCAGTCGGGCCACCTGGGAGTTTGGGTCCCCCAGCATCGACTGGGAGTCGGGGACCTGGGTTGGAGTCTTGGTCCCTGGGCTCTTTCTCGATGTCATCTCTCTTGAGGCCTTTCCAGTAGGTTAAATGGATTGGCAGGGGGGGCCATCAGCCTTGCGGAGAGGCATGTGGTGGCCAAGTGGCCTGGGGCAAGCAGCTGTGCCTCTGAGCCTCGGTTTCCCCACGGTTGCTAAAGGGCCAACAGCACCCTCTTCAGAGGGCTCTTGTGAAGTTCTGAGAGTGCGTTGAAACACTTGGCAGGATGAGACCTCAGACTTTCCCACTGTGACCTTGAGCAGATTCCCTGTCTTCTCCAAGCCTGAGTCTCCTCATTGAACAAGAAATCACCACCTCCCCCTTCTAAATGGGGACTTATGAGGTTTGTAGACGTGAGGCGGGAACTGCAAACCTGAGTCCGATTTGGGGAGAGGAGGTAAGCTCCAGAAGTGTTTCTGTACAGACAGAAGGTCACCCTTCTGGAGGACCCTGAGCTGAGATTCTGAGTGGAGGGGGTGCTAAGGGCCAGCAGAGTTTTGGGGGTATCTGCTCTGGATGGGCGGGGAAGACATCCTAGAGGAGGGGGTGGGGTACTGGGCTGTGAAGGTGGAGACACCTGGAATGTTGGGGGCAAGGCATTCCAGGCAGCAAAGCCGCAAAGCAAAGGCAGAGGATGGAAAATGACAGCTCCCTGGCACAGGCAGGTACCAACCAGAGGACACCAGCCAGAGGACCTGCTCCCAGGCCTGCAGAAGGGCGGTTGGACAGGTAAGCGGGGGCCACCTAGCGGCTGCTCATGGCACTGTTTGCGGTCAGCCTGCCTCACACGCTGGGCCACAGATTCCTCAATTTCCCGCCTGCGGGGGTGTGGTGAGTGCATGTGTGGGAGTGGTCTTCACCCATGACCCCCGCTGTGATGATGGCCCCTGCTCAGCCCCCCCAGGAGAAGAGCCCACCCAGAAGAAGGAGCCCACCGGCGTTTGCTCAGCGCCTTACAAGATACCCTGTCTGGGGGAGAGGAGGGTCTGCCCTCTGTTTGTGAGCTCCAGATCTATGTGAGCAAAAGGGCAGCTGACCCCATAGAAGGGCCAGTGCCCCTGCCTCTAACTTCCTTTGGGCACAGTTGGTGTCCACAGAGCCCCCGGGAGAGCCCAGGTGTGCTCAGTGGACTCAGGGCTGGAGGAGGGCACTCCAGCCAGGACCTCAGCCAGGACCTCAGGGAAGCTGGAACCCGGGACCCCCAGGCTGCTCCGGGACCCCGCCCACTCCTTACACATCGCCTCACCCTTCTCCCTCTGGTTCACTGATTCCCCGTGTTCCTGTCTTTCCTGCCTTTGGCCACTTGGACATGATGGCCGCACCAACAGAAATCCCTCGTGGGGGATTTTTAAATTCCCAAAAGAAGTGCTCTGATTCATCCTGCTCATCTTTTGGAGCCAGGACATGTCACTCATAGGTCATCAGCTGTCTTTGGCCAGGTGCCCACCGTAGTGTGAAGGAGGGGATGGCTGTGGGGTCCTGATGCATGGTACCCCCTTTTCTTTGTAGGGAGGGGGTACAGGACAGGCTGTGAGGCCTGCCAGCCTGAGAGGGATAGAAAGGAAGAGACCCTCTCATCAAGGAGATGAGCGTGGCCAGAGATGCCGGGTGACAACATTCAGGGTTACTGCTGTCCGACTGGCTAGAATCCATTGCCCCTCATTCCTACACTCAGCCCTGCTCCGGGCACAGAGCATCCTCCCAGCCACCCTCATAAGTGAGAGCTATTGTTATCCTTGTTTCACGGATGACAAAATTGACTCCCAAAGGTAAGTTACATAACTTGGGTAAAAGTGCTATTAGCAAAAATGATATAAATAATAGCTACCATTCAGAAAGCATTTTTCATGTGCTGTGTACCGTTCATTAGCAATAGATCTTAATTCATGTGGTTCTCCACAAAAGCCCGTGGATGTTATTGATATACCCATTTCATAGATGAGGCGACTGAAGCTCAGAGAGGTTAAGTCCCTCAGCCAAGATCACATAGCAGCTGACGGAGCCAGAATGTGAACTGGAGTCTCCCACTGCTGGAGCGCGTCTTCCTTTCTTCCTCGCCTCTGTCCTCCTGCTTGGCCAGCGCTGGGCCTGAGCCCAGCACTACGAAGCTGGCCTGTGGCAGGAGCTCAGCACACGTGGGCTGAATGTTGAATATGCTTTGTCTCATGGGGCCCTGGGGACCGGCTGACCGGGAGGTTGGGACCTCTGGCCTTTGTCCACCCAGCCTCTGCCCCGGGCTGCCTAGGGTGCTTGACTCTCACCGTAAAGCTGTCTCAACTTCACTCTGACAGTCACATTTATCATTAAAAATAAATTTATCTTGGCTTCCCATGGCATGGAAAGCTACCGTGCAGTGATTCAATGGGCTTGTCACCCCTCACGGTTAGGCACGGGGAGCGGAACAACTGGATGGTCTCCAGCGCTGGCTCTTCATTTTCTGCGGCTGGAGGCAGAAACGTACAGTGGGCTGACATTTAATTTAGAATCCAACATACCTTGACATAAACCCATAATACAAAGGCGGGGGCGGGGGCGGGGGCTGCCAAGCCCGCGGGGGTGGGTGGGGGGGCAGTCCAAATGACAGGGCGGATTTCTTTCATTTTATTTTTTATTTTTGCTTTGTCAACACTGAGTGGTGATGACAGACTAGAGGCCGCGATCAAAGGCAGGAATTAGCATGGAGTGAACGTGCGTGTGTGAGCTTTTGGCGTTGATGCGCTGTGCATGGGCGGGGGGGTCTGCACCCCGGGGTCCCCTGGGATGCTGTGTGTGGTCACCTCTGCCGCCAGCCTGTCGGAGGGTGCCAGGGAAATGCAGGCTGAGGCTGAGGCTGAGGCCGGAACCTAGCAGGATAACTCGGGCCTGGCGGGCGAGACGGGACCTCCCTGTGGGTCTCAGTGTCCCCAGCCCTCTTCCCACGTCCTCTGAGATCAGCGCTCTGGAAATACGGAGCAGGGAGGGAACACTGGTATTTTTAAAGCTAGAGGCAGAATTCTGGCTTTTTATTCAGCAAAACATCCCGATGGACTACTTGGGTGTAAAAAGCTGAGGCTCAGGCTTCACTGGGGAGGGGAGGGCAGGACCTGGAGAGGCGGGGAGGTAAGAAACTCAGGGAGAAATGTGGTTTCGGCAGAAGCAGCTGGAAGGGGAGGGGATGTGGGGGAGGGGAAGGGAGGCAGAGGGAACCAGAAAGGGAGGGACTGAAGCCCACCCAGCCGCATGGGGGCCTGGGGAGAAGGCTGGCCTGGGAACCCCAGCGCTGATGTGAGTGTGAGCGGGATGTTTGTGGTTTCCGAGCTGCGATACAGGAGAGCGCATCTGTTATCCCCCAGTCTTTGGTTAAGAGTCTGCTTTGCTCAACAACCTGTGTTGGAAAGGCTTGGGAGAAATGAAGGGAGTGGGCCCTGCCCCTACCGAGATCAGCGCAAGGCACAGTTAAGGGTCGGCTATGGCAGGGGACGGGAGGGATGCTACAGCTGTGGTCCAGAATTCAGGCCAAGCAAGAAATCCAGCCGGCAGGTGACTTAAGCTTTCGTTATAGAGGAATCAGGATAGGTGCTGTTTTACTGAATGCCCGCTACGCACCACGTAGGTGATTTGAATTTTCTCACGGAAACCCTGGCCGGTACCTAAGAGGCAGATTGCTAGCATTTCTTATGCCACTTCACAGATAAAGGAACAGCTGAAGCAGGCGAAGGCTGAGTGCCTTGCTCAAGGTTATACATCTGATAAACGTCACAGCATCAATTTGACCTCCGCATTCTGGTCCCAGAACCCACTCCTTTAGAATTCGGGGACCCCTGTATGGTTAACCCTCAGGTTCCCAATGTTTGTTGTTGAATGAAAGAAACTGGGTGTAGAAAAGAAAATATCTTGCAACCAGTGGCCACATCCCAACCTACACGTGGCCAAACTTTCAAAGACGGCGTGCCTGTTTCTCTGCTTGTCTCCTGTTCTCTGTGCTATGATACTGGTTCACCATCTCGAGTCCCTGCACCATCTCGAGTCCCTGCTAATTCTGTTGGTCGTTGAGTCTGCCGACCCTCACTCGTGGTGACTGCTTCCCCGCGTGTTCTGTAATTTTGGATCGCGTGTTCCAATTTGGTCAAAATTTTATCTTTGGGAATCCAGTGTGTTCTGAGCTGAGAATTTGTCCTTCCCGGGAGGAATGGCTTTTGTTTCCATTAGATAACCGAAGATACTTCAAACTCAGAGCTACTGTAAGTTCTTATCTTGTATATAGAACGAATTCAGACCCCAGATCCTCATGAAAACAGATTTCTGTTTGGTCATCCAAAGTGGAAACTTTTTCCTGGGCCTTTTCCCTTCCCAAGGTGGAATTTTTCCTAGTCTGCCCATCTCCAGGCAGGTTCCCTGGCCCCTGGTTCTTCTTGGTTTCTGGCCCCTGTTGATTCCTTCTTTATTTTTCAGTCTAACTACACATTTAAAAGAATATCTGCGATATCATATCCAACTTTTGCAGCTTTGTTGTTGTTGTAGTAGGTGTCTGGGGTGGTATTTAGTCACTAAGTCGTGTCTGACTCTTTGTGACCCCCTGGACTGTAGCCCACCAGGCTCCTCTGTCTGTAGAATTCTCCAGACAAGAATACTGCAGTGGGTTGCCATTTCCTTCTCTTGGGGATCTTCCTGATCCAAGGATTGAGCCTGGGTCTCCTGCACTGCGGGTGGTTTCTTTACCGACTGAGCCACCAGGTAGGAGTCTAGTCTACCATATTATTAAAAACACAAGTCCCTTCTTCTCTCAAGACTTCCCTGGTGGCTCGGACGGTAAAGCGTCTACCTACAATGCAGGAGACCCAGGTTCAATCCCTGGATTGGGAAGATCCTCTGGAGAAGGAAATGGCAACCCACTCCAGTACTCCTGCCTGGAAAATCCCATGGACAGAGGAACGTGGTAGGCTGCAGTCCATGGGGTCACAAAGAGTTGGACACGACTGAGCGACTTCACTTTCACTTCTTCTCTCATGCTTATTTACTTTTTTTAACTAAAAAAATAAATAAATTCTAATTTATGTATGATAAAATGCACAGCTCTTTTTTAAAGATTTTTTTGATGTGAACCATTTTTAAAGTCTTTATGGAATTTGTTACAATATTGTTTCTGTTTTATGTTTCGGTTTCTTGGCCTCAAGGCAGGTAGGAATCCTAGCTCCCCGACCAGGGATTGAACCCATACCTCCTGCATTGGAAAGTGACGTCTTAACCACTGGACACCAGGGAAGTCCCCAAATGCACAGATCTTAAGGGTAGAGTTTGGTGAATTCCAGCCATCACTCCTGTCCTTTCTGTCAGCCTAGGAAGTTCTCTCCTGCCCCTCCCCCATCACACACGGTCCCCCCAGAGGTGACCACTGCTCTGACTTCTGTCACCACAGCTTCATTCTGCCTTTTCTTAAATTTCACGTAGTGGGACCACATGGCGTGTGTTCCTTTGGATCTGACTTCCTTCCCTCAGCGTCAGGCTGAAGAGACGCGTCCATGTTGTGTATTTCAGTCGTTTGTTCCTTTTTACTGCAATAGTATTTTATTTATGGTTCTGCATAATTGGCTTAACCACTTCGCTGGTGATGGACGTTTGGGCTGTTTCCACGCGGGGCTGTCAAGCCCGGCGTTGCTGTGAGCATTTGTACGCCCGTGCTGGTACACACATGTACACAGTCCTTGGAATCGCTGGCTGATAGGGTGGGAGGAAGTTTAACTGTATAGGAAACAGCCAAGTTGCTTTCCAACATGGCTGTGCACCCTGACACCCTACGGGCAGTGTCTGGGGGGTGCAGGTGGCCCGTGACTTACACCTGGCTTCCTCCTAGGTGTAGGGCGCCTGTGGGTGCCACATGGGTGATGGTGGCTCTCATGTGGGTGTTCAAAGCCCCATCGCTTGTTCCCTGTCATTCTGCAGACATTTCCTGAGCACCTCCCCTGCTTTGTCCCATTCATTAGGGCCTCGGGATGGCTGGGCGTCCTGCCCGCTGGTGCCACTCTGCCCATCAGGGTGCCCTCTCCCAACACACCCGCCTGAGGGTCTGTCTCGTGGCTGTGGTCGGGAGGCCAGCTCGGCTGTCGTCTGTGCTCTGAAGCTGATGTCTTGCTCAAACCTCAGAAACGTGTCAGCGTGTGGAAGCGCCTGTCAATCATCATTCTATTTCCCAGTCTGCCCCTCCCCGCTCTCTATAGCCGCACTGCCCAGCACCCAGCAGCATCAAGGGCTGAAGGCCGTGCCTCCTGAAACAGTGGTCCAATTGCTTCGCAACGTGGTTGTAAGCCTTTGCTCCTCCCATTAGCAGCATGAGGGGGAAAATAAAATTCAAAGCCCAAATTGGACTTCCCCGGTGGTTCAGTGCTTAAGACTCCATGCTTCTGCTACAGGGGGCACGTGTTTGATCCCTGGTCATGGAAATGAGATCCCACATGCTGCATGGCCCAGCCAAAACAAAACAAAAAACCCCAAATCTCCACGAGAACAAGGCTCCAGCCATACACTTGTGGCAGATGTATTTCCTTAAACTGCTCCTTCGTGTGGGTGGGTACATCCTCAGTCTCCTCCTTCACTGAGGGTGTGGCCCCGGCTTTCTGCCGGGTTCTGACTCCCTGCCTTCCCGGATCTCAAGGCCTTGGAGTGGGAGGTTCCAGGTAGCCTCTGTCCCTTGCTGCAGGTCTCACCTGAGTGACAGATGAAGCTAGACAGAGAAAGCCCGGCAGGCAGACAGACCCCAGGGAGGTCCTCTGGGCCAGAACATCCCAGCAGGGATTGGCCTGCCCTCTTCCGGGGCCCAGGGCTCAAGAGCCATGGTTCCCATACCATCCGTGTCCCCTTCTGGAGACCCATCTGGAAGCTCTGCGCACCCAACACCAGACCCGCTGAGCACTGGCTGAGAAACAGATGGGACAGACTGTGGCAGGGGCGACCATGAGGAGCCCAGGGATGGGAACACTCAGACGGGAGCCTTTCGGGCTTAGATTCGCAGGTGATGCCATCTGTCCATCTGTGTTTCTGTCTTCAATCTCATCAGTTTTTCCAGTTGTAAAAATCACCTAGTTTAGCTGTGTCCAGACACGACTCTGGTTACCATTTCGGGGTTCTTCCTTCTAGTCTTTTTTCCAAGTATTTGCCAGAGACTACAGGCTGTGGGACTAGCAAAGGCTTGGGAGTCTATCTGTATGTACCGATACATAACACAGACGGGAGAGGATCTTGGCAGTGTTTTTCTGGGCAGGCCGGTGGGGCTGAGATGGAAAATACCAGCAGCATTTATTCAACATTTACCAGATATCAGTGCAGCGGGCACTGCTGCATCTCTGTCCATGTGGGTACTCATGGTTCCAGAATGTGCTGTACCTTCTCCCCAAAGGGCAGCCCTTGGCCAATGACAGAGTGGAGTCAGGAGCTGCTGCTGCTGCTAAGTTGCTTCAGTCGTGTCCAACTCTGTGCGACCCCATAGACGGCAGCCCACCAGGCTCCCCTGTCCCTGGGATTCTCCAGGCAAGAACACTGGAGTGGGTTGCCATTTCCTTCTCCAATGCATGAAAGTGAAAAGTGAAAGTGAAGTCGCTCAGTCGTGCCCAACTCTTAGCGACCCTATGGACTGCAGCCCACCAGGCTCCTCCATCCATGGATTTTTCAGGCAAGAGTACTGGAGTGGGGTGCCATTGCCTTCTCTGGGAGTCAGGAGAGTGAGGGGTAAATCCCCAGCTCCCTCACTGTTTGTTGAGTGCGTGGTCTGGCCCATTTCCCAGAGTCCCCCGGGGCTGGTGCCCCAGATGCCACGGTGCAATCTGATACACATTCCCCCCACCATGCTGTCTGCCTCCCTGCTGCCATGTCACCCTCCTCCTCCCCTGGCCGCACTTCCTGGGATCACCTCCAAACAAACCGCTTGTGTTTACGTCTCTGCTTCTGGGAAAGCCCACGTAAGGCAACCAGGTGTTCTGTGTATAAGCTTCACCTGCGTCTCCATCCCTTCTCACAGTCATTCAGCAAATTCTAGCGTCACCGCACTCCGCTTGCTGCTGCTGTGTGCCAGATGTGGACCATGACCCATGCACCGATGCAAGTGGCCCGGCATCTGTGCCCCAGTGACCAGGTCTCACCCTTGACCCAGAGGAGGGCCCCAGGCAGCGGTGGAGATGGTTATTTCTGGCACACATCACGTTTCACCAGATGGAGGGCCTGCGGTACATAGCTTCGCGTAACCTAATTGTGAGAGTTGGCCCATGTTCTTCGTGATTCCAGAACTCACTGTTAGAGTTAGGCTTGTGTCAGAGCTTCCCGGGTGGTACAGTGCCACCTGGCAATGCAGAAGACATAAGAGACACGGGTTCCATCCCTGGGTTGGGAAGATACCCTGGAGAAGAAACGGCAACCCACTCCAGTGTTCTTGCCTGGGAAATCCCATGGACAGAGGAGCCTAACAGGCTACAGTCCATGGGGATCACAAAGAGTCGGACACGACTTAGTGACTAAGCAATACCACCACAAAGCTATCAGGCAGTATGTACGGGAGGGGATCTTTGCACCAGGAGCTGAGCTTAGCCTGCTCAGAGAGCTGATTCATCAGACCCTTACAGGTGCCCATAGCTCAGTCCTGTTATTCTCCCCATTGACAGAAGAGGAAGCGGAGGCACAGAGAGGTCACCGCTGCAGACAGGAGATTTACATCCGGGTCATCGGACTCCAACTCCAGAGTTGGGGTGGGAAGGGGACATGGCATTTACAAGCCTGGCTCATTTTTAGACATTTATCTCTATTTTCCAGTTGTTGTAAACAATGCACAGCTAACAGCCTCCTACCACCCCCCATTGCTGTCGGTCTTGCTAATTACTTCCTTAGGGTGGATTTCCAGGAAGAGAATTACAGGGTCAAAGGACAGGACTGTCTTTAAGACTCTTCATCCCCATCGCCCTGCTCCGGCCTTGCTTCTGGAATCTCTGGCCTTCTTTCCCACACTGTCTTGAGCCGAGCATCATTGGGAGGTGTCCAGCCTTGGCCTCCTTCCGCCTGGCCCCCGCGTGCCCAGATCTGTCCCTGACCTCCAGCCTGACATCCCGGGTCCTGTCTTGTATCCCCGCCAAGGAGGCCAGAGGCTCTCCATGAGTCAGCTTTTTTCCAGAAAGGATGGTAGAGGAGAGGACAGGAGGGTCTTAATGGAGGGACCGTGGCTGCTCCTAGCACACAGTGGGGGCTTGGTTATCTCTAAATGAATGAACAAACAAACAAGATGCCTGGCCTGCCTGGATCCACTGCTGGTTGCCCAGCAGCTCCTTATGAAGCAGCTTTCCCATGAAGCAGCTTCCCCACTCTGGAGCCCACAGGGCCAGCAGCCATGCCCACAGGGCAGCCCCCCCCCCACCACTGGTGGGCAGGAGGGAAGGGACCCCTCAGTTTTGCAACCGAAGCCCCAGAGCCATCCCTGGTCCCATCTCACTGTGCATGTGACAAGTGCTTTTCTTTCTGAGACAAGTGCTCCAGCCAGGGCTCCTTTGCTTAAGCCAGGTCCCTGCCAGGACACCTTGGAGCTCACTTTTCTGGTCTGAACAAACCAGGGAACAAAATTGCCTATTGTATTGGTTATCAACTGCACCATTACAAATTACCCTGAAACCTAGCAGCTTGAAACAACAAACACTTATCATCTTACGCAGTGTATGGGGGCCAGGACTTCAGGAGCAGCTGGGCTGTGTGGTTCTTGCTCAGTGCCCGCTCTGGAGGGTGCAGAGAAGATGCTGACGGAGCTACATCATCTGAAGGCTTGACTGGGGCTGGAGGACCCACTTCCAAGGTGGAGAGCGCATGTGGCTGCTTGGCGGGAGGCCTCAGTTCCTCCTCACCACATGGCCCTCTCGAGAGGGTGACGAGCATCCTTACAGTATGGTCCCCGGCTTCCCCCATAGGAGTGGGTCAGAGAGAGCAAGGAAAGCCACCGTGCATTTTATGATCTATGGTTAGAAGTCATACTTCATCATTTCCTCCACATTCTGTTCATCAGAAAGGAGCCCCTATGGACAGTCCGCACTCAGGGGGAGGGGAATTAGGTTTGCCCTAAGAAAGGAACGGATATTTTTTTCAAAAGCCCACTGCTGCTGCCTCCCAGGGGTGCTGAGAATACATGGAGATGGGTCTGACAAGCTCTGAGCCTGGCACTGGCACCCGCAGGCCCTCTGTTTTATCTACCCAGCATCCAACCTGATTACAATTATCCAACACCCAGTCTATGTCAAATGGCACCAACAGCTGAGTCAAAACTGGGATCCAGAGTGGATTTGCCTGCAGCCTCAAAGAACTGGTACACCTGGGAGATCCCGACGCAGGCAACTAATGCAAGAGGACTTTCTGCCTTAGGTGTTCAGGAGGAGAAATGAGGCAGGGTTGCCTGGAACAGTTGTCCAGGCTGTGCACTGCACAAGGGCACCTGGCTATGGGACTTCCTAGGTGGTCCAGTGGCTAAGACTCCGAGCTCCCAATTCAGGGGGCCTGGGTTCAATCTCTGGTCAGGAAACCAGATCCCACATGCCACAACTAAAGATCCTGTGTGCTGCAACGAAGACCCAGTGCATCCAAATAAATGATAAATTAAAATAATTAACAAAACAAAAAACAAGGGCACCTGGCTGAAAAAGGTGGTAAGAACTGAAATGGGCGCCTTTCCCTAATTCACCAAAAGCACGGGATGGGATGATGGGGCTGCAGAGGCCTTAGTATGTGGCTAGAAGGCAAAGATTTGGAGAGGATGGTACAGGCTCACCCAGAACATTCAAACCAGCAGTGGTTCCCTGGAAAGACTGAGACTCTGGACCCAAGAGTGTGGCTAATGGGCAGGAGGGGGTTAAGTTCAGCTCAGCAAGGGGAAGGGGCCTTGTCACCATGCCGACCTGAGATGCAAGGGTGAGTCCAGCAGCTCCATGGACGCTGTCACCTTGGTCCTGCTGCCTCCTGGGGCCGGGAGAAGGGCCCGGCCAGGAGCCTACTCAGAGGGCTGGAGTTCTGCAGGCACAGAACTGGAGCCACCTGCTCCTGGGGTCCGGAGAGTGCACCCCAGAACCTCCAGCAGTAACCAGAGCTTGGCAGGAGGGTTGGGGCCTGCCGGGGGCCGGGGGGGGCCTCTAGATGTACCTGGTTCATCCTGGGGGCCCACAAGTAGCTGTGATCATCTCCACCACCACTTCTGGGGGTGGGGGTGTGGTAAGAGCAGCCTCTGGAACCTAACCCCAAAGCAGGCACCATTTAGCCACATCAGGCCCCACAGTGTCAGAAAGGAGAGTGGGAAGCACAGTCCCTTCCCCATGCTGATCCTGCCCTGCGTGGGCTCGGAGGCCCCTTGCTCTGATCACGTGAGGATCCTGCCTTCTGGGCTCAGTCCAGGCCTCTCGCTCCCAATCCAGGGCCTGGCTCACTCGGCGTGTCCAACCCCCTTCCCTGGCATCACTGCACTGGGCTCCCACTTGCCTCCTGGCTTGCACCCTGGGGCCTGTCCTGCCCCCTTGGCCTGAGCTTGGTTGTACTGGGACCCCCACCCCCGCCCCAAGGAGCGCTTCCAACACAAGGCCTCACTGGCAGCCCTGCCCACCTTCCAAACCCTACAAAACCCTTGGCCTAGAGCAGGAACAGCCATCCCCTGAGGGTCTGCCTTGTGCCCAGCAGTCAGGGAGGCAGACCGCCCCCTCCCTCCAGGGCACCCAGGTGATGGGAAAGAGCAGGGAGTGTGGGGACCACAGAGGAGGGGGTTGGCTCAGGGCTGTGCGGGGGTTGGGGGGAAGCCAGGGCCTCCCAGATGCCCCCAGCTCCTGGCACCAGCTCTGTTCTGCCCGGAGCCCCATGGCTGAGCCCTGAACTCAGAGCTGACAGCCATGCTAATTCCGTCTCAGGCTGGCAGCCGCCCCCGGCCGGGAGGGGGCACTGAGCCACCCCGGAGAGCTGCTTCGGAGTCCCCATTCGTTGTGGATGGCAGAGTGGTGCCACTGGGAGATTAGCTACACCCGGCTGGTCCCCAGCAGCCGGCCCCCCGGCGCTCGGAGAGGAGGCAGTGGGCTATTAAGGAGAGTCCTGGGAAAGGGGCTGGCTAGGCGGGAGGAGGGCTAATCAAGCCTCCTGATTGTAATTGTCCGAAGGTGCCGGCCTCCTCGTGAACACGCAGACCGCACGGCCTGCCTCTGCGGCTCCGCGGGGCTTCTCCCTGCTGGGGCCTTGCTGGCTAATGTTCTTTCGGCATAACTCTATTTAAATTCACATTTCCATCATCCCCCAGAGGAGCCGGCGAGAGAGCTGAGCTGCGTGGTATAAGCCAGCAAAGGATTAGATGGGGTGGGTGTTATTTTTTCCTTTTCTTTTCCTTAGCGATGGAGGTGAGGTTATTGCGGGTCACGGTTCTAGAATCCTGCACTATCAGAGTCAGAAGGGCCATCAGGCTGTCCAGTCTAACTCCCTTCAATGTCTGGGGGGGAAACTGAGGCCACAGGGCCCTCAGCACATGGAGCAGGGGCCCCTCCACAGATTCCTTCCGGGGCAGGTGTCCAGGAAAGACCCAGAGCCCAGATCTCTTGCCCCTTTGGAACTGGCAGGTGAGTCCACCTCCCTTGAAGCTGAAGCCTCCCAGAAGCCCCCCAGAGGCCCGCCCCTCCCCGGGTGCTGACTGAGCAAGCTCCTGTCATGAGTCACCTTTCTCCAGAGCACAGCTGGGGCTTTGTTTGCTCCATCAGAGGCCCCCAGGGGCTGGCAGAGGCCATGGCCTCCAGCATGCGGAGGAGGGAGCGGGTGAGGGGTCATCAGACGGGGACCCAGGCATGGGGCCAGCTGTAGCTGCCAGGCCAGGAATGTGGCTCCCTGGGGAGGCTAAGCTGATGGGGGAGGGAGGGGGTGGGGGGCAGAGGGGGACCTGGAGGGAGGAGAGGGCCCTCCCTTCATCCTGCTGCCCACCTGGAGGGTGTGGGAAGCGTAGGGCAGAGACAGGCGGCAGCAGGGGAGCGGAAGTTAGCTGCGTTTGGGATGAAACTCATGAATGCCAAAAATGTTCAGAGAAGCATCTGGTTTTGTTTTTTTTTTCAATCTCCCCCATTATCAACAGCTTGGGTGCTGCGCAGGGGGCTGCAGCCCAGCCTGGAGGTCCCCCCCGCCAAGAGGCCCTACGGGTTCTGTGTGCGATGACCTCCTCCAGGCAGCCAGGCATGGCCCTGGGTTGCCTGGTATCCCTGGGACCCACAGCTCAGCAGCTCAGAACGGCTCTTCACCTCCGAGGCTCCTCCTCTGAAACCGGTGGGCGAGGGGGAGCTTTGGCTTCTAAACCACCAGGATGTGCTGGGTCCTCTCCTCCAGGGTGAGGACGGTCCATCCTTGGGTGGGGGGGATCGGTGGCAGGGTAGCCTCCTGCGTGGATCCCAAGGCTCTGGGCTGCTACCACTCGCCCTAGCGTGAGCCCTCTCCTACAAGCCTATGGACCAATATGTTGTCCCATTCCACGGCCTGTGCTGAGTCCCGACCCAGGCTCAGAGAGGTTGAGACATCCACCTATGATTGCACAGCCAGGAGGTGCCCTCATCGTACCTTGGGCTGCCTCCATTTAGGTGAGGCCTCAGACCAAAGTAGGAAGAAGGCGGGTGGCCTGAGGCCAGGATGGGCTCTGCTGACCACCTGGCTGGGGACCCTGGGCCCAGACACTGAAGAGGGATCTCCAGCTTTTAGAATCTTCCGACTGCTGAATCTGAGGACCAGAGGCTCTTAGAATCATGAAATCATGGGCCTCCCAGGATGTTTGGGATAATATTTAAAAAAAAAAAAAAGAAAAGTGAGAGATAGCAAATGGCAAAGGAATTTGGTAATTCTTCCCAAATGTGAGCACGGCTGATTCCTTTGTGCCTCTTGGCGGGTGGGTGCGGGGTGTCTGGGAGGGGGTTGGAACACGGAGGGGGCTGCTGGAGAGGCTGCTAGGACACCTGCTGCTTCCTGAGCCGGAACCAGAGACCGACACCCACTCCAGATGTCGCCCAGCCCCCCACCCACTCCCACCTTTTCCTGCTAACTCCCACCCCTGCGGCTGGGTCCCTGCTAGCCTGGGATGCCACTGTGACCAGGACGAGCCCCCAGCCCAGCGCCCCCTCCCCCCAGGCCCTGCCCCACCTCCCCCATCTTCAAATGAAGTCTCTGGATTTGATTTTAGCCGAGATACTCTGTTTAAAAGAGATCTTTTATGGAACCCTGCGGTTGGAGAGCAAAGTTGTTCTGAGGGGGTGGGGAGGGGGTGCTGAAAGCCCCTGGCTCCCTGCTGACCTGCCAGCCGCCCTCTTCAGCCCCTCCTACCTTCAGCCCCGCAGAGCCGCTCCGCAGAACCTGAGCTGGCAAGAGAGACATCTTTAACCCCTGGCCTGGAGGGATGCTCTGCAGAGGTAACATCAAACCTGCCCACACTGGAAAACCCTCGGAGTCTAAGACAATGGGTCAGCTCCTCAGATGCCAAGGGAACCTGGGCTCCTTGCCAGGTTGGCCAGCCACTCTGCTCGCATCTGTGACCAGCTGAGCAGGGGCCCAGATGTCGGCCAGCAGAGGTCACTGAAGGAGGTGGGGGTTGGTGTGTCTGCTCTGAGAAGGGGCCTTTCCCCCCAGCCTTGCCCTTGAAACCCTCCATGGAGCAAGTCTGGGAGGAACTCTTGAAACCTTCCGTGTGGCAGGTCCTAGAGGTTAGGACGTGTGTGTGCTGGACTGTGGGTGCAGGTCATGTGTCATCTCTGCGCAAGGGATGACCAAGGGCTAGAGATGCTTCGGCAAGTCTCAGGGACTCCCAGTTGGACCTTGGGAGTTGAAACTTGCAATACTTGGGGCTACATGGTGCTGCTCTGGGACCCAGGGGACCAGGCCTGGCCCAGGGCAGGTGCTTATTAACTACAGATTAACTGACACAGAGGGGGTCATCTCTCATCTCGGCCTGAAGCTGGGCTCCTGGGTGGTGCCAGGAGTCTTAGAGCAGAGCCAGCACCCCTTGGGCAGTGAAGGGGTCAGCTGGTACGGGGGCTCACCCAAGAGCTATCGAGTGTCCTCTGTGAGGTGTAACTCTGGGAGGCAGGAACCTCCTTAGGGGTCTGACCTGGTCAGGAAGGGTCAGTGGAGGAATTGAGGAAGTGACAAGGAATAGAAGAGATGGGAAGGCTAATAGGTGTTACAGGTGAGGAGGGGAGGGAGCCAGGGCCCTGTGATGGGGATGCGGGGGACAGCTGGGAGGAGGGGAGGGAAAAGGTGTGTGATAGGGGCTGGTGGGAAGAGCGGTCAGACTCCACATCCCCTGCATGTCCTGCTGGGGACAGAACTGGGAACTCACTGATGGTTTCAAACAGGCACTTGGTGTAATCAGATGGCACTTCCGGAAGTCCATTCTGATGACAATGGGAGATGGACTGGGGGCCCATGAGCGGGCTGCACAGGGGTCAGGAGAGGTGCTGCCCACTTGGACCAGCCTGGGGAGAAGAGGGGGAGTTGGGAGGACAGAGTTGGTGGGGCCTTAGGAAGGACAGTGTCAGAAACAGGTGAACAAGAGGTGGGTGTCAAGGGGTGACCAAGCTGGCATCTGGTGCAGGCATTTCAATGATGGGGTGCTATTCAACAAGGAACCCAGGTGAGGATCAGGCTTGCGGGGGGAGCAGATGTAGATCTGAAGCTTTCTACTGATACCCTAAGCTGGGGGGAACCCTTGAAACCTTCCATGCGGCAAGTCCTGAAGGCAGAGGTCCATGTGCTGGACTGTGGGTGCAGGTCATGTGTCATCTCTGCACACGGGATGATCAAGGGTTAGAGATGCCGTGGCAAGTCTCAGGGACTCCCAGCTTGAGAATTCCAGTTCACCGTCCTGGGCGGGGCACCTGCCATGTGGCCAAGGAGAGCTTCCTCCATCAGGTGGCCAGGGCAGGATATCAGTAAGGACTGGTGGCCTCCTTGTGGGAAACCCCTGGGGTCCCTGGAAGGCTCTGGGTGGCTCTGAGAGTAGACAGAGGCCACACAACCATGTGGATGGTGCTGGTTCAGCCGCTCAGTCGTGTCTGACTCTTTGCGACCCTGTGGACTACGGCACGGCAGGCTTCTCTGTCCTTTACTGTCTCCTGGAGTTTGCTCAAACTCATGTCCATTGAGTGGATGACGCCAGCTGACCATCTCATCCTCTGTCGTCTCCTTCTCCTCCTGCCTTCAATCTTTCCCAGCGTCAGGGTCTTTTTCAATGAGTCAGCTCTTCCTTCACATCAGGTGGCCAAAGTATTGGAGCTTCAGCTTCAGCATCAGTGCTTCCAATAAATATTCAAGGCTGATTTCTTTTAGGATGGACTGGTTTGATCTCCTTGCAGTCCAAGGGATTCTCAAGAGTCTTCTCTAGCACTACAGTTCAAAAGCATCAATTCAGCCTTCTTTATGGTCCAACTCTCACATCTGTACATGACTACTGGAAAAACCATAGCTTCAACTAGACAGACCTTTGTCAGCAAAGTGATGTCTCTGCTTTTCAGATGGTGAGGAGCAGCAAAGTGAGTTCTGTGGCTCATGTGGGTTCGTCAGAACTCATAGATGCCTGGCCGCTGGGATGTAGGAGGGTCAGTAGCAGCTCTTCTAAGATGCCGTGAATCTATGAATCTGTGACCTCTGATTCCCAGACACTGATCTCTGAGTCAGGGATTGGGGCCTGTCACGAGCAAAACTCCCAGGAGGGCTGTCTCCATGCCCCACTCCCAAGGATGCCTCCTGCTGACCTCTCGCCCTCGGCAGTGACCCCTAACACGAGTGGAGGGTCAGAGGATAGAGACGAGGTGGGGGGCAGCCTTCCCACAAAGGTCCCACAGGCTGGGGACTGCTTGGAACGGGGCCAGGCCAGCCTGAGTTGCGACCCTACTCACACAGCTCCTCAGACATCCGCATGATATTAATAATGGAAGGGCCTGCACTTGGCTCCCGAAGGAGCTTGGAATGCCAAGCTGTCCCACCACAGACAGATGAGGGGACTCGGGTGGGAGGGGGGCTGCCATGGGCAGGGTGGCTCTCCTGCAGCCTGCCCCCACCCCTGGGGGGCTGTCTGAGCCTCTGTAAGAATGCTTTGTTAAGCCCCATTAAATATGCATCGCCCCTTTAAACTTTAATGGCCTACTTTGAGGTGTCACATTTTTCACCTCCTGGGATGAGTGAGGGTTGAGCTGCTGAGAGTTGATGTCTGGCACTGGGTGGGGACACCCCTCGACCAGGGCCTGGTCCCTGGACAAAGCACAGCTGGGAGACACTACCCACGGATGCCAATCTAACCCTGGCGAGGGAGGGTCCTTCCAGTAGAGTTTCTTCTCTGGGCAAAGCTGGGCCAGCAAACTTTTCCTGTAAAGGGCTGGCAGTAAATGCTTTAGGCTTTGTTTGCATGTGCGTCTTAGATTTCTTTCTGCAACCCTTTAAGCACGTGAACACCTTTAGCTTACGGGCTGGAGTTGAATTTGACTGTGGGCCATAGTTTGCCAATGCCAGGGCTACCATAGTGTGCCCAGAGAGGGAGGAGCAAAGGGCTTTGGAATCAGGCAGACCTGGGCCAGGAGTGGTGACCTTTGAAATAGTCACCAAGCTGTGCAACTTCATTCCACCGATCAGAACAGGTGCCAGTCGTGAGTAGGGTCCCTGCCTGGGTCCTCCTGGCTCTGCTGCCCAGCCCCCATCCTGTGGAGAACCTCCACCTCATGACTTCTGTTTTCTCTCTTATTATAAAGTGAGTACACAAATGGGGCCTCAAAAGACTGCTGTGAGAAGTAAAAAAGATGGGGAAACACTGACCAAAGCAAGCCTATACCGCAGGCTGCCCGTCAGAATCATCCCAGATCCTGAAAAAATACTCTGGGCAAAACCACCATGAAGCAACAAAGCGAAGTTGTCTGCTTTTGCCACATCTGTTTAACGTAGTGTTAGAAATTCTAGCCAAAGCAGTTAAGCAAGAAAAAGATAAAAGGCATCCATCAGGGAATCCAAATCAAAACCAGAGATACCACTTTACACTAATTAGGATGGCTATATATTAAAAAAAAAAAAAATCGGAAAATAGCAAATGTTGATGGGGACATGGAGACATTGGCTTTCTGTGCACTGCTGGTTACAACGTAAAATGTGGTTCCTCAAAAAATTAAAACTAGAACGATCAGGAATTGCACTTCTGGGTACATCCCGAGAAAATATATTCCCAGAAGAATTGAAAGCAAAGTCTCAAAGAGATATCTGTATACCCACATTCATAGTAGCTTTATGCACAATAGCCAAAAGATGGAAGCAGGGACTTCTGTGGTGGTCCAGTGACTGCTGCTGCTGCTGCTAAGTCGCTTCAGTCGTGTCCGACTCTGTGCGACCCCATAGACGGCAGCCCACCAGGCTCCCCCGTCCCTGGGGTTCTCCAGGCAAGAACACTGGAGTGGGTTGCCATTTCCCTCTCCAATGCAGGAAAGCGGGCCAGTGACTAAGACTCCGCAGTTTTGACTCAGGGGGCCCAGGTTTGATCCCTGGTCGGGGAACTAGCTCCTACATGCTACAGCTAGAGATCCTGTGTGCGGCCACTAAGAACTGGCACAGTCAAATAAAGAAATATAAATATTTTTTTTTAAATGGACGCAACCCAGTGTCCATCAGTGGAATGATGAATGGACAAACAAAATGTGGCACGTCCGTACACTGGAAAATTGCTGAGTCATAGAAAGGAATGACGTTCTGATGCCTGTTACAGCATGGCAAACAAAAAAGCCAGACCCAAAAGGTCGAATACTGTATGAGCCCATTTATATGAAATACCCAGAATAGGCGAGTCTGTGGAGACAGGAAGTAGAATAAGTAGAATAAATGGTTGCTGGGGTCGGGGTGGGGACTGGGGGAGGTGAGAATGGAGACTGACCCTTTAGTGGATATAGGGTTTCCACTGGGATGATGGAAAAGTTCTGGAGCCAGATGATGGAGGTGGTTGCAGGACATTGTAGATATATTGAATTCCATCACGTTATACACTTTAAAATGGTTAAAACAGCAAATTTTATGTTTTGTGTTTTTTACCACTATAAACAATTATCAGGAGATATTCAGGCTGGTGGAACTGGACTGTGCTGTGTGAGACACAGGAATCTGGGCCTCTGATGTGCAGCCGGGGTTGGGTGGCAGACATCTAAGGGAGGGGTCTTCAGGAAGTGCACGTTTGGAGAGGAAGCTCTCGGGAGAGGGGGAGTGGGACAGAGAGGGGAGCACTTTCTCTCAAACCCTGTTCTACTTGAGCCCCAACGCCCATGCAGCGTGTACACTGCAGGAGGGCTGGACCACTGAGCCAGTGCTCTGCAGAAAGAGTCCCTGGTGGCTCAGTGGTAAAGAATCCGCCTGCCAATGCCAGGAGACGTGGGTTCAACCCCTGGTCCAGGAAGATCCCACGTGCTGCTGAGCAACTGAGCCCGTGTGCCACAACTGTTGAGACTGTGCTCTAGAGTCTGGGAACCGCGACTACTGAGCCCACTTGCCTCAAGTACTGAAGCCCAAACGCCGCAGAGCCGGTGCTCCACAATCAGAGAAGCCCCCTCCAGGAGAAGCCCAAGCACCGCGACTAAAGAGTAGATCCCGCTTGCCACAGCTGGAGAGAAGCCCTCGAAGCAACGAAGACCCAGCAGGCCCAGAAGTAAATCAATTATTCAAAAAAAAAAGAAGAAAAAGGAAAAGAGTCCAGCTGCTGCTTCGCTGGATTATGGTGACAATTCCTAGACCAGGGTGGGGAAGGCCTTTTGCTCCTCGCGGAGGCAAGAATCCAGGACCAAGCTCCAGAGATGTGACCACACCAGTGTGGCCACTGAGCGAGGCCCTGGGCCCCAGGAGGTGTTGCTGGGCGACAGGCCTGTCCTGGAGGGTGGGAGGGTGGTCGAGAGTGTGGGCTGGGGTCCCAGTCCTGCCATCGCAAGCCGTGTGACCTGGATCTGACCCCTCCCTCTCCCAGCTGTTGAACAAAGCTGTGAAGATCTCCCCTTCCTGCAGTGGCGAAGCTGAGAGGGGCAGCGTGTGGGCCTGGCACGGGGCGGGCGTCCAGCAGATGCTCCAGTGGTGGCCGCACGGATGCGGCCCAGGCTGGTCTGGTGGGGCGAGACAGGCAGGCCCCTGAGACGGATGTCCAGCTGCAGCCCCCTGTCCCCTGCCCTGCTCTGGGGGGCACACCAGCCAAGATGTGAACCTCGCACAGATGAGGGTGCGCGTTATTGCTGAGCTTGGAGGAGGCCTGAGGTCCCACAGTCCACGGATAGCCAAGGACACTCAGAACAGCCTCCGAGGAACAGTGGAAGGGACAGGAGATAGCTGGTTTCTAAAATGTTGTTTAGTTATCAGTAATCTGTGATAGCCAGATAATTCACAAGTGTTCAAGAAGGGAAAGAATGAATGAGTGAGCGGATGGGGGGATGGATGAGTGAATGGTTCTCTGCTCTCCAGGGTGGACGTTCACCTGGTTTTTTTTTTTAATTTTTTTTATTTTATATTGGAGTATAGTTGATTTACAGTGGTGTGTCATAGCAAAGTGATTTAGCTATACATATTTGTATACCCATTCTTTTTCAGATTCTCTTCTCATGAAGGTCATTACAGAATATTAAGTAGAGTTCCCTATGCTATACAGTAGGTCCTTTTTGATTATCTGTTTTATATATAGGAGGAGAGCATGGCAACTCACTCCAGTATTCTTGCCTGGAGAATCCCTTGGACAGAGGAACCTGGGCGGCTACAGTCCAGGGAGTCACAAAGAGTCAGACACGACTGAAGTGACTTAGCACGCACGCCGTGTGTATATATTAATCCCAGCCTCCAAGTTTTTCCCTCCCCTGACCATTGCCCTTTGATAATCATACGTTTTCTATGTCTGTGAGTCTGTTTCTGTTTGGTAAATAAGTTCATTTGTATGTCTTTTTTTAGATTCCACATGTTAGTGACATCCTATGATATTTGTCTTTGTCTGTCTTACTTAGTGTGATCATCTCTAGGGCCATCCATGCTGCTGCAAATGGCGTCATTCCCTTCTTTTCATGGCAGAGTAATATTCCGTTGTGTGCACACAGGTCTTCTTTATCCATTCCTCTGTTGATGGGCGTGTAGGTTGCTTCCATTTCTTGGCTATTCATTCACCGTACTTAACACAGGACTTGTGCTGTCTGCTCCTAAAAGTGGTAGAAACATATTTTAAGGTTGAAAGAACAGGAAGGGGCCAGTGTCTCATCTCATCTCTGTGAAGGCAGTTCTGCAGCCTCAGGCGAGTCACTTCTCTTCTTGACCCCCTGTGTTCTCACCTGGAAATGGGGTCTCTGTGCCTCACTCACTGCTGGACTCCCCGGGTCCCCAGATGGGCCTGGCACATCAGAAGTTTCTGGAAAGGGTAACTGCTGCTGGACTAGTGGTCTCTGTGGTCGTCACCTCATTTAACCCTCGAGATCACCCTGGGAGGCGAGAGCTGGGCCTCCTCCATTTCGCAGATGTAGACACTGAGGCCGGTGAGAGGTGGGCTGGCCCCAGGTGGGAGGTCGCAGCCCCGCCCGTCCCTCTGATTGTCACTCTGAGCACTGGGGTAGGGGTGACCACATGCCTGCCCCACTGCCTTAGAGCCGGAGGACCAAGGACAAGACCTCGAGGCTGGAATGACAGCGGGCCCAGGACTCCAGCAGCTTCACTTGAGCTCCCCAGGAGGCTCGGACTCCACAGCTCTCCTCCCCCGCCTCTTACATCCCTCTCCCACAGCCCCCCGATCGTGTGCATCCCCCGTTCCCCGGGTGTCCGCCTGCAACCCTGTCTGTCTGTCTGTCCCTGTCTGTCTGTGCACGTGTCTGTCACATGTGTCTGGTGTACGGTGGGGCTGGTGGGTGTCTCAGTGTCTGTCTCTCTGTGTGTCCCCCTGTTGGTCATGTATTTATCTGTGTCTGTCTCTCTCCATCCCCCTCTCTCTGTGCATTTCTACCTCTATCTCGCTCTGTCATACCTCTCCATACAGAAGTGTCTCTCTCTAGTCTCGTTCCTGTTAATCCGTGTCTCTCCGGGTCTCTCCATGTCTCTTTATGTCTCTCCAGGTCAGTCTCTCCCCCTCCCTCTGTCCCTCTCCTTCAGTGGAATATCGATCAACCCGGTTTATTATGCCTCGCTTCTTCTCAGAACATTTGCCTTTGAAATTGCAGCAGGTGGGCTGTGGCCTCAGGTGGCCCTTGGAGCTGCACAGGCCCCCTGGCCTGCTGGGGACCCAACCGGAGGGTGCCACCACCCCCACCCCCTATTTGTGCAGTCCCCAGTCGGCCCTCCCGACGTCTCTGTCAGCACCTGCGGCTCCTAGGCTGTGGGGACCAGATGAACAGATGCTCTACTATTTGGAGGGAGAGCCGGGCCGGGGTTCCTGCACCCCCATCTACCTGCTCTGGCCCAGTAGTGGCCCCATCTTTCCATGTCAGCTTTCCTTTGCGAGAGCTAGTCACATGTCCGTGTCTAACTTCCAGAGGGCACGAGCCGATGCCCAGTGTAGGGCAGGAATGACTCTTTCGAGACCTCATCCCCAGGCCTGCCTCCCTGTCCCTGCCCCTTTGTTCCCTTAACCCCTAAGTGGGCAGTGTGATCCGAACCTCAGTCACCCTGCCATATCCACGGGCCAACCATCACATATTCACAGGTCCTTTTCTTCAAATCCACTCGTTTGTTTGTTCGCTTTGCCAGGCAAGGAGAGGGGCCCTAATTCAGGAGTGTCTAACTGTCCCCCTGCACACGGAAGATGCTCCAAGCATGCAGGGCCACGTTGGTATATATCCAGGGCTCCCCCACAGTACCTGCACCGAAAGTCCTGATGCATAAAAGATACATGAGGCCCTGAGCTATGCTTTCCGTGGCGAGACTTGTATTAGACATGATGCAGAGTGTGGAGTGATGGAAGTGTGTGATGTGTGCGCCTGTCACATCTACAGTGAGCCCCGTGCCTTCCTAGCAGAGAGCAGGAAACAGAGGGGACACCAACATCTGAATGAGGACATGCCAGCCCCATGAGAGGCCATGAGTGGGGGGGCATGGGTGAGAGCCCAGGGCTAGGCACCTGGCTGTGCTGGTTTGAATCCTGGCTCCACCACTGGCCAAGGGTGTGACTGACAGCAAGTAAGCTAGGGACTCTGGTGTCTGGCCGGGTGCATGCATGCCAAGTCACTCAGTCATGTCCAACTCCTTTCAACCCCATGGACTGTAGCCCGCCAGGCTCCTCTGTCCATGGGCTTCTCCAGGCAAGAATACTGGAGTGGGTTGCCATGCCCTCCTCCAGGGGATCTTCCTGACCCAGGGATCAAACCCACGTCTCTTAGGTCTTCTGCATTGGCAGAGGGTTCTTTACTCCTAGCACAACCTGGGAAGCCTGTTAGGTCCCCAGAGCCCCCCAGTGGCACTGGTGCCCATCTGCCAGCTCCTCCAGCTTTGCCGAGAACTGTTTACAACCATTGGCTTCAGTTTACACAGAAGCCCAGCCACTCCTCCAATGAGACAAACGCCGAGCGTACAATCTATGTTCCCGTGCTGAGCCTAGGGCCTGACCTGAAATCACACCCTCATTGGCCTTCTCTCTATCCTGGTCCTGCTTCCCCTGTTCCTTCTGGCTTCTCCTGGGAGCACTTCCTTCATAAAATCACTTGCCCTGAAATCCTCGACTCAGGTCTGCTCCTGGAAGAATCCACCTAACGTAAGCAGGTGACTTTGCCTCTCTGAGCCTCACTTGCCTCATCTGTAAAATGGACGTGACATTCCTCACTGCTAGCATGAGGGGCCTTAGCATAGGGCCTGGCACACAGTAAGGGCTCACTAAATGAAATCTCTTCTGATTACTGTGGAACACACCGCAGTCCTGTCAGTAGGGTACTCAGGAATGAGGCATTGCCCCTCGGGCAGTCGGGGTTGGTTGTCCCAGCTCACTGGCTCAGTGACTGGGGAGAAGCAGCTTTAGAAATGTCTGTTGGGACTTCCTGGCGGTCCAGTGGTTAACTCTGTACTTCCACTGCAGGCGGCAAGGGTTCGATCCCTGCTTGGGGAACTAAGATCCTGCGTATCATGCGGCGTGGCCAAAAAAGAAATGTCTGTAGCCGCCTCTGAGTCCTGTCCCACCCACCTTTTCCCATCAGAGTTTTCGTCCTTGGCTCTCTGATTAGAACTGCTCTGCCCAACTCTCAGGCCATGGGTTGGTGCCTTGGGGGTGGTGAGTTAGGAGAGCGGGTTTGTCCTCTAACGTGGCCATTTCCTGGAGGCGTGGCCAAGGCCATGCGGGGCTCCGGGTTAGAGAGTGATGACGTTTTACGGTGAAGCCATCCGCATTCCAGGCGGCCTCAAGGGTCTCTGAGCAGAGGGCAGAGCCGATGGGCTGTCAAAAAAAAGAGTCGTGGGTGGGGGCCGCCTGGACCCCCCCCCACCCCCACCCCAGGACACCCACCTGGGTCTGAGATAACCCAACTGGCTGAGAACCCCTTGGCAAGTCATGCTGCGCCCTGCCAAGCTTGTGGCCATGGCTATAAAGAGGGACAACATGCGTGAGTAAGGGGTCAAGGCAGAGACGTGCCCTTGCCCCGAGCAGGCCAGGGTTAGCCTCTCTTCCCAGTCCAAGGGAGATGATTTGCTGTTCTGCAGGCTGGTTCAAAGAAAAGGAAAAGGAACAGGGAAGCTGGTCTCGGTCCTGTGCCCTCCAGTTCTTGGGTGGACGTCCCAGCCAGGCCATCTAGCCCACCACAACCACGATGAGGGCGGTGCTGGCCTATTGGAGGGGGTGCCCACTAAGGGCAGCATCTCACTCAACCCCCTACCCCAGGGGGAGGGACACTATTACACACACCCCACCCACCCTGTTCTGACGAGGAAAAGGCCACCCGCCTGTGAAGAGGGGAGTCAAGGTCAACCAGGGTGAGCGCTAACCACTGGACTGCTATACCCAAGTCTGTGGAATCACTGACCCACACTGGTCCCTCCAAGGCTCTGCCCCTGCCCCCTGGGGTGGGGAGACATATGGGACCCGAGGACTTTCCCCACAGCCGGGCCTGGCTTCCCCATCCCCCCAGGACATATCTCAAACCTGCAGTTGGGGTTTTCCAGCTTCCCCAGAGCTGCCTTTATTCTTATTAAGTCGGCAGCCCCCTGTGGAAGGAGGGCGTCTGATTCCTTCTGGCTCTTCCCTCCTACCCTGCCCCTCCCGCTCCCACCTTTCATCACAGGGAAAAAAAAATCCCAGGAAGATGACTAACATCAACTCAGCCTGAGTTGCCAAGACAACCTACCCTGCCCACCGCTGGCTGGCGGGAAGGGAGAGAGGCTGGAGGGGAGACCCCTCCCCCGACGCCGGCTCTCCCCCAGGGCCCCCACGCTCCAGCGGGGCACCCCTGCCATGGGGCTTTCAGCCCCACTCGAAGGCCACGGCTTTCATCTGCGGGACACGGTGGTCGCGGTACATTTCATTCCTCAGGTTCCTGGTGCTGAGATAATTGAGGAGGGAGAGACGAGCCGATGGAACGAAATCCTCTCCTCTGTGGAAGGAGCTGGGTCACGCTGCTTCCTCTTGCTGCCTGCTGCCTGGCCTGTCTCAGGCAGGAATGTGCGGGCAGGATGGCACAGGGGCCAAGACGAGGGGGCCCTGGGGGTCAGACCTGCCTGAGCGCCAACCCCAGCTCCACTGTCTCTAAGCTCCGTGATGCTGGGCAACTTACTTAACTTCTCTGAGCCCCAGGACTGACCCAGACACTAGTTATAGTCTTCAGGTGTTCGTTGGGACATCAGACAAGAGATGGTGTGGACAGCCCCTCCCGGGCACGTGGCACCCAGGAAGCGGGCAGTCAGTGACAGGGGCTGGTGTGGATGCTGCCCCTCCGCCACAACCGCAGCCTCCGGAAGAGAAGGGGTCGGATGGTCACGTGGAGCCGGCTAGGTACCAGGCCCTGCTCGGGGCCCCAGGAGGAAGCGTCAGACCCTGCGTGCGCTTGGTTTGTGTAACGAGTGGGATCCCGAGAGAGCGAGAGCTACAGCCCTACCGCATTCTCTCAGCAGGGAGGGCAAGGTGGTGGAGGCCCGCCAGGCTCGTGTGACCCGAAGCCCAAGGTCTTCCCCGGAGCCCGCCTTCTGCAAGGAGCAGCCCCGCTTTGTGGCTTCAGCAGCGGCGGACACGGGGCCTGCAGCGGACAACGGCGGGGAGACTGGCGCCTCCTCCAGCCCTTGAAGAGGTCCAGTCTCCTAATGACCACCCACTCCTCCTCCGACTCTGGTTGGGCCTCTTCCAGGGCGGTGGCCAGGCTTTCTACCCACCCCACTCTGTCCTCGTAGTGACCTCAGAACCGCAATAAAAGCCCTGAGAGACACACAGAATCCAATCACCTGTCATTAGGAGTCCTCCACGTCGCCTCTAACGTAGAGGAAGGAGAAGAGTCCCGGACGGGAGGAATCAGTAAACTGATTAGCTGAATCCAATCCTCTGGGGAGGGGGAAGACGTGGTGGGGGGCTTCAGGCGGGCTGAGCAGAGGAGAAAGAGGGGCCCAGCAGCATGAGCCCACCAGCCAGGGGGGCCCAGGGAGCCCCGTGCTTTCCATGCTGGGTTAGCATCTATCGGACCCAAGAAGCTTTTGGGTGGCAAATAGGCACCCCGAGACTTCCCTGGTGTTCTGGTGCTTAACAAACTGTCTTGCGATGCAGGGGACGTGGGTTTGAGCCCTGGTTGGAGAACAAAGATCTCACATGCTGCAGAGCAACTTAGCCCGCGGGTTACAACTACCGAGCCCTCTCGCCACGACTAGAGAGTCCTTGCATCATCACAGATGATCCGTGTTCCACAACCAAGACTTGGTGCAGCCAGATAAATAATATTAAAAAAATAAAGAATAGGCATCTCCAAGAGAATCAAAACAGCAATATCAATATCTTTGTCTGAAGTGTGTGCGGGTTGCGTGGCTTACGCATTTCTAAGTTTCAGGAGCATTTTGCTGTTTAAAGCTCTAGTTCAGCCTTGTGATTCGAATTTAAAATATGAGACTGAGCACTTGATTTAGACTTGGGATTTCCGGCTGTACTCTCGGGAAGTTTGGAAACAGTGCTGGAGTTTATAGATTCCGTATATTAGATGTACAAAGGATGCACTTAATTCTGCAGTGAGGCTGGCTTCTCAGTCGGATCACTGCAGTACCTAAAGGAAAGCGGGACGTATTCAATCTGTTTATGCCGTTTCAAATGCTTTAAGGAGTTTGATTAACTAGTTTTGTAAATGGGAACAAACGGTAATCAGTGGCCCTTGAAAGAGATTGTGTAGATGTGCTACATTTATAAATATAGAAATAGAAATAAAATAGCTAGATGTAGACTGACCTTAAGAAAGCACAGCATTTTTGTTTTTATTTTTATTTTTTGGCCACACCATGTGGACTGCGGGATTTTAGTTTTCCGACCAGGGCTTGCACCTGGGGGGTCTTCCCTGGTGGTCCAGTGGCTAAGACTCCACTCTCCCAACGCAGGGGACCTGAGTTCGATCCCTGGTCAGGGAACTAGATCCCACACGTTGCAACTAAGAGTTTGGGTGCCACAACTGAAGCTCCCCCGTGCCGCAAGTAAGGCCTGGTGCAGCCGAATAAATAAATACATAAAATATATATATTTTAAATGGCTTGAACCTGTGCCTTCAGCAGTGAAAACTCAGAGTCATAACCACTGAACTGCCAGGGAATTCCCAGAACAGCATTTTTTAAAATATGAAATATTCACGAATCAGATCTGAATGTTTAAAGTCAAAGGCATTGTCTGAGTCACCTTTTCTTAGAACAAAAGTCACCCAGGGAACAAAGCAATCCCAAGGCTACATTCGCGCCTCCTTTCTCAACTTCCTCCCGTGCACCCCACCTGCCATGTCCCTTCCCAAAGGTGAGCTCTGGAGGTGACAGCCTGCTTGAACTCGTGGGTTTATGGTTAACAGGATAACATCTGGCTTCAGCAGGAAACACCAGGACCTTTGAATCTGGCTTTGGTCTCTGATGGCGGGGCTGCCCGAAGCCTTTAGCTGACCCTCCCAGAGGGAAGAAGCTCCAATATGAACCAGGAAATGTTCAAGGTACTTCACCAGACAGCAAGAGCTAACACAGCTACGGTGTTATTATGACCAGGGATAGTAGCTCATGCGATCACCATAATGACCCATTTCACAGAGGAGGAGCCTGAGACGCAGAGCTGTGGGGGGCAGAGCTGGGACTTGACTCCAAAGAGTCTGGTGGCAGAACCTTCACTCTTCATCAGGCTCTTCTCCTTCAGCCTCTCCCCCAACCTCCCACCTCCGTGAAGCAGACACTGTGGTCCCATTGTGCAGATCAGTCAACCGAGGCTCAGAGTCTAGAGACTGGCTCAAGGCTGCGTGGCCTGCACGGGACAGAGACTCTGCAGCTTGTGGCCCTTCCAACATCTGTGCAGCCCAAATCCAGCGGGGCAGATGATTTCCACCCACAGTCCCTGGGTGGTTCTGATATAATTACAGTCATGGCCAGTGTTTTGCAGGCAGAGCACAGGGGCTCACAGAGTGCATGGAGCAGGGAGACCGGGACTGGTCTGGGCACTGGAGTGGGTGCAGGGGAAGGAGACAGTGGGGAAGGGGCAGGCCGGTTCCGGGTGGGCAGCCCCTCAGAGGTGTTTCCTGGCTTTGGACTTATTTCTGAGACCAGCTGGAGGTGACTGGGGGGTTCTGAGCTCAGTTAGACTCATGCTTGAGGGCTGTCTGTCGCGGGAGGGGAGCAGGACCAGACAGGGCGACCAGAGAGGGCACTGGAGCCTGGGTCAGTCTGATGGCTGGAAACTGAGCCAGGTGGGTGCATGGAGATGGGTTCAGAAGGCAGCCTGGATGGGTTTGAGGAGAGACTGGACGTCAAGGAGGACTTCCAGGGCCTGACCGGGCCCGGGCACCTGTGTGGACCACCCCTCTCCACACGGAGACCCTGGCCCACCGCACCAGGGCCCAAAGCCGAGGGCCTTCCGCTGGCCTGGAGGGCGACCAGAGGGACGCAGAAGCACGGCCGCAGGGCCGGCTGCAGCAAGCCGGCTGCCCTGAGGTGCCCTCACGGCGACCTGGACCGCTTAACACCCCCCAGAGGAGTCCGGGTAATTCAGTCTCTGCGTTTACTCCCACGGCGAGTGCCTCTGAATCTTTCAACTTGACTGCTGACTGTATCAAAATTCCCGTGGTAATTGGATCAGGTGCAGTATTTTCCATGACGATATTAAATCAGGCCTTCTGCCCGCGTCCAGAGCGATCCGTTTCAGAATATAAAGACACAGGAGATGGCATTACCCGAGGAATTTTTCCTCCTTTAAACTTTCTCCCCTACTCTTAATCATGGCAGCTCTTTATTTGTTGCCAAATAAATTGGGTCGTCCTCCCCTCTCCCAGTTATCAGCCAAAGGAAAGGAAAGACGCCTGGGGGTCGAAGAGGGAGGCTGGCAAGGGTGTGGGGAGGCAGAGCCCAGGTTTGCCCAGGACTGTCCCACCTCTAGGGGACCCGTGGGCCCAGGCGGAGTGGTCAATGGTGTGTGTGTGTGTGTTGCAGGGGGAAGCGGGGAGGTGTGGATAACCAACCCCTTCACTGCCCCTGGTCTCTCCATCAGGCCCCTGAGAGGGTCGCATGGTGTGAGGGTCACGTGGTGGGAGGGTTGCGTGGTGGGAGGGGGTGCTTTGCATTGGATGGGAGTCCTTGGTCGGCCAACCTTCAACGGGGGACTTTTTTCCCCCAATATTTATTAATATTTATTTATTTGGCTGCATCAGATCTTAGTTGTGGCACACAGGATCTTTATCACGGCACGTAAGATCTCGTTACCTGACTGGTGATCGAACCCGGGCCCCCTGCGTTGGGAGCACAGAGTCGTAGCCACTGAACCACCACGGAAGTCCCAAGGTGGGACCTTCTGCTGATCTGTAACCTCCATGGGAGAAAGCTCCAGGTCACAGCAACACTCAGAGCTGGGAGTTGGAAGCGCAGAGGCATCTAGTTTTTTGGAAATAAAAAAGATGGGGGTGGGAACTATTAAGGTCACACCAGGGGTTGAAGAGGCCACATCAAAATGGCTGTGGTTCCCTGGAGAGGGAAATGGCAACCGACTCCAGTCTTCTTGCCTGGAAAATCCCATGGACAGAAGAGCCTGGCAGGCTACATACAGTCCGTGGGGTCGCAAAGAGTCGGACACGACTGAGCACACACACACAGTCAAAAATAAAATTTTTTTTTTAATGGCTGTTGTTTGGAACAAGACAAAGATGGTGGTCGCATGACCATGTGTCTGCAGTATCTGTTACCAGATCGTGTGCTTTAAAACAGTTACTTTTGGGACTTCCCTGGTGGTCCAGTGGTTAAGACTCCGCTCTCCCAGTGCAGGGGGCCCAGGTTCCATCCCTGGCCAGGGAACTAGATCCCACATGCCAAGAGTTCAGATGCTGCAACATTAAGATGCTGCGTGCCACAACTAAGATCCAATTCAGCCAGATAATAATTTTTTTTAAATGGTTACCTTTATGTTACATCGGAGAAGGCAATGGCACCCCACTCCAGTACTCTTGCCTGGAAAATCCCATGAATGGAGGAGCCTGGTAGGCTGCAGTCCATGGGTCGCTAAGAGTCGGACACGACTGAGCAACTTCACTTTGACTTTTCACTTTCATGCATTGGAGAAGGACATGGCAACCCACTCCAGTGTTCGTGCCTGGAGAATCCCAGGGATGGCGGAGCCTGGTGGGCTGCTGTCTGTGGGGTCGCACAGAGTCGGACACGACTGAAGCGACTTAGTAGTAGTAGTAGTAGTAGTTTATGTTACATGAGTTCCATGTTCATTCAAAACAGTGGCTCCACCAAATGCCATGTTACCTGCCACTGACTTGTTTCAGTTATTCGACCAGTACTGACTGAGCTTCTGTTCTGTGCCAGACACTGGTGTAGGCTCTGGGGATGTAACATGGAGCAAAACACATGTGCTGCCCTTGGAGAGCTAGCATCTGGTGGGGTGCAGGGGAGACAGAGGACAACAGAGGGGAAGGCCCAGGCACAGTGGGACCCATCGGGACCTCAGCTTTTACTGTCAGCAAGCTGGGAGCTTTGGGAGAGTTTTGAGCAAAGGAGAGTTTTAACCTGACAACTGATCCCTCTGGCTATTGAATACAGGATGGACTAGAGGGGCCAGGGACCAGCCTAGGGACCCCAGATGGGAGGCCAATGCAGTCATCTAGGTAAGAGTCAGTGGTGAAAATACAAACAAAAGCCACAGTGAGATCCAGAACATAGCCACCAGAATGGCTAAAATTAAAGACAGATATCACCAAGTGTTGACACACACCTGGAGCAACTGGAACTCTTACACATTGTTGTGGGCGTGTGAAATGTCACTGCCAATTTGAAGACGTGCTTTATATTTTCTGGTAAAATTAAATATACCTCTACCTACCCTACAACCCAACAATTCCACTCACAGCCATATACCCAAGAGAAATGAGGGCTTATATTCCCAAAAAGATACGTACCAGTAGCTTTCTTCGCAATTGCCTCAAATTAGAAATAGCTTAAATGTCCATCCACAGGAGAATGAACGAAACAAGTGTGTATCCACAACAATGAAATATTTCACAGCAATGAAAAAGGAGGAGCCCCGGATATACTCAGTGACATGGATGCATCTCCTCTACCCTAATGTCAAACAATTAGAAAAGAGACATTGCTGCTGCTACTGCTGCTGCTGCTAAGTCGCTTCAGTCGTGTCCGACTCTGTGCAACCCCATAGACGGCAGCCCACCAGGCTCCATCCCTGGGGTTCTTCAGGCAAGAACACTGGAGTGGGTTGCCGTTTCCTTCTCCAGTGCATGAAAGTGAAAAGTGGAAGTGAAGTCGTTCGGTTGTGTCCAACTCTTAGCGACTCCATGGACTGCAGCCCATGGGATTTTCCAGGCAAGAGTACTGGAGTGGGGTGCCATTGCCTTCTCCGAGAAAAAGACACTAAAGAGTACATATTAATATTATACAGTTGCATTTTTCTGAAGTTTTAGAACCTGTGGAGTGACGTGGAGTGACTTAGAGTCACAGAGGTGTAGCTCCCTTTGGAAAGGTGACAGTGACAAGGAGGGAGCCGGAGGGGACTTTCCCCAGCGACCCATGTTCTTGGTCTTGATCCTGGTGGTGTTTTTACAACGAGTGTTCTTAGTCACTCAGTTGTAGCTGACTCTTCTCAACCCTTTGGAAGGCAGCCTGCCAGGATCCTCTGTCCATGGGATTTTTCAGACAAGATACTGGAGTGAGTTGCCATTTCCTTCTCCAGGGATCTTTCTGACCCAGGGATCAAACCTGAATCTCCTGTGTCTCCTGCACTGCAGGTGAATTTCTTACCCACTGAGCCATTGGGGAAACCCCTTTATAGGTACATACCTATGGAGAAGGAAATGGCAACCCACTCCAGTATTCTTGCCTGGAGAATCCCATGGACAGAGGAGCCTGGTGGGCTACAATCCATGGGGTCGCAAAGAGTTGGACACGACTGAGTGACTAACACACACCCATGGAAAAATTCATCAAGCTAGCGAACAGCTGACTCATTGGAAAAGTCCCTGATGCTGGGAAAGATTAAGGGCAGAAGGAGAAGAGGGCGTCAGAGCATAAAATGGCTGGATGGCATCACCGATGCAATGGACATGAACGTGGGCAAACTCCGGGCGATGATGGGGGACAGGGAGGCCTGGTGTGCTGCAGTCCATGAGGTTGCAGAGTCGGACACGACTGAGCGACTGAACAACAACTTGTACTTGTTGGTACATCTCACTGAATGTGAAATATACCTTGGGGGGAAAAACAACTGTCATAGGACGAAAGAGAAAGAATCCAGGCTCCAGCCAGGTATCAGGGTGATAGGTGTGCCGACGGAGGCAAAGGGCCTGTAGAAACTCACTCCCCGTCTGCGAGCTCGCCGCTTCTGGGCCCTCACACCTCGTGATGCCAGCTGCCGCCTGCCCTTCCCCACGGACCCCGCCCCTTACTCTGGGTGGAGGCACCTCAGCTGGGCCGATGGGCACTGAAGGGGGCAGGTGGCCTGAGGAAACGCATATTTATCTGGGAGACTCAGCCCGTTTGTCTGATGGGGGAGGGGCTGGTGGTGAGCACCAAGGGACCAGATTCCTGATTATAACTTCATCACGGGCGCTGGCTATTCGGGAGGCGCTGATATTTATGGAATAAATACGACGCGATTTATGACTGTATCTCCCTCTGATGTCCCATCTGATATGCAATTCAATTTCTTTTATTGTCTTTGGGCTCTTGCCATGGAGGAGAATGCATAAATAAATAAATATATGGGCAAATGGCAGCCGGCAGGCTGGGCCGGGTCTGCCAGCCCGCCGTCTCCAGTCCCATATTAGGCCCATCAATCACGGGTTATGAAGCCCAAGCTTGTCCCCCGGCTGGGATGGGGAGCAGACGTGCCGGTCACTCCTAGTTATTTAGGGGCCCCCACTGGCAGGCTGCCCTGCCTGCCCTCTACCTGCCAGAGGGCCCATGCAGCCCTGCTCAGGACCCAAGGCAGTGCTAGTTGCTTGCAGGGACCACCATCCCACCCCCAGGCCCAGGTGTCCCAGCTCTGCCGTGGTGGAGAACACCAAAGACTGCAGACATGTGCTCCTTGCCTGCTCGCCCGTGGGGAGCCCACGCCAAGTGCCAGGCCATGCTTCTGCTGTGGAGTCAAACCACATCTTGAAAACCAAGCAGGGGGCAGCTCTGAGCCTTGGGGGCTAGGGTAAGCCCCCCTGCCTGATCCTTGCCTCCCCATCTGAGGAAAGGGCAGCAGCCTTCATCCCCTGGGGCAGCGTCCAAGACACGGAAGGCTGGCACACGCTGTGTGCACTGGGCTGGGTGTTCATATAGGTGCTGTCCGGGCACCGGCGGCTCGAGGGGCCTTGGGAGCGGGCAGACCTCAACCCTGCCCTCAGCCAGCCCTGCTCTGGGGCTGACAGAGGGCTCTGTGGCCGGGCCCCGGCCCTTTGCTGAGGACACAGTTTGGAGAGGCCTGAGGCAGGCTTCAAGGCTGCCTTCTGTGGCTGTCTGTGGCTCCGTCTCATGCGGACTCCCACACCCCGCGATCTCAGGAGCCTGCAGCGAGCGCCCCTCCCTGGGCCCCTCGGGGACAGTCCTCTAGAGGCCTGAGGCTGGGTGCTCCCTCCGTCTGCGTCTTCCCAGCCTGGCCAGGCCACAGGCTCTATGACCACCCCGCCTGAATCCTCAGGCTCCGGGGCACATCCCTCCTCCACCTTCCCCCTCCCTCTCCCCCCAACCTCCTCCTTCCCCCCACCCTCTCCCCTCTCCCCTCTCCCCATCGGTTCTAGTCTCTCTTCTTCCTCCAGCTCCCATGGGGCCTGCCGGCTGGATCCCTCGTCTCACGGCTCCACAGCCTTCAGCTGGGCTGTGCTCACCCCCAGCTCCGGTCCTGCCATGCATCACACATGCCACAGTTACACACACACACACAAAGACACACAGGTGCCCATAGCCCACATCCATATGCAAAACACACACACCCATGCATGCATGCACACACATGCACACGTGTGCCCATGCCCCACATTGATCATACACACACACACATCCCCCATGCATGCATGCGCACACACAGCCATGTGTGCCCGTACCTCACATTGATCGCATGTATACATGCCACATGCTCACATAGCACTCACAGCTCATGCATGCACACACGCATGTGCACATGCGCTTGCGCGCGCACGCACACATATCCAGATGAAAGCCTGACAGCTCCCGCACATCCCTGACACAGCAGTGTGGGAAAGAAAAGCAATTGCAAAGAGGATCTCCACTGAAGAGAGAAATTTCCCTGCTGGGGGCAGGACAGACAATTGACCTCAGTTGGGAAGGAAGAGGTGGGGGTGGTGAGGGTGTGCCAGCGGCAGGAACAGCGTGTGTGCAAGTGCTCTGTGACCCAGGCAGAGCACCTCGGATGCTCTTGGAGGGAGTTCTAACCTGACATGGATGCTGCGGGCTCTCCTTTGGGTGGTTTGTCTTGGAAATTGGGGGACGTGGGGGAAGGGCAGGGCGGAGAGGCTGCTAGAGAGTCTGAGAGACCTGAGTTCAAACCCCACCTGACCACCACCCCGCTCCCCCCTCGCCAAATAACTCTGGGTGAGTCACTTTGCTCCCTGAGCCTCAGTCTTCCCATCTGAAGCATGGGTCGATATTGCTTCCTAGTAGGATCCCGTGAGGAGGAGCCTGATTGATGTGATGAGGGTGAGGGTTCACCCCTCCAAGGCTGCAGCATATGGGGGCCTCTAACCCCCCAGCCCCCACGGCTACCACTGCCTGTGGGACCACACTCTGCCCTCCCCTCTGTCCTCCAGGTGCCCCCCAACGGCCCACACCCTCCTAGGGGAGGCACAGACTTGGCAACCTCACCGCTTTATTTTCTAGATGTTCCTACTCCCACCTTGGCCTTGGATTGGCCCCAGCAGGTGGCATAAATTTTCCACAGCCCGTGAGGGAGCCCCATTAAACCAGCACAGGGGATGCTAATGGCCCCACCTGGTCCCAGGCCGAGAATCCCAGCCTCTCCCTGACATTTGTAAAGTTCACATTTTCAAAACAGAGTCACGTGAAGGGCAAGGTGTGCTTGTAGATCACGTTCCTGTCGTGGGTCATGGGCTGGGGAGCTCCCTTCCTGCCCTCGGCCTTCACCCACATTCACCAGCAGCCTCGCCCCCAAACCAGAACCTGGGCCTCGCTGCCAGATTACTTTATCCCTCTCTCCTTCCCTCCCTTCCATCTACTTCCATACACTCACTCATTCACCCCATATATTCAAGGGCCACCGAGCGGACACCCTGCCTGGGGTGCACGTCAAGGACAGAGCAGGAAGCCACAGGACCCTCGTCCTCTGGGGCCAGCAGCCCAGTGGGAAAGAGGAACACGAAACGATGATGGGTTAGAAGGGCCATGAGGTCAGGGCTGGAGCGTCCTGAGAAAGCGACATCATCTCGAAGTCTGAGGCCCAGAGTGGGAGCAAGAGTTGGGCTGCTGAGAGGAGGCAGAGACACCAGCAGGTGCCAAGGTTCCTGGGGTTGGAAGGGACCCGGCAAGTCTGAGGGTCTGGAAGGTGCTGGACAATGATGCAGGGGTTCTGGGGTCTCAGGATCTGAGTTCTCAGAGGCTGCCTTGACCCAAAAGGAATGTGAGCTCCTGCAGAGGCATGCAGATCTGGGGGACAGACAGGGGTCTGACTCAGGTCTGGGGGTCCCGTCCTGTTCCCAGCGGTGCTCACAACACTGATGAAGAGTCCCTGGGGGAGCTGGAGGCTTATCTGTGCCTTCCCCTCCCTGGCTGGGTTCCGGCGCTGACTTATAATCGCTGTTCCCTTGTCCTCAGCTGAAAGAAAATTGCGGAAATGCAATTACTGTTTAAGCTGCGGCGGGGACTGCTGGCAGGGATCAGTGTCTGCATGTAACCGGTCACTCCGCTGAGGACGCTGTGCCCTCATCTGCTGCTCTGTGTCCCATGGATTCATCCCACCAGTGTCCCCGCTGGGCAGCGGAAGGGGTGGGGAGCACAGATGCCCACCCTCAGGAAGCTCCCAGTCTGCTGGGAGAGGAAGACCACAGAAAGACAAGCAAGGACGAGTCGTGTGTCGGTTGTGGTGAGGGTTAGGGAGGAAAACACCGCCCCGTGCAGGAGCAGGAAACTCAGGGGAAGGCCAAGAGGACGGTCTGGGTCGGATCTCCACGTGGGGACCCTGGGGAAGGGAGGGACGCGGAATCTGGGGGAACAGTGCTCTAGGCATAAGGCACAGCATGTGCAAAAGCCTTGAGGCAGGAATGTGCTCCGTGTGTGTGGGAAGGAGACCCGTGTGGCTGGAGCTGAGCGGCCAAAGGGAGAGGGTGGCAGGTGCAGTGGGCGAAATGGGGAGGGGCCCCCAGATTGTGCTCCTAGTGAGACAGTAGGGGCCCTAGAACTGGGGGCAGAGGCCGTGTGAGGAGAACCAGGGAGAGAGGTGCTAGCCTCCCACGCGCACGCATGCATCCAGCACCGTCGTCCCCTTTATCATTGTCTTCTCCATCATCACCACCATCGTCACCGTCGCCATCTTCATCACCACCATCAGGATTCACTCATCCGTTCATTCACCATCCTCCCATCCATCCATTCAGATGCTCTCATTCTGCACGTACTTTTCATTCACTTACCATCCCTTCATCATGCATCATCCTTCATTCATTCACTAGGCATTCTGCAAGCACCCACTTTGCTGCCTCCCCAGGGGATGAGTCACACCCCTCCTGCCTACCCTCCAGGGGCCCCTAGTCTGGCAGGGGTCGGGTGGGTGTGGCAGACAACTAAGAAAGCCCACAGAAGAGCAGCTGGGCTGTATGATCCACCTACAGTTTGGGCCCTACATCCCGGTATTCCTGGCTGACCTGTCTCTGGTCACTTCAGCTGTGCGTGGGCAGTGTCTGGCACAGCAGAGATGTGACTGAGTGGGCTCGGCCACGGAGTCTCCCCAGGGAGTGCCAGGCCCAAGGATTACTGCAGTGGACCCTTAGTATCCAGAGGAAGAGGGAGGGGACCTAGAAGGGGCCAGAGGCTGGGTCTAGGGCTGGAGCCTCTTACTGGGGGGGAAGGGGAGTGACTGGCCCCTTAGGAGAAGTCAGAGAAGAGAGGCTGCTCTCTGGCAGCCCCCACGTGGAGTCCAGGTCTTCAGCAGGACATGTGAGGCTGGCCCTTGCCCACCCCACCAGCTTGCCCTTTGTGCCACCCCCAACCCGTCTCTTCCCAAACTCCTGTCTCCAGCCACTCTGGATTCCCTTCAGTTCCTCAGTTTTGCCTGTAAGCCTTATACATGCTGTTTCCCTCTCTTGGTATGTTCATTTCCATCCCCTTTACTGGCGGTCTCCTCCTCTCTGGGTCTTAGCTGAGACCTCACCTCCTCCAGGAAGCCTTCCCTGACTTCTCCAGACCAGGGTAGGCACCTTCTCTTTATTCTCACTTCCCCAGAGCTTACTCTGATCACTCTGTGTTGTCATCACCAGTCTATTACTGGGGCCTGCCAAGTGCAGAGACAATTTCACTAATGCATCATTCTGTCCCCTGTGTCCAGCCTGGGCCCTGGCATGTGGACTCAGTAATTGTCCAGCCAGTGAATGGATGATGAGTGGACAGCCAGTTATACCTCCTTTGCAATCCAGCCTCTGGTTCCTGTACCACCCAGAAGAGGGGGGCAACATTTACCCATCTGGGCCCCCTGGATTTGAAGGGCTATCCAGGGTTGACTCAACCCTAGACCCAGGCCCTGCTCAGGCTGGGGACAGAGAGGGGTTGAGACAGTTGCTGCACTGAGGGGTGACATGCCTCGAGGCCAAACATGTCCCTGGGCCTGTCTGAGCTTGTTAACTCCAGGGAGAAGATGTTCACTGAGGGTGACAGCTGAGGGGCCCCTGTCAGCTCCCATCAGCATGAGCCCTCCCTCTCCGCCCTGCCCCCGTTCCCATCTTTCAGGTCTGTGCTGTGCTGTCACCTCTTCCAAGAAGCCTCCCCTGATTGCCCAAACTAAACTTACTTCCTTGTCCTGGCCCCTTGTCTATTTCCTTCGTGGCTTTTACCATGATGTCACTACCTAATTTATCAATTTGTTTCTCGGGTCACTGTCTGTCTCCCTAATTGTCTAGGAAACCACGTGAGATTGTGAAATACCCACTGCCTGTACCATGGCAACTCCAGTGGCTGGCACAAGTGCAGTCTAAAGGGGTGAATGAATGAATGAAATGAGAGTGAAGTGGAAAGCGCATTGGCTCTGGGACCAGGCATATAGGGCTTGAATCCAGGCTCTGGGGTGGACCAGTGGGGTGGTCTTGAGCAAGGACCTGCCTCTGGCTGAGCCTTGGCCTGCCTCCTGGTCTGAACTTACCTGCAGCTGGTGTGCTCAGCCCAGCTGGGCCTGGCTCCCAGAACGCCTCTGCGATGGCCACCTTGTCCTTGCTCAGAGGTGCAGGATGGTCACTGAGAGGGGCGGAGAATGATCACAGTGTAGACAGATGGGCTTGGGCCTGACAGCAGGGTCCTAGGGAGCCGGTGTAGCCCTCCAGACCCCCAGTTTTGACCTCCTGCTTGTCTGCCTGTCTGCTGAGCAAGTGAAATCTACCCACTTGACAGAAAGGAAGACTGAGGCCCTTACATGCAGACAGAGAGCACAGACTTAACTGCCTTGGATCCAGACAGTGCATCATGAAAAATCACCTAGACCAATGCTTTTGCTGTCCCAATGGGGAAAACGAGGTGCCCCAGAGGGACAGTGCCCACTCAAGGCACCACGATGACTCTGGGCCAGCCCCGGCTCCTTCTGAGGCTGGGGGCTGGGGCTGCTCCTCCTCTACTAGTGCCCCCCACCCCGACTCCAACAAGGCTATGGAGCTGTCAGGCCAGATCAGCAAGGTCCTGGCTCCATCTCCCCAGATTTAATTAACAGGCCTTTCATCTCTGTCCTGAAGGAATCTGCTCTCTTCTGTCTTCTTAATTAACATTCATTAAGCAAATCAGAACAGGGCTTTTCTCCTCCTCTCTTTGCCTGGAAGGTTTTAACCCTTGGTAGGTGGACTGTCTGTACCTCTGCTTGCAGCTCCAAGCGGGAGGTCAGGCCTCTGCAGGGGTTCCCCAGGTCCCCAGGATAGGCAGAGCCCCCCACCCACCCACCCCCATCAGCCACACCCAGGCAGCAGGGCCACCTCCCACAATACCTCCATGCCGCCGATTCTTGAAGGAAACTAACATGGGTTCTGCTGCTCAAGAGGCTTCCCAGGCTCCCTGCCATCGTCCCAAGACGATGAGTTAGGACACTGGGCAGGTTGTGGGCCCTCAGCTCCAGGCTGCAGGAAAACTGAGGCCATGTGCACCCGTGGCTTCTGTGGCCCCACAAAGACCTGGGCTTCAAGTCATGTGTGTGCGCAGACAGGGCACAGGCCGCAGGGCACAGATCCTTTTGCTGGGATCATGGCAGGTCCTGCGTGGAGCTGACCTTCAGACTAGTCTCTCCCTCTCCTTTCACTTTTTTTTTTTTTAATTTTTGGCCATCCTGCTCAGCTTGTGGGGTTTTAGATCCCCAACCAGGGATCAAACCCATGTCCCCTGCAGGGGAAGCATGGAGTCCTAACCACTGGACCACCAGGGAGGTCCCACTCAGCGCTTTCCCTTGATGGAGGGTTGGCGGCATGCATCTTTGGTTGCCCTTTTGTGGTTCCTAATGGCGACTCCCACGGTCTCCTGGCTCACTTCCTGAAGCTGCACAAGTGTTTGTTGTCCCTTTATCATGCAGATGTGAGGAGTTATCCTGAGATTTTGTGGGTGCACAGACACCCCATGTTTGGAGGCCACATTCCTAGATGGCTTCCTGGCATCTGGGAACCCCAGCCCCTCCTTGACTCCCATCCTGGGAGGAGCTGACCCCAGGGATGGGAAAGGCCTGGGAGAACGTCCTCAGTGAACCACGTGCCCTCTCTGGGCCTCAGTTTCCCCATATGTGTAACCAGTGCCCTTGGGGCCCAGTGACTTTATTCTGGTCCATGGTCCACCGTCTGTGCAGGACAGCAGAGTTGGCCTTGGCCGCCAGGGGGCGAAAGGAGCCGGTCCTGTAATGTGGCCAATGTCGCCACCTGGTGGTGGGTCGGAGGGAACAGGACCAGCCAGACTGGGAGCGCTGGGAGGAGACCTCGTTCAGGCGGGACAGAGGTGGCTATCCAAGGCAGGATGGTCCACTGGAGAGCTGCTTCCAGGAGCCGGGTAAGGCCAGGGAGCACCCAGCTGATGCCTCTTAAAGGAGCCATCATCTCAAACCCGGCTCCTGTAGGATAATCCTTTGCCAGCCATGTGGTTCCTGCTCAGTCCCCAAACATTCCCTGAACTGTGTGTTCACACAACGGGGACACAGGGTGAGGTACCCAAGGTCCCTGCCCCCCACAAACACACAGCCCTCAGCAGCCGCAGAACCTCTTCAGGACAAAGCCCCAGTTCATCACCATGGTGTCCAGCATCCCACTTAATCCGGCCTCTGCACCCTGCTCCAGTCTTAGCCCCCAGGACTAGCACCCCACCCGGAGCTGCAAACACACATCAGGCTTCCCTAGCCATTCAGACCTTTGACCCTTTGCACACGCTGTGCCTAAGATGCCCTTTCCCCCGTTCATCCATTACCATGTAGTTTGCTTATCACGTCTTCTGGGAAACACCCTCTAGGTCCAGGCAGAACCATCTACCCTGCCCTCCTTACATCCCAAATCCCCCACGCACAGCCTTCTCTTACATCCTATCACCCTCTTCATGGACATCAGTGGCTATGCTGTCTACTTCTGCTTTATTGACTACGCCAAAGCCTGTGACTGTGTGGATCACAGCAAACTGTGGAAAATTCTTCAAGAGATGGGAATACCAGACTACCTGGCCTGCCTCCTGAGAAATCTGTATGCAGGTCAAGAAGCAACAGTTAGAACTGGACATGGAATAACAGACTGGTTCCAAATCGGGAAAGGAGAACGTCAAGGCTGTATATTGTCATCCTGCTTATTTAACTTATATGCAGAGTACATCATGCAAAAATGCTGGGCTGGATGAAGGACAAGCTGGAATCAAGACTGCTGGGAGGAATATCAATAACCTCAGATATGCAGATGACACCATCCTTATGGCAGAAAGCGAAGAATTAAAAAGTCTCTTGATGAAAGCAAAAGAGGAGTGTGAAAAAGTTGGCTTAAAACTCAACATTCAGAAAACTAAGATCGTGGCATCCAGTCGAATCACTTCATGGCAAATAGATGGGGAAACAATGGAAGCAGTGACAGACTTTATTTTCTTGGGCTCCAAAACCACTGCAGATGGTGACTGCAGCCATGAAATTAAAAGATGCTTGCTCCTTGGAAGACAAGCTATGACCAACCTAGACAGCATGTTCAAAAGCAGAGACATTACTTCGCCAATAAAGGTCCATCTAGTCAAGGCTATGGTTTTTCCAGTGGTCATGTATGGATGTGAGAGTTGGACTATAAAGAAAGCTGAGCACCGAAGAATTGATGCTTTTGAACTGTGATGTTGGAGAAGACTTGAGAGTCCCTTGGACTGCAAAGAGATCCAACCAGTCCATCCTAAAGGAAATCAGTCCTGAATATTCTTTGGAAGGACTGATGTTGAAGCCGAAACTCCAATACTTTGGCCACCTGACTCATTGGAAAAGACCCTGATGCTGGGAAAGATTGAAGGCGGGAGGAGAAGGGGACGATAGAAGATGAGATGGTTGGATGGCATCATCGACTCATTATGGACCTGAGTTTGAGTAAGCTCCAGGAGTTGGTGATGAACAGGGAGGCCTGGTGTGCTGCAGTCCATGGGGTCATAGAGTCAGACAAGACTAAGCAACTGAATTGAACTGAACTGAATGGATCCTCCTCCCACTTCTACCTTCCCAGTCTCAAGCAAGAACATCTGATAGTCCTGAGCATGTTTAGAAATTTATTCCTATTTTCTTTAGAGTTTTTCTGGGAAAGGCTACTAAGTTTTATCAAGTGTTTTCTCTAGCATGTATTTATATGAGCATATGGCTTTCTCTCTTGGTTTACTAATTTTAATGAATGGAGAATATAAGAGGACATCTCCTGGGGGTGGGGGAAGGGAAGGCTTCTCTCTCAAGTGATGTTTGCGGATGAGACACAAATCCTTGGTCACAAATATCAGGTTAGAACCTCTGCTTTAAGAGCAGAGAAAAGCCAGCAGCAAAAGCAATTTTTAGAGTTAATGGAACCGTGCAGACGTAAGGAACCATTGTAGGATCCTGCCTAGGGTGACTTCACTGCTGGGAGGAAACATGCAATGGGAAAGACCGGATTTTTAAAAACCCGCATGTCCCCTTTTATCTCAGGACTTGAAAGGCACTGGGGAGAGGTTTCCACGTCAGCAGCCATTGAAACCTCACAACCGCGGTAATGAGCCTGTATCACCACCCATCCCATTTTACAGATGAGGACACTGAGGCTCAGAGAGCCAAGGTTCTCCCAGCAGAGCCAGGGCAAGGCAGCCGCGGGGCTGAGTCCCCAGCCGGGCACTCCCGGGCACGTCCACCAGGTGGGAGTGAGCGCCCAGGGACGGAGCGGTCGGGAGGTGGGGTGCTGCCCGCCGTCCGTCCCTCCCTCCCGCAGTGGGGCCCGCCCGCCGAGGGGAGGCGCGGTCCGCGCCCACCGGAGGAGCCGGACACGAGGCGGGCGCGCAGAGCCGGGCGCGCACGGCTGAGCGCAGGGTCGTCGGGGGGCCCCCGACCATGGGCACGGCGGCGGCGCTCCTGCTGAGCCTGGCGCTCCTGGCGCCGCGCGCGGCCGGAGCGGGCATGGGCGCGTGTTACGACGGCGCGGGGCGCCCGCAGCGCTGCCTGCCGGTGTTCGAGAACGCGGCGTTCGGCCGGCTCGCCGAGGCCTCGCACACGTGCGGCCGCCCGCCCGAGGACTTCTGCCCGCACGTGGGTGCCCAGGGCGCGGGGGCGCCGTGCCAGCGCTGCGATGCCGCCGACCCCGCACGCCATCACAACGCCTCCTACCTCACCGACTTCCACAGCCAGGACGACAGCACGTGGTGGCAGAGCCCGTCCATGGCCTTCGGAGTGCAGTACCCCACCTCGGTCAACATCACCCTCAACCTTGGTAAGCGCGCTCCGGAAGGGAAGCGGGGGCGGGGGGGAGGGGGCGGCACTACCGCCCCCTTGTCCCCTTTCCCACCATCGCGGGCTACAGGTCCCCTGGGTTAGCTATAGGATCCAGATGGGGGGCAGGGGGCGTTGCTCAGGAATGGGACAGCGAGTCCTGGCCTGCTGCAGTCCATGGGGTCTCAAAGAGTCCGCTGCTACTAGGCGACTGAACAACCACCACAGCAGGAATGGGACCTATGTCCGGAGCTATCTGAAAGGATAAACTGATGGGTGTCCCTTGGGTCTGGGAGGGGTGGGAAGCCTCCTGGGAGCCCTTTACAGAGCAGTGGATTTGGGTGCCAGAGCCGTGCCAAGATTGTCCATCCTAGACCCAGAGCTGTTCTGGGTGAGGAGGGGGGTGACCCACCTGGGGTCAGCTGGTCGGCTATCTGGGGCCTAGGCTCCTCGTCCTGGCTTAACGGGTGCCTTCCGGGGTTCAGTGAACCCCTGAGGTTGTGTGCCGTCCCTGGGGGTGTTCTCGGGGATGGAGCCAGCCTGTTCATCCCAGGGAGGGTTATCTTCAAGGCAGGAGCCAAGTTGCACCGGGCTGCCGGGTAACTGGACCAGATGGCCTGGCCCCTCTGCTGTGTCCAAGCCTCCCTCCACCCAACCCCAGGCCAGGGCGCAGGAGCCCTCGTGTGTGTTCACTAGTGGCCAACTCTGCGACCGCATGGACTGTAGCCTGCCTGGCTCCTCTGTTTGTGGGATTTTCCAGGCAAGAATACTGGAGTGGGGTTGCCATTTCCTACTCCAGGGCACCTTCCCGACCCAGGGATCGAACCCATGTCTCTTGGGTCTCTTGCATTAGCAGGCGGAGTCCTTACCACTGCAGTGTCTGGGAAGCCCCTTAGGTCCCTGGCAATCAGAATCCAGAGTCTGGACCCAGCCCTTCACTCCTGGCACTGCCCCCATTGCAGGGAATGGAAATAAAACATGCCCTCCTGGCCTCCCACCCCCTCCAGACCCCTCTCAGGGAGGGAGTGTTTCAAACTGTCCCTACTCCCTTATCTGTGGGTTCAAAATCTCCCAAAGCTTTGAGAACTCAGAGTATTTTTATACACTCATTTTGGCTGCTCGACCTGCCCTGAGGCTATTTATAGACCTTCTTGATCCTAGAGTGAATAGTCATACGTTTGGTTACTGAGATGTTATTTGAATATGGCTGTTGGCCCCAGACCCAGCTGGGGGTGTTAACACAGTCCATGGTAAAAGGACTGTATCATCTCTCCAAACTCTGGAAAGTTCTGAATTCTACACTACATCCAGAGCCTGGATAAAGAATTACGGGAATGTATCCCTATTTTTCAGATGAGAAAATTGAGGTTCAGAGAGGTTAAGTCTTTGGCCCAAAGACACAGAGCTGCTCAGTGTTACCGGCCTCTGTGTACATCCAAGAGCCGAGCATAAACTCCTTGACATGAGTTCCACCCACCTGTGGAGTCTGTTCTTCCCAGCTCTGGGTGACAGTGCCTTGGGGAGGGCTGGGAGATGGGACTGAAGTGGTGGGTGGGGGAACCCTGAGCCTTCTCAGAAGAGCAGGCTGGTGCTGACTGCCACCCCAAGAAGCTCAGTTGCTCTGGGGTCTTGACGGGCCTTGACACCTCCCATTGACCTGCCAGGCCTGCCAGGTGGGGCTTGTCGATGGAATGGGACAGCTGGGATGGGGCAGGGTCTCTATCCAGGAGGGCGACAGGAAGCCAGTGTGGGGAGAGAGGCTGGGGGAACTGGCTGGACTGGCCTGGCAGGACCCCAAGGCCACAGGAGAAGGAATCTGGGACTGGGTGGAGGCTGTGGGAGACACTGTGTTCCGTGACAGAGGGTGTGGGGTTGGCTGATGTGGGGCTTGTGTGGGTGGAGCCCAGGGCAGGCACAGATGAGGCGGCAGGGGCGGGGAGCATCGGTGAGTTTCATCTGGGGCACTTCCTGTTTATTCTCGCTGTGTGCAGGGCCCTGTGTGGGGCGCGCGCACACGCACACACACATAGACACACCATACACATGTGCACACATGGTCACACACGCTGCATGCACGTGCACACACACACCACACACACATGCAATACACACCCCGCACATATGCACTTACCACACACACACACACACGCACACATATACACCATGCACCACACACACCATGTACCACACACACACACACACACGCACACCATTGTTCTTCCCATGTATTCTCGGTGTGTGCCGGGCCCTGTGTGGGGCACACACACACAGACACACACACCTTGTTCTTCCCATTGTGTTGTGTTGTACAGCACCAGGCAGGCAGGAGGGGCTCTGGAAGGGTCTGCACAGTGAATGAATGAGTGAGTGACAGCATCACCTCCTCCATCCTGTGCTCTGGGCCCAGCTCAGGGCTCTCTTTTGCTGCCTTGAGGACTCAGAGCAGGCTTTGCCCTCGGGCCCAGCACAGCCACTCGCTGCGTGACCACCACCCCCTCCCCGTGCCCTGTCAAATGGGGTGAGAGCCGCCCCTCCTGGGGTGGTTGTCCCGGCCCCCCGGCTCAGGTCGGCCCAGTGCTTACAGGAGCTGGGGCCGTCCTTGTGTGTGACCAGGGGCCTCTGCTCAGAGCGGCTCAGGCTGCGGCTCCCCTTGAAGGCGGCCTCTTCCAAAGGGCTTGAGAAACATTCGCCCAGCAGGCTCCCAAAACACGTCCTGACCCTGGGTTCCGTCTATGCAGGAGGGGTGCTAGGGACCCACAGCAGCCCCGGACGTGCCCCGTCTTTGGTTCCATTCCACTTTGGTTCTCTCTACCCCGAGCCACGGATGGCACAGTAACGGGGAGAACAGGTCTGGGGTCTTCAGGAGCTCCCAGTGGGGGCCCGATCTCAGAGGAGGTGGTTGGGGGAGCCTCTCCCAGCCCTCGGGCCGCCTCTACCGACCTCACCCCCTCTCCTTGGGTGGCAGCTCGGGAGTGGGGGCTCGAGTCTTCTGGAGGGAGAGGGGTGAGGGGCGGGGGAGGGACAGGCGGCCGTCAGCCCTGGAAGGAGGTCGCCGCTTTCCCAGCCCCCCACAAGCTTGCAGACATCTGCTCCGAATCCCCGAGTCCAGTCGCCCAGCTGAGCCTTCCTGTCTGGGATGAAAGGCAGCGGTGGGGGCTGGCGGCTCCTCGGCCTCCACGGAGGCCCTGGGAAGTGGACAGGCTGGAGCCGGGGGTGGGGAGAAGTGTGAGGGGGGAGGTGGATGTTCATCGGGGGATCCTTCCCATGTGCTGGGAACCCCACCAAGCCTGCACCCCCATCCCAGCACCATCTGAACCTGTATAGACAGGGAAGCTGAGGCTCTGAGCGTGAAATCAGTGCCTAGGGTCCCACCGGATACCTTGGGACCCTCCCCACCGTGCTCTTGCCCTTGTGGAAGGTAAGCGTCCAGGTTAGGCCCGTCAGAGCCTCAGCCTTTGGCTAGGCTCCGGTCAGTGGGGTCTCCCTTCTGCTTGTCCATTTTCTTAAATTCCCGAGAACCTTCTGGAAGGACCCTTAAGTCCCTGAGCGGGTGAGCCCTGAGCCCCCGAACTTGGGGAAGGCTGCAGGGGTGTGGGGGATGGGCTCCTTGCTGGGGGCTGCCCAGGGTGGACCAGTTCTCTGGCATCCAGCATCCGGTCAGCATCTGCCCTGGCATCATGGAGCAAGAAGATAAGCTAGGCCCCTGGAACCGTGTGGATGAAGATTTACGCTCTGGGGACATACCCAGAGTGGACCTCCTAGAGATCTGAAGGGTGGCGGGAGCTGAGAAGGGAGGACCTTCCAGGTCAAGGGAACTGCACAGGGGGACTAGGAGGCCGCTCTGTGTGTTCTTGGAACCGGCGGTCTGGCCGGCCAGAGTGGAGGGAAGGAGAGGACAGCGGGGCCTGGCCCGGTGGGAGGTGACGTCAGAAGGACCTGCCGGCCCCTGTGGAGCCCGACGCGGGCTGCGTCTTCTGAGCCTGGCTCCACTGCGTCTTCCTGTCGAGTGGGCGTCCGTGTTTGCATTGGACCAAGTCCTCCTTCCTTCTCCCTGGGGGCTCTGGCTGGAATGCTGGGGCCCCAGGCAGGTCAGGGGGTCAAGGCAGCAGCCACGACTAGCTTCCACCACAGAAGCGGCCCCCCACGGCCCTGGGCCCAGCTGGCCCTGGCCGCCTCGCCCGGCTCTGGGCTCAGGATGGACCCGGCTGTTGTAGGAGCGGGAAGTCCCCAAACCCAAGAGGATGCAGACAGGCTCTGGATCGCCCCCTCTCCCCAACTCTGGCTGCGTCACCTCCACGTCAGCAGGGCCCATGATGGCCAGAGACTGCCTCTGTCCTCTCGGTCTTTGCCTTTGCTGTTGCATCGGCCGGGATGACTTCCTGTTCCCGACTTCTCTCGGATCACCCGTATCATTCATAAAACAACCGAGTGCCTACCACGTGCCGGTCCCTGTACCAAGCCCTGGGGATGCAGCAGTGGACAAGCTGCTCTCTCCCCTGCTAGGCTTTGAGATCACCTCCTCCAGGAAGCCTCCAGGTTCTGGCACTGGGCAGAGGGCCTGCCTCTGTGTTCTTGCAGCCCTAACCTTCCCTTGTCCCAGTTTAGATCATGAGCTGAGCTTTTGGTTCGTTCGTGTCCATCCCTGGCTCCAGGCTGCAGGGAAAATGCCCGTTTTCACAGCTGTCCCCCAGCACCCAGGGCAGGGCGCCCTGTGCACTGGCGCTGTTGGTTGGGTAGGTGAATGGAAGAGCAGCGAGCGTTTAGTCACGTGTGTGCCAGGGACTCTTCTAAGTGCTTTGCGGTCATTTATTCACGAATCCATCTTACTGTGATGCCCGTTTTGCAAATGGGGAAACTGAGTCACTCCGCTCCAAACACACACCCAGTTCACACGAGGGAGGTTAGGTATTTCACACAAGGCCACAGAGCCGGTAAGCAGGCAGCGGAGCTGGAATGTGAACCCCGTTCATGACGGCCGCATTGTGTTCCTCCCAGGAACAAGGAACCTGTGGATGAATGCGTGAATGAATGACCACCGACCCCCCCAGCCTTCCAGATAAATCCTGACTTCTGAGCTGTGGCCTCACCCTTCCTCCTCGCCCTGCCTCTCCTGCCCAGCCCGGGGCTCCAGCCGCTTCACCCCCACCCTTCCCCTGCTCTCTCTCGACTCCCCACCAGCCCTGCCACCAGCTGTGCCCTCTCCCCGTCTCATGCCCCCTGGCTTTGTCAAGTGGGGTCATGGTCGACATTTGGGGCTCCGCCTGCACCTATAGCCCAGGCTCCCACCTGGACCTTGACTGGGTCATTCAAGCGTTCACCGGAAAGTCAGCCCTTGAACGTCGCGCGGGGTCCGAAGATAAAGGCGCCGTGTAAACCATGCCCGAAGCAGCATTATCCACAGTATCTGGGGCCTGCAAGTAGCCCGGCGTCCACCCACGAGTGAACAAGCGAAATGTGCCCGTAGTCACACAACGGGATGCTTTCAGCCTTAAAAAGGAAGGACACCCGGGTCTGACCCCTGCTGCTACGTGGATGAACCTCGAGGGCGTTATGCTCAGTGAAATAAGCCAGACACAGAAGGATAAACGCTCCATGATTCCACTCATAAGGGTCCCTAAAAGAGTCACGTTCATAGAGATAGGAAGGAAAATGGTGGCTGCCAGGGGCTGGGGGCGGAAAGAAGGAGTTAGTGTTCAATGGGTATGAGGTTTCGGGAGAAGGAAAAGTTCTGAAGATGGAAGGCGGAAATGGTTGCACAACAATGCAAATGTGCTTAATACCAGTTATTCATGTGCTTAACAATGATTAAGATGATAAGTTGTATGTGTATTTAAAATTCAAAAGTAAAAGCATCCTTCTTTCCCCTGGTGTCTCACCTACCAAAGCAAGGAACTCAGGAATCAACTGCAGTTCTTCCCTCCTCATCCTCTGACTTCAGCGTTCACCAGATCACTAGACCACTCTCTGGAAGTTTCCTTGTCTTTGCCTCCCTCCCCATCATGCCCACTCAACCCCTCACGTGTTTCCTGATTTATTGCAACGGGCTTCAATATCCTGCCACGTCTCTTTGCAAACATGTATTGGAAGAAAAACTATGATGAACCTAGACAGCATATTAAAAAGCAGAGACACCACTTTGCCAGCACAGGTCCATATAGTCAAAGCTCTGGTTTCTCCAGTTGTCATGTTCGGATATGAGAGTAGGACCATAAAGAAGACTGAGTGCTGAAGAACTGATGCTTTGACATTGTCGTGTTGGAGAAGACTCTTGTGTGTCCCTTGGACTGCAAGGAGATCAAACCATCAACCCCAAAGGAAATCAACCCTGAATATTCATTGGAAGGACTGATGATGAAGCTCCAATACTTTGGCCACCTGATGCAAAGAGCCGACTCATTGGAAAAGACCCTGATGCTGGGAAAGATTGAAGGTGAAAGGAGAAAGGGGCGACATGATGATGAGATGATTAAATAGCATCACCAACTCAATGGATATGAGTTTGAGCAAACTGGAGGACACAGGAGCCTGGCATATTGCAGTCCATGGGGTCACAAAGTGTTGGGACATGAATTAGCAACTGAACAGCAATAACAACAACATTTCAGTCACATCTCTGTTCAGACTAGACCTCAGAATCCTTCTTAACACAAAGCCATAGGAAATAATCAGACAAAACCTGTTCACTCTCTCCCCAGGTTAGACAATAAACTTGGCAATTTTGATCCATATTTGGGGTTTAGACTCTCGGCCCAAAGATGAGGGAACTGTCATGGGCCCAGCCCTGATCCAGCCAGGCTGTCATGGTGTCTGGTGCTGTGACAGACACCCAGCTTTTCACGGGGATTCTAGTTCTAGTTTAGTCGCTCAGTCGTGTCCGACTCCTTGCCACTCCATGACTCCCAGCATGCCAGGCCTCCCTGTCCATTACCAACTCACGGAGTTTACTCAAATTCATGTCCATCGAGTTGGTAATGCCATCCAGCCATCTCATCCTCTGTCGTCCCCTTCTCCTCCTGCCCACAATCCCTCCCAGCATCAGGGGCTTTTCCAATCACTTCATGGGAAATAGATGGGGAAACAGTGGAAACAGTGTTAGACTTTTATTTTTTTGGACTCCAAAATCACTGCAGATGGTGACTGCAGCCATGAAATTAAAAGACGCTTACTCCTTGGAAGGAAAGTTATGACCAACCTAGATAGCATATTAAAAAGCAAAGACATTACTTTGCCAACAAAGGTCCATCTAGTCAAAGCTATGGTTTTTCCAATGGTCATGTATGGATGTGAGAGTTGGACTGTGAAGAAAGCTGAGCGCCGAATAATTGGTGCTTTTGAACTGTGATGTTGGAGAAGACTCTCGGGACTCCCTTGGACTGCAAGGAGATCCAACCAGTCCATCCTAAAGGAGATCAGTCCTGGGTGTTCATTGAAAGGACTGATGCTGAAGCTGAAACTCCAGTACTTTGGCCACCTCATGCGAAGAGTTGACTCATTGGAAAAGACATTGAGCTCCAAATTGCCAAGAGCTAGCCTGATTCATTAGAAAAGCCCCGATGCTGGGAAAGTCGAAGGCAGGAGGAGAAGAGGACAACAGAGGATGAGATGATTGGACAGCATCAGTAACTCAATGGACGTGAGTTTGAGCAAGCTCCGGGAGATGATGAAGGACAGGGAGGCCTGGCGTGCTGTAGTCCATGGGGTCACCAAGAGTGGGGCTAACACGGGGTGGGAGAGGCAGAGAACCGTGGACAGCCAGGCCCCAGGAGCCCTCTGTGGCGCCCCTGCAGGCCGGGAGCGGCTCTCCCCACCTGGTTCTCATGCCCTTGATGGGCAGGGCAGACACCCCCGCGTTTCCAGCTCAGCTCCCCACCCTACCCCCTCCAGCCCCATCCCCAGGCCACTGCGCCCCAGATGGCTCCAATTAAAGGGCTTTGTTTTGTTTCCATTTTCCCAAAATAAGCCTCTCCTTCGGAGCTCCCTGTGCTCGGCCAGCGCCGGATGTGGGCCGGCCTGCTTCTCTGACTGCCCTGGTGTCATTCCTGTCGGGCTTTATGGCCCAGCTGGCTGGAGAGGACAGGGCCGGGTGCCGCTGGTGCTGGCTTGGCTGACTTCAGCGGTTCTCAGGGGGCACCGGCACCCGCTTCCTAGGCAGCCCTGAAAGGAGGGGTGTCTGGTTCGGCGACTTTGGGGCCGACAAGCCTGCGGTCGAGTAGAGACTCAGCTGTTTTCCACGTGACCTTGGGCGAGTCCCTGTCTTCTGCCCAAGCCTAGGGTTCCTCGTTAGCGAGACGCACACAGCGATGGACACGTTCGGGGGTCTCTGAGATACAGTGTACGTAGAGCACTTAACAAAGTGCCTGGTGGGACTTCCCTGGCGGTCCAGTGGTTAAGACCCCAACCTTCCGATGCAGGGGGCACTTGTTCAATCCCTGGTTGGGGAACTAAGATCCCACATGGCTTGTGGCCAAAAATACATAAATGCAAATTAAAGAAGACTTAAAAAAATAATACAAGGTGCCTGGCACATAGTAGGTACTCAGTAAATGGCGGCTGCTGTTAAACAGACTTATTCAGAGGTCGTGAAGAGCAGAAACTCTGTGACAGCCTCAACCATGTTGTCGGGCTTGCCTGTCTCCACTTGCTCACTGGATTATACCCTCCTAGAAGGTGTTAATAAAAATCATGCTTCATCTGGCAAGCATTTATGGAGCACCTACTGTGTGCTGGGCTTCCTAGGTGGTGCCAGCGGTGAAGAATACTCCAGCCAGTGCAGAAGACCTAAGAGACCCAGGTTTGATCCCTGGAACGGGAAGATCCCTGGAGGAAGAAATGCCAACTCACTCCAGTATTCTTGCCAAGAGAATCCCATAGACAGAGGAGCCTGGCACGGGCTATAGTCCATGGGGTCACAAAGAGTCGGACATGACTGAGCATCTGAGCACATACTGTGTGCTGGGAAGATCCCCTGGAGGAGGAAATGGCAAGCCAACTCCAGTATTCTTGCCTGGAAAATTCCATGGACAGAAGAGCCTGGCAGACTGAAGTCCATGGGGTTGCGAAGAGTAGGATACAACTGAGTGACTGAGCACGCATGCACTGTGTGCCAGACACGATGCTCAGCACTGAGGATTCACTGCCCCTGTCCCCAGGGTCACAGTCTAGTGGGAGGGACGTGCAGGTCTTTACAGAACAGGGTGAAGAGACTCGGGGAAGCTGGGGAGCACCAGTGAGACACCCAAACCCACAGCCTGTGGATGAATAGCCATCAGGAAGGTTGGAAGAAGGTGGTTCCACCCAGGACTCAGGCTGAGGCATGTGATCAGTCTGCTAAGCCAGTGGGATGAGCAGGGATGCATGGTAGCCAGCCAGGTGAGGAGCAGAGGGAACAGCATTCTAGGCAGAGGGAACAGCATGTTGGGTGGCTGGGAGGTGGGAGCCATGTGGTCCTGAGCAGTGTCGCCCCCCCCCCAGTTAACAGTTCGGGATGACACCAGTGTGTTCCCAGCTTTCTTGATGGGAGCACAACTGTCTCAATCACCTAAAGCCCTACCGGCCCCACAGCTTGCAAGGGTCTAGGTCAAAGCTGCAGTTTTCATTCTTGTTGCTGCTTAGAAGACCTCAGTTCCTTTCCCAGCCTTTGGGCTGCCTTTGGCAGGAACCTTTTCATCACAAAGCAGGGATCACCCTGCTTTCTTCGCCCTTCTGATTAATTCTTGTAACAGAAAGTCGCTGCCGTGCCTCTGTGATGTTCCTGTGTCTTCTCTCGCCTCCTGGCTTGGCAAGGAAAGGGAAAACCCGTGATGTTTCCGCGCGTGTTAAGTTCCTCATTTGCATGAAATCTCGGTGGCTGCCTTTTTCCAATCACGCTTCTCGCTGCCAGCTACCTTTTAAGTGGCTCCAAGCTCCCCTCCTGCGAGGTGTCTGGCTGGATGTTTACAGAGGAGCCTGGGTCGGTGGACCCAGGACAACCTCCACGAACATCCTTTCATGAACGCACGTCTGGGGCGGGTCCCCACCTGGTTCCAAGGCCTGACGCCTGCTCAGAACAGAAGCCGCCACCCCAGACACTGGCTCTGTGTGGGACACATGCTTTCTTTTAAGGGACTCGGAGTGGCAGTGCCAAGCTGTGCTGTAACTTTGAAAAACATCTTAAAACAGAACATGGCAAGGCGGTTGCTTTTTAAAATTTTTTTTTAAAAAATTTGTGTTTTCTCCAGTTTTTAAATTAGAACAAGCTTTGTGAGAAAAAAAAAAAACTGGGAAAATGCAGAACAATTGAAGAAGGAAGAAGAGTCCCCGAGTCCTCTGCCCTGAGGACAGTCATGCTTACGCGTTTGATGTCTTTCTTTTCTGCCTCTTCTTCGGGGATTTTTAAATATCATCTGATGATTCCGAATGTAGGATCGTTTGTCTCCTTTTTTCATTCAGCATTTTGACTTTCCCACGTAATATAAACTCATTGTCAACTGTTCCGGTGGATTCAACCAGCCTGTGAGTTTATGCTCTACAATTTATTGAACCCTGATGGTTCCAGTTTTTCCCCTGTTATAAAAGCAGTTCCTTGATGAACTAACTCCTCGATTTAGGTTCAGTGCCTTGTTTGACTTCCCAGAAGTGGGATTTTCTTTTCTTTTTTTTTTAACCAAAGACCGAGAACATTTTTATGGCTTTTCATCTGTGTCGCCACGCTGCATTCCCGAGGGACCAATATATATACTTTGGCCCCAATTTTTCTTTTATTGTGGTAAAATGCATGTAACGTAAAATTTATTACCATAACCTTTTTTAAGTGCGGAGTTCACCGGTATTAAGTACTTTCACGTAGTTGTATAACCATCACCACCATCCACCCACCGAACTTTTTCATCTTCCTGAACTGAAACTTTGGGATTGGAATGAAAACTGACCTTTTCAGTCCTGAGGCCACTGCTGAGTTTTCCAAATTTGCTGACGTACTCAGTGCAGCACTTTCACAACATCATCTTTTAGGATTTGAAATAGCTCAACTGGAATTCCATCACCTCCACTAGCTTTGTTCGTAGTGATGCTTCCTAAGGCTCACTTGACTTCACATTCCAGGATGTCTGGCTCTAGGTGAGTGATCACACCATCGTGATTATCTGGGTCGTGAAGATCTCTTTTGTACAGTTCTTCTGTGTATTCTTGCCACCTCTTCTTAATATTTTCTGCTTCTGTTAGGTCCATACCATTTCTGTCCTTTATTGAGCCCATCTTTGCATGAAATATTCCCTTGGTATCTCTAATTTTCTTGAAGGATCTCTAGTCTTTCCCATTCTATTGTTTTCCTCTATTTCTTTGCACTGATGGCTGAGGAAGGCTTTCTTATTTCTCCTTGCTATTCTTTGGAACTCTGCATTCAAGTGGGTATATCTTTCCTTTTCTCCTTTGCTTTTTGCTTCTCTTCTTTTCACAGCTATTTGTAAGGCCTCCCCAGACAGCCATTTTGCTTTTTTGCATTTCTTTTTCTTGGGGATGGTCTTGATTCCTGTCTCCTGTACAATGTCACAAACCTCTGTTCATAGTTCATCAGGCACTCTGTCTATCAGATCTAGTCCCTTAAATCTATTTCTCACTTCCACTGTATAATCATAAGAGATTTGATTTAGGTCATATCTGAATGGTCTAGTGGTTTTCCCCACTTTCTTCAATTTAAGTCTGAATTTGGCAATAAGGAGTTCATGATCTGAGCCACAGTCAGCTCCTGGTCTTGTTTTTGCTGACTGTATAGAGCTTCTCCATCTTTGGCTGCAAAGAATATAATCAATTTGATTTCGGTGTTGACCATCTGGTGATGTCCATGTGTCAAAATTCTCCAAACTAGGCTTCAGCAATATCTGAACCGTGAACTTCGGGATGTTCAAGCTGGTTTTAGAAAAGGCAGAGGAACCAGAGATCAAATTGCCAACATCCACTGGATCATCGAAAAAGCAAGAGAGTTCCAGAAAAACATCTATTTCTGCTCTATTGACTATGCCAAAGCCTTTGACTGTGTGGATCACAATAAACTGTGGAAAATTCTGAAAGAGATGGGAATACCAGACCACCTGACCTGCCTCTTGAGAAACCTGTATGCAGGTCAGGAAGCAACAGTTAGAACTGGACATGGAACAACAGACTGGTTCCAAATAGGAAAAGGAGTACGTCAAGGCTGTATATTGTCACCCTGCTTATTTAACGTATATGCAGAGTACATCATGAGAAACGCTGGGCTGGAGGAAGCACAAGCTGGAATCAAGATTGCTGGGATAAATATTAATAACCTCAGATATGCAGATGACAGCACCCTTATGGCAGAAAGTGAAGAGGAACTAAAAAGCCTCTTGATGAAAGTGAAAGAGAAGAGTAAAAAAGTTGAGCTTAAAGCTCAACATTCAGAAAACGAAGATCATGGCATCCAGTCCCATCACTTCATGGGAAATAGATGTGGGAACAGTGGAAACAGTGGCTGACTTTATTTTTCTGGGCTCCAAAATCACTGCAGATGGTGACTACAGCCATGAAATTAAAAGATCCTTACCCCTTGGAAGGAAAGTTATGACCAACCTAGACAGCATATTAAAAAGCAGAGACATTACTTTGCCAACAAAGGTCCGTTTAGTCAGGCTATGGTTTTTCCAGTGGTCATGTATGGGTGTGAGAGTTGGACTGTGAAGAAAGCTGAGCACCAAAGAATTGATGCTTTTGAACTGTGGTGTTGGAGAAGACTCTTGAGAATCCCTTGGACTGCAAGGAGATCCAACCAGTCCATCCTAAAGATCAGTCCTGGGTGTTCATTAGAAGGACTGATGTTGAAGATGAAACTCCAATACTTTGGCCACCTGATGCGAAAAGCTGACTCACTGGAAAAGGCCCCGATGCTGGGAGAGATTGAGGGCAGGAAGAGAAAGGGACGACAGAGGATGAGATGGTTGGATGACATCACCGACTCAATGAACATGGGTTTGGGTAGACTCTGCGAGTTAGTGATGGACAGGGAGGCCTGGCATGCTGTGGTCCATGGGGTCGCAAAGAGTCGGACACGACTGAGTGACTGAACTGAACTGGACTGAAACTGTCCCCATTAAACACTCTCGCCCCCTTCGCTCACCGTTCTACTTTCTGTCTCTATAAATTCAACTACTCTAGGGCTCCCTTCAGCAGTACATATACTGAATTCAGCTACTCTAGGGACCGCATATAAGTGGAATCACCCAGTATTTGTCCTTTGATGACTGGCTTAATTTGCTTCACATAATGTCCTTGGTGCTCATCCAGGCTGTAGCATGTGTTAGAATTTCCCTGCTTTTCAAGTCTGCATACTATTTCATTGTGGGATGAACTACATCTTGTTTCTTCATCATCTATCCATGCACACCTGTGTTGCTTCTACCTCTCGGCTGTCGTGAATAATGCTACTGTGAAGATGTGCGTCCAAATGTTTCCTCAAGACCCTACATGATTCTCTGGAGTATATCCTCAGTCGTGGAATTGCTGGATCATATGGTAATTTTATTTTTAATTTCTTGAGGAACCGCCAAGCTGTTTTTCATAGCAAGCGCATCATTTTACACTCCTACTAACAGTGCACAAGGCTTCCAACTTTTCTACATCCTCGCCAACGCTTCGTATTGTTATCTGCTTTAAAAAAAATAATAATAATAATAGCCATCCTGGGCCCTTCTCTGGTGGTCCACTGATTGGGACTCCATGCTCCCAATACGGGGGGCCAGGGTTCAATCCATGGTCAGGGAACTGTATCCTGCATGCTGCAACTGAAGATCTCACATACTGCAACTAAGAGCTGGGGCAACCAAATAAATTTTAAAAATAGAATAAAATAATAGCCATCCTAATGGATGTGAGGACCAATTTTTAAAATATATAAGACAAATTTATGGAAACATAATTTACCATACAATGCACCCAATTCAAGCACACAATTCAGTGCTTTTTAATATTATTCATAGAGTTGTATACTCGTCACCACACTCCATTTTTGAACATTGTCATCACCTCCAAAGAAACCCTATACCCATTAGCAATCATCTCCCCCCACGTATTCTCCCACCCTCGAAACCCTGAAAACGACTAATCTACTTTCCATTTTTCTGACCGTGCCAATTTGGGACATTTAATATAGGTGAAATCATACTGTATGTAGTCCGTGGGATTAACTTCTTTTTATTTTTGACTATGCTGGGTCTTTTTTGCTGCTCGGGCTTTTTCTCTTGTTGCAGAGAGGGGGCTGCTCGCTAGTTGCGGTGTTCGGGCTTTTCACTGCCATGGCTTCTGTTCTTATGGCGCACAGGCTGGAGCGGGCTTCTAGCTGTGTGTACGGGCTTAGTTGCATGTGGGATCTTCCTGGACCAGGGATGGAACCTGTGTCTTCTGCACCGGCAGGTGGATTCTTTACCACTGAGCCAACCAGGGAAGCCCAGCTTGCTTTATTTATCATATTGTTTTCAAGGCTCATCTCCACTGTAGCCTGTGTCGGCTCTTTACTCCTTTCTCTTGCCAAATAATATTCCTTTGTGTGACATACCACATTTTATTTTTTCATTTATCTGTCAATGAATGTCTGAGTTGTTTCCGGTGTTTGGATTTTATGAGTAATCCTGCTGTGAGCATCCGTGTGGAGGTTTTTGTGAGGACGTATGTTTTCATTTTGCTTGGGCACACGCCTGGGAGTGAGATTGCAGAGCCACATGGTAACTTTATTTTAACCTTTTAAGAAACCCCCAGACTCTTTTCCAAAGCAGCTGCACCATTTTACACTTTTACCAGCTGTGTCCGAGGCTTCCAGTTTTTCCACATCCTTGCAAACACTCCTTTTTGTCTTTTTATTATATCCATCTTAGGGGAGTGAAGTGGTATCTTGTTGTAGTTTTGGTCTGGGTGGTCATGTTAAACATCTTCTCCTGTGCACATTGGCCATTTAAATATCTTCTTTGGAGAAATGTCCATTTTTTCAGTTGGGCTGTCTGTCCTTTTTTTTTTTTTCTTTTGGTGGAGCCGCATGGCTTGCAGGATCCTAGTTCCCTGACCAGGAATAGAACCTGTGCCCCCTGCAGCGAAAGCACCAAGTCCTAATCACTGGACCCCCAGGAAAGTCCCCAATTATCTTTTTATTTTTGAGCTGTAAGAATTCTTTATACATTCTAGACAAGTCCCTTAACAGATACATGCTTTGCAAATATCTTCTCCTATCCGGTGGGTTGGCTTTCCATTCTTTTCAGGTGTCTAGAAGCACAGGAGTTTTTGATGAAGTTCAGTTCGTCTGTTTTTCCTTTTGTCACGTGTGCCTTTGGTGTCCCATCTAAGAAGGCTTCACCTAACCCAGGTCACGAAGATTCACTCTTTTGTTTTCTTCTAAGAGTTTTATAGATTTAGTTCTCACCTTGGGCCAAGATGTTTTAAACAGAAGACTGAAGTGACTTGTCCTCAGTGGGTGAGGAAGACTGTGGACAGTGACGGGGGCAGCAGCAGCAGGGCAGGCCTCCTGGGGTATCCGAGACCGGGCAGAAAGGCCAGGGGGAGGAGGTGGATGCAGGAAGGGGACCTTGACAAGTTCTATGCTGCTCAGTCGTGTCTGACTCTGTGCGACTCTACGGACGGCAGCCCACCAGGCTCCTCGGTCCAGGGGGACTCTCCAGGCAAGTATACTGGAGTGGGTTGCCATGCCCTCCTTTAGGAGATCTTCCCAACCCAGGGACTGAATCCATGTCTCTTAAGTCTCCTGCGTTGGCAGAGTCTTTGCCACTAGTGCCACCTGGGATGCAGGTTCAATCCCTGGGTCGGGAAGATCCCCTGGAGAGGGGAATGGCTACCCGCTCCAGTATTCTTGCCTGGAGAATCCCATGGACAGAGGAGCCCGGCAGGCTACCGTCCAGAGCATCGAAAAGAGTCAGGCACGACTGAAGCGACTTAGCACGCACACACACACGACTGTTAAATTGGGAGATAAGGCCGTAGGTCCAAGAGATGGAGACTTCTCTTGAGAAATTTGGATTGAAGAGAAGTTAGATGGAAGCAGAGGGAAGAGTGGAGTCCCAGGGGAATTGCATTAGGATTGAGGGGGCTTGAAACAGGCTTGTGTCCAGACTCCAGGGGTCTGAAATCACTGGGAGGGAAGGAGGTAAAAAGGCACAGGGGGGACGTCTGGCTTTGTTGGGGTGTAGTAAAAGAAATAACTTTCTAATGGCAGAGCGGACTTCAGGATGTGGCACTATCCCATTGCTGGAGCGATCTGAAGCAGAAAGAGGTGGCTGAGTCAGGGGTGTTACACTGCTGATTGCTGTGCGGGGAGGCAATTGGCCTAATTAAGGGATGGCAAATGCCTGGGAATCATGCCAGCATTGTCCTCTCCAGTGTCCCTGACAGGCATCACTAATGGATCATGGCATGCCCCGCACAGTGCTCCAGACAGCCTCTAACGATCCATCCAAGATAGTTTCTGCAGCCCAGCCATTCCGTTCTCCCCGGACCAGGATTCTGACTCTCCCTTCCCTTCTGTAAAATGGGCCCATGTCTCCCCACCGCAGGGAAAGCTTACGAGATCACCTACGTACGGCTGAAGTTCCACACGAGTCGACCCGAGAGCTTTGCCATCTACAAGCGCAGCCGGGCAGGGGGCCCCTGGGAGCCCTACCAGTACTACAGCGCCTCGTGCCAAAAGACCTACGGCCGGCCCGAGGGCCTGTTCCTGCGGCCGGGTGAGGACGAGCGTGTGGCCTTCTGCACCTCCGAGTTCAGCGACATCTCCCCGCTGAGCGGGGGCAACGTGGCCTTCTCCACCCTGGAGGGCAGGCCCAGTGCCTACAACTTTGAAGAGAGCCCTGTGTTGCAGGTTAGAGGGGAGTGGGGTTGGGGGGTTGAGGGGAGGGGCTGGCCCGGACACTCAGGTCCAGGGGACCAGAGGGAAGGCTGAAAGAGCAGGAGGACACGGTGGGCGCTTCGACATCCCCTGGTTCTTAGATTCTGAACAACAGAAGCTTTTGTTGTGCCTAAATCTTTTGTGAATGGCTGCTAATGAAAGAGATGGAAGAGGGTGCCCTGTGACAGCCACCAACTCAGTTAACCCCTTTCCCCTGGGGAAACAGAGGCTCAGAGCAGGGAAAGGGACTTTCCAGGGGCGCCTGTGGGTGGGTGGAGGGGTCCTGAGGGTCCTGACTCCTAGCGGGAGCCCCTGCCAGAGCTCCCCACTCTGGGATGGATGGCCGTGCCTGCCCCGTGTGTCTCCAAGGGCTGTGACGAGGACGAAAGGAAAACGTGAAAAGCGCCTGAGTTTGGACTCGTGGAGTCGTGGTTTCCGTGCTGTCAGGCGGAGCTATCCGACAGGACTTCTCGCAGTGACAGAAGAGAATGATCCCAAGCTGCACGGTGCGCTGGGGGTTGCCACGAACCACGTGTGTCTGTAAGAACATGTGAAATGTGACTAGCCCGACTGAGGGACTGAATTTTCCACTTTATTTTAATGAATTTTAATTACTAGCCCCATGGGGCTGGCTGCTGCCACCTTGGACAGTCAACAAGAAGGTTGCCAGCAGAGTGAGTGGCCTTTAAGAGATGCTTATTCACCCTTTGAAGATGAGATCGTAGAAGCTCATTGATCTTATCTCCATGACTGTGGCAGTGGGTGTGCACCAGGTCCCCCTGTCTCGCCCATCTGAGTCCATTCAGGTTTCTGACCCCGCTGGTGTCGGCACCGCCTGGGACAGTGAATCCACCTGGATCTGTGCCATCTTGGTAGCGGGGGCCCCTGTCTTCTTGCCCCATATGTCCCGGATGTTATCCCTGATGGAGAAACAGCTTTTGCAGAAATGAGCCCGTTGCGGCCCCCCAGGCAGAAACCAAGGTCAGAGAAAGAAACCAAGGTCAGAGACAAAGAAAGGCAAGGCCACCCTCCCCTTCTGTCCCCTCTGGGTGCCTCCAGGGTGGTGCTTCCTCTAAGGACGGGGAGCATTTGGGGTGGGGGTACCCAAGGATGTAATCAATTGTGGTGTTGGAAAAGATTCTTGAGAATCCCTTGGGCTGCAAGGAGATCCAACCAGTCCATCCTAAAGGAAATCAGTCCTGAATATTCATTGGAAGGACTGATGCTGAAGCTGAAGCTCCAATACTTTGGCCACCTGATGCGAAGAGCCAACTCATTGGGGAAGACCCTGATGCCGGGAAGGATTGAGGGCAAGAGAAGAAGAGGGTAATAGAGGAGGAGATGGTTCGATGGTATCACCAACTCAATGAACATGAGTTAGGGCAAATTCCTGGAGATAGTGAAGGACAGGAAACTCTGGTGTGCTGCAGTCCAGGGGCCACAAAGGGTCAGACACAACTGAGCGACAGAAAAGCAACGAAGGGTGTGTTCGTGTGACTGCTGCGTCTTGGATCCCTCTGTCCCCCGTGGAGGGGGCCACAGGCCTGGGGTAGAAGACTGGCCCTCTGCAAGGTGCTGCCTGGGGCAGAACCACTGCTGCCTGGAGCCGAAGCCCCCGCCTCCTGCTACTTACCATTGCATTCTGGCCCCCGGCTCTGTCCAAAATCAACGCGAGAGCCCACTTGCGGTTTTAACTGGGCCATTGCAGAAGTTACAGAAGCCCATTGCGTGTGTACATGGGGTCCCCAGTTTGCCCAGAAGTGACCTTCAGGGAGTGACCCGTACAATTTGGGCTAAGGGAATAAATTCCCCTTCCCTCTCCCAGCTCCCTTCCTGGTGTCTCAGGGAGAGTCTGATGCTGTTCCCGTGGTCATTGTCTTCACAGACTGATGAGCAGGTCATAGGCTGCAAAACAGATGCAGGAACCCAGAGGAGGGCCACTGCAGGCCGAGACCTTGGCGGGTCATTGCCCTCTGGATTCCACTGATATGATGAGGGCGTTGCCGTTACATGCAGGAAGGCAGGCTACCTAGTGGCTAAAGCTGGGACCCTGGGGGTCAAACACGAATCCCAGCTCCTTGCGCACCAGCCCTGCAACTTGGAAGCACAGTACTTACCTTCTCTGAGCCTCAGTCTTTCAGATTATGTTGGTCAGTCGCTAAGTCGTGTCTGACTCTTTGCGACCCCATGGACTGCAGCACACCAGGCTTCCCTGTCCTTCACTATCTCACTCCCTCCCAGTGTTTGCTCAAACTCATGTCCATTGAGTTGGTGATGCCATCCAACCATCTAATCCTCTGCTGCTCACTTCTCCTGCCATCAATCTTCCCCAGCATCGGGGTCTTTTCCCATGAGTCAGCGCTTTGCATCAGGTGCTTCAGCCTACTCATCTGTGAAACATGGCTCAGAATAAACCCTCCCCATGGGGTTATTGTGAGGACCTAAGGAGAAGGCGATGGCAACCCACTCCAGTACTCCTGCCTGGAAAATCCCATGGACGGAGGAGGCTGGTGGGCTGCAGTCTGTGGGGTCGCTGAGAATCAGACACGACTGAGTGACTTCACTTTCACTTTTCACTTTCATGCATTGGAGAAGGAAATGGCAACCCACTCCAGTGTTCTTGCTTGGAGAATCCCAGGGACGGGGGAGCCTGGTGGGCTGCCGTCTATGGGTCGCACAGAGTTGGACACGACTAAAGCGACTTAGCAGCAGCAGCAGAAAGTCATAATCACACAGTGTCAGTTATTGCACCTTCCAGCTTAGACAGCAGTGATTTGAGTTCTCTACAGGCACTGTCTCCAGACAAAGAAGACTCTTAGAGCATCAGCTGTGCTCTGCTGTGTTCCCACCCAGGCCTTGTTCCTTGCTTCTCAGCTGCTTCAGGGACCGGCGAGCAGCATCAGCAACACCTGGGCACGTGTGGAAATACAGAGTCTCAGGCCCCACCTCTGATCAGAAGCTGCTTTTTAACCAGATCCCTGAATGTACACTGACATTTGGGAAGTGATTCAGAGAATGACACCCCCGGGGGAGCTGACAAACTCCTCCGAGCACTAAGGTCCCCTCTGAAGTTTTCTGGTGCCAGAACATCTCCTTTGCTGAAGCATCCTCAGGCAGAGGTCCTGGGCCCCAGGCCACGGGCTTGAGAGTTGCTGAGCCTGAGGGGGACCGGAGAGGCCTGCTGGCCTGAGTCATGCTGGGGTGAGAAGTCAAGACTCTGCCAGGAGTTCATTTCCTGTCCTGATGGGCCTGATTGCTAAACCAGGGGCTCCTGGGCTGAATTAAAAAGGTGATTAACATTCAGCTGGAGCCACCTCTGATTGTGACAGTGGGCCGATGAAAATGTCAGCCTTCACGTGGGCTCTCCCCCACCACGTCCCCGCCAGCTCTTCCAGGGGGAAGCCTCTCCTCCCGCCATCAGCAAGCATTTACCAAGTTGTCTGCCCTGGGCCAGGCAAAGCCTGGGGCTGGGGATGCCTCCGAGGACCCCGAGTCCCTGTTCTCGTGGGATTGTGTTCTGGTGAGACACGTCACCTGGGGCAAGGGCCTTGTCTGTGGGAGGCTGCTCCTTAGCCCATGAGAAGCCTGTAAACCCAAGGCCCTGGGACGCGCCCTCCCTTGGCTGACCTCTAGAGTGGCAGTGCAGTTCTACTGGGAGGAGTCAGGGGACGCGCACGACACGGTTTTAAAAGGGCTGCTCCAGCCCTTTGCCCAGCACCTCAACCACGTGGCGGACTCCACGCCCCGCCCCTAACATTGGTTCTTCCTCCTCCATCACCCTCCTGGGACCGACGTCATCCCTTGTCCCACTTCACAGATGGGGAGTACCTGGAGTTTCCGAGCTGCTTCCCCGAAGTTGCAGAGTCAGGACGGGGCTGGGCCCCCAGGTTGACATGACCCCAAAGCACAGGCTTCTTATTCCTGCAGTGCTCTCGGGGTTTGTCTGGGCTGGGCCTGTCCCTGCGTGTCAGGAGAGCCCCCCACCACCACCCCCGGGCCGCAGGCTGGACTGCCCCACAGAGCAAGGTGGGAGCGCACCTTGGAAGCAAATGCTGCTGATGGCGCCCCTTCCCCCCTGTCCTGCCCCCCAGGAGTGGGTCACCAGCACGGAGCTCCTCGTCTCCCTGGACCGGCTCAACACGTTTGGGGATGACATCTTCAAGGACCCCAAGGTGCTACAGTCCTACTACTACGCCGTGTCGGACTTCTCGGTGGGCGGCAGGTAGGTGGGGGGCAGGGCGGCGGTGGGGACGAGGGTGGCTGCCGTGGAGGGTGAAACAAGTGAAAGGGGAAGTGTCAGTCGGTCGCTCACGTCCAGCTCTTTGTGACCCCATGGACTGTAGCCCGCCAGGCCCCTCTGTCCATGGACTTCTCCAGGCAAGAATACTGGAGTGCGGAACCATTCCCTTCTCCAGGGGATCTTCCCCATCCAGGGATCCAACCCGGATCTCCTGCATTGGCAGGCGGGTTCTGAGCCACTGAGGACGCTAAAGAAGCCGTTTCTGGTGCTCTGAGTGATGGGGGGTTTGGGGAGAAGCCAGAGCCTGGTCCCCTGGGTCCAGCATTCAAGACCTTCACGACCTGGCTGCATCCCGCCTCCCGCACCGCTCCCGCTGCTTTTCCCGCATGAGCCGTGTTTCTGCACCACCCGTAGGACACGCCAGCCCTTTGCACCTGCAGGTCCTTCTGCCTGGCGGCCCCTCCCCCTTCCTTTCCTTCCTTTTTTGGGCATCAGACAGGTGCACTCATTCGTTCATGCCACATTGCCGTGTGCAGCCGTGTTCCACGCTCCCGTCTAATTCACCCACCCACCGTTCCATGGGACACGTGCTCCAAGTAAGGCTGGTTTACAGTGGCCTCGAGCAGGCCCGGGACCCCAGACTTTCAGCTTCACTTCTTTAAGCAGCACTCACGAGCTTATAACCAATGGAGCTGATCAACCTCATTCTTCCTAAATCTTGTAAACTTGGGTACAGTAGGGTTTCCTGGGGACATTTGTATTATTGAAAAAGGCTTTGAGGCATCTCTGCACAGGAGGAATGGTTCAGGCCGCTCCAAAGCCCTTCGGCCCATGACCTGGAAAGGTCGCTGTGGGAGGAGCCGCTGTACGTCTATGCTTCTCACGGGGGTCGTCAGGCCCTGCTGTCAGCACGCCTGGTCCTGGCTCACATACTCCTCGAGCTTCAGTCACTGCGTGTTGTCGTTTGTCTGCTTAAGCATCTCGTCTCTCCAAGAAGCAAGGGTCATCGACATCTCAGGCCTGCCTGACATGTAGGTGCCCGGTACTGGGCCCTCCAGGCACATGTGACATCTTTAATGTAAATGCTTATCAGGCTCCTTGGAATGGAGAAAAGAGAAAGATGTGTTCTGGCCCCAGGCAGACAGTCACCAGATTACACCCCAGTAACCACAAACTGATTAAAAACCCAGTAACCATGAACTGTGGTGTTGGAGAAGACTCTTGAGAGTCCCTTGGACTGCAAGGAGATCCAACCAGTCCATCCTAAAGGAGATCAGTCCTGAATATTCATTGGAAAGACTGATGCTGAAACTCCAATTCTTTGGCCACCTGATCTGAAGAGCTAAATCATTTGAAAAGACCATGATGCTGGGAAAGATTGAAGGCGGGAGGAGAAGGGGATGACAGAGGATGAGATGGTTGGATGGCATCACTGACTCAATGGACATGACTGTGAGTAAACTCCGGGAGTTGGTGATAGACAGGGAGGCCTGGCACGCTGCAGTCCACGGGGTCACAAAGAGTCGGACACAACTGAACTGTACTGAACCACGCCCCAGAGTAACAGGGACGGGAGACCAGGCCAAGGTGTGCCATTGGTCAGGGGGACCACCCTGCAGACGGGGACCCCGCAGGAGGTCAGGGAGCCCCGATGAGGCTGGAGGAGGTGAGGGGCAGGCATCCTAGTGAAAGAACTAGTGTGCGAGACCCAGGCTTGAGGAACGAGGTGACAACCCTGTGGCTGGAACGGGGACGCAGAGACGGCCGGAAGCGGTCAGTGGGAAGCTGCTGAAGGATTTGGCCAGGTAGCAAGAGGATTGGATTTCTAAAACACCCCAGTCTCTGACAGCATAAGCGGGGAGACGAGAGGAGAGAGAAGAAGTTGGTTGTGGAACTTCCCAGATGGTCCAGTGGCTAAGACTCTGCACTCCCAATGCAGGGGGCTCAGGTTCGATCCCTGGTGGGGGAACTGGATCCCACATGCCTCAACTAAGAGTTCGTATGCCGCAGCAAAAATCCCACATGCTGCAACCAACACCAGGCATAGCCAAATAAATAAATATAAATATTTTAAAGAAGCTGGTTGGGCATAGAGGATGGGAGAGGTGTGGGTCTGAAAGCTAGTTAGGATGGGAAGTCAGCTCGATATGGGAGTGGTGGCCCAGGGGGGTAGGGAGCAGGGGCTTCCAGAAATCAAGGGTGCTTGGAGGGGTGGAGAGAGATGGGGGTGTCTGCGAAGGGAGCACGGGTCCACTTCCCGCACTCAGGGCATCTGCACCCCTCAGAGGCGGAGGCTCGAGAGTAAAGGGGAAATGCGGGAGTGTCTGTGAGGACCCCTCTGCCCCTTCTCCCCCGACTCCCACACTTGACTCAAGTCAAACCACCCTGGGGCAGGGCCCCTCCGAGGACAGTGGATGGTGGTGAGCTACAGCACCTACTGTTAGGGGGCTTCAGGACAGAGAACATCTGGGTCCCAGCTGCCAGAGCCAGACCACCCTCAGGCCAGCAGCTGGCTAGGGACAGTGGCCCAGCAGCCTGTGTCCCTCAGTGGCCCACAGAACTTCAGTCCTTCCCTTGAGATCGGAGGGCTTCATGGAGGAGGCAGTGTTTGCAGCATCCCATTGGGGCCGAGAGCAGTCCCTTGTCCTGAGATGGGTGACCGCTGTCTCCTGAGGCTACCTGGTGCCTGCCTCACCTGCCAGAAGTGCTGGGCATTACCTGCCTACCCTGAGCTCCCAGAGAGGAGCCAATGCCCCACTGGCAGTGGTTGGAGAGTCTTCAGCGCCCACTTAGGATGGAGCATGAAACGCACCTTATGGGGAGACAACAAGTGGCCACAGAGGAGTGTCCAGGAGCTCGGGGTCAGCGTGGAGTAGGAGAGAATTGGGTTCAGATTCTAGCTCTGCCACATAGCATCCGTCACGTCATGACCTGAGCCTCAGTTTCCTCTCCTGTGAAATGGGGATAGTTATAGTCCCTTCCACAGTGGTGGTGAGACTCCAGACAGACAACGTGAGCTGATTGCTCAATTAGGGGCTGAGACAGAGAAGTCTGGGAGCTGGGAGCCATGGCCATCGTCTGAGCGGCCCAGTCTGGCCACTGGGGTTGGGGTGACGGTCCCACAGGGTCAGGTTCAGTGGAGCAGGCTGTGTGATCCCTCGGGCACCTTTGTTCCTGCCTGATTCCACCTGTGTGACCCTGGGGGAGGGCGGGCGGGGCAGGCCCAGGACTGCCCTCACAGGCACAGCCTCACCGGAGCCTTGAGATGAGTTGGGGGCTGTCCTACATGGGGGGCAGTCTCCTTCTCGTCCCTTTAGAGGCAAAGGAGCGGGCATGGGGCGGCCTCCCTGGCTGCCCCCGCCTCCACCCACTGCCCTGAGAGCTGGCCCACCCCCTCTCTACCCAGGAGACCGAGATGACTTCTTCCCCTGGGTGTAGCACCCTGAGTGTGGGGTCCTAATGGGCTTGTGAAGACGTGCTGGGTTTATACGTGTGCGGAGCTCAGAACAGCCCGCTGCGGTCGGCTCTGTTCCTGTTGCCCTGAGCCCAGAGTAGGTGTGGAAGAAAGGTCGAGTGGTAGAGAACCCACCTGCCAAGTAGATATAAGAGATGTGGATTCGATCCCTGGGTCGGGAAGATCCCCTGGAGAAGGGCGTGGCAACCCACTCCAGCATTCTTGCCTGGAGAATCCCATGGACAGAGGAGCCTGATTACGGCCCATCGGGTCACAAAGAGTCGGACACGACTGAAGCGACTTGGCATGCAAAGCTCCGCGGCTGAGCGGTAGAGTCGGGGCTCCCCTGAAGGCCGGGGCTACCTGCTGATTAACCCTTCCTCTGCTGGCGCCTCCCCCAGTTTGCAGACACCCTGCCCCCATGTTCTGTTCCCAGGTGCAAGTGCAATGGGCACGCCAGCGAGTGTGGCCCAGACGAGGAGGGGCGGCTGGCCTGTCGATGCCAGCACAACACCACGGGCACGGACTGTGAGCGCTGCCTCCCCTTCTTCCAGGACCGCCCGTGGGCCCGGGGCACGGCCGAGGCCGCCAACGAGTGTCTACGTGAGTGTCCCGGAACGTTGGGGGCCAGAGGCAGGGGGGTTGCAGGCTTGGGAAACCAAGCCCCCAGCCCTGCTTCTGGGTGGGCTGGCAGCAGCTTGGGGCTGTCACCCCCACATAGGGACCAGGACGAGCTGAGGGAGAGCTGGACGGGGCGTTTGATCCTCAGCCCTCGCCCCCACACACAGAGCCCCAGACCCAGTCTTCCCAGTTGAGGCGTGCGGGGCGGGAGGGCTGAAAAGGACCCCCAACTTGTTCCTTTGTTTTCACCACTCCAACCGCAGCTGCTAATCAAAGCCAGGCCACCCCGGGCCCTGGGAGGGTGCCGACCTGCTCACCCAGCCTCTCCTGCAGGCCCCCAGGCAGCCCTGGGATGCCTGACCCGTGTGATGTGGCCGGGGCTGCCTAACCTCAGAGACGCACGCTGCAGAGGCTGGTGGCACTTTACCTTCCCCGCTGGCGGCTCTTCCCCGCCTGGCGTGCCCCCTCTAGCCTCACTGTGTCCCCAAGCCCTGCCTGCCTCCCCCTCCCCCAACAGTCATCTGACTTGCTCGGGGCTCCCAAGTGTAGCTGGCCGTCGCTGGGCACCAGACCCCGCCTGGTTCCGCGCTGGTGGGAGGCACATCTTCCCACGCATGTGCTCCTGATGGCTCGGCCTCTGGACCCACTGTGCTCTTGGGCCTGGGCTGCTGACACAGAGACCCAGCGGGGAGGGAGGGGACGGTCTGTTCCACGGAACCGGATGCTGTCTGCAGGAGCTTCCCAGGGCCACCGTGGCCCTAATGAGTTCCTTCTGCCCTCGCTGGCCTGCCTCCACCAGGAAGTCCTCCTGGAGCCAAGGAAGCTGGCTGGCTCACCATTCCCAGTCAGGGCTGACTCCATGGTGGGGGCACCAAAGGCTGTGTCCTCACCCCTGAGATCACATCTCTGTCCTCCCAGCCTGGAAGCTGGGCTGTATGCCTGACCCCTCTCACCCACCAAGTCCAGGCAACCCTGAGCCCCGATTTTGATCACATTCACGCCCCTCCAACCCAGCTAACTTTGTCCTTCTGCACAGCCAATACATGGTCCAGCCAGTCACCCCTCCTCTGAGCAGCTAAGACCCCACCTCCCCACTCTCAACCCCCTCACCCCTATCCCCTGCTTGCACCACTTTCAAATGCAAATGCAATTGCAGTCGTCCACTCCAAGGTGAAGTCCTTGCTCCAAGGTGAAGTCCACTGACCCTGACTGCCCAGCCTCCTGGATCAAGCCCTGGCTGACCTCTTGACCTCATAGCTGCCCCTGCACCCCTCTCCCTCCCATCACACTGCACAATGACTCGCTGCCTCCCACCCCCACTCTGGGCGAAGCCTGCTCCTCTGGCTGTGTCACAAAGGGCCTCTCCTTCCCCTCCTTCTCCTTTGCCCTCCCACTTCCCTCCTGCTCTTCCTCCAGGAAGGCTGGAGCCTCCCTGCTTCTCCCGTCACAGCCCCGCCCCTGCAGGATGTTCACCTGCTTGCTGCATCTGTCCTCCGTCAAGCAGTGCGACCGTGTGCAGGAACTGGGCTCCTACCGTTCACGGGTCCGCCCCACGCTGGGCTCACCATGGGAGCCAAGACGGAGCTGATCCGTGATACATACTGTTTTTTGAAAACATGTATTAATGAGTGAATGAAAGGTGACTTGTATTTTTCATGCCTCTGAGTGTCCTCATGGTCACTGGGGATCAGATTCACACACCATTACGGCTTGGGGGGTCCACAGGGGGAGCCAGGCTGCTACTTTAGAAGGTAACCTGTCTGTGATCCATGATCAGGTGACTGTATGTCCTGGCTTGGCTGGGAGGGTCCTGTGTTGGGTGTATTTTATTAACAGTGCCTCTCTTCTTCTTCTTGAGAGTGTCCTATTTTGGAAGATCAACCACCTGGTCTCCAGATCCTTGATCAAGCCGGGCCTGAACTCCATCCTTGACCTTCCTCCTTCATCCTTGACCTTCCTCCAGCTGCCTGCTCACTCACCAAGGAGGCTGATCGGCACCTGCTCCCCTCCTACCATGTGCCACAGCCTTACACTCACACCCTCCCCCGCCTCCTGCCCACAGCTTGCAACTGCAGCGGCCACTCTGAGGAGTGCACCTTTGACCGGGAGCTCTTCCGCAGCTCAGGCCACGGTGGCCGCTGCCTGCACTGCCGTGCCCACACAGCTGGGCCGCACTGCGAGCGCTGCCAGGAGAACTTCTATCGCTGGAGCCCGCAGACGCCCTGCCAGCCCTGCGACTGCCACCCAGCAGGTGAGTGAGCCGCACTGCCCCGCCCCCCCAACCTCACCCACCACCACGGGCCCCTGCTGCCCTGTGCCCTTCCTCCCCAGGCTCCCTGCGCCTCCAGTGCGATGACTTGGGCACCTGCGTCTGCAAGTCCACGGTGATGGGCTGGAAGTGTGACCGCTGCCTGTCTGGGTTCCACTCGCTCAGCGAGGGCGGCTGCAGGTGAGAGTGGCGGGGGCGGTAGGTGGAAATGGTCCAGCAAGGGCACATGGCAGTGAACTTGGGCTGAGTGACGGGAAGCAAGTGGGGGTTCCTGAGCCCCTCAGAAGGCAGAGTTGATGGGCATTTGGATAGATGGATAGAAGGTGGTACCAAGGAGCAGAAGAGGAAGCAGAGATGAAGGCTGACCCCCGAGGTTCTGCTTTGGGCATCTTGGCAAAGGGAAGCCATTCATAGCAAGGGGGACACAACTCAGGAAGACGCTGAGTCTGCAGTGCTCGCGGTGGGGAGGGGCACTGATGGGGACAGAGACAGGCAGGGGCTGCTGGGGTCTGGACCTCAGAAGAGGGATCTAACACATCTGCTATCACTTGATTGAGAAAATACACAGTGACCAAGAAAATGAAGCCGTTATAAATTCAAAAGCACTTTTAAATGAATTTGGCTTTGGTTAATTTCAGCAGTCTTCTTGTATATTTGAAAGGCAGTGGAAATGGCATTGGGAAGGTGGGGGAGGCTCAGATCTCTCATAGAATACCCAGTGGTTCCAGCATAACACTTGTCATTGGGTGGGGACCGGGATGCTTCTGCAGGGTCTCTCTGGCCTCTGGACCTTTGCATATGCCACTTCTATGACCCCAGAGCATTCTCCCCTCACTCAACACCCACTGCCACCTCTCCCTGGCCTGTGTCTGAACAAAGTCCTACTCATTCTTTAGTTGTCAACCAAGGTACAATCACTCAACTTCATCCCCACTCCAGGCATCTCACTGGTGCGGCCATGGACTCATGTATGTTCTCTCTCCGTAGCTTGTATCAAAGTCCAGCATCTACCTGTTTGCTGTCCATCCTCACTGGACTCTAGGCTCTGTGAGGACATCCATCTTGTCAGATGGATGGGTAGACGGATGGGTGGATGAGAGAACAGGTGCGTGGGTGGGTGATGGATAGAAGGATGGATACGTGGTTCAGTGGATGGAAGGATGCACAGATGGGGGAGTGAGTGGATGAATGAACACACGGATGGATAGGTGGGTGGGAGGGGGCAGATGGTTAGCTATTCAGGTGAGTGAATAGGTCACTTCCTTTGCTCAGAGGAAGCCAGGGGGCAGGCTCTTGGGTCAGCCTGCCTCCTGTTCCTCTTGTGCGTCAGGAAGGATAGAGAGATTCCTTCCAATGAGGATGGGCTATTCCCACTCTGGAGCTCTCTCGTTGGACACCCTCCTCTTGTCCTGTCTCTTTGGCAGACCCTGTACCTGCAATCCTGCGGGCAGCCTGGGCACCTGTGATCCCCGCAGTGGGCGCTGCCACTGCAAAGAGAACGTGGAAGGCAGCCTGTGTGACAGGTGGGTGAACTGATCCAATAATAAGCCTGCTGGCAGTGACCTCGGTGGTGGTGGGAGAAGCACAGGGCATGGTCCTCCCAGACTTGGGCAACCTCACCACCTGGCTCTCTGCTTAGAGCACAGCGAATCTGACACCCAGGAAATCATCTAAAGACTTTATGACACTGCTTATCCTGTGACACACCACCACTGATAGTTCATAAGCTGTGAAAATACATCTTCTTGAAAAGAAAGAGCTAGAAATGATAGGAGAGATCATCTAATCCAGGGATAGCAACCACATCCTACTGGTACCACAATCCTCCCATCTCCGGCCCAGGGCAGACATCACTAATGGAGCACTACCACAACCCTCCCATCTCCCATCCAGGACAGACATCATTAATGGAGCACTACTATAACCCTCCCATATCCCACCCAGCACAGACATCACTAATGGAGGGCCATCACAACCCTCCCATCCCACACCCAGGGCAGACATTACTAATGGAGCACCACCACAACCCTCCCATCCTACACCCAGGGCAGACATCACTAATGGAGCGCCACTACAACCCTCCCATCTCCCACCCAGCACAGACATCATTAATGGAGCACTACTATAACCCTCGCATCTCACACCCAGGGCAGACATCACTAATGGAAGGCCATCACAACCCTCCGATCCCACACCCAGGGCAGATATCACTAATGGACCACAGCAATCTTTACCACAAGCTCTACTGTAACCTTAGAATCCTTCTCTATGCCCTGCTCCAAGAAGCTCCAACCAATTGAGCTGAGACTCAAGCTTGTTTGCCATCTTTGCCATCCTGTCGTGGTACAAATGGAGCCTCTAAAGCTCAGTGAGGCAGAAGGGCTTTTCCCTAAACTTCCTGCTTCAGGTGTTCCTGGGCCTCCTAGCCCCAGCAGTGGGCTGGGGGACAAATGTTGGTTTATATTCTTGGGCATACTTGTCTCCTCTTCCTGGCTTCGTCTGTGACCTCTGAAACCTTTGCAGTCAGCATGGGGCGTGCCAGGGCCTCTTTGATCCTCTGGCCACAGGCTATGTGGGAGAACCTGGCCCAGCAGTGCACTGTGGACCCCACTATTGCCAGATCGTGTTGGGCCTCTCCTGGGTCAGGAAGATGCCCAGCCTTGACTCTCACTTTGGCCAGCCCCAGGCCTCTTCCTCACCTTGTCTGCGTGTGGCTTGTGGGTCCTGGAGGGGGAGGTGGACACCCTTCTGGGTCTTCCTCCCGTAAGACCTCTCAAGCTAAGGAGACAGAGTGGAGTTGGAGGGCTAGATCCCACTAACTCTATTCCACTGCCTCTACCTTGAGGAGGTTCGCCTCTCAGCCTCACTTTACCCATCTGTGAAATGGGAGGACTGGGTGACAGGTTTGTTGGAGCAGCCCAGCACTGAGGTAACTGGCAGATTCTCATGAATCAGATTCCTCCACCTGGGTTGGTCTGAATGGGGTTTCTGGGCAACCCCCCCAACATCGTGCAAACCAGGAATCTGCATTTGTATAAGGCATCTGCAGGGCTCATTGGGAAAATGGCTGATTCTGAGGCTGGGGTTGAGAAAATACAAGATGAGCCTGAAGCATTTTGTAGAAAGCAGAGAAGTGCTTAAAAACAAAACCAGACAAAAACAAACCCCCAAAAGCCCCAAACCAGGACGGGGGCCTGTGTCAAAAGGACATAAGCGCCAACCTGGAAGAGTTCCCAAAGCTGAAACAAAATAAATAATAACAATATTGGATTATAACCCAAGAATAAAATAAATATCCATGAGTCCACACTGACATAAATAGATGCCTGAATAAATAAATACACGGGGACAAATCCTCCTTGCAGCAGAATTCCACAGAAGAATTAGAAGTGGAGAAGGAATGAGGGGAATACAGAATCACAGTTAGAATATCAGAGTAACAGTCACTGTAGGCCGGAGCCCCTAATAAATGCTGAAATTCATGGGCAGAATTGAAGGAGAAACAAGATATTTGCATAGCCCTCAAACATCTCCCTCAAAAAATTTACCAATGACTGGGACTTCCCTGAAGATCCAGTGGTTAAGACTTGGAGTTTCCACAGTACGGGGCGTGGGTTGGACCCCTGGTTGGGGAACTAAGATTCCTCATACCCTGTGCCCCGCCCAGAAATTTCCTACCCACTCTAGTGGTTTCACCATAGGCCCACAATTCTTTGATTATTTCCCCCTCCCAGAGGTGGAGCTTAACTCCCTTCCTCTTGAGTCTGGGATGGATTTAGTGGCTTGCTTTTGACAACTAAAATATGGCAGTTTTACAGTGGAGGAACCTGGTGGCCAGCGCCTTAACCAAGCGGTGAAGGTTAACATCCCCAGTGATGTCATACATGACCGGTGACATCATACATGATCAGGACATCACACGGGTAGCAGTTACCCCAGTAAGATGTGACAAGAAGGGCACTTTCTCCCCCCAAACCCTTGGCCCCAGTCAGATTATGAAAAACCTCAAATAAACCCAAATGGAGGCATGCTGCAAAGTATTTAACCAGTACTGTCAAAAGTGTCAAAGAAAGACCTACAAGCTATGACAGATGAGAGAGTAAAGATTCAGTGAAATACACCACCATGCCCTGGATCAGATCCTGAAGCAGAAAACAGGCATTTGTGGGAAACGGGGAGAAATCCTAATAATGTGTGCTGCTGCTGCTGCTAAGTCGCTTCAGTCGTGTCCGACTCTGTGCGACCCCATAGACAGCAGCCCACCAGGCTCCCCCGTCCCTGGGATTCTCCAGGCAAGAACACTGGAGTGGGTTGCCATTTCCTTCTCCAATGTTCAGTAAATAACATTAATCAGTGTTAAATTCTTGGTTTTGATAAGCGCACCCTGGTAAGGTCAGACGTTACAATTAGGAAAAGCTGGGTAAAGATGCCATGGGAATTGTGTCTGTCATGTTTGCAACCCTTCTCTAAATTTGAAATTAAAGAAAATTCCCAGTGACTCCAGGCTGCAGTTGGTCTAGCTGGGCTCCCTGAACGTAGCCAGTTCACAGGCCCCCGGGGGTGTGTCCTGCCTCCCTTGCAGATGTCGTCCGGGTGCGTTTAACCTGCAGCCCCACAACCCCGCCGGCTGCAGCAGCTGCTTCTGCTACGGCCACTCCAAGGTGTGTGTGGCCGCTGCCCAGTTCCGGGAGCACCACATCCTCTCCGACTTCCACCAGGGTAAGAAGTGGTCCCCGCAGCCTCCTCCGAGGGCTCTGCTGCCAGCCCAGGTGGGATGGGCAGGCCTGCTTTGGGGACATCCAGTGATGAGGGGGATGGAAAGGAGGGGCAGCCTCAGGCCCCAGCCCCGGCGCCTCCCACAGGCCCACACAGTGGCCATGCCCCTCTGTGCCCTTCTGCACCCCCAGCACCTTCCTGCACCCCGGCTCCCTTCCAGTCCTTGCCTATTCCCTCAGTCTCTAGTAGGAGCAGGGGAGGGATGGGTATATGGCAGCCTCTGGAGTCTGAGGGGGATTTTCATTTCCTCCTCGGACCCCTTGGTATATCCTAGCGCTGGGGATCCAGGCTTGGTCCCCTGGCCTCCATTTATTGAGCACTTGCTGTATGCTTGACACCCTGCTGAGCTTGTTACATGCATAGAACCTGAGGGATTCCCTGGCGGGTAGATACTCTCATTCCCATTTTACAGATGGGGCAACCGAGACCCAGAAAAGAGAGGTGACATAGCTTAGCTGTTGGCACCCCAGGTTCATCAGCTCCTGAGTTTTGCTCTTCATGGCCGTGCACGGCCTTCTTTCTGAGTCCAGGGTCCAGGGTCCCCAATTCCAGGTGGCTCTTTACAGCAGGAAAGCAGTGGCGCTCTGAACTCTGCCAAACATCATAGCCTGAGTGGGTCCCAGCCATGCCCCACTGAACCTCCTCCCCCAACCCCACCTCCAGCATCTCCAGGGAGATAGAGCCTCAGGGCCAGTTCTGGGGCGCCCCAGATGCAGGGGGCAGTGCGCCCTCTGCTGGACTGAGAGGGGCTTGGAATGGGGACAGCCCTGTGGTCACCTGGCCCAGAGTCAAGGATGTCAGCATCAGATGGGACTTGTTTTAAAAATCTTACGAGAGCATCGTGATCTGTTCTCACTTGGCCCTGGCTTTGGCAATTCAGCCTCAGCATCCCATGTGATCTCACAAACACCCTCAGCCAGCAGTTCTCAAACTTCTGGATCTCTGGATCCCTTTATGCTCTTGAAAATCAGAGAAAATCTCAAAGTCCTTTTGTTTATGTGGGTTGTGTTTTCTATATTAAACATTAGAACAGTAATTTTAAAGTATCTGTGCATCAATTCATTTACAAATGACCACAGAACACTTATAACAAAAAAATAACTTCCGCCTGTGAAAAATAACTTTTTAAAAGACAAAAAACTTGGGGACATCCCTGGTGGTCCAGCAGGTAGAACTCTGCACTTCCACTGCAGAGGCTGAAGGTGCGATCCGCGGTTGGGAAACTGAGATTCCATATGCCATCGTGGTGTGGCCAAAAAGTTAAAAAAAAAAAAAGACAAAAACCTTTGAGAAGAGTGGTACTACTCATGTTACCTTTGTGCACACCTCTTTAAGCCCTGGCTTAATAGAAGTTAGCTGATTCTTACCACGGCTTCTGCCATTTAGTCTGTTGTGATATCACACATCTTGTAGCTCCTGGAAAGTTCTCAGCGTGAGAAAGAGAATGAAAAATGCAAATGACATTTTAATGTTACTAAAAAGATTGTTTGACCTCATGGACGCCCCTGAAAGAGTCTTAGGGATCTCCCAGGGTGTTCAGACAAACTTTGAGAACTGCTACTGGGGCCATAAGTACTTCATTGCCCCCCTTTTGCATATGAGAACCTGGCCTCAGAGAGGTTAAGTAACTTGCCCAGGGTCACACAGCCAGCAAGGGGGCAGAACCTAGCCTAGCACCGAGCCTAGCACCGAGGAGCTCTGGACTTCCCCTTTCTGACCTCTTTCCCTTTCTTCTTCCCTCCCTCCTCACCCCTTGGGAGCCCCAGGTCTCCACCCTATTCTCTAGCTGTCTTCTGGAGAGTCTCCCCTGGAGGCCACTTGCTGTGTGCCTGACTGCTTGGTGAACTGCTGGGGTCGGGGGAGGGAAGTGGACCGCACTGGGACTGGGTTCCCACCCCCACCTGGCCACTTCCTAACCAGGGAGCCTCCTTGGGTGCAGTGAGGTTTGTGGCACACACACTTGGAAGGACAGGGGCGGTGAGGTCACAGGTGAGGGAGTTCTCTGAAGACCAGAAAAGCAGATCAAGCCCGATCTCATTAGAGACGGCTCACCATGGGGTTCTGGGGCCATGTCCTGTTATGTGCTCAAAGTCCGTTGATGGGGCAGGGCGGGCTCAGAGGTCAGCCATGACCTTGCCCCATCAGAGGTGAGTCCCTGAAGCTTCTAGCTTCTCTCAGGGCCCCGTCCCATCCCACAATCCCGCCCTGATCTGGGCTGGGGCTCCAAGCTGCCTAGGTCTGGGCACAGAGCAAGGTCCCGGCCGGCTCCCACCCCCACCTGGCCTGTCTCTAGAGCAGTCTCTCCCTCTCTGGGTCCTGTTGTTTCAGGCAGCACTCACACCTCTGGGGGTCATCCTAGGGACCCAGGGAAGGGTGTGAAGGGGGAGGGGGCAGAGGTCACCCTCCAGGGCCTCACGGGGGGCTTGTGTGTGTTTGCTGTCCAGGAGCTGAGGGCTGGCGGGCCGGAAGCGTGGGGGACCCAGGACATCCTGCACGATGGAGCCCGGGGGGGCTCCTCCTGGACCCAGAGGACGAGGAGGCGGAGCTCACAGCACCAGGTACCCGGCACAGGCAGGGGCGGGGCTGCCCATGTACTTGCCCTGTGACCGCTGTCACAAAGTGCCACCAACCCAGTGACTACAAATGTGCTCCCTTAGTGTTCTGGAGGTCAGAGTGTGAAACGAACTTGCTGGGCTGAAATCAAAGTGTGTTCTAGCTGTGTTCCTCCTAGAGCTTCTGGGAGAGAGTCCCTTCCCTGGCCTTTTCCAGCTTCTCAAGGTGGCCCGCACCCCTCTGCTCATGGCCCCTTCCACTCTGAGGGCAGAGGCCTGAAGGAAGGAATGATGGGGTGTCCACTGATCCCCTTTCCTTCTGAGTTGTGATTTTCCGCTTAAGTGAAAGTGAAAGTCGCTCAGTCGTGTCCGACTCTGTGATCCTATGGACTATATTTAAGCGCTTGACTAATACAGAGAAACAACAGAGTCAGAAGGCTAGGTGAGGGCCCCTGGTCCTTGGTGTATGTGCCTTTTTTCGGCTAGAAGCAAGTTCTGATTCCCGTGGAAAATGTGGCCCGTAGGGCCATCAGCCCCCCAGCTTAGTCACGCATGTAGCTCTCCTACCTGGGACTTGCTGGAGCCTCACTGAACTCCCACATACGCGGGTCCCTGAGGACTCTGAGCTCATGGGGCGTCTGGCATTGTGAGTGCTACATGAACGGGCAGACAGGTACCACCAGAAATACGGTGTCTCCACCACCAGGCATACTGAATCTCCCCGCTCCCACACAGATTCTGTTGTCCCCTGGCACGTCACTTCCAAAAGCCAAGTTTCAAGACAAAAGTCTTAAGAATGTCAAGATAGGATAACCAACAAGGACCTACTGTATAGCACACGGCGCTCTGCTCAGTGTTATGTGGCAGCCTGGATGGGAGGGGAGTTTGGGGGAGAATGGATACATGTATGTGTATGGTTGAGTCCCTTTGCTGTCCCCGCTGAAACTATCACAACATTGTTAATCGGCTATACTCCAATATAAAATAAGTTTAACAAAAAAATGAGTGTCAAGATAGCGGCAGCAGAACATTAAACTGGGTGTGGGGCCCCCGGTGATTGGCAGGGTCACATGCCCCTGAAGCCAGCTCTGGCTGCGGAGATGTCGGCAGGCTACCCTCAGGATCTTCTGTGCAGGATCCCTTTGAGTTTGTAGTTTTATCTTTTGAGAGTTTAATTGCCAACAAAATCAATATAGACATTAAAAATCCAGCTAATTAAGTGAAGACTATCAAAGCCTTCATCTCTTGTCTTCAGAGAAGTTTCTGGGAGATCAGCGATTCAGCTACGGGCAGCCCCTCACATTGACCTTCCGGGTCCCCCGCGGCTCCTCACTCTCCACGCAGCTGAGGCTGGAAGGGGCGGGCCTGGCCCTGACTCTGCGGCATTCCGGCTCACCCCGCACCCCGGACTCCGGGCAGGCGGGGGAGGTACGGCTGAAGTTCCTGTAAGTGTCCTGCTGTGTTCTGAGTGATGGGGTCGGGTGGTCGGAGTGGGCCCTGAGATCCAGGCACATCCGTTCCCCTGTGGTCTGGGGCCTCCTGCCAGGGGGTTCTTGGCACCACCGGCCCCTCTCACGACCCCTGGCCTCAGGATCTGCTTTGACCCCTCCCCGGGCCAGGCTGCAGGAGACCTCCGAGGACGTGGACCCTCCACTGTCCGCCTTCCACTTCCAGCGGGTGCTCGCCAACCTGACTGCTCTGCGCATCCGGACCAGCGGCCACAGCACCAGCTCTTCCGGTCAGTAATGACCAGGACACTGCCCAGTCCCCAAACCAGCGAGGGCCCCAGGGGCTCTTTCATCATAGCCTTATGGAGTCTTCACAGCCAGAGATTATCGTCCCCACTTTAGCACAAAGGGGTCTGAGGCTCAGAGAGGTCGAGACACTTGCCCAAGATCGTATAACCAGTAAGGGCAGCAGGAGTGGATGCTGAGGACAGAGGCAGGGGCTGGACAGGTGAGGAGGCTGAGGATGGACAGCTCTAAGGGACACAAAGAAACCAAGAACCTGACGTGGCCACACCAGGGTGGAATCCACCACTGCCAGGAGGCTGGACCCTGCAGGGCTCTTTGATAATGATGACCACAGGGGCCAGGCCAGGATTCCCCAAGGGGTCGGCTCCCCCTGCTGGTCATTAGAGGTGTTGCACCTAGAAAAAGCCTGGTTTCCAAAACCTCTTGGAGAAGGCAATGGCACCCCACTCTAGTACTCTTGCCTGAAAAATCCGTTGGACGGAGAAGCCTGGTGGGCTGCAGTCCATGGGGTCGAGAATAGTCGGACACGACTGAGCGACTTCACTTTCACTTTTCACTTTGACGCACTGGAGAAGGAAATGGCAACCCACTCCAGTGTTCTTGCCTGGAGAATCCCAGGGACGGGGGAGCCTGGTGGGCTGCCGTCTATGGGGTCGCACAGAGTCGGACACGACTGAAGTGACTTAGCAGCAGCAGCAGCCAAAACCTCTCAACCAGCCTGCTGAGTCATCACAGCTTCAAGCCTACCTTCTCACCACCTCTCATCCTGGTCACTGGGTGATCGCCTTGGTGGCCCTCTCCCTGTCCCTGGTTCCTCTCTCTTTGCTAATGTACTTTCTCTCCTCCTCCCCCACCCCGTGCCTATGTGTGCCTAGACCAGGCATCCTCTGTATCCATTTTTAGAACAGATCTGTGGCTCAGTGATAAAGGATCCACCTGCCAATGCAGGAGATGCAGGTTCAATCCCTGGGCCAGGAAGATCCCCTGGAGGAAGAGATGACAGCCCACTCCAGTATTCTTGCCTGGAGAATCCCATGGACAGAGGAGCCTGGAGGGCTACAGTCCATGGGGTCACAAAGAGTCGGACATGACTGAGTAGCTGAGCACACAAACATGCACCCCTTTACTATCTGGAAATTCCCAGATATTATAACCTACCTAGACACAATTTTTAAAAATCAATATAATATGTTAACTATAATACACAATAAATTAAAAAGTGAATGATATTTAAAAATAACCATATGGGGACTTCCCAGGTGGTCCAGTGGCTAAGACTTCATGTTCCCAATGCAGGGGACCTGGGTTCAATCCCTGGTCAGAGAACTACATCCCACATCATGCTGCAAATAAGAGTTCACGTGCCGCAACTAAGAAGCCCACATACTGCAATGAAGACCTGTGTGTGTGTGTGTGTGTGTGTGAGTGAGTCGCTCAGTCGTGCCCAACTCTGCAACCCTGTGGACTGTAGCCCACCAGGCTCCTCTGTCCATAGGATCTCCCAGGCAAGAGTACTGGAGTGGGTTGTCTTTCTCCTCCAAGGGATCTTCCTGACCTGGGGATCGAAACCGGATCTGCTGCATTGCAGGTGGATTCTTTACCATCTGAGCCACCAGGAAGCTTCATATAAAGGTCTTTTATCCTCATGCAAGCATGTCTTCAGGTCAGATTCCTCAAAATGGAAATGTGAGGCCAAAGAGTGTTTGTTTTCTGTTTTAACGCATGCTGCCAAATTTTGCTTCAGCAAGGCTGTACCTATCTATATTTTGATGCCAACTGTCCACTCTCCTTGTCTATTTGCCTGCTCTAGTTTTTCTCTAGCGTTAACAGATAGTTTTTCTATTTTGCCCCAAGTTTCTAGTAGTTTTCTGTGGGAAAGTTGGTCTGATGGGAGCTACTCCTCTGTTACTAGAGGCTCCCAATTCATCTTCATACATCCCCATGTGTGAGTCCCCCAAGCCACCATCCTCCACTGTCACTGGAAAACGCTCACCAAGCTGAAGGTTGTGAACAATATCAGTGTTTACATGTACATATTTATTTGGCTGTTTATTTATTTATCTGGGTCATAGTTGCAGCATGTGGGATCTAGTTCCCTGACTAGGGATCGAACCTGGGGGCCCCTGTATTAGGAGCACAGAGTCTTAGCCACTGAACCACCAGGGAAGTCCCGTAAACGTATGTATCTTTAATAACCAGTGAGAGTAAGCATCTTCTTGTAAAATTCCCAGCCATACATATTTCTCCTTCTGAAAGTTACCAATTTTTCCTGTGCCCTTTGTCCTTTTTTTTTAATTGCAATTGACCCATCGACTGCCTTTGTGAACGTGGGCCAGTGCCCTGTTACACAGGTGAGTAGGAAGGTTTGGTGGAGAAACACGTGCATGGAGCTGTCTCCTTCTCTCTCTCTCTCTGCAGGTCCCGTGCTTCTGACTGAGGTCCGGCTCACATCCGCCCGGCGGGGGCTGTCCCCACCAGCCTCCTGGGTGGAGACTTGTTCGTGCCCCCAGGGATACACCGGCCAGTTCTGTGAGTCCTGCGCTCCAGGATACAAGAGGAACACGCCCCTGGGGGGTCCCTATGCCAGCTGTGTTCCCTGCACCTGTAACCAGCATGGTACCTGTGACCCCAACACAGGCAAGTCTCCCTGCACTTCCGCCACCCCCAGGCCACCTGGGCTACTCCCAGAGCAGCGAGAAGAGCACTGACCTGAATGCGGCCAGCTGCGCGTGTGTGAGTGATCACTGATACTGATAAGACGGTGTCCTCAAGTTCCTCCATGTGCTAGGCACCTTTTTATAAGCTGTATCGTTGGATCCTGCAAAAAGCCCTGGAGGTGCCAGGACCCTTCCGGTCCCATGTCACAGGTGTGGGACCTAAAGTGCAGGGAGGCGGCTTGGCCAATAGGTGGCAGAGCTGCTCCTCTCTCAGGTCACTGCCAGTGACGGTCACCCCCACTTGCAGCAGAGGAAACCCCAGCGGGGAGACCAGTGGCCCTGGGCCGGAGCTGCCAGACTGGGCCTGGACACTGGCCTCTCACATGGGAGGTGGGAGGGCTGGCGCCTTGCTGCTCTTCTGCAGCTTCTAGGGTCTCTGCAAAGGGAAATGCCTTTTCCCCGCTGTCAAAGGACAGTAGCCTGGGAATCAGCAGGCCGGCCGGGGTGGGGGAGCACCCACAGCATGAAGGGCTCCTTCCTCCTGGTGCCCAGGCAGGCATCACTAGTTGAACCAGATGGAGCCTCGTGATCCTTCCATGCGGGGCTCTGGGAGGGTCATCTCATGAGATGGGACTGGTTTGTTGTCCCTCAGAGCCCCTTGCCTTGGCACAACTTCCAGCTCCTTTTGGGCAGGTCTTCATCTGTAAAGGGTGGGGGCACAGTGGTCACTGCTGCCCTTCCTGGGCAGATGGAGGAGTAGTGAGTATGCGGGTGCTGGGCAGAGACAGAGGCCATGGAAAGCACTCCTGGGTGCCCCCCGTGCTCTGCTTGTCCACCCCGGATCCTCTCTCTTTCCTCTATTCACCCCAGTCCTTGATGAGTGCTGCTGGGGGGGCGCCTCTGGGAAGGGGTGGTCTTGCTTAACCCCTTCTGAGCCAGGCTCCTCCCTTAGTCCCTGGCAGTGGCTCTGAGCAGACTCTAGACGCCATGGGGCTAGAGAAGGGGGGTTGCAGTGTCCCCTTCATTAGAAACCAGTGGGCAGGAATTCCCTGGTGGTCCGGTGGTTAAGACTCCACGCCTCCACTGCAGGGAGCCCAGGTTTCATCCCTAGTCGGGGAACTGAAGATCTGTTGTACATAAATAAATAGAAACCAGTGGGCAGGGAGGGGAGTTCCATTCTGTGAGGCCAAGAAAGCCTCTAGAAACCCACAGACCCCCTAAATGGGTTTCCTCACATTAAGGCCGGAATCCTGGGTCCGTGTCACTGTCCCTGAGCTTAAGAGGGCTTGGAGGCTTCAATTTACAGAAGGAAACAAAGAAGCCACTGAAGAGGGGGAAAAAGAATACTAGAAGCAAACACTGGCGGTATCATCAGCTGGTTCATTTATGGGTTTCGGGTTATCAAATAATAATGATGACAGTAATAATTGTGTGTCAGAGGCTGTGTATGGCTGCACTGAATTGTGATGAAAACCTGTTGAGATCAGAGTCATGTGTGCCCATTTTGCAGGTGAGGAGGTTGAGGCCCACGGGTGCCCAGCTTCACATGGTCAGTAAGTGGTGGACGTGAATGCAGGTGGATGCTTCATCCCTGGGCCGTGCTGCCTGCACCGTGGAAGAGGCCGCACCCCAGTTCCCACCCCAGGACGTGCTCGGTGGCCCCCGCGCAGGAGCCCGCCCGTCTTGTGCGGGGTCTGGGTTCAGGCGTGGTGACCAGGTGCTTGTCTCGCCCCTCAGGGGTCTGCCTGTGTGGCCACCACACCGAGGGCCCGTCCTGTGAGCGCTGCTTGCCAGGTTTCTACGGCAACCCCTTCACAGGCCAGGCCGACGACTGCCAGCCCTGCCCGTGCCCCGGACAATCGGCCTGCACAACCATCCCAGAGAGCGGAGAAGTGGTGTGTACCCACTGCCCGCCGAGCCAGAGAGGTGAGTGCCCGGGGACCCTGTCTCTGCCAAAGCTCCAGGAGTGAGTCCTGGGTCCACAGATGAGGGAGGCCTCACTTAGGGGTGTCAGGCCTGACCTTTGGGAATCCTGAGTCTCATAGTCTGATAGCCAGGGCCGTGGGCTGATGTGGGTTCCTGGCAGAACTTGGACCACTGAGCATATCCAGGTGGGAGTTTGGAAATCGTCGTGTCCAGCCCTTCCCCAACCCACAGAGCCTGGATTAGTAGCTTAAGACGGAGCTCTGGAATCTGTATTCCTGTCATGTTCCTGGGAACATGGGAATTCCCAGGCAGTCCAGTGGTTAGGACTCGGAGCTTTCAGTGTCGTGGGCCTGGGATCGATCCCCGGTCGGGGAACTAAGATCCCACAAGCTGTGTGGTGTGGCCAAAAAAACAAATGTAGAAACAAATAAATAAATAATTTTAAAATGTCTCCAGGTCATGTGTGATGCAAAACTCCCCCCTCCCCAGTCCTCTCCCTGTTCCCCATTCCTGCTCCAGGAAGCAGAGTCATCCTAGACATCTGATCGTTTAAAAAAAAAAAAAGTACACAAGAGCTTTATTGAGATATTATTACTATACCCCCTGACTCACCCATTTAAAGTGTGCAATTCAATGTTTTTTTTTTATATTTGCCGTTACTGATTTTTCAAATTTTAGCAAAATACGCATAACTTGCCGTTTTGACCATTGTTAAGTGTACAGTTCAGGGCCTTAAGTACACTCACAGTGCTGTGTAACCATCACCGCTATCCACCCCCAGAGTTTTTTATCATCCTAAATAGAAATTGCAAGCCCATTAAATGATTATCCCGTAGTCCCCCCCCCCCGCCCCCTCCTCTGGCACCCACCGTTCCAGTTTCCATCTCTCTGAATGTGAATATCCCAGGCACCTCAGGTAGGTGGACTCAGACGATATTTGCCCTCTGTGTCCGGTTTGTTTCACTTGGCGTAACGTTCCCGTGATCTCAGATACCTGGTTCTACATTTGGGACCACTCTGAAAGCAGCTCCCTTGGGACTGCCCTGGCGGTCCGGTGGTTAATACTGCATGCTTCCAATGCAGGGGTTGCAGGTTCGTTCCCTGGTCAAGGAGGTTCTGCATGCCATGTAGTATGGCCAAAAAAACCCTGAAAGCAGCTCCCTGACAGCTAGCAGGTTGGGGAGGTGCTCCAGAGCAGGGATCCCCAGGAACTGCAGGAGTGAGGTCCCACCTCAGGACCCTGCCCCTCACCATCATGCTGCTCCTGTGTTTCCATAACCTTCCCCACATTCCCTGGCTCCCCACCTGTGGCTTCCCCCAGTCTACAACTCAAGGGGACTCCACTCAGTGAGAGAGGGCAGACAGAGAAGTTACCCAAGGGAGGACTTCCAAGGAGGAGGACACTGCTGTGCACAGGAGGAGCCCTGGGAAGAATGCGAGGGTGGACATTAGGGCTTTGTGCCAGCTCACGTCTTTATCACGCCAGCATCCTTCAGGTCCCGCCAGAGCTCAGCACACAGGGGACTCACCCACACAGTCTGGTCCGGGACTGACCGTGGTCAAGTCCTGATCCTTGCCTGCCTCGCTTGCCTACCACCCTGACCCCTCGCAGCTGCCTCCTGCCCGGGGAACTGTCCTCAGCTGGTCCCGGGTGGATGGCAAGTTAACTGCAGGGACCACATTCTTCATCACTGGCTTCAATCTGCCCCTTGGCCATCTCACTCCATCTCTGTTTCAGAGTTTCAAAGCCAGTCTACCCTCTACCTTCTGAACTCCATTCAGATTTTTCTTTTCCTTCCTTTTCTCTCTTTTGTCTTCTCCTCCTTAGTCATCCACTTCTCCATGTTCAAGGTTGCCTGCCTTTCATCGCATTAACTTGATTTCCACCTTAGTGACAAACTTTGAGGATGTCGGGAGCCCACAGCTGTTTTTCACAATGACTGTAGCTACTTTTTAGATTATAATTTAAGTAATACTCATTGTAACCAATGAGTAAATTGTTGGGAAAAGTGTAAAGGAACATGAGTGCCTGCAGGCACGAAGATCATTTAAGATGCCCACCATCCTACCGCCCCCAGGTCCCCCATCGTCTGTTTCATGTGGATATGCACAGAGAGGTAGGCATGTTTACCAAGAACAGGCTGACACTGCATGAAGCCCGTGGAACAAGGATGGCCCTTGATGCCTCATCTGTGTTCAGGGTGGACTTCCCAGGCCATGACCCTCCAGAAACCTCCTCACACACTGTCTTTTCCGAGACTCACAGTAACCCTAGGGCTGGAAGATGAAGCCACAGCACCAGATCAAACCCAGGAAGCAGGGCAGGAGTAGGAAATAGACAATCCAGAGGGAGTTCAGAAGCCATGAGAAGCAGAACAGGCAAAGGGGCCGGAAACCACAAGGAAAAAGCAACCCCAGCTGAGGGAGAGAGATGGGGGAGGGGACGGTGACAAGGAGGGTGGCAGTGATGTTGAAGATGGAGGCAAGGAAGATGACGACAAAGAGAGGGATGAGCAAGATAAGGGTGACGATGATGAAGACCATCAATTGATGCTAATGATGAAGGTGGAGATGGTGGTAAAGGTGACGATAACGAAGATGCTGAGTGAGGATGGAGAGTGATGCCCAAGGCCATGAGGAAGATAAGGGTCAAGATGATGACCGTAGCGATGAGAATGATGGGTGAAAATGATGACATGAGGTGACGTCCACAGAGCTTCCTTGGCGGCTCAGTGGTAAAGAATTCATCTGCCAACACAGGAGACGCGAGTTCAAGAAGATCCCACATGGTGTGCAGCAGCTAAGCCCGGGTGCCCCAACTATTGAGCCTGTACTCTAGAGCCCATGGGCCACAACTACTGAAGCCCACGCACCTTAGAGCTCTGCTCTGCAGCCAGAGAAGCCACAGCCACGAGAAGCCCTCGATCTGCGATAAGAGAGTAGGTCCCACTCTCCGCAACTAGAGAGAGCCCGCGGGCAGCCGCGAGGACCCAGCGCGACTGGAAACGAATAATGCTAAATCAGCCACGGGCGAGAAATCGACCAGACCCCGCATCATCCGGCTGCCACTCACCTCTGCAGATGAAGGTCGTGATGACGATAATGATTATGTGAGGAAGAGGATGGTCAAGGCGCTGATGAAGAGAATGGTGAATGAGGACCAGATGGCTAGGAGGGTGATGATGGTGAATGGGTAATACCAGCCACTGCTGCTGATCATGAACCATGTGCCAGTATCTGGGCTTAGTGCTTTGCTCGCCAAACCTTCTCAAGGGTCCTTTGAGGTTGCTGCCTTTATTGTCCCTGCTTTGCAGACTCGGAGTCCAAGTTCAGCAAGGCCCAGCGGCTCGCTTAAGACCACAGGGCCAGCTGGTGGCCCGGCTGGGCCCTGGCCCCAGGTCAGCCTGACCCCAGAGCCCGTGCTCCCCTCCACCAGGAGCCTTGCAGGAGCTCTCTTGGGTTCCCACCCACCCTCACCCCTCATGGACCCAGCAGGCCAGGCCCCTCGTTTCTGCTCCTCCACACAAGCCTTCTTTCCCAGGGCGGCGCTGTGAGATCTGTGATGATGGCTTTTTCGGGGACCCACTGGGGCTCTCTGGGCGCCCCCAGCCCTGCCAGCCATGTCAGTGCAGTGGAAACGTGGACCCCAATGCTGTGGGCAACTGTGACCCCCTGTTTGGTCGCTGCCTGCGATGCCTGCACAACACGACAGGTGCCCACTGCGGGCACTGTCGGGAGGGCTTCTACGGGAGCGCCCTGGCCCCTCGGCCTGCAGACAAATGCACACGTGAGTACGAGCCTCCCAGGCCCGCGGGGCAGGGCGGGCGGGCTCCTTCTCCACCAGGTCCAGCCGGCTGTTCTGCAAGGCTCCTGTGCAGCCTTAGGCAGGTTACTCACCTTCTCTGTTGCCTTGCCAAGAAAGTATAAGGGTTTGTTTTCTTCTCCAAGGTTCTTTCAGCTTCGGGATCTGATCAACTCTGACCCTGTGACTTTTTTGTTTTTTTTTTTCCTGCCCGGATGGTTTAGCACTGATCTCACGCTCTGATGTTGGCACCTGAGACTGTCCCAGATGGCCTGTGGCCCTCATCATTTTGTCCCGCCCCTGGGCTTCCAAGATGCTCAGCCCTCTGGGCCTTCGAGGCGTGCACCAGCTTGTGGGAGGCTTCCAGGAGTGGCCCAGGGAGAAGCTCAGCATTTGTGCCCCTGCTCCATGCAGCCCCTGTCGGCCTCTTGTTTTAGGGGGGCCCAGGAGAGCAGACTCAAGTGACTCAAAACAGTGGGAGCCGGGTCGGCCCCTGACCCCCACAACCGAGTTTCTGGCCTTCTCTGCAGCCTTGTAGGGGGCTCAGAAGGGCCACCCGCCACCATGGCCATCTGACCTGTCTCTCCAAGGACATAGAAAATGGGCTGAGACTAGCACCGAGCCCTGGAGCCTTTTTTCAGAAATGGCAACCCACTTCATCGTTCTTGCCTGGAGAATCCCAGGGACAGGGGAGCCTGGTGGGCTGCCGTCTATGGGGTCGCACAGAGTCGGGCACGACTGAAGCGACTTAGCAGCAGCAGCAGCAGGAGTCTGAGCTGAATGGGAGTCATCTCCCTGGGCTCCCCACCTTCTCTGCCTCTCTGGAACCCCCTCGAGGTGGAACAGATGATCTGCAGGGTGCCCTGACACCCTTTCCTTCCCCTACTCCCATCCCACAGCCTGCAGCTGCAACCCGGAGGGCTCAGTCAGTGAGCAGAGACCCTGCGACCCAGTGACCGGCCAGTGTTCCTGCCTGCCCCACGTGACCGGACGGGACTGCGGCCACTGCAGCCCAGGCTTCTATGACCTCCAGCCCGGGAGGGGCTGCCGGCGGTGAGTGGGGTGCAGCTGGGGTGCCCTTCCCCTGGGGGTCCCCCCAGGATGGAAGAATCCACCAGGGAGCCTCCAGGCCCACTGCCAGGTGCCGTGAACTGATGGGGGACAAGGGGACGATCCCTTGGGGGTCAGATTCACTGCCCTGCCAACCCAGGATTCAGGCCAAGAGCAGCCCTGAGGGACATCCAGGCGGGCGGGAGCTGGTTCGGGCTCTGCTTCCTTGCTCAGTAACTCGGTCGCTCTGTGACCTTTGTGGCCACAGCAGCAGCTTAGATAGCGTATTTAGGGAGCAGCGGAGGGCTCCAGGGACATGCCCCGTGAAACAAATCGGTTTCTTTCTGACCAGACTGTCTGTCTCATGCTTTCAATATGCTAATTGCCTTGTGATTTTCCAACTGAAAGGTATAGTCCAAGATGTATATATGAATATGTCCCCATACCCTTTTCGGGAGGTGGAGGGGGAGAATTTTGTGAGACTGTGCTTCCTGGGCTACAGCTTGGAGGAGACTGTTGGACACGTTCCTGCACAGAGAAGGGACCTCGTCCACAGAGGGCATGGTCCCGAGGCCCCATGCCAGCCTAAGATGACAGAGGCGGGGCTGGGAATGGCCTAGAGCTTGTCCCAGACCAGGGTTCCTTCCCTTCCCTTATTGTAGCTGCAAGTGCCACCCGTGGGGCTCCCGGGAGGACCAGTGCCACCCCAAGACCGGGCAATGCCCCTGCCGTCCAGGCGTCGAGGGCCATACCTGTGACCGATGCCAGCTGGGTTTCTTCGGCTTTTCTGTCAAGGGCTGCCGTGGTAAGGAAGCCGGGTCCTTCCTGGGCTGCCCAGAGACGGAGGCTTCTAGGAAAGAGGATCAGTGGGGGGATGGCTGAGCAGCAGGAAGGAGACAGATCGGATAAGGGGCAGGTCTTCTTGGAGTAGATGTGGGAACGTGGAGTGAATGAACAGAGCAGAGGAGGGGCGCAGAATCTAATCCTAGATGCTACTACTGACCTCCTGAGTGCCTGGGGCCATCAGATCACCTCTCTGCGTCTCACTTATACGTGGACTGCATGGCTGTCCTAAACCTGCCTGGTCCTCAGATCCCGGGGACACTGAAATAACTCAGGTTCTTGATCATCGTCTCCAACCTTCTGAATCAGTCTCCTGGGAAGGACCCAGGAAGGTACTTGAGCTGCCCACGGGGATCAGGAGCATCTGGGTGGCCAGAGTTGCAGGGCACCTGGGGGTTCTCGTGTGGGGTGGCCATCAGGGCTCCCAGTGCCATCTGCACACCCCTCCCCCAGACTGCAGGTGCTCCCCACTGGGTGCCACCTCGCCCCAGTGCCACGAGAACAGCACGTGTGTGTGCAGGCCTGGCTTTGTGGGCTACAAGTGTGACCGTTGCCAGGACAACTTCTTCCTCACGGCCAGCGGCAGGCAGTGCCAGGAGTGCCCATCCTGCTACGCCCTGGTGAAGGAGGAGGTGAGCCCTCCCCATCTAGGCCCTGCACAGGCCGGCTGTACCTTCTGTTCATTTCATGCCCCCAGCGAACGCCTGCTCTGTGCTGGGCGCCAGGAAGTGCCCACTTATCCTGAGCCCTTGGTCTTTCTGGGACTACCGGCCACCTCCTTCTTGTGCCCACCCAGCCATCTGGCTCAGCTCTCCCCTCTGCCCTTTCCCGGTTCCTGAGTGGACAAGAGAAAAATGGGCCCGGCCTTATGTCCTTCCCCCCTACCAGGCTGAGGTCTCACACTTACTCACATTTGGTGGGATGATGACACAGGTGGCCCTTCGTGGGGAGGGTCAGAGGGAGGGCGATGCTCATGCTGGAACACAAGTAGAACCTCAAGCAGGGAGGTGACGTGGAGCAGGGGTCAGGAGCATGACCTCTGGACCCCAGGAGCATGACCCCCAGCCCTGTTAGTTGTCACGTGCCCAGGCAGGTGACAGCCTTGGTAAGCTTCAGTGGGTCTCTCCTACTCCAAAATGGAGATGCTTCAGACCTGCGACCCCTTTCCTGAAATCAGTGAGGCCAGCTTTTGGAATGATGGTGCTGTAGAAAGATAGGATGGTGTGTGATGGATATTGGGTACCACTCCCAGCAGTGCCTGGGCCAGCTGCCCTAATCAAGCCCGTTGATACATCTGCAGGAACACAGGTGAATGTTCACACCAAGAGGGTAGATAAAGATCACAGGTAGCCTTGTTCAGAACATTTACACCATGAAGGGAAATAAAGATCATAGGTAGCCTTGTTCTAAGTGAATTCAGGGATTTTTTTTTAAACCTGATTTTGCCATCCTATGCAGAATGGAAATCTTTGAGGATTTTCAGAGCATTTTGGACTTCAGAATCAAGGAGAGAGCTTGGGACCTGTATCCCCCACCCCTTAGGGTGGTTGCAAGGTGAACGTGAGCTGGCGTGTGGCTGGTGGTCACTCACACCTGGCTCCTAGCAAGTGCTCCTTAAATGCATTTATTGTTCATATGATTGAAAGAACGGGGCTAGGAGATGGAGCAGAGTGCTCTCATTCCGTCTGCAAGGATCGCGTGTCTGCTCCATGCCAAGTCCTGGGGACATGGCAGGACAGACAGAAATCCTCCTGAGGCTTCCCTTCCCACCCCCCATCAGCAGGGCAGAGGTGTGATTGGCTGAATGCCAGAAGGCAACACTTGTGGGGATGGCAGGCCAGGAAGAAACCAACAGAGCTGTCCAAGCAGGACTTCAGGCCACCAGCCTCACACACCCTTCCCTCCCTGACCCCTCCAGGCTGCCAAGCTGAAGGCCAGGCTGACCCTGATGGAAGGATGGCTGCAAGGGTCTGACTGCGGCAGGCCCTGGGGACCACTGGAGATTCTACAGGGAGAGGCTCCACGGGGGGATGTCTACCAGGGCCCCCACCTGCTGCAAGGTACAGCGGGAGAGCAGAGTGGGAGACTGGGAGGCCAGGGGAGGGGGCTGACCGGTCAGATGCTCACCGTGGAGCCCCTCAGTGTGGCCTCAGGATGTTTCAAGGGCTCTGGGCTCACCCCTAGAACTCGCTTGCTGGTAGAGCATGTCTGACCTCCCCAGCTGGGTGAGCCCCTCCTGCCGTGCAGTCCTGTCACCCCACGGACCTCTCTTTCAGTATCCCTTGCCCTGTTGTACTTTTTAGCTTTGTTAAGATCAGCCTCTGACTACAGCCTCAGTCCCCATGTCCCCTGCACCACCTAGCCTATACCCGTAAGCTCAGTGAGGGCAGGGGTTGGGTTCATTCACTGAGTCAGTCACTCAACGAATGAACATCAAGGAGCTGTCCCAGGTGCTGAACAGGTAAAGTTCCTGCTGCTTAACTGTTGGCCACTTTGTTCACTGCTGTATCCCCAGCATAGAAAAGTGAAAGTGAAGTCGCTTAGTCGTCTCCGACTCTTTGTGACCCCATGGACTGCAGCCTACCAGGCTCCTCGGTCCATGGGATTTTCCAGGCAAGAGTACTGGAGTGGGTTGCTATTTCCTTCTCCAGGGGATCTTCCCGACCCAGGGATTGAACCCGGGTCTCCCGCATTGTAGGCAAACACTTTACCATCTGAGGCACCAGCACAGAAAGTGAATGGCAAATAAGAAACAAGACTGTCATTAAGTCGAGGTGAAATTTGGCCCTGGGACACTGATGGGGGCATCAAAAGCCAGTTGGTTATTTTGTCAAGTTTTATGTTCAAAAGCACCTGTACTCCTGCACCAGCCATGGGTGAGCTGAGCACTGGTTTGCAAGACTCACAAAATAGGGAGCTATCAGATGCTGTGCATTCAATGTCCGCTCTGAGCCATGCTGTGGATTACAGAGCTGACTTGGTGGGGAGGGTTTACTGTTCTCTCAGGTTCAGGAAGTACTCGCAGTGGCTCTAGAAGGCTTGGCTTCCTTCTAGTCCTTTGTCTGTGGCTGACTTTCTGCGTGGGGGACCTTGGGTCATGATCTGCCATCTCTGGGCCTCAGCTTTTGCAGCTGTAAAATGGGGGAGGCTCTTCCTTTAGAGCCAATGCTCAGGCCTGGTGGGGGAGTCAAGCTGTGCCCAGGAGTAGAGGCCACAGTTGGGGCACCTTGAGGCTGTGGGCTTTACTGTGAAATCTCGACTGCTCTGTGACCCCTGGGCTGGGGGCTTTCTGCAGGGGCCCAGGAAGCCTTCTTGGAGCAGGTGACAGGACTTGAGGGTGCTGTGAAGGCTGCCCGGGAGCAGCTTCAGGCGCTGGGCAGGAGTGCCCGCTGTGCCCAGGCTGGAGTGGAGAAGACCTGCATCCAGCTGGCGGACCTAGCGGCAGCACTGGAGTCCTCGGAAGAGGAGATTCTGCATGCAGCCACCATCCTCGCATCTCTGGTACCCTAGGGGACTCCCTCCCCAATCCCTCCCCTTGACTGAGCCTGGGGCATGTCCCTGCTTTGGGAGGCTCAGTTTTCTCATCCGCAGAATAGCGGGTCACACAGTGGCTCCTCTGCCCATTCAGTGAGATGATGTTTGCAAAGCACAAGGCATATTCCAAGTAGACAGTGAATGCCCAGCCAGTGGCAGGCATTGTTACTGTTGTTTCCAAGCTCTAGGGCTCTGCCCCCTGGATGCTGACTTTGCAGCTGGCTCTGAGCATTTATACATTAAGTGGCATGGCCCAGTTCTCCCAATAACTGAGCCAGATACAGCCCTGAACCTTCAGGGATGGGCCATCAGCTCCCTCTGACTTCCTTCTTTTCTCTAAAGGTGATTCCTCAGGAAGGGCTCGGCCAACCCACCAACTGGAGCCAGCTGGCCACAGAGGCACATGCCCTTGCCAGGAGGTGAGCCCCAGGCCACCGGGAGCTTGGTGAGGTCCTGTTCACAGAACCATGAAGGGAGACCAGCCCTTCTCCTGAGGGCTTCCAGGGTTGGGGCCAGCCCAGTTGAGGTGTCCCCACCCTGAGAAGTTGGAACCATTGAGTACAGGGCTGTATGGTTGGGGAGAGCTGTGCAAGATGCTCACAGCATCTCTGAGCCCAGAGACGTGGGGGTGGGATGCGGGTGGAGCTGCTGTATTGAGATGTAAGCCATGCAAGTCACCTGTTTAAACTGAACAGTTCAATGGTGTTCAGTATATTCACAGAATCATGTTATTATACCATCTCCACAGTCAGTTTTAGAACACTTTCGTCACCACCCCCCCAGAAACATCACTCTCCATTCCTCCTCACCCTCCCCAGCCCTTAGTAACCACTCATCTGCTTTCTGTCTCTAGATTTGCTAACCTGGACATTTCATACACATGGAATCATACACGTGGTCTTTTGTATCTGGCTTCTTTCACTTAGTGTAAATTTTCAAGGTTCATCGGTACTGTACCTTGTGTCAGTACTTCATTCTTTTTTTTTTCACAACCGAATAGTATTATTCCGTGGTTTGAATGTGTCACATTTTGTTTATCCAGTCATCTATTGATGGATATTTGGATTGTTTCATCCTCTGCCTTTAAGGAGCAGCTTAAGATCCTAAAGACACAAGGTCTGAAACAATGTGTCCCTTTGGTTGTACTTTATGGACGGTAGGTCCATTTTATGGATGAGCAAAGAGACTCAGAGAGGTGAAGTGACTTGCCTAAGAACAAATGGTTAGCAGTGGTAGAGCCGGATTCAAACCCAGGCTGTCTTGACCACTCTTTTCTGCGCTGTCTATATTAGGGTGACCGTATAATCTGTTGTCCAAGCTGAGATTTTACGTGTGATGAAAGGCCCCATTATACATTTTGCCAGGACAGCAGGCATAAGCCCAGTATAACAGGAAGAAGGGGCGTGGGTCCTCTTCCCATCAAGTCTTCGCTGCCTGCCAGGCACAAAGGGTAAAGGAGCCTGGCCCCCATGGCTGCACTCTGCGTGGGATGGCGAGAGGCCCACACAGGGGGTGTGGCTTTGCACCTAAGCCCCGCTCCCTGTGAGCTACTGGTAATGGTCAGGCGGGTATTTTCACACAGCCACAGGGACACCGCTGCCAAGATTGAGGCCACGGCTCGGAGGGCCCTGCTCGCCTCCAACACCAGCTATGCACTTCTCTGGAGCCTGGTGGAGGGCCGAGCAGCCCTGGAGGCCCAGCAGGAGCTAGAGGACAGGTGAGACCTCCCACGTGTGGGGCGGAGCCTGGGTTGGCTTCCTAGAGCCTACAGGGCCTGACCAGAGGCCAGTGGTTCCAGAAATGCCTGCCTTCCCTTGAGTCTTGATGTTCCCTGGGGTGGGGTGGGATGCCTGGGGTCTTGGGTCTGCTTGGTCGTGAGTTATAGGAACCCACTCATGCCTAGAGGAGGAAATGGCAACCCCCTCCAGTATTCTTGCCCTGGGAATCCCATGGACAAAGAAGCCTGGAGGGCTATAGTCCCTGGGGGTGGCAAAGAGTCGGACATGACTGAGCACACACACTCACGCCTGGGGGTGCAGCTCAGCCTCTGGAGAGAAGGGACGAGAAACGTGAAGGAGGAGGGTCCAGGTCAGCGCCTCCTCCCCCACCCCACCCCCACAACTTCCCCACCCCCACCCCAGGCCCCTGGGGAGTGCCTCTCAAGCACTAGCTTTCTTTTTGGCCCCTGATTCTCTGCTGAGGAGGGAGTGGCCCGCTCCTATCACCCTCATTCAGAGGGTCAGCGAAGACCCACCAACGTCTCACTGAGCCCAAGTGGACTTCGTAGATGAAAGACTCTGATTGGCCCAGCTTGAGTCAGGTGGCCCGTCCTGAACCAATCAGTATGGCTGGGCAAATCACATGACTCACTCCCAGAGGCAGGGGCGCTGGTTCTCTAAAAAGGGATGAGGGATGGGAGTGACCTCAGGGCGTGGCTTCCCTCTTAGCTCAGTCAGTAAAGAATCTGGCTGCAGTGCAGGAGACCCAGGTTCAATCCCTGGGTCAGGAAGATCCCCTGGGGAAGGAAATGGCAACCCATTCCAGTATCCTTGCTTGGAAAAAAATCTCATGTACAGAGGAGCCTGGTGGGTTGCAGTCCATGGGGTTGCAAAGAGTTGGGCACAACTGAGTGACTAACACTTTATTTCTCAGGGGTGGACCACTCCAGCAGTACCCTTGGTTGGGGGAACTGGCGGGGGGCAAGATGTGGACAGCTGGACCGGAAAGCTATCTTAGTTGACTGATTATAGCACTTTGGGGAAAAAGGCCCCCAGAGTGATCATGCGACTCAGGGATCTCTCTTTACCTGGAGACCAGCATGCCCAAGGTCACCCAAGGGCGTCAGGGCCTGGGCTGCTATCCCTCTGCCAGTGCCAGGCCTTTTCCTCTTGGAGATTCATCTAGAGGAGCCAGACATTCACATAATGTGTGACTCTCAAGTGGAAACCAAGCGGGAGCCCCTTCAGAAAAGCGTGATTGAATTAAGTGAATGAAGGAACAAGAATGCAGTGACTCTGTGGCCTTTTCATTCATTAGAAAGCTGCCAAGTGGCAGCCAGCTTCTGAGGCCAGCTGCTGGGTACCCACTCCACAGATGGTGGCTCTGCCCGGGAAGTCGCCAGAGCCCTCTTCCATCAGGGATTCCAGTGGGGGCAGGGGGTGCGGCCGGGACAGCGATCGGGAGGCACAGCCTGCACCCGCTCACAAGCCACCCTGCCTCTGTCTCCCCCCAGGTACCAGGAGGTACAAGCGGCCCAGAAGGCGCTGGGCACGGCTGTGGCAGAGGCGCTGCCCGAAGCTGAGAGGGTGCTGGCCGCTGTGCAGCAAGCCGGCGTGGCCGCGGCCCTGCACCTGGCCTCACCTTCCGCCCCAGCATCACCGGTCAGCTCGGCTGTCCTTGGAGCTCCGCGTTGGGTGGGAATAGGGGAGAATGTGGCGGCTGGGAAACCAGTGTGGCCCTGGCCGAGGCAGATGACGTGGCTTATTTTTAGCTCAATAGTGGTTGATTAAAAGATAGGGCACCTCCATGGCCTGGCAGAGTGCCTGACTGGCACAGAGCTCAGCCAATCTTAATTATTGAAAATAATATTAAGGCCGAGGCCCCTTCTCCGTCACCGTGGCATTGGCAATGACACCAGACAGACATGGAGTTAAATCCCAGCCCCACCACTCAAGGTCTGTGACCTTGGCCAAGGCCCTTCCCCCTCTGTGCCTCGGTTACTGTGTCGGATGGAGCTCACCCTTTAGGTTATTTCTGGGCTGTATCCATCACGGGCGGGGAGGGCATTCATGCCTCACCTCTGGATAAATCAGTTCATCATGACTTCTCAGTAATCCTGAAATCCCAAAACTGGGGAGCTGAACTTAAAAAAAAAAAAAAGACTAAACATATAGAAATGTATCTGGGACCCAGCTGGTTGGGACTGACGGGCCCCAGGCTAAATGCTCAGGGTCCTTGGTTCTCCCGCTGTGTATAAAAAAGGAAAACATGGGTAGTGATATGTCTGGCTCTGAGTGCTGTCCCAGATACTACTGAAGGTGTTAGGTAAGAAGCAGTCCCCACAGAACAGTCTGAGTTCAGAAGTACAGGTTATTGATCCTCTCCATTAACACCTTTCCCCTCCCCAGAGTAAAGCTAGACAAAGGGCCAGTTGGATTGGACTAGATACTGGTTTTCAGGCCCCTTATCCTTAAAAGGAGCCCTACCTCAGATACTCAAACATTCCTAGGAATCACTCTGCTTGCCTCAAACAAACAAAACCAGGAAGTCACTGCTCAGCTAGGATTCATTTCTGCCATAGAAAAAGAAAACGATATATTGAGGGTGTTTCTCTGACTGGCTGTTTCCAGGTATAAGATTATGAGGAATCCTAATCTACCTACAGTTGGTGGCTTCCCCTGTAGCTCAGTTGGTAAAGAATCTGTCTCCAGTGCAGGAGATCCAGGCTCGATTCCTGGATTGGAAAGATCCCCTGGAGAAGGAAATGGCAACCCACTCCAGTATTCTTGCCTGGAGAATCCCATGGACAGAGGAGCCTGGAGGGGTATAGCCCATGCTGTCTCAAGAGTCGGACACGACTTGGCGACTAAACCACCACCACCACCTACAATGGACCAGTCCATGTATTTAATTCAGGCTGGAATTTAGAATCAAGTAGGGAGTCTGAGGGAGGAAACACAGGTCAGGAAGGTCAGCTGAGTTGCCTGAGGCCACGCTTCTAGAAATTGCTGGGGCTGGAATCAGGCCTCAAGTGACAGGTTCCCCAGCCTGGCTTCTCTCGCCCTGGCTCCTCTGCGTCTTGGGGGTCCACATGCAGCCTGACCCCCACCGTCTCTGCCCCTGGGCTTCTCCCATCCTTCTGCCCCTTGAACCTTTCTTGCTTGAGCCCTCCATCTCCCGGCAGCCTCAGAAGTCCCAGGCCGAGGCCGTGAGCCTGACGGTGCAGACGCTGGAGAAGACAGTCACATCGAGAGAGCACATGGTGACCGAGGCTGCCGGGTCCCTGCAGGCCACCGCCCAGGCCGTGCTGCAGGAGATGGAGCCCCTCACGCAGGTGGGCTCTCATGCTTTGAGGCAGCACCTGGAGGAGGTTGGGGCTGCCCCAGGCGTGATCTGGGGTCAGGGATAGCAGGGGAGGGGGGGGCAAAGACCAGAGCAGTTCTTTCTGCCCCTCCAGCGCCTCCCCGCCAAACTCCAGACAACTTCAGTTAGCATGTGCCAAGGCAGGAGGTCCTGACTGCCTGAGAAGGAGTGAAGGTATGAGAGGAGGCAGGATGGTTAGACAGACAGAGCACCAGCAGCATCCAGGGCCGTGCCTACCAGCCTACGCAGTGTTAATTACGTCTGGGAGGAGTCTCCTTCATTCAGTCTTGAATTCGTTAGTTCACTTGCCAGATATTTTAGCGAACACCTACATCACTCCAGCATTCAACCCCACAGTTGACAGCCCCGAAGCGGAGGGGGTGCTAAGTAATCAGGGAACTCAAGAATTATGAGGTGAATTTAGCCCAACCCAGTGGTTTCCAGACTATTAAGGTATAAGCACCCCTTCAAGTGTGTTTTTTTTTTTAACTTTTCATCTGAAAATCATTTTAGACTTAGAAAAAAGTTGTGAAGAAAGTCCAAAGAATTCCCCTATACCCTTCACACAGATTCCCCTTCTGTTAGCATTTTACCTAACCACCTTATAAAGATCAGAGTAAAGAAATCAACATGATATTTACACAATGAGCCTGATTTACAGACTTTATTCAAATCCATCATCCACTTATCCCAGCAGTGGCTTATCCCACAGACATCTATATTGTCCTTTTAAAAACAAGGCTAGGGGGGAAGTTTGCTGCCAGCATCCAAAGAGCTGGGCCTTGTGCCTGTCACACACTGGGTGAGCTGTGCTATGTTAGGGTCTCCTGGGGTGGTACTCGTTGATCTAGTCCATCCCCTGGTCCGGGGAGCAGATGAGGCCGCAGCAGGGTCAGGACCAGACCCCAGTGACTAGCCCGAGCACAGTGCCTCCCACCTTCCTCTCCCAGGAACGCCTCTGCCAGGCGTTTGGAGTAAGACTTAAGACATGAGGGCTCTTGGGCAGCATCTGGTACCTCTTCAAACCCACATGATTGATTGATTGATTGACCAAAATTCATGTGACATAAAATTACCCCACTCTTTTTTTTTTTTTGGCAAGGCTGTGCAGCATGCAGGATCTTAGTTCCCCGACCAGGGATTGAACCCATGCCCCCTGCGATGGAAAGGTGGAGTCCTAACAACTGAAACACCAGGGAATTCCCTAAAATTACCCATTGTAAAGTGTACAACACAGTGGCATTTAGCACACTCACCAAGTTGTGCAACCATCACCTCTCAGTTCGGAAACACTCATCACCCCAGAAGGAAACCCTGGAAGAGAAAACTTATACCCGTCAAGCAGTCACTCCTCAGCCCTCCCTCCCCCAGCCCCCGGCAACCACCAGTCTGCTTTCTGTCTCTGTAGATTTACCTCCTCTGCACGTTTCATACAAATGGAGTCATGTGATACGGGCCCCTTTGTGTCTGGCTGCTTTCACTTGCCGTAGTATTGTCCAGGTTCATCTACGTTATGGTACATATCAGCACGTCATTCTTTTACATGTGATGATGTGTGAAAGTCACTCAGTCGTGTCTGACTGTTTGCAACCCCATGGACTATACAGTTCATGGACTTCTCTAGGCCAGAATACTGGAGTGAACAGCCTTTCCCTTCTCCAGGGGATCTTCCCAACCCAGGGATTGAACCCAGGTCTCCCACATTGCAGGCAGGTTCTTTACCAGCTGAGCCGCAAGAGAAGCCCTGAATAATATTCCACCATGTGGATACACCACATTTTGTGTATCCATTCATCCATCAAATATGTATTCTTTTGAGTATCCAGCCTTATTTAGTGGTGGGTTTCCTTGGTAGCTCAGTCAGTAAAGAATCCATCTACAATGCAGGAGACCCAGGTTTGATCCCTGGGTCTGGAAGATCCCCTGGAGAAGGAAATGGCAACCCCCTCCGGTATTCTTACCTGGGAAATCCAATGGATGAAGGAGCCTGGCGGGCAACAGTCCGTGGGGTCACAAAGATTTGGACACGACTCTTAGCAACTAAACCACCACCATCACCTTATTTAGTGACAGTGGGGAAGAAACTAATTTCCTAGGAGTAAAAGTTGTGTAAGAAACAGATTCTCTGTTTCACATCCTCTTGCTGAGATACAGCAGCATTCTGAAAAGAAACTTTCAGTCATCCATCTTTTTTTTTTTAGTTCTTCGGTTCCAGTGTTCCTTTAAGATTTTGTGGGACAGATAAGCTCTTGGGAGAGATATTCAAAGTTTAACATTGATAGAGTAAGACAAATCAGGTAGTCCTGGTAAACAGTAGAATTCAGCGTCCATTTTGGTGCCCTTTGGGGACCTTGTATATGTGGGTTTGGTGCCCACCCGACTTGGCTCTGCCCAGAACACCCCCAGCACCACCTGCCCAACCTCTCCCATCTCTCTCCAGCTGCACCAGGAAGCCAGAGCCGCCCTGACCCGAGCTTCCTCATCTGTCCAGGCTGCCACGGTGACTGTCATGGGAACCAGGACTCTGCTGGCTGACGTGGAAGGTATGTGTGCCCTGCTTAGCCCCAGGCTCATCAATGCACAAATGCGCATGACAGACACCAGGGATAGGGCCTCACCCTGGGCAGGCCTGGCTGCAGGGGCCAGAGGTCCAGTCACGTGAACATGAGCCAAAGAGACCGTTCCCTGGGCCTCTCAGGACTGCCCTTTCCTGTCGCTGCTTGTCCCTCCCCATCTTGCATACCACTCACCCGGTTCTTGCCCACATGGCCATCTGTCACCAGACCACACACAGAACCCCTCAAGAGCAGATGAGAAGAGAACCTGATGCCGTCAGCTGTCCGTCCCTGATCCAGGCCACTCTGGCTCAGTTACCTGGTACAAAAATGGCTGCCCTGGTCCAGTGTCCAGTGGGGCTCTGGGAAGGGATTCGGTGTTGCTCCTTAGAAGGGAGCGTAGGTTGATGCCAGTCCAAGTCTCTCTTGAACTTTAGGAAAATGAGGCCAAGTGCCCCCATTTTACAGATGAGTAGACCAAGAAAGGAAATTCTGCTGCATGAAATGTGGAACAGCCCTTAGCCTGTAACTGTTCCGCCAAGAGAGGGTTTGTGTTCAAATAAGTTTAAGAAATGGAACGTGCTGTAGATGTCCCTGAGGCCTTGCAGTGCGCACCTGAGAATACTAAAGGCTCTGAGAAGTCCTGCAATAAAAAAAACAGGTTCACTTTTTATTGGCGTGCCTCCATGGAGCATGCGGGATAGTTCCCCCATCAGGGATTGAAACTGTGCCCCCTGAAGTGGAAGCGCAGATTCTTAACCACCGACCACCAGGGAAGTGCCTCGGGTTCACTTCATATAAACTTAGTTGACATTATGCCCTAGCATTTCTCAACACCCTGTAGAATTAGGACTCCCCAGCGTGCCCTTTAAGAAACACCGGTTTTTTGTGTACAAGAAGCAAAATAGATCTAACCTTTGGATTATCCTCATAGAATGGTTATGTACTATTACGTCCTTGAAAATTATAAAGCTTGATTCTTTTTAAAATTTTACTTTGTCTACCATGGGGGGCGGCCCAGAATGAGATGGTTAGATGGTTAGATAGTATCACCCACTCAATGTACATGAATTTGAGTGAGCAAGCTCCAGGAGACAGTGGAAGACAGAGGAGCCTGGCATGCTGTAGACCATGGGGTTGCAAAGGGTCCGACACGACTTAGCAACTGAGCAACAACTACAATCATCAGTACCCCTTGGGATAAATTTCCCTTAGCATTTGATCTCAGAGGAAAGGGAGAAGTCTTTCTCTATGGAGAGACACTGCCTTTTATTAGATAATAAAATCCGTGTGAACTGTCAAATTTCCCCTTTTGTCCTGGCTGCGAGGAGGCTAACTGGTGGACAGAGCATCTGGCCCTGCACTGGCATGGTCCTGTTTTCTGGCACTTCTCACTCTTCCTCATCCCCCAAGTTACCTATGGCCCTTGGTTTTTCATTTTAATGGTCCAGTTGATCTATCATGATAAGCTGCCTCAAAGCCTTTGTAGAAATGGGTGGTCCATAAAAACAAAGAACTGGGTGGATCTTTCTATATACCGGGCTGTGGCTCCCATCTCCACTGGCCCAGGCGTTGACCATCATGTAATCCTGTGACTTGTAAATAGAGTTGGCCCAAAAGTCCATTTGAGTTTTTCCATAAGATATTCCATAACCGAAAACAAGATCCTCCCAACTGGTTCAGTGGTACAGAATCCACCTACCAATGTAGGAGACTCAAGAGACTTTGGTTCGATCTCTGGGTCAGGAAAATCCCCTGGAGGAGGAAATCTCAACCCTCTCCAGTATTTTTGCCTGGGAAATTCCATGGACAGAGGAGCCGGGCAGGCTACATACAGTCGATGGGGTCACAGAGTCAGATAAGACTGAGCACACACTCATGCAACCAACTTTTTTGCCAATCTGATATCATAGTATCACGTCAATCTTTACACTCACAGAGCACTATGTCTCATTTAGGTTTTTCCTGGGTGATCCTGAGAAGTAACACACACAGATCTCGTGTGTCTCACTCCTCTGCTCACATTGTCCAAGGGTCTGGGGACGGTCAGCTTCCGGTGGGGACCTCCTGTCGGGCTCTCCAGGCGTGAGCCCAGCCCTCCTGACACAGCCTCGGCTGGGTTTACAGGAATGAAGCCAAGGTTTCCTCGGCCCAAGGACCAGGCCGCGCTGAGGAGGAAGGCGGCCATCGTCCAGGACAGGATCCTTGCAGACTCGAGAAAGAAGACCAAGCAGGCAGAGAGGATGCTGGGAGATGCGGCTTCTGTCTCCTCCAGGGCCAAGCAGAAGGGCAGGGAAGCCGAGCTGCTGGCCCAGGACAGTGCCAAGGTCAGGGCCAGGGACATGACTCCTGCGGCATCCGTGTCTTCTGGGCCTGGGGGAGGAGTAGCATAGAGGAGGTGCCCTTCTGTGGGGCAGCTGCCCTCACACATTTGCTCCCTTCTGTGTGCAATGCTGAGTACTCTGCACTTACCAGGGGCTCCCAGGCTCTGAGCTCTGGAGCTTCACACAGGTGACCCTGTTGATTTCGCATGAAAGAGATGTCACTGCAGTCCCCATGGGACGGGCGGGGACCCTCGGGCCAGCCTGGTTCAGTGGCTTCAATCACATGAGCAGGACTCACACCTCGGTGTGTTGGGCTGTACTCCCTAAACCTCTCGGCTTTTCTTGTTTAATTGGCGCCAAATTTGAATTGATGTGAGTCTCCCCAGCACCTTCACTGGCTTTGTTGCTTGGGTCCCAAGTGAACTGCCTTTATTTTTTTAAGTGTATTCTTTTTAAAAAATTAATTAATTTGACTGAATGGGGTGTTAGTTGCAGCACTCGGGATCTTTCATTGCGGTGCACAGACTCTGTAGTTGTGGCACTCAGGCTTCAGTAGTCGTGATATGTGGACTTATTTGCTCCGAGGCCTGTGGGATCTCAGTTTCCTGACCGAGGATCAAACCCGTGTCCCCTGTTATTGCAAGGCAGATTCTTAACCACTGGGCCACCAGGGAAGTCCCCTAAACTGCCTTCACAGCTGCCTAGAGAAAGTGTTGGATTTGCAGGCGCCCCCAGGCTTGGTTTCTGGTCCTGTCATTTCGATTTCAGCCAGCTCCTCTCTTCTGCAGCTGATTCCCCATCTGTGAAATAGCTGGAGTTTCTCCTCAGAGGAGAGATGGGTAGAGTCCAGCAACCTACACTGTGCCAGCATCTGGTACATACCTGTTGAATGAATGAGTGAATGAGCAAACAAATAAATGATCGTGAAGTGATGAAGTGAAGTGATGACCACTTGGCATGATGACCATTAATATCCTTTACCTCTAAAAGGACTCTCTTGGGGACTTCCCTGGCAGTCCAGTGGTTAAAACTTCACCTTCCAGTACAGGGGGTGGGAGGTTCAGTCTCTGGATGTGGGGCTAAGATCCCGCATGTCTCGCAGCCAAAATATAAAAAAAAAAAAAATCCATAAAATAGTAGCAATATTGTAGTACATTTAGTAAAGACTTCAAAAAATGATCCACATTAAAAAAACAAACAAACAAACTTAAAAAAGGGAAAGGACTCCTTCCACTCACCCTCCCCTCTCTGCTGCCTCCCACCAACAGCTCGCCAAGGCCTTGCTGAGGGCAGGGAAGCAGGAACACCGCCGGGCTAGCCGGCTCTCCAGCCAGACGCGGGCGACCCTCGGACTGGCCTCCCGGCAGCTGCTGGCCTCAGAAGCACACAGACAGGAGCTGGAGGCGGCTGAGTGGGTACGAGACCCCCATGCCTTTTCCTCCTGGTCCCGGGAACCAGCTGGGAGCCGCTCAAGCTTTTCCTTTCCCCCTGCCCCTCAAAAGGATGGTGCCGGGCTGAGCCAGATGGAACGGCAGATCCGGGAGTCACGCACCTCTCTGGAGAAGGACATCAAAGCCTTGTTGGAGCTGCTCGCCAGGCTGGGTAAGGAAACCCCACGGCCAGGCCCTGGCCCTCTGGGTCCCTGGCACACCTCTGGGATCTTTCTGTGAGGCCCAGTCCAGGGGAAGGTTGTCTCCTAGCCCTCCTATCCATTGCTTCCCGCATCCTGAGCCTTGTGGTCAATTGCAAGCATTTGTAACTGCTCCAGGCCCCCTCACATAAGGCAGGGTTGGGGTCTAGAAACAAGCTCACTTTGTGCCTCCAGGGGCTGCTAGTCAGGAGGAGGGAACACTCACTACCTGCACAACACCTGTAGGCACCAGGTGACTGGATCCGCCCTCAGTGGTTGAGGATCTCAGAGAAGGAGAGAGAATGTCACAAGAGCAAGCGTAGCACTGGGGACCAGCTGCTGGCTTGGGATCAGATAGACCAGGATTCAGGTCTGGCACTTTGCCTTCCTGGGCTGTGAGATCTTAGGAAAATCACTCACCCTCTCTGAGCCTCAGTCACCCAGTCTGTGAAATGGGGTCACAGAGGGTAATTTACAGAGTGCTTGCCACACAGTGTGGCGTGTGCGTGCCTGTGTGGTCAGTCGCTTCAGTCGTGTCCAACTCTTTGTGACCCCATGGACTGTAGCCTGCCAGGCTCCTCTGTCCATGGGATTCTCCAGGCAAAAATACTGGAGTGGGTTGCCATGTCCTCCTCCAGGGGATCTTCCCAACCCAGGGATCGAACCCACGTCTCTTACATCTCCTACATTGGCAGGTGGGTTCTTTACTGCTAGTGCCACCTGGGAACTGTGATGAGTCAGTAAATCATGAAGGGGACAGCCCCCAGGACGCGGAGCCCTCGAGCAGGGGTGAGGGGCTCGACTGCCTGATAGCAGTTAGGCTGAAGTGCTAAACTTCAGTGAACTTCAGGGAAGCAGTTGGCTTCGCTGGTAGCTCAGTTGGTAAAGAATCTGCCTGCAATGCAGGAGGCCCTGGTTCGATTCCTAGGTCGGGAAGATCCTCTGGAGAAGGGATAAGCTACCCATTTGAGTATTCTTGGGCTTCCCTTATGGCTCAGCTGGTATAGAATCCACCTGCAATACAGGAGACCTGGGTTTGATCCCTGGGTTGGGAAGATCCCCTGGAGAAGGGAAAGGCTACCCACTCCAATATTCTGGCCTGGAGAATTCCATGGACTACAGTCCATGGGGTCACAAAGAATCAGACACGACTGAGCGATTTTCACTGCTGAAGTGAACAGCATGCCGTTTTAAAACACACAAAACATTAAATTTGCCATTTTAACCATTTTTCAGCATACATTTGAATGGCATTAGGTACAACATTCACCTTCCCATGTGGCCCATCACCACCACCCATCTCCAGAACTTTTTCATCATGCCAAGATGAAGCCTGTCTGCATTATACACAAAGCCCAGTCCCCCACCCCCAGCCCCTGGCAACCCCTGTTCCACCATCTGTCTCTGTGAATTTGGCGTTGTAGGCACCTCACCTAAGTGGAATCATATAGTGTGTTTCCTCTTGTGCCTGGTCTATTTCACTCAGTGTGACATCCTCAAGGTTTGTCCATGGGATAGCATGCATTTCAATTCTCACTGTCAATAAGCCAAAGGGAAATCAGCATGTTCTGCATTTCGCCTGGACACCAGACCCCCACTCAGCTATTTGCACACACGGTCGGATCTCATTCGAACCTTTCCAGCCAATGATCCTGATGCTCTTGCTATTCTGCAGATGAGGAAACCGAAGCACAGGGAATTTAAATAACGTGCCCGGGGTTCCACAGCCAGTCAGTGGGTCACGCTCAGGTCTGACTTGACTCAGAGTGTGTCCACTTGTAGCCACGAGTCTATACCCACAAGAACTCAGCACACTGGACACGATTCAGCCCAGCCTGAATCAAACGCTGTGTGTGGGTAAAGCCATTCTCACCACTGTTGTCATTCACTCATTTACGCTGGCACTGGGGTTGACCCGGAGGTGCAGGAGTGACCACGCACACCTGGACCCTGTCCCCACCCCCAGGAGATCCAGCTGGGCAGGCAGAGCGGAGGCTGTACGCTTCTCTGAGGCCAGGCTGTTTGGACTTTCCGGTGGATGGTGGGGCCTCTGAGGGTCTTTGCTGGGAGCATCTTCCCTCTGCGTCTTCCCAGCCCGGGCTCAGCTGCTACAGCTGCCTGCCCTCCAACCCAGCCTTCGTGGCCCAGGAAACTCAGGGCCACGGGAGCCTGTGGGGTCCTGTGGGATTCAAAGCCATTTAGGGGACTTCCTTTATGGTGGTCCAGTGGCTAAGACTGTGCGTAGGGGGCCTGAGTTCAATCCCCAGTCAGGGGACTGGATCCCACAGGCGGCAACCAAGCGTTTGTGTGGCCGCAACTAAAGATCCTGCATGCCGAAACGAAGATCGAAAAATCCCACGTGCTGCGACTAAGACCGGACACGGCCTGATTAATTAATTTTTAAAATGCCATTTAGAATTTGTTTCCTTGTCTCCACCACTCTCCCACCTGGCTCAGCTGTCTTCCTGTTGAGTGTCACCTTAATGACAAGCTGACAAAGCCCAGGCAGGGGAGACAGCCGGTGGATTCCATGCCACCATCATCACCAAGTTCCTAGGTGAGCACCCGGCCCCACCCACCTCGTTTCACACTTGGAGAGGCTCCGGGGGAAGTCCTTCACCCCAAGCAGCAGAGCTAATCCAGGCCCCAGGGCCAGGACTAGACCCCCACTGCCCGCTTCCCAGGCCTGCAGCCCCTCCTGTCCCACGCCCCCTCATTCTCATGCCAGAGACCTTTCTTTTCACCTGGTGTCCCTGCATCCCAGGTGAAATCCATCCATAAGCATTCGCTCTCAGCGAATCGACCGCTTGGGGGAGCCAGCAGACACGTGGGGACCTCTCTGTCACACACGCTGCTTTGTAGATGAGGAAACCGGGGCTCAGGACTCACCCAAGGTCTTCTCTTCTTTAACAGTAAAAGTAATACCAGTACCAAAGCTTAACAGCTTCTCCATGCCACCTGAGGAAAACTTCCAAGGTTGGCATATAAGCTTCAGTCAGTCAGTCAGTTCAATCGCTCAGTCGTGTCCGACTCTTTGTGACCCCATGAACCACAGCACGCCAGGCCTCCCTATCCATCACCAACTCTCAGAGTTTACCCAAACTCATGTCCATTGAGTCAGTGATGCCATCCAACCATCTCATCCTCTGTCGTCCCCTTCTCCTCCTGCCCTCAATCTTTCCCAGCATCAGGATCTTTTCACACGAGTCAGCTCTTTGCATCAGGTGGCCAAAGTACTGGAGCTTCAGCTTCAACATCAGTCCTTCCAATGAATACCCAGGACTGATCTCCTTTAGGATGGACTGATTGGATCTCCTTGCAGTCCAAGGGACTCTCAAGAGTCTTCTCCAACACCACAGTTCAAAAGCATCAATTCTTCTGCGCTCAGCTTTCTAAGCACATAAGCTTGGTGGGGTACAAACCCAGCCCAGGCCCTCACCTACCTCACCACGCTGCCCTCTTGGGCTCTTGCTTTCCTGGTAGCTGGTGGGGCAGTTGGCATCCTGAAAATTTGGGGTTGGGGAGGGCCCTCCATGGGTGGGGAGCCAGCCCCCTCCCTGAGGCTGTCTATGCTCTTCTGTCCAGGGTCGCTAGACACCCACAGAGCCCCAGCCAGGGCCCTGAACGAGACCCAGTGGGCACTGGAGCGTCTGAGGCTGCGGCTGGGTCCCCCGGGGGCCCTGCAGGGGAAACTGAGCCTCTTGGAGCAGGAGTCCAAGCTGCAGGAGCTGCAGATCCAGAGCTTCGAGAACGACCTCTCAGAGATCCGCGCCGACAAGCAGAACTTGGAGGCCATCCTGCACAGCCTGCCCGAGAGCTGTGCCAGCTGGCAGTGAGGGCTGCTGGGCCCTGAGGTGCCCCCAGACCCCGAGGTGCCCCCTTCCCTGGCCCAGGGCCTGCACACCCCCGCAGGTGCGCTGTGCAGACACACCCACCAGAGCCTGCTGCCTGGCACCCTCCCGAGTCCGTGCTCACACCCCCTCCCCTCCGGCAGGAGTGAGTGTGCATTCAGAGTTCACCCAGGCGGCTACGGTGTGCACACCCCCAACAGCGTGCACTCCCTCGCCGTACACGCCTGCACACGCACAGGTACGTGTGGGCACCTGCGAGTGTGCACAGTACACACATGAACTAGTCCATCCGCGTGTGTTGCGCCTCCCCGCTGGACTCTGAACACCCTGTGACACTGACATACCCGGGCAGGGTCGGTACCCAGGAGGCTGAGTCGGGGGCCATCTGCAGAGATCCAGGGCGGGTTCAGCCGGAGCCCGCAGCTCCAGACCTGCCCTCTGTCCTGTAGCGCCCCCACCCCTGACCTATCTGTCATCCACCACGAACACACAGCCCAGCCGAGGGACCAGGCAGGTCAAGAGATGCAAGATGCCAAGGCTTCTCATCAGAGGAAGCTGAGGCCCAGGGCTCCTGGGGCCCTAGGGCAGCCTGCTTGCTTGGCCGGCCGGCCGGGGTGTGGCCCACCCTGGGAAGGGGCCTCGTTGTTGGTTTCAAGGAGTGCCTCCCTTCTCAAGATCCTGGGACTGGGTCGCACTCACTAAAGGAACCGCCCACCCTGGGCTCGCGGCCCCTTTTAGGGTCATGACCCTTTAAAGGGTCCTGGCCTGTCCAAAGAGCTGGGTCTCATGGCCTGAGAGGGCCTGGGTTTTGGAGCTCTTTGTGACCCTGCCAACCCTGGTTGGCCTTTGACCGATCAATACTTCCCAAACTGGCCCTGCAGCCCTGCGGCCCCACCTGCCACAAGGCAGGCCCCGCCAGGTGCTGGGCAGGGAGGCCTGGCTGCCTTTCTACCCTGTCATGCCGGGGAATCCCCATGCGGCCAGGCCCCCTGCCGACCTCTGCCCAGGAGTCTCGGCATCTCCTCCTGGCTCTCTTACCCTTCCCCGGGCCCTCTTCCAGCAGATGGCAGGGCCCTGGCACTGGGAGGGTGGGCGCCTGGCACAGGGAGGAGCCTAGTCCCTTCCCGATGCCCTTCCTGCCTCCCAGGCAGCAGCTCAGACCAACTCTGTTTAACCAGTTCTGTTTAACGCGGTAATAAAGGACTCCCTTACTAGCTGGTGGTGTGCCACTGGTCCAGCAGGGGCCTGGGCTGTGGGTGCACCCAGCGAGTGAGTGGCAGCACATTCGGTGACGCCTCTCGGTCTACATGAGGGGCTAGGACGATGGCAGAGCTGAGACCACCGGCTTTGCCAGTGTCTTCCCATCGCAGGGACTCCGCAGGGGTCCTTCGACCCCAGCCATCTGCCCTCTCCTCTCTGCTCCAAGGGGCTTATTAGACAAAGTCTCAGGGCTGGGAGGGGGCTTCTCTGGTGGCTCAGACAGTAAAAAAAATTACTTGTGATACGGGAGACCCAGCTTAGATCCCTGGGTCAGGAAGATCCCCTGGAAAAGGCCACAGCTACCCATTCCAGTATTCTTGCCTGGAGAATTCCATGGGGTCAGACACCGCTGAGTGACTAACACTTTCACACTTTCACAGGGGCTGGGGTAGTATGTGGGGTGGGGTGCAGAGAGGTTCTCAGCTGACCCCTGGCTCAGGCTGGAGACACTGAGGCAGGAAAGGAACTCAACACCGGCGTCCAGTGGTGCAGGAAGGCTCAGGGAGGGACCCAAGTGAGGAGAGGAGGGCTTGGGGCCAGGCCTCAAAGGGTGGGGAGACAGCAGGGAACATTCCAGGCAGGAGAGTGGGCAGCAGCCCAGCATTTGCAGGGTGGGGGCCTGGCCTGCACGGGTCACTCTGAGAACCCAGGTTGAGGGTGGGATTCTGGCACATGCTCAGTCAGGGCTCTTGACCACAAGGACCACCCCCCTCCTGCTCTGGTTTAAGCAGAAAAGGGGGGTTTGTGGCCAGGGGCTGGAGGCTTACCTCTCCCCTCCTTTCTGTCTCTCCCCTTGTTCTCTGCCTCTGCTCTCTCTGCGTTTACTTTCTTCCTCTCCACAAAGCAGCTTTCTTTGCTTTTCCTGTGCTTTGATGGAAGAGAATGTCCTCACTACCCCTACCGCCTCCACCCAGACCCACTGTGGCCCCTCTGTTGACTTGTCATCAGGTCAGATGCTTGGCAGAGACAGGCTAGAAACTGTCCTGATTCCAGCTTTCCATGAGAGACCAACCCAGCTCAACCAGATTCCCCTACTCCTGATCAGAATAACAAGGGTCTCTCCGAGCTTCCCTGGTGGCTCAGATGGTAAAGAATCTGCCTGCAGTGCAGGAGACCCAGGTTCGATCCCTGGGTCAGGAAGATCCCCTGGCGAAGGGAAGGGCAACCCACTCCAGTATTCTTGCCTGAAGAATCCTGGCGGGCTACAATATCATAGGGTCACAAGAGTTGGACACAACTGAGTGACTAGCATTTTGACACTTCCTTTCTTTCTGGGCCCAAGGCCGTAATGAGAGCTGGGCTGTGCCTCTCCCATCTCTGCCAACCTCTAGCGGACAGCATTCAGAGAAGAGATGTGCTTCTCCATGGAGAAACCAAAAACTGAGGCCAGGGTTGGGGGGTGGGGGGTGGGGGTGACATGGTGCACAGCAGTGACCCGAGGAGTGAGCAGGTAGATCTGGGTGGGGAGGCCAAAACAGGAGGGTTTCACTCTCCCAAGAGTTTGATGATTGATGCCTGTGTAAGTGGTGCCAAGGAGATAGGGGTTCTTTGAAGACCTCTAGGGCAGGGTCTGATGCCCCCCAACCCCTCTTCCTGGCTGACAGAGGCACACAGCTGCTCTGTTGCCTGCTCTTGGCATTCCACTTTTATCTGCCCAAGCCATGCGGGGCTCAGCAAAGCCCTATCCCAGCATCCCGACGGGTGGAGAACAGGCCTCTTCTCTGTTCCGTGGTGACATACCTCGGGCCTGACATCTCATGACTCATGCAGTCCAGGCATGCTTGGTGTGGAGAGCCATTCTCTGGCCCCAGAGGTGGGGCTGTGGCTGGGTGGAATGTGGCAGTTGCTGAACATCTGGCTAGGCATGCAGCCCAGCAGCTAAGCAGTGGAAGACAGGGCAGCCTTTGCCCTGCTGAACCAAGCAGCTCAACACCCAGGGCAACCAGCTGTCTGAGTCTGGATCAGGAAGTGCATGATCAGGGCCCCATTCTAAGTTTGGATGTTACCCGAAAGGTTGCTGGTTCGGGCCCACCCAGGGATGGGCCTATACTATGGGGCTTCCCTAGTGGCTGAGGTAAAGAACCTGCCTGCCATGCACGAGATGTAGGTTCGATCCCTGGGTCGGGAAGATGCCCTGGAGGAGGAAATGGCAACCCACTCCAGTATTCTTGCCTGGGAAATCCCATGGAAAGAGGAGCCTGGTGGGCTATAGTCCATGGTGTCGAAAAAGAGCTGGACACGACTTAGCGACTAAAACAACAAGCATTCTAAGTCCGCCCTCTTCTCTGGCGTCCAGACGAATCATTTCCTTTTAACCCAGGGTTATAACTCCTACCTGCTTAAACCACCCTCATGGTAATAAAATTTATAACAGCCCCAGCTGGGTGAGATGCATTGTTTCCTCCATTCTGCAGACCAGGAGACTGAGGATCAGAGAGGTCAAGTACCTTGCCCAAGGTCACACATCTGGCCTATATCCAAACCCTAAGTAGGGGTGAATGGGCCTGTGCTGGGGAGGTGGGGCCTGCTGCCCTGGCATCAATCTCCACCTTGGGTTGTCCCGTCTCCACCAGTCTCCACCTGTGTAGCCCTCTCCTTTGGGACAGCCTAGCCACTTCCCTCCCCAGAAGCAGCGGCAGAAAAAAAAGAGAACCAGCTAGTCCCAGGACTTCAATCCTAGGGGTGAAAATGGAGGCTTTCTGCACCCAGTCCCCAGGGACCTGCTCACTCAGTGGACGTGTGGGTGGGAAGTGGTGACCAGGTATGCTCTTCGCCTCCCCTAGTCCCTGTCAGTGCCTGTGACCCATGCATAATTAATTGTTAGGAGTGCCACTGGGGCTTCCTGGTGTCTCCACGGTAAAGAATCTGCCTGCAATTCAGGAGACTCAGGTTCAATCCTGGGTCAGGAAGATCCCCCAGAGATGGGAATGGCTATTCATTCCAGTATTCTTGCCTGGAGAATTCCATGGACAGAGAAGCCTGGAGGGCTACTGTCCATGGCGTCGCAAAGAGTTGCACACGACTGAGGGACTAACCACTTTGCACTTCCAGTTCTTGAGACCTGCTGTTTCAGAAATTAGAGGCTTGGTTTATCATCCTGGTGGACCTGTACTCCAGGCTCCAACTTTCTGACTTTTCTATAACGTGGAGCGGTGGAGTCCTATTTCACAAAGTTTTGAGGATAAAATGATGTAACACATATATCCTGCGTTGATCTGGCAAAGCGTGCCTGGTGCCCAGTGAGTGATCAAGAAAAAGGTTTTATTAACAAAACACCAACTCGTTCTAATTGATTTCAAGTGTCGGTGATACCCGAGAGACACTTTGTCGTTATGCATTTTCTCAGCAAGCTACAAGCTTGTACATCTTTCAAAAGTTAAGAGGAAAGGCTGGGAACGTTGGGCCTGCCTTTCTGAAAGTACGTGCTGCGCAAAAGGCGAAAGGAGAGTTCAACTCCCGGCAACTGGGACCTGCATTAGATGGATCCTTGGAGTCATTCCACGAAGTGAGTACTAAGGTCGTCCCCGTCTGTTTAACGGGAAACCGCGGCCGGAGCGGGAACGGACTGGAAGAGGTCCCGGGCACTAAGCGAGAGGGAGGCGCTCCCGGGCGGCCCCCGCGCGGTGCATTTTCCGCGTCCTCCAGCAGAGGGGCAGGCCGGCGGGCTCGGCGTCCCGCATAATAGCCGCTTTGATGCCGGCGGCGGGGAGCAGAGGGGAGGGGAAGCGGGGCGGGCCGGGCGAGGGGGGAGAGGGGAGGGGAGTGTCCCGCCGCCCGCGCCATCCCTCCGCCCTTCGGTCCCGCCGCCACACGCCGCGCGAGCTCGGACCAGGCGCCCGCCCCTCCTCCTCGTCCCTCGTTGGCGGCCGCGAAGCCCCGAGCCGGCGGGAGCCGGGTGCTCACCATGTCGGTCGCGTTCAGCAACAGGTTCCAAGGTAGGCATCGCGGTCCCCCCGCCGGCCCGCGCCCCTGCCCCGCCCCTGGCCCGCCGGCCCGCGCCTCCGCCACCCCTCCGGCCCGCGCCCGGTGGCCCCCGCCCGCCACATGTGCGCGCGGGGCGCTCGGTGGGGTCTGCGGCGCGCGGGGAGTGGGCGCGGGCCGAGAGCGCGCGGCCCGGAGAGAGACCCCCGGCTTCCCCGGCCGCCTCTTTGTCTCCTCCAGGAGGGAAAGCCTTCGGTTTGCTCAAAGCCCGGCAGGAGAGGAGGCTGGCCGAGATCAACCGGGTAAGCGAGCGCCGCTGCCTTCGCTTTTCCAGCTCCACGCTGCCGCCCAGGGCAGCTTGCCAGTCGCCCCCAAATCTCCGAGCGCCCCATGGGGTGGGTCCCACCTCCGTCTGCTGTGCTAGCTGCAAAATCAACCCTCCCCCCCTCCTTCTCCCGGGCTTTCCCCAATTTCCTCCCTCCAGCCCTGTCTCCGCGCCTCCAGGTAGGTCCCCCTCCAGCCCCTCCACCTCCCTCTGGTCTCGGGTTGCAAGTTGTTCCTCTCAGACTAGGGAGGTAGGGCCCTCTCTGGAGCTCTGATGGCAGCCCAGCTCACCCGCCCTGGGCCCCCACCCCCCACCGCCTCCCCCTCCCCGGGCTGGCCTGGGATCTGACGCAGGGACTTGGCACTGGAAGGGCCCCCCCCCCCCCCGATGTCTGAGTTGTCCCCTGTTTTACAGCGGCGGAGGGAAGAGAGGCTCAGAGAGGTGAGGTAGCCGCCCAGGGTGGCACAGCAAGTCTGGGTCAGGCTGCTGTTAGGACCCCGGGCTCCAGACTCACAGGCCAGTGATCTCGCCCCCCAGAAAATGTTGGCCTCCTGGCTGGTCCCCCCACTCCCACAACTCCTTCTCACTCCAGCGCTTTTAGGAAAGGTTGCCTTAGATACTTGATGCTTTTCATCCTGATCCTGGTGGATTTCTATAAAGAAATCCTTCCGGCTCTTGCCAGACACACAATGGGACGTTTTAGACCTTTGCTTAAAGACTACATTTAAACTCTAAAAGAAAGGGAAAACTGTCAGGGCCTGCTTGGATTGGTCAGAACTCGAAGGCAGCACCACAAGCCCTGGGCTCAGATCTGGTCTCCATCGTGTACCAGTTCTGCGGTCCCTAGCAAGGACCTCTCCTCACAGAGCCTGGGTCCCTCGAAGGGCTCAGCAAGGGAAGGAATGTCTTGTGATTGGTCCAGCGCCTGGCCCGGTGGGAGAGAAGACTTCCATGAGTGATATTCAGGTGACTTCTTGAGGAGGATGTCCCAGGTTTCTAACTGGTGGCAGAGTCATGGCCACTGAAACAAGGCTGGACATTTCCCCTGCTGGTTCCCTCGGGCTGCTGGGCATCCAAGATCCAAGTGCGGCTCAGAGTCCCAAGTGGACAGCGGTGAGGGTCCGGGGGGTCCTGGGGGGAGGCCGTGTGGAGGCGGGTCCAAGGGCTGCGGCACAAATGTAGCATTAACTCTCACCCGGGGCTTGCAGTCTGATTTCCATGGACTGTCTAGAACTAGGCAGCCTGCCTGGTTTCATTTCACTGGCTGTAGGAAACCCACGGAGGGCTCTGGAGACCCCAGGGTCCCACCAGGTTAAACTCTGGCCCCCTCATCATCATCCTACACCTGGCCTCTTGGTGCCGTCTTGAGTGCAGCTGGACATCCGGACCTGGACGTCTGTCTGGCTGGGACTCTCAGGGGTCCAGGCTGCTGGGCTCCCTCCCAGGTCCCTCCGCAGCTGGCCCAGCCTTGGTGTTGGCTGCTTTTGCCCTCTGGACGGGAGCCTGGAACCCTGACCTCATACAGCCCCCTGGGCCACTCAGCCGGCCAGGTTCCAAGCCAGTTGAATCCACCCACAGCCAGAGGACCCCGAGCCAGAGACAGCTGGAGATGGGAGAGAGGTGACTATAGTCGGACAGGCCAGCGGAGCCGAGAGTGTGCGGGACTTTCCATGCCAACCCTGCCCGTGGGGGATGGGGCGACTACGTGGGGTGGGGGTGAGGCTACAGGGCTGTTCTGGGAGGTGTGCTGACTTGGCTCAGAAAGGGGAGGGACTGTGGCTCTCAGGGGCCAGTCTGGACAGCACTGAGATTGGAGATGGTGAACGAGAGAGGGCTATGTCTAACCACCTTGGGACCCCAACGCCCAGAGAGGGCAAGCAGCCGGCCAAGGCTACACAGAAGCCAGTGACAGAACTTCTGGTCTAATGTCCTTTCCCTGCCTGGATGCTATTCTGAGATCCACTGTGTGAGCCCAGGCTGGGCTGCTGGGATCTAGGCTCTGGGCTCCCAAGGAAGGAGGCACCAGGATGAAACCAGAAGCTTGAGCTGTTCCCCACCACAGCAGCAAGGTTGTCCCACCATAGTTGAGAGTCATGGGTGGAGGGGGGTGTTCACTGGCTCTGTGACCTTGGGCAAGCCTCTTGAGATAACGGTAATATGTTTGTTGTGATTTTTCAGCTGAGATAATCTATGTAGAGTACACAGGAGAGCTGCCTGCTGCCTTGATTGTAATCAGTGGTTTGTTTGGGACTACAAGGTGCAGGAGTGGAAACCGGGGGCAAGGTCTGAGATAGGCTGGCTGTTCAGCCTGAACCAGACCCCTTTGTCTGGCAGAATCTTATCTTCCCCTTCCTGAACTGGGAGCAGAGATGCCTGCTCTGTTCCAGGTCCCTACAACGATCGTCACTAGAGATGATCAGACTGAAGCTCCTTGCAGACTCTCGGGAAATCACTGTGTTTGAAGGTCTGAGTCAATTTCACATATGGCCATGGCCATGGTGGAAGTTCCCTAGGGTGGATAGATTCTTACTGTTGTTCAGTCGCTCAGTTGTGTCTGACTCTTTATGACCCCATGGACGGCAGCACGCCAGGCTTCCCTGTCCTTCACTGTCTCCCAGAGTTTTGCTCAAACTCATGTCCCTTGAGCTATGATGCCATCCAGCAGTCTCATCCTCTGTCACCCCCTTCACCTCCTGCCCTCAGTCTTTCCCCCCATCAGGGTCTTTTCCAATGAGTCAGGGACCCATATTAGCAGCCCAGATTGCCTGCCTTTGGGGTGCAGCTTCATTGCTCCACTGAAGTGGGGCTTTTGGGGTGCTGGGCTGAGCAGCTGCCCGGTGGCCCTTTGAAAGCTGGAAGGCAGGAAGGTCAGGGCTTCATGACTCACTGTATGTGTTTGGGCATCGCTGTGCCTGCTGCCTGGGGCAGAGCCCAGCCTGGCGATGAGCTCTGGGGGCTTCTCTGGGCCAACAGTTTCTCTGTGGCCTTTCTCCTCCCTGGGATGGGCCAGTTTCCAGAGGGCAGCAGGGTAGCTCAGTCTTGGCTATTGTTATTATAAGGGATTCAGGAGTCGAAAGAGAAGGAGACTTGGGTGGACCCAGAGGTCCTGGTGGAGCTGTATGAAAATGCACTTTTGGGGGGTTTCACTCTAGTTTTTGCTGTCATTTTCTGCGCACTTGGCATGTGCTTGGCAGTATGCCAGGCGTGCTTGGGACATTATCTCGTTGGATCCTCACTCCCACCCTGTGAGTGTCTGTTCCATATTGCGTGAGGCGAGACTCAGAGGGGCTGAATATACTACCTGGGCTTAAACAGCCACATGAGGCTTCCCAGGTGGCTCAGAGAGTAAAGAATCCGTCTGGAATGCAGGAGACTTGGGTTCAGTCCCTGGATTGGGAAGATCCCCTGGAGGAGGGAATGGCAATCCACTCCAGTACTCTTGCCTGGAGAATCCCACGGACAGAGGAGCCTGGCAGGCAACAGTCCATAGGGTCGCACAGGGTCAGACACAGTTGAAGCAACTGAGCATGCACATGCACACAAGTAGCCACACTTGACCCCAGCCTTTCCTCTCAATCTCTGAGCTTGACTGGGGCTCCCTTGTGGGCTCCCCTCCATGCTGTGCCTGTGTACGTCTGTGTGTGTGTGTATGTCTGTGTGTGCCTGTGTATGTGTGTTTGTATATGTCTATGTGTGTGTCTATGTCTATGTGTGTGTCTGTGTGTGTCTATGTGTATGTCTGTGTGTGTCTATGTCTCTGTGTGTATATCTGTGTGTGTCTGTGTATGTCTATGTGTGTGTATGTCTGTGTGTGTGTGTGTTTATACATGTCTATGTGTGTGTCTATGTCTATGTGTGTGTGTGTGTGTCTGTGTGTATGTCTGTTTATGTGTATCTGTGTGTGTATGTCTGTGTCTGTCTCTGTATGCATGTCTGTGTATGTCTGTGTGTGTGTCTGTCTGTGTGTATGTGTGTGTGTCTGTGTGTGTCTATGTCTCTGTGTGTGTCTGTGTGTGTCTGTGTGTGTGCATGTGTGTCTGTGTGTGTGTGCTTGCGCGTGCGCATTCTCTGCACCACTGGAGCCGGCAGGACCTCCTACCCCCCTACATAGCTGACATTCCCCGCACCCTGATGGCATGGCAGGTGACCCCGGGTCAGCCAGACCTGGCCTTATATGGCAACAGGACAGATTCTCTCCAGCTTCTTGCAGGAACCAAGGGAAGCTATGGGACTGGGCGGGTGCCCCTCAGAGTGTCCTTAGCCGTGGGACGGAGCAGGAGCCTGGAGGGTGGTGAGAGCTGCGGCTTGCACCAGCCAGAGGCCGGGAGGCTCATTTACAAAATAGCTTGCGTTGTGCTTTTGCTCCAGGCCTGGTGCTTAGCGCGCCCCATCTCACTGACTCCTCTCAGTGCAACGCCGGATGAGGTGGATGCTCAGCAAGAGTCTGTAAACATCCTCGTGAGACAAGGATTATTCGGCCACCCACTTTAGAGATGAGGAAACAGAGGCTCAGCCAGGTGAAGTCACCTGCCCAAAGCCACCCAGCCAGGAAGTGACAGAGCCGGGATTCTGTCTCCTGACACTGCCCATGGCTCGGCCTGTCCACCAGGTGGCTGGGCCTCGCTATGACACAGGCGTCTCTTGCTTACGTGGATAAGGATCTCTGGCTGCCATCCCACCCTCTCAGCCCTCCAGGGTCGAATGAAGGGCACTCGGCATTCCCTCTAGCATTTTGGTGCCTGATGGTTAGTCAGAGCCCATGTGCCACCTGCGCCAGGAACTGGGCACAGCAGGCCGGGTAGCTCTGCCCAGGGGGTGCTTCTCCCTGGCCCCTCCCCCAGCAGCGGGAGACCTCTGAGCCCTGACCTGGCACTGCACAGGTATGTCTCTTGTCCTGTGGACTGGCAGTGCTACCCTGTCCCCTGCCCAGGTGAATGCCCAGCTGGCATCGCTGGGCACCCGTCTCTCTTGCTCTTCCTTAATATATTATAAGGGAGATGATGGTGATAAGCAACCACGTGAGCCTCTGAGGATTCAGTGTCCCTGCAGGTCCTGCCCCTCTCGACCTTAGAGTAGCCATGTCACAGGAAGCCGGAGATGGAATTTCTGCAGGGTCTGCTTCATTCGGGCAGCTGGTGGGGTGTTTTTCTCCAGCTGCCCCATCTACTGGCAAGCACACCGTGTCCGGATGAGGCCCCAGAGCCACCGTGGGGGAATGTGAGCCTGTTGTCCTCGAGGGTGCACATTACAGGCACCTGCTACACGCCAGGCCTCAGGCCGGGCATCCGTGACCTGGCCCTGGCCCTTTAAGAGCCTGTGGGCTGCATCAGAGGCCACAGGGCCAGGCATGGTGCCACCTGTCCTTGGGGTTTTCTCCCAGGGCTTCGGCCACCGGCCCCTTGGATGGCCTCCAAGATGGTGATATCTGCCCGCCCTAAAATTCTGCTGCAGCTAATACATAAAGACACGCCTGGAGGGCCGGGAGCAAGCATCCGGGAGCAAGTGCTAGAGGTACCAGCCCAGAAAGGGAGTTATGTGGGGTTGGGGGGTGGGACAGGGCAGATGGCGAGGATCGGGAGGCCAGGACACAGCATCCTGGGGCTGCCAACTCCTGCTGGTTCAAGAAACAGCCCCTTCTGGGCATGAGCTCTCAGGGGGTGAGGGGAGACTGGTGTGCACCAGAGAGTGTAGATGACCAAGAGAGGCAGCAGTGAGCCCATGCAGCTGCGGGCACCATCCCTGGGGTCTGAGATGGGCGCACTCTGTCCTCCGTGGATGGCCCATTACTACCAGCTCAGCCTGGTCTCCAAGGACAAAGCCAAATTTGCCCTGGAGGAGGAGCGACCAGGGGTCAAGGCTCACCAGAAGGACTTGATGGCATAATGTGAGATAGAGTCGTGGGTGGGCCTCTTCTCTGCCCTTCCGCCATACACAGTTGTCTCTTGGTGTGGCTCGAGTTTGGGTGATCCAAACACACAGTGATAACTGCTGCTGCTGCTGCTAAGTCGCTTCAGTCGTGTCCAACTCTGTGCGACCCCAGAGACGGCAGCCCCTGCTAACCCTTAGTAAATATACTGGGCTTCCCTGGTGGCTCAGACAGTAAAGAATCCGCCTGCAATGCAGGAGACCCAGGTTCAATCCCTGGGTCAGAAAGAACCCCTGGAGAAGGAATGGCAACCCACTCCAGTATTCTTACCTGGAGAATCCCATGGATGGAGGAGCCTGGGGGGGCCACAGTCCATGAGGTTCACAGAGAATCAGACATGACTGAGTGACTAAGCATACACACAGCAAGTATACTAGAAGTGAGGATTTTTCTATACAGTTCACTCATTTAATCTTTATACCAACCCAGTGAGGAGGTTCTGTTATTATGGTTCCATTTCCCAGGTGAGAAAACTGAGGCCCAGAGTTGTAAAGCAAGTTGCCCTGGGCCACAGAGGTAGTAAGTGCTAGAACTGGGATTTGAGCCCAGGCAATCCAAGTCAAGCTCCCTACCCCATCCCTCTGCCGAGCATGCCCTGCACTTGCTGGAGGAAAGATGGTTTGGTCAAGACCTTGCCCTCTGAGGCCTGTTTCCCCAGCTGTTGACAAAGAGGACCAGCTGGATCTCTGAGGAGTCCCTTCTGGATTCTGTGACTGGGTGGATGTCGGAGCAGCTCTGCCACCTCTGGGGGTCTGGCCCGTGGGCAGTGACCTCCTGGCTCGTGGCTTCTTGTTTTCCACCCCAGGCTCTTTCCAGCTTGCATTTCCTGGTTCTTTGTTAGGAACTGACCAGGCCCCCAAGGGCTCTAGACTGTCTACTCTCAGAGCCCAGCCGGCCCCTGAACCCCTCATACCTGGATGCTCTGACAGCAGTTTCTGCAGCCTGAAAAACTGGTCTGTGGGGACAGTGGGTTGGAGTGGGGGCGGGGGATGGGACTAGAATGAAACATCTGCACACACGCCCCTTCTCAATCCCCTAGAGGGCTATAGAGTGGTTCCCTGGCCTCTGGAATAACCTCTTTCTGTAGCTGCCCAAGAGGAAATACTGCCCAAATCCCAGTATTGACCTTCTTTGCCCAGAAACCTGTGGCCAGGCCTTGTTAGGGGCAGGGAGGGAGCTGGGATGGTGAAGGCAGATAGACCTTGAATTGTGAAAACACTGTGATCTTGAGTAAGCTGAGCAATCTCTCTGGACTTCCGTTGTCTTATCTGGGAGATGAGGACACCCGGAGAAGGGAAAGGGCAACTACAACCCTTCAGGCCTGAATTGGGGGAGGGGGTTTCCTTCCTAATCTGTTTAATAGTTGATGACAGTCTGGATGATGAGCTGGGGGTTATAAGTGGATTGAATGTATAGGAATGTTAAATGATAATAATACAATAAATTGTTGTTTAGTAACTAAATCGTGCAACCCCATGAACTGCATGCCAGGATAATAATAAATCGCTAACATTAATTTAACGTTTACCAAGTGCCAGGCACTGAGTTAAGCACTTTAGGTATATTTACCTACCTACGTAATACTCAGGACAAGCTTATGAGGTAACTATTTTTCTCCTTCCCAGGTGGCACAGTGATAAAGAATTCGCCTGCCAAGCAGGAGACTTGGGTTCAACCCCTGGGTTGGTAGGATCCTCCAGAGAAGAGAATGGTACCCCACCCCAGTATTCTTGTCTGGAGAATCCTATGGACAGAGGAGCCTAGTGGGCTGCAGTCCTTGGGGTCGCAAAGAGTTGGACCTGACTGAGTGACTGAGCATGCAGAGATGAGGAAACTGAGGCCCAGACAAATGAAGTTGTTTCCCCACGGCACTCAGTGTGTTCAAACCTAGGTGTTCTCACTCCAGCTTGCCCGCTTGTTTCTGTTTTTGGTGGTGGTGGTTTAGTCGCTCAATTGTGTCTGACTCTTGCGACCCCATGGACTATAGCCCTCCAGGCTCCTCTGTCCATGGAAATTCTCTAGGCAAGAATACTGGAGTGGGTTGCCATTTCCTCCTCCAGTTTCTTTCTTTGTTTTTCTTCAAACATCTAAGGTGACCTTCTAGTTCCATCTCCTCTGCCTGGGGGCCCAGAGCTAAGGCAGGGGCTGCTGGGGTCTGGAGAAGGCACCCGCCCAGTGGGCATGGCTGTGCCCTGAGGCTGGGCAAGGATGTAGGGGGAGGAGCCTGGAGGGGGGAAGCTGCAGGCTGTGCATGAGCAGGGACCAGGAATCCAAAGCTCTGAGGTGAGGTGGGAGCTGGCAGCCCAGCCAATAGAGCTCCTGTTCCTGCCTCCCGCCTTTCCGCCTCCCCACCCCCTGCCAAAGGCATGGTCCACACAGCTGCCCCAAGCCCGAGGTCAGCATGGGCTGACCCGTAAACAGGTCAGCTGCTTCTCCCACCCATAGCTGCCCTGTGGCTCAAGCATTTGTCACTGTTGCCACTGAGGGAAAATGCCATTCCAGTCTCAGTCCTCTCCAGCCTCTGTCATATGCATAAACATGCTTTTGCAAAGCTGCCTTTTCCATTTCAGGAGGGAGGGTGGAGAAAGTCTTCTTGGGCTGAATGCAGTCCTCCCTGCTCACTCACTGCTCACATTTACTGAGCACCTACTATATGCTGGGAATTGCCGGGTGCTAGGCATCCGTGGGGCAGAGACAGTAAACACATCCTCCTAGAATCTGTTACCAAGAACCTGCCTTCTCATAGCATTCTTCCAGCACCCACTGCCACTTCCTTCCTTCTACTCCTCACCTCTGCTCAGGGAGGGAACCCTAGCCTCTGCTGTGGAGTTTCATCCCAGCCCAGCCACTTGCCAGCTGTGCTGCCTTGATGTTGTTCAGTCGTAAAGTCATGTCCGACTCTTTGCGACCCCACAAACTGCAGCACTCGAGGCTTCCCTGTCCTCCACCATCTCCCAGGGTTTGCGCAAACTCCTGTCTATTGAGTCGATGCCATACACCCATCTCATCCTCTGTCGCCCCTTTCTCCTCCTGCCCTCAATCTTTCCCAGCATCAGGGTCTTTTCCAATGAGTCAGCTTTTCGCATCAGGTGGCTAAAGTATTGGAGTTTCAGCTTCAGCATCAGTCCTTTCAATGAACACCCAGGACTGATCTCCCTTAGGATGGACTGGTTGGATCTCCTTGCAGTCCAAGGGACTCTCAAGGGTCTTCTGCAGCACCGTAGTTCAAAAGCATCAGTTCTTCAGTGCTCAGCCTTCTGTATGGTCCAATTCTCACATCCATACATGACTACTGAAAAAAACCATAGCTTTGACTAGATGGACCTTTGTTGGCAAAGTGATGGCTCTGCTTATTAATATGCTGTCTAGGTTTCTCATAGCTGGAGAAGGGAATGGCAAACCACTGCAGCATTCTTGCCTAGAGAACCTCATGAACTGTATGAAAAGGTTACCTTGATGAGAAAGTTGTTTATCCTCCCTGAGTCTCAGTTCATTGACCCTTCCTGCAAATATTGGCCAAAAAGTTCATTTAGGTTTTATTACAGGAAAACCACTTTTTGGCCAAGCTAGTATTGACTGAGCACCTACAGAGTAGAACCCAGCAGGGGCAGACAGCTAGTGGACAACACCCTTAATAAGCAATTACACTGTAAATTGTGTTAAGAGATAACTCACTGTGGAATGCAAGGTGTTATCTTAAGGTGGATCGGAAGTGGGGGCGGGGTGTCCAGGAGGCTGTGTGGCATTGAGAGGGTGACAGTTGAGTAAGAACCAGAAGGAGGTGACACGCAGCTGTGTGCGTTCCAGGCAGGGGACACAGCTGCCATCCCGCGGTGGGAGCGCACCTGGCATGGGGGAAGCAGAGACAGGAGGCAGGATTGCTGAGGCACCCACTCTGGGGGTGAGAGCTGGGGAGTAGAGGGCAGAGTGAAATAGCATGTTAGATGGTGATCAGTGCTAAGGAGGAAATTGGCTTTATCAGTGAACAGACAATATAGTCTTGGACACCTAGGGCTCTCTGCTGAGAGCGGGGCCCAGGGTCAGGTCCAGAGAGGGGTGTGGCTATTAAGAACCCTGCAGTTCAGGCTGAGCTCTTGCACTTGTGTCTGATTTGTCTCCAAGCCTACCCCCTTGAACGCCATCTGTCTGGAATCCGTAGAGGGGAAACCTTGAAACTCAGACTGGGTCTTGAACCCACAGTCTTTTAACTAAGATCACACACTTGGTCTCAGGACTTAATGAAGCTCAGGTTCTCCATGTCTCATCACAGAAAGAATGAGAGACGAAGTGATAGGTAAGAAGTGGATTTACTTAGAGAGAAACACTCCACAGACAGAGGGAGGGCCATCTCAGAGAGAGGGAGCTGCCGCAGGGTACTACGGAGTTGTCAGTTTTTATAGAGTTGGGTAATTTCATAGGCTAATGAGTGGGAGGAGTATTTCAGCTCTTTTGGGGAAGGGGTGGGGATTTCCAGGAATTGGGCCACCGCCCACTTTTTGACCTTTAAAGCTGAGGCCCCAGGTCTAGTGGAAGTCCACTCGGCCACCGTCTTGGAGCTATTTGGTTCTAATCAGTTTATGTTGTGTCCTCAGGCTGTGTCATTCTTTTAAAGTCATCCCCTGCCCCCTTCCCTCCTGTTTCAGAGGTGGTCAACATATATTACAGACAGGCTCCAGGTTGGTGCAGGATTTCTGGTCAACCAGAAAGAACAGGGGAGTTCAGAGGGCCCCCAGGTCTCTCCCCAGAGGATCTCAGATGTTGGGCTTTGCCTGTGCTCTTGTGCTTCCCCAGGAAGGCTTTCTAGTTCCTAACATGATCAAGTGAAGGGGTCACAGGCACAATGTGGTGAGTAGCCCAAATGGATTCCACTTAAAAATTCAGAGATTGTGAACTTCCTACTTTTACGAAATATCCTTTTCTGAACTCATGGCAACCGTCAATGGTCATTGTTTAAAGACTCAACTTGGCAAAATAAAATCTTGGACGGCCTATATTCACACTTCCCCCTATTTTTTTTTTTTAATGTTTCTGCTTTACCCCAAAGGCTGGAAACCCCTGACTGGTTGGTACCTCTGCCAGACAGATATGGCATCTGTGACCCCGGGAGGTGCCTGGTTGGCACAGGGTCACGGACAAGACTCAGTTGTCCTGCTTTTGGTCAGAGAATGGGGGGGCAGGGGAGAACAGCTAGAGCTATGAGAGGAAGCCGAGAGGAAGCCAAGGGGAAGGGATGGACAGACAGAGCCAGCCGACAGGAGGGCAGTCTCCCAGGCTGCAGGGGAAGGTTCCAGCTCAGCGGAGCCAAGTGCATGCAAGTCTGTGCATGGTGCATGGTAATGAGGCTCCGAGTGAGGCTACGGCTGAGCCAGCTGGACCCCATGGGCCCCGGGGCTGCCCTCCACCTACTTAGCTGCTGGAGCCACGGGCCCTGGGGTCCGATAGATGCGTGTTCCAAACCAACCTTGAGCTTTCACCTTGCCTGGGAACCTTGGACGTGTAATATATTGACCACTTTGGTCCTATTCTGACCTGCAAACTCGAGTAACGGTGGCTGTGAGAACTGAATGGGATCGCATAGTGTCTGCCGAAAGCAGAGGAGCAATCAGAGGCCCCCTGACCCAGCCAGAGAGGCCACATTGGCAGGGCGGTGAGGGGGTTGCCTCCTACTCTGTCAAAGGATTCTGAGTTAGTAGGGAGGAACTTGAACCCTCGAAGGGATCAGATGCTGCCCCACACAGAGTTGTACCTGTTGTTTACTGAGCAGGGACGTTCGAGCCTGGTGCTAACTACCCGCAGACGGTTGTCTCCACTGAGGGGTAGGTGCCTGAGGAGGTGGGTACCTGTGTGCCCATTTTGCAGCTAGTAAGCAGGAGGCTGAGATCCAAACCCAGAGAGCTTTATCCTAACTAAGGTGCTTGTCATTCTCCCACTCTACGCTGCATTTACAAAGACTGGCTGGAGAGGTAGTGAGTTCCCTGTCGTAGGAGATGTGTAAGTATAGTGTATACAGTGTATCTCATAGTGTCTGCCGAAAGCAAAGGAGCAATCAGAGGCCCCCTGACCCAGCCAGGGAGGCCACATTGGCAGGGCAGTGAGGGGGTTGCCTCCTACTCTGTCAAAGGATTCTGAGTTAGTAGGGAGGAACTTGAACTTGGTCATCATTTAGCGGGAAATGATGGCAGGAATTATCAGAAACAGGTTGCATGATTGACCCAGATAATTTTGTTTTCATTTAAAGATCACTTATTGAACTACAAGTATATATTTATATGGGATGTTCCAAAATTTTAAATTAGAATTTTGTAAGCTCCTCCAAATTAATTTGTAAGATATATTTTTCAATAGTAGTTGGCCTAGTCATAACAGGAAAAACATTCAAGAGAATTGTAGAAACCCAAGTTTAGTATCATGATTACCTCTGGGAAGGGAGAGAAATTGGATTAGGGAAGAGCAGAGGGGAACTTCAAACTGTGTATTAGTTAGACCTAGATAATGTTTAACATTTTACTTTATTTTAATGTTTTTGGCCACACTGCATGGCACGTGTTCGAACAGGGATGGAACCCGAGCCCTCTGCACTGGACGCGTGGAGTCTTAACCACTGGACTGCCAGGGAAGTCCTCTAACATCATGTTAAACAGGGACTTCCTGTAATTTTATGATAAGGACCCTGTCTTACCCTCCTCGGTCTCACCTGCTCTGGTCCCTCAAAAACTGTTGAAATAATGGAAGGATGGAGTCACAGCCATGTCCATGTGGCTCAGTGAGAAAAGCAAGGTCCAGGGAAGTAGAGGGGAAATTCTGCAATTCTGGTGCCACGATGGGAGCACACCCTCTGCTTCCTCATCTGAATGCAGGTTCTAGGGCCACTTGAAGATGAGCAACAAGGGAGGTAAGACACAGGAGACCTGAGTTCGATCCCTGGGTCAGGAAGGTCCCCTGGAGAAGGCAACGACAACGCACTGCAGTATTCTTGTCTGGAGAATCTCATGGACAGAGGAACCTGGAGGGCTACAGTCCACGGGGTCACAAAGAGTTGGACATGACTGGACAACTAACACTTTCAATTTCAAGTAAGACACCTGCCACTGTGCCCAGCCTAGCAGGTGCTAATTGTTAGTTTTTGTTTTAAAGTCGGATGAATGCCTGCTCACTGCCCATTTTTAAGTGTTGGGATTAAAGATGCATGCTCTAAGTCAGACAGAACCGAGCTGAAGCTCTGGCTCTGTGAGCCTCAGTTTCCACATCTGTAAAATGGGAATAGTAATTATAGCTACCTCCTGGGCCCACCAGGAGATCCAGAGTGAAGGTGTGGGTAGGTGCTTCATTCTGGGACTGTTACTTAATCCCACTCCATCTCCCCTCAACCCCATCTGGTTCTGAAAGGGCTCAGTTGAGTTTCTCGAAGCTTCTGAGGGGAAGGCGGACCCTGTTTTACAGATGAGGACACAGGTGGGAGGGTAAATGACTTCTGGAGAGAGAGTAATAATATTAATAATATAATAGCTATTGTTTATTGAACTGCCAAGATTCTTGTATATACTCTCCTTGGATTTGCAGACAAGAAGAAGTTAATGATAATTATACCCATTTGGCAGATAAAGCAAGAGATTCGAAGAGGGGTCAACTGGCTTAGGATCGCCTACTTAAGGAGTTCATGCTGGAACCATGTGACTTGCCTTTGCAGCTCACGGCTTTGTGGAACTTGAAGCTGGGGTGCCCAGAGGGGAAGCCCAGGCCCCTGTGCCCCTACTTCAGAGGCTGACTGAAGGTGCTTTGTCTTCCAGAGCAGAACCGCTGGGCCTCACCCCCAGCTGCTAAACAAACTTCCTACCCACGGGCTGGACCATGCAGGTCTGCCCCTGAGGGTTGACAGGAGGCCAGGATAAACCTCAAAGCCTCCCGCCCAGTCCGGCCAAGCCCAGCCACCTGGCAGGAGGGGCAGCACCGGGCAGGGGGCTGTGTGCTGGTGAGCTTTGCCTGCTGACTGCCTGCTCCTTGCTGTCCTCTTCCTCCGTAGGAGTTCCTCTGCGACCAAAAGTACAGTGATGAAGAGAACCTGCCGGAAAAGCTCACAGCCTTTAAAGGTGAGCTGGGGCTGGCTGCCCCCCGCCCCCAGGAGAGCTGGGTGGCCCCCCTTGCCCTCACACATAGCGTTCCTCATCCACGAGGCCAGGCTGCACCCCAGTTTCATCCAGAACACCCCACTTCCAGGTGGACTATGAGACAGGGTGCCCAGCCCTGGGGACACCCCTCGCCCACAGGCCCCAGACCCGCCCTGGCCCTCTCTCCCCTCCGCTGCCCAGCGTGGCTCAGGTTGGCTCCTGCCCGTCACTGCCCAGGCCCGCCCTGCTCGCTCCCGGGGCCCCAGGACACAATCGGCTCTTTGTCACTGCGCTTGCCTCCCCTCCTCCGCGGTGGAGCGTCTCGGGAGCCCCTGTGGAGAATGGACGTTTGTGTCGCCACAGTGGGGCAGGGGGCAGAGTTTCTGCCCATTGAATCCCCAGCAGCACAGGATGAAAAGAAAACAGGGCCTAGGAGCCCGCGCGGGGCGGAGGCGGCAGAAAGGTCCCTCTGTTCTGGGCCCTGGTGCTTGGTTCCCAGCCAGCGGCTCGAAAGGAGAGGAGCCGTGCACAGAAGGAGCCGGACAGACCTACCTTTGGTGCCTGGGAGATGCACTCCAGGTGTGGGAGCCCTGGGCGTGCTGGGGAACCACTCGAACTTGGCCTTGTGGGCATCCTCGCTGCTCCAGGGCAGAGAGCTGGCCAGTGCTCCTTGGACTGCTTACAGCTCAGCCGTCCTTAAGGCAGGACACCAACGGCTGAACATGTGCTGACCACTGACCTTGTGCTCAGGGTTGCAGATCTCCCTGCCTCAGCCCAATCCAAGCCTCAAGGAGATGGTGCAGATGAAGAAACTCAGGCTCAGAGAGGTGGTGTCACTTGCCTGGGGTCACACAGCTCACTACTGGCAGAGTTGGGTCTTGAACCCATACTGGTCTTACTCCAAAGCCTCTGCTCTTAACCATTACACAATTGGTGCTTTTTACATCATAAAGAAAGAAAAAAGGAAGGAAGAAGGAAAAGAAGTAGAAGACAGACACCCCCGCCCTGGCAGGTCCTTCTGCCCCTCCCCTCCCTGTGCCAATGCAGAGCGGCCGGTCTCTTTCCTTCTCCCTGAATACCAGCAGGGTCACTCTTCAGAGGTGGCTCTGAGAGGAGGGATAGAGGTCCCAGGGGATCCACGCTCCTGGTCCTCATTGGGATGTAGGATGGGGTCCATCCTGGGACCACAGGAAGATACCTAGGAAGTGAAGGGAATGTGGAAGTTTTAAATCACTCACTCATTTTATCTCCGAATGAGCCCTACTAGGCACCAGGCCATTTGGGACCTGGGGGCACAAGGAACACACACGGGGCGGCCCCCTGGCCAAAGGAGCCCATGTCCTCGTGGGGGAAGGGTGGTGAAGAGAGAGCAAGGGAGTGGAAAGTGTGTCAGATGATAGCAGGTGCTTTGTGGGGGTGACGGGGCCCAGTTAGAAAGGTGGGGGCCCCTGAAAGCAAGAGGAAAGGCCCTGAGAATTCCTGAGGGACATTCCAGGCAGAGGGGTGGCAAGGCTAAAGCAGGAGCAGGTGGGAGATGGGCCAGGAGCCATAATATGCTGCTGGGGGGAGCAGGGTGGGATGGGGTGGGATGGGGGGTTGAAGGGGAGAGGGAGGCCTGGAGTCTGGAGGGCAGATGCTTGTGAAGGTCACAGGGCCTTGCAGGTCACTGGGAAGATCTTGGCTCTCTCATGCTGGCTGCTCGGTGCAGAAGACACCCCGAAGGTTCCGCCCTCCTGTGGCAGGGGCAATCTGCCCAAGGCCACAGGACTTCCCTGCACACATTGCCTTGTCAGGAGATACCAGGCTCATTCCTCCGACCCCTTGATCCCAGAGGTTGAACTCCAAGTCTGTAGTGAGGTTTGCGAGGAGTGTCCGGGGACCCCTGGGCACTATACGTGCCACACTGCGGTCAAGGGCGGGTGCATGGGCATTTGTCCCAAAAGAGCATCAGGTTCTCAGTGAGGCCCATGAGCCCCCCACAAAAGATCAGAACTGTGGGGACTTCTTAGCTTGGAGGTTCTCTCACCCAGCTGCCCATCTGAATCACCTGAGATGCTCTGAAAACCCACCAATTCTGGCCCCCAAGATCTGCTTCCCAAATCCTGCAGATCCGCCTCCCTGGGGCCGGGTATTTATTTCAGTCTCTTCACAGATGGTTGGGATGCGGCCAGCCCGCACTGCTAGGGGCCTGGGGGAAAGCAGCTGCCCATCTTGGCAGAGGGTCAGAGTGGACCCTGGGCACCTTTCTCTACCTCGCCTGCTGTCAAAAGGTGCAGTGGGGTGAGCCCTTTCTCCAGAGACAACAGCTGAGATGACAGGACTTGCATCGAGCCCCCCTCGTGGGATGAGGAGGCTGGTATGGGCCCCCTGAAGACCCAGCCAGTTACCCCCCAGGGGAGTCACTGGGGCCCTGCTAATGCCAGTTTTTGCTCTGTGATTTCCAGAGAAGTACATGGAGTTTGACCTGAACAATGAGGGAGAGATTGGTAAGTGAGACCCCAAGGGTGCTGGGCCGGGGGAGGGGAGGCAGTTTGATGGGTCAGGGGTGGCAGGTCAGAGAGTCCTCCTGCCTCACCAGCCTGTGGTTTCCTAGTGGACCCTCCTTCCAGCATTTCTTCTCCTCCTCTGTCTTCTCTCGTTTTTCTCCTTTTTTGAATATTTGTATCCTGTTTTCTTTAAAAATGAAATGTGAAAGTGTTCGTCATTCAGTCATGTCCGACTCTTTGCGACCCCATGGACTGTAGCCTGCCAAGCTCCTTTGTCCATGGGATTCCCAGACAAGAATACTGGAGTGGGTTGCCATTCCCTTCTGCAGGGGATCTTCCCCACCCAGGGATTGAAGCCGGGTCTCCTGCATTGCAGGCAGATTCTTTACCATCTGAACCACCAGGGAAGCTCTTTAAAAATAGGGCGTTACTAAAATTAATACATCATCACTATAAAATGGTTTGGAAATCACCACAAAGCACAGCGACAAAATACATCGCCACAACCCCACCTCCCAGAAATAGCTTCCTTCCATTCTTTGTGCTAATCACAAGCAGTTTTATACCGCTTTAGAACCTTTTTAAAAAAAATAATATATTGTTTGTATTTTGACATATGATTCATTTTTTTGAAATATAATTAATGGCTGCATAATATTCCATTGTGGGAATGGACTATAATTTATTCACCCAACACCTTAGCATTGCCTTTTCAGACGACGTCTGGTTTTAAGTCTTACTGATAATCCCATGAAGGATGTCTTTGTGCGTGAATCTCTGTCCACACTGCTGATTATTTCTTTAGAGTATATCTCAGGAATTAGGCATTCTGGGTTAAAGGCTTTTGAAGCATCTTGCCAAATTGCCATCCGGAAAGGTCTTGCCAATTTAGTTTGGCCCACAGCGTGTGGGGAACAGTTCACTCCTTCCTGTAGAGCGTTGTCCAGCTTTCATTGAAATGTCCCGGACATCCTGGCACCTCGGTCTGACATCAGTATGGCCCACCCTGCCTCTCCGGGGAGCTGGTCCACCACTCCCCCGGCCCTAAAATTGGCCCCTGCCCTACCCCCACTCCACTGTTTGCTGACCCATTGTTCGTGGAACAATCCGAAGGAAATTGCCTCAGATCTTGGGAGCCAGGAGGTCAGAGGCAGCAGCTCCTCGGGGTGCCTCCCTTGTTTTTCTTGAATTTGGTTCATTTGTTGGCTTTCTTGCTCTGTGGGCTGTTCTGGGCCCTGTCTCCCTTCCAGCAAAGTGGAGCCTGGGACTGTGGGGTGGGAGAGGCAGGTCGGGGAGAAGCTGGCAGCCAGCACCGGGAAAGCAATTTCTGATGCGTGGGTCAGGCCGACTCTCTGATCCCACTTCGCTGGACTCAATTTCCCGGGTGGCTGGAGCAGGGGACTCATGTTCACCCGAACCGCAGGCGGCAGCAGAGAAAAAACAGAATGAAGAGAAGCTGTGTGTCAGGGGCGTCCTGTGCATCCTCACTCCACATAATCCCGTTGACTATTTGATCACTGATGGCAGGAGGTTCAGAGAGATTAAGGAGTTTGCCCCACATCCCACGGCCAAGAATAGCAGAGCTGTATTCCAACCCATGTCTGCCTGACTTTAGAAGCCCACGTCCCTAACCCCTAGTCCATACTGCCTCTGAAGTGGGCAGGGAGGGTGTGATGGGCTTATTCTTCTGAGAGGAGAAAAGTCATTGCCTGCAGTCTCCAGGGAGGGGCCATCCTCCCGGGCTTCTTCTGGGCATGGGGTGCTGCCTAGGAGCTTCCCAACTCGGCCCAGCAGCCTTTCCCCACTTAACAGATCTGCTTCTCCTCTGGCAGATCTGATGTCTTTGAAGAGGATGATGGAGAAGCTTGGGGTCCCCAAGACCCACCTGGAGATGAAGAAGATGATCTCGGAGGTGACAGGTGGGGTCAGCGACACCATCTCCTACCGAGACTTCGTGAACATGATGCTGGGGAAGCGGTCGGCGGTCCTTAAGCTGTGAGTACTTCCTGCCTCTCCTGGAGTCTCTGGAGGCAGAGTCACCATGTGTGGAGAGGTTCCTGGCTCGGGCTTGGAAGCCTCTGACTTACTGGGCAAGGTTCTTAACTTCGCTGAACCTGATGTCTCTCATCTATCAAATGGTCCCGTTAATAAGTACCTTGCTGGCAAAATGAGCCCATAGCAGAACCTAGTAAAATCAGTGCTCACTAAGTGGCGGCGGTGATGGTGATGACAATGACGATAACTGCACAGCTGAGACCTTCTGACCCTCAGCTTCCTCCTTTGTAAAATGACTCTACTACCCCACAGACTGTTGTGAGCATAATCTAGGGCCAAAAACCAGCTCAAAATGTAGGTAGTGTTCAATCTTGATGCTGTTTCTTTTTTTTTTTTCAATTCTGCTTCTTTAAAAAAAATTTTTTTTTGGCTACAGTGGGTCTTTGTTGCGGCACAAGAGTCTTTTGTTGCTTCTCAGTTGTGGCATGCAGGCTTCATCACACCACGGCATGTGGCTCTTAGTTCCCCGACCAGGGATTGAACCTATATCCCCTACCCTGGAAGATAGATTCTTAACCATTGGACCACCAGAGAAGTTCCTCTTGTTGCTACTTCTTGCTACTGAAATGACTTTGGGAATATTACTTTCGGCCCCTGAGCCTCAGTTCCTTCACCTGTAAGACAGAGATGATCATGTGTATCTCGCATGAAGTGTTGTCCTGAGGGTTAATGAGATAATGCGTATGAGGAGGAGTCAAGTCCAGCACCTGGCTGATGGCAAGCACCTAGTGTGTGGTAACCAAAATCCCAGTTTGCATGTACTTCCCCACTGGAGAGCAGCAGAGAAATTCCTTGGAGAGTCCCAGAGTATTTGCTCAGACTGTAAAGGACACTTGCTTGGATTTTATAAGATTAATTTAAAAAAAAATGGAAACAGTTGATTTATGATATTGTGTAAGTTTCAGGTTTAGAGCAAAGTGATTCAGTTATACATGTGTGTGCATGCATGCATGCATGCTAAGTCACTTCAGTCGTGTTGCTTTGGAACCCTGTGGACTGTAGCCCACCAGGCTCCTCTGACCATGGGATTCTCCAGGCAAGAACACTGGGGTGGGTTGCTGTGCCCTCCTCCAGGGGATCTTCCCGACTCAAGGATTGAACCCACATCTCTTGGGTCTCCTGCATTGGCAGGTGGTTTCTTTACTACTAGTGCCATCTTGGAAGCCCAGTATGCATATATTTCTTTTCAGATTCTTTTCCATTAGGGGTTATTATGAGATATTGAATATAGTTCTCTGTGCTATACAGTAAATCCTTGTTGTTTATCTGTTTTATATACAGTGGTGTGTTTGTGTAAGATTAACTTCAAATGTACCAATGTAAAATATACCTGTCTCATTTTACAAAGAGTGAAGCTGAGTGACCTGCTCATGAGCCCATGGGTTCAGGCTGGTCAGAGCATTTAGTGTGGGGTGGGATGATCAGGAGGTGTGCTAGGAAGACCATACAGGTGAGATCACACCGCACCTGAGAGGCTAGGTGGTAGCAATAGGAGTGATGATGCCATTAAAATGACACCTAAGAGTCAGTGGATATTTACTCTGTATTGGGCCCCAGTCTGTATGTTGACTCCTTAGATTTGTCATTTATGAATTCAGTAAATATTTATTGAACACCACCTCTGTGCCAGGAATTATGCTTGGTGCTGGGGACCCATGAATTGCTTACATTCTAATGACAGGAGACAGACAAACACAAAGCAAAAACCCCAAACACCAGGTTGCAATAGGGCAGCACACAGAAAAATAAAGTGGGCAAGAGGAATAGAAAGAGGCGGGGTAGTGGACGGGGAGGATCTCAGTGAGGTGACGTTTGACCAGAGCCCTGCACGAGGGGGATGTGAAGAGATGAGGTGGTGGAAGCTGCACGTGCAAAGGCCCTGTGGCATAGCCGTGCTTTGATGCTCAAGGAACAGCACAGAGGCCCGTGTGCCTCGAGGACACCGAGTGAAGGATGCAGAGATGGGCAGGGGCCAGATGATGTGGGGCCTTGTAGTCCACGGTTGATTTAGCATTATTTGTTTATTTATTTTTGGCTGTGCTGGGTCTTCATTGCTGCATGCAGGCTTTCTCTAGCTGCAGTGAGCGGGGGCTACTCTTCGTTGCAGCGTGCGGGCTTCTCATTGCAGTGGCTTCTCTTGGTGCAGAGCAGAGGCTCGAGGCACACAGGCTCAGGAGTTGCATGGGCTCCAGAGCACGGGCTCAGTAGTTGTGGAGCCCAGGCATAGTAGCCCTGTGGCACGTGGAATCTTCCCAGACCCGGGAATGAACTCGTGTTCCCCTGCGTTGGCAGGTGGATTCTCATCCACTGCGCCACTAGGGAGGTCCCAAGGAGCTGACTTTTAAACGGTCTCTCCGACTGCAGTGGAGGAAGAGTGGCCGCAGGCAGGTCATTAGGAGGCTCATGCACTTGTGCAAGTAAGAAATGAGGTGCTCAGCCTGGAGGGGCTGAAGTGCAGGTGGGCAGGGGCTGTTGGAGTCGGGAGTGATCTTGGAGTTAGAGCTGGCAGGGGTGCTTCCAGGTTTAAAGGAAAACAAGGAGTCTGATGGCTGTAAGGTCTGAGTTCTGAGTGATGGTGCAGTTTGCTTTGAGAGAAGAGCAGGGGGCAGGTGGGAATTGAGCTTAGTTTTGATGTATTGACTTGGAAGTGCCCCTAGACACACAGGGGGAGAGGTTGAGGAGGGAGCTGGCTGTGCAGGTCTGGTGCTCAGACAGAGGCCCTTTGTGGACGATCGAACTTTGGATGGGATTCAAAGCCAGGGGGCTGAAGGAGCCTACCCAGGGAGGGAGGGAGACCAGAGGGAGGAGAACACTGTCGCTTGGAACAGCTCCAGGATGTGAGCACTTTTGGCATCATCACATTTAGTTGGAAACACTGAGCATGTGTTGAGTGTCTTGCTTGTGGCACCAGTTGGGAAGGAGTAGGGCTGGGATTCCTTCCTGAGGCTATACCTTGAACCCCCACCCTCTGCTCCCTAGACTTTACTGTCAGAGCAGTGGGAGATTTTTGAAGATCTGGGTTTCGAGCAGAACCACAGCGCAGACTAGCCCTGCCTCCTCCAGGCAGCGTGGTCGGGGGAGGCACATGACCCAGAAGTCTGAGGTCTCGAATCTCATTCTGTCTGTGTGGCTCTGAGTCACATGGCCCCTTGGCACCTCAGTGTTCTCTGTAAAATTGGACCATCTGCCTGCAGAGGCTTCTGGGAAAATCCCCCTGGAGAGAGGATGCAAAGGCATTCTGTGGTGGACCCTGCAGATGTGAGGGCCGGGATGATCTTTCCCTGGACGAGGAAAAGAGTTCTAATCCTGTTTTGTGTTGTTTTCTTTTTCTTTTCTCACCACTTCCAAACCAGAGTCATGATGTTTGAAGGAAAAGCCAACGAGGGCAGCTCCAAGCCAGTCGGGCCCCCTCCAGAGAGAGACATCGCCAGCCTGCCCTGAGGAGCCCTGCCTGGACCTCCTCGCCCTCCCCACTCTCTTCCTCCCTCCTGATCTCACCCTTCGTGACTCACTGTGACCTCTTATTCATTTTGTTTGGTCGTCGTGTGTTTGTTTTATCAGCAGAATCAGTGATCTCTTTGTATAGCACAAATGATCTGCCTTAAAGGGGCCCTGGGTTGGGGAGTCCAGATCGCCTCCCTCTCTTTTTCCTTGCGTCTCCCCTCCCTGTGCAGAAGGGCTCACATTAAACCAAAAACCAGACGGAACAGGGCCAGGACAGGGAGACCAGAGCCTGTGATTCCCGCACTTGAAACTGGCACTCTTTGCCTTCCAGGTCTCTGAGCTGAGTCCTGGCATCCTGGCCTGGCCCTGGTGAAGACCTCAGCCCACTTTCAGAAGACCCTAGAGTTGGGATAAGGCTGTAAGGTCTCGTTAGGGTTTCCTCAGACAGGGATCTTGGGTGTGCTAGAATGTGGCCACGAAGTGTCACACCTCCCCGGCTGGTCTCCCCCAGCCCACGCCTTGTCTTATTCTCCGTGAGGTGACAAAAGGAGATGAGGAGAGGGGCTTGGCAATGTGAGCCCTTCCAGAAGGTTCCAGAGGAATCCTCTAATCTTGCCCCCGGCCACACCTTTACAGGCAGCTCAGAAAGAGGCTGCAGCACTCCCCTGACCCTTGCTGGGGCTCCAGAGGTAGAGGGGATCCTGGGGCCTTGGGGCGGGGTTCAGCTCAGTCTAGTCCCACCTTTCAGGGAGGATGTCGAGGGCGATAGGGTAGGAGGGCGAGGCTTTAGTGCTCATGGCAGAGAGAGGCAGCACACCACTGTGAAGCCAGGAGCTGAGAAATAGGGTGCCTGATTTGCTTGAGACCTGACTCTGCTTCCCCATTTGCCTTCACACCTTCCTTACACCATTCATTCATTTGTCTTCATTCATTCACTCAGCCACTCAACAGATATTTATTGACAACCTGTTACAAGCTTTAAGCCCCCACCCCCACCCCACTTTGTCCTGACATGTCTGTGCCCACTTTCTCTCTGATTCATCACTCTCTTTCCAAATCACTCAAAACCTTGAGCCTGGGAATTGGATCAGGGTCACCTGTGTTTTTTATTGCGGACTGGAGTTTTAGAGCCCTGAGCCACCCTGTGGGTTAGCTGGGGCAGGCCTCTCAGTTCACAGCTGACAAAACTGTGGTGACCCACAGGGATTAAGTGCCTTGTCCAAGGTCAGGGGTTTATCTGGAGATGGGGATCTGGACTGGGGCCTGGGCCTTCAGATACCCCCTGCCCCTGCCTCATCTCTGCTCTGGGCTGGCCTCAGTCAGTGATGAAAACAAGGGAAGGGACAGGGAGGGGCAGTCTCCTAGGTCAACCCTCGGGGAGGGCCCTGGGCCAGGATTCACCCTTCCTAGTGCCTCTGAGTCAGGATCCGCGGGACCCCCAGCCTTGACCCCACCTGTATTCTGTAGTCCCTTCTCCTGCCCACTCAGGACTTAGAGGCACTCATCCATTGCACATGTTTATAAGCACCTGTTACCAGCCAATACTGAAAAGGACAGACTCATGGAATTTAGAGTCTAGTGGGGAATTCAGACCCTGGTGATGAATGTTGGGAAAGAGGAAGCTATGAGGTGACTGCATTGCAATCCTGGGGGCCTAACTGGGCCCAAGACTGGGCAAGAGTCCTGCAGAAGACTTTGAAAAACCTCAAGTGGGAAGGTCTGGGGGCTGTTGGAGGCTGGAGCCAGTATGAGCTCCCCGTGGCTCCTCTGACCCGTAATCAAGGACCCAAGGAGCTGACTTGACGACAGTTTTTGAGGAAGTGGAGCAGGTAGGGGGTGGGGAAATGGCCAGGTTGGATTAATCCACTGGTCTTGACCAGTTCAGGAACAAGATTATTCAGCCATGACTGGCTGATCTTCAGTCTAAGGAAGTACTTCAAATGCATAAGCCTAGTTGAAGTTTAAACCCCAGCAAAACATTCCTCCCTGTAAATGTAAAATCTCACCCCCACATCTCCTCCCCTGCTCCCCCGCTACCCCCGAGATCCTTAGCTGAGAAAGTGTCTGTCTCCTCCCCTTCCCACTGCCTCTCCTTTCTGGGACAGGCTGAGACGTTTGAGCAAAGAAATGCCTTCCTTGACCATTCATCATAGTGTATCTGTACCTCACTCAGACAGGAGGGCAGAACCATCTAGGCTTAGTGCAGTGGTTACACACTTTACAAGATTGCAGGAAGCCTCTTTAAGGGAGGAGAGCAAGTGGGTGTGTTCTCAGCTTTTCGAAAGAGCAGGAAAGTGTTCTCTCATTGGATGGGGAGTGTCCTGGGAAACCCCACCAGTTCCTTCATCATTTCTTGGAATTCAGCTCCTGAAGGGAAAGGGTCTCAAGAGTGGTTCCTGGAAAGGGAGGTCTGCATGTATTTCAGACTGTGGTTATTAGCTATAGGACTCTTACTTCTTTGGCTAAGGGCTCAGCTTCTTAGATGTTCAGCTGCCTTTTTTCTGAAAGACCAAATCTAACTAATGTAACCAGCAACTTGGGGACTGCCAAGTATGGCATTGTCCCTGCCATTCAAAAGGAAGGGGTGTGTCAGGCAAGTTCAGGGGGATGCAGTGTGTGTGTGCATGTGAGTGTGTGTGATACTGGATATCATCTCTACAGACTGGAAATAAAACACACTTATCAATGTCTTGACTGGTGTATTCTGGGGATGGTTCTGACACTCAGGAAATTCAGAAGAGCTAGCTCATATAGTGACAAAGTGAATGAATATATCTGTGTACCAGGCTGTTAGACATTGAACTTCCTTTACTGCATACAGCAACCCCATGAGTAAGGTTCTAGTGTATCAGCCTTGCTTGAAAAATGAGAAGCAGGCTTAGAGGAGATAAGCAGTTTGCTGAAAACCAAATAGTAAGCAGCAGAATACGCCCCCTGGAGCTGAGCCATGTGATCCAAATTAAGAATCTGCCCTAGAGCGTCTATAATAAAGAAAGTCAAGTCGCTCAGTTGTGTCCGACTCTGCGACCCCATGGACTGTAGTCTATCAGGTTCCTCCATCCATGGGATTTTCCAGGCAAGAGTGCTGGAGTGGGTTGCCATTTCCTCCTCCAGGGGATCTTCCCGACCCAGGAATCAAACTGGGTCTCCCGCATTGCGGGCAGACTCTCGTCTGAGCCACCAGGGAAGCCCAGTATTCCACTACAAAAATCTCTCCTTTGGACTGTGTAATAGTTGGCAATCAGCATATCCAGACATGCTGAATTCTAATCAGGCCTTCACCACTTTTTGACTGAGGGGAACCGGGGAATCTTCTTGACTTTTCTGTGCTTCTAGTTGCCTCATCAGTTAAATGGCAACGATAATCCCTAGGTGACTAGGACGTCTTGAAGATTCAATTACACATGGCTCAGTTGGTAAAGAGACCGCCTGCAATGCGGAAGACCTGGGTTCAATCCCTGGGTTGGGAAGATTCCCTGGAGAAGGGAAAGGCTACCCACTGCAGTATTCTGGCCTGGAGAATTCCATGGACTGTATAGTCCATGGGGTCGCAAAGAGTCGGACACGATTGAGAGACTTTCACTTTCACGGGCTCTTGCTCCAGAAATGACTACCTTGAAAAAAGTAAACAAAGCTGATCGCTGGGGTCCTTTAATCTCCCCTTTCAGCCTTCAGAAACACCAGGGGCGAGGCCCCGTCCCATCAACTTTCTGAACAACTTTTCCTTCCACACCCCGTCCAAAGCCTTTCTCAGAAGCTGCCCCTTGGAAATACTTGTCAAGTTCCTAACACCTTTGAAATCGAAACTATTAATAACCACCTACATCCAAAGATTACTGTGAAGCCTCAACGAAACGAGCGTGGATATCTCGCGCTTGCACTACAGACTAAAGGAAACCCACACGAGGCGAACCCACGCCACCTGCAGACGACAGCGGCGGCCGGGGAGCAGCCGGGCGCAGGCGCAGTGACTGCCAGGCCACGCCTCCTACTCTTCCGAGCCGACCAATGGGAGACGGCTGCTAGGAGGCGGCCGCGCGACTTCAGAAGGTCCCCTCAGCTTTCCTCAGCCACGCCGCGGATCGAAATGTGTGCCGTCACCAAAAGCGCGCCGGAAGTGCGAGTTGTGCAGCTCGTCGCAAGCTCTGAGGGGAGGAAGTTGGCCTCGGAAAGACCTGGGCTGCGTGGGCCAGGCCGCGGGCGGCGGTGGTGGTGGCTCCTTTCACCAACTGAGGGCCGCGCGATGGGAGACGAAATGGATGCCGTGATCCCTGAGCGGGAGATGAAGGTCAGGTGTTGGCCAGGGCCTCCCACCCTTCCTTAATCCTGGTATTGCCTTGGCGCCTCCCTGACCCGGGAAGCGCGGGTGTCCGCTGCCCCGCCTCCTGGCTGAACGGTGTGAGGCGATGCAAGTTCTTGTTACCGCGTCCTGGAGCGCTCTGCCGTGCAGCGGGCGTGAAAGCCCCACGGAATGTACTTTCCGCGTCCCCTGTTGGTCTTGCGCGAGCTTCCTGAGTTATCGTAGTTACTTTAATGTGGTCGTCGGAGTATGGGAATAACTGTTGTTTATTGAGCGTTTGCTTGCATGCCAGGCACTGGTAACTATCACAGCGACCCTAGGAAGTACTTGTTAATGTAGAAGAGCAAATAGAGGCTCGGAAAGTAACTTACCCAAAGCCGCCTTTGACGGGCGGACTGAAATCTAGGTTGTTGTGAGCAGTTTTAAAGATTCTCTCCTCTGTCGCTGAACTAGTTCAAGCCTGTAACCCAGGCTTGCTTAACGCAGAGCAGGGATCATCCCTTATCCTACAGGCGCTTTTGTTTTTGTTGTGTTTAGTCGTTCCCGACTCCTTGGGACCCCATGGGCTGTAGCCCCCTGGATTCCTCCGTCCATGGGATTCTCAGGCAAGAATACTGGAGTGGGTTGCCAACCTCTCCTCCAGGGGATCTTCCTGACTCAGAAATTAAACCCATGTCTGCCGCCTTGCAGGCGGATTCTTTACTGTCTGAGCCACCAGGGAAGCCCACAGGTCCTTTAATTAACTAGAATTGGAGGTCCGTTTTTGGTACTGGAAATCCTCCTGAAGTCAGGAAACTTGAGAGGATCAGATGATCCCAATTTCAGCTCAGTTCAGTCGCTCGGGCATGTCCAACTCTTCGACCCCATGGACTGCGGCACTGCCAGGCTTCCCTGTCCATCACCAACTCCCAGAGCTTGCTCACACTCATGTCCATAGAAAGGAAATATTAATAAGTCATGGGAAGATTTTAGGCATTTGAACAACAACTCACTGAAATGCATTAGGAAGTAGTAATCCATACCATGTTAAGAGTAGAAGTCTCTTCTTGAGAATCTCTGCCAAGGGTGACCAACCCAGTGAGAGTGTGCCCTGTTCCTCATGTAGGTTGGGGCAGAAGGATAAAAAGGTTTTAGAACCACAGACTCAGAAAATGGTGGTCTCACATTGAGTTTCTGATTACCAAGACCCAGAGGTTATCAGGATGAGAATTAACAAAAAACTGAAAACTTTATGGTGCTGGAGAAGACTCTTAAGAGTCCCTTGGACAGCAAGGAGATCAAACCAGTCCATCCTAAAGGAAATCAGTCCTGAACATTTATTGGAAGAACTGATGCTAAAGTTGAAGCTCCAATTCTTTGGCCACCTGATGCGACTGACTCGTTGGAAAAGACCCTGATGCAGGGAAAGACTGAGGGCAGGAGGAAAAGGGGGCTACAGAGGATGAGATGGTTGGGTGGCATCACTGACTCAATGGACGAGTTTGAGCAAGCTCCAGGAGTTGGTGATGGACAGGGAAGCCTGGCATGCTGCAGTCCATAGGGTCGCAAAGAGTCACAGTGAGTGACTGAACTGAACTATGGTCTCACCTGGAAAGCCGTGTGGATTTCTCATCACCATATGCAGTTGTAATTAAGAAGATTATTTCAGTTACTCTTTTACCAAATATGTTTAAACCTCACATCCAAGTAAATTAGTATGTGGGGATCCTGTAGAAAACACCGTGTAGTGTAGTGAGTAAAAGGCGCTCGGTCGTGTCCGCCTCTTTGCGACCCTATGGACTATACAGTCCATGGAATTCTCCAGGCCAGAATACTGGAGTGGGTAGCCTGTCCCTTCTCCAGGGGATCTTCCCAACCCAGGTCTCCCGCATTGCAGGTAGATTCTTTCCCACCTGAGCCACAAAGGAAGCCATAGGAAACACTGTAAAGGTACACAAATGAAGGCTGAGAAAGGCTGTCTTTGGTTTTTATGTCTTTTAGAGTGTAAGCAAAAGGAGACTTACATTCTTTTCACTAAAACCTTGATTTAAAGATAGGTTTAGAGTTGAAGGGGAAAAAATATGTATAGTACAACTTAACGTGTGCATGCTCAGTCGCATCCAACTTTTGCAAGTCCATGGACTGTAGCCCACCAGGCTCCTCTTTCCATAGAATCTTCTAGGCAAGAATATTGGAGTGAGTTGGCATTGCCTCCTCCAGGGGATCTGCCCCACCCAGGGGTCAAACCGGCCACACAGTCTTTACTCGCAGGGTAATATATATTTTGGTGTACCAGAATATGACAGATAAGCTAATGTCCTGTTTTCCCTGAATTGATCTTGTTTTGACCCTGCACCATAGGATTTTCAGTTTAGAGCACTGAAGAAAGTGAGAATCTTTGATTCTCCTGAGGAGTTGCCCAAGGAACGCTCAAGTCTGCTTTCTGTGTCCAACAAATACGGCCTGGTCTTTGCTGGTGGAGCCAGTGGATTGCACGTTTTTTCTACTAAAAATCTTCTTATTCAGAATAAACCTGGAGATGATCCTAATAAGATAGGTAAGTTACTTGGTTTACGTTGCATGATAGAGAGAGGAGCATAGTGAAGTGCTAATGTCATTTGCTTCTCAAGTTTACATAGTAAAAGTAAAACTACTCTTAGTAGTTTTGGGGGTCCTGAGGTTGACCCCCAAGAAGAGGAAGTGCTAGATGGGCTGCTGGAAGCCTTCCTGGGTGTTCTCGCTGGTCCTTTGTATTTCTCTTCTGATGACTTGTTCCTCTGAACTCAGAGGGAAGAACGGCTTACCTTTGTGCCACACATTTTTTTTGTTGTTCAGTTCAACTTGGGTTCTGGCTCTCTAGGAGAAGAATTTTGCTGCATGGCCTTTTAGTTGTCACGACAGCATCATCCAAACACATGGGAACGTGTACTGTTTGGAGCATTGTTGCAGAAATATGGTACAGGACTAGATTGAACCAGGGCTGTGGTCACAGTTGGTTTCCCCAGGCCGTATGAGGGAGAGTCCCTACGATACTCAGTGCAGCATTAGCCATCTGTAAGGAAGCTGCAGTGCTTCTGCACAACGTGGTATCAGGGTGCGTACGTTTATGTAGATGCAAGAATGGTTTCACATAGACCTGAATAGAGTTTGTGGCTTATGCTTCAAACATTCCATTTTCTGCTCTCTGTTTTTTGTTTTCAGTCGATAAAGTTCAAAGCTTGCTGGTTCCTATGAAATTCCCGATACATCACCTGGCCCTGAGCTGCGATAGCCTCACACTGTCCGTGTGCATGACGTCCAGTGAATATGGTTCCGTTATTGCTTTTTTTGATGTTCGCACATTCTCAAATGAGGTACGCTGCCGGCAGATTCTAGGGACTTAGGAAGAGTGCCTGGTATTGAATCATAACCTAGAAGTTCCTGGTTGACCTTTGAATTCTTTTTCTAGATTTGAATTCGGGTTTTTAAGAGGTCCTTAATTATAGAATCATAAATCAAGATCTTTGCGATAATAGGGACTTCAAGAAATTATTTTGTAATACCATCTGCCCCAGGGTGCTATCATTTCTCATTTACACTTGAGACAGCCAGAGCTCAGGGACTCTAAGTGACTCGCCTGAGGCCACAGAGTTAGTAGACAGTGTCAGAAGTTCCTGCATGCTGGGTCTCTGGCCTCCTCCTGCAGTGTTCTTCCATCCCAGGCTGTTTAGTAATGGTAGTAGTAAGATTGAGTGTTTGTATTGACCGCATGCCAGGCCCTGTGCTAGTGCTTTGCGTGCCGTGTTTTCATTCACGCCTGCCCCTCTTGGCTCTATACTAGCCTTATACACTCGGTATCATGGTCTTCATCTCAGAGATAGAGAAACAGGCCCAAAGAGTTAAGTAACCATCCAAGAGTACAGCAGTACTTGGGGGGTTTTGTTTGTTTGAGGCACTTTTTTTTTTTTTTAAGTAGAAAGGAATTTCTTTATTCCTCTCCTGGGGAAAGGGGGATGCAGCAGGCTCGTGCCCCTGAAACACCATGCCTCAGCTCCAAAGGCTTTGGCAAGGAGTTTCGCAGCAATGGCTCAACGGCGGGGTTGCTGATAGAAGATTAGCGTGTGTGCGGGGCCTGCACGCCTTTAATGTGGCCTCAGGTGGTCTCTCTTTCTTTCTTGTTTTATTAAACATTTAATTTTGTTTTGGGATATAGCTGATTAGCAATGTTGTGATAGTTTCAGCTGAACGGTGAAGGGACTCAACCATACATATCGAAGCACCTTTTATATCATTAATCTTTCGTTAGCCTTCGACAGCAGATCGTTCACTGAGGCTATTTTGGAATTTTGAAGCCTGCTGGGGCTTCTGCATACCAATTAAAATAAGCTCAGTATTTTAAGATGAACACTCTCTAAAATTCAAGGACCCAACACTATTAAGAAGCAGAGTCTCAGTTTTTATTTTGTTTATGCTCTTTATCCATTATTTTGCATTTGCATATTCCCTGTTGAGAGTCCCTCTGAGTATGCTACAATAATTGATGGCCATTTTCAAAATTATGTTAAAATTGTCTGTAACAAATAGACTGTTGTGTAGAGCTACAGTTTTTTTTCATGGTCATGGGGAAAACCGAACTGTAATTTGAAAAAGCTTGCATATTCAATAATTTCCTTGGACCATTGAATGTCTCTGTATTTATCTGTTTATTTTTGCCTCTGGGCATTTGTTTTAAAAGGCTAAACAGCAGAAACGTCCGTTTGCATATCATAAGCTCTTGAAAGATGTGGGAGGCTTGGTGATTGACATGAAGTGGAACCCTGCGGTCTCCTCCATGGTGGCAGTTTGTCTGGCCGACGGCAGCATTGCAGTCCTACAAGTCACAGAGACAGTGAAAGTGTGTGCGACCCTTCCTTCCACAGTAGGAGTAACGTCTGGTGAGTAATGACGTCTTTTACTCTGTAACATATGGTAATGGTCATCTATTTAAAAATTAATCTCTGAGGAAAAAAGCAAATGGGGCTCTTTGTCATACTTGTTTTTTTGGTAGAAGTGGAGAGAGTGTATTTTATTTCTGTAGTTACTGTCCTTGAAGCCACACAGCACACATGATTCACCTTCAGTGTGCATGGGCTTTCTGGTGAAATGTTTGGGTATAGAAATGTTTGGTTTAGAACTGTGTTGTTGAAATAATTATTTTGACCTAAAAGATCAGACTCTGAAACGGTCATTTATACCTTAGGGGGAAAACATTAGAAAATATCCAATAGAAGCAAGAGAAAGATTTCTTGATATTTGAAAACCTTTTCTACCCTCCTCGATTTATCTAAAAATTGGAGTTTTCTGCACTTTACAGCTTTCTGGGCAATATTCCATTGAAAAAGCCTTTTTAGCAACTGATTCAGTGGCCCAGTAACAAATCACAATTCAACTGTGTCATCGACATGATGTTTCTTTTTTTACTTTGCCAAGTAAGGATGACCCCACAGTCTTCCATGGACTGACAGAAAGAGGAACACAAAGTGGTAATTGTTGTCATTTAGTCGCTAAGTCATGTCGGACCCTTTTGCAACCCCATGGACTGCAGCACGCCAGGCTCTTCTATCCATGGGATTTCCCAGGCAAGAATACTGGAGTAGGTTGCCATTTCCTTTTCCAAGAGATCTTCCTGAGCCAGGAATCAAACCTGCACCCCCTGCATTGGCAGGTGGATCTTTTACGCTAAGCCACCAGGGAAGCCTGAAGTGGTGATTACATGGCTGTTTTGGTACATATCTCATGGTTTGCTCCATTTTCTTCAGTTTTTAATTGGTAGTATTTTCTTCTCTGTCCAGTGTGCTGGAGCCCCAAAGGAAAGCAGCTGGCTGTGGGGAAGCAGAATGGAACTGTGGTCCAGTATCTTCCTGTAAGTCTTGCCTTGGGCTTCAGAGCGTTTTTATCAAGTAACTGTTTTGGGGTTGGTTTGGTAGTATTTTTGCTGTTTTTTCCTATTAAAATATAATTTATGTTCATTGCAAAAAATCTGTCTGTACCCAAGAGAATGCAGGAAAGAGTTGTCGCGTGTCCACTCTGTCATCCTTTTCCTGTGGTCTTCCAGAGATAATATTCATGAATACTCTTCAGTATAAATTGGCAGAGAATCTGTGTATGTCTGATCAGACCTGGTTGAGAAGGAGAGGCTCGCGGGCAGTGCCGAGGCCCGTGCTGTCGTGTGTTCCTCCTGTTCTCTGCAGGGTACAGGGTGGTGAACGTGGCGGAATAGGTTTGAGGTTCAGGTTCTGTTTCTTCTTTACCGTTTCAAAAAGTTGTTACATGAAATTTGGTACATGTTCTTTTAGGGCATTGGCCTGTAAAATGATAATACAGTTGTTGGATTTGCGGTCTGGGGATTGCTTTGTTTGACACTGTTTTTTTCAAATCTCTTTCAGACTTTGCAAGAAAAAAAAGTCATTCCTTGTCCTCCATTTTATGAGGCAGACCATCCCGTCAGAGGTAACACATCTGCCTTTCTTACTAGGCTGACGTCTAATGAGGCACTGTCTGTAGTGCAGAAATGTTAGACCGTGTGAGGTGCCTGCATACCGGCTCAGGAAAGTGCTGGTGTCCTGTGTGAAAACTGTCATTGTTTCAGTTAGCTAATTAGGTCTCGATCCCTGGGATGGGACGATCCCCTGGAGAAGGAAATGGCAACCCACTCCAGTCTTCTTGCCTGGGAAATCCCCTGGACAGAGAAGCCTGGTGGTCTACAGTCCACGGGTGGCAAAGAGTTGAACATGGCTACATGACTGAGCACAGCGTACACACACGATTAAGTCACTGTAACGGTAATTCTCTAGTAGGTACCTGTGTCACGTGGTAAATGACGTTAAATGGATCCTGACTTTTTTTTTTTTTTAATTAGAATTCTTCATTATTTGCTTTGATTATCATCTGCTGGGGGTAAAATACCCCTCTGGAATGAATTTGGGCTTTTTGAATCTTTGTGAATTATATTTAGTGAAGTCTAGACCTTTTTAAAAGCTATAGTAGTTGGATATTTATCTATGAGCTGATAGTTTTATAATGTACAGGGGTTATCCCAAGCACAAAGGTGGTTTATTAGGATGTGTGTCTTTCAGTTCTGGACGTTCTGTGGATCGGCACATACGAATTCACGATAGTGTATGCCGCGGCGGATGGGACCTTGGAAACGGCTCCAGATGTGGTGATGGCTCTGCTCCCGGTACGTGTGAAAGGGGTGTCTTGATTATTTGAGAATTATAGAAGTCTTCTAATAAAGTTAGAGGCTTTAGGCGTCTCTCTCCTTTCCTTACTGGCAGTGGTACCACTTGAGGTGTGAGATTTTTTTAATGCTGCACTAGGGGCCTGAGGACCAAAATGGTGGTGTCCACTTAGAGCACGTTCTATTGTTGAGTCACATGGTGAAAAAATCCTCAAACTTTAAGCTGTAAACTGTGAGTTGTGATAGGTGTTAATCTGATGAAGTCATTTTAGAAAAGCAAGAAAATACCTTGATTTTCAAAATTCATTCACTTTTTCAGCGACTGAACAACAAAGTGTGTCAATATGCAGTGGGACCATTTTTAATCTTTGCCAATTGGATATGAGAAAAAAGTGCCTCGTTTTTATTAACTCTTTTGGGTTCCTGACAATATCAAATTTTAAAAATAAGTTTGTTAAGGTGCCTTATTTCAAGATTCAGAGAAGGCAGTGGCACCCCACTCCAGTACTCTTGCCTGGAAAATCCCATGGACGGAGGAGCCCGGTAGGCTACAGTCCATGGGGTCGCTAAGAGTCGGACACGACTGAGCGACTTCACTTTCACTTTTCACTTTCATGCATTGCAGAAGGAAATCGCAACCCACTCCAGTGTTCTTGCCTGGAGAATTCCAGGGACGGGGGAGCCTGGTGGGCTACAGTCCATGGGGTCGCTAAGAGTCGGACACGACTGAGCGACTTCACTTTCACTTTTCACTTTCATTCATTGGAGAAGGAAATGGCAACCCACTCCAGTGTTCTTGCCTGGAGAATCCCAGGGACGGGGGAGCCTGGTAGGCTACCGTCTATGGGGTCACACAGAGTCAGACACAACTGAAGTGACTTAACGTAACGTATTTCAAGATTAAGATTTTCTATTCCCAGGGATAATACTAACACTAGCATTTGCTGAGTACCGTTTATGTTCCATGCACTGGATTAGAAACTTTCTATGTATCCTTTCATATCTCACTTAAAACAGCCTTTGATGTAGATTTTTTTAGGTTCATCATTTGTTGTTGCTGTTCAGTCGCTGAGTCGTGTCCAACTCTCTGCGACTGCTTGGACTGCAGCACGCCAGGCTTCCCTGTCCTTCACCATCTCCTGGAGCTTGCTCAGACTCATGTCCATTGGGTCGGTGATGCCATCCAACCATCTAACCCTCTGTTGTCCCCTTCTCCTCCTGCCTCTGATCTTTCCCAGCATGAGGGTCTTTTCTAGTGAGTTGGCTCTTTGCATCAGGTGGCCAGAGTATTGGTGCTTCAACTTCAGCATCAGTCCCTCCAGTGAGTATTCAGGATTGATTTCCTTTAGGTGTAGGTCCATCATACATAGGAGAAAGCATTATCAGAGAAGTTGAGTAATCTATCCATGCTGAAGTGATAGACAGGTTTGAATTCAGTTTGGTCCATGGCCAATGTTTCTGTTCTTTGTATTGTCTTTATAGTGTGTCTATGTATTTTGAGTGTATTTTCTTTTTTTTTTTTTTAGTATATTTTCTCATAAAACTTAAAGGATTTTATCTTTTGAGATTCTTAACTTTGTAGGATTAAAGAAAAATCACCCATGAGGTTTTTTTTTTTTCTCATTCTGTTCAATGTAGAAAAAAGAGGAAAAGCACCCTGAGGTGTTTATGAACTTCATGGAGCCCTGTTACGGCAGCTGTACGGAGAGGCAGCATCGTTACTACCTCAGCTACATTGAAGAGTGGTGAGCTGTGGGCGAGGGGGCACACCTGAGCCATTTTGTCCTGCTTGTTCTGCTTTGTCTCCTCTCTGTGAGAGAGGAGAATAGAGGTTGGAGATGCCCTAAACATATATTCAGCTCATGTTGGATAATGCCTTTCTGACTACTACATCTGTTTCCCCAGTCTTGAATTACATAGCGTGAATACACACTAAACTTAAAAATCCCATTTTCTCAATAAGTCCACTGATGACTTAAGAAAATACAGATATTTAAGGAACATATTAAAAGTTTCCCTCTGAGCTGAAGTGTCCCTTTGAAAGCTGGATTTCTTGAAACAAAGCTTCTCTTCCTTCAGTTAGGTTATTCTCTCCTAAGGGTGGTATATTTGCTGGGCTCTGAATTGATTCTGTAGTGTCTCCCCTTTGTCTTAAGTAAGGAGACAGTTGGCTGAGTCTCCAGGGCTCTGACCTATGAACTAAAAAGTAAAGCTTTATGTCCAAAATCTTACCTTCAACGAGGTATAAACGCTCGCCTTTCTCCTTGACATCTAGAGGGAAGCTTTGTAGGTGTCACCACTGACTCAAGTCAAGGTACAGCTATTGCGTTTGAATTTAATGGCCTTCCGGTTTTATTCTTTGAAGGGATTTAGTGCTGGCAGCATCCGCGGCTTCCACAGAAGTCAGCATCCTCGCGCGACAGAGCAGCCAGGTAAATGTTTCTCTTTTGCCACTTTTCTGTGATGTTGTTCTCAGAGATTTTGGAGGGTTTAACTGTGAGGTTAAGATTTAGCTGAAGTCACACCCCTTTTATTGAGTTTCCGGATGAGAGCACAGCTTAAAAAAGCTGTTGGCCAAATGGCTCGGGTATTGTGTTGGACAGACTTGGGTGTTAGATTCAACAGTTCCTTCAGTGTTATCTGAAGCCCTCTGTTTGCACCCTCCATGAATACCTCATAACCATGGTCATAATCAAATGTATTCCAATAGGAGTGTACCTGGGTGTGTAGGAGGCTTTTTCTGCTTTGTTCTGTTTAACTGTCTTTATTTTCTCCTTATTACTTGAATCTGCCTCTTCTATTCAGTGAACTATAACCCATCCTTGACTATGGAAGAGACATGCAAGTCAGACCAAACTGTGACTCTTCAGAAATACCTTGTTTGGAAAACCACCAGAAAGCTAAAAGCATCTGTGTAGACAAGCCCCATCTTCTTCTGCTTTGTGCTCCTTGCAGGCCAGAGTGGGCTGAGGTTGTCATGGTACACTACCCTTATGCAGAGTGACTACACAGGAGACACAGCTCCTCAGCCGAAAACTTTCCCGTTTTAAAAGTCTACCTGGAGTTTGAAAATGTTCTGTGCATCCTGTGCCTCTTCAACCATTCAACATTTATCCACCCTTCTCTTGAGTGGCAAGGCGGCCCACCATGAGTGCTTAGCTCTCAGAGTCCAGCACTCTTGATTCGCTGCTCTTGGGTTAACTTCAGTAACAGTCTCCTGATAGCACAAGTATTTTGTGTATTCACACATTAAGAAACTCTTTGATTTTTGCTTTTTATCAGAGTAATTTATGTTCATGGTTGAAAAGTCAGGTAGTGGAAAAGGGCTTATACGTGAAATATCAGCCCTTCCCATCCTGTCCTGGTCTGTCCCGTTCTCCAAAAGAGACTATTTTTAACTTGTGGTCTCTCTCTCTTAATGGTTATCTCCTTATCCCGAAATAATAATCTACTGCATCACTGGTTATCGATTGTTAACTTTAAATTATTGGCCATGATGCAAATGAGGATTTAGCTCACATGTGGCCTTTAGACTTCCCCGTCCTTCCTTTCAATAGGATTAAAGCACTGTTTTAGTCTCTTCTACTTGTTACCTTTGAACTTTAAGTGATCATTTTTACCTTCGATTCTTAAGGTTTTACCGCGTACACTGTGAGAGGACCATCTCAGTACCCACCCTTGCCTTTGGCACACCTGCTCCACGCCCACCTTTCAGCTGTTATCACCTGCATCTCATATTCCACAAAACCAAAGCTGAAATTGGTGTATTTTGCCCTGTAGTGATTAGCAAGCAGTCTTTGTTTTGTGTATTGTTGTATTGCCGATTGTTTTTCAAAGTTGGAACCCATTTCATTTACTAACGTTATTGTGAACGTGACTGTTCACTTCATGCCTAAGGCTTGGATCACGATTGTTTTCTTTCCTGAACAGTTTTTTTGTTTTTCTCTTTCTCGTTGAAAATTATTCCTCCTTTAATTCATGCTGCCCAGTTTTGAAAGCATTGAAAGTTAGACAAAATGTCCATGATTTTTAAAAACCAGGAGTCATTTGTTGTAGGGAACAGATCCCACGCAAGCAAACATGAGCCAAAGGGGAGTTTATTGGAAAGATGTGGTGGCTTCTCAAGGAATCCAGTGGCAGGAAGATTGACCAGTGTGAGGAAATACACTGAGAATTAGGAAGACGAGCTGAGGTCACCTTCTGTCTCTGTGGTCGAGTGAGCACAGGGCATCCAGCAGCTTTCTAGGCTGTGTGCTCACGGCCGCAGTCATTGTCACCTGGCGCTCCTGGTCCCCATCCAGATTCCTCAGCGCAGCTGCTGACTGGCTCCATGCGGCTGTTAGATGGTCCCCCTGTGTCAGGAGTCCACTTGGATGTGGAGGACACGTCAGAGAATGTTCGTGATAGTGATATTTATTCACCAGACAGGAGCTTTGTACACCAGGAACAGATAGAAAGACTTGGAAAAGGAGCCCCTTGCTTTCTGCGGGGTTCATAGCTTTTAGACTGTTTCCAGATTTTAGAGTCCCAGGGAATGCAATACTAAACCAAGTGAGTTCCCTTTTTCTCCTTTCCTGTTTGAACAGTGCTGGAGAAAGCTCTAACCAACACTGTATCTTCTTCTACTTGTTCTTTTTTCCAGAATAGTTGGGAATCTTGGCTGTTGGAGGATTCTAGTCGAGCTGAACTGCCTGTGACAGACAAGAGTGATGATTCCTTGCCCATGGGAGTTGCCATAGATTACACTAACCAAGTGGAAATCACCATCAGTAAGTATAGTCTGTCATAGCTAAGCTACGTGCAGAAATAGTCTTCTTCCCATCGTGGTTAATATTCAAATCCAGCTCTACATTTTCACGATGGAACTTTCTCTGCCATGCGCTTTAGCTTGTCGTAGCGTGTCTGTGTAAAGAGTGAGACAGTGTGCACTATACCACACTCGTCTGATTTAAGTGGATATTCATTGACCGAGGTCACACACTCTGTGTGTCTCTGTGTATGTAAGAATATGGCTAAAATACAGAACACCGACTTCATAACCTTGTTTCTTTGCCCCTCCCGGTTTCCCAGGGCCTCCCAGGCAGGTGGTGTATCCCAGTACTTGGTTCGATGGCTTGGATAAGAAAATGGAGGCCTCAAGCACAGACTTCCAAATGGGGCCTGAGCATGTGCTCTGAGTCTGTCTTCTCCCCTGCTGATATCTTGGCAGGGCTGCAGTCCCATGAAATGTGAACGTGAGAAACGGATCTAGAGAGCAAGCTAGTGGTTGCGAGCAGGGAGAGGGAAGCCGGGAGGGGCATTATAGGAGTTGGGGAGCAGGAGGTACGAACCGCTGGGTGTGAGACAGACTACAGGGAGGCGGGGCACGCGGCCAGTGTAAGTGGGGTGTAACCTGTAAAACTTGTGTAAAGAATTAAGAGAATTAAAAAAAAAAGAGCCAAGGAGACAGTATAATGAAAAGGCAGCGGAATGGAGTGGAAAAAAAATCTATAAAGCATGGATCTGATAAGGGGTTAATACCCAAAATATATAAGGAACCCATGCAACTCAATAGCAAAGCGAAACAAATAACCTGATTAGGAAATGGACAGAGGACCTGAATAGACATTTTTCTAAAGAAAGCATACAGATGGCCAACGTACATTAAAAGGTGCTCGACATTACTAATTACCAGCATAGGGAACTCTGCTCAATACTCTATAATGACCAAGTGGGAAAGCAATCTAAAAAAGTGGATGTGTGTGTGTATATATATACACACATATATATATGACTGATTCACTTTGCCATACAGCAGAAACTAATGCAACGTTGTCAATCAGCTACGCTCCAATAAAAACTTTTTAAAAGTTTTCACCACACACACAAAATGGTAACTACATGAGCTGAGCGATGTGTTTATTAGCTTGACTGTGGTAGTCATTTCACAGAATGTGTGTCCTTCAGATCATGTTATACACCCTAAGTACATAGCCATTTGTATTTGTCAGTTTTATGTGAATCAAAGTGGGAATGTGTATATATATTTTTAAAAAGGCATATACTATGTGCCTCATTTTAGAGAGGTATCTGCATCAGGCACCACTGAGTTCCTTGTCCTTTCCCTGACCAGACTGTTTGGTCTGATTCACTCAGTTACTTTTGATTCTCACGAAGACTTAATTGACAACATACGTGCTTATCATTCAACTGTGAAGGACTGTAAAGTAATTGGACTCACTTTGCCATGTCCTTCTGTGCGTTTTCCCCAAGAGTCTCTTCTGTCATTTTTCCTGGAGACTCCTGTGTTGGTCGGGGGAATGCTGAACCTGTCTCCCTGACACCAGGACACACACGAAAATCAGAGCTTTGGGAGAGTCAGAGCCACTACGCAACTGCTGGTGTTGCTCTGTGCAGCTGGCAGTACACTGGCTGGCTGATCGCAGCTCTGCTTTAAAGAGCAGATTCATAAGGGCTGTTCAGATCCAAATCAGAGTGAACCAACCGCGGCTTGTGTGCAGATGAGTCCAGTGAGACCCCTTGCACTTCAGGCTGTCTTCGCCTCCCACTCAGGGGCCCTTCCGTTGACTTGGCTCTTCTATTACCTTGGTTTTCTTTTTTAACAGATGAGGAGAAGACTCTTCCACCTGCTCCAGTGCTTATGTTACTTTCGACAGATGGTGTGCTTTGTCCTTTTTACATGATCAATCAAAATCCTGGCGTAAGGTCCCTCCTCAGGACACCGGAGCGGCTCTCGTTGGAAGGAGAGCGGCAACCCAAGTCATCAGGTGTGTGCCTCCACTGCCCGCTGCACCCCGGTTGTGGCCAAGAGGGGGTCCTGCAGGCTCGAACAGGAGTGTCTGCTGGGATGAACACTGTGAGGTCGCAAAGTGTTATCGTTGTCAGCCAGTCTGTCTCTTCAAGGCAGGACCAGTCTTCCCCTTGAACAAATGCACATACTTTCTGTCTCTCACCCCCAAGCTTTATTCACCAACCTTTACTTTAGAGAAAAAGGAAGCTCAACCCGATGGATCCCATTAGGTAATTTACTGACAATACCCTGTTGTAAGACCCCACATTATATGATCTGAAACCCAACATGTTTAATGTGAGAAATTGGTTAAGTGATTGTACATCCATACAGTGAAATGCCATGTAACAGTTAAAAATGTTATATTTATTAACAGAGAAAGGGCAGAACGTGCCATGAAAGAGCACTATGATTCCTTTTTTTGTGAGAAAAAATATACATTAAAAAACAACTTGTAAGATACTAAAAGGTAGATAGTGGCTACTGGTGAGAACATAGAAATTTTCTTTTCTCTTTGTATTTAATTTTCTTTAGTTCCTCCCCCCTGCACTCCCCCGTCCACCCCCGAAGGTATCGCTTAAGTGAAAGTGAAGTAAAAGTGAAGTCGCTCAGTCGTGTCCGACTCTTAGCGACCCCGTGGACTGCAGCCTACCAGGCTCCTCCGTCCATGGGATTTTCTAGGCAAAAGTATGCATGCATATAAATGCCAGTCTGCATTTTCAGCATTTTCTCAATGACAGTCACCTGTGAGAACAAAATAAACTTTTTTAGAAGGTCATTGTTTCATATTTTGGAATTTCACTTGTATTTCTCTTTTTGAATTCTGTGAGTATATAACTAGTAAGCTTTTTCTCTTCTAATATAGTTTTTAAAGCTCATAGTGTAACCAATTCTATATCTGGTAAGAAATATGTGGACCAGTGGGTTTGGATATGGTTGAGAACACTTAAGAGTGTCTTACCGCACTGCTTCCCAGTGCAGAGTGAATTGTACATCATAAATAGAGCCGCTTGGATACTTGGGCTCCTATCAACTGTCAGTGTGACCCCAAGTAATATACTAGGTGCCTTGCATAGACTGTATCGGTGCTGTTGTGTTGGAAAATCTCAATACAGTGTGTACTCTTGAGTTGTTTTCTTCCCTTTAAGTGGTCCTGAGTCCCCTGAACTCCCTACGCCCAGTTTCTGGGTCCATATGTAATAAGCAGTGTGCCCTGTGAAGTCAGGAGCCTGGGGAATGATGTTTGTTTCTTTTTCTTTCTTTCTTTTTTTTAAAATACTTATTTGACTGCTTCAGCTCTTTGTTGTGGCCTGTGAAATCTTCCGTTGCAGCCCACGGTCTCTCTAGTTGAGGCACACGGGCTTAGTTACTCTGTAGTATGTGAAATCTTAGTTCCCCAATCAGGGATTGAACCTGCACCCCCTACATTGCAAGGCGGATTCTTTACCACTGAACCACCAGGGAAGCCCCAGGAAGTATTCATAGATTTACTTGTATTTATACTTTCAAAGAAGTGTGAACATTTACTTGGGGTTCTCTGTTTTCAGAAAGTGGCATTTTTATGTGCTAAATCACTTCAGTCATGTCCGACTCTTTGAGACCCCATGGACTGTAGTCCACCAGGCTTCTCTGTCCTTGGGGATTCTCCAGGCAAGAATACTGGAGTGGGTTGCTCTGCCCTCCTGCAGGGAGCCTTTCCCGACCCAGAAATCGAACCTGCATCTCTTATGTCTCCTGCACTGGCAGGGGATTCTTTACCACTAGTACCACCTGGGAAGTCCAGCATTTTCATGGTTGTATCCTAAGCATTTCATTCTTTTAGATACAGTGAGGATAGACTGTCATCTCTGACAGTTTGAAAGAACCAAGACCTATAAATATTTGGATTGAAAAATATTGCTTTCTTAGTTATTTGGAGATTAATTTTGGAGAATTTAGAGAATTAACTTGTTTATAGAAAGTTTGGAAAATAGAAAAAAATTTAAACTTGTCTTTTTTCTTCCAGTGGTTTTTCATAAACGTCTTTCTTCATAGTTGTGATCATATTATATACATAGTTGGTATGCAGTTCATTTATTTAAATTTTAAGTGTTTTCCAGGTTCTTATGCAATTCTTATGATTTATTTAAGAATGTTTAATATTCTGTTGAATATATTTTACCATTGGGTTGTATTAAATATTTTTCATTTTTTAAGTTATTTCATAGGCATTATTCTTAGAATTGGGATTACAAGGTCCATTTTTTATGATTTTTTTGAGACTTAATGTTTTCTCAAAGATTGCTAAATTAGGTACCTGGTAACAAAAAGTTTCAGGTTTATTTTACCCCTTCACCTAGAGGATTATATGTATTTATATTTTGGTAATTTAGAGAACCAAAGTATGCCTCATTTAATTTGTGTTTGACTAGAGAGAATGTATATATTTTCTTCCTGTGAATTAGATTCCCAGCGTTTACCTGTTAAAGTCTCAGGACCTCCCTGGTGTTCCAGTGGTTGGGACTCTGTGCTTCCAATACAGGAGGTGTGGGTTCAATCCCTGGTGAGGGAACTAAGATCTCACATGCTTCGAGGCATGGCCAAAAAATTTGAGAAATAAATGAAAAATTTAAAGTCCCCAAAGTTTTTGTTGTTGCTTTTATATTTTTGTTTTTTTTTAATTGGTTAATTTTTGACTGCACCGGGTCTTCACTGCTGCGTGGGGTGAGCGATGCTGAGTTGTGGTGGGCAGGGGCTGCTCTTTAGTTACGGCGCTCGGGCTTCTCATTGTGGTGACTCCTTTTGTTGTGGAGCCCAGACTGTAGGGCACCAGGGCTTCAGCGGTTGTGGCGCATGGGGTTGGTTGCCCCAAGGCATGTGGAGTCTTTCCGGACTAGGGACCCAACCCGTTTGCCCTGCACCGGCAGGCAGACTCAACCACGGGACCATCAGAGAACTCCTCAAAAGTTTTTTAAAATCTCAATTTTTATTTAAAAAATAAAACATATTACTGTCATCTGCAGATTTTTTTCAGTATACCTTTTGGTTGTATGCCTATTTTTGTACTTAGTCAAATCTTTATCTTTTGTGATTTTGGGGGTCACTTTTAGGTTTACCGGCTTGTTAGACACTTGGACTTAATTCACTTTTTGCCGCCTTTGTTTTGAGATACAGTTTTATATATCCTTTTGTATATCTCAAAACAAAGGAGATATATCTTTGATTAAACTGGAGTTGTTTTAGTGACTATTAAAAGACGTAGGTCTGAGTTAAAGTTTTTTCCTGATAATAAAATATTGCAGAATGACTTACTTTTCACTGTGACATCGAGAAGTGTTTTTTCTATATTACTCAAGTTGATGTTTATGAAGACCTGTTAGTCTAATGTCTTTCTGCATTTTATTTTTCCTTCAAAGTTTTAGATATCTTGCCATATGGAATGTTTGCTATGGAAAGTTCAACATCAGCTCACATTTCTTCTCCCCACAACTTTTGGAATGAGGACCAATTATTTCTGGCTTCCTTCTTCCACCAACCCTTTTCCACTTGCTTCCTGCGATGTGAACCTCCAGTGTCATGGCGTTAACTTGTCTCTTCCCTTTTCCTCCCTGTGTTTCCTTGCAGGAAGTATTCCCACTACCCCCACCTCCCCTCAGGCCCCGCAGAAGCTCGATGTGCCGGCCGCCGCGGCGCCTGCCTCTGTGCTGCCTTCATCACAGGCCGCCCCCACCTCCACCTTCTCTCTGCCGTCAGCTGTGTTCTCCTTTGGTTCTTCATCTTTGAAGTCCTCTGGTTCTGTCCCTGGGGAGGCTCCTCTGAGTTCCAGTGGCTCTGACGGGGCCAAAGCAGCCCTGGTCTCTGGCACTTCGCCCTTCCCTTTTGCTCCTCCTTCTCAAGCCTCCCTCGCGCCCACGCCTGTGGCCTCTCCCATGATGCCCTCAGCTGCTTCATTCTCCTTTGGATCATCGGGTTTTAAGCCTACCCTGGAAAGCACACCAATGCCAAGTGTGTCAGCTCCAAATATGGGAATGAAGCCCACCTTCCCACCGTCAGCTCCTGCAGTCAAGGTCAACCTTAGCGAAAAGTGAGTAACACTTCAAGTTTGACAGGTAGAGATAGCGCTTGTTTTTCACTTTCATGTGGGATCTTAGTTCCCTGACCAGGGATCTAAGTTCCTCACATTGGAAGGCAGATTCTTAACCACTGGACCACCAGGGAAGTCCTACGTGTATCTTATTTTTTCACTTCTGTACCTGCTTGTTTTGTTCTCACCACCAGAATATAAACCTTTTGAGAAAAGTAGCCCTTATACCTTGTACCCTTTCACATAATTGCCATTGAGTATAAATACTACCAGCTTCCCCTTCCACTCTTCTGTATCTTCCCTTGTTACTGTGGAGGGGATGCCGGCCGCTGTCACTGTTGATAATAAGTTGTCATGCAGCCACTTCATTCTGAAGGTTGCCTAGTATTCCATTGTGTAACACTGATTTATTTCACTAGTCATCTGATACTGTATACTTATATTCTTTACAGACATTTGCTCTTCTAGGTGAAACTTACTTCCCCTTCCTAGCAGACCGTCAGCATCCCAGAGATAGTAACCTGCTCTCATCTTCCATTTTCCTTCCCCAGAGATGATCATCCCACGAGTCCTCAGTAATTTCCTTGACAAAGGGAGGGTACTAAACTCTCCAAAGTCCAGTTGAGTCCCACCTTCTCTTTTCACTCGGCCTGATAGGATAGACAGTAAATGTTTTATATCATGGTAAACTTAGTTTTGTCATCATATTAAGTATTATTTGATATTTTCATTCCAAATAAGCAGATGACGAATGTTTCCATGCAGCCTTCACCTTTTGTAAGAAATAGCTAAACATTTGCCCTTCCTAAAGGCAGAAGAGTCTAGGAAGTTACCTTTTGATGATCACTCATTACGGTTGCGAACAATCCCACAGCAGCAGGCTGTTCTGACCCACTCGGGCTGCCGTTTTCAGGTTCACAGCTGCAGCCACCTCGGCTCCTGTTCACAACTCACAGAGCACAGCCTCGATGCTGCCCTTCTCGGCCTCCAAGCCGGCTTCCTCTGGACCTCTCAGCCACCCTGCGCCCCTCTCGGCATCATCCAGTTCGTTGTCATCCAAGTCCTCAGCCACTCCGTCTGCATCAGGTATGATTTTAAGCAAACATCTTCAAAGCTCAGTCCCGAATTCCCAGATTAGCATTTCTCCAAGTTATTTAAAAATCCTAGCCAACATGGCTGGACTGGATTCCTTTTTCTTGCTTCCTGTAACTCACACTGAAGTCCAGTGCCTTTTGTACTCCAGTGTGGAAAAATTCATAGTGGCTTCAGTGCTTGTCTCTGTCTTGTGGGGCATTTGTCTTCACGTAGAGCTTGCTGTCCATGGAGGTCAGTCACCAAGCAAGTCTTGAAGACACATAGACGATAAGGAACCTGCAGAGGCTTTCTGCTTATTCCTCTGGTGACTGTCCTGGATTTTCACACTCAGCCCTACCATAAGCAGATTTTTTAAATAAAGATCATGATAATGGTTATATCCAGGTTGAAGTGCATTATACAGCTCAACGAGCAAATGTACCCACCCTGTCTTTTTCTTCTTTCAAACCTCGGAAAGGCTGCATATTATAATCTGAATACCATTCCTTTCCCTGAGAGTCAGCATCATGCACTGCTCCTTTATGTCTTTCTTTCTTTTTTAAATATGAATTTCTAGTTTGGTGAGCTTGGATTTTTTTTCTTTTTTTAAGACAAATTACTTTTTGGCTGCACTGGTGTTTGTGCTTTGTGCAAGCCCTCTCTAGCGGTGGTGCGCGGGCGTCTCATCACAGAGGTGTCTCTTGCTGCAGAGCGCAGGCTCTAGGGCACGCAGGCTCCAGTGGTTGCAGCACACTAACTCAGTTGCTCCCCAGCATTTGGAATCTTCCTGAACCAGAAATTGAACTCTTGTCCCCCACATTGGCAGGCAGATTCTTAACCACTGGGCCACCGGGGAAGTCCTGTGTCTTTCTTTTTTAATGTAAATTTTTTTCTAAAACATTGGAAAGTTAATCACAGATATGAAACACTTCACCCCTAAGAACTTCAGTGTCTCTCTCCTAAAAACAAGGGCACTCAATACATTATCACACTAAAGAAATTTAACAGTAATTCAGCCTGTAGCCCGATTCAGGTTTCCAGTGTTGTTCCTGTAATGTTCTTATAGCTTTGTTTTCCCCCTTTGTTTTTCTAAAAGCCACTCAAGGGCTACACGCTATATTCCGATTTTGTCTCGTTAGTCTCAAGCAGTCTTACCGTTTTTGTCTTCCTCAGCATTAACATTGGTGAGATCAGGCCAGTAGTTTTGTGGACTGTCCTTCAGTGGATTTGAGAGTTTCCACACAGTGAAATTTACATGAAACATTTTGAGCAGTAACACCACATAGTTGATGTGTGTGCCACATCACGTGATTTCCTTTTGTCCTGACATAAGTGACATCATTTCGCTCACAGTTGTGGTGGCGTCTGTCAGATATGTCTCTGTTTTTAAGTTTGTTGTTTGCTCATGCCAGTGATAATACCCAGCCAGACGTACCTGCATAGCCATTTGGTGTTTGAGTGCCAGGAATAATTTTATCTTGGTAGATACTGAGCAAGCATTGAGCTGTATAAATTCCTGAAATCCCTCTTAGCTTGATCAAGGACTGCCTTGTAGCATTTGTCAAAGTCACCTCATTCTGGGACTTTTCACCAGATTCTGGCAAGTACTTGTCTATGACCTGAAGAATTAACAATCCTTTTCACATCTCTTTACACTTTAGGGTAGAAGAAATGTACCACACCGCATATACACTTTCTCCCTGTCTGCTGCTCACCACCCATATCTCCCTACTGCCATTGCTGTTATTTAATTCTTAATAGTTTGGTGGCTCCTGGATCATTGGATTGTACTCTAGACCCACTGGGGGAGTCCCTTCTCTCACTGTTTAATCTGGTTCTCTTGAGATGAGGCTTGGATACAAGTTTTTGGTATATTTGTTTTTTAAAAGCTCCTGCTGCTCAGTCACTTCAGTCGTGTCTGACTCTGTGCGACCCCATAGATGGCAGCCCACCAGGCTCCCCAGTCCCTGGGATTCTCCAGGCAAGAACACTGGAGTGGGTTGCCATTTCCTTCTCCAATGCATGAAAGTGAAAAGGGAAAGTGAAGTTGCTCAGTCGTGTCCGACCCTCAGCGACCCCACGGACTGCAGCCTTCCAGGCTCCTCCGTCCATGGGGTTTTCCAGGCAAGAGTACTGGAGTGGGGTGCCATTGCTTTCTCTGTTAAAAGCTCCTAGGTGATTCTTATGTGCAACAGACTTGTCCTAGAGGATTCCAGGAGAGTCCCGAAGGCTCTGTGAGTTCTTCCTAGGGATGGGAATTGTTGCTCTCATGGTCTTTAAACTTTGTCCCCAGTTCCCAGAGGTCATCAGGCTCCTCTGTGAGGATTAGGGATGGGCTGAGGGGACTGCCTCCTGGGCCTGCACACCAGTGCGCATACCTGTTGTCGGAGACACTCCAGTTTACCTGCTTTACAAGGGAGCTTCCTGTTTTAAAATGTTATGTGTGTTTTTTAGGTATTTGGAAACCGTGGATATCTCTTTTGGTAACCAAGATCATAAATGGAGGCCAGGGACAGTGAAAAACTTATTTTATTAGATTTGAGGAAAGGATATTCGTGGTGGAAGAAATAATGGGAATGAATACTGTTTGTTTTGACTGACCTCTTGTTCTTACAGGGAGAGCTGCTCAGGGCAGTCCAAGTCCGGTGCCCTCAATGGTCCAGAAATCACCTAGGATAACCCCTCCAGTGACTAAGTCAGGCTCTCCTCAGGTATGTTTAAACTCAGCCTGCAATACTGTGTTTATTAATTTACTGCCCCAAACATACATGTTTATAAAGTGAGTTTTTTTTGGTTTTAGAATTCACACCTTTGCAAAAGTATTTCGGACTATGTGATAGGCAGTACCAAAGTGGGAGCTATGAATGTTTGTAATGCCTGCTCATAAAAGCCATGTAATGCGACCCTAGAATCTTAGGCCTGTTCTCTCTGCTGACTCCTGAGCTTATCCATGCTATGTCCCATTTGTGGAACCCTACTCATGTCTGAAGACTGTAGTACACCACCTGATTTTTTTCTGTCATTCCCAAAGTAATCAAGAAATCTCCCACTGCCCTCTTTTTTTTCTGCCTTTCCATTACGACTTGGTTCATTTTATTTAATTTTTTACTAACATAGAGTACACATAGGGGGAAGGAGGATACAGGTGACACATATCCACCTGGATGAATTGCCACCAGCTGAGTACACCTTGGTATCCCACACCCAGAACAAGAAACAGACCATACTGGGGTCCCTGAGTCCCCCTCCTGTGAGCCCTTCTAGACATTACCCTTGCCAAAGAGGTCTCACTGTCATGATTTCTAATAGCATAGCTTAGTTTAGCCTGTGAGTATCTTCTGTAGAATGGAATGATTCAGTATACATTCTGGTATCTGGCTGTTTGGCTCAGTGTTATGTCTGTGAGGTTTTTCCGTATCGTCGTTGCTGTCTGGAATTCACTGGGCGACTATTACTACAAGTTTCATCCCACCCTTGATGGACATTTGAGTAGTTTCGAGGTTGAAGTCATTGTGAATCGTGTTGTTATGACCACACCAGTTGATGTCTTTGGGTGAATATGTGTATGCGTTTCTAGCAGTGGAATTGTTAGGTCATAGAATATGCATATATTCCTTCTTAGTACATTCCCACTAGGCGTATTTGAGTTCAGCTGCACATCCTCACTCAGAGAAGGCAATGGCACCCCACTCCAGTACTCTTACCTGGAAAATCTCATGGGCAGAGGACCCTGGTGGGCTGCAGTCCATGGGGTTGCTAAGAGTCGGACACGACTGAGCGACTTCACTTTCATTTTTCACCTAAATGCATTAGAGAAGGAAATGGCAACCCACTCCAGTGTTCTTGCCTGGAGAATCCAAGGGACGGGGGAGCCTGGTGGGCTGCTGTCTCTGGGGTCGCACAGAGTCAGACACGACTGAAGTGACCTAGCAGCAGCAGCAGCAGCACATCCTCACTAGTTTTGTAGTTTACATTTTTACATTTTTATTTTTAATGTATTTTTATTTACATTTTACGTTTTTATTGTTGTTGTATTTTGTGGTTTTAATTAACATTTCACAGATGACTAGTAAAATTGAGCTTTTTTTCATCTGACTATCTTCTTTTCAGTGGTGTCTGTACAAGTCTTTTACCTGTTTTTCCATTGGGTTGTTTTTCTTATTGACTTGTAAGAGTTCATTCCTAATTGGATATGCATATGCATGTGTAAACACATAAACATATAATACAAATACTTTCTCACTCTCTGAATTGCCTTTACCTTCCCTTGAGGTCTCTTTTGATGACAAGTACTTAATTTTAATGTAATTTAATTATTTTTTTAAGATGAGTACTTTTTGTGTTCTGTTTTGAAAATAATTTCCTGTTTCAAGGTCAAAAAGATATTTTCCTAAAAGTTTTATTATTTTACTTTTCGTATTAGATCTACAGTCTATCATCTCAGTTTATTTTTATAGTTTAAAGAGAATTTTCTGTCCATTTCCCGCTTGATTATTTGAGTGCCCTCAGAACAGGAGTCGTATCTTTTCCTCTGTCTCTCTCCCAGTCTGCTTCCTTCCCCACCCCAGCACATACCTGTGCAGGCTTCACAGGAAATGCCCAGTTTACAGCTGTAGCTTTTGGCATAATACGTGACATGTGGCATTTATTAAATAAAGCTGTTCTACTGAATGCTTATGCAACCTAAAAACTCTTCTATATGTTCACTGGTGAAGGTAACAAATCACTTGAAGGTCCTGTCAAGTTATAACATCTCTAAAGCAGAATTCTTTTTTTTTTTTTCCCATTATTTATTTATTTGGTTGTTCTGGGTCTTAGTTGCAGCATGTGAACTCTTAAGTTGGGGCTTGTGGGATCTAACTCCCTGACCAGGGATCAAACCCAGGCCCCCTGCAATGGGAGCACAGAGTCTTAACCACTGGACCACCAAGGAAGTCCCAAAGCAGAATTCTTGATCTGTATTTCCCAGGAACCTGGCCTTGTTCTGGTAGTCCCATCTTGAAAAGCACTAACCTGGCAGTTTGCTCCAGCCCCTGGTGCGGAAGTCATCCTGGATCCCTCTCTGTAATAGCGCCTGCCGTGGTCCACACTAGCAGAGGTCTTGCCAGCTCTGCTCTGTGGTGTGTTATTTGTCATAAATCCACATCTCTGTCCCTGTTGATATTGAATTTCAGGCCATTATCATCTACCCTCAGTAGCCTCCTGACCACTCTGTTTCTTCGCCTGCCTGTCACTGTCATCCATGCTCTGTTGAATAGCAGGAGGACTCTTCTAATATCATAAATCAAAGGATAGTTTCAACTCTCCTAAAACTCCACTAGTAGTTTTCCAACACACAATAAAATCCGGACTCCTTGGTATAGTCTTCCATGACCTCCCTCTGCCTGCCCCCAACTCCCTCCCTGACTTCATGTGCCCACATTCACTTTTGCCCCGAACTTGCCAAAGTCTTTTTCTGCACTTGCTTTTCTTGCTGCCTGGAGGTGCTTACCTAAACTTGCCATAGCTTTCTCCCTTACTTCATATCTCAGTGCAGAGACAGTGCTCAGTGAAGGCTTTTGGGCCATCTCATCTGAAGCAGTGTTTTCACTTTTATTCTCTCTATATGTTCCTGTTCATTTTTTTCGCGTCACTTGCTGCAATTACTGAAGAATTGTTTACTTCTGATTATGTCTTGTCCCAGTGGAAGGTGAGTTCCGTGAGAGTAGGGACCTTATCTGCCTTGTTTACCTCCATCTCCACTGTCTAGAACATGCCTTATACCAAGAAGGTACCCAGCAAACACAGGTTCAAAAGACTGAATGGTGGAACGGTAACGGTATTGTGAGAGTGCTACACCTGTGGCAGACACTGAGCCACCTACTCCAGGAAGCCATTGCTTGTAACATCTTGCTTGGGGTGTGGGACGCATTTTTAAACCTTTGCCTTTCATTTCAGCCAAAATCACTTCAGCCTCCTGTTACAGAAAAGCAGGGACATCAGTGGAAAGAGTCAGATCCTGTGATGGCTGGAATTGGGGAGGAGGTAAATTTGTTCCTGCAGATTTTTTCCAGAAATAGCTCTGATAGTGAGACTTGAATGGCTCTGGGTGCTGACTCCTGTGTGACTGTTTTATTCTGGCATTGAGCCTTGGCGTGTCCTGGGAGTCTCTGCTATTAGTGGGCCCAGAAGCCGTGACAGGACTGCCACACCATTCAGACTGAGTCGTCTCCTCATTTGTGGCCTTGACAGATCGCTCACTTTCAAAAGGAGCTGGAAGAATTGAAAGCCCGAACATCGAAAGCCTGTTTCCAGGTGGGCACATCTGAGGAGATGAAGATGCTGCGAACAGAATCAGATGACCTACATGCCTTTCTCTTGGAGATTAAAGAGACCACAGAGGTTTGTGTTTTTGATGCTCTTCCTAAGTTAAACATTGTCATCCTGATACTCCATGGGCATATATATTTTCTCTCTTAAAGGACACTGGTAGTGTTTTTTATGTGGACGAGTGGCTCAGCCAGGAATGCCTGACTTCAAACCCTGCCTTTTGTTTTAGTCGCTAAGTCGTGTCCAACTCTTTGTGACCCTATGGATCGTAGCCCGCCAGGCTCTTTGGTCCATGTGATTTCCCATGGATACTGAACAATAAACTCTGTGACATTGTGCAAGTTATTCTAATAGCTCTATGTTTTATTTTTTTCATGTGGAAAATGGAATAATAAGTACTTTGTATCCCATTGGCACAAGGCATTCCATTAAAGTTTATTCTAGTTGTTAGTTTAGTTTAGGTATATTTGAAAATTTACTAGCTTTTTTTCTTGGTATAAAAGCAAACTTTAATGAAGATGTTGTGGGCATTTACAGGAGAAAACTTACTGTCTTTTATAGTCAATTGTTAGGTTATAAAGTGTTAAGTTTAAGAAAAAAGCAGGATACTCAAGAGCATATACAATGTAAAAATAACAAATGTTTGCTGTTCACTGTATTATTTACTGTGTTACTTTTTTTTTTTGGCTGCTCAGGGTCTTAGCTATGGCATGTGGGTCTAGTTCCCCAACCAGGGATCAAACCCAGGCCCCAGCATTGAGAGCTCTTAGCCACTAGACCACCAGGGGAGACCCATGTGTTTCTATTATTACTCTTTACTATGTGCCAGGCATCTCAATATTATCTCAATGAATCTTCACAGCTTTTCTGTGTGGTAGGCACTGTTGTTCTTTCTGTTTTGCAAGAACAGGAAACCTAGGCTTAGAGAGATGAAGTGTTTCCCCAAAGTCACCCAGTTACTGAGTGATGGTGCCCGGATCCCAATTCAGACTGCCTGACTCCAGAGTTCTTGTCTTAAATATCGAGCTTGGAAATAGGAAAGTTCTTGAGGGTGGGGGAGGGGTAAATTGGGAATTTGAGATTAAGAGATACACACTCTATATATCAAATAGATAGACCACAAGGACCTACCATATAGCACAGGGACCTGTATTCAATATCTTGTATTAATAATAACCCATAATGGAAAAAAATCTGAAAAAGAATTATATGTGTGTGTGTATATGTATGTAAAACTGAATCACTTTGCTGTACATTTGAAACATTTTAAATCAACTATACTTCAATAAAAATTTTAAAAGTTAAAAAAGGAGAATTCTCCAAGGTTTTAGCAGTGATCATCTTTATTTATTTATTTATTCTTTATTTTTCGACTGCACCCTGCAACATGTAGGATCTTAGTTCCCTGACCAGGGATTGAACCCACACCCTTGGCAGTGAAAACACCAAGCCCTTCCTTACCACTGAACTGCCAGAGAAATCCCAGTGGTCATCTTTAGATGGAAGGATTACCAGTATTTTTATTTTTCCTGAGTTTCTGATCATTAAGGTTGTATTTTTTTAATGAGAAAGGAAAAAGAAAAAAAAAATGAACGTTAGTATCTTTCTTTCCAAGCAGAGAAATCAGTTTTGGCTCTGTTCAGATGTTCATCTTGTTAAATATTTGAGAAGCACCACCTTGATCTAGCAAGAAAGGTTTATTTCTCAGAAATAGCACTTTTGTATCAGCCCATCCTTGTACCTTTTCTAGTCTCTTCATGGAGATATAAGTACCCTGAAGACAACTTTACTGGAGGGCTTTGCTGGTGTTGAAGAAGCCAGAGAACAGAATGAGAGGAACCGTGACTCTGCGTATCTGCACTTGCTCTACAAGAGGCCACTGGACCCCAGGAGTGAAGCTCAACTCCAGGTAGGAGAACCTCACCAGAGCTGCCGAAAACAGACACCTAGACGGGCACGCTTCTCTGGAAGGTCCAGGTTTGCAGGACTTCCTGGACAAAGTTGTTCATTTCCTCTGAGTGCTAACCCACTTCATATATACCTCCTTGACTGTAACAAAGAAAACAGCACTTTCCCCCTTGAGGTTTTTTGGATCAACAAAAACATAATTTTTAATTAAATCTTAAGCATGGTAGAAAGTAGCTGTTGAAAAAGATATATTTAGAAATCAAATCAGGAATAATAATAATTATTAATGTAACAGCTATTTATTGGCCTGAAAAGAAAAGGTGTTGTTTTCTGGGAAAGAAGGTTGGGAGAGCATTCAGAAGAAACAGCATGAGTTCATGCAGAGATACGGTCACATTTGAAGTGTCCATAGTCAAGGGCCTTCCTCTAGTCACAGAGTACTGAGTTGAAATTTGTGTTTGATGCTAAGGTTACTGCTGCTTCCTAGAATCAGCCTGACTCTTTTAAGTGACATTGTCATCTTCAGTTAGGGCACATACCCTTGTCCAAGAATGATTTTGAAAATACAGTTAAACACAATAAGATCTTGGTACAGATGTAAAAGTATTTCCCAGTGTATAGTACTTCATCTTCATTTGTATACACATTTAATGTAATGCTTCATTTTCATTAGTGGAATGCTCTATTTTATTTATTTTTTTTACCAATTATTTATTTATTTATTTATTTTTTAATTTTTGAGAGTTAAGTTATGGCGCCGTAAAGGTTAACACTAGATCACAATTTAAAGAAAATTATTGAAGGCCTAAAATGAATTAATAGGTAAGACTTTTAATAATGGTAAATTCCATTTCTAGTACTGATACTATTCTTTGTTTTTGAGAAATGACTTTACCCCCACTGGTGAGATGACTTATGCATTCTATTCTGTGAATAGATAGGTGCAGAATTATTTTCAGTGCTGTTTTGTAGGATAATTTTGTCTGTATTACAGTTAATTTCATGGGTGGGAGAGCAAAATCTAAATGGGTGTACTGTTGGAGTAGCAGAGTACAATGGAAAATTCCTAGGCCATGTGGAGCTACTTTACAAGAGCTGAAAAATGAGAACTAAGCCAGAACATCGGTTCCCTAGAGGCCCTGGGCTGACACACCCTTTCTGTTTCCCTTTTCTTAACACTATCTCTCTGTCACACACTTTAAAAGTTGGGTTTCTCTAACATTCTAATGATTATTTGTTGTTATTTAGTCACTAAGTTGTGTCTGACTCTTTTGTGACCCCGTGGACTATAGCCCACCAGACCCATCTGTCCATGGGATTTTCCAGGCAAGAATGATAGAGTGGATTGCCATTTCCTTCTCCATCTGGTGATTATATTAAAACGTGTTATGTTTTCCTTATTCCTTGTGGTTCTCAGTGTAAAAAGACTTCAAAGTCATTTTAACTGTTTTGAGACACAATCCTGCAAACTCCTAGAAAACCGAGTCATTTTGCCATTTCATTTTTTTCTTGCAGGAAATTCGGCGCCTTCATCAGTATGTGAAATTTGCTGTCCAAGATGTGAATGATGTTCTAGACTTGGAGTGGGATCGGCATCTGGAACAAAAGAAAAAACAAAAGTGAGCGAGATCTCTCACCCACCATCTTGATAGTGCTGTGGCCTTTTAAAAAGATCGTCTAAGAGGGTTTCTGAAAACCCTACACAGGTTCTTTCTCTTTGACACAGTCATTATACATCAAGAAATTCTATGGAATAATAACATTGTTCACAATAATACATAAAAGAATTTACAGCACAGTTAATGAGAGTGAAAAATTGGATTCAGCCTAGTTATGCAAAAGTTAAGAGTAGCTAAATCTGACCACATTTTTCTCTTAAACAAAATACTGTGTAACCGCTGAATCTCATATTCTCAAAAAAAAAAACATGTTAAATATCTTTTCTGAGAAGGCAATGGCACCCCACTCCAGTACTCTTGCCTGGAAAATCCCATGGACGGAAGAGCCTGGTAGGCTGCCGTCCATGAGGTCTTGAAGAGTCGGACATGACTGAGTGACTTCACTTTCACTTTTCACTTTCATGCATTGGAGAAGGAAATGGCAACCCATTCCAGTGTTCTTGCCTGGAGAATCCCAGGGATGGGGGAGCCTGGTGGGCTGCCGTCTATGGGGTTTCACAGAGTCAGACACGACTGAAGTGACTTAGCAGCATACAAAATATATAATTGTGTAACTGTAATTATTAGGTACAGCATATAAAAAATGAAAAAGTTAAGACATGAAGTCATACTAGATGACCTCAGTGTGGAAGTCTAATGTAAAAAAAGGCTGGTAATAAATCTATCAGAATACTCATTTAGAGCTGCAAGATGGGATTCAGAGGGGTTTTTCTTTTACACTTTCCTGTATATTCCAGATTTTCTTTTGCAGGAAACATTGCTAATTAGTTTGGATAACTAAAAGGATGAGAGGAATGACAACAGATAGAGGAAACCCTTCTCTTGTAATCTTCTGTCCATGGATGTTTGGTTTGATGCCTTGTGTTTTCCAGAAGGAATAGAATGCAGTACATTGTGAAAGCAATAAGGTGATGTGAAAAACAGGTCAGCCCTCCAAATGCTAGATTTCTGAAACACCTACACTTGATCAGTGTGATTAGCCTTGTAAGGAAATAAACAGGAAATGATCTGTTTATTTGTTTACAAAACTGTGAGGTCACAGACTTAAGTAGGCAGCCCGAGTGTTATGTCAGGGGCAGGGGTAGAATGTGTTTAAAATCCAGTAAACAGAATTTAATAGATGATACTGTACAGCGTGGAGAAAGGTTTTGTGCCTAACCTGAGGAACCTCAGAGCCTAGGTGTGGTAAGACAGAGGTGAAAATTGATCTTCCCAACACTGGCAGGGGCAGATTCTGTGGCCTGGAGCCCTTGTCCCTGGGGGCAGCTGGCCCCCTTTAGAAGAGGTTTCAGAGTGCACTCCCCTGTTGCCAAATTCATGTTCCTCCCCAAGTGAGAGAATGGCTTGACCTGACTGCGTGAACGTTCTGCTCAGCTTGACGTTGGAATACTGTTGTCTAATTAATACGTTGACTTTTTAAAAAGTGCATGAGGCTAACAAGAAAAGCCAGGCTTTCTTCTCCTTTAAACAACCCCATGGATTTTCTATTAATACTTAATGTGCCTTTTTTAAGTTTCCTTCCTGCAGAGTTCTGATTCTTAAATCTATACGGTTTGCTGGAACGTCTCTCTTTTAGACCCTTCTCTAAATATTATCTGGAACCCCACTGAAATGCCTTTTAAAAATGTATGTTGAGCTAATGACCTTGTCACCAGAAAGAAAGGGACCATTGTCCTTTTCTCCTTTTAATTCTTTTGGGTGGCGACCACCGGCTGCCAAGTCGTGTGCTGTCCTCTGTCTCTTGACGGCACTCTGAAGATCAGCTTTTTTTTTTAATTAATGAGTCTGTTTTTGGCTGTGCTGGGTCTTCACTGCTGCATGCAGGCTGTCTCTAGTTGTGGACAGTGGGAGCGACTTTCCAGTTGTGCTCGGCTTCTTACTGAGGTGGCTCCTCTTCTTACGCAGCACACGTTTCGTTGCTCCATGGCATGTGGAATCTTCCCGGACCAGGGATCGAACCCTTGTCTCCTGCATTGGCCGGTGGATTCTAAACGACTGGACCACCAAAAAAGTCCCTCTTAGTAACTTCTTGATGTTTCTTTCCCACTAGTGGTTCTTCATTTTATTATTTTCACTGTTACAGTCTTTTCTTTTCTTTCCAGTGGAAATTTCTTTTATTTGAACCATTCTCATACATTCTTTCCTCCTTGCTCTAAATAGGCGCCTGCTTGTGCCAGAACGAGAGACACTGTTTAATACTCTTGCCAACAACCGGGAAATCATCAACCAACAGAGGAAGAGGCTGAATCACCTGGTGGATAGTCTCCAGCAGCTCCGACTTTACAATCAGACCTCCCAGTGGAGCCTTCCCTTGGATGTTCCCTCCCAGAGCACCACACACAGGTGTGCAGGAGAACACGTCTGTTAATGCCGCGTGCACTCAGTAAATGAGGTGGGATGAGTGAATAAATACACAGAGCAAAGTGGACTAGTTGTCGAGTAGTTTAGATGTGCGTTTGAAAGTGACTCTGCTGTCTTTCATCTGTGTGATTGTGGTCAGATTCCTCACCCTCTCTGATCCTTTTTCCCTCTGCCAAAAAGTGGGGCTAACAATAGCCTTCTCAAGTAGCTCAATGGTAAAGAATACCCCTGCCAATGCAGGAGACGCAGGTTCGATCCCTGAGTCAGGAAGAGCCCCTGAAAAAGGAAATGGCACCCCACTCCAGTATTCTTGCCTGGACAGTCCCATGGGCAGAGGAGCCTGGCAGGCTACAGTCTGTGGGGTCGCAAAAGAGCTGGGCACGACTGAGCACTCGTGCACTCAGGGAACTAACAATGTGCACCTCATGGGGTTACTGGAGGGTTTAAGTCTTTAAAGCACCTAGTAGTATGCCTCGGAGAAGGCAATGGCACCCCACTCCAGTACTCTTGCCTGGAAAATCCCATGGACGGAAGAGCCTGGTAGGCTGCAGTCCATGGGGTTGCTAGGAGTCGGACATGACTGAGTGACTTCACTTTCATTTTTCACTTTCATGCCTTGGTGAAGGAAATGGCAACCCACTCCAGTGTTCTTGCCTGGAGAATCCCAGGGATGGGGGAGCCTGGTGGGCTGCCGTCTATGGGGTCTCACAGAGTCAGACACGACTGAAGCGATGCAGCAGCAGCAGCAGTAGTAGTGTGCCTGATGGAACAGGCCCTTGATAGATAATAGCTGGTACTATAGTCATAGCATTATTGTTTAATTGAAAATTAGCTGTTGGGATTAGGTTGATCAACTTGTCTGGAAACTCAGATTTGTCATTTTGCAAGTGTGGAGATTTCAGACCCTGCTTAGACAGTTTACCCCTGAAGTTACCAAAGTGGTAACTGCCTTTAGTCTAAATGTATAGATTTTAATTGCCCTTCCTTCTAGAGCCCTGTTGGGGTTGTGTTTGCTCTGGGGTGGGATGTGATAGTGAGACTGTGATCATTTTCCCTTTGGGTTAATTCGTTGTTTGGTCAGATTTTCCATTTCCATTTCAGGATGCTCTCATCTCTTGCCTTTGTATTTAGGAGGATAATGTGTCATCACCATTACCATGAGTCCCAATTTCTCAGATCATAGGTGGTTCATATGTAACATTGTCCTCTTTCAGTTTTGACAGCGACCTCGAAAGCCTGCGCAATGCTTTGTTGAAAACGACTCTAGAGGCTCACCCCAAACCATTGCCTAAAGTACCAGGTAAGTGCATTCTCCCCAGTCTTTAAACTCTGTTCTCTTTCTGACCTTAAAAACCAAGTTTTAAGCATTTACGGGTTCACGAATTTCTTGCAGCTAAACTGTCCCCCGTGAAACAGGCACAACTGAGAAATTTCTTGGCCAAGAGGAAGACCCCACCAGTGAGATCCACTGCTCCAGGTAGAGGAACCCGGGCCTGAATTTTTAGGATAAACTGTATAGTACATTGTGTGGGAGTAGGATGGGGTTTGTGTGTGTGTGTCTGTGCGTGTTTTTCTTTGGTTCTTAATGGGAGATAGAGGAAGTGTCTCCAGAATCTGTCATCCATCTGCATATGGGATTAAGAAGAAGCTTATACATAGTCAACTCGGGGTGGTTGTTTTGGCTTTTACACTGTGTTTTCCATAGTCCTCAGGTTCTGTGGCAGTGATTGCCAAGGATTTGGGGGGAAGCTGAACTGGTTCCATGGGTCCTAGCCTTCACTTTAGCTAGAAAAGCTTTACTTTTCTGATTCGTGTCGGATTTTGAGTAAGGCTGCATTTGAAAAAAGACATGCTCAGTAGACACGCGTGACTAGTGGCAGTCTAAAGAGAAATGCAGACATAGGGCATGCAGGTGCTGGTGGTTATGAATGGACTTGCTGAGGGACTGTGCTGCACGTTGACTTGCCTCAGAACACTTCGGTGTGGTGCTGTCCAGTAGAGCTTCCTGCAGTACTTGTGATGTTGGATCTGTGCTGTCCAATACAGCAGTTAACCGGTGGCCATTGGGTACTTTAAGGGGGATGGTACAACTTAGAGTTCAAATTTTTCATTTGTTTTTCATCTAAATAACCACACATGGCTGGTGGCTACCAAATTCACATTGCAGCCTAGCAGTAGCCCTAGTATGTTTTTTAATTAAAAAAATTCTTTTGGCTATGGCTGCCAGGCAAGACCACATGCGTGGTTTTCACTTGCAATTGTTTATATTACGTTTGAAAAAAGTGAACCCGTTAGTTGCTCAGTTGTGTTTGACTCTTTGCGCCCCCATAAACTATATAGCCGACCAGGCTCCTCTTGACCATGGGATTCTCCAGGCAAGAATACTGGAGTGGGTAGCCATTTCCTTCTCTAGGGCATCTTCCCGACCCAAGGATCGAACCTGGGTCTCCTGCATTGCAGGCAGATTCTTTACTGTGAGTCACCAGGGAAGCCCATGTTACACTCACATTATGACACGTAAAATCTTGTAGAGTGATGTGTCCGTAGGGCAAATAAGTCAGTAAGTATTAGCAATACTTTTTAAATAACTTGAGGAGGAGAGAGGGCTGTTTTTTGCTTGATTTTGGTGTTTCCAGTACACAGACAGTTACATGACTTCTGAAATTCATGGTAGAAAGTAACATGGCATAAAGCCTTGCCCTGTAGTTTATGGAAGGAGCAAAACAGGGAAAGTGAGAATCGATTTTAGTGATTTTTTTTTTTTTAAACTAATTGTCTCATTCAAAAGAAGCATTGGATTTACCTGGCATTGTTTGAGACCCTCGGAACTGAGGATGTGATGTCTTCTCCGGTTTGTATTAGGCCTGTTCTTAGAAGTTTGTTGTTGGAAGGCAGGGACACCATTGTGACTGCCTGTTCACTCTGCTGTGGGAGTTGGTTGCTTTTCTGAGGTGGCGTTGTTGCCCGTGAACTTCTGCTTTTACACCAATGTGCATCCTGTCTCCCACCTCACATTTTTTTTGCCTAACAGTCAAAATGTTCTTGTCCTATACAGCTCAGTTTTGCAAAACCCATTTAAGCAAAGACTATCTTTGTTCACGTTCAACTGCAGCTGCTTCCACTTAAAATAAGTAATAATTAAGTCGCTTTACAAATTGGATATTTCTCTAGCGACAGTGAAAATTACATAGCTTTTGGACTCGAATTGTCTCAGTTATCTTTTGTTTTGGGCTCTGTAGCCAGCCTGTCTCGGTCAGCCTTCCTGTCTCAGAGGTATTATGAAGACTTGGATGAAGCCAGCTCAACATCATCCATTTCCCAGTCTCTGGAGAGTGAAGACACACGGACATCCTGTAAGGATGACGACGCAGTGGTCCAGGTCCCCCGGCACGCTCCCGTGGTTCGAACACCTTCCATCCAGCCCAGTCTCTTGCCCCAGGCAACTCCTTTTGCTAAATCTCACCTGATTCATGGTTCGCAGGGTATGATGGGAACTTCAAGTAAGTAAACAGTGGGACCAGAAACAATCTTTTCCCTAAGAGGTTCCTAACTCATGAAGGAACTGTGGCTGGGTTTTATTACTAGCACATGCAGAAGTGGTGGGTTCTAGCCCATTTCTGCTGCTGCTGCTAAGTCGCTTCAGTCGTGTCCGACTCTCTGTGACCCCATAGACAGCAGCCCGCCAGGCTCCCCCATCCCTGGGATTCTCCAGGCAAGAACACTGGAGTGGGTTGCCATTTCCTTCTCCAATGCATGAAAGTGAAAAGTGAAAGTGAAGTCCCTCAGTCATGTCTGACTCCTAGTAACCCCGTGGACTGCAGCCTACCAGGCTCTTCCGTCCATGGGATTTTCCAGGCAAGAGTACTGGAGTGGGTTGCCATTGCCTTCTCCGCCATTTCTGCTAATCCTTTAGAAATTACGGACAGAGTCAAGAGATGTGTTCCCCTTGAAAGTGGTTGGTGGGACACTGTGAGGAAGAGGAGGCGCTTCAAGGCTCACGCTGTTGCCCCTTTACGTGGAAGACAGTGTGTGCCTTTCTGACCTCGGCTCATTTCAGCTTGAAGCCATGTCCTGTCTCAGGGCTTACCAGCCATGGTGCTCATTATCTCTGGTGGCTTGTTGACGGGACCTATGTTAGGCTGTTAGATCTTCAGCTCAGAGTGTCAGGACTTTGTACTGAAGTGACTCCTAAGTAGACCAACCTAGGCATGAGGTACTAGAATGGAGAGATTTGTGAGAGAAGAGCTAACCATTCATTGCTCTGTATGGGCATAGAAGTTATATCTCACTCAGTGTCAGAGGAAATGATCATGTAACATATTTTCTCCAGTAGAAGTGGGCAGACAGCATCCAGCATCCTTGAAAGATAAAAGTGCCAACCTGTCAGTTTGCCAGTATTTTCTGTTAATGCTTAAGGATATTAAATCTTCGCATTTTCCCTGCAACCTAACATGGAGAATTTACCATTTTAATTTTTGTGTGTGCTTCTGTTCTGACCCACTGTATCACTTAACTTTACTTTTTCCCTCAGTGTCTACACCTGCTAGCAAAATTATTCCCCAAGGAGCTGATAGCACCATGCTTGCAACAAAAACAGTGAAGCATGGCGCACCTGGCCCTTCGCACCCCATCTCTGCCCCGCAGGCGGCCGCCGCAGCAGCACTGAGACGGCAGATGGCCAGTCAGGCGCCAGGTAAGAGCACCGGTGCAGGGGCTGATGCTGAGCTGTCTGAGCCACAGGCCAGGACATGGGGGCCAAGAAACGGCGGGCCCTTCGCTGCCTTTCAGAAAAGAGGACTGATGTGACAGCTCTCGCCTTCGCGGGGAGACTTCTGAGAGGGCAGCGACTCAGTTGGAAACTTGCCCTTAAAGGGCTGTATAAGATCTACCATGTTCAGTTAAGTTCATTTGCATCATTTCTTTTTAGATTCAACACAAGGATTCATCCCTGTTTTTGAATAATGTCTGCTTTAAGCCCCAGAATTAATCTTTGCTGTTAGATCACCTAATAATGTTAGAGTTGTCTCGTAGTATTTTAAGGCTCCGAGCCACCCTTTGCAATGAGTGTACGTGTGCCCATTTTGCTTTTGAGTAATGCTCGGTTTGGAGAGGCGAAGGTCACCAACCAATATGTAACAAAGCCCAGACTCCAACCCTGTGTTCTTTGTACTGAAGTACAGCTTTTTCTTAAGATTGCAGTTTTAACCTGGAAACGTGAAGCTCTAAGGAACTAATCAGCTCTTGCATTTTGTCAGTGGTTTGTGGCTCTCCATAATCTTCTACATTAAGATTTCTAGGTAATTTGCCTTGGAACTTCAGTTAATCAGTTTTTACAAGCCAGTGCTTCTCAACCAGAGGCTTTTTTACTCTGCCTGCTTCCCCTCCAACAGTTGGCAGTGTTGCTGCCCTGTAGTGGGTAGAGGCCAGTAATGCTGCAAAGAAACTGCCAAAAGCACAAGAGAACCCTACAACAAAGGATTATCCATCCCCAAACGTCAGTAGTGCCAAGAGTGAGAAACTTGGCTATAAATCATATTTTTGTTTTAGCTGAATGAAGTTTTTTAGTTTTATAACATATGCCAATTTACACTAAAATTTTAAAAGATGGAAAAGACATGGTGGTTTGATTTAGCCAAAAATAGTTGCCGTTAGATGATTATAGATCTCTAGGGAAAGTTCAGATTAAAACCCTTACTAAGACATCTCAAATAGATATGAAACAGCAAAAACAAGAGAACTTTTTAAGGTACTTTTGAGCATTCTGAAAAATATAAGAAACCCTTGATGTTGTAAATATTAGTTGGACCAAGCAGGATCTTAGCATTGTACTGAACAGATCCTAAATCAAGCTGATTGATTATTTATCAACTTCTAGTCTATCAGGATTTAGGATTAGTCCATTCTCAGCAGGAGGTGGTGTGATCTCTATTATCATTTCAGAAGACATTATTCAAAAACAGGTTTCGAAGGTGTGGGCACCTGTGAGTGTTAAGGATGAAGTATGTGCAGTCATAAGCAGGGCATCCCTGGTGACTCCTGAAGGAAGGGGTGAAGTGAGCTGCCATAGAGCCACCATCCCACCTGGGCTACAAGTTCACCTGTGCCCCACAGTAGTTGGAGAAGATCCAAAAGCTTTGCTTAGGCCTTCTTAATAGTTATTTATAACATGTCATAAAGTCCTGGGCTACAGTTTTAAATTATAAGACACATACAAAAAAGGTATGAAAGCTGATAAGCCTAAGGTAAGTAGGTGTCAAATCAGTCCCTGTTACCATTCCTTAATTCAGGCCTTTTGGCCTCCTTCTCCATTCTGGTTCAATCTCCATTTTTCATATTTTATTCACTGTGTCTGTCTCACTAAAGCATGAACTTCTTTAAAGAAGAAACTATATTTTAGACATTTTTTGTATTCCCAGCACCTAACAGAGTCTGACAGTAATAAGCTCATGTGAAAGAGTGGTTGAATGAATGAATGCACGGTGGAGGCAGAAACACTGGTAATCCTCTAGCTGTTTCTGCCCTTTTCTAGGACAAGCCAACAATATGGCAAGCATCTCAGCTCTGCTCTATAAAAGCTGGCTGGTGAATTCCTTTTTTCTGAACTAGTACATTTGATTAAATTGCACAAGCTTCATTGAATGATCTTTATGAAGGGCGTAGGCCAGGTGTTCTATTCAGCACAGTGCTGCAGAACTACCTAAATTTCCTTTATATAATAAGTTTGTGTTCTGCTTGTGTCCTAGTTATTCATTAGACCTGGCTAGAATTTTGATCCTGTATTGCAATTAACGTGCCTTTCTCTTCTCTATTTAAATAGCTGTCAGTACGTTGACTGAATCAACTTTGAAGAATGTCCCTCAAGTGGTAAATGTGCAGGAATTGAAGAATAATGCTACAGCCCCCTCTGCAGCAGTGGGGTATGTTACTGCCTCATTAGCGTGTTTAAGCCAATGAATCATTCTGCATAGCGTAGGGCTGCCTGCAGGGAGCAGCAGTGCTGTTGTCCCAGTGTGACTTCTTCCTGCAGAACTTGAGGTCCCAAGAGGAGCGGAATGGACAGCTAATCTCAGGCACACAATTGGGTTTCAGGAAATTGTCCTCTCCAACTGGCAGTAACAGTTGCCTCATAAACTTTCAAAGTCTTGGTGTTACGTACTCAGTGTGCCGTTTGCCGTATATAAGTCTGCATGTGGTACACGTTACAGTTATTAAGTCAGGTAAGGTGGACGGTTTGATTTATTTTTTTAAATACTCTTGGGGCTCCTGAGTTGACACTTCAACTCTAACGCAGACTATTGATTGTAAAAACCCAATGATGGTCTCTCCTCCCTTCCTTCCCCTCTCCAGGCATTCGTGTTTTTTCAAGTTTCTCATATTGTTTGTATGAAAAAGCAGTGGTTTAAAAGGCAGAAGCTCTGTTTGGAGACTTCCAGTTTCTCCCATGCCACATCTAAGAGCTGGATCATTGCTGCCAGAACTGACTTTTAAGTGTGAATGTGTGTTTAGAATTCAAGGCATTGACTCCCTCCCACTGGTGTGGGCGGCACGGTTCATAGAACATGCCCGTGTCCTGTTGCTCCCAAGTATTTTGTAGCCAGGAGCTGTGCAGTGTGGCTCAGGGAAGAGTTGAGGGCTGTATCCTCAGTTTGAATGTAGAGATCATGAGGACCAGGGTCATTCAGGGAGTTAGTGTCTGGTGCCTGTGACTAGTCCAACTGCAAGAAGAACAGCCACTAACCCTGTGTTTTTTCCAGTTCACATGAGCCCTCTCCTCCCCCACCCCAGGTCTGCTCACTGTTCTGTTTTGGCTTTATCAAGTGGCCCTACTTCACTAGTCCACTGGCCTTCTCTTTTTTCCACATTGGCCCATTTATCAACACTGCCAGGAATTTCTTAGTTATCTCAGGGCCATGCTAACAGCCAAAAACAAGCCTAGCTTTCCTATCTTATAGTGACCTTGAAGCTTCGGTATGCTGTTTAGACCAAGATGGCATTTGTGGTTGTTGTGAATTTCTCAAGGGAAAGAACTATGCATTAGAGTTTGGGAATTATAGCCAGATTCCTAGTGTAGGGTAGGCAAGGAAAAGCCACCGCAAGGCAGAATCTTACATAAGACAGGAAAAGCCAGCTTAATGGTGAAAGAAACATGGTCTGGTATTTCTGGAATATTTTAGCTGTTCTCACAATATGTGAGAAGCACCTCTTGATGATTTCCTTTATCTTATCTCAGGCTGTGTTTTCCTCCAGTGATTCATCTGAGCTAATCATCGATATGAGCTTTGTTAAAGGAGCAATTCTGGGTTTGCCCTTTTTTCTGACTTAAGAAAAATAGGCATAGAAGTTTAAAAAGAGTTGAAGAAACTCTTCTTTTCTCCACAGAATTGGACTCTGGTTATTATTTAACTTGTATGCCCACCATGGCACCTGGAATGTTGTTTCTTTTTATTATTCTTGTTGAATTCTTGTTGAATAATAGGTGAACTAAGCACAGTTGGTAAGTGGAAACTGATATTTACCACCTTCCCTAATAAGAAAGCTTGAGAGGGAATTATACTCATTATAAAATCACTTACTTTCAGATTCTGTTAAGCAGTAGTTTCCTGAGTGTTTTTTGTATTTGCTTGTTTTGTTTTTGTTTTTGGTGGCACCTCACGCCTTTGTGGGATCTTAGTTCCCTGACCAGGGTGGAACCCATGCTTCCTGCAGTGGAAGCATAGTCTTAACCACTGGACTACCAGGGAGGTCCCTCCTAAGTGTATTTTAACTGTTTAATTTTGCATTTCACTTCTCCTGAGTAACATCTTAAAGAGATTTATTATAGGATGAGGTTATATGTTTCTGCCATTGATATAGCTTATGTTCACTGGCCTCACCCCACTCACCCCTTATATTCACTGACCAGCCATCCTGTTTGCAGGAAGAGGGCTTATCTGGGGCACACTCATGCTAGTTAGACTCCTCTCCAGCACTCAGGCCCTTGATTCAGCAGATTCCCAAGGGGTGTCTGCCATGAACATGATAACGCCCTGGGTATTTGGGGTCCAGTAGTCAGTAAGACCAGAGAAGGCGATGGCACCCCACTCCAGTACTCTTGCCTGGAAAATCCTGTGGACGGAGGAGCCCAGTAGGCTGCAGTCCATGGGGTCGCTCAGAGTTGGACAGGACTGAGCTACTTCACTTTCACTTTTCACCTTCATGCATTGGAGAAGGAAATGGCAACCCACTCCAGTATTCTTGCCTGGAGAATCCCAGGGACAGGGGAGCCTGGTGGGCTGCTGTCTATGGGGTCGCACAGAGTCGGACACAACCGAAGCGACTTAGCAGCAGCAGCAGCAGCAGTCAGTAAAACATACCAAGTCCCCACGTTCACGACACTTAGATGTTAGCAAGAAGGCAGCCCTAAGCTACCCATTTCACATCAGTTATTTAACTGTAGTATAATGAGTTTGATGAAGGAGAGGTACAGGGTGCTAAGAAGGCTCACAGTGAGGCAGTCTGGGGCTGACGAGGTTGGGAAGGAAAGATGTTTCAGCTGGAAGTTGAGCGGTGACCAGAAGTTGCCAGGCAAAGTGGAAGAAGAGTGTTATAAACAGGAGGTGCAGGATCTGTGAAAGCCCAGACCTGGGAAAGGGCAGAGCAAGTCTGAGTGCAGGTGAAAGGCCAGTTTGTCTAGAGTTCTGGCAGGAAATGGAAGGTAAATGAAACAGGGCCAAATGAGGTGAGAAATATGGTGGAATTTTTTATTGGTTTGTTGTTTTCCAAAACACACCCAGATCATCATTCCTTTCAAGAATTTTGGCATTCGTTTCTTCGTTCTTTCTACAAATACTTAAGTAGCATTTTATATATGCCACACACTGTTGTAGGTGCTGAGAATAACACAGTTAACAAAACAGACCCTGCCCCCCAAAATCCCCAAACCCTGCCCTAGTCACAGAGAGACAGATGACAAGTAAAATTCATCTAAATACAGTATTTTAGAAGGGGATAGGTATGACGGAGAAAATTAAAGCAGAAAAGGGGTTTAGGGGCTTTTGTCCAGACATGGTTGCAGTTTTAAATAGAGGCAAAGAAGGTGCTTCTCCTACGTGACTAATGACTAACATGTCTCAGAAATACCAGACCATATTTTTTTCACCACAAAACTGGGGATTCTCCTGTCTTATATGTTGATAATACTCTGCCTTGCAGTGGCTTTTGACATTTTACATTTGAATAAAGACCAGAGAGCAGGCTCATGAATATCCTAAGGAAGAAAGCCCCAAGCACCAGGCCTGTAGTGAGAGCTTGTCTGGCAGGTTCAGGATGAAGCCAGGCAGCCCCTGGTGGCTGGAGGGAAAGAGGAGGAGAGTGGGGTAGGGCCGGGTTACAAATCCAATAACATCTGGTAAGCCTGGTTGAGGACCTAGCTGACAGCTGGATGCTGAGTAACCTGATCTAATTTACATTTGCTTTTTTAAAGCAATTTTAGCAATTTTTAAAAATACTGGGCCATAATTAACACACAGTAAAATTTACCTTTTTGTAGTCTAAAATTCCACGAGCTATGATAAATGCAGATTATTTTGTTGACCTGTGGGTTTGGCAGGAAGTTTCTGGTTCTTATATTTAGAATAGATGAGAAGGGCTGGAATGAAGAAGAATAAAAAAAGGGAGAACAGTTAAGAAGCTTTTTCTTTTTTTATTGTGGGTAAATATATGTATAACAAAATTTATTATTTTAACCATTTTTAAGTGTCCAATTCAGAGACATTAAGTATGTTTACAGTGTTGTATAACTGTCACCCTATCTGTTCCAGAACTTTTTCATTATCTCATACAGCAATTGTACCCATTAAATATTAACTCTTTATTCCACCTTACTTCTAGTCCCTGGTAACCTCTAATCTACTTTCTGTTGCTAAGAATTTGCCCTATATGTAGTATTTGTCCTTTTATATCTGGCTTATTTCACTCACATTTTTAAGATTTATCCATGTTGTGAAGTGTTAGTCGCTCAGTCATGTCTGATTCTTTGTGACCCCATGGACTGTTTGTTATCCACCAGGCTTCTCTGTCCATGGAATTCTTCAGGCGAGAATACTGGAGTGGGGAGCCATTCCCTTCTCCAGAGGATCTTCCAAATCCAGAGATTGAACCCAGGTCTCAGGCATTGGAACAGATTCTTTAGTGTCTAAACCACCAGGGAGGCCCATGTTGTAGCATATATCAGAATTTCATTCCTTTTATGACTGAATAACATTCCACTGTATATATATATCCTGTTTTACTTATCCATTCATCTGAAAGTGGACACTTGGGTTGAGTTGACTACTGTGAATAATGCTGCAGTGAGCATTGTTGTACAGCCCTGAGTCCCTGCTTTTCAGTTATTCTGGGTAATGTTTTAGGAGTAGAATTGCTGGAGCATATGGCAGTCTACTTTCTGAGCTAAGTGTAGTTCAAACTTTTCCAAAGTAGCTGCACCATTTTACATTCCCAATAGCAATGTATGAAGTTCCAGTTTCTCCACATCCTCACTAATATGTGTTATTGTCCATCTTTTTGATTATAGCTATCCTAATGGATGGACACGGTATCTCCTTGTGGTTTTGATATGTTTCCCTGTGACTAATGATATTGGATGTCTGTGTGCATATTAGCCATTGTGTCTTCTTTAGAGAAATATCTCTTTAAATCCTTTGCCTGTTTTTAAATTGGGTTCTTTATCTTAATTGTTGAGGTGTCATTTTCTTTTCTTTTTTTTTTTTAATATTTATTTTTATTTATTTGGCTGCACCAGGTCTTAGTTGAGGCACATAGGATCTTTGATCTTCGTTGAGGAAGATTTCTTTTTAGTTGGAGCATGCAAACTCTTAGTTGCAGGATATGGGATCTAGTTCTCTGACCAGGGATTGAACCTGGGACCCCTGCGTTGGGAGCAAGGAGTCAGCCACTGGGCCGCCAGGGAAGTCCCAGGGTGTCATATTATTTATGTAATCTAGATTCAAGTCTCTTATCAGATATATGATTTGCAAATATGTTCTCCCATTCTTTGTGTGGTTTTCACTTTCTTAATGGTGTCCTTTGAAACAACAGTTTTTAATTTTGATGAAATTCAATTTATTTTTTTCTTTTATTGCTTGCACTGTTGGTGTCTGTTATATGTTTAAGAAACTATTGCTTCATGCAGGATCATAAAGATTTACTCCTGTGTTTTCTTCCAAGTTTTGTAGTTTGAACTCTTACATTTAGGTCTTTGATATGCTTTGAGTTAATTTTTGTAAAATACTGTAATTTGTGGTCCAATATCTTTCTTTTGCATGTGGATACCCAGTTGTCCCAGGGCCTGTCTGGTGGCTCAGTGGTAAAGAATCTGCCTGCCAATGCAGGAGACATGGTGCCATCCCTGGGTTGAGAAGATCCCCTGGAGAAGGAAATGGCAGCCCACTCAAGTGTTCTTGCTGGGAAATCCCATGGACAGAGGAGCCTGGGGAACTACAGTCCATGGGGTCGCAAAGACACGGCTTAGTGACTGAACCACCACCACCCAGTTGTGCGGCACCATTTTTGGAAAAACCTTTTTCCCCTTGGATTGTCTTGGTACCCTCGCCACACTGATTGGTTTTCTAATGTTAAACCAATCGTCAGTAATAATGTATTCAACTTTTTAATATATGGTTGGACTCAATTTGCCAAAATTTTGTTGATAGTTTTGCCTCTGTCTTAATGAGGGATATTGGTCTGTAGATTTTCTTTTCTGGTAATGTCTTTCTTGCATTTTAACTTCAGAGTAATACTACCCTTATAGAATGAGTCAGAAAGTGTTCCTTCCTCTTCAATTTCCACTAAGAGTTTCTGTAGCTTGGTTACTATTTCATCCTTAAATTTTTGTAGAATTCACCAGTAAAGTTATTTTGGCTTGGAAATTTCAGTTTCTTTAGTACATATATGACTGTTAAGCTTATCTACTTCTTTGGTAGTTTGTATATTTCAAGAAATTCATTTCACTTGACTTGTTGAATTTATTGGCATGTTTTTCATTAATAGTCACTGATTATCATCCTTTAAATGTATATAGATTTTATTTTCCTCTTAATAGTAATTTGGGTCTTTTTTTTAACCTCATCAGTCTAACTAGAGTTTTATCAATTTTATTGATCTCAAAGAAGCCAGCTTTTGGCTTCATTGATTTTTTTTTTTCCCCTTCTTGATCTTTATTTCATTTTCCTGCTTACTTTGGATTTTATTTACTCTTCTAGTTTCTTAAGGTGAAAGCTAAGGTCATTAATCTGATGCTGCTCTCTTACAACACAGGCATTTGGTGCTATAAAGTTCTGTCTAAGAACTGCTTTGGCTACCTCCCACAGATTTGAATGTTATTTTTTCATTTTCATTTAGTTCAAAACATTTTGGGTTCTTTGTATACATATGGGATATTTAAAAGTGTGTTTCTAAATAATTGGGCATTTTCTTGATATCTTTTTGTTATTGATTTTTAATTTAATTTCATCATGGTTAGACATGTTTTGTATGACTTGAATTCTTTAGGTTTTATGGAGACTTCTTCTATGACCCAGAACTGGGGTCAACAAGGTTTTTCTTTTTTAAAGGCCATACAGTAAATAATTTAAGCTTTTGGGAGATACAGTCTCTGCCTCAACTACTCAACTCTGCCATTGTAGCCTGAATGCAGCCATAAACAAAACGTAAATGAATGGGCATGGCTTTATTACAGTTCAACTTTATTTACAAAAGCAGGCAGCTGGTCTATTGTTTCTAGTTTGCCAATCTTTGATCTAGAATGTCAGTCATCTTGGTAAATGTTCTGTGCCACTGCTCTTATTGGGTGGCATGTTCTATAAATGTCAATTAAAGTACTTCAGTTCAGTTCAGTCACTCAGTCTTGTCCGATTCTTTGCGACGCCATGGACTGCAGCACGCCAGGCCTCCCTGTTCATCACCAACTCCCGGAGTTTATCCATTGAGTCAGTGATGCCATCCAACCATCTCATCCTCTGTTGTCCCCTTCTCCTCCTGCCTTCAATCTTTCCCAGCATCAGAAGCTTTTCAAATGAGTCAGCTCTTCCAATCAGGTGACCAAAGTATTGAAGTTTCAGCTTCAACATCAGTCCTGCCGATGAACACTTAGGACTGATTTCCTTTAGGATGGACTGGTTAGATCTCCTTGCAGTTCAAGGGACTCTCAAGAGTCTTCTCCAACACCATAGTTTAGAAGCATCCATTCTTCGGTGCTCAGCTTTCTTTATAGTCCAATTCTCACATCCACACATGACTACTGGAAAAACCATAACCTTGACTAGATGGACCTTTGTTGGCAAAGTAATGTCTCTGCTTTTTAATATGCTGTCTAGATTGGTCATAACTTTCCTTCCAAGGAGTAAGCGTCTTTTAATTTCATGGCTGCAGTCACCATCTGTAGTAGATGATGATAATCTTCTGTCTGATTATTCCATCAGTTAATGAGAATAGTGTTGGTATTTTCAAGTGTAGCTATGGATTTGCTTATTTTTCTTTCAGTTCTAGCTTTTTTTTTTTGCCTCATTTGTAGTTCTGTTGTTAGTTGCATAAATGTTTAGGATTGTCACATACTTTTGATGAAATGGAGGTAGATGTATGTTACAGTGCCATTTTCTGCCTGTGGTCCTTTGATTTCTGTTTTCAGTTGTGGAACAGAACATTTCAGGTGAATTTCTGATGATCTCTTCTCAGGTGCATACTGCTAGTAGAATACCGTCATCCAGAATATGATAATTCCAAGTTTGGTGTTTGCATCTCCTCCTGAACATGTCTAGCTGTTGATTTCCATTGTTTTGGTTCATGATCATGTACAAGTCTTTGAACACATTTATTTAGCAGTATACTGTCCTTTTCTGCTTGCTCCGTTAGATCATGGTGGATCTGACTTAATCAGTTCGTTTACTAGCTGAGTGCATGAACAGCATTTATTTCTCTGCTGGGTCGTCATGTGGCCCAGTGTGTAAATACTGTGAATCCTATTTTGCATGTTTGGGGATTTAGGACACCCAAGAGATTTACGGCTTTATCACAAATAAACAGAAGAATAATTGCACTTAGTCTGCTTCATGCATGATTTAATCTACCATCATATCATAACTAAGTTTGAGATATAAATGTTCTAAAGTCGGGTAAATTGCTGCTTTTATTTTTATTCGTAGTTTTTTTTAGCTCATCTTTGAGAAAGCATGAAAGATTTGTACCTCCCTTGTGACTCTCATGAGCTGCAGTCATTTTCCCACCTAAGGTTGCTGTGTCTGCCCAGGGATTTCTCAGTCCCAGCCTCTCATGCATACATTCCTTTTCTTGTTGGAGTGTAAGCAGATGGGGGGGCGTCCCTGTGTACCTGCTCGGTTGAGTATCTCGGGGGACCAGTGTGCATTTCTTCAGAGAGGCGCACATTTGTAGTTGCTTCTCTCTTCAGTAGGAAAATAAAGAGGGTTTTATTGAAAACAACTGCATTTTTTTTCCTTCTCTCTGAATCTAATAAAGTTTGGGAAGATTTTCGTGTTATTCCAAGAGAGTATCCTGAGGTAACTGTAAGATTATTAAGATGTTTGGTAATTTTTTCCCATAAAGCATGGGTTTATTTTTGTCTTTTCTCTCACAAGTTAACTTTTTAATGGAAAATTGTTAATCCTCCTTAAGCGAAAGTTCTGAGAAATAAAACCAGATGCTACAGTTGTTACTGCTATACCTATCAGTCAGAGGAGCTCTGGACAGAGGACAGATACATTGATGAAAAGAGTTGCTCCCTGGAGCCACGAATAGAGCTTTGTGTTGAACAGGGGATTTTTTTTTCCCTCACATATTTACACTAAGTGGGCTTCCCTGATGGTTCAGTGGTAAAGAATCTGTCTGCAGATGCAGGAGATCCAGGTTCAATCCCTGGGTCAGGAAGATCCACTGGGGAAGGAAATGGCAACCCACTCTAGTATTCTTGCCTGGGAAATCCCATGGACAGAGGAACCTGGCAATCCATGGGGTCGCAAAGAGTCAGACATGACTGAGCAACTAAACAACAGCAACAACAAAATTAACACTAAGTAGTTATTAAAATAACAGTTCCATGCATACTATGTTCACGGATAACAAAAGATGGTGAGAACTCTTTCTACGTAGACAGGATGCACTTTTCGTATTGACACTACAACAAAAGTGCAGGTTGGGCACGGAGCTGTGGTTGGTTTAACTCTCCTGTGTGCTGACGTGGTGAGCTCTCGGGGCTGGTTGCTATGAGAAGCTGAGAGCTCTGCTTTGAGAAGATCATATACACCCCGTCGATCCTGATGAACATTTTCTGAGACTTGGAAAAGAGAATCAGGAATTTCCCACATGGTCTGGAATGGTGGTGGGTGATGGGGAGGAGGTGGAGAAAGCTTTCTCTGCAAATAAGAAAAAGATCTACTTCTGAATATCCATAACTTTTTTTCCTTAAAATTTCAGGAAGAAGATACATTTTAAGGTCATTGCTTTGACTTTTGCTAAAGACCAAATTTCATGTAAAGAATTTATTCTTCAATCAGAAACATGTCAAATGATTTTGATTAGGGTCTGAGACATCTGTGTTCTACCCCAAAACTGGTATTACCTTTTTGCACAGAAGGTGGCTCGGGGTTGAGGATGAATTTCCCCCAGTCATGCCTTGCTCCTGAGCGCTTGCTTTGTGTTTTCCAGTTCTTCAGGGCCATACTCTGCAGCCAAAACGCCTCACCCGGTGTTGACTCCAGCGCCTGCCAACCAAGCTAAGCAGGTAAATTGCTGATTTTTGCTTTGCTAATGTGACATGCAGTGACTGTCCTTGTAACTGAAGACAATCTGGTACTAAGTCCCCGCACTGTTTATTTTTTATTTTACTTTAAAAAATTTTTCCCACGTCTTTTAAATGAACTCTGAAAAAAACCTGTGATCCTTTCCCCACAATTTATGATGGTTTTGAGCTAGTAGGTCAGTCAGGACCCGATGATGTCTTTGTTGACCATGTAATATTCTGCATCTGGTAATCTTGGGTCATAATTCTCTGTATGGAGGGTATCTGTATGGAGTTCAAGTTTACTTTCATTTGTCTTAGTTAACCCATACAACAGCCGTATAGACAAGACAGATGTTCAGCTACGTTTCACTAATGAAGAAACCAGGGCTCAAGTGACTGACGCAGGCTTCCACCGGTAGTGAATGATGGAACCAGGGCTGGAACCCATCTTGCAGCTTCTCCCTGCCCACTGCTTTGTTCATTGGACCTTTCAGTATCAGCCTCCAGGGAACAGAGTCTTCTGCTTTCTCCTATCATCCCTGTTTTTCATACTTTGCATCTTCAGTGATGTTTGTTATGTCTACTTGCAGGCTTTTGCCTGATAAACATGGTCTCTTACAAAAATAGGTTATATTGTAGACACTTAAACAATCCAGAAAAAAATAATAGGAGATGGCGGAAAGGCAGATCAAGCCCTCTCTGAAACTTTCCCTAAAAAAACCTGGTTTCTCTGCTACTCAACTCTGTCTCTAGAAAGGTCATTTTAGACTGTGTTTGAGATTGACCCTCAGAACTTGCCTAATGTGAGTTCTCAGACATGGCCGTCTCCTCCGTAGTTTGCCCTGACTTAACATGGCGCTTCAGCAGTTCTCAGACGTGGCCGTCTCCTCCGTAGTTTGCCCTGACTTAACATGGTGCTTCAGCAGTTCTCAGACGTGGCCGTCTCCTCCGTAGTTTGCCCTGACTTAACATGGCACTTCAGCAGTTGGCACTGGTCTTTCTCCTGGAGCTTCCCATCTTCACCTTGGAGGACACGTGGCGAGGCACAAATCGTAACAAACGAGAAAAAGAACATTGACTGGAGATGGAGAAGTTGGGCAGTCCGGCTTCTTAAGCTTACTATGAGTTTTGTTGAGAGCCAGGATGTATTTCATTCATTTACTTCTTCCTTCATTTGTGTTTCAAACACGCTGATGCCTTTCATGTGCTGAGCAGTGCGTTAGGCGCTGCGGACGGAACTGCAGGCTCGGCAAGCAGGACCCTGTATTCTTGTGCTTGTGGAGTATCCCCGTCTCTGAAGTGATATTACATTTAAACATACTGACCTAAATTGAAACTGAAGAACAAAACTTAACTAAATAGAAGTGTTTGTGCTTGCTTATTTTAAATTATGTTATCATTTCACATGTTCCTTTATTCCAGAGACTGTTTTGTAGGTCACATAAATGTTTTCCTCCTATTACAGGGATCGCTGATAAATGCCCTAAAGCCATCTGGGCCCCCACCAGCATCCAGTCAGTTGTCATCTGGTGATAAAGCTTCAGGTCAGTTTGCACTTTTGTTTTAGTGAAAATAAAAGGTGAAAGATGTTTTCCACAGAAGAATTTAATTGTTCTAGATCACAAAGGCAGTTAATGTGAAATAAAGTAAAGACATATTTGAAAAGCCTCAGGGGATGTAGAATCTCCAGAAAGTGCCCTTTGGCAGCCCTGTAGACTTCTGAAATAGGAGAGCAGTAGGAGAAAGCCTGCCTTTAAACGTTTTTCCTAAAAGAAGCACCTGCCTTGTTGGATATCGAAGTTTTGAGAGAAGTGGATCCAAACATTGAACTCTTATTTCTTCTACTAAAGGGAAAGAAAAACTCTCTGGGTTTTTAAGGACAATTCAAAAGCCAGTAAAATATAGAAAGTAAAATGGATCCGTTACAATATAAATGGAGAGCCTCCCTGGTGGTTCAGATAGTAAAGAATCCACCTGCAATACGGAGACCTGGATTCGATCCCTGGGTTGGGAATATCCCCTGAAGGAGGGCATGGCAACCCACTCCAGTATTCTTGCCTGGAGAATCCCATGGACAGAGGAGCCTGGTGGGCTACAGTCCATGGGGTCACAAAGAGTGGGACATGACTGAGTGACTAAGCATAGTACACGATAAGAGGATATAATCCAGTATTGAAAGACTGTAGCTTCACATGCTTCCAACACTCAGGCCTCTTCACTGAAATTAGCCTTTACAGTCACCATAAAGTGCTCTGAGCAGGCATCCTTGCTGGCCTGAGCCCACCTCATGCAGAAGCGTGCTTGTGCATCCAGCCTAGCTTAATGTAGGCCTCTTCTGTTGGCTCCTGTCAGAGCCCACTTCACTTGGCGTGTGTCACTTTTTGCTTCAGGGCTCTTGTGCCACCCACAGCCCAGCATTCTCCCTGTGCTCTGAACTCCAGCTTTTATTTTGATTCTTGCTCTCAAGTGGGTCTTTAAGCTAATAAATTCTGTCAGAGATGCTGAACTTCACATGAGTAGTCTGCCTACCATAATCTCTACATAGTCATGCTATCATCCCAACTTCCTCTGTAGTCAGAAGCTTTCTCATTGCATATTGGGTTTATCCTCAGTAAATATTCCTTACACTCAGAAGAAAATCATTGTGTAGCCAATGCTGTATTCTAGAATTCAGACTAATGCACAGTTTTTATCATATAAGCCTTCCATGAGAAGGCCGTATGTAGCACTTCTCGACTAGGAGCTAAAACTTTAACTTAGAAGCGAAATTTTAGTGCAGTTGTCAAAGACTTTTGAATCATTTAAGATTCAAATTAAGAAGTTTGTTTCTATTTCTGGCTAATATTTTAGAAGAAAGTTTGAAAGATTATATATCCTAACCTCTTTCAAGGATTTTATTGGAGAGTTTTTTGTCACTCTTGAAATTAAGAATCAAGAACATCTCAGGGGCAGTTAGCATGACTTGGAAAGAAATTTCTAAGATTCGTCATTCAATGATGATTGTGAAACATTCGCTCTCATTGCTAGATGTCCTTCTGTTTCTACTTGCCAGAAACAGACTTTTTTTGAGCAGGAAAATTTCCCTGAAAAACACTATTTAAGAGTTTGCAAAAACTTCTAACAGCAACAAAAAGTCATCTCTGAAACCTCTATAGAATAATTCCCGTATTAATTAATAATGGAAATACCTTCATTGTTTTCCTGATTTTAAAACTGTTACAGGACCACAAAAAGTCTATGGTGTGGAACTATATAATGTAGAAAATGTGTAAGTTCCCTATTCCAGAGATAACAGCCCTCAAAGAATTGATGTGTATCTGTTGGTTTCTTTAAACAAAGATAGCCATATCCTGTATATACTGATCTGTAATCTGTCCCCTCTCCTCCCTCCCCCCAGGAAAATATCATGTTTATCTTTTCAGATCTGGTACAAGTCTGCCTCTCTCATTTTAATCCATTCGCTGTACAGTTGTACCCTGTTAAGTTTTTACCAATACTCTGCTGATAGTTCAGATTGTTCTTAACTTTTCAAAATTATAAGTGAGGCTACATTAGACATCCTTGTACACATCACATTGTGCTATAGTAGTGTTTTAGATAATTTTGCAAATCTTTACTCCATACTTATATAAAGAGAAGATGCTTTTTCGTATTGTTTGGGTTGGTTTGATTTAGGCTTCTCAAATATCATTCCCCCAGCCCCCTTCTCCTTTTAGAAAGAGAGGGAAAGGTGGGGGAGAGAGTGTGGGTAATGCCCCAGCCTGTTAGCAAGCAGCCACAGTACACCAGATGTGGGGAAGATGACGGATTACACTTTAACTCTCCACATTTCTCTGTGTGACAGCAGTCGAGTTACCTCTGTAATAAAAAACAAAGAAGCAGACCTGTGATTAACTAATAGTAATACAAGAAGTCTCTGGAAAATACAGAGATGCGGCAAGAAAGCCAATAGCCGTGAAGTTGCTACTCAGAGATATTTCACATGACCTGTTTCCCCTTGGAGTTTCTTTTCCTTTGATATATATCACATTTCAGTATTTGCAAAATCTACTTTTAAAGCCTTAGATTTGAACTGCACTCCAGTTACTTTGAGGTCTTTCCTGGAAAGGTAAAGTGGCATGCCTTGGTTTGAAATTGACAGTGATGGAGCCAGAGAGCCCATTCAGAGACCGTGAGCACGGCTGAGTCCTCACTCGCCCCTTGACTGCCGACCTACAGGAAGCACGTGACCTGGGGCTGCACTTTGCACGGCACTACGCATTCAGTGCCGCAGAGAATTAAACTAAAATGGTGTTTGGTTTTTTGTAATGCTCTTATTTTTTTCCCCTAATTCCAGGACCAGTGGCAACCAAGATAGAAACAGCTGTGACTTCTACCCCGTCTACTGTTGGGCAGTTCAGCAAGCCTTTCTCATTTTCATCAGGGTCAGTTGTGAACTTAAGTTTTGTGGCAGATCACCAGCATCCTTATAGATTGCTTCTCAAATCTTATAGTCAGTGGGTATACTTATATGAAGCCAGAGTTCTTATCTCCACAATGACACATTTAATGATAGTGGGAGTAGCTTAGTGTCCTAATATAAATCTGTTTCCCCTTTTCCGTTCAATTCTATATGTGTGTTCTTACTGACTTGTTTGTTTTGTTGTTTAGGATAAGGCTTGTTTGGGTAGTGGGTCTGTGGTTGCTCTAGTTTATCACACAGATCTTTTCATTCTGACACCATCTGGCAGCTGGGTGAGACCTTGGATTGGCTTCGCTGCCCTGAGGGGTCATGTTGTACTAGACTGCTGAGCAATCAAAACAGTGGCCATTTAAGAATTTGGGTTTTATATAGATGTGCGGAAGTCCATTTCTGTTTCATTTTTTTAAAAGTGATGATGTCTGTACTTGTCAAATTGAGTTACTTTTAAAAACAAAAGGGTCTTCTAACCCTCAGTCCAAAGGAAGTTCTTATTAACGTTGGAGGGGGTGTACCTTTTCACTATGCTGTGAACACTCATCATGAAACCGGTGAGAGTTGGCAGAGCCTCTCTCTGCTTGGGGTGGAGTTAGTCTCTGTGTGGCTGAGATAAATACTCATCCAAAGATTGTTTTCACCGTGAAGGGTTGCACATTCAGTTCCGTTAGAAAAGCCTCAAGCTCTTCCAGTTTATGCTTTGTAACTGGAATCACACTAACCACAGTCTCTTTTCCCTGCTGTGAGTTTGTTTCTTGAACACCCTTCTGCCTAACACATTACGAGAAAGGAGGGTGTTTGAATAGAATTTCAAGGGGGACATTATATATATTTTCCTGTAAATCATTATGTTTTCTACTCCCCAAAGGTAGTTTGGAGCACAATTTTAGAGAGTAGGTCAGTTCCAGGAGCTATTGCATCTTTTAATTAATCTTTACTTCTGTGAACCTGATAATCTTCTTCCCGTCTTTAAAATAACCTGCAGAGGTTTGGGTCATGGGTCAGTTGCTTACCTCTGTTACATCAAATTTCTTTACCAGAGTTGAGACAAAGAAAGAGATTTGTTTTCTTTTTTTTTTAAGGTGAAAAAATATTTAACACATCTTAGGTGGTCTTGGACCATTTGATGAAGCCAGTGACGAATTTAAAAAAAGAAACCTAACTCTACTCTTTACTGTTACTCTGTTTGATATGCTTGGCCCCTTCTGTTTTAAAGCTTTTTATCAGGTTGGCCAAAAAGTTCATTTGGGGTTTTCCATAACATCTTACAGAAACACCCAAATGAACTTTTTGACCAATCCAATAGTTTTTAATTTGCTATTTGAACTTTTCTCAGAATGAGTACTCCATTCTGGCTTAACTGGTGCTGGGTTTTCTTCTTTGGCTGTAGTGTCTTCACTCACAGTGTGAAGAAAATGTACAGAAAGAGAGGAGAGGATGAAAAGAGTCGGAAAGGTTTTTGAGGGACGTTTCCTGGCAGCCTAATGGTTAGGGTACAGCTACAGCGCTTTCATTTCTGTGGGCTGGGTGCGGTGTGGGTCAGGGAAGTGAGATCCCACAAGCCACTTGGTGCAACCAAAATTTTTTTTTTAAAGTTTTTGAACCAAATTTCCCAGCCAAGGACTAAGCGTTTTATCCGAACAGCAGAGACGGTGGCTTCCATTTCATACTGTCTGTTGTCTCCCCCAGTGGCATGTGCTGTCCTGATGTGCTCCCTGGGTGGGTCATAGGCTCCTCCTCATCTAGCCCGTCCCGTCTCCCTCACTAGGCAAGACACCCGCTCTGGCCACCATCCCAAGGCACAGTCCTAGTGCTCCTTCACTTTCCTTGAAATAGGTCCCCACCCCCTCTACCATGGAAAGCCTGGATGTTCCGCCAAGGCCTCCTCACTTGCTGCTCCCCTCTCACCTCACGCACAAATCGCTTCCCCTCCCCACCACCCCAGCTTTGAGAGCTCTGCTCTGCTGCTTCAGAGTCAATGTGCTTGTTGATATTTATCTATGGATTGCAGGTCCCTGGAGAGTAGATTATGTGAATGAATTATAAAATGTACTGTTAAAAGGGCAATGTTGTGCCTTAAGTCTGTTCATTTTTAACTTCTTTTCTTCCACCCCCTAGGACTGGCTTTAATTTTGGGATAGTCACACCAACACCGTCTTCTAACTTCACTGCCACACAAGGTACAGTCTCTGCAGAGTCGCCTCACTTTGGTGTTTCCCTCTAAACAAGTGCAGGTTTGAGGGGGGCAGGTTGGTTGACATTTTACTTGCTGCCGCATCTTGCTTAAAGTATCTGCAGTGAACTTGGTGTTGATATTATGCATTAGAAATAGGCTAGATTTTAGAAACTAGGGAATGACTTTTGTCTTCATAGTTAAAAACTCAGAAAGGGTTTGCTTTGAGAAAGGCAAGGCTGTGCTTTAAATGTGAATGTTTACATGCAAATTAAAATTTCTTTCTCCATCTTTGTCTTATGGTATTTAAAATTATATCAATTTTTAATAATCATAATATGTAGTGAAACTATATGTAACTTTGTTCTGTATTTTCCCAGTTTCCTGTAAAGTGTTATCATACTTCCATAATTTAAAAAAAATTTTTAAATGAAGTCAAAATTGTATCAATTTGTAGGTTGAGATAGGCAATGGTAAAGAATCCACCTGCCAAGGCAGGAGAGACACAGAGATGCTGGTTCGATCCTTGGGTTGGGAAGATCCCTTGGAAGAGGAAATGGCAACCCACTCCAGTATTCTTGCCTGGGAAATTCCATTGACAGAGGAGCCTGGTGGGCTACAGTCCATGGAGTCCGACAGGACTGAGTGACTGAACACACACACAGTACTACAGAAATGAAAGACTAAACGCATCTTTTTTCCTTGATAACCTATCAGGAAGCACACTTGTCTCGTGCATGTCGGTGCATCTGCCAACATCTGTTGTTGCTGTTCAGTCACTGCGTCGCGTCTAACTCTTGCAGCCCCATGGACTGTAGCCCGCCAGACTCCTCCTGTCCATGGCATTTTCCGGGAGTTGGTTGCCATTTCCTTTTCCTGGGGATTTTCCCGACCTGGGGATCGAACCTGAGTCTCTTGCGTTGCAGGCAAATTCTTTACCACTGAGCCAGCTGGGAAGCTCAGACCGACATCTCCCAGCATGTTTTTAATGTTTAAAAGACTTTGAGGACCTATTAGAAACCAGATGTATTTTTTAAGTGCCTTCAAGTTCTCAGTTCAAAGTAAATGAGTTTACTTCTGTTTTAAAAAGAAAGCTTTTATTATAAGTGTTTATATTTTTTATTAAAGTAATATGTTCTAGAATCACACATTGTACCCTTAACCATTGCAGTTCTATTTCCTTTTGGGGTTTTTGCTTCTACCTTTTCATTTAACACAATCCTTGTGAGTTTTCCAATATTAATGAGTCTTGTTTAAATGTCTTGCGGATGTGCCATAATTTATTTAACCATCCCCCTCTTGGACGGTTCAGGCTTTTTCCAGGTTTTCCTATAATAAATAAGACAATGACCATCTTTCAACTTTTCCTTCAGCACCTATTTTTATGAGTGCTTTTCTTTGTGTCAGCCCAAGTGATGAACGTTTTTTGGTAAAAAAGGGATCTCTTAAAATCTGCTAGAGGGATATTCGGGAGCTGAAAGCATACCAGACATCCTAAACCCAGTCTTTGTGCGGCACTTAAAAGGTTGTTGATTTCATTCTATCTTTTCTGTCTGGAGCAGTGATTCCTAAACGGTTCTGCCCACTTAGATGTGGCAGAATACCGTTGAGGCCCACTCCTCTCCCCAGTCTCACTTTCTAAAAGAAAAACAGCTCAATGGTATAAAAAGATTGGCAAGAACAAAATAATTGTCAGAAATCCTAAATGAAATACATTAGGAATAAAACACAACAGAAATTCCATAACCATTGTCATTAATACCAGAACAGACAGCAATCCAAAATCACAAGCAACTCAGTACAACGCCAGTGACACAAAGCGGGGTTTCTGGAAGCTACCTGCAGATAGCAGGGCCTTTGCAGTGCTCCCAGGCGTTTGTGATAGCCAGACTTCTTAAAAGTCTGGCACTTGCAACAGACCAGTTTCCGTTTATAAATATCAAATTTTAGTCTTCTTTGTTGACCACTTTTTTGACCAGGCTTTGTGAGTACTTTACCTACATTTTATTTCATCTTTGCAACAACTCTATGAGGTGTGGCTATTATTATCTGTCTTCCAAATGGAGACACTGAAGCCCAGAGAAGTCAATTAACTTTTCCAGAGTGGCACAGCCAGCAAGTGGCAGAGCCCTCAGCCTCAGCCCCTCATGTCCTTGCCCAGCAGACCACAGTGCCACTGTGAGAGCACTCTGTGAGGAGAGCACTAGGAAGTAGCCCTTAATTGTAGGTAAGAAAGATGACCTGTGGCTTGACACTTTGTCCATAAAAGCAAAGGAAAAACTACCATATGGAATCAATTCCTTGTCTTGTCAAGAAGAGGTCCATAGGCTAGCATGTGCTGAGAATGTTATTCCTGAGACACACACGCGGGAGGAAATGTGCCTGAGGTCTTTTCGTTTCTCTTGTGGACAACTAGGTTAACTTCAGGTACTCTAGATATAGGTGTGTTTGTTGTGACTTAATGGTGATAAAAAGAACGTGCGTTCGTCTCACCTCAGTGAGACAACTCAGAGGTCATGTCCCCACGGAGAAGCACACATTCTGTCCCCGTCAAGGACGGTGCTGTCAGAACAGGCTGTCCTGATGAGGTCAAGTGAGGAGAGAGGCCCTGGCTTAGAGAAGTCAGTGAGGCTGTGATCGGTCATATTTTGTGACAGCCAACCCATCTCCTAATTTCTTTTTCTTGCCAGGGTCAGCACCCCCCACCAAAGAGTCAAGCCAGCTTGATGCGTTCTCCTTTGGCGGGGGAGGCAAGCCTTTCTATGAGACCGTTCCTGAAAGCTTACCTTCCACGGGGACGATGACATCAGGTAGCACGGGAGCAGCTGGTGCCACGCCAGGAGAGTCCGCCCCATCCAGCAGCAGACCTGCAGCCCCTTCTGGAATTTCTCTCTCCACCCCTGCTGGCAAGCTGGAGGCGCCACCGTCCAAGCTGGGTGAGCTGCTGTTCCCAAGCTCCCTGGCGGGAGAGACTCTGGGAAGTTTCTCAGGATTGCGGGTCGGCCAAGCAGACGAGCCCACCAAGCCAGCCAGCAAGGCGCCGTCCCCAGGCGTGACCAGTGCCGGTGCACAGCCCACCAAGACCCCTGCCGCCCCCTCCGGGTTCAGTTCTCCCAGCCCTGCGGCGCTGGGGAAGCCTGCAGAGCCCCCCGAGTCCACCTCTGCGGCGGCACCAACAGCAGCAGCCAGTCCCAGCCCCAGCAGCTCCTCAACGGGCGTCTTTGGCAACCTGCCACTCACCAGTGCAGGCTCCTCCGGGGCGATCAGTTTTGGGGGCCTGTTTTTCAGTGGTAGCAAGACCAGCTTTTCATTTGGAGGCCAACCAACGAGCAGCACAGCACCCTCCTCCACCCCGCAGTCCACCGCCACGCCCCTGCCCACGTCACTCCCCACCTTGCCGTTTGGCAGCCCCCTGAGCTCAGGGTCTGCCCCCACCCTGCCCACGGGCTCTGGTAAAAGCTCAGAAGCAGCCGCGTCATCAGCTCTGCCCGAGAAGCCAGGCAGTAATGAGGCCTCGGCATCAACTGCCTCCCTCCTGGGGCAGCAGCCACCAACCCCGCTTCCCCAGGCTCCGCTTCAAACTCCCGACTCTGGGAAGAAAGAGCCTGTTCTTACCCAGCCTGCCGTCAGCAGCCCTAGCACCGAAGCGGCCAGTACCAGTGTCCTGGTGTCTACGGCTGAGGCTGCTCCAGCAGCCCCTGGGGTCCCAGACGTCAAGACGGAACTGCCGTCCCCAGGCCCCACCGTCTCTGTGCCTGGGCCAGCCACCATCTCAGCACCTGGAGCCTCAAGCAGCATCCCTGTGGCCCCAGAAACATCCAGACCTGCCACCACCTCCAGTGCTGTTTGCAGTGCTGCTCCAGGCCCAGCCACGGAGACCCCGGTGTTTGGGATGGCCACTTATGACTCCTCTGTCTTCACTCAGCCTTCCGCTGCCAGTTCCAGCTCGGCTTTCAGCCAGCTCACCAGCCACACAGCCACCGCCCCTTCGGCGACCCCCATGTTTGGGCACGTGGCCGCCAGCACTGCCCCCAGCCTGTTTGGGCAGCAGACAGGCAGCATGGCCAGCACAGCGGCCGCCGCGCCACAGGTCAGCAGCTCAGGGTTTGGCAGCCCTGCCTTTGGCACCTCCACCCCAGGGGTCTTCGGACAGCCGGGCTTTGGGCAGGCCCCGGCCTTCGGGCAGTCGACCAGCAGCCCCACGAGCAGCTTTTCCTTCAGTCAGCCTGGGTTCAGCTCTGTGCCTGCTTTTGGTCAGTCCGTGTCCTCCACCCCTACGTCCACCAGCGGGAATGTCTTCGGAGCCTCTTCGAGCACCAGTAGCTCCAGCTCCTTCTCTTTTGGACAGTCATCTACCAACAACGGAGGTGGGCTCTTTGGCCAGAACAACCCTCCTGCTTTTGGTCAGAGTCCTGGCTTTGGGCAGGGAGGCTCCGTGTTTGGTGGCACCTCGGCCGCCACCACAACAGCATCATCCTCTGGCTTTAGCTTCTGTCAAGCTTCAGGTAAGAACTTACAGGAGATTTTTCCTTGGTTGTCCTCCGTATATGAAACATTTGCAACAAGTCTACATTGCTTTGGAAATGAAAAGGAAGTGAGGGAAAACAGAAGAGGTTCTGTAAAGTCTGTAAGAGGGCTTGGACACTGGCGGCCCTGGGCGTTTCTTTGGTCTAATCACTGTGGCTCCAGTCTTGCTTCTCCGCAAGTTCTCCACCAGAGTGCCAATTTCATGGGGGAGAAAAACAAGTTTAAAGTCATGGCAAGTAATGAATGATTCATGAGTATGAAATGTTAAATTTGGAAGGTGTTTTAGAGGTCATTATGTCCAAAACTGTCAAGCCTGGAGGTGACTGATCTAATGTCTTTCGGTGCCAGTGGTGGAACCAGACCCAGACTCCAGAGCTCCTCACCCTAGCCCTTTGTTTCATTGTCTTCTGACACCATCTTGCATCCTAGAAGAGCAGATAGTGACATTTGAAAAGTTGGGTTTTTTTTCTATTTTCAGTATAATTTTTTAAAAATCATTTAAGTTTTATAGTTTTTTCAAGTAAAACATAATCCTCACTATTGCATGTCCCATCTTAGCAGCTGCTTTTACTCCAAAAACCAATAGATGGGACACTCCCAGAATCTTTTCTAATCTTCCTTTCTCCATGGTTATCTTATGAAAGGCATTTCTTTAGCAGTCAGGCTCAGAGGGTGAGGGGGGAATCAAAGGTCATTGACTTCTTGGTGGGCAGGGTTACAAACAACTGCTAGTTCATTCCTTTGATGAGAATGTATTTGAAGCTGGCTCATAATTTATTAGAAAGGAAGTCTGTTCCTTCCTGTCTTCAATAACTATTTGCTGAACTCCCAGTATGTTCCACTACAATAAAGGATGCAAGACACAGTGATGCCCGAGAGTTTTGAGATCCACCTAGTGCCTTGTGCAGAGGCTGGTCAGCCTGCTTGAGTGATGGGAAGTGTGGCGGGTTGGTCTAAAGCACAGGCAGAGACAAGGCCTTGTGGGTCTTAAAAGAGAATAGGATATTTACCTATCTCTAGCGCATCTTTTGTTCTGCAGTCAAAACTTGAGAATCCTTGTCTGCAATCAAAACTATTTCAATACAACCGAGAACCTCTGAAAAACTCTTCCTTCCTGTGATAACTAGGAGGAAAGATGCCTGCACAGCCTCCTCCAGCTGTGATTGAGGCACTGAGACCTGCCTGAGCTCCCCTACCCAGGCCAGTAGCAGGAATTAAGACTGGAACTCTTGCTGTCTAGCTCCTTGTCTGGGGCTCTTCTGTTACAATATATAGTTCTGCCTGGTTTCCCAGGCCCCGTTCAACCCAGCACCTAGAAGGAAGATAAACAGCTCTGAAAGAATCTGGCGCTTGAGATTAGAGGAAACCAGAGAGTAGTCATACTCATGATATTAAGTCAGTCATTGGAAACACTTCTTAGCAGCTATGAGTCTAGGGAAAAGCTACTCAGAATCCTCAACCCCACCCCCTGGGGTTTGGTAGAGACAAGGATTCAGTCCCTGAGGCTTTGAGACTTTTTTTTTAACTGTTATAAAATTTCAACAGTGAAAAAAAAGGTTTCAAAACTATTTGCCCGTAATTTTCTCCATTTCCTTGGTAGGGAAACAGATTTTACTCTTGAAATGATTTATTCTGAGGTACTTTCACATACCTGAATGGCATTTAAAAACCAAAAAACAAAACTTTGATGTATAGAAGTTTCATTCGAATTAAACTTCTGTTTTCTTTTATTTTATAGGTTTTGGGTCTAGTAATACTGGTTCTTTGTTTGGTCAAGCAGCCAGTACCAGTGGAACAGTCTTTGGCCAGGTAATGTGGATATTTGCCTCTATTCGGGCCAACACAATCAGTCCCGTTTGCGTTGTGCCTGTATATAGGATGTAATGTGTTGTGTGTCCAGCAAACAACGCTGAGGTTCTCAAGCTCTGCCTTCCGTAGCTTCATTGGGGGCACAAAAGTCTCTGCTTCTGATTTGAGAGAATCATTCCAGTGTTGATCCTCGTTTGAAAGTCCTCTCGGAAAGTGTTTTAAAGCACATTGCCTGGTTTCTGTCAATCTTCTGCCTATTGTGACGTCAGGGATTGGCATCTATGGCCTGTAATCGAAATCTGCTCCTCGGCCCATTTTTTTTTTGAAGTGGTTGTTTAAACAATAATAAGAATATGCAACAGAAATTGTGTATGGCCCCTGTGCTAAGCAACATGTAGTCCAGGAGCTCCTTTTGGTGATTGTCTGGCTAGTGGTTATCTGTGTGCTGGGCCTGGTTTTTAGTGATGCACACACATAGACTTAAAATCATCAGTGCTTGAATAAGGCAAGTGCTGTCATTATCCCCATTTGACAGATGAGAACACTGAGAACCCAAAGGGGTTAAATTTACTGTTATAGAAGCCAGCTGCTTTTACTTTTGTTTGTTTGTAAATATTTGTTTATGTACTTGGTTGCTTCAGATCTTAGTTGTGGCATGCAGAATCTTTAGTTGCAGCACGCGGGACCTAGTTCCCTGACCAGGGATTGAACCTGGGCTCCCTGCATTGGACGTGCAGAGTCTTGGCCGCTGGACCACCAGGGAAGTCCCCAGTCCAGCTGCTTTTATTTATTTATTTGTAATTAATTATTTTGGTTTTGGTTGCACTGGGTCTCTGTTGCTGCTCTTGGGCTACTCTCTAGTTGCAGTGTGCAGGCTCCTCATGGCAATGGCTTCTCTTGTTGCGGAGCACAGGTTCTAGATACACAGGCTCAGTAGTTGTGGCGCAGGAGCTTAGTTGCCCCCCTGGCATGTGGAATCTTCCCAGACCAGGGATCGAACCTGTGTCCCCTGCATTGGCAGGCAGATGCTGCTTTTAGATCAAGGACCTTCACAAGGAGTCCTTCCGAAGAAAGGTGCTCTGACATATTGGAAATGACTGACTTTCTAAAGGTAGAATTGACGTTTGTGCAGAAGCTGGAGAAAGTGGTGGCCATGTTATATGCTTCTTCCAAGTCCTCAGTAGGAGATTTTCTTTTTCACCTTTCTCCTAAGAAGATGGGCTCTGCCCTAGTCAGTGATCTTTGACAGAAAGAAACAGAACTTTTGATTTTCAAGTTCCCCAGTGAAAACAGCTAAAAATGGCTAGATAAACCAAATAAACCATAGATTGGAAAGCACTTATAAGCTAACAAGGTATTTTACCACACCTTATTAGAGGCGAAATGGGAACTTGTAGAAGTGAGTGGCGCACAGAAGCCAGTTCTGCCCTGAGAGCATCACTAGTCTGAGAGCACTCGGACTTCCTGTGTTACCAACCCCAAAGGACAGAGGGGCAGGCTTCACTCTCCCGGGCATGTGCAAAGTGGGAGGGCTGAAGAGCCCCTGTCATGGTCAGCTGTGACTGCACCTCTCTGGTCTTGTAATAAACACGCAGCCTGACCTGCTCCAGGGATGGTAGTGTCTCCAAGACGTCTGGCGGGACAGCACAGGCCACACTGAAGAAGAGTGACTCTAGGCCTCCAGTAATTTTTAAGGACATTGATTCCCACACGTAAATTCGTCACAGCAGGAAATAAGGAGCTATGATCAAGAGCCAGAACAAACATGAGACACACATTTGCAAAGACTCCCTAGAATATAAAACAGCTGTGTTTTACATGTTGCAAGAAATAAAGGACAAACTTGAAAATACCAGTCAAGAATCAGAAGTTACAAGAAGAGTCATAGCAGCTTGGAAAAAGAAAGGAATAGAACTTCAAGGAAACTGTTACAATTAAAATTTTAACTCAGCAGATCAGACCCAGCTGAAGAGAATAGTAATATACTAGATCACAGATCAGAGAACTTTCTCTGTGAAGGACCAGATAATGAATATTTTAGACTCTGAGAGCTTATACTGCTTCTGTCGCAACTACTCAACTCCACCGTTGTGGCACAAAAGCAGCCACATGAGAGACTGAGGACAGTTATTTTCCCATGAAGCCTTATTTATAAAAACAGACGGCAGGCTAGATTTGGCCCATGGGCTGGAGGTTGCTGACCCTTGAACTAGAAGGTCAGAGTAGGTTATCTGGAATTCATCATGGAGAGCATAAAAGATGGAAAATACAAAAGAGAAAGCAAAAACGCTAAAAGAGAAAATCTAATGTACATTTAATCAGAAGGAGAAGAAAAAGAATGTATGCTATTAGAAGAGAAAAAGATAAGATTTCTAAAACCAACAGCAAATAGTAACCCATAGATTCTGAAGTCCAACATATACCAAGCAGAATGTATAAAAGGAAATTGAATCTAAGACCTGCCATAGTGAAACTGTGGAACTACCAATATAAAATATTAAAAGCACTCAGAAAAAGGACAGGTTCCCTTCAAGGCAGCAACGCTTGGACTAACAGCAGAGTTCTCAATGGTGGCAATGAAAGCCAGACATAACCTATCTACCCAGAATTTTTGAACCCCCCAAAAAATCTGTAAAATGCAAAAAAAAAAAAAAAACATCTGTACATAATGAGGTGAAATCAAGACACTTTTCGGGCAGATCCTGAGAGGATATATGCCCAGCAGACCTGAAGGAAATTCTAAAGGATATTCTTCAGGCAGAAGGAAAATGTGACCTCGCTAAAATTACAGCTTTCTTAATTTTAGGGTAAAACAAGCCATGAAATAGGAAAATTGTAGCCTATATAACCAACAGAGTAATCATATTCAGATATAAACAATACAAGTCAAAAGGAAAAAAGACAACTGCACCCCCACCAGAATGGCTAAAATTGAACGGCTGGTGGTACCCCAGTACCTGGGAGGAAGCAGAGCAGCTGTAATAGAAACACTCACAGCAGGAGTGAAAGTTCATAGAATCACTTTTCTATCAAAACTAGATACATGGAACACCTGTGTATCTACTCCAGATAAGCAGACTGTATCTACTCTAGATAAGTAATGCACAAAATCAGAATGCTGATTAGTCTTAGGACATAAAAAGTGAGGTCTGGGGGAGCCACCCAAAGTACTAACAGTGTTTGATGTCTTAAATGTTGAACATCATAAACACTTATATGCCAAAATTCATTGAGCTTGCTACACATAAGATTGGGACAGCGGAGAAGCGCACTGGCTGCGACGGACCACAGAAAGACTCTGCACTTGGACATTACCAGATGGTCAACACTGAAATCAGATTGATTATATTCTTTGCAGCCAAAGATGGAGAAGCTCTATACAGTCAGCCAAAACAAGACCAGGAGCTGACTGTGGCTCAGATCATGAACTCCTTATTGGCAAATTCAGACTTAAATTGAAGAAAGTAGGAAAAACCACTAGACCATTCAGGTATGACCTAAATCAAATCCCTTACGATTATACAGTGGAAGTGAGAAATAGATTTAAAGGACTAGATCTGATAGAGTGCCTGATGAACTATGGATGGAGGTTCGTGACATTGTACAGGAGACAGGGATCAAGACCATCCGCATGGAAAAGAAATGCAAAAAAGCAAAATGGCTGTCTGGGGAGGCCTTACAAATAGCTGTGAAAAGAAGAGAAATGAAAAGCAAAGGAGAAAAGGAAAGATATACCCATCTGAATGCAGAGTTCCAAAGAATAGCAATAAGAGATAAGAAAGCCTTCCTCAGCGATCAATGCAAGGAAATACAGGAAAACAACAGAATGGGAAAGACTAGAGAGCTCTTCAAGAAAATTAGAGACACCAAAAGAACATTTCATGCAAAGATGGGCTCGATAAAGGACAGAAATGGTATGGACCTAACAGAAGCAGAAGATATTAAGAAGAGGTGACAAGAATACACAGAAGAACTGTACAAAAAAGACCTTCAAGACCAAGATAGTCACGATGGTGTGATCACTCACCTAGAGCAAGACATCCTGGACTGTGAAGTCAAGTGGGCCTTAGAAAGCATCACTATGAACAAAGCTAGTGAAAGTGATGGAATTCCAGTTGAGCTATTTCAAATCCTGAAAGATGATGCTGTGAAAGTACTGCACTCAATATGCCAGCAAATTTGGAAAACTCAGCAGTGACCACAGGACTGGAAAAGGTCAGTTTTCATTCCAATCCCAAAGAAAGGCAATGCCAAAGAATGCTCAAACTACCGCACAATTGTACTCGTCTCACATGCTAGTAAAATAATGCTCAAAATTCTCCAAGCCAGGCTTCAGCAGTACGTGAACCATGAACTTCCAGATGTTCAAGCTGGTTTTAGAAAAGGCAGAGGAACCAGAGATCAAATTGCCAACATCCGTTGGATCATTGAAAAAGCAAGAGAGTTCCAGAAAAATATCTATTTCTGCTTTATTGACTATACCAACGCCTTTGACTATGTGGATCACAATAAACTGTGGAAAATTCTGAAAGAGATGGGAATACCAGACCACTGACCTGCCTCTTGAGAAATTTGTATGCAGGTCAGGAAGCAGCAGTTAGAACTGGACATGGAACAGCAGACTGGATCCAAATAGGAAAAGGAGTACGTCAAGGCTGTATATTGTCATCCTGCTTATTTAACTTATATGCAGAGTACATCATGAGAAAAGCTGGACTGGAAGAAGCACAAGCTGGAATCAAGATTGCCAGGAGAAATATCAATACCCTTAGATATGCAGATGACACCATCCTTATAGCAGAAAGTGAAGAGGAACTAAAAAGCCTCTTGATGAAAGTGAAAGAGGAGAGTGAAAAAGTTGGCTTAAAGCTCAACATTCAGAAAACGAAGATCATGGCATCTGGTCCCATCACTTCATGGGAAATAGATGGGGAAACAGTGGAAACAGTGTCAGACTTTATTTTTGGGGGGGCTCCAAAATCACTGCAGATGGTGATTGCAGCCATGAAATTAAAAGACGCTTACTCCTTGGAAGGAAAGTTATGACCAACCTGCTGCTGCTACTGCTGCTAAGTCGCTTCAGTTGTGTCCAACTCTGTGCGACCCCATAGACGGCAGGCCACCAGGCTTCCCCGTCTCTGGGATTCTTCAGGCAAGAACACTGGAGTGGGTTGCCATTTCCTTCTCCTAGATAGCATATTAAAAAGCAGAGACATTACTTTTCCAACAAAGGTCCGTCTAGTCAAGGCTATGGTTTTTCCAGTGGTCATATATGGATGTGAGAGTTGGACTGTGAAGAAAGCTGAGCGCCGAAGAATTGATATTTTTGAACTGTGGTGCTGGAGAAGACTCTTGAGAGTCCCTTGGACTGCAAGGAGATCCAGCCAGTCCATTCTAAAGGAAATCAGTCCTGGGTGCTCATTGGAAGGACTGATGCTAAAGCTGAAACTCCAATACTCTGGCCACCTCATGCGAAGAGTTGACTCATTGGAAAAGACTCTGATGCTGGGAGGGATTGGGGGCAGGAGGAGAAGGGGACGACAGAGGATGAGATGGTTGGATGGCATCACCGACTCGATGGACATGAGTTTGAGTGAACTCCGGGAGTTGGTGATGGATAGGGAGGCCTGGCGTGCTGTGATTCATGGGGTTGCAAAGAGTCGGACACTACTGAGCGACTGAACTGAACTGAACACACAAGATTTGTGAACTCAATAGAAAATGGATGAGAGACTTCTTAAAAAAGGATAGTGTTAGTTACACAATTTTGTGGAATGTACTTAATGCCTGAATCATACAGGTAAAATGCTTAAAATGGTGCACCCTACCTGGTTGGTGGTGCCTGTCTCATACGAGCCAGGGACAGAGCAACTCCTTGTTTATCTGAGCTTGGCGTTTGGCCTGTGCCCATGCCTGGTGCATGCCCTGGACACATAGTGGAGGGGAAGCTTAAAATGGGAAGTTTTATATACATTTTGCCACAATATAGAAAAAGAAATAAAATATTTTTTGAAAAAGGATAGCCAGAGGACCATAAGTATATTCAACTGAATTAGTAACAGAAACAAAAACCTCAAAGAGCTACCCTCCTGGAAGACAGCACACGTTTTAAAGCCCAGCAATACCAAATGCCAGCGAGCGTGCAAAGCAGCAGAGCTTACATACACTCTTAGTCGGTGGTATGTTGGCACAATCACCTTGGAAAATAGTCTGGCATGATCGGGTAAAGCCCTGCAGTTCCACTCCTAGTTTGTTCTGTAGAGAAACTCATCTGTGCACCGGGATACAGTGTAATAAAAACTACAGACTGGAAGCAAGTCAAATGGTTATGGATATACCATTGGGCAGATAAACTTAGATTATCCTGTAATAGAATGTTACTACATTGTGAAATATGGCTGTGAAAATGAACACATTAGAGCTGCATGGGTGACTTTCACAGGCCTTAGTTTTTTCTCTCTCTCACAGGCATACTTTGAGCCAAGAGATTTAAAGCCTATACTGTGATAAACTCCATAATGGTTATTCCCCCACCCCACCACCACTTCATGTTCTTCTTTCACAGAAATTAGGTTTGCCATTGGAAAGGCTGGAAATTCAAATCAGTGGGTTTTTTTTTTTTTTTTTTCCTATCATGGCAGGGGCCTTATCTGTTATAGTCATTACTGTATCCCCAGTGCTTCAGACTATGGGTAGCACAAGATGAGTGTTGTAAAAATGAATGAATTTTCAGGTCGTAGGGGTATTCTCAGAAGACTTTAAGGATACAAGGTAGATTCTGGCCAGGATATAGAACTTCATTTTCTTCATAACCAAGAAAAATCCAGTTAGTATGACTATCACACTGGTTTTACGAGTGTTAGAATTATCTAGTGCTGTTTAACAAATTACCCCCAAATGTAGTAGCATTCTCTAGAGGTTGGCTTGGTGGTTATTTCCCACCTTAACTGGAACTCATGGCATCTATATGTGGCTTCTCTGTGTGACCTGGGCTTCCTTACAACATGGTGGCTGGATTCCAAGGAAGACTATTCCAAGAAAAAGGGAGCCATACAGAAGCTATCCTCAGAAGTTGCAAGCATCATTTATACTGCATCTTCTTATTTAAGGCTGTCACAGACTCCCACCAAGCTCAAGGGGAGAGGACTAAACTTCAGCTCTTGCTCTGGAAGAGCATTTAGGTCTGGAAATATTACTGTGACCATCTTTGGAAAATATAATCTGTCACATGGCCTATCAAGGCATGGCAGAGAGCCTGTCGAATTGATTTCTAGAGAGGGGAGTTAGGTGTAGGTGAGCTTGATGGTACAGCAGCCTCTGGGAGTAACTGTCAGGACTGGGTTTCGAAAAGTGGAAGACAGGCCTTGCTGAAGGAAGTATACTGGCTGGGTAAGAAGCCAGAGGACAGTCTTGGCAACAATGAGGGCAAACACGTGACCAACAAACACGAAAGGTGATCAATAGTGTTAGAAGCGTTAGGAAAATGAGGACCAAAACCACAGTGAGACACCACTCCACATTCACTAGGAAGACTATAATTTAAAAGCAAACCAAAGAATAACATGCATTGACAAAGATATGAAGAGACTGGAACCTTCATGTACTTCTGGTTGAAACAGAAAATGGTACAGCAGTTATGGAAAACAGGTTCCTCAAAAAGCTAAACATAGAACTGTCATCAGTTCAGTTCAGTCACTCAGTCGTGTCCAACTCTTTGCAACCCCATGGACTGCAGCACGCCAGGCCTCCCTGTCCATTACCAACTCCCGGAGTTCACTCAGACTCACCTCCATCGAGTCAGTGATGCCATACATCCATCTCATCCTCTGTCGTCCCCTTCTCCTCCTGCCCTCAATCTTTCCCAGCATCAGGATCTTTTCAGATGAGTCAGTTCTTTGCATCAGGTGGCCAAAATATTGGAATTTCAGTTTCAACATCAGTCCTTCTAGTGAACACTCAGGACTGATCTCCTTGCTGTGCAAGGGACTCTCAAGAGTCTTCTCCAACACCACAGTTCAAAAACATCAATTCTTTGGCGCTCAGCTTTCTTTATCGTCCAACTCTGTCATATGAGCCAGAAATGGTGCTCAGACACATGTTCCCCAACGCTCATTGCAGCATTATTCACAATGGCCAAAAGATGGAAACAGCTCAGTGTTCATCAGTAGATGATTGGATAGCCAAATATGGTATATTCATACAGTGGAATATTATTCAGTCTTCAAAATGAATGAAGTTGTTCTTCATGTCACATCACAGATAGATAAATTGTGAATACATTATGTTAAGTAAAATAAACCATAGATAAAAGGACAACTATTATATGGTTCCACTTATATGAAATACTTAGAATAGGTAAATCCATAGAGCTGGAAAGTAGATCAGAGTCTACCAGGGGCTGGGGGAAGGCGGGACCAGAGAGTGAGTTACTGGTTATAGAATTTCGGTCATGTGATGAAAGAATTTTGGACATAGTATTAATTGTTGCATAACATTGTGAACATAATTAATGCCATTCGGCTGTATATGAGAAAATGATTAAAATGGTAAGTTTTATGTCGTATATATTTTACCTCAGTTTTTAAAACTTAGATGTAATATACCATAACCGTGGAATTTTATACTTTAAATCAGTGAGTTGTGTGGTACGTGCATTGTATCCCAATAAAGTTACTTTAAAAAAGACTGGAGTCTGAAAGACTTGCAGGTTCAATGTAAAACTGCTCTATTCACCCCTCCCACCCTTTGCTAAGAGTAAGCAGGTAAAGCAGAAAGAACTTGCAGTCTTGCGTCCTCCTGCTCCCTAGAACTGTTTAACCCAAGGATGACACTGCAACTCAGCTGCCTCCTGGCTCCAGGCTCCAGCACGTATACAACAAATAACCCAAATCCTAAGCAAAGACAGTGCTGGGCTTACCAGGGGTGAGTTCATTCTAAATCTGTGAACCATTAGCTCCTCACTTTAGGACAGAGATGAAAGAGTGGTCTCTCACTCTCTGGGGAAATTATTAGCAGTCCTCAGTCACCACAACACTGTTCTTCTATGGTAAGCCTGCTGTACCTAACAAAAAAATTTTGTAATGTATGAAGAGGTAAAACAAAAAGGGGGACCTGCAGTCATATTTTAGAAATCATCAAAAAAATAATAATAACCTTCAGATGACCCACGCATTGGAACAAGCAGGTATAATAACTATTGTGCTCAGGTATTTACAGGAAAATAAAAGAATGGTTGAATAAGGAATCTGAGCAGAGAAATGGGAATTACGAAAACAGTCAATCCGTATCTGAAGTTTCAATACAGTATCCAAAATAGAAAATGATTCGTTTAACAGCAGAGGGAATACTACAGGAGAACAATGAACTTGAAAACATGTCAGTAGAAATTACCTAAACTGAAGCTTAGGGAGACGGAAAAAAAGATTGGACAGAACATCCGTAACCTGTGCAACAGTGTACGGCAATTCAGCGAGGTGTCATCAAGAGTCCCGAAGGAGAGGAGACAGAATGGGAGAGGAGAACATTTTTTGAAGAGACAATGGCCAAGCTTTTTCTTATTTGTTGAAAAACTGGAACCCACAAATGCAATAAACTCTGTGACTCTGAAACAGAGTAAATATCAGAAAACCACCCTTGAACACATTTAGTTAAACTTCTGAAAACCAAATACAAAAAGAACTTTTAAAGCAGCTAAAGAAAAAAAGACTGATGACATAAAGAGAAATATTGTGCAGTTAATAACAAGGCATTAAATATATGACAACCATAGCAAAAAAGCAAAAAAAAAAAGTTTGCTACCCTGGAGTAAATCAGTGCTGCTCAACTGGTGTCTGTTTCCACCCCTAAAGGAATTTCACAATCACAGTGTCTGGAAACTTGTTTGAGCTTCATGAGTGGGGATGCTACTGTAGCCATCTAGCCAGGGATGCTGCTGGACATTCTGTAGCCCTCCAAAGAATGATGTGGCCAAGAATGTCAGTAATGTCATTGTGAAGAAACCATTAGAAAGACAGAGATTTTTCAGAACATGAACCATAAAAGAAGAAACTGAAAAGTTTGTTGGTGTTTAGTCACTAAGATGTATCCGACTCTTTGTGACCCCGTGGACTGCAGCACAGCAGGCTTCCCTGTCCTTCACTGTCTCCTGGAATTTGCTCAAACTCATGTCCATTGAGTCAGTGGTGCTATCCAGCCACCTCATCCTCTACAACCCCTTCTCCTTTTTCCCTTACTCTTTCCCAGTATTGGGGTCTTTTCCAGTGAATCGACTCTTAGCATCAGGTGGCCGAAGTATTGAAGCTTCAGCTTCATCATCAGTCCTTCCAGTGAGTATTCGGGGTTGAATTCCTTTAGGATTGACTGGTTTGATCTCCTTGTTGTCCAAGGGACTCTCAAGAGCCTTCTCCAGCACCACAATACAAAAGCACCAATTTTTTGGTGTTCAGCCTTCTTTATGGTCCAACTCCCACATCCATACATGACTACTGGAAAAACCATAGCTTTGACTATATGGACCTTTGTCAGCAAGGTGATGTCTCTGCTCTTTAATATTCTCCCTAGGTTTATCATAGCTTTCCTTCCAAGGAGCAGTCTTTGAATTTCATGGCTGCAGCCTATGTCATATCTGTAGAATTACTGAAACTTAAGAACCAGCCAGGAGAAATATCAGTAACCTCAGATATGCAGATGATACCACCCTTATGGCAGAAAGTGAAGAACTAAAGAGCCTCTTGATGAAAGTTAAAGAGGAGAGTGAAAAAGCTGGCTTCAAACTCAACATTCAGAAAACTAAGATCATGGCATCCGGTCCCATCACTTCATGGCAAATAGATGGGGAAACAGTGGCTGACTTTATTTTTGGGGGCTCCAAAATCACTGCAGATGGTGATTGCAGCCATAAAATTAAAAGATGCTTACTCCTGGAAAGAAAAGTTATGACCAACCTAGACAGCATATTAAGAAGCAGAGACACTACTTTGCCAACAAAGGTCCATCTAGTCAAGGCTATAGTTTTTCCAGTGGTCATGTATGGATGTGAGACTTGGACTATAAAGAAAGCTGAGTGCCAAAGAATTGAGGCTTTTGAACTGTGGTGTCGGAGTAGACTCTTGAGCGTCCCTTGGACTGCAAGGAGATCCAACCAGTCCATCCTAAAGGAGATCAGTCCTGGGTGTTCATTGGAAGGACTGATGTTGAAGCTGAAACTCCAATACTTTGGCCACCTGATGCGAAGAGCTGACTCATTTGAAAAGATCCTGATGCTGGGAAAGATTGAAGGGGGGAGGAGAAAGGGACGACAGAGGATAAGACGGTTGGATGACATCACTGACTCAACGGACATGGGTTTGGGTGGACTGGGAGTTGGTGATGGACAGGGAGGCCTGGCGTGCTGTGGTTCATGGGGTCGCAAAGAGTGGGACACGACTGAGCGACTGAACTGAACTGAAGAACCAGCAAGACCAAACGTGGACAAGATGTAGAGCAACTTGATCTCTTAATGCACTGCTGGTGGGAATGCAAAATGGTGGGATCACTTTGGAAAACCATTTGGCAATTTCTCAGTAAGTTAAATATACACTAATTTTTATGGTTAGCACTTCTAGGTGTGTACCCAAAGGAAATGAAAATATATGTTCACAGGCAGACTGGTATCAGAATGTTCCTAGCAGCTTTGTGATAGCCCAGATGTTCATCATGAGGAGAATAGTAGACCCTGTCATCCTCACGCAGTGGAATACTACTCAACCGTAAAAAGGGAAGGACAAGGCCTGCAGCCACGTGGATGGACCTCAGAAGCATATGTTGGTTCTAGCCAGGTCAGTTAGGCAAGAAGATGAAAGAAGTATCCAGAGTGGAAAGGAAGAAGTAAAACTATATATGTTCAGATAATATCATATATATAGAAATCCCAAAGGAATCCACTAGAGGACTACTAGAAGTAATAAATGAGTCCAGCAAGTTTGTAGGATGCAAGGTCAGTGTATAAGATTTTAATTGTATTTATATACATTTGCAACACACATCCAAAAATGAAGTTGAAATTAAGAAAACAGTTCTATTTCCAGTATCATAAAAAGGAGTAAAATACTCAGAAATAGACAGAAGCACAAAACATACTCTGAATACGCGAAAACATTATTTCAAGAAATGAAAAATGATCAAAATAAATGGAAGGACATCCTGTATTTATGGATTGAAAGATTTAGTGTTGTTAAAATGGCAATAGAGAACCAGGGCTTGGAAAATTAACATTCATGCAGGAATTCAGTAATGAGTAAGAAAGACAAAAGTGGCTGTGTCCATAGAGCTTACCTTTGATGGGAAGTGGGGGGATCAGTCTTTAAGACAGTTTAATTTCAGGTAATTTTAAGCACTACGAGGAGAGGAACTTCTCTGATAGTCCAGTGGTTAAGACTCCACGCTTCCTATGCGGAGGGTGCGGGTTCAGTCCCTGGTCGGGGAACTAAGATCCCACATGCCGTGTGGCGTGGCCAAAAAAAAAAAAAAGCAAAAAGAGTCCTATGAAGAGAACAAGATGATGTGGTAGTGTTCAGGGAAGCTTATTTAGGTCCCATAGTCGGGAAATGCCTTTCTGAGAAGGTCTCATAAATATCTCTTTTTACATTTGTTTCTTTGATTTAGGATCAAGTCAGGTTCATTCACTGAGACTTGGTTGATAGGTGTCTTCAGGGTCTCTGATTGCCCTTCCATGTCTGTCCTTCTTTTCTTTTTCCTCAGAATACAGCTGTTGAACACAGCAGGCTGTTGGTCCTGTTAAGATCGCCACACTCCTGTTCTGATTACATCCCTGTGGTGTAGCTTCTGAGTAACTTGCTCCTCTGTCCCTTCCTGTGAAATGGTGCTTAGGTCTGGAGGCCGGATGAGATTCTCAGGGTTTTTGGCAATTTTTAAATTCTGAATCTTGAACACTGACTCCCTCTTTAATGATGTAAATGTACTGTTAGTTTTTTGGATGTGGTAAGTTTGTTACGGTTTCTGTTTTGGAGCTTTACACGGTGGATGGAATGATAAGATGTCTGCTTCATACTGATCGAGGATCAGGGGCAGAACATGGGGCTATGGGTGATGCTCAGCTGGCTGTGAGTCATGGGTGAAGCTAGGTGGTGAGGACGTGGCTTCATTGTGCCCCTCCATATGGACTTGCGAGGTCTTCCATAATTTAAAGTTCTTAAAACTATTGACTGTAATTAAAATGAATGGGCTATTCTAACCCACTTCTGAGGATGTAGTTTAACTCTCAATTCACATTCACTTCAGTGAAGTGTTACCCACTTCTACTCATTTCTACAGTTCAGTTCAGTTCAGTCGCTCAGTCGTATCCGACTGTTTGCGACCCCGTGAATCGCAGCACACCAGGCCTCCCTGTCCATCACCAACTCCTGGAGTTCACTCAGACTCACGTCCATCGATTCAGTGATGCCATCCAGCCATCTCATCCTCTGTCGTCCCCTTCTCCTCCTGCCCCCAATCCCTCCCAGCATCAGTCTTTTCCAATGAGTCAGCTCTTCGCATGAGGTGGCCAAAGTACTGGAGTTACTCATTTCTACAGATAGCCATTTTTTTTTTAATCATATTTTTTAAAATAGAGTGAACCATCTGAAGTTGCTGGGGTTTGTGGGGCTTTTTGTTGTGGGTTTTTTTTTTTTTTTTTCCTGTAGGGCAAAAAAAGGTCTATCTATTGGCAATTTTCCTGTTTCAGCTGGATTCATGGAAGTCAGCTGAGAAACCTGGTATTTTCTGTTTTCCGCACACATGCATATTTGTCATGTCTTCGTTCCTTTGGAAGTCAGTTCACTAGTTATCAAAGCCTGTGCTCTTATAATTGGATTTCATTCCAAGTTTTAAAAACCAGTCGTCATTAAATGGGTGTAGTAAACAGTTTCTGTTGTTTTTGAAGAAGTTTAAAGGGGCGGCGGGGAGAGACAAGCAAGTACCTTAAGTAGGTCGCCCTCAGGTAAAAATGAGCCTGTCCTGTTCCAGGCACAAAAGAAGGCGGGGGATAAAGGGTGATGCTGAGAGATGGGCGGGACCAAAGCATGTAGTTTCTTTTCAGAGTTTGTAAGAAGAGTGGAGTGACTGGACTGCTGTTTTCAAGTGTTCTAGCTGCTGTGTGAGCGCGGGTCACGGGAGCAGCACGTTGGTGGACCTGTCCTGCGGTCCAGTCTTGGGCAGTTCAGACTGAGGGAAGGGACTGCATCCCCCAGAGCAGGGGCACGCTGGGAGCATGTCTCAGCGACCGCCCGCTAGAGGTTTGACTTCTTTGGGGGATTAAATAATTACTCGTAAAGCCCTTAGAAAAGTGCCTAGCACAGAGCAAGTGCTCAGTCGTTGGTTGGTTGTTAAAATACCAACAGCCATTTCTGAGCATATCAGCTACATTTGAGGCACTTTTCTAAAGGGCACTACATTTCTAGCTGATTTATGTCACTCAGTGTTTGGAGGTGAGCAGTTTACTTTCCCATCTTACAGAAGAGGGGCTTTGGCACCTCTCCACCTGCCCACCCCTAGAAGGGGGCTCCTGTTAGGTTCCTGTACCACCCGTCTTCCTTAAAGAACCAGTTCCTCAACAGAAGTACATGTGCTGGATCCAGCTTTGTGTCAGCATGCGCCCTACATTAGCAGCACCCTCAGAGTGTGAGATTTGCAGATTTGGACAGAATTCAGCTGTGGTCATCATTTCAACAATAGAGCTAATTTAAGCTTATTTCTGCAGCACTGGGAAAGTCATCATGAAATAAAAGAGCACAAATTGGGAGAAAAGACAGTGTAAATCACTGATAGTCGGTTGCTGATGAGTTCAGCCAAACACAGGATGAATGAAAATAAGTGTTGCCCATCATAACCTAGAAATGTATTTAAACCTTCACATTTGGGGAGCTCCCAAGGGTTGGGTTTCCCTGCCCCAGGAAGCAGGGCAGGTGAACTGTTCGGGCTCCTACCTACCACGAGTGATGTTTCCAGAGAACTGGCAGTGTAGAATAACTGAGAGCGTGTGATTGTAGGGAGCCTTCCCATCCAGAGTTGGGCTTCCTCTCTGGTCGTTGGGACGCCTGCACCGGCACTGACCAGCGCTCCCTCGCTCGTCCCGTCTGCACAGCTGTGAGCGCCTGCTCTCTGGCCGGGGCCTGCCCTCTTACGTGGCCTCTCATCCTCCCGGCTTCCTGTCCCTTTTGTCTTCCAGCAGTCGTCCTCTTCCAGCGGCAGCGTGTTTGGGTCTGGAAACGCTGGAAGAGGGGGAGGCTTCTTCAGCGGCCTCGGAGGAAAACCCAGCCAGGATGCAGCCAACAAAAACCCGTTCAGCTCGGCCAGCGGGGGCTTTGGGTCCACAGCTACCCCAAGTAAGTTCAGAAACTTTCCTGGTCTCTGGGTCCCCTGATGTCATTGTCATTCTCCTGGCAGTATCAGAGCTTCAGTAACAAGGGTAGCAAGGGAGGAAAGGTCTGGAAGGCCCACTTAAAATCTCTCCCCCAGAGCAGTGCGGTCTGTTTTGATTTTGTTTTTTATTTGGGGTTTTTAATGAGATGTCCTATATAGCCATGAAAAGACATCAGAGCTGCAGGGAGAGAGGATCTATGCACTGAGCTACTCCCATCGTCTCTCCCAAGGCCCAAATTGCTCTGTTTCTTAGGATTGAGATGACTTGAAATGAATGCAAGCAGACAGGCATAAAAGAGAGCAGCCGAACAGGCTGGGTGTGCTCGGAGGAGCATCTGGATTTTCATTTGTGTCGGACTCGCTTTGAATTTGCTTTAAAATGCAGCTACTGTAGAGAAATGTCACACAAAAGTTGAAGCCATCATTATTTCTCAGCTCTTACACTTTTGTCTTATTTTCAAATGAAGCTGTGTCTTTGTGCTGGCACTTTCTTATTCAGCTAATTCCTTGTTGATCTGTCGATTCGTGATTGGAAATGAAAGAAATTTGTTTGTTTAAATCTTCTAAAAAAACAATATTGTGCTGCTGCTGAAAACTGAGTTGGGAAGTCAGGCACCTGTCAATCTTCATCTTAGCTGCTCTCATTAAATATGCGCCACCAGAAGCTTCTCTCATCTGTGTGATCATTACATGATCACACTCATTGGGAAATGATTACACTCATTGGGAAAGACCCCGATGCTGGGAAAGATTGAGGGCAAGAGGAGCAGGGGACGACAGAGGATGAGGTGGTTAGATAGCATCACCGACTCAATGGACATGAGTTTGAGCAAACGTAGGGAGATAGTGAAGGACAGGGGAGCCTGGCGTGCTGCAGTCCATAGGGCCGCCAAGAGGTGGACACGCCTGAGCGACTCAACAACAACAAGGCATCGAGCCCAGTTCTCCAGATGGGACAGAGGTTTCCTTGATAATGAGGCTCATGTAGTTACAAGCAAAACTCTCTTTCCTGAGACTCATATATTGACAGGTCAGTTATTTTGATGTCACTGTTTATCTAGTAATATGTAAGGAAAGGTTGTAGTAAAGATACACACACATCTTTAAAGTTGCAAAATTATATAATCAGAAATTTTTGTTCTGCTAGTAGGAATTTAGAACCTAAAACAAAGGGATCTTAGAACTCGAGTTCAGTAACAGTTTTTGAAAACTGTAGGGTGGATTTCCTTTAGGGTTGACTGGTTTGATCTCCTTGCTGTCCAAGGAACTCTTAAGTCTTCTCCAGCGCCACGGTTCGAAAGTATCAATTCTTCTGCACTCAGCCTTCTTTATGGTCCAGCTCTCACACCTGTACAGGACCTACTGGAAAAACCATAGCTTTGACTAGATGGACCTTTGTCAGTGAAATGAAATCTCTGCCTTTTAATATGCTGTCTAGGTTTGTCATAGCTTTTCTTCCAAGGAGCAAGCGTCTTTTATTATTAAAGTGTCTTTAATTTTATGGCTACAGTCACTGTCCACAGTGATTTTGGAGCCCAAGAAAATAAAGTCTGTCACTGTTTCCATTTTTTCCTCACCTCTTTGTCATGAAGTGATGGAATCAGATGCCATGATCTTAGTGTTTTGAATGTTGAGTTTTAAGCCAGCTTTTTCACTCTCCTCTCTCACCTTCATCAAGAGGCCCTTCAGTTCTCCTTTGCTTTCTGCCATAGGGTGGTGTCATCAGTTTTAGATGTGGCCATCCCCACTTTACCAATAAAGATTTGGATTCAGAGAGAGGGTGTGGGCTTCCAGAGGTAACAGCCATTAAGCAGTGTAAGGAGGATTTCATCCAGGCGTGTGTGTAGAGCTCTGATCCACCGTGTGGCCTCCTGAGATCTTCCAGCCCTGCCATGGAATGGAACTCCTCCCTGTGCACCTTGTCTGATGGCCCTCATGCTTGCTTTGCATGGCATTCATTGAACACACTCCCCTGCAGATAGATATCAGAGCACAGATTGCGCAGCCAGCAGCTCCCTTGGTAACATTTAGACCCCGAGCTGCCTAGTCCTGGAGCTGCCCTCTTTAGCCCTGAAAAATAATTGGAACTAACTATGCAATGATCTCAAAAGACAAGCTAGGGACATGACTGGTGCTTGGTGCTGGAGTGTTCTGTATCCGAAGCTCACACTGCAAAGGTTTCTTCTCTCTTTCTTCCCGGGAGACTCTACCTAAGACACAGGTAAACCCTGGGGCTATGTGCATTATGTGTGAGGAAACCATGACTCAGGAAGGCTTAGTCCTTTCCCGTCAGTTTTTAGGTTTTCTAAGCCAAGGCTGACTGTACCACTCATTTATCCCACTGTAATATCTTTGAACATCCTAAAGACCAAGGAGTCTTAAAGAGATAAAGGGATAAAGAAGCCCAAAGGCTTGTAAATGTTCTCTGACCTCCCTGGAATTCAAGTTTTCCAACACAGTCCCAGTAAAATCATTTCACCTCTGTAGATGAAATGGCTAGAGGAGATCTAGCCTCTAATCTTACACTTGAATTTGTTTGCTATTTGGAATTTTTGCCTTGTTAGCACTAACAAAGTCAGAAAATCGCTACCCTCTCTTCTTGAAATACCAAATGAAAGGAATGGCTGGGAAGCCTGGTTTTTGTTTCCAGTGTCAGGTGCACCGCCATTGAAGGGATCTAATGTAATCTTCAGTCACCTCGGATCAGGAAAGGATCAGACTGCTCAAGAGGGCATTTTGCAGGCTCCGCTAGGGGATATGTAGTCCCCTGGGACCATATATGATGGTGATGAAAAGGAATTTGCTACCCATGCATGCTGTCAGTGCCTGACATGCTTATAGCCAAGCTCTTAGACTGTCAGCAATAGTTTACAGAGCAGGTGACCATGCCGTGGTCTGGGGCTGTGTGTTACTGGCTCATGGAAATTAGAGATGGTTGGGTCCCTGAGATGAGGCTCTGCACTTGCTGGATTGTGGATCAAGAGCATTGAAACTGGAAGTGTTAACAGACTTGCATCTCACACTGAGGTTGGATTGGCAGCAGAGCAAGAAGAGAGGCCCTGACCTTGACAGGTTAATGGTGGACCCCCTCTTCAGACAGCTCGTCTTGGAGAGTCACCCTCCACGCTTCTCCCATCCGTCACCCTCCTGTGAGCATCTGTCTGGCCCATGCAGGTGTCTGTACGTCTCTCTTGGTGACATGCAGTCAGCTCTCCATACCCACACAGAGCATGTCATTGCAGCCTCCTGTCCATGCCTGTGTCTGAGCAGTGATCCTCTTTAAAGAGAGCGGTTTGCTGCCTTACTGTGGGTGCAAACTCACTGTAATAAAACACCCATCACAGCAGGGTGGGGAAATGTGAGTCATCCCTCCCCGCTTCTCCCAGTAAAGGGTTAAAGAAAAATTCCTGTTACATAGCATGCTGTTTGTACTCCCCAGGAGCTTCCATGTTTTTGACTTTTGGCAGGTTATATGTTGCCTGGCAGATTTGCAGTACCTATAACAAAAAACTTGACCCCCATCTTGATTTTTAGGAGCTCGATTCCTTTTTTCCTTTAATTCTTGGAGCCGAGTCAGTGTGTAGCTGAGGGAGCAACCCACCAGATAAGCATCTAAAAGGTCAAGGGCTTACTCTGAATCCCTTAGAAAGATGAAGTGAGAGTGGAAGTCCTGTTCTTCAGAATAGCCCAAGCTTCCATCCACCCAGGAGGAGGAGCAGTGGGATCTTTCTTATTCTGCCTGCATTCTCTGTGCAGAGCCAGCAATGGCAGGCATGTAAGAGTAGAATTGGAAGTCAGCGTGCTCAGTTTGAATTCACTCTAACTTTGTTTTCTCTAGTTTTGACAAAATTTGAAGTTGGTCTTCATGTGAGGAGATCCATGAACACCAGCCCTGTTCTTCAGAAGCCGAGTCTCGTGTGGCCACGGGGTGGGCCCTCTGTTGGACACATCTGCTACCTGTGGGCTCACAGGTGCATTTCTGCAGAAGAGCCCTTCCTTGGAACCTGTTGCCTTCCTTTGTTTTGTGCCTGTAACGTCATATCAGGAAATCCTGAGCCTGGGCACTAAAGTGATTACAAACTTGTCATGAAGATACACACACATCAAAGGAGGTTTCTGTCTCACTGCCACCCAGCATCCTTGGATCCTAGACTTCTCTGTCACTCCCTTCTCCCCAAACGCCTAGTGAAATTTCTTCCTTCTCTGTTTTGAGGAGTACGTAAGGACATCTTTCTCCCTCTGACTTCCCTCACACATGTTCTTCATCTCTTCAGATACCTCTAACCTGTTCGGAAACAGTGGAGCCAAGACATTTGGCGGATTTGCCAGCTCATCATTTGGAGACCAGAAGCCTTCTGGCACTTTCAGCTCTGGAGGAGGAAGCGTGGCCTCCCAAGGCTTTGGGTTTTCCACTCCAAATAAAACAGGTACTGCTCTGCCTATTTGCTTTGCTTATTGTTACATGTGTATTTAATGTGCATAGACTTCTGGAAGCAGAGCTCTCCAGGCCGGTTTTCGAGGGAGGTGACTTGGAATGTTGATGAAGATGCTCTTCTGCCAGATTCATTCTCTTCATTGAGCGCCTACTACATTCCTGATGCTGTTCTCTGTCTCCTGAGACGCACTAAGCGCAGAATGCATGCCATGCAGCCCTTAACAGAGTTTAGTGTCTTTGCAGGGAAGAAAGCATTGTAGATATTTACAGTTGCATTTAACAACCAAAGAAGGGAGCCTGTAAGACTGTAGCTTGAAACATAAACAAGAAAGCATCCTGAGTCATATTTGCTTGGGTGCCCATTACCTGTGATGGGTAAGACAGATGGTCCGTGTAATCTCTTAGGTCTGTATCATTTTGTCTTTCCCAGGTCACTTTTCTTTAAACTTTTTATCGAGTATAATCACATAACTATACCACATGCTCTTGTATGTATACAGTTTTCATAGCATAATGATACAGCCCAATTAATTTTCACTCTTAGAATATGCCTACCTAGGAATAAAGAACATTGCAGTACTACTTTTTATCCCAGCATTACTTTTAAAATGTATATTTGTAAACTGTGTCGCTTTTTTTTTTATAATCATGTATTATTATACTTGCAATTAAAGATTTTAAAGAACAGTACATATTGACCTGCAAAAAAAATCCTTCATCTCTGTCAGCTGCCCCGTCTATCCTATTTCTATGTCTGAGATCTACAGAGGGGCTGCATACCTGCCCTTGTCTTGTGGAAAATTGTGTGAAAAGATTTTTGGGGGCAGGGAGGCTTAACCTGCTGAGAAAGCAGTTCGTTAAAGCAAATGCCCCACAGGTGAGCAGACAGGATACTTCCCCCAGGTGTGTGTTGGGGACTCTCTGTGGGGATCGTAGAGGAAGGACCCTCCCGAAGGAGCAGCCGCCTGGATGCCTCTGACGGGGGAGCGTGGCTGCCCCGAATTACTACCTGGAATCCCACTTTTCAGAACCGAAGTTGCTGCGGTGTCCTAATGCACTGGGCACCTTTACTCAGCCCTGTGCCTGGCGAGGGTTAGTCTTTGCTAGCTTTTGATGCTCTCTCCTAGAATCTGAAGTGGAGTAGGAATGAGCACCACAGCTGCATTTTGCAGCTTTGAGTGATTTAAAAACACTTCCTGCAGAGAGAGATTTAAAAACAAAAGGGCTGCAAATCTTTTGGTCCCAGTTAACAGGGCAAAAGCAGAGACATTACTTTGCCAACAAAGGTCCGTCTAGTCAAGGCTATGGTTTTCCCTGTGGTCATGTATGGATGTGAGAGTTGGACTGTGAAGAAGGCGGAGCGCTGAAGAATTGATGCTTTTGAACTGTGGTGTTGGAGGAGACTCTTGAGAGTCCCTTGGACTGCAAGGAGATCCAACCAGTCCATTCTGCAGGAGATCAGCCCTGGGATTTCTTTGGAAGGAATGATGGTAAAGCTGAAACTCCAATACTTTGGCCACCTCATGCAAAGAGTTGACTCATTGGAAAAGACTCTGATGCTGGGAGGGATTGAGGGCAGGAGGAGAAGGGGACAACAGAGGATGAGATGGCTGGATGGCATCACCGACTCGATGGACGTGAGTCTGAGTGAACTCCGGGAGTTGGTGATGGACAGGGAGGCCTGGCGTGCTGCGATTCATGGGGTCGCAAAGAGTCGGACACGACTGAGCGACTGAACTGAACTGAACAGGGCAAATAGCACTTGACTAAGATAGTTTAGTTTATTAATCATCAAGACCTTTTAATTTATCTTTTGAGGAACCTGATCATGTTTTCTTCAACTCTTGTGTCCTCTCTGTTGTTCCTTATCCTGGGGTCACGTCCCAGTTGAGTTGAGAACTTGACCCTTTTATTTTTTCAATCTGAGAGAAAATGCATCCACCCACTTTTCAGACTGGTTTTTCCTATTTGATGACTTGCCCCATGGAACCACCTCAACTGAGGACTCCAGGAATTTCAGATTGTGGGTTTGGGTAGGTCTCTAAAAAATTCCAGAAGCAGCCCTCCTCCCTTGAGTACAGTTGCAGTAAAAAATAACACCACTGGAGATGATTTGAACAGAGGACAGGAAGTGGGACAGACTGACAGTGACCTCCTGCTGCCCCAGTCCACTGGGTTCACTCCATGTTCTGCCGCCGGAGTTACTGGCTTTGGTGGCAGTGGAGGGGGCAGAGTGGTGGTAAGGTAGCTGGGTGGTCGTGTGGTCACCCTGCCTTTGTTCCCATCCAAGCTCTGCTGCTCACCAGTGGCTCAGTCTAGACATGGGGCATCTTCTCTGAGCCTCAGTGTCCTCGCCTGTGAAGTCAGGGTCGCAGGTTTACAGGGAGGATTGAAACTGGTGAACAGTACCTGGCACATGGAGGACCCTCAGTAAATCGGATATCTTATTGAGTACTAAACTTCTGTCTCTTCTGGAGAAGAAAACATGAAAGCGTAAGCATCTAACAAAATTGGAACCCTCAGCATCAGCAGTGAGTTGTCCGTCTCCAACAGTGAAGCCCGGGTCCCCGTTCACTCTCTTCACTCCTTCTAGCTGTGGCGTGGGTCTGTCGTTTTGGGGCATTGTGTGTGCCCGTGTAATCTCCTCTCTCTATCCAGTGAGTGTACTTTCTGTATCGTGGTGACTTCTCATTTTTCACTCACCTTCCACCAGGAACTCTGAACAAGATTGAGTACAGAGTACTAGGTGAAGGTCTGTGTGTCCAGAAGTGTAACCAGACCCATGATCAGTCTTAAATAATTCAACTGCAAGGGTTTTTTAGCACTTTTTTTTTTTTCCAGTCTGTTATATTTGTAACCCAGCAGTCTCCATTATCATGGCTTGGAATTTCACTCGAGGTTTTAAAATACAGACTGTAGACCCAAACGTGAGCCTGAACAGAAATCGCCTTCTCAGTTGTGCTCCTGCTGTTCCCGGTGAATGAGCAAACGACCGAACCACAGAGCAGCAGCTAACTAAGGCATTCAGCTGGCAGCTCTTCATATCCAGCATTTGCTCCTGCCTGATGCAGGCGGCAGAAGCTTGTGGGTGATTACACTCATAATAAGAAGGCCTGGGTGATCCCTCTAACACCGGGATTCACGTTCCACTTGGGCGAGAATGAGGGCCCCATCTCCCTGGTCCAGTTGCCTCCTGGCTTGGCCTGGGCCACCATTCCTCCCTTCAGAGCACATCTCTTGTACCGTTTTGCTGTGTTCTGTTCAATAGACGCTCAGCGAATGTCTCTGCTAATGTCCTAGAACGGTGTCAGCAGAGTCTTGGGGTTTGGGAATCCTCCTCGGGGGCAGGAAGAACAGTCAGGCAAGGGCCTTCTGTCTTGCCGCCTGACAGGCATCTAGCAGTCGGGGGAGGCGGCCCCAGGCACACCTGGCCCTTCGTGTTCAGCCACCTGCGGGGGTGCCGCCCCCGTGGGCCTGTGTCCACAGGAGCAGCAGCGCTGGGAGCCTGCCCTCGGGCTGGTAGACTCAGGGCTCGCCTTGCCCACTGCTGGAGGGTTTTGTCTCATTCATACAGCAGCCACCCTCCAGACAAGAAACACAGTGTGCCTTTTCTATTGAGGAGTAGTTCCTGCCTGCAGAGAGAGAGCTTTTTGTTAGTTCTTCTGTGCAGGGGGAGGGAGACTCCTGAGACAGACGGAGAGGCATCGGGCTGTAAATAAGTAACGAGCGCCTGGCCGAGCGCCAGCGCCCCGCGGCGCTGTGTCTCCTCGGAACCCTGCTCGCAGGTCCTCCCTGAGAGGGGACCGTGAGCCTCTAGTTCATGTTTTTGTGAAGCTAGGGACCTTGCCTATGTGATGATAAGTAATAAACTCTGACCATTTTGACAACTGGGTAGAGATTGAATCTCTTGAGTGTGACTTTTCAGTGGACTCTCAAAACGTAGCAGGGCGCCGGGTGGGGGTCTGACGTGGCCTAGCTGGTTTTCCTGGCAGTCGGACCTCACGAAATGTGGAGCTAACGAGTCCAGCTTGCCTCAGGAAGGCCCGGGGATCTCAGACACACACGAGGTCTCCTGGGTTCTTAGAACTCCAAGTGTGCTCCTACGTGGACCGCAGACCCTTCTGCTGGAAATGGAGGGGTGGCGATTTGGCTGGGTTTGGGTTTATTATTTTGCTGATAGAAGGGGTGTTGCCCTTTGCTATAATTTTTTGAATTTGAAGTTCTAACGTATTTTCCCCTTTCTCCTTCTTCCTCTTTTGATTTGGTTTCTCACTGCTCATTGTCTTCTCTTCCTGTCTCCTCCTTTCTTTCTCCCCGTTTCTGTTTGTTTGCCTCTGTTTTGCTCAGGTGGCTTCGGTGCTGCTCCAGTGTTTGGCAGCCCTCCTACTTTTGGGGGATCCCCTGGGTTTGGAGGGGTGCCAGCATTCGGTTCAGCCCCAGCCTTTACAAGCCCTCTGGGCTCGACGGGAGGCAAAGTGTTCGGAGAGGGCACTGCTGCCGCCAGCGCGGGAGGATTCGGGTAAGCCCCCCGGGAGAGGCCAGAGGAAGCCCCCAGGCTCGGGTCAGCAGAAGCACTGGGGCCCAGTACTCCTGTTTTGAAAAGAAAATTCTTCTGTTTCCCCTTTTCTTGACTAAGCTGAAATTCCCTTCCTCAAAATCCGCAAACCAGTCATTCCAGGATTCCTGTTCTCTGCAGGGATAAGGCTAGACTCTGTCCACTACTTGGTGGGCATGAGCCGTATTCCTGTCCCCTGGTAGGTGGCTGGCAGAGCCCTGAGCTCCCAGCAGAGATAAAGGATTGGTTAAGGGAAGAAAAACAGTCTCCCCTTACTGCAAGATTGCCCCTCGTGTGGTGACTTCTGTTAGGAAATTCTGAATAAACCGTTTTTACCAAATTCTTTTCTCTTGGGATTGTTGTCCCTGAGCAGACAGCTCCTTAAGTCCCCTGCTCCACTGCAGACCCCCCGCGTAGGACAACAGTCCACAGTCCCCGGGCCAGCTTCCACAGGCACTATCTGGGCCCTGGACACATTGCAGAGTCTCCATGACCGCTCTGCCTTCAAGGCTGCTCTTACTGCTTGGGGTATATCCTCACTTGAAAATGCCATAGTAGAGATTTGCTTCAGAGGGCCCCAGAAATTCAGTCTGGTTACCAAAACCCCAAGGAGAAAATAGCCTTCACCACATCACAAAATCCCAGTAAAATATATGTGGTGATGACTACAAAGTGTCTTATTCGCAGGAAGTATGGATGTCTGAAGTTACTGTCTGCTGGGCCTTTCACAGCCCTCAACCCTGGCTCAGGACTCATAACACTGCAGAGCTGGCGGGTGGGGCCGGGCCATTTGGGAGCACTGTCAGGGCACATGGGATGAGTGCTGGCAAGGTGGGAGCATCTTTGTCTTGAAAGTAAACTCAAATGGAGCCCTTCCTCACACCCTCCTCACCTCTCCATGAAAGAGGCTGGTGCGGACATGCTGGCAAGTTTCAAGGAAAGTAGCGAGTTGATACATTGCTTCTTGGATTTCATGTAGAGACTGATGGGTCTCTTAAGCTGCTCCGGGGAAGTCAGGAAACCCGAACTTAAGGAAAGCTTTGAAAGGAGAGTTGGGGTCGATTTAAACCAGTTTTCTGGCAGGTTCTGACAGATACTGCTCTCTGCAGTGACCGCCCAGCACGTGATATTGCAAAGTTGCCGGAAGGTTTGTGGTTGACTGGGAATCTTGAGGTTTTTATTTATTTATTTGAAACCAGCTGTTTTCTTCGCTAGCAAAAAAAAAGGATTAGGTTCTGCCCTGGCCAGGGGCTCGCCCACATAAATCCTGACTGGCTGGTTAGTTCCGAGTTGTCCAGCAGAACCAAGCACCAGTTTTGGTGTGACATCTCCGAAAGAGCCCATCGCCGTTCTTCAGGTCCCTGTCGTGAGTCTGTCTCTGACCCCGGCTGACACCTGAGAGCTTCCCACAGCCATGTATGAGAGGCCCAAGGCATGGGTGAGATTAGCCCAGGACCAGTGACGTGGAAGTTCCAAACAGCAGAGGAAAACCCAAACATGGACAAGTGGGGTTTCATACTGCAGCCCTTTATTTTTCTTCACGAAGCTGAGGCAAAGGTTTGCTCTGGGCTCTAGCCTACTTTTTCTGAGAGGCTGCCAGTTTAAACCAAGCTTGTCACTTCGAATCATGTACGTCGCGCATCCTGAGACTCAGGAGTGGGGCCGGGGCTGTCGGGCAGCAGAGTGGCCGTGTGGCCATGCTAACCGCAGTCTCTGCTCTCACCGGGACGCAGGTTCGGGAGCAGCAGCAGCACCACGTCGTTTGGCACCCTTGCCAGTCAGAATGCACCGACTTTTGGATCGCTGTCCCAGCAGTCTGCTGGGTTTGGGAGCCAGAGCGGGGGATTCTCAGGCTTCGGATCAAGCGGAGGAGGTGGGCAGCCCAACCACTCCCTTCACTGTGGTCTCTCCTTTCGTTCCTTCAGTAAATGTCTGACAACCCTCACCCCTACCCTGACCCTCCAAAAGAATGAGTGATTTTACCTGGCTATTCAGTCTGGTACTTGAAAAGCTGAAAGTACTGGAAAGATGCAGTTTTCTTTTTGGGTTTTAATTAGGCTTGTTAACACTGTGCTGTTTCTTACCAAATAAAGAAATGGCTGACTTGACTTTTCTCTCAAGATTTGAGGACCCCAAAAAATAGCCATTCTAACTAGACCTTGACTTAAAAGTCTAAACCAGAAGACTCAAAAGATATAGAAGAAAGTAAAAATAAAGAGGTAGAGACCTTACAAAATGTCTTTCATTTGTTTGACACCCTACTTCTTCAGATAGTAGAATATCTTTGCAGCACACTTACGAGATGCAAAAGTTAGGTATTATTAATTATTATTTTACAAATGACACAGAAACCGCAAGGGGCCAGTCTGCTCAAAGGGCTAGACAGACAGCAGCAGGGCTGCCCCTTGGACCGAGTGTCTTGCTGCTCTGGCCTCAAGGAGAAGAGAGCCAGTGGATGGGGAAAGTAGAAAAAGCACGCTTTCTTGATGAAATGAGTTCGTGTGGCATCAGCAACACTGAGAGGAGGCCTGCCATGACCCTCTGCTGGCCACGGTGGAGGTGGGACAGACCCTGAAGCAGCCAGCAGACCGCGCCCCTTCCTGCCCCCACCCCCTCCCAGCCTGGTCTTGCGGGAGGAGGGCTTCCTGTGGAGACACGGGGAGGGGACCAAGGCGCCCTAGAGACCACCTTTGCCTTTCGGGCGTCTGTGTTCTAACTGCACCCTTTTCCTCTTTTTCAGGATTCACCTTTGGATCTTCTAACTCGTAAGTACCCCTCTTCAGTTTTGAGTCATTAATAAGGGTGGAGGCCTGTGCAGTATGTGAAAACGGTAGTTTTGGTCTCTTTGTACAGTTTGGTATCTATTTTTCCTGTTTAAAATCTTGTCCTGGAAACGGCATTTCAGCAGCAGGTTTTGGGCTATGTGGACTTGCTGCTCTCAGTAGGCATGTAGCTGGAGGTTCCAGGCCTGGCCTTCTCCCGGGCCGTGTGTAAGAGAGAGGACGGTGCCTTCTGCTGAGCAGAGCCTGGAAGGCAGAACCCGAGAGATGCTTGTCCTTATTTCCCTGTTCATTCTCAGAAGCTCCCTGGGCTCCGAGCCCATCCCCAAGTCCTGTTTTTCTGTCCTCACTCTTTGCATCTGCCTGACACTGGAAATTCCGAGTCCTGCTCTTTGAACACAGGCAGTTGCATGAGCTCCAGAGCCCTTCCTGGAGCAGGAGCTGACCTGCCTCTCCTGGCACTTCCTTGCAGGTCTGTCCAGGGCTTTGGTGGCTGGAGAAGCTGAGTGGGTGTTGGCGCTCCTTTCCGTCTCTGCGACCCAGTGCGTTCTCAGCTCCCCTTCTCTGAGAAACCCTGCAGCAGTCCTCTGAACTGGATGCTCTCGTTGAAATACACCCCCCCCCAAAGAAACAGCAGAAACCAAACTCCAGAGATGCCTGCCTGCGTGCTCTGTGTTGCGTTTTGTGTTGGTTGTCCCCCCTGCTATTAAACTGTTCGGTCTGTATCCACACGGAATGTGTATGGGCCTCCTCCAGTCACAGCCAGGAGAGAGGTCCCCCATTTCTGGGCTCTGAGGAGCCTGCACTGCCTGCCGGCAGCCAGCAGCATCTCTCTGCAGAGGCGGCCTCCAGAAGGGTCCGGCGCAGGCTGTGGCCAGGCCGGGGCTTCTCCCAGACGGCCCCCCAGAGAGAAGAGGTCGCGTGCCAGCCAGCACCTTTCTGAGGCCGTGACTTGCTGTCTCTTCTTCACACCTTTCTGCTGCTGGGCATCAGGTCCCTCGAGGTGCCAGCATGGCGACTAGTTGGAGGGAAAGAAGCTCACCGACACGGGCATTAGCCGAGTCTCGGAAGCGGCACGAGCCCCTCGGAGCTCAGGCAGCTGTGAGGAGCATGGAAGCGGCAGGGCCTGCAATGGTGGCGCTGCCCTGGGAAGCCCTCAGCCCCTCTTCCCGACTTGGCTGTGGGCGCTGAGCATCCCACAACTGATTCTCACACTGTGGCGAGGAGGTGGGCAGTCGATTGAGAAACCGCTTTCACCTCCAGCAGGCGCTGGTGACGTGGGCCCCTGGCTCCTGTCTGTGAACCGCAGTGCTCGCAGACCTGGGTAGACCCAGGAGCTGAGACGACATCGCTGCTGCCCTCGGCCACCACACGCGTGTGCTAGCATGGCCTGGAGGTCGAGTTCAGTCTCGTTGAAGTGCTTGTGAGGCAGAGTTCTTCAGATCTGGGCGTATTTAGTTCCTAGGCCTGTGACACCCTAGGCGGTTGCTGACAGACAAGGACTGCCTCGCACCAAGCGCAGGCAGAAGCGTATGTTACCTTTCAGGCTCAGAGTGGGACAGCTTGGCCATTAGCAGGGGAGGGGGGGAAAGGGACAATTATTTAGATTTTCGTATATTGGAAAGTTGTATTTTGAAACATTCTAATAAAAGTTTTCCACGCGATTTAGTGTGTCACGTTGCAGCCAGCATGGCCTCGCTGCTAATGTGGGCTTGTCGGGAGGGTAGAGCTCGGTGAAGAGCCGGGGCCACAGCCTGCCCTGCCAGCTCCTACTCTGCCAGGGGCTGTGGGTGACGCACACCCACAGGCCCCAGGCCGGCAGCTTCTGGTTCAGCCGGACTGAGATGGGGCCTGGACACCTTGGGCTGAGGTCGGCGGCTCCTGCCGCTTGTCAGAAGAGGAGTCTGCCGGCGCAGCACGCTGGGTTTCAGGAGCCCCAACGCAGGACTGGGTCCCTGGTGACTTCCCCTGTTTTCTGTGCAGTTTGTGAGAGAAGAGTGAGCGTCTGTTCGTCCGTTGTGCTAAAGAGGGCGTCTGCCTCCTTCAGAGAGCCTGGACTTCAGTCCTTTCATGGGGACCCTTTTGGTCCTCGAGGAATTGAAGAGCTCGTCTCCACCTGTTCTTGCGGGAGGCCCCTCAGCCACGGAACTGGTTGCCAGACGTCCACGTGCCCGGCCCAGGGTCCTTTGCTCCTGCACGTGTGCTCCTAACTTGTACGCGGGGCCATCTTGAGACAAAGGACTTTGTCATGGTGCTGGGCCGGTGGGGGCCTGGCTTTCACCGAGCAGCGTGACTGAGTGACAGGTGCTGACCTGCCCCAGCATGTCCCCCTGCTGACTGGCACCCACACAGAGCCATCTCCTGCCATTCTGTTTCCCCCCCAGAGGCACTTTTTTATAAATAGAAGCTGGTTTGGCCTAAACCCTTGACCTCAAATTCTCTGCGTAATCCCCCATCGAGGTGGCATGTGACATCTCTCCAGAAGGCCGTATCAGCTGTGCTCAGCCAGATAAGGTCCCACACTCACCAGAGGGCGGCAGCCCTGAGGAATGCGCGGCTGGTGTGAGAGCCCCTGCGAGTTCCTTTTTTGGGGTCAATTTCACTGGTAGGTGGCAGGGGCCATCTCAACACGCAGCCAGCACGCATCCCCTGAAACCCAAGCTCCCAGGATGTCAGGTGGGGAGTGCAGCCTGCCCAGGGAGGAGGTGGCGGGGTTGCGCCTTTCCCAAGTAGGGGCAGACAGAGAGCAACCTGTGGAGGGAGGGGGGTCGTGTCCCAGTGAGACGCCCAGGACGGGGGTGCCCCCAGCTCTCGCAGAGCGGCTGGTGGCAGCAGAAGGTGGGCAGTCACAGCAGGCTGGCTTTGTATCTCTGCTTGTGTAACTCAGGAAAGGCAGGAAGGAAGAGGAGGATTGCAGTTTAATGAGCTAGGTCATGTTTTGCTGGACTTTATCAGACCTAAATGTCGCTCATTTATAACTGGTGCTTCAGAAGGCAGTGCAGTGATAGAGGCCAGAAATTGAGTTTCTCAGGGGCCAGACGAACCCAACTCACAAACTGGACGCATGAACCAAGTCCCTTTGCGTGTAGCTGTGGCCGTAGAATCCCCAGCACCTGAGCGGGTGACCCCTCCACCCTATTCCCCCCACCCCGCCCTGTCCCCACAAGCATCCTGGTTCTGTCTTCAGCTCTACTTTCTGTCTCTGGCAACCCCCAGAGATGTTTCTGAGTCAGGTCTCTGGCGCTGTGGAGAGGGTGTGGGCGTTGCAGGCTGATCTCAAACCCTCACTGGCTCCGGGACCGGGACCAGTTTTCCCTCTTAGTGTTTCTCGGCAGTGAGATCCCAACCTAGGGGGCCCTTGTGAGGATGAAAGGAGGGTCCACCCCTGGAGCACCCAGCACAGAGTAGGTTCTCATTAAACGGTGGCTCTTCAGCCTACAGACCTCGCCCTACATCCCAGGTAAACAATTTTGGATAGATCCCCACGTCAGCCTCATCTGGTTTGTGATGGGCATCTTCCACCTGTCTGTCCAGCCCTAGGCTAAGCAGATAGGGGACCACTCTGGCTGAGGGGTCATCCCTGCTTAACAAAGCTCTAACGCAGGTGGGTCCATTTCCACCTAAGGTGCTCGTCCAGCAGAGCTGAGTTGGTCCCTTGAACCTGTTTCCAACAAGCTTCACAGGTGATTCCCACGAAGATGGTCCGTGCTCCACGTTTAGAGACAGTAAATACTTTCTCCCTAGGGAACATTCAAAAGAGACTCTCATTCTCATGGTCATGAGTCCAGGGTGAGAAATCGAGTACCATGGAATGACAAGGAACAACAGTAGCGTTGACAGATCTCAAATCAGGTGCAAATCGCCAGCCTTTGCCATTAGGTTTTCTGGCTGGCAGAGTGAGAGTGTTATAAGGGCCAGTGCAAGGCATGATGAGCTCTTTCTTTTAATGTAAGCTGATATCAAGAGGTTTTTAGAAGGTTTGGATGAGAAATTGGCCACTCTAATTAAAGGACATGATTTAGGTTGGTCTGTGTTACATACAAATGCTTTGGTCATGCTGGCAGACCAACTTTTCAAAACCATTAAAAAGAAAGAAAAGGACACCTCTATAAAAATTATGAGCCTTCACTTGTGCCAGTTAAGTAATCAAGGTCCGTCAGTGGTTAACAACTCTTGGTCCGATCCATAACTCATAAAGAAATCTAGTGTTTGCTTTTACTGTTACCAACTTGGTCACCTAAAAAGGGACTGCAGAAAATTTTTAAAAATCGAGGACAGACTAGATTTCAGACCAGAATTTCAAGTTAAACAAGAATTAGGGGAAAAAGGGATTTAGGGCTGCTCTGAGGAAACCTGGAGAGTCTTCCCCCTCCTCCTTTCTAACATCCTTGGGGAAGTAGAAATGAATATACAAGGAGAAACGCTTAAAACCTTAGTAGATACAGGAGCCACCTTCTCAGTTTTAAACCCTACCAAAATCAAAGGCTCCCGCCCCCGGAGTAATACCTCAGTGCAAATAGTGGGAATTTCCAGTGCACCCATAAAGGCTTTTAAATCATTACCTTTAGAGTTTTACTTAGCAGAACTTCAAAAACATTCCTTTTTCCTAGTAGAAAGTACCCCTAGTCACCTGATAGGTAGAGATTCGTTAGAAATATATGGCACCCAGATTTCTTTTACTCCTAAGGGAGAAATGCTTTGAGGTCTGAAAGATCAATCAGATTTCTCTCTTCATATAATGTTTATAGCCCATGATAAAGGTGATGCAGAGCAAGGAAAACTGCTAGGCTTAGTGCCTAAAGAATTACGGGCACGTGATCCTACTGACACAGGGAGAATGCGTCCCGCATCACCATTAACATTACCATAGACCAAAACAACCCCTGCCCAAGTCATCACCACCCACTGAAGCAGGAAGCGTTAGAGGGAACCCTAGTGGTGGTGGTTTAGTCGCCAAGTCGTGTCCAGTGCTTGCCAGTTCTCAGACTGTAGCCCACCAGGCTCCTCTGTCGATGAGATTTCCCAGGCAAGAGTAGTGGAATGGATGCCATTTCCTTCTCCAGGGGATCTTCCCAACCCAGGGGTCGAACCCACATCTGCATTGCCAAGTGGGTTCTTTACTGCTGAGCCACTAGGGAAGCCCATAGAGGAAGTAAAACCCTTGATTATCAGCTTCCATTAAGAAAGGCCTCACTAGCCCTGGTAACACTCCCATCCTGCCAGTTAGAAAACCTATTGGCAAAGGTTGGAGATTGACACAGGATTTGAGGTCTAGCAACGCTATTTTTATTCCTTGTCGCGCTGCAGTACCTAACCCCATACCTTACCGTCCTATATCCCTAAAAACAGTGACTTCTTTTCTGTGATAGATCTCTACATACTGAAGTGCATTCTTCAGTATCCCTGTGAATCCCGATGATCAGTATCCTTTTTTTGCCTTCACTTGGAATGAATGGCATTATACATGGACTCTGATGCCAGTGGGCTCCACTGAAAGCCCCACTTGCTTTTCTCAGGTATTAAAAGCAGATTTAGATGATCTAGTTTTTCCTCATATATCAGTCTTGATACAATATGTAGATGACTTGCTGTTGTGTTTAAATTCCTTAATAGATAGTCAGCAAGACACCCTGTACTTGCTCCAGAAGTTAGCTTCAAAAGGACATAAGGGGTCCAAAGAGAAACCAGTTGGGCTTCCCTGGTGGCTCAGACAGTAAAGGGTCCATCTGCAATGCAGGAGACCCGGTTTGATCCCTGGGTCAGGACGATCCCCTGGATAAGGGAATGGCTACCCACTCCAGTATTCTTGCCTGGAGAGTCCATGGACAGAGGAGTCTAGCGGGATACAGTCCATGGGGTCTCAAAGAGTCAGACACAACTGAGTGACTGACACTTTCACAAGGCTAATGTAAAGAATTCAGGACATGTGATATCTAAGGGTGGCTTTTAATTGATCTAGACAGAGTAAAGTGCATGCTAGCCTTCCCTGCCCCGAGAACAGAAAGACAACTGAGAGGCTTTCTAGACCTTGCAGGCTACTACAGGAACCGGATTCCAAACTTTTCCCTAGTAGCTCAACCATTACATGATTTAGTTAAACGTTTAAGACCAAACTGAACCTCTTTGCTGGGAAACAGAACATTCTAAAGCTGTGGAGACCCTTAAGGGCCTCCTGGTAAAGGCCCCAGCCTTAGGACATCCAAATTAGGATTTACCCTTTTTCCTTTGTCCATGGAAACCAGAGTGCTTCACTAAGGTATTATCCCTGCGGCATGGCGGCTCCTTCCAACCAGTTGATGTTACAGCCTGCAGCCAGATGCGGTAGCCAATGGCCTTCCTCTGTGTCTCCAAGCTGTCAGGGCAGCAGCTCTGATGTGTTGAACCACAGGAGAGAGAGTTCTGAGTGACCCTCTCACTGTCTTTGTTCCACACTGTGTGGGAGCCTTACTAAACTCTCAGCAAGTCGATTAACTTCTCATAAGAGTGTCCTGCTCTCACCAAACATGACTCTCCACAGGTGTAACAAGCTTAATCCAGCCGCCTTGCTCCCAGAAAAATTGGATGAGGAAAAGCACTATTGTATTGTCGCAACTAACAGTCTTCTACTTCCTAGGATTGACCATGGAGAGAGTCCAATGAATAATCCTAATCTTATTTTATTCACTGACGGTTCATATTTACGAGGACCTCACGGAGAATACCAGGCTGGCTATGCTGTTGTATCTCCAGTGTCCATCCTCGAAAATGGTCCTTTGCCTAATGTCTCTTCCATCCAACAGGCTGAGTTAATAGCACTGACCAGAGTGTGTCCGTTGGCAAGAGGAAAGTCTGCCAGTATCTACATGGACAGCCGCTGTGGTTTGGGAGTGGCACGTGATTTTGGTATGCTTTGGAAACAAAGAGGGTTTCTGACATCCTCAGGGCGGCCCATCAGACACGGGAAGCAGGTTGCAGAGCAGGGAGATGCCATCCTGCTGCCGTGCGCCCTTGCTCTCGTCAAGACCCCGGGTCACTGAGCGGCTGACGCTGCTCAGGCCAAAGGAAACCCTTCAGCGGATGGTGCCACCAAGACCGCAGCCTCTCGTAATCAACAACCAACTAACCACTGCCTTTTCCCTTTCAGTCTCCAGTAACCCCACTAACACATTGTTGAAGTTTCAGAGAACAGGAGCAGGCCAAGAAAAAGACACCTGTATACAGAAGCGGGGGAGGTTTCAACCGCAGCAGAGTAGGCGCAATGGGAAACCTGCCCTTCTGTTTTCAGCCCAGTATCCTGTTTTACGATACATTCATGAGTAAACTCCTTGGAACCCAGATAAGATGGTGTTGTGGGGTAAACACTATTTCTGGACGCCTTTCTTTACCACAGCTTGGAAGGTCTATTCAGGATGCGATTCGTGTCCAAAATATCACCCAGGAAAGGCCCTTCGTGGTTCTCAGGGAGGTTTGCCGTGACCTGCAAGTCCTTCTGAAGTATGGCAGATTGATTTTAGAGCAGAAGCCTCCCTTGCAAGGTTGTCAGTATGTTCTTGTCATGATCTGTGTGTTTTCACGCTGGGTTGAGGCATTCCCCTGCAGAAGGGCCACGGCACAGTCAGTCAGGAAGCTGCTTTTAGAAAGAGTGAGTCCCATCTGGGGAATCCCCCCAGAACTACACAGCAACAGAAGGACTCATTTTATTGGACAGATTGTTAAGGACATTTGTAAAATTTGGCCTATTACGCAACATACCCACTGTGCCTATCGCCCCCAGTCTTCTGGGTTAGTAGAAAGGGAAATCGAACAAATGAAGACTCGGTTGGCTAAAATAACGGTTGCTTATTCCTTTCCCTATCCTGCGACCCTTCCATTGGCTTTCCCCAACCTCAGATCCACTGCTTTTGGCTAACATCATTTCTCTCCCTTCGAGATTATCACAGGGAGACCAGTGAGAACGGATGAAGGGTTTGTATGATCCTGTATTACTAAAGGGAGATACAGTACATAATTGCAAAGTTTTAATCAAATTATTAGCAGGACATCCTAAGCTTGCTTCCGAAGCTTATCACAGTAATCTGTCCTCATATGAAGATCAGATGTCCCGTGACTTACAACCAGGAGAGTATGCATACTGGGAAAGACAAATCTAAAGGGCTCCCTCCTAGATGGAAGGGCCCTTGTCAGGGTCTTTTAACTAGCTCATGTGCAGCAAAACTGAAGGGTATTGATTCTTGAATTCCTGTTTCCCACCTAAAAAGGGCTCCTGAACCAGAATGGTATGTAGCAAGAACTGCTGACCTCAAACTCACTTTAAGGCGTCGTCCTAATGAGGTAGAAATACCAACGCCAGGACCCAACAAAAAGAGACTGCTACCCCAAGATGCTGGACCTGACCTGTATGATTATTCGTAATGTTTTCTTCTCAGTTTCTTGGACTCTTACAGATGAATCAAATGGACATGATCTTATGCAGATTTTAAATCAGATTGTTGGCTTTGTGGTCAATTGCCTGCATCCCGTACTTCTGGTTTACCATGGTGGGTTTCTCCCTTCCGAGGCTCTGATTGGATGGTTCTTAGAAAGTTTATTTTAGAAGAAAGGAATTATAGTTCTGTCTGGGCCACCATTGATATCACTAGATGGGACCCACTCACTCGGCCAATCAAACATACCTATTCTGACCCTGGCCATATATACGGAATTTCGCTTTAGGTTACTCAAGCTACATCAGAACAACAAGCTAAATTTCAGTCAAAAAATGTAAATTCTGTGCTCTCAGGAGGGACCCTTCCCCAGTTGTGGGATGGATTTGTCTGGCTAAAACACCAGGCTATTGTTGTAAGTTCTCTAAAGGCTCCCTATGCTGGGAACAGTCAAATCATACTAACTAGCCTAAGAACACTAGAAAATTAGACTGGGTGCCTTATGAAAAATGCCAGTATATCATTTCCCTTAAAGATAGTGATTGGTACGGAACAGATTGGATCAGACAACCAGAAATGTGCTGGGTGGCACCTGCCAGGACCCAGTGGCTCTGTGGGTCTAATCTGTGGCCTTGGGTGGCTGGGAAGGTGTACTTTAGGGTTCCCTTGGTCTCAGGGCCCCTTATGTACAAATTTAGATGTAACTCCAGCAAATTTACCATCCATCCGAGCCTGACGAACTGAGGGATCTGTGTTCTACCGGCATGATCATTTGGCAGCTATTTTTGTGCCTTCCCTAGGATTGGAAGATGTAATTTCCCACATTGAAACCTTAACAAAATTCACTCAGAAGCCTTTAAATGATAGCAACCAGGCTATTAGCCTGCTAAATTCTGAGGTCTCTATGATGAGGAAAGCTGTCTTACAAAATCAAATGGCCCTTGATATCCTCACAGCATCTCAAGGGGGCACCTATGCCAAAGTTCAATCCGAATGTTGTGTTTACACACCAGGCAAATCATCTAATGTAACACATTTAATGACTCATCTGAAAAATCAGATGGCTGCCTGAGATGATCCATTTCCTAACCTTGGTGATCTTTAGGGAAGATGGTTTGGCTCTGGAAACCCATGGCTTAAATCCCTGCTTGTAACTTTAATAGCATTACTAGCTGTATTACTCACAATTTTGTTGCAGCAAAAATAGAAGTGGAATTTTTCCTGAGAACGAGGAAAGTAAAGAGAACTGTGAGCAGACTAGAGAAGAAGCAAATGGGCCTGAAAGAGCTGATCACTCCTGGCTTTACTTTAACTGTTACTAATCTGTGCTCTAGATCTCTCAAAACTAACCTGCACCCACTGCCCTAACTCCGCGTGAGTTACACCCTGCACCGACCTCCCCCAACTCTGCATGTTGCACCCTGCACCGACTCCCCTAACTCTAGGCAGATTACATCCTGTACCTGGTGCTTACCTTCCCCACGCTTCTTTGCAGATCACCCCTGTAGCTTTTTGCATTTTAGAAAGAAGGACGCAATACCATAAACCAGAGACAGACCCACGCACCGGCCTACCTGATGCCAGCTCTGACCATTTTGAAACAATGCCAGAAGAAGAATGAAGACTCACTGCTTTGCGCTTATCACTTACCCCCGACCACGAGCCCTGTCTGTGCGATCCCCTCAGATTCCCCATGGTAGGCGCACGGTTCTTGAGGCGCTAGCCTGCTGCATTCTCCCTTCAGCCAGCTGAGAACTAAAGCCATCTTTCTATTTCCTCCAGACCCTGTCTCCATAATTTTTTATTTGGTGGGCAGAGAAAGCCAAGATTTTGGCCAGAACTATTTTATAAGATTGTTGTCGAGTTTCCCTGGTGGCTCATTGGTAAAGAATCTACCTGCTGATGCAGGAGACATGGGTTTGATCCCTGATCCGGGAAGATCCCACGTGCCCCAGGGCAGCTGAGCCCGTGGACCACAACTATTGAGCCTGTGCTCTAGAGCCCAGGGATCACACCTCCTGAAGCCCACACGCCCTAGATCCTGTGCTCTGCGACAAGAGAAGGCACTGCAGTGAGAAGCTCGTGCACCACAGCTAGAGAGCAGCCCCCACACCACAAGTAGAGAAAAGCCCGCACAAGCAGTGAAGATGCCCCACGCCAAAGATAAATAAGATTATTCAGAAAAACAAAAGATTGTTGTCTCTTGCATTACACGGTGTGTAACCAGGCCCCTGGCCAAATTAATGATGGCTAAACATCTTGAGTGCAGCACTTTCACAGCATCATCTTTCAGGATTTGAAATAGCTCAACTGGAATTCCATCACCTCCACTAGCTTTGTTCATAGTGATGCTTTCTAAGGCCCACTTGACTTCACATTCCAGGATATCTGGCTCTAGGTCAGTGATCACACCATCATGATTATCTGGGTCGTGAAGATCTTTTTTGTACAGTTCTTCTGTGTATTCTTCGGAGAAGGCAATGGCACCCCACTCCAGTACTCTTGCCTGGAAAATCCCATGGATGGAGGAGCCTGAAAGGCTGCAGTCGATGGGGTCGCTAAGAGTCGGATACGACTAAGTGACTTCCCTTCCACTTTTCACTTGCATGCGTTGGAGAAGGAAATGGCAACCCACTCCAGTGTTCTTGCCTGGAGAATCCCAGGGACGGGGGAGCTTGGTGGGCTGCCGTCTATGGGGTCACACAGAGTTGGACACGACTGAAGTGACTTAGCACTTAGCAGTCTGTGTATTCTTGCCACCTCTTCTTAATATCTTCTGCTTCTGTTAGGTCCATACCATTTCTGTCCTTTATCAAGCCCATCTTTGCATGAAATATTCCCTTGGTATCTCTAATTTTCTTGAAGAGATCTCTAGTCTTTCCCATTCTGTTTTCCTCTATTTCTTTGCATTGATCACACAATAGCACTCATCTCACACGCTAGTAAAGTAATGCTCAAAATTCTCCAAGCCAGGCTTCAGCAGTACGTGAACCATGAACTTCCAGATGTTCAAGCTGGTTTTAGAAAAGGCAGAGGAACCAGAGACCAAATTGCCAGCATCTGCTGGATCATCGAAAAAGCAAGAGAGTTCCAGAAAAACATCTATTTCTGCTTTATTGACTATGCTAAAGCCTTTGACTATGTGGATCACAATAAACTGTGGGAAAATTCTGAAAGAGATGGGAATACCAGACCACCTGACCTGCCTCTTGAGAAACCTATATGCAGGTCAGGAAGCAACAGAATTGGACATGGAACAATAGACTGGTTCCAAAAAGGAAAAGGAGTACGTCAAGGCTGTATATTGTCACCCTGTTTATTTAACTTATATGCAGAGTACATCATGAGAAACGCTGGGCTGGAAGAAGCACAAACTGGAATCAAGATTGCCGGGAGAAATATCAATCACCTCAGATATGCAGATGACACCACCCTTATGGCAGAAAGTGAAGAGGAACTAAAAAGCCTCTTGATGAAGGTGAAAGCGGAGAGTGAAAAAGTTGGCTTAAAGCTCAACATTCAGAAAACGAAGATCATGGCATCTGGTCCCATCACTTCATGGGAAATAGATGGGGAAACAGTGGAAACAGTGTCAGACTTTATTTTGGGGGGCTCCAAAATCACTGCAGATGGTGACCGCAGCCATGAAATTAAAAGATGCTTACTCTTTGGAAGAAAAGTTATGACCAACCTAGATAGCATATTGAAAAGCAGAGACATTATTTTGCCAACAAAGGTCCATCTAGTCAAGGCTATGGTTTTTCCAGTGGTCATGTATGGATGTGAGAGTTGGACTGTGAAGAAAGCTGAGTGCCGAAAGAATTGATGCTTTTGAACTGTGGTGTTGGAGAAGACTCTTGAGAGTCCCTTGGACTGCAAGGAGACCCAACCAGTCCATTCTGAAGGAGATCAGCCCTGAGATTTCTTTGGAAGGAATGATGGTAAAGCTGAAACTCCAGTACTCTGGCCACCTCATGCGAAGAGTTGACTCATTGGAAAAGACTCTGATGCTGGGAGGGATTGGGGGCAGGAGGAGAAGGGGACGACAGAGGATGACTTGGCTGATGGCATCACTGACTCGATGGACGTGAGTCTGAGTGAACTCTGAGAGTTGGTGATGGACAGGGAGGCCTGGCGTGCTGCGATTCATGGAGTTGCAAAGAGTCGGACACGATTGAGTGACTGAACTGAACTGAACTGAAACATCTTGAAGAAACAGATCACATGTATAATAACACAGAATAATTGTAACAGTGTGATTCTAGATATGGGAAGAAGCAACAAGGGATAGATCTCCTGGACCATAATAGGTTAGTAGATCGAGGATCCAGAGAAGCTTTAATATCAGAAAGTGAAAGTGTTAGTCTCTCAGTCATGTCTGACTCTGTGACCTCATGGACTGTAGTCCACCGGGCTCCTCTGTCCATGGGATTCTCCAGGCAAGAATACTGGAGTGGGTTGCCATTTTCTTCTCCAAGGGATCTTCCCAACTCAGGGATCAAACCCAGGTCTCTTGCATTGCTGCTGCTGCTGCTGCTGCTGCTGCTAAGTCGCTTCAGTTGTGTCTGACTCTGTGCAACCCCATAGACGGCAGCCCACCAGGCTCCCCCGTCCCTGGGATTCTTCAGGCAAGAACACTGGAGTGGGCTGCCATTTCCTTCTCCAGTGCATGAAAGTGAAAAGTGAAAGTGAATTTGCTCAGTCGTGTCTGACTCCTAGCGACCCCATGGACTTCGGCCTACCAGGCTCCTCCGTCCATGGGGTTTTCCAGGCAAGAGTATTGGAGTGGGGTGCCATTGCCTTCTCGCTCTTGCATTGCAGGCAGATTCTTTACCATCTGAGCCACCAGGGAAGCCCTTTGATTATCTCCCAATGAGCCTAATCCAAAAATTAACACCCAGAGTGACGCATCAGTAAGAACTTTTGCCTGATATAGGATGAGCCTCCCAGCACTGTGGGGGACAAAAATGTGTCACGAGATGTCTCCCAAATATTGATCGAATTCTGGACTAAGGGGAGGAACTGAGAAGTGGAGTATTTCCCGCCATATCAGTTGACAACGAATATCACAGTCACCGCAATTGCAGCTGCCAGGGAAGGTGAGCTGGTGAGCCCTGAGGGACTGCAGGGAGGAAAGAACACCTGCCATCTAGCAGCCGTCAGACCGCAGCCACTCCTCCAGCGAGCCCGGAGGAAGCTCAGAATGTGAAAACACAGGAAACTGGCCCCAGATGGCTGAGGCGCATACAAAAGGGGTGATTTCAGAGCGCCCAGACGCTTGCCTCCTCCCATACATAGAAAAGCACTAAATTCCTTAACTTAGGAGATCTGGTTTTCTTTCATTCACAAAAATACGCTTGACATTCAGACTCCCTCCCGGCGTTAAGTCCTAAAAATCTCCACCAAGTAAAGCAGAACCCTCAACTTTAAGGTTGCATGTTATTGAGTCAACAGGGCTAAAGGATCTTTCTGAAATCATTGATGAGAAGCACCGAGTTTTAAGTTTCAGCTGCGTTTTGGGCACCTGCTCAGAAGAGAAGGCACAGGTGGGCCGTCACCTCCTTCCCCTGGAGGCATTTCTGACTGCAGCTTCGGTGAGGTGTCCCCGGTTAACGGGCGCAAGGAGGCCCCCTCCCCGACTCCATCCCGTCTCCCACACTGCTCATTCCCACTGTCTCTTGTCTCCACGTCATCCTTTTAGACAAAGTACCGGAGGAGGAGGAGAGGCAGCTCTGTCATGCTTTCCTCTCCAGTTCCATCAGCCCCAGGGTTCCCACTCAGTCTCTTGAAGCCCCTGTCTGGGCTTCCAGGCACCGGCCGGCCCTCCCACTCCTGCTCCTTCTGTTAGAAGGTGTCACCTGCTGAGAGAGAGCAGGGTGGGTGTACCTTCTGGCCCCAGGTTCTTCCAACAGTCCCTTCCTCCTCCTACCCTGGTTCGCTGATTTGTTCTTTACTCACATGGTCGGGGCGGGGGGGGGAGGGGGTGGGGTGCGCGGTAAGCAATCAGACTGAGATGGTTTTAGCCCCCAAACCTCCGCTATCTTCAGAATGTTTCCTGTGGGAAGATTGTGCATGCGGGCTAAGTCGCTTCAGTCGTGTCCGACTCTTTGTGACCCCACAGGCTGTAGCCCTCCAGGCTCCTCTGTCCAGGAAATTCTCCAGGCATGAATACTGGAGTGCGTTGCCATGCCCTGGATCTTCCTGACCCAGAAATTGAACCTGCATCTCTTATGTCTCCTGCATTAGGCAGACGGGTTCTTTACCAGTAGCGCCACCCAGGAAGCCCGGAAAGTTTGTATATTCATCCAAAACATAAAGGGTTCTGTGGATCAGATAAGTTGGGGAAAAGAGTGAACAGAACAAGATTTAACAGATCTTTATATTGAAGGACTCTTTGTGTGTCTTTAATATGCAAATTTGCTTTGTAAATCAATAAGATGAAATAGTCTTCCATTTTCCAAACATCGTGACCGTGGAACCTTTCTTCTGGAACCAGGTTCCTTGGAACTCATCTTTGCTTCGTCTTGGGTGTCTCTGGACAAAAGCAGAGCTTATTTATTTCCTGAGGGCTGTGTTTCCGAGACGTTCCTCTCTCGTATTTGATGATAACGGGAGTGAGAATTCATTCAGTGATTACCAGGCACTGCCTGTCCTGAGTGCTTCTCGGACATTTTCAGGTGTAACTTAAACGTCTTTCAGATGAGAATGAGGCCAAGTGAAGAAGCAGTCTGCTGAGTCCCAAGCATGCGTAGCGGTGGAGCCAGAAAGGAACCCCAGGCGGTGCTTCCGGCCTGCCCCACCCCACAGCCCCCTGCCCTCAGCTGGGCCAGGCTATCATCACTGGCTCTCACAATCGTTCTTCCTGAAGCTGATCACCCCTTTTAGAAGAAATGCCTGCCCAATTGTGCCAAGGGCCCTGCCAAGCCCCTCACACGCCTGTCGTGTGCACCCCTCAGAACGACGTTGAATGTGGACTCCAGTAAACGCTCTTCGTGTCGTGTAGTCACTGGCTCCAACCTTGTACGTGATCATCTGTCAAAGCTGCAGCCCCCGGGGAGGCGGGTGTGGGGGCAGGGGCTGAGTCCGTTGAGCCCGTGTTGGCACACGCCGTCCACAGATGGGGACTTGCCAGCCGCTTTCGGAGGAAGGTGATCAGACCCTGGAGGAAGCAGCTGGCCCCACGCCCTCTGGCCGGCTAATCCCCTCCTTCCTGCACCGTCTCTTCCGGGGGGTTCTGGCTTTGAGGCTTTCCAGAGTCCCCGGGGAGGTCAGCCACAGACCCACCGAGGCGGCAGTGGCTCCATTGTTCAGCCCCTCCCTCTGTGCTTATAAATAGAATCCCATCCATCCCACAGCCCCGGCCGGAGATTCTCCACATTGTTTGTGGCCCTGGATCGCCAGCTGCAGAGAGCAAGTCTGTGCAGGCGGGGTGGGGTGGGGGGCTGGCCGGAGCCTCGGGCCCGCTTCGCAGCAGGCCGAGCTCATCCTCCTTTGGGTGGTTTTCACAGCCATGCCTGCCATCGAGAAGGTCCGAGAAGAGAATCCTTACCGTGGCCTGCGAGTCACACATGCAGGCCTGCCTACCCCGGCAGCCCCCTCTTGCTTCACCACCTTCCTCTGCAGGCCCTCCTGCACTTCCTCTTCCTCCAACGGCCGGTGGGCCTCCCTGCCTGCTCAAGGCTCTTCCACACTCGTCTCTGCTGCTGGGCCCTCCACTCACCCTGCAGGTCTCAGCTTGAATCTTTCTGCTCCCCCACCGGCGGCCCCCGCCCCGCCCCAGGCTGCCTGCCCTGCTCAGATTCAGCTGTGTCCCTCCCTGCTGCCATTTTGAGGCCCACATCGCAGTTACAATTATTCGTCGGTCGAACGCGTGGATTGTTGGTTTGTCTGGTCTGTTCCATGCCTTCTCCCCCCGCACCCCCAATTTTCAGCTCTGTGTGGGCAGAGGTCTTGTCAACCTTGTCTGTCCACAGCCCCCGATCGGGCCAGGGTGGTAGAGTCAGAAGCTGTGGGCAAAAGCCACCCAGGATGACTTTCCAGGAGCAAATAGGAGTTCCTTCCCCACCTCCCACCCAAAGCCAAAACCCAGCAGGGGAGGACACGGGGGTGGGGGCAGGGCTGCTGTTCAGGAGTGTGGAGCCAGCTGATCACACCAGGGCCACACAGCGTCCCCCAGCTGGGGGCCTGGCTCTTGGCTCTCTGCGCAAGCTGGCTGGAGCCCCCCACAGGCATCACTGCAGTCGCTGGCCCTGCGATCCCCACCCTGCCCGGTGGCCCCCGGGTTCTCAGCATCCCTGGACAGTGCTCGCTTGGGGCTGGACTCGCTGTCTGTGGCCCGCAGCAGGTGGCATTGGGGGGCACAGGCCAGACACAGAGAGGTCTGGGTACAAAGCTGTCCTCCTGAGACTTTCCAGCTGGAACTGGTCGTGTCCTCCGGCCAAGTTAGAAGCAGGCAGAGGCCGCACGCCTCTCGGAGCAGGTGTGCACTAGGCCGTGCCTGCGCATCACCGGTGGCTTCCCGGGGAGATGCGAGAGACCCACGAGCTGTGGCAGCCCAGCTCAAGCAGGTGAGCCCCCGTGCCCGCCGCCTGCGCCCCCCACCTGGGCACAGCCTGCCATGCTTTTATCTGCTCTGTCCCTAAGGAAGGACAGGCCTCAGGCTGAAAGATACTCGGCCCCTGCTTCCGCCTGACTCATTCTGGCGCAGGAGGGTGCAAGCCTCACACACACACACACACACACACACACACGCATGCACACACACCTGTCCAGGCTACACACACACACACACACGCATGCACACACACCTGTCCAGGCTACACACACACACACACACACACATCCAGGCTGCAGGTTCCCTGCAAGTAAGAGCCGCCAGATCCACGACTCACACCGCCATGCTCCTCTCCAGCCCCACTCCTTGCTAATCTGCCCATCCCAGAGCCCTCCAGCTGGCCCGGGGGGTGCGGGAGGAGCAGGAAGGGCCGCGGTGCCAAATTTTGAATCACTGGCTGCAGCTGACAGAAGGAGCCGTGTGAGCCGATGGAACAGCTTGGCTGTCACCACCCGGCATTTTCAGAAGCACTTAGAATTCTCAAGTTCTGGGCTGTTTTGCTTTCAAATCGCTTTCATGCTCTGCGTTTTAGGGAACAAAGATGTGCCCCAGTGTAGGGAAATGAAACTGCTATAATTGCAAGTTTCTACCTGCAGCGCAGCCCAGACCTCTGCCACCAGCCCTCCTGCCCAGGGCCCACGAGGGCCACGCTCCTCTCTTTGATCGAGTAGCAGCAGTTGCTCCAAGCTGCACTCAGGCCGGCTCCTCGTCTCCCCTTGGGGCTTCGAGCAGCTGATCCGCCCCCTGACCCCTGACTCTTGTCTACAGCTGCGGCTTTCTTCATCTTGAGTCATTCTGGAAACAGGAATAAACATCATCTCTGAGACATTCAAGCCAAGTGGTGAGTGTCGCAGATGGTGGCACTGGCGGTCGCCGTCCACAAGCATGTACTCACGTGTCCTACTTCCTCTGTGCGTCTGCACAGCCGATCCCTCGTTAGACGGCGCACCCGTCACGTTTCCTCCTGATGGGCAGTGGGTCCGACTGCTCCAGCCACAGGCCCTCTTCTCACCAAGTGTGTTGCTGGCTGTGGGATGTGTGTTCTGGGCGGAGGCAGGCCCTCCCGTGGCCTTGGCACGCAGCAAAGCCAGCCCCGGCGGGACTCAAAAGAAGCGCAGCCTTTGGGGGCTGAAAATGGTCATGTTCGATTCCATCCTCAATACACAAGGGAATTCAGACCTAAAAACAGGAAGAAAGTGACTCAATCCAGCAAGTAGAGTTTATTGGTTAAGATCATGTGGACACAAGGAATTCTGGGCTAGAATTCCATCCTCGCTGTGTGACTTCAGGCAAATCACTTAACCTCTCTGAGCCCCAGTTGTTTCACCTATATAAAAAGGGGAATGATTTTTAAAAAGGGGAGGAATGATAATATATTTGTCCAGATTTGTTGAGGATTAAATGAGACATTATGTGTAAAGCTGGTATTATTATCCTCACTTATTAGACTGAGCGCAGCAGCCTGAGTTCCCCATACCTGACCTACTTCTCATTTACTGCACATAAGGAGCCTTGCGCTCAGTATATGACAATAATCGAAGAGCTAAAATGAGTCTGTTGCAAGCTCTGAGGCTCTTCTCTGCTAGCTGTTTATACTCCACAACAAATGAGCTTGACTGCCCAGAGCTAAATCTTTCTCAGAGCATTACAACTCAAAAAGATATGTGAGATAGGTCAGCTTGTGCAATAGATGTTCACTGGATAAGAAAAATAACCACAGTCAAACTGTGGTCAATGTTTTATCTTCACATTTTCAGCCACGGGCCCTGAGAATCAATTATTCAAAGTTGTATGCTGGGACTCTAGCTATACATGGGTCCCTGTGGTCCTGGAAGGTGTTAGGGGGCAGCAGGAACATGTGGCCCATCTGAGACTCTGGCTCCACAGGTGCCTGTCGCTCAAAGGTGCAAACCGTGGGTCCCTAAGTGCCTCTGGGTGTCCCTAATGCCCTCTCTGCACACATTTCCCCAGTGAAAGTGAAGGTGAGATCTCACTTTTCATTCATGCATGTTAAAGCCAGCTCTCTCAAAGTGCACTGGGCCTGAAATTGGAAACTGCAAATACACAGAAATTAAAATTCTGCCCCGAAGAAGCTTCTAGTCTGACTTTTGTAGTAGAGATCAGCCTTTTCATGATGGTGTCCATCCACTCTCTCTTGGATATAAAATCACAATGTACCTCGGACTTCTCTCAAACTCATTTCTCTTGGAAGTGGCTCTTCTTGCCTATAAAGGAGTTGTTTAGTCGCTCAGTTGTGTCCAACTATTTTGCAGCCCCATGGACTGTAACCCACCAGCCTCCTCTGTCCATGGGATTTCCCAGGCAAGAATACTGGAGTAGGTTGCCATTTTCTTGTCCAGGGTATCTTCCCGACCCAGGGATCAAACCTACGTCTCCTGTATTGGCAGGCGGATTCTTTACCACGGAGCCACCAGGGAAGCTCTATAAAGGAGTATTTTGTGCCAAAGTTATTGGATTAGGGAATTTGGAACAAGAAAGGACCCCAGCTCTGCTCATCATTTAATGTCAATCAGGGCACAAGAAGAACTGGCCTGAGCAGATAGAGCTAATCTATGCAAGTAAATTGAATTTCCAATTGGATTCTTAATCAAAGATGTTTATTTTGTCTTACCCGCTAAACTTCTGTCAAGAACAAATAGAACAGTCAGAGTACACTCAGCTTAGCTACCTGGTAACGGGAAACAGGACCATGGGGACCTGTCTTACGGTGGTCCGTTGCCACTTGTAAGTTTATTAATGCTGTCCGACAGTGACTCCTGTTTGTTTCCTGGCACTAACACCAGATTGGATGGGTAGGAGAGGGCAGAGGACTCGAGGGGAAGACAAAACCACTCATCTTTAAAGTAAACCTGTTTCAACCTGTATGCCAGAGCTATGGACCAAGTTCCCAAACCTCTGGGCAACATCCTCTAGAAGGGTATGTAGGTCTAAAAATGGAAGTTCGTCTTCAACACAGAATTCCTTAGATTTCCTTCCCGTGCAAGGAAAATGACTTAGAAAAGGTTACCCACATGACGTATTCCCAGCTGAAAGCATGGGGGAAATCTACAGAGAACCCTAGGTCCCTGTTGAGACGTGTAGCTATCATGAGACTTTCTACTGCATCACAGCCTGTCAAGGGAGTGGGGATTCTTGAAGTTTGGGGGAGGGCCAGACTTTCTTCAGTGAGCATCAGCACTGCCTTGAATTGGTCACGGTTTTCAGCTGCTACTTACGAGTGAGTTCATAAACCTGAGGATCACTGTTGTCCTTGTGGATGGGTCATTATATTCCTATGAAACCACTGCCGTAATGCCTTTTTCAAAAAAATTAGTCGATGCCTCTAATTCTTGGTTGTTTCAGAGTTCTTTTCCTCTAGAAATTGTAGAAATGCGTGACACCGGCCCACAAATTCTTTTTTATTTCCAAGGATGCTGACTTTGTCTATTTCCAGGAAGATGAATTACTAGATACCAGATTTACCTTCTTTCTGAAACAACTAAAAATCCAGTCAGTTTTCAAGACAGTTGACAGCAATTGGCAAGTGACAGTGATCCCTGAGATTCAAGGAACAAATGAGGTGAATCCTACAACCGCCCCGGTTTCCTGCCTAGGGAACATTAAAGGGTCACAGCACCAGAAAGGAGCATCCGGGGGGGCCCGGTAGTCTTTCTGCATTCGTAAGGTGAAGTGTCAGAGAAGACAGAAGTGCACAGGGAGAATTCTGGACTCTGCCAAGGGTATCTCTCCAGTATGAAGCACTGATCAGCACACACATGTGAGGAAATCCCGTGTCTGGAGAAAAAGCAGCATGAAAGGATTAGAGACAAAGTCCTAAGGACTCCAGGCCATAAACTAGTGCTGGTTCCTATCAAGCAAAGTGGAAAACCTCATTATTCACTTAGCATTAGATAATACACTCAGAAGGGTCTTACCTCAGTAGTAGGGGGAAATTAATCCTAACAAAGCCACTCTTATCTAACAAAGCTTAGAAGCAAGACCCAGATAAATAAGATCACTTCCAGATCCCAGAACTAAGCTCAGGAAACTCACAGGAATACAAAATACCCAGTACGCAATGAAATAAATTTCACAATGTCCAGCATCCAATCAAAAATTACCAAGTATGCAAAAAGAGAAATGTGAGCTGTTGTGAGGTGAAAAATCAATTGAAACTAATCCAGAAGTGACCCAGGTGATATAATTAGTGGTTAAGAATTTTTCAATCATTATTAAAACTGTATATGTTTAAGAAGCTTTAAAACAAAAAAAGACAACATGTTAAATAGGGGCATGGAAAAGACCAAAGTAGAGATGAAAATTATAATGTCTGAAATGAGAATATCCTGGATGGGATGAATACAGTATTATACACTTTGGAGGAAGATTAGTGAACCTGAAGACACAGCAATAGGAACACCCAAAATGAACCACACAAAGGAGGCTGAGAGAAAATTGAAATTGAGCGTCAATAAACTGAAGAGCAACCTCAGGCAGCTTAACGTATGTGTCATAAAACTCCCTGAAAAGAGAAGAGAGATGAGGGAAATACAAACGATATCGGAAATGTTAACTACACGAGTAAATATAAAAATTGGGGAGGGGTATTTTTCAAGTCTCTTGGACTATTTAGGGTCCATCAGCTACAGGTTAAGGATGTAGTACACCTCACGGGACTGGGGAAGCAGAGACGCACTCCGGGGGCACGAACCAAATGGCATAACAAAGAGTTGTAATCATAGACCAACAAACAGTTATAGCTCATAAGCCAACAAAGGGGATAAGATGGAAACATAAACCAGTCGAAAAGAAGGCAGGAAAAGAGCGGGGAAAGTAACAACAACAGAAACCCATTTGGATCTGGTTTTCTTTATGGGAAAGTTCTGGATGATAATGTCATTTTCCCATAAAGAAAAATCCAGGTCCAAACAACTTTCCTAGTGAGCGCCAGCAAATACTTAAGGAAAAATAATGCCAATTGTACACCAACTCTTCTCAATAGAAATCACAGAGAATGGAATACATCCCAATTTGTTCTATGAGTCTAACACTACTCAAATAACAAAACCCAAAAAAGATATATAATTTAAAGGACACCTACAAATATCACTCATCAATATAGATGTAAGAATTTTTAACAACATTTTAGGCATCAACTCCAATTTATCTATCTATATAAGATAATGATCAAGTGGGATTTATTCTAGCAATTAATTGTTTAACATTTGAAAACCAATCAATACAATTACAGTAACAGAGTAAAAAAAAAAATATATGATCATCTCAATAGATATGGAAAACACATTTGATAAAATCCATGGTCTAATTCTGACAAAAATTTTCAATGAAGTAGAAATTTTAAAAAAATCTCTTTGACTTGATAAAGGGCCTCTAGAAAAAAAAGCCCACTGTTAACATCATACTTAATGGTGAAATAATGCTTTCACATCAGATTCAAAACAAAGCAAGAATTCCATTCTTACCTCCTCTGTTCTATGTTGTACAGAAGTTCTAGCCAATGCAATAAGGCAAGAAAAAGAAACAAAAGGATCCAGATTAAAAGGAAGAAGTTAAACTTTGCTGCTGCTGCTAAGTCACTTCAGTCGTGTCTGACTCTGTGCGACCCCATAGACGGCAGCCCACCAGGCTCCCCCGTCCCTGGGATTCTCCAGACAAGAACACTGGAGTGGGTTGCCATTTCCTTCTCCAATGCATGAAAGTGAAAAGTGAAAGTGAAGTCACTCAGTCGTGTCGACTCTTATCGACCCCATGGACTGCAGCCTACCAGGCTCCTCCATCCATGGGATTTTCCAGGCAAGAGTACTGGACTGGGGTGCTATTGCCTTCTCCTAAACTTTGCAGATAACATGATTTTCTATAGAAAACTCCATAAAATCTATACAACTACTAAAACTAGTAAGGAACTTTAGCAAGGTTGCAAGACATAAGGTCAATGTAAAAAGTCAACTGTATTTCCACATACTAACAATGAATAATCAAACATTGAAATTTAAAAAGCAAATACCACTTACAATAGCATCAAGTGTATGAATGACTTAGGTATACCTCTGACAAGATTTATGATACAAGACCTATACACTGAAAACTACAAAATATTGCTGCATGAATTTAAATAAAAGGAGAGATATATATGCATGAATCAGAAGACTCTATATTGTTAAGGGATGTTAATTCTCTCCAAACTGATCTACAGATTCAGTGCAATCCCATGAAAGTCACAGTAGGCTCTCTTTTTTTGAAGCTGATTCTAAAATCCATATTGAAGTGCGAACAACCTATAATAGTCAAAAGTGAAAGTGAAAGCCGCTCAATGTCCAACTCTTTGAGACGCCATGGACTATACAGTCCATGGAATTCTCCAGGCCAGAATACTGGAATGGGTAGCTGTTCCCTTCCCCAGAGGATCTTCCCAACCTAGGAATCAAACCAGGGTCTCCTGCATTGCAGGTGGATTCTTTACCAACTGAGCCACAAGGGAACCCCAAGAATACTGGAGTGGGTAGCCTATCCCTTCTCCAGCAGATCTTCCTGATCGAGGAATCGAACCGGGTTTCCTGCATTGCAGGCGGATTCTTTACCAACTGAGCTATCAGGGAAGCCCATAGTCAAAACAACATTAAAAAAGAAAAAGTTAAAGAAGTTAAGCTATTGGACTTCAAAAGTTATCGTGAAGCTATGATATTTAAAACCATTCCACACCAGTGTCAAGATAAGCAAATAGATCAATGATACAGAATAGAAAGCTCAAATATAGATGCATACATATACAATCAATTTATTTTTGACAAAGATGAAGAGGCAATTCAATGGAGAAAGAATAATCTTCAGCAAATGATGCTGAACAATTGATAGTATATAGAAAGATAATTTCTATTAATTGGTCATGTGCTCTGTAACTGAGCTAAATTTGCTTATTAATTCTATTATTGTGTTTATCTCTCTGTGTGTGTATGTAGATTTCTTTGCATTTTCTGCACACACACACATTTTTCATTTCATAGCAAATAGTTTTCTTTTTCCTTAACAACTCTTTGCACATTATATTTTTCTTTCTTTTTTGCTCTATGCACAAGGTTGAACAGAAGTGCTGAAAGTGGACATCTTTGTCTTGTTTCTTCTGCCCTCCAAGCGGCCACAGTGATATGTCATATGGCTGAGCCTTGGCCGTGGAGAGCTGGGGTGAGGTGGGTGGAACTAGCAGCCGAAGGGTTTTCTGTAGCACCCGGGTTTCTGGATTCTCAGGCTGAATTTTCAGGACCCCTGTCCAGCTAACAGGGAGGCAGTGCTTCTTCCTAGGGTGTCTGTCTCCCTCAGAGCCCCCAAGGGAAGTAGATGGGTTGTGAGCAGGATTCAGACCTTTTTGGGCTCCCTGGCCATCAAACCCATCGATTCTGCCAACACTGCACCATTTTTTACATCTGTCGTTCCTATGGGATCGTTAGCTTCGTTTCATGAGGTAGGGTTGGGGAGCTGGATTCTCCTCCTCCATCACCATCAGCGAGTGGAGGAATGTGTCCATGTGTCAGAACTGCCGTGATGTATTTCTGTGTTGGAGCCGTGTGTCAAGAGGACACCTGTGGAAGGTGGATGGCCCTGGAGACTGTCATGCTGAGTGAAGTAAGCAGAGAGAGGAGAAGTACTGTGTGATATCCCTTATATGTGGGATCTAAAAAGAAATGATACAAATGAACTTATTTACAGAACAGAAAGAGACTCAGTGAAAGAGAACAAACTTAGCGAACCTAGAACTTAAGGTTACCAGGGGTAGGGGGTGGGGGAGAAGGATGTGGGAAGGGATAGTCAGGGAGTTTGGGATGGACATGTACACACTGCTGTGTTTAAAATGGATAACCAGCAAGGAGCTACTGCATAGCACAGGGAACTCTGCTCAGTGTTATGTGGCAGCCTGGATGGGAGGGGAGTTTGGGGGGAGAATGGATACATGTGTATATATGGCTCAGTCCCTTCACTGTTCACCTGAAATTACCCAACGTTGTCAATTGGATATGCCCCGATACAAAATAAAATGTTTTTTAAAATAAATAAATAAAACATATATGAAAGAAAAATGAAAAAATGGATAACCAGCAAGGACCTACTGTATACACAGGGAACTCTGCTCAGTGTTATGTGGCAGCCGGGATGGGAGGAGAGTTCGGGGGAGAATGGAGACATGTGTATGTACGGTTGAGTCCCTTTGCTGTTCACCTGCAACTCTCATATCTTGCTAATTAACAGCCTTTTAAAATTTGCTAATAGGTACAGGACAGAGATGCCTAGCGGACTACAGTCCACGAGGTCCCAGAGTCAGACACGACCTAGTGACTACACCACCACCATGGCCTTGTTGAATCAACTGTACCGTGATACAAAATTTAAAGTTTAGGAAAAAAAGAGGACAGCTTCAGAAGCCTGGTCAGCTTCCCCTGGTGTATCTGTGCTGGAAATGTCAGGCTGTTTACAGGGAAATCCCTTGGCCTTGCAGGTAACAACATCCTAAGGGCTGCCTCAGTCCCTCAACCCACCTCGCCGGCTGCCAGGCTTAATCTCTGAGGCCCCGCCATGCAGAGCTCCCCACTGATCAGAGACACCAGAAGTCCCAAAGGGAACTCCTTTTCCACTGCTGACAGCCAGATCTGCAGCCAAAACAGAGCGATGGCTGAAAATCAGAAATCAGGGCAGATGCCCCGGCCACTGACCCACAACGAGGCCATCGGATGACCAAGTGGGAACACCCTGGCCACTAGGTCCCATCCTGTCCCTGCCACCTCTTATGATGGGCCGTGTCCAGATTAAAAGAACCAGGGATGCTCAAGGTTCACCTGTGAGCACCCGCCCCTGAGGATGTAATAAAAGTGAAAGTGAACATCCCTCAGTCGAGTCCGACTCTTTGCGACCCCAGGGACTATACAGTCCATGGAATTCTCCAGGCCAGAATACTGGAGTGAGGAGCCGTTTCCTTCTCCAGGGGATCTTCCCAACCCAAGGATCGAACCCAGGTCTTCATTGCAGGCAGATTCTTTACCAGCTGAGCCACAAGGGAAGCCCAAGAATACCGGAGAGGGTAGCCTAGCCCTTCTCCAGCGGATCTTCCTGACCCAGGAATAGAACTGGGGTCTCCTGCATTGCAGGTAGATTCTTTACCAACTGAGCTATCAGGGAAACCCTGGGTGTAATAAAGGACCGTCTCAAAGGTCACTCTGAAGTCCAGGTTCACTATGGCACTTGGGAAAGGGCTTCCTCATCCTCTTACCTTCTACGTGCATCAAAATAACTTCATTTCATGGAGAAGAACCTTTTATAGGTAAGTGAGTTTTTCAGGTAAGAAACATTTCTCTCTTTAAGCCCTTGGATCTTTTTAATTTAACCAGTTGGAGGGAACTCTTTCAAAGTGGACCGCACAGGGACTTCCATGCACAGCTCTAGATCTGCCCATGTGTTGATGACTCACTGCGGGCAGCAGGGACTGGGGCTGTACCCTGGGACATGTCCACCTAGTCAGGACCCAACGAGGAACGGGTCAGACAGAAACGCTTTAAAAAGGAAGGAAATGCGGACACCCGCTCCAGTGTGGATGAACCTTGAAGACAGGATGCTATGTGTGATGATAAAGCAGACACAAAAAGACAAATAATGTATCATTCCACTCATCTGGAGTGCCTAGACTAGTCAGATGCATAGAGACAGAAAGAAGGGTGGTTTCCAGGGGGTGCTGGGGAGAGGAGACTGGGGAGTTGTCACTGAACGAGCACAGAGTTTCTGTCGCGTAAGATGAAAGAGGTCTGGAGACAGACCAGTGAGGGCTGTGCCACAATGCAGGTGAAGTGCGATGTGAATGGCACAGAACTGGATGCCCGAAAAACGGGTAAGGAGGCACACCATACGTGTGCACGTTCAGCCCCTTTATCCGTGCCGACTCTTTGCGACCCCAAGGACTCTAGCCCGCCAGGCTCCTCTGTCCATGGGATGATCTCAGCAAGAACACCCGAGCGGCTTGGCACTTCCTCCTCCAGATCGATCTTCCTGACCCAAATATCGAACCCGTGTTTTCTGCATCTCCTTTGGCAGGCCGAGCCTTTACCGCTGAGCTACCTGGGAAGACCCCACGTGTATGTTATCGCAATAATAACAGCAATCAATAACATGCCATTGGCCTTCTTAGCTAAGGATGCTAACAGTGCTCGGGGAGGATAGCCCATAAGCCAAGGTGAAGGCAGTGTTCTCCTGCAGGCCCACAGGCGTCTGAGCTCAGGACCATGGTGAACGCTCTCTGTAGCCTTCAGTGCCTGGGGCGCACAGGGTAAAAAAGCCCACAGAGCCGGGCAGGCGCAGCCAGGCCGGCTGCCCATCCCAGGGAGGCTGCCCAAGGAGGGGTGGTAGACTTGGTGGAGAGTTGTCTTTTTATTGCTGATTTAATTTCAGTTACTGCTGGTTGGCCGTAGTTGTCTCTTATGATCCTCTGTGTTCCCGGGGTGTCGGTTGTAACTTCTCTTTTTCTCCTGATTTTATTGAGTTGGGCCTCTCTCTTTTACTCTTGATGGGCTGGCTAAAGATCTACCAGTTTTGTTTAGCTTTTCAAAGAGCCAGCTCTTTTAAGTTACATTGATTTTCGTAATTTTTTGGTCTTTATGTCTGCTCCAATCCTTATGATTTCTTTGCTTCTCACGTTGAGCTTTGTTTGTTTCCTAGTTCCTTCGGTTGTAAAGTTTGGTTGTTTATTTGAGATTTTTCTTGTTTCCTGAGGTATGGCAATAAACTTCCCTCTTCTCTCTAGAACTGCTTTTGCTGCATCCCACAAAATTTTTAATAATTGTGCTTTCATTTGTCTCCAGGTATTTTTTGCTTCTTCTTTGATTTCTTCAGTGATCCATCGGTTGTTTAATAGTACATTATTTAGGCAACACATGTTTTTGTTTTGTTTGCAATTTATTTCTTAGAGTTGATTTCTAGTCTCCTTGCATTATGGTTGGAAAAGATGCTTAATATGTTTTTTTCTGTATATCTATTATAGATTTTTGCTTTGTAGTTACCATGATAAGGGGTGTGTGTGTGTGTATATATATATATGATTTATTTCTATTAATAATCACACATAATTATTTTAACTTGTTGACCTCTTAATTGCAAACCCATTTTAACTCTGCATTTTAGTCTTCTCCCCCCATGATTACTGGTTTTGATATCATATTTTGTAACTCTGTTTGGTGTATCCCTTAACTCCTTATTGCGGATATAAAGATTTTATTACTTTTGTCTTTTAACCTTCCTACTAGCTGTGGACATGGTTGCTTTGCTACCTGTACTCTGTACTTGTCTTTACCACTGACCTTTTCCCTCTGTAATTTTCAGGCAATGTTTCTAGTTGTGTCCTTTTCTTTTTCATTTCTTGGAATGAAAAAGAAGTCCCTTTGACATTTTTCGTAAAGTCGCTCTGGTGACGCTGAACTCTTTTGGCTTTTGTTGTTATTTAGTCATTAGGTCGTGTCTGACTCTTTGCGACCCCCTGGACTGTAGCCCACCAGGCTCCTCTGTCCATGGCGTTTACCAGGCAAGAATACTGGAGAGGGCTGCCATTTCCTTCTCCAGGGGATCTTCCTGACCCAGGCGTCAAACCCGAGTCTCCTGCATTGACAGGTGGGTTTTTTTTACCACTGAGCCACCAGGGAAACCCCTTTGAGCTTTTGCTTATCTGTAAAGCTTTTTACTTCTCCATGAAATCTACATGAAAACCTTACCAGCGAGAGTATTACTGGTTATAAGTATTTCCCTCTCATCACTTGAACTGTATCATGACACTCCCTTCTGGCCTGCAGGGTTTCTGCTGAAAAGTCAGCTGTTAGCCTATGGGAATTGCTTTGTACATAACTGTTGCTTTTTCCTTGCTGCTTTTAATACTCTTTTTTTTTAAATCATTTTTTAATGCAGTGTATGTCGTTGAGGCCCTCTCTTGGTTGATCCTTTTGGGAGCTCTCTGTGCTTCCTGGACCTCCATATCTGTTTTCTTTCCCAGGATAGGGAAGTTTTCAGTCACTGTGTCTTCAAATATGTTCTCTCCTTTTTCTGGGACTGTTGGTATGCATGATGTTCCAGAGGTATCTTAAATTGTCCTCATTTCTTTTCATTCTTTATTCTTTTTGTTGTTGTCATTCAGATATTTAGTATTCTGCCTTCCAACTCACTGATCCGTTCTTCTATATCTTCTAATCTACTGTCAATTCCGTATTCTGGTGTATTTTTTATTTCAGTTACTGTATTCCTCAGCTCTCCTTGGTTCTTTTTTGTATCTCCTAACTCTTTGTTAAAAGTCTCTCTGTGTTCATCCATTTTTCTCCCGAGTTCTTTGATCATCTTTTTGCTTCATTACCTTGAACTCTCTGTAGGGTAGACTGCCTATCTCCACTTCACTTGGCTTTTCCCCTGGGGTTTCATCTTGTTCCTTTGTTTGCAACATGTTCCTCTGTTGCCTCATTTTTCTTAATTTGCTGTTTTTATTGCCAAGTATCTGGTAGTTTGGTTCCGTTTCCCGACCTTGGAGAAATAGCCGTTTGCAGGAGGCGTCCTACATCTTCCCCTCTGGTCACCAGAGCTGTATATTTTCTAGTGGCGCCCCCTCTGTGGGCGGCATGAGTCCTTCTGACTGCTGAGTGTGGTCCGGTGGGCGTGGCTGGCCCCCAGTCTGCTTGGTTGCCAGGCCCTGCCTGGGTGGCGGCTGCCAGCCCCTGTCGCCAAGTCCAGGTCACAGGCTGCGGTATCCCAGCGGGGCGGGGGGTCCTGGTGTTGGTGCTGGCTCACTAGTGGCCAGAACCAGGCTCTGAGGTGGGTGGTCCTGGGGCCAGGGTTCCTGGAGGTACTGTCACCCCTGCTGGTGGGCGGGACCGATCCCTGAAAGGGCTGGACGCAGGTTCTAGGTGCCCCAAAGTGGGTGCTGGCCCACCAGTGAGGGGGGCTGGGTCCCCAGGTGGCTTGCTTGAGGGGTCCAAGGTGTCTCAGAGGTGGTGTGGGCCTGCTTTGCGGTGGGGTGGGGCCCAGGCCTGGAGGGGTGGGCTGCAGGCTGCAGTGGTCTTGGGGCTGGTGAAAACTGATCGTGGGTGTGATCAGGGCCCAGGAGATTCCAGGACTAGTGCCAGGCTACTGGTGGACAGACCCTGGTCCTGGGGTCTCTGGCTGCAGGGCCCAGGGGTCCCAGAGCTTATATCAGCCCACCGCTGAGTGGGGCCCAATCCCAGGGCAGCTGACTGAGGGGCCCAAGGTGTCTCGGCACTGGTGGCGGCCTGCCCGGTGGGGAGGGCCAAGGCCTGACTCCTTTCAAATGACCACATGTACCCTGGGTCTCCGTGTGTGGGAATCCTGTGTGTGCCCTTTAGGAGCAGAGTCTCCATTTCCCAGAGTCCTCCCAAATGTACGACGCCCCGCTGGCCTTCAAGAACAGACGTTCTGGGGGCTCCTCTTCCCATGGCAGACCCCAGGGCTGTGGAGCCTGCTGTGGGACTCAGACCCCCTCACTCCTTGGGGGAATCCCTGCAGCTGCAATTATTTTCTCATTTGCGGGTCACCCAACAAGGGATATGTGTCTTTCCTACACCCCAACTCTGTCTCTGCTTCCCGCCGCGTCCCAGGGCTGGTGCCAGGCTGCCAGTAGGTAGAGAGTCCTACGGTAGCAAGTTGTAGGACTGTAGTGGTCTTGGGACTGGGGTTGGGCCTCCCACTGGTGGGCAGGCCAGGGCCCAGGGTTTCCTGAGTTGAGTACTTGCCCACTCATCTGTGAGGCTGGTCCCCAGGCTAGATCTGGCTTGCTTATGGGCAGAGCCAGGGCCTCAGGGACTCTGGGATTGGTTCCTCCCCACTGCTGGGTGGAGCCTAGCCTTGGAATCCCCGGCTGCCAGGGCCCTACGAGCCCTGAGTCTAGTGCCTGTCCTTTGAGCCCATCCCTTGAGCCTGTCCACCCTGGTGGACAGGGCCTTGTCCAGGCACACTGTAGGCTTGAGGGGTTTTTTCTTACTGTGTTTATCTCGCTGCACCAGATCTTAGTTGTAGCACTCAGGATATCTTCAGTTGCAGCAGGTGGGATCTCGTGTCTCGAGCTGGGATTGAACCAAGGCCCCCTGCATGGGGAGTGTGGGGTCTCAGCCACTGGACCACTGGGGAGGTCCCAGCTCAGGATATCTTAAGGCAGCCTGCCTGCTGGTGGATGGGGCTTTGTCCCCACCCGGCTCGCAGCTTGGCCTGAGACGTCCCAGGCCTAGGGACGACAGGCTGGCGGGCAGGGACAGGTCCTGGCACTAATGACCTCGGGGAGGGTTCCAAAATGGCATTCGCCAGTGCCAATGTCCACACGGGCGAAGAAGCCCCGGGATCCGCAGCCAGCACCTGTGTCCCCAGGGTGTGCTCTGGTCGCCTCCTGCCTCTCCGGGAGGCTCTCCAAGGTCAGCAGGTGGTCTGATCCGGGCTCATTTCAAATGACTGCCTCCGTCCTGGGTTTCCGCGTGTGAGAATCCTGTGTGCACCCTTTAGGAGCAGAATCTCTATTTCCCAGAGTCCTCTGGGCTTCCCAAATGCACAATGCCCTTCTGGCCTTCAAGGACAGAGGTTCTGGGGGCTCCTCTTCCCATTGCAAACCCCAGGGCTGTGGAGCCTGCTGTGGAATTCAGACCCCCTCACTCCTCGGGGGAACCCCTGCCGTTGCAATTATTTTCTCATTTGCAGGTCACCCCCCCACTCAGGGGTACGTCTGAGTGTCTTTCCTACTACACCCCAACTCCATCTCTCCTTCCCACCTCATCGTGATTCTCTCCTTGTATCTTCAGCTATAGATCCTTTCGGCTAGATTCTGGTCTCTCTGCTGAATGGTTCTGGAAATGGTTGTTCTGGAATTTTCAGTGTTTCCCTTGTAGGAGGGGCTTCCCTGGTGGCTCAGTCAATAAAGAAGCTGCCTGAAATTCAGGAGACCCAGGTTCGATCCCTGGGTCAGGATGATCCCCTGGAGAAGGAAATGGCAAGCCACTCCAGGATTCTTCATGCCTGGAGAATTCCATGGACAGAAGAGCCTGGAGGGCTGTAATCCATGCGGGCCACAGAGTCGGACACAACCTGGCAACTAAGCACCATAGCCTGGTAGGAGATGAGCTCAGGGTCTCCCTACTCTGCCATCTTGGACCAGAATTTCGTTAAGCAATCATGTTTATCCCCATTCTCCGTACCCACGCCCACATATTCTGCTCAAGGTCATGTGGCCCCAATGAGCTCACTGTGACCCTCTCTGCCTCAGTGGCTGGGATGGAACAGGAGCTGCTGCCATCTGCAGAGACCCGAGAGCTCCTCCCGACACGCAGGGGGTCTGGTACACGGCCTCCACCACTGTCCTTCCCGGAATCATCTCTTGGTTCCCAAGTGATGGCACGTTCCGGAGAGCTGCTGCCACCGCTGCACAATTAACCCCAGGCATAGCCAAGCACCCCCTGTCCTCTCTGCTCCTAAAATAACGAGCATTCCTTCCCCAGGCTTGGCTCCGGCCACCATCTCTCCAAAGGGGTCCTCACCAACCCACCCCGGGGGGCTCTCCCAGCTCCGACTCTCCAGGCAGTGCTGCTTCCCCACCCCACTCTCACGAGGCTCAGACTCTTTGGTTCATCCTCCAAGTCTCCCTGACAAAGCCTGCTCCTGCTCCTCTGGGAAGACTTGCCCACCCCCTGCTCATCCTCTGAAGCCTTTTACTTGTCTTCTCCTCGGGACTGTGGGCTCCAGGCTGCTGCCTCTCAGGCACAGAACAAACGACCTCATACACAGGAGATGACCAAAGTGCGTTTGTCAGGACGGCCCTGGGGCTCCAGCGGCTAAGACTCCGTGTTCCCAATGCAGGGGTCCCGGGTTTGATTCCTGGTCCGGGAACTAGATCCCGCAGGCCACAACTAAGAGTTCGCATGCTGCAACTAAATAAGATTTTGCAGGCTGAAACGAAGATCAAAGATCCTGCATGCTGCAATTAAGACCCGGGATAGCCAAATAAGTGGGCTTCCCCAGAGGCTCAGTGGTAAAGAATCTGCCTGCCAACGCAGGAGACACAGGAGACATGGTTTGATCTCTGTGTTGGAAAGATCCCCTGGAGGAGGAAATGGCAACCCACTCCAGTATTCCCACACTCCCACAAAGGAGCCTGGTGGGCTACAGCCCAGGGAGTCGCAAAGAATCGGACTTGACTAAGCGACTGGGCACACACACAGCCAAGTAGATAAGTAAGTGAATGTTTTCTAAGTGTGTTTCTCAAAAAGGGAGCGCTGGTGTGTGCCATAGGACGGGGAACCTGAAAACATGTTCCGTGAGGAAGCTAGGCAGAAAAGGCCACCTTTCTCATGATTCCATCCACACAAAATATCCAGAATAGGGCCATCTATAGAGACAGAAAACGGATGAGAGTTTGCCAGGGCTGGATTGCTGGGGAGCGGGTGGGCAGGCGATAGTTAATGAGTGCAGGTTTCCTTTTGAGATGAAAATATCCCCGAATTCACTGGTCATGTATTCACAACTCTGTAAAGATACCAAAAATCATAGAATTGGACACTTTAAATGGGTGACTCTTATAGTATGTGAACTCTATCTCAATAAAGCTATGGGAAAAAAAGTTTAAGACACCCATCTGGAACACCAGCTAGCCCTCAGTGTATATTTGTGGAGGACGTGTGTGTGCTGAGTCGCTCAGTCATGTCCAACTCTTTCATGAGCCCAAGGAATGTAGACTGCCAGGCGCCTCTGTCCATGGGATTTCCCAGGCAAGAATACTGGAGTGGGTTGCCAATTCCTCCTCCAGGGGACCTTCCCGATACAGGGATCAAGCCCACATCTCCTGCGTTGCAGGTGGGTTTTTTACCACTGAGTCATCAGGAAAGCCTCTATTTGTTGAGGATGCTGAGTCCTAAATAACCAACTCCTGTCATTGGGATGTTGTCGAGACTTTTAGCCACACTGAAAGAAGGAATCTCTGGTTTCTCATGTAAACCGGGGTCCAGGGTAATCCTTCTCAGGCAGCCCCCTCTGCACATTTAACATTGAGCACCACCCTCAGGGCATGGCAGGAGGGCGGGGGTGCATGTCCCAGCTTGCAGATTAGGAGACGGGCATGGGCGAGCAGCCTGACCTCTCTCAGCGAGACAAGTGGCAGCCAGGAATAGCGCAAGGCGTCTAACTTCGTCCCGCCTGCTGTAAACAGCCAGCTGCGCCACCCTTCATCTGTCTGATTTTAAAAAGGACCATAAAATACAAACCAGGGCAGCAGCCCTGAAACCTGAGTTGGGCTCAAGCTGATGGAGAATTTCGGCGTTTCCCAGTCTGCAGGGACACGTGGGGAAGGCGCGGCGGCTCGGAGCTGGGCCAGCTTCTGCCAGGACGGGTGTCAACCGTACGGCTCTGTCTCTCTGGTCACAGGCACAGAGGCCAAGCTCATCGCGAAGATGCACTTTTTTTTTTGCATTGGATAATTTCTGTCTTCCAGCGCCAGAGGGGCTGCTGATGACGCCTACTAAGCCTCATACTTGGGGACCTTGTGTGCCAGTTAATGAAGGAACAGTTAAGGGCAGTGTGGTAGAAATGGGGTGTGGTGGAAAATGGGGGGCGGGGTGGGGTAGCCAAAAAAGCCAAGTCAAAAGACAGCTGTTTGGCTGCAATGGGTGAGCCCCTGTGCTGCAACTGTTGAAGCCCGCGCCCTGGAGCCTGTGTAAGCAGGGAGGCCGCCGCTGGGAGAAGCCACGCACCGCAACTAGGAAGTGGCCCCCACCCTCTGCAGCCATAGAGACCCAGTGCAACCAAAAATAAATAAGTAAATAAATAAATCATTAAAAAAAGAAAAAGGCAGCTGTTTGAAAGCAGCCCAGCTCCGGGCCTTCCCAGCTGAGGGACTTTGAGCGAGGCCCTCAGCCCTTTCGGAGAGCCAGTTCCTCGTCCACAGAAGACCATTTGATGATGTATAGGGACAGGAAGGGGCTTCCCGGGTGGTTCCGCAGTAAAGAATCTGCCTGCCAATTCAGGAGACACGGATTCCATCCCCGGGTAGGGAAGGTCCCCAGAAGTCATGGCAAGCCACTGAAGTACTCTTGCCTGGAGAATCCCATGGACAGAGGAGTCTGGTGATCTCACAGAGTCGAACACGACTTAGCGACCAAACAACGACAGGGATGGGAAGGGGTGGTGGCAGACCAAGTGTTCGCTCTTTAGATGCCCGTCTTGGTGGGATTTCGTTCTACTGATGATTCGGATGGATCCTCGGTGGACAGTGTGTGCACACTATGGTCCATACCTATGACGTTTGCCTTAATTGAGGGCCCAGATCCCAACCAGAAGAGAAACAGTCTCCTTAGGGCCTTTCAGGCAGGATAGATAAGGACCAAGAGACCACACAAGCCCAAGGAGAGAGTGAGTACATGAGCCATTAGAAATGTCCAGGGGCCTGAGAGTATCACCAGCCTCTGGCTTTCTGCAGTTGACAAAAAGCTGTCTCCCTCTTGGACCCAAATGGGGTTTCCTCTAGGCCTCAGCCAAGCCACAAGGGAAACCCTGGTGGCTCAGACGGTAAAGCATCTGCCTGCAACGAGGGAGACCTGGGTTCGATCCCTGGGTCGGGAAGATCCCCTGGAGAAGGCAATGGCACCCCACTCCAGTACTCTTGCCTGGAAAATCCCATGGATGGAGGAGCCTGGTAGGCTACAGTCCATGGGGTCGCAAAGAGTCAGACACAACTGAGCAACTTCTCTTTCTTTTTTCCAGGCCTCAGGGCCCAAACTGGAGGGACTCTGTCCAGAGCAGAGGCTGGGCTGTACCCAAAAGTGGCGTTAGAGGGGGAGGCAGGCTGGGTGTGGGGGGCTGGCGCACCTGCTCCTCCCTGGTGTCTTGGGGCAGGTGGGCCTGGCCCGGTCCAGACAGCCGACTCCTCACGCCCTGGCTCCTGGGGGGTGGGACGCTACAACAGCCGGTGGGAGCCGGGTGTGTGTCTCACCCCAGTCTGGGGCTTCTAAATTTAACCTGCTATCAGCCTGAGAGGCTGGAGGCTTCCACCGAGTGACGAAATGCCACTTGGAATCCAGTATGCTCATAAGTGCTCCCCCTGCACAATCTCCTCCCAAATGTCACCCTCAAACGCAGGCAGCCATCTGAGCATCCTCGCATGTCAGCGTGAAGATTCGAATGTCCGAGCAACTGCAGACCCTGATGGGGTCCAGCCCGGCTTCCTCCTGCCGTGAGCCAGGGCCGCCCCCCATTGTCTGTTGATACGTGCACACGCATACATTCACACACGTCCAAGCACACACACACGCACGCCACGGTCTCATGGGCAGAGCGCAGGAGCTGACTCTGAGGTCGAAAGCCAAACCACGACAGCAAACTGCACCACCCATAAGCCATCTGGGTGGAGGGCGGCCAGGCCCATTATGCAATTTCCTGCTCTGGTGTTTCAGACCCCAGAGACAGGATGCAGAGTGCCGTTGGGATGCTGCAATGCGGCAAGCCCAGGAAGACACCAAACCAGCGACCACAGTGAACGGGGCCCCGGGATCTCTGCAGCCCGCTGACCGGGCGGCCCCTCCCAGGCAGGGACCCAGCGGGCTCACCGTGGCCCAGAGAACTGACCACACAGGGACTTCCTGTCGGGGGAGGAAGGCATTTCCTGCCTGGGGAACCCAGGATGGACTGAGCCACAAGCAGGGGGGCCTTCTTATTGTTTTCTTTGTTTCTGTTTTGTTTTTAATTTTTGGCTGCCCAGCAGGGCCAGCAGGACCTTAGTCCCCTGACCAGAGATCGAACCCGCGGTCCATGCAGTGGAAAGGCGGAGTCCCAACCACTGGACCGCCAGGGAGTCCCTTGGCAGGGCCTTGTTATTGATAGGCACCATTATTGGGCACCAAATGTGTGTGCCACAGTGACGCACTGTTGAGAGCACGCAGCGGAGTTTTGGGGTGGGGTTCAAACTCTGGCTCTGCTGCTCCCCAGATGCGTGGTCTTGGGCAGCTTATCCACTTGCATTCTCCCTCAGCTTCCCCATCTGTGGAATGAGGACCAAGATAACACCTGGGGTGTAGAGAGGGTTCAGTAAGTTAACACCCAGAACCCCAGTGGAATGGGGTGCTCGACAATGGCCTTGAGTCCATGGCCCACCTGTAGAGCCCACACCCACTCCAGGACCTCTGGGCTGCCCCAGCTCCCATACTTCCATAAGAAAGTTCTGATAGAAGATGGTATTTAGGATCAGTGCTCTGGCCCCACACAGCCCCTTTCAGCAGCTGCAGGTGTGGGCAGGATGCAGGGCCCTGTCCTCGGTTGACCTTGACTTAGCAGCTGTGTCTCCATGTGAAGATGGGTTTGCAAATCTGTGTGTAAGGACCCAGTCCACACACCAACCCTCCTGTCACACACTTTCTACTGTTTGCCAGAAAACCAAGCTGCCCCCAAGTCCTAGCTCCATCTCCAATCTCCTGCTCCAACCCGGGGGCGCTGTGGGTGAGGAACCAAGGTCCCCAGGCTGTGGACCACAGAGGATGCGTCGGCAAAGTGACCCGCCTTCTCCTGGGTTCTCATCCCAGGCCCTTAGCACCAGAATCCCCAGGCTCCAGCCATGTACCCACCCCCAAACACATTCACCCGCGAGGCTGGAAATACAGAGCCATCAACACCATCCCGCCCCCTTGCCAATGAACCCACTGCTTCAGAAACATCCAGATCCTAGCCAGGCCTACTTTAAAATTCCATTTTATTTCTCTTTGTATTTGTTGCTGTTGTTTTAAAAATGTTCACGGTACATTTTTTTTTTTCAAGAGTCTTGTGCCTCCTGGTAAGTGCACTGGTTTGCTTTCACAGTACTCTCCACGACGGCGGACGGTCCTTATTGCTGAAGGAGTGTGTCCACGCCGGGGAGTGGGGACACCGGAGGGATAGGGGTGGGGAGCCCAGGTGAGAAGCCTGGGTCTGTGCTCCTGATCCGAGAGGCTGAGGGACCAGACCCAGGCTAAGTCGAGCATCCTTAGCTGGACCTCCAGCCTCCCCAGGGTCTTCCCAGCCCTCTCTTTAGAAAGGCCGGGAGGGGCAGAGAAAAAGGGGTGAGGGGTAGAGAATGGGGGTGGGGAGTGAGCCAGGCAGCAAGCTGACTGGGAGCCCAGGCATGCAGTAGGCATGGAGGTAGGGGGGAGGCAGCCGGAGCAGTGATGGCCTCCAAGAGGGCCCTGCTCCCTCTCAGGGGGAGTGGGCTTGGGAGACTCTACCCCCCGAACAGCTCAGGACCACTCCTCCCCCAGTCAGAACTCCTCAGCGATGGCCCAGCCCAGAAGCAGCGCTGTGGTTCCTGACCCCTCGCCCAGAGCCCTCTCTCCTTTTTAGTGCAAGAAAGACCTGAGTGCAGAGAAGGGCCTAGCCGCCTAGAGGCCAGGTCCCGTCCACGGCAGCCGGACTTGGCCACCCCGGCGCCTCCACAGCTTGTCCCCAGGGTAGGGGGCCTCGTATCCCCCTCGCTGGAGGCTGTGGCCTCTCTGGGTGGCAGGCCTCCCTCCAAACACACCAAGGGAAGCTGGCTGTCTCCCCCCACCACCCCCCAACCCCGGGGCCTGACAGGGGTCCCCGAGCACCAGGTGGCCCGCCAGCCACACCAAGTTCTCCCCCCGTCCAGTGGTTCCAGGAGAGCTGCTCACCTCCCATTGGGAGCAGGCTCGGGAGATGGCTGGACAGTAAAGCACCCCTTGAATAAACGCAGTATCCCACGGATAAAGGAGCAGAACGAGGACTCAGTGACCCACGCCCTCCCACGGTCACTGGGGCTCCTCCAAGTGGCTCATCTGCAGCAGAAATGCCTTATTTCACTCATCTGACAGTTTTCTGTGCTTGATTACCATCCGTTAGAATGAGGGACCCAGGTGACGTCGCTGTGGGTCTGGCAAGCTTGGAGGAAGAGGGTTTCAGTTGGGTGTCCCTCAGCTCCTGCAAGCAGCAGACATTGTTAAAAAAAAAAAAAAAAAACAGCTTGGCGTCACTCAGGACCAGGTCCTGGGGCCCCCAGAGGGCCCTCGTTCCCTTCTGTGAGGACAGGCAGCGGAGGCGGGGTGGGGGTGGGGGTCTGCCTTCTGCCTTCCCAGACCCAGGAATGCCCATCTGTGGGGGCCCCCACCTCCAGCACTGCAGTGCCCAGAGCCTGTCTGCAGCCCTCCCCCAGAGTACCTGGGAGGGGCGTCCCCTGAGAAGATGCTGCAGGGAGGTGCAGGCCCTCTTACCTCTGAACTACAGCTGGGTAGGGTGGCTGGCCCCCTCCAGGCATCGGGGACCAGTGTGGATGAAAGAGAAAAGCTGAGATGTGCCAACGGACCCATCCAAGGACCAAGATGCTGGAAATTCTTACCTGCAACTCACAGGACCCGCCCTCTCTCCTCCTAGCCCCACCCAAGGCAAGTTCTGGCTCCAGAAAAGACAGGTGGGACACCTCCGGCTCAGAGCTCAGAGCCCTCTCTGCAGGCAGTGGTTAGGGGATGGGGTTCTACCTGGGGCAGAGAGAAGGAACTTCCGGGGCAGAATTGGTCTGTGGTTTCGGCTCAGCTAAAACGAAAGAATGAGCAGCTGGTTTTAGATCTACCTGGGCACCCCCGACCACGTGGGCAATACCCAGGAGGAGGGGCTTGGGGGCATCTCTCTCTTTCCCCATCCCCTCCTCCCTCGCCTCTGGCAGAAGATACAAAGTCCAATAGAAAAGAGATCCTGCTTTCTTTGTTCCGGGTTTTTTTTTTTTTTCCTTTAAAATCAGCTTAAGGCAAAAGTTTGGCAAAGCAAGTCTACATAAGGCCGCATGACGGAGGACGGGGCGGGGGCAGGGGGGTGGGTCTTTCCCCTGGAGGGGCCCGCCGCACCCACCAGGCTCATCACCAGCTCCTCCTCAGACCCTGAACCTCGTAAAGAGGCATTTAAAAAAAAGAAGAAGAACAGAAAAAGCAGTTGTTTCAGGGTGTCTGTTGCAAATGAATGAACTTGCGAGGAGAGGAAAGGAGACCCAGGGCGACACTGACGGTGCACGTCGAGGGGTCGGTCCTGCCTGGGCCTCCCCCTCCCCCAGGAAAGCAGGTGCCAGAAGGGCGGGGGCGGGGCGGGGTGGGGAGGGGCCATCCCAGGGGCATTCGCACAGTGAGATCCGCCCCGCCAGAGAAGGTAGAAAGGTTGTATTTCGCTGAATGACCACAGAGTCCGTGTGGGGGGTCGCTTGAGCGGTGTCCTCATCCGGGTGTCACCACGCGGGCGCCCTCGGCCGCTACCGGTGCTTGGGCGGGATCACCACCAGGGGCGGCCCAAACTTGGGGCGCCACATGAGGACCTGAGCGTCGTTGGCGTTGGGCTTGACCAGGGCGCTGGGTGGGATGGGCTCGTTCTTGCTCAGGATTTTGGGCTGGTCCTGGGCAATGGGCTCCCGGAGCCGGGCGCGCTGGCCCAGGGGCCGGGTGGGGTTCACCTCGATGCTCAGCTGCATGCGCCAGTGCAGGGTCTGCAGGATGATCATGTCATTGGTCGAGGTGTTGGTGGCCACCAGCCACGTGATGAAGCTCTGGTCCCGGTAGATGTTGGTCAGTTTGGCCACGTTGCTCTCACTGACGGGCACGGCCCACGTGACGCTGGGGTAGAAGTTATCGTTCATGCTGATGATGAACTTGGAGTTTCTCTTGGTGGGGCCCACGATGGTGCAGGTCTCTGTGGTGTTGCCGTACCACGGGTAGTTCACCCCGTCCGAGTCGCTGATGGCCTCGATCTTGCCTTCCTGGAGGTCCGGGAGCTCCCAGCTGGACCTGAGGATGGGAAGGCAGTTTACATCACCAGCCAGCCACAGGCTGGTCTGCATCCCTTTGTCCTGGGGGCTCACCTCTTGGGGTGGGCCGACAGGAAACAGACACCCCAGCATCAGGTCAAGGAATTGGGGCTCCCCTAGACCTGGCACCCCCCCCAAAAGCCACATCCTGTTCTCTTGCATCATCTCAGATTGGTCTCCCCCCTCCCCACCCCGGAAACCACTCTAGACAGGGGCTGGACTTTGGGAAGCCCTGGCTGCCCCTGGCCTCAAGGGGATGTGTCCCAGGGAGGGGCCTGGGGGCAGCGCACAGTAATGGGGAGCCCTGACATACGCTGTGCCCCCCACCCCAGGTCCTGGTGGCTGGTGGATCAGCCACATGCAGCCCTGTGGTTTCAGTGAGGGCAGAGGCCACTGATCGTGAGAGGCTGGGGGTCGAGGGGCCTCTCCTGAACACACAGCACATCAGGGCACCCTGCCTGGGAGTGCAGAGGGCAGGGAGTTTCTTTCTCTTGCTTTAGGGGCTGACAGGAAGATTCAGGGCCCAGTGGCTGTGAGGTCAGCACTTCTAAGAGTGATTCCAGTCCCTCCATTGACCAGCACGTGACCTAGGTCAAATGCCTGCGCTCCCTGAGCTTTGGTGTTAGCACCTGGACCAAAGGCACAGGAACCAGTGCCCAGAGCCCTCGCTCAGACTCTGTCCCCTCCCCTCCAAGTCTCCTCCACCACGTGTGGGTCTGGGCTCCCTGGCCCCCTGCCCAGCATGGCCAGCATCATAGGTAGTACCCCCTTCTTTCTGCTCATGTCAGCCTAGAAGAAGAAGCACAGTATGGCCTGAATTGCTCCCACCCAGTCAGCCCATCTTCGGAGCAGCAGAACCAAGAAAACCTGAACAGCCCATCTCAAAACACCACACTCAGTCCCTGCCTCCGGGCCAGCTATACAATCAATGCCTCCTGGCCTTGCTGCAGCTGCCGGGGAACCTGCACTTGCAGCTTCAGGCCCAGCTGAGTACCAGCAGTACTTGGTCAGCCCATCTTGCTTTCAGGGGTCTCAGTCTTCCTGGGGTGGAAGAAGGCGGCTGGGCTGTCTGTGGAGTTCAGACTCAAGAAACCTACTGGACTTGCTCAAAGTCTCAGCCACCCTCTCACTGGTGTGACACCTGAGCAAAGTCCCTATATCCCCTGGGCCCCAGACTCATCACCTTGTCCCACCTGGGGTCACGGAAGGATTCAGGCAGGAACATGCCAGCCCAGGGCAGGGCACAGGACAAAGGCCAGTGACTGGTGTCTGCTGGCACTCCTGTCGCCATGGCTATTGCTATAATAATAGCTCTCAGACAGAAGAGGACACTGGCCTGTCCCAAGTCACTCTGAGGACACGTGTGGCTGGATAGCAGCATTCGGGGAACCCACCCGTTAGAGACTCACCAACAATCACCTCCACCCCACTAGGCAGATAAAGTAAGGAAAGCTGCGGGTGGGGGTCTTTTTCCTCAGTGATTCCGCTGGGCAGTGAGACCTGGGCGCCTGCCACACCAGACGCTCTGCCCCCAGAATTCTGCACCTGTGTACACTAGCAGTTCTCTCCAGAATATATATTACAAAATGTATTTTTATTCACAGCAGCACTGTTCACAGTAGCCCAAATGTGGAAGCAACCCAAGTGTCCATCACTGGACGATGGATAAAGTGGTCTGTCCATTACAATGGAATATTATTCACCCTTAAAAAGCAAATTCCGACACACGCTACAACATGGATGAACCTTGACGTCATGCGAAGTGAAATAAGTCAGACACAAGAGGACAAACACTGTGTGATTCCACATATATGAGGCCCCTCGAGGACTCAGATTCAGAGACAGAAAGCAGGATGTGGTTGCCGGGGGCTAGGGGAGGGGCACGGACAGCCAGGGTCCCACGGGTGCAATCTCAGTTGGGGAAGATGAAAAATTTCTGGAAATAGATGCACAACAGAGTGGATGTTTTTAATACCCCTGAACTTAAAAATGGTTAAGATGATAAATTTTATATATATCTTTGTTGTTTTGTTTAATCACTCAGTCGTGTATGATTCTTTGTGATCCCATGGACTGCAGCCCGCCAGTCTCCTCTGTCCTTGGGAATTTCCAGGCAAGAATACTGGAGTGGGTTGCCATTTCCTCCTGCAGGGGATCTTCCCACAGGGATCAAAGCTGCGTCTCCTGCATTGGCAGGCAGATTCTTTACCACTGACCCACCAGGGAAGCCCACGTATAACTTAATCATAATTAAAAATGCATTCCTGAGATGTAGCATTTAATGTTGCTGCTGCTGCTAAGTCGCTTCAGTCGTATCCGACTCTGTGTGACCCCATAGACGGCAGCCCACCAGGCTCCCCTGTCCCTGGGATTCTCCAGGCAAGAACACTGGAGTGGGTTGCCATTTCCTTCTCCAATGCATGAAGGTGAAAAGTGAAAGTGAAGTCACTCAGTCGTGTCTGACTCTTAGCGATCCCATGGACTGCAGCCTACCAAGCTTCTCAGTCCGTGGGATTTTCCAGGCAAGAGTACTGGAGTGGGTTGCCATTGCCTTCTCCGATCATTTAATGTTAGCAATTAGTAAATGTGGTCACTACTGGAGGGATAATTAGGAATGTGATTTTTGCTAATTTTTCTGTTTATTTCATTAAAAAGGTCACAAATTAACGTAACACCTGTCTCATAGGCCATCTCCAGCCCGGGGCCCTGAGCTCGTCAGACTCCAAGGAAGGAGGTCACAGTTGTGAACCTGGAGATTCAGCTGTCCCAGGGGGATGGCCGCCACAGACCAGAGAAGAGGGTCAGGGTCCCTGTCCTGAATTTCTCAGAAGCCCGTGTCCCACCTGCATCCAGCCTCCTGGAAGGCACCTACTCTACCTTCTCATGGTGTTTCACTCTTAAAAATTGTTTTTTGGGTTTTTTTAAGGCAGAAAGCCATCTCGCCAAAGGCCCCCTTTCACTTCCTAAGAGCTGGCTTGTTTGGGGGAGTGGGGCTTGGTACCCGCATGGCCCCCCTCTCTCTGTGTCTCAGCCTCTGACCCCAAAGCTTCAGGTTCCCTTTCCCCTACCAGCCCCCCCAGATGCCCACGCGCTGGCTCAGTCACAGACGGGTGACGTCCCCATGAGCGAGCAGACAGCCCTGTCTCACGTGGCGTATTACTCAGAACCAGGGCCAAGGGCGTCTGTTTTCACATCATCACAGGCCAGCTGAGCTAGCTGTGGTCTCGGTCCAGTCTCCGAGTCGAGGCGGTACGAGGCGGCGTGGGTAAGGGCACAGTAGCTGAGGGATGTGGGCCAGCCCGGGGCCAGCACCACCCTGGCTACCAGCTCTGGTCAAGTCACAGCTGTCAGCTCCACATGGGTCCACCGTGGTAATCACACCCACCTTCCAGGTTTCTGTGATGATTAAACCTGTCGACACATACCACCTGGTACGCGATAAACAGCAAAACGTGGAAACCCCCGGAGAACATCCGAGGGAGGCGTGCCTCTCACACTAACGGATTGGCCAGCCCCGATGCGACCTGAGGCCTTCTGACCTCATTTATGTTTCCACATTATCTGGGCTCTGAAAGGAGTAGTTTCATACAGTTCCTGCCTTGAAGACTTCCTGTTTGTTCTGCAGGGACCTCGGGCTTCGAGGCAGACCCTTGGTTTTCCGCTCCCAGCACACCCTGAGCCTTCTGGTTTGCAAGGTGAGGACAGTACAGCTACAGATGTCACCGAAAGGTCTGGGCAAGGCTCTCAGGTCCACACGGATGCCCAGCCAGCACCAGATCTAGGTGGAGGAGGGGGATTTGTGAACACAAGCAACCGCCCATCTCTGCCCAGCGCCTCCTGTCCAGACCCCAGGGCAGGTCCTATCAGGCCTCCCACAGGGGAGCAGGGGACATGGTCTCCCCCATGTCCTCTCCCCCTTTGCTCGCCGGCCTACACAGGTCTTCAGGGCGACAGTGGCCACAGGATGTGTGGCACCAGCACAAAGTGAAAGTTGTTCAAAAGTTAAGAACTGCCACGTGGTAACCGTGGAGCCAGGCACCAGGCCGGGGGCCCTTCAGAGCACAGGACCCCGCTGTGCCCACGCCCAGGAAACTGGCCCACTTCCCGTCACTCTCCCGCCCTCATCCTGGAGGTGTGGGAAAGCAGAGGACGGCAGGCAAGTCCAAGCTTCAAGCCGGGCTGCAGATGCTTTCTGGGGCCTGCTGGCAGCACATCTGAGCCAGACTCCTGAGTTCCCCTCAAACCCCACTCCTTCTGCAGCGCCATCCAAAAGCCACTCAACAAACGTCTGCAGGAACCCCCACGGGCGCTGGCCACCCCGCCGTGGCGACCCGGTCATTGGCGATGTTGGAGGCCCTGCACCCTCTGGACGCCCGAATCCATCCCTGATTGCCCCCTCCTCACCTCCAGACTGCCCCCCGTACCCCCCCGCCTCGTCCCTGGCCACAACCCTTCACCTCTCCCAGGTCTCCTCCTGCCCTCTGCCAAGCTCTCCTCCCTGAAACACAAGTGATCTTTAAAAACACAAAATGGATGGCACACTTCCTTCCTCCAACCCCTTTAAATCTGCCGTGACCCCTCTTCCCCATGGCCCTGAAAGTCAGATGCAGGCGAAGCTGAGGGCCCCCAGGTGCATGCCTGCACGCGTGCACACACAGTCTGCAGCGTGCAGACGCTCCAAGCAGTACGACTGACGGGGAGTGAGTCTGAAGGGGTTACAAAAGGCCTTCCCTGCAGGCCAGAGAAGGGGTTGAGGCTGTGCCAAAGGGCACCCACAGAGGCTGGGGAGGGTCACCCTATGGCCCCAGGCCCAGCCACCAGCCCGAAGTTGGCTGTGCTCAAAGGCCTGTGGGTAGAGAGGGAAGGAAACCAGAGGTGCCCAGAGACCAGAGGTGTGACCCTCCTGTGGGCACTGTTTCCTCCCACCTCACCACTCCCTCTGCCCAGGCCGCAGTCCCAGGGCCTGCCACGTGGGGAAAGGGCCCAACAGCACCTGTTTCAGTTTTCAGTTTTAAAAGCTGTGTTTTGTTTTGTTTTTAAAAAGCAAGCCATAGAGAAGTACCCAAAGTGAGAAACGTGAATCCTGCCTTCTGGGCCGCCCCCTTCCTCGGCAAGGTTACTCACCACACCCCACTCTGGTGAACATCCTTGTGAAGCTTTCTCCCTGCACATACCCAGTATATGTTCGGTTTTTAGTGACAGAATCTTGATGCGAGCCCCTCTTCGTCCTATGTAGCAGCCTCGCCATACTCTGCCCTGGAGACAGGACACTGGGGGTGTTCGTGGCTCTTTGCCACGATGGCCGGGGCTGGAGTTTCTGCCCGCACACACGTCCTTTCTGCCCCGCTCCTTCCATTCATGTATTCATTGACTCATTTGTTCAGTAGACATTTTTATGTGCTTACTACCTGCCAGGCACCAGGCCAGGGGCTCAGTTTCTGTTAAGAGACGCCAGAACTACTGGGTTGGCCAAAAAGTTCATTCAGGCATGTCCGCGACACAAAGAACCCCAACAACAGTACCAGAGTTGCAGGCCCCGTGTGCTTATAATTCTGAAAGCTCACCTTCCAGAAGCTGCCCACATTGTACCCCCACACCGGGCATTACCGATCCTTTCCATTTTTAACCCAGATCCTACCAGCGGAGAAAAAAAGCATCTCCCCATTTCATTTGCCACTCCCCTGATCATGGCGGTGGCCGGTGCCTCCCCGCACAGCCCGGGAGACGCCAGCTTCTGTTTTCTGCCCTCAGAAGGCGAGGGTGGGCATGATCGCCAGGCGGGGGCCGGCCCAGGGGCAGTTCTTTTGGGGTCGGGCAGTACCCCCGCCCCCAACTTCCTCCCACCCCAAAGCCTGGAAACGAGGACTTCCCTCTCCGGCCTCCACCAGGGCCCCGCAGATGGGGGAGGCCGCCTTCCGGGTGCAGAGAGGAAGTACCGTCCCCAATTGTTCTGCCCGGCCCCCCGGCAGGCCCAGGCCGCAGGAAGAGGCCACGTGGTCACCAGGCCATGCCTCCTGACCCGGCCCCAGACCTGCTGGAGCAGAGCAAGCCTCCTAGGGCAAATGGCCTCGGGTCTGAGCAGCCCCAGCCTCAGCATCAGTGAGGACCTCTTGGACTCCTTGGGAGACCAGAGAGAGACCGGGGAGCCAGGCAGAGGCCCCTCCACCCCCGCCAGGCCCTTTCCCACTGGCCTCGTCATCCTGCTCAAGTCATCGCAGGTCTGGCTGCAAAAACCCTGAGAGGTCTCATCGCCAGAGATTCCCATGCTCTAGGCGGGTATGGGAAGCCGAACCCAAAAGAAGAAGAGCAACGACTCTAACACAGCAATCTGTGCTGATTCCTTGCCGGGCGCTGTGTAATTGATGATGAATGAATGCTAGTTACGGTAGGGATAGCAACTATGCAACCAGTGCTTTGTATACGCAGACACTGTGCTGAGTCCTCATCAGGCACTATCTCATTTAGTCCCTCAACAACCCCATTTCACAGATGGGAACAGTGAGGCTCATAAAGGTTGGGAACTTGGCCTGAGCTTGCCGTACCTGTGGATGGTGGAGCTGGGGGGCCACGCCCTGCTGAACAAGGGCACGGGCAGGTGGCATTGTCAATCCAGAGAGACCCCCATGTCTTGAGCTGTTCTCCTCCCCTCACCCCAAGCCTGCCCTTTGGCAAAACCTGGAGCCAGAGCCGGCCTTGACTTTGACTTTGGTCGTGAGCCAGATTCCCTGGGGGCTCCAGCGGGAGGGCAAATTAGGGATAATGTGAAGCGTCCCACACACAAGGGAGAAATTGGGACTTGTCACTTGGAAGATTGTGCCAGCTGACAGGTGGCGGCTAAGGATTGCGGAGGACGGGGCTGTGGAGGCAGGCGTCTCCAACAGTATTTTTTTTTGGGGGGGTAGCTTTTAAAGCAATGTGGGCTGAACCCCAAACGATATAGAATCCTCTCAAGCTGGCACAAGAAACTCACCATTTTCTAGCTCTCCTCTTTAAGCTGGGGCATTACTGGGGTTTGGCGTGTGGCATTGTTTCACTGCAAACATTTCCAACCCACAATGTCATTCAAAAGGGTTCTCCTCCTGGATTAGAGATTAATTTCAAGCAGGGATAATGTTTGGGGGTATTACGGGTTTTGGTTAAGTATTTGGAATTAATATTTTTAATACAAGAACAGAAACCCTAACCTAACCTTTGCACCTGGCCATCCGCTCCCCAGGCCTTTAAAGCCCAGGGGGGCTTCATTTTAAGGCTTCAAATTGCCTGGGTCTAGCCCAGCAGTTCTCAACCAGGGGTGACTTTTCACCCCTTCTGGGGACATCGGGCAGTGTCTGGAGACATTTTTGGCTGTTAGGATTGGGGGAGGGAGGCTCCTGGCATTGAGTGGGTAGAGACCAGGGACACTGCTCAATATCCTGCAACGCGCAGGACAGCCCCAGTCCCAGCAAAGTTAAGGGGCAGCTCCGGGCAGCCTGAGGCCACTGGTCACCCCACCTCTCACCACCCCTGACTTTCCTTCACATCACGGGGCTTAAAAAAGTGAAGAAGCCTCGTTATCACAGGAGGTTTGGGATAGGGAAGAGTCTTTCCATCCCATCAAAATGCTTCCATCTGGGACTTCCCTGGCAGTCCAGTGGTTAAGACTCTGAGCTTCCAATACAAGGCACGTGGGTTCAGTCCCTGGTTGGGGAACGAAGATCCCATATGCTGCGTAGCAAAAACAAAATGCTTCCGTTGGTATTCAAGCAGGCACAGCTGTCCAGGCTTTTCCTGGAGGCCAGAGCCTCCCCACCGGCCAGAGGAACCATGCTACTTGCTAATTCAGTTTCTTAATACAGTTTTGTTGATTAATAATCAAGCAGTTTCCAACTGTGCATTTCAGCCACAGGGCAGTCACCTACAGCTGTCCTCTCCTCGAATCCTCCCAGCAGCCTACAGGCACTTCTAACTCCCCATCCACAGATGGCAAAGCCTAACCTCCAAGAGGCAACTTGCTGAGGCCCCAGAGCCAGCACTGGGGTCATCCTGACCCCAGAGACTGAACTCATTAATGGCCAGTCCCTCCTGCCCCTCCAGGGAGCCTCCAACTCTGCTCTTTTTCTGGGGCTGGTCCCATCTCCACCGGGACCTCAGTGGACCCTGGATAAGGAGGTCCGTAGGACACAGGGGTCCCTACGCTGAGATGTGTTCCGAGAAGGGGAGAGAACAAAAGGAAACACATACAGAATGAGGAAAACGGCTTTCAACCACTTGAAAACTCAAATCACGCGACTCACACTGTTAACTGTTAAATTCTTAAGTCAGGGAATAGGCTCTGTGTGAAAGAGGAAGACCTGGGCTGGGGAGAAAATTCAGCACGAGGAGTAATTTACATCTATCTGAATTCAGCCACAATTCTTTTTACAGGTCCCGTCACCCACTCCCTGTCTGACAGGAGGATCATCACAGTAACGACAGCGTTACAGACAATAGTCACCTGCAGTAAGTATCTACTGTGGGCTTGGCGCAGGGCCGAGAGCTTGACCAATGTCACCTCCCGTAACTCAATAAGCCCATGCTGCAAGGCCTATGACTGGCCCCGATTTGCAGACGAGGAAACCGAGGGTCAGAGTGGCTAAGGTCACACCCTGGAAAGTGACAGAGCCTGGACTGGAGCCCAGGTCCGCTTGACTGCAGTCTAGGTGTGCGCTCGGTTCCTCTAACCAGGAACCAAGGACTGGCACAGACAGAGAAAGGTCAGCTCAGGTCTCCTGACGCAGGCCTGCCTCCAGCCATAGTGCCCGAACGGACCTGGAGCCACCAGAGGTAGCCCAAGGCCTTGAAGACTCACGGGTGGGGAAACCGAGGCTCCGGGCCAGGCCTGCTCCCTCCCCACCACACAGCAAAACTCAGTCCCTTCAACCCTCCGCAACTTTCCTCTTCCTGGTGCTCACAGGAGGACGGAACTTTCCAAGTTCAGAAGGACCCTCTGACTTCCCTATTCCTTCTCGGGAAGAAAACAAGCTTAGCCTAAAAGCCTAGAAAAACCCTTGTGTCTTGCCAGTTGTCCCAGATGCCCTGCAAAGCCTGAGAATATTTTGGGCTTAAGACTTCTTAGGGAAGGTCCACACCAAGTAACTAAGAAGCGTATTTCCCTTCTTGGGATGGAAAGTCAGTACCATCTCCCGCCACCGCCGCCAACCCCGCCTGGTTTAATAACCACTTGGAGAGTCAGACCAGAGCATAGATGTCAGGTAGACAGAGGGGAGCCGATGAGTGTCCAGATATGGCCCACGTGCCTCTCGGGGTGGCCGTGGTTACACCTAGTTTTCAGTTTTTCCATGATCTTCCTGTTGCCCTTGTAACATCAGAGTCACAGGTGGAGAAGCCACAAGATTTGGTGTCCCCTCCCCATCCTCTCTAATTTCAGGTGGCTCCGGGGGTTCTTAAATCAGTTTCAAGTCTGAGGGCAAGTCTGCTACAGGACGGGGGAGGTGTGTTGCAGGGGTGGATCCCGAGAGAGAGGCTGTGGGCGAGCATCCATGGCCACTCCCAGGGGTCTAGTTGGGGGGCTGCCTGGTGCCTTCAGAAGCCTCCTCGTGCTCAGAAACAGCTATTGTCATCGCCCTGTCTTAGGCACCCCTTCAAGTTAAGTCACTTCCCTCTCTGTCTACCACTGCTCTTTGCACACTCAGGGTGACCATCTCTAAGATCAGGGCACCTGCCAGGATCCTAAGAGGCCTCACCAAGCGCTACATTACCCTGAGGACATTCTAGAGACCGGGCTGGAGAGAAGAGGCCAGTGGGCTCCTTTCAGCTGTTAGGGGCCCCCTGGAGCCCTCTGCACACTGATGATGGAGGTCCACAGAAAGTGGCCTGCTGCCCCAGAGAGAGAGAACACTGCACTGCAACGCAAACCAAGTTTCTAAAACCCTCTCCAACAAAACTCTATCCTGAACAGAGCAGAGCATCCCCCCAGGTCTTGATGTGCCTCCGAAAATGCAGGGGGACAAGATCAGGCTCAACACAGAGCCCTGCACGCTAACTCTGGAGGCTGTGGAAGCCCATCTCTCCTTCCCTGAGTGCCCACTATGACCACGTGGGCTGGCGGAGGCCTGAGCCAGGCCAAGCCCCTGCCCCTCCAGTGACCCGGGACAGCACGCCTGCTTTGCCAAAGAGGCACCCGATGGAGTGTCCCTCTGCTTCCTGGGCATCTTGCGGGGAGGGAGATGGGAACCCTGGGGGGACCAGGGACAGTGGAAGGGAAGGTCCTAGAGCTGTGACCCGGATCTGAATCAACAGGCAAGCCCTCTAGGTCGCCTGGCCGAGGAGGACTCAGAGAGCACTTCCACGCCTGCCTCATGCTTCCCTCTGGCCCTGGAGAGACCCCTCTGTAGCCACCCCCCACCTCCCCCCCTTCTCCCCCCCTCAGCGGCCCCCTCCCCGAAGCTTGCTTTTGAGCAGTACTCACATGCCCTGCTCCCCATACTGGTTGTAGAACTCCATGTGGCTGCATGCCTGGATCCAGCCGACTATCCAGGTCTCCTTCTTGGGGATGGGCGGCATGACCACCTGGGCCGAGGCACGGAAGTGGGGTGTCCGGTAGCGGAGCACCACGCTGGAGGACTCATCGATGCTGGTGGGGATGGGGTCGATAGAGGCCTTCACATCGATCACCGTGATGCCTTCCCGGAAGACTCTGGCTTTGCCTCCGATGCTCTGAATGCAGCCCATGGCACACAGGACCACTCTGATCTCCAGGGAAGACCAGCAGTCCCAGGGAAGCTGGGCATTGACAGGATGGAGGCCGCCGGACCCAGTGCAGACAGTGGTACAGCTCTTTAATCTCAAATCCCAAGACCGATATCCATAGGATAGAAGATTCACTGAGTCCAGGGGGTTCGCATATCACTACCGCGGGGCCACTTTATAAATAAGGATTTTGCTGCATTTCAAGGGCCCTGGGTTCTCTCTTCTGCGAGCAGTGAACAAAAATCACCGATATTCTTTGGGTTAAAAAAAGGAAAGTTTGGAGGTTAATGGATAAGCATGTTGTTCAGACATCCAGCCCTTCCCGTGCCTCACACGCGGGGAACGCAGCTCCGAGACGCTCCCTGAAGTCTTCGGGCGAAGAAGGCAAACGCCGGCAGACACATAAATAAGGAAGGCTGCGTCCCCTGCGCGGTGCCGCCACCCTGGCTGCCAGAGACCGACTTCCTGCCCTTCTGCCTTCCGCACGCGCTCGGGCACACGCACCCGGCCGCTCGCCCGGCCCGGTCGAATCAATGGGAGAGCAGTTTCTGTTCAGTCGTCCAAGGTCCGGGGGCCCTCGGGGGCTTCCAGGAGGGCGAGCGCCCGGCGCGGGCCGCCCGCGGGGTCCCCGTCGGCGCCCACTCGCGGGCGCGGGCCGAAGCCCCCACGCGGGCGCGCCGCGTCCCCTCGCCGCTGTCGCTGTCGCCGCCCGCCGCCGCCGCCGTGCGGGGGGCCCCGGGGCTGCGCTCGGGCCGCTGCCTGGTTCGCCGCGGCCGCCGAGGACCTGGAGGGGGAGGTGGAAGGGACAGGGCGTCAAGGCCGGCCTCAAAGTTGAACCGAACTTTGCTGCGGGGGACGCGCTGGGCGGCGACGCGTGTGCGCGGGGCGCGCGGGCTGCGGAGCTGACCGCGCACCTCTGGGCGGTCTCCCCGGAGGCGGCGGCCACCCCCAACACCCGCCCGCCCCGTCAGTGGCGGCCGCACGACCGCGCGCACCAGCGAATAATCGCCGCCCGTGACATCTCCGCTGACACCTCGCGGCCCGGAGGCGGGGTCGGGGAGGGGGAGGCCACCGCCTGGCACTGCAGTGGGCCTCGTGGACTTTGGGTCCTGGCACTGCCCCCACCTCCTCGCTGCCGGCGCCCCTTCCTGGTCAGACTCCCTCCGGGCCCTCCCCACCACGGGGGGCGCAGGGCCACCCTACAGGCGGGTCAGGTCGGACGCACGCCCCTTCACGAGCCGGGGCTCCCCAGGCTCCTGAAGGGCGCAGTGCCCCTGCCCCGCCGCTTTTATGCCCCTCTAGCCAGCCCCGAGTGGCCCCCCATCCCCGCGCGTCCGGCGCGCTCGCCGCCGGCGGGGAACTTTGGCGCGCACGCCCCCACCCGGGCGGCGCCTCCGACTCACCTGCCCCTCGGGCCGCTCCGCGTGCCCGGGCTGCCGCCCTCCGGACGCCCCCGACCTCACAACGGGTACGTCCTGGGGGCGCCCCCACCCCCTTTCTCGGGGAAGTGTCCTTTAGCTCTACAGGGGTTTGGGGGCCGGCGTGGACGACCCCCCCGGCCCCCGAGTCCTCCTAGCTCGGGGCTGCCCGGCGGGTGGGGGTCGGGGGTCGGGGGTGGCCGGGGGCGGAGGGGTGAGGCTCGGGATTCTCTCGCCCCCACCCCGCTCGCCTGCTTTATTTTATGATCATCGTGAGCGTGCTGTCGCCGCTCAGCCCCGCCGCCGCGCCGCAGCCGCCTGGCGCGCCCCGCGCTGCCTCGCTCTGCTGCAGCATCGGAAAGGCAACCAGGTCAAACTTTGCAGAAACTCAGCCCCTGCGCCGGCCTGGCCCCTAGTCCGCCCGCAGCCGCCAGCCGGGAGCGCAGCGCACGCAGGGACCGCCGCCCGCTCGCCGGCCCCGCGGGGGTGCAGGTCCGCAGGGGGCGGCGGGCGGGCGGGCGAGCGGGCGCCGCCTCCTCCTCGCCGCCCGCCCCGCTCTCCACCCTCGCTCCCCGCACACAGCCCTCCTCCCCACTGGTGATCCTCTCCCCCCACCCCTTGCCCCCCTCTCGCTCCCTCGCTGTCTCTGCAGCTGCTGGGGGAGCCGAGCCTCTCCTTGCAGAAACGACATTTCCTTTTTGGCTAGCTCCGGGAATTCTGGGTAGTGTAGTTCGGCTTCTGTCTCCGGTCCAGGTGGGCTGCTCCTCGTGCCCTTTGAACTCAGTGGGCTTTCCCCGGATCTGGGCAGGCGGAGGGGTGGGAGGTGGGCGTTGCCCTGGCCTGGCTGGTTGAGACAGCACAGGACTCTGGGGGAGGGCTCCAGGGCTGGGAGGTTGGGAGTGAGGGGAGAAGGGATAAAGGTCCCTGTGTTGTTCTCTGTGCTGGGCCTCTAGGCACCCCGACAGGTGGTCAGGGCCTGTTGGGCCCCAACTGTGATCAACACTGGACAAGCCTAGTCATTTCATTTACCATCAGCCAGCGCCCCCATGGGAGGCTTATCGTGTGTATTTCACAGAGCCTAGGGAATCCAAAGCTGGGAGATTTCCAAGACTTGCCCACCAGTCCCACCCAGGTGGGTGTCCCAGCTGAGACCGGGAGGTCTACGTGCAGAAGAGGTCCTAGAGGGGTTTGACCCTGGACAGGGGGGATCACTGTTAACCTCTCTAAGCATCTTCGAACCAGGACCCACCTACCCCCAACCCCCACCTTGGAACTGCCACCAGGAAAAGGGGGAATGGCCAGGTGGTTTGTGACATCAGAAAATCTGGTAGCCACACTAGAGCCATGCCCTTCTGCCATGATTTTGCCCACCACAAGGCACAGGGCAGGTGGTTCCAGCCAGAGCATCCTGACAACAGTGAGGGCAGGATTTGGAGGAGCAGAGGGTTCCCACCACTCTGAGGTCCTCTTTGAGGGGTGATCAGCCAGCCAAATGATCCATCTCATACCAGCAACCAGCTTGGGCCACAGGCAGGAAATGGCCAGTCGAGGTGGCCACTGCGTCGCGCCCAGCCGCACCTCTGCCATTGTCCCGATGACTGCCATGGGCCCTGAGCCTAATGAGGGGGCATCCCTTTCCAGATCAGCTAGGAAGTGGTTTATTCCTGGTCCTGCTGACTGAGACCAAGGTGTGGTGGCCCTTGGGATCTGCCTACTGCCAGAAGGGAGGAACCCCACAGGGCTCTGAGGGACCCCGTGTAAATTTCCACTTCTGGGAAGAAGCTTTCCCAGCCTCAACCCACAGTGTCCTCTCCCTGCTGTGAACTCGTGGCCTCCTCAGAACATCCTGCCCTTCTGGATGCACTTCAGCCTTCACCCACTTCAGCTGGTGGGTGAATTATTTATTATGCTGTTCACTTTATATAGAGATATTAACTTTGGGGGTGTCCCTCTCATCTGCCCACACTATCAGCTCTAGTGCTTGGAATACGGGAGTGGATACCCAGTCCCTTTCTCCAGGGGATCTTCCCAACCCAGGGAAGGAACCTGGGTCTCCTGCATTGCAGGCAGATTCTTTACCAGCTGAGCCACAGGGGAAGCCTGCTCTTCTTGCTCATCCTACGTGAAAGAACAGAAGTCAGAACCCGAAAGTGTCTACTAAGCAGCCAGGCCCCCGGAGATGATTTCCAAGAGTCGAGTGTCCTCGATGCCTCTTAGAAGTGGCGTTACACCCTGTAGTTCTGGGCTCGGTTGGCCTGCGTTCATGATGATGACGATAAGGTGTCCACCACGTGTCCATATGCGTGCGTGCTAAGTCACTTCAGTCATGTCCAACACTTTGCGACCCTCTGGACTGTAGCCCGCCAGGCTCCTCTGTCCATGGGATTCTTCTGGCAAGAATACTGGAGTGGGTTGCCGTTTGCTTCTCCAGGGGTTCGTCCCAATCCAGGGATTAAACTCACATCTCTTATGTCTCCTGCATTGGCAGGCGGGTTCTTTACCACTAGCATCACCTGAGAAGCCCACCACACCACTGAGCAGATATTATCTCTTCCGACCCCCTTGGCCCCAGGAGGTGGGCTGGACAGAGAGACCCATGGGTCAGGTGACCATGGTTTTCCAGAGTCTGCATGCCCCTAGATCTGGCCAAGTTCAAAGCCCACTTATCTCCTCCTCCCCCCTTGCCTGGGGGCCAGCCCCCTCTGAGCCCAGGGGGAAGTGACGCTAGAAAACCCTGTGTCTGGTAAGTCCCACCAGAAGACTGCTTGGGTGCCCATGGGGTGAGCAAAAAATAGAAAACCCCTGACCCTCAATCCCAGAGATGCCTCCTCTTCCACGTCACCTCCTAGGCTGTATTTTGTCTCGGGCTAGTTTGAGGGCCAGTTCTGCAGAGGGAGAGCACAGGTGGTGTCTGGGGGCCTTTTTCCCAGGCTCTGAGCTAAGGACGGGCACCCCTGGGCCCGCCTTGAGCGATGGAGGGTCTGAAAGGGCCAGCCCACACCTGCCTCCCCTACCCCGGCTCCCCACGGGCCCTCTGAGGTCCGGTGGCTTCCCTAGCTCTCGGGCCCTCCAGCCCTCCTGCCTCTCCACACAGCCCTGCTTCCTGCTCAGCGTTTTCTGGAGTCTGTGGGTGTTGGGCACAGACCCACGGCTGTCTCAGCATATGTGAGGGCCCATGAGGCCTCCACACGAGACTGAAAAGCTGGCGTCAGCAGAAAAGAGGGAGGGGTCATCTGCTTGTGATGTGCCCAGCACCACGGGGACGCCCACATGCCCCCCTCAGACCTCAGTCTCCCCAGACTCCTCTGTGTTGATGTCACCGGTGAAGGGGAAAGAGCAGAGGTCAGGAGGCACAACCCCAACTCCTCCTCGGGGATGGTGAACTCCCCAACGTGGCAACTTAGGAGCTCTTAGTGCCGTTGGTGGGAGGACAAGGTCCCTCAGTTTGCAGCACGCTGGCCCAGAGAGGTTGTGAAAACCCAAAATCACACAGCAAACCAGAGGGAGAAACAGCCTGACCCCACCTAGCTGGGTTTATATATATAAACACACACACACACACACACACACACACACATTCATTGGCTGTGCCAGGTCACAGCTGCGGCACTCAGGATCCTTAGTTGCGGCATGTGGGAGCCAGTTCCCTGACCAGGGATCAAACCCAGGCCCCCTGCATGCGGAGCTCAGAGTCCTAGCCTCTGAACCACCAGGGAACACCCTGAGATGGGTTTTAACACAGTGTCAATGAGTCCAAAGCCCTCCCAGGTCTGCAGGAAAGCTGAATGCAGGGTCTCTTCATTGAACATTACTGGAGCCAGGGCCTCTGCATGCATCAGCTTCATGGCTCTCCATGACAACCCTGTGAGCCAGTCCCATCACCAGCCCATTCCACATATGAGGATACTGAGGCCTGATGAAGAAGGAGGAGTGGATAGAACCCCTCAATGGCTCTGAGACCTGGAGGCTGGGGGATTCGATGTAGCAGGCATTCTCACCAGCATTCCCTGCAGTTGTTGGTGTTCAGCTGCTAAGTCATCCGACTCTTTGTGATCCCATGGCCTGCAGCATGTCAGTCTCCCCTGTCCTCCACTACCTCCCAGAGTTTGCTCAAACTCATGTCCATTGAGTCAGTGATGCCATCCAACCATCTTATCCTCTGTCGTCCCCTTCTCCTCCTGCCTTCACTCTTCAGACCAGCATCAGGGTCTTTTCCAATGAGTCAGCTCTTCATATCAGGTGGCCAAAGTATTGGAGCTTCAGCTTCAGCATCAGTCCTTCCAATGAATATTCAGGGTTGATTTCCTTTAGGATTGACTGGTTTGATCTCATTGCAGTCCAAGGGACTCTCAAGAGTCTTCTTCAGCACCACAGTTTGAAAGCATCAGTTCTTCAGCGCTCAGCCTTCTTGATGGTCCAACTCTCACATCCATGCATGACTACTGGAAAAACCATAGTTTTGACTATACTGACCTTTGTTGGCAAAGTGATGTGTCTACTTTTGAATACACTGTCTAGGTTTGTCATAGATTTCCTTCCAAGGAGCAAGCGTCTTTTAATTTCATGGCTGCAGGCACCATCCACAAGGCCACAGCTGGTCCTCCAAGGGCTCTCAGCCTCAAGGGTGCAGTCATCATGAGAACAGAAAGGCATTTCACAGGTGGGAAAGCCCTTGTTTTGCAGATGGAAATGTTAAGTGCTGGAATTCTGTTGCCCTGGGAGACAGGGTTCTATCCTTAACTGTTCGGGACCAGACAGGAAGCCAATGGTGAGGCTTGAAATGTCCACCTGGGAGACAGGCAGGCAGGGTTGGTGGGCCAGGCAGGTGGCTGGAGGGGGACATGTCAAGAGGTGAGGAGGCTACAGGGCCCACCTGGCATGACTGAGACACCTCACCTCTGCAGGGAGTGGGCTCAGACTGGCCAAGCCGGCACAGCTAGGATCTCAGAGCAGGCTCTGAGCTAGCCTCCCCTACAGAGGGAGACACGGGCCCGGCAAGGTCACACAGGGAGGGCTCTAGGACTAGAAGCCAGGCCTCCTGGCCCCCAGGTCCGTGATAGCCTCACTCTCTCTGCAGGGGCAAATGTGCGTCATGGGGCCTTGCATAAAGCCAGGTGTCTAGGGTGGCCGCAAATATTTCCAGCCAAAGGCTCAGGCACACATTTCTTCTAGGTCTGATCAGCTGGCCTCCCCACCATCTCAGGCCCGTGTATTCCCTCCCCCATATTGACTGGACACCTGGGCTGGGCGCTCAGAAGGCACCAGGGAACACAGCCAGGGCCCAGACAGACAACAGACCTGCTCCCCTCAGCACTCACATCCCCGTGGGCCCCAGAGATGCCAAGAATGATGAATGGAGGTATTAATTAACATGAATAATAAATAGGTACAAATTCATACTTGAAACAGTTATGAGTAAGTATTGATTGCTATAAATTACGACGTATATGAGTAAGTTGCTTTGATGAGCGTGTCCAGTAGCGAGCTTGGGGAGGGGAGGGTGAAGGATGCATGTTCCAGGGGTGTGAGGGGTGTGATGGTGTGTCAGGCAGAGTGTGTGGGTGACTGTGTGTGTAAATGGGTGTGTGTGACAGTGTGAGTTGGTATATGTGACAGTTGTGTATAACTGTGGGGTGCGTTTTTGTGTCTGGGAGGGGTATGTACGTCGTGTGTCCATGTGGGTGTGTGTATGAGGTGTGTAGTCATGTGAGTGACCACAAGTGGTGTGGGTGCAGATGAGATTGTGTGTATATTGTGTATGGAGGTGTGTGCCTTGTGTGACGATGTATGTCACACAAGTGTGTGAGTGTGTGAGTGCAGAGGGCAGTTTGCTGGTTGTGCGAGTGTATGTCTGTGTGAGTGTGCACGATGGCGCACGTTCATGCGTGGGGGTGGATGTGAGCCCCTGTGTCTGTGGGTGAGAGTGTGTGTCTGTGCGGATGTGTGTGTGACGGTGAGTGTAGGGGGGAGCACGTTTGGGGTGTGAGTGGGTGGGCCGTAGGGGCGTGTGTGAGTGTGCATGTCTGTGCACGTGTGCGTGCAGGATGTTATTTTGGGGCTGGAGAGGATCCTTAATGAGCCTGTGGGATGAGCAGGGAGGGCGGGGGAGGGCTTGCTTCTTCCAGCCTGGAGCGCAAGGGCCAGTCCGTGTCCCCGGCTTCGCCATCGGAGCCGCAGTTCGGTGCAACAAACGCCTTCTCAGGTCTCTCGAACGTACCCCGTCCCGGCAGGAGGGAGCAGCGGCGCCCGGGTCCTGGCAGCGGCCTGGGCAGCGAGCACTGGTGCCTGCCACCGGTCACCTGGCACTGTCCCCCGGCGCCCCCACCCCGCCCGGGCATCCTCGCGGCGGCGGGGTTGGGCATCACCGTCCCGCGCGCCGCAGGTGCGGGAGGACGCGGACGCCGCGCCTCCGAGGCTTGCTCGGCCCGGCTCCCCGCGCGCGCCCCGCCGCCGCGAGCAACGGGGACGGAGGTGTGGTCAGCAGGCTGGGTGCGGCCTCGGATCGGGTGCGGCACTGGGAGTTCTCCAAGGTGCTAAAATAAACCCAGCGAAGGATCAGGTTTCCCGACCGAAATAACCCAGGAGCGGCCTTGGAAATGCGAACTGAGAAAGCGATCCGGGGCGGGAGCTGGCGGGGTTGGGGGAGGCGGTGATGAAAGATGCTTTTCGCAAGGCTGCCTCTCCCTCCTCTCCCCGCCAGCTCTGCCTCTCCCCAGAGTGGAGCTTCTCACCCCTCCCCTCCTCTTTTTGGGGCCATCACCCCCAAATAGCCCGCCTCCGCTTGGCCATCTATCTTTAACAGCAAGATTTGTAGATCAGAGCCCAGCCAGCCAGTCATTCCATATACGTTTATTGAGCTACTAGGTGCCAGATGGGCTTCCCAGGTGGCTCAGTGGTAAAGAATCTGCCTGCCAATTCAGGAGACGTGGGTTCGATCCCTGGGTCGGGAAGATCCTTGGAGAGGGAAATGGCAACCCACTGCAGTATTCTTGCCTGGAAAATGCCATGGACAGAGGAGCCTGGCGAGCTACAATCCATGGGGTCACAAAGAGCTGGACACGACTGAGCGACTAAGCAATAACACCACCTAGATTCCAGGCTCCCTGGACAACTTGTGCCCCCAAAGGAACAAACAGACAACAGGCCCTGCCTCACGGGCTCTCACTCTGCTAAACCCATGCAGAGCAAGTAAGTGTATGACGTGTTAGAAAGGAAACTGACCAAGGAGAGAATTAAAGGGCAGGAGAAGGTAAGGGGTATTGGGGTGATGTTTGAACTCCGAGGTATCCTGCTGGCTCACGCAATGATTCAGAGAGAACCCGTTCACCTCTGAGCTCTGGTGTTCTCGTTTGTGCCTCAGGGACTAAAAGCCTATGAAGCTGCGGCAACAGTTGAGACGCGGGTTTAGCTCTGAGTCTGCCAAGGAGCAATGTTAAGTACAAGTTAATGATAAATAGTAGTAGTATTTATCATATTTATCATATCATAACTGAGTATTATCAGCTCAGTAGTAGCAGCTGATCTATCTTAAACATTTAAAGACAATGAATAACAAGGGTCTATGATGTATAAACAGCTCTAGGCCCCAGGATGTTGCCAGAAAATCTCTCCTGCCTTCAAGTGACAGGCAGTGTAGCCAAGCGGTTGGGGCAAGGACTTTAGGCTGAGTCCTGAGACACTTCATTGCACACCACACACTCCTCTCTCAGTAACGGACAGTGCTAGAAGAGAGAAGTTATATGGACCAAGGGCCAGGTGAGGCGATGGTTCAGAGAGGCCAGGTGGTCTGCAGGCATGCGACCACCTTTGTCCTGCCCGTTGGTCTTGCATGGGGAGGGGGGCCTGACACATAGCAGACCCCAAAAAGTGTTCCAGGGGCTTCTCTGGTGGTCCAGTGGTTAAGACACCATGCTTCCAGTGCAGGGGGCACAGGTTCAATCCCTAGTCAGGGAACTAAGATCCCTCCTGCCACAAAGTCAGAAAAAAAAAAAATTAAATGTTCGAAGAGGGAGAGAGCGAATGAGTGAGTGACAAATGAGGCCAAGTGGGTAGGGAACAGAAAAACTGTGGGAAACGGAAAAACTCATGGCTGGGAAGACAGCCTTCTGGCTCAGAGTTATAGGGATCGGCCAGCCCACATCTTAACTCTGGTCTTGCTTGATCAGCTCTGTGGCCTTATAGGTGATGTCACCACTCTAGCCTTTTCTTCCTCGGCTCTAGAAGAGTGTGGTTAGACTTGCCATGTTGGCTAGAAGTGTCTCTGACCCTGTCCTGGTTTTCTGGGTCTGGGCGCTGCAGTAGGTGGCTTAGGTTGACTCATCAGATCTCACGGGGTTGCATCCAAACACCGTTTTATCTGGTACTCGCTGCTATAGCCACTTATTTACATTCTGCCTCAGTGCACAGGGGTGTGTGTGTAAGGATGGCTATGCCACCTAATACTTAATAGTTTTGAACAGTCACAAAATAGAAACAATCTACATGTCTAAAAACAGAGAATTGCTTCTACAAAGTTTGGCCCAGCCACATGAAAAAATACCAAGCAGTGGTTGAAGACTGATGGGTTGTCATGGAGACATTGCCAGGTCCATATTGTTATATGGAAAGGGAGAGGTTAAAAGGATATATAAATACAGTCATACTTTAAATGCATATTTGTTTATCTCTGTATTTGCTATACATAGATACAGTTTAATAGATATTCTTTCTGATTGTTAAAGTAATACTTGGTTGTCATAAAACATTTCAATAATTGGAAATGAGAAGTGCGAATTCCTTTGTAACCTGACCGTTCTCATGCTAACAGGCGTGGCACCCAGGCAATAGAATTTCTTTTTTTTTTTTTTGCAGCAACATGCAGTGTGTAGGATCTTAGTGCCCTGACCAGGGATGGAACCTGTACCCCCTGCAGTGGAAGCACAGAGTCTAAACCACAGGACCACCAAGGAAGTCCAGGGTTACACCTATATTATATCATCTGTATTCATTGAATTTATTGCTGTAAGACTGTAACATTTGATGATAAGAAAAAATAAGGCTATTGGTAAAAATATACTGTTTTGGAAACTGGCTAGTTATTTCACAGGTGTATATACTATCTCCCCAACTATACAGAACTATAAGCAGGAAGAGATCAATGAAAGCATCAATTCAGTGGATAAATGAATTCTAAGATGCTCAGAAGTGGGACAGTGTAGCCTGTGGTAGGAGCTCATAAAGGATTGGTGCCTGCTTCTCAGTTGCCTGAGAAGGTGAACTGGGTCACCCCAGCTTACAGATGGAGGGGCAGGTCTCAGTCTGAGTGAGCCGCCTGAGGGAGAAAGAGAAGCCAGGAGCACTGGCAGGATGTGCCTGTGGTCAGTAAAGTAGAGGAAGCTGAGCTAGGGTTTGAACCCAAGGTTGACCCAATCCAAAGCCCACTTTTCACCACTCCTGGGCCAAAGTCCAGTTGGACTCCATGGCCCTCCCCGACATGGAGCCCATTGTAGCCCTGGGAACCTGCCGGCAGCTCTTGCCAGGCCAAGATGCTGACACAGGCCTCTGGATATTAATAGCCCCTCTCTGGGCTGGGCTCCTCCTCCCCTCCTGAGGTCAGCCTGGATCATGGGCCCCACCCAGGAAGAGTGGGGGGAATGCCCTGCTGGAAAGCTGAGTGGGCACATCCCAGTCCCTGTGGTCTGCAACATCTGAGTCTGGAGGCCCCAGGGACTTCTTGGGATTTGGGCCTCACCTCTTCTGGATTTCACCCCACTGAGCCTCAGCTTCCTCATCTGTAAAGTGGGCACGATATCATGACTTTGCTGGAAGGCTGGTTACATGGTATCAGTAAGCTAGAACACAGAGAGACCACAGTATACTGCTCACTCTCCATGCGTTCTGCACCCAACTTCATGTGCATCTGTCCGAGTTCAGGACAGGGCCGCACAGGTCATCATGGCCACACCCAAGAAGGTGGGATGTGACACAGTCTGGGACATCCTCCTCTGTGGCTGCATGGGCTGAGTGGAACATTCTGGAAGAGAAGTGCCAGGAATCCACAAGGAACCCCAGACTAAGGATTCCTGGTGTCTGGCTTCTCACCAGCGAGGTATGGAGGAGGGGCCAGACTTCGGGGGGCAGGTGGGTGCTTCTGAAAGAGTCACTCAGAGGGAGAGAGGTCTTTGCCTCATATGTTAAACAGACCAGTTCCTAATCCAGAAGCTTGAAGGCTCGCTACATAGCAGGGACCCTGCTCAGCATTTTGCGTCAGTGAGACATCATCTCTTTGACTTCACAATAGCCCTTGGAAGGTGGACACTAGTATTTCTGTGTTACAAGAGGAAAAACAAAAAAGACTAGGCCCAGAGACACCAAGTGACTTGCTAGGTCCTACAGCTAGTTGGTGGCAGAGCCCCAGGTCATCCCCCATCTGTCTGACTCTGGAGCCCCCAGGCTGGTTCCAGGCGACCAGAGAGCACGCACCCCACCCAGGCAGCTTCCTGTCTTTGGGAGTCTATGGACCTGCTCCCTGGGAGGCTGCAGGGTGGATCTGGGGCTTCCCAGGGACAGGAGGGGGCTCCATGCTTGGGAGGAAACCTGTCTTCATCCAAGGCCTTGGCTGCTATAATAAATCATGACACCAGGGCATTCACTTCTAACTCTGCTGGTTGCCCTAAACCAGCGGCTTCCGTTTGAGTCCAGGCCCGGTCAGACCTTAAAGGGCTGTCAGATTGGGTTTCTGCAGCAGGGGAAGCCCAACTCAAACCCCGAATCCTTGAACTCAAATCCCTCTTGGCCTGCTCCTCTCTGGGTTGGCAGCCTCTCTTGCCCCCTCGGTCCATGTACCACCACACGGGCTCCCAGACCTCACAGGAAGCAGAAGGCTCTCCCCTATCCGGGGCCTCTCACCTGCTCTTCCTTCTGGGGGAAAGCCCCCCACGACCCGCAGGCCAGGCCTGGAGCCCCGTTGTATGACCCGGAAACACATCCGCGTGATGCTTGCAATCATTCACACATGTCATTCATTTAATCCCTGCTGAACTATAACTTTTTCCGGGGGGACAGGGATGCACGTGGTGTGTTCCCTTCGCTACAGTGCCAGGCACCTCGTGTGGCACCAGGAGCTTGGGAACTATTTACAGGTTGCCCGAAGCTGCTACAGTGATCCCATCCTCCACAAAGCTCCAGGCAGCGGAGGCCACCTCCAAGGGGCAGATCCATTACCAACCAATTCATTACCCCTCCCTGAAATCAAGTCTTACAGATTGAACAGTCGTGCACTGAAGCCAAATTCAAGACTGAAAAATGTCAAAGCCCAGCCTGCCAGCTTAATGAAATGCTGGCACGGAGGGGAGGGGCTGGGCTCAGCCCCGCCCCCAGCAGACCCAGAATGATGCTGTCAGTGACGTCATTCACCCCATCGGGTGTCCGGAGAAGCCTCTGGCCTGGGCTCCGCTGTCTGGTCCATGGGACCAGATCCAAGCCATCCAGGCCAGTGGGGCAGGTGGGCCTGGCTCCCCGGGCTCTGGGCTGCTCAGAGGGAAGCTGGTCAAAGCAGGGGTGAGTCAGGGGCCCACCTCTGGGCCTCTGGCTGGGGGCTCAGCCAAGGCCAGACCTGTAGGAGGACTACATTTCCCAGAGTCCCCCAGGTACCCCCCCCCCCCGCCCAGAGCGAGCCATTGGGAGATTTAAATAGCCCAGGCCCGAGGCAGCCAGGCCCCAGCTGTGGACGCGTCTGCCTCCCGGTGGCTCCATTGGCGCTGGCCGGCACTGGGGGGCTCGATTGGCTGCCCAGCTGGCACTGACATTCCCCAGGAGCCCGGTGGCAGCCGGAGGTAAACAGCCATGTGCAGGCCTGCTCTCTATATTTAACAGCTGCTGAGGAGCCGGCAGGGAGGCAGAGAGCAGGGGCGGCTCCGGCGTCTTTGGGGGAGAAGGGCCTCACGGCCAGGCTGGTACCGGCCCTTGCCAGGAGATCGTCAACAATGCCCGCCTCCCAGAGCCGGGCCCGGGCCCGGGACCGCAGCAACGTCCTCAACCGAGCCGAGTTCCTGTCCCTGAACCAGCCCCCCAAGGGAGCCCCGGAGCCCCGCAGCTCGGGCAGGAAGGCCTCGGGCCCCTCGACGCAGCCCCCAGCCCCTGGGGACGGGGCCCGCGAGCGGCGCCAGTCCCAGCAGTTGCCTGAGGAGGACTGCATGCAGCTGAACCCCTCCTTCAAGGGCATCGCCTTCAACTCCCTGCTGGCCATTGACATCTGCATGTCCAAGCGCCTGGGGGTGTGTGCCGGCCGGGCCGCGTCCTGGGCCAGCGCCCGCTCCATGGTCAAGCTCATCGGCATCACGGGCCACGGCATCCCCTGGATCGGGGGCACCATCCTCTGCCTGGTGAAGAGCAGCACGCTGGCCGGCCAGGAGGTGCTCATGAACCTGCTTCTGGGTGAGTGCACCCGCCCGTCGTCCACCACCCACCCAGCCAGGCCTTGTGGAGGGAGCTGGACCCACCCCGCCCCTGCCAGGGCCAGCGGTGCCCCTCAGAAACTGACTGGAACAATCTAATGAGGTTAGCAGGAAGGGTGCCCCAGAAACAGGCAAGCCTCTGGCTTGGGGAAAGAGGGAGCTGAGGATGTCCAGACCATAGTCCCCTGCAAAGTGGGAGCCTTGAGAATGCAGAGCCCCAGCGGGAACTTCTGAGGAAGAGCCCTGCCCTGGGCAAAGCACATCGCTGCCCAGAAGCAACTTGGAGTGGGTGCCGGAGGCCTTGAGGGATGTGTCTGGGAGTCTGGCGGGTGCTCTGGAGTGGGGTGTCTAACCCTGTCACTCCCATCCCATGGATAGGTCCTTGAGTTCCTAGGCTGCTTGCAGGCAGCAGTTGGGAGCTGCCCACCCCCCCACCCTGCTTGGCTCAGGGACCCTGAAAGTTTCCCAGGATCCCTGGTGGGTGCAGGGGTCCAGTCTGGGGCTCCCACCCGCTCAGGGCCTCCTGGAGTGCTTACCTGCCCCTTCCCTTGGCGAGTCGATGGAGGAGAGGACCTGGGGAGCTTTGGTTTGTTTGCAAAGTCTTTGCCACCGGCGTCTTTCAGTCGAGCACTGCCCGTGCCAGGTGCCACGTGGGCCCATGTGGAAGGCAGGCCCTCCCCTCTACCCAGGAGGTGATGCCCAGCCCCCATCTGGCCCACCCTCCAGGCACCTCCAGATCCCCGAGGTGCTTGGGCCCCTCTGCTGCCACCCTCCAAGCTGGGCCATGTTAATCTCCGGGCCCTTCTCAGCACAGCCACCATTTGGGACACAAGTGGGGGGCGAGGGGGCATGGCTCAGGCTAAGCCAACACTGACAAGGGGTCCCAGTACCGAAGGGGTGTGGGTTGGGCCCCTGAGAACTGCCATCCAGGGGAAGTTACAGTAACTGTGAGTCTTCCCGCTCGGGTCTCAGAGCATCTGGGGTGGGTGCTGCTGGTGGGATGTGGGGAGGGAGAAGTAGCAGACGTTCGTGCAGGAGATGCCAGGTCTGGTACATCAGTGTTTTCTTGTTCTTATTCCTAAATGATCCATGTTACTTGCTGTTATTCCCAAATAAGCAGTCGCAACGTGGCTGCTGCTCTTACCGTTCCCACTTCACAGATGAGGAAACTGAGGCTCCTGTAAATAAAGCAACCTGGCCAAGACTTCAGAACTTGAGATTTGCACCAAGTCCTGCCTGACATCCTGGCCTGTGCTCTTTCTGGGCACCTGGAAAGCCCTGGGCTTGGGATGGAGGGGCAGAGCACGGTGGCCCAGGTGCCAGGCCGGGGGGCTTTGGGGGGCAGTGCATAACCGTGGTCTTGTCATCTAGTGCCCGTTGAAGCCTCAGACAGAGCGGTGACTCAAGAAAACTGGGAAGGGGGTGCGGTCAGGTTGCCTGGTGTCCAAGGACGAGCGTGGGAAAGTGTCCTTGAGCTTCTCTCTCAACCCCGCTCCCTAGACCCACCTGCACGGTTCGTCCGTGTGTGATGCTGGAAGTGGTGAAGCTGTACTGGTGATTCATTCAGCACTTACTATATGCCTGGTTTTTCATAAACCACATCATCATGTATCATCCTCACCACAACCCCCAGGGAGAAGCTGCTATGCTCCCTGTTTAAAGAGGGAGAAACTGAGGCACACAGAGATGCTTTGCCCTCAACCATGTGGCTAGTTGGTGATGGAGCCAGTACTGGAGCTGACATAACTCTGGCTGGTCGGGACGAGGCTTCTGGCTTTTACCAGCAACCAGATTCTATGGACACAAAGTTGTTTGTTTCGTAGGACAGAGAGCAGGATTCGAGAAATCTCCCTTCTTGAACAAGGACAGTTGTCTCTCAGTTTTTAAAACATCATTTAGTGAGCTCCACTTAGATACCAAGTACTATGCTATGGATGTCTTGTATTTTATGATGTTAAAATCTTTTTAATGACCGTATAATGTAAATTTCAATATACCCACTACACAGATGAGTTAACTGAGGCTCAGGGGAGTCGAGGGATTTGTCCAACCCCACATATCTGTAAGTGGTAGACCCAGGAACCAAGACAAGTCCTCTAGGCTGCAAACCCCTTGCCTTCCCGCTCACTTTTGGTCTGCAGGCCGGGCAGACCAGTGCACATTGAGGAGTTACCTGCAGAGAGGTCTCCCTTTTACCAGCACTTTTGCTGGCGTATCCAGGTACCAAGACCACGGAGGAAAAAAGAGCCCGGCCTAGAGAAACTGCTCAGAGCAGGCAGGGTGGTCTGTAGACCTGCATTCTTGGTGGGGATGTGGACCCAGAAAAGCAGCAAATAACTAAGGTGGGTTGATCCCACGGCTCTGACCTGGCCTGCCAAGAGCGGCTGCCCACACTGCCTTCTGCCCAGGGATGACAGACCAACCTTGAGGGAAAAACTGCACAGGTCAGTCTATTCTTTAGTCTTTGGGACCCTGGGCATAGGGGCAGGGGCTTTCAACCCTGGAGCTCTGAGGTTGGAATGGACTTGTCCTGGTCCTCACTCTGACCCTTACTCACTCTGGTCAAGTCAGGTCCCATCGCTGAGCCTCAGTTTCTTCATCTGTACATGGGGCATCAGGCCTGTGGTGGGGATTCAAGAGGAGCTGGCCAAGGACCAGGGACAGTGGGTGGCAGGTGGACGTGGACACTGCAGGGTCCAGAGGGATGAGGGGCCCAGCCTGGTCCTGCCTGCCTACTCTGAGCACCAGGGATCCAGCAGAATCCTAGGGGCAGAGCCTCCACAGTACCACTGGGACCTGGGCTCTCCTTGGCCCCAAAGGGGAAAACTCAGGAGCCTTGGGAAATGGAACTCCAGCCACTGGACCTGGGAGAGTCCCAACTGGGCCGGGAGGAAGTCCTCCCTTCTGCTCCCTGAAATCCGCCTCCCTTGCCGGGGGCTGTGATGTGTTACACAGACTCTGGAAGCCTCAAAGCCAAAAGGGGTCTTAGCAGCTGGCACGGGCTTGGCTCCAGAGTTGGCCAGACCCGGGGGCACATCCCAGCCCTGCTGTGGCAACTGGGACAAGTGACTTGGCCTCTCTGAGCCTCATTTTCCTCATCTGTCTAATGGGTTGCTAGGATACTTCCCTGAAGAATTACACATGGCACATACCCACGCCAGTTAATGCTTGTGGAACGCAATCAGCATTAGCAACCTCATCACTATTGCCATAGTCAAAAGAAGTCCCAGGTCCAGGGGCGATCCAGGTCCCCTCCAAGCTTCAGGCACCTGTGACGTGACCTGATTCCCCGCTTTGTCCTCTCTCTGCAATGCCCAGCTCGATGATCCCAAAGCAGGCAGGTAATAGGGGACCTGGGCCATTCCCGTTCACCAGACCTATCCTGGTTTCCCCCTGGGCCCATCCTCAGCAGGAAATGGTTTCCATGTCTTACTTCCATGATCTATAAAATAATCTTAATTGAAATGTCCCTGATTATGAAAATTGTATATTCCTTTTTTTCTATGTCATTTTTCATTGTGGGAAAATAGACATAACCTAGAACTTAGCGTTCCAGCCATTTTTAAGTGTACACCAGTTTGCAGTACAGGCTTCCGAGGTGGCTCAGCGGTGAAGAACCTACCTGCCAACGCAGAGGACCTGGCTTCCATCCCTGGGTCGGGAAGATCCCCGGGAGAAGGAATATTCTTGCCCTGAGAACCCCAATGACAGAGGAGCCCAGCAGGGCTACAGTCCATAGAGTCAGAGATGACTTAGCGACTAAACGGCCGGAACTTCCAGCACATTCATGTTGAGCAGCCACCACCATCATCTCCAGAGCCTGACCATCTTCCCAAACTGAACCTCTATGTCCATGAACACCAACTCCCCACTCCCCCTGCCCCAGCACCCAGCACCCACACTTTCTGTTTCTATGAATCTGATTCACCTAGGGACCTTGTGTCGGTGGCACCACACAGCATCTGTCTAGTGTCTGACTTGTTTCCCTAAGTACCCTGTCCGCAGGGTGAATCCGTACTGTAGCAGATGTCAGCGTCTCCTTCTTTAAGGCTGAATGATGCTCCATGGTGTGGATGGACCACGTTTTGTTTCTCCAACATCTGTTAGTGGACCCTTGGGTTGCTTCTATCTTCTGGCTATTGTGAATAATGCTGCTCTGAACACGAGGGTACAAATATCTGTACAAGCCCACGCTTTCGATTCTTATGGGTGTACACCCAGGATGTAATTGCTGGAACAGATGGTAACCCCAGGTTTAATTTTTGAAGAACCCCCCAGGCTGTTTTCCACAGCAGAAGAACTGTTTTACATTCCTGCCACCTGTGCACAAAAGCTCCAATTTCTCCACAAGTGTTCTTGGCCAGCACTTAAAAAAAAAAAAAAAATAGCTGTTTTAATGGATGTGAAAAGTGGTGTCTCATGCTTCCTTAGTGATAAATATGGAGAAGGCAGTGGCACCCCACTCTAGTACTCTCGCCTGGAAAATCCCATGGACGGAGGAGCCTGGTGGGCTGCAGTCCATGGGGTTGCTAAGAGTCAGACATGACTGAGCAACTTCACTTTCACTTTTCACTTTCATGCATTGGAGAAGGAAATGGCAACCCACTCCAGTGTTCTTGCCTGGAGAATCCCAGGGATGGGGGAGCCTGGTGGGCTGCTGTCTATAGGGCCACACAGAGTAAGACAGGACTGAAGCGACTTAGCAGCAGCAGCAGCAGTGATAAGTGGTGTTGAACGCCTTTTCATTATATATCCTTACGATGAGGAAAATTCAAACCAGGGGATGAAGGTTCAATACCTGGTCAGGGAACTAAGATCCTGCATGCCTTGAGGCCAGAAAAAAATTTTAGTTAAAAAAAAAAAAGAATGTCTCCCTTAAGCCCCTTCCTCAGGAATAACCACCGCTGCGGTTTGGGTCATGAGCCTCTGGATGTTTCTCTTTGCTTCTAAAATGACCTCCTGCCGTGTTTTGCCCAGCTTGGCCTCGTTCTCACGGCCCTTTCAGGCCTGCTGGGCCACGTACCTCCCATCTGGGCCCCCTGAATCCCTTCACATCAAGCATGAGGGGTTGAGAAACCAGAACCAACTCCTTCAGCCTAGCAGCACTCCCCCGCCAACTCCCCACAAGCATCTCACAGCATCCCCTCCCCCCACCCAGCCCCTGCTCACCCCCCCCCAATAATCTGTTCTGTCAGCTCCCCCACCTCCAGCCCCCAAGCCCTGCTCTGGGGGACAGCTTAGGTGACAAGCCCTCTGCGAGGCTTGCATAGCCTGTCCCTAGTTGATGGATATTTAGACTGATCCTAAACCCTCACTGTCGGGAGCACTCCGGCTAGAGACGCCAGCTCAGCTCCACAGAGAGAGAACATTCTCCACCCTTCCTGTCTCATCATCTCAGTGCGGCTCAGCTAAAAGGTCCCTCCAGTTGGCCTCTGGCCACCCCCAGATGGGGTCAGGGCCCCCTTGTTGGGAGGGAGCCACTGGGGGGTCCTCTTCTGTGTCACCGCACTCCCCCAGCCAAGCCTGGTGCCCTTCGACTTCTATCTATACCCATGGTTTTGCTTTCCTTGCACCCAGGAGGTCTTCTGAGATGAATCAAGCCACTTTAATATCTGGGTTCTTCAGGTGAGAATTAGGGAAACCTGCAAAGTTCTAGAACTCGCTTAGAGTCATGCCGGCCAGGGGAGTTAGGGACAGACCGGGACACTCCTGTCAGCCCCCCAACCCTGGGCACCGAGGGCTGGGGCAGGGTGTGTGACTGAAGACAGGGCCACTGTGGTCAGGAGAGATGCCTGGTTTGTACACACACACACACACACACACACACACTGCTCACACCAACATAGCAGAGGTCCCAGTGCCAAATGCCTGGAGTGTTTCTGCCTCTTCTCAGGGTTTCCCTTCCATCAACCTCTCTGCTCACTGCCCACGTCCCCAGAGCTGTGTTCTTCTAGAACAGTGCGCTGGTTTTTAAAATAACTGTTGTGTGCGCGTACGCACGCCCTAAAACACACAAGGCATAAAATTTGCCATAAGTGTCCAGTTCAATGGCATTAAGTTGTACAACCATGCCCACCACCCATATCCTGAATTTCTTTCATCTTCCCCAGCTGAAATTCTGCACCCATTAAGCACTAACTCCCCAGCCCCTGGCATCCTCTAATCTATCTTCTCTCTCTATGAATCTGCCCGTCCTAAGGACCTCATGAAAGTGGAATCATGCAGTATTTGTCCTTTTGTAAAAATAACTTTTTAAAAACGCACACAGATCATGCCTCTTCACAGTCAGAAAAAAAATGTTAATGCAGAATTACAAAAAGACAACAAAAATGAGCCTCATCCTCCCACCCAGTGAGAATCACAGTTAGTTAACATTTAGTGCGGTGACTTCCAGACTTTTTTCACCACGTATAGACACATTTACATCTTAATTTTACAAAAACAGCATTATCCTACTGTAAATCCGGTGTGGTCATTGGCCTTTTCCACTTAAACCCCAGAGCTGTCCTTCCGTGGCTATAAATACACATCTGCTTCATCATTCGCAGCGGCCCCAGAGCGCTCCGTCGTCTAGACTTGGCCGCAGTCTGGCCCATCTGTCTCCGACTCAAGGGCATCGGGTTGGTTTGGGGTTTTCAGCATCACGAAGGATGCTGCAGTGGACATCTTGACCATGAATCGTGGGGCACATCCCTAACTATTTCCCAGGGAGACAGTCCTACCCATGGAAGGGCTGAGTCAAGGGAGGCCTGCCATAGAGACTTCTGAGTCTGAATCCAAAGCCCTTCAGAAAGTTTAGACCGATTTACACCACCACCACCATCCTAGAACGCTAACCGGGCTGTTTCCCAGATTCCTAGAGGGAATGGAATGGGAGAGCAGAGGCCAGAGGAGTGGGTACCCCTCCTCCCAGCTCCAGGCAGTAAGAGATGTCGGTACTGTCTGTTCCTTGCGGGGTCCACAGCTGCCCCTTCCCCACCCGTCCCCGGCCTGCCCTGCTGCTGAACTAGTCCCATGGTGGGCATCTCAGGGGGAGCAGCCAAGCTCGAGGGACCAGGAGGGACCACCCCAGCAGCACCCCCCGCTCCTGCCCACCAGAGTGGGAGAGAAAGTGAGCGCCAAGGCAGATTCTTTTCACCTCTGAGGCATCCGCACAGCAGGTAATAGTTGTGCTTCCTGCAAGGGGATTTAGGCATCTGAGCCATCCGCCTGGTGAGAGGGGCAGGGAGTGGAGATTGTTGGTGAGGCCCAGCCCTGCAGACCAGGCAGCCTTTAGAGTAGCTTCTGGAATGACCCCCATTCTATCAATGAAGGGAGGAAGCTCAGCGGGAGAGCTGTGCCAAGGTCATGAAATTCACAAGCAGCCAACCTTGAGGCCTGCCTCTGATCCTGGAGCCCAGGTGCGCAGCCTCTGCCCTACTTGATGGCGGTGAGCAGAGGCCCAGGGAGGTTAGGCCACCAGCCTGGGTCACACAGCGCTGCAGTTCTGGCCCCTGAACTTGCTGCCAAGCAGACCTGTCCCCACAGGCGGGGCGCCCTGCCTCCCTCCCGGTCCAGAAAGAAATATAGGTCAGGGACCTCGACCTGCCATGTGAGCAGAATTCACGGAACCTTGAGTGACGGAGCCATTTGCTTCTATTTCTGGGCGCCAGAGTATGTGCTGACGTGTTAGAATCAGTCACAAGAGGGCTGGCCACGGTGCTGGGGGAGGGGAAGGCAGCCTGGGGGGGCAGTGGGAGGAGCTTGTGGGGGAGGCCCCAGGGCCATCGGCTCTGCTGGGGAGCCATCCCCCCACAGCCTCCTCTACACCCAACCCTCAAAACCTGGCAGCAGGCAATAGTAGGGGGAGAGACCACGGGCTCATCACACCTGTAGAGAAGCCCCCTGTCTAATTTACTGCCCATCTCTGCACCCCACCTGCCCCCAGTCATCTGGTACCCTGCCAGCCTGGGGCACCAGCCCCAGGCCTGGCCCTAGCCTAACATACTCAGGAAGCAGTGGGACCCAAGATCTATAGGTCAAGTGAATGAATGAAGGACCCGAGAAGCCCAGGGTGGAGGGGCAGTTTTCACCTCATTATGGCCTCAAGGGACAGAGCCAGCCAAAAATAGCAGATTTCCAAAGGCCCAGATGTGGGGTTTTCAAATCATGGCACACAGCCAGCCTCAGAAGCCTCTCAGGGGACAGAGGAGGGTCCCCCATTTCCAATAGCCCCAGTGACAGCCATGGGGCTACTTCTCTTATCCGTTCATATCCTGAGTCTCTGTTGTTCAGTCGCTCAGACTCTTTGCGACCCTGGGCTACAGCACGCCAGGCTTCCCTGTCCTTCACCATCTCCCAGAGTTTGCTCAAACTTATGTCTGATTCTTTGCGACCCTGGACTGCAGCATGCCAGGCTTCCCTGTCCTGCACCATCTCCCAGAGTTGCTCAAACTCGTGTCCATTGAATTGGTGATGCCATCCAACCCTGTCATCCTGTTTCTCCCTTCTCCTCCTGCCCTCAGTCTTTCCCAGCATCAGGGTCCTTTCCAATGAGTTGGCTCTTTGCCTCAAGTGGCCAAAGTATTGGAGCTTCAGCTTCAGCATCAGTCCTTCCAGTGAATATTCAGGGTTGATTTCCTTTAGGATTGACTGGTTTGATCTTGCAATCCAAGGGACTCTTAAGAGTCCTTCAGCACCACAATTTGAAAGCATCAATTTTCTGGCACTCAGCCTTCTTTATGGTCCAGCTCTCACATCCCATTGATTACATGACTACTGGAAAAATCATAGCTTTGTCTTACATTGGGAAAAAATGTTTTGCTGCTAAAAAAGTTTGAAAGGTGTGAGTCTAGCTCGATTCCTGGCCCATTGGTCTCGACAGTCCTCGAGGAGAGCTGGGACACCTGGCCTGGGGGCAGCGGGCAGCGAGGCAGAAGCCCACCTGGCCTCCAGCCTCCACATCAGACTGAAGCCCTGAGCCCAGCTCCCCGGTCCCAGGCAGCCCATGGAGAAGCAGATGCTGTCCGTCCCACCTACTTCCTCCTGGAACCCAGAGGCTCCCTCTGGGCACCTCTGCTGCAGTTCACACTTGTCTGGGAAAGCAGATTCCTGCCAGCGAGAGTTTGCCAACTTGCTGAGCCCTGGTTTGCAGCTGAGAAACTTGGTCACTAATTAGATAGATGGCCCACATGGCTTAGATGGTAAAGAATCTGCCTGCAATGTGGGAGACCTGGGTTCAGTCCTTGGGTTGGGAAGATCCCCTGGAGAAGGGAATGGCAGCCCATTCCAGTATTCTTGCCTGGAGAATTCCATGGACAGAAGAGCCTGGCAGACTACAGTCCATGGGCTCACAAAGAGTCAGACACAACTGAGTGACTAATACACACACATACACACACACACCCCCCACATCTTCCTAGTGGCCAGTGTCATGGTTCTGTCTAGGGACCCCATCCTGGTCCACATCAGTCCCACCCCCAAGCCACCAGCCCAGGATGCTGTGGCCTTCCTTCAGGTGCTGAGGGTCTTGGAACCTGGGCCAGATCATTTTGACACTGATGGGACCTCAGAGAAGGAAGTCCTTTTGCTGATGCACCTGCTCAATACCACCCAGCCTCCAGGGTCTGAATGCCTGGCTCAGGCCAGGCTGGGGCTTTGGAGTAACAAGAGCAGTTGTGCCCTCAACCAGCACGTACCGGGCTGTTCTAAGTACTTGGTAGGCACTAGGAGCTCATCTCATCCTGCAAGAACCCTTGTTACAGGTGGGCAGACTGAGGCTCCGACAGGTGAAGGCACTTGTTGAGCCAAGGAGCTGGGACTGGAACCCCACCTGTGACTCTGAAACCTGCAAGTTTAACCCCTTACCTGTGAACTGCCTCCTCCCCAGGTGGCGACAGCCTGTCATGAGGTCGGGGAGTGGTCTTTCCGGACTGGAGAGGACTGGCTGCCTCCTCTCGGCCTGGCCTCGTCCCTTCGCTGCTCCATTGGGCTCAAGGTCCCCGGGGCTCAGATGCCACCACCTTCCTCCAACTTCCACCTGCCCTTTTGGTCCCCTATGTCCTGCTGGGACTGTGGCCTCCATGTGTGGGGCTCCAGATTCTCCCAGCCTCAACCTGGGTTAGCAGCCTGCATACTGGAAGGTCTGAGCTCCTGGGAACAAGTTGCCACGCGGAGGGGGCGGGGCATGCAACAAGGTGGGCTCCCTCTGTTAGACTCCTCCCCCTCTCATGGACCGGCAGCCTCTGCATCCACCACTTCCTGCTTCTGCCCCCTCCCTGGGTGGTCCAGGATGGGCAGATATCAGCTGGCCCTATGGCTAATGAGAGGGGCAGGCCCCAGGGAGGGCAGGGCTTCAAATCCCCAACCAAGAGCCCAGACTGCAAGCAGCAACCCTGCAGAGGGCAGGGAGAGAGGATTCCTGCTCTGCCCAGGGAGCGCAGTGTTACCGGGTGCCTGGACTTCCAGCCCAGGGACCACCGGATAAATACCCCGGGACACTCCAGACACTGCAGCTGGCCAGTTTCAAAAGCAGGTTACAGAACGGTGTGTGTGGAGCACGTCACAGCTTTTATTAAATCAACACTCTGTAGGTGGAGAGAAGGTTCTGGGATAGTGGCTATCTCTGGGTGGCAGAATTACAGGCGATTTAAAATTTTATTTTGTCTCCTGTTTTGTAAGTTTTCTACAGTGAACATCAATTGTGTCATTTTTTTCCCAACGATTTTTTTTTCCCGTTTCTGAACAAGAACGATTGCAGGGCAACAATTTCAGTTATCTCCTGCGAAGTTTCCAGGAAAGCTGTCAGTGCCAGGCTGCCCTGATCTGTCGTTTGATACTAATCTTGCACTTTTCACTGGCGCCCCCTGTGTGCCAGGCACTGGGGGGACCACCTCGTCTGGTCTTCCGGGGAATCCCTGTTGTAGCCCTGAACCTCTTACGTCCCCCAAGCCCTTCCGTCCCAAGCAAACCCGGGACAGGCAGTTGCCCTGCAGGCACCGCGCCAGACCTCCTCCGGGTGCAGATGGTTGTGATCTTGTCTTAGAGGTGAAAGAAGTTAGGTGACTTGCCCAAGGTCACAGGAGGCTCCAAGGCTGGGGCTCAAATCTGGGTCTCTGGGACACTTGTGGGCCCCCACCTTGGCTGCCTGGGTGAAACGGGGGCCTTGGCTTGGGGCCGTCGTCTAACGGCCCAGAGAGGCAGGGCATCCTCTCCAAGGCCACACAGCGGGGTGCTGGCGGGGGCCGAATGGACAGATTCATGTCTCCCCTAGGCTCCCCAAATGGGAAAGAGCCCACCCCTCTGCCCCCGGCCAGGACTCAGCTAACACGTGGAGACCTGCCTTCTGTGTCTGATGCTGGGCAGAAGCCAGTGAACAAAACAGACACGGCTTGGCCCCATTTCCACGAAGGGATGATGCGAGGGAGGGAGTGAGAGCTGACGAGGAGCTGCTCACTGCCCATCAGGGAAGCACGGTGAGGATGACGGAGAGGAAGTCAGAGGGAGGGGAAAGGGAGCATCCAGAAAGAAAGAGGAGCAGAGTAGGATGCTCAACCTCCGGGGCTCCGTCTCGTCCCTGTAAAGGGAGGGCAACAGGGCTCCGCTGCCGTGGGAAACAGTTTGGTGGCTTCTCAGAAAGTTACACATCGTTACTGCACGATTGGGGGGCTTCCCTGGTGGCTCAGCTGGTAAAGAATCCGCCTGCAATGCAGGAGACCTGGATTCGATCCCCAGGTTGGGAAGATTCCCTGGAGAAGGGAACGGCTACCCACTCCAGTACTCTGGCCTGGAGAATTCCATGGACTGTACAGTCCATGGGGTCACAAAGAGTCGGATACAATTGAGTGACTTTCACTTCACTGCATGATGGAGCAATTCCACCCGTAGGAATGTGCCCCCAAAGAACTGCAAACAGGTTCTCAACCAATCCTCGTCCACAAATGTTCATAGCAGCATTATTCACCACAGCCGAAAGGGGCAGACCACCCAGATGCCACCAACAGATGAATGGATAAAAAAAAATTGTGGCAGGTCCAGACAATGGAATAATAGGCAGCCATAAAAAAGGAGTGGAAGTTTTGATGCCAGCTGCAACATATATGGGCCTCAAAAACATTATGGTACGGGAAAGAAGCCAGACTCAAAAGGTCTCACATTGTACGACTCCATTCGTATGAAATGTAGGGAACAGGCAAGTCCACAGAGCCGAAGGCAACTCAGGAGTTGCCAGAGGCTGGGGGAGGGCGGATGGGGACCGATGGCTTAATGGGGACTGGGTTTCCTTTTGGATGATGAAAATGCTTTGGAACTCGATGGAGGAGGGTGTTTGCCCAACATTGTGGATGGTTAGTTGTATTAATAGTTAGTGTTAGTTGCTCAGTCATGTCCAACTCTTCGCAGTAGCCCACCAGGCTCTTCTGTCCATGGGATTCTCCAGGCAAAAATACTGGAGTGGGTTGCCACTTCCTCCTCCAGGGGATTTTCCCAACCCAGGAATTGAACCCAGATCTCCTGCAATGCAAGGAGATTCTTTAAAGTCCGAGCCACCAGGGAGGCAATTGTACACATGAATCTCACTTCAACTTAGAAAAGATAGGTATGGTGACACCCTGTTCTTGGTACTGGAGGGGACTTCACTGAAGTTCTTAGGGAAAAACCAGCAGTCCAGAGCCCCTTTGGTCAGGATGAGATTCTCCAAGGTGCCCACAGTGGCCCACAAGACCCCTGCTCACCACTCTCTCATTCAGCACCTTTACCTGTCCAAACACCCCAGGGAGGGCTTCGCTAGTTGCTCAATGGGAAAGAATCCACCTGCCAATGCAGGAGATGCAGGAGACATGGGTTTGATCCCTGGGTTGGGAAGATCCCCTGGAGGAGGGCATGGCAACCCACCCCGGTATGGTTGCCTGGAGAATCCCACAGACAGAGGAGCCTGGCGGGCTACAGCCCATGGGGTGGCAAGTGTCAGACATGACTTAGGGACTAAACCACCACCGCCATATCCCAGGGAAGTGTGTTCCAGGGAGAGGGAACAGCCACAGGCGAAGGCCCCGAGGTGGAAACCTTGCTGGGAGGTCCAAGTGGCCCAAGTGAGGAGGGGGTAGGGTGGGAGGGGCAGGGTGGCGCTGACGACCTGGGGGCCCCCCTCTCTCCCACCCGCAGCCCTGCTCCTGGACATCATGACGGTGGCCGGCGTGCAGAAGCTCATCAAGCGGCGTGGCCCGTTCGAGTCGAGCCCCAGCCTCCTGGACTACCTCACCATGGACGTATATGCCTTCCCCGCCGGGCACGCCAGCCGCGCGGCCATGGTGTCCAAGTTCTTCCTGAGCCACCTGGTGCTGGCCGTGCCGCTGCGCGTCCTGCTGGTGCTCTGGGCCCTGTGCGTGGGGCTGTCGCGGGTCATGATTGGCCGCCACCACATCACCGATGTCCTCTCCGGCTTCGCCATCGGCTACTTCCAGTTCCGCCTGGTTGAGCTGGTGTGGATGTCCTCCAACACCTGCCAGATGCTCATCTCCGCCTGGTGAGCCACCCGTCCGCGGGGTGGCCCGTCGGAGGAAACGGGGCTGGCAAGGGAGGGGGGAACCGGGCCGCCCCAGCTCATCCCCTCACCCCCATCGTGGTTGGAGGCTGGTGACGTCAGGCCGACCCGCCAGCGACCATCCCATCCCTCCCACTGTGCGGGGCGCCCCCTGCCCCCTTAATCAGACTCTGAGTCCCTCTGTAGACGAGCTGGGGCCCAGCCGTGGGGCAGCCCTGCTGGGCTTCTGCTCTGGAGGGTACCAGGCCAGAACCACGCGGGGGGCCAAGTCTCGTCTTGTCCTTTCATCACCACGACCGTTGAGTTCCTGGCTGTGCCCACCTCACTGTAGCACGATGCCTGATGAAATACCCACGGCCCACCGCCCAACGCAGGTGCCATCACCATTAACAGTCACCGACAGCTTACTTAGGGCAGCGCTTTCCAAAGGGTGCCCCACCGGACACCAGCCTGCAAGACGCCTTGGGAGGAAAAATGGTCTTGTGGTCAAACAAATTTGGGAAATGCTGCATACACGCTGGACGTCCCCGGGGGCCGGGACTGGCATAAAGGCTCTGACAAGTCCTGCAGAAAAGCTTCTTGTCAAACCCTGTTTAATCCCTGTTTCCTAAACTTATTTGACCACAGAACCCTTTTCTCACGGAACAGCTAGGAACCCTCCAAGGAACCGCGTTGCTCCAGGGGCATTTGGGGAGACGCTGCCCAGGAGCAGAAGGGCCTGAGGCATGAGCTGGCCTCTCCCGGTGCTGGGCCCCGGAGCCCAGGGAGACCAGGTGTCCGGGCTGCTGCCCAGGAAAAGCCTTGGGCGGCAGTGCCGCTTTGGCCCCCAGGGGCCAGACTCTGTGTGACCTAATAGGTCGTGTCCAGGTCAGCCGTGCCGGATGTGCAATTCACATGACAATACAGATGACATGCAGCCATCTCGCCTGTGTGGGTGTTTTTCCTTCTCTGATGCAAGTTTCCAGGTGGGAGAGTCCCTGTTAACTTGAAGGTAGGGGAGCCGATTCCTTTACCCCCAGTCAGGCCACAGGGTCAGGTGGTCAGGGAGCAGTGGGCTCCTAGGGCTGAGTTGCCCTTCTCCCTGAGGTCTGTGCTAGGGTTCCCTCCATCCCCAGGCCCTGCACTGGCCACTCTGCCCCAGGGCCTGGTTCTGATCAGTTTGGGAAGCCCCCACCGTGGTGCCAAGGGAGATCTCCCCTGGGGGCCAAGACGCCCCCTTATCCCCTGCTGGCCAGAGCCCTGACCCAAGGATGTGGTCGGTACCAGGACAGGGGAGGCGGGACGAGGGAGACATCAGTGCCAACCAACCGTGGATTCCTGTCCTGGCTGCCGTTAAGGAAGAGCCACAGACTGGCGGCTTAAAACAACCATAGCGTGCTCTCTCTCAGTTCTGGAGGTTAGGAGTCCAAACTCAAGGTGTCGAGAGGGCCACGTTGCCTCTGAGACTCTGGGTAGAATCCTTCCCCACCTCTTCCGTGGAGGCTCAGACCGTAAAGAATCCGCCTGCAATGCAAGAGACCGGGGTTCAATCCCTGGGTCGAGAAGATCCCCTGGAGAAAGGAATGGCTACCCACTCCAGTATTCTTGCCTGGAAAAGTCCATGGACAGAGAAGCCTGGTGGGCTACAGTCTGTAGGGGGGCAAAGAGTCAGACACGACCCAGCGACTAACCCTTCACTTTGACCTCTTCCGGTTTCTGGTGGTGGCTACATCACTGCAACCCATGCCTCTGTCATTTCGGGGCGTTCTGCCCTCGTCTGTTGTCCGTCTTCTCTTCCTCTTGGACTAGGGCCCACCCCACTCAGAATGGCCTCATCCTAACTTACATCTTAATCATGTCTGCAAAGGCCCTTTCCGGACATGGTCACGTCCGTAGGTGCTGGGAGTCAGGATTGCAATATCTCAGGAAGACACGATTGAACCATAAGAGGCAGGATCCTCTGGGGGAGAGACAACTTCCTCTCCCCGCCGCCCCGCTGGGAGTGGATAGAGATGTGGCCCAAGCCTACCTAAGGGACAAGCTGCTGATGATGAAGGGCGGGGTCTCCTGGGCCCAGAGCACCACCCCCTCTGCTAGGCCCAACCCTCCAGCCTGAATACCTTCTTCTCTAGATCCCACACCCTCAGGGGTCACGGTTCCCCAGGGCCAATCCCCTGTAGGCAGGCCCCAAGCTGCCCCTGCTCACCCTCCCAAGGCTTCTCTCTGGAGCCTCCTTTTCATCCAGACCTGCTGGGGGTGCAAGAGCTCTGCCCCTAGTCTCTGCCCTAAAGGAGCTCAGGGAGGCCAGACTCGGCCGGCCACCATGATATCGTTGTTGTTGTTCGGTGGCTCAGTGGTGTCCGACCCTCTGCGATCCCATAGACTACAGCATGCCAGCCTCCCCTGTCCTCCACTATCTCCCAGAGTTTGCTCAAACTCATGTTCATTGAGCCAGTGATGCCATCCAACCATCTCATCCTCTTATGTCCCCTTCTCCTCTTCAGTCTTTCCCAGCATCAGGGTCTTTTCCAATGAGTCGACTCTTCATATCAGGTGGCCAAGTATTGGAGCTTCAGCTTCAGCATCAGTCCTTCCAATGAGTATTCAGGGTTGATTTCCTTTAAGATTGCCTGGTTTGACTCTCAAGCATCTTCTCCAACACTGCAATTCAAAAGCATCATTCTTCAGCGCTTAGTCTTCTTTATGGTCCAACCCTCACATCCATACATGACTACTATGATGAAGACCCTCAACTTCCAATCTCTTGAATGCTGGCTGATCCGGGGTCTTCAAAATACATTCTGCATGCTCCCACAGACGCTCCTGGGGGGCGCGTCCATGCGATGCTGAGCAGAAGGGGTGAGGATGGCTTCCTTTGCCCCTCGCCCCCACCCTTGGGAACCTGGGAGCCTGTCAATGGGGCGAATCTGGCTCCAGCTTTGGACAGGGGACACACTCCCGCTGTGCAAGGCCCACGCCTCCAATGGGCCCCCAGGGCCTCTGCCTCTGCAGGGGTGGGTGGTGGCCTTTAGAGTCTTTAGGATGAGGAAGGGTTTTCTGAAGAACGGAGGGCTCTCGGCAGACCTCCTAAGCTCAGGGTGGGTATTAGAATCCAAGTGCCTAACAGACAGTTAGGAGGATAATCTCCCTGGAGAGGCAGTGGGCAGCTTGCCCAGGAGAAACATCCTGTCCTGCAAAGTGTTAGCAGCACCGGGGGCTCGGGCCAGAGCCAGCACTGACACAGCAGTCACCTCTCCGAGCCTGGTGTCCTGAACTATCAGACAGGGCTGACAGGGGTCCCTGTGGGGTCGTGTGTGACCCAGGGGTGCTCCCCGAGGAGGGGCACCTGGTGCAGGGTCCACCCTGCCATCCCGGAAGGATCCTGCCGGCCGGGGGGAGCCCGCAGGAGCAGAGCCGGGCATGGGGGGCAGGGAGGGGCCTGTGACTCCTTCAGGAACACCCCATTCCTGGAGAGACGCGAATGCTCACTCGCCTATGGTTAACGCACTTCAGTGATGGAAGCCAACAGCCGTTCTCACTTTCTTATGGTGAATTATAATATTTGGTTCTTAATGGTAAGCCCATCCTGCATACCTGGGATAAACCCCACGTGGGGTTACCCTAAGTGAAGTGAAGTGAAGTGAAGTGAAGTCGCTCAGTCGTGGCCGACTCTTTACAACCCCATGGACTACAGCCTATCAGGCTCCTCCGTCCATGGGAGTTTCCAGGCAAGAGTACTGGAGTAGGTTGCCATTTCCTTCTCCAGGGGATCTTCCCTACCCAGGGATCGAACCCGGGTCTCCCGCGTTGTGGGCGGACACTTTATCCTCTAAGTCACCAGGGAAGCCCTAACCTTTTCTAAATATCACCGCCTTGGGACGTCCCTGGTTGTCCAGTGGTTAAGGCTCCACCTTCTAATCCAGGGGCTGCAGCTTTCATCCCTGGTGGAGGAGCTAAGAGGCCACATACCTTGGGGCTAAAGAAACCAAAACATAAAGCAGAAACAATGTTGTAGCAAATTCAATAAAGACTTTAAAAATGGTCCACATCAAAAAAAAAAAAATCTTAAAAAAATAAATATCACCGCATGGGATTAGATAAAGATTCTGTTGGGACGTCCCTGGCGGTCCAGTGGTTAAGGCTCCATACTCCCAGTGCAGGGGATACAGTTTTGATTCCTGGAGCGGGGAGGGGTGAGAGCTAAGATCCCACATGGCAAAAAAAAAGAATTTGTTAAAAATGTCTATCCACAGGGGATGTTCACGTTGTCTCCTTGATTTGTTCGTGTCCACTTCGGTTACCAGGGTGAAGTTTGTATCGAGTTGGTTTTATCTCTTTTCACTCCTCTGTATCTGTCCCTCATTCTTAACCTCTCAGAGATCAGCTTGTCCGTGAAACTGGCATTCAAGCTCGTGACTTGGGGCGAGGCGAGGAGGGAGTTTATGGCTTCCTAAGTCCTTCACCTGCCTCATTTCACTGATTCCTCATCATGACCTTGTCCCTACTTCACAAGTGAGGAGACTGAGGCTCTGAGAGGGAAAGTCATTTCTCCAAGATCACTCAGCTAGGACTTGGCCAAGTCAGGATCGGAACCCAGGACCCAGTGGCCTAGGAGCAGAGAATCCTCTGGAAAACAGAAACACAGGGCACCCCACCAACCTTGGAGTGAGGCTTGGACTGCTGAAGTGTTGGGCACAGGGGTGGGATGGCTTTTATCACTCTTTTTAAATATATATATTTATGTTTATTTATTTGGCTGCACCAGGTCTCAGTCAACATGCAGGATCTAGTTCCCTGACCAGGGATTGAACCTACGCCCCCTGCATGGGGAACTTGGAGCCTTAGCCACTAGACCACCAAGAAAGCCCCCTGCTTTCTTCTTTTTGCAACAGAGAGTCCAGTCCCACTGTGCCGGATGGCCGCTGGTGCTGTCTGAGCTTGCCCTTGGCCAGACTCTGTGGGCCCCGTCCAGACTGGATGTTGGGTAAGACGGGAACAAGGCCCACCGGCCCCGGTGCAGCCGCAAAGCTCAGCCTCGGTGTGTCCTCCCCGCTTCCTCACTCCGACCCACACCCACCCCCAGCCCTGTGCGCCCCTACCTGCCCCTCCCCGAGCCCAGAGTCAGTCCTGAACTTGCCCAGCGCCCTCCTGCCTCCTGGCATCATCCCCAGGTGTCATGGGCAATGTGACCACTTCCCAGAACACAGAAGTTCACCTGGGTTTCTTTTGTCAAGGTCACTGGGATAGTGAGCCAAGAGGGGCTCGGGGACAGGCTGGGGGTGGTCTGGGAAGAGTGATCTTGAGGAAGGAGTGCACACATGGGAGTCAGACCCTAAGGGCCCTAAGTTGTTGAGCCCTTCTGAGCCTCAGTTTCCCCCTCTCTAAAATGGGGATAATGCTACCTTGCATAACGCTGGAGCATCCAGAGCTGTGTGGCCCAGGCGGGCACACTGAAGGGTCAAGAAAGGAAGACAGAGCTTCTTGGGCTGCACCCGCCCCCGCCCAAGAACCACATGTCCCTGCTGGGCACTCAGGCACAGGGCAGGGTACTCTGGGGATCGGATGAACTGGAACCAAGAGATGGGCACCTATCCATGTCACGGCGGACCCAGTGGCTTCTTTTCACAGATGGGGGCACTGAGGCCCAGGAGGGGTGTCCGGCCCACACCAAGTATGCAAGCACTATGCAGCCTGCTCTGAACCCCACCACCCACCTCGTGCTCCCCGGCTTCAGGCTGTGGGCGGGCGAAGGGCGTGTGAACTGACCCCTCCCACCCTGAGTCTGTCTCATTTCTCCTCCAGGTTGCCCAAAACCTCCTTCCAACAGAGCTGGGATTTAGGGCCAAGGAGGTCACCCCTGCTGACTCTGCATCTTGGTAGGGTCTCTACTGGATTCCTAGTTGTAAAATAAAGAACAGTAAGTTGGGGCTCTGAAGACCCCTGGCAGCTATGGCCTGGCGATGGCGAACTGGCCTGGGAAAAGCCCACTGCCAAGAACACACTATTGTGGTGTTAACAGACTGAACTGTGCCCCCTCACCGCAATTCATATGTCAAAAGCTTAACCCCCAGGACCTCAGAATGTGATTCTATTTGAAGACAGGACCTTTAAAGAGGCAATTAACTTAAAATGAGGTCATTAGGAGGGCCCTTGTCCAATAGCACAGGTGTCCTTATAAGAAGGAAAGTTGGACATAGACATTCGGAGGGACGACCCTGTGAAGACATAGGGAGAGCACAGACCTCCACGAGCCAAGGAGAAAGCGAGACTGTTAGTTGCTCAGTTGTGTCCAACTCTTTGGGACCTGTGGACTGTAGCCCACCAGGCTCCTCTGTCCACGGGATTTCCCAGGCCAGAATATTGGAGTGGGTTGCCATTCCCTTACTCCAGGGGATCTTCCTGACCCAGGGATCGAACCCTGGTCTCCTGCATTGCAGGCAGACTCTTTATCATCTGAGCCACCAGGGAGAGGCCTCCAGCATGGACTTCCAGCCTCCAGGAAATTGAGGGAAAGAATTTCTGTGGTTACAGCCACCCAGTCTGTGGTCCCTTATGGTGGCAGCTCTGGTTTATCAGGTCAGCTGGCCATCACCTGTCACCACAGGAAGAGCAAGCCTCAGGGGAGAATGGGACACAGGTCAGGTGAGTTGGGGATCGGGTGTGACAGGCTGCTTCTGGGCGACATGGGGAGACCACTGAACTAGGAGCTGCCCTGGGGGCGGCTCCTCTCAAGACACCGTCACCTTGTCCTGAGCCCCTGCCAGGGGGAGGCCACTTCCGGGCCGAGGCAATTGGTCCAGTTCAAAGTCCCCAGGTCCCAGCCCCTGCCCTGCCTGGGGAAAACTCCAGAAGGGGCAGGAGAAGGGGACAGCAGGAGCTCAAAAAATGCATGAACTCCAGGATCAGCCCCCATCTGGCTCCAGTAAGAGACAGAACATCTGGCCGCAGCGCTGGGCCCGGCATTTATGTAACCCGCGTGCAGACACACGTGGCTCGCCAGGCAGGCAGGCGAGGCTGGGCCTGGGCCCGGGCCGCGCTCCATCTGACCTTCCCCTTGGGAAACGGTCCTCGTAGGGAGAGAGCTGTCGTGAGCCTGCGACGACACCAGGCTGGCATGAGCTGACAGCCAGGGAGCCCTCCCCATGCATCCCAGCCCCCAGCCCCAGCTCGGACACACACGCACAGACACACAGACACGTGGGCAGACTGGCTGGCCTCCACGTTCTCACATGTACAATTACGTGCGGGAGATCTCCAAGCCTCCTTTCAGTTCTAATGTTCTGTGATGTGCGTGTCTGTGGACACTCGCACAGCGGACACTTCATGTGCTTGGGTGTCACACATGTGCATGCAAAACAGGAAAACACACACATGATCATCTTTGCACACAGATACATTTATACATTCACTTCCATATCCCAAACACTTCACAGTCGTGCACCGGCTCAAACACGCAGTGAAATCTCTCTACACATGTCTTCTGGTGTGCGTGCACCCTGGTGACGATGTACACACCTGGCCTTGCATATGTTGATACACACACGTGTGTGCTCTTGCAGGGTGTACACACTTAACCACATCTAATTTCTCTGCATGTCCATTGTTGACAGGTATCAGGCTCACCAGATTAAGCAAATAAAAATAAAGGATCAGGGACTTCCCCAGTGGTCCAGCGGTTTAGAATCTGCTATCCAATGCAGGAGGCACAGGTTCCATCCCTGGTCCAGGAACTAAGATCCCACGTGCTGCGGGGCAACTAAGCCCAGACACCACAATGAAGGACCCTGTGTGTGCCAACACAGATTGCCATGTGCTGCAACTAGGGCCCAATGCAGTCAAACACATTAAAAATATGAATAAATTCTATTACATCTTAAAAAAATTTTTTAATAGAGGATTCAATCTTTAGGATATAGTGATACTCAAAAACTGCATTTATCTGACATATGTAACCAAGGTGTCTATTTTATCTGGCAACCCAACCCTAATATGTAGTATAGATTCACACACACACACATACACATGAATTCATGAGGCCATCATGAGGCCCAGTCCAGGACATGCTGTTTCCCTGGGAGACCCTCTAAGACCTTCTCTGAGTCTGGTCATTAGAGCCCAGCTCTGGCCTCAGCAGAGCTCCAGGTCCCCAGTTACGGCTTTCAACAACCTAGCCCAGGACCCGGCTTGCTAGTGGGGAGAGGCAGGGCTTCCAGCAGGAGCAGCGCGCCAGCGGGGGCGGCTTGCTGGGACCCTGGGAAAGCTCCTCTCACCAACAGCCCAGCTGTGAGATCTGGCAGCAGCGGCCAAGCCCTGGGAACCCCACCCTAGCCCGGTTATCGTAGGGCCAGGACTTGAGGAGGGACGTCCAGCTGGGGTCAGAGAAGCAACGTGAGGCCCTTGAGGCCGGCTTGGCTGCTGCTCCATTCTGGGGCTGCTTCTACTGCTGGGAGACGAGACAGGGCAAGAGGGTCTTGACATCCTGTTTCTTCCGCTTAAGTCCTTCAGCCAGAAAGGTCTGTAGAGGGACAGGATCGGGCAAGGCCCTAGGAGGGGCTTAGCTCTGGGAGAGGGGGTCCCGGGGGAAAGACCCAGACCTGCCCCTCCCCACGTGACCTGGCCGGCCTCCCGCCCACTCCCAGACAAGAGAGGAATTCTCGTCCTAAGCCCGGGGCCGGCAGATGTGTGATGAGTCTCCCGAGAGCCTCACAAAGAACAGGATGAATTTTTCTAAGGAAGTATCTGGTTATCTTGTGTTTTTTTGGTTACATAAGAAGACATTTTCATTATTTCATGGAAAACCAAAAGCAAAAAAAAATTTTTTTTTCTTTTTCCTTGCAGACATTTTTCTCTACCTTCCTAAAAACAGTGACGTGATTTTGACCCAAAAGTCACTGCACGCCTTAGCTTTGTGACCTGCTTTTATCCTGTATAACATATTGTGAATCACCTTTCTGCATCAATAATTCAACATCTCCATCCTGACTGAGAGCAGCCTCCAGTGATTCCTTGTATGGAAGAGACTCTCTTTTTCTTTTCCGACATTTAGATGGCTACCAGTTTGTTTTTAATTGCAGTGAAATTCACATAATATAAGATTAGCCAGTTTAAAGGGTACAATTTGGTGGCGTTTCTCACATTCATCAGGTTGTGCAACCACCACCTAGTTCCAAAGTATTTTCATCACCCAAAAAGGAAACCCAGGAGGGCTGTTTGTCCTCGCCCTCCCTCCCCCCAGCCCCTGGAAGACACGGTCTGTTCTCTGTCTCCATGGATTTGCCTGTTCTGGGCATTTCACATGGATGGAACCACAGACTACGCAAGTTCTTGTGTCTGGCTTCTTTCAATTAGCATAACGTCTTCAAGGTTCAACCGTGCTGTGGTAGAGATCAGTACTTCATTACTTTTTATGACTGAATAATATTCTAATGAGGCTTCCCTGGTGGCTCAGTGCAATGCAGGAGACTCGGGTTCCATCCCTGGGTTCAGAAGATTCCCTGGAGGAGGAAACGGCAACCCATTCCAATATTCTTGTCTAGAAAAACTCATGGACAAAGGAGCCTGGCAGGCTACAATCCATGGGGTCACAGAAGAGTCAGACGCGACTGAGCAACTAACAACAACACTCCATTGTGTGGACGGACCACAGTCAGCTGTCCACTCCTCCCCTGATGGACGTCTGTGTGTTTGCAGCTTTTGGTTGTTGATTATTTTATTTACTGCTGCCCAAGTGTCATAGCGTTGGACACGACTGAGCGACTTCACTTGCACTTTTCACTTTCATGCCTTGGAGAAGGAAATGGCAACCCACTCCAGTGTTCCTGCCTGGAGAATCCTAGGAACAGGGGAGCCTGATGGGCTGCCGTCTCTGGGGTCACAGAGTCAGACATGACTGAAGCGACTTAGCAGCAGCAGCAGCAAGTGTCATAGCTTTATAAGTCCTGATATCGGATGGGATACATTCCTGTCTGTATTCCTCCTCTTTTGGAGTAGCACAATTCTTTGCTTGCTCATATTAAACTTTAGAATCACTGGTCAAATTGAACCTGGGTCTCCCGCATTGCAGGCCGACTCTTTACAGACTGAGCCACCAGGGAAGACTCAAATTCTAAAAAAGCCCCCATTAAGACTTCAGTTGGAATTGCATTGAGTCCACAGATCAATCTGTGGAGAATTGTCATTTTTATGCTAACTGGCCCTCCTGTCCTTAAGCATGGGATATCTGTCCTTTTAAGCCTCAACTTATTTTCATGGACTAGTATAATTTTCTGCCTAATTCTTACCTTCATTTCATTAGACGTATTCTTGCATCTGAGTGCTCAATTGCTCAGTTGTGTCCAGCTCTTTGTGACCGCATGGACTATTATATACCACCAGGATCCTCTGCCCATGGATTTTTCAGGCAAGAATTCTGGAATCAGCTGCCATTTCTCCCTCCAGGGGATCTTCTCAACCCAGGGATTGAACTTTCATTTCCTGCATTGGCAGGTGGACACTTTACCACTATGCCACCTGGGAAGCCCATAGACTTATTCTTGGATACTTAAAATTTTTGCACTCTTAGGACTGGCCCTACCCCCTTTTTTAAAGTACATTTTCCAGAGTCCTAGTATCTAGAAATGCAGTTATATTTTGTGTATTGTTCTTGTATCTAGGTGTCTTGCTAAACTCTTCTTTTTGGTTTCCTATGTCGGTGAGCATATCTGAAGATAATGTGTTTTGTTTTCTCTTTCCCAACCTTTGTGTTTTTTAATGAATTTTTTACAGTATTATTGTTAAGGGAGGATTTCCAATCTCATTGTTGAACAAGAGCAATAATGGGAAGCATAACGTTTCTTTTCTGTCTTTGGCCTCACCATGCTGCATGTGGGATCTTAGTTCCCTGACCTGAAATCAAATCCACGCCCCCTGCAGTGGAAGCACAGAGTCCTAACTGCTGGGTTGCCAAGGAAGTCTGAAACATGATGTTTCTTATGTCTAATCTCAGAGGAAATGTTGCTAATGTTTACCCATTTATCAGCCAAGGAAATTCCCTTCTATTTCTGATTTACTGAGAAGTTTCCTACCACGAATTTATGCTGAACTTTTGAAAATACTTCTTCAGCATCTATTAAAATGATCCTGTAGTTGTTTCCTCCTTTAATCAGTTAATGTGTTAAATGCCATTGATTTCTCTAGCATTAAACTATCCCTTGCAATCTTGGCATAAAGCTCATTCCATCATGTGTATTACACTTTTTTATACACTACTGTATTCAGCCTACTAATATTTTAGGTAGTATTTTTTTAACATTTTATTTTGTATTGGAGTATAGCCGACAGCAAGAAGATCCAACCGGTCCATCCTAGAGGAAATCAGTCCTGAATATTCACTGGAAGGACTGATGCTGAAGCTGAAACTCCAATACCTTGGCCACCTGATGCAAAGAGCTGATTCATTTGGAAAGACCCTGAAGCTGGGAAAGACTGAGGGCAGGAGAAGAGGGGGACGACAGAGGATGAGATGGTTGGATGGCATTACCGACTCGATGGACATGAGTTTGAGTAAGCTCCGGGAGTTGGTGATGGACAGCGAGGCCTGGCACGCTGCAGTCCATGGGGTCACAAAGAGTTGGACACGACTGAGCGACTGCACTGAACTGATAGCCAATTCACAATGCTGCGATAGTTTCTGGTGAACAGTGAAGGGACTCACCCATGCATATACATGTATCCATTCCCCCCGAATTCCCTGCCCGTCCAGGCTGCACATAGCATTGATCAGAGTTCCCTGACTATACGGTAGGTCCTTGTTGGTTAAACATTTCAAATACAGCCATGTGTGCATGTCTATCCCAAACTCCCTATCCCTTCACCCCATCCCCCCCGCCAGCAGCCATAAGTTCATTCTCTAGGTCTATGTGTCTGCTTCTCTTTTGTAAATAAGTCCATTTGAACCATATCTTTTTAGATGCCATGTACAAGGATGTCATATGATATGTCTGCTTCTCTGTCTGACTTGACTTCACTGAGTATGACAATGTTCATTGCAGCACTGTTTACAGTAGCCAAGACATAGAAAAAAAAAAAAACTAGATGTCCATCAACAGAGGAATAGATAAAGTAGATGAGGAACATATATAGGATGGAATATTGCTCAGCCATCAAAAAAAATGAAATAATACCATTTGCAGCGGCATGGACTGACCTAGAGATTTAGTACTTTAGTATCCTTATGTTTTTGAGTGACATGTGTCCCTAATTTTTCTTTATTGTACTGTTCTTGTCTGTTTCCATATCAGCCTGGTGGAGTGAATCACCCTCATTTATTTCCTGGGAAACCTGGTGTGATATTAGAAGGATTTGTTCCTTAGATGTTCACTAGAATTCACCTACAGATCATCAACTCCTGGTGTTTTCTCTCTCTCTCTTACTCCTTAATACTTAAAAGGATATTTAATTCTTTTTCATAGTTTTGTTTGGGGCTTCCCTAGTGGCTCAGTGGTAAAGAATCTGCCTGGCAGTGCGGGAGACACAGGTTTGATCCCTGGTCGGGGAGGATCCCACTTGCCGCAGAGCCACTAATACTGACCCCGCGTGCTCTAGGGCCGGTGCTCTGGAAAAAAAAAAGCCACCACAGTGAGAAGCCCTTGAAGAACCAGGAGAGAAAAGCCTGAGCAACAATGAAGACTCAGCACAGAACAATAACAAAATAACAAAATTTACTAAACAAAAGTAACAAAATAAACAAAGTACTTTAAACATAGTTGTATTCAAGTGTTCTACTTCCTGATCCCATCTTGGTAGGTTATATTTTTTCCAAGTTTTGGACCATTTCATCTAAGTTTTCAAATGTATTGATACAGTTATTAATCATACTCAGACCCTGGACTTACCTGGAGGTACAGTGATTAAGGGGTGGGAGGCGGTCCTTGGAATTTTCTCCTATTTTATGAGACCTGCAACACTTCCAAGAATAGTCTCCACCCAGGGCCAGTGGCTATAGAGCAGGTTTGTCCCTTGGAGCTCCCAGAGTCATCCTTCAGAAGCTGAGGCCCTCAAGCGCTGAAATGTGAGCCTGTTTGCCTGCTGCTGGAACCGCCGCCCTCTGCTGTGTCCCAGGCTTCTCACTGTTGCTGACTCTGCCGTGATGCCCCGGAGGGCTGGCCACTTGCCATGGGGTACCTGACCCCCCACTGACCAGCCAGCCTCCTTTACTTTTAGAGTTCTCACGCCATCCTTTGATAGCTCTCCCCCACCTGCCTTGCCGCCAGACCCTCCGGGGCCACACGGTGCCATGGCCCAGCTTGCCTCACCTTTGGGTCCAGCCTCGCTGTGGTTTGTGCAAAGCGCAACCTGGTATCAGAGCGCTGGGCCGTCGGCATTGACTTTGACAGTGCCCAGCCCAGACCTTTTTCTGCGTATTTTCTTGGCCATGGTTGGGCTGAGACCGCTGGGCCGTGAAAATGCTGTGTAGACAAGGTGATAACTGAGCTCATTTGAAGGAACGGGACTGTGGCCGTGGAGAGCTTGCAGTGGAAGTCAGACAGACTAGGACCCAACCCTGGCTCCTCCACTTAGAGCTGGGTGACCCTGGACTAGCGACCTCACACATTTAAGCTTCAATTCCTTTCTTTTTTTTTTTTTTTTGGCCTCGGCTTGTGAGAACTTAGTTCCCTGACAGGGATGGAACCCATGCCCCATCCACTGGAAGTGCAGAGTCTTCACCAACGGACCCCCAGGGCAAACCCTAAGCCTCAGTTTCTTCATCCACACAATGGGAATCACAAAGATCTCTCGATCTGAGAGTGCTGGGGACTAGGGATGGTGCTTGTCCGAGTGGAGAGGCAGGTGCATGCCTGCCAGGTTGTTAGTGCTGAATCAATGTGTGTGCGTGCGTGTGACCCACAGAGAGGGGTTTGCAGCCCTGCCTCGGGTACCAGCGGCATACTTGGCCCTCTGAGAGGTAAGACCCTCCATCACCTGCAATCTGAGCCTTGATTCTCTCATCCTTAAGGGAGTGGACAGACCAGTGTGTGAGAATGATGGTGCTTTGAGACCCTGCCCAGAGGGTATATGATATGATATATGGCAGAAACCATATATCAATATACAATATTGTAAAGCAATTATCCTCCAATTAAAAAAACAAATAAAAATAAATCAGGCCAAAGAAGCAGCTGTCCCTCCCCCAGGCCCACCTAGCAAGGTCAGCGCTTCCAAGGGTCACACTCCAGCTCCCGGGGTTTTCTTGTGCCAGTTGAAGAATCCAGTGCTGGGGCTTCCTGTTGTAATAACCCCCTTCCTGTCCCTGGAGTGCCCCTTCCCCACTTGGTAAAACTCAGAAGAGGGGCCGGAAAGTGGCAGGCTCTATTTTCCCCACCTTCCAGGGGCGGTTGGGTAGAATGTGTTCCCTGATAATGAGCTGCGAGGGGCCGGGCCAGGGCGGGCTGCCCGACCTGTGCTGTGTGGAGCTGGCTGATAAGGGCTGCAGAGGGCCTCGGGAGCCAACGCCCAACCCAGGGATGGTACCCATCTCCTGCACTGCAGGCGGATCCTTTGCCACTGAACCACCAGGAAAGCTCAGATCCCTCATGCTGCAGCTAAAAAGTCCTTCATGCTGTAACAAAGACTGGAGATACCAAGTGTTGTAACTAAGACCCAGTGCAGCCAAATAAATAAATAAAAATAGTAAGAACTCTGTAATCACCCAGACCTGGGTTTGAGTCTTGGCTTTATCACCTAGTGGTAGCTGACTTTGCTTTGTGGGCCTCAGTTTCTTCATCCAAAAAATGGGAAGAACAGGTATGTTGTGAGACTTGGAGAACAGGCCATGTGTATCTCACCCAGGCTGGGCTCTGGTGTCTGGGAGGTCCTCAGCGAATAGTTTTAAACCATGACTGGGGAGCTCCAAGGGCCGGGCAGTCAAGAAATGATCCACCTCTCCCCCCCCTTGCAGGGCCCTGTGGAAGTCTGGGGAGAAACGAGGATGTTGCACGGGGAATACAGAGCGGCCTCCTGGATACTGGGGTGGGAAGTGGGTACAGAGGGCTGAGAGCCAGGGGCTGGGGGGCTGCTCTCCTGGGGGCGCCTGTCTTTTCACACGTCTGCTGCAGTCTGGCTCCTCTGTTGCCATGGACACACCTGCACGGATCCCTCACCACCTCCTTCCCCGAGCCCAGATGCTCTTCCCTTCAGCCAGTGCCCACCCCATGTGACCAGAGTCCCTGAGACCCAATTCCAAATGTCTGGGAGAGTTCATCAGTTTGGCCATAGGAGGGGCCCAGCCTCTGTCTGGGCCCAGCTGCTGGCTGGGGGACGCCACGTTGGGCAGGCGGTGAGCTCTTTGAGAACCGGACCGGGCTGTTCTCCCACCCTCCTCCCTGCTCTGCCCCAGCTGCCGGGCCCACAGCAACAAGGACTGGGCTGGGCCCCTGGCAGGGCCTTTTCTGGAAGGGCAGCTCCTGCTCTCAGCCGCTCCAATGTGCCAGGCCTTGGAGGAGCAGTGCCTGGACCGGGTTCTCGCCTCCACCTCTAAGTCAGGTGAAGTGACCTGCCCCTCTCCAGGGCCACCTGACTACTCAGACCCGCAGGGCCCCCAGCCCGAGGTGGGCAGGGCAGGCGGAGAGAGGACGCTGGGGAGTCAAGGATATTCCTGACTCTTGTCTTGTGATGCTGAAACTCAAGAGCCCCCTGACTCAGCAGGATATTAATAAGCCTGGAGGACTCCCAGGGGGCCAGCTCCACCAGGGGCCAGAGCGGGAGGACTTCCAGCCCGCTGGCCTGGGATCTCCCTCCCCACATCCACAGCTGGCCCCACAGCCCCAGCTCCTTCCCCAGGGCCCCCTGGGAACCCCCACACCCCAACCTCTCCTGGTACGGAGACCCTCTCCCCATTGCTCAGGAGGCCTGGGTAAACCTCACTGAGTTAAGGGGAACTATCTAGAAGGGACCCAGGAGGAGAAACGGAGCCAAACATCATGGGGGTTGGGGGGCACGTGGTCCACCCTTCGAGCTCTGGGGTCAGGATCAAGTTCAAGCTTTAGCTCTCTCTAAAGTGAAAGTGAAAGTTGCTCAATCGTGTCTGACTCTTTGCGACCCCGTGGACTATATAGTCCATGGAATTCTCCAGGCCAGAATACTGGAGTGGGTAGCCTTTCCCTTCTCCAGGGGATCTTCCCAACCCAGGGATTGAACCCAGGTCTCCCGAATTGCAGGCAGATTCTTTACCAGCTGAGCCACAAGGGAAGCCGAAGAATACTGGAGTGGGTAGCCTAGACCTTCTCCAGCCGATCTTCCCGACCCAGGAATAGAACTGGAGTCTCTCGCATTGCAGGTAGGTTCTTTACCAACTGAGCTATGAGGGAAGCCCCTCTAACTTAGAGACTTGGGCCAAATCACTTAAGGATGCTGAACTCAGTTTCTTCATCTGTAAAGCGGCAGAGGGGGCGCTGACAGCACTTAGCCCAGGTTCGCTGCAAGGACCCAGTGAGGTGGTCCTCACAAAGGGCAAGTCCCGGGAATGACAGCTCCTCCTCACCTGTGACCCCTGCTGGTTTCAGCTGAACAGGATGATTGGTCCATTTGGGACTCGGTTTCTGTCCCACAGCGCCCTCTAGTGTGCAGAGATGGTTATTGCAGGGGCTCCCTGCAGATTGTGTGGGTTCCCCTGCTCCTGAGCTCCAAAGGGTCGAAGAGGTACCTTTTCTGATTGACTCAAGTTCGTGACCCCTGTGATGCACTGGCAGTGCAGACAAAGAGGATGAAGACCCGCTCCCTTCCTTTCAAAGTTCAAAGCACACGGCAGCCTGGTTCGGCATCAGTGACACATTTGACGGGAAAAATCTATCAGATTTCTTTCAACAGAAAAGAGATGTTAGATAGGAAACTTCTTTATATCTTGCATTAAAGGAACAGGAGAATGATTTTAAAGGTTTTAGGAGTCCACTGTGGCTCCTTTGCCTGTGTGTGAAAGGGCTTTCTTGGTGGCTCAGGTAGTAAACAATCTGCTTGCAATGCAGGAGATCCTGGGTTTGATCCCCAGATGGGGAAGATTCCCTGGAGAAGGGAATGGCAACCTACTCCAGTATTCTTGCCTAGAGAATTCCATGGACAGAGGAGCCTGGTGGGCTACAGTCCATGGGGTCACAAAGAGTTGGATATGACTTTGCCTGTGTGTATTGAACTGTAACTTCCTCCAATTTTAAAGAAAAACTAGAGAAACATGACAATAAGTGAAACAAAATTAGGCACAGCAGTCATTGTTTTTACACAGTAGAACAGTTTTTAAAACAAGTTTAACCATGGAGTACTTTTTGAAAATAATATATTGATAAAATATTTTAAATGTATTAATACAGCCTTAAAATATAGCAGAGAAATGGTTTCACATATTGCCAGTAGAAATGACAAAATTTTTATTAACCTAGTATGCAGTAAACGGAGAAGGCAATGGCACCCCACTCCAGTACTCTTGCCTGGAAAATCCCATGGGCGGAGGAGCCTGGTAGGCTGCAGTCCATGGGGTCGCTGAGGGTCAGACACAACTGAGCGACTTCACTTTCACTTTTCACTTTCATGCATTGGAGAAGGAAATGGCAACCCACTCCAGTGTTCTTGCCTGGAGAATCCCAGGAACAGGGGAGCCTGGTGGGCTGCTGTCTCTGGGGTCGCACAGAGTCGGACACGACTGAATCGACTTAGCAGCAGCAACAGCAGACCTCCGTAAGTCCTGTCCTGGGCCGTGCCCCCTTCCAGCCTGAACAAGTCACAACCTCCATCACAGGTCTCAGCTACAAATAGGAACACCAAGCCCGAGAGGCTACACACAGGAGCTGGGCACAAAGTGAACCAGGTGCCTGCACACCAGCACTTAGGGGATTGACTCCAGCCCAAGACCCCCACAGTGGTGGATTCAGAGAGAACTTGAGGACCGGGTCCTCGGGGGTCCCTTTTCAAGGCTGCCCAAGGGGAACATTTGCGGACGGCAGACCCAGTCTGTCTTCTCCCCGCCTCCTAGCCCCTCCTGCTCCCCAGGCTGGGCAGCCTGTTGGCTTAAACAGATGTCTGCTTGCTGAGGGTTCCCCAGGAAACCCCCCTTGCCTGCCTCAGCAGAAAGTACCCACATTCTAGGTCTCTTCCCTCCCCCACCCCCAATAAAACCCTTTCCATCTCTGGAGCTTCTGTGGGCAGAATGGGACCAGGGAGCGCAGGCAACCAGGGAACCAGGGCAGCATGGCAGGTCCTGGTGACCCCGCAGGGCTGGCAGTGAGCTCCCCAACTTGGGGGTGTTTATGCAGAGTGGCTGGTCACGTGGCCAGCATGTGGGAGAGGTGAGCCCACCTGAGGAGAGCTGAATTAACAGATCTTACATGGTAAAGCATCTGCCTGCAATGTGGGAGACCTGGGTTCGATCCCTGGGTCAGGAAGATCCCCTGGAGAAGGAAATGGCAACCCACTCCAGTACTCTTGCCTGGAAAATTCCATGGATGGAGGAACCTGGTAGGCTATAGTCCATGCGGTCACAAAGAGTCAGATATGACTGAGCAACTTCTCTTTCACTAAGGGCCCCTTCCAACCCAGCAGGTCTCTGGTTTTCTTCAAAACTTTCTAATTTCTCCTAATTTTTTTTTTTTTTACCAAAGTCATAAAAGAATAGAATTCAAAAAGAAACATGAGGCCCACCAATGTTCACGGCAGCACTGTTCACAGTAGCCAAGACATGAAAGCCAAGACATGGAAGCAACCTAAACATCCACGGCCAGATGAATGGATAAAGGAGATGTGATACAGCTTCTTCCTGGGTGGGTCCAGTGGCTAAGACTCCAGCCTCCCAGTGCAGAGGGTCTGGGTTCAATTCCTGGTCAGGGAACTCTGCCACAACTAAGAGTTCACATGCTGCAACTAAAGATCCCATGTGTTGCAACCAAGATCTGGTGCAGGCTAATAAAGTAAATAAATGTTTACCAATGACGACAACAAAAGATGTGGTAGAGCGCACCTCAGGGACTCAAGATCGTCTTTCACCTTGCGGTGTGTGACCCCCCGAGAGAGCTCACTTGGTCATTATCACTGGCTGCAGTCCCTGACCCCAGCAGCCTTCTCCTGAACAGGGCAGGATTCGGGTTCCTTCACATTCCAGACAGGCTGGCTCTCCCATGGCTCTGTGATAAAGAAAACCACAGACAGATTCCCACGAACTTGTGACAGCCTCGTTGCTGGGAAGGCAAAGCTTCCTTCTCGCCCTCAGCACTGCCCCAAGGAAGCGGGCAGGAGGCAGGTGGGGGAGACAGAGAGGGTCAACTGTCTCACTTCAAGAGGACAAACAGCTGGGACCAAAAATTAAAGAAGAAATAGGAGGCAGCTCCATGCTGTGCCCACTCCTTCTTCCATAGCAACTTAACCTCTCTGAGTCTCAGATCTTACAAGCCAAACTGCTCTGGTATGTACTCCATTTTTAAAATTAAAACCCATGGGCCCTTTTTCATCCTGTCTTAACATTTACCACTCACATGTACAGGAGACTTGGGAGTTTACAAGGCCGTGTGTGCACGCTCAGTCGTGTCCATGGACTGTAGCCCAACAGGCTCCTCTGTCCATGGGACTTCCCAGGCAAGAATGCTGGAGTGGATTGCCAACTCCTACTCCAGGAGATTTTCTCAACCCAGGGATCGAACTCACGTCTCCTGGGTTTCCTGCGTTGGCAGGCCGATTCTTCACCACTAGTGCCGCCTGCCTCGTTCAATTCCTCAGTCGTGTCTGACTGTTTGTGACTCCATGGACTGCAGCACGCCAGGCTTCCCTGTTCTTCACCATCTCCCGGAGTTTACTCAAACTTATGTCCACTGAGCCGGTGAGGCCATCCAACCATTTCATTCTCGGTTGCCCTCTTCTCCTCCTGCCCTCAGTCTTTCCCAGCATCAGAGTCTTTTCCAATGAGTCGGCTCTCTTCACCTGGGAAGCCCCTTATAAAGCTCATCAACGAGTCAATGCATGGCAAAAACCACCACAATATTGTAAAGTAATTAGCCTCCAATTAAAATAATCAATTTAAAAATTTTTAATGGAAAAAATCTATTATCATAATCAATTCTCACCACAAACTCAGGAGGAAAATAGTAGAAGTCTATTTTCCCACTTATGAGATTAGAAAACCCATGCTCAAGACGAGGTCATCATGGATTAGGAAAGACTTTAACCCCACGACTCGAGTTCTTATATGAGAAAAGGAAAGCGTGGACACACAGACCTGCCCAGGAAGAATAGCACGGGACGAAAGAGGCGGAGGTTGAAGTGACGTGTCTCCAAGCCCAGGAACATCAAAGATCACCAGCGAGCACCAGAAGCTAGAAAGAGGCAAGGAAAAACTGCCCCAGACCCTGCGGAGGGAACATGGCCCTTCTGATACACCGACATTGGATACCAGCCTCAGAACTCTGAGAGAATACATGCCTGTTATTTTGAGCCACCAGCTGATGGTACTCTGTTGTAGCAGCTTCAGGAAACCCATTCAACAGCACGGGAAGAAGAGAGGCTGAGTGAGAGATCTGTCCAGACGCCATCTGGGCCTGAAGCTCTGGCCCCTTCCGACTGGAGAAGTCTTTGAGGATTTCATTACCCATGTGATCCCTCCCATGTCATGGAAATCAGGCAAAGCCCCGTCTCAGTTCATTGCAGAGAAGGCTTTCACAAACATTGTACAGGGTTTTTTTTTTGTTTTTAACTCTGAGTATTTTTTTATTTTAAAAAAACTTGTAAATTGAAATATAGTTGACTGTGATATTAAAAACATATGTTATACATATAGATATAATGATATATGTGATGGAATATTACTCAGCCATTAAAAAGCCATAATAAATAATATCATTTGCAGCAACATGGATGAACCTAAAGATTATCATACTAAGTAAAACAGGTCAGACAGAGAAAGACAAATATTACATGATATCATTTATATGTGGAACCTAAAACCATTCCCATCAGTTGGTCTTAGCACCCTTGTTGAAAATCAATTGATCATAAAGATGACTGTTTATCTCTGGCCTCTCAATTCTATTCCATTGGTTTATTTATCTAGCCTTATGCTAGTAACACTCATTTGACTACTGTAGCTTTATGGCACATTTTGAAACCAAGAAATGTGAGTCCTCCAAATTTATTCTTTTTCAAGATAGTTTCAGCCATTCTGAGCCCTTTGAAATTCAATATGAATTTTAAGATGGATTTTTCCATTTCTGCAAAAATACCATTGAGGACATCCCTGGTGGTACAGTACATAAGAATTCGCCTGCCAACACAGGGCACATGGGTTCGATCCTTGGTCTGGGAAGATTCCGCATGCCTCAGAACAACTGAGCCCATGCACCACAACTGCTGAGCCCATGCTCTAAAGCTCTCAAGCTGCGACCACTGAGCCTGCATGCTGCAACTATGAAGGCCGTGTGCTCCCAACGAGGGAAGCCACTACAATGAGAAGCCTGTACGCCACAGCAAAAAGCGGTCCCTGCTCACCACAACTGGAGAAAGACCACACGGAGCAACAGAGAGCCAGAGCAACCAAGAAAAGAATAAACGATTTTTTAAAAAACACCATTGATATTTTGGCAGGAACTGAATGGAATCTGTATATGTCTGTGGGTAGTATTACCGTCTTAATAAGAGTTAAGTCTTCTAATCCAGTAACATGTCTTTCCATTTATGTAGCTCTCTTTTCATTTCTTTCAGCAATATTTTGCAGCTTCCAGGGTACAAGACTTACACTTCCTTTACTGAATTTATTCCTAGTATTTTCTTCTTTTTCATGGGATTATAAATTCATAATTATTCTCTTTATTTCCTTTTTGGATTGATCATTTCAGCACCTAGAAACACAACTGATATCTGAATGATGATTTTTTTATCCTACAACTTTGCTGAATTCATTTACTAGCTCTAACGGGCTTATTTTCAGGTTCTTTAGGATTTTCTACATATAATATTGGGCTTCCCAGGTGACTCAGTGGTAAAGAGCCCACCTGCCAATGCAGGGGGCTCAAGAGACACAGATTCAGTCCCCAGGTTGGGAAGATCCTCTGGAGAAGGAAATGGCAACCCACTTGCCTGGGAAATCCCATGGACAGAGTAGCTTGGCAGGCTACAGCCACGGGATTGCAAAAGAGTCCGACATGACTTAGCGACTAAACAACAGCAATGGACTAACATATGCAGAACACTTGCCCAGACCTGCATGGAAACAGAGAACCTTGGGTATTTGTGGGTTGTCATTGTCTTCTCTAGGGGATCTTCCCAACCCAGGGATTGAACCTGGGTCTCCTGCACTGCAGGCAGATTCTTTACCATCTGAGCTACCAGGGAAGCCCCCTGTGTAGTTATTAGTTATTATTATTGCTGGGCTGGATGAAGCACAAGCTAGAATCAAGACTGCTGGGAGAAATATCAATAACCTCAGATACGCAGATGATACCACCCTTATGGCAGAAAGCCAAGAACTAAAGAGCCTCTTGATGAAAGTGAAAAAGTTAGCTTAAAACTCAACATTCAGAAAACTAAGATCATGACATCTGGTCCCATCACTTTAGGGCAAATAGATGGGGAAACAGTGGCTGGCTTTATTTTGGGGGGCTCCAAAATCACTGCAGATGGTGACTGCAGCCATGAAATTAAAAAATGCTTACTTGACCAACCTAGATAGCATATTCAAAAGCAGAGACATTACTTTGCCAACAAAGGTCTGTCTAGTCAAGGCTATGGTTTTTCCAGTGGTCATGTATGGATGTGAGAGTTGGATTGTGAAGAAGGCTAAGCATCGAAGAATTGATGCTTTTGAACTGGGGTGTTGGAGAAGACTCTTGGGAGTCCCTTGGACTGCAAGGAGATCCAACCAGTCCATTCGGAAGGAGATCAGCCCTGGGATTTCTTTGGAAGGAATGATGCTAAAGCTGAAACTCCAGTACTCTGGCCACCTCATGCGAAGAGTTGACTCATTGGAAAAGACTCTGATGCTGGGAGGGATTGGGGGCAGGAGGAGAAGGGGACAACAAAGGATGAGATGGCTGGATGGCATCACTGACTCGATGGACGTGAGTCTGAGTGAACTCCGGGAGTTGGTGATGGACAGGGAGGCCTGGCATGCTGTGATTCATGGGGTCGCAAAGAGTTGGACACGACTGAGTGACTGAACTGAACTGAACTACTCCTTGGAAGAAAAGTTATGACCAACCTAAACAGCATATTAAAAAGCAGAGACATTACTTTGCCAACAAAGGCCCATCTAGTCAAGGCTATGGTTTTTCCAGTAGTCATGTATGGATGTGAGAGTTTGGACTATCAAGAAAGCTGAGCACCAAAGAATTGATGCTTTTGAACTGTGGTGTTGGAGAAGACTCTTGAGAGTCCCTTGGACTGCAGGGAGATCCAACCAGTCCATCCTAAAGGAAATCAGTCCTGAATATTCATTGGAAGTACTGATGTTGAAGCTTTAACTCCAATATTTTGGCCACCTGATGCAAAGAACTGACTCATTTGAAAAGACCCTGATCCTGGGAAAGATTGAAGGCAGGAGAAGGGGACAACAGAGGATGAGATGGTTGGATGGCATCACTGACTCAATGGACACGAGTCTGAGTAAACTCCGGGAGTTGGTGATGGACAGGGAGGCCTGGCGTGCTGCAGTCCTTGGGGTCCCACAGAGTCACACAGGACTGAACAGCTGAACTGAACTGGACTGATTGATGTTTCAGCAGTACGCCCCCTGCTGGTTTTGAAGAACTCACCGATTTAGCAGCTTTGGTTATGTGACAAAAGTAAAAATATGGCTAGTCCTGTACTGATAGAATAATCTCAAGTGTTTTTAATCTTCCTAGAAAATTGAATGACCTGGGATGCTCTTAATGATCTGATTTGGGGGCATTTTCAAAACAGCTATAAGGCAGAATGCTCTTCATGTTGTCTATTTAAAATATATGTATATTTATTTGGCTGTGCCGGGTCTTAGCTGATGCATTTGGGATCTTCTATCTTTGTTACGGTTTACAAACTCTTAGTTGCAGCACATGGGATCAAAACCGGGCCCCCGCACTGGGAGCATGGAGTCTTAGCCACTGGACCACCAGGGAAGTCCTTCCTGTTGTCTTTTTTCTATCTTCTATGGCACCTCTTTATGTGCCTGTGTTCCCATGGGTCTCTTGGAAATACTGTTATGAAGGTGACTGGCTGAACGGACCTCACCTTGTAGTATCACTATGTCCTTTTGAGAATATGTTACCCTTGTTCAAGGCCAGGGTGCGCTGTTGCAGGGATTTTCACTAGGTGGGAAAGTTCGCTTCAGTTTATTAAATATAATCAAGGGGCATCACGAGAAAACCCATCATGATTGTTTTCTGTTGTCCCTGATATCATGGAAATTTTGCACTTTATTCAGATTGTTGCTGTTGTCACTCTTACCACTGTAATCCCACAGGCAAGTACACTGTGCATCGCTGAGAACTCGGAGTAAGCTTGCAAAAAACCTTCTCCCAGAAAGTGAATCGGATCTCTACTAGGGCCTCAGACACCTCACTGATGAAATTGTTGATCCAGAAAAATGTCTGGCTTTTTGTGGTGATGGGTGGAGCCTTCCATTTAAATTCTTCAACTTTATGACTTTTTTTTTTTTTTTTTTTGCCATGCCTGGTGGCTTGTGAGATCTCAGCACTGGACCAGGAATGAAATCCAGTCAGTAGTGAAAGCGCCGGAGCCCTAATCACTGGACTGCCAGGGAATTCCCAGATGATCCTGGTAGATAAGCTCATTTCCCCCAGATGTTTGTTCTTCTGCAAGAATTGTGTTCAGGACAAGGTTTATTCGCCCCCCAGGTCACAGAGCTTCAGACAGGAGAAGCTGTGCCCAGATTTCTGATTGCATTTCTCCTGGATCCTTCTCCCTTGGTCAAATGTCTTCAATTCCTCCATTTGGCTCTGGAGATGAGTTTATAGGCTGACAGGCCTCGCTGTTAGCAAACAGCGTTTTTATTTGTCTTTTCAGAGTTCCCTTGCTTATAAACCTCTGGCGGGCAGGTCATTCCTCTGCCGCAGAAGCTCCACCTGCTCAGTCACACCGTTTCCTATAACTGCTCCAGACATTGTGGCTATGTGCTTGAGCACAATCTTCCAATCCTGGGTTCCAAACCACTTAGGACTTCCTAGGCTCGGTGGCTTCCCAGGTGGCTCAATGATAAAGAATCCACCTGCAATGTAGATGTCTGTTCAATCCCTGGGCAGGGAAGATGTCCTGGAGAAGGAGATGGCAACCCACTCCAGTATTCTTGCCTGGGAAATCCCATGGACAGAGGAAACTGGCGGACTACAGTCCATGGGATCGCAGAGTCAGACACGACTTAGCGACTAAACAACAAGGTTCGGTGGCAAAGCGGGCGCCCTGCCAGGGGTCTCGTGTCAGACTACGACGTCTAGCTTGATCGAAATCTCCTCCACCAAGGTGCCCGATGGCATCGAGGCAGGTCGTTCCCGGGGCAGCGGCCGCCATCCCGCCTCGCCTGCACCTTTGGCTTCCCCTGGCCCCTCCATCCTCGGGCCGCACCGCCTGACCGGCCCCACAACCCCTAGGCCCAGGGCTCAACCCGTGCCGCCCAAAGGAAAGCACCGGGAAATAAGCGCCCACCCGGAGCGCGAGCCTACTCCCCGCGTCGCCGTCGGGACAACGCGAAGGTTTGGCCAACCCCTCACAGCACCTCGGCCAATCGACGATGCTCATCGGTAGATAGGCGGCGGCTTCGTCCAATTGTGTCCTTCCGATCACAAGCGGCTCGCCCAATCGCTAGGGGACGTAACCAAGGACGCCTCCGGAAGAAACTGGGAAGGCGGGGGAAATAGAAGGGGTGTGGCCACAAGGCCCCGCCTCCCATTCTTCGAGGCGGAGGTTCTGCGCGTGCGTGATGGAGCCTGGGGCGGCTAGGGTGGCGTCGTCTGGGCGTCCGGTCATGGTTAATTCTTTACTGGAATCTTTTAAAACCTCTTGTCCACCCTGTGAGAGCTAGCTTAGCCGAAACTAAACATATCACACTGATCCCCTTATCCAATGACTGCTTCTGTTTATTCTAGAAAAAAAATCAGTAATATAAAATTTTGCTTATCACTTCTTGGCCTTTGGGCTAAGATCAAGTGTAGTATGGGGACTTCCAAGGTGGCACAGTGGTAAAGAATCCGCCTACCTGTGCAGGAGACGCAGAAGACGCAGGTTGAATCCCTGGGTCAGGAAGATCCTCTGGAGTAGGAAATGGCAACCCGCTCCAGTATCCTTACTAGAAAAATTCCATGGACAGAGGAGCCTGGTGGGCTACAGTCCATGGGGTCTCAAAGAGCCTGACATGACTGAACACAGACAAATTTTACTAATACATATACAGATGGATCCTCAACTGAGAGAGGGTGACAGGATCAAGCTGTGTAATACATACTGGCAAAGTTTAATATCACTCATTAAAAAATTTTTTTTTTTATTAAACTATGGTTGATTTGCAACATTGTGTTTAATTTCTGCTGTCCAGCAGCACATTGACTCAGTTATACATCTATATATTCCCTTTCATATTCTTTTCCATTATGGTTTATCATAGGATATTGAATATAGTTCCCTGTGTGATTAAGTGGCATCCCACTCCAGTACTCTTGCCTGGAAAATCCCGTGGACAGAGGAGCCTGGTAGGCTGCAATCCATGGGGTCTCGAAGAGTCGGACATGACTGAGAGACTTCACTTTCACTTTTCACTTTCATGCACTGGAGAAGGAAATGGCACCCCACTCCAGTGTTCTTGCCTGGAGAATCCCAGGGACGAGGGAGCCTGGTGGGCTGCCGTCTATGGGGTCGCACAGAGTCGGACATGACTGAAGTGACTTAGCAGCAGCAGTGATTAAAAAAAAGAATAAAGATGAATCAAGACTTCCCCGGCAGTCCAGTGACTAGGACTCCACATTTCAAGAGATTGCAAGGGGCACAGATTCAACCCCTGGTCAGGGAACTAACACCCCACATGCTTCATGGCACAGCCAAAAAGAAAAGAATAAAAGGTGAATAAAAGGATCATATTTCCCTCTTCCCTAGTGGACCAGCTGGAATTCCCTCCAGAGTACTAGCGCCTCACTTTGGAGGCTCTGCCCTACAAGTCCATTTGTTGTCTTCAGAGACAGGAGAGAGGCAATGCTTTATCTATACTTTGGAGAAAGTCTGCCTAGAATGAGCCCAGGCGAGTCAGTTAACCTCTCTGTGCAATTTCCTCATGGTTAAAATAGGAGTATTAACAATATCTGTCTCAGAGGGGATTGGGGGAAGATGGAGTGAGTCAATAATATGAAAGTGCTTAGAGCAATGCCTAACAGCACAGGATAAGCTCTTAAATGATAATGATGGGTGAGTAGGCGTAGTGTCAGAGCAGCTCCCCACTGCTAATCTGTCCTTACTTCTTTCAATTACCAGCTTTGGAGTCAGAGTGATCTGGTTCCACATTGATTTATTCTTCAAGCATGAGCCTCTCACCTCCTTGCTGTTGTTGTTGGGTCACTAAGTCGCAGCCGACTCTTTGCAACCCCATGGACCACAGCACACCAGGCTCCCCTGTCCACTATCTCCCAGTGTTTGCTCAAACTCATGTCCATTGAGTCGATGATGCCATCCAACCATCTCATCCTCTGTCACCCCTTCTCTTCCTGCCCTGAATCTTTCCCAGTGTCAGGATCTTTTCCAATGAGTTGGCTCTTTGAATCAGGTGGTCAAAGTATTGGAGCTCTAGCATCAGTCCTTCCAATGCATATTCAGTGTTGATTTCCTTTAGGATAGCCTTCTAAGACGTACTTAAACTTTCTGAGCCTCCGTTTCCTCCTCCATAAATGAGAGGCGTGCTGTGCTTAGTCACTCAGTTGTGTCTGACTCTTTGTGACCCCGTGGACTGTAGCCCCCCGGGCTACTCTCTCCATGGAGATTCTCCAGGCAAGAATACTGGAATGGGTTGCCATGCCCTCTTCCAGCGGATCTTCCCAACCCAGGAATCCAACCAAATGAAAGATGATGTACAGATAAAATGACAACATGAGTGTAACTTATTTATCTCGGTGCCTGACATTTAGTAGATTCTCAGTTTAAGAAAAAAAGAACTATCATTTTTGTTGTAGCAGAGACTAATGTGTTCAACAATCCCACTTCCTTTTCCTCCAGGGCACTCCACTAGACTATATTTCCCAACCTCCCATGCTGGTAGGCGGGGACACAAGACTGAGTTCCAGCCAGTGGAGTGTGGGCAGAAGTAATATGCACACGTCCAAGGCCTGCCTTTCTCTGGAGTGATGGTAGAACTAGAGGATGGAAGGTTCCTGAATTCCCGAAGGAATTTCCAGAATTCCTGATTTCTGCTCCATTTGGAACAGAAGGAAATAGGAAAACCCATGTGGGAGAAATAAAAAAATAAACTTGAATTGAAATGCACCGCTAAAATGCTGGGGTTGCTTGTCACAGCCTTGAGCCAACCTAATACATAACCATTTCTCTTGTTATCATACTTTTTTTTTTTTGAAATCTCAACTCTCCTGACTTCAGTTGGCACAAGATTTGTTCTACAATTCAAAAGTATGCTGTTTGGTGATGGCATTTTAAATGTGTGCACCCTGCCCCCTCAGCAGGACTATAAACCCATCTTTGAGCTGTTTCTTCTGTGCACCCTCCCTCGCAGTCCTGGGTCCCACACCCACGGAGCCCAGATCCTCCAGTGGTACCTGTGGAATGGTGCAAGGGTAACTATCCACAGATGGGTGCAAACGTCGTGCCCGGCTTCATCACATTCCTAGCTCCCCTGTTTTTCCTCCTCTCTTCTCCTTTTTACAGGTTCCTGTTTTAAAAAATGTTAATTGTATATTGGAGTATAATTGATTTACAATGTGTTGGTTTTAGGTGTACAGCAAAGTGATTTAGTTATACATATACACATATACGGTCTTCCTAGGTGGCGCTAGTGGTAAAGAATCCACTTGCTAATGCAAGGGACATAATGAGATGTAGATATGATACCTGGGGTTGGGAAGATCCCCTGGAAGAGAGCATGGCAACCCACTCCAGTACTCTTGCCTGGAGAAACTCATGGACAGAGGAGCCTGGCGGGCTGCAGTCCATGGTGTCTCAAGAGAGTTGGACACGACTGAAGCAACCTGGCACGTGCATGCACGCATACACATATATCTATTCTTTTTTTTTTTTTGGCCACGTTGTGTGCCTTGCAATATCTTAGTGCCATGACCAGGAATTAAACCCATGCTCCCTGCATTGGGAACATGGAGTCTTAACCACTGCACTACGAGGCAAGTCTTTATCTAGTCTTTTTCAGATTCTTCTCCAGTTTAGGTTATTACAGAATACTGAATAGAGTTCCCTGTGCTATACAATAGGTCCCTGTGGATTATTTTAATATAGCAGTATGTATATGTTAATCCCAAATTCCTAATTTATCCCTCTTCCCTTTGGGGAACTGTGTTTCTGAAGTCTGTTTTGTAAATAAGTTCTTGTGTATCATTGTTTTAGATTCCACATATGTGCTGTCATATGATAATCGTCTTTTTCTGACTTACCTCACTTAGTTTGATAATCTCTAGGCCCATCCAAATGGCATCATCTCATCCTTGTTTATGGCTGAGTAATATTCCATTGTATATATGTACCACGTCTTTATCCATTCATCTGTCGGATGGACACTTAGGTTGCTTTCATGTCTTTGCTATTATAAATAGGACTGCTGTGACCACTGGGGTGCATGGATCTTTTCAAATTACAGTTTTCTTTGAATATATTCCCAGGAGTAGGATTGCTGGATCATATGGTAGCTCTTGGGCCTCCTCCATGACTCAGCAGGTACAGAATCCACCTGCAGTGTAGAAGACAGGGGAGACACGGGTTTGATCCCTGGACTGGGAAGATCTCTTGGAGGAGGAAATGGCAACCCACTCCAGTATTCTTGCCTGGGAAATTCCATGGACATGGACATAGGAGCCTGGTGGGTTACAGTCCAAAGGGTCACAAAGAATTGGACACCACTGAGCGTCTAAGAGCACACACACACACACACACACACACACACACACATGAAGTACCTCTATTTTTAGTTTTTTAGAGAACCTCCATACTCTTTTCTATAGTGGCTACCAATTTATATTCTCGCCAACAGTGTAGTAGGGTTCCCTTTTCTCCATATCCTCTGTGGATTCCTTTTTCATTACCTCATTTATTTAGCAAATATTTATTGAACTCCTTCCAATGCTGTGCTAGGCACTGTGTGAGATTTGGGGATGTAGCAGTGAACACGCAAACACCATCCCAGTCAGAGGATCTTACAGCCTAATGGGCAAGACAAGCAAGCAGGATTTTCAATGTAAAACACTGGCCCATAGGCTCCATGACCATCATATCTGTCTTGTGAGCCTTGGTATCCTGGGACTAGTGCCAAACAAGCCATAGAGATATGATGCTATGGGAATTTGGAGGTGGGTGTCAACAGGAAAGTGTTCTTAAAACAGGTGATATCCATGGGAATTCTCTCATGGTCCAGTGGTTAGGACTCCAAACTTTCACTGCAGGGGGCACAGGTTTGATCCCTATTTGGGGAACTAAGATCTTGCTTGCCATGCCACACAGCCAAAACAAACAAACAAAATTAATAAAAAAACACTAAACCCAGGAACATTAAAAAAAGAAAAAAAAAGGAGATGATGTCCAGCCTGAGTGTTGAGGGTTGAGTAGGATTCCACTAGGCAAAGGAGGTTGTGTGGGTCCAGGGACAGTTTATTCCAGGCAAAGGGAACATGCAGTACCAAGTCGGCTGGCGAAACCTATGACCCTGGAAAGTGATGGGGTGAGAGATGAGCCTGGAGGGATAAGATCATATTTCAGAAGTCCAAGGAGGTTGGCCTGTGGCATTAAGGAACACCTGACAAGACTATCATCTGGTGTTTCACTGGTTAATTCCTCCCCTGCAAAGAATAGGTACAACCTCAGGAGTGACTCAGTTAAGCTTCTGAGGGAAAAGCCATTCTTAGCCACTCTAGATGCTTTCGAACTGTGGTGCTGGAGAAGACGCTTGAGAGTCCCTTGGACAGCAAGGAGATCAAACAAGTCAATCCTAAAGGAAATCAATTCTAAATATTCATTGGAAGGACTGATGCTGAAGCTGAAGCTCGATACTTTCGCCATCTGATGGGAAGAACTGACTCATTGAAAAAGACCCAGATGCTGGGAAGGATTGAAGGCAGGAGCAGAAGCGGGCATCAGAGTATGAGACGGTTGGATGACATCATCGACTCAATGGACATGAGTTTGTGCAAGCTCTGGGAGATGGTAAAGGACAGGGAAGCCTGGCGTGCTGCAGTCCATGGGGTTGCAAAGAGTTGGCCGTGACTTAGTGACTGAACAACAAGTTGCTCTAGAAGAACTTTTGCAAGTGTGGCCCCTGACCAGTGGGGACCCAACCCAGGGCAGCCCAGCCATCTCATTATTCTTGCTACTTCATTTTTGTTTCTTTTGGCCTTGCCTTGTGGCATGCAAGATCCTAATTTTGGATCAGAGATCAAAACCGAGCCCCCTGCAGTGGAATCTTGCTACATTTCATATCCTGCAGCTGGGCCCCACTGGTTGTCATTTCCCCTCTCTGGCTATTGTTTGTGTCCAGTCCTCCAGTGGGATGATAAGATTCTGGACACCCACACCCAGCCTTTGTGAGAAGGGACTTGCTGCCCTGATTATCACCCATCAATCGTTTTTTGGCTACGCCATACTGCTTGCAGAACTTTATTCTGTGACCAGGGATTGAACCCAGGCCACGGCAATGAAAGCCCTGAGTCCCAACCACTTGACCTCCAGCGAATTACCCATCATTCGTGGTATACCCTCTTTAGACCAGCTCTACAGTTAGCTGCTAACCCACTGGCCCAGGCAAGTGGAAGCATCATGTCTTCATTCACTGTGTTAACTAGGAAGTAAGCATATGTAAGCAGGCATCTTGTTATTCAAACTTATTTAAAAATTTGCTTAAATTTTCCTCTAATTATTTTCCTTTCTTTTTGTTCATCTAATGCTACCCCAAAGATTTTGCTGCCAAACAAGTTCAGTATGGCATAAGGATTTGAAATCAGGCAAAACTGGGTTTGACTCATGGATCTGGTCATCGTTAGCTGTGTTGGCTAGTTACCTACTCTCTCTGAGCCTTGCTTCTCTCATCTGTAAAATGGGGATGACAGATTCAGTGAGACAAGGTATGTGGACTGTTTAGCCCAACACCTGGCATGCAGTAAGCCGTGTAGGTGGCAGCCATTCCTCAAGATTCAAAAACTATTTATTGAGCACGTATTAGTATGCATGCACGCATGCATTATGAGTCATGTGCTCATAAAGTAACTCTACATGAGCCTACTTCTGGTAGTTTTTATCTGTTCTGCCTTTTAAATTTTTAAAAAATATTTATTTGGCTGCATCTGGCCTTAGTTGCAGCACAAGGGATCTTTGATCTTCTTTGGGGCATGTGTGATGTAGTTCTGTCAACAGGGATTGAGCCTGGGCCCCCGTGTTGAGAGCACAGTCGTAGTCACTGGACCAGCAGGGTAGCCCCTACTTTTATTTTTGTTGTTGTTTTTGACTGCCCAGTTTGTAGGATCTTAATTCCTCAAACAGAGATTGAAAGTGCCCTTGGCAGTGAAAGTAGAAAGTCCTTACCACTAGATCACCAGGGAGTTCCTTTTTCTGCTTTTAAATTATGAGAAGAGAAACATACTCAGGCACACTGTTTCCAAATTGTGGGCTACAGACCTCTCACCTCTTAAGGACCTAGAAGAGTCAAAACCATTTTCATAAGAATACTAAGACACTATTTGCTTTTTCACTGCGTAGACAGTTACTATGGTGGGTAAAATTGCTGGCTGCCTAGCTTGAATCAAAGCAGTAGCTCCAAACGGTACTATGAAAAGTTGCATTCTGCATTGCCATGCTCTTTGCAGAAAAAAAGGAAGGCCACTTGTGCTTTAGAATGACACTGATGAAGCCGTAAAAGTAATTTTAGTAAAGCTCAACTCTGAAGGACGTACCTTTTTAGTATTTGTCTCGCAAAATGGGAAGTACACAAAGGCACTTCACTGAAGCAGACCAAAGAACTCCGGTCGTCTCCAAGAAAGGCACTTGTGTGACTCAGTTGCCAGCTGAACTGGCTGCTTTCCTCAGTGATCACCATTTTCCTGAAAGACAAATGACCGCTATGGCTATTCAGACTGGGCTATAAAATAGATCTGCCATCCACCTGATTGCCCTCAGCTTGCCAGCCTCGTCATCATTAGGCCATCTGCTCCTCATGGGGACCCAGGAGACTCCTCAGATGCCATAGGAGAAAGTGTCCCTGACTCCATAAATCCCGTTTCCCCTTGGACTCAGATGAATAAGCCGTTTAGAAATAAAGTGTGCATTTCCCTTAAAATTTAAACATCACCAGGAAGGTTGGAAACCTAAATATACACGAGGGACTTTCCTGGTGGTCCAGTGGCTGAGATCTGTGCTCCCAATTGCAGGGGGCCCGGGTTCCATCCCTGGTCCAGGAACTAGACCCCTGATCTGGGAACTAGATCCCACGTGCCACAACTCAACGTCTCATGCTGTGACTAAAGATCCTGCATGCCCCAACAAAGATAAAGGATCCCATGTGCTGCAACTAAATAAAAGACCCGGAGCAGCCAAATAAATAAACAGATAGATCTTTAACATTAAAACAATAAATACATGCACGTGAACAGATGGCAGTAATGTAACCGACCGAGATCCCAGCAAAAGTGCCATTTCAAATGAGGATATTTTTATTGTGGTAAAATATACACACTGTGAGGTTTAACAGTTTAACTACTTTAACATGTGTACATTTTGTACACTTGCAATGTTGTGCAGCCTTCACCTCTATCTAGTTTCATCATCCCCATAAGGAAATCCCACACCCATTAAGCAGTCACTCCCCATCCCCACTCCTCCCAGCCCCTGGCAACCCTAATCTGCTTTCTGTCTCTGTGGATTTGCCTATCTGGGGTATGTCGCATAAACGGAATTATATAACATATGGCCTTTTGTATCTGGCTTCTTTCTCTTTGTGTAATGTTTCCAAAGTTCATCCATGTTATAGCACCTAACAGTACTTCTTTCAATAGTTAAATAATATTTCACTGGCACTAGTGGTAAAGAATCCGCCTGCCAATGCAGGAGATGCAAGACATGTGGGTTCCATCCCTGGGTCAGGAAGATTCCCTGGAGTAGGAGGTGGCAACCCATTCCAGTATTCTTCCTTGGAGAATTCCAGGGACAGAGGAGCCGGGCGGGCTGCAGTCCGTGGGGCCAAAGAGTGTTGAACACGATTGAGCAACTGAGCACGAGTCTACCACATTTTATCTACTCAGCTGTTAATGGACATTTGGGTTGTTTCTACCTTTTGACTACTGTGAATAATGCTGCTATGGACAGTCCTGTATAAGCTTTTGTTTGAACCTCTGTCTTCGACTCTTTTAGGTAAACACCTAGGTGTAGAATTGCTGGGTTATGTGATAATTCTACGTTCAATGTTTTGAGGACCCTCCATCCTGTTTTACTGAGCAGGTACACCATTTTACCTTCCCATCAGCAATATATGAGTGTTCCAATACATTCCCATCCTCACCAACACTTGTTATTTTCCATACAGGCATCCCAGAGGGTATGAAGCTGTATCTCACTGTTCTTTTAATTTGCATTTCCCTGATGGCTAATGATGTTGAGGCTTTTTTCATATGTTTGTTGGCCATTTGTATATCTTCTTTGGAGAAATGTCTGTTCAAGTCCTTTGCCCACATTTTCATGGGGTTGTCTGTCTTTTTGTTACTGAGATGTGTTCTTTAGATACTCTGGATATCAGACCCTTTTCAGACATATGCTTAGCAAATATACTTTTTTCTCAATTTGAGTTGTCTTCTCCCTTTTGCGCCAGAAAGTTAGATTTTGAGATCCATTATTTCTCCAGTACCACATTTCTGGAATCCTGCCACAGAGGGCAGGACCCGATTCCTACACTCTCCTGCCAATGACCTTCCTGTACTCTTCCCTTAGGCGTACCTCCTGGTCACGTGTCAACGCCTTCAGCTGGTGTGGCTTCTCAGGCTCCATGCTGAGGAAGATTCAAAAATGGGAAGATTCTCACTGGGAAAGAGAACCACAATCCAGGAATCCTGCCATTCAGGTCAGATCAGTCGCTCAGTCGTGTCCCACTCTTTGCGACCCCATGAATCGCAGCACGCCAGGCCTCCCTGTCCATCACCAACTCCCGGAGTTTACTCAGACTCACGTCCATCGAGTCAGTGATGCCATCCAGCCATCTCATCCTCTGTCGTCCCCTTCTCCTCTTGCCCCCAATCCCTCCCAGCATCAGAGTCTTTTCCAACGAGTCAACTCTTCGCATGAGGTGGCCAAAGTACTGGAGTTTCAGCTTTAGCATCATTCCTTCCAAAGAAATCCCAGAGCTGATATCCTTTAGAATGGACTGGTTGGATCTCCTTGCAGTCCAAGGGACTTTCAGGAGTCTTCTCCAACACCACAGTTGAAAAGCATTCGGCGCTCAGGCTTCTTCACAGTCCAACTCTCACATCCATTCATGACCACAAGAAAAACCATAGCCTTGACTAGACGGACCTTTGTTGGCAAAGGAATGTCTCTGCTTTTGAATATGCTATCTAGGTTGGTCATAACTTTCCTTCCAAGGAGTAAGCGTCTTTTAATTTCATGGCTGCAGTCACCATCTGCAGTGATTTTGGAGCCCAGAAAAATAAAGTCTGACACTGTTTCCACTGTTTCCCCATCTATTTCCCATGAAGTGATGGGACTGGATGCCATGATCTTCATTTTCTGAATGTTGAGCTTTAAGCCAACTTTTTCACTCTCCACTTTCACCTTCATCAAGAGGCTTTTTAGTTCCTCTTCACTTTCTGCCATAAGGGTGGTGACATCTGCATATCTGAGGTTATTGATATTTCTCCCAGCATTCTTGATTCCAGCTTGTGTTTCTTCTAGTCCAGCGTTTCTCATTATGTACTCTGCATATAAGTTAAATAAACAGGGTGACAATATACAGCCTTGAGTTGGGACTTGCTTTTTTGGTACTTGGCATCCCATCTTCATTTAGAAGCCTTCTTAGTGAATTTCTTTTTTCCTTTCCCTCCTGGTGATCAGTTGCTAAATTGTGTCCAATTCTTTGCAACCCCATGGACTGCAGCCTGTTAGAATCCTCTGTCTATGGGATTTCCCAGGCAAGAATACAGGAGTGGGTTGCCATTTCCTTCTCCAGGGGATCTTCCCGACCTGAGTCTCCTGCATTGGCAGGAGGACTGAGCCACCAGGGAAGCCCTGTCCCTCAAAATTTTCACTCTCTCCTCTCAGCCGAAGTTACCAAGTTTTTAACTAAATGTACATGTATTCATTTGGCTGCACGAGGTCTTAGTTGTGGCATGTGGGATCTAGTTCACTGCCCAGGGATCAAACTCAGTCCCCTGCACTGCAAGCTTGGAGTCTGAGCCACTGGACCATCAGGGAAGTCCCAGAGTTGCCAGGTTTTAAATCTTATCTTCACACATCTTTTCTTCCCCAGTCTTGGCTCGTTCCCTCTCCTGGGTCTCTCTCCGTGGTGGAAAACGGAGGGCAAATTCGTAAGACTCAGGTGTGATGTTGAGAAACTGAAAGCACTCCAGCCCTGAACTCCCTTTGTCATGAGCCCCTCAGAGGAGACCTCGCTTTTAAGCCCATCTGTGTCAGATACTGTGGAGAAGGCAATGGCACCCCACTCCAGTACTCTTGCCTGGAAAATCCCATGGATGAAGGAGCCTGGTAGGCTGCAGTCCATGGGGTCACTAAGAGTCGGACACGACTGAGTGACTTCACTTTCACCTTTCACTTTCATGCATTGGAGAAGGAAATGGCAACCCACTCCAGTGTTTTTGCCTGGAGAATCCCAGGGATGGCGGGGCCTGGTGGGCTGCCGTCTATGGGGTTGCACAGAGTTGGACATGACTGAAGCGACTTAGCAGCAGCAGCAGCAGTGTCAGGTACTGAGACCCAGATGTGATGCCAAGGTCTGTGCAGGGCCCAGGCTGCCTGTTCAGACCGAAGAGTCATATTTTTAGCCCAAGGCTCCCATTCCTGCCAGAGGGCACATTTGCTGGGATGTGGCTACTTTTCCGATTGCCACCAGCCAGCCCATGGTCCCCTTCTGGGGCCCAGATGCTCCCATTTCTGGCCCTTCATTCAAGCTGGTCCTTCCATCTGGAATGTTCTTCCCCAGTCTCCTCTGATTAAACTCTACCCTTCCTTCAAAGCCTGGTGTCAAAAGCACCTGCTCCAGGAAGGCTCCCCCAGCCTCCCCGGCTGGAAATAATTTCTCCCTGGACTACGGTCTTTTTTTCCTTCAGTTAAGATGACCACATTTTCTGAACCGTAACTGGGACTCAGGCTCTCTGTCACTGGTACAATTGCCTTTTGGAGAACAGGTGCAGAGAATATGACAGCAAGCCCATCCAGGAATCCCTGGCGTGTGGGATCACTGCACAAGTTGTAGGCTCACATTCCTAGATTGTACTGCAAGTTACTGTAGTTCTGAGCCGGGAGAGTGTGCTGCTGCTGCTGCTAAGTCGCTTCAGCCATGTCTGACTCTATGCGACCCCATAGATGGCAGCCCACCAGGCTCCCCCGTCCCTGGGATTCTCCAGGCAAGAACACTGTAGTGGGTTGCCATTTCCTTCTCCAATGCATGAAAGTGAAAAGTGAAAGTGAGGTCGCTCAGTCGTGTCCGACCCTCAGCGACCCCATGGACTGCAGCCTTCCAGGCTCCTCCGTCCGTGGGATTTTCCAGGCAAGAGTACTGGAGTGGGGTGCCATTGCCTTCTCCAGGGAGTGTGCTACTAGGTCAGAATCAGGCCTGGATGATTCAGACCCAGCTCAGGCCCACACCTGTATAGTAGGGAAGAGTATTTGTATTCTATTACACGTTAAATCACTAAAGGGATGTTGCCTGTAAGCCTCAGTGATACATAATGGCCTATCTCTGAGAACCGTGCCTCCCAGGTAGTGAGCGTTAAACTAAAATACCTTTGTTTAGCTCACCAGGAAACCTCCTGACCAGGCCCACCTGGTAAATGACTGCAGGAAGGGAGAAATGAACACAGATCCTCCAGAGGCTGACCGGAACCAGGAAATGTTTGACTTTACTACCCCCTCTTTTTAGTATAAAAGAAGTCTGGATTCTAACTCAGGTAAGATGGCTCTTGGAACATGAGTCTATCATTTTCTCAGTTGGCCAGCTTTCAGAATAATCGCCATTCCTTGCTCCAAAACTCGTGTCTCAGTTTATTGCCCTGTCTTGCACAAGACTACAAGCTTGAACTCGGTGGCACCTGGAGGTAGCGAGAGCTTGATGAATCAGTTTTTATTTTTGTTGGGTTTGGTTTGTTGTTGTTGTTGTTTTAATTCCTCTCGAAAGTTTCTTGAATGAAGAGAGAAGTTATTTCTCACCTTGCCATTTCTCAGCACTCTGACTGGCTGCCATGATGGATCTCAGTAAATATTTTCTGGCTTCCCTGGTGGCTCAGATGGAAAAGAATCTGCCTGCAATGCAGGAGACCTGGGTTCAATCCCTGGGTCGGGAAGATCCCCTGTAGAATGAAATGGCAACTCACGCTGGTATTCTTGCCTGGGAAACGCCATCCATGGACAGAGGAGCCTAACGGGCTACAGTCCATGGGGTCGCAAAGAATTGGACACAACTGAGTGACTAACACACACACACACAGTTTTTTCAGTCGGATGGAATGTCTTCACTAGACAGAATGAGTGGAGGCTTGGCTAAGACATGGGTGAGGGAAGGCAAGAGGTTGTGAGAACTGACTCACTGACTGACAGATGCATTTGTAAGAGGGCTGTCAGCTTCCTCTTTCACTCCTTTGGGACCCAGCTGTCATCTCTGAGGAAGCCCAGACTGTGTTTCCAGAGAGAGGGACCACAAGGAAAACCCTGGAGCACGAGAAACCTCGTGGAAGAAGAGACAGTGCAGCGGCCTCAGTGACCCCAGTCGTACCAGGTGGAGTAGAAGAACCCACCCAGTTCAGTGCAGTCGCTCAGTCGTGTCCGGCTTTTTGCAACCCTGTGGACTGCAGCATGCCAGGCCTCCCTGTCCATCACCAACTCCCGGAGTTCACTGAAACTCATATCCGTTGAGTTGGTGATGCCATCCAACCATCTCATCCTCTGTGGTCCCCTTCTCCTCCTGCCTTCAATCTTTCCCAGCGTCAGGGTCTTTTCCAATGAGTCAGTTCTTTGCATCATGTGGCCAAAGTATTGGAGCTTCAGCTTCAATATCAGTCCTTCCAATGAATATTCAGGACTGATTTCCTTTAGGATGGACTGGTTGGGTCTCCTTGCAGTCCAAGGGACTCTCAAGAGTCTCCTCTGACACCACAGTTCAAAAGCATCAATTCTTCGGTGCTCAGCTTTCTTAAAAGTCCAACTCTCACATCCATACGTGGCTACTGGAAAAACCATAGGCTTGCCTAGACGGAACTTTGTTGGGAAAATAATGTCTCTGCTTTTTAATATGCTGTCCAGGTTGGTCATAACTTCTCTTTCCAGGAGTAAGTATCTTTTAATTTCATGGCTGCAGTCACCATCTGCAGTGATTTTGGAGCCCAGAAAAATAGTCTGCCACTGTTTCCACTGTTTCCTTCCTTGCCCTGAAGTGATGGGACCGGATGCCATGATCTCAGTTTTCTGAATGTTGAGCTTTAAGCCAACTTTTCCACCCATCCAAAACCCCCCAAATTGTGAGAAATTACAATTTGTAGTTGTTTAAATTTATGTATCTGTTTATTTTTGGCTGTGCTGGGTCTTTGTTGCTGCGAGCAGGCATTCTCTGCTGCTGCTGCTGCTAAGTCGCTTCAGTTGTGTCCGACTCTGTGCGACCCCATAGACAGCAGCCCAGGAAGCTCCCCTGTCCCTGGGATTCTCCAGGCAAGAACACTGGAGTGGGTTGCCATTTCCTTCTCAATGCAGGAAAGTGAAAAGTGAGAGTGAAGTCGCTCAGTCGTGTCCGACTCTTAGCGACCCCATGGACTGCAGCCTACCAGGCTCCTCGGTCCATGGGATTTTCCAGGCAAGAGTACTGGAGTGGGGTGCCATTGCCTTCTCCAGCAGGCATTCTCTAGTTGTGGCTAGCAGGGGCTCCTCTCTAATTGTGGTGTGCCGACTTCTCGTTGCAGTGGCTTCTCTTGTTCCAGACTCAAGAGCTCAGGCTCAGTAGCTGCAGCACATGGGCTTACTTTTTCCTGAGCCATGTGGAGCCTTCCTGAAGCAAGGACCGAACCCGTATCTCCTACATTTGCAGGCAGATTCTTAACCACTGGATCACCATGGCATTCCTTGTTGTTGTTTTAAGCCACTAAGTTTTGGGGCTGCTTGTTACAAAGCAACTGATGACTAACAAGGCAGGCTCCAAGGTGTGTGAGATGAAAAAGGAAGAGCAGTAATAAGCAACATGTGCTGAATGCCTGCTAGTTGCCAGCTTGTGCTAACAGCTGATACCGTGTGCGCATCACCTCATTCAACGCTTGCGACAATCCTCTTCCCCAGTTTTCAGAGATTCAGTGAGTCAGAGCCACTTGTGTAAAGACACACAGTAAATGAGAATAAAGACAGAATCTAACTCAGAGGCATCTGACTTTGAATCCTGCATTCTTTTCAGACCATGGCTCCAGGCTGGGGGCAAGCCCAGGGGAACGGCATAGACTCAGTGCCTGCTTCAGGGCTGAGCGTGGACACCCACCGGAGAGGTGAGTTCAGGTGAGCTGACTGGGCCTCTGTGCTTTCTGGAACCTGTGGGTTGTGTGCATGGCCATGCCATGGACAAGACTCAGGCTTCGAGTGGCTGAAGGGAGCCTTGGTTCTGAAGCCAGACGGGGCCACCAGGAGAGGCTTCCAGAGCTGTCCCTGGACTCCTTGCCTGGGTCAGTGCTTTAAGGCTGGCTTCCTGTTTGTGTTCTGTGTCCAGTGGTCCTCCACTTCCCTTCCCTTCAGTGGGACATTGATTTGCCAGAGCTTTCTGAGGTCTGGAGGGCGAGAGAGGTTCTCTTGTCCATCTCACAGCCAGGCAGTGGTGGTGGATGAAGGTCCAGTAGCCTCAATAGATTGATCTGTAAAATGGGGTTGATGATAGACCCTAACTCACAGAATCATGGTGAAGAGGCTGTGATATACAGAAAGTGGGAGCGGTGCAACAAGCCCTCAACAAGTGTGTGTTCTCCTTTCTACTCAACTCTGTCATCAGCTCCCTATGGAAACTCAAGCAACTCAACAAATCTGTGTTTTAATTTCCTTACCCCAGAGTGCTCAATAAATAGTGACTATTCTTTTTGTGTGTGCGTCTGGTTTGGGTCTTAGTTGCAGCATGTGAACCCAAAGGTGCAGCATGTGGGATCTAGTTCCCTGACTAGGGATGGAACCCAGGCCCCCCGCATTGGGAGCACCGAGTCTTAGCCACCGGACCACCAGGGGATGGAAAGAAACCCGGCAAAGTCTCAGACTCTCCAGGCAGTGGAGTGATGAGGGGCAGCTTTTCTGGCTTCCTTTTGAGGCCAGGACTATAGGGCACCAGTAGAGGTCAAATTCTGACCCTCAAGATTCTCTGTCCCTTCATTTTTTTTCTCTTCTTTCATTCAATCATCTCTTATTAAGCACCTACGATGTGATACAGATTGTGGGCTAGGGGAATTAAGAAAATGAACAATTCACTGAGTCTGTCTGGAGAAGCTCCTAGTCTTGTAGGGGCCACAGATATGTACAAAGATGAGGACCACCAAGAAGACTGGGACTGTGATAGAGGGAAGGTTGGAGTGTGCCACTGGGGGTTAAAGAAGAAGAAAGTAGAAGGGAAAAAAAGAGAGAGAGAGGAAGAAAAGGGAGCATAAATGGAGGCAACTTTCCAAAGGACTAAAAAGAAAAAAAAAAGACCTGAATATGACCAATGATGGGCTTTCCATGTTCCACGTGAAATTAACACAAAGGAAATAAATATCTATCCATAATGTGGTTTTAGAAAAGAAAATCATGAATAAAGAAATATATGTGTTATACAAAAATATTAAATTTCAATGTAACCAAAAACAGTGAACACATTTTGGGACAAATAAAATTATGGATTCATAAAATCTGCAATTGGCTGTGAGAAATAGATGGAATCCTCCCCCTGACTCAGTTTAGGGGTTCAGAGAGATTTCTCCACTCATAAGCATAGTTTCTGAATATTTAAAAGAAGAAGAAGAAAAAACCCTAAGCTGAACAAGCTATGGTTTTTCCACTAGTCATGTATGGATGTGAGAGTTGGACCACAAAGAAGGCTGAGTGCCAAAGAATTGATGTTTTTGAACTGTGGAGCTGAAGACTTTTGAGAGTCCCTTGGACAGCAAGGAGATCAAACCAGTCAATCCTAAAGGAAATCAACCTTGAATGTTCATTGGAAGGACTGATGCTGAAGCTCTAATACTTTGGCACCTGATGCAAAGAGCCAACTCATTGGAAAAGACCCTGATGCTGGGAGAGATTGAGGGCAAGAGGAGAAGGGGGTGACAGAGGAAGAGATGGTTGGAGGGCATTACTGACTCAATAGATATGAGTTTGAGCAAACTCTGGGAGATAGTGAAGGACAGGGAAGCATGGCATGCTGCAATCCATGGGGTTGCAAAGAGTAGGACACACCTTAGCTACTGAATGACAAAAAAATAAAACAAAACAAAACACTGAACTAACTCTTGTCCATTGCTTCAGGCCAGCTCTCCCCAGCTTTGCCTCGCTTGGCCCACTCAGTCCACACTTCCTTTCAATGTTCCAGCTCTAACTACTGCTGTTTACTTTATAGCTGTTGTTCAGTTGCCAAGTCATGTCTGACTCTTCTCAACCCCATGGACTGCAGCACACCAGGCTTGCCTGTCCCTCACCATCTCCTGGAGTTTGCCCAAGTTCATGTCCATTGAATCGGTGATGTCATCCAACCATCCCATCCTCTGTCGCCCTCTTAGTAACTTTAACAAAATGAAACTGGCACATTGACTGTTCCCGTCTACATTGCCCATAGTCTCTTGGGGATAAATGACCGCAAAGTCCAGCCCTGGTCCAGCCCTCACACTCTGATCCCTTTCTCCTTCCTACTTCTGTCCTCTCTAGGTTTTCAGTTCTGGGAGAGCTTGATGGACACTTCCAGGGTCCTGGAGAAACCCCAGGTACCAGCCCTAACTGACAGTGTTAGTCCAAGGAGTTGGACTAACTAACACTAACTAACACTGTTAGTCCAACAGCCCCTCTCCCTGCTCCAGCACCTTCGCCTTGTTTTCCCCACAGACCAGCACAGCTGGGGTCAAATCCTTGCTCCACCACCCATGACCTCAATTTCCTTATCCATCAAGTGGGAACAACAGTAACTGTCTCCCATGTATTGAGTTATCTCTTGTAAAGTGCTTACCAGCCTGCCCAGCCCAGAAAAGTGCTCAACAAACAGTACCTAGCATTGTGGCTGTTGTCACCCCAGAGAAGTGCAGGATGAAAATGATTTCCTGAGTCTGGGACAAAAGCCGGGTTTCCTGGTGCTCGTGAAGCACTCCATTTCAACTCGCAGGGACTTAGCAGCTCTTGCTGTCCCCAGAGGGCGTCACTCTCCTTTCACGTGCCCACTTGACTTTCTCCCTTCCTGCCATTTGTAGTATTTCCTCGCCTGTTTTCCAGAGCACTCAAAACCCTCCAAACTTTTCATCTTTTTTTTTTTGGTCCTCTCTCTCCAGATAATAAAAGAGATAACCTCCTGATTCTTAAAGAGTTCCAGAGTCCCTTAACTCCCAGCCAAGAAAGTCAAGGGCCAGACACTCATTCATCTCCATTCCACAAACCAACCAACATTCACTGAGCGCTACTACGTGTCAGGCACTACGGTGCTCAGTGCTAAGCATAAACTTCACCCTGATCCGAGTTAAGTTGACGCGGGTTCACTTTCCTCCCAAGTCTGGCTGTGTGGCCTTGGACAAGTTCCTTCACCTCTCAGAGTCTCCGTGTCTCACCTGTGAATTGGAACAATCAACATCCGCCCAGCTGTTGGGATGAAACGAGACCGATCACTCCCCCGCGGCTGGCCGCTCCCCGTCGGTGCTGACTGTGTGTATGGACAAGTGCCAGACACGATTTGGATTCCCGGCTCCAGACGCATTTCTTTGTCTTTGCTCTTTCAAATCGCTTGCTTTCCTAAGTGCCCAAGTATCCAGACTAAAAAGCGAGAATGCCTCCTGAGCCCTCAGAATGCCCCCTGAGCCCTCAGACCGCAGAGGTCTCCGGGGCAGCGTGCCTTCTCCCTGACCTTTTGTTTGGCCTTCACACACACTCACAAACACTCAAGAGGCTGGGTTTATTATTGTCCGTCTTACGAAAATGTAATAAAGTATCTAGACTGGGCGACAACCTTGCTTTTGAATTAACAATGTATGATGCCTGCGGTTCCCTTTCCGGGCTTCTGTGAAATAACGTGTTGTAACAACAGCCGGGCTCCCCGTCTGGCGGCGGGCGCCGCAGTTCTGCGGGGGGGCGGGGGGCGGGGATCCGGGCTCTCACCGCCCCCCGAGCGCCCCCCCACCTCCCCCCACTCTTCCCAAGCCGCCCTGCGCCAGGGCCTCGCCCGCCCCTGGCCCCCTCCAGCCCAGCCCCCTCCTCTTCCGGCCCGCTCCGCCCGGCTCCCGACCCAACCCCGCCTCAGGGCCTCCTTCCCTTTCCCTCAGCCCCGCCCCTCAGGCACCCCTCCCCCCTGACTCCCCCGGCCTCTTCAGGGGGCCCCCCATCCCAGATTCCCCCTCTCTCAGGCCCCCTACTCCCGGCTTCGTCTCCTAGGCCCTGCAGGCCCTCCCCTGGGCCCCTCGCGCGAGCTCGACCCCCTCTCCCGGGACCCCAGCCCCTCCTTTTCGGGCCCGGAGGCGGCTGGCGACCGCGGGTCCCCGGAGGCGCGGCAGGGGGCGCTGCGCGGGCTGAGGCGCGGCTGCGGGCTGTGGCGGCGGCGGCGGTGGCGGCGTGAGGAGGAGGCGGGCGGAGGCGGGGGCGGCGGCAGGCGGGGGGGCGGGGAGCCGAGAGCTGAAGGGAGGCGAGCGGCGAGACACAGGCTCCGAGGCTCCAGCGAGCGAGCGAGCGACGAGCGAGCCGGGAGGGAGGGAGGGAGGGAGCGAGCGAGCAGCCGCGCCGCCGCCTCGCAATCCGCCGCCATCCCGCCGCTTGACCGCCGCCCGATCGCCATCGCCCGGCCCAGTCGCGCCCGCGGAACTACACCAGGTGGGCCCGGGGCGCCGGGCGGCTGGGGGCGGCGCGGGGCCGGGGCGGCGGCGGCGGGCGCGGCGCTAAAAGATGGAGGCGGCGCGGCCCGGGCCGGCTTTTGTCTCTCTGTGGCGGCTGACTGACAGCGGCGCTCGGGCCGGGCCGACCTTTGTCCGCGATCGCGGGGGCTCAGCCCGCCCCGCGCCGCCGCCGTCGGCCCGCGGGGCCGGGCTGGGGGCGACCGTGGGGCGGGGGTTGCGGCGGGCGGCCCTCTCCCCATTGTTGTGGCGGCGTCGAGCGGCCTGGGCTCGGGCGCGCGGCGGGGTCGGGGCGCCCCCGGGGCCGGGGTCCTCCGAGGGAGGGGCCGCGGGGCGGCCGAGGCTGCGGAGAGCCCGGGGAGTCGCCTTTCCGGCCTAGATTCCGGCGGCCGCGGGTGTCTCGGCGGCCGGAGGAGTCTGGGCCGGTTTCCTGCCGCCCGGACCCCCATTTTGCTTCCTCCTGAGAGCGGCCGCGGGATGCAGGGCCGGGGCCCGGGGCCGACCCTCGGGGCCGGGGGGCGGAGTCCCTCGCCCCCCGCCGGGTGTCCCCGAAGTTGGTGATCAGGGTTGCCGGCCTGGGTGCGAGGGGCCGGGGGCTCACAGCCGCCCAGACGGCCGCGCTTTGAGTGCGGGAACGAGAACATTATTTTCAAAACACTTAATGCTCTGTTGCTGAAAATGTTTAATAATAAACAGGATCTCTCCCCGCTCAGGGCCTGCCAGATGGGTTTTTTTTCTCCCCCTCTCTTCCTCCCCGCCCCACCCCCAAGTAAAACCCAGCACTGTTGAAATCGTGGGCCTCTGAAGAGTGGATTTGCCTTCGTGAAACTGGAAGGCGTTTTTTTTTTTTCTAACCGTTTTTTCCCTCTTTCGAAATACCGTGGGAGGTCCAAGCCCACCTTGAGGCGAGCCGAGGAGGTGTTTTTCAGCCGAATGGTCGCTTGAAGGAAGTCGGGGGTAGGGAAGGGGGGCTGGGAGCTCTCCGGAGTGTGTCATTTGCTACATGGCTGCCTGAGAGAAACCTTTAGAAGGCTTTGGTTCACAGGATTGTTCAATTGTCCCTGAGATTGTTGTTTTTCTGTAAGGTTTTGTGTGCATTTTAAGTGGCCTTGTACATCATCCAGTTTGGTTCCTGTAACCGTCCGTTTGAAGTCTCAGCATGGTTTCTGGGAATCCACTTGCAGCCATCTAGCCCTGTTTGTGCAGTGCTGGGGTGTTAGGTGGGCCTGGGGAGGCCCTGACTTTGAGGTTCAAGCCCTGCTTGTGTCAAACAGCTCCGGTTCCCAGAGCCTTCGTTGACACACGTAGGGACATTGCATCCTCTCCCTCATAAGGCCTGGCACACAGTTGGTGCTTAATGGTGGTTTCTCCTATGGCTGTTTGTACACCTGCCATCAAGTCCTAGGATGGAAGCTGAGCCACTGGTGGTGCCACCCTTCGTGCTGAGTGGTCAGGCAGATGCCACAGGTGCTGGGCTGAGGCATGGCCAGGGAGAAGGATTGCGGGGCACAGAACATCACTGGGCTCTTGCTTGTTCAGCGCTGGGGCTCAATGGGGAGACCAGGCTGGAGAAGAGCAGGCTTTGGAGCCCTCAGGAGCTCCATCGACCTGGGCTGTGTGGTGGTGGGTTTCTCCCCTGGGATCCGGGTGCCTGCCCTTTCTGAGGCTGTTCCCGCAACTGGGTTTAAGGCACAGCAGAAAACATGAGATGCTCGAGGCTGAGGACAACAAGCAGAGGCCCAGGGAGTCCTGCCTCTTGAGGGTTACTGCTTTCTGTCGGGAATGGCAAATAAACATTTGCTTGGACACATGTGTCCCTTGGAACCTGGATTCTGGTCCTCATTGGGTTAGCTTACGCAAGTCTCAGCCTCAGCTCCTGCATCTGTAAAATGGGAATAATTACACCTTGCCTTGGGTATCTGTTGGGGCTCTTGGGAGCCTCACATACTATTTGCAGCAAAGCACTTCCATCCATGGGAGGGTGATGAAAATGTATGTATGTTTTTGTTGGTTATCTGGTTTTTTGGTGTCTTTTTAATTCCTGATCTTTTGCTCCTGTCATTTTGGTGGATGGAACCACCCCAAATTCTGTCTGCAGCTGATGTTTTGATTTTGCCTGGTAGCACCAGAACGGCCAAAAGAGCGAGGCTACTCAGCCAAGTCTGAGGTTTGTGCTGTTTATGGGAGACCGTAGGAAGGACTGAGGCTAGTTAGGGGAGACTGACCCCAGTCTTGGCCATGGGTAAGGACTGAGACCTAAGTTACCTCTGGACCAAACCTATAGCTTGTTTGTAAAGGGCCCTGGAGACTGCTTGAACATAAGGTGGTTCTGCAGTCAGTGGGGAATTTGTTTCAGTTCATTTTGGCATTCCCACAGCCACCTTGGTTTTGTTTTGTTCTCTGTGTGTGGTTTTTTTTTAAACCTCCTTGGAACCTTCTGGCCTCCTGGCTGTGTGACTGAGACGTTCTAGTGGGTCAAGTCATCCTTTCAATTTTCCCTGCTTCCTGCCTCTTGGCCCATCCTTTCCGTCTGATTTCAGTCTGGCCCAGCACTGTGGATGGAGGTTAGCTGGGTGGTGATGTGATGAATTCACTGCCCCTTCCACAACCTTTTTATTTACCTGTGAATTTCAGCTCTGACTGGCTCCCTAATGCTACCTGCACGGTGGAGGGGCTTGTTCCAGCCAGTTGTGGGTGCTTGTCTCTCCTTAAACATTCTGGGTCCTCTCCAGTCTCCTTCAAGCCCAAATGGGTAAAAAGGGAGTCTGGGGAAGGAAGAGCCAGAAAACCTTGGGAGAGAGGAATTTCAGGAATGGCAAGTCAGAACTAGTTCCTGCCTGGTCTAGTTGCCTGGAGCCTGGCCCAGGGATTTTTGTTGTGCCTTTTGGTTGGCCCATCCCCCACTCCCTTTTAAATTTCAGTTTTTTTTTTTCCCCTGAAGGATTATTTATTGTGCTTTCAAGTTTTTTTTTTTTTTTATTGCACAAAGTACTGACTCATGTTGCTAATGAATGTATGCTGGTTGTATGTCTCATTATTCTACCGCTTTAAGATTGCTCATTTCTGTATTTGTTTCTACTTCAAACCAGAATAGGCCAGTTGGGCCAGTACTTGTATTTCTAAATTTGATAATGAGGCTTCTCTTTTGTCAAAGGTGTGTATCTTGCTGTGGGTGGGCAGGTGTTAAATAGGGCCTGTCTACACTAGATTTTAAAGTAGTGCATTTCCCTGTGAAAAAGAGAATTTCTGAGATGTTGGGGTTTGTGTCCTGAATTTCATATTTTACTCAGGGCAAACTAGACTGGCTTCTTTTCCAATCATTGCTTGATTTCTTTCTTAAGATTTTTTTCCTGGGGGTTGTATAGACTTAAACCTTAGATTTGTCCTTTGAACAAAGAAATAAAGGCATAATTTGGAAAATATATGTACGTATAACTGAGTCATTTTCCTGTACACCTGAAACTCAGTATTGTAAATCAACTATAAAATTCAGTGAAAAAATAAAAAGGCAACGAGGTATATCACAGGAGTATATTGAGTATCTTGTAATAGTGTATAAGGGAAAATAATCTGAAAAAGAAAAACATATGTAACTAGATCATTTTGCTGTACACCTTAAATGTGTTGTAAATCAACTGTACTTCAATTAAAAAAAGAAAAGTAAGGACGTCTCTGGTGGTCTAGTGGTTGAGACCACTGAAAGACTCTGTGCTTCCAACAGAGGGGGTGCGGGTTTGATTCCTGGTCAAGAAACTAAGATCCCACGTGCCTTGTGGCACAACCAAAAAATAAAGTAAAACAAAAAAAGAAAAGGCATGGCCTGTGGTGCTGGAGATGAGAGAGAGGTGGGAGATGGTGAGCTTTCTGATGGAATAAAATTGTTTGGACAGGCTTTTGGGTGAACAAGGTGCCATTTGGACTGGCGTCTTGTGCCATTTGGACTGGCGTCTTCCCCTGGGAACAGGAGGACCTGGGCTTTGCTGTAGGTGGTGTCGCTGTGCCTCTGTGGGTGGCACGTGGGAATCTGCTCTGGGAGGGAGGCCTGCCTTCCTGAGTTGAGCCAAAAGTCTTGGTTGGGCTTGTTCTGAGCTGTGCTTGCTTTTTTTTGGTGGTGGTTTTCTGTGTGGCCTGAGCTCAGGGCTGGGTTGCTCCTGTGAGGGTGTTGGCTTGTGAAGCTGTGCAGGTGGGGAGGTGTCTGTGGGCAGAGCGTGGTCTATCTTGAGTTGCTGGCAGTCCTTCACATTCTCCCAGGTGACTTCCTTCCGCTCTCACCTCTGCAACTGGTTTTGTAGCTCTGCTCTGTATTCTTCCTCCTTTCAAGAAAGCTGCCAGCCTTTTCCTCCTTGTGGTAATGCAGAAACAGTATGTGTTGCTTTTAGAAGTCACTGCTGGACTTTGGCCAAGCATGGTGCAAGGCTCTTTAAGTACTTTTCCCCCAAAAGCAACCTTTCCCCCGAGGGGTGGGGGGACTGCAAAATACTGAAAAGAATAAAGACAAAAATAAAAACACAAATCACCTCTAACTTCACCATCCAGAGATAACTGCATTAAGACTTGTGTATTTCTTTCCTTTGATTATATGTTTTTTTCAAAATTAGAAAATACTGCTGTATACACTATTCAGGGATTATAGATCCTCTTAACGTTATAGTATATTTCCCCGAGTTATTGAAAACATGATTTTTTAATAATTGTGTAATTGCTGTTACATGGATATGTCATGATTTACTTAATCCTCCATTATTAGATTGTTGTTACCCACTTTTTGTTCTTACAAATAAGACTTTAGGGAGCATCCCTGCTTACAAAGCCTTGGGTCCACATTGATGTTTCCTGTAGGTAGAATTCCCAGTTGGAGGGTGTGCAGGCTCCTGCTTTGGCTTAGCAACAGTGTCTCCTGCAGCCCTGGCTACCTCTGTCCAGCCTCCGTCACAAGGTGGCTTCCTTCTTAGACCCCGGAGTTCTGGGTGTCTCAGTCCTGGCGAAGCCCTTTGATGAGCGAAGTTGGGGTCTTACTCTGTTTCCTGGCTTGGGTGCGGACAAAGGTCTCGATTTAGACATTTACTGTTCTGGGACTTAGACGTGGATACCCCGCTCATGTTCCTCAGGAGCTCGTGTCCAGTGGGGGGAGACGGCACCTCCTTAGAGAGGCCTTCCAGGCCCCCAGCCCATCTCCATCATCACCCTCCGTGATTCTTCCCTAGCCCTTGCTGCTGTTCTGTTTGCTTTTTTCCTCTTGCTTTTCTTTTTACAACTTTAAATACAGGGTTTTTGTTGTTGTTGTTGTTGTTTTAAAAAATTATTGTGGGATAGAAATGACATAAGATTTACCATTGCAGCCATTTTTAAGTGTGCAGCCTAGTGGCATAAAGTACATGCCCAGCGTTGTGCAACCACTGTCTCCAGAACTGGATCGTCTCTGCACGCTGAAACTGCGCTGATTAACACGCCCCCCTCCACCAGCTTTCCCCCTGCCTCAGGCCCTGGCAGCTTCCAGTTACTGTTTGTCTCTATGACTTTGGTTAGTCTGGGTCCCTCAGATAAGTGGAATTGTCCGATATTTGTCCTTTGGTGAATGGCTTCTTTACTTAGCATGGTTTTTCAAGGTTCATCTATCTGTGGTGTTGTGGCATGTGTCTGAATTCCATTCCTTTTTAAGGCTGAACAGTAGTCTCTTACAGGCTTCCCTGGTGGCTCAGCTGTAAAAGAATCTGCCTGCAATGCAGGAGATCTGGGTTTGATCCCTGGATTGGGAAGATCCCCTGGAGGAGGGCCTGGCAACCCACTCCAGTCCGAGTGCCTGGAGAATCCCATGGACAGAGGAGCCTGGTGGGCTCACACAGAGGTGAAGGCGACTGAAACGACTAAGCAGCAGCTGCAGTCTATATTACACACACAGCGACCGCATTTTGTTTATCCCTTTGTCTGTAGATGGCCTACAACTTAGAAATACTTTGGGTTTTTTTGTTGTTGTTGCTGTTTGTTTCTGTGCTGCCCTGCATGCAGGATCTTAGTTTCCCCACTAGGGATCCATCCTGGGCCCCCTGCAGTGGTAGCGCAAAGTCCTAACCACTGGACTGCCTGGGAACAGCCCAACATTTTTGCTGTGTTTTTTTGACTCGCCCTTACGCCCCAGTGGAACGCGTGTCACATGAAGCGGATTCTTCGCTTCCCGCCTCCCGATGCTCTGCGTCTCACACAGACGGCTCTGCATATGTACACATCGGGTGAGAAGTTGAGCCCAGCTCGGCCTGGGTTCAGGCGGTCAGGGAAGGCCCTCTGGAGAACGTAGCTGACTTGAAGTAAGCACCTCTTGAAAATAGGGAGCCCTGGAGTATTAAAAATGTGTTTCTAAGTTGAAATGCCTAGGCTGCAGAAGAAAGCTAGTGAGTCAGCTTGCTTTCCAGAGCGCTAGGCCCTTCAGTGTGGATGCGGTGAGAGTGCTGGGGGTGGGGTGGGGGGTAGGACTTCAGCTCCAGGCCTTGAGTTGATTTTCCCAACGTGCTTCGAGCTCTTCTCTGTGTGGAATTGGGGGGGTGAATCTCACTGCCGCACCAACTGGAAAAAGGAGGTCACCTCCAGCACTCTCTCCACGCTTCCTTTGTTTCTTTAGAGCTTTTTTTGGCAGGTGTTGTTTACATCCAGTTCAGAGCTTAAAGAACTGCTCTGTTCCAGGGCGTGCAGAACACACAGGCTGGTCTGGGAGGGCCAACCTGTCCGTGGGTCTGAATGGGCTGAGTGTTCAGAAATAGCTGGGGAGAGTGGAACACTGCCCCGAAGCATAAAGTGGAATTCTTTCTGATATAAAATTAATTGCAAAAATATACTTACTGGGGAAAAAAAAAAAGCAAATGTGTGTAGAAAAATGAATGATCTTCTCTTCAGCTTCCAAGGCAATAGGCGTCATTTATGTTCGGTGTGTTTATCCTTCTCATACTAAAGAGCAAAGATGGGCTCATGCTGCTGTTTTCTTCATTTTCAAACTTAATCATGAGCTTTTTTCCCCCAGACTAGTATATACAGATCTATCATACTGTTAATGTTTTAAAAATAATATTTGTAAGGTTTTTTTTTTAATATGCATGTGTATGGAAGAAGAAAACAAAAATAGGTCTTAATCTTAACCTTGGCCCAGACAGTCCCAGTTGACTTGTTTTAGAAAGTACTTAGGAAAATTAAATCTATATTGAAAAATATAAGGGTTCTTCCCCAATCTCTCTGAAAGGAGACCGTTGTTTGAAGTTTTTTTGTGTGTGTGATTCCTAGCAGGGAAGAAAAATAATGCACATTATCGTGTGCGTGTGTGTGTGTGTGTGTGTGTAGACCTACAGCAGGCTGCCCCTCACTTAATGTCGTGGTGTGCTCCATGACACCTGTGTAGACTGATTACATCATTTATTTTAGCAACTACAGAGAATGATCTGTGGATTCACATGATTTTACCCTGTTTCCTATCGGTGGACATTGGGCTATTTCTAATTTTTGGATAATAATACAGTTTTGGTGAAATTCAGTCAAATTTGTCTTCATAAACATATAATTTGCATGTGATAACACTTGAGAGTATGTTTCTGTAGTGTGGGGTCTTCCCGTTGAGTAGCGTTTCGGTAAGAGTTCCGTTAAACTCTTTTTCAAAAAATTTTGTGCCAATTTACATGAAGTAGTATACGAGAGTGGGTGTTTCTGAACTGGGGGCTTTTCTAAGTGAATCATCATTTGAGGTCATTTTGGGTGTGCACGTTTCCCAAATTAAAAGCAGCGACTGTTGAAGGCTTCCTGTGGTCTGGTGTAGGATCTCAGCCTTTGATTGGCATTGACAGGCACAGCAGAGGTGGTGTTTCCCGAGGACTCCCAGTGCAGGTGCCTGGGCATCTGCTCAGATGAGGCCGGTGGGGGCTGGTGGGGCCGATGTGTGGAGAGGCGCAGGTAGCCAGGTTTCCTTTTCGGTTAAAGTCACGGTGCTTGGCACAGGTGTTTTCTTCTAGCCTTTGTGTATTCAGAGACCGCCCCGTTGGGGAGTTCTCACAGCAGCCCTTCCGCGCGTTTCTGAGGCTCGGTTACAGCCCTCGGTGGTCTTGCTGCTGGGATGCAGCTGACTGTGTGGGAGGGGTTTATCTGGAGGCCTCTGCTCTCTTGCTCCCAGTTCCCTACTCATCCACTTGGTCTCTGGCCCCCACTTTCCCCGCCTGTCTATTCTAGGAGCTCACACCTAGTGGGCAAAGTGACTACGGAAATGAAGACCCTGGAGATGCCTGGGTGGGATTTCATCAGGCCAGGTGCTCCGGGAGACGAGTGCCCAGGGCGGGGTGCCGTGGGAAGTACAGAGTGCCGGCCCTTGCGCTTGCTATTGTTCGTTGGAACCTGAAGAGAATCCATCAGATTCCTTTTCCTGAGGGAGAGTAGCCCTTGGCTTTGGTCAGCTGTCTTCATATCCAGGTTCTTCCACTTGTGAGCTGTGTGATTAAGATGATTTAATCTTCTGGAGTCTCCATTCTCTTTGTCTGCAAAATGTCACAGTGACACCTGCCTCCTAGCATTGGGGGAGGATTCGATGGGTCCTATGCTGAAGTGTTTCTAAGGTGCCTGGCACAGGTGGGCAGGCGCTCAGTAAACAGTAGCTATTAATGGCTCCTGGATCCAGCACTAGCTGAGGGCCTGGGGGTTTGGAGCAGGCAGGTTTATACACTTGGGGCTCTTTAGTTTGCTAGAGGTTAGGGTTTCTAATTGTGTGCTCAGCCCTGTGCTGAAGATTTAAACCCAAGTCTCACAGCCCCTGCCCTCACCAGCAGGAGCTCAGTGTAACCAAGGGCCTCTCTGGGGCATTGGCACTCTCCCTACTGTCCACTCTCTCCAAGGTAAACACCCCCAACAGGAGCATCTGATCACTGCCTGCTGCCCTTCACTGAGTTTGTTCTTTTCTTGGAGAGTTTTAGGTAAATGTCTTGAAAAGAATAAAGACAAGGTTTGTTGAAGTTGATGGCGTCAGGCAGACAGACCTTCTGGACCTTAAACAGACCTCCTTCACCCCTGTTTGCATATGTGAGCCTCCGGTTCTCAGTCTGCCCAGAGCGGGTGGAACTTGCCTCCCAGGGTTGCTCAGAAGCAGGACGCCATGTCGATTCTGTACCGCCAGGTTTGGTGGTGGTTTAGTCGCTCAGTCGTGTCAGACCCTTGTGACCCCATGGACTGTGGCCCGCCAGGCTCCTCTGTCCATGGGATTCTCCCCACAAGAATGCTGGAGTGGGTTGCCATTTCCTTCTGTAGGGGATCTTTCCCACCCAGGGGTCGATCCCGGGTCTCCAGCATTGCAGGCAGATTTCCTTACTGACAGAGCCACCAGGAGTTCTCACAACTCAGTTTACCCAAAACTAAAAGAATGTAGTGAAATGACAGGACAGGCCTGTGACACAAACCCCAAACACTCCAGAAAGCTCACAGAGTAGAAAATCAGTCATTCCTTGCAGTTGCTCTCTCTCTCTCAGATTGAGAGATGAGTGCTGTCTTAAATAATTTCGTTTTCTAGTAATGGGAATGTTTTAACCACCTGTGAGTGCTTACCCTGGCGTGACCACTGGGAAACGGGAGCTAGGAACCTGCCTTTATGTGTATATACTTAGATGTCCTGTGTGTGGTTCCCCAGCGCTGTCACTTTGGCCCTTTCCTGCCTGGAAAGGGCCATGGTCGCTCTCTGTCCACTTGGGTGAGTCCTCGCGGCGTGTTGGTCGTGTCTGGCAGCAGCAGAGCGTAGGGTTCGCCAGGCACTGCTCTCCACAGAGCGTCAGGTGAGTGATAAGGTGTTGGCGTGGGGAGTCCGGGGAGCGGGGGCAAGGTGGGCGTGTGCTCTGTGGCGTGGCCTTGTCGGGAAGGGGCAGCACAGTCTGTGATAGTTGGGAAACGGGGGCTGTGAGAGCAGAGCTCTGTCTGGAGGGGGCTGGTCCTGTAATAGCCGATTCTCATTAATAACCGCTGGGAGGGATTGGGGGCAGGAGGAGAAGGGGACGACAGAGGATGAGATGGCTGGATAGCATCACCAACTCGATGGACGTGAGTTTGAGTAAACTCCGGGAGTTGGTGATGGACAGAGAGGCCTGGCTTGCTGAGATTTATGGGGTCGCAAAGAGTCAGACACAACTGAGCAACTGAACTGAACTGAACATCAGCCTGTGTGCGTGCGGATGCATGGCTCCTCTTCTCCAGTGCCGAAAAGACAGATTGGCATCCTCCTGAAAGCCCCTGGGCAACACTTGGCCCTCCTTTTTGGGGTTCTTCCTTTTCACACCTGGTCTTGCCTGATTGGTGGCCCGGGACTGTCATCGTTCTGGGTTTCCTCTGGAGTCCGAGGCTTGGAGAATAAATGGCATACAGATTCCCAGACTACAGTCCTTTGGACATTGTTGGAGAGCATTGAAACCAACCCAGCCCTTTTATCCCCCTGCCTTCAGTATGTGTGTGTGTTAGGCACTCAGTCGTGTCTGACTCTCTGCGACCCCATGGACTGTAACCCACCAGGCTCCTCTGTCCATGGGATTCTCAGGGCAAGAATACTGGAGTGGGTTGCCATTCCCTTCTCCAGGGGATCTTCCCGACCCAGGGATCAAAACTTTTAGGAGGATGTCGACCCCATAAATCTCAGCATGCCAGGCCTCTCTGTCCATGAGGGGTCTCCTGCATTGCAGGCAGATTGTTTACCATCTGAGCCACAAGGGGAAGCCCTGCCTTCAGTATATTGGGATTTTATTTTCTTCCAAGAGGAGTGGCTTGGGGTGCTTAGTTATTGATGGACCATCTCTGTCACAGCACACACCCTGCTGCAGCGGCTTAGCCCTGAATGGGCATGATAGAGTGTGAGAGGGTGTGGTGCGACCTTGGCCTGGTCCTTCACTTCTTAGCCTCCACTCCCTCATCTACAGGAGCCACAGAGGACGGCCACCCCAGCGTTGTTGGCAGGATCCTCTGCACAGCTGTAATTACTATTCTGCCAGCCTGGTGGAGTAATTCCCTGCTCGGATTAGAGGGAGGCGTTGCCCTCCAGGTGGAATGCTTTGTTGCTAACAAGCCTCCTCTGGGGCCACGTGCAGCCTGAAGCTGGGGAGGGCGGTGGGTGGAGGAGGGCTGCCTGGGGAAGACAGGGTCTGTTCTAAGGGTGCTGTGTGCCACATCCCCGTGGGCATGAGCTGCCGGAGGGCTTCCCGTGTGATGAACCTGATTATAGAGGTCTGGGGTCTGAGCCCTGCTGGTTTCTCTGCACTGCGTCCCAGTTCTCTCCTTCCTCATCTCTCTGTCTGCCCTGCGGTTCTTTGGGCACAGACTAAAAATAGGCTTCACAGAAATGTCAGACAGTTCAGGAGTATTGGCCCGTGTGTAAAGTTACATGTAGCAGGACGTTGGCTGTAGCATTATTTGTCACAGGACAAGGTTGGAAATCAGTTACATGTCTGGAGAGCGTGGGTAAACACATGTGGCACAAATGTGCAGTGAAATACCAGGCAGGCTTAAAAAGAGTCTCAGGGTGGTGTGCATTTTCTTGGGAAAAAAAAAAAAATGGCCACAGTGTGTAATAAAAAGCAAGCAATAGTAAAAGAAAGAAGTTTCTGCATGGTACAGTAACAACCCTCATCTATAGAATAACAATCCAAGACCACAAACTGCTGATAGCTTTACACAGCATCCACCAGGTTCACATTGTTACCTTTTGAGTTGGATTGACTTGTTCTGCGTATTTTAGGATCATTTGAATTTGTTACACTGAATGTGTATTAGAAATACCTGTTAGTTAACAGAGATAACTAATTACAGAGGTAACCCATATAAATTCAAATGAAGACACATACCTATGGGCCAGACCCCTGGGTTGGTGCGGACTGGTGCCTTACTGGCTCTTTCCTGGTAAGAGCATCATCCAGGCTCTGAGTTTTGCTCAGACTTGCCTCAAGTGTCTCACCTCCTGGTTCCAGGGCCCTGATGGGGGTCACAGGAATCCAACCAATTCAGTTATGTCTGTTTATATATCACTGGTCCTCAGAAATTGCTTTGTTGAGCTAGTTAAAAGGAACAATCCAATACAAATGCCATCTCCAACTTCTGTTCTCTGCTAAATCAGATTTTACAATGTAGATTGCGATGGCATTTGCAGAGTGCTTCTCACTTGATAATTCGCCATTATTTGGAGGCAGAAAAGGAAGGAGAAACGGAAATAGAGCTTATGTGTCCTGTGTCTCTTTTATTTGCCAGGTCCTTGGTAAGTTTTGACCCTGGGCAGGGAGACCTTTGTGTGGCACATCCGTCCAGCTGTCCATCCCTGGCTGTATGTTGAAATTGCCTTAAGTTTTTTATTAAAAATTTTTTTTTCTACTTGCTAAGTGAACTGCATGTTGAAAAGGTGAGATAGGCCAGTAGCTCTCTGCAGATTGCAAATGGATTTCTAGCTGAGTCCTGTCTCAGGCTTCAGCTCAAGCTAGTGTGCCGCTGAGCTAGGTGAACAGGGACTGACCCCACTGCCCGTGAAAGAAGGAGTTTTAAGAGTTTTAAGTAGATTAGCAATGATGACGATGGTCACCGGTCCCATTGAGCAAGTGCTGTGCTTGGGGACACGCGAGGCAGACCCCAGTGGGTGAGGAGCCTGTGGCCGGCGCACACCATGTGCCCGTTGGACCCTAAATTAAGAGTGGGGTTCTTTACCTGATGCTTCCCTGCTCAGACCCCACTCCACCCTGGGCCAGACTCTCCCTGCACAGTCACCGGGGCCCCAGGGGTACGGACAGAGCCTGGGAGAACTGTGGGCATTTTATTTTGGGCCTCAGGGCCCCTTGGTGGCCAGCATGGACCTTGTAATCACAGTAGCAGGTGTTTCTCCAGTGCCCAGCACTCCTGGAGGAGTGCCTGGATGTTAGACTTGACTGGGTTCAAGTTCAGGTTTTGCTGTGCCTTAATGGCACCCCACTCCAGTACTCTCGATGGGGGAGCCTGGTCGGCTGCCGTCTATGGGGTCGCACAGAGTCGGACACGACTGAAGTGACTTAGCATAGCATAGCAACCTGAAGCTAGTGACCTTGGGCCAGTCATTTAGCCTCCCTGAGCTTTGATGTCTTGTCTGTAATTGAGGGTACAAGTACTTTTCTCTAAGTGGCTATTTTGTTCCAAAGAACTCCTGTTTTAAATTCCAGCTTTATTCAAATGTGCTCATTAAGTTACTTTTGGCTGTTTTCTTTGTTAATTGTTCCTGCTTGCCTTCACATTCATTTGTGTCTTTTTTTCTGACTTCTTATCAGATGCTTAATTTCATTCTTCTCTGTTAGGAATTTTAAGTTTTTAGATGATTAAGTTTCCTCTGAGTACAAATTTGTCTTTGTTTCAGGTGTGGTGTTCTTTTCTCCATCTGTGCTATTTCCTAGGTATTCTGCAACTGTGATTTTGAATTCCCCTTTGAGTCAAAAGTTTTTTAAGAGGGAGTTTTAGGTTTTCCAACTGATAGCGTTATTTTTACTTCTGCTCTCATTACATCTTGTTTTATTGCACTGTGGTCGGAGATTTTTGCTTTTTCAGGATTTGGGGCTTTCCTTGAAGTCACACGTATAGAATAACTTTTTGAACATGTTTGCTGATGTACCTTTCACATGACTCATTAGTTTCTGTTTGAGTGGGCTTTAGATCAAATCTTACCTAAGACCAAGGTTTCGCGATTTCTGTGTTTTCCAATGTTCTCTACTTATAGTGATTCTTTTCATTTTTAAATTATTCTATAAATATAGGTTCATGACAGTTGTATTTTCATTGTGGAGTGTACTCCCCCCCCCACGTAAAATTGACTCTTTTCATTCTGCTTATGTGTCTGGCTTCTTTCATCAGTGTTATTACATGTATTTGTGAGTTTCACCCGTGTAGTTGTGTGTGAGTTTATTCCTTCTCATTAATCTTTTATCCAGTTTTATTGAGATATAATTGACAAGGTGTACAGGATAGTGACGTGACTTTCATACACTGTGAAATGATTACCCACAGTAAGTTTAGCGAATGTCATCTCATACAGATAACAAAATTAAAGAAATAGAAAAAACTTTTTTTCCTCCTGATGAGAACTCCTAGGATTTACTAACAGATTTTCATATATAACGTACTGCTGCTGCAGCTAAGTCGCTTCAGTCGTGTCCGATTCTTTGCGACCCCATAGACGGCAGCCCACCAGGCTCCCCCGTCCCTGGGATTCTCCAGGCAAGAACACTGTAGTGGGTTGCCATTTCCTTCTCCATGCATGAAGGTGAAAAGTGAAAGTGAAGTCACTCAGTCCTGTCCGACTCTGAGCGACCCCATGGACTGCAGCCCACCGGGCTCCTCCGTCCGTGGGATTTTCCAGGCAGGAGCACTGGAGTGGGCGCCACCGCTTTCTCCGCTGTAACATACAGTAGTCTCAGTTATGTTTATGTGTTGTGTATTGCATCCCTGGTACGTACTTATCTTGTGACCGGAAATTTGTACCTTTTGACCACCTTCATCCTTTCCCTCTCCACTCCCCTCTGGTAGGCACATATCTGCTCTCTTTTTCTGTGAGTGAGTTATAGTTACTTAGTTACCTAATTACTGGCACTTTGTTTAATTGGCCCACAGCACTATATTGGTTCTTGGTACACAGCATAGTGATTCAGTATTTTTCCACGTTTCAAAAGATCACCACGGTAAGCCTAGTTACCACCTGTCTGCTCCTTCTCATTGTTAAATAGTATTCTGTTATGTGAATATAGTGGCTTCCCTGGTGGCTCAGACAGTAAAGTGTCTGCCTGTAATGCGGGAGACCTGGGTTCGATCCCTGGCTCGGGAAGATCCCTTGGAGAAGGAAATGGCAACCCACTCCAGTACTCTGGCTTGGAAAATCCCACAGGGGAGCCTGGTGGGCTGCAGTCCATGAGGTCGCAAAGAGTCGGACATGACTGAGCGACTTCACTCTCACTTTCCTGTGAATATAGTGCTTGTTGGTTGTAGTAGTGATAGACTTTTAGCTTGTTTCCATTTTGAGCTATTCTGAATAGTGCTGGCTGCCATGAACACTCTGACACGTCTTTCATGCGTGTGAGTATGTGTTCTCTTGGGTTCATACCTAAGAGTGGAACTGCCAGGTCACAGGGGAGACGCTTGCTTGGCTTGAGTGGACGGCTGCCTGTTTTCAGAGATGCTAGCGGTTGGCATGCCCACTGTGGGGCAGGAGCAGTGTCCTCCACACTGTAGCGCTCGTTGTCAGGTTGTCTCGGCCCTCCCCACACTGGTCTCCGGATTCCGTGTCATTCCAATTCCAGACTGATTTCTGAAATTGATATGAAAATCAAAGGCCAAGGATAATCAAAGCATCCTTGAAGAACACAGCTGATGTACTGAAGAACACAGTGCTAGATGTGAGGACTTGCTAAGAACTACGGTAAGTAAGGCATCGCAGTGTCGGCAGAAGGACAGACAAATAAATGGATAGAATAGAACTGATCTTGAAACAGACTGCGCATGAATAGTCACTTAATTTGTGACAAAGGTGCCACATGACAAATGGGAAAGGTGGCCTTCTCAAAAGTACTGGGAGGGGGCTTCCTCCGTGGTCCAGGGGTTAAGGCTCAGCCTTCTAACACAGGGGGCATGGGTTCAACATCTGGTTAGGGAGCTAAGGTTCCACATGCCATGGTGTGGCCAAAATTTTTAAAAAACATAATATTAAATAAAAAGTACTGGGAAAGTTGGGTTCTCTGTATAGGGGTGGGGGGAGAATTTTTCTACCCAAAATCATATGCAGGATCAGTTTTAGGTAGATTACAGAGCTAAACATGAAAGAGAAAACAGCTTCTAGAATAAAACAGAATTAGCTTTATGATCTTGGAGAAGACAAAATTCTTTAAATAGGATACAGAAAGCACTACCAAAATAGGAAAGATTTATAAATTGAAGTGTACTTTAAACTTCCTATATTCTTGAGCAAAGATTACAGATGCTCCAATAACATGCAACACATACTGTTTTGTAATTGCCCAGATGCCTTAGAAGATCTGCCAGTTCCGTCTGCCTGGGGACCCCTGCCCTGCTTTCGTCAGGGCTGGTCCGCTCTTGCTGTAGCAGCTGCCATCTTGGGCCTTGGGTGGTGGTCCCTCTGGGTCTTGTCTCTCTCTGCTGGATCCCTTGTTTCTTGCATCCTGTGTGTATCATCAGTTGGGGAACGTGAGCATCGAGTAACAGCAACTGTCTTAAGCTGTCTTAAACAATAAGGAATTTATTGGCTCAAGTAAGTAGAACTCCAGAGGTGGGCAGGTTCTGGGTGTTGGTCCTGTGTGGGGTGTCCCTAAGGAACCAGGTGGGTCACTGGTAAGGAGGCTGAGTTTTTCCCTTAGACCAGGTGTGCCCCTCGCCCAGCCGGGCATGGGCCAGCCTCTCAGGCCTCTTGTCTGCCTGGGGGAGGACTAGGTCACTTCCTCTAGAAAGGAAGAAGGGAGAACTGGCTTCCAGGCAGGAATGGCTACTGCATTTATTTGCCTCTTATTCACTGGAGCATCTTTCCTTGCACCTTTCTAAGAATGTAAATGTTTTGTGGCCTTGTGTGAGTTGAAAACGTCCTTCCATCTCCACACTTGGCTCGGTCAGCTGGATACGAGGGTTAATGATGCTCATGAGAGTCAAGTCACTGGCTCATGAGGACTCACTGCCATTCCCATTGTTCCTCCCCGGGACCTTTTTTGTGGGTCGTGGTTGGCTTTTGGCAGCTTTGGGGTTCTTGTCTTTATCCCTGATGTCCTGAAGTTTCCCGTTGTCCTGTGTTCTGTTTGCACTCATTTCTCTGAGCACTTGGCAGGTCCTTGCAATCTTGTGTACTTCAGCTCTGGGAATTTCTCGTGTAATTTTTATTTGATAATTTCCCTCCTCTTGTGTTTCTGGAAATCTTAGTTAAATCTGGACCCTTGGATTAATCTAATTTGGGGTAGGAGTAGAGACTAGTATTCACTTATCCCCCTTGTTAATTTTTCTGGGAGATCCTTTGTCTTGCATTTCTTCTACTGATGTGAAAGTTAAAAATTTGTAGGAATAGTTTGGATTTATAGAAAAGTTGGAGGTTCTGTATATTCTGCTCCCAGTTTCTCTTAAAAAGATCTTCCATTATGATGGCCCATTCCTCCTGGCTACTTAACCGGTATTTATACATTGAAGTCTGTATTATTCACATTTCCTTAATTTTTGCCTAATGGCCTTTTTCTGTTCTAGGATACAATGTTTAGTTGTCACATTTAGGTTCTTCTAGGTTGTGACAATTACCAGATCTTCCTTGTCTCCAGTGACCTTGAGAGTTTTGAAGAGAGATTTTGTAGAATGCTCCTACTTGTGATTTGTCTGGTACTTTTCGCATGATTAACCTGACATTATGGGGGTTTGGCTGTCTTGTCTTTAATTCTTCCTTGGGCTTTTTCCTGTTTTCTGATTGCCCCTTAAGAGAAAAAAATCCTGATGCTTGCATGCTGCATCTTCTCTTAATTTCCTCAGGACATTAATTAAAAAAAAAAGTCTTTGTTTCCTGGGGCCTCGTCTGTTTCCTCCAGGTTCTTTTGTTTGTCTGTTTATTTGGTTTCTGTCTTTCAGTCAAGCTCTCAGATGAACACAGCTGATTGGAAAACCTGGTGGGTGGGTCAGAAGGAGCTCTTGGGGGTGGGGTGGGTGAGTGAGAAGCCATCCTTTTATTCTTGAGTTCCCAAGAGCCTGCATTTTTTGAGAAGACCCCTTCTTTGCCAGGAGTGTGGAGACCTCGAGGGAGGCAGTCTTGTTTGTCTCCCTCTCTCCTGTGAGGCCAACAGCAGAGGGAGTCTCAGGCCCTCAGGGTCTGCGCCTCAGGTTTTCACTTAGCTTCTGTTTTTAGCTCCTTTCTTCACTCCCACCACCCTCTTTGACCTGGTGTTCTCAAGTCCAGGCTTCTCTTAATTTATCCAGAGGGGTGGGGAAGAGGGAGCTGACGTGGGAGGCTGGCTGTTGTACATACAGTCTTTCTGCAAGTGCTCCCAGCTCTAATATCCTCTCCCCGCTCCCACCCCTGCCCTGCAGTCTAACAGGGTACCCAGTGCTCCTAGGACTTCCTGAGCTCTCTGGAGTCCTGTTTCTAGGCTCCTTTAATCTCCTAAGTTTGTTACTACTCATGTCTGTTATTTGCTAAAGTTGTCCCTGTCTTTTGGGTTCTCTTTGTTGTTGTTGTTTTTTAGAAGGTTTTGGAAAGATGAGCCATAAATGCCTGTGGTCCTTATGCCATGTTTAACCAGAACACCCCTGCTTTTTAAAGAGTTTCTGTGAATCAAATGAAATTGAGTGAAGGGTCATATCTGGGATGTGTGTGCACATGTAGATAGGTATACAGTCACGTTTACGTACGTATGTGTAATTGTGTGTGTGTGTTTGTTGATGACACCACTCAGCTGCTTTTTTCCACGTGATCAGTGGTGGTTGTCTCATAACATCAGGACATCTAGAGCTGCCTTTTGCAGTTGTGGCAGCAGAGGTTTGCAAGGCCCTGAAGAAAGGATGGGTTGGATGTCTGGTCATTTGGCACCATGTCCTTACAGAGCTCTCTGTTCTCTTGAGAAGGGAGGGAGCCTGAAGATGCAGGGGGGCTGGGGGTAAGGGAGTGACCAGGCCTGTTGGTGGATTCCTGCTCTGCCATGGAGGTCGCCATCGCACCTTGGGACCACTATCTCTAGTCTCTGCAACAGCCTTCCAAGTAGATCTTCTGTCCCCACAGCGGGTTTGGGCTCACAGGCTCCTTCCATCTTGGCGATCTGTGTGGAGAGAGCTGCTGCCTGCTGGAGGGAATTGGTCCTCATGGGGAGGGCTTGCCCCCAGAGTCTGTGCGGCAGCACTGGCTGCTCCCTGGTGATAGAGCTAATCTCTCTCTCTCTCTCTGTACCATCCTCTGTTTTCAGCAGTGGATCTGTGAGGTCCTGGGGTTTGGGGAGGTTGGAAGGCGTGCTGTCTCCTGAGCTAAAGAAAAGCACTTCCTGCCAGTTAGTCCTCTTGCTTGCTTCCAGTGCCCAGACTTCCAGCTGCTGCGGGTGACGTCATTCCTACAGGAAGGGCTTTGGGTGTAAACAGAGTCGCTGGTGGCTGCGCCGGGCCGGGCGGGGAGAGTGACAGGCGCGGCCAGCTGGGCCAGCGGCCTCCAGTGCTTGTGCTCAGCTTGTCTGCAATATTCTCTAAGCTCTCCTTAAAATCGCTTTCATAATTTTTTTAAACAATGATCTGTTTAAAATTCAGATAGTTTTTGACTTCCGTTGCTGAACTCTTGAAGTAGGAAACAAAACCACAATGGAAGAGTAGCAGGAGGCAGATAATTAGCATCGCAGCCCAGTGGCCCCTGCGTCCCAGTGACTTGTGCTGGTGAAGAGGTCCAGCAGTGTGACTGGGAGCTGGGTGACGGGTGATCATTTTTCATTTTGTTTTTTAAGCTTCACGGTTTTTCTGTATCAAGCATATATTCCTTGTTACTAAGACATGTTGGGGGTAAATGAATGAGCAGGACCAGGGCTGTCCACCGCAGGTCTGTCCTCACCCCGGCGTGTGGTTGCCTTGGATACCCCTGCTTACTGCCCTCATGTGGGATGCCTTGAAACCGGGGCAGTTCAGTGCTGTTCAAAAGGTGGTTGCAGTGAAGTGTTGATCTCGAGGGTTTCTGAGCATTAAAGCACATCTCTGTCTCCTAAGAATTAATTAAAGGCATTCACAGGCAGATCTTGAACCCCCGAGAATTTTCGGTCTTGGTTTGAAGGTCTGCTCTCTGCCGTCAGGGTCCATAGGCTGTGAGACCACAGAGAGGTCCCTGGAGCCTGGAGGTAGGCAGGAAGCTGGAGGCGTCACTGGCTGCAGAGGAGAGGGAAGATTGAGTAGTGTTGCAGGGCCAATGGTGGTGCTGAGCCTGGGACCCGACCTGTGGGAGAGCCTTGGATCGCGTGTGTTGTGTTCTTCATTCATTTATTCCTGATGCCAGCCTTTGAGGTGCATAGCAGGGTGTTCATCTCAGTAAATCCACAGGGAAACCGGCCAGTGTGGAGGTGACATGCTGACCTGAGTTTGGAGAGAGGAGAGCGGCGGGGGTGGGGTGGGGACGAGAGTGGCAGGGGTGTGGGGTCGCCTGTTGGTCCTGGATTTGACCCTCCAGCAAGCATTGGGATGAGGTTGAAGGTGTCTGAGCAGGTGCCCGTGACCCGGTTTGGTTCTGGTGGGGGGTGTTTAGGGCTGGATGGGGTTCAGGGCAGCGGGGGGGCAGGGCTTGCAGACCCCATGTGCCGGAGAAGTGGGGGTGGGGAAGGGCTCTAGCCCCTGCAGCGTGGCCTTCGCCCTTACTGCCTTTATGTTTAACTGCTATAGCTTCCTGAGTGTGCTGTCTCCTGGGGGTGTGGCCCTCCTCGCATTTCTCTCCTGCATTGTTCCCACCCCTTTGTTGTCCCTCAGGCCTTTACTTTCCTTCTGCTTATTCTCCTTCCTGTGGAGGTTCGTGCTGTGTTCTGCAGTCATGCCTCACGCCTGTCCTGCAGAAACCTCACCTGCCTGGGGCTCCTGCAGGTGGAATGATTGGTCCCAAGCTCCAGCTTTGCAGGTGGGCCAGCTCCTGCCTGTTGGGGCCTGGAGAGATGTGGCGGGGGTCCCCTGCTTCTGGCCAGCCAACCTGATTTTCTGACTGGGGCCCTGAAGGGAGCCACTGAAAGCCGGAGGTGTGGAGTTGGTGGTGCTATCGCTGGGCGAGACAGCAGAAGCTCCCCTGCAAACCCAGGTGGGGTTCCCCACCCTCCACCCTCCACCACATCCTGGGGCATATGTGAACCCCTCTTTGTTGAGCCCATTTCCATATCTACTTCTCCCTTTAGACTAGGGGTCCGGTGGCCGCAGCCCCCAGTGCCGGCCCCCTTCCTGTTTCTGTGAATGGAGCTTCGCTGGAACCCAGCTCTGCTGCTTCCTGTGTTCTGGTCGCAGCAGTGCAGGGCAGGGTACTGTGTGCCGGAGGTGCCTAGTCCAGCCCTCCACAGGAGGCACCTCCACATGCCCAGTGCTGAGTAGCCCCTCGGCAGCCACAGAGTGGGCAGCACACATCTGAGAACTTGATGGTTGGCACCTACCCTGTGTTAACGTTCTTTTTCCACAGATGCTGACATGTTGGAGAAGGATGGGATTATTTATTCATCTCATCCTGGATTGTGTGGTGATGGTTCTTTATGTTCTGACTGAGACTGGACAAGCATACTGTCTGGCGACCATGTCCTTTCCAGACCTGCTTATTTCCTGACCTGTTTACCCAGCCTCGCTCTCCGCTTCCATTCCTGAGCGGTTCATGCTTTTTGGTGTGTTCTTTGTGGCAGTGGGATCTTTCTTTGCTTTCACCTCATCCCAGGTTGGGGGCTTCTGCTTGTGCCTGGTGACTGTGGCACCTAGGCTGAATGCACTGTTTTTGTGGCTTGTGGGTCTTCCCCGGGGACCCCCCCTCTCTGAGCGAGCAGTGGGCCCTTCAGTGTCGGTGACTGGAGGAGAGAGCCACGTGGTGCTGGCTCCAGGTGTCCTCAGGATTGAGGACTGCTCAGGAAAGCAGATGATTTGCCCAAATGTTGCCAGACTCAGGGACACCTGTGAAAAGCCTGGATTTGCCCCGATGTAAACCTGGCTGTTGTTGGTCAGCAGCATTGGCGTGTAGAAAATGTTTTGTTTTTAAGCACTTTGTCCAGTCCCGTCATCTGTACAGTCGCCCAGGAGGCACCCTTTGAGCCAGGGTTGCCACATGTCTGAGCCAGGGCACTCGCTGTCCCCCAGGCCGAGCCCCAGCAGCCTAGAGTCAGGGTCCCTGGGCAGAGAGTCTGCAGTCAGGTGTCCCCGCCTGGGCTCCAGGCCTGCCCCAGCACTCAGTGGCCTGTGACCCTGGACGGTTTACTGCTCTGTCCTGACCATAATGTAGTGTCCTTCTCTGTAAAGCGGACTGATGACCCATAGTGTCTTCTGAGCATGGAGGGCAGCGAGTGTCAGCGGGTGCCCCGCTCTCCCTGAGTGCTACCCTGGGGAGTCCCTGGCTGGGCGGGCATCTGCCGCTGGCTGGTATCCAAGTGGAAGTGAAATGAATCCTATTACTCGGAAATGGCTTTTTATAAGCTGGAAGCTGGGAGGTCCTCCCTCTAGTGGATGAGAGCAGGCGTCTTCTGGTGACCTGACGGCTGGGACTACTGTCTGGAGGGGCGGGGCCTGGATTAAGTTGCCTTTGTGGGCGAATCTTTCTGGCTCCTTTGTTCTTGTAGAGCCTGGCCTCTCAGCACTTTTAGGAAAGGAAAGTTGCCAGATTAGGCAGATCCGGATTTAAGATGTCCTTTTCTTCATTCCCCTAAAGTTGTCTTCACACGGATTTGGGGTGCTTTTTGCTTCTTTCTTTCTTGGTGAGAATGCCCAGGGACCCAGGCAGGGCCTGGGGAGGGCGGGCCTGTATGGTGGGGAGGGCTTCCAGCAGGAGGGCAGGACGGGGCTCTAGTTGCTGTAGATGGAGTACCAAGGACCCAAATTAGATCTTGTTTAGGAAAAAAAAAGCAACACCCCAGATAAGAATTCTGCTGCCTACAAAAGGGAGCGCGTGCAGAGCGAGAGCCCTGGCTGGGCTCCAGGCTTGCTCTGTGCCGCCCACAGAACCTGGAGTCTCCACTGGTTCGTCCCCAACGAGCCAGGCTGAACAGACATGCCCCTGACCCACCAGAAGCGTGTTCTCTGGCCTCCCAGCCTCACGAGCCACACCCACATGTTTGTCTCTGCCATGTGACAGGCTAGTCGAGCCCTCGACTAGTAATCTTTGCATGTGTATTGACAGACCAGAAACTCAGCAGATATTCATAAGCTGGGTAAAGCCATACCAGCAGTATTCTGGGCCTGATGTTTGTGAAAACCCAGGGGTAGGTAGAGCAGCCAGAGACGCAGGTGGGGCAGAGCTGGGCCCTAGACGTGACCCCGATTCTTGGAGGAGATGGATACCTGTGTGCTGCTGGGGAAACCAGAATGGGTTTATTTGTATTTGGTATTTGTTCAGTGAAGTCTTCATGCAAAGAACCCTTGCGTGCCCCGAGGCTGGTGTCTGTAACCTTGCTTTGTAAGGGGCCAGGTATATACCAGTAGTTGTTGCTCTCTGGGCCCCCTGCGGCCTCTCGCAGTTTGGCCAGGCTGGCTGTGTGTAACTGGCCTGCCCTGCTGGAGGGAGAATTGGGCCTGAAGGACGTCCATCTGTGCGCTCTACGTGGAGCCTTATGGTGAACAAGTATCAGGCCCCCTCCCCCACAGGGGCTGTTTCCATAGCAATGGTGACTCAGTCGCATTGCCTGTTAGCACCCCAGATTTCTGTAGCAATGCAGAATCCAGTCGTGATGTGTGGTGAGACGCTGCTTTGACAATAAACCACGTAATTTCATGGCCGTGGGTTATTAACATTGGGTATGTTTGATTTTAGAACCTGTTGGCATTTGTGAAATCTGGCTGTGGTCCCTCAGTCTGTGTGGGAAAACTGAGGTCTAGAGCGGCCGGTAGTGTTCTCAAGTACATAACTTGGTTAAAAAGTGGGAAAAGGGCCTTCTAAAAAGTATGCCTATGGGTTCAGAGCAGGTGTTAGCCCAGCGTGTTCCTGTCTTGGCCTCACTGAGGGGCTTTTGTCAAAAGGAGTAGAAAGCATATTCCCTAAACGTAGTACGTGCTCAGTTAGCATTTGCTGAGGGGTTGAGTTATTTAGAGGGTGTAATTCAAGCAACAATTGTTGACGGATTAACACTCCTTAGCTCCCATTGGTTCATTTATTTTCCTTACTTTTTTCCAGGATGCCAAGAGTGGGGGTGCAGTCAGGCTCTGGTTCCCTAGTGCTTCTTGTGGGGGGACTGGTTAGTTCTGAGTGGTGTGGTGTCACCAGGAAACCCACTGAGCGCTCTGTGTCCACTCTGACCTGTGTGCACTCTGACCTCTGCCCCGGGGCCCAGGCAGTGCAGAATCAGGGAGATCTGTTTGTATCAGTGAACTGGTGGAAATTTGGACTAACGAATACTTATTCCCTAAGATTTATTTTTTATTGCGGTAACACTGGTTTATAACATTGTATGTTTTATCTGTACAACTTGGTGTTTCTATTTCTTGTGCCCCAGAGCATGCTGACCACAAGAAATGAAGTTTCCATCCATCATACAGATGATCCTCGGCCATTTTTTCCTCTTCTTGTCCCTTCCTTTCTGCTCACCACTGTTCTCTGTATCTGTGTGTGTGTTTGCTTTGGTTTCATTTATTTTTTGTTTGTTGGTTTGATTTTTGTATTCCACCTGTGGGTTGAAATCATACAATATTTGTCTTTCTACATCTGATGTATTTCATTTAGCATTATACCCTAAAGGTTCATCCTTGTTGTCACAAATGGCAGAGTTTTGTCTTGTATTTCATTGTGTATATGTATCACAACTTCTTTATTCGTTCATCCTTTTGGCTATTGTAAATAATGCTGTGATGAACATTGGGGTACATACATCTTTTCAAATTAGTATTTTCGTATTCTTTGCATAAATTCCCAGAAGTGGGATTGTCAGGATTATGTGATAGTTCAAGTCTTAATTTTTTTGACTGCCCAGAATGTCTGATGAATAATTTTTATTTCACTTGTCTTTGTTGGTTTGGTTTTTAATTCAGTAAGGAATAGTGTATCTGGATTTAAGTGGGTGATGCTGCATCTGTAGTCCTGCAAGTTGTGTGGCTGGGAGGAAGGCACCGCTGGCTTTGTTTAGAAGTGTTTGTAGGTTCAGGGGGAGCAGAGATGTGGCTGTGACTTAGTGTTTCCCACGACAGTGCTAAAGTGAGACATTCTGGAACATGCTTCTTATTAATCAGCTGTGTGACTGCAGACGTGTAGGCTGGACGTGGGGCGGAGGTTGTATCCCAGGCCCAGCTCAGGGCGTGGACACATGGCAGTGCCTGCCTGGTAAAGACGTGTTGAATGAATGAATATATTAGTTTTCTGTTGTTGCTGTGACTGATGACCATAAAACTCTAGCGGCTGAAAACAAAACAGACACATTCTGTCCTGGTTCTGGATGCTGGAAGTCTGCAGTGATGTCGCTGGGCTGAAGTCAAAGCAGCGGCAGGGCTGCGTTCTCCTGGGGGCTTTCCTGGCCTGTGCAGCTTTTCCGGGCGGCCTGCACCCCTCTGCTCTTAGTCCTCTTCCACCTTTAAAGAGCCTTACTCCAACCTGTGCTCCTGTTAACCACTCAGACTCTGACCCTCCTGCCTCCCTCTCTAAGACCCTTGTGATTACATTAAGCCCACCCGGATAATCCAGGATGATCTGTCCATTTCAGGATCCTCAATTTAATCATACCTGCAAAGTCCCTGTTGGCTGGGAAGGTAACATACTCACGGGTTCTGGGAATTAGGGCATCCACACTTCCGTTACTCAGCAGGCCGCGGGAGTGTGTGGAGAGTGCTCAGAGTCCTCAGTGGAGTAGTGCCCTACTGATGAATATGAGACTGCACCCCTCTGCCTGGGCGGCTCCCACTTTGGTGGGGCGCCCTGCTTGGACCCCTGCTGGAGCTGTAGGGCCTCCTCAGGGGTGCCCATCTATTTCCCGTGTTCAGGGCTTTTCCTTTTAGACCCAGAGTCAGCAGATTTTGCCAACCACATGTCCTGTTGCATATTCTTTGTTTTTTAAAAACAAGTGTGAAAATGGGGGGTGGAAATCATCTTTACCTTGAGGGCCTTACAAAATGAGCCATTGACTGGGGCCTGACTAGTATTTTGCCAACCCATGGTTTGGACTGAACCCTGCAGGCTGGGGCTGCCTATGGCTGTCACCTTGGGGGCAGTTTTCAAGGGCTCTTGTTAATAGTGTGATGTGTGCGCGCACGTGAGTGTATTGGGAGGGGTTCATGTTCCTACCCTAGTGAACTTTTCTATTGTTCTATCTGACAGAAACATCTGAAAATTAGATCTTATCTAGTCTTAATGGAGAATTTCAGGTGGTTTTCCATTTGAAAGCTTATTAATTACTGGTCATTTTGACATGGGACAAGATCCAGTCTCTTTCCTACAGGGCCTTGCAGCCCAGCGTTGGGAAGCAGTCTGGGGAGGTTAGTTATTACCAGTTCTGACTGTGGCAGAAACTCCCTGTGTGCAGCTTTAGAGGCGGGGATTTAAAGATAGAGGGTGTGTAGCCCCTGGCTTGTGGGCAGGCACCGGAGAGGGAGCTGGCGTGGAGCGCTCTGATGGGCCATCTTGGTGAGCACTTGCGTTTGTTTCTTCATGGGCCCGCTCTCCTTTCCTGGCCACTGCCACACTGTTGGCCTCCTGGGGCCTGAGCGCTAGGCTGCGTAGGGGCCTCTCCCTGGCCGGCTGTGGCTGCCTAAACCGGGATCTGAGTGAGGAAGGGAGTTAAGTACCCATCTTGGGTGGCTCTGTCCTGGTGGCTCACTGGTAAAGAACCCACCCATCTGCTAATGCAGGGGATGCGGGTCCCATCCCTGGGTTGGGAAGATCCTCTGGAGGAGGAAACGGCAACCCACTCCAGTATTCTTGCCTGGAGAATCCCGTGGACCGAACAGCCTGGCGGGCTACAGTTCATGGGGACCTAAGAGTCAGACGTGACTTAGTAACTAAGCCATGCCACACCGTACCTGGGTGGCTGAAGCCCTGTGGGGAGGAGAGGGGCACTTCCGTGAAGGAGGGCGACTGCTGGGTAGGTGACCCCTCCACATTGTATGCAACTCAGGACGCTCAGCCCTGGGTATCCATCGAGGTGCTGGAGTGTTTCCAGATGCAGAGCGTGTGCTTCTCTGTTCCTGCACCCGAGACAGTGACGGCAGGGCTCGAGTGTTGTGTTTCATGTGACATGAGTGGAGGGACGGATGCGCCCAGCTCACTGGCTGTGCTCCTCCGGCCGTGCTGGCTTCAGAATAGGGCGAAACGACTGCAGCAGCTACGCCGGGTGCCTGTTGTGAGTCATGGATGTTTTCACTTCCGTTTTGTCATTGAAAACAATTTTATCACTAGGCCTAAGTTGATGCTTTAGCTTTTTTCCCCATATGTTAATTCCAGTGGGAAGTAACAGTCACTTGTACAAGTTTTTGTTCTCCCACGATCAAACTTAGAACCTAAAGCCAAGGGTGAGTGTAGAATGAAAGCACTGGAGCCGGTGGTCCTCAGTGCCCGGCACGTGGCCTCACTGGGTATTTAAATCGATGAATGCCAAAGTGAACAAGGAAGGTGCTTCTGGAGGAGCCAGCGGAAAGGTAGAAGGTGGCACTCAGGAGACGCTGCTTCCTGGGCTGGCCTTTGAAGATTTTCTCCCAGTGGAGGGCAGGTGTGGACAGTACTGCCCACATGGGCTCCTCTCCCCAAGGAGGCCTGCTCTCCTGTCCATGCCTCAGAGAGCCCTGTTCTTGGTGCCTGAACAGGTGTTTCCCTCTGGGTGCTGGTTCTTTGGTTTGAAAAGCGCCCATACCAGCTGCTTCAGGTGATTTCCTGGCTGTACACTTCCTCTGGCTTGGTTTTGCTCATCCTGGGAATGGACAGCTTTCCATGAGGAAGGCGTTATTTGTGATGTTACATTGTTGTGCTACAAGGGAATGAGCCTTTGTTTTTCCACCTTGAGGAGCTGTCCTTGATTCAGAGGGCCTGATGTGTGAAGTTTACCTCTCATTGTGGCTGGTGAGTGAGAGAGTGCAGCTGATTTGCAGGCAGGGAGAGTTCCTGTCATTGGAGGTGGGGTGGTGTCTACAAGATGCTCTTTAAATGTGAGAAAGGCTGCCTGTGCGTGGGAAGGGCATCTTTCTAGGGACAGAGTCCGAAGCTTTCTTCACATCTTCAAGGAGATCCATGATCCCTAAGGATTCAGTTCACTGGATCAGAGGTTCTGGTGGATTAACACTTTTTTTCCCCCCATTTCAAAGGTAGATCGGGAGCGGTGCCGAGAAAAATTTCCTTACTAGATGACATTTCATCGCAATGTCCGATCGTTTGGGGCAAATAACCAAGGGCAAGGATGGGAAAAGCAAGTATTCGACTCTCAGCCTGTTTGACAAGTATAAAGGAAAATCAGTAGATTCAGTCAGATCCTCAGGTAAGAGCTGGTGGGGGCCCAGTACCCTGTGCTTTCCCTCAGGTGAGACTTTCGGGTCTAGGACCAGGAAAACCTAGGGTGCCCTGTCTGGTCAGACAGATGTGGTCCACACAAGCCAGTCTTCTGGGCCCATGGGGTCACCCCCATAGTTATTGGGGAGGCCATTACCCTCTACTTCTATTCCTGACTGCTGTAGCAGGATTTTTTCCTCATCTGTCTTGTCTTATTGAAGCTCTGGCTATTTTGAGCCCGATGGGTAGAATGGAATTTAATTTGCACTAGAGTTACCCTTTTTAGCTTTTGTGGTTCTGCTGTTCCGGAACTTGGTGGGAAAATTTCCTGTTGATTCTGTCCACACCCCCTGAGAATCTTTTGAGTGTCGGGGGCCCTGCTTAGGCTTGGCTGAGTCCCCGCAGCCCTGCTGTCATGAGGCCAGAGCAGTCTCCCCTTGCAGAGGGCTGGTGACCGTGTGGGATGGACGTTTTGGGGCCTGGCTCTTCACTGTGTCCTGAACTTAAACTCCCTGAGCCTACTGCCCACAAGTAACCGGAAGCCTCTGCAGTGGCTTCAGCAGCCTGTGTCTCTGAAGTCCTTGGTGAAGTGACTGCAAGTTACGACCAGGCACTTTTGTGTGTTTTTGTTTCTGTTTAAAGTATTTTTATGTATGTATTTAGCTGCACTGGGCATTAGTTGCCACACGCAGGATCTTTAGTTGCAGCATGCGGGATCTTAATTGTAGCGTGTGGGATCTAGTTCCCTGACCAGAGATTGAACCCAGCGCCCTGCGTTGGCACTGCAGAGTCTTCAGTCACTGGACCACCAGGGAAGTTCCTTCTGTGTGTGTTCATGGCAGATCTGTCCCTCGTGTTTCGTTTGGTTGCCATTGTCATCATCACTTAGAGTTTAGAAGAGCAGCTGAGTAAACCCAGCATCTCTGCTTCCGTGACTTCCTGTGCAACATCTCTTTCCATCCCTCCCCCCGCAGTTATTCCTCGACATGGCTTACAAAGTCTTGGGAAAGTTGCCACGGCCCGGCGCATGCCACCACCTGCAAACCTGCCAAGCCTGAAGTCTGAAAACAAAGGAAACGACCCCAACATCGTGATAGTACCCAAGGACGGAACAGGATGGGCAAACAAGCAGGACCAGCAAGACCCAAAGAGGTGAGAGTGAGGGGTGGGCGGTGGGCGGGAGTTGGAGGACGCCTCTTCCACCTCTTGTCCTGCTGCTGAGTTGTTTCTCGCTTCCTGGCTCCTGGAGCCAAACAGCAGGGTTTCTGTGAGCCACCTAGTCCCAGTGATCAGTGTCCCTTGTGCCTTATTAAAAAAGCCCTCGTCACTCCCAGAGGAGCTTATGCAATGACTCGAGCCAGTTCCTGCACAAGCCACTGTGGACAGAGCCGAGTGCTTGATTTTGGTTGGGGTCCCCGGGTGCTGAGCCCCAGGTGGAGAAGGAGGAGCCTTCTGCATTGAGGGATCGCAGCGCCCCACACAGGCAGGTGCCCTGCTCCCCACGACCTGGTCACTGAGGAGAGCCACACTGGGTCCAGGCACTCCGCGTCAGTATGCAGCTGCCCTGCATCGGGGACGGGCAGGAAAGCATCAGGGAGGGACATGGCGTCACTAAGGCCGGCAGGCAGAACCCGGCTGCTGGGGTTTGCTTGTCACACGGTGGAAACGGAGCAGTTTGGCCTCGTCCACCTTTGTGTCCCTGAGGTCTGGCTGCTGATACTCTGGACCCAGAAAGTAAAGGTGGCCCAGATCACGGCCTGCCAACCAGGGTCCTTTTCTCTAATTGAAAATGGCCCAAAGCTTCCTGTAGTTAATTCAGACAAGATGTAGAGAGTGAACAGATTATTTGGCCAGGTGATCGATGAGTAATAACCAAATATTGTAAACATTTCCTAACAGTCTGAATAGGAATCGTCCCGATTCATGGTATAGTGTGACTTGTAGAATCAGACACTGCTGTGTGATTTCTAGCCAGGCCATTTATTAGCTTTGTGGAAGCTGGGGAACCATTTGACTTCTGACCATCAGTGTCCTCCTGTGAAGTACAAATAACCCCTGGCTCCAGGGGCGGCTACAGGAGAGGGACGAGAAGACACGGTTTACGTGCTTGGCACAGGGCCTGGTGGGTAGCAGATGTCAATGTTACTCTTCCTGTCAATCATAAACACTGCAGCCTCTAATGAAACTGATGCTACACGTTTCAGTGTAAGCAGTGAAATGCCTCTGCTACTGCTAGTTCTAGAGAGAGAGGACAAAAGCTCGCTCCCTCCTTTTATCCAGTCTTAATGCACCGTCGGCATGGCATCAGGCAGCTTGAATGGGGCTGGTGTGCTGAAGCATGTTTGCCAGCGAGAAGTGGAGAGCGTTGGTAGTGGCGGCAGACACCGGCACTGTGTCTCTGCTGCCCCTCCCTGGTGGTCGGGGAGGTGGCCAAGTGGGGAGGGCCACCCCTGCTGGGACACGGTGTGTGGAGCACACAGAGAAGTTCGCTGTGGTTTTATCTGTCATGGAAGAGAACCTGGAGATTGGCACATTCTAGGCCTTTCGCCTGTGTCATTAGAAGAAAGCAGTGGATCCACATGTGTTGTCATAGAAAGATGTCGGGTACGGAGTAAAACACAAGTTACTGAGGTGTGTGTGTGGTGTTAAACCACTTGTGTTAAAAAGTACTATGCTAACGTGTGTAGAAAAATCTGCTAGAGTTTCTCTCTGGAGGATGAGATGGTGACACATTCTGTATTGTGTGTATTTATTTTTGCCTTGAGCATATATTTTTTTTCATAAACCAATAGGTTAAAAAAAAAAAATCTCCTGTTTCAGAGTGGTCAGCCCCTGAGGAGCTGTGAACCCTTGGTCAGGAGTGAGAGGCGGGGGCCCCTCCACCCACCGCTGTAGCCGCCCTTGTGGCAGATCCTCCGTCTCTTTGTTGTTCGCCCCTTTGTTGTTCACAGCGGGCTTTCAGTCTTTGCAGACAGAAGCTGTGCAGGAAGGCAGAGAACTGGCCATCCTGTTAGGGGTCGGTGAGCAGACCTCATATGTGGTCCAGTTTCTCGTTCTCTTGGTCAGCCTAGGAGTCTGCCGGGTGGAGGTATTTTTATCCGCCAGAGGAGGTTGGAGTGTGGAGGGACCCTGAGGCCATGGCCTGTCTGATCCTCATGTGTGTCCTGCCTTTGTCCAGTTCCAGTGTGACGGCCTCTCAGCCGCCGGAGTTGCTGCCGCAGCCGGGTTTGCAGAAATCTGTCTCCAATTTGCAGAAGCCGACACAGTCGATCAGTCAGGAGGTAGGTGCTGGGGACCCTGTCGCCGAGAAGGGTGGCTCCGTGTGACCTGCCCAATCCAGAGGCCAACCTGAAGAGTGACTTTCAAGAAAGACCCAGATTCAGGATAGAATGTAGATGCCTAGCTGGATTCCTGTTGGCTTAGCTCAAGGTGAGTCACCTGAGCAGCTGCATGCTAGATCCGGGCCCCCCAGTGTCTCCCTGGAAGCGAGAGCCATAAGGAGACAGCAAGCATTAGGCCACAGGAGGTTCAACAGTCTGGTGAGTTTAGAAAGCAAAACAAAGCAGTCGCCTTCACTGGGTTTTCTTAGTGTCAGACTTTCTCTCTGTATCTTCAGTATGCTGATGTGTCCTGGGTCTCCAGGTGAAGGACATTGTGGACAGCAGTCCCTGAATTTACTTGTCCTTGGAAATGTCTTTTAGCAAACTGTCTCTGGGGACTAGCGTTTCTCAGAACACACTTTGTGGAATAATGAGGTATAATCCTTCATTTGTTGATGTATTTCAGACACCTCTAAACAGAAAATCATGGTTAATCAAGAAGTCTTACTGTACTTGGTCCATCAGCATCTGTGGGTACAGAGGCTGGTAGCTGGAAATCTGGACAGATACCTGGCACTCGCTGGCTGTCTTAAAAAGAACCACTCTGGGGGGAACATTCATGGCTTTGCCAGAGGGACACCCTCCTCCAGCCAACACTGAACTGTGCTTTAATTATTATTATTTTTTGAACTGTGCTTTTAAATCAAAGGAAAAGAAGAAAAAAAAAATCTACGTTCATGTGAGACTCCATGTTCACCAGCCTAAGTCCACTGAGGCGTGTTGAACAGTGGGTATCATGGAGTTCGTGTCTCTTTCCCAGATTTGAGACCGAGTGCAGTTAAGGGGCCTTGGTTGTTTCTGCAGCCCCGGCTCTATGTCAGAGCTGGCTCTTCGAGCCTGTTGGAGATGAGCTCACCGCGTCCCTGCCGCGCAGTGCCTGGGCTCCCGTGGAGCATGGGTGCTCTGGGACTGTTGGGGTTGGGTCTGGCCATGCCCTGGAGCCAGCCCGCGGCCCCTCTGTCTGGCGCTTCCTGGCTTTCCTCTCCTGCAGAGATGGTGAGAGGAAGAGACCCCCAGTGTTTTCCGGCTTTGAAACCTCATCTCAGAGGCAGTTCGACTCTGGGCACGCGATTTGCTGCAGTGTTAGTAACCCTTCCTTGGCCGGCCCCATAGGCCTTCTCTTCCAGTTTGGTGCCCTTGGTGGGTGAGGGCCAGGGGCCCTGTGACTGCAGACGCCAAGGGGGTGGCTGTGGGATAGCAGTGACCTGGGGCCTCTGCCTCCTGGTCTGGGGGCCTACCTCCGGCCCCCAGCTGTTCAGACTCCCCAGGGCTTGTGGGCATTCCAGGTCACTGGGGCAAGTGTTTGATAAATGAGTTGTTGCACCCGGTCAGCTCTGCCTTGCAGGCTGGAGAGACTACCGTCTGCCCTGAGCGTGTGTGGAGGTGGCAGCAGGGGAGGAAAGAAGGAGGAAATTATTTGATCTGGGATCCAGTCCAGTGGGTGATGAGCCGTCACGCTGCGTCAGCTTGGTTTTGTGTATCTTTACCTTCAGTTGTTAAGGCACGTTGCTGGGAGAGGCAGCTGAGCTCAGTGGTTGGGGACCTGAAGGGGCTTTGGACCCTGGCAGGGTGGGAACAAGTCCTGGTCCTCCCTCCCTAGTTGGGTGTCTAACCCAGGTGACCCTGGTGTGCCTGGCACCTGGTCTGCATGTAGGGAGCTTTCAGCAAAGCTGCGCCTAGCTGGCGAGCCCAGGTTAGGCGGGAGTGGAAGGCTGGGCTTGGGGAGTCGGGCCTTGGAAGATGACAATAGCCATGGGAAGTGGTTCTGGGCTGGCCAGCGACACAGCAGGCACGTCAGCTTTCCCACGCGTGTGTTCTCTTAGCAGTGGCAGTTTTTAAGGTACGCACTGGAGTTGGGTTTGGTCTTGTCCCTGGAGCAAGACAGAGGAGCTCTGTGTGGGCACGTGTTCCAGGCTGTGGCTCCGGCTCTGCTCTGTGACCGTGGGCTGGCCGCTTGCCCTCCGGCCTGCTCTGTATCTGTCATGTGGCCAGTGCTTCCTGAGCCCGGGCTGCTTCCTGAGTGGAAGGCTATGTGGCAAGCACGTGTGCTTGGGTCCTGCCCAGCTGGTGGTAGTGGGTACAGCGATGTAGCCTCGGGGCACCTTGCTGTGACACGGTCGGGGCATGGACAGCAGCCCGCTGGGCTGGCCCTGTTCTCATTCTCTTCCTTCTTTCAGAATACAAATTCAGCTCCAGGTGGACCAAAGTCATGGGCACAGCTGAATGGAAAGCCAGCAGGACACGAAGGTGGTAAGTGAGCATGTGGTGTCGCACTGGGTTGTGGGAGGGACGAGTACCTTTTCTGGACTGTCCCAGTTCAGTCCAGGCAGTCTTTAGCCTGAAGCTTTGTGGACTCTCCTTGCTGAGCGAGGTACTGCCTTTGCCTGGGACGGAGGCGCTGATTCTGCGGACCATGTCAGCTCTCTGGTCTCATTGAACATTATCACTGAAGACAGTCCCCCAGGTGTGCGGAGGAGACCCCAGCGCTGGCCCTGCACACCCTGGTTGGCTGAGCTGCTAAAGGAACAAGTCCTCACTCAGCGAGCACCCGCCTCCTCCCTGCCCCACCAGGGAGAGGCTGGCTTGCGGCCCGGGTTTGTAAATCAGCAGCCCTGGGAGCTGAGCTGCTAGCTTTTGGACGGTGGCACCGGAGCAGGCAGAGGTTACGTGGGGTTTGTTGCCATAGTGTCCTGCCTGACACAGGGAGACACACTCAGACAGCTGTTCAGCCCAGGGATGGCGGAGGGCGCGTGGGAGGAGGAAGTGTCCAGAGCCTTAGGTCAGTGCTGAGTGGCACGCTGAGATGGCCCCAGGGCAGGCCAGGGTACAGTGGCTGCGTGGTGCGGCGGGGGGCTGGGCTGTGGGCCCAAGGTCAGCAGGTGTTTTTGCAAGGAGCCAAACATCCGGATTTCTCTCTGGACTCTCCTGGTTTTCCAGTATTGGGGGTGTGTTTCTAGCACAGCGTGGCACCAGGCAGCGCTCCGAGCTGGAAGAAGAGGGATGGAGGTGTGAGCAGCTCGACCACAGCTGCCCTTTCCTCCGTGACCAGCGCAGGCCACCGTCTTTACCCTCAGCCCTGTCCTGGCATTGCCTCTGTCTTCTGCGCATCCCTGCCGGCCGAGGCCTTGCCAGGCCTCACATGTCATGGTTGAGAGTAGACACCAGCTCCACGCGCCAACTGCCCTGCGCACCTGGCTGCTCTCATGCCCTGAGCACGGGCCCTTCTGGGTTGGGTTGCCATGCAGGTGAAGACTCGCCCCTTCCTCCGTCTCCAGTGGGGATGTCAGTCAGTTGGTGTGGCGGGGACACGCAGCTCCAGCCGGGAGGGCGAGGTGGAGGGAGCCAGACAAGCAGAGAGGGGTGGGTGGGGGGTGTGACAGGGCCTTTCAGACCTACACAAGGTCCTTCCAGAGGCTTTGTGGAGACCGTTCACTGGGCTGTTCACAGTGGGTCTTTGCTCTCTGTACCCTCTATTTCTGTGAAGTTGAAGTATTTTTAAGTAAGTTCAATGAACTTGTTTTTAATGAACAGGAACAATAGAGGTTACTTGAATTAAAGTTGGCACAGCTCTTATGGAGGGCAGCCTGGCACTGCCTATCAGTACCAGCCTGATACCCTCTGACCTGGCAGTTCCTCTGTGGGGCGATCACCCTGCAAGTGATACCTGTTACAGCTGTGTGACACAAGATCTCACTGCCACATTGTAATCGCAAAAGATTGGAAGCAGCCACTTGAAATGTCCATCAAATTATGGTACTTTAATGAAATGCTGTTTGGCTAGAAGGAAAAAAATGCAGTTTTCTACTGATCTGGCAAGCTTTCCAGGACATATTCTTAAGTGAAAAAAGCGTAGAATAGTACGTAGAGTATTTTATCATTTGTGCAAAAAATCAGGATGAGAGAAAATACGTTTCTAGAAAATGTATGTGCATTAAAAAAAAAATCTCTGGAGGGAAACATAAGAGGAAGGAAGAGAGGGAACAAAACAGAAAAATGCATATTTTGTGAGGACATTTGATGTAGCTCAGGGCTTCCCTGGTGGCTCAGACAGAAAAGAATCTACCTGGAAAGCTGGAGACCCCAGGTTCAGTCCCTGGGTTGGGAAGATCCCCTGGAGAAGGAAATGGCAACCCACTCCAGTATTCTTGCCTGGAAGATCCCATCGACGGAGGAGCCTGGCGGGCTGTAATCCACAGGGTCGCAAAGAGTCCCACACGACTGAGCAACTGACACTTTCACTTTTCTTTGATGTGGAAAGATTGGGTACCTGGGTGGGAGGAGGGTTTCTGTTGATTCTTCTTTAAGGCTTTTTACCTTTGAACCTTTTGATTTACTTATGGAAATAAAACTTGGTTTAGAAAATAATTCTAAAACACAGTAAAATATCCTGTCAACATGTGGTAGCTCGTCTGGGAGGCGGCAGAATCCAGTAGCCCAAGAGGAAAGAAAAGACGTGTGCTGACTATGACCCCTTCTACGCGGGGGTTACAGCCTGTGAGGCTTCCAGGGCTGTGCACAGACATTGTCACGACTTTGGCACTGTTGAGGTTCTTCCGGAGTTGACAGACTCTGCATGTGGAGGGTGGTCCCGGGCCTGTTTCACCTGGACCAGGCCCAGGCCTAGGCCTGCCTGTGTGGTTCAGGCAGAGGCCGGAGGCGCGTGGCCCGCGGGCTCTGCTGCCTGAAGCACCAGCAAGCAGGTCCCTCTGGGGCCGTGCGAGAAGCCCCTGACTGTGCTGTTTCCGCTCCTCCTGGCAGAGAGCAGAGGGCAGGAGGGAGTGCTGGGTGAGCATTACCTTAGGAGTATGACTTTGCTGTGAATGCTGGAGTTCTTCACCTTCTCCTTTTTATCTCTGGAGGGCAAGTTTTATTCATGATTAGAATATCAGCTTCATGATTATCAAGACAGGAAAAAAGTACTAGGCTTTTATTGTTTTTTTGGTTATTATTTTGACTTCACACTGTCTACTTTTTTGTGTGTGTGTGGCCACATGACATGTGAGATCATTCCTTGACCAGGGATGGAACCCATGCTCCCCTGCAGTGGGAGCTCGGAGTCTTAACCCCTGGACCACCAGGGAAGTCCGTCTGTTCATGCTTTTAAAGTATTGACTTTCATATTTCACTCCTGCCAGTGACCTTTTGATACAGTGAGGCAACTGTGAGAGCAATGGTCCTCCTTCGTGACACCTGGCGATTGTCTCTCAAGTGAATCATTGGTTAGTAATGTGTCTGTTTACCCCCCTGGTGGGTTCATTTGACCCCCCCCTGGACCTTTTTACTAAGGGGGATGGTGAACGGATGGCCACCTTGAGCTTCTGCACTAACCCTACTGCCTCTTTCTCTCAAAGTCTGCTGTCGTCAGCAGGTCCTCTGATCAATGATTCCTAGGGACAGACTTGGGTCTGTCTGGGGGTCAAGGTGAGCCACGGTTGGATATTTTACTGTGTAATGTTGCTGCTGTTAAGTTTGTGTGGTGCTGCACATGCGCTGTGTGTTCCCTGAAGGGACCAGTCCCGCTCCAAGCCCTAAAATGCATCACTTTTCAGTACCCGTTCATCGAAGAGATGATCGCAGGGTCCCAGTGCTCCTTGCTCTGAGTGGTAGGAGCGACGCTCAGGAAAGGCTATTTCTCTGCAGGGGTTGATAGTGTTGGGCACTGAATGAAAGAACAAGGAAAGAAGTTGTTCCTGGGATTATAAGAGTTAGAGTGTTTGGCCTTGCAGAACTTGAGGAGCTTTGTAGGAAATGGTTTACTAGAGTGGACAGACAATCCAGGAGGCAGTGTGAGCTGTGAGGTGTTGGGGAGGGGCATTACCTCCACCCAAAAGCTGCTGACTCCACTGGATAGGTTTCCCCAAAGACCATGCTTGGCTCCCCCTGCCCAGGACCACCGCCGAAAGGACGATACTGCCTTCCTCCAGGAGTGGGAAGGAAGGCTCAGACCACAGTAGCTGCCATACCCAACCCCTGCTGTCTGTGACCAGCTCTGGCAGGGGGCCTGCTGCGGTCTGCAGGCAGCCTCCCCTCGTCACCCTCAGGAAACCCTGGTGCCACTCTGTGGGCACAGAAGGCCAGCACAGACGGCACCGCGGGAAGCAGCGCCCTCAGAGTGGTGGGGCCGCCAGTGTGCTCCAAGGCTGAAGCAGAGAACCATGGACCCCAGTCTCACCTGCCCCCTGAGTCTTTCTGATTCTCTTGACAGGTTTAAGGGCCTCAAGCCGACTGTTATCCTTCTCTCCCGAGGAATTTCCGACGCTGAAAGCAGCTGGAGGGCAGGACAAGGCTGGCAAAGAAAAGGGCGTCTTAGATCCGTCGTATGGGCCAGGACCAAGCCTCCGCCCTCAGAGTAAGTGAGCTGCAGCCCCCGTCTGGGAACAGGAGAGTTCCCCTTCAGCTTCTACCTCTCAGACACGAGCCATCTCTCAAGCAGCCAGGCTCCTTGCCTGGAGAGCACAGCTGCCGATCCTGTACCGGGTCCTTGTGTCTGTGCACTCACTTCCCGCGCTGGGCTGAAGGTCGCGCCTCCCTTCCTGTCCTTTGGGTCAGTCCAGGCCTGTGTCCGTCTTCCCAGCAGTCATCGGAGGCTGTGCTGTGCCTGGGTGGTCACGGCAGGGACAGCTGGACCAAGGGTCAGTTAACTTGATTCCCAGTTCAAGAGCTTATCTTCTAAGCAGTGGTTTCCAGAGCTAGCTGAGTCCTGTCAGAATCACTTGGGCGTTCGTTAAGTCTGATTTCCAGCCCTCTCCTACCCCCTAGCCGAATTAGAATCTGTTTTTTAACATGTTTCTCTGGTTGAGTAGCCAGCCCAGCACTCATCTCCATGGCCCCTCATCTGGGGTCTGGCCAAGGGGTAAGCAGGGTTGTGTAGCAATTCTTATCGGTAATACTTTTTTTTTTCATAGCCTTGGGTGGTTAGAATTTAAGGTGTTGTTTGGGAATGGGATTTTCCATCAGTTTTAATCACGGATTCTGAAATAGCCCTTGAGGTGGGGAGTTGATCAGGTTTTGAAATATGAGAGACTTTTTTATCTGCTTGTTTTGATTAATTCCCAAGTTATCCCAGAGTCAGAATGGATATCCTATAAATGAAATGATCACCATGCAGCTCTTTGATAAAACATACTGTCTTCTCAGTGGTCTATGCTGGGTTATTTTGTTTGTTCCAAATATATAATCAGATTTCTTAGGCTAAAAACATCAACTTTCTGGGATTAATTAAGATGAGCTGCTGTAGGACTGTAACAGTTTAGAACTAGAAGAAGCTTCTGGAATCAGTTCTGTCTCATTGTTTGAGAAGATGAACAAGCAGATGACCTTGGGTGACCAGGGCTTGGCTAAGGTCATGTACAAGGGGACTGAAGAGTTGGGAACAGAGTGACTTTGTGGCTCCGATCCTGGGTTCCATTCTCTTAGGGGTCAAGTACTCAAGGACCTTTCATGTTTCAACTTCTGTAACTATAAGTTGACTAAAAAGAGAAGTCTTTTTGGCTCATCTGATTCCTTGTTGGCCTATAATCCCACCAGGTTTTGCTACGTTGAGCAGGAGAAAGCATCATCTTAAAACGATGGTCAGAGAGGGTTGGCAAATTTCAGTCTGTGAACTGCAGGAGGTTCCCCCAGGCCACTGTGGGAGCAGGTGGGATGAGGCCTGGGCAGGGGGGCCCAGACCCTTCCAGCCCCTACTTGAGGGAACCAGTAGCTGTTTTCTACATCACATCTAGGAAGTCCCTGACTAGAGTTAGCACTGCTGAGCAGCGTTTGAACTTGCGTCAGGAACTCTGGTTCCAACATCAAGTCCAGTGCCAAGCCCGGTACCAATCCCAATGGGACTGGGTCAGTATTAGTGGAAACAGTGGCCCAAGACTGCTCTTATGGGACCTTCTGGGTCTCTTTGGGGTGTTAGGTCTCAGGTTGTGTGATCTCTGAGTTGATGAAGGAAGACCACCCCTTGTTTACACTTGCCTTCCCTCTGAGGAGACTGTGTTTTGTGTTTCTCTGACAGTCAGACACCCTCAGCAGTTTCATACTATTGGCCAGATGTCTGCCTCCCACCTTCCCTTACAGACTTGACCAGTCGACTCAATTCTTCACTTTGGGTTTTTTTTTTGTTTTTTTTTTTTTAATTTTTGGTGAGTGAGGGGGGTCCCTTGACCTTCAGAACCTCATACAATCCCTCCTCCCCCCTCCTCTTTCCTCTCCCCTTTTGCCCCCTTTCCATTTCCAGATGTGACAAGCTGGAGGGAGGGCGGTGGGCGAAACATAATTTCTGCCACGTCTCTGAGCGCCTCCCCAACTGAGCTGGGCAGCAGGAATTCGAGTGCGGGAGACGGAGCCCCCTCCTCGGCGTGCGCCAGCGAGTCTAAGGACCCCTCGCTCCGCCCGCCTCAGCCTGTCCGCAGAGGGGCTTCACAGTTCTTGGGGAGTGTATACCACCCACCTACATACCATGACATGCTTCCTGCCTTTGTAAGTCTTCGGAGTGTGCATTCTGTCCCCACAGAGTCAGATCGTTCATGTCCAGCAGAACCTACTTCACGGGGTTGAATGTCCTCCGTGGGCGTCCCCCATCCCCGCCCAGTCTCTCTGCCCTGGTGCCTTACCCTGAAGGTTTCCATTGCTTTTGCATTTTCATTCCCCCTGTTTCAAATTTTAAGGGCCTCTGGCTTCTTTCCCTGGTGATGCGGATGTTATCTTAACCTTGGTTCTTTTAGAAGAAGGAGAGGCAGGTATTCCCCAAGACACAAGTCCCCAGATTTGTGTACTGATGGCAGGAAAAATGGGGGAGATGGTGATAGGATTAATTGGGAAACCCCAAGACTTTCCTGTTTCTGTTTCCCATTTGCCAGAACAAATTCTGGTGCCAGTGGAACTTAGACTCTGGGCCATTACTGGAAAACCCTGTTCATTGATGTTATGTTTCAGATGTGTTCGCCACAGTCATCAGAGAACCAGGGTACAGTGGAACGAGGATCTTTTCCCCTTCCTCAGCTCCGTCTTGAACCCCGTGTTCCTTTTAGACAGTTCCAGATGAATGACCAAGACGGGTAAGGCCATTGCATTGTAGTCACGGATGTAGAAGTCACCCTGGTTGGTGATATTGGGACAGTACAGTGGGTTTACATAGGAAAGTGCTTTGAGACCTCAGAAGCTAGAGACCCACCTGATACTCCAGGGTGTGTGGGAGGGCTGGCCTCTGGGGCAAAACGAGAGGAGGGGTTGTGAGTTCAGGTTCCTGATAGTTGTTTATTGCTGTCACCGTAGATTTAACACCGAGCATCTAAAACTGTAAAATGAAGCAGAACTTCTCTTGGGGATGTATTTGTTGATTATATGTTCTTTAAAAAGGGGAGGATTATAATATCAAGGGCACACGTGAACCTTTGCAGTGAGGGATGTAGTTTTGGAGAAGTATTTGGGTTTGCTTCCATCTGTGTATTTGACACCAGCCCAGCGTCTTTACCCTTCTCTCTGTCATCAGAAAAGAAAATAGACTGGGAGTGAGCCGCCCGATCCGTCCACTGAGGCCGCTGGTGGAGCGGGTGCCACGACCCACCATCGTCAATGCAGAAAACCTGAAGGGCCTCGATGACCTGGACACTGACGCCGACGATGGCTGGGCAGGTGGGTGGTGGCATTTGCCTGTGGGCTCTCGACTGGCGGTTCAGCAGGCGGGGATTGCACTCTTGTTTCTGCTTCTTGCCAAGGTTGGCAGTTCCTGTGACAGAGTCTACGGGGACCCCTGAGGGCAGGGGGCAGCAGACAGCCTTGGGCCCTGAGAGATCCTTGCTGGTACCCTTACCAGCAGTTGCTTCCTCACGCAGCCACGTTGTCTGTCTTGGTCTTTCATCTTACTCTTGGAGGGAGAAAGAGTTTTTGTAACGAAAGAGTTAAAACAGGAGTGTGATGAGCCCCACACAGTGCCCTGTCACTGCATTTCAGCAAGTTCCAACATTCTTCATTCTCATAATCACCCACACTCCTGATCTGATTATTTTCTTTAAAAATTCTTTTGGATGTTTGTTTCCAAGTAAAAGGCACACATTTAGTTGTACAGTTTTGGTAAACCCATTTGCTTGAGCAGCACAGCCACGTCAAGACACAGTGCTCACTTGTCCCTTCCCAGCCAGTCTTCCTCCTGACTCTGCCCAAGGCCTCCCCCTTCTGATGAATCCTAACTGCAGATGGGTGGAGTGGTGCAGCTTTCCTTCAGCTGTAAGGTTTGTGAGATCCATCAATGTTATTACATATGTCCGTGGTTGCTTTTAATTACTGAGGTATGTGTCATTGTATCAAATCCTGTAATTTGCCCGAAAGTTTATTATGGATGCTGTTGTCCTTTCTCTTGAGTTAATATCCAGTAGTGGAGTCGTTGGTTAAAGAGGAGGTGTGTGATTAGGTTTGTCAGAAGCACGCAGACCTCCGTGGTGGCTGGTGTGCACTCCAGCGGCAGTTCTGAGAATTTGGCTCTGCATCCTTACAGTGCTCTGATGTTCATCTCTTTAATTTTAGCCATTCCAGTGGGTGTGTAGCGTTAGCTCATTGTGCTTTTAATTTGCATCTTGCTGATGAGTAATCATACACTCGTTTTCATGCCGATTTGGCTACTGGTATCTTTTTTGAGTGTTCAGATACACATCCTTGGAGACTTAACATTTCACAAAAGTTTTGATCCATTTTCTCAGCACTGCGTTTTGATTAGCAGAAGTTTTAAATTTTGGTGAAGTTTAACTTATAAATTTGTGTTTTTTATGGTTTATTGTGTCTTTTATAAAAATCTTTGTCCCTCCTGGTGGCAAAGAAACTCCCTTATGTTTTATAATTTTAACACTGATTTTTAGATGTGTGGTCCATGTATTAATTTGTATATGGTGTGAGATGGGAGTCAGGGTTCATTTTAATCCAACAGGATACCCAGTTGTTCTACACCATTTGTGACAAGACTCCTCTTTCCCTGTGGCATTGCTTTGACACCTTTGCCAACAGTTGATTGATCACATAAGTGTGGGCCTAATTCTGGACCCTGTTTGTTCTATTTATTCATCCTTATGCAATACCACACTGTAGCTCTGTAGTAAGTTAGTGTAAGTTTCCCAGCTTTGTTTATTTTTAAGGTTATTTTACTCTTCTAAGTCCATTTTCATATAATTTTAGAATCTTTTTTTAAAAAAATGATGTATGTAAGATTTGTAATGATATAGATATCACTCTTTTTCATCCCTGATAATTAGGTAATTTGTATTTTTTTCTCTTGTTCACTTCTGCCAAGAGCTCATTAGTTTTACTCATCTTTACAAAAAGCTTTTGGCTTTAGTTTTCTCCATTGTTTTGATTATTTTCTAGTTCACTGATCATTTTAATTGGAACTTTCTAGATTTCTCATTTAATTCCATTGTAGTCACAAGGACGTATTCTGTGTGACTTCCATTCTTTCCAGTTTATTAAGACTGGTTTTATCACTAAGATACGTGGTCTGTTTTGGTGAATAGTCCAAGTGCATTTGAAAAGAGTGTATTCGATAGTTGGATATCACATTCTCTATGTATCAGTTTAGTCAGGGTGGTTGGTAGTGTTGTTCATAACATTTTTGTCTAGTTCTATCGTTACTGAAAGTAAGGTATTAGACTGTCTACTACAATTGCAGATTTATCTGTTTCTCCCTTTAATTCTGTCAGTTTTTGCTTCATTTATTTTGAAGCTGTTCCACACATTTTTTATTTTTATGACTGATGTGCTGACCGTTTATATTGTTTTCACATACTCTTCATCTCTCCTAACACTTCTTGCTTGGAGTCTGTTTCACCCAGTGTCAGATCATTGTTCTGACGGTATTTATTGCTGTCGTGCTGTGTTTTTGCACCCACACCCTTCAGCCCACTTGTGTCTGTATGCAGCGCGAGGCTCTGGGAGATGGTATGTGATCATACTTGCTTTGTTGTCAAATCTAACTCTAACTGGATTGGGCTTTTTGTCACATCCCTTTTTTCAGTGATATAATTCATGTGACAGATTTTCGTATTATGTAAAATTTGCCCCCTTAAAGTCTACCATTCAGAGATTATTAGTATATTAACAAGTTTGTGCAGTCATCCCCACTGTTGAATTCCAGAATATTTCCATCACCCACAGAAGAAGCCCCATACCCATGAGCACTCACTCCCAGTGACCCCTCCCTCCACACACAGCCTCTGGCAAGCACCATCTACTTTCTGTCTGTGGATTTACGTGTTTTGGATGTTTTGTACAAATGGAGTCTCACAGTAGGCTATGAGGCCTTTCACACCTGGCTCCATCACTCAGCATGATGTCTTCAGGGGTCATCATGTTGTAGCGTGTGTGTGAACTTTTTTTTTTTAATATGGCCAAATCCTGTTCCATTGTGTGCATCTGCTGCATTTTGTGTACTTGCTCATCAGTTGATGGACACGTTCTGCCGCCTGAGCCACTCGGGTTGGGGAAGGCCCTGGGGTGAAGCAGCCACTCTCAGATCTCACCTCTCGGGAGTGTGTGTTGGCAGGGAGGCCTCCTGGCTGGTTTCTACCTGCTTCTGCTCACTCCTCACCTTCTAACACACTTGCAGAAAACTTGGTCTGCACAGATTTAAGGACTGTTTTCTTAACAGCATTAATTTAACCAGGGAGGCTACTGTGCTGTGACCAAAGCCAGTACTGTCTTTCGCTTGTATTTTTGTTGGTGTTGTTTGTTTAATTTATTTATTTTTTAATTGAAGGATAATTGATTTACAGAATTTTGTTGTTTTCTGTCAATCTTCAACATGAGTCAGCCATAGGTGTACATATAGCTCCTCCCTTTTGAACCTCCCTCTCTCTCCCCATCCCCCCTCTAGGTTGATACAGAGCCCCTGTTTGAGTTTCCTGAGCCAGACGGCAAATTCCCGTTGGCTATCTATTTTACATATGGTCACTTGTATTTGTTTTAATATGATATATGTTTATTTGGCTGCATCACGTGTTCGTTGTGGGATCCAGACCCCTGAGCAGGGGTCAGGCCTGGGCCCCTGCATTGGGAGCGTGGGGTCTTGGTCTGTGTCCTCCACCTCTCTCTGCAGTGTGTGTTCTGGTGGTGGCAGCCGGGGGTGCCCCTTAGCCAGGTGGGCTGGCGCCCTTCCTGCCTGGAGGCAGTGCTCCCCCCGCCCCCAGCGGTGCTCTTCCCACTGTTGGGATGTGCATCTTGTCTCCTTCTTGCTGGCCCTCCTCCTGTTGCAGGCCTCCATGAAGAAGTGGACTACTCCGAGAAGCTGAAGTTCAGTGATGATGAGGAGGAGGAGGAAGTGTTGAAGGACGGCAGGCCAAAGTGGTAAGGGCGCCATCCCTGCTCACAGCACCGCTCCCGGTGGCGGGGGTTGAGGGGGGCATGTGACACTTTACAGATGTATGTGCACTGGTGTTCTCAGTGCTCCCGTGCACTTTGCATGTCCTGATCACCCCGGCGACCTCACGTGGCCAGACACCGTTTCCATTTTGCAGATGGAAGGACAGCTGTTTGGGGGCGGGGAGCCAGGGTGGTCACCAGGCGTGGGTGGCTGAGTCCTAGCTATTTAGCCACCGTGCCCGCATTTTTCCCAAGTGTGTCTTGTAGACTGACTGTTCTGCAGACTGCCATGAGTGTGTGGTGCCCCTAAAGGCTTCTCTGGCCAAGCAGACTTGGGAAACCGCCTGGGTTCAGCTCTACTCCAAGGGTGCCCAGAGCCTAGGATGTGCGTGCTACAGCCTGCTGGGGATCTGGGCGTGGGGGGGAAGCCGAAAGTGGGGTATGCCACGTTGCCTAAGCATATTTGACAACTTGAATCTTTTCTCTCTCTTTTTTTGGATCATTTCATTGGATTGATGCTTGCTCCCAATACCATTTGGAAAATACTTAAATTGTAGTCTAGCCAGTCTAGTTTTTAGCAGAATACCAGTAGCATGGGTTTGTACTTTTAAAGTAGTACCTATGGTCGCTTTAATTTGCATCCCCACCCCACCAGCACCCCAGTATTGGCAAATGTGGATGCTTCTCTTTGTATGGAATTGCCTGTTTCCTTTGTATATATATCTGTTAGACTTACTGTGCTTTCTGTTAAAATGTGAGTACTGGTTTATATTGCTTAGATAGTAGTGTTTTGGTATTTTTTCCTTTTGTCTGTTTCACTGTCAGTAATTGAATGTTTATGTAGTGGGTCTGCAAGTCTTGTGTCATCTTCGGCTTCATGGCTCCTCTTCTGCAGGGAGCTGGTAATGCTCTTCTGTCACTCTTCCTCAGCTGGCACACAGGCAGTTAGCTAATTGAGGCTTCTGTAATTTATTTTAATGCTGCTTGATTTCAACTGAAGCTTTGGATGCCCTTGGGAAAGAAATATCTATGGGTCAGTTTTTGGAACTAAGCTCAGAAGGAGATGTGATCCAGAATTTAAATCAGTGGAAATGTGAAGCCCTGTAGATTCATTGGAGCAGCAGGCCACTCCGTTCCTCTCTCTGAATTGATGTGACCTGACTGTCCATCTGAGAGAGTGAGACTCTGGCTGTAGTGACCAGGGACACACCACATTGAGTCCCCAAGCCGGCCACCACTCAGTGTTCTCTGAGCTGGCTGAGACTCCTCCTGCAGCCCCCACACGTGATGGGCTCCCGAAACCTCCCTGGCTCCATCCCTTCCTGTTCACTGTCTCTGGGAACACTGGGACCTGCATCCTTTCTTTTACGCAGCATCCAGAGGCTGGCCAGCCTGTCCCTCCTTCCCTGTCACCGTCGCCCTGTGGCTTAGTCATCATCTTTGAGAGACTTGGGTCTTTCCTGGCAGATCAGGAACCTTTTGTGGGCCCCACACCTCGGCTTGCCGTCAGGAGGCACCGGCAGTCGTTGCTCTGTCTCTGGTCTTCTGACTCTCCTCACCTGCCTCATCTCCCTCCACCTCCAGAGTGTCTGTGCATGTGTGTGTGTGCGTGCAGGAGCACGTGTATTAGCCAGGCCTGACTCCCTGGCTTTCTCTGTGCTCCCCCTGGGCTTTTGGGCACCACTTCTGCACTAGCAGAGGTGTGAGTAGATGCACACGTGTTTTGTCACAGAGCCTTTGTTTGCACCACAGCGTGTAAAGGTGAGCACCACTCAGCAAGCCTTCCCGGAGCCTCTGCTGGCGTCTGTCTCCTCCTCCTCTATCCAGTGTGTGCGTTGCTCCTCCTGCTCTTTGTAATGTATCACTTAGTGAGCCTTCTGCTGTCGTGAGGAGCATTTGTTCAGTCCTGGGACGGGGCTTTGGCATAGACAGAAGGGCCTGCAGTGGGAGGCCTGGGTTCAACTCTGTTAGTTCTTTCTTGTGAACAGCTCCCCAACTTCCCGGAGACTCAGTGACCAGCTCTTTAAAATGGAGGAAGTAGAGGCGTTTTTGTTTTTGTTTTTTTTGCAGTAGATGAAGTAATGGGTGTGAGGCATCCTGACTGGAGCTGTGTCTTTAAGACTGACTTGGTAAAATGGGTGCTGGTGTAGGTGCTCTGGGTGGGTGCGCCGTGGGTCTTTTATGAAGGAAATCAGTTTGTAGAAGCTAACTTTCGAATTGCTAATGGTCTGATGAGACCATGCCTGGGCCAACCAGGAAGACCAAGTCTTCACGGTTTGTCCTAGGAACAGTTGGGACCCCAGGAGGCAGCGGCAGTTATCCTTGAGCTCTGCAGACAGTGCTGATGCCAAGCGCACCCAAGAGGAAGGAAAAGACTGGAGTGAAACAGGAGGCGTGACCCGTGTCGTCCGGAAGGTGCCGGAACCTCAGCCGCCTTCCAGGAAGCTGCACAGCTGGGCGTCAGGCCCTGACTACCAGGTACCGTGGGCACTGCGGGGGAGGAGTCCTGTGCCCGTTTGGCTGGGGGACATGGATGTTCGTGTGCGCATACACAAGCCCTTTCCAAGTTCAGCTGACTAGAGATCCAAGGCAGAGACTCCAGCAGGTCACCTGAAAGGCTGTTCTATGCATTTACAGTGAACAGGAAGGGATGGAGCCAGGGAGGTTTCAGGAGCCCACCGTGCGTGGGGGCTGCAGGGGGAGTCTCAGCCAGCTCAGAGAACACTGAGTGGTGGCTGGCTTGGGGACTCAATGTGGTGTGTCCCTGGTCACTACAGCCAGAGTCTCACTCTTTCAGATGGACATTCAGTTAGGTTTCACTGAGTTCAGTAGTCTGGTTGGTTTTCTGAAAAAGTCTAAGCAGACATTTCTCTCTCTCTTTTTCTAAGCTATTTTAAATTGGAGGATATTTGCTTTACAGTATTGTCTTGGTTTCTGCCCTACATTAACATGAATCAGCCATAGGTATAATATGTCCCCTCCCTCTTGAACCTCCCTCCCTTTTTGTTTTTTTTTGACCGCACTGTGCAGCATGTGGGATCTAGTTCCCTGCCCAGAGATTGAACTCGGGCCCCCTGCGTTGGAAGCACAGTCTTAACAACTGGACCTCCAGGGAAGTCCCTCTTTTTATTTTTTTTTAAAGTTAAAAATTATTCTTTTAAGATTTTGAGAACAGTCACAAACTTACAGAAAAGTTGGTGTAATGCAAAGAATATTTTTTCCTGAGCCGTTTGAAGAGTAAGTTGCTAGTCTGATCAGGCTCCACCATACAATGAATGCTTCTTAGGTCAGCACAGTCGGATCCAGGAAGCTCGCGTTGACGTACCACTGCCACCTCGTCGGCAGACCCCATCCCACTGCCCCCACTGCCCAGTTGATGGTCTTGGTGCAGAGGAATCTGGGTCAGGGTCAGGTGTCCTTCAGTGTGAGGTGGACCCTCAGCCTCTGCTCCGCTTTCCTGAGGTTGACGCTCTGGAAGATCAGAAACCAACTGCTTTGTGCAGTGTGCCGTTTGTCTGGAGCTTCCTCATGGTGGCGTTCAAGGCTTCCCTTTTTTGGCTAGAGTCTCTCAGAATTGGCACTGACTGTTCTCATTGCTCCCGCCTGGGTGACCCTGGTCCCTCTCTGCCTGCTGTGACAGCCTTACTTTAATCTCAGGATTGAGGTGCTGGCTACTGGGTTTCACAACATCGAGCTTTCACATGCACCACAGATTCATAATTGATAGCAGTTTTGTGGCTAGTTACTTTAAGACTATGAATATCCAGTTTCTCATCAAATTTTTAATTATATTGTTTCTGTGGATGTTCAGGTTTTCTTTGGTTTGGGGGCTTCAGGCTGGCAGCCGGGTGCTTTTCACTGTCTCCATTCTTTTTTTGAGGGATTCCTTGCTTTCTGGTAGAATAAGCTTTTCCAAGCTCATTTTGTCCTTATCTAGCTTTGGAGTCAGCCTTTAATGACACTTATAAATCAGTATGTGGGCACCAGGAGTGCTGCTGCTTCTGGCCTTTTCCGTGGATAGTTGGGAAGTGTATGTACGTGAGAGAGACACACACACAGACACATACACATGGAGTTGGGGAATGTATGTATGTGAGACACACACACACACACACACACTTCATTCTGGCTGTTTCCCGTTGTCTCCCTAGTCTTCCTGTTTCTACCCTCACCCTGTCCCTTGCACAGGTGCTCTCCTCAGCTCCTCAGATGTCAGCCCCTCTCCCAGAGACCCTGAATTCCCTGCTGAACCATCTCTTCTAGAAGTTCCTTCCTCCTCCCACTTGATTGGGCTCCACCTTCCTCCTCAGCCACACCTCCATGTGGACACCCTGCTCAGCTGCCTAGGTTCTGACCCTGCCCTGAGCTGTCTGACCCCCTGGGCGCAGGCCTGGCGCTGCTGCATTGCCTGACTCTGGGATGGAACTGAGCAGGAAGGGTGAGCTGCGGAGGGGAGGCATTCATTTAAACAGACTGGCAGCCTTGCCATTTCCAGTGCCCTGTGCTGTTTAAAGGACTTCCACGTCTTCCTCTAAAGTGAAAATACCCGTTATCTTGAGTCTTTTGTGCTGAGCACATATCATCTCTTGCTAGGCATTGTGCTCATACAGGGGACACAAGAATGAAAACAGACTCAGTACAGCTCTTAGGAATTATCTTGCGATTAACCCAGATTTCATCCTTATATTGGGGTTGCTCAGTATTCAAAAGAAGGTTCTTTTTACTTTGATCTGCTCATAACAACCCTGAATTATCTCGAGTGTTTTTATTATCTAGAGTCAACAAAGATAAAAATCTCTTATCATTTCATGAATCCAAATTTCTGAAAAGATTGTCACAGCTTAAATGTTTTGCAGAATATTTAGTTTATAAAATGATAGCTCACTTCAGGCAGTTTTGAAAGGCATATGTATAGTTTTAATGAGATGCACATACCCTTTGATGGTATTTAATTTCTGGGAAATTGTGAAGGGAATAATCAGGGGTACGCCTTAGGGATCATCCAGGTGTCCTGAGCATCAGGGGGTGAGATGTGTCCTGGTGAAGACTCGAGGTGAGATAGTACATGGCTGTTACAGTGCCTGGACAGATGGCAGTGGTCGGGGCAAAGTAAAAGGAGAGTGCACACTTGGCCCCAATTATATTATGTAAAAAGTACCTTTGTGCTTCTAAATTAGACATTTATAATCTTGTAGTAATTGTCTCTGGATTATAAGAAGTTAGTTTTTAGAAGAAAAATCACTCTCTACTGTCACTGCTACTTACTGCTTTTATGGAGGTGTAATTTACATAAAGGGCTTCCCTGGCTTCTCAGTGGTATAGAACCTGCCTGCCAGTGCAGGAGACATGGGTTCAATTCCTGGGTCAGGACTGTCCTGTGGAGAAGGAAATAGCAACTCACACCAGTACTCTTGCTTGGGAAGTCCTGTGGACAGAGGAGCCTGGCGGGCTACAGTCCATGGGGTAATAAGGAATCAGACACAACTGAGCAACTGAGCACTATTTTAAACCTGAGGCAGCCTTTCTCTTGAACCTTATAGTCCATGGGGTTGCAGAAGAGTCGTACAAGACTTAGCAACTGAACGATGACAATTAAAATACAAGAAAAGACACAACAGATCTTGGTTTTATATGTCTGATGACTTTTCAACAGTTACATTCATCTGTGTAACTATCCCTCAAAACAAGAAGTTGCTGTTTTTCTGCCAGTTGTATGTCATTAGACTTCCAGCGGCTGGGGTCCAGGGACCCAGCCCATCCTTTGGACTGCTGCATATTCTGCTGTGCAGCCTCTCTTCCTGCAAATCAGTAAGAAATCTTCCCAGAATGGAGAGGTTTTCACACTGCATCGTTGGCACCCTATTGGTTGTCTAGTAACTTAACAATCAACTTGAGACTTAAAAGTAGATAAAATACCTTGAAGAGATGTTTTTAGAGATGCTGTTTCGTTTTTACATTTGATCAGTTTGAAACCTCACGTGTGAGTGTGAGTTCTGGTGTCTTGGGGCTCTTTGTATCCAGAGGTTCATCTGCTCTCGTGGGAGGAGCAGTAGGGCAGCTCTGTGGCTGAGGAGTGATGAGCATGTGGTTTTCTGCTCCTGTTCTTTAGCAGTGGATACCCTGACCTTGCATGCCCAGAGATGGCTGCCGGAGTGCCTATTCTCTTGAGTGTTTCCTGCATTTCAGTCATGGTGTTAAGAGGTTTGCAAATGATTCCGTGCACCTTTACAACCCAGAGGGCTTCCTTGATTATCAACAGTTTCCAAAAGAGAAATTAGGGTTTAGACTGTTGGTGCTTGCCCAGCCCTCTTTCCAAATACAGTGTAGGGCAGAACAGGATCGAAGCTCAGGTCCTCTTGCCATAGGCCTCTTGAAGGTGCCCAAGGGTCTTGAGAAGGGAGCTGACCCCCTCCAGGTGGTGACCTGTCTCTGAGTTGTGACATCCTCTGACCGTCTTCTCTCAGCAGAAATCCTCCATGGGCACCGTATTTCGGCAGCAGTCTGCCGAGGACAAAGAGGACAAGCCCCCACCGCGGCAGAAGTTTGTCCAGTCTGAGATGTCCGAGGCTGTGGAGCGAGCCCGGAAGCGCCGGGAGGAGGAGGAGCGCCGTGCGCGCGAGGAAAGGCTGGCTGCCTGTGCTGCCAAACTCAAGCAGCTTGACCAGAAGTGCAAGCAGGCTCAGCGGGCCAGTGAGGCCCAGAAGCAGGCAGAGAAGGAAGCTCCCCGCTCTCCGGGGGCTGAGAAGGTGACTCCCCAGGAGAACGGCCCTGCCGTCCACAAAGGTGAGCAGTGAGCCTGGCCCCTGACCTGGAAACAAGGGCTGTGTCACTGGGCATCTCCCTGGCTTCTTAGCATGAACTGTGGCCAATGGCTGGATACACAGGGATCCCAGTTGTTAAGAGTTCAGGCCTGGATCAGGGGCCTGGGTTCACGTCCTGTTTTCACCACTGAAGCCAGCTGGCCACGTGCTTCCCCTCTGACACCTCCCCTCTGACTTCCCACTTTCCTCGCCCATGAAGTGGGTTGGGGAGAGTTTGTACCCACCTCCTGTGCTCAGGGTCCTGGGAGATGATGTCACAAAGCACATGGCACATTTCTACATGCAGAAGCACCTGCCTTCTCACAGGTGCTTCTAACGAAGCACTGTCTTCATTACCACTACTGCTTGGCAGAGGAGATGTGGGTGCCGGAGGACCTCAGTAGGAGCACAGCACTCTCTGTGACGCTGAAGGAAGCCTGCCCACTTTTTAGAATACATTTTCCCTGATGTTATTCCTAAAAGGACTGGATCACGTGGCTGCACTAGAGACACCAAACAGTGTTAAGTGGTGAAGGGTGTCTCTTGCTCTAGTTTTTAATAATATGATCAGTTATGTTCTTTGTGACTTTCTTAAATGAACTCAAACAAAGTCTCTAAAGTAGAGAAGGGCCTGATGTTAGTTTTAGTTGCTGAAAGCTTCTCAGATGGAGGGCGTACCAGTGACCTGGTGGTCATCAGCGCCCTTTTGGCCGAGGAACTCAGATGCTGGTCCTTCTGTAAATGCTGTGTCACTGAAGTCTGGGTGAAGCCTGGGCCCAGTGTCAGGGACCTACTGAGGGGGCAGTAGAGAGTCAGGGAGTGGACCGCAGGGTGTAGAGTGGGCCTGGGTGTGGGATGTGTCCCCGGCTCTTCCATATGCCCCCTGCCCATCATCATTCCTCTGGAACGCTGCCCTACCTCCAGGCTTTGCACTGGTGTTTGCTCTCTGCAGTAGATTTCTTAAGAATGGAAACATCAGTTATAATAAAGCTGGAAAAAAGAATGCAAAGCTGGGATGGGGAAGACAGCAGGGGATTCCAAGGGGCACAGTCTTGGAGATGGTGGGGAGCATTCCATTTGAAGTGCACTCCGTGGACTGGCCCAGTTAATGCTCACAGAAGCCTCGTGGGATAGTTGCAGCTGTCGTCCTCAGAGGGGCTGCCTGGCTGGCCTGACTCACATAAATGGATGGAGGTGGGGGCACGTGGGCTCCCTTTGAGGCCTCATCCACTCTGTTGCGCTGGGTCCATTTTAATAGACCCTCTCTCACTTGGAATTGTATCCCAGCTCTACTGCCGACCGTGCGACTTCAGGCAATTCATCTGATCTCTCCACCCTTCGTTTTCTAATCTGTGATGGGGGCCAGGGGGAGGCTGTGAGCTTGGGCATGGGAAGTGTTAGCTCAGTGCTGGGGTTTGGGGATGCAAGTAGTTTAGCAGTGGAAAGTATGTGCCTACAAGAAAAAGCATTTGCCATTAAATATTCACTCAGCCAAGCTTTCATGAACTGACCTGGCCACTCCCCAATTACTTGTTCTGTAGGCTCCCCTGAGTTCTCTGCCCAGGAGACCGCCAGCACGTTTTCAGAAGAAGCCCCCACAGCTCCTCCAGCAGTGGCTCAGAGCGGTGGCAGTGAGGAGGGGCCCCGGGAGGCTGGCTCCCCTGCACAGGAATTCAACAAGTACCAAAAGTCACTCCCTCCCAGATTCCAGCGCCAGCAGCAGCAGCAGCAGCAGGTAAACAGGAGACGCTTAGCCCATATTGTAAACAGACCCGCCCCTCCGTCTCCCTGGCCCCTTCAATTAAAGCAGATGACACCCACCCTCCTGTACCCCAGTTGCCAGCAGGGACGTGGAGAGTGGGGGCCTTGGAGATCAGCCCTGGCCTTTCGTTTCTCCAGGTAATTCATCCTCTGGATGAAAACCTTTGTTGGTAGTTTGTGGACCCTGTTGGCTAGCATTGAAAGGAATGGCTGGTGGTGTCTGAGTGGTTTTTTCACTGAGAGGTGTACAATGTGGCCACTCTTCAAACTGACGGCGGCCCCACCCTGGAGCCTCTCTGGGAGGAAGAGGCCTGGGGGCTGTGTGGAGAGCACTGGAGAGGAATGTTGGCTTTGAGTTAAGGGCGGAGGCTTGTAGGATTCCGTCAAACAGCTTTGGGTTCTGGTGCTAATGGTGCTGCTTATCTAGCCGTGTGGGCCTTGGACAGGTCGGTGTGAAGCGGAAGGAATGAAGCCCTGACTCGGCGTGGCGGTGAGGAGTCTGCGATGCCTGTAGACTAGTTTATCGGTGGTCCAGTAGTGTCTTTATTGGTGTTCCATTAATGTTCTTAAAACGTTGTCTCTCTCTTTGTTTTGGCTGTGCCGGGTCTTCGTGGTGGCATGTCAGCTTCTCTGGTTGCAGAGTATGGGCTTAGGTGCCCTGTTGCATATGGGATCTTAGTTCCCTGACCAGGGATCAAATCTGTGTCCCCTGCATTGAAAGGTGGATTCTTAACCAGTGGACCCCCAGGGAAGTCTGGTAAATTATTGTTAGTAATCGAAAATGTTCCAAAATGCGGGTGCCCTGGGGAAACAGATCAAATTTTACAGCTTTACCCAGAAGTTTTTTAAAGTTGCCTTTACAACCTTCACCCCAGACCCTGTTTCCCTTGGGCTCCTAGGAAGCATTCCAGAAGCCCACCGTGGCCTGTGTTCTAGACAGTTAGGTACGTTCATTGTGCTGTTGTAGTTTTGTACCGTGAGCAGGCACCATGCAGTGACTCCTGGGCTTGGTGAAGATTTACTGCCCACTGGAGAGATCTCTGGAGTCACTCCAGCCAGACACAGTTGTAACAGCTGCTCTAGGGAAGTCTTCTGGGGAGGGTGGGGATGGGCAGTGACAGGTAAATCCTTCCTGAAGAGTAGGAGAAAGCCTGAACGTGCCAGAGTAGCCTGAGGGAGTCTGGCAAATGGACTGTCGATTTGCTTCCCTGGGGACCTGGGGTTTAGACAGGAGGAGGAGCTGTGGGCAGAGCCCTAGAGAGCTCCGCTTACTGAGTGCCGAGTGCTCCTAAGAGGTGCTGGGAGCACCGGCGAGCCATCCGGGGAACCCAGCCCAGGCTGGAGTTGAGCCTGCTGGCTGGTGGGATAGGGCATGCTGGGTCAGCTGTCCCACTTGTTTGACTGTATCTGTGTCTGGCCAGGATGCTGGTTTGGGGTCCGCTTGTGAGGAAAGCCCCGGGGGTCACTGGTGCTGTGGAGCAGGTCTGAAATGAACCCTCATTGGGTCTAGGTCCTTGATTTTTAATACTCTTTTGATGTGTTAGTTCATTCATGCAGTGAACTCTTTCCATACCTTGTCTGATGGTAGAGGTGAGTGGACTGCAGTGAACTTGGCATATGATCCCCTGATATAGGGAAGGGAGGCAACCGCAGGAGAAACACCAGTGCTGTGAGAGCCGAGAACAGGGTACCTGACCTTCCTTGGAACTTGTGGCAGGCTTCCGAGAGGAAGTTCTCTTTAAGCTGAAACCTGAAGGAGGGGTGTGGGTGAACAGGTTTGGGGCCCAGGGAACAGATGGCCCAGCGTGTTTCCAAGGCCTGAAGCAGGCAGGCAGGCAGGTGTGTGGACTGGAGGCTGGGGCAGTAGTGGGAGGTGATGCTGGAGAGGCAGATGGGTCAAGACCCTATAGATCACATGTAGCCCCATGGATCCCAGCTGTTAGATGGAGAACTGTGGAGAACCCAGGAGGACTCTGGCCGTGATCAGGGTATCGGAGTGTGGAGAATGAATTGAAGGGACAGTGGGGGCTGGGGATGGGGAGGAGCATTGGGGAGAGGTGCTCTGGGAGGTGTGCTGGTCACGTGTCAGCTCCAGGAGAGCCTTTGATCTGCGTGAGCACCCAAGCTACCGTGTGTAGTGGAGGAGCCCAAGGGCCCTGTGTGACGATGGGATGACTGTGCATCCGTCCTGGGAGAGGGCCTGGGCCTGAACGTGGTCTTGCGTACACTGGGGCCTGCCCTCTCTGGTCTTCTGTCTGGGTGGGTTTTCCCTGGAAGCTTGTGTATGCGGGCACGCGCAGCCTGTCTGCTCCGTGGCACCTGTGCAGCCAGATCTCTGTCTCTGCCAGGAGCAGCTGTACAAGATGCAGCACTGGCAGCCGGTGTACCCTCCGCCGTCCCATCCACAGCGCACCTTCTACCCGCACCACCCCCAGATGCTGGGCTTCGACCCCAGGTGGATGATGATGCCCTCCTACATGGACCCACGGATCCCGCCCACTCGGACCCCAGTGGATTTCTACCCCTCGGCCCTGCATCCCTCAGGTAAGCACCAAGGTGCAGTGAAGGCCAGGGTATGTGGTGTGGGCAAGGGCGTTGCCTTGGGAGGTAGACAGACCCCACCTGGATTCCAGTCTGGCCTCTGTGCAAGTCACATATCCAGTCTGAGTTATAACCTCCTTGTTTGCAAAATGAGGGTGTAATAGTACCTCCTACAAAGAATTGTTAGGAAGAGACTAAGATTATGAATCATAAATTGTCTTTGTTAATTTTCGTATCTCTGCTCCATTCTTGAGTGTTCTTTATGTTCTCTCTTTTCCTTGATTAGTCTTTCCCAAGGTTTGTCAAATGCCATTTTTTTAATGCCATTTTTTAAAAAGTATCTTTTGAGGTTCTTAATTCCTGTCTTTTATTTGGTTTTTATTTCATTAATTTCTGTCCCCCCCATTATTTCCACTGAAATTATTTTGTTCTTTTTCCGATTATGTTGGATGCTTAATTAGATCACTAGTTCCTGAGTTTTCTGATGTATTTACGTCTCACCTGAGTTTATGAGCCATTGAGTTTTAAAATAACATTTTTATTACTGTACAGTTTTAAATATTAGTCTGATTTTGAGTGATTTTTAATGGTATATTGTAAAATTTCCAAATACAGAGTTTTAATATCATCCATATGTTGTTAATTTCTACTGTGGCTGCCTTTTGGTCATATATCATGGTCTGTATGATATAGACGAGCAGTCAAAATTTTTTTCCATTAATACCAGATAATAAATATTTTAGTCTTTGAACTGCTACTCCAGTTTTGCTGTTGTAGAACAAAAACAGCTATAGACAATAGTAAGTGAATGGGTGTGGTTGCTTTTCAGTAAAACTTTATTTTTAACAAGTGGCAGATCAAGCTTCACTCAGGGGCTTGAAAAGAATGTATTCTCCTATTGGACATGGTCCATTAAAGTGTGCTTGCTGACTGTGCTGTATGAATATCTATCATCACAGTTTTTTTACCCCTTTGATCAGTTTCTAGAGGTGTGTGAACATTTTCCACCGTGATTGTGGATTTATCAAATCTTGTAAATGTGTCAGTTTTTGGTTTACCTATCTGGAAGCATGTAGGCTTGGGGTGACTGCATCCTGTTTCTTGTATTTTCGCATCGCACCTTTGTTTCTTGTGTTTTCTACCTTTAACAGGTCTGATGATAATTTCATTCCAGTTTTCTTTTGATTAGTATTTGTGTGGTATCTTTCTACCCCAACTTTTTATTGTCAGCCTGAGCCCTTTGTGGAGGAGAATATCTTTGTATGTTTAAGATGTGTCTGGTTTTACCCACATTGAGTGGGTAAAACTGTGACTGTAGTTACCAAAGTTGTTCCCTTTAGATTGGGGGCATAGGTGTCAAGTTTTCCGATTCCTTTTGTTTTCCTTCTGCATTCTGTTTCTACTGTGAGTGGTTAGGTTAAATTCTAACATGCACCCTTGACTTAACAAAGGCTAATCAGATTACCCTGAACCTGAGTTCTAATTCAGGAGTCTTTTAATTTTTCCCTGGAATTTTAATTCTTCCCTTGTTTTGATGCTTGCGAAATTATTATCTTTGTTGTTTTATTCAATCTATGCTTGTTCAGATCTGTCTATATGTTTACTAGTGTCTTTGCTGCTTATCCTTCCATCTGAGCTCCATTTATTTTTTCAGAACATACATTTTGTCAAGGCCTCTACGAAAGTTTTTTGGCGATACATATTCTTCACATGGGGCTTCCCAGGTGGCACTAGTGGTAAAGAATTTGCCTGCCAGTGCAGGAGACATGGGTTCCAAACCTGGGTCTAGAAGATCCCCTGGAAGAGAAAATGGTACCCCACCTCAGTATTCTTGCCTGTGAAATCCCATAGACAGAGGAACCTGACTGGCTACAGTCCATGGGTTACAAAGAGTTCAACGCAACTGAGCACTATTTTTCATCTATGGCAGCCTTTCTCTTAAACGATAGTGTAGCTGGGTATAGAACTCTAAGTTTGCAGTTACTTTCTTTTAGGACTGTGAAGATAGTATTCCTTTTCTTCTGGCTCCTGTGTCTGGTTTGTGTTGCTTTAAGATCTCTTTGTCTTTGGTCTCCTGTAGTTTTTTCTCAAAATGCTGTGTCTAGGTATATATCTATATCTATCCTTACTTTATTCTGCTTAAAACTCATAGTCCTCAAATCTAAGGTTGTATTGCTTTCATCACTTCTGGGAGTTTCTCTTCTAATTATCGTGTTAACTATTTGCCTTTTTTCATTCTTTGTATCCTTTCTTCCTATGTCACCCACTTAGATTATTTGTACTGATTGTGCTGTACAAATGCCTGCATCATCATGATTCTTCTCACTTTGCCTCCAGGTCTCCTGAATACATGAGAGCTGATTTTTGTGGTACCTTCTGGGAAAATGCTTAGAATTATTCTCTAATTCCTTGTTCTCTCCAGCTGTGCCTAATCTGCTGTTTTTATTTTTTACTGTCCAGTGGGTTTTTAATTTCATGACTATTTTTATTACTAGACTTTTTCTCTCAAATCTTTTTTTTTTCTTGTGTCTTATATTTTTTGTGAGTTTTCAATTCCTTCTTAATTGCTTTTAATCATATAAACCGTAATTCTCTGGTGTTTAGCATTTTGATGTGTTTTCTGAAGTTCTTAGGGACGGTGCATGATCCTGTGGACTTGTCGTGGTGGAATGCTTTCCCGGCAATGTTCTGGGAGTTTTGACTTATAAGTTCATTTCCAGCAGAGCTATTCTTACCTTGGGGATTTGGTGCAGCTTGATTTGAGAGTGTATCCCTCCAGGGTGGCCCTGTGTTTTCATCTGCCAGCCTAGAAATACCTTTATTGTAACTCAGGAAGTTTTTGGAGAATTCTAGGGGTGTAAATCTGAACTCCACTCTACTACCCCCAAGCCTGTGTGAAAGCTGGCATGTGGCCATGAATTCCTCACTGGGGACTGTTTTCCTTGACTTGACCCTGGCCGGGTCACTAGCTCAGTCATCTCCCTGTCCTAAAGAGTGTGAGGTTTTTCTGGTCTGCCTTGTAATTGAACGCATAGCCCTTTGAGGGTCTTTGTGTAAGCAGCACCTCAGCTGTAACTCTCTGCCTTGTGCAGAGAAGCCCCATCTCTTGTTGGGGGGTGAGGGGGTGGTATTTAGGAGCACAGCTGTAGGTTACTACATCTGACAGATGTGTCCCTGGGTCCCCTCTCAGGAGCCCTGGCTCGTGCCTCTGGCCCATGGCTCTTGCCCATGGCTGTGGTTTCCGCTCCCTGGGGGTTTCCTGGTTTGGGGGAGCAGAGCTCTGCAAGTGAAATGTGTAACATGTTTTGTGTAGCGTTTTTGTGATAGGAGGTTTCTTCAGGTGATATGAGCTGCCATATTGCCAAAAATAGTTCTGTGTAGTGCTCAGCAGTTCTGCCTACCTTGTGATCAATACTTAGTAAACGGGGTGTAATTTTAGGATTCCAGAGAGGGTCCTTGACCACATGACTCAGACTACCTTTGTGCCGGAGTCGTATATTGGTAACCTTTGGACAAAGCATCCACAGCTGAAAGAAAGTATAAAATCACTAGCCTGATGCAGAATCATTTTCCTGATCAGATTATCTCAGCTTGAAAAATGGGCACAAAAAAAACTGGCCCAGTAATTAGCTTTGTGAAATATTTGAAAAATCAGATCCTCTTTTCTACACAGACTCTGGCCCAATGGGAGGCCTTTAATGTCATCTACAGCATCCCATCTGGTAGAAGTGGACAGAGGGGCCCTAATGAGGGGGTGCCGTCTCCCAGGCTGGTTTGTATCTCATTGGACCAAGATGTCAGCTTATCCCTGTCTCCTCGGGCCAGTTAAGAGTTGAGTGTCATCTGTGTGTCCCCTTCTTCCCTTCCCTGGAGAGAATGTGGATTATCACTATAAGCTCAGGGGCAGAAACAAGCAGAACTGAAATCCAGAGCCCTTTCTGAATCTTGCAGGGTTTGGAAGCAGGCAGACTCTGGCTCCTTGGTGCGTGTAGGCTTCCTGGAGCATAGCCCATCTTCCCTGTGTCTGTGCAGGAGACCCTTGTCATCTCCCGCTGCTGGCTGCCTGACCCCTTAGCTTTCTGCCGCCAGACATGAGCTCTCTAGTTGGTTGTGTCCTGTTTCCATTTGCCAGTTTTTCATATCCTTCAACATAGGCGCTGTTCATCAGGAACTAAGATTGGACCTCCAGGGTCTTTGAACAGGCCTTTCAGATGGCGTGCCTGTGTGCTTTCAGAGGTTCTGTGATCAGATGACGTGAAGCAGGTGGGATGCTGCATCCGCGTGATAGTCGGGGCAGCTTGTCTCCTCTGGGCCTGTAGGCGACCCATGGCTTGCTGAACGAGGTGACCGATTAGCTGTTTGCCTTCTTCAGGATTGATGAAACCCATAATGCCCCCGGATTCCCTCAGTGGGACTGGCTGTCGCTCTGAGGACCAGAGCTGTGTGCCCCCGCTGCCAGAAAGGAAGGTGACCGCCATTGACCCTGCCCCCGTGTGGAGCCCTGAGGGTTACATGGCGTTGCAGAGCAAGGGCTACTCGCTGCCCCATCCGAAATCCAGCGACAATATGGCCATGGACATGCATGTCAGGTGAGGCGACGCTTGGTCCTGCTGCCCTGCAGCTGAAGGAGGAATCTTGGTCCTCAGTGAGATGGGCTCTGGGAGGAGGCCCTGTCCCAGGAGACACCGCCCTCAGGGAAGGGGCGCCTTGGGAGGGACCAGTGTGCTCTGGGAAAGGAGAGTGAGATGAGGATGGCTGGGTGCTTTCATGTGAGAGGCTCCAATGGTGACTGAAGGCCCAGGAGGAATCCTGGGGTCAGAGGCAAATCCCACAGAACCTTGGGCCAGGGCCACGGGGTGGGGTTGAGCACATGTGTTATGGCTCCTTCCTGTGAAAGTAAGGTGAGCTGGCTCTGCCAGCCCAGCACCCCAGACTCTTCTCGGACTTCCCGGCTCCAGCGTGTTTGAACCAGAGGATGCCCAGCTGTTCGTGGAGTCCGCCAGCCACTGATCATCACTCTGGACTCCAGGGGCTGCCACCAGCCCATGGCCCAGCATCTTTGAGGCCCATTTAAAGATAGAGCGAATGTTCGTGCCTATGTTTTTTTCTTTTCCTTTTTAAAAAAAAAAAAAAAATTTTTTTTTTTAAACTGTGTTCAGCGTGGAAACCAGGAACCAGGCTCCAATCACATTGACTGATTTTTCTGGTTCCTTTTCAGGAGTGAAAGCTCTTACTCTGCCTCCCCCGGAAGGTCAGGGGGCGTGAGTGCCCAGCGCGAGCTCCTTGAGGAGAGAGGGCAGGAGTACTTGAGCGCTTCTGACAAGAAGGCCCCAGCAGACTGTGACTCCCGTGTCTCCTCTCAGAGAGTAGGCCAGGAGCTTTTGTTTCCACCCCAAGAAAATGGGCAGGAAGCAGGCACTCCTGTGAGTCACACCCCAAACCTCAGGTGCTCCCCACTGGAGCCCGACTTTGCCCCCACGGAGAAAAAGCTCGAGTATGGTGACTGGGATGTGAACCACCAGTCAAAGGTTGCCAACCCAGACGCTGCGGTTGAGAAGGAGGTACCGCGGGAGGAGCCACCCTTCAGCGTCTCCTCCTGGGAGAAGGAAGGGAGCCCGAGCAAGCCGCCGGCTCTGGAGCCCGAGTGGACGCCAGAAGCCCGGGGCACTGGCAGCCAGCACCCGGAGCAGACCAGCAGGACCCGTAGGTCCGGCCCCATCAAGAAACCTGTCCTGAAGGCCCTCAAGGTGGAGGACAAGGAGAAGGAGCTCGAGAAAGTAAAGCCGGAGCTGGCAGAGGGCAGCACCCGCCTGGCCCGGGAGCCAGGGCCTGTCCATGAAGTGGCTGAGGACGAGGACCAGGAGAACGACCCCGCACTGGCCAATGCGGCCCCGGCCACCTCGGAGGACCAGGGCTTAGCCCGTGCCAGCTTGGGCCGTGAGGCCAGCCGTCCTGAGGAGGACAACAAGCCTGATGGGGCCCCGGAGGCCAGACCCTCCAGGGAGGCCAGCCACACACCCCCGACCAAGAGGAATAACTGGATCTTTATTGATGAGGAGCAAGCCTTTGGGGGCCGGGGGCCAGCCCGGGGCCGAGGCCGCGGGTTCCGAGAGTTCACCTTCCGCGGGCGGCCCACCGGTAGTGGCCTGTGTGGCGGGGGCGTCCTTGGGGCACGCGGCCTCTACAGCGGCAGCCAGAGGAGTAGCCGGGGCCGGGGGCCGCGGGAGTTTGGGCCGTCGGATGACTTCCCCCGGGCCAAGCCCCGGCGGAGGATTGCCAGTGAGACCCACAGCGAGGGCTCTGAGTATGAGGAGCTCCCCAAGCGGCGGCGGCAGCGAGGCACTGAGCCTGGGGATGAGGGTGCGCTCCCGGAGCGGGAGGAGGCCACGGGAAGGAAGGGCGACTTCAGGGAGTCCTGGCGGTCCGGCAGGATGCACCCTGAGGACCATGGTGGGCCTGAGGCCAAGAACCGAGGTCCCCGGGCCTTCGGGCGTGCCCTGCCCCCGCGTCTGAGCAACTGTGCATATGGCCGGAGAACCTTCGCGGCCAAGGAGGTGGCCCCTTGGCCCAGCCGGGGTCCTGGCGCCTCCTGGCAGGAGTCTGGCGCCTCTGACGCATGTGGAGCCCGGCGGCCCTTAGACAGAGACTACATCCCAGACGCCTACAGACGCCCCGACGCCTTGGGCTCCCGGGGCTTCGAGGATGGCCGCCTGGAGGACCGGAGGGCCTTCTTCCAAGATGACCACGCCGCAGAGTCCGAAAACGCAGAGAACCGGCCCTTCCGGCGAAGGCGGCCTCCGCGCCAGGACAAGCCGCCCCGCTTCCGGCGCCTCCGGCAGGAACGGGAGGCCCTGGGCCTGTGGGGGCCGGAGGACGAGCCACCTCTGGCAGCCGGCCAGTGGCCAGGCCGTCCTAGACCCTGCCCCGGGGACAGGAGCAGCGCCTCAGGCCGCAGGTCCCCTGAGCTCGCCTATCAGAACTCCTCCGACCACGCCAACGAGGAGTGGGAGACGGCCTCCGAGAGCAGTGACTTCAGCGAGAGGCGGGAGCGGCGGGCCGGCTCCGAGCTGGACCCCCAGGCTGATGGCAGCCCCTCTGGGGTGAGCGCAGGCGAGAAGAAGGAGCTGGCCAAGCGGAGCTTCTCGGGCCAGAGACCCCTGGTGGACAGGCAGAGCCGGAAGCTGGAGCCGGGAGGGTTTGGGGAGAAGTCTGTTAGGCCAGGTGGCGGTGACACTTCTCCCCGCTATGAGAGTCATCAGAACGGGACGCCTCTGAAAGCCAAAAGGTAAACCAGAAGCAGAGTCCCGGGTTCTTTTTTATTGTTACGCTTCTATTAGCCGGTGTTCCCGGCAGCACCTCACGCATGCTGTCCCGCCGTATGTCAGGGCCCCGACTCCTTCCCCCTCGTTGTGTTCCAGGGTGACTGCCAGGGTGTGTGAGCACCTCCGTCATTGGCTCTCACCCTGCTGTCTGCTTCTCTTGTGGTGTGTTGTTGTTGCTTCAGAACCAAGACTAGAGGCCCCATCCAGTAGTCCCCTGCAGTGGCTGTCCCAGTACCACTCCATGGTTCAATCTCCTTATGTTTCCTTGGAGTCCACCCAAGGGGCCACCACCACAGGGTTGGGGTCACTCCCTGTGTGTGGCACCTGGTGAGCACTGGTCTGTTCCCCAGACTCCTCGGCCCCCGAGTGTGTGCCAGGCAGTTTCTTCGCTGGGGCACTGCTGGCCTCCTGGCCCTGCAGAGAGATCTTCCCTGAGTGCCTTTGCTTTTCCACAAAAGACAAGCAACCCTACCCCAGGGATTACCCCCCACACTTGATGATAGCCAGGTAGCAAGCAGGGGCTGTGAGTGACTCCCAAGGCCCAAAGGGCACCTCTCCGGACTCGGAGGCGTTGGGGTGGGTATCCTGTGCTCAGTGTCTGCTTGCTGCCCACAGCTGGCCTGGGATCAGGGTAGGGGCAGAGCCTGTGCAACCTGCATCCCTGATGTGGCTCCGGCTCCGCCCAGGTGCCAAGGAAGACAATTTTCCCGCCTCCCGGCCTCCTCAAGAGTTCAGGGCACATAGGCCTGGCCTGTAGTTCACTCGTATCTCTGAACAAGGCGCCACAGGAGAATGTGGATTCTTGTCAGTGTGGGTCTAGAGGAGCTTTCTAGGCCCCAGATGCCAAGACCTGGCTTTCCTTCTGGTTTCTGCCCCAGAGGACTGGCAGTGGAGCAAGGCCTGGGCTCCCTCTGCAGCCCAGTTCTAAGCCTTGCCCCTTATCTCTTTTCTGGAGCCCTACAGGGTATGGTAGGCAAAGGGAAAGGACAGGAGTACTAGCTGGGGGAGGGGGTGAGCACAGAGCAGCTTTCCCAGGTGCTTTGCTGGAGCAGTGGTCTGGGGCAGCCTCCCCACGGGCTCGCGACAGCGTGTAACCAGCCACCCCTTCTGCTGGGTCGAGGGGACAGCAGGAGGAAATGACGGAGACGAGGGCTGAGCTTGGTTGTGTGCTAGGCATGTATGTGGTTTCTCCTTCTTGGGCCACTTCTGAGCTGATGAGATCCTCCTTCCTCTCTAGGTCCCCAGACGAGGCCTTGCCTGGAGGTCTTGGCTGCGGCAGTGGGAGCGGCCATTACACGCTGGAGCGGGCAGCCCATGCTGCCTCTGACGTCACCGAAGCCTCCTGTGAGAAGGCAGAGAAGGAGGCCAAGCTGGCCGCCCAGAGGTCAGGCGAGCAGGGAGAGACCATGAAACCATTTGACCTGAACTACGGACGTGAGTGTCAGCTCACATCTTCAGGGGAAGAAGGATCCAGGCAAAATGGCAGGGGGATGGGTCATGGCCACCACCATGGGTTGCTGAGTTTGCCCTTTCACTGAATATCTTAGGTTCTGGGCACGTACTGGGTTAAGAGCAAAACAGGAGGGATTCCTGCCCTCGTGTTGCTCACAGCCCTGCTGCACTCCTGTAACAGCCCTGCAGCGTCTGTTTTAAAGATGGGAAGCTGAGCCCCAGAGAAGCTGAGTGGTTTGTCTAGGGTCACACAGCTGGTTAGGAGTGGAGCTGGGACTTAGGTGTGTGTGTCTCTGAGGTCTGTTTTCTTAACTGTGACCTGTTTGGTTTGAGATAACAGTGCATTGCAGGGTTGTGAGAAGGGTGTAGAAATCCTCACTGGGTTTCCTAGACCCTGGTAATGGTGAATATGCTGAGGCCCAAGCCAGCTAAGCGCCTGGCCTTTTGAGCTGACTCAGTGCTTAGCTATCAGGTGTCCGTAGGGTTTGGTTATCCTTAGCTTTCAGTAAATGGAACCATTGCCCTTCCTTGTGAATCTTGGTTCAGACGCCATCATTGAAAATTGCGGATCCAGCCCTGGGGAGGAGAGTGAGGTGGGCTCTCTGGTGGGCGAAGGCTTCATTGAGGTCCTGACCAAGAAGCAGCGCCGCCTGCTGGAGGAGGAGAGGAGAAAGAAGGAGCAAGCCGTGCAGGTACGGGACGCGCTGTGACGCAGGGACACCTGTAGCCTATGGCGGCAGAGTGTTCTGAATTTGGCCCGGGCTGGGAGAGGAAGAAAGGCATACTTGTAAGCAGGCACTGCCTCCCAGGGCCCACTGTCGCTGTGCCCGTGGGGTAGATGGTGTGATTTCCCTGCTCTCAGAGGGTAACTGATCCTTGGTGACACCAGCTGAAATGGGCTGAGCAAGACCTCTGTCAGCTCCTGAATCCAGCCTGCTCCTACTGTGATCTCAGGTCTCAGCCCACTGGGCACTTGCAGGTGTGGTGTCGTCAGCACTGCAGTTCCCGCGTGGTTGAGGTCTTAACCGACGGTTGGTGAATCTCTGGAGCAGTTTCCGGGTGTGGTTTTGGAGCCCACGGTCGTCTTCCGGGGGGGACTCATTTTTCAGGTCTGCCATCGAGGCTGGACCCTATCACCCTCTTCTCCGTAGGTTCCTGTCAAAGGCCGAAGTCTCTCCTCTCGAATTCCTCCTCGGTTTGCAAAGAAGCAGAACAACCTGTGCCTGGAGCAGGGTGACGGGCCTGTGCCTGGCAGCAGCCTGGGCACCGAGATCTGGGAGAGCGGCAGCCAGGGTAGGAGCTTGTGTTTGGACCCCGAGGCTCGGGCCGCCTCCCAGGCTTGGGGCCCTTCTCAGGGAGGATTCTGCCCTGGGGCCACGAGCATAGGCACAGCACTGACTGTCTCCTGGCTTCCTCTGCCGAGTCTGCGGTAAAGCCTTCTGAGCACTACGTGCCACTGCAGCCTCTGAGCAGATGTAAGAGTCTCCCTGCCTGAAGCGTGGTGGCGAGCAGAGCATTCTGCATCCAGTGACGGGAGTGGGCCCCACCTCGCCTGGCTGAGGTCGCCCAGGAGTTGGTTTGACTGTTGCCCATGTCAGTTATCCTTCCTTCTTACTTGAGGGAGAGCAGTAGACAACTATTTGGGAGAACAGGAGTCCATAGCTTTCCCATCCGTGCTGTGCACCCTTTCCTTGCCAGAAGGAGGTTTCTGTCAACTCCTCCCCAAATGCTGTCTTAGACTTGAAACCAGACTAGGGTGGCCCTTAATTTATAGAAAATCTGTTTCCCTGAAGTTAAAAGAATTTCCTATCCAGTGGTATTTTTCTGGTAATCTTTCATTTTAAAATACAAAACCATATAAGCAGATTGTTCTTGAGTTCCTGCTCTGGGCAAGGCCCTGCAGGCCTGGCAGCGGGAACTGGTGGGATCACCATTGCTAGCTCTTTATTCAGAGCAACCAAGGCTTCCAGAGCCACGTGACAGACACCCAAGAGCCTGGGTTCTGAGCCTGATGCTCTTAATTTTACCACACGGCCTGTCGTCATGCTTGATTAAAACCTTGAGTGTAATACATTTCAATGTAATAATGGGAAATTGTCAACTCTGACTGAAAGTAAAATAGCCTTTTAGTAAATTTTGGTATCAGTCAGTTTGGTTTTGTGAGAGTGGTGGGTGTTGCAGCGTAAATGTCCAAAAACACGTACCTCCCAGCTTGGTCAAGCAGGGCGGACCAACCCAGGTCGCCCTTGGCTATCAAGGCTTTCCCTCCTGGCTTGTGCAGTGTCTCGTGGTTGCTCAGACCAGGGGTGTGTGGATGGCTTCAGAAGGGCCCTGGGTCTTGGGAAAGAGCTTGGGAGGTTTTGTGCACACAGACAGGATCTGTGACTTTTGTTGGATTCTTAAGAATGATTGAGCTAACAACAGTTGAGTAATAATCAGCTTGACTCGTTCAAAGACTTGTAGAGAGGTGCCAGTTTGTAGAAATAAATAGTTGGCTTTTGTGAAAAAAGCTTTACCACAGCAGAGGTAGTGATACAGAGTTCTAATCCCTATGAGTGAGAAGTTGCTGGTGTGTTTACCTGGAGCTCATCGTCCATGAAATCTCGGGAACCTCGTTTATGGAGATGTTTCTGGGGATGTTGGGAAGTTGAGTGAAGGTGTCAGACTGAGGAGGGAGGTGGCTTGGAGAGTTTGTGTGCGCTGCCTGTGGTCGTGTTTCTGGCTTGGTCGTCCCTCTTTGATGTCCTGACTCTGTCTTCCTCCTCGGCAGCCCTCCCGCTTCAGGCCTCGACCAGTGACTCCTGGACCAAAGCTGCCACTGCCTTCACCAGCGCTGAGCCTGGCTCTGCTGAGGTGAGTGGCCCCCAGGCACCAAGCGTGTGCTCACAGTCCAGGGCCGTCACAGCCTCCCGCCCAGCCTCTCCCTGGCCAGGCAGTGAGCCTGGCCCATTGCTGGTCTCCAGTCTTGCTTTCAGGTGTGTGGGAGGGAGAAAGAGGGGATGGCAAGGGAGTACCCACCCTGGGTCCTCGGCGTCTGGCCATGCTTACAGTGCAGGGGCCCACATGTACCGGAGATCACGGGCTTGGGCCAGGAGACACGTCATGCCCCAGGTCTCACTCTGCGGGACTCAGGTGCTGACTGGCCGTGTGTCCTGCACAGCAGGGCTTTAAGAGCAGCCAGGGAGACAGCGGTGTTGACCTGAGCGCCGAGTCCCGAGAGTCCTCAGCGACCTCCTCGCAGCGCAGCTCTCCATATGGCACCCTGAAGCCCGAGGAGGCAAGCGGGCCCGGCCTGGAGCCCAAGGCTGATGGCCACAAGGAGCAGACTCAAAAGCAGTCAGAGCCAAAGGTAACCTGGAGCCTGGCTCTCAGGGGCCAGGCTAGGCAGAAGGGCTGGTGTCTTTTGTTTTCTTTTCCGGCTCTCGGTTCCTTGGAAGCTAGAGGTCAGGGTCACTCCAGGCTCTGTGTCTCAGCCTCTTTGCTTTTCTGTCAAGGATTCAGAACAAGGCTCAGGACAGAGCAAGGAGCACAGACCAGGACCCATTGGCAATGAGCGCTCTCTGAAAAACAGAAAGGGCTCCGAGGGGGCTGAACGGCTGCAGGGGGCTGTGGTTCCCCCTGTTAACGGGGTGGAGATTCACGTGGACTCTGTGCTGCCGGTGCCACCCATTGAATTTGGAGTCAATCCGAAGGTGAGGCTTGAAGTGTTTCTTATACCCACCTCCCCAACCCCCGTTTTTGGTGCTTGGAGAGGAAGGAGGGGCCTTTCCTGGAGGAGCAGGGTGGTAGGTGCTGGCAGCACTCCAAGGGATGTTGTGGGGTGGCAGCGTGGGTGAAGAGCTGCGTGGGCTGGTCCCGTCTCCCTGCCAATGCCAGGCAGGCTCTCAGACCACGCAGGAAGCCAGGCAGAGAAGGGGATGGCCGCCTTGCTTGGGGGCTGTCAGGGAACAGCTGGCTGTTCTGTTCACGTGGTGAATACTGCTTATTTATTTCTGTGGCTGTGCTAGGTCTTAGTTGCATCACATGGAGTCTTTGATCTTCGTGGTGGCACATGGGCTCTAATTCCCTGACCAGGGACTGAATCCGGGACCCCTGCACTGGGATCCCAGAGTCTCAGCCCCTGGACCACCAGGGAAGTCCCATACTGGGTGTTTTGAGTTGCTGAGGCTATGGGTCTACTTCATGTGTGTCTCTGCCAGAAGGTGAGCCAAGGTGATTTCTGTGGGCTTTATTCCCCCTTTTTTTTCCCCTAGGACTCTGATTTCAGCTTGCAGCCTGGCTCTGCCTCTGGTCCTGCGGGGAATCCAGTTGTCAAGCTTCAGGACGCATTGGCCAGTAACGTAAGTCTATGCTTCTCCCACCTAGCTCGGTTTGTGTCTTGGTGCCGTTTCTAGTTACACGCCCGTGGCAAGTTGTTCCATGCCCTGGTTTTGTGAACTTAAAGTGGAGTGGTGTCACTCCTAAGGTCTAGTGTATTTGGCACTTTGTGATTCAAACCTTTCCCGGTTCCACGGTCACACACGTTTGAGAATGCTGTGGTAAATAAACAAGTTTCTTTACTCTTCAGTTTCTCAGAAATCCTGTGACCTGCAGGTGGGTGGTGGGCACGGCAGGAAGCGGGTCTAGCGCTGTATTTCTGACCATATTTCTAGGGCCTCTTTTCACGGTTTGGGGGAAGGGGCTGAGACAGGAACTGGGACCCCCACGCCGTGCAGTGTGGCCTGCGTGCAGGCCGCCAGCCGGGCTTCTGTTGCCGAAACATGGCAGCCCTGCTGGAAGGCTGGGTCCAGGCAGGAGGGGTGTGGCTCCCCCACCTGCAGGGGTCCCACCGTGTTCTTCCCTCCAGGCCGGGCTGGCCCCCAGCATCCCCATCCTGCGGCGGGACCACCACATCCAGAGGGCCATCGGCCTCTCCCACATGTCCTTCCCTACCGCCGACCTCACTCTGAAGGTAACTCGGGGCCCAGCTTGTGAGGGGGCAAGAGCAAGCAGACCCCACTCCAGCACACCCCCTCCCCGCACCCCAGGGCTTAGCTTTGTGCCGCCCCCTGCCTTCCGGGTGGTAACTTCCATCTCCCCCCACCTTCTTGCTTCCAAAGATGGAGTCTGCGCGCAAGGCTTGGGAAAACTCGCCCAGCTTGCCGGAGCAGAGCTCGCCAGGAGGCGCTGGCTCAGGCCTGCAGCCCCCATCCTCCGGGGGGGCCTCCAGCGGGGTCAGCTATAGCTCCTTTGGCGGCGTCTCCATGCCCCCCGTGCCCGTGGCCTCGGTCGCACCTTCTGCATCCCTTCCAGGTACCTCTCCCCTGGTCCAGCTCAGGGATGCTTCTCCATCCCCTCGAGGGAAACACAGGGTTCGTAGCCCTGAGCACGGCCCCGCCTTGACCTAAGGAGTGTGTTCCCGGCTGGGGGCCACGGGTTCCTGTGTGCTCTGGTCTCTGGCACTTGCTGCTCTTGGCTTCCAACCTTGGGAGGCGACAGGACTCTGTGACCTCGGCAGGGCTCTCTCACCTCCTGGAGAGAGGCCCCAGCAGAGAGACTGTCACAGGAACAGCTGTCTGAGCCTTTCCCCCTCCTCTGTGAAATAGCACAGGGTCATGATGGCCAGGTGTGGGGTCACCATGCTGATGAGATGAGCTCATACCTGGGAAGGGTTTTGTATCAGCTGAGCCTCAATAAGTGGGAGCCAGTTTTACCCCAGTTGTTGCTGTCCTTGTCACAGCGTCAGTGCCCGAAGGAGCCTGTGGGGATTCAGGGGGCCCAGCTGCCAGCGTCTCAGTGATGCGATTCCAATAGATCCTTCTGACCCTCCACTGTGGACTCAATAGCAGGGAGATGAAGAGGAACGAGACTGAGAGACCATGGCAGCCTCCTTTACGACCGAGCCCTTCCTGGGTGTGCGGGGCGGTGGGCGAGAAGGGAGGCCGGCTGCAGTGGCCCCTTCCCCAGGCTGCACAGGCGCCCAGGGCCAGCTCTGCCACGTTCCCTCCCCCACTGCTTCGCGGGACCTTCTGGGACAGTGAGACTTGATCCTGTTCCCCTGCCTCGAATTCTGTTTCCAGGCAGCCACCTGCCACCTCTCTACCTGGATGGCCATGTGTTTGCAAGTCAGCCCCGACTGGTTCCTCAGACCATACCTCAGCAGCAGAGTTTCCAACAGGTGATGCCGGCGAGACAGGCGACCCAGGGGCATGGGGGAGGGCGCAGCACGGGGCGTGATTGGCTGCTTCACGTGCCCGTTCACGGCCTGTCTCGTGTTCTGCACCCTCACGTTACAGCAGCCAGGCATTGTTTACTGAGTGAGCACGTGAGAGCCGAGGAGGAGGGACAGAGCCGAGTGCTCTGGACCACTTAGCTTTCCTTTCCTGACGCTCTCCTTCCTGCACCCTAGCCGGGGAATTCACTGAAATGGAATTCTCTTTGGTAATCAGGTATCCTTCTGATGAAGAGAAGAAAGGCCTAGACTCCCAGGCATGGATGCGTTAGAAAGAGGTAGTTGTAGAAGTGAGCAGGTGTCTGTGTTCATGCACAGTGGGCACACTGCTGTGCTGCCAGGGGCCGCGTGTGGGAGTGTCCTCCTGAAGCTGGTGCTGGGCCTTCCACGGGGGGTCCTGTGCCTGCAGAAACCAGGGCAAAGCGCCGCCCCAGGGGCAGAGGACATGGCCCGTCCTGGTCTTTTCAGAGCGTATTCTTAACATGATGTCGTTTGGTTCTGCAAGGTCTCGTAACCGGGTCATACCGCACGTATTTCTCTGTCCGTGGCCTTTTCCAGCCACTATTTGGTTTCTGAACTTGCCTCTGTTGGTCGTGGAGCTCGGGCTCGTTCGTCCCGCTGTGCAGGGTCTAGCGTAGGGATGGTTGTGCTGGTTTGGGGTTGCTGCCAGTTCTTTGCTCGCTCCCGAGAAGGAAGGAAGCACAGGCAGGCTGTGTTGAGTTCACGTTGAGGGCGGTGTTGGCTGCCCCAGGGAGAAGGACCGGGGTGGGGGTGCTGGTGGCGGGCTGTGAGAAGCAGCTTGCAGGGCAGGGCAGTGACCACCCGCCTCCTGTCTGCAGGCTGCCGCTGCCCAGCAAATCCCAATTTCCCTTCACACGTCTCTACAAGCTCAAGCCCAGCTGGGACTGAGGGGCGGGCTGCCCGTCTCCCAGTCTCAGGAGATCTTCAGCTCCTTACAGCCCTTCAGGTGAGATGCCTAGGTGGGGCTGGTCCCTTGGCCACCGGTTGCTGTGCGCATGTCCGAGCAGGCTGGGAGTTGGGGAGTGAGCTGTGCCGTGGGAGAGGCCGTGGGCCCAGCCTTGTCTTTTGTCCCCGAGTCCTCCTGCTCCCTCCCTGCTCTCCCTCCTCGTTGCCTCCAGCCCGCGCGCTCAGCATGTCTGTTCTGTGCTTTTGGCATCACACAGGTTTTCCTGTGTCTCACACAGCCTGTACATCTGCTTAATACGGCGATGTTCAAACTGGGGTCCCTAGACTAGCAGCAGCAGCAGCGTCTAGGAGCTTGTTGTAAATGCAGGTTCTCAGGCCCCATCCCAGGCTTCTGAGTCAGAAACCCTGGGGCTGAGCCAAGAGCCCGCGTGGGAGCAAGCGCCCTGGGGTCTGAGGTGAACCAGCTGGTGCAGCCGGCCCAGCCGCGTGCCTGACCTGACTGTCTGTCTGGCTTTCGCAGGTCTCAGGTGTACATGCACCCCAGCCTGTCACCGCCCAGCACCATGATCCTCTCCGGAGGCACAGCCTTGAAGGCCCCCTACTCGGCGTTCCCAGGCATGCAGCCCCTGGAGATGGTGAAGCCCCAGTCCGGCTCGCCCTACCAGCCCATGAGTGGGAGCCAGGCCCTGGTCTACGAGGGCCCGCTCAGCCAGGCGGCTGGGCTTGGCGCCTCCCAGATGTTGGACTCCCAGCTCCCGCAGGTCAGGAATTCAGTCATGCCTGCTTCCAGGCCCCAGATCTCTTTTCTTCATGACCATCTTCCCCTGTATCTGCCTCTTGACGCGCCCTGGCTTCCGTGTGGCTTGTGGCTGCTGTGACTGGTGCCTGGGCTCAGGCCCGGGCCGGCTCCTCCACCCACCATGAATAGCCCCGAGACCTGGCTTCTCCTGCAGCCTCTCCCCCTACCCGGGCTCAGGGGTGCTGAGTGTCCTCTCTTGTGCTCACTTATGCTTCTAGACGCTCTAACCCTGGCCCTACCCCCACCCACCATATGCTGCAAGCGCCAGGCGACAGGATCTCTGGTTCCACGTCCTCCTGGCCCCTGGGCACCATTAGACTGTTCTGAGGGTCACTCCCTTCCTTTGGCCCCCGGATCAGTCTTCAGCTCCACTCCCGTGTGGTTCTCAGCAGGGCGGACATCTCTGTGGATGACCCTCCCGCAGCCTCCTCACCCCCGGGGCTCTGCTCACCAGTCCAGGGTCTGGACTAGTCCCTGCCCACAGCTGCACCTCTCGGGCTTAAGGGTCCTACCCGGTCACCACCTTGAATTTTTTCACCCCCTCCCTCTAGTGACCAACTACTTCCAATCACTTTTTAACACTGCCTCCTACTTCCCTACTCCTTGAGGGATGGGGTGCACCATGGCTTGTAGGATCTTAGTTCTCTGAACCTGTGTAGTCTGCAGTGGAAGTGTGGGGTCCTAACCACTGGACCACCGGGGAATTCCCCCCTCCTTGTCGTTTGTACTCAGCTTCCCACCCCCACCTCTGTGCTCACCCAGGTTAAACCCTGGCCTGTCTCTGCATGTGGATGGATTCAGGCTAAATAGAGGCCCTTCACAGACACAGGGTCCTCCCCACCCAACACACAGCCCCCTGCACACACAGTTCCCGTTGGCTGGATTCAGACTGAATACAGATCTCTCCAGACAGCCCCCTGCACTCACACAGGGCCCTCCCCACCCGAGGCACAGCCTCCCTGGACGCACAGTTCCCGGTGGTCTTGGTGCCTCGCCTCTTTATTGCCTTCTCCCCCACCTTGATGGTGCCTCTTATGTCCACAAAGAAATGTGAGTCGTAACCAGGAAGAGACCATCTACAAGCTCCCAGAACCACGGTTCTGAAGGCCAGGAGGAGCCCTGGGGCAAGGGCGGCAGCCGTCCTCACCCACCTGGGTGCTGCCCTAGCACGCGTTAGCGCCTGCCACCCTCGGCCGTGAGGGTCTTCCACCCTGCGGCCGCATCCCCAGGCAAACCTGTCTTCCTCTTTCTTCTAAAAAAGGAAACCCTTTAAGGACATTAGCCCACTCCACATTACTGAGCCTAACCTTCTTCATCCTCCTTCTCCTGCCCGGTCAGTAGCATCTGACCTAGGGGTCAGGCTCGCTGGGCCGTGGGGACGCTGCCCCTAGTTCTCTGCCCTCCCTGAGGCCCTCCTCCTCCGTCTCCTCTGCCGTTTCCTCCTCGCCTCCCCTGGCAGTAAGTCACTGTGCCTCCTGGGCTCTGTCTAGACCTGTGCTTCTGAGCCTCATCCCAGCTCAGCTCGCCCTGGTTCTGTCTTCAGTCCAGACCTGTCTCTTGGACTTGAACTCAGACCCAGTGAGCTGCCTGCCATTTCTGCTCAGAACTCACAGTATCTCAAACTTAAGGGAAACAAACTTCATGTCCAGCAGGGTCATCTTTGGGTTCCTGTTCCCCCCAATCCCCTATTGATGCTTAAGCCCATTCCGTCAGCTATACCTCTGAGAAGTATTCAGAGTCTGGGCCTTTCTCGCCCTGTCTACCCTGCTCCCACCCTCACCCCAATCAGGGCTCTACACAGGGTACGTGTGACTGCCACTCGTCTCAGTGATGCGATTCCAGTAGATCCTTCTGACCCTCCACTGTGGACTCAATAGCAGGGAGATGAAGAGGAACGTGACTGAGAGACGACATGTGGTGACCCCCAGACCCCGCTCCTGAGGGTCTCCTGACCCACCTCCCTGCTCTCTCACACCTCGTTCCAGCCTTTAGGAGCATTCCCTTGGGCCTGGTGGTCCCCGACTCATCCTGTCATAACAGGCTTCAGAAGGATCCAAAGATGCTGGGAACCCTAAGCCCCAGACCCTGGTTGTTTTCCAGACCCTTTGGAGGCAAAGCATAAAGGACTCCTGCCTTTTTGTGCCACAAAAGGGGACACAAAGATACCCTTGCTCTCCCGCTCTCCTCTCTGGGGGATTCGCTGGGTCACTACTTAGGAGGAGGTCTCTGGGCCTCACTGACCTTTCTCTCCCTCCCCTTGACCCCCGCAGCCAGCCTGTGGTTCTTTTCTCCTGCTCTCCCTAGAGTGTAAAATTAGGTTGATTTCTGCTGTGGTCTGTCAAGAATCTCTCCTGCTGGGGGAGGGCCTTGGTTCCTCGTCTGGAATGAGAGACCCTGGAGTGCAACACGGGCTTGCTCTCGGACGTGCGTGCCATCCTCCTAACTATGCCCCTTGTCCGGCAGCTGACGATGCCCCTGCCTGGCTCCCAGCTGCCTCTGCCCCGGTACGGCTCCGGGCAGCAGCCCCTGCTCCTGCCACAGTCCATCCAGCTGCCCCAGGCGCAGAGCCTCTCAGTCGGGGCCCCCCGCAGGATCCTTGCCCCCGGGTCCCAGCCTTCGGTCCTCAACACCAGCAGAGAGGTGAGGCTCACTCCGTCTTGCTGTGATCCTGGGATGAGGGGCAGGGTAGTCCTGGCCTTGGGGGTCCCTCCTGGTAAGTCAGGAGCCATAGCTGTTGTACAGCGTGGAGGCTCTGGGCCTCACCAGACGGCTGGCTTCCTGCTCTCTGCCAAGTCCTCTCGGTCCCAAGGCAGGAGCTCCTTGCTCACCTGTCACTAACAGCATAGACAGGCCTGGGTGCGTGGATCAGGAGGGCCTTATGGGGCTGCTGCTGAGGTCTGGGGGCCAAAGCCCTTGCCAGCTCCAGGGTTCCACACAGGGTGGCCTCGGGATGGTGCGCAGTCCATCCTCCCCATCTCATGGTACCACCACCCCGACCCTGCAGCCCCAGCTCTGCCCAGGGTGGTGGTGTGGGGGCAGCTGTCCCCAGGGCCCTCCTGTGACTCTGTTGCTTCCCTTCCCGGTATCTCTAGTCCTCTCAGATGGAGATGAAGGGCTTCCACTTTGCCGACAGTAAACAGAATGTTCCTTCAGGAGGCTCCGTGCCGTCACCACAGGCCTACAGGTAAAGCCCATCCTGGGGTTGGGCGCTCACAGTGAGCCCGCAAGGTGCAGCCATGGGCCCCGGGAGAGCAGGGCGCTGAGGTGGGGTCGCCTTTGTCAGCCCACCTGTCACCAGGAAGCTGCAGTGCGGGGATGCAGGAGACTCGGGGCTGGTTCTGCTTTTAATCATTATCATAAACTGTTCTGATGCCAGAGAACTTTGTGGAGAAATAGGGAAAGGAAAGGTTGATGTTACGATAACATTAGGCCCGACCCTGGCTACTGGCAGCCTTCTCACCAGATTCTTCGTAAAAGACTCACTGGCATGGGGGGTGCACACTCTGGAGCGGGGATTCCTCTCCTGGGGCCACGTGTCCCCATGGGCTTCTGACCCACCAGGGCTTGCTGCTCTGGGCTCACAGGCATGAGTGGACCTCCTCTGGATCTGCCTCCACCTCTAGTAAGTGTTCCAGGTCGCTTGCTGGATTCAGAGGGGGCTTGGTGTGTGTGAGCCATGGGCTGAGTTATGGCTGACCCTTGAACGATACAGGGGGTAGGGGTGCTAACCCTCCACGCGGTTGAGAATCAAGTATACCTTCACAGCCGTTCATGCCCACGGTTCCCTATTTGAGGATTCAGCCCACTGTGGGTTGTGTAGTACGTGTATATTGAAAAAAATGTGTGTGTAAGTGGACCCCGTGCAGTTGTTCAAGGGTCAGCAGTTCTTAGTATGTTAGCGTCCAGTTCTGACAGCTTTTGCACCGGCTGGGAAGGCCCCACACTCTAGGGTCTGGCCCAAGGGTTGGCACAGTCAACTCTTGTTAACCGTGGAAGGTTCCTGGAATTCCCTCCTGTTTGCCCGTGAGGAACACAGGTGTGTGTGACCTGCAGGGCCTGTGCGAGGTGACTGCGTAGCTGTGGCTGAGCTCACCCCCCACACAGCCAGCCGCCTGCCCCCTCGACCCGGGGCGTGGAGGCCGGTCGCCCTCCTTCACGTCAGTCCTTTTCAAGATGCAGTTCCTGAGAAAGGGGTTTTTGTCAATTGCCCCCTGATTCATTATCTTTCCTGTTCTTATTTTCACTCTCTTGGCTTGACTTTTTTCCTGTTTGTTGTTTTCAAGCATATTTTTCATACAGGCCAAAACAGGCATATTTTTCATACAGACCTGTAAAAAGTATGTATGGGCAGCAGCAGCAAACAATGAGTTTGGGTAGAAAAAAGGAAGCTTCAGGCACAGATTCCCCTGCTGCCACAGGCAGGTTTTATCCCCGTCTGATTGGAGAGCCTTCCTTGGAGGCAAACCCGGAAAAGGCACGCTCACGTAACCAGAGTCGCTTGTGTCCATTCACTGTCGGCACGGCTGCAGCAGCTTTGTTTTTGGGAGAACGCTTAGAAAAGACAAAGCGTAGCTGGTAGCCTTTGTTGGTGTCTTAGTGGGGTTGGGAGAATGGGAGTGGTTTACAGTGCAGTGTTGCCCACGTTTTCTGGAGACAGGGCTTCAGATTCATGCCCTGTCAAAGAAGGGTTCCTTGACCAGATATTTCCGGCGGGGGTGAGCCCAGGAGGGCTTGCTGGGGAGTCAGGGTGCACCTCAGCAGAGAGCCTGCATTCCTCCAGCCCTCAGGGGGTCTTGTTGAGCTCTTCTTATGACCTTTGACCACAGAATCCTTTTACACATGTTTTTTAGTCACTAAGTGGTGTCCGACTCTGTGGCCCCATGGCCTATAGCCCACCAGGTTCCTCTGTCCATGGGATTTCCTAGGCAAGAATACTGGAGTGGGTTGCTATTTCCTTCTCCAAGGGATGATCCCTACGTAGGGATCGAGGCCGCATCTCCTGCGTTGGCAGGTAGATTCTTTACCACTGAGCCACCAGGGAGGCCCTTTTTTCCACACAGCACCTGATTAATTAACATCCTTGGAGCTAGTTGTCTGTCAGTGGAACACATGTAGAAAGGTGATTTACATTTTTATTACTTTTGGTATTATTCTTTGCTACTTACTGCCCTTCACTTCCCAAATGAAGACTGGAAGGATGCTTGGCACAGCGCATGTATCAGGCTTTTGGGGGGCGGGGGGCACGCTGTGTAGCTCGCAGGATCTTAGTTCCCCAGCCAGGGGTCGAACCTGGGCCCCAACAGTGTGAGCACCTAGTCCTAACCTCTGGATCACCAAGGAGTTCCCTTCTTTTTAAAGTCTAAACTCCTATTGGAGTTTAAGCTCATTTTTATTTTTTATTTATTTCATCAATTATACATACACATATGTATCTGCCATGGCACTCGGCTTGTGGGATCTTAATTCCCTGACCAAGGATTGAACCCAGATCCATGGCAGTGAAAAGCAGAGTCCTGACCACTGGACCACCAGGGAATCCCTTCATGTGTCAGGTCTTACAGCCCTTTTGTCTGGAGCATCAAGTTGGTCCAGAGCCTCCAAACCTGAGAGACGGTTGGTGACTGTCTGTCCTTTGGTCGGTGTCTGCCCATGGTGGGGACCTGGCCACCGCCTCTCAGGTGCATCCTGTGAACTGGGTTGGAGGTGCCAGGGCCCCGTGGCGACACCCTCGCCCCCCGTGCTCTGGCTGTCTGGGTCTGTATCCTCCGATGGAGGCTTGACTCCGTTTCCGTGGTGACGCGTGTGTTCTCACCCCCTCCTTTGGTTTTTTCAGGCCTAGCTCTGCTAGCCCCAGTGGGAAGCCCTCTGGATCAGCAGTTAACATGGGCTCTGTGCAGGGACACTACGTTCAACAGGTAGAAGATGGCTTTCCAGACCCTCCAGCCCTGGACGCTTAGGCCCGTCTCCAAGTGCCAAAAGAGGAGGGACTGTCCAGCCCGTTTGCGTGCTCCTCTTAGAAAGAGACATGCCCTGGTGCTTAGAGAGTGGGCGCCGGGAGCCCGTGTCCCTCCTGGAGAAGGCGCTTCTCCTTTTGCCGGGCGTCTGGATCCTTCCTTGTCCTGCTGAGAAGGGAGGATGCGGATTCCTCAGAGGAGGTGACGCCGGAAGGGGGACTCTCCCTCCGTAGCAATTGGGCTGTGAAGGCGCTGGGACCCGGTTAGGCCCGGGGGTCAGCTCTAGAAGCCGGGGGTATGCGGGCGCGTATGCGCCTGGCGTGTGTGCCTGTGCGTGCCGGCCTAGTAAGTGCTGTGTCTTGTCCTTGTCTTGGCCGGGTGGGGTCCAGACGGATTGACATTCTCCCGTTTATAACAAGAGGGCTGGCTCAGCATCTTTGCCTTCGGCACGATCTCTTCACTCCTCTAAAATGTGACCAGGCTCCAGAGCTCAGACAAGTCAGGTGTGGGATGTTAGCGAGACAGCCTTCCCGGCTGGTGGAGGTAGAGGCTCTGTTGTTCAGTTCACTTCTCCTAACTCAGTTCCCCAAGGGTCACTCTCTGAGTTGCTAGGCCTTAGCTTCTAAAGATTTCTTGAGAACTCACAGCACCGTGTGAGGGGCAGAACCAGGCTGCTCACTCGGTGACACCCCTCACTGTGCAGAGTTGCAGCGTAAGGGGGCCCTGGCTGTGACTCTGGAGGTCACATTAGGGGCTTGAGGAAAGGCTCCCACAAAATGGGAGTCGGGAGGGTTGAGGATCTGGGAGGCCGAGTTGGACGAGAGGCCCCATGCCCCTGCAGCACGGGCTGGGGTGCACTGATTTGAGAAGGTCCCTGGGGTGGCCTTGGGTGGGCCACTCCTGCAGAGGCCCCTGGGCGGCACAGATGCTTCCCCGGGACCTGGGCCTCCTGCCTCTCCGAATCACTCACTCAGCGCCCTGGGAGGGAGCAGAACCTTCTCAGGCCAGGGTCCTGCCCAGGAGAGGCACTTCTGAGTCTTGGTCCTTGACTGGAAGATGGGCTTCTTAGGGTAGCTTTCCTCTGACGCAGGAGCAGGAAGCAGGTGGTGGGGCCATGGGTCCTGGCAGGTATGTCCGCGCAAGGCTGACTTCCTCTGTCTCCGTCTATCTGTCCAAAGGCAAAGCAGCGAGTGGATGAAAAGCCCGGCCTGGGAGCCGTGAAGCTGCAGGAGCCACCCTCAGCCGCTTCCCCGCTGAAGCGAACTGGAGCGATCAAGCCCCGGGCGGTCAAGGTGGAGGAGAGCAAGGCCTGAGGGGCTGTGCCCGGCCTGCCCGGGAGGACTCTGCCCTTGGCCTCACCACCGCCTGATGCTGGGGAGTCTCGCAGGGGGATCCCCTGTCCACCTGCCTGGCCCGGACTTCGAGATCTCCCTTCTCTCCTCCACTCCCGAAAGCTCCGTTATCCAACCGGCTTGTACCCGTGGATCTCTGGCATTGACCTGCTTGCTTTAATACGAAACGAACAAGCAAATGACTCCATTCCCATCTCCTTTCCATCACGACCGCGGAGTGACCAAGCGTGGAGTGACCGAGCGTCATGCCATGCAGACTAACCCCGCCCTCCCCCGCTTCTTCCCCTCCCCGCCTCCTGTCCCCGGGCACCGTGGTCTGGCAGCAGGGCCGTTTTAGTTTGAGGCTTTTTGTTTTAAAAAGCAGCTACAGGTTTTTACAGAAGAGAAAGGAAAAGAAAACAAAGACACAAGCTTTGTATAGCTGGACTTTGTCTGTCCTTTGCCACCCTCTCGCTGGCCGCCTCCTATCGCAGTAGTTTGCTGTCATCTCCCCTGCTCGATGTGGTAGGTCGCTGCGGTACCCACAGGGGTGATGCTTGGGAGCACACCTCTTCTGCTCTCTCTCTGCTGGTTACTCGTAGAAAGAAGTGGTTTCAGACACTGCTCCTGAGCTCAGGAAGCGGTGAGTTGTGGGGGGTGGGGAGCAGGCAGGTGGACTGGCATTTCAATGGCTTCCAGCCTCTGGGCTGATGACCACAGGGAGCTTATGGTCAGCCCATTGACATTGATGTTTTTAGCGTAAGAATGACACAGAACTTCTATCTCAGACTCTTCCTAAAGCTGGTGGGGACATTGACCACTGGGAACCTGAGGTGAATCATGAAAATAAAAGGCAGTGGTATGTCCCGTCTTGACCGGGGTGGTGTGAGCTGACAGCACCACCCACCCCCTGCCCCCCATCAGTGCCTGCTGCACCCACAGGGCCTGATGTCTTCTCGTGCTCCCTCTCCTCCGAGCTGCCTTGTCTCTCTGGGTCCTCTGTCCATCCACCTCTCCTGCAGCTCAGCACTGGAAACCCTGCTGTCCTCTGTGGCGACAGGCGCCTGGACCATTGTCACAGGAGGTGACAGGTGTGGTTGGGGCTGTAGCCGCAGCCTGAGCTCTGGGAGGAGGCGGGAGGGCTTGCTTCTCTCCCTTTCTCTCCTCCCAGCTGTAGGCGCAGGCTATGGGGCCGGATAGGCCTGAGCGGGGCAGTGGGGTCTCCAGTCTTTCCAGAGGCCAGAGCAGGGCCCAAGGGGAGGTGGGCGAGTGCAGGGCTGGCAATGCTGCCAAAACAGCCCGCCTAGCCTGTTAACGTGTGCAGAGCTATTGCTGTCCAAATGTGGAGGCATTTTATGCTAAGTCTCTGATTTTAAAGTAAGAACTAGAAGGAAATCATCCTAAATTCCAAGGAAAGGTGAGGGGAAATTTGAAGTTTTGCCTATGCTCTTGAGAGAACTAAGCGCTCGTCAACCTGCTGTTGCTGGCAGGTCTGGGGAAGACTTGGCTTGGAGGATGGGAAGCAGGGAGATGGCATGGCCCGCAGGGTCCGCCTGCAGCGTTGCCCCAGGTGGTGATGGCTACTTGGGCTGAGACTCGAGGCTCTGTTTGGTGCGGAACGCTGGGAAAGAAGGGCCTTAGGAACCATTGTAGGCACTCGATGCTCTTCGCTGCTTTAAGGAAGTGTGGGAACAACAGGCTTCTGGCAAAAGGTGCAGGGTTTCAACGTTTAATCAGTGGTGTCCAGCACTCCCCTCCTTGCCTCCACTCTCAGACCTTACTTCTCACTGGTGTGTTATTTTGTTTTTTCTTCTCCTTCATCCCGGAGTTTTTACTCTGAAGTCCTTTCTTGCAGGGCTGCCACTGGACGGAGCTCCCTGTGCGCTCACCTTCCCTTTTCTCCCTTCCCCCGCAAACGCCTGGCTACTGTCCCCACTGAGACAGGGCTCCCCTCCCCTCCCGTGGCCCCTTCAGGGGCCTCGCCCTCACAAACAAACGTGGCCAGACCCCTCACACCTGATTCCAGTGCACATTGTCAAAGGAAAAAAGGCTTTCTCGTCTCGAAATGCAGCAGGACAGGCCTGCACACTGTTACAAACTCGTTAAGAGGTGTCCTCTCAGGGGACCTGCCCTCAGAGTGACAGTGCTTCCTGTTTGAGGAAAAAAATGAAAGGGTCACCTGTTCCCCAGCCCTTTTCTCTACCTACTCCTGTGTCCCCCCCACCCCCAGTAAAAACAGAACACTAGAATTTATTTATATGTATTGATGTCGTAGGTCTAGGTGGAAAAAGAAGTAAATGTTTCACTGCTCTATTTATATATAATGTCTGAATTATTCTGTGCAGGAAAGGCCAGGAAAATTGCATGTGAGGTTCAGTGCGTTTACCACCTTCGTGTGCCCAAGCTGCAGCCTCTTTCTGGATGAGACACAGATTTTACATTGAATTCTGGAGGCAGAGGGCGGGCCCTGGGCCCGCCCAGCACCCCATCCCTTCCTTGGTCTGATGAAATGCAGTAATTAATGCAGAGATGTTTTGGGGGGCAATCTGTCTCCTTTCATGTGGTTTTAGAGCCAATCTCCAGGTAATGGGACTTGGGGTCGTATTTTGCCTTCACATCTCCATCCTCAGAGTGCAAATCCACACAGAGGCCTCTCCAGAAAGCCTTGGGTCGACTAGCGCGAACACGTAAACACTAGAACTCAACAGTTTTCTGCTCCTGGGCAGGGTCAGGGGTCAGAGCCCTCTCACTTGGCCTTCAGCTGCTCAGATTCCCCTGCTTTCCCATGCTGGCTGCTCCACCCTGGCCGCTGATGATGCATCCTGTTCCTCGGCAGCCAGTGACCCTGTAGCACGGTGTGTCGTCCAGCATCAGTTCCTCTATGGGTAAAACCCAAGAGCGTGAGCTCGAGTACCCACGCGGCCTCATCCACCCCCTGAAGGCTTCTTTGCCAGCTGTATTTGGTCTGGTTTTTGTTTCCCGTTTTGAATCAATGTTACTGTTTTCAAACTTGGAATTCCTACACTTTGGGCTCCAGGTTCCTTCAGGGAGAAAACTAAAGAATGACTATTACCCAGAAAAATGGGTCGGTCCGGTTCCAAAGCCATGGTCATTGCAGCAACTTCTGGGGACACTGGGGTGTCTTGTTACATATTGACATCAGTTCTGTCCAGCTCTGCTCTCACCCTCCTGTCTTGTAGATCTGCCTTCTGGACGGTTGACGAGGTTTGCCAAGGGCTGTGGAGGCTCAGAGTGTGCACTCACAGGCATGGTCTCAGAACTGGCCCGCTGAGGCAGCATGGGGTCAGCGGCTGAAGCCCCCTCCCTCCTGTGTGGTTTCCCTTCGTCGAGTAGCTGCATGTTACCTCTCAAATCTGTATTTGTCCCATTTTTCTTCTTGCAGAGCTAGCCTGGGTTAGAAGGTCTGTTGGAAATGGCCTTCAAGCACCAAGGACACTAGGGTACTTAAACTTAGTACTGTTCTGTGATGACTGGGAAATGCAGACTTCAGAAAGCTGGCTCTTCCAGTTTGAAAAGTGAACCGGACCTAAGACATCACCAGGACAGGAGCGGCTCAGTGTTGGCATTGGACGCTGTCGTCCAGCCGTGCCCTCCACCGGGACCACCAGTGCATATCTGGCCAGTGATCTTCCAGGCGCATCCAACCTGCGTTCACCATTTCTCCACCCCAGTTAGGTGACCTCCAAGAGGCAGCAGTGTCCTTGAGGCCCTGCCTTCAGCATGTTACAAAGCCTCAGAGCGGAACTCTCTGCTGAGGCTCTCTGTGGATGACCTCCTTCCATGGTGAAAAGGGGGTCCTGCACACCAAGCTTTCAACCTCATGCCTTGCATAGTAAAAAGCGTTGGGGTTTTTTTGTTGAGAGGGTTGTGTTTTTTGTTTTTGTTTCTTTTTGATCTTATTTTGGCCTTTCCTATCTTTGTCTTTTCATGTAGACCAGATATTTGAAAGGGCAGACGATGGCTAAAAGGTGTAACGTGCAGCTTGTTTCTACGTGGTTTGGGGGAGCTTTTACCTTAGATGGGAAAATGGAACCCTGGATTCACCAGGCCATGGTGGCACCCTCCTCCTTCACCCTTCCCTCCGGTTCAGTACCTGTTGTTTCTCCTTTCAAATATGTGATTGTACTAGCTCTTTCCATATGAAAGAATTCTCCTTATTTAAATAAAAAAGTTTAAAAAAAAGACCCACTGAAACCAAACATGCTCTGTTAGGCTGCGTGTTCCTCGACCTTGTCCTTTGACTAGAAATGGAAGAGTCTTCCCCGTGTAGAAATGGAGAGAGACCGGGCAACGTGAGGGTGAGGAGGGGCTGAAGCCTGGGGTTATGAAGGTGGGTCTTTGCAGTGAGCGGACCTTGGCACTGCCTGCCCCCCTCACCCCACTCCCCTTGAGAAGGGGGTGGGTCACAGGAGTTAAGTGCTTGGCTGGTGTTGTGTTGCCACTTCTAATGTCCCTTTTTTGCTGTAATAGAGGTCATAAACTACAAAGTTTTGTGGTACTTTGGGCTGGGAAAGCAGAGCAAGCCAGGTGTGGGCCATGAAGGATGGAGAGCTAGGATCTGGGTTCGAGCTGTAGTTCTCGGTTCTGCCCTCCACTAGATGTGTCACCTTGGGAAAGACACCACCGCCCAGAGCCACAATTTCCATAATTGTAAAATGTGGGTTGTAAACAGTACCTACTGGGCAGGGTACTGTGGATGCAGAGGCCATGGCAGCATTCAGCACAGTGCCTGGCCCCAGGTAAGGATGTAGGAAACAACACATCCAGTAAGTTTAACACTTTCCAAAAAGAAACCCTGGGCAGGCATGACCCCTGGGTTCCCTGCTGCTGGGGACCGGCAATTCACGTTTCCCGGAACCTGGCCGTGAGGCAGCCCCGGGGCCAGCAGGTGGGAAGGCCTGGGTCCTCAGGACCGGACGGCCTGCACTTTGAGAGCCCAGCCCCACCCCTCTGGGTCCCTGGACCTCTCTACACAGCTGGGGTGAGGTCACCTGCGCTACCTAATGCTGGGTGATAGGGGAAAGGCAGGAAAGAATCGTAATTCCTTATTAGACTTGTAGTACCCTTCCAGCAGTTTAGTCGCTAGGTCGTGTCCGACTCTGCGACCCCATGGATAGTAGCCTGCCAGGCTCCTTTGTCCATGGGATTTCCCAGGCAAGAATACTGGAGTGGGTTCCCATTTCTTTCTCCAGGGAATCTTGCCCACCTAAGGGATGGAATCGCCTCTCCTGCATTGGCAGGCCGAGTTCTTTACCGCTGAGGCACCAGGAAAGCCCGTCAGGAGTACTGACTCCCAGACAGACCAAGGTGGGCTGAAGAGCAGGGCTGCTTTCCTGCCTGTTAATCGTCGGGTCATTCCCTTGATCGGAAGACGCCGTGTCCCGCTGCAGAGCAGGCTCGGAGGGGCCCCACGGGCCGGAGTGTGGGGGGCACCGCCGGGCCGGGGATGGGCCTCCGCCTCACACCGATCGAAATGCCGATACGTTCGCACTGTGTCGTTTAACAGATGTAGCCATGTGTCTTGTGGCGCAAAGGAACCTGGACTCCCCAGCCGGGAGTCACAGACTTAAAAGACTGACAGCCCTCCGGGATGTCGCACATTCTCAGAGCGCCGATCTCGGCTCGCCCAGTGCGCACGCGCGCCGTCCTCGCCCAATGCGCAGGCGCGCTGCACCCTCTCCGGCAGGCGCCGCTGGCGCGGCGAGTTGAGCGTCGAGCGGGCCAGTGGGCAACAAAGAGTGCCGAGCGGCCTCACCCCCTACCAACGGTCGGCCTAGCCGCTCACCCCCGCCCCAGGCAGGTCTGAGGCGCAGGGAGCGGCTCTGCGGGGACCTGAGGAAACAGCAGTACGTTTGTGGCGCCGGGGGCCAGAGCCCAGGCGGGCCTCCCGGGCAGGTGAAACCCTCGGGAGAGAAGCGGAGTGCCGGGCAGAGGAGCGGGGCTCCCAGGGGGGACAGGGTCCCCGGAGAGAAGGGGGTGCCCTGGGCCGACATAGCAGCAGGAGGGAAGCTTGTCGCCCTGAGGACAGAAGGGGCCGCCGCAGGCCCGAGGCGGCGTTGCTGTCAGAACGCGGGGGAGGGTGGTCCCCACGGCACCTGCGGCCTCCAGAGAAAAGTGGACCCGAGGGATGGGGGGAGCCTCGGGAAAGAAACGGGGTGCCCGGTGTAGACGCGCCCTCGAGGTGAGAAAGGCGGCGCGGCGGGAGGGCGGCCCTTGGCGCAGACGGGGAGGCTCTGAGTCTCGGGGAGTGGGGGCGGACGGAGGTCACCGGCTGTTAGCCGGCCACACTGCCCAGGCGGGCAGGGGCCCCGGGTCCAACGCTGTCACTGACCAAAAGGGCTCCGCAGATGGTGCTGGAGTGAGGGGCTTTTTAGCCCTGAGGTGGCCACCTCACCGCGTGTGACTGCTTGTGAAAGAGGGTCCTGATGTCACAGCCTCCTCCTAGCCTTCAAGGGAACCACCGGTGTTCTTGGTGATAGCTTTTCCTCTGCTTTACCAGGGCATCCGCCTCCCCCGGCCGGCTTTTCTGCAAGATGTTGGGATTCTTGCAGCAGCCTGTGATGGTGACCACTGAGGTGAACTTGAATATGGTAGCTCTGACCGCGGTGGGATTGCTGAGCCGACTATGGCAGCTTGCCTATCCAAGGGCCGTGGTGTAAGTCAAGCAACTCGATTCTGGGGGCCTCCAGAAGGAACTAATTTTTTTCAGTGCATTGATGGCCGAAAGTGCCTTTTTGAGCCCCATAAAATTCGAGAGCCAACTTCTGGGCTTCCTTGGTGATGGATGGCAGTTAGAGGAGAGACCAGCTTGTCCCAAGGACAGCCCTTGCAGAGTCCACCTGTTCAGTCTTGCCCCGTAGGTCAGGAGTAGGTGCAGTATCCATGGTGGGTGACCTTTGACAGTCTGGAGAGTGGAGGGCAGAAGACTGAGGAATTTGGAAGCAAGTCCTCACTGATGGTAGAGTGCGTTCTTTGTCATAATGAGAAATGATTGTTGTTATTATTAAAGGGCTGTTAATGATGTGATTAATATATGTGTTTCTTTCACTTAACTTTTTATTATGGAAAACATCAAACATATACAAAAGTACAGAGAATGATGTTAGTCACCCAGTTGCAACAGTTACCAGCTCATAGCCAACTCCTTACCTGCAGTGGATTTTTTTGAAGCACATCATAGACACTATATTTCATTCATTAAACAATTTAGTATCTTTAAAAGATCAGGATTCTTGAAAATCACAGGGTCACAGTAGCATCATCATGCCTAAGAAACTGACAGCAATTCCTCTGTGTCAGCAAATGTCCCTGATTGTCTGAAAGAGGTTTGCTGCAGTTGGCGCCTCTCCCTTTTACACCTGCGACTGTTTTGTTGGGTCACCAGCTCTTATTCTCTCGGTTGCAGACGTGCAGGTGGACAGCCAGATCAGCTTTGTGTCCAGGAGGCATTTGGTAGACTGGCTCGTGGTATACCCTAACTTACGTGCAGGGAGAGAAGTAGGTGCTGTGTCAGGAAAGCCTCCTGAAGGCCCAACTTCCAGGGGGTGTTTTCCCTCCTATCCTTGTGGGTGTGTGGTGCTGCACACATGTCTTAATATTCAGGGACGCCATGCAGTTGGGGCAAAAGATCCAACCTTGACTGGTCACTCTCCAAAGTCATTTGGAAGCAGAGGTGTACATTGATCCTCGTGCCTTTTGTGTACCGCTCAGATCTCCAGCTGGACATAACGTGGGTTTGCTTTGCAGTTTTGATGAAGTGTATTACGGGCAGCACATCTCTTTTTATATGAAGCGGACCTTCTTTTTGGATGGCAGTGGACCACCGTTTGGCCACATGCTTTTGGCCTTGGGAGGTAGGACTCCTTCCTTAGTAAGAGAAGTGGCTCTTTAACATTTAAACAGGAAGTTCATGAGGGCAGAAGTGGTGTTTTATTTTATTTATTTATCTATTTGGGGCTGCCCTGGGTCTTCGTTGCTGTGCACCAGCTTTCTCTAATTGTGCCGAGTCGGGGCTAGTCTTCACTGTGGCACACGGGCTTCTCACTGCAGAGGCTGCTTGTTGCAGCGCACAGGTTCTACAACACCTACAGGTGCGCAGGCTTCAGTAGCTGCCACACGTAGACACATGGGCCTAGCTGCTTCGTGGGTCTTATTCTTTTCTTTATCATTGTTCCCCTGTTGCCTGCCACAGTTTGGTGCTTCAGAAGTATTTACTGAACAGGATAGTTACTGATTCATCTTTTGTTTTAGGTTATTTAGGAGGATTCGATGGTAACTTTCTGTGGAACAGAATTGGAGCAGGTAAAATATCATTGTCATCTCCCTTATTAATGTGCACGTATTAGAATTGAGAGGAAGTAGCTATCCTAGAGATTAAAAACTACGGTTTATTCATCTGAATCCAGAGTGTGATAGTTTGGGTACAAGTGAAAGACTTTCAAAAAGTCCAGTAAATTCCTTAATGCTTACTTGTAGTAAGTGTGTTATCCTTGGTCTTTGGTACACAAAGCACAGTGTACGTGGCACCTGTACATGCCACTGTCTGTGGCGGGTACCTTTTGTACATATACGTGTGTTGCCACAGTGTTTTTGGAAACAGATTGGGTAAATCTGTAAATAAGCGTTAACTCATTTCAGAGTCCTCAGCATCATCCCGTACTTACTGAGAACCGGCCCTTGACCACATGAAGCCGTGGCCCACACACTCGGTCCCTGACGAGACCCAGCCTTGCAGACTCGCGCTGTGGTCCGTGGGCATGTGTGCCGTGTGAGGAGATGTGGTGGTGTAGGGAGCGGGGTGTGTGCCCCATGCGCTCAGCTCCTCTGTGCTCACTCTTCCAGAATACAGCAGCAATGTGCCCGTGTGGTCCCTGCGCCTGCTGCCGGCCCTTTCGGGGGCCCTGTCGGTGCCCATGGCCTATGAGATCGTGTGGGAGCTCGGCTTCTCTCACTGTGCCGCCACGGGGGCTGCTCTGCTGCTGTTGATTGGTGAGGCCCAGGCATCTGCCTGCTCCGGAGGGGCCAGGTCAGCCCCTGCGCTGACCTCTGTCTGCGTCTCTGTGGCCCAGGAGGGCTCGGGGTTTAGTGGATGTGCCCCCTCCCATGTCTGCTACTTGCAGGACAGAAGGAAGCATGTCCAGGGTGTCCAGATGAGACTCTGAGAGTCACCTGACTCCCAGGCTGGGGGTTGTGCATAGGTCTGTGTGTTCAGACTGTGATGTTCTGGAGGGGCAGCCAATGTGTAGCAGGGCTGCCCAAATGATGCTCCTATGTGCGCGCCCCCCACCCCTGGACCATCGTCCCGGGCAACCCAGTCTGTCCTTGAATGAGAACCTCCCCCGCGCCCTACTCCCCTTGACCAGTGGAGACAGATTCAGGAATGAGTGGGTATTCCTCAGAGGGGACTCTCTCAGCCCAGGTCTGTGAACAAATGAAGTTAAGTTAGATGAAAATAAACCAGAATTCATGTCTGTTGAGTGACAACCCTAACTGGGGCCCGTGCCCACAGAGTGTTAGAATGTCCAGGCACCCTGCAGAGTTTGTGTTTCTCTACAGAAGAGGAAAACGAAGGTTCAGGAAGGGCCATTAACTTCCAGCCAGGTCGAGCCCCCACTTTCCACCTCCAGACTCTGGGACGTTTGGCAAGGACCCTTTTTTGTGGACATTCACCCTTGCTCCCTGACACCTGATGCCCGTGTCCTTTTCCCAACAGAGAACGCTCTCATCACTCAGTCAAGGTTAATGCTTTTGGAATCAGTGCTGATATTTTTCAATCTGTTGGCCGTGCTGTCTTACCTGAAGTTCTGCAACTCCCAGAAACACAGGTATGGAGAATGAGACAGAGGAGTCCAGGGGCTTGTCCACCTGAGCAGGTCTGATGCCCTTCCACGGGGGACAGCTGCTCCGGGCATCTCCACTGGCTCTTGGCTCCTGACTTCATAAATAATTCTCATCTCTCTATAAACTAAATGGAAACATCTTCTGACCCAAAGGAGAAGTTGTATCAGGAGGACTGCTCTTCGGGGACATGAGAAATCTTTTCCTTGTACCTGGAGCTCAGCGTAGCCAGCTGAGATCTCTGAGGCCGTGCCTTCTCTGGCCTTTGGGGGAAACGTTCTGAGGCCTCAGCTCTGCTTCTGTGCTTTGCTCCAGGCCCTTCTCCCCGAGATGGTGGTTTTGGTTGGTGCTGACAGGCGTGGCCTGCTCCTGTGCAGTTGGGTGAGTCTGGTGCACTGGGTCTGGGGCGGCAGCCACGGCCTCCACGTGTGTCTCGTCTTGACTTCATCCTGTGTCTTTAGCATCAAGTACGTGGGTGTGTTCACATACTTGCTGGTGCTCGGGGTTGCTGCTGTCCACGCCTGGCACGTGATAGGAGACCAGACGCTGTCAAACGTAGGTGCTGATGCCAAGGGGTGGGGCGGGGCTGGCCTGGGGGCAGGGCTGGGGGGGCAAGGCTGGGAGGTCAGGGGCGGGGTGGGGCTGGTAGGGATCAAGGGTGTAGGTCTGGGGTCAGAGTGAGGCTGATCCTGGGGGAGCAAGAGGCGGGGCTGGGCTGGGGGTAGAGCTGAGGGCAGGGCAGAGATATGGTGAGGTCGGGGGTGAGGCAGGGCTAGCTGTCGAGGGGCGGGGAGCAGGACGAGAACCCTGAAAGGAGGACTGGGCCCGCCTTCCCCCGGGTGGGGCGATGTCCCCTCCATCCTCTGGCAGGTCCGTGTGCTCTGCCACCTGCTCGCCCGAGCAGCGGCCCTGGTGGTGCTCCCGGTCCTGGTGTACCTGCTGTTCTTCTACATCCACCTGCTGCTGCTCTGCCGCTCCGGGCCCCACGACCAGATCATGTCCAGTGCCTTCCAGGCCAGCCTGGAGGTAAAAGTGCCGTCCTAGAAAGAAGACCACATTAGACTCGGGGTTTTCTTAATGTAAACCACCCCAGGCGAACATCAGAGGGAAAACCAAATGGGGGAAGTGAGGCATGTCTTCACTCTCTCTATACTAATTCTGAATGTGCCAGTGGCATGGGAGGGGATGAGGGGTCCGCCCTCTGCAGTGTGACCTGCGGGTAGGTGCCAGGCTGCACAGGACAGACATATCTCTGGTGTTCATGCAACTCTCTTTGCAAAAATAAAAATAGGCTCCAGATGAGGCGTCGGGAATGTAGAGCCTGAAGTCGGTGGACCTGCTCTTAAGGGCTGGCTCTGCTGACGGCAAATTCTCTGAGTGTTCGGGCAGATTTCTTAAATCACCATGTCTTGAGTTAGTCAGATGTAATTGCTGTTATCACAGGCTACGAGTACGAAGTAAATGAGGATGAGTGGAGGGAGCTCCCTGGAGGTCCAGTGGTTAGGAGTCTGCACTTTCACTGCCAAGACCTGGGTTCAATCCCTGGTTGGGGAACTAAGATCCCATGTGCCACATGGCATGGCCCCCCAAAAAATAAGGACAAGCAGGGGAGGGGGAGGTGAGCGCCTCCCCAGGGGCTGCCTCTAGTCATTGGGAATGTGTAACGTGCCAGGATTATGTCACACTTGACCATAGCTGATGGTGTGACTGTGGCCCGGATGTGGGGAGGGGCTGTCAAAGGGGCTGGCTTGGGAGTCACGTGTGTGCTCTCTCTCTCTCTCCCTCACTGGCCACCCCTGTGCTCCTGTCTCAGGGGGGGCTGGCAAGGGTCACACAAGGTCAGCCTCTGGAGGTGGCCTTCGGTTCCCAGGTCACCCTGAAGAATGTCTTTGGCCAACCCGTGCCCTGCTGGCTTCACTCTCACCAGAGCACCTACCCTATGATGTAAGTAAGGAAAGTCATGTTTTCAATCCAGAGATTATAACATGTTTTGGGGCTTTTTTTCCCCACATTTTTGCTGTTACCAATTTTCACTTCATGTGAAGGAGCCTGTGAGAATGAAAGAAATGGAGCTCTCAGACCCTAGTGTCACTGAGTCTCATTATATACCATCGCTGGAGGGACCAGCCCCTCTGGGATGGAAACATATCTGACGCCTCACTGGGTGGCGTCTGTAGCAACCTTGGGGGAGGTCGTGGGCCCCTGGCACCCCACCCACAGTTGCACCCTCTTCTTGCAGATATGAGAACGGCCGTGGCAGCTCCCACCAGCAGCAGGTGACCTGCTACCCCTTCAAGGATGTCAACAACTGGTGGATTGTCAAGGACCCCGGGAGGTGAGTACAGGTCGGGGGACAGCCTGGCCTCAGTCCCTGGCCTCCTCGTAGCTTCAGGACCAGGTCTGTGCCAAGAAGCCTGCGGTCAGGGACATAGCAGCGTTCCTAGCAGGTACAGTACAGTTCAGTTCAGTAGCTCAGTCGTGTCTGACTCGTCGCAACCCCATGGATTGCAACATGCCAAGCCTTCCTGTCCATCACCAACTCCTGGAGTTTATTCAAATTTATGTCCATTGAGTCGGTTATACCATCCAACCATCTCATCCTCTGTCGTCCCCTTCTCCACCCGCCCTTAATCTTTCCCAGCATCAGGGTCTTTTGACATGAGTCAGCTCTTTGCATCACGTGGCCAAAGTATTGGAGTTTCAGCTTCAACATCAGTCCTTCCAATGAATACCCAGGACTGATTTCCTTTAGGAAGGACCGGTGGATCTCCCTGCAGGCCAAGGGACTCTCAAGAGTCTTCTCCAACACCACAGTTCAAAAGCATCTTTTTGGCGCTTAGCTTTATGGTCCAACTCTCACATCCATACATGACTACAGGAAAATCACATCCATACATGACTACAGGAAAAACCATAGCCTTCACTAGACGGACCTTTGTTGGCAAAGTAATGTCTCTGCTTTTTAATATGCTGTCTAGGTTGGTCATAACTTTTCTTCCAAGGAGTAAGCATCTTTTAATTTCATGGCTGTAGTCACCATCTGCAGTGATTTGGGAGCCCAAAAAAGAAAAATCTGCCACTGTTTTCACTGTTTCCCCATCTATTTGCCATGAAGTAATGGGACTGGATGCCATGATCTTAGTTTTCTGAATGTTGAGCTTTAAGCCAACTTTTTCACTCTTCTCTTTCACTTTCATCAAGAGGCTCTTTAGTTTTTTGCTTTCTGCCATTAAGGGTGGTGTCATCTGCATATCTGAGGTTATCGATCGTTCTCCTGGGAATCTTGATTCCAGCTTGTGCTTCATCCAGCCCAGCCTTTCTCATGATGTGCTCTGCATATAAGTTAAATAAGCAGGGTGACAGTATACGGCCTTGACGTACTCCTTTTCCTATTTGGAACCAGTCTGTTGTTCCATGTCCAGTTCTAACTGTTGCTTCCTGACCTGCATATAGGTTTCTCAAGAGGCAGGTCAGGTGGTCTGGTATTCATTCCCATATCATTCAGAATTTTCCACAGTTTGTTGTGATCCACGCAGTCAAAGGCTTTGGCATAGTCAATAACGCAGAAGTAGATGTTTTTCTGGAACTCTTGCTTTTTCTTTGATCCAATGGATGTTGGCAATTTGATCTCTGGTTCCTCTGCCTTTTCTAAAACCAGCTTGAACATCTGGAAGTTCACGGTTCACATATTGTTGAAGCCTGGCTTGGAGAATTTTGAGCATTACTTTACTAGCGTGTGAGATGAGTGCAATTGTGCGGTAGTTTGAGCATTCTTTGGCATTGCCTTTCTTTGGGATTGGAATGAAAACTGACCTTTTCCAGTCCTGTGGCCACTGCTGAGTTTTCCAAACTTGCTGGCATATTGAGTGCAGCACTTTCACAGCATCATCTTTTAGGATTTGAAATGGCTCAACTGAAATTCCATCACCTCCACTAGCTTTGTTCGTAGTGATGCTTCCTAAGGCCCACTTGACTTCACATTCCAAGATATCTGACTCTAGGTGAGTGATCACACCGTCGTGATTATCTGGGTTATGAAGATCTTTTTTGTACAGTTCTTCTGTGTATTCTTGCCACCTCTTCTTAATATCTTCTGCTTCTGTTAGGTCCCTACCATTTCTGTCCTTTGTTGAGCCCATCTTTGCATGAAACGTTCCCTTGGTATCTCTTCTTGAAGAGCTCTCTAGTCTTTCCCATTCTGTTGTTTTCCTCTATTTGCACTGATCACTGAGGAAGGCTTTCTATCTCTCCTTGCTATTCTTTGGAACTCTGCATTCAGATGGGTATATCTTTCCTTTTCTCCTTTGCTTTTCGCTTCTCTTCTTTTCACAGCTATTTGTAAGCCCTCCTCAGACAGCCATTTTGCTTTTTTGCATTTCTTTTTCTTGGGGATGGTCTTGATCCCTGTCTCCTGTATAATGTCACAAACCTCTGTCCATAGTTCATCAGGCACTCTATCTATCAGATCTAGTCCCTTAAATCTATTTCTCACTTCCACTGTATAATCGTAAGGGATTTGATTTAGGTCATACCTGAATGATCTAGTGGTTTTCCCCACTTTCTTCAGTTTAAGTCTGAATTTGGCAATAAGGAGTTCATGATCTGATCCATCCCATGTAGGGCCACCCAAGATGGATGGGTCATGGTGGAGAGTTCTGACAAAATGTGGTCCACTGGAGAAGGGAATGGCAAAACAACTTTGCCTTGAGAACCCCATGAACACTATGAAAAGGCAAAAAGATAGGACATTAAAAGATGAACTCCCCAGGTCTGTAGGTGCCCAATATGCTACTGGAGATCAGTGGAGAAATAACTCCAGAAAGAATGAAGAGACGGAGCCAAAGCCAAAGCAACAGGTAGTTGTGGTTGTAACTGGTGATAGAGGCAAGGTCCGATGCTGTAAAGAGCAATATTGCATAGGAACCGGGAGTGTTAGCTCCATGAATCAAGGCAAATTGGAAGTGGTTAAATGGGAGATGGCAAGAGTGAACGTCAACATTTTAGGAATCAGCGAACTAAAATGGACTGTAATGGGTGAATTTAACTCAGATGACCATTATATCTACTACTGTGGGCAGGAATCCCCTAGAGGAAATGGAGTAGCCATCATAGTCAACAAAAGAGTCCAAAATGTGGTACAAATAAAAGAGTCTGAAATGCAGTATTTGGATGCAGTCTCAAAAATGACAGAATGATCTTTGTTCGTTTCCAAGGCAAACCATTCAATATCACGGTAATCCAAGTCTATGCCCCAACCAGTAATCCTGAAGAAGCTGAAGTTGAACAGTTCTATGAAGACCTACAAGACCTTCTAGAACTAACACCCAAAAAAGATGTCCTTTTCATTTTAGGGGACTGGAATGCAAAAGTCAAGAAACACCTGGAGTAATGGGCAAATTTGGCCTTGGAGTACAGAATGAAGCAGGGCGAAGGCTAGTAGTTTTGCCAAGAGAATGCACTGGTCACACCCTCTTCCAACAACACAAGAGAAGACTTCACATGGACATCACCAGATGGCCAACACCGAAATAAGATTGATTATATTCTTTGCAGCCAAAGATGGAGAAGCTCTAAACAATCAGCAAAAACAAGACCTGGAGCTGACTGTGGCTCTCAGATCATGAGCTTCTTATTGACAAATTCAGATTTAAATTGAAGTACAGCACAGCTGCGGTCAATGTGATGATGATGAAGGGGGCCACACCAGGAAGCGTGGAAAGTGACCTGAAGTTTCAGAAAAGAGTTAAATGTGTATGTTCACCTCGTACGAGGAACACGCTGATGGGGTGGCTGTGAGACTCCACAGAGCCTGAGCGAGGACCCCACGAATCCGCCCGTGCTCTCTTCCAGGCACCAGCTGGTGGTGAACAACCCCCCGAGGCCCGTGCGGCACGGCGACGTTGTGCAACTGGTGCACGGCATGACCACCCGCCTCCTCAACACGTGAGTCCCTGCCGCTGCTCAGGGTGGGCGTGCCCGCATCACCGCCTTGGGTCCCGCTCTGCAGTAGGTGTCGAGGGCGGGGAGGGGAGACCTCAGTGATGGCACGTGGGCTGGGAAGGAGAGTCCCACCCAGAGTGAAGTGTGGGGCGCCCTGGCAGATGGGGGCACCTGCTGAAAGGAGAAGCGAATTCAAGAAGGCCATGAGCTGGGGGACAGAGCCAGGAACCCTACCTGGCCTGATCCCTGGGCCACCTCTGCTGTCCTTCTACCCAGCCTCTCGGGTCATCCATGTGGCCTCAGGGACCCCGCCCTCCCCTCCTTGGACATCTGGGCTCTCCATGCCACGTCTGCCTTGTCCTCTCCCCCTTCTGCCATCCCTGGGTCGGGAAATCCACGGGGCTCCAGTCCTTTCTGCCCTCACTCCCAGTCCCGGTGAGAATCGCCTGCCCTCTGCACACGGCAGGCACCGCTCCCTCTGAAAACTCACACTTGACCAACCTCACGTCTCTGCCAAGAGCTTCCAGGGATACCCAGCGTGACCGTCACACTCAGAATAACTCCCACTCTCTCCTGCCTGCCAGCCCCCCCGGGACCTGGCCCACTGACTCCCTGGTAGACTTCATGCCAGTCACCGTAGCCCCCCACTGCCCCCAAAATGACCCCGTGCAGCCTCCCTGGGGCCTTTGCTTACTCTGTCTGCCTGGAATGTTTTTCAGCTCAGACCCTACTGCCATCCCCACCATGGCCCACTCTTTCACTTTTTTAAAGAATAATTTTATTCATTTATATTTTGGCTGCACCGGGTCTTCACTGTTGCCTGCAGCCTACTCTCTAGTCATGGTGCTTGGGCTTCTCATTCCAGCGGCTTCTCTTGTTTCGGAGCACCAGCTCTAGAGCTCAGGCTTCTGCAGTGGTGCTGCGTGGGCTCTGTAGTTGCAGTCCCCGGGCTCTAGAGCATGGGCTCAGTTGCCCTGCAGCATGTGGGATCTTCCTGGAGCAGGGATAGAGCCCGTGTCTCCTGCATTGGCACGCAGACTCTTTACCACTGAGCCAGCAGGAAAGCCCCCACGCAGTCACTTTATTCAGGGGTCAGCTGAAATGTCCCTGCACCAAAAGCATTTCTTGCGCACTGTGCCCACCGGGGTCAGTGTTTTTTGTGGCACTCACAGGGCCCGCAGTCATATCTGACTTCTCCAGGGTCATGAGGGCCTCTTCCTTACTGCTCACTGCGGGTCCTCCCCCCATGTGGTCCCGCACAAAGTCCGATCAGGCATGGTTTCCCCGAAAGTAAACACGGGGAACTGACGTCCCTGGGCACTTGTTTTGCCACAGAATTCTTGGTGCCCCAGCCATTTCCGTGACCTGGCGTCAGGGAGCCCCCAGTGGCCAGCCAGGCTGTGCTCCCAGCTTGGTTTATCCTCTGCGAAGGGGATGGTGAGCCCGTGGTTTAGATGGACATCTCCCTACTTCCCCATCATGTGCGTCCCTGGAGGTGTGGTCACTGCAGGGCCTCTGCCCTCTGTGAGGGATTTAGTGCCCTGGGGAATGGCAGCCAAGGTGCTTGAAGGTTGAGCTGGCTTTGTTTCCTGAAAAAAAGTGGTTTTTTTCCTCCTTAAAGAACAGCGAGTGCCTTTCAGGAGAGCTTGGGGCGCCCCCAGCAGCGCTATTTGGTTTTCCAGGCATGATGTCGCAGCCCCCCTGAGCCCCCACGCACAGGAGGTTTCCTGCTACATTGACTACAACATCTCCATGCCCCCCCAGAACCTCTGGCGGCTGGTGAGTCCCCGGCCACCTCGAGCACAGGCATCACGGCCCTTTCTGAACCGCGTTCTGGAACAAGTGCCCCTCTGTTCTACAGAAAGGGGGAGCCAGGGGATTTTCCTGTGTCCAGGAAGGAGCTGCGGGCTGGTGGGTGGGTCCCCGTCCCCACCCCCACCCCCCAGCACCTCGCACAGACCTCTGGAATAAAGGCGATGGCACTGTCTGGGATCAGCCGTGTCAGCTTCCCTTGGGGGACTGTCCCCTAGTATCAGACCAAGCCAGCCTCACTGTGGTGACTGGTCTTCATCTTTACATTTAACGAAACCTGAAAGAGAGTCAACTAATGGCCTAGATCTACTTTTACAGGACATCGTGAACAGGGAGTCGGACACGGATGTCTGGAAGACCATCTTGTCGGAGGTCCGCTTTGTACACGTGAACACCTCGGCCATCCTCAAGGTCAGTGACACCACCTCCCGGTCCTGCCCGGAGGGACAGACTGAAGGGGGGCCATGGGGGGTTGCGGGGTCTCTGTAACTGCTCAGAACTGAAACCTGGCGTGAAGCTCCCTGAAGGAGAGCCACTGCCCTTGTGGGTGACCTGGGGTGGGGTCCCCCCAGCTGGGCGGGCCCGGGCCCTCCATTAACGATCCCCCCACCATCTTGTTTTGCCAGCTGAGTGGAGTGCCCCTCCCAGACTGGGGCTTTCGGCAGCTGGAAGTGGTCGGGGAGAAGCTGTTTCGGGGCTACCACGGGAGCACTGTGTGGAACGTGGAGGAGCACCGCTACGGCAGGAGTGAGCGCGCCCGGCTCCTGGGGGTGGGGCAGCCTGCGGGCTCCAGGCCCCATTGTGGAGCCTCCCCCTTCCCACCCCACTCCCTCCTGGATGGGCGAGGGGGCAGTGCCACCGGAAGGCAGGGCAAAGAGAGCTTTTGACTGGAAAGATGGCCAGGCGGGTGGGGGACCATGGACCATGTCCTGCGGGTTCTTTGGAAAGCAGTGGCAGCTGCCGTGGGCGGCTCCCTGACCGGGTTCTGCTCGCGTCCCCTGGTCCCTGTGTGCCTGCCAGGCCAGGAGCAGAAGGAGAGGGAGCTGGAGCTGCACTCCCCCACCCAGGTGGACATCAGCAGGAACCTCAGCTTCATGGCCAGATTCTCCGAGCTTCAGGTGACAGGCGGGCGGACGGGTGGCTGACCTTGCCTTTTGCCGGGAGGGCCACGTGGTCTGTCCAGTGTCAGCCTTCTAACTGGGACCTGCCTCGGCAGGGAGGGCCATTGCCCTCTGTCCTCTGTCCATGTCATGCCCAGCACCATCAACCCCCAGCCTCCCGGCCTTCCCGCTGTGTGGCTTTGCCGGCAGTAACTGTCAGGAGCCAAGGAGACATGCAGCAGTGTGGCACTGCTCCCAGGTCACGTCGATACGGCATAGCTCCAGGGAAGTCAGAACCGGGCACTCAGCATCCCCAGCGTCAAGGCGCCCTTACCGCCCCATCCCATCCCTTAATTCACAAACTGGAACCCAGGAGAGGCGCCTCCTGGGCTGCCTCTGCAGGTGACCTGAGTGAACTTGAGGTTGGCCGCCCCCGTGAAAGGGGCAGCGGTTTACTCCGCCCCCTGGCAGATCCCTTGGCTGTGAAGGGCGTCTGGCTGTCCAGTGACTCCCAGTGGCCTCTGTTGTCTGCAGTGGCGGATGCTGACGGTGAGAAGTGACGATTCGGAACACAAGTACAGCTCCACGCCGCTGGACTGGGTCATGCTGGACACCAACATCGCTTACTGGCTGCACCCCAGGACCAGTGTAAGCACCGCATCTGTGGGCAGTCAGCCCATGCCTGAGAGGCCTGTGATGTTAAGAGCAGCCACTGCGTCCGCCCAAGCCCTGGCCTTCCCTGCCGTCCTGACAAAAGCCAAGGGCTTCTTGTTCTCCAAGGGCTCTGGCAGCACGGGGCCCTAGCTCCCCTGAGGTGCTGAGGGGTCAGGTCCCTGCGTGTCTGCAGGGAGGGACACCCGGCTTTGCTGCTGCCATGGCAGCGCATGGTTCCCCTTGCCCAGCCGATGTGGTTTTTAAAACCATCCCACTTGATTCCCCTTCTGGCATCTGGTGTCCAGGCCGGTCAGTGCTCTGCTTCCCTGTCCAGCTAGTCTTCACCTGGTGGGGCAAACGTAGCACGTGGTCTGTGCCCGGTAATGACTTAAGCTAGGGGGGTGCGGCCCCCTTTCCCCCCACGGACGTGGGGGGCCGTGGCTTGCTGAGAAACGGGCACTGAGGACCTTCTGCATCAGCACCCCCGTCCCCCTCCTTGTGAGCCGCTCTGCTGTCCAGAAACAACCCCATCCACTCCCGGCTCTGATTCTACTTACAGAGCCGAGCACCTTCACACGTCCGTCCTAGCTGCCAGGGCCGAGGGTGGGTGGCGCCCATGCTGCCCCAGGCCACACCAACTGGCCTCTCCCTCCCACAGGCGCAGATCCACCTGCTTGGGAACGTCGTGATCTGGGCCTCCGCCAGCCTTGCCACCCTGGTGTACGCCCTGCTGTTCATCTGGTACCTGCTCAGACGCAGAAGGAGAGTCTGCGACCTCCCTGAAGGTCTGTGCCGCGGCCCACGCACCTCTCACACCCCATCCCTCTGGTTTGGGCTGGAGCTCTGTGTGCTTCGGGCCACATCAGCAAGCGCAGCCTTGGGCCACTTCTGTGTTTCTGCCCCGAGGGCACTTCTGTCTTTTCCTCAGAGACAGGATGCTATTCTCCAGTCCCCATGTCACCTTCAAGGCTTCTCCAGGGCCATGCAGGTGTCGGGCCTGAATTGTTCCCTGACCCCAGCACCCCTGGAAGTGGCTGATGGAACAGAGCTGCCAGGAGGCACTTGGGGGCTGGTTTGCAAGAACAGAACCCCCCTTAAAACCGTTCTGATACGGGAAAGGAGCCAACGCCCGGGGTGGGCCCCGAAGGCCGCCAGGGGCGGGGAGGTGCCCTCTCTGGGCTCTGCTGAGCTGGTCATTCTCTCCACTAGTCCCGGCTCCTGGGTGGGTGCACGGTGCAGGCCCGCCCCTGCCCACTGAGGAGTGAGACTGAAGACCTGCTGGGAATCAGGAGTCAGCTGGGCCCGGCCCAGTGCTTGAGCATCTCAGGACTGGGACGGCAGGGGCAGCAGAAAGTCTGGGAGGTTCTTAGGACACAGTCTGCTCTTCCTTCAGAGACGGTGGAGGCACTGGGATGGGAGACAGAAAGCAGGGGCCGCGAGTTCATGGGCTCGCTTGTGGATGATGAGGCGAGCCTGCCTGGCAGCAGGGAGCCTCCCGGCTCAAGATGGCCTTCCCTGCAGACCGCTGGCTGCGCTGGGTGCTGGCCGGGGCTCTGTGCGCCGGGGGCTGGGCTGTGAACTACCTGCCTTTCTTCCTGATGGAGAAGACGCTCTTCCTCTACCACTACCTGCCGGCGCTCACCTTCCAGATCCTGCTGCTGCCCGTGGTCCTGGAGCACATCAGCGACCACCTGTGCAGGTACAGGGCCTTGGCAGCCACGCGCCCGGGTCGGGGGGGCAGGGTCCTGGGGGAGTCATGAATGGTGATTCCAGCGTGGTGTGGACGGGGTTAGCCAGAAGAGGCACTAGCAAGGCTCCTGGGGTTCCGAGCACAAAGCTAAAGCTGGTGGAAGGTGAAGCCAGGGGATACGTGCGGAAGGACCTTTGGCCTGGAGGAACAAAGAAGGGGAGGTGAGGGGCGGCCCAGCAGATACACCAAGGGGCCTGTAAACCAGAGCAGGTCCTGGAGGCTGGTCCTGGGGCAGCTCAGGAGGGCGGTTGTGTGCTCCTGCTGCTGAGACGGAGCAGGAGCTGGGGAGTTCAGGAAGCAGAGAAGTGAGGAGGAGTGCTGAGTGGGTCCGGCAGGACTTGACGAGGGCTGACACTCCGGCCGGGGCGCCGAGGGGACCTTGCGGTGGAAAGGGTCAGCCCCCGCACCGTGCTCTGCTCCGGGCTGGCAGGTCCCAGCTCCAAAGGAGCCTCTTCACGGCCCTGGTCGTCGCATGGTTCACCTCTGCCTGTCACGTGTCGAACATGCTGCGCCCGCTGACCTATGGGGACAGGTCTCTGTCACCCAGTGAGCTCAAGGCCCTTCGCTGGAAAGACAGCTGGGATATCCTGATCCGGAAATACTAGTGGGACACAGACTCACCGACGAGCGGCAGGGCTGGGTCGGGACAAGGTCTTGGATGGGCGTGTTTCCAGCAGGCAGGCAGAGTGGCTCTGAGCTTGGTGGAGACATGGGCTTGGCTGGGATTCTGCTCTGGTCTTGTTGAAGAAATGGCCCTCCGACAGGCACCTCGTTTTCAGCAAAGTCTGTTTTCCCTGATCATAAAGAACATCTCCTCACTGGCGCCTTCTAAGAGCCCCGTGCACTCACTGAGTGTGGAGCTGCTGGGTGGGACTCATGACAGCCGAGAAAGGGCAGGGAGGGGCTGGTTCTAGTTGACCCAGACAAGGGCCGGTCTTGCTCAGAGGCCGGTGGTGGGCTCAACCCAGGCCCCTGCTCCTCTGACCTAGGAAGGCCCCGGGGACTCCCCCTCATGGTTCAGTGGGCCGTGAGACCTTGAACGCCAGCCCAAGGGGGCTCGGGGAGGCCGGCCGTGACTCCTCTTGCTGGCCCCAACCCCCACCCAGAGCCTGCCGAGAGGTGAGCAGTAGCCTGTCATCCAGCACATTTTCTGGTCCTGATTCTGCCTTTTTTTGTGTAATTAAAAAGGGGACAAACTGGCATTCACATTTGGTGTTATTTATTGATTCTCTCTCCAAAAAGAACAGTAAACTTGACAAAACCGTCATAGTCATCAGAAACCAGCCCTCGAGCTCAGCCAAGCTCGCCCAACGTCCCTGTGTAACTAGCTAGTACTCGAAAGCTGGCCGCAAAGGGGAGGGACCACTTTTACAGTAACAGCTGCCACGTGGAAGGGGGACAAACCAGGACAAGACCACTAGTGTCTGGGAGGCAAGGTCACTGGGCAAGCGCAGGGGGCTGGCCGCTTTGGGCCACACCATCTGCTCACGCTTCCGGTCTACACACGCCTTGGCCATGGGCGACACCAGGAAAGGCCTGTCCAGATGGCAGCCTGGGCTCCGGGGGGCCGAGCGGGACACTGTGCTCACAGGAAAGCAGGCAGGGCTGGGCCGGGGGATCCCGGCTATGTGTCTGGTGCTAGTTAAGGAAAAGCTTGCTCCCCAGGGCTCCCTCCTGCCTCTGCCTTTGGAGCATAGGCCAGAAGGAAGGACACCTCTCCGTGGCTCCTTGCGTACCAGATCAGTGTGTACCAGGATCACGACCCACTGGTGGGTCGTGAAGCTGGGTTACTAGGTCACAGCGAGGATGGTGTTCGGAAGCCAGAGTAAACAGAAAACACGTGGTTGTATATAACAAGTAAAATGGAAGAGGGTCATCTTCAAACTTGGGTTCCAGTTACACGTGAGTGAACCAGGTCACAGTCTCTCTCGCCGGGGGTTCACCGTCAAAATCACGGTGACCAGGCTGTTCTCCCAAACACGGGCCTCGTGTACCGCACGTTGTGTGGCCTTTCTCAGCAGCGAAGAGCGCTTCCAGCCCCCGTGACTTGAGGAAGCGGGAGAGGAGGTCAGGGCCGCCGGCAGAGAACCTGTCATACCGTCTGGATGACTCGTCCTGGTCTCCCGAGTTAGCCGGGACCCCGACAGCGCCCCGTCAACGGCCGCATGTTTCGGGGCAGGTGGGCCTCTGGGGGCCCGTCGGGTGCCGAGCAGCCCGCTCCTCAGTGTGGCCTGCTGCTGGACTCCAGGTGCGAGCGCTTGCCCGAGGCCAGTACCGCAGGGTGCTCCCCCGGCTCTGGGAATGTCCTCTTGTGGCTGCGCCCGTTGGCCCCTGCGCGGTGCCACTTGCAGATGTCGCCGTTGAGGATGTCCTGGATGTGCTGCACGATGAGGTTGATGGCCACTGCGGGGACACACGGGCGGGGTCAGCTACCGCCCGCCCAGCCACCACCCGCCGTTACCCACGAGGCACACGCTTCCCTCCACGAGGCATCCACCTGCCACCGAGCCTCAGCAGGCAGACCAGTGCCCGCTGGGGCTGGGCATGGTAAAACCGACCTGGTGTGGTGGCGCGGGTTTCTGTCAACTAACCCTGGGTGTAATACTTCTTGCCAACAATGGACTCTCTGTCAAGCAGTCCTCCATGTATTTTTTTTCCTCACCACCTTTACTGAAACTTAACTAACATCGTACGCTGTGTCACCTTAAGGTGTAAGACATGTTGCGTGTTCTAAGTGTGTTGTGAACCTCTGCCACACGTGTACATGGATGGGCCTCATCCCCCGGGGCGTCTCAGTAACCTGGACGGGCCAGGCCAGGCCTGCCGTGTGGCCCTGGGGGTGGGGGTGGCACAGGCCTGCTCCTTACCCATGTTGTCAACCCCTCGAGGGATGATCACGTCTGCGTACTTCTTTGTCTACAAGGCAAGAAAAGGAGGGTCTTGTGAGATGCTTTCAGCGTGCCTGGGCCTAGATGCGGGGCACACGCGCAGGCTGCCATGAAGGGTAAGGAGGCGGGGGCAGGGGCTCAGGTGAGAGGCTGCGAGCCCAGAAGTGAGGGAAGCTGAGCCGAAGCAGCGGGAAGGGATGGCTCGTGTCTGCCGGCTTCTCGGAGATGCTCCTCTGTGAGCACCGCGGTCGGGCCGGTGCTCTGCGCTCACCGCCTGGCGCTCCCGGCCGGCTGAGGTGCGGCGCCCTCCCAGTGCACACGGTGCGGAGCCCTGCGAGAAGGGAAGTCGCAGGAGCTGCTCCCCTTCCTGCCTCGCCCCTCCTCTGCTCCCTCATGGAGTAGCCCACTCCTGTCGGGCACTATGGTGCTGCTGAGGAGGGACCCCCAAGTGCTGCTGGGGGGCGCAGGGGGCACCTCCGAATGAGCTGAGTGCCGCCGGTGTGTAGGCCTGGGCCAAGGAGGCCTGTCCCAAGAGATGAGCCGCGGGGGCGGGGGGAACAGGGACAGACTGGGTCCCGGGGCAGCTGTATCTGCAGGCAGAGGAGACCCAGGGCTGAACTCCCATGGGGCTGGGCCACTCTGCTGGGCTGTGGGGGCAGGCAGGAGCGACCAGCTGAGGGCCGAGAAAGGTCCTAGTGACGGGGACACAGGTGGCTTGGTCACCTCGCCGAGGCACCCCGTGAAGGGGACGGGTGGGGAGGGACTGGCCGAGCACACTTCTGCCTCCATCTGGGGGCACCCGGTCACACCTGGCGTCCAGAGCTTCACGGTAAACCACCTACTTTTCAAAAATATCTTTCTGGGGATAAGAGACTGAGAAACAGTCAATTTCCTAATCATTTTCTAGAAACTCCAAGACCATGAGTGTAAAATAAAATGTTTTCATGAACTAGCAAAGAGAGAACTCCTTTGTCCCATTTATCTAAAGCAGGAATCCTGCTTCTAATTCCTCTGTGCCTCACTTTACCCTTTAGGAAACAATACCGTGAAATTTCCCTTTGAATCTCTCCACCATCCTATCCAGTGAGAGAGGTGAGATGGAGGAAAAGACAGATGGCCGCACAAGTGAACTCCTCCTCTACATGCCAGCTGGACCTTCCTCCACCCCCAAGAAACACACGGTGTGGGGGAAGTTCTTAAGCACCTACTGTGTGCCAGACACCACTTTGGCAGCCAAGAGACAGAGATCCCTGCCCCCATGGAGGCCTCCCCTGCTCCTGTTCAGAAGGGCTGGGGGGAAGGAGAGGCACAGTGTGGGCAGTGGACGAGCAGTGCCCTGGACAGATGCAGACAAGAGCCCGGGAGGAGGTGACGCCGGTGCACCGGGTGAAGCCTGGCGCAGGGAGGAGGGGTGCGAAGGACAAAGGACCCATTCCCAGCTGAGAACCGCTCCCTGGGACCATGGGCACGAGAGGCTAACTTCTCCATGTATACAGCAGACCGCGTCCGTCCACGACTCGGCTCTCACAGAACGGGCACCAGGGGGCCTTCTGACAAGGGGGGAAAGGAGGTCCCTGGGCAAGCGGAAGGCGGTACCGGCAGGCAGAACTCCTCGAAGGCTGGCTTGACGAAGGTGGTGTACTGCGTCAGGATCTGCTCCAGGTCCCGGCCCCGCTGCACATCCCGGAGAACTGCGGTGACAGGAGAGAGCAGGGGCCTGCAGATGCGGGGGTGCCTAGGGCCGGGCTGGCCAGGGGCAGAGGGGCCCACGTCCACCTTACCTCTCCGAGACAGCCTGACATCGGAGTCGGTGTCCACGAAGAGGCGCAGGTGGAACATGTCCCGTATCTCCTGGCTGTAGAAGACCAGGATGCCCTCGAACAGGACCACGTCTGCAGGGTAGACCACCGTGGTCTCCGCGAGCCTGCGGGGTAGGCCAGGGGAGAAGCCTGCCGTCAGCATCAGACCCTGGGCACGGATGAGGGAGGCTGTCCCGGGAACCAGTGGGGCACAACCCCAGGGTGGGAGGGGTGTCCTCACCAGCCCCCCGCACACAGCCCCCTTCTCCCAGAACCACCCGCTTACCTTGAGTGTGTCACAAAATCATAGGTGGGGACCTCGACCGTTTTGCCCTCCACGATGTTTTTCAGAGTCCTGTGCATCAAATCGTTATCAAAAGCATCTGCGGGGGTGGAACAGAAGGCAGGGCAAGTCCTTATGCTGAGAACTCGCTCTGCCCTGGGGTCTGCTGGGTGCGGGTGCTGCCAACGACCCTAAGGAACATCTGGCCCGGAGGAGCCCCCACGACTTCCATCTGCAGGGCCCTCTGCAAACCACAGGCTGGACCTGTCCTCGCTGCCCCGGGGCAGTGCCACTGCCTGGGCTGCTGTCCCACCCACAAGTCTGAACACACGGATCTCCTGATCAGCCAGTTCTGGGAGGTAGGTGAGCTAGGCATCTTGCTTCTAGTTCTGAGAAATAACACAGACTAATGCTTCTGGGACCTTCTTCCCATGTGTGCCCTGGGAAGGAATAAAGACGGGAGCCAGCCACTGGGCAGAATCGTCTACTAGCAGCAGGGAGGGGCAGCATGGCTATCCCCCTCACCCACCCCCTCTCCACCTGTTCCCCTGGCCCCTGACCAGACCAGGAAAGGGAGCTTCAAGGCCTCTGGTTCTCGTTCACCCACTGCTGGCCTCTGGAGGACTCTGCCCCAGTGGAAACAGTCTGCATAGCAGGCCCCTGATAGCATGAAGGCATTTAGGTTTCTCCATGACCACAACTGTGGCAGAGCAGTGGGCCTGAAGACCCTTCTGAGCTGCAGATTCCCTGACCGGCTCCAACCGATGGAGCCTGGAGCTCCTGCAAGGCCCAGAGCACATAGGAGAGACCCCGGGCTTAACCCCCAATCCGCTCCACAGAGGTTTAGCCACGGACCACCTGGGGCCACTTCCCCATCCACGGCCAACTCTGGACCCAGTCTCAACGGTCTGCCCTTCTCCCCCACTCCCTCCCAACCTTCAGAGCCTCTACCTGGGTGGTCGAAGTTGTACTGTCCCTTCAAGGCCTTGGCCTTCTGCTCCGCGGTCAGGACCTTATAGAACCTGTCTTGGCTCAAGATGACCAGCTTGCGCTGCCGGTGATCCACTTCATTCTGTCCCAGCAGCTCCATGATCTTCTCGCACACAGTGGACTGGGAAACACACAAACAGGAGCCCCGCCTGGAGACGCCCACCCCGGCGCATCAGCTCCCGAGCGGCCGCGAGGTCAGCGGCTGCGCCTGGCGGGGAGGGCGCTGGGGTGCACCAGTAGGGGCAACGCGGACCCGGAGGCCACGAACGGCCAGGCCAGCCGGGAGCTTGCGGGGGTGCCCCGGGGTCCAGCGACCCGCTCCCCGCCTGGCCCGCCGCGGCCCCAGCCCCTCCGCCCCCGGCCCTGTCCACGCCCGGGAGGTGGGTGGGGAGCACCTCGCAGCAGCTAGAGGCGGGGGTCTCCCTCTGAACTGAGGCCCGACAGGCCGCGCAGAGTCCCGGGGCGCCCAGGGTAACTCGCAGGCCCCGCCGCGCCGCCCAGCCCCTTACCTTGCCGCTCGCGGTGCCGCCGCTCACGCCGATCAAGAAGGGCCGCTGGTGAGGGCGGTCCGCCTCGGGCCCGGCGCCCTCGCAGTCGCCGCCTCCAGCCGAAGCCATCTCCGGCGTCGCTCGACCGCATCTGACTCCCGGCTCCCGCCGCCGCCGCCGCCGCCGCCGCCGCGCAAAGGTCGGAGACGCCCCCCACCCGGAGCTCCACTTCCGGGAGACACGCGGCGCGGCAGGAGGTGGGGCGGCGGGCGCGCGGGGCACGGCGGGAGTTGTAGTCCCGGTTGGTGGCTGAGGGCGCCGCGCATACGTGGGCCTGTCCGGGCCTTCCCTCTGGGCCTGGAAGGCTGCCGAGGCAGCCGGACCCATTGCCGCGACGCCGGGTTGTTTTTTATTATTTGCTGCAAAAGCCAAAAGCCAGTCGGTTTCGCAACTGGCTGCAGTAGTCTCCAAATGTCGGGCGGCCTCCGAAAAGGTTCCTTCTGCCCGCACCTCCGCGCTGCCTGGGGTTAGGGTGGGAGGCGTCAGAATGATCCTTCAGGGTCGCAAAGTCAGGGGGCGGTGCTTGGGCATAGTGAGGGGTCGGACTCCTGAGCCCCGTGACCCGAGTTGGAAACTAGAACCGGTTCTGCAGCCTTGTGTGCGGTCACCCAAGAGCACGCTGTCACCTCCACACCGGGCCCCTGTGGTCAGCCCTTGCCTCCACCGCGTGGGTCCAGACCTCTTGCCTGGGCACAGGCTTAGCCCTGCCCCTGTTGGCCCTCCATGCCAGCCGAGCCTCCACGTTATCCCTCCTTCCTCGAGTTTCTTAACACAACCCTAAGCCTTCAGTGTCCCCCACTGCCTCTGGCCAGCAAGTTCCCGGCCTCCTCAACCTGCCCCTTACATTGAGGGCAGAAGTCGTGGGATGACTTTTTGACTGAGCCCTAGACAAGCTGGGAAGAAGGGACCCTGTCTGCTGGATTCCACCTGTGCCCCTGGTCCAAGAAGGCAGATACCGACCCATTCCTGTTGTACATTGTCCTCAAGGCATCAAGTCTCTTTGCAAGCCTAGCTCCTGCTGCACTGTGAGCCCTCCATGAATATTTGATGAAACTGAAATATGCAGGAGAGACTAACATGGAGACGTCAGGCGAAGTCACTATTTATGTCACTTTGGAAGCATTAACCCATTTCAGCAAGGGTTACAGGATGGTTCTGATGCGCAGTGGAGGCGGGTGGTTGGGCCTCCTGAGTCCTGAGGACCTGGGCAGAGGGAAGCGGATGAAGGGCGGCTGGGTCAGCATGAGAAAGCCCGCCCCACCAACTGAGAGGCGCTTACAGGGAAGCTCAAAGTAGGGCATTCACATGTTCACGGACAAGGTTGGGGACCAAGCCCCAGGGTGAGAGTTAACAATGACTGACCGCCATGTTTTATTACTCCCCAACTGTTAGGGGGGATGTTGTGATTTTGTGAAATTAACGTATGTGAGTGAAGACAGGGCAACTGATGGCCGGCAGAGGTTCAACAACAGAAACGGAAACAGAGAAGTTTATTACTCCCGGGTTCTGGAGGAGGTACAGCGCATGCCTGGAGGGGTCACGCAGGAGGTCTGTGCAGAGTGCAGAGAAGCAGAGAGAAGCAGACCCTGGGGCGTAGTCCTTTATCAGGATCCCTTGGTGGAGTGCTTTGGGGTTCCCAGACTAGGACTGGATTGGTTAATTCAAGCCAAAAGAGTAGGGTTTTGCTAGAAAGTTAGACTGTGAAGAAAGCTGAGCGCCAAAGAATTGATGCTTTTGAACTGTGGTGTTGGAGAAGACTCCTGAGAGTCCCTTGGACTGCAAGGAGATCCAACCAGTCCATTCTGAAGGAGATCAGCCCTGGGTGTTCTTTGGAAGGAATGATGCTAAAGCTGAAACTCCAGTACTTTGGCCACCTCATGCGAAGAGTTGACTCATTGGAAAAGACTTTGATGCTGGGAGGGATTGGGGGCAGGAGGAGAAGGGGACAACAGAGGATGAGATGGCTGGATGGCATCACTGACTCTATGGACACGAGTTTGGGTAAACTCCGGGAGTTGGTGATGGACAGGGAGGCCTGGTGTGCTGTGATTCATGGGGTTGCAAAGAGTCGGACACGACTGAGCGACTGAACTGAACTGGGATCTTATCTCTAGGACACTTAAGACATAGAGGCGCTAGACAGAAGGCGGGGGTGGGGACTCTTGATCACAAGAGCATGTGTTTGCTGGTGAACAGGCTGCTATCTAGGGTGTGTGGGTGTGTGAAGGGGCTCGAGTCAGTTTGAGGTCTCTGCAGGCAGTTGGCCAAACACAGTGGATGCCAGGCAGCAGAACGATGGAGCATCTTAGTGAACTCTGAGCAGGGAAATCCCACAGTGAGGCTGCCGTGCTCAAGGCACATAGAGGGCCTGGCATAAGGCCTGGCTCTGAGGAGGTGCCTGTTCTGTCTTCGTCTCTGCCTTTGCCTATTTGGCATTTGTTCCTCACAGGGCCAGTTATATTAACTATATTTTTTGTATGTGCACGTGTGCTCAGTCGTGTCTGACTCTTTGTGACCCCATGGCTGTAGCCCACTAGGCTCCCCTGTCCGTGGAATTTTCCAGGCAAGAATACTGGAGTGGGTTGCCATTTCCTCCTGCAGGAGATCTTCCCCACCCAGGGATCGAACCCACGTCTCCTGCATTGGCAGGCAGATTTTTACTGCTAGTGCCACCTGGGAAGCCTATTTTTGTGTGTGTATATTTATATATATTTAATACTGACACTTTTGTGGGGAGGGCGGCGTGCTGTACAGGTTGTAGGATCTTAGTTCCCTGACCAGGGATTGAACCCTGGCCCTTGGCTGTGAAAGCGCAGAGTCCTAACCACTGGCCTGCCAGGGAATTTCTGTTATTTTTTTGTATTCTTCTTTTTAAAAAATTATTATTATCTTTTGGCCACGCTGCATGGCACGTGAGATTCTAGTTCCCCAACCAGGGATCAAAGCCGCAGCCCCTGTGTTGGCCGCTCAGAGTTGGAACCACTGGAAGTCCCTTCTTTTTTTATATTTATTTGGCTGTGCCAGTCTTAGTTGTGGCACTCAGGATCTTTGGCTGTTTTCGTGGCACGTGGGATCTAGTTCCCTGACCAGGGATCAAACCTGGGCCCCCTGCATTGAGAACTCAAGAGTCTTAGCCACTGGACCACCAGGAAGTCCTCATTTTTGGTATTCTTGTTGCTCCAGCACAAGGCTAGCCACTGGTGAGGGACAGCAAAGGGAGCCCATCTTTCACAAGCAAACCAGCCCACCCCCAACCAGCTCTCATCTAACCCTACATGCTCCCACCAAGCCCCAGGCCCACACGCCGTTCCAGACCTCCCACCCCGCCCTCTGCCCGGCTGACTCTTCCCAGCATGCCCTGGTCCTCTCCCACAGCTGGACCGGGCCAGCTCCTCAGTGTTCTCCGTGGAAAGCACGGACCACAACTGCAACTATGGAGCGGGTTTTGCAATCATCTGCTTGATGTTTGTCTCTAGAGCTGAGCCCTGAGCCCGGTGAGGGCAGGGCTGTGGCTGCTTGTTTGGCCGACTCCGCCATGTGCAGGAAGCATCTGTCATTGCTGAATGAGTAGTGGGGTTGAGACTCAGCCTTGATTTTCTCAGAACCAGGTGAGGCAGAGCTCTGGGATTCTTGCCCCCATCTTCACCATTGCCCCACCGGGTCAAGTTCACAGGAACACAGGAAACCTGGCTTTCCAATGTGGCCCTCCTCCCCCATCCCCTTAGCCAGCCCCACTGCCTGCAAAAATTGTCAGTTTATCCCCCTCAGGTCTTTAAGCTTTTGTTGAACACAAGTTGATGCTCAGCACTTGGGTTGACCAGGTGCCTGACGTTTTAAGAGAATTGCTAGTTTCCCAATCCCAGGTGTAACTCATGCTCATTGCAGAAAATATATACACACAAACATGCACACGAAACTAAAATCAACCCTAACCCCTCACCCGAGGAGAACCGTGGTGTTGTATTCTGGTATTTGCTCTTCTGGTCTGATACAGCTGTGGCTAGATAGTGAAAGTTAAACAAGGTCTGGTTATATATCCTGAATAGGAGTAAAGCCTTACACAACCTGTCAAAACTGCAGAAATAGCAGGAATAAACCCACGGATCATTACAAGTGTGTGTGTGTGTGTGTGTGCACACGCTCGGTGTGTCCAACTCTTCACGACCCCATGGACTGTAGCCCTCCAGGCCCCTCTGTCCATGGGATTTCCCAGGCAAGACTGGAGTGGGCTGCCATTTCCCACTCCAGGGAATCTTCCTGACCAGGGATCAAACCTGTGTCTCTTGCATCTCCTGCATTGGCAGGTGGCTTCTTTATCATTGCACCGCCTGGGAGCCCACGAATAGCTGAAGTGGTAAACGGTTAATAGTAAAACTTGATTGTGTAAAAGACAGTTTTTGAACAAAGAGCTTGCAAAGCAAAACACAGAATAAGGCTCAGGGTACGTTATTATAAAGCAGCTCGGGCAGTGAAAGTCAGTTGACTGTATTCTTCTCCGTGATTGATTATATTAATAATGCTGGGATTTTCTTAGGTGATAGGAAATGGTTCCCTACACCAATTCTGGGAAACGGTTTCAGCTGTGCTTATGATTTCCAGAGGCAGAAGGAAGGAATGACTCCAGTCAAGTTACTCTTGCAGAATAAGCTACATTAAATTTTGTTTGTATGGCTTAACTGTCATGAAACCAAACTCGAGTCTGTTTGTCTGAACGTAACAAAGCCAATCTACTCACACCAGGTTGTGGTGAAGGAAAACGGAGCGTTTATTGCAGGCACCAAGCAAGAAGTCCAGGACAAGCAGTGCTTAAAAGTCCTGAACTCCCCAAAGGCTTTTAGGGAAGGTTTTTAAAGACAGGGTGAGGGAGGGGGTCTTGCGATGCATGATCAGCACTCTGACATTCTTCTGATTGGTTGGTAGTGAGGTAATCAGGAATCAACATCATCAACCTGCTAATTCTAACTGGCCTGGAGTCTGTGTGCTTGTGGGCAGCAGACAGTTAACTTCTTCCACCTGGTAGGGATTTGGGTATGTGCAAAACAGCTCAAAGGACACAGCTCAGAATATTAACTATAGCCCTGGAGGAGGAACTAAAGGTCCTTGACTTTAATAGCTAAACTATTATTATTTTGTCTTGCTTGACTGTTTTTCTTTCTGCATTTTCTCACTTCTCTGATTTAATGTACTCTTTAGAACTTGGGCTTCCCTGGTGGCTCAGCTGGTAAAGAATCCGCCTGCAATTGGGAGACCTGGGTTTGCTCTCTGGGTTGGGAATATCCCCTGGAGAAGGGAAAGGCTACCTACTCCAGTATTCTGGCCTGGAGAATTCCATGGGTTTTACAGTCCATGGGGTAGCAAAGAGTTGGACACAACTGAGTGACTTTCACTCACATAGGACTTGGGGAAGGCATAGGACACTCGTGGTTTTTCTACAGACAAGAGGCAGGTGGAGGATATGGCAGGGGTTGGGGTCTGTTCTGGGAATGCCACATAGGGTCCTGCTTGGTTACAAAACTGGTTTTGTCTACCCAGGGAACGTTCAAGGCTGGTCTTCGTTTGTTTTTTATTTTAACAAACCCATTTTCCTGATGGGGAAATTGAGAAGCAGAGAGATTACATGGTTCACCCAAGGCTTGTGGCTGCAAATGGACCTCCAGTCAAGAGCCAGGCCCCCACGCTCGCACACATACATGCTCCAGACGTGGAGGAGGGCATCGTCCGCCCAAGATAAGAAAGGGAAATACGGTATCCAGGCCTTGCGAGAAGGCTCTCGTTGCCAATGGTTGAAGCCCAGTTGCCCATGATGGGGCCAGAACCCGATTGCGCCTTGGGGGCTGGGAGTCAGAGTCACAGCCCCACGCACAGTAGCAGGTTCTAGAACTGGCCCTCTGCATATGGCTGGAGACTGAAAGGGACTGTGCTTTTGTGAGACTGAAGCAAGCCGCTCCCCCAGTGGCTCTGGGCAGAGTCCTCCCGCAGAAAGTGGAACGGGCCCTCCACGTGGTACAGAAACGCCAAGTGGAGAAACAAGATGGTTCACCAGAGGAGCCACCCGACTCGTGCTGCAGGCGCACGTGCGGCTCACGCAGGGCATCTTTAGAGGTTTACTTCTGCTGACCATGAACTCACGGTGATGCCGAAGCCCGTGAGACCTGCCTCTCGTGCAACAGCAGGTGCAGCAAATGGGCCGATTCATATCTGAGAAGACAGGGAAGTCTGGCGTGCTGCAGTCCCTGGGGTCTCTGAGTTTGAAATTACTTTCCAATAAAAAGTTTTAAAAACCATTTGAAGAGAAAGCACATGGACTAGAGTGTTGTCCAGTCGCTCAGTCGTGTCCAACTTCGCAACCCCCTGGATGGCAGCACACCAGGCTTCTTTGTCCTTCACTATCTCCCAGAATGTGCTCAAATTCATGTCCACTGAGTCATGGACATGGTGATACTAGCTAACCATCTCATCTTTTGCTGATCCCTTCTTTTGCCTTCAATCTTTCCCTGCATCAGGGTCTTTCCCAGTGAGTCAACTCTTCACATCAGGTGGCCAAAGCATTGGAGCTTCAGCATCAACCCTTCCAATGTACATTCAGGGTTGATGTCTTTAGGATTGACTGGTTTAATCTTGCAGTCCAAGGGACTCTCAAGAGTCTTCTCTAGCACCACAATTCGAAAGCATCAGTTCTTCAGTGCTCAGCCTTCCTTATGGTCCAACTCTCACATCCGTATACGACTACTGGAAAAACTATAGCTTTGACTATACAGACCTTTGTCAGCAAAGTGATGTCTCTATTTTTTTTTTTTTTTGCATCACCACAGAAAAGACATTATGAAAAACATACAGATTTTAAAAGGACTAGATGAAAATTCTAACCGTGAAAAGTAAAGACTGACACGTTTTGCAGGGACTCCCCTGGTGATCCTGTGGTTAAGACTCCACATTGCCAATGCGGGGAGTGCACCTGTGTGTAAAGCTCAAGCCCTAGACCACTTCCCTGGTGGTTCAGCTGGTAAAGAATCCACCTGCAATCCAGGAGACCCTGGTTCAATTCCTGGGTTGGGAAGATCCCCTGGAGAAGGGATAGGCTACCCACTCCAGTATTCTTGGGCTTCCCTTGTGGCTCAGCTGGTAAAGAATCTGCTTGCAATGCAGGAGACCTGGGTTCGAACCTGGGTTGGGAAGATCCCCTGGAGAAGGGAACGACTACCCATTCCAGTATTCTGGCCTGGAGAATTCCATGGACTGTATAGTCCATGGGGTTGCAAAGAGTCATACACGACTGAGTGACTTTCACTAATAATGCTAGACCACTGAGACCACTAGTCTACTACAGGGCACAGACAGAACCGCCCCCCAACCCCCAAACCCTGGTCCCCTCCTCCAGGGTTTGCCTCCTCTTCCTTGGTCCCAGGGATCTCTCTTCCCATCTTGGGAGCTCAGCTATGAATTGAAATTGCTGTCTGGCTTGTGGGTGTAGTTTATCTAGCATTTCTGGATGTTGGAGTAGACCTGCTTTGAATTCTCCAATCTGGCAAGTCTCAGAGAACAGAAGTGTCACACACATTGTTTTAAACCCCAGAAGATTTCATATGAAAATCTACACTGCTGGGAGACACAGAAGGGGAGGCTGGGCACTCCTCGGATCCACAAGGCCCTTGTTGGCCACCAATGCATCCAGCTGGGCTCTCCGGCCGGCGGGTCTCCCGCACTCCTTCACCGCCGTCCCCCTCCGCCCGTTCCTAGCTGGGCCTGGGCTGCGCCCCTCCGACTCGGCCCCCTTCTTCGGGGCCGACCGGGCGCGGGTCTTGCGGAGGCGGCCAGGCCACACGGGTTCGGGCCCCAGCGGCCCGGGCGCGCGAGGAGCCACCTGTTGACCCAGCCGCGAGCAGTCCTGCGGTCAATGATTAACCGGCCGCGCAGCGCGCACCAGGAAACCCGAGCTGTCCGCGAGAGCGGAGCCGGGCCCGACGGCGGCGGCGGGAGGCGTGCAGCCTGGCTGGTCGCGCCATGGACGCAGGTAAGGGTGGTGGGCACGGTGCGCGCTCCCACCCCGGCCCGGCTCCCGGGGAAGGCGGGGGCGACCCCCACCCCGGGCCCCGAGGCTGGCTCCGCGGGGTCCCAACCTAGCCCTGCCCTGGGACGCCTCTCCCTGCCGCCCGGGACTGGGGGAACCGGCGGGTGCCGCGGGAAGTTTCGGGGACCTTGGCTGTGCCCCCGTCTGCAGGGTAGGCGCCCCCACGGGAGAGCTGGTGGGGGGCGACCCTCAGGTCGGCCCCCGGGCGGGCAGCAGGTGCCCCTGCAATGGCGATCTGGGGGGCCGTGTCCCCCGCACCCCACGCCCGGTCCTTTCTCTAGTAACTTTCTTCGCCCCTCTGGTCAGGCTGAAGTCCTTGGAGCAGGGGAGGGGCGACCCTGGCGGGGTTGGGGGGCAGAGATGGGGAGAGCCCCCGCAGACTGAAACAGGGACCGAGGGAAGTGGGACGGGGGCGCGAGATAGAGAGCTGGACGGACTGCGTAGGGGGCGCGGGAAGGCCCAGCAACTTTGGCGTCCGCGGCGCAGCCAGCACTGGGGGCTGGGGGCGCGCTGATCCGAGAATCCCCTGGCCCCAGCCCTAACCTCGGGCGGGCCAGGGGCTGCTGGTGACGGCGGGGGGACCGGAGCCGCGGACGGTGCGGTCTGCCTAACAACCCCCGCCTCCACCACCAACCTGGGGCGGGGGCGCCCCTAGGTCTCTTCTGCAAGGGTCTCCCAGGGGGTTGCTGCTGCCAAGAGGGACCGGGCCCCGCCTGGCTTTATCTGCCGCCGCCACCCCAGACCTCCAGGAAGCGCCCCCTCTTCCCCACCCTCGAGTACCTCCCACCCGGCTCCCGGCCCCCCTTTTCCGGCTGGAATGTCCCGGCGAGGCTCAGGTGTCAAGAACTCGAGAACCCGAGGCCGCGGCGCGGCAGCCCGGCCAGCGAATGTATTTACTCTGCGGCCCTATCTCCGCGCCATCGGGCCAGGTATTTGTCCAGGCCGCCCGGGACAGCTGCGGTTTTTGTTATGATAACTGGGGCAGGGGCTGGCGTCTCCGCGGGGCGCTCGGTGCCCGAACTAGGGGGAGGGTGGGGAGGTTCAGGTTACAGCTGTGAACCTCAGCGAATAAGGCCCACCTGGGGCTCCCCTGGGACACTCCTGTAGGAGGCTCTCAAAACAGAGCCTGGCCATGTGTCCACTAGTGTTATCTTTAAAGGATCCTTTTACTTTTCTTGTCCCCATTTACACGTGAGGGAAGGGAGGATGGGGAGTTTAAATCTCTTAAATTCGCACAGATGACAAAGCTGGCTCTGTTTTTTTTTTTTTTTTAAGATAACTGAGACACTCAGCTTTAAAAGAAGTTTTTTGGCTGCGCTGGGTCTTCCTCGTGCTGGGGCTTTTCTTGCAGGCGCCGGGGCTCTCTTGTGGCTGGGGGAGGAGGGGTGCTATGCCTTTCCAGTTGTGGGGTGCCAGCTCTCTCTAGCTGTGGTGGCAGGCTCAGTTAGTTGCCCCGCGGTGGCATGCGGGATCTAGTTCCCTGACCAGGGATTGAACGCGCAAGCCCTGCATTGCAAGGCAGATTCTGAACCACTGCTGGCTCAGGGTCACTGCAGACATAATTATTCTCAGGGCCTGGCACCTGATAAATGCTTCAAAACAGTAGCTGCTCACTTGAACATCTTCGTGGCAAAGCTTCATCCACTTAGCAGCCGTACAGGCACCTAACCTTGCTGAAATGATGGTGTTTTGGTAGGATTTGTTGTACAGAATTGTATTTTTTCTGAAGTATGGTCGATTTCCTGCGTTGTGTTAGTTTCGGGTGTGATTCAGGTATATATCCGCTCTTTTTCAGATCTGTTTCCATTACAGTTTATTACAAGATACTGACTCTAGTTCCCTGTTATAGGTCCTTGTTGTTTATCTGTTTTATATATTAGGAGTTCGTGTGTTAATCCCAAGCTCCTAATTTATCCCTACCCCCCAATTCCCCTTTGGTAACCATAAGTCTGTGAGTCCATTTCTGTTTGTTGTCTGTTTTTGTAAGTAAGTCCATTTGTATCATTTCTTAGATTCCACATGTAACTGATATATGATATTCGTCTCTGTCTGACTTACCCACTGAGTGTGATCATCTCTCCATCCATCCCGAATTGTATTTCTGAGCCTAGAACACTAGTCCACTGGAGTTGCCCAATGACAATGTGTGGGACTGAATGTCTGGCTGGCTAGGTGCCTCCACCTGGGTGCGTATTCAGAGGGTGATTTGGGGGCTTTGTGTACCAGCGGAGGAGGATTTTGGCTGAGAGCTTCCTAACTCATCTTCCCCACAGTGGCCCTTTTGTTGTTGTTGCCTTGATTATTTAAAACCTGCAGCCCTGGGTGGCTGGGTGGGTGAGGTTGGGAGCTGCCCTGGTGCCTCCCCCAGGAATATTTAGGCTAGCCCAGCCCTCCAACAGATCAACAACCCTGAAGCGCCCCCTTGCACCCCCAGATCCTTCTAGAAGAGCCCAGCTCTCTGGGTCAAGCTTAGAAGTCACAGGTCTTGCTGATGTTGTGTGACCTCATTTCTCAATGGTTTTCATTTCCCCTGCCTCTTGCACATTCCTCAGACTGGCCAGAACACCCTTCCAGTTTCTTCCAGCCGCTTCCTAACCTCAGATCACAGACCCGTCTTAGCTGAGGGTCCAAGCACTGTACAGCCACACACTCATCTCATTCCCACGATGACCCCGAGAGGTGGTGGTGTCCCCATTTTAAGGATGAGGAAACCGAGGAGGCCCTGGGTGGGGAAGCAGCCCAGGCAGTCTGGCTGCTGAGCCTGAGCTCCTGGTTGTGACCCAGACTCTCATCCCAGGGACCTCCCTGGCGGTCCAGTGGTTAGGACTCAGCATTTTCACGGCTGGGGCGTGGGTTCAATCCCTGGCCGGGGAACTGAGATCCTGTAAGTTGAGTGGCACCGTTGGGGGAAAAAAAAAAAGACCCTCATCCCATATCCACCAGTCCAGCTCTGCCCCGGGCACTGAGGGAGGAGGGAAAAGAGGCGTGTGTGATTCACCCTGCCGCTCTTGCCAGCTCATTTCCCCTCCTCCCCTCCGGATGGGGTTGGGCTGGGTGCACCCCACTGCACCCACCAGTCCCCCCACTTGTCTGTATCCATCTGGCGCTCTACCTCCCTTCTGGCCCGGCCACTGTGGCCTCTCCCTTTATTCAGCCTCTGCCTGCCCCCCACTCTCCTGCCCACATCCCGGTCCTTCCTGCTCCCAGAGGAAACCTTCTGTATCAGTGATCAGTTGGCTTTTGTTGCGGAACAAACCAGCTCAGAACTTAGTGGTCTAATACAGCAGGCATGTGTTGTCAGGATCGTGTGGGTCTGCAGCGTGGGGCCGACTCCCCGGGGCTGCGTGGTCTGGGGACTGGCAAGGCATTGCCTGTGGGTGCCCCCATTCTCCTCCGTGGGGCCGGTCCAGTGGGTGGCAGAAGGATTCCCAGCGCCGAGAGAGAGCAAGCCCCAGTGTGCAAGTGTTCAAAAGCGTGTTTTTTTCTTTAAAGAATGTCATCACTTTATTTGCGGTATAATTGAAGTACACCAAGCTGCCTCTATTTAAAATGTGCGTTTTGATCAGTTTTGACATATTGTGCATCTCTCTTCAGCAATCAGTACATCAAAATACAATCTTCTTTTTTTTTTTTTTTAATATTTATTTATTTAACTGTACCAGGTCTTCACTGTGGCATGTGGGGTCTAGTTCCCTGACCAGGAATCGAACCTGCACACTCTGCATTGGGAGTTCAGAGTTTTAACCATTAGACCATAAGTCCCAAAATAACAGTCTTTACCCCCAAAAGTTTCCTTGTGCCCCTGGTAATCCCTTCCTGTGGCTATGGGTGGCTTTCTGTCCATCTCAATGGCACATTATTCTAGGATTTTATATACATGGGATCATATAGCCTGGACACTCTTCAACTGGCTGCCTGTCCATGGCTTAATGATTTAGCGATCCATCCACATGGGCTTCTGTGCATATCCAGAGTTCATTCCTTTTTACTGCTGAGGAGTTGTAACTATTAAACAAATTACAGGTGGTCCCCAACTACAAATTACAGATGGTTCAGTGGTCTGGTTTCCGACTTGACAGTCGTGTGAAGGTGACGTGCATTTGGTAGAAACCGGACTTTGCGTTTTGAGTTCTGGTTGCCGCCGCCCTGGCAGCCTGCAGTCTGCTTCCATCACAACGCTGGCGGCAGCAGGGCCATGGCGCCCCATCACCCACTGAACCACGAGGGTACATTGCAGCCATTCTGTACCCACTCAGCCATTCTATTTTTCACTTTCATTCCAGTGTTCAGTGACAGGAGATACTCAAGCACTTGATTGTCAAATAGGCTTTGTGTTGGACAGTTTTGCCCAACTGTAGGCTGTTGTAAGTGTTCTGAGCAGATTTAAAGCAGGCTGGTCTAAGACTATGATGTTCTGGAGGTCAGTGTACTAAATACATTTTTTTTCCCCCAACTGCATGGCTTGTGGGATCTTAGTTCCTCGACCAGGGATAGAACCCATATCCTTGGGAGTGAAAGTGCAGAATCCGAATCACTGGACCACCAGGGAATTTCCCTAAATGCATTTTAACTTAACAATATTTTCAACTTTTGATGGGTTTGCTGCTGCTGCTAAGTCGCTTCAGTCGTGTCTTTGATGGGTTTTTCAGGGTACAAACCCCATTGTGAGTCAAGGAAGATCTGTACTCTCAACACTTGGGTGTTTTTTTTTTTAATATAATTTTATTGTGTGTTTATTTTTTGGCTTCATGGGGTCATCTTGCAGGAGGGCTTTTCCCTAGTTGCAGAGAGCAAGGGCTGCTCTTCACTGCGGTGGACAGGCTTCTCGTTGCAGTGCCTTCCGTTGCCGAGCAGCGGCTCTAGGCTGTGTGGGCTTCAGGAGTGGTGGCTCCCAGGCTCTGAGCGCACACTGGCTCAGCAGTCATGGTGCACGGGCGGCACGTGGCATCTTCCCAGACAAGGGATTGAACCCGTGTCCTCTGCATTGGCAGGTGGATTCCTCTCCACTGTGCCACCAGGGAAGTGCCCAGCACTTAAAGAAGCCACGTTTTAAAGAACCCATATTTATTACTGTGCAGTCTGGGGTGGCTGGGTGGGGTGCCTGTGTCTTGAGTGTCTCCTGAGGTTGTAGTCAAGTCATCAGCTAGGATACAGTAACCCCAAGACTCAGCAGAGGCTGAAGCACTGCCTGCAAACTCACTGACCTGGTTGTCCTCAAATTTTGGTGCCTCATGGGTGGTTGGCTGTTGGACGAGGGCCTCAGCATCCTGCCATGTCACGTGGGCCTCTCCTATCACGGCTCATTTCCTTCTGGAGTCACCAGAGACACACGGCAATGGAGAAGAAGGCAGGAACTTTTTAAAACCTAATCTCAGAAGCAGCCGCACATCTGCTGCCTTAGTCTCTTCACTGGAAGTCATGCAGGGGCTTCCCGGGTGGCGCTAGTGGTAAAGAACCCACCTGTCCCTGCAGGAGACGGGAGAGAGGGCGGGTTCGATCCCTGGGTCAGGAAGAGCCCTTGGAGAAGGAAATGGCAACCCACTCCAGGATTCTTGCCTGGAGAATCCCCATGGACAGAGGAGCCTGGTGGGCTACAGTCCATGGGGTCGAAAAGAGTCGGACACGACCGAAGGGACTGAGCATGCATTCGGGAACTTCCGTGATGGTCCAGTGGTGAAGAGTCTGCCTTGCAACGTGGGAGACACGGGTTTGATCCCTGGTGGGGAAACTAAGCTCTCACACGCGACTCCTGAGCCTGCGTGCTCTGGAGCCAGTGCACCGCAGAGCTGTGAGCCCCAACAGAAGAGCTCCCACGAGGCGACTGTGACCCAGTGCAGCAGATAAATACATCAGTGTGTGTGTGTGTGTGTATATTTTAAGTCACTCAGTGTGGTGGACACTCAAGGGGAGAGAATTATGTGTTGGGGGTCAGGGCTCATAGAGGGTGCCTCCTGCAGACATAGTCCAGCGTATGAACACGGCACAACTGCTTTATCCATTCAACGGCTGTGGGCTCTTGGTTGTTTCCAGTTTGGGTCTATTGCAAACAGAGTTTTCTGTAAACATTTGTGTGGTCATGCGTTGTTTGTATTTCTCGAGTAAATGCCTAGGAGTGGAATAGCTGAATCTTGATGGCGTATGTAAGTTCAACTTTTTAAGACATTGTCAAACTATTTCCCAAAGTGGTTGTTACTGTTTTATTTTCCTATTTGCAGTGTTTGAAAGTTTCCATTGCTCTACATATTTGCTACAGCTTGCTAAGGTCAAGTTGGTTGGTTCTGTTTTTTTAATTTTAGCTATCCTAATGGGTGGTGATAGCTCGTGGCTTTAGTTGGCATTTCTAATTTTTAAAATAATTTTACTTATTTGGCTGTGCTGGGTCTTCGTTGCTGCGGGGGCTTTCCCTAGTTGCGACGAGCGGAGGCTACTCTCTGGTCACGGTGTGCGGGCTTCTCATTGCGGTGGCTTCTCGTCGCAGAGCACAGGCTCTAGGGCGCTCGGATGTCAGTATTTGTGGCTCGTGGGCTCAGCAGTTGCAGCTCCCAGGCTCTGAAGCACAGAGTCAATAGTTGTAGCTTAGTTGCTCCATGGCATTTGGGATCTTCCCAGATCAGGGATTGAACCTTTGTGTCCTGTGTTCTTAACCAGTGAGCCACCAGGGAAAGCTGGCATTTCTAATTTTGATGGCATTTCTGATGACTAAGGACGTGGAGCATCTTTTATGTGCTTACTGGGCATTTGAATGTCTGCTTGGAAGTGTTTACAAGTATTTTGTCCACTTTCTTATCGGGATATTTGTCTTATTATTGAGTTTGAGTTCTTTATACAGCGTTGATAGAACCCTTTGTCTGATAGATGTGATAAATTTTCTTCCACTCGATGACTTGCCTTTGTAATTCTTTAGTTCAGTCGCTCAGTCGTGTCCGACTCTTTGTGACCCCATGGACTGCAGCATGCCAGGCCTCCCTGTCCATCACCAGCTCCTAGAGTTTGTTCAAACTCATGTCCATTGAATTGGTGATGCCATCCAACCATCTCATCCTCTGTTGTCCCCTTCTCCTCCCACCTTCAATCTTTCCCAGCATCAGGGTCTTTTCAAATGAGTCAGCTCTTCGCATCAGGTGGCCAAAGTATTGGAGTTCTTAGTAATGTCTTTTAAAAAAATATTTATTTGGCTGCGTGTGGTCTTGGTTGGGGCCTGCGGGATCTTGTGCTGTGGCACCCGGACTTTCTAGCTGTGGTGCGTGGGCTTCGTTGCTCTGTGGCTCGTGGGATCTTAGTTCCCCCACCAGGGATGGAATCTGTATCCCCCGAGTTGCAGGGCGGATTCTTAACCATTGGACCCCGGGGACATCTCTGCGTCTCACACCTTGATGTGTTCTTTCTTCGTGGTCGCCCAGTTCAAACTTTTCTGTTTGCCTCGTGACTTTATTTTTGGTCCATGAATTCTTTAAGGTGTATTATTTAATTTTCAGATAGTTGATGTTTTCCTAGATACATCATTAGTATTGGTTTCTAATTCTCCTGTGGTCAGTTGGGATGCAGTTGGGATGATTTCAGTTCCTTTAACGTTGATTTGCTTTATGGCCCAGTATGTGGTCTGTCTTGGTAAATATACGTTGTGTTCTTGAGAAGAATGGTATCTGCAGTTGCTGGGTACAGTATTCTATAAACATCTGCTGGATCAAGATGCTTCGTAGTATTGTTCAGATTGTCCGTGTGCTTACTGATGGTTTGTCTGGTTCTGTCAACTGGTGGATGAAGGTATTAACATCTTCTGTAGCTGTACATCTTGCGTGTTTCTCTCTAACTCTACCAACTTCTGTTTCGTGTAAATTGAAGCTCTGCTATTAGGTACATGTGCATTTATAATTGTTAACGTCCTCCTGGTAAATTATTCTTTTTATTATTAGTGTTTCTCTTTATTGCTGGTAATACGTTTTTTGTTTGTTTGTTTTGGCCACACCTTGCAGCTTGTGAGATTTAACCAGGGATTGAACCCAGGTGCATGGCAGTGAAAACACCGAGTCCTTACCATGGGACCACCAGAGAGCTACCTGGTGGTGGTCTTAGTCTGTTTAATGTGATCAAAAGAGCCCATTCCAGCCTTTTTTGCTGAGTTTGTGTGGCCTATCTTTTCCTACCCATTTATCACTTCTGAGTATTTTAAGTGTTGTCTCTTGTCATTTGCTTTGTAGGTCTTGGTTTTTATTTGTTATGTCAATCTCCGATTTTTAATTGGAAAGTTGAGATCAGCATTTATTGTAATTATTGATATGTTTTTAAATTATTGATATAATGTGTGTTAGTTGCTCAGTTGTGCCCAACTCTTTGAGACCCCGTGGACTGTAGCCCCCCAGGCTCCTCTGTCCGTGGAATTGTCCAGGCCAAAATACTGGAGTGGGTTGCCATTCCCTTCTCCAGGGGATCTTCCTGACCCAGGGATCAAACTCAGGTCTCAGGCATTGCAGGCATTGCAGGCGGAGTCTTCACCTGCTGAGCCAGCAGGGGAGCCCATTGATACGATATTTAAGCCACTTGTATTGTTTTCACTTTGTCGCCTCTGCTCTGTTCCTCTGGTTTCTGCCCCCTTCACTCCTGCGCTGCGCCCGCTTCCCAGCTTTGTGGGTATTCAGTTGAATATTCTTCTAGTATTCCATTGTAATTTATCTCTTGGTGTTTTTGCTGCATAGTTTCTGGTTATCTTTTTTTAGTGGTTGTGCTGTTCCAACCAGGGTTCTTGGCCTCCTTCGTCAGTGAACTCGATCAGAGGTCAGACACAAAATTCAGGCAAGGCTTTATTGAGGGCCCTGCTGCGGCGGGGCTGGGGGATTGAGAGAGAGTAACAGGTTCCCTTGCTTCCTCACTTGCTGAAGAGGTGGACCAAGCTGCTTCCTTATATGGGGTGAGGGTAGGGGTGTCCAGGGTCCGGCTGGAGGGGTGGCTTAGGTGGCTTGCCCACTCCTTGGGAGGTTGTGTGTGCAGAGGGCATGCACAGGACCATGCATTTGCTCCCAACCCTGCTCCCCAGGCTCTTGGAAACTGGCACTTGGGTTGTTTGTTTTTAATCTCTTTGTATCTTTTTGTCCACAGTTTGCCCTAACTGCACATGCGTGCTGTTATTTTTAGTCCCATATGGACTCCTTGTATTTTGTGGTTGGAGGAGAGGTGTGTCCAGGGGCAAGCACTGAAGCAAAGGGTCCCAGGCTCCAGGCCTGTCTCAGGTCTAAGGATTAAAATACATACCTAACTTCTCACAGTCTCCTTAGAATTAGTATTGTATCACTGTCAGTAAGGTGTAGAATCTTGTAAATTTATAGATCTCTTTACCTTCATCCCCATGCATTAAGCTTTTATAACTTTAATGAGTGTTATAGTTTTCACATGTACATGTTGCAAACTCATCATAATATGTTATAATTTTGGCTTTCAACAGTCATACATTAGAGGATTTAAGAGGAAAAAATTATCTTTTATACTCACCCCAATTGTTATACGTCTATAGTTCTCCTTTATTTCTCAAGTTCCAAGTTCACCTCTGGTATTATTTCTTTTCAACCCAAAGACCTTTTTTTAACCTCTCTTACGGAAAGGCTCTGGTAAGGAATCCTGAGTTCTCTTCCATCTGAGAATGCCTTACTTGCGTAGGCAGAACTCTAAAGATGGTGCCTGTGTTTCCCTTCCCTAGCTATTCTGCCAAACACCAGTGCAGGTGCTGCTGTGAAGGGGTTTTTACAGACGGAATTCAAGTCCCAAGTCAGTTGATCTTAAAGTACAGATTTTTCTGGATGGGTCTGACCCAGTCAAATGAGCCCTTTAAATGCAGAGATCTCTACCCAGTAGCAGAAGGGAAGACAGGGAGTTTTGAAGCATGAGAAGGATCTGATGTGCATTCCTGGCTTTAAAGATCGAGATGGTCATCTGGGAAGGGTGGTGAGCAGCCTGCAGGAACAGAGCCTCAGAGCTAGAATTTGCCAACAACCCAAATGAACTTGGAGGTAGATTCTTCCTTCAAGGCCCATTCCACTTAACACCTGGATGAAGACCCTGAGTTGAGTCAGCCGGCACTTCTGACCTACGGAACTATTAGCCAGGACGTGAGTGTTTGGTGGTCTTTCCCCATTTAAAAAAGCTGTAAAATGCACATATCATAAAATGTACCATCTTAACAATTTTTCAGTGTACAGTTCAGTGGTACTGAATGCATTTACATTGTTGTGTAACCATCACCACCATCCACCTCCGTATTTTCTTTCATCTTTCCAAACTGAAACTCTGTCCCCATTAAATAGTAACTCTCCTCACCCCTCTTCCCCAGTTCCTGGTAACCACCATCCCCCTTTCTGAGTCTGGTCAGAAAACTAAGATCATGGCATCTGGTCCCATCATTTCATGGGAAATAGATGGGGAAACAGTGTCAAACTTTATTTTTTGGGCTCCAAAATCACTGCAGATGGTGACTGCAGCCATGAAATTAAAAGACGCTTACTCTTTGGAAGGAAAGTTATGACCAACCTAGATAGCATATTCAAAAGCAGAGACATTACTTTGCCAACAAAGGTCCATCTAGTCAAGGCTATGGTTTTTCCAGTGGTCATGTATGGATGTGAGTTGGACTGTGAGGAAAGCTGAGCGCCAAAGAATTGATGCTTTTGAGCTGTGGTGTTGGAGAAGACTCTTGAGAGTCCCTTGGACTGCAAGGAGATCCAACCAGTCCATTCTGAAGGAGATCAGTCCTGGGTGTTCTTTGGAAGGAATGATGCTAAAGCTGAAACTCCAGTACTGTGGCCACCTCATGTGAAGAGTTGACTCATTGGAAAAGACTCTGATGCTGGGAGGGATTGGGGGCAGGAGGAGAAGGGGATGACAGAGGATGAGATGGCTGGATGGCATCACTGACTCGATGGACATGAGTTTGGGTGAACTCCGGGAGTTGGTGATGGACAGGGAGGCCTGGCGTGCTGCGATTCATGGGGTCGCAAAGAGTCGGACACAACTGAGCGACTGAACGGAACTGAAGGGCCTCAGACAGTGGAGTCTTTTTGTGACTGGTTTATTTTACTTGGAATAATGTCCTTAAGTCTCTTCCATGTTGTCAGAATTTCCTTCCTTTTAAAGGCTGATGATATGCAGTTGTGGGGATAAGCCTCGCTTTGCCCATTCATCGGTCGGTAGACCCTTGGGCTCGCCTTTCAGTCTCCTGACCGGTGCTGCTGTGATCGTGGGTGCGTAAGCATCTCTCCCCTGCTCTCAGTTCTTCTGGATGTGTCCCCAGAAGTGGAATTATTGGCTCCTGTGGAAATTACTTATTTTGTTTTTGGTTGCATTGCATGGCTTGTGGGATCTTAGTTTCCCAACCAGGGATTGGACCAGGGTCACAGCAGTGAAAAGTGCCAAGTCCCAACGACTGGACCACCAGGGAATTCTCTGGAAATGTGTACTTTTTTGAGGAATTGGTTTGTTTTCCACAGTGTCTGCACCATTTTACATTCCCACTAACAGTGCACAAGGGTTCCAATTTCTCTACATCCTCGCCTCTGGGTTTTTGTTTTTTACAAAAGTAGTCATTATCACAGCTGTGAGGTGGATGGGCGTTGTATGCCACTGCGTTTACGATAATTTGTTGTACAGCAGTAGAAGAGGCACACGTGCCTCCATCCTGAAGGACTTTTCCTTTAGATGTTGATTTCTGGGTTGCAAGTTTTCTCCATCAGCTGTTTAAGATGCAGATCCTCAGCTGTCTCTTGACTGTCTATGGAATTCAAATTGCTGTTCCCCTGTGTGTGTGTGTGTGTGTGTGTGTGTGTGTGTGTGTGTGTGTATATATATAATGGGTCATTTTTCGCCGCCAGTTTTCAAGGCTTTGATGTTAAATCTTTTGGTTTTGAGAGTTTGGTGGTGTTTTGGCTGCGCTGTGTGGCATACGGGGGTCTTTAGTTCCCTGACCAGGGATCAGACCCGCAGTGCCTGTAGTGGAAGCTCAGAGCCCTGCCCGCTGGACCGCCAGGGAGGTCCCCGAGAAGTGTTCTGATGCTGTGTCTGCGGAGTTTTCTCCCACAGAGCGCCTGTTGTGGATATTTAGAGTTTGATGAATTTGTGTTGTGTAGGTAGTTAGCCATTATTACTGCAAATGTATTTTTCCCAAAATCTGTCCTGGGACTTGACATGGAGTTAAGACCTTTTCCTGTTACCATAGGCCCCTGAAGCTCTATTCTGTTTTCCCTTAATCTCTGTCTGTAGGATTGGTGCTTCTTCAAACTCACTATTTTTTTCCCTGTCACCTCCGTTTTAATATTGACATCAGTGAATTAAAAAAAATTCAGATATTATGTGTTGAAAATTTCTTGTTCCTTTTTTTAAATCCATGTCAAACTTTCTAATTATTTATTGAGAATGTTTTTCAAGTGTGTTTATCTTTGCTCATGGAGTTTGTTATAACAGTTGCCTTTTCTGATAATTCCAACATCTCGGGTAGACATATGTTGATTGTCTTTTCCCTTGAGGACTGGTCACATTTGCCTCATTCTTGGTATGGCGAATGATTTTTGGATTGGGTCCTGCACACTGCATATATTATGTTGTATAAATTCTCAGTCCTAAAGGAAATCAACCCTGAGTATTCATTGAAGAACTGACGTTGAAGCTCCAATATTTTGGTCACCTCATGGGAAGAGCCAACTCATTGGAAGAGACCCTTCAATCTGGGAAAGATGGACAACAGAGGGTGAGATGGTTGGAGGGTGCCACCGACTCAGTGGACATTAGTTTGAGCAAACTCTGGGAGATGATGAAGGACAGGGAAGCCTGGAGTGCTTCGGTCCATGGGGTTGCAAAGAGTCAGACACAACTTAGTGACTGAGCAACAATAAACCCTAAGTCCTGTTATAGTTCCCTGGAAAGTCTGGAGTTATTTTATTTGATGAAGCAATCAACCTAGGTAGTTTCAGATCGCTAGTTGGTGTACCTTCTATAAGTAGCATTTCCAATCTTGGTCCAGGTTTCTGGGTTTTTTATTTGAGGTGCAATTGGCATTACATTGCCGTAGTATCAGGCGTACAATGTAAGGATTCAATATCTGTATACCGTGTATAATGATCACCATAGGAAGAAAATTGTTTTCTTGTGATGAGAACTTTTAAGAATCAGTCCCCTAGCTACTTTCAAATATGTTGTTGGTTCCGTTGCTAAGTCATGTCTGACTCTGATCCCATGGACTGCAGTACCCCAGGCTTCCCTGTCCTTCACTGTCTCCCAGAGTTTGCTAAAGCTTGGGTCCATTGAGTCCATGATGCCATTCAACTGTCTTATTCTCTGTCACCCCTTTCTCCTGCCCTCAATCTTTTCGAGCATCAGGGTCTTTTCCAATGAAAGAGACAGCTCTTTGTATCAGGCGGCCAAAGTATTGGCGTTTCAGCTTGAGCGTCAGTGCTTCCAATGAATATTCAGGGTTGATTTCCTTTAGGATGGACTGGTTTGATCTCCTTGCTGTCCAAGGGACTCTCGAGAGTCTTCGCCAGCATCATATTTCAAAAGCATAAATTCTTTGGTGCTCTGCCTTCTTTATGGTCCAGCTCTCACATTCATACATGACTACTGGAAAAACCATGGCTTTGACTATCCAGACCTTTGTGGGCAAAGCAACATCTCTGCTTTTTAATACGCTAAGTTTGTCATAGCTTCTTTTCCAAGGAGTGAGTGTCTTTTAATTTCATGGCTGCAGTCACCATCCACCGAGATTTTGAAGCCCAAGAAAATAAAGTCTGTCACTGTTTCAATTTTTTCCTCATCTATTTGCCATGAACTGATGGGACCAGATGGCATGATCTTAGTTTTTTGAATGTTGAGTTTTAAGCCAGCTTTTCCACTCTTTTCTTTCACCCTCCTTAAGAGGCTCTTTAGTTCTTCTTTGCTTTCAGCCATAAGGGTGGTATCATCTGCATATATGAGGTTGTTGATATTTCTCCCGGCAATCTTGATTCCAGCTTGTGCTTCATCCTGCCTGGCATTTCTCATGAGGTACTCTGCATATGTAAGTTAAATTAGCAGGGTGACAGTATATAGCCTTGACATACACCTTTCCCAATTTTGAACCAGTCTATTATTCCATGTCCGGTTCTAACTGTTGCTTCTTGACCTGCATACAGGTTTCTCAGGAAGCAGGTAAGGTGGTCTGGTATTCCCATCTCTTTCAGAATTTTCCACGGTTTATTATGATCCACACAGTCAAAGGCTTTAGCCTAGTCAATGAAGCAGAAGTAGATGTTTTTCTGGAATTCCCTTGCTTTCTCTATGATCCAGTGGATATTGACAATTTGATCTCTGGTTCCTCTGCCTTTTCTAAATCCAAATTATACATCTGGAAGTTCTTGGTTCACGTACTGTTGAAGCCTAGCTTGAAGGATTTTGAGCATTACCTTGCTAGATGTGAAATGAGCTCAATTGTGCAGTACTTTGAATATTCTTTGGCATTTCCCTTCTTTGGGGTTGGAATGAAAACTGACTGTTTGCAGTCTTGTGGCCATTGCTGAGTTCCAAATTTGCTGGCATATTGAGTGCAGCACTTCAACAGCAGCATCTTTTATGATTTGAAATAGCTCAGCTGGAATTCCATCACCCTCACTAAAGCTTGTAAGGCCCACTTGACTTTGCATTCCAGGATGTCTGGCTGTAGGTGAGTGGCCACACCATGGTGGTTATCTGGGTCATGAAGATGTTTTTCGTATAGTCCTTCTGTGTATTCTTGCCACCTCTTCTCTATCTCTTCTGCTTCTGTTAGATCCTTGCCATTTCTGTCCTTTATTGAGCCCATCTTTGTATGAAATGTTCCCTTGGTATCTCCAATTTCCTTGCAAAGATCTCTAGTCTTTCCCATTCTATTGTTTTCTTCTATTTCTTTGCACTGTTCACTTAAGAAGGCTTTCGTATCTCTCCCGGCTATTCTCTGGAACTCTGCATTCAGTTGGGTTTATCTTTCCCTTTCTCCTTTACAGTATTATTGGAGATTCACCACGCTATACACTACATCTCCAGGACTTATTTGTTTTATAACTGAATTTATACCTTTTGACCCCCTCCGCTGACTTTGCTCACCCCCATCCGCATTTCAGACAACCACGGTCTGTTCTCTGTATCCATGAACTCGGGTTTGTTGTTTCCGATTCCACATGTGAGTGAGGTCGTGCACTGTTTCTCTTTCTCTGTCTGACTTACTTCACTTGACATAATACTCTCAAGGTCCATCCACATTATTGCACATGGGAAGATTTTATTCTTTCTTAGTGGCTGAATAATATTGTAAGTGTGTATAACGTATTTCAAGGCAAGATTTTTGTTAATATGTTTACACACATACACACACACATTTTCTTTATCTGTTCATCCATCAGTGGATACTTAGCTTGTCTTAACTACTGAAAATAATGCTGCAATGAACATGTTGAATGCATATAGCTTTTTGAGTTAGTGGATTTTTTTTTTTTTCCTTCAAAGACCCAGATCGGAATTTCTGAGTCATACAGTGGTTCTTGGCTTCCTTGGTGGCTCAGTCGCTAAAGAGTCTGCCTGCAGTCTGGGAGACCTGGGTTTGATCCCTGGGTTGTGAAGATCCCCTGGAGAAGAGAAAGGCTACCCACTCCAGTATTCTTGCTTGGAGAATCCCATGGACAGAGGAGCCTGGTGGGCTACAGTCCATGGCGTCACAAAGAGTCAGACATGACTGCGTGACTAACTTTTTTTTTTTTTTTTTTTTTTACAGTAGTTCTATTTTAAATTTTTTTCAGGACTCTCTATACTGTTTTCCATAGTGGTCACACCAATTTACACTCCCACCAATAGTGCATGCACATGGGTTTTCTTTTTTCTACTTCCTCGCCAACACTTGTTATTTCTCTGCTTTTCGATGACAGCCATTCTAACAGGGGTGAGGTTTGATTTGCATTTCCCTGATCAAGCATCTTTTCAAGGTACCTTCTTGGCCCTCTGTATGTCTTTGGAAAATGTCTGCTCAGATCCTCTGCCCGATTTTTAATTGTAGGTTTATTTTTTGCTATTGAATTATATGTGTTTTTATAAATATACTTTGGATATCAACCCATATAAAATACATGATTTGCAAATATTTTCTCCTATTCAGTAGGTTGCCAGTTCACTTTGTTGATGGTTTTCCTTGACGTGCAGTAACTTGTAAGTTTGATGTTGTTCCAGCTTGTGTGTTCTGGCTTTAGTTGCATTTGCTTTTGGCTTCAAGGGGACTTCCCTGGTGGCTCAGATGGTAAAGCGTCTGCCCACAATGCGGGAGACCCAGGTTCAATCCCTGGGTCAGTAAGGTCTCCTGGAGAAGGAAATGGCAACCCACTCCAGTATTCTTGCCTGGAAAATCCCATGGACAGAGGAGTCTGGTAGGCTATAGTCCATGGGGTCACAAAGAGTCGGACATGACTGAGTGACTTCACTCACTTGGCTTCAAATCTAAAAAACAAAGTCATTGTCAAGACTAATATCAAGACGCTTACTGCCTGTGTTTTCTTTTGGGAATTTTATGGTTTCAGGCCTTACATTCAAGTCTTTAATGCATTTTGAGTTAAATTTGGGGTACTGTGTTTGTTTATGGGTGTGGTGTAGTGGGCAGAATGTACTGTTGAATCTTGTTTGTCAATATTTCCTGTTGAGGATTTTTGCATTGTGTTTATCAGGGATACAGGTTTGTATTTTTCCTGTGGCATCCTTTTCTGATTTTGGTATCAAGGCAATGTTGGCTTCATAAATGAGTTTGGAAGTGTTTTCTCCTCTCTTAGTTTTTCATATAGTTTGAGGATTGGTATTGATTCTTTGAGTGTTTGGTAGCCATCTGGTCTTAGAGTTCTATTTGTTGCAAGGTTTTTGATTACTGATTCTCCTTAGTTCAGGAAGCAGTCTGTTCAGGTTTTTTTCTTTATGATTCAGGGGGTTGAGCTGTGTGTCTAGGAATTTGCTTGTCCTCTGGTTGTCAGATTCGTTGGCGTGTAACCCTTCATGGTCTGCAGGAGCCGCTGGATTGCTGTGGTGTTGGTGGTAAATGTGTCCTCTATCGTTCTTAATTTTATTTAAATCTTCTTTTTTCCCTAGTCTAGCTAAATATTTGTCCATTTTGCTTATCATTTCAAAGAAGCAGCTTTTAGTTTTATTAATATTTTCTATTGTCTTTTTAGTCTCTATTTCTACTCTGATCTTTGTTATTTTCTAACTTCTACTAGCTTTGGGCGTCATTTGTTCTAGTTCCTTGAGGTGTAAATTTAGAATATTTATGCGATTTCTGACGTTGTACAGGCATTTATTTCTATGAGCTTTGCTGCAGCTCAAGTGTTGGTCTGTTCTATCCATTTTCATTTGTCTGAAGGTATTTAAAATTTTTTTTTTTGATTTCTTCTTTGACCCGTTGGTCGCTCAACAGCATGTTGTTTCAGCTCTGTGAATCTTCCAGTTTTCTTCCTATAACTGATGTCTTGTTGGCAAAGATGCTTGGTGGGGTTCCAATCTTCTGAAGTTTAGAAAGGCTTACTTTGTAGCCTACTATGAACTATCCTGAAGGATGTTCCATACACACTTGATAAGAATATGTATTCTGTTTATTTGGATATACATTCTGGATATGTGTGTTTGAGTTTATCTGGTCTAACATGTCCTTTAAGGTTGCTGTTTCCTTATACATTTTTTTAATCTGGGTGATTTATCCATTGACGTAAGGTGGATATCAAGGTTCCCTATTATTGTATTGCTATCAATTTCTTTCTTTAGGTCTGTTGTTATTTGCTTTTATACTTAGGCACTCCTATGTTGTGTTCAAGGCAAATTGGAAGTGGTCAAACAAGAGATGGAAAGAGTGAACGTTGACATTCTAGGAATCAGCTAACTAAAATGGACTGGAATGGGTGAATTTCACTCAGATGACCATTATATCTACTACTGAGGGCAGGAATCCCTTAGAAGAAATGGAGTAGCCATCATGGTCAACAAGAGTCAAAAATGCAGTGCTTGGATGCAATCTCAAAAACGACAGAATGATCTCTGTTCGTTTCCAAGGCAAACCATTCAATATCACAGTAATCCAAGTCTAGGCCCCAACCAGTAATGCTGAAGAAGCTGAAGTTGAATGGTTCTATGAAGACCTACAAGACCTTTTAGAACTAACACCCAAAAAAGATGTCCTTTTCATTATAGGTGACTGGAATGCAAAAGTAGGAAGTCAAGAAACACCTGGAATAACAGGCAAATTTGGCCTTGGAATACGGAATGAAGCAGGGCAAAGACTAATAGAGTTTTGCCAAGAGAACGCACTGGTCATAGCAAACACCCTCTTCCAAAAACACAAGAGAAGACTCTACACATGGACATCACCAGATGGTCAACACCAAAATCAGATTGATTATATTCTTTGCAGCCAAAGATGGAGAAGCTCTATACAGTCAGCAAAAACAAGACCAGGAGCTGACTGTGGCTCAGATCATGAACTCCTTATTGCCAAATTCAGACTTAAATTGAAGTAAGTAGGGAAAACCACTAGACCATTCAGGTATGCCCTAAATCAAATCCCTTATGATTATACAGTGGAAGTGACAAATAGATTTAAGGGCCTAGATCTGATAGATAGAGTGCCTGATGAACTATGGAATGAGGTTAGTGACATTGTACAGGAGACAGGGATCAAGACCATCCCCATGGAAAAGAAATGCAAAAAAGCAAAATGGCTGTCTGGGGAGGCCTTACAAATAGCTGTGAGAAGAAGAGAAGCAAAAAGCAAAGGAGCAAAGGAAAGATATAAGCATCTGAATGCAGAGTTCCAAAGAATAGCAAGAAGAGATAAGAAAGCCTTCCTCAGAGATCGATGCAAAGAAATAGAGGAAAACAACAGAATGGGAAAGACTAGAGATCTCTTCAAGAAAATTAGAGATACCAAGGGAACATTTCATACAAGGATGGGCTCGATAAAGGACAGAAATGGTATGGACCTAACAGAAGCAGAAGATATTAAGAAGAGGTGGCAAGAATACACAGGAGAACTGTACAAAAAAGATCTTCAGGACCCAGATAATCACGATGGTGTGATCACTGACCTAGAGCCAGACATCCTGGAATGTGAAGTCAAGTGGGCCTTAGAAAGCATCACTACGAACAAAGCTAGTGGAAGTGATGGAATTCCAGTGGAGCTATTTCAAATCCTGAAAGATGATGCTGTGAAAGTGCTGCACTCAATATGCCAGCAAATCTGGAAAACTCAGCAGTGGCCACAGGACTGGAAAAGGTCAGTTTTCATTCCAATCCCAACAAAAGGCAATGCCAAAGAATGCTTAAACTACCGCACAATTGCACTCATTTCACACGCTAGTAAAGTAATGCTCAAAATTCTCCAAGACAGGCTTCAGCAATACATGAACCGTAAACTTCCAGATGTTCAAGCTGGATTTAGAAAAGGCAGAGGAACCAGAGATCAAACTGCCAACATCCGCTGGATCATGGAAAAAGTAAGAGAGTTCCAAAAAAACGTCTAGTTCTGCTTTATTGACTATGCCAAAGCCTTTGACTGTGTGGATCACAATAAACTGTGGAAAATTCTTCAAGAGATGGGAATACCAGACCACCTGACCTGCCTCTTGAGAAACCTATATGCAGGTCAGGAAGCAACAGAATTGGACATGGAACAACAGACTGGTTCCAAATAGGAAAGGGAGTGCGTCAGGGCTGTATATTGTCACCCTGCTTATTTAAGTTATATGCAGAGTACATCATGAGAAATGCTGGGCTGGAAGAAGCACAAGCTGGAATCAAGATTGCTGGGAGAAATATCAATAACCTCAGATATGCAGCTGACACCACCCTTATGGTAGAAAGTGAAGAGGAACTAAAAAGCCTCTTGATGAAAGTGAAAGAGGAGAGTGAAAAAGTTGTTTTAAAGCTCAACATTCAGAAAATGAAGATCATGGCATCTGGTCCCATCACTTCATGGGAAATAGATGGGGAAAGAGTGGAAACAGTGTCAGACTTTATTTTTTTGGGCTCCCAAATCACTGCAGATGGTGACTGCAGCCATGAAATTAAAAGATGCTTACTCTTTGGAAGGAAAGTTATGACCAACCTAGATAGCATATTCAAAAGCAGAGACATTACTTTGCCAACAAAGGTCCGTCTAGTCAAGGCTATGGTTTTTCCAGTGGTCATGTATGGATGTGAGAGTTGGACTGTGAGGAAAGCTGAGCTCCAAAGAATTGATGCTTTTAAACTGTGGTGTCGGAGAAGACTCTGGATAGTCCTTGGACTGCAAGGAGATCCAACCAGTCCATTCTGAAGGAGATCAGTCCTGGGTGTACTTTGGAAGGAATGATGCTAAAGCTGAAACTCCAGTACTTTGGCCACCTCATGCGAAGAGTTGACTCATTGGAAAAGACTCTGATGCTGGGAGGGATTGAGGGCAGGAGGAGAAGGGGACGACAGAGGATGAGATGGCTGGATGGCATCACCGACTCGATGGACGTGAGTTTGAGTGATCTCTGGGAGTTGGTGATGGACAGGGAGGCCTGGCGTGCTGCAATTCATGGGGTCGCAAAGAGTCGGACACGAATGAGCGACTGAACTGAACTGATGTTGTGTGATATAACATGTGTGATATGACAAATGTCATATCTTCTCGTTGGATTTGAGCCCTTTGTCGTTTTGTAATACCTTTTTTGTTTCTTACTACAGTCTTCATTTTATAGTCTCTCTTTGTTATATAAGTGTAGCTACCTCAGGCTTTTGGGTTTCTATTCTTTTTTGGTGTGTGTGTGGTCTGCAGACTCACATCTGCAGTGAGTCTCTTATAAACAGAATATCTTGTCTTTTTATCCATTCAGCCACTCCATGTCTTTTGGAAAATTTAAGCAGCAGCAGCAGCAAAGTAATTGCTAGGTATGCACTAATCTGTGATTTTGTTCATTGTTTTCTGGCTGCTTTTCTGGTCCAGTTTTAAAGTCTTCCTTATGCAGGTCTAGGTCTGTACCCTACACATGCATCTTGAGGGTGAGTCTAGGACTGGTGTGGATCCGTTCCAAGATGACTGACTTCCTGGATGTGAGATTTTCAGGAGTAAAGCCAAGGACGTCCTGGGCAAGCTGATATACATTGGTCACCCCAGTTCACACACAGAACTAGGTGACTCAGAACCCCTCCGAAGGTACTTCTCTAGGATTTCCCTACCCTCTCCCTTCTGCAGGGGCCCTCTCCTGGTTCCTTTGGCCAGAATGACAGAGTTTATCGTGGAGTTTTAGCTGCCCGGTCATGTGGTTCTGGGGCTGGAGCTTTGAGCTTTGAAGGAAATGAGAGGGGAAAACAGGCAGTTCACCCCCTTTATAGTCACTTCTGTGTTTCGACTACACTCCATAGTCTGCCTACTTTTGTCCACTTTTCAGGGTCTTCTTTTGTCTAGCATTTTTAGATCAGCAGGAGAGAGAGGCTTTTTAAAACTGGAAAATGTGTAAGATTTACCGTCTGAACCATTTATAAGTGTACAGTTCAGGGGCATTCAGTGCGTTCACGTTATCGGGCAGCCATCATTATCACCTCCCTCCAGAAGGCTTTCATCCTCCCAGATGGAACTGTCCCCACTGATACCCGAACCTCTCATCCCTCCCAGCCCCTGGTAATGTTGAAAGATGCAGGTTTTTAAAGCCAGTGTTTGCAAGATGTTTATTAATGTTCCGTTGGCCAAAGCAAGTCACATGGCCAAGTCCAGCCTGAAGGGGATAGAGAAACAGGAGGGGCGGCCCGGGTGGCCCTGTGGAGTGGAAGCGCGAGCACCTATGTGGGTCTCAGGAGAAGCTGTGAGTGAGACCCTGGCTGCTGGGAGGAGGTGGGTGGGAGCTCTCAGGGGCTCAGTACTCCTGCTGTTGGGATCCCTCCCCTAGGGAATCCTGACCTCTGATTTCACCCACCTGCTGTATGGGCGGTGGGAGTGGGAGGGATGGGGGCGAGGCTGGGGGTGGGAGTGGGATTTCAGCAAGGCTCCCCCACCCTCAGCAGCACTGTGCAGTTATGTCTGTTTTCTTTTTCTCTCTGCCTTCTATAACCCCTAAAGACACTCAGGAAATGAACTTCAAAGCCACACCCTGGGATGCCCACCCAGTTCCGGACCGGGGGTGGGGGGTGGGGTCCTGTCCCAGCCCCCTTCCAGCCTGTGCCTCCAGGACCGGAGGCCTGGAGGGGCTCAGCTGGTCAGGACGCTCTCAGGGGGTGCAGGGGGGTACCTTCAGGACTTGTTGGGACCGGCTGGGCGCCCGCAGTTTATTCAGTGGATGCTGGAGGCCAGGGCCAGGCCTAGAAGGCAGCTGAGAGCCCCTCTTCGGGCTGCTGGGTGGGCTTCTCTCCACCCAGTGTTCCTTGGCTGCTCCGTTCCCCTCCCCGACCCCTGTTCACGTCTCTGTTCCTTCTCCGCCTCAGTAGGCTCTTGGCCCTTAATGACCTCCTGGCTCTCCCTGGTCCTCGAGTAGCCAGGTCCAGTGACTCCAGAGCGGAGAATCTGATTGGCTCAGCCCATCCTCTCAGACCAGCTCCCATTGGACGGTGTCTCAGCCTATGAGGGGGCTGCCCTGGGCTGAAGCATCTGCCTTGGTTCCATCTGCTGGGGCATCAGGGCCCTGGGGGCAGGACCATGTCCCTGCAGGTGCAATCAAGGAGGGGCACGGCCTGCCTTCCATCCCGCTGGCCATCTGTACTGGCTGTGTGGCCGCCAGGAAGGCACGTCCTCTCTCTGAGCCCTGGTTTTCGTGTCCCCTTCTTGCACTTTGGATAGAGCTTCAAGGGTGCAGAGTTGGGGAGGTCTGAGTGCGGGGTTCGGGGCGGTCAGGGTCGGCACGGTCACTGTGACTCTCCTTGGAGGGGCTGTGTTCTGGGGTCTGTGAGGAGGACTCCCTCCTGGTCCGACAGCCTTTTGGAGGCTCACTGCCTCTGCTGTTTCTTCCCAGGAGCGGACGCGAAAGGGGGCGGCGGCCCCGCGGTCCCTGAGGACCCTGCGCGCCCCAGGCTCCCGCAGCTCCCGCGCCGCCCGCAGCTCCTGGAGGAGGACCAAATGTCCAGCGAGGAAGCGGCTGCCACGGACGGAGGGGACGCCGAGGCGCCAGAGGGACCCCGAGGCGACCCCCCGGCCGAGGCGTCCGCGGCGCCCCCAGCCCAGGCCCAGGCCGTGGCCGCGGGCGAGGCCCTGCAGATACCCAAGGCAGCGGCCGGTGGGGTCCCCAACATCGGCTTCGTGGGCGAGCCCCCGCCCTACGCGCCGCCAGACCCCAAGGCTGCGCACCTGCTCTACCCGCCGCCCTTCCCGCCGCCAGTGCTCTTCCCGCCTGCGCCGGCCGCCCCGGCCCTGTACCCGCCGCCCGCACCGCTCTTCCCCGCGCCTACTGCGCAGCCGCTCTTCGCGACCTTCCCGGTGGTGAGTTAGCCCGCGGGACCCCCGTCTTCCCCAGCCACCCTTACAGAGCACATGGCTGTGCCCCGTGGGCGCAACAGAAAGGGGCTTCCTCCGCCTAGGGAGTGGGCGAGCCTGGGCGGCCTCACAGGAGCCGGGGGTCATTTGAGCTGGGTTCTGCGGGTTGAATAGGAGTGTTCAGGGAGAGGCGAGGAGAGCTCAGCACAGGCGTTGCAGTGTGGCCAAGGCTGGTGCATCCTGGGAGTGAAGGTGGTTGGTCCAACTTATTGAGGAGTAGATAGGAAGAGGTGGGGGTTCCACTGTGAGGGACCCCAGGGCCTTTGGTAGGGGATGAGTTGATATAGATTTTTAGAAAATCCCTGGCTGCCTGTGGAGGAGAGCTTTGAGGTCTCCCCACCCCCTCCCTGCCCCCGTGGGAACAGTGGAGGACATGGAGACCCTGGTGGCTGCAGCCTGGACTGAGCAATCTGTAGGGGCAGAACCCGGAGGATTCCGGGGGCTGCGTGACAGGTCGGGGTGCTTAGTGGGCAGGAATGGGGCCTTGCTCCCCAGGTGGCCTGCAGCCTGGCTGGGTGAGGCTGGGAGGTGGCTGGAGTGACAGCTCCATGGCTGTCGCTGATCATGTCCTCATCCTGGTGTTTGGAGGCTACGGCCCGCTCTCTTACCACACCGTGGCCTCTTCCCCTGTAGTACAACAGCCCCGTGGCAGGCGTGCCAGCCCCGGCCCCGGCGGAACACAGGCCCCTGCCCAAGGACTACATGATGGAATCTGTGCTGGTGACCCTCTTCTGCTGCCTGCTCACCGGGCTTATCGCCATTGTCTACTCCCACGAGGTAGGAGGGCGTGGGCGGGGGTACCCTGGTGCAGCCTCCAGGCCTGCCGTGCCCAGGTCCCCAGTGTTCCCCCCACCCCTGAGAAGGCTGGCAGAATTGGGAGATCAGTGCCCAGTTCTCTGGGGTCCTGGCCCCCTCCTCTGCTGTCTCTTCCCCTTACCACTCAAGATCTGCTCTAGAAGATTCCACTGAAACAGTTCACACTGGGGGTGTGAATGATTCAGGTCCAGGGGACTGCCCATCCCGTGGTGCTTGTGTTTCAACTTAGATTTTTTAAAACATAATTTTATTTAATCTGGGCTCTGGTGGGTCTTTGTTGTTGCAGGGGCTCCTCTTGTTATGGAGCGCCCAGGCTCTAGAGCACAGGCCAGTAGTGTGGCACGTAGGCCCACCTGCTCCATGGCATGTGGGATCTTCCCAGATCGGGATCGAACCCACATCTTCTGCATTGCAAGGCGGATTCTATACCACGGACCCACCAGGGAAGCAGCAGGGGCTTGTGTTTAATCTGTCCATCTGCTCATTTATTCTACCCACCCACCTCTGTCTGTCCTCCCCAGCTACCCGTCTCTCCGTTCACCCGCTACCCACCTTTCCATCCACCATCTGTCTAGTCTCCATCTATTCATCCACCCACCTCATTCATCTGTTAACCCGTCTGTCCACTCAGCCATCCACCTGTCTGTTCATCCACCATCCACCCACCTGCCTTCTTGATAACACCCTTTCTTCTTCCTCCCTCCCCACCATTCCTGACCTTGATTCGGCCCTGGGGACTCGGCATGAGGCTGTCCTGGTAGTAGGAAGGCCCTGGGGCTTCTGCTCAAGGCTGACCCGATGAGAGCCCTGACGTCCCCCGGAGGTCAGGCTTCCCGGTCGTAAGCAAGACGGGACTGGGGCGGGGGGCTGGGTGAGGACCAGGCCCCTCAGGTGCGATTCTAGAGGCTGCTGCCTGTGTCAGTTCTGGCCCCACCACCAGCTGCGGGGCCCTAGGGTGGGTCACTTAACCTCTCTGAGCTGTTTGCTCATCTTCAAAGAGGGGCCAACAATGATACCGAATTCTGGGTTGTTGTGCAGATGGTGAGGGATGGAGCCTGGAGTGTGGATGTGGGTCGGGCCTGCGGCCAGCGCCTGGGAGCTGGCCACCACCGCCTTGATCGCTGCTGCTCCCACGTGAGCCGTGGCCTGGACAAGCCCCCAACCGCCTCACGGGGTCAGCTGTCCAGTCTGTGCGCTGGGGCCGGGTGGGCTCTGGGGTGTCGCCAGGAGGGAGCACGGGGTCTGGGTCCGCTCACTGCTCCTCTGGTCTCGTTGCAGACCCGCGCAGCCCTCGCCCGGGGGGACCTGGCCCAGGCTCAGGAGGCCTCTCGCAAGGCCCGCTCGCTGGTGCTCTTCAGCCTGCTCTTCGGGGTCTTCGTGTCCACCAGCTGGGTTATCTACGTGGTGGTTGCGCTCTACCTGCCTTGAGGGCTGCTGGCTCCCTCGGGGACTCCAGGTCCTCAGCCAGGCTCCTTCTGTGGACTTGAATTCCCGCCAGCGGCCACCTGTCACCCAGAGGGGACCCAGGCGGGGGGCTGGAAGACGGTGGGCTCTGCAGTCCATGGGACCCCTGTGGCTGGGCCTCGGCGTCCTGGCCTGAGGGGGCCCCAGTGCCCCGGTGGCTCCAGCTGGGGGACAGGGGCCAGTGCCCCCATGCCCAGGCCTTCTCCTGACCTTGAGGGACCAGCGCCCTCCTCTCCTCAGAGCCGCTGGCAAAGACGTTGCCACCTCTGGCCACCCATGCCTGCAGGGCCAAGCTGCCCGGCTCTCGCCCTCCCTGTGGGAGCTGAGAGGAGCAGCCTCCCCTTTCCTGGGTCGCTCCCGCCCGACCCAGGAGGCAGCCTCTCTCTCCTGCTGACCCCTCGCCCCAAAGCCCAGGCCACGACGTCCGGTCAGTGGACTTACAGCAACACGCCAGGCAGGGCGTCTCGTGGCTGCTTTGGGGGTGTTGCTGGTCCTGGTCCCTTCGGGGGCTTTGGGGTTCCCCCCTCCTGTCCCTCTGGGATGCTGTTCTCTGCCCATGCTGCCGTGGTGTCTGACTCGTGCACATGGGCTGGAGCAGGGTGGGAATTTCTGTTGGGTCTTCCCTGGCCAAAGGTGACAGGAGAGCAGGGACGTCTACCCGCATGGAGAAGAGGAGGGGACCTCGGCAGAGTCACGAAGGTGGACAGCTCCGGGGGGCTCTCTGAGCGCCCACTGGGTGCCAGTCACTGCCCTGGCGCCCGCCAGGACCGGGAGCTGAAGCAGGAGCACGTCCCGTCTTGATCCTTGGGATGCTCCCGGAGCCCGGGAGATGTGGATGCAGAAGAGAGGCAGGACACTGCGTGGAGCTTGAGAGGTGGCCTCGTGGTCCAGGCCGCGGGGCTGGCCCAGATTAAGGCTCTCAAACCCTAAAATGCATGATTGTCACGAAAGAGGAGGAAACGGGATTTAGGGGTCCATAGACGCCGGACGGCCACAGCGACTCCTGTCACTAAACTCTCTTAAGTAAAATCAAAATAGAAATCATGCAGACCAGTGTGCTGCTAGCCTGGAAGCCTACAGGAAACACCTGGGAACCTTGTTAAACTGCGGATCCTCATTCCGTAAGCGGGCCCAAGATCCTGCAGTCCTCATTCCTGCTCCCAGGTGCCGCTGAAGCTGGTAACTGGACCAACTTGATGTGGGTAAAACCGGTAAACCAGGACCAAGCCAATGGCGCCCCCTAGAGTCTGCGCTCAGCACTGTTGTGAGGTTCTAGCTAATGAAACAAACAGCAAAAAATGAAATTTGTAGTATGAAAACTAGAAGAGAAAAAATGACGCTCTGGCTAGAATATGCAAGAGCCCATGAAAAATTAGAATAAGAGGACTCAGAAAAGTGATTATAATAGTCAGTAGCAATATTCAGTTAAAAGTGGAAAAAATGTAAAATTCCACTCAATAGTGATTGAAAAAACAGTAAAACTCAGGCATAAATTTAACAGGAAAAAAAAGAACAATTTTTTTAGAAGGAAAGTACATGTGTTATAAGGCGCCATACAAGGAGTCTGGGACAGCTAGTGTTTGGACAACAAAAAAAACCCAATGCCTCTAAAAAGAGCAAAGAACAAAATGCCATGCTATGCTATGCTAAGTCACTTCAGTCATGTCCGACTCTGTGTGACCCCATAGACAGCAGCCCACCAGGCTCCCCCGTCCCTGGGATTCTCCAGGCAAGAATACTGGAGTGGGTTGCCATTTCCTTCTCCAATACATGAAAGTGAAAAGTGAAAGTCAAGTCGCTCAGTCGTGTCCGACTCTCAGCGACCCCATGGACTGCAGCCTTCCAGGCTCCTCCATCCATGGGATTTTCCAGGCAAGAGTACTGGAGTGGGGTGCCATTGCCTTCTCCAAAAGAACAAAATATCTGCATAGAAAGATGTAATATCATAAAATATCTAGCTTTCTTAAACAGACTTAATGAAATTCCAACAAGAAAGCCAAGCTTTTAAAACTGACAAAGATGTTTAAAAAATTCATATGGAAGGAAAATGTGCAAAAATTGCTAATTTTTTCAGTTTAATGAGGGAAAACTACCTTCACCAGATTTTGAAACTTACGATGAAGCTGCAGTAAACGCAGGGTGCAGCATGGCTTTGCCACAGAACTGGAGTGGTGAAACACAGAAAGCCCAGAAAGCATTCCAAGTGTATGCGGGACAGTAATTTCTGGCCCAGATAGCATTTTGGTTGAGTCAGGGCGGACAGTAAGCAGAGTTGGGTAACTGGTTAGAAAAAAAATGATTCTCCTCCTGTTGTATAAATAAAGTCCAGATGGGTTACAGAGCTAAGTAGTATGAAATAAAGGTGTACTAATCTTATATGAAGCTTAGGGGAGTATTTTTATAACTTCAGGGTGTTAGGCAGCGTGGAAGGGGTGGCCTCCCAGAATCTGGAATACTGTCGAGGAGAAGACTGGTAGCTTTGAGTTGTGTGTGTTAAGGAAGAACTTACTTAAACCGTCGGATGATTTTTACTTATCAGATTGGAAAACGTTAGATTGATTCCGGAGCTGGTGAAACCTTGACCCTCTCATTTGTCGCTAGGGCGGTGTGCATTGCTACCCTCTTTGTAGAAAACGGACTATGGTATCTATTAGTGATATGTGTACTAGGTGTTAATGTGCATGTACGTGCAAAGACCAGAGTCTGGGAGCATGTGTTCCAAACTGCTGAGAGAGACTGCCTTTGGGGAGGGACTGGCACTTGTGCAACACACGGCTGAAGTGTAAAATGTGGGAGTATTCATGGGTTGTGCAATTAAAAAACAAGGAAAAAACGTGTGTGCCTTTTGACCCAGTCATTCCAGTTTTGGGATCCTCCAGGGTCGAAGAAGCCATCCGTTTGGACAGACGTTTGTCAGTGTTGTTACTGAAGGGCCCTGAAGGAGAGCTGGCTGGGGCAACTCTGGAATGAAAGCTCTGAGGACACTGGGCCGCGTCCTGATTTGGGGGATGTTAAAATACACGTCTGAGCATCGCAACGGGGTGGCGTTGAGGTGTTTGACTCGGAGAGTGGTAGAGAAAGGCCTTCCTGAGAAGGCTGAGTGTGGGTGCGGGCGTCCCCAGGTGGTTCCATCATTTTGCATTCCCACCAGCACCTGTTGGGGGTCCCAGGTGCTCCACAAACTCATCAGTCCCTGGTTTTTGTCAATTTTTTACATTTTAGGGCTTCTGATTGTTAAAACTACGGTGATATTTCAGTGTGGCTTTAATTTGCATTTTGCTGACTAATGGATGATATTGGGCTTTCTATCATGCTCATTAGCTATGATGATGATTTGATGATCTCTCTTAAAATTTTATTTATTTTTGGCTGCTCTGGGTCTTCGCTGCTCTTGAGGGGGTTTTCTCTAGTTGTGGCGAGCAGGGGCTCCTCCTCTGTGTTGCAGGGGCTTCTCACTGCGGTGGCGTCCCTGGTTGCGGGGCACAGGCTTTGGTAGTCGCAGCTTGTGGGCTCAGCTGTTGCAGTGCGTGGGGCTAGGTGCTCTGCGGCATGTGGGATCTTCCCAGATCAGGGATGGAGCCGTGTCTCCTGAGTTGGCAGGCGGATTCTTCCCCACTCCGCCACCAGGGAAGTCCTGGATCGCTTGTGCTTGTTCAAGTCTTGTGCCCGTTTTTGGGCTGGATTGTCTTTTTCTTATCAGTTCAGAGGAGTTCTTTGGTGCTTTCTAGGTATGAGCCCGGTGTGAGATTCAGGGATTGCAAATACCTTCTACTTTTGTAGCTTCCCTCTTTATTCCCTTAACAGTGTTGTCGGATGAAAAGAAGTTCTCAACTGTAATTATGCAGGTTTGTCTTTTCCTTTATGGATTGTGTTCTTTTGGCTTTAGAAAAATTTCCCTGCTCCTGGGCCATGATCAGATATTCTCTTTTGTTGTCTTCGAGATCTAGAAGCATTACTGGTCTCTTTTTATATCGTTTTCAGATTTCCACCCAGCTGGACTAGATCCTAGAGGTCCGTTTGTCTGTTTTGGTTACCACAGTCATACTTCATTTCTGAGACTTGATAGTAAGTCTTGCCATTGAGTGGGTCAGGTCCTGGCACCATCTTTGAGGGTCTGGATCATTTACAATCATTTGTATGCACAGTAAATTTTAGAATTAACAATTCACCTCCTAAAAGCACTGGGATGTTGGCTATGATCGCTGTAAGTCTATAGATTCATATGGGGACAACAGACATCTTCATAACACTGTTTTCCCAACAAACGTGGTGAATCTCATGTTTAACAGGTTGTTTAAACAGTTCCCTTGATTTCTTGTGTGTGTGTGTGTATATACAGAAAACCTGCACATCTTTTGTTAGTATCCATAGGGTATTTGATTTTTTGCTGCTATTATAAATGTGATCACTTTTTTGTTACTTGCTAGTGTACAAAAACGCAATTGATTCTTGGCTTTGAATCCAGCACCTCTTTCTAAATTCACTTATTCTGGTAACTTACCTGGAGATTCTGTTGGATTTTCAATTTGCATGGTCTCTTCTATGTATAGTATTATAATCTATATATATAATGAGTTTTTGGTTTTCCTTTCCAGTCCTTACTCTCCTTACACTGGCTGGGACCCCAAGTACAATGCCAGGTAGCAGAGCTGACAAGGGCAACCTTCTTTTTCCTTGTTTCAAAAGGAAGGCTTCCACATATCCTGTTATCAAGGAAGTACTCTTCTATTCCTGTTTTGCTAAGAGTTTGTGTGTTTGTGTTTAATTACACTTTTTAATCATGCACGGGGAAATTCTCTGTGGTCCTGTGGTTGGGACATGAGCCTCCATTGCAGGCAGGATCCCTGGTCAGGAACTAAGTTCCTGTGAGCCACTCAGCTTGGTGCAAAAAAAAACCACAAAACCCATGCACAGATACTGAATTTCATTACTTTTACACATCTGCTGAGGAGGTTATCTCACTTATTCTCTTAATATGGCAACTTCATGTTGATTTTCAAATGTTAAGGTAACTTTTCACTCCTGGAACAAGCCATCCTGATCATGACGTGTTATCCTTTTTAATACATGATGGATTGTTTCTGGATATTTGCTTTACGATTTCTGGTACCTGTGCTCATGAGTGAAGTTGATCTGTAATTCCATTCTTATCTGTGGCTTTGATAGCAGGGCTGTTACACGAGTTGGGGGCTTTCCTTTTGGAAGTGTTGTGTAACATCATCACTTCTTAGTGTTCTTGAGAGGGGCATGTAAAGCTCCTCTCCAGCGTCATAGATTTGTTCATTTCTCCACGGTGGCTCTCGCCTTAGACATTTTGAGGCTATGTAGTTAGATGCAGTGCAAAGAGGCATATATATTTAGAAATAGTTAAATCTTTCTGTTGCGTGTACCTTACAGCTTTCCAGGGATCACTTTAACTCCAGTAGTGTCTTTTGCCTTTTTTTTTTTTTAATATTAATATAGCTACACTAATTTTTGGGCAGCTGTATTTGAAAATAAAAGTATGGAAAAAGACATACTCTGCTTTCTGTCTGAACCTTTATATTTTAGGTAGATACATCTTGTTAACAGCACACAGATTTTTGTCTGACAGTCTGCCTCCCAACTAGAGAATGTAGTACATTTATTTATTGTAGTTAAAAAAAAATAAGGGTTTGAATCCACCATCTCACTGTTTGCTTTCTACTGGTCCCACCAGTGCTATTCTTCTGTCTCCTTCCTTCCTTGCCTTTTATTTATTTATTTTTCAGTTCAGTTCAGTTTCTCTCAGTTGTGTCTGACTCTTTGCAACCCCACAGACTGCAGCACACCACGCTCCTCTGTCCATCACCAACTCCCAGAGCTTGCTCAAACTCATGTCCATTGAGTTGGTGATGCCATCCAACCATCTCATCCTCTGTCGTCCCCTTCTCCACCTGCCTTCAGTCTTTCCCAGCATCAGGGTCTTTTCCAGTGAGTCAGTTCTTTGCATCAAGTGGCCTAAGTATTGGAGTTTCAGCTTTAGCATCAGTCCTTCCAATGAATATTCAGGACTGATTTCCTTTAGGATGGACTGGTTGGCTCTCCTTGCAGTCCAAGGGACTCTAAAGAGTCTTCTCCAACACCACAGTTCAAAAGCATCAATTCTCAAGAATTCTGCAACACAGCTCTCACATCCATACATGACTACTGGAAAAACCATAGCTTTGACTAGACAGACCTTTGTTGGAAAAGTAATGTCTCTGCATTTTAATATGCTGTCTAAGTTGGTCGTAACTTTTTTTCCAAGGATCAAGCGTCTTTTAATTTCATGGCTGCAGTCACCATCTGTAGTGATTTTGGAGCCCCAAAATAGTCTGTCACTGTTTCCACTGTTTCCCCATCGATTTACCATGAAGTGATGGGACCTGATGCCAGGATCTTGGTTTTCTGAATGTTGAGTTTTAAGCCAACTTTTTCACTCTCCTCTTTCACTTTCATCAAGAGGCTCTTTAGTTCTTCTTTGCTTTCTGCCATAAGGGTGGTGTCATCTGCATATCTGAGGTTATTGATATTTCTCCCAGAAATCTTGATTCCAGCTTGTGCTTCATCCAGTCCAGCATTTCTCATGATGTACTCTGCATATAAGTTAAATAAGCAGGGTGACAATATACAGCCTTGACGTACTCCTTTCCCAATTTGGAACTGGTCTGTTCCATGTCCAGTTCTAATTGTTGCTTCTTGACCTGCATACAGATTTCTCAGGAGGCAGTTCATGTGGTCAGGTATTCCCATCTCTTTCAGAATTTTCCACAGTTTGTTGTATTCCACACAGTCAAGGGCTTTTTGGCATAGTCAAAAAAACAGAAGTTTTTCTGGACTCTCTTGCTTTTTCGATGATCCAGCGGATGTTGGCAGTTTGATCTCTGGTTCCTCTGCCTTTTCTAAATCCAGCTTGAACATCTGGAAGTTCACAGTTCACGTATTGCTTAAGCCTGGCTTGGAGAATTTTGAGCATTACTTTGCTAGCGTGTGAGATGAGTGCAATTGTGTGGTAGTTTGAGCATTCTTTGGCATTGCCTTTTGTTGGGATTGGAATGAAAACTGACCTTTTCCAGTCCTGTGGCCACTGCTGAGTTTTCCAGATTTGCTGGCATATTGAGTGCAGCACTTTCACAGCATCATCTTTCAGGATTTGAAATAGCTCATCTGGAATTCCATCACCTCCACTAGCTTTGTTCGTAGTGATGCTTCTTAAGGCCCACTTGACTTCACATTCCAGGATGTCTGGCTCTAGGTGAGTGATCATACCATCGTGATTATCTGGGTCGTGAAGATCTTTTTTGTATAGTTCTTCTGTGTATTCTTGCCACCTCTTCTTAATATCTTCTGCTTCTGATAGGTCCATACCATTTTCTGTCCTTTATTGTGCCCATCTTTAAGTTGCCATCTGAAAAGTTTCCTTGGTGTCTCTAATTTTCTTAAAGAGATTTCTAGTCTTTCCCATTCTATTGTTTTCCTCTGTTTCTTTGCATTGATCACTAAGGAAGGCTTTATCTCTCCTTGCTATTCTTTGGAACTCTGCATTCAGATGGGTATATCTTTCCTTTTCTCCTTTGCCTTTTGCTTCTCTTCTTTTCATAGCTATTTGTAAGGCCTCCTCAGACAACCATTTTGCCTTTTTGCATTTCTTTTTCTTGGGGATGGTCTTGATCACTGCCTCCTGTACAATGTCATGAACCTCCATCCATAGTTCTTTAGGCACTCCTTTGAATCTATTTGTCACTTCCACTGTATAGTCATAAGGGATTTGATTTAGGTCATACCTGAATGGTCTAGTGGTTTTCCCTACTTTCTTCAATTTCAGTCTGAATTTGGCAATAAGGAGTTCATGATCTGAGCCACAGTCAGCTCCTGGTCTTGTTTTTGCTGACTGTATAGAGCTTCTCCATCTTTGGCTGCGAAGAATATAATCAATCTGATATCAGTGTTGACCATGTGGTTATGTCCATGTGTAGAGTCTTGTGTTGTTGAAGGGTGTTTGCTATGATCAGTGTGTTCTCTTGGCAAAACTCTATTAGCCTTTGCCCTGCTTCATTCTATGCTCCAAGGCCAAATTTACCCATTTCTCCAGGTATCTCTTGACTTCCTACTTTTGCATTCCAGTTCCCTATGATAAAAAGGACATCTTTTTTTGGGGGTTAGCTCTAGAAAGTCTTGTAAGTCTTCCTAGAACCATTCAACTTCAGCTTCTTCAGCATTTCTGGTTGGGGCACAGACTTGGATTACTGTGATATTGAATGGTTTGCCTTGGAAATGAACAGAGATCATTCTGTCATTTTTGAGAATGCTTCCAAGTACTGCATTTCAGACTCTCTTGTTGACTATGGTGGCTACTCCATTTATTCTAAGGGATTCTTGCCCACAGTAGTAAATATAATGGTCATCTGACTTAAATTCACCCATTCCTGTCTATTTTAGTTCATTGATTCCTAAAATGTCGATGTTCACTCTTGCCATCTCCTATTTGACCACTTCCAATTTACCTTGATTCATGGACCTAACTTTCCAGGTTCCTATGCAATATTGTTCTTTATAGATAGCATCAGGCTTTACTTCCATCACCAGTCACATCCACAATTGGGTGTTGTTTTGCTTTGGCTCCATCTCTTCATTCTTTCTGGAGTTATTTTTAAACATTATTTATAACTATTTATTTTTACACTTTATTTTAAACATCCTTTTTGGCCGTGCTGGTCTTGATCGCCGCGCAGGCTCTTCTCCAGCTGCAGTGAGCTGGGGCTCCTCTCTCGTCGCGTGTGTGTCCTTCTCACTGTGGTGTCTGCTCTTGCTGGGGAGCATGTGCCCCAGGGAGAGCGGGCTCAGTTGCTGTGGCTCCTGGGCTTTACTGCACAGGCTCAGTAGTTGTGGAACACAGGCTTTATGGCTCTGGCACATGGGATCTTCCTGGAGCAGGGATTGAACCCGTGTCTCCTGCATTGCAGGCAGATTCTTCACCACTGAGCCACCAGGAGTGCCCCCTTGCCTTCTTTTAAATCAAATTTTTTTTTTTCCTTAACTCCTTTTCATCCTCTCTGCTGGCTTGGTAGTAATGCGTTCTTTCCCTCTATAGTGGTTCCCTAGGGAGAACACACTTGCGTTCTTCCGAGAGCGTGGTACTTTTTCCCCTTTCTAAACAATTTAAGAGTCAACTCGAGAATCCTCTGCTTGTGTCTTCTTCCTGCGTCACACGCTGTTGATATGGATTTTATTTTCCATATCTGAAACCCCATGAGACATGCTTATTGTTTGATATAGTTCCTGCTCATTTAGGTTTACTACATGTTGACTTTTTTTTTGTGGCTCTATCCCTCTCTCCTGCATGTCTGATTTTCCATTTGGGATGATTTCTGTTCGGCCTGAAAACACTGTTCCATCTTGTCTTGATGTAGGTCTGCTGGCGATGAACTGGTTTTGTTCTTCTGACAGTATCTTGATTTTTTGCCTTCATCCTTGAAAGGGATTTAGAGTGAATACGGAAGTGTGACTGGTGATTTCTTTTCAGTACTGAAGATACACCATTGACTTTCATCCCCAGGCACTTCTGTTGGGGAGTCTCATTCACGGTACCTTTGATGGTAATGTGTTTTTTTTTTTCCCTCCCTTGTCTACCTAAAGATATTGTTTTCGTTTTTGTCTTTCAGAAGGTTAGGACCATGCCGTGCCTGGATGTGTACTCTCGCCCTCCCTGTCTGTGGGTCTAGTCAGCCTCGGGTCACGTACTGTGCGTCAGATTTGGGGTGCTGACCCCTGGGGGCAGAGGGCTGACTCTGGGACTGGAGTTTGGTATCCACAGCGGGTCTTGAATCCAGTCCCCTGTAGGTACTAAGGGACCACTGTATTTCTTTTTAATTATCCCACTTGGCATTCATAAGGTTTCTTGAATTTAGGGCTTGATGTTTTCCAGTCAAGACCAATCAGAAGGCACAAACTATGGAGTAATTTGAACAGAGAAAGATTTTAATGGAAAGAATTACTAACTGTAAAGGGAATGCTAAAGTTCCCCTGGGGTGAAGATGAATACCCCAGGAAAGCGGGTAGGCCCTCAGGTAGGCGCTTAGGAGGGCCACGAACCCAGAGCCAGTATTCAGAGCTCGTCGTTGGAGAAGCTGTGGTCGCAGCCCTCTGCGGGGCGGAGAAACACCGGCTCATGCCGGCCAGAGCTGGTTCAGTGCTGAGGCTGAGGGTGGGCACAGAGAGTGGCACCTGGCCTGGGGACCACAGCGAGGTAACCAGGTCGGGACCGCAGGCTTGCCGAGAGACGGCCAGGTTCGGGAGGGTATGGCCGGGGAAGAAGGTGCTGGACGTCTGCAGCCACGTGCCTCTGGTTTCCATGAGGTTACAGAAGAAGGAAGTGGTCTCCACTCCAGGGGCCACCACCACCACAGTCTCCCTGCAGTGACAAAACCCTGTGCTTCTCTGCACATGAGAAGCGCTCACGGCCGCGCCGCAAGCGTGAGGAACAAGACATTGACCACCGGCACAATCAATTTTGGAAAACTTTTTAAAAAACAGCATTATTGAGGTATGATCTGCATGTCCTTTGGAGTGTAACGGCGCGTGCAGGACGTTTGCAGAGCTGTGTAAGCGCTGCCGCTCAGCAGTTTTCAGACAGTCCCATCACGCCGACAGGCCCGTCGTCTGCTGCGGCCCACGCCCACTCCCAGGCGCTGCGCCGCCCTGTCTCAGGTTTGCTGTTTGTGCACATTTCGTTTAAACAGAAGCAGGAAGTGTTTTTGAGGCTCATGTGTGTTGCGGGTCAGTTCATTCCTTTTTTTTTTTTTGAATCGCTGAATGGCGTCCCATTGTACAGAAGCACACTGGCTTGTCCTTTCACCAGCCGATGGCCGTGTGCATCCCTTGCACTTTGGGGCTGCTGTGAACCACACTGCTGTGAACATCGCTTCCACTCTGCGGCTTTTCCTTTTGCTGCTGGTACTGCAGTTACACAGACGACCTCTCACCCCCACGTCTCTTCCCATCTTGGCTTTTGTCCTTGTGTCTCTTCACGCTTCATCCGGCCCGTAGCCCCTGAACTACCTCCGGCTCACTAATGCTGTCCAACGTGTTCACTGAGTTCCTTGCATCAGCTGATGTGGAGTTTTTTGGTTTTAGAATTTCCATGTGTCCTCTGTTTGTTTTCCAACTAGTTGCCTCCACTCTCGATTCTGGCCTACACCAAGATCAGAGCAAGCATCGTGCTTTCGCGTCTGTGCCTGCTAACTGTGGAATCCCTGCCTCTGCAGGTCTGACTCTGTCCGTTGCTTCTGGCCTGGATCTGTCCGTGTCTCTTGCCCTGTGTTCCTGGTTATTGTTCTATCAGTTCAGTGTAGTCGCTCAGTCGTGTCCGACTCTTTGTGACCCCACGGACTGCACCACGCCAGGCCTCCCTGTGCATCACCGACTCCAGAGCCTGCTCATTCACTGCTGTATATGACACGGGAAATACCTGGAGGCCGAGGATGGCGCCTGCTGCCTCCAGTGAGGCTCTGCATTTACCCCGGCAGGTGTGCAGGTGCTGGCATTCCACTTCCAGGGACCGAGATGGTCTGAAGCCGGCTTGGCCCCGCGAGGGCTGGGTACTCATCGTCGTGGTCATGCTTTTATGCCTGGAAGGCTCCCTTGAGGGCTCTCAAAGTATAGTCAGTTCTGGACTGTCTTCTGTTGTTTTACATCTTCCTCTTGTCAGAAGTGCTGCTGAGCCTCTTAGACACCTCTTCTGGAATTGGCAGGAATGTGACCCGAGTGTCGGCATCATGGATTTCTGCCCAGTAATTCTTCCTTCTCTTGCTAGCTCTCAGATGGATTCAGGCCTGGATTTAAAAATACTTGGTTCAGCTTTCTTAGCAGGGGAGCTGGTCTGAATTACCTAGCATGCCATTCCCAGAAGTGGAAATTCCTTCTTAAATATTTTTAGAATAAGCTTGTCAAGAACCACATAAAATTCTGGCAACTATTAAACTCTTTATTGTTTTTAAAAATAATTTGTCTCCTTACTTTTGGCTGTCCTGGGTTTCACTGCCGCATGGGCTTTTTTCTCTAGTTGCAGCGGGCGGGGCTACTCTCTAGTTTTAGTCCACGGGCTTCTCACTGCGGTGGCTTCTCTTGCTGTGGAATCATCCAGGACCAGGGACCGAACCCATGTCTCCTGCATTGGCAGGTGGATTCCTTACCAGTGAGCCACGAGGGAGGCCCCAACTATTAAGGTCTTCATTATTTTTGTTTTTAAATCTTATTTTTTCATTTTATAAAATACATAATTTTACTGAAGCCTAGTTGACATATAGCATTAGTTCCAGGTGTACAGTGTGATGCTTGATATTTGTATATATTGTAAAATGATCCAGTTAACAGGTATCACCACACAGGTAAACTTGTTTTTTCTTGTGATGACAACTTTTAAGATCTACCCTATTGGCAACTTTCAAATATGCAATATGGTATTGCTAACCAGTCACCAGGCTGTGCAGGACACCCCCATGACTTACGATGTAACTGCGGATCTACTACCTTCTGACCCTCTTCGCCCACTTCCCTCACCCCTGCCTCCAGCCACCACCAGTCTGTTCTACCTGTGAACTAGGTTGGTTTTGTAGTTTTTTTCCAAATCCTCACCTATAAGTGAGGTCCTATGATAACTGTCTTTCTTTGGCTTATTTCACTTAGCATAATGCCCTCAAGATCATCTATGTTGTTGCAGATGGCTAAATTGTTAAACATTTCTTTCTTTTCGGCTGCAGTGGGTGTTCACTGCTGCACACAGGCCTCTCTAGTTGTAGCAAGTGGGGGCTACTCTTTGTTGCCGTGTGGTGCTTTTCAGCACGGTGGCTTTCCTGTTGCAGAGCACGGGCGTGTGGGCTTCCATAGCTGTGGCTCACAGGCTCAGCTGCCTGTGGCATCTGGAGTCTTCCTAGACCAAGGATCAAACCTGTGTCCCCTGCATTGGCAGACAGATTCTCAACCACTGGACCACCAGGGGATTCTAAAATCTCATTTTTTATGGCCGAATAATATTCCCCCGTGTGTATATACACCACATCTTCTTTATCCATTCATCCATTGGCAGACACTTAGGTTGCTTCCCTGTCTTGACTGTGGTAAATAATGCTGCAGTGAACATTGAGGGTGCTTACAGGTGTTTTTTCTTTAACAGATAAAGGTTTATCCATTCTCATAACTCCTGCACCCACATACAGCTTTTGGAGTTTGTTTTTGTTTGCTTTGGATAAATACCGAGAAGTAGAATTGCTGGCTCATACAGCAGTTCTGTCTTTACTTTTTTCAGGAGTCTCCATGCTGTGTGTCTTCCACAGTAGTCGCACCAGTTTACATTCCCACCAACAGTGGCTTTGTTATGGTGGTTCCGTTGCTAAGTCGTGTCTGGCTCTGTGATCCCGTGGACTGCAGCACTCCAAGCTTCCCTGTCCTTCATTGTCTCCTGGAGTTTGCTCAGATTCGTGTCCCTTGAGTTGGTGATGCCCTCCAACCATCTCATCCTCTGTGTCCCCCTTCTCCTCCTGCCTTCAATCTTTTCCCAGCATCAGGATCTTCCCCAGTGATGGATTTCCTTTTCCCCACCTCCTCACTGATGCTTGCTTTTTCTTTTCATTTTGATGATAGCCATTCTAATAGGTGTGGGGTGGTATCTCATTGTGGTTTTGACTTGTATTTCCCTGCTGGTGAGTGGTGTATCTTTTCAGGTATTTGTTGGCCATCTGTATGTCTTCATTAGAAAAATGTTCAGGTCTTCTGTCCATTTTTTAAAAGTATTTTTTGCTGTTGAGTTGTATGAGTTCTTTCATATATTGTGGATATCAACCCCTCTTAGATATATGACTTGTAGGTATTTTCTCCCATTCAACAGGTTACCAATTGGTTTTGTTGATGGTTGCTAGTGTAGAAAGAGTAATTTGATGTAGTCCCCCAACTTGTACGTTTTTGCTTTTGTTTTCTTTGCTTTTGGATTCAGATTTACAAAATCATTGTCATGTGATGTCAAGAGGCTTACTGCCAATGTTTTCTTTTGGGAATTCTGCAGTTTCAGGTCTTACATTCTTTAACCCGTTTTGAGTTAGTTTTTGGGTATGGTGTAACAGGTTTCCCAGCACCACTGGTTGAAGAGACTGTCCTTTCCTTATTGTGTGTTTTGGCTCCTTTGTCGTAAATTGACAGTATATATGCTGGTCTGCTTCTGGGCTCTCTTCTGGTGATCTGTGTGTCTGTTTTTATGTCAGTTCCATACTGTTTTGATTACCATAGCTTTGTAATATAGTTTGAAGTTGGAGCGCATGATGCCTCCAGCTTTTTTCTTTCTCAAGGTTGCTTTGGCTGTTCAAGGTCTTTTATGATTCCACACAGACCTTAGGATTATTTCTCCTATTTCTATGAAAAATGCCATTGGAATTTTGATAGGAATTGCATTGAATCCGTACATTGGTTTGGGCAGTATGGATATTTTAACATTAATTCTTCTAATCCATGGGCACAGATTTTCTTTCCATTTATTTGTCTTCTTTGATTTCTTTCACTAATATCTTAGAGGTTTCAGTGTACAGGTCTTTCACCTCCTTGGTTAAATTTATCCCTAGATACTTTGTGTGTGTGTGTGTGTTTTTTTTTTTTTGATGCAGTCATGAATCATATTGTACATGAGATTGTTTTCTTAATTTCTTTCTGATAATTCACTATCAGTCTATAGAAACAATACATTGATTTTGCATTCTGTAACTTTACTGAATTTATTAGTACTGAATTCATTTATTAGTTCTAACAGTTTTTTGGTTGAGTTGGAGGTTGTCCATATATAATATCATTCATCTGCAAATAGTTTTCTATCTTCCTTTTCAGTTTGAACGCCTTTTTTTCTTGCCTAATTGCTCTGGCTGGAACTTCTAATACTTATGTTGAATAAACATGGTGAGAGTGGGCATCTTTGTCCTGATCTTTTCTCTGGCTGTGCTGCACGACTTGAAGGATCTTAGTTCTCTCACTAGGGACTGAACCGCCACCTTGGCAGTGAAAGCGCTGAGTCCTAACCACTGGATCTCCAGAGAATCTGCTTTCGTGTATGTGAGCGTGTGTCTTGTCCTGACCTTTTGTCTTTTCGCCACTGTGATGTTAGCTATGGGCCTGTCACATGTGACATTTATGTTGAGGTATGTTCCCTCTATACTGTGTACCTTTTGTTGAGAGATTTAATCATAAATGATGTTGAATTTTGTCAAATACTTTTTCAATATCTGCTGAGATGGTCTTTTGGGTTTTATCCTTCATTTCGTTAATCTGGTGAATCATTGATTTACAGATGTTGAACCACCCTTGTGTCTCTGGAATAAATCCAACTTGATAATGATGTATGATCCTCTTCCTACATTGTTGAATTTTGTTTCTAATTTTTTTTTTTTTAAGGATTTTTGCATTTATGTTCCTTAGGGATATTGGCCTGTAATTTTCTTGTGGCAGTCTCATCTGGTTTTCATATCAAGGTAATTGCTGGCTTTGTTTAAAAACAAACAAACAATTTGGATGTGTTTCTTCCTCTAGTTTTTGGAGAAGTTTGAGAATTCATATTATTATTTCTTCTTTGAATGTTTGGTAGAATTCATCAATGAGGCCACCTGGCCTCAGGCTTTCATTGAAAAGTTATTGATTGTTGATTCAATTTCTTTACTAGTAATCAGTTCAGATTTTCTTAGATTCAGCGTTGATAGGTTGTATGTGTCTAGGAATTTGTCTTCTAGGTGTCACATTTGTTAATTTGTTGGCATGTAATTGTTCACAGCAGTCTCTTTTGAGCCTTTGTACTTCTGTGGTATCAGCTGTAACAGCTCCTCTTTCATTTGGTTTTGTGTCCTCCGTTTTTTTCTTGGTGAGTTTAGCTAAAGGTTTATCCATTTTATCTTTTCAAAGAGCCAGTTCTTAGTTTTATTAATCTTTTCCATTGTCCTTTTGTGTGCGTGCTAGGTTGGCTTCAACTAAAGTGTCCAACTCTTTGTGACCCTATGGACCATATCCCACCAGGCTCTGTCTGTCCATGGGATTTTCCTGGCAAGAACAGTGGAGTGGGTTGCCATGCCCTCTCCAGGGGATCTTCCTGACCCAGGGATCAAACCAGCGTCTCTTGCATCTCCTGCATTGGCAGGCAAGCATTAGTGCCACATTAATTTGTTATTTCCACTCTGATCTTTATTTCCTTCCTTCTACTAACTTTAGGTTTCATTCGTTCTAATTCCTTGAAATTTAGTGTTTGAGCTTTTTGTTTCTTGATTTAGGTGTTTATTATTGCGGATTTTCCTTTTAAAACTGCTCTTGCTGCATCCTGTAAATTTTGATATGTTGTATTTTCATTCTCCTCAATGTTGTTTTTTACTCTGACCTCATAGTTGTTCAGCAGTATACTATTTAATTTCCAAATATTTTTGGATTTTCCCATTTTCTTGTAATCTTTAGTTTCATACCCTTGCAACTGGCAAAAATGCTTGATATGATTTCCATCTTCATTCATTTAAAAAGACTGTGGCCTAACGTGTTATTTATTCTGGAGAATGTCCCGTGTGCCCTTAGAACAGTGTGTTCTGTTTTTGGGTGGAATGCTCTGTATGGATCTCTAAGTCCATCTGATCGAATATGTTTAAGGTTGGTGTTTTTCCTCATTGACTTTGGATGGTCTACCCACTGATGTAAGTGTGGGTTATTAAAGTTCCCTACTGTTATTGTTAAGTCTCTCTTTAGGGCTATTAACATTTACTTTGTATATTTAGGTGTTATTTGGGTGAGTAAATACTTACAAATCTCTTTTCCCTATAAGGTCTTGCACATCTTTTATTGGGTTTATTCCTAGTATTTTAAGAAGTGTGATGTTAGTATAAATTGTATATTTTTAGGATGTTTTCTAGTGCGTGTGTGCATGCTCAGTTGCTGCAGTGGTGTCTGACTGCGACCTTATGCACTGTTGCCCACCAGGCTCCTTAGACCATGCGGTTCACTATAGATAGGGACATGTTTAGTTTTTTGACTGTAGTTAACTGCCTTGATTTTCTTAAGTAATCTCTTAAATTAGCTAGGATATGCGGTATAACAATGAAAGACAAAGTGATGGTGGGGTCCTTACCTTGGTCTATTTTAAAGGAACTTGTTTGAATATTTCATTATTAAGTATAATGTTTGCTTAGGGTTTTCGAAAGTAACCTTTATCAGACTAAGGAAGTTTCTGATTTCTACTTAAGTAAAAATTATGAGTGGGTGTTTTTTTTTTTTAAACAGGTCTTTCTGAGTACTAAAGTGATCATGTGATGTTCCTTCAATCTGTTAATGTATTTATTCAGGAGACGCTAGGCCATGTTGTGAAAATTTATAAACCCTAAAATCTCAGCAGCTTAATGATTAGCACAAGTTCATTTTTCGATTCATGTAAAGCCCGGTATGGAACAGTGGAAATGGCTCCTGACTGGGCTGCCTCCAGTCAGGCTCCTGCCATCTCCACACTGGGAATCTTTAGGTATGCCATGGTTGACAAAGTACACGTGGAGATGGCATGCCTGGTCCTACATCCCCAGAAGGAAAGGTGTCCCAGGTGGGACTGTCCGATAAGGGGTCAAGTACATTGACCGATTTCCGATCACTCCGTCCTTGCATCTGAGATGAGCCCAACGGGGAGTACTGATTCGCGCATCCTGTGGTGTGGGTTGCTTCTGCATCAGCAACTTCACCTGCAGCTTTCCAGCCCTCGTCTGGTTTGATGTCCAGGTGGTGGTCCACTCATACCAGGCTGCTTCCCCGTCTTCTGTTCTCAAGGGTGTTTGCTTAAGATCGAAGCTACCTGTTCAGTATAAATTACCTGTTAAGCCTGCCTGGACCTGATGTTTGTTAGTGGATTTCCAACTCAACTTAATTTCTTTACTGTCACGCACCTCTCTGTAGTGCTTCTCTGGGTTGTAGTGTTTTACTTGTATGATTTTCACATCGAGAGGCTCTATGAGGTAAAGCTGACTGCAGAGTGCTTGGTATGTAATACAGGCTAAGGAGTAACAGATACTGTTCCAGGTGTAGCTTGCTGAGCATTCACAGACTTTGTAAGGTAGAGCTGTCCTTGCTGCCACTTCCAGGTGGAGAAACTGCAAATGCTGAGAAGGGATCACAGCGACGGGGACAGAAGGCCCCTCACCCCTCCTGCCCTCAGGGTGATCAAAGAAAGGAGACAGCTCAGATGGTCGCTTTGACACGCGGCATGCGGTGCACACACAGGCGGCCGCGGCTTTCATCTGTGTTTATTTTCCTTTCATATAAAAGTTACAGGTTTGAAATGTCTGCGGGAAGATGCCACGATCAGCCGGTTAGTCTAGTTGGGGATATATTACAAAGTAATAACACTGGGAGGTGGTGGGGGGAGGCGCTGCTCAGAATCGGGGTTTAATTCGGACCTGGCACATGCCTGCCTTTGCCTTGACCCACTCACACCCGCAGGTGTGAAGGGACCCCCATAGGGGACCGAATCCTCCCGAGGGTGTCTTTGTCACACAGGCTGGCTCGTACACCTGACTTGGCCCCTAAGCCAGACAAACCACACAGCCAGGCTGGCAGCGCCTAGAGCCAGGGATGGGTCTCCAGGAGGTGGATGTGGGGAACCCTGAGCCCAATAAGTTAAAACACACACCACACCTGCTGTCCTCACGCAGGGGGGGGTCACCTGGCCCACCTGCACGGCGTGCCCGGTCTGCTCTGAAGTGAGGGGTGGCAAAGCCCCCCTGCACCCCAGGTCACGGCTGTGGGAACCACAGTCCACATGGTCCTGGGTCCTGAGCCACGGAGGCCCGGCTCCGCACACGCGGCAGCATCAGCAGAGCCGGCCAGGCCGGGAGGGAGGCTGAAATGAGAGGACTCAAAAAAGCGGGAACAAACTAAAACCCAACCCCACACACAGTACTGTTCATAAACAGCGACTCTACACACACATTCCTTAAATAATAAAGTGACGCGTTCCGCCCAAGGATCACTGCTGAGGGGTCGTAGCTGACATTTCAGACTCCTCCCCTCTGTGTACAGGACAGACACTTCTCAGTAAAAACTGTTTAGAAGCCCATGAAGGACTCAGAGTGACAGGGCTGTTTCTTTAAATAGTCAACAGAGATTGCTTCCACTCTTTTCGTTCTGTTGAAACTGGGCTAAGCCTGGATCGAGCCTGCTGTTTGCCTGCCCGAGTCCCAAACCCAGGAACAGTGGGCACTCAGTGATGTGAAACTAATCAGGAGGGGGTGGCCTGCCCGCACGCCTAGGCCTGGCTGGCATGGAGTCCGGTGGGCACCTCTGTGTGCGGAGCCCCCACTGACCTTGCCTCGGATTGTCAGCCTCAGCAGCGAGAATGGCTTAGGGGAAAGCGCACCTGCCCCTGAAGACGCCATGCCTGGCGGGCGGGTCTCTGCAGCTGGGACCCTGTCCTCCCATGGGAGAGCCGGCAGAAAGAGCCTCCCACGCGGCAGAAAGGGCTGGAAAGCAGCCCGTCTGGCCCCAGCAGGCTGGGGACAAGGCGGGAGGGGAGCCCACAGGAGCTGGAGTTTAAGGCACATGGCAAGCGACAGAGGCGGGGCCACTGGCCCACCCTCCCCTCTCTGAAGGGACTCACCAAGAGCGCCGGCCCCGCTTAGCTGGAGTGATCCTTGGGGGGGGTCACGGCCTGCCTGCCCAGCTCCCACAGTGCCCGGGTTGGGGGGTGAGGGCGGGGGGAGACGAAGGGGCGAAACAGGACCGACACGGCTGCTGCTCAGGCTTGGCGAGGGCAGGCCGGTACCGTGAGCGGAGCCCCAGCTCCGGGCTGCTAAGGGGCCCCCTGTCGTACCTTTCCAGGCCAGGTGAGCAATGCCCCCCTCCTCCGCTGAAAAAGCAGCGCGTGGGAAGTGAGAGGAGTCTGCCCGGTCTCCCCGCCCACCTGCAGGTCCCGTCATCCATGGTCACCGGGCGGGCAGCCCCGGCCCGCAGGCCCCTGCCCCTGTGTCACAACAGCAGACTCAGACAGCGCCCCTGTCTCTCAGTCTGCTGACCACGTGCTCTGCGGCTCCCGGGCTCGGGGAGGGGACACAGGCAGAGCGGAAGACGGTGCGAAAGAAGAACCCCAACCAAACCCACACCGCCGGGTCACGGCTCGGCTGTGAGAGCTGCCTGTGGCTCCGCCATGGCTGGGGGTCTGCTCCTGTGCAGGACGGAGCCGGCCACGGGCTGCGGATGCCTGCCTGGCACGGCAGGGGCCTGCCCGGGCCACCGCCACCGCACAGGTCCAAAGTCCCTTCAGCCTCTGCGCGGCCTCTCTTGGGCGTTCTCCTCACCCGCGGCAGCCGCCCCTAGGTCTTCTCTTCTCTATCTGTCTTCCTCCTCGTTATGTTCCTGGGTTTGATTTTCAGAGAGAGTTCCCATAGGGCCTCCTCGGCCAGGTGGTCACTGAAGTCGTTGAAGAAGTTAATGATGTCGTCATTTCTCCGGATGTCGTAGTGCCTGGGGGAGGAGGGGGCGGCCATGAGGGCCACCAGCCCTGGGACCCCCACCGCCCAAGCGAACGCAGGGGGCGGGTGTGCCCCCGCTGGCCCTCAGAGCTAGGGGCTCCCCTCTGCTCGGGCCCCAGGGAGACCCCGCCAGCCCCCCAGGACGGCCACACTCACGCCTGCTGGAAGCACCGCATGCTGTCCAGGATGTTGAACTGCTGCCAGCGTTTGGAGAAGTTCACCTTCCCGTCAATATAGTCTGGGTTCCCCAGGTGGACGAAGGTGAGGTCCTGCAGGATGAGCCCCCTGGGAGACAGACAAGCTGGTGAGCACCCTGGGGGCGGCTCAGAAGGCAGCAGGTTTACGGGCCGGCGCCCCATGAGCGTGTCTGGGTGCTTGTGCTGCTTCTGGCGGGAACTCCTGACTCAGGTTCTGGGGCTCCGGAAAGGCGGGCTCAGGCCTGCCTGCTATGTAGGGAGCCCCGCAATCCTTGTGCTGGCCTGGCAGAGCCACAGTCCACCACGTACAAGCAACAGGGACAGGAGAACAGAACCCCAAACTCGGTGGTGGTGGGGGTCAATCCCTTGGGTTATCGGGTGCAGTCACATGCTTTCACAGAGGGCATGAAGCCACCTGACGAGGGGCGGGGCGGTTCCCCCAGCCGGGAAGGCGCAGTCCGCAGCTGCCCACGGAGCCGGGGTGGGACGGAGGCAAGGAGGGGGCTGTGAGCTATAAAAGCCGTGTTTCTGAGGGTGCAGGCCTGAGGGACGTGCCCCCGGACACTCAGCCTCAGGTCACTGTGGAGTCTCCTGTCCCTCTCCTGGAAGTCCCCGCTGTCCGCTACCATGCTAAGGGATCTGACATGCACAAGAAACCCACTTAGCTCTGATTTTTCCTGCTGTTTCCCAAGCATACGTGCCATGGATTCTTTTTGGTGAAAACGCCTACCCTCATCCTGGCCCACAGGGGGACCCATCCAGAGCTGCCTCAGCCAGGTACTCCCAGAGTCCCTGGGGAGACTGGAGGGACCTCGGGCTGCTGTGAGGTGCGGCCAGGCCTGGGACAGCTGAGCAGAGCACGGTGCCACAGGCCTGTCCACATGTGCGCCTGCACACGCTCAGGGACGGGACAGGGGGAGGAGCAGCGGGACGGGGAGGTGGGCAGACTGAGCCTTGTTGCTGGACCTTCGCTCGTCTCCGCCGTCTAACAAGGAGCACGTTTTAAGTACAAGCACAGCGTCCAGGTTGGAAACCTTTCCCCACGGGTTTGTCCACGGGGCAGCGAGCGAGGGGACCCCGAGGGAGGCTGTACTCACAGGTATGGGATGCAGGGCGGTTCCACCTCCGAGAGGGCGGCCCGGTAGGCGCGGAAGGATGACGAGCTGTCGATCAGCGTGCAGTACTCGGCCAGGCCCTGGTGGGAGGACGCGTCGTCCGTGAGCGCGGCAACACCGAGCGCCGACCCAGAGCCAGGCCCCCTGCCCCGGCCGCAGGCAGGCCAGGCCTGCTGTGGACACAGGGCCACTGCAGAACCACGTGTCTAAGCGGCCAGTGCCCATGTGAGAGCTGGGTCTGGAGCTCGGGCTGCTGCTTGGCTGTGCTCAGAGCCGCAGGCCGGGCTGTGCTGCTCCCTCCCCCTCAAGCCTGCCTTCCCGCCTCTCTACACTCAAGGCAGGAGAGTAGTGACACTGCTGCTCTGCACGCTGGGTGGGCTGTGCCCCCTCACCTGTCACGTGCCTCCTCCTCCAGGAAGCCTTCCCTGCCTTCTCAGGCCCTCTTATGGGTTTCTAGAGCAGCTGGGGGGAATGTCCCACTTCTCCAGACACCACTGTTCCATAACTGTCCCTTTATATTGTCGGGAGATGACTCCCAGGGAGCCCGGCCAACACCCAGCCCTGTGGGCCTTGCCTTGCTTCCCTAGGAACAGCTCCCACGCCAGGATGAAGGTGCCCCAGGACTCCTGTGACGTGGCCACACTAGCCTCTGTCCCCTCTGATGGGAATTCCCCTCCCTTCCCAGGACACACCTACTCAGGTCTCAGGGTGACCAGCACCTCCTCGGGGCCTCCCGGATCCCAGACTGGGCCCGGCCACTCGGTCACGTGTTTGCTCAGCACCCCGTCCTTCTCCCTGAAGCGCTCCACCCGACAACAGGTCTGGCCTGGTCACAGGGTACCCCGTGCCTCACACGGCCCACCCGTAGCAGCCCCTGGGGAAGCTGGGCCTGGGCACTGCCCCCCACGCCCACAGGGCCCAGTGGCGGGAGACCAGGCGGCACCCGCCCACCTCTGAAGTCTGTTTCTGCCACTCCAGCCTGCGAATGGGGGCCGAGTCCAGCGCCGAGAGGATGGCCAAGTAGGAGTTGAAGTTGTTCAGCTTCCGTAAGTGCTGCAGGGAGGGGGAGGCAGCCGTGAGGGAGGGCGGGGACGGGTCGGGGGTCGCCGCTGGGGAGGGGGCCCCAAGTTACCTTCATGATCTTGATGAACTTCAAGAGCAGCCGTTCCCTGTCTTGGGCCTTTTCCTGCAACATGATTATCGACCGGACCCTGCGTAGACCGAGGGTGACAGCTGAGTGACTGGTCTCCCTCCGGGCCCCTGACTGGCCCTAAGAGTTGGGCATCGGAGGTGGGTGCCTGCACCCACTGGCCACGAGCCCCTGCCCACCAAGGGGCCAGTGCTGAACTCCAGGATGGGGACCTCTGACCCCATGGATGTGGGTGTTCCTGGTGAGCGCTGACCCCGAGCACCAGGGCGGCTGCAAACACCCCGTGACCAGCCTCAGGATCAGCTCGGGAGAGGAGGGGGCGTGTGGGTTAAGACGCCACTGTGCAGGCCACGAGGGAGGCCACCTCTTAGAACCTCAGCCGCAGCCTAAGGCCAGGCTCGCATGAGGACCTCATGGTGGCCTCAACCCCGTGCTGGCCAGAGGAAGTGCCCCCATCGTCTGACCCATCGGGGCACTGGCACTGAGTCTGCCTTGAGGAGCGTGGCTCTGAAGGGCCCCACCTACCCTCCTAGGGACGACCCAGGGTGTGTCTGGAGCCCCCAGTGCCCAGCAAAGGGCAGCTGGTGGCGGCACTCAGGGCTGCGTGGACCGGAAACCTCCTGGGCCTCTGTGGGGCAGCTATACCAAGCACATGCTGAGGTGCTAGAGGCTTCTGGGGGAGCGGAGGGGAGCAGGCCGAGGGGGAGAGGCCCTGCTTTCCCCAGCACACTATCTTCAGAGTGCTTGAAAAGTCCCACACGCTCCCTGGTGCTGGCGATGGGCTGTGTGTGGGTCAGGACGAGCCTGCCTGGCCGCCACGCCCTGACCATCCTCTTTTGGGCTGAGAGGCTGTGGGCGCCCCACATCCCACTGTGGAGCCAGTGGCTCTGCTGCGTTACATTGTAAACGCTCTGTGGGGTTTCACCCTGCTCTGAGGGGTTAAGGCTGAATCAAGTATTAACAGAGCCGCTCCTTCGCTGTTCTTCAGGCAGGCAGTGTGCCGGATCAGCCCTGGGGCCTTGGGGCCCTAAGCAGTGCAGGATGGCAAAGCTAAGACCCTCCCCTGAGGCCATGGATGGCAGACATTACTAATCAGTCCTGGCCAGAGTCCTCCTCAACTGGTCCCCAGGGGGCCCTTCTCGACACGCAGAACACGCTCTGTCCTGCCCTGCCTCTGGGTCACAGTGAATGCTCACAGGTCTCCAGAAGGAGCAGGGAGGGACGAAAGGGCAGCCCTTTCCCCTAGCCACGGGCACTCTGCGAAGGCACCACGGCCCGGCAGGAGGGTCCGCGCCAAGGCCCGTCTCACCAGTAGGACATGTTGTTGAAGTGCTCCGTGAACTGGGTCAGGTTCGGGCTCTTCTCCTCGTTCTGCTCTTTAGCCCAAAGCAAAACCTCAGGAATCTGAAAAAGCAGGGGGACCAGCTAGAACCCGGGCCCTCCGGCTCTGCTGGGAGCGGCGGCTCCTCTCACTCGGGGACGAGCAGCAGTGCTCACCCGGGCCAGGGACAGCCCCCACCCCGCCAGCCCCACGCATGGCTGTACCTCTATTTTATAAAAGAGCTCGGCGTCTAGCAGAGTCAGCTGCTCGGCTATTTCATGGCTGTGGAAGTCGTGCAAGGTCCCGGGCCTGGAAGACAGAGGCACTATATGAGCGGTGGGTGGACAGTACGGTGGGGGCCTCCCTGCAGGCCTCAGGAACACGACCTGTTTCACGGCCACCCAGAGACCGAGACGCCAACGAGGAGGTGATACACCAACACACCCCCACAGCCATGGGAGAGGGGCAGGCGGCAGACTGGAACCTGTACACAGATTCTCAGAATGGTCAGGGTGGCACGGGGGCTTTTGAGAATTACCAACAGTTGCTATATTAACACCAGAAAGAACTCAGTGCTGCCCACATCCTGAAAGGCACTCCTGCCCCCCGTCCTGGGATGCCCACACATGCCCTGCCACCCCACTTCCTGTTAAAATGGGATGGCCCACACATCACCACCCAGGAAGACAGGCCCAGCCTGGGGGACCCCGGTGGCTGGCCCTGAGGCACCCCATCACAGGCCCGGTCAGAACTGGACATGGGGCTGGGGACTGGGGAAGGGGTGCGCTGAGTGAAACGGGAGCGGCGGCTTCTAGCACCTCTCTGCTGGGGGGGCCCGGAGCAGCCGGGCACACAGTGGGAGCTCACCTGGCTGCCACTCCCCGGGCCGCCAGGGGCTGGTCAGAGTTGGCGCACCGGAGCAGCTTCTTCTGGTCGACCTTGTCCAGAATGTTCTTGCGGAGCACGCGTGCTAGGCTGAGCTCCCCGCTGCGCACCAGGCGGAAGACCAGCTCCATCAGCAGCTTCAGGATCTCTTCTGTCAGCTCCACCAGGCTAGAGACCCAAGGGCCACGCGGGGAGGAGCAGGAGGCAAGCACAAGAAAAGGGCTGCTGGCACCAGTCCTGAAGCCCCCAAGACCCTGAGGGCCACGGGACACCCCGCAGCAGAGCTGGGAAACTGCTGGTGGGAAGGGAGCGGCAGAGGGTCTTGGGGTGGCTGCCTGTACCCTGCACCCTGCCGGCAGAGCCCCCATGGTGGCAGGTAACTGCTGTCCTCTCGGGGGATGCTCGGAAGCACTGGACAAGCACGAGGGGCCATGCTGGGCCTGGGCTTGGAGACAAATGCTGCCCCGGAGGAGCTCCGGGCCCCGTGGGGGTGATGGGTCAAGAAGCCGTCTGGGCTCTGCGGACCGGACCCCCCAGAACCTCCCTGCACTTCCTCCTCACAGTGTGCCCCAGCCCCACCCCGCGGTCACTGAGGTCACTCCCCAGCAGGTCACCTCCCTGAGGGCAAGGCTGGGGGTGCTCTCTGGACCCAGGAAAGGAACCTCGTGCTCTGTGTTTGTTAAATGAAGGGAAATGGCCAAGTGCCACTCAGCGGAGCAGGGACAGCTGCAGAGGGCATGAGAAGGTCCCTCCCGACGCTGGTGGCCGAGGGCACTGCCCCCACGAGGAAGTCAGGGCCGACTAGGTCTGAGCGGCCAGGTCATCCTCCTGGGGCTCACGCTGAAGCTGGCAGGAGCGAGCCATCCAGGACCCTGGGCGGGGCGGTGGGCAGGTGACCCAGGAGACGCAGGTGGAAATGTGATGGGAGGCTCAGGTCTCTGGGGAAGCCTGCACGCCGACACCTGCGGCCTGCCATCCTGCGGGCAGAAGGACTCACCAGAGCTCGTCCACCACCCGCACCAGCACAAAGAACGTGTTCTTGCTCACACGCTTCTTGAATGTGTCGGCGAAAGGTGAGAACTTCTCGTACGTGGAGCCCGAGTTAAAGAAACAGCCGTCCTCGCGGGCAGGGGTGGGGACGTAAAGGGAAGGCCGCCCTCCTCCTCCTCCTCCTCCTCCTTCCTGAGTGAACCCTGGGAACATGGGGAGGGCAGAGGCCTGTGCGGGGCGGCAGGGCTGTGACGGGGGTCAGCCCGCACCTATTTGACCCTGAGGATCGCTCTTGACCACCAGCCTCTCCTGCCTGCAGAGCCGTTGCCTGCATGCCCAGGCCTGCCTCTCTGCCAGGGTGGACCCAAGGTCCCTGTGACGCACTGACACACGGCCGCCTCCTGAGCTCAGGCAGAGGAAAGCAGTTCCCTGGGGGAGGCGCACAGCCTGGCAGGGCAGGTCACTCTCGTCATCCATCCCCAGGTCCTTCCCCAGCTCTGGAGACCCACTGCCCTGGGGTGTCATGGCTTCTCGCTGCCCTCCTGGGTTCGCCGTCTCCGGACCCTTCTCGGCTCCCTCCCACCCGCTCTCTAGAAATGCACTCGGGAGGGAGTTGCAGACCAGGGACCGTGCTGGTGCCTGCCGCACCAAGGCTCGCCAGCCAGCTGTGCCCAAGGTCTTGGTGCTGTGACTTGTCCACTGAAATGCCTGAAGTGGCCACACAGAGTATATGCTGCGAAGCCGGGTCTGGGAGGCCTGGGCATGGGTGCATTTCCTCCACACTGCCATGCGGGTCCCATGACCCTCTCTGAACCTCGCTTCCCCTAATTATACGTGGTGGGAAATAGTATCAGGGCACTGCCGTGCAGTGACATAAGTACATAAAATGCTATCAGAGCTGAGTGAGGTCGCCCGTGCAGCGCTCTGCACCACAGCCGACACCAGGAGGGTCTCAGCAGGTGTGAGTCACTCATCACTGAGCCAGGACTGCGGCCACTGCAGGTGTGAAGCTGGAGGGCAGGAAGTCTGTGCGTGGGCCGTCTGGTTCTGAGGGCCCGGGGCCCCAAGGCGGGTCACAGAGGAGACGGAGGCCAGGCGGGGGACGCCTGGGCACAGGGGAGGGCGGGGAGAGTGGAAGGACTCAGGCCTGCCCGCCTAGGGCTGGGCTGTCCAGCAGGTGGCAGCCACGGGCTGTGACGCAGGACGAGGCCGGGAGGGGACCCACTTCTGGGACAGGAGCTGCAGGTCAGTCTTGGCAGGAGGGGCAAGACTGCATCTGAGAAAGAGGCGACAGAGCAGGTCCCTGCCAGCCTTGGGTCTTCCTTGGCCACTGCTGGGGGGCGTCGTCTCTGAAAAGGCGAGCCGTGGACGCCGAGCTTCTGTCCACTGCTGGGCCTGCTGGCAGGTGGAGGGGCCGAGCCTGCCCTGGGGTTGTTCCCTGGAGTCCTAATGCCCTCACGTCCCGTGCACTTTGTACCTGTCACCCCCGGTGCTCAGGGCTCAGCTCCCAGAGGCTGCACATGCCAGTGACCTGGATCCCCAGGACCCACACACTCCCTCCCTCAGGGTGCATTGTTCTCGTCATGTCCGACTGTGTGGGCTGCAGCCCTCCAGGCTCCTCTGTCCATGGGATTCTCCAGGCCAGAACACTGGAGTGGGTTGCCATTCCCTTCTCCAGGGGATCTTCCAGACCCAGGGATAGAACCTGTGTCTCCTGCATTGGCAGATGGATTCTTTACCGCTAGCACCACCTGGGAAACCCCTCAGGGCGTATCAGGTCCTTCCGTCTCAGAATCACCCAGTGATCACAATGGCCACCAGGCAGCACTCTCTGTTCCAAGCACATCACGTAACGTCACTCGGCCCTCTCAAGACAGAATGAGGCTCAAAGGAGCCTGGCCTGAGGCCTCAAGCCGGGACATACAGAGCTGGGCTGGGCACTGCCCCTCATCGCTGCCCCCACCCTGCAGACGGCTCTCTGAAGGAGGGTGAGGCGGCAAGGATATCTGTACTGCAGCTTCTGGATGAGCTCCTCAGGAGTGATGAAGGTCCTGTAGGTGGTCAGGAAGGCCTCGCAGTACAACACCAGATCTGGAGGGAGGAGCAAGGAACGAATCAGCTAGCCTGCTGCTGGTGTGGGCATCGATGGGCAGCATGCCCGCTGCAGGATGCGCTCCCCACTCTGACCAGACGCTGAGGGCCTCTTGTTTGCCCAAAGACTTGACGATTAGAGTCTTAACCATCACGGGCAAAGAGAACACAATTCAGACCTGTCAGCAGGGCTCTGAAGCTAAGTGACAGGTAACGCTCAGGGGCAGCAGGGCCCAGGAACAACCGCCTTGGGAGTCCCCACACAGTGAGAGGCTGAGGGAAAGGCCTGGGGCTCTGCCTGGCACACCTGGCACACCAGGTGCAGGCTCTGGTGCCAGGGGAGGGAGGGGCCCCCTAGGAGGAGCCTGGCCTGGAGGCTGGGTGGTACTCGGGCTGGCCACTCCCACTCAACACCTCCCTTTCCCTTTAGGGAGCTTCTCGTCGGGGATTCCCAAACTTTCCAGATTCACAACGGTCCCTTTATTCACAGCTGTGACACACCCTCCTAACCAGGCAGTCTCTGACACTGAGGAAAAAATAAGGGAGTTTTAAATGAAGGTCCCTCCTGGAGACACAGGACCTGGTCAAGCTAGTGAACTTCAGGTTATCCTGTGCTGGAACTAAGGTTTGAGTCTGGATTTGGCTCCCAAGCCTGTGATCCTCCCCATGAGGCTGACCTGTGATCCTCCCTGTGAGGCTGACCTGTGGTCCTCCCCATGAGGCTGACCTGCAGTCCTCCCTGCGAAGCTGACCTGTAATCCTCCCCATGAGGCTATGGCCCTCCCCGTGAGGCTGACCTGCGATCCTCCCCAGGAGGCTGATCTGCAGTCCCCCCTGTGAGGCTGAGCGCACACTTGCTAGACACAGACCACTGTCTGCTGTCTTCTCTCATCCCTCCCCCAACTCGCTGGGGGGAGGCCCCGAGAACCCCTTCTCCAGCTGAGCAGCCCTACCTGGTTGAGCCCTGGCTCCTGTCCCCTGCCCTCCCTGATCACCCTCAGGACAACGAGGGGAGAAGCCCCCTGCACCCATGTCTGGGGCATGCTGGTGGGGCCCGGCCGGCAGAGTGGTGACCTGAGGGGGGCTCAGGGCAGGGGCCACAGTGGGGTCAGCGGCACTGGGCTTGGGCTTCCTCCTGGACTCCAAGCACCGCCCCCCGGCACCACCCAACTCCTGTCAAGACTGGGCTTCTGTTCAAAGAGGGATGAGGAAGCAGAGATGGGTTGAGCACCAGCCAAGGCTTGCTTCTGAAAGAAGGGGTCTGGGGCTGCGCCCTGAGCCTGGGGCCTCCAGCCAGTGGTGTGGTCTCTGGCCTGCAGGCAGCCCCTGCCTGAGGAGTTTGCTATGGCCCAGGGCCTTTAACTCAACGTCCATCCCGGGGACAAATGCTGGAGCCTCAAAACCCCTCCATGGAGAAGAGCGAGTGGAAGCCCCCAGGGGCAGTAGGGCCGCGTCCCCAGGCACAGTCAGTACTGGCTGAAAGGTCTCGGGGCCGCCCTGCCCGCCGGGCTCCCTCTGGCCTGGGCCACAGCCCGCGGCACCTGGCAGGTCAGCAGCATCCTGCTAAAAGCCGAGGTCTGAAGCTGGCCCCCATTCAGCCTCTCTCTCCAGGTTGAGGGCGGAGCTCCGGCCGGTGCAGCAGGCGTGGGGGAGGGGGCACTGCAGAGGCTGTCCCGGGATGCAGAGACCCCCCAGCACTTCCTATGTGCCAGGTGTGTTTCATCTAAGCTCATGCAACCTTCACACCCACCGGGCGCCTAACCGCTTCACAAAGCTGAGTCAGCTGAGGCCGGGCAGGGGCTAGAGGCCGCCTGCCAGGGTTCAAACCCAGGGTCTCCAAGACTGTGCAGTGCTCGGGTCAGAAGAAACCCGCAGGGCAACAGCGTGGCTGCGGAGAGTCTGCGGGAGCCATTTCTTCTTTTTCTCCGGTTTTCAAATTTTCAGCAATGCAAACAATTACTCTGGTACTGATTTCCTAATTTAAAATTTTCCATCTGGGCGACATACTTGGGGAAACCTGCTGTCAAGACGCGAGGACCAGGTCGAGTACAGACATGAAATTGGGGGGTTAGGGTTTCAAGACTGAGGTGTTTCAATTCCTCCACTCCCTACTTCAACGCTGCTGTTCCGTCACCTGACAATTTAAAAAATGTAAAAAGGAAATGGATGTGGGGGGAGGCGGCCCCTCCCGCCTGACCAAGGTCACGGGCGCTGGCCTCACGGCTCCCCTCCCCCGCCCCCAGAACACAACCTGGAAGGCCTGCGCCCTCACCAGCGGGCAGGCGGGCCCTGCTCCTCCAGCCCTCCCGAAGGCCCGGGCGGAAGTGCGGTGTCTCTGTGCCGAGGGCGGGAGCCCCGCTCGGTGCCGGTACCGCTGCTGGGGGACTGGACAGAGTGTCTGCCCACAAAGCTCCCAGAGGAAAAGAGACGCAGCCCAGCGCGGCCGTCAGGGCCAAACATCAGGAAGAGCAGAAAACGCTCCCCGTACGTCAACATGACTTCACTGCTGTGGCAGGCGTGTTGTTGCTCAGGCCCTGTCTGTGCAGTGCCCGCAGGTGCTGAGCTCTGTCCCGGAAACTCGCCCCCTGACAAGGCCGGAGCCCCACTACCCGCACGCAAAGCACCCACTCAGAGAGAGAGCTGGGGCGTACAGGCGCTGGCCTTGCATGTGGGTCACTGTCCACCAGTGGTGCCCACGTAGGACCTGCAGCTCCGACCCGCTCAGTGCTAGGAGGGAGGGGGGCAGAGCCGTGGCTTCCGCGGGACCCCCCGCCCCCGCCGAGCTCTGCACAGGGTAGCCGTACCTTTCCTGTCCGTCTCCGTGGCATGGACGAGGAGGATGTCGCCCGACCCTCCACGGACGTCTGGCCCGTCATCGCCCTGCAGGAGCACAGCAGAGGAGGGCATGGGGCAGAGTACAGCCGTGAGAGTCGGTTTAGGGACGAGCTGACAGACCCCCCAGGTCCTCACGGCACCCCCACGCTCCGGGAGCGGCCCGGCCCAGCTGCAGAGGCCAGGGTGCTCATCCGACCCGCACGCTCCACAGACGGCACCGGGCACCGAGGACACTGCCAGGTCGGGGACCTGGCTCCCAACAGTCCTCCAGCCCACGGGTCAGAGAGCGGAGAAGGGGAGGGGGGAGCCCACAGGGAGGCAGGCAGGACTGGAGGGTGCAGGACGAGAGTGCAGACGGCAGGCTGCTTCCAGGAGAGCTGCAGCAAGCTGCCGAACCCACACCTGCTCTCTGGGGGAGGGACACACGTTCTTCCCAGGAGCCCTTAGAGGAGTGAGATACGTCACAAAGATGCTGAGTTATAGCCAGTGTGGCTTATACTGACCGCAGCCTGTCTATTAAGGGAAAAGTCTTATTTTCCTAGGAGCAAACGGAGGCGTTCACCCATAAACCTGGCCTGGAGCCAAGAAAGAGCTGTCACAGGACCAGAAGGCCCAGGCTACTCCCTGTAATCCTGAAGGAGACCGCCCAGCGCGTGCCTCCGCGTGTCTCCAGCACTCGCCCTCAGAGACGCGGCTTCCTCTCTAGGGCAGGCTTTATCCCTGGAAACCCAGGGTCCTGGGAGCATCCTGGATTTCTAGCTAAGGCAGGGCAGGGACGCCCAGGACCTGCTTTTTCTGAAGAAACTTCTGGCAAGTCACATCATTCTCTCTGCAGAGGAGCCAGCCCCCACCTTTTGGTTCCTCCAGGCCATGACAAGGCCATGTCTGTCACGGAGAACACGTGTGTAGAACAGGCTACCTCCCCGGGGAGGGGTCAAGGCCGTCACTGGGAGCTGCTCCCCCGAGTCCCCAGGGTTGCTGGGCAGCAGGGAGTGGAAGGCCCTCTCAGCTCAGCTCCTCGGGCGGTGACAGGTTTGGGCACTATGTTCACCAGTGAGGTTCTTCTGATAAGACACGGGCTGGAGGCAGCCGTGTGGCCAGGCCTGAAATCCCTTCATCGGCGTGTGCCTCCCCCGCAGAGAGAGCCATGTGGACGGTTCTGTCACTAACATGAAAACACCCTGAACTAAGGAGGGCCCAGCACACAGGGCTCCATGCTGAGCACCCACGTGGGCTTCGTTCTCACCACAGCCTCCAGAGTCCCGTCGTCTGGGGCTTATGGAGGACAGGCCACTTGCCCAAGCTCACTCGCCAAGTGTTGGAGAAGGGACAGCACACTTCCTCTGGGCAGTCGCCAGTGTGCCCAGGGTCCTGGAGCACCTACAGTGGCCCAGGCACGGGGCCAGGACAAGAGGGTGCAGAGCCAACAGCCCAGGGCCACCGGGGGTCAGCACTTGGCTGCAGCCTTTCTGTGTGGGTCACTTCCAGGTTCCCTTCTCAACACCCCTTCACCCTCTCTCTGGGCCAGACGCTGCATGTACGGCCTGTGAGGAACCCACCTCTTGCTTGAGGGTCAGCCTTGCCATGATCTCGTTGTGGTCGATGAGGGAGAGCTCGTCCACCTCCTCCTCTGACTGAGCCTCTGGAGCGTCTGGTGACTTCCGGGCCCTGGAAAGAGATGTGGTTTGTGTTGTGTCAGCAGGCCTGGGGCTTCAGGCACCTGCGGCCGAGGCAGCGTGACCCGTGCGTGGGGTCCGGGTGGTACTGATGCTCCCCGAGCAAGTCTTCCCTGGACCGCAGCTCCACGTGAAGACCAGACCCGCTCCCATCCCTCCACAGGGGGTGGACGGATGCCGGGACGCAGACTGGATTTCTAACTCTGCTCCTGATGAGCTGTGTGACCTCAGGACAGTCCCTGCTCTCTGCGTGCTCCATCGGTTAAGTGGAAGGGATTAAGCACACAGATCAAGAAGGTTCCACTGAGAGCTTTGATGAAGTAACGGTCTCAGTCATCTGCATCAAGGCCCACCGCACGGACGGTCAGTACTCCAGGAGAGGACAGCACAGGGCCAGCGGGGTAGGGGACAGGCCAGCACACATCTCAATGCCATTCCAGGTCTTTGCCCGGGGCCACTTCTCTGGGAGACTGAAGAGCGGGAACCAGGCCCTTGTCCTTGGAGTGCTGGTGGGGACAAGGGCCAGGAGGGCCTGAGGGTAGGACGGGCAAGCTAGGACTGAAGCACTGAGCAGGAGTGTGGGGAGGAGAGAACCCCCAGAGGAAGCACATGGGGAGTGGGGGGGGACGCAGCAGGCAGACGGCCATGGGATCTGTAGGCACCTTGCTTTCCCCCAGGGTTTTATCCGTGATTCCCATCATTCTCATGAAGGACCCCGTGAGCCACGGACTGGCCTTGTGGTCAGAGGCCTCATTTTTAATACTCAGTATCTAAGACATAAGGTGTCTTGGCAAGACACCTCTGCCGCTGGGTGTTAGAGTAGAACACCCACCACCCCTTAACACTCGGGGAGACCTGAGGCGCCGTGTCACACAGATGGACCCCATGGGCACGACTCTGAGGAGCGGCCAGAGCAGGCTGGGTGGGCAGCCCTCGTCAACAGTCCCCTGGGGAAAGCTTTCCATTTTTTCCCCTATCTCTTGCTGTTTTCACCATATCTTTAACTATTTATGCTTACGCTTGACAAAAACAATGGGTATTGCTTAGCTCTGCACCCAGGACCCCCAGCCAAACCTTAGCCAAAAGAGTGAGGAAAAATTGAACGTGTGAACATCTCACAAAGAAGGGAATGTCAGCATGAAGTCGCAGGTGGCAGAGCTGATAGGCGGGTCCTGCAATTACCCTTTCTACGTGCAGGTTGGAGAGTTACTACGTATTTCCACAGCCGGTCAGGTTTGACTCAGGCCAACACTGAGAATGTTACCAAAGATTACAGAGACATATGGCTAAATGCAAACATGAATCCTGATTGACCTGGTTCCAAAAAAATCAGTCTTATGAGATATATGCTGTCTAGGTTTCTCACAGCTTTTCTTTCAAGGAGCAAGTGTATTTTTAATTTCATGGCTGCATTCATTGTCTGCAGTGATTTTGGAGCCTGGGAAGATAAAATTTGCCACTGCTTCTGCTTTTCTCCCATCTATTTGCCATGAAGTGATGGGACCGGATGCCACGATCTTAGTTTTTTTAATGTTGAGTTTCAAGCCAGCTTTTTCACTCTCTTCTTTCACCCTCATCAGGAGGATCTTTACTTCCTCTTCACTTTCTATCATCTGCATATCAGAAGGAAGTTCTTATTACTCTTCTTGGGTGTGATAATCATACTGTAATCAGGTTGGCACTTTTGAGGCATGCTGAAATATCTAGGGACTGAGAGTCATATTCATAACAGTTTCGAATACACACGACATACAATATACACACTACCTGTAGAAACTCACGATAAAAAATTTGGGGGTAGGAATCTTTTATACTCCATTTTACTTGAACTCGTAAGAGGCGGAGGAGAGGTTGGCTTAGGATTTGAAGAAGAAAACACTGTTACGGATAGTTGTAAGGCGAACAATACGTGTGCACATACTCAAGAAGCAGTGGCTGTCTGTGGGCTGGCATGGAGGCCTTTGAGGGGTGGGATTATGTTACATCAGCAAGCACGGAAACAACGCTGATTTCATCGCCCATTGACATCACCATCAGAGCTCGCAGGTGACTGGGTCCATTTTCCACGGGCAGCACTACTTTGAAAGGCATCTTTTCTTCTGAGCAGCGGGTCTCAACAGTGGGCTTAAAATATTCAGTGAACCACGCTGTGAACAGATGTTCTGTCACCCAGGCTTTGCTGTTTCACGTACAGAGCACAGGCAGAATAGAGTCAGCATCACTCTTATGGGCCCTAGGATTTTCAGATGGTGAGTGAGCACTGGCTTCAGCTTCAAGCCACCAGCTGTGTTAGCCCCCAAGAGAGTCAGCCTGTCCTTTGACGTTTGAAGCCAGGCACTGACTCCCCCTCTCTGGCTGTGAAAAGCCCGGATGGCACCTTCTTCCAGTGGAGGCTGCTTCCTCTGCCGTCTAGTATAGCCTCCCCCATGGATGATCTCAGCTGGGACTTCTCGATGACCTGCTGCAGCTCCTGCGTCAGCATCTGCTGCTTCGCCTGCACTTGCGTGTTATGAGATGGCTTCTCTCCCGAACCCTCATGAGCCACTCCTGCCAGGTTCAGAATTTTCTTCTGCAGCCTCCTCACCTCACTCAGCCTTCAGAGAATTGAAGAGATCAGGGTCTTTCTCTGGATGAGGCTTAAGGGAGTGTTGGGCTGGTTTGTTTGTTCTTCTATCCAGACCACCCAAACGTTCTCCGTACCAGCAGGAAGGCTGTTTCTCTGTCTTACCATTCGTGTGATCTCTGGAGCAGCCCTTCTAATTTCTTTCAAGGACTTTCTTTGCCTTCACAACACGCCTACCAGTTTGGTTGGTGTGAGAGGCCTAGCTCTAGGCCTGTCCTGGCTTTCAAAATGCCTTCCTCGCTGAACTCCATCATTTTTAGCTTTTGATTTAAAGTGACACAGGAGCGATTCTTCCTTTCACTTGAACACTTAGGGGCCAATGTGGGGTTATTAACTAGCCTAACTTCAATACTGTGTATCTGGGGACAGGGAGGCCTGAGAGGGAGGGAGACGGGGGCGGCTGGGGGTGCGGGGGATAGCTATTCGGAGAGTGTGGAGCAGTCCGAACGCACACCGTGTTTATTGATTCAGTCTGCCATCTTATATGGACACAGTCTGTGATGCCCCAAAGCAATTACCATAGTAACCTCAAAGATCATAGATTGTCATAATGAATACAGTAATAGTGTATAGTTTGAAATCAATATATAGTTTGAAATCCTGGGAGAATTAGCAAACTGCGATGCAGAAACACTAAGCAAGAAGATGCTGTTGGAAAGACGGTGCCCACAGACTGGCTTGACGCAGGGCTGCTACAAACTTTCTATTGGTAAAAAGCACAGCATCTGCACAGCCCAGGTGTGAACACAAACCCCCAGAGGCCTTGCGGGCAGGGGCAGTGGTCACCGGATGGTAGACACGCTGTTCTCAGGGTGCTTGCCCCACGAGGGGCTTTTCCTACCTGTCCCCGCTGTCCCTGCCCTCCTTCCCGGGCACACAGCTGGCCGATGTGGCGTCTCTGGAGTGTCCATCCTTCGCCGCGGGTGACTCCTGGGAAGAGAAGGCAGAGCTGGGTGTGTGACAGCTGCCCCTGTTGGGCTGCTCTCCGCAGAGCACCTGCCTGCATGCGGCTTCGGAGCGCGAGTTCCCAGGGAGTGGCCTGAGATATAAACGCGTCCACCGCGACCGGCACACAGGAAGCACGGCCTCTTCCGACTAGTACCCTGCCTTCAGGGAGAGTGAAGGCTCCGCTACCCAGAGCCTCTGTCAGCTGCCGGCCTAGACGGAGCCATCCCATCACCTCCCGGCAGAAAGGGCCGCCCCAGGGGCTACCTACCACACAGCCAAGCTCAGCCAGTGCATGCCCTTCCTCCGTGGCCCTGACCAACACCCTACCAGCTGGCGGTCATCCACGTGCCCGGGCACACAGAGAAACAGAGGCTTTGGGGAGGGACACAGCCCTGCCCCTGACGCCAGAGCTGAAAGCTACGGCTCTGCCCGCTGTGCAGCACACCTCTGCTGACCTCCTAGTCACTGACGCCCTCAGCACCGCAGTGCTCACCTGACCCCATCACGCTTCCCAAGGGCCTCGTTGCTCAGGAGCACAAGGCAGCCCTTCCCCTCCTCCAGCACCCTGGCTTCTTCCCAGGAACCTGGCCCACCCCTCTCAGTGACCACACGGCCCTGGCACCCCTGGTCTGCTGCCCGGGCCGCAACAGAGAAGGGGGAACCTGGGAGGCGGGACACAAAGATGCAGAAACGTCCTCATAGAGGGTCACAGGGGGAGGGGAGCCCAGGAAGGTCAGCCTGGGACGGGCTCCGTGTACAGAGGCTGACCTGGAAGATGAAGGGGACACCTGGGGAAAAACAGTTCTCGGGGACCAGGCTGGATTCCACCAGAGTGGGAACTCCACCTCATTCTACAGCTTGCTAATACCTGAAGTGGGGCCTGCTTGTGTGGATATCTGAGGTGCTACAGGGTCATCATAATAAGAGTGACCATGCTTTCAACGGCTGGGCCCTTTGAGCTGACCCCAGAGGAGGACGGAGTACCCTCAGGGTACCCCCTCTAGAGACTGGGCCTGGCTCAGGGTGGGAGAGTTATTCTGGAAGGTTCTGCACTTGCTCATGTTTTGCTGCAGCAAAACCTGGACAGCTGACTACTCAGCTGAATCACGGCCCCTCAACTGCCTGGCACTGGCACAGCAGAAGACCAGGGCGACCACGACGGTGTGAGGCCTGGGAGTCTCACCAGCTGCCCTGGGAGCAGGGGCGTGGTCGTGGAGCATGCTGGTGGAGGGGTGTTGGTTTGGAGAGCTCAGTGCGGGAGAGAGAGAATTCCCCGCCTCAGAGGATGGACAGGAGACAGGCCTCAACACCGGAAGATGGGGTGGGAAGAAATCCCTGAGAGTAGCCAACCGGGGCCGAGCCAGCTGCTCTGTGATTCCCAGCAGGCCAGCCGGTCAGGCTGCAGGGGACCCATACGCGGAAGCAAAAGCAAAGAAGGCTCCACTGGAAGCCCCGTCCTCTCTCTGCAGAGCCAGGTCGGCCCCGGGCCAGGCAGCTCTTGAGTAGGAGGCTCAGGCCGACGGGAGCCTCAGGCCGATGGGAGCAGGGCCGAGCCGCAGGCCTGGCCGCATGCACGAGGCAGCCCGAGGTTACTTACTCCTCGAGGGCGGGCCAGCTCCTCGCTGCTCTGGCCAGAGCAATACAGACTGACGTAGTCCCCCTCACAGGCGTGCTCACTCTGGGGGAGACAGGATGAGAGATACCCACCTGTGATGGCCCCGCCAGGCTGGCCCTGACTGGGACGTTCTTTCTCAAGGAGGGGAAGATGGTGCCCTCCATTCCCTGGGGATCTTCCCAGGGTCAGGGGACAAAGCTGTTTTTCCACTCCCTGCCTCTGTCAGAGGGGACTCAGATTTCCTGCTGGAGCTTCTCCAAAGTGCACTTTAGCCCTCAAAGTGCCCTGGAGGAGGCATACTCCTCCGTCTCTGCTGTAGCGGGGACAGCAGGGGCCACAGCATGGCACAGGGGGCAGTCACAGAGGGCAGGAGAATGTGGGACGGTGGGCAGTCATGGAGGGCAGGGGACGGGGGGCAGTCACAGAGAACAGGGGGCAATCACGGAGGGTGGGGATAGGGATGGGGGCAATCACAGGGAATGGGGGCAATCATGGAGGCGGGGCAATCACAGAGGGTGGGGATAGGGGACGGGGGGCAATCACAGGGAATGGGGGGAAAATCATGGAGGGCAGGGGCAACCGAAGATGGGGATGGGGGATGGGTGCAATCATGGAGGACGGGGGACAGGGGGCAGTCACAGAGGACGAGGAGCAATCATGGAGGGCGGGGGATAGGGGACGGGGGCAATCATGGAGGGCGGGGGATAGGGGACGGGGGCAATCATGGAGGATGGGGGATAGGGGACGGGGGGCAGTCATGGAGGACAGGGCAATCATGGGGGGCGGGGGGCAATCACAGGAGTGGGGGGCAATCACAGAGGACGAGGGATGGGGGATGGGAGGCAATCATGGAGGGCAGGGGATAGGGTACAGGGGACAGTCACAGAGGACAGGGGTAGTCACGGAGGACGGGGGGCAATCATGGGGGGCAGGGGGCAATCATGCAGGATGGGGGGCAATCATGGAGGGCAGGGCACGCAGGATGGGGGGCAGTCACGGAGGGAAGGAGACGCTGGAGGGCTGGCTGCAGGCGCCTGGACTTGTCCTGCCCTGTCCCCGTCCCCGGGCACAGCAGCCTTGCCCTGAGCCCGGAGGAGGCACTGCGGGCCGCCTGGCCACACGGCAAGCAGGCCCCCACCCCCAGTGCCACAGCAACTCTACACGCAATTGCCTCTGGGCCATCAGAGGCCTCTTTGCACTTCTCTAGAATCTCCCAACCGCACGGAAGACCAGCAGGATTTACACCTGATGATTAGGACAACAGATCGTCTCTAAGTAGCCACTGACCATCTGTGGAAAATCAGATCCTAGTTTGCTGGGAATCCACAGGGAATTCATTTCTGTTCTGGAAGCTGATGGGCTACCATCTCACCAGGGGGCCCTGTGCACCCCTCAGCCCAGCCACACTGCGACGGGGCCAATGTCAGCAATGGCCTCGACAGCGAGAGTGGGCGGAGGCTTTCGCAGAATGTGCAGCCCCGCGTGGAGGTGTGTGTGTTGAGTTCTCACCGAAGGCGTCTGGGGCGAGTCAGTGAAAGAGGTTTCGGAAGGAAGGCAGACAGTGTTCCCGTGAAAGCTGCTCTCCTGAGAAGATGAGAGAGGCCCGTCCAGGGTGCTGGGAGGCAGACTGGCCACGGGTGGCACGGCTAAGTCAGAGCTCTGAGACTGGTGGACAGGTGGGAAGTGTGGAGAGGAAGAGGAGGTAGACGGAAGGAAAGGCTGGACGGAAGCTTGGCTGTGAGGCACGAAATCCTGCGAGTAGGACCTAAACACAGACTTGTACTACAGAGTCAGAGTGGAACACAGACACGAACACGAGGGGAGGGAAGAGGAAAACAGACAAGAGAGAAAGTTGTTAGATTAACTCGGCTGAGTCGTGACGGGCCGATCGTGGTCTTTCGAACGAGGACACCACTCAGGCCAAACCACCCCTGCGGCCCTCTGGCTGGAGGTCCCCCAACCCTGGCTCGGCAGCCCCTTGAGGAGAGCCTGAAGACCACCCAGAGCCGTCCTCAGCGTCTACACGGCGGGACGCGGTGCCCCCCCAAGGAGAGCAAGCCCCCATCCCACACTGTGGAGGTGGGGGGTCCCATCCTCTGTCAGAAAATTGAACCTATGCAGCCCCATCTATGCCGACTGTCCTTCCAGGAACCTCATGACTGAACCGAGCGTATGCAGATACCTGGTCACATTTACTCATTTTGACTCTTTCTTTGATGAATCTCTCTGATTTTAGTTCTTGAAAGTCAAATACTGCAAGCCTTTTCAATATTGTAGTCACTTCAAATCCTTTTGGAAGGGAAGTGATAAGCCTTAAACGTGGTTGAAAGAATTGTGCTCCCAAAACACTAAAAATTTATGAGTACATTTCCCTTTCTGTCCATCTTTTTCTTTCTTTCTTTCTTTAACAGACGAAGTGCAATGCCTCTGACGCCCCCTTTAGGACTGCAAGGCTCCATTCTCCGAGGGTCCCATCATGAAAGAAAAGCCTGAGATCAGGCTGGGCAGAGAGCAGAGCCTGGGAGCACAGACTTGGGCCTGGGCTGTGCTGTGGAAGGAGGGTTGGAGACCACCAGCTAACAGTCCTGGGGTGGCCAGGCCTGCCCACTGTCCTGGAGAAACGGGGACGAATGTGCAGCAGGGGCTGAGTTTGGAGCCCCCGCCAGGCTCACTTCCCACCATGAGGGGCTGGAACTTGACAAAAGCCCGCCCCCAAAAAAATAGGCACACCGCTCGCTCAGCTGTCCTCTCTACATGTTGGCATAGGATTTTTTTTGTGTGTGAAGCGTGTGGGATCTTAGTTCCCTGATCAGGGGTTAAACCTGGACCCCTGGCAGTGAAAGCAAGGAGTCCTAACCACTGGACTGCCAGGGAATACCCGGCACAGGATTTTTGAAATCCATGAAGCAAGAGGAAATGAAGACTTAAACTAATGAGAGGCTAAAGCCACTCATCACTTTAAGCGTTTCTCTAAAGCTACACTTCAACCTGGGGGGAGAGCTGCTGTCACACAAGGGACAGTCACACTCCTCTCTGCCCCTCATCAGCCTCCTCGGGCTGTGGATCACAGTTCAAAGCTCCCCCGCTCCTTGGTGAGGCCACGAGCCCCATGGCTGTTGATTTATATCCGACCCAGGGTACCTGCCTAGAAACTGACTGTCCCCACACATCTTACTCCCATCTAACTCAGAAGCTCAAGGCCAACCCAGACACAGGGGAATGAGCGAAGAAGCACGGCATGACAATGAGGCCTGGGTTCCTGTCGGTCTCATCTGTCCACATGCCTTCTTTGGGAAGAAGCCCGCGGCAGTGGAGCCCTGGCTCAGCTGTCCTCTCCCCAGGGCCGTGGGGCCTGAGCTTCCACGGGGCGCCCTCTCCAGGGCCGGCAGCCGACGCCTTCCATCTGACCTCTCAGAGCAGCCGTCCAAGCCAGGGCCTTGCTGTGGGTGGCGAGTCTGGCTCTGGGGGCTGTTTCACCTCTGGAGGATGCTCCCCCCACAGCCACAGGGAGGCGCTCTCAGTGGCTGAGAAGATGCCCAGAGGAGACCACGAGTGAAGTGCATCAGCCGAGGGAGGGGACGGCCCGGCCAGTCCCGGGAGACCGTCTGAGGGACCCCTGCGCTGGTTGCGCTGAGGCAGTGGCTGCAGACTCTCGCAGGAGTCCGGCCCCCAGGCCTGCTGGACACTCGCTCCCACACACAGAGGCCTTTCCCTGGGCCACGACTCTGCCTCGCTCACAGTTCACCTACAGTGCTGCTATGGTCGGAACATCGGTGCCCCTCCAAATTTGTATGTTGAAATCCTCACCCCACCAGATGCTAGGGTCTGTGCTACAGAAAAGAGGCTCTACCCTCTGCCATGTGAGGACCAAGAAAAGTCCGTGACCAGGGAGAGGGCCTCACCCAACCATGCTGGCCTCCGGAACCACGAGAAACACACTTGCTGTTATAAGCCACCCAGGCTGCAGTAATCTGTTATAGCAGCCACAACGAACCAGGCCAAATGCTGGCTCTGGGGTCCTGACGTGTGCTCACTGACACCCCCACATCCCTGAAGCATGAAAACGCACAGAGCACTGGAGTGGGCCCTGCAGTAACCAAGCCCTAACTTATACACACGCGTGCACGTGCACATACACACACACACAGTGGGTGCCTTTTCTGGAAGCTGAGATAACTCCTGAGGGCACGTGCGCAAGTCATACAGACCTGCACTCAGGTCCTGAGCTCTACTTGTGTGACCTCGGGCAGGGGTTGTGAGTTTTGGAGCCTCAGTCTCCTCCTCTTTAAAGCGGGGATGGAAACAGCAGTTCTTCCCTCCCAGGGGCTCTGTGTGCATTTACTGAGACACCCTGTAAGTTTGGCTGGGTGACAAGCAATCAGCATCAGCTCTCCTCTCCTGCCCTCCAAAATACCCTCAGGAGCGCCTCGAAAAACAGAGCCAAGGCGTTTAATTAACTCAGTACATACTTACTGAATGAGGGAATGCTTAGGAATGGCTCCTAACACTGTTATTAACCAAGGTGCCCAGAACGTTGCCTGACTCAGCAGTGTCTCAACGGCGGGTGCAGGGGGTCGTGGACAAGCTGCCTGGGCTGTGCGGGTGTGGGTTCGCAGGGGAAGCCACTGCGGGTGAGGACGGCAGAGGAGAGGGGCGGCCGCCAGGGAGAAGGGAAGGAGGGTGCGTGTCTCTGGGACAGAGCGGCTGGCTGCCCTTCCCTCCTTCCCTCAGCAACAACCAGGCTGCCTGGGCTCAGCTCTGGTATTCTAGCTATGCGGTCCTATGGGACAGCAGCCAGGCCTGAACATCACCTTCAGGGGGCGGCGGTGGTGGTAGGGGGTGCGGGGGAGACATAGGGCTGCTCTCTAATCACCACCAGGCCGGCCCCTCCCTGGCCCTGCAGGCTCATGCCCGTACTGCAGTCAACAAATCCAGTATCCACCGCCTCCCACAAGCAGTGTTTCCAGGCCCTTTAAGATCACATTTATTTCACAAGGGCAGGGAGAATGCAGGGCTGGCCATGGAGCAGAAAACACGCCTTCACCACAGCCTGGAGTCTATTTTAGGATCTGGCTGGTGCCGGGCTTCGCTGCTGCGCTCCGCGGCAGGAATTTTTATTTATAGCTGGAGTAAGACTGTCTGGGCCCAGGAGTCTATAATGGGCCGAGCTGCCTGTTGGGAGGCGGCATGTTTCTGCGGGAGATCTATGGGGGCTCGAATGACTTCTGGGGAGGAGAAGGGGCACCTGGCCCCCCACGTCAGCCCTGATCTCACAGTCAAAAGTGCCAGCAGGAGCCATCTTGTGATGGTGGGGATGGCAGCTATTCTCACTGAAGGTGTCTTGCTGGGCAGATGAGGTGCTGAAGGTTTTATGTGAACCACCTCATTTACTCTGCACCAAATTATAACCCTCCTTACGAAGATGCAGAGACAGGCTGGAAGGGCAGCCATGGACCTAGTAAGCCACAGCTGGGCTCAGCTCGACAGAGATGCTGCTGGGACAGCCCCCTCACACTCAGGGAGCACTCTGGGCATGTGACAGGCCCTAAGCTTGCGATCCTGCAGCTCTGCAGGGTCCGGTCTACTCACTTCGCTCGGAGACCTCCCGAGTGATGACCAGCCTGCAAGAGGCAGTGAGCCAAGGCCTGACATACACGTCAGATACGTAGAGCAAAGGTTTACCCTCGTGAGAGACACAGGAGCCACTGACTCTTTGAACTACACAGCTGAGAGAACCACCGAGTCTTCTGGGTGTAGAGGAGGAGGGAGACCGCCTTGATGGGTGGCCAGTCATGTGCTAGGTAAGCAGAGCTTCCTGAAGCTGGCCAGGCACCAGTTTCAGTGCCACTTCCTTTCCATTATATCCTGGCATGAAAGACGACTAGGGACAGGCCCTGCGCTGTTGGCAAGAAAGCAGGAAAGTAATCTTCATAAGAAAACCTCTGATTCCTCAACATGACAGACATTTCATCTAATCCCTGTGACTATCAGAAGGCCGGGGCCCAGAGAAGGCGGTCAGCATGCCAACAGCCGAGGGCTGGAGCTGTAGGCCAGAGGACCTTGACCGTTACGGCTACTCCAGGGTGACTCGGGCAGGCCCCAAGCTCTGAAGAACATCCAGCCCTGCCAATCACAGTGACTCCATGGTGACTCGGGCTCCACGCTCTGGAGAATGTCCAGCCCTGCCAATCATGGGAAATGCACTCATCTGAGTGAATGGACTGACTGTGGCCGCCAAGTGCTCGGGAAGTGAAGAAGTCGCCAGAGATCAGTCATTACTGTACACCCTTGGCTCCAGCAAGGCTCGTGACTTCAGGGTTTTTGAACACTACTTGGTGAAAACAGATAAGCTCTTGGACAGCTTGTTTGGGGGCTTAAAGTTTTATCTATCATTTGGGAGAAAACATATTCAAAGGAGCTGTAATTCGAGGGTGGTTTGGGCTTTCTTCTCCTATAGTGAGCCGGTGGGAACCACAGCCCAGGGCCAGTCCTGGGCTCAGCGGAAGCGGCCTTCAAACAGGGCCTGCGAGTGTCCGCACAATATGGGCCTCAGTTATTTCTCTTGGAAGGAAGTAAAGCTTTTAGCCGACGCAAAACACACAGCCTCGATTTCCTGGGGAGGGATCTCCTGGAAACAACCACATCTTATTCGGTTCTCAGATGGGACATGACCCTTCCGAGGTCACCAGGAAGGACCCTTGATAATGGTTCTTCTCACTCCATGGGGCAAACTAGCCACAAGACTGCCTGTCTCCTCTCTCCTTCCTGGGCCCAGTTAACTATGTGTTTACAAAAGCTGTCTTAGGCCCAGAGAGAACTTCCTTCTTTGAGGTGCCTGTGTTAATTTTTAACTATTACATGTTAGATAATGTCAGAAGCAGAGTTTCTGAAGCCAAGTGGCAGGGTCGGAGGCCGATGCTGAGAGCTCCTGTGCTCAAGGCGAGGAGAGACACTGCTGTGGGTCCTGTTGTGGGAGCAAGGAGCCAGCGCCCAGCTCACCCAAGGAAGGCGACACTGACGTCACGTGTGTCCAAAAAATGCCTTCTCTCTTTAAATTCATTTAAAATTCTAATTTGTAATTCTACAACAAAGGATGTAGAAGAACAAAAACGTTCTGCTCAGGAGAATTTTAGGACAAGTGAAAGCAGGAATTTACTACGTTTTCTCTCATGTTTCATACTTTTGCATTTGAATCACAAGATCTTCCTTGAACACACTACATTTTTGGCCAATGGTTTCATGGCTAATTACATTTTTGTGAGAACCTCCAATACATCTTGGGAGGCTCTGTATATTCCTTAAATATTAAGCTTAGGGCTTCCCTGGTGGCTCAGTGATAAAGAATCTGCCTGCCAGTACAGGAGACACAAGCTCTACCCCTGCTCCAGGAAGACCCCACATGCTGCAGAGCAACTAAGCCCATGCTCTAGAGCCCGGGAACCACAACTACGGAGCCCACGCAGCACCACTGCTGAAGCCCGTGCGTGCTAGAGCCAGTGCGACGAGAGAAGCCACTGCAGTGAGGAGCGCGAGCACAACGAGAGAGGACCCCGCTCACTGCAGCCACGGAGACCCGGCACTGTCAAACAAATAAAATCGTTTTAAGAAATGCTTTTCTGCATTAAAGAAAGAAACATTAACCTCGATAACGTCAACTCTTCATAGGAAGATTTAGTACAGATTCCACAGTGATCTGAATTTAGTTCTAGAAATACAGCTCCACTATTTTTCACTCAGTGCGGCTTTACGCAGCACAACAGGGGCTCTAACTCACACCTACTCTTAGCGCTCTATGGAGAGCCTGCGGCTACACTCTGTCCTGCATCAGAACACTGTCAGGACAAAGAAAGCGCATCTCTTGATGTCCGCGCACAGGCTTTTCTTTCTCCTGAAACTTCTCGGGTCTCAATGCTTACTGGCCATTGAACAATTCATAGACATCAACCTGACACTGTACTTTTCATGATGGGGATCTGATTCTAACCTCAGCTGACTTAAAACTCTTATCTAGTGGTTCAGCTTCTCTAGTCTGGTGTCTCCATCTCCAGAACATGGGTAAACATTCCATCACAGAACAGGAAGAAGAGCCCCTGACAAGTTGCCAAGCAGCCTGAAATCACAAGAGTAAAGGCAACCGTCAGCATGTAGCCAGCACCCCTTAGGGGTCACGTCACACAGGACATTCCCAAGGACCCGGGGGCCTTGTGGTCCCTGACCAGCAGGACTGTCACGGACTACAGTAGGTCAGCCGTCATCAGCGAGGGGAGGCAGGGAAGTTCCTGTCTGAAGCTAGTCTGCAAGAGCTGTCCACAATGACATGAGCACCGACAAGAGTCAGGGCGTCTTTAGGAGGGACAGAAACAGCAGGGGCAGAGCAGCTGCTTTGGCGAGCCCCCAGGACAAGATCCCTAGGCCCCGGTCCTTGGCCTTTGGGTGTCCACCGCAGGCAAGGCAGGCTCACCCTGGGCTCAGGGTGGGGGCCTGACACAGAGCCAGGCTTCTACCTCTACCTGAAGGGTTAGGAACCCACAGGAGTGCTGGCATGCCCATGCCTCCTTCTCACAAGGCTGTGTCTGGGCTCGGAGCAGCAGTAAACTCAGTCACACTTCAGGGATACGCTGGCTACACGGGCACCTGGTTGTTGAGGAAGGGCAGAAAGGCACAGGGGGAACGTTTTGGAGGAGCCACATCGCACTTCAACGGCCCAGCAGACTGGAAGAGCCTGTGAAGATCTCAGGGCAGACTCAGAGGGGCCTGCAAAGACTCCCGCGTGGGTGGCAAAATAGCCCTGCTTTCCTCGCTGCTGACAGTGCTGGGGGCCGCTCTCTAGGAAACCCTGGGAGGTCGGGCAGGCCGACGGAACAAAGAGCCCAAGAGAGGTCAGCTCAGAGATGAACCTGCCTGCCCTGGGCCCCTGGTACTGCCCACGGACCCTCCCTCTTCTCTCAGAGTAAGTTTGCTCCGAGCAGGCGGGAAGCCAGTGAGGAAAAGATGTCAAGAAGACACAGGGGACGGCGGGGGCCTACTTAACCAGCAGGAGGGCACACCTGCTGTGGTCCACAATCTTCCTTCCTGTCTCCCTCTCCTTCTCTGTTTGGCCTTTCCACCTGTCAGATGCCTTTGTCTCAGTGATGGCTGGTGACAGGAGACCGAGGAGGGGGCGGACAGAGTAAGCCTCTCCTGGGCAGGGTGCTAGAAGGGCCCGTGTGCTACAGTGTGGAAGCCTGGCCCGGCTCTCGGAGGATCACGGCCAGCAGCTCTACCCAGCGTCCCCATTTAAACTGAAGTCCTCAACAGGACACACACGACTTTCTTACCCGAGAGATTTTTAAAAACAGAAGACAGTCATTATGGGTATTTCTGAAGTTCTTCTTCTGGGTCTTCTAGAAGTTTTGATTCTCCAGAATCATTTTGGAAGCCAAGATAGTAAAGAAAATATTTCAACAGAGTCCTAGCATCCAGCTATATCTCTTGGTGACAGTTAATATCAGTGAGCCAAGAAAGAATAGGCATAGAGGGAGGTGGCTTTTGTAACATCAGTGTTGTAATGTCCAGAGGACTGGAAACCCTAATAGTTATTAACAGGTTCCCAATAATATTCTGGTCAAGGGTAAAGTGAATATGGACCCAACTCAGAGCTTCCAAGATTTCGCACCACTAGGGTTCAGAATAGAGAAAGTGCAAGCCCAAGAAGGGCCACAGTGGGAACAGCAGTGGGAATCCAGGGTGGTGAGAGAAGGACTGGGGCTGAAGGGACGGGAGTTCGGGGGGAGGTGGGAGTCAGGCAGTCAGCATGGGCAAGGCCGCAGCGAGGACAGGGCAGACGGCCAGGGGTACGAGTGATGGAGGAGAATCCAGGGGTGGGAGGAGGACGCCAGCGCCACATCTGAGAGGTGTACCTCAGTGGGCCTCCCTCAAACACTTACCCGTGCGCCAAGGGGCAGGCATACTGCAAGGCCTGGTGGAATTGAAACAGGCACGAGGGGGCCGGCCGCCCATTCCCGGGGGTGGCTGCACCTAGCTCTCCACATCGTTCTGGCCTCACAGTAGCTCATCATTTCCCTGAACACCTTCTTCTACCAAACTGGTCTTAATGTCCCAGATGCCACATGTCTGAGCAGCTGTTCAAGTCTCCTAGAATCATAGCGCATGCCGGGAAGGAAAGGGGGTCTGTGGACCGGGGGCTAAGCAGACCCAGACAAAGATTGTGAAGAGGAGGGTGGGCACCTCCCAGGAACGGCAGCAGGACACGTCTGGGCACAAGTGGGGAAAGAGCGGTCAAGGCTGGGCCCAAGCCCAGAGGGCAGCACCCAGGAGAAAGCAGCAGGTTGCGACCGAGGGGCAGGTTGTGTGAAGGGCTGGCTGTTGCTACCCCTCCGGCCGCTCTCCCTGGACCTCAGTCCTGAGAGTTTATACTTGAGACAAGCTTCTACTCCCCATCTTCAGGCAGGTCCCTCACTGACCTTCATTTCCCTGAAACCTTAACTGGCCATCAGACCACAACTCAGGCGCCCCCTCCTGACACCATCCTGCCCCCACTGCCCACAGCCTTCCCCAGACGTCTGTGACTCTCACCCTGCTGCCCACGCCCTGCCTGAGCCGGAGTCTCCTTTCCGCTTGACTCATTCTGCCTACTCCCTTGCACGGGCTTCTCAAGGACGACGGGCCATCCTGCTTGCACTGGATCCTTCTGGCTGCCTGACCCCCATTGGGAGTAGCTCCGTTCTTAGCAAATTAAATCTTCCGTGGGATCCCAGAAAAGTGACTAGGAATGCTTCTGCAGCACCTCCTTCATGTTAAATCGACCAGTGCAGGCTCACTGCTCTGCAGTTCCCTCAGCAAGGTTTCCAAATTCCTGTTACAAGGCAGAAGCAACAGGCCACTGGGCAAAGAACTTCATATTTGGCACCTGCTATTTTCCTATGAGGCAGCTCTTGGGAATTCCATGCTGGACTGATGACACAAGTCCAGGGATGAAGGAACAAAGACATTTGGCAATGAAGCGCTGCTCCAAGAGCACATCAAAGCCCTCTGTCTGGGGCTCATCTCAAAATGTAAGCAGAGAATATACATGAAAAAAGTATTGGTATTACAGCTAAATAATTTCTCTGGGGTTTCTGCATTTCAGATGTCAAGTATTCCATATATTTAGGCCATTACTAACATCTCTTGAGGCCTGGAGGGGCTTCGCTTCAAGTGAACTAAAGCATCCTTCTTAGCTCACTCCCCTCAGGCTCCTCTGTGGAGCTGGTGCTGAGATGCAGGATGCTGTAAGACTCCTCTGTGTGCTGAGGGGAAAACTATGACATACTCATACCCCAGCTTAATCTAAAATGTCCTCGAGTTCTCTTTAATTCTATAGTATACAGTCCTGTTCATTCAGTCTTCTCCCCAAACTATTCAAAAGGGATGTTGTAGACATTCTTAGGAAAACTCACACTTACTTTCTGTTCGCAGAAGAGAGAGGAAAAAAAAAAAAAAAAAAAAAAACCACATCAAGACCTAGGATTGTCTCAAGGCCAAGTTTTGCAAGATTTGTGAAAAGAGCTGCCAGAGGTGGCTGCTGAGGAAACAGAGGTCGTCTGTGCACCAGAGCCAGGGAGGGGTGGGGAGTGGTCCTGCCTTGCCCGGCGAGGTCTGGGAGCTGAAGGGAAGACTGCATCCCAAGGTCCCCTCAATGGGGAGGACCAGCTTCACCTGGGCGCTGGTGGCTCCCAAATATGGAGAACAGACAAAACCACACTGGGAACCCAAGCTTGGAGAGGGCTCTGATGTCACCAGGTCAACCCGGTCATTCAAGAGGGCAAAGGAAGTCCAAGCAAGTGAAGACATCTGCCCAGGCACTCATGCACAGGATCAGAACAAGCCAAGACTAGAACCCAGAACTCTAAGACAACAGCAATAATGACAGACGTGCCAAGCTTACTACCTGCCTGGCAGTTTCTTGTGATTTTACTTAATCCTCCCACTCACAGAAGAGGAGGCAAGGAAAAGTGCCACCCTAGAGGACTGAACTTGAGGCCTGGGAGGATGTGAGTCACCTTGGGACAGGTCCACCGAGCTCCCTTGGAGAGTCCTTTCCTGAGCGCCGACACCCAGGGTGCCACTAGACAGAGTCAGCAGGAGGTGCGGGCGGTCAGCTTCTTGAACAGATGCAGACCCCAGAGGAAGACGGCAGACCCACGCAGCCTCCGAGGTGTCAGCGCATGTGTATCTGCAGACAGCAGGCCAGCCCTCCTCCTGCCGCCCCACCTCCACAGGGTGACCTGCGGAAGGGCCCGCCCAGCAGAGGTCGAGTCCACTCTCCTCCCCAGGCTGCACTGCCTGGGGCCTGACCCAGAGGACGCATGCCAGCCCTACGATGAGGCCTTATGATACCTCCAAGTATCCATCTGTCTTCCTGGAGCCCAGCCAACTGCCCTGTGAACAAGCCCAGGCTGGCCTGATGTGGCAGACAGGTCAGGAGGGTCACTGCCAGACCAGCCCCCGCTGGGGTGCCAGGGATGTGGGCAAGTCCAGCCCTTGGCAGCCAGGCCTGTCCCGATCAGCACAGCTGTGCTGCTAAGCTGTGTCCTAGGCAAGGCTTCCCTGGTGGCTCACCTGGTAAAGAATCCACCTGCAATGCAGGAGACCTAGGTTTGATCCCTGGGTTAGGAAGATCCCCCGGAGAGGGGAAAGGCTACCCATTCCAGTATTCTGGCCTGGAGAATTCCATGGACTGTATAGTCCATGGGGTCACAAAGAGTCAGACACAACTGAGCAACTTTCACTTTCTGGCAAGGACAAACGGTTACTGCTCTTTAAGCCACAGGTTTTGGGGTGATTTGTTACATTAGCAAGAGGTAGTGAAAGCTAACTGACACAGCTCTCTTAACTTCAGCTCCATCGTACTGGGTACAGCCTGCTCTGCTTCCTACGTGAGGAATACTCCTTTTTAAACACAGAACACTACAGGGCTGACCCAATGCCCAGTGGGAGAACAGAATAAAAAGGCCAAAACATCTCTGCCAGTTTACGTCTGAGTGATGATGCCCTGAGCGTGGCCACCAGGAGTCCCACCCCAATCCGCCCCAGCCACTCTCACCAACCTTCGGGCCACCTTTCCTGTCTGGGGTCTGTGGAGGGCTGGAGCCGGCGACAGGCAGCAGCATGCATGTCGGGAGGCATAGGCCACGAGGGAAAGGTCTCGCTCCCCAGGTTCCCGGTAGCGAGTGCAGGGAGCGACTCACCGAGGGCACAGGTAAGCTGCCGTGCCGGCTGAGAAAGGAGTTAGAGACGGACACACTGATGCCCTGAGCGGCACTGCCGTCCTCGGGGGTGAAGGCCACTTTAGTTTGCTGGACACAGTAGGAGACAGAGGAGAAGGAAGAAGCAGCACAGGAGGCCTGCTGGACAGAGGAGCAAGGGAGGAGACGGGGCAGGAGGGAGAGAAGCAGAGAGCAGTCAGGCACGTGCGCATGGACGGGGCAGGCTGCTACCCGACCTGCCGGGACCTTCTGGAGAGGGAAGGCTTCTCGGCCCAGCTAGGGGTCAAGGATGCCCGTCGAAGGCGAGCTGGGGGGTGGGTGCCCTCTTCACTCCTGTGAAGAAGTGGCGGTAAGATGGAAGAAGCCACGCGGATTTGTGTGGGCACCCCAGCTCCTCCGCTTCCTTAGGGCCCCGGTGCTCCTCTGTGGGAGCGACCACGCTTCAGGGTGCAGAGCAGGAGCCAGGCGGCCCGGGCCCTAACCTTGGCCTTGCCATGTGGGGCTGGCTTGGCGTCGGGCGTCACACGACGCTCTCTGCATCCGGCAGATGGCTGTGTGTGTGTGAAGCACCTAGAACCAGGCCGCCTTCAGGGCACATGGGCCCACAGGTGTACCTGTCATGCTCACTTCTGTCTGGAAAACAGGGTCACACTTCTCACACTGGCACCGGAGAAGGGGCGCCCAGCAGTCACACACGGGGTGTCTCACGTGTCCCGGCTTCCGCTTCTGCTGGGGGCTTTGAGCCCGTCTCTCCAGCTCTCTCAGCCTCACTTTACTTAAAGTGGGGGTGACAGGGGCCACGGGGGAGGGGATATTCACAGGATGTTTGCCCATCCTCCAGGGCTCCCTGGCAGCCTTTCCCCAGAGAGCCCCTTGGACCGCCGCCCCACCTCAAGGTGAGGTGATGTGACTCTCACGGGGCTGGGACTCAAGCGCATCCCTCAGGGCTCTCTCCCCAGGGCTCGGCTCTGTGGGCACCACAGGACACAGAGGACACCCAGGGCTGGGCGATGGACACCTGTGTACCCAGCAGGAGGGGCTGAGAAAACCAGATCTCAATCAAACTGGCCTAGCTGTTTAACTAAACATTTTAGGTCAGGGGTGTCTGAGGCAGGCATCTATGTGTCTGTGGTGAACAACAGAGACTCACATTCGGGCATATTCAGCTGTCTGTGGGGAGAGCAGGGCAGGCGAAGAGCTGAGACCTGAGCACAGCTGGGGAGACACAGCTGGTCAGTGCAGGACTGGAACCCAGACCCCCGGCCTGAGCCTGGCCCACCTTCCACAAGACAGGCTGCCCCCGCCCCAGAGGCCCCTGTGCAGGGGCAGGCTCGGGGACTCTGGGACCGGGAATGGGCTCAAGGCCCAGTTGCAGGACTGCTGAGGCCCAGGCAGCTTCCAAGAGTGACCTGAGGACCTTCACCGTCCGGCCATCTGCCTCCCGGAACAGCCGGGGCAGCGTCCCCTCGCAGGGGATGAAGGCGGCCCTCTCTGGTTAAGACGAGCAGACTGGTCAGCACGAGAGCAAGACAGCACGTGCAGCTCTGACGGACTGCCCTCCTGGGTGTACTCTTCCTAGAGAGCTCGGCTGGACGGGGCGCTTCGATTCTAGAGCCTGACCCCAGGCCCCGAGGTTAGTAAACTGGTGGCGGAGAGAAGAGGGTTGAGAGGTGCACCCGAGTGCCCCCGCTGGTCCCAGCGTCTCTCCAGCCTGCCCACGGCCAGACGGCCCCTCTGTGCTGCCTACACGGCATCCTGACACAGGAGGGTTCTAAAGGAGGAAGGGCGTGCCGGCCTGGAACACAAGCGGCTCTGTGTCAGCCGCCTGCTTCCACAGGGCTGGTCCTCACTGGGCCAGCCCCGGCTGGCGGTGCAAGTGCTTGGGCAGTGAGGCCCACCATGTAAATCGAGGCCACAGATGGCCCCGCACAGACCCTGCCCTGTGCTCTGATTGACTCCCTCCTTTCGGGGAGGTCTATATTGGAGCCACAAAAGAGAGAGAGAAAAAAAAAGACTGTCTACAGAGAAAGCAAACATTCTGAGTACAAGCCAGTCCCAGCTGCAGGGGCCCGCTCTGGAGGAGCAGCCACTCCTGCGGGGGGAGATGTGAGCAGGAGAGCAGGCCCAGGGTCCTGGGCCACTCGTGGGGGGCCCCCCACTTACCAGCTGCCGCTGCTTGGGGGGCAGGGCGGGGGGCGGGGCGAGATCGTGTGCGGCGTCGCCGGTGCTGAAGGAGTCGTTGAAGCCATACACCTCCATGAGAAGCTTGTTCTTCTGCTGGTACACGTGTTCCTTCTGCGGCGTCTGGTAGAACATGGAAGGCTGTGGCTCCGAGTAGTCCTCAAGCAGCTGCATGTAGGCCAGCACTGCGCACACAGAGGGACCAGGCTGGGCGGGCCACGCACAGACTCCCGCCTGCCCCGCAGCGGCCAGGGAGAGGGCCCGGGGCAGTCTGCGTGACCGCCACGTGGACCTGGGTACCGCCCGTGTATCACGCGGCCTCTGGAGGAGAGGGTGGCATGGGTGTGGGGCGGGGGGCAGGCTCTGCGGGAACTCCCTTCCTTTCCCCTCCTTCCCGTGAATCTGGAACCACGCTGGGAAACAGCCTGTGTTTAGAGAAGCGCAGGGGCACACCCACTCCTGGCGAGAAGCCCTTGGGGTTTTCCAGCCTCTCGAGGACAGGGCCGTGGCTGGGGTGCAGGCTGCTGGGCCCCCTGCCCATGCCTCCATTCTCAGCTCCTGGACCGTCCCTGGGGCTTTCCGCATGTCTGTTGTGGCCGCTCTTCCTGCAGCCCTGCGAGCCCGACGCTCCCTCCTGAGCGACTCAGGTCACCGAGGCCCCTCACCCGCATCCCCGGCCCCGGAGCCCCTCTCAGCCCCGCGCTCCATCCCTTCTGGGCCCTTCTTGCGGCTCCTCACGAGCTCTGGGTTTCTCCTTCACGAGAATGGGTTTCTCACATTCATCTGATCGTCACTGAGCACCTGCGACGCGTCAGGAGCTGACCGAGGTGCTGGCGCTCCGCAGGGGCCAGCAATGGCTCTTAGACCCGTAGGGGGCTGACCCCCTCCCCAGGGAGACAGAAAACAGGCCGAGATGGGGGTGTCCCACAGAGGACGGTGAAACAGGGAGGCGAGGGGGCTTCTCCAGAACATGGTGAGGACACGTGGAAGAGTCTTCCAGGGGGCACAGAGCCCCAGGCTGGGGCCAGGGTCCGCAGGGCAGTGCTCTGCGGACAGTGGGGCCCGCGTGGCGCGGGGCCGTGTGAACCGGGCAAGGAAGGGGCCTGAAGCACGGAAAGGCCCCCACCTCAGGAGCTGGCTGTCTCGAGAAGCTGGGAGAAGACAGTTTGGGGGTGCTGAGGCTGTTCAGGTGAAAGACCCCATGGGGGTGGGGACAGCGAGCGGTCTGACTCAGGAAGAATCGTCAAATCGGGGGCAAGAGGATTTACTGCTTCTCGCTTGAGGGCGGAAGCTGCTGCCTGAGGGCAGGGACCCTGTGCCTCCCGGCGGCTGCTCTATCACCGGAGTCTCGCACACCAGTTCACAGAATGAGCGAGCGAACAGAACCCACGGCCCAGCATCCGCCCTGCCGTGCTGAAGCGGGCTGCAGCCCCCGTGGGTCTTGAGGAGGCCCTGCAGGTAGGCAAGCCGCTCCGGCCACCAAATGTCACTCTCCCGTCCTGACAGAGGCTGTCGGGAAGCTCCTACTCCAGAAGGCCGCACGCTGAGGGCAGAAGCACTCAGGCGGGGCGAACAGACCCTCTCCTCTCTTGGAGCCCCTCAGGCAGCCGAGACCTGGCCCCTGAGCTCCGACTCGAAGCTGCAGCCTCACCGTGGAGCAGCCGGCTCCTTCCTGCTGGGCCCACGTGGTGCCACCGGTGGAGCCCTCTCCTCACGCGGGACGTCTGAGGGGACCACATTTCTTCTCCTCACGCGGGGCATCCGTGTGGACCGCACTTCCTCAGTCACACACGGGGCGTCTGTGTGGACCGCACTCCCTCTCCTCACACAGGGCGTCCATGTGGACCGCACTCCCTCAGTCACACGCGGGGCGTCCATGTGGACCGCACTCCCTCTCCTCACGTGGGGCGTCCGTGTGGACCGCACTCCCTCAGTCACACGCGGGGCGTCCGTGTGGACCACATTCCCTCAGTCACACGCGGGGCGTCCGTACGGACCACATTCCCTTAGTCTCACATGGGGCGTCCGTGTGGACCGCACTCCCTCTCCTTACACGGGGCATCCGTGTGGACCGCACTCCCTCTCCTCATGCGGGGCGTCCGTGTGGACCGCACTCCCTCTCCTCACGTGGGGCGTCCGTGTGGACCGCACTCTTTCCTCACACGGGGCGTCTGTGTGGACCGCACTCCCTCAGTCACACACGGGGCGTCCGTGTGGACCCCACTCCCTCTCCTCACGTGGGGCGTCCATGTGGACCCCACTCCCTCAGTCACACACGGGGCATCCGTGTGGACCGCACTCCCTCAGTCACACACGGGGCGTCCGTGTGGACCCCACTCCCTCAGTTACACACGGGGCATCCGTGTGGACCACACTCTCTCCTCACGCGGGGCATCCGTGTGGACCACACTCCCTCAGTCTCATGCGGGGCGTCCGTGTGGACCGCACTCCTTCAGTCACACGCGGGGCGTCCGTGTGGACCGCATTCCCTCAGTCTCACGTGGGGCGTCTGTGTGGACCCCACTCCCTCAGTCTCACGCGGGGCATCCCTATGGACCGCACTCTCTCCTCACACGGGGGCGTCCATGTGGACCACACTCCCTCACCCCACGTGGGGGCATCAGAATAGACTTTACTTCTCACTTCCAGTGGTGACGGATCAGTCCCATCTTCAGAGCCAGACCTTCCTGAAGACCCTAGAGGGTTCTGATGAAATGACTGCTGGAGCTGACTGAACCTGGGGGCCTTACGAAGCAGGGAGGGCTGGCCAGGAGAAGAAGCCCTCTCGGTAACCCCGATCTACTCGTGTGGACCCACCCCGCCCCGCCCTCCCCTCCTCCAGATGGTGGCGGGAGCTCTGGGGTGTCAGCGGCCTCTGTACACACGTGTGCTCGGCGGGTAAGGTGCTTTCGTCAGGAATAAGTACTGGCCTACTCAGTGTGACTGTGCATGCCCCAGGAGGGAGCAAAGGGGTGATGGGGCCAGAGAGGAAAGGACACCAGCTCCGAGGCTGAGAAGCCCCGGGCCCTGGGGTGAGGGCACAGGGTACACAGCCGTCAGTCTGGAGCGGGTGTGTCCCCCTTGGTCACAGCTCAGCGCCACAAGCACCCTGGGTTCCAACATTAAGACCATGGCAATGACAAGTTTGCAGGGCTGTCTTCTGTGCTTTCAAATGACCAGAAAGTTGCCTTAACTGGAGAGCTAAACCAGTCAGACTTTCAGGCTAGCTGGAGAGGCACAGAAGGAAATGCCCCTGGAGCCTCTGTCTGCAGCTCCCTCCACGCCCTGGCTTCCTGTGAGGGAACTTCCATGACAGACGGGAATGATACCCTCAGCCCCATGGAGCTAGCTCTCCCTTCACACCGAGGCCACTACCCAAGCAGGGGGCATCCAGGGCGGTCACTAGGCGGGCACCCTTCTGGGCACGGGCCGAGCACACACACTTGTCTGGGGTTGGAGCGTGGGTTCCACACCCAGGTCACAGCAGTCTCCTGCCAGACGCTCCCACCAAGGCCAGGGCATCCTGGGTGGTGGGCTGACGTGGCTGCACACAGAGAGACGGTGGCAGCCAGTCTGCCCATGGAAAACAAGGCAGAACCCTGCAGGTGACGTGGGGAGAAGGTGGGCAGAGACCCGGGCCACGTGCAGCAGTCGGGGAGCAAACAGAAAAGCAAATTCCACACAATGCTCCTTGGGAACTGGATGGCCAACTCACACTTGGGAAACACTCAGAATACAAAACCCCCTAAGTTCAGCTCTACCCCCAGGCCCTGATCACATCAGGTATCAGAGCCTCTGGTCCAAGCAGCAACCCCAGACTCGAGTCATCGCATGGTACTTCAGGGTCTGTGAGCAGAAGACAGAGTGGGACCAGGGGCTTCTCTCTAACGGCTCCCATGCACTGCCAGGAGCCTGAGAGAGGCCCTGGGGTGGTGTCTGCCCTGCTTTGCTCCGATGCTGCTGTGACGCTGCCCTGAGGCTGCGGTCCCTGTTTTTCTTGGTCACCACATGTTCAGGCCAGGTCAGCTGACTGCCATACGAGAAGCCAAACACTCTGTGGAGACCAGGCCTGAGGTTCTGCTGAGACCATGAGGAGAGGTCAGCTCACCAGGCTTTTAAGAACAACCCCCAGGACTGACAACACAAGGCTCCCGAAGTGTCCCTGTACGTGTGGGTCTGCCTTTCAGAAACAATGAGGCCACTGGTTTGACTCTGATCTACCGTTTCAATAAACGCAACACCGCTTTAGGGCACAAAAGGCATGACCCCATAATAGAGTAACAAAAGCTTACTGTGTTTGTTTTTCTTCTCGGGGAGAGGTGGCGGTTTTTCTGGGTCACCCGTTGATTCAGAAACAGTGAAATCACCCATGAAGTCGACAGAGGCTGAGGAACCTCCTTGCTGAAAGGGAAGAATAGCAGCAAAGGGCGTGAAGGGGACGGACTGGACGGAGGCTGGGTTCTGCAGGTCATCCTCGGAGATGTTGTCGTACTGTGAGGGGTGTCGCTCGTAGGACGCCCGGCAGCCAGAGCTGTCCAAGGTCTGGGAGGCTGCACTCCTGCGCTTCTTCTCGGGCAGGGCTGGCGGCACGTCCGTCTGCTGCCCCGGGGCTGAGGACCCATCTGGCTGGGGACAGCTGCCCAGAGGCAACTGGAGAGGATGGCCAAGAAAGGGAGACCCAGACTCCCCCAAGGACTCTGGCAGCGGGCTGAGGTTACAGGCCACTTGCTGAGGTATCTGGTCTGCGTTGGAGAGGTCTTGCTGAAGGAACTCGTAGTCAGGATCGTAATGATCTGCATCCACACAACAGGGGAAGCACACGGTGAGCCCCCGGACCCCACAGGAAGGAAAGACCCCCTCCTCTTCCCTGACCTGTCCTGCTCAGGGGACACGTCCCCGTCTCATCCACAAAGACTCCCGCTTTACTTTATAGGATAAGCTTTTCTACTGCTTATAAAAGTAAAACCGGATGGGAGTATGACTGGTACGTAGCCTATTCTTCACACTTTCCCAGATTTTTAAAAGTTTTACCTAAAAGAGAAAAACACGCATGGCCACTGTAGAAAACATGGCCAAAAACACTATGCCTAAAACAAAAATCACCCACAGTCCCATAACCTAACTATAATCTCTGCTGACCACTAGATGTATTACCTGCAAAGTTTTTTCCCCCTGGATTCTGTTTTTTGAACTCTAAGAAAACACCATATAAGCAGTCTTGGCTTGATCCACTGGTCGTTAACTCAGGACTGGTTTTTAGCACAGCTGCATACTATTCCTCCAAGGGGGCATGTCACGAGTCTGCTGATTTCCTACACTGAGTGGTCAGGTTGTTCCTAGTCTACCAGGGCTCTTCATGATGCTGAGATTAAAGTCTCTACATGGAAATCCTCCTATAAACCTCGGACTGTGTTCCTAAGATGAAAACTCTCAGAAGTGAAATGTCTAGCTCACAGGACATGAACAGTTCAGTGCCCTGTACGCCTTCTGCCAAGCTGCCGCAGACCCTCCTCTGGCCCCACCACCCGAGGTCAGCGCTAGCTGCTCACTCGCCTTCGTCCTCTGTCAGAAGCTGCCTGGGGCCCTCCCCTCCATTTACAGTTCTTAGCATGTGGGCTCTCCTTGGGCAAAGGGAGTCTAGAGACACACTGGCGGACCAACTGTAATAACAGTGACCACTGCCATGTCTCTGTGGTCTCACAGTGTTACTGCAATAAACTTTCAACCCCCTTTGGAGACAGACTCTAGTATCCTCATTCTGCAGAAGAGGACACCATGGCTCAGATCCTGATGGACTTAAGGTCAACAGAGCCAGTGACTGGCCTCGCTGTTGACCTCACAGGAGCCACCGGGACGCGCGAAGCTGGCGGTGGTGACATGCATGCCTGTGGCTCACCTAGTGTTTCACAGCTTGTGTTCCGGGAGCACTGCCCGCTGTCCCTGTCCAGAGAGGACAGCTGCTCGTCCGACTTGCTGAGCTTGCCGATGCTGCTGCAGGGCGACAGGCGGGGAGACTCACCGCTGTACGAGTGGCTGCCTCCCGACAGCCGTCTCTGTGCGTAACAGTCCACGTCAAAGTCCTCGTGTGCAAAGTGAGAACAGGCCCAAGTCACTGCTGGGGGGTGGCGGCTGAGCCCAGGGGAGGGAGCAGGTGCATGTACTTAGCGAAGGAAATAGTGGGACGTGCAGAAACTGGCTGCAGGCAGTAAACACCACGCACGCGGCGCCTCTGAGAAAAGGCCTCTACAGGCGCTCGGAGCATTCTGACCAAGGGAGGCCCTGGGCTGGGCCCTGTCTCCTCACCCTGGGAGGGAACCCCACCACGGCCTGCAGAGGGAAGGACCACTCAGGAACGGGGGCTGCCCAGGGAGAGAGCTCCTCCCTGTGACCAAAGACAGGGACTTAAGACCACCGGGCTTCTTTCAGTTTTAGGAACCAATGCACCAGACCCGAAGTTGACCTCTGCCTTTCTGGATGGGAGTAATTACCTGCCTATTAATTCCAACAGGCAAACTGGAGCCACTGGTGGCTCGACTCATGGGGGCCACAACGGCCACACGCGTGGGGGACGGAGCCGACTGTCTCTTCTTCGGGGGCAGTGCTGGTGGAGGACTGAAACAGAGCAAGGAGCCGTCAAACCAGACAAGCTGAGCAAAAGCTTTTATACAGGCGGTAGGGTGTGGGCGTGAGGTTCTTACATTATTAGACACGGATCCTACTTTCCACCCTTTCGACTTCCACCCCACTCCCCTTCTGCCGAAAGCCTAGCATCTGAAAGTCCCTGCTTTTTCCTTTCATGACAAATGGTACCAGGTTCTGCTTGGCTAGGGCTAAAAGGCAGCGGCTGGGAGTTCTCAGGGCGAGGGGGCAGGGGAGGGCAAGGGGCCGGCACCGGGCCGGACTCTTGTCCTCTGGAGACAGCGTCCTGAGGAAGGTCAAACCACCAGTGTGCCTGAAGAGCAAGTTCTTCCCCTAATGGCACCATCTTCTTTTTGGCTGGCACCATCCGTTTGTGAGATTACAACAGAAATAGATGAGAGAGCTAGAAAAATAGAAAGTACCTGTTATCAACCACCCTAATGCCAGGTAAGGGGGGCTTGGGGGGTGCAACCTCTTCGTCCATAGAGTCTTGGAGCCCCTCGGTTGACTGTGACAGGCTGGTCGTCTTGTTTAGTATCTCCATCTCTCGATCCGTCAGGGGGAGCTCAGACTGGCTGGAGGGTTGAGGAGAACTCGGGGTTACAGAAGGCCCCAGGGCAAGCACAGACCCTGAGAGTGTCAGGATGTGACCAGGGCAGGGAAGTGTCCAAGGGGCCCAGGACACAGAGCTGACACTATGCCCTGGGCTCCATGGCAGAGATGGGGTTTCAAGTCCAGTTCAATCACCCACGGAAGCTTGGCCACGGCCCCTGAGTCTGCACCTTTGTCTCCTTATCTGTGAGAGGGATCTCTGGACTGCGCGATGCTCGAAAATGCCCCCAAATGAAGGTGTTATTATTTTCACTAGGGGCTGCGAGTAGAAATTATTGCAAGGCCTTAAACTGTCCACATCACCCTCAGTAATGCTCTCAAGCCAAACCCCTAAAAACCCAATCTGTCAAAGTTGTTTCTCATCATGGGAGGAAGCAGGTCAAGAAGAGTGTAGGTAGGGTCACTCTGCACATCACATGGTGTCCTGGGAGAAGACCATGTTGAGACCAGGCAATCATTCAAGATAGGTGTGAGCTACACACACTTCATGGTAATCTGGGCTCTTACCCAGAGGTCACTGAAAAGGGACCACGGGCCTCACAGGACACGGTCTGCCTGGCGGGGGCTCCCTTCTTTCTCAAGTGTCCACCGACCGAGACCGCAACCCCTGGAGGGCTTAGTCAGCACTCACCTGTCAGGTTTGCAGGCTGGGGAGCTGGGTTTCACAGGGCTTGTTGGAGACGGATGCCCCTGCTTCTCGATGGTGAGTCTGACCAGCTCCTACCCCCACACAAGAGAAACGAGGTGAGACACGAGGAGAGCTCCTACGCTGAATGTCCTGACAAGGTGGGCCAGCTGTCTGCCCTCCACCGCCCAGAGTCCCCACTCACCCTATGGGCGAGTATTGTTTGACTCAGGTAATCTTCATGACTTCCCAAAACATGTCCTACCCGCCCAAAACACCTCCACAGCGCGCAGAGAAGTTTCGCATGCATAAAGACACTTCCTCTTGGAAGGGGGAAATGACCAGCCCACTGTCTCAGAATGACTAAATTCATCACACAAACTCCTGGCAGTGACTCCCAGTTGGTTTGTGGAGAAGACCTGCTCTGAATTCTCTGAAGCCAGGATGCTGCCTACTAACGATTAAGCTTGTGGTCTGGGGTAAGGTGGTTTCCCAGAGTGAGCTATCTGTGGGTGCAGCATCTGTGGGTACCCAGAGATGATGAGTGGGGATCTTTGTCACCTGACAGAAAGTTCAGGGCTTATCACCTATCAGAGAAATGACTTCAGAAAATAAGTTTTTTTAATAGGAGAAAAAAAAAAGGCAATTAGGGTTTACTTGGTTTTCTTTCAATGAGAATTCATTTCCCCTGACTTTGATGACCTTTATGGCTGCATATTCCATATAAGACCCACTCAAAAAATACAGAATGAGAGACTTCCCTGGTGGTCTAGTGGCTAAGACTCTGTGCTCCCAATGCAGGGGACCAGGGTCCGATCCCCGGTCAGGGAACTGGATTCCACATGCCACAATTAAGACCCAGCACAGCCAAATAAATAATTAAAAAAAAAAAACAAAAAACAAAATGTTTCCACCATTCTCTCTAGTCTATCTGCCCCACCTCAACTGACTACTTTCTCACTTCTGTTTCTTGGATCACTTCTGCCTAAAACTTGATGTAAGTGGAACCGCACAATATGTACTTTTGCGTCTACCTTTTTCTGAACAGCTTTACGCCATAAAATCCAGCCATTTAAAGCGTGCAATCCAGCGGGTTTTAGTCTGTCCACAGTGTTGGGCACCATCAGCACAATCAACCTCGGGGCTCGTCATTACTTCCAAAGAAACTCTGCACTTTTCGGGGCCCCTCACAGCCACCAACCCACTCTCTGTCTCTATTCGCCCGTCTTCTTTTGCTCAGTGTAAATGGCCGTGTCTGTGTGTGATCCTTCTGTTGCCGAGTTATATTCCAGTGTATGGATAAACCAATTCCTTCATCCATTCTCCTGTTGATGCACTCCTGGGCAGGACCTTGTTGTGTCTCAGGAGAAGTTCAGGCTTTCATCATGAACAACTATTTCTAAAATTACAGAGGAGGCAGCAATGGAAGAAAGTGGGGCAACGTGGCAGTGTGCCCCTAGATCAGACTGCAAAGCTTCTCCAACTAAAAACGCATTGCCCAGCAACCGCAACAAGTATGCGAAGGCAAAGAGTTAATACCCTTCATGGTATTCATTTCCTTCATGGAACAAGCATTCTTTGAAAAAACACAAAAACTAGAAAAAAGGTGAACACACCAAAAAAAATACCAAAGAAATTTACAAATGTAAAAACCAATGGTCAATAATCATTAGAAGTTCTCCAGTTCCGATGGTAATAAAAGCAGAAACTTCCAGACTTCCATGATAGAGGGAAGAAATGATTTGGGGAGTCTTTCTAAAAGATGACTACTTGTCAGTTCACATCAAAAGCCTTAAATATCTGCATATATTTTATAACAATTTAACCCAAGGAAAATAACATGGATATGTAAAAAAATTAAGCCACAAAGAATGGTCACTGCAGCATTCTATGTCACAGATAAAATCAGACTAGTCAATATTCCAGAATTAAATATTCACTACTAGGTACTGATGCAGGTTAGGAAGCAACAGTTAGAATTGGACATGGAACACAGACTGGTTCCAAAGAGGAAAAGGAGGACGTCAAGGCTGTATATTGTCACCCTGCTTATTTAACTTATATGCAGAGCACATCATGAGAAACGCTGGGCTGGAAGAAACACAAGCTGGGATCAAGATTGCCGGGAGAAATATCAACAACCTCAGATACGCAGATGACACCACCCTTATGGCAGAAAGCGAAGAACTAAAGAGCCTCTTGATGAAAGTGAAAGAGGAGAGTAAAAAAGTTGGCTTAAAGCTCAACATTCAGAAAACGAAGATCATGGCATCCGGTCTCATCACTTCATGGGAAATAGATGGGGAAACAGTGTCAGACTTTATTTTGGGGGGCTCCAAAATCACTGCAGATGGTGATTGCAGCCGTGAAATTAAAAGACGCTTACTCCTTGGAAGGAAAGTTATGACCAACCTAGACAGCATATTAAAAAGCAGAGACATTACTTTGTCAACAAAGGTCCGTCTAGTCAAGGCTATGGTTTTTCCAGTGGTCATGTATGGATGTGAGAGTTGGACTGTGAAGAAAGCTGAGTGCCAAAGAATTGATGTTTTTGAACTGTGGTGTTGAAGACTCTTGAGAGTCCTTTGGACAGCAAGGAGATCCAACCAGTCCATCCTAAGGGAGATCAGATGTTGAAGCTGAAGCTCCAATACTTTGGCCACCTGATGCGAAGAGCTGACTCATTTGAAAAGACCCTGATGCTGGGAAAGATTGAGGGCAGGAGGAGAAGGGGACGACAGAGGATGAGATAGTTGGATGGCATCACCAACTCAATGGACATGAGTTTGGGTAAACTCCAGGAGTTGGTGATGGACAGGGAGGCCTGGGGGTCTGGAAGAGTCGGACACAACTGAGTGACTGAACTGAACTAGGTACTGATTACATAAATTATGATAGAATCAAACAATGGACCATTATACTACTATTAAGAAAACTCAGAACAAGAATATATGATAGTGTGGAAAGACAATACAATGTTAAGTGGAAAAGAACCCACCAGATGGTACACTGGTGGACACACAGTATGTTTTGGAAACAAAACACAACCAAAAACACATGTATGGAAAAAAAGATGGCTGTGAAATACCCCTTATTCTCTTGCTTTTGCCTCTCTGCTTTTTCTTAATTTGCTACAGTGAACATATAGTAATTCTGAAATACCAATTAAAAGAGAAAACAGGCATACTCCATATAATCAGAGTCAGTGTCACCCTACTCTGCCACAGTCGATGCCTATTCCTGGAGAGATGAGGAGGGTGGCGGCCGCCCACAGTCAAGGACTGGGAGAAGAGAGGAGAAGGTCTGCCTTGGCCGTTAACCACCATCTACAAGTTAAACATGACCCCCCACATGCTGAAGGAACAGCTACCTGGCTGGTGATTACAGACGAGGTGCAGAGCCAAGGGCTGACGCAATCAGAAGAGGGAGGCAGCCCCCCGCATCCTGTCACCTGTAGAGGGATGGGGGAGGCAGTTTACCCTGGGGGTGCAGCATCAGGGGGAGTCCTTGGAAGCCCCACACTCATGCTCATGCTCTTTACGAGCAGGGCAAGGGAAGACAGAAGTGTGTACACTCGCATCTGCCGAGGCAGGAAAACATTCCACTAATTCTTGAGCAACTATAATTAGAAGGCCATCTTTCTGGAGAAGCAGCTGTGCGAAGCCAACTAATGAACAACAGCAACAGAATCATTGAAGATAGCACACGTGTGCAAGTGTGCACCCGCATTCCAGACCAAGGCAGAGACTGGCGCCCCCGGCCCCCACCCCGCCAGGCCCAGGCCCAGAGCCGCAGGTGAGGGGCATGGTCACCATGCCCTCCAGCCCAGACAGGCTGGCCAGTAGGCCTTCATGCTCACAGGTAGTAAGAGTGCCCTTAGAATGGGCGCGTCCTTGGCAACTGTCCCAACACCCTCAACCCCAATGAAAGCCCTATGCCCTCCACTGAAGCCAGATTTCTGGGAGGACGTCAGACTTTCTGGTCCTCCTACGCACAGGTTAGGAGAGACTGAGAGATGACTGAGACTGGGTCCGCAGTTTCCAAAAGCCAGAAGGTATTTGGAAAAGTTCCTTTCTAAATACATAATGCTTCATTTCTAGGTTCATTTTATTCATACTGAGTGATCACAGAGATGCTTCCATCTGAAATGACCCTCGGTTCAGGGCTCAGGTAAGACACACTCCTATCTGTTCTCACCTTCTTGGTCTCTGCCTGGCAGAGGGCACGTGGGCTGTGCGTGGGGAGGCCAAGCCCTCCGGGCTCACATGGGGAGAAAACATGCTGTAGCTGGCAAGCGCCCTCCTCTGCAGCCGGGGGCCTGCTGCTCTGCTCAGGCCACGTCCCAACCTGTCAACATCTTTGTCTCCGCCGGGCCCTGAGCTTACGGCCACAACACAGCCCCTCTACTGGCGAGCTGTCTGCTGGACGCAGGCCACTGGGGAGCTTCCTGTAACTACAGAGGTATAACGCCATCACAGGGCACCCCAGACCCTGTGAGACTTCCATGGTGACAAAAAGGGACTTTCCTCGCCCCAGCCTAAGTGGGGCGTGGTGTCAACAGAGCAGAGGAAGTGTCTTCCTTCCCGTCCGTGCTCAGCACAAGGTGCCCGCGGGCAGTGGGCTGGCAGGGGACTCCCGAAGGCTGCTTCTGGAGTTCATAGCAGCTTCAACACAAGGCAGCCAGAGGAGAGCTCAGATTCCATCAGCCCAGAGGCGGGGCCAGGCCGGCATGGGGAAGGGGTGTAACTGAGAAACTGAGCACTTGTGTCTTCAATAAAGCTTTCAGGAGTCATCCCAAAAAGGCCCTGAACAAGCTTACTCTATCACTGAAAGCCCTTCCCCTGACTGTAACTAAGCAGAGCGTTATCACAGCCCCAAAGGAACTGCTGCTGCTACAACTTCTAGCTGGATAGGAAGTCCTTCCACACCCAAAACCCGTGAGAAGGAAAAAGCAGTAAATGTTCAGTGCAGTGTTTCATGTCAGCAGGTCTACTAGAGAAAATACTTGGTGAACTGCTCAGAGAGTGGACTGGGGAGGGCTTATCTTACTTTAAGATACCCTGTAATTTAAAAAACATACCCACAAAACACCCCCAAACGCAGAGTGTATGAACCTGAAATGAACCTGAAATAGCAGCATGATGCCTTTTCTGACTTATGAAAGTACATCACACAGTTCCTACACAGCAGTTTCCTTCTATACGTACCTTGTCGTCTTTCTCTTTCCCCTTTCCTCTCTTTCTCCGCTTCCGTAATGCAATGAATACTAAGAATACTGCACACAGGAAGTACGCAAATAGAAGGTACATAGGACAGACCATGTAGCCCTATGGCCACACAAAGAAGAACTATTTCAAATAACTGCAAACTGACGGATAACCTGAAGGTAAAAAATAACTCTGACATATCTTTAATAATTTCTAATACTCATGCTGATGGAGGAGGTTGCTGTTATTCTGAGACTACTGTGTTTGTGTTCTGAAAAAGACAAATGAGTCATTACGTTGATATTTTTGAAAACTCGGATTTTTCAGAGTGGGAGGAAGGAAATTAAGATATAAGCTTGATGACAGTAAGTTAAAACTCCAGTGGTCCTGGAAGTGAACTGGAACTACCAGAATAAACTCAGGACATGTTTTCTCTTAAAGAAACTAGCACGTGGTCAGTTAGGAGCAACGAGGAACTGTGGAATGAGGTCTCTGAACACCATTCCCCGAGAAAGGGGACCAGAGCTCTCTAAAGGAATCTGGCTGATACCAGGTTGGTGGGAAGAAATGTACTAGGTGATTACAACTCAATAATAATGATAATAAAAAAAAGATAAATAACACAATTTGAAAATAAGCAAAAGATCTGAATAAACGTTTCTCTAAAGGCCAGTAAGCACAGGAAGAGATGCTCATCATCATCAGCCATCAGGGAAATGAAAAGCAAAAGCACAGTGAGGAACTGCTGCAAGCCCACTAGGCAGTTGTGTCAAAGAAGCCCATGGTGACAGGTGCTGGTGAGGACGTGGAGAAACTGGAACCCCCGTGTATCGCTGGTGGTGACGTACAACGGTAGATCTGCTTTAGAGATCAGTATGGTGGTCTGTTACAAGATCAAACACAGAGTTACGATATGGCCCAGCCCTTGCAGTCTTAGGCGTATACCCAAGAGAGATGAAAACATATATCCAGACAGACAGTCAGACACGACTGAGCAACAACAACCCACACAAAACTTATACCTGAGTGTCTGCAGCAGCAGCATTACCCCAAACTGCCAAAAGGTGGAAACAGCTGAGACGTCCATATGTCCATGAATAAATAGTATGTGGTGTATCCATGCAACGGAGTACAGTTTGGCAATAAAGAGATAAAGTACTGATACACGCCACAGCATGGATGAACTTCAAAAGTATGATGCTAAGTGACAGGACCAATCACAAAAGGCCAAACGGTATAGTACATGAGTCTATTTATACATGTAAAGTGTTCAGAAGAGGCAGATGTACAGAGACAGAAAGTAGACTAGCAGTTACCAAAGGCTGGGGGGATGGAGAGAACAAGGGCAGGGTCTGGGGACAGTACAAAGGGTGTGGGGTTCCTTTCTGAAGCTATGAAAACGGTCTAAAATCAACTGTGGAGTTGGCTGCACGATGCAGAGAAGATCCTAAAAATCACTACATTGTCCGTTCTAAATGGGTGAAGTGTACGATGGAGGCATTATGTCTCAATAAAGTTATTACCACATTCACACACAAGTCTACAAGATGAACCCAGAACATCTTTTCATACCCCAAAGTGAGAAAACTATCAAAGACTTCTGGGATCACGTCAAAATGAACTCAGGAAACAATGTGAAGAAGCTGTCACTGCTCAAAGACGGGACGGGAACACCACTACAGGTCCTACGTGCAGTGGGCTGGACACAGTGTGCTTATACGCCTGCATTCAGAATGTTCCAGTAAAAATCTCAATCCACGGGTCATGTTAGAGGAAGCTGAGGAACACTCTTTCTGATAACCCGTAAGTAAAGAAAGGAACTGAGCGTTGATCCTGCCTCTTCTCTGGGAATTATAACACAGGGTAACCATGACTGACAAGGGGAGGTCTCTCTCAAAGTATTCCTGCTAAGGAATGAGGAAGGGAAGGCAGGAAGAATTAGAATGCTGCCATTTAGCAACCCCAGGGAATGAACCATCTAAGCAATAACCATCAACGGCTATTAGCATCAAAAAGGGAAAGATGCTTCTAGAAGGAACTGCAGGGCAGCACCCAAGAAACATTCTTCTAAATACACAAACTTGAATCTGATTCAGCCTAATTTTCCAGGAAATTCAAGGGACAGAAAGAAAAGTGAAAGTGTTAGTCGCCCAATTGTGTCTGACTCTGCGACCCTATGGACTGTAGCTCGTCAGGCTTCCCTGTCCATGGGATTCTCCAGGCAGGAATACTGGAGTGGGTAGCCATTCCCATCTCCAGGGGATCTGTCTGATCTAGGAATCGAACCCAAGTCTCCTGCACTGCAGGCAGATTCTTTACCATCTGAGCCACCAGGGAAGCCCTCGAGAGACAGAGGAACATGTTAAATAATACTGTAAAGATGTAATCAGCAAAGCCAGAGTATGGGAGACTCTCAGGAGAAACAACCCCTCCTTAAACACACACAAATAAGCTGCAAGGATAAAACTACAGAGAAGGGAGAACTTTAGACACCTATTAATGAATAACAGTGTGTGGAATTTATTTGGATATGAAATTGAAAAACAAACTGTTTAGAAACAGCAAGTTACTCCCTGCAGGCCAAATCCAGCCAAGGGCTTGCTTCTGTTAGGTAGTTAGCATAGGACAAAGGAGTCCAGAATGGCGGTGGCGAAAATAGAACAAAGGAAGGTCCGACTGACGGAGTGAGGACCTCAGGTAGATCAGCGCTCCTGGCTAGCCCAATTTACATAGGGCAGACCCAGGGGAGGGAAAAAACATATAAAAGGAGGAGCCAAAGGGTGTGTGGGGGGGTTGTCTTTCTCCTCTGCATGCACACTCTTTTTCTCTTTTCTTGGCGTCTTTTGGGTCCGCATGCCCTCACGTCTCGAGGATGTATTTTCCTTTATTTTCTAAATAAAACTGCGCTGTAACACAGAGCTATAACACTGTCCGAGAGCTGTGACACGCTGAGGGCTTTAACGTGCATCGCGTCAAATTTTTGTTGTGATGAGACAGAACCGAGGAAATTACACACCCTGACACTTCTGTAAGGCTCTCAAGGTAAAAATGCTTTTTAAAAAAAAATGAAATTAAAACAAAAAACAAAGACTACGCACCAGGCCAACATGCAGCAAAGACCAAGCACAGCCCCAGAAACCTAAAACATCTATCTGGCCCTTCGCAAAAAAGTGCCCTGCTCTGAAGCTATGTGCTAAGGTATTTACAGAGGAACGGATGTTAGGATGTCTAAAATTCGCTTCCAAATAAACCAGAGGGGCAGGAAGAGGTCTGGAAGGAACAAGACTGGCCAACCATGGAAGCTCTGAGATCAGGCTTCATTACACTGTTCTCTTTTTGCAAATGTCTAAACTTTGTCATAATAAAAAATCTTAAAATAGGCTGAACAGGGAATAAAAGTGATGGCTGATCTTAAATGTCAGTGTGGCAGAGACAGCCAGGTGCCCCACGGTATCTGCTCTTCTTTGTTAACAGAATTTCACTCGGGCACATGACTAAGTTCTGGCCAATAAAATGTGAGAGTTTGTGAGGCCTTGGAGTAAGTACCAGCAAATAGAGAAGGCACAACTTCCTATTCTCTTTTCCTCCTTGCTAGTACTTGTAACTGATGGAGACTGAACAGCCATTCTGCACCATGAAGTGGAATCTGTGTGTTACGATGATGAGAAAGCAGGACAGGAGAGCACATCCTGGCCAGTCTGTGAAAATGCCACACTGGCCTTGGAGTGCCTATCACTAGGCATCTTACACATGAAGGAGAAATAAAGTTCTACCTCTGGAAGCCAGGATTATTTTGGATTTACTTGTAGTCAAATCTACCCGTAGCTCATACAGTCAGGAAAATATTTCTTTCAAAATATTCACCTTATTCAAGGTGAGTCTGGTACAGAAGAACAGTTTTGGTTGGTGACTGTCAAAGGACAGAACTGTGGGTATTCCAAAGTTTTTCCCCCAGGTCAGTGCAAGAAGGCGGCTTTTTTCTTTCCCTCAATCAAAAAACTAAATGTGTGTGTGTGCTGTTGGAGAAGCTGGAGGACTCAGCAGGGAGATCCAAGAGGATCTGAAAAGAGGTAGAGCAGAGTCTAGAGAGACGGGTAAGAAGCTGTACACCTGAGAGGAGAAGGAATGCTGGAAAGGCAAAACAAGGAAGAGGTGGGGTCTTGGTTTTGAAAGGACAAACTCGTGTATCTGTTTGACCTCAAGAAACTCAGTCCTCCAACAGCCAAGTCCTGGGCTGGAGGTGGTTCCTACAGCAAATGGGAAGAGAGGGCCTTTGAGTTAAGTGGGGAGTCAACTGTCAGTGTTATGACAACTTAGACCTTAACAACAAGTGCCAGCACCACAGGTTCCAGATTGTCCCTGCTGTCTTGACTGACTCCAACCAGATATCCCTTGGTGACGCAGGCCAGCTCCTGCTCATCCTATAGGCTTCAGCCTGCCTGGGAGCATCCCTGGGGAAGCATCTCTGATCACCCTGAAAAATGAAGGTCCCCAAGACCCAAGTAAGACCTCATGCCCATTTTCCTCTATAGCCCCATTCCTATTATAATTAATTATACAATTACGGGTCTTTGGCTGTTGCCCTTTCCACCTTTAGATTGTAAATTCCATCAGGTCAGGGACTGTGCCAGTTTTATCACTATCTTCCTAATTCCACCACACTGCCCAGCACACAGGAGATTCTCACTAATGGCTTCCTGAATAAAAGAAACAAATCTAAATTTCCCGAGCTCCTCACTGAGAGAATCTCTGTTCTGCTTAAAATATTTTAGGGACAATTGTGTAAAAGTTCAGACACTGACAGGTTCATAATCAACAGGTGTCTCTTTCTTGCTCCCTCCCCTCTCTCATCCTGGTCAATCTGAAAAAACCCGATAAATTTTCTTTTAGACAACTTTTCAACTGACAGTGGCGTGTTCATGATCCCATAAAGAAAATCCACTTGGGAATGTCACAAAGCTTCATGCCTGGAAACTCTTGTATTTGTGACGTTCTGACTTGTTTTAAACATCTTATTATAATCATGCAGTAGAAGGAAACGTTAACAATGTCACCTGAGAAATAACACTTGTCAATAATAGCATTTCCAGAAGCCTGAACAGGAAGAGGCGAGGCGAGGCAGAGGTGCACACACCCTGATGGCGAATTGTGGCCCTGGTCACGTCTCACTTGTCCTGCTGACCTCAGAGAGTGACCAGGAGGCCTGCACGGGAGAATGTGTGACCAGGTGCCAGGTCTGGAGAGCGACACCAGGCCCTACACAGCAGCGACCGCGGTCTGCCTCTGTAGGTTTCATGGCCAAAGCTGGTGGTACAGGGCCTAACTGTTCTGGGGATGAAGAGACTGGGAACTCTCAGAGGATGCTGTGATGGTGTCCAGTCCCGTCTGCCTCTGAGTAAGCTCCAGGAAGTCCCTGAAGACAGAGCAGCCCTGCTCATACAGAGCAGGGAGCCACCCAGATCACCCCAGTCCACACGGTTCATTCCAGCTGCTGCTGCTAAGTCGCTTCAGTCGTGTCCGACTCTGTGCGACCCCATGGACGGCAGCCCACCAGGCTCCCCCGTCCCTGGGATTCTCCAGGCAAGAACACTGGAGTGGGTTGCCATTTCCTTCTCCAATATTCATTCCAGAGCAGTGTGGAATGTTAAGTAACACTTTCTCAGCCTTCCATTTGTAATTTCTACCCATCAGGGGGTCCTTACTGTACTTTCCAGAGCTTCTGGGGAATACCTGTCCAAGGAGGCAGCTTTTAGGAGTCTAGTAGCATGGTTGAATGGGGAAGGAAGTCTTTGGACCTAGAGTAAGTACCCCGGCCGCCATTTTGGACAGGAAGGTCTAGAGAGGAGAACACCACAGTTTTTCAAGCCAAGAGGTCTATTTGCAAAGTGCACCTCTAGCACCACATAATTAATAATAAACAGCAGCTAAGATCTGAGTGCTTCGCATGCCAGACATAGTTCTAAAAGCTTTACATGCATTAAATAATTTAATCCTTCCTACAGCCCCATGATATAGGGTGCCATAACTACATGTGTTTTATAGATGAGTTAACTAAGGTTCAGAGCACTTGAGGAAATTGCTCCAGTTCACAGACTGGTAAGTTGAGGTGAACGCGGGTGTAAAATCTAACTGGGCTCCAGCCTAGCCCTCCTTCCACGATATCACACAGCCTCGTCTAACAGCAGGGTCCACACCTGCTCACCGCTCACAGCCCTCGTCCTGACCTGCAGGCTCCCACCTGTTTTCTGCCCTACATTCTGCCTTGCTCCTTATTCACTGGAACTTATTTTCTCAATTAGGGTTTGTCCCTTGGACCCCAATTCCAGAACCACAGAACCTTCCTTAGAAGGACTTTGCTTCCCACCTTAACAATGATTCATAATTTTCTATTATGCCATTTCTGACTTCCCTGGGTAGTAAATTCACAAACTACATCATAGATTTCAGTTTTACTTCTAACTCGTCTCAATCCTGCTTTTCTACTAATCCTGCTTTCATACTCTAAGAAGTTCTTAGAATATGAAACGGTAGCAGTTGACATGCTGGGAGTTTTGCTAAGAGTCAACGCAAAAACAGTTTCCACCAGCCTCTGTCGAGCTGGCAGGTGTGCACAGCCAGAGCTGTAGTATAAAGACTCAGTGCAGATTTAACACAAGGCCCAGGACAGGCTGCCTGCCTCCGGCAGCTTTTCTAACTATGGGCCCAGCCCACCAAAGGTGATGCGGCCGTAAGAGCATGTGCACCAGAGAGACAGAAACAGCTGTGAGGCAGAGCGGCACCCAACAGCAGACACCGGAAGAGGTTCACTCCGATGTTCCGGAGTTCAGGAACGAGTTCTTGTGAGACCAACAGCCGGCAGTGAGGCAGCTCCAAGTCCCTGCTGAGGCCCACTGGGAACCCGCACGTACCTTCACTCCATCCAGCACGGCCTTGATGACCCCCTTCACAGTTGTCACCATCTCTTTATCTTCTGAGTTCACGCCTTCCAGCATCACTTGGTCAGACCAACGGATGAGATTGGCGAGACTTTGGTACACTCGGCTGTAGCAGGAGGAGAGGGCTGAGCTGGAGGCAGGAGGAGATTTTCAAGAGAATATTAAGTCTTCTGTTTAGCATAGACCTAGTTTCTCAGTGACTCGGGTTTCTCAGTCCTTTCTATAAAATCTGCACCTCCTTTTAATAAATACACTTTTCCTCCCTGAACCTATTTTCTTACATCTGATGAAGATTTTGTGGAGCTTTATATTCTGGTCTAAGTTTTTTTCCATTTCTCAACTATAACGTATAACAATCCCACCACGAGAGCTTACGTGCTTTTTCAAACTTCACATCCTCCACGAGATTCTGATAACGTCTCTCAAGGAATGGCCCACCTTCCTCTCCTCCGAGTAAGTCAGAGTGTTGTACACTTCTTATTCTGAATTAGATAAAAACTCATAGGCTGCTCTCACCTTCCGAGATGGCCCACACTCTATGGAGTGTGTTTCTAAGTAAATCCACTTCTTACCTATCACTTGGGCTTCCCTGGTAGCTCAGATGGTAAAGTGTCTGCCTGCAATGCGGGAGATCTGGGTTGATCCCTGGGTCGGGAAGAATCCCTGGAGAAGGAAATGGCAACCCACTCCTGTACTCTTGCCTGGAAGACAGAGGAGCCTGGTAGCCTACAGTCCCTGGGATCACAAAGAGTAGGACACGACTGAGCAACTTCACTTTTCACCTCTCACTTTGTCTCTCACTGAATTCTTTCTGTAATGACACACTGAGAACCTAAGCTTCAGCCTGGATGGGAGGGGGTTTGGGGAAGAATGCATATATGTATATGTATGGCTGAGTCCCTTCCTTGTTCACCTGAAACTATCACAAATAATCGGGTGTACTCCAATACAAAGCATTTCTGGTGTTAAGAAAGTAAAAACCCATATGTGTCATGAGGAGCCAACAGGTTTGTGGGGTTTTAGCAGGCAGGGTCTTTTAGAGAACAGCTTTTTTTTTTGTATCTTAGTTCCAAGACCAGGGATCAAACCTGTGCCCCCTGCAGTAGATGAGTGAAGTCTTAACCACTGGACCACCATTTCCAACAAGGGAAGTCTCAAGGAAAAACCTTTAAATATGAGTTCAAAGAGACCTGAAATGTACTAGAATTCCTTCTAACATTGGCTTGGCTTTGTCATCCCCTGCAATAAACCATGGTTGAGAAGTCAGAGGAATGCACTAATGAAGGGTACTTTAAGAAGGGTAAGTCAGAGGCGAGGTGACCCATGGTGGTGGCAGAGGTATCAACTTCGCAACAACACAAAACAAGCCCCAAGTACTTTCAGAGGCCCTAACAATTGTAGAGTAGAGGCCAAAATGAAGATGTTTTATACCTTACACTATTTCTAAAATAACTAAAGATAATTATCCTGAGGATTTATGGAAGGAATTATTTTTCTATCTTTTAATATTATGTATTACAATAGAAGAAGACCAAAAGTGTAGAAAATTTGTGGACTGCTACCTCCCCCATTAAAAAAAAAAAAGAAGCTGATATTAGCAGCCAAAGGTATGCTTTTTCTCCACAGATATAATTGTAAGAAAAATACATAATATTGTATTAAAACAGCTTCTAAAAATAAAGCCATTAAAAAAAAACACACACACCTGAACCAAACAAGGCTCGAACAAGAAGCTCTTCAGAATCAGATAAGGAGGAAGAGAATTTCCAGGAGACTGGTCTCCTACTCTGCCGTTCACTCTACCCCGTGCGTGTTCCAACAGGGAGAAAAGAAATGTGAAATAGGAACCGCAAGAAAGCCAGGGTTTGGCTGCTTTAGAGGATAATATAAATGCAGAGTATTCAATGTAACACCTATTCTCTTAGGAAGGACGACTAGGAGAATAAAACAAAACTTTTAGACTTTCCTGGGGGCTGGATCATAGGTGATGTGGTCTTGAAAGGGAAGGTGCTCCTAGCAGTTCTGCCTCTCCTCCCAGATGAGGCCTTTTTAAACAAAGACTGGCCTCCCAGCCCCGCCTGAGCGGATGCCACCAAAGCACCTGGCGATAATTAGATGAAAGAGCTGGGAGGGGTCACTTTTACGTGATGCTCAATTCCTACCTGCACTGGATGTTAACATTTTCCTGAAATCACCTAAAAATACTGGTAATTGTGTCCACCCTTCACATCATTAGCTTGGAGGAAGAATAGTCCTGTGTCTAAATGTAACAGGAAGGACATTAAAAAAGGAAGGAGGTTCCTGTACCATAAAAATGTCCAGAGGACCAGTTCATCTGCTTTCAAAATGGAGCAAAGCCGTCTACATGGAGGGCGAGCAGGGATCCTGCTCTCACACTTCCGTTCATTGCCCACAGGCAGCAGCCAGCTGCTTGTTCACAGGCCTGTCACCACTGCCCTGGGAACAGGGGAGAAGGGGAGCCAAAAGTCTGCCTGCTGGAACCCCACCCACAGAGCAGGCAGGATAACACTCTCCCAGCCAACAAACAGGCTTCCCGGGGGGCTCAGCAGTCAAGAATCCACCTGCCAATGCAGGAAAAGCAGGTTTGATCCCTGGGTCAGGAAGATCCCCTGGAGGAGGGCATGGCAACCCACTCCAGTATTCTTGCCTGGAGAATCCCATGGACAGAGGAGCCTGGTGGGCTACAGTCCACAGGGTTGCAAAGAATTGGACATGACTGAGCAACTAACACACATGTAACCAACAACCGTGCCAGGAGGAATGAGATGGTGGAAGGAAGCTGACAGAAACATTTGAGGGAGTATATTCGATCATGTTAGGGAAAGCAATAAAAATATCATAAATTGGCTTTTGAAAAATTTCAGGAGGAAAAATATCCCTTAAATGGTATTAACCAAAGGACTACCAGGAAAAAAAGAAAGGGAAAAAACCATTGTTTCTTGTGGCCACACCCAGGCATTTCTCTTTTCCCCTCAAGAAAATGGTTATAGATGTTAAGTAATTATAAAACCTCCCCACGGACAGAAACACACCCCAGACCACTGTCATATCACTTGATCAAGTCTCCCAGATCTTGCATGTCTAGAAAGTAGCTTCCCCAGCAGAGCTGTTGGCTGACATTTGGGGGCGCGAGGCTCGGCAGCAGCGCGGGGCCAGCGCTCTCACAGGACTTGGTGAAGGTGGCCATGCTGACTCTCCCAGGGAGGGGGGCACACGAGGTGGTGGGTGCGGGGCTCCAGCAGTCGGCACCCATGTGGTCACACTCTGCTCACATAACTGTGAGTCTCTTCCCTCCTGGGACACACCTGCCTGCTGCCCTGGTTCCTCTGGTTGTCTTCTCCTGCTCCCAGTGCCCATCCAGCGCCTGCCTTGACTTCAGGTCTGGCCCCAGCGTCTCCTCCCCCAGGAAGTTTAGTAAGTGTGACTCTCTTGCAACTCGCCTTCCATAAAATTGGCACCTGGTTAGACAGTGGGGGAGTTGGTGTTTTCAACCAGATCTGAAGTCTCCCATGGTGGGCCCAGCCCATGAGAAGTCTATCAGAGCATTTCACAGAAAGCTGTCTATGCACCTGAAACCAGCTTACTGTTAGGCACATTCCCCCCAAGGAGAGCCGCACCGGGCCCGTCCACAAGCCGGGCACTGGGGACCTACTGGGAAAGCACAGCACTTGTCTCACAGAGGCCTCCATGGGCCTCTAACAAGGCACTGAAGCAACTGGCTGCCCCTGAGGCTTGGGTACATGATGGCAGCCTACTGTGGAAAATGAAGACAGAACCGGGCAAAGCCCTATCAACACTGTATCCTTCCCCACCAACTGGCTCCAGTGAGCTTCCAGCCAGAAGACCACCAGCAGAAGCAGAAGACAGGGCTCAGCAGAATCTACAGGGCCCAGCAGAAACCCCAGGGCAGGTAGCTTCTTGGAAATGAAGATACTGCTTGCTTTATCTCCCAAAAGAAGAAAATCATGCCCTTCATTGCCAAGGTCCGAAAGCGGTTCATGAACGCTTAGCCCCGTGGGGCTACAAGGACACTAAACCATCCTGGGGAACTGAAAGAGAGATGTTTATCCCCAACAGGCACCAGGGAAGGAAAACAGAGCCAGCAGGCATCTGACAGCCTCTCATGAGAAAGCTCCTGCAAGACTCTCACTGGAGATTACATTCAATCCTGCTTTTCTTTCTGTGGTTAACAACAAACACAGAGGCAAGCCGCTGACTAACCTTTCAGAGGAAAATGAACTCTAGCAAAAAAAAGAAGCACTACCCAACAAAAGCTGACTCCATCCCCGTACCTGGCTTCCAATGAATCCAGCCGCCGTCTGGGAGGACCTGGCTTGATACAACTCAAGGTTTCACTAGTCCATGCTCTACTGGGATTCCTCTCTGCCTTTTTTGGCTTAATAATGTAAGCGGTCAAGATCTCTAAGCAGCTAAATACTGGCAGGATTTGGTGTCACAATAAACTATGGTTAACACAGGGAACTGGGGAAAATGTGTCCGAATCAATGGGATGATTGCCAATGAGCCAGCCAGTATGAAAAAGGAACCCCAGGCTTACCCGGAGGCCACCCCCCAGCAGCGGTGGTGTGCTTCCTCAGTGTCGAGGCCTCGTGAGTAACAGTGACTTCAACCCTGGGAGAAAGCCAGGTGGCGACCACGGGGCAAGGCTGGGGGCAGGGGCTGGAGGGCTCCTTTTCCTCCTGGCACTCCTCGCTGTTCGCAGAAACGTTGGGTGTGAATGGCCCCCAAACCAAGGTGCTGCTATGCCTCCACAGCTGTAACACACCCCACAGCAACTCACCTGTGCTGAATTCGAGGGTCGCTCTGCACCAGGGGTAAGATGGCCTCCAGCACCTTGCTGGCGGACCCTGGGAGCATCTCCAGGACCTTCTTATCAATAGCCATTTTGTCCACAATGGTCTTAAAGTAGCGCAAGGCACTGACAACTTCCTTCTCTTTCTCCTCCAGCCAGCTCAGGTTCTGAAAGGAAATGTTAAGCATAAGGAGGGAGGAGAGAGATTAAAGGGAGTGACTTTTAAAAGAAATAAATAAAATTTCCTGTAGACCACTTTGAGATTGATGCCACTGGAAAGGGCTTCTTGCTGCAGAAACTAAGTCAAATTGTTTCCCTAAGGACTGCAATCAGGATACAGAGGCCAGACTTGGGGCAGAAGAAGGGGCTGGATGGAGAAAAGCAGTTTAGGTATTCTTAAGTCCCTTCCTAGACAGAGACAGACTCGCCCGGGGTCTCCTCCTCCACTACACGGAACTATCACTGCTAATCTCAGCAAGTATAGTGAGGACTGATTTGCTGATGGCTGTAGGATGCTTGGGTACTGTGCACGTCTATCCAGGAAATCAAACTGAGAAACCCCAGGCCTTTCAAGGTCCTGGGGGCTGTGTGAGACTGGTCAGAGGCATTAGTGCTCAAAGCCCATTCTCCAGGACTCCTTGTTGGATTTCCACATTTGACCTGCAGACGCAGTGCCCTCTCAATGAGATGAGATGGCTCTCCCAAAGGACCTGGAAGCCCTGGGGTGAAAGGGTGAGGAACTGGACAGACAGCAGAAATTCAGGCACTGCTCCTGCCACAACCGCTAACAGCATCCAGAGTATCTCTGCTCCTGAGGAAAGCTCACCAAGGAAGAAAATAAAAACACAGAGCCCTGGACCTCCCAGCATTCACATTCCCACACCCAAGTCTTTCCTCTTTGACTGGGGGGTCCCTTGAATCCACGGTCAGTGGGTAAACACACTCCTTACACTGACCCTGAGGTCAACAACCCAGGTCCCAGCTGGCTGGCAGGGAGAGGGAAACCAAGAATAATCGTTAAGATAGATAAATCCAAAAATGGATAATCTATTCAAGTAGAATCAATTACTTGCCCAGGGCAAATTAAGGGTAGTATATGTGAGGAAAACTCCCACCTTTGGGCTCTTTGTGCTCCAGAGACTATATAAACAAAATCCACCAAGAAGAAGAAGATAATTTCTTAAAAAAGGAGATTTAAAACTATACATTAAAAAGTGATACATAATAAAGTGATTATGATTCTGAACACTAGTTCTTTTAAAATAACAAGGAACGTCATTTTATATTAAATTTTTAAATAGTGGATTTCATGGGACTATCAAAGAAAAACCATATAGATGGAATTAAGAAGTCATTAGTCCCTTTAGTGGGACGACTTTCAGAGACTTGATTTAGCTCCTCTCAGTGGGTGCACTACCCCAAAGGTGCCCTGTAGAGCACCAGGATACCATGCTCCCATTCCCAGCATGGGGGTCTCTGCCCTCACTTTATTTTTCTCTTTTTACCAACTGACCCCTTTATTTACCGTCCGTTTCCAAGGGCCAGGCACTTGCTTCTCTAGCTCAAGGCAAGAGCGCTCTGCTTTGCCTAGGCCTACACGGGGCTCAGAGGAACCTCAGTCTGAAGGAATCATGGTGCCGTGCAGACATCAAATGTGACTACAACCACACTGGCTGGCTGGGCAAGAGGACGATGGCCACAACACTGCCACCTCAGCACCTCAGAACTCCTCAGGCGGCATGACGAAACGGGGAGGAGGCCGGAAATGTTTTAAGAAAATGTGTCCCCAGGTTTGCTAGGGAGAAAGGGGCTGACCTGAAGATGGGAGGCCTCCAAAGTGGCAGGTATTTCACAACAGAGAATTCTCCTGTCATTTGCAGAGAGATCAAACCAGGCTGCCCTGGGCTCCTAACAGAGGCGTGACACCCCGCAGAGTCGGGTTTCACCCATTAACGCTCCAGCAGATTCTACTCCCTGACTCAGTGGCCTCTGAATGCTGTGCATTCCCCCCACTCTCCAGCTGTTAAAACCATGGCTTCTCACAAAACGCAGCCAGCAGTCAAGAGTTTACAATGAGACACCCAGAAGAAGCAGGCCCAGGAACCAGGACCCCAAGGCCAGGGCCTTTAGAGGCAGGGGCATCCACCTGCACACTTCCTTGTGCATCAGGGGTTAGGGGCCACCATGGCGCAGACAGACCTGGAACCACCCGAGGCCAGCAGGCTGGGGGAGGCCGCGATCCCAAGGCACCGCTGGGCTTCAGGCTCCTCGTGTGCAAAATGGGAAGACTAGGTGGGCTGCGCTGGGTGGGCTGAGGAGGCTTGTGGGGGGTGCTCGGGGAGAATATTTGTGGAAGCATTTCATAAAATTAAGGGAATAGCAGATTCTGATTAAGCAACCTTGGCCCAGAGCCCACACTTTCTGTGTACTAGGAACAGTGAAAGCTTGTGTGCACAGTCAAGGTGAGAAGGAAGACAGCGTGATGCCACCCAGGACAGGGCCTGGCACAGGGAGACCTGCGGTAAGCTGTGGGTGAATCTGAATCTATTCCTGTCTACCTGAGCTACAGCTTCCCAGGTAACATCCTGGGAACAATGAGACTATACACAGAAACATTAAGTTGTAAGACAGTAAGTAAGAGTTAAGGATGACAGAAGATGACAGGCTATGGTAAGATGTCTCTGACAGAGTCAGCGACGCTCACACCCTGGCAGGCAGACCCCCAACACTTCCAGTCCTGACTGTGAGCGTCCATGTGGGTTTGAACTCACTCTGGATCATGCAGGTGACAGGGCACGGAAACTCCACCTTTCTTAAAGGGTGATGACCCGGAACCAGGGGATGCTCTTCCTTGGGGGAGGATCTATACAGCTCCTTCCTAGAGAACTGTCTCTCAGCCACGGCATGGGCATTTTAGGACAGATGATTCTTTGTTGTGGGCGGTGGGGGAGGTGCTGTCCTGTGCATTGCCCAACACCTACCAGCATCCCTGGCCTCTACCCACCAGATGTCAGTAGCACCTGCTTCAGTCTCCTGGTTGTGACAACCAAAAATGTCTCCAGACATTGCCAGCTGTGCCCTGGAGTCTGCAGGAGCCCCCCCTAACGAAAGGGTACTTGAATGTCAAGTTGCCTCTATCATTTCTCTTGGAATAAAGAAGAAAGCGGCGGGGAACGCCAAGAAGTGAGAGGCTGGAACAATTCCCTATCAGAGTTCACTAGCAAAACACAGTGCTTAGCGCGCCATTTTGCTCTGGGCCCCCTGGGCAGCGTCAGGTGACAGCTGACACTCTTGGTGTTCCATGTAAAAGCCAGCTCCAAGGGGTGGCTAAACAGATTGTAAGTTAAAAAAATAATAATTGTGGTACAGACCAAATCTTGCACTTTATTCCTCTCTTCAATCTGGAATTCAGATCAGTCTGGTAAACAACGTACATTTCATTCTTGCTCTCTAGCTTCTTTTTGTTAACATATGGGGCAGGAAAAATGATTCAGTGAAAGACTCTGGACTGAAAACCTTTATTTTCCCTACTTTTAACTAGTATTTTAAGGTATTCTGCTGGTCAACACAAAAACAAGAGGAAGTACACTGCAAAATCCAACAACCGTGTGTTTATGTAGCAGGGCAGTGTTTGCTAGTGGCGTTAAATCCACAGTGGAGCTATAACAGCAGTTCTACAGACTACACTGTGGACAGTTACTAAAGAATTGAGAATCTACTTATCTGACAGGCTTGTCTTTATTTTACCTTGCTGAGTTTAATTTTGTTTTTATGTTCAGTTATGTGTGGGGATTAGCATTAGGTTTTTTAGGTATTAAAAAATAAACTTTCATAAAGAGTAAACGTAACATGGTCAGAGTTTCGACGTGATGTCTGGTGGCTGTGTTTCAATCTCTGGGTCACCGCTCTTTGTATGGCTCTTTGTATGGCTTTGCTCCATAGCCCTAGTTTCCTTGTCTGCAAAATTTAAGTTTCCACCTCCCAGGGATATAATGAGAATTAAGGAAACAAGTGAAAGCACTGAGCGTGGGGCTAAGAACAGGCTTGGTAAATGCTAGCAGCACAAAAGGAGTCCCTGGCTATGAGACACTGGTTCTGTGCTATCTCATCACGCTCAGGAGTCTTGCGAGACATTTAAAGAGACCTTACACTTTACACGCCCTTCTTCTTCTCAACTGTCCAGAGTATCTTAGCAGCTCAAGGGAAGAACAGCTGGTCTTAAGAGATGAGACTCACCCGTTCCCCCCGAACCCGTTGGACCCAAGCAGCACACCCAAACCAATCCCCAAATCCCCAAGCTTTCACCGTGAGCACTGGGCTTGCTTTGCTCCGAAGACCATGGAGGCCTGGATAAACTTTGACTTTTATCCATGGCTCCTTGGACTGTTTCCTGAACAATTAAGCCCACAGTTGCCACCCAACTGAACACAACGATATTGCAACAGAATTTTTTTTTTCCATCCCCAAAACCATGGGCCAGGATTCTGCAGTAGAAGGCAAGGCAAACCCAATTGTTCTTAGCATCACACTGACCTTCTGCCTTTGAGACCTGGAAGCCACAGCACTGGTGGACATAAACTCTACTGCCTGCTGCTCCAGATCCAAGGGGATAGGGTAGCCCTCTGGTAGAAATCTGTCTGTTGCCTCCTGGAAGAGAGGAAACCTGGATTCCTACAGAGCTTGAAATGGCCGTTTTAAGCTGAAGGGAAGGGGTTGATGAAAATCAACAGCTGTTGCAACACATCTGGCTTGACTGGCCCTGCTGAGGTTCCTGGTGTTTGAGGGCATCTTCAGTTGGGTTTCAAGGGTTTAGCAAGTTTCAGAGCGTGGACCCTGGAACCAAATGATGGATGTTCTGGACATCACAAATCTACGTGTGTGTGTCGGGGGGCAACATGGGCCTCTCTAGGGGCGTGGAGGCTGCGTCCTGGGGTGTGAATGTGATGCTCTGAGCTGTGTTAAATGCCCAGAGGATGACATCTGGAAAAGAACTGTTCTAGCCAACTGATCTGGACTCTTATTAATGGGAGAAACACTCACCCATCCTAAAAGTTTCTATTTCACAAGGACACAGAAGGCCCCACCTGGAACTGTGGAGCGCTACCGGAAAGGTGCTCTGTACTGAAAACTCAGTCCCCAGGGCATGAACTCAGAAACAGCACAAACACATTGTTCAAAGCAGGTGCAGGCCAGCAGAAACACCTGGAGTCAGCTTACTTTGTTCACGGGCTTCTCTGGAGTCTTCACAGACACCTCGGCTGGTTTTCCCTTCTTTGATGGCGTCCTCTTGATTTTGGGCGAGTGGAATTTGTCCTTCAGCTTCATGGTGAAGGAGGAGAGATGAGAACGCTGAGAGTCTGAAAACAGAGGAGGTACTGACTATTAGAGGCAGAGTGAGAAGAAGCCGTGGTTCATTCGCCTTCTGTGGAAATGAGTGTTGTCCTCAGGCAAATCGTTCCCCTTCTCTGTTTGAGGTTACAAAGAAAAGGAAACATGGATCCATTCGAACTCTTTTGCTTGCACCTTTCAATTTTTGCAATTTCCTTCTAAGTTAGGGTGAAAGCAGTCAAAATGGGTGTGGAAAACGAACACGCAAATACTTCCATGCGTCCCTATAGAGTTCATCTGATTATCTAACCAACGTCCAAGGGAACCGGCTAAGATGAAAAGACACCACAGTGGGACCGCAGAAGGGCTGGACATGAGAATTGGGAATGAAGGCCCTTTTGAGTGGACCTCCTCAATGTTTGGTTAGGGAACTGCAACAAGTGACATGCGTCAGGCCTCAGAGCTGGCCGTGGAGACTGAAGTAGACCTAAGGTGTTCAAAACCCTCAGGGACACAGTGAAAGACAATTTGGTTTCTCAACAAAATCAGGAACAAGACGAGGGTGTCAGTTTTGATCCCTGTTACTCAATTTTGTACTCCAACACAAGCCATCCAGATTGGAAAGGGAGATATAAAACTGTTGGTAGATGACATAATTTTGTATATGAAAAATCCGAAGCAATCCACTAAGAAACTAGTACTAACAAACCAAATTTAGTAGGCTCACAGGATACAAGATGATATACATCATAAACAAGGTCACAGACAAGAATCAATTCTATTTCTACACAATAGCAAGGAACATTCAAAACAAATGTAAGAAGTGTCCATTCACAATCATCAAAACAAATAAAACACACAGGCCTAAAACTACATTTAAGTGACGTACTGATATGCTACACCATGGATAAATCTCAAAAACATGATGCTAAGCGAAAGAAGCTAGTCACAAAAGACCACATATTGTATAATTCCATTTATCTGCAATGTCCAGAACTGGCAAATCTCTAGAGACAGAAAGTATTAATAGATGAGAGGTTGCCTAAGACTAAAGGGAGCGGAGAGGGATGGAGAGCGGCTGCTGGTGACTAAGAGGTTTCTTTTGGTGGGGGAGAAGTGTTCTAAAATTAGAATCTGGTGATTGTTACACAACCCAGTGAATTACTATAAAAAAAAAAAACAACTTTGAATTCTACACTTTAAAAGAGTCGTGTAGTCAGATATGTGAATTCTATCTCAATGAAGCTGTTGGGGGAAAAAACAAACAAACAAACCCAACGAGTAGCCTTCCTTCATTTACTACAGCACTTTCCAGGATTTGAAACCATCTTATTATTTATGTGTTTATCTCCTAACAAGAACGCACTCGCTGAAGACTGTACCTGTCCTGTTCAAGCCTGCGTCTCCAGTGCTAACACTGTACGTAGCCCAGAGAAGATGCTCGGGAAACATTAGTTCAACAAATGAACAAATCGGCCAAAGAGAAAATACCCCACAGAAAGCACTGCTTCTTTGGCTGTCAGAAATTTATAGAAAATACTTGAAAATGGTTGACAATTAGGGAGAACATGATTCTATGCAATGGAAAAAAAAAAGTAAGTGTATTTAAAAAATAAAAAAATACACTCCCTTTCAATTTTCTCAGCAATTTAGTACTAAAACAAAAACAAAAACAACAAAAAAACCCTTCCAAATAAATGACATAGCACCTCTATTACAGGCGTGTCACTGTGTCTACTAGTGCTGGCTTATCAGGGGCCAAGGCTCAATCCTCTTGTCAAAGACCTTCAGGCTGCAGGCAGGATCAGATACACAATTTTTTTTTTTTCCCTTTGCAATTATCTAGGAGCCCCTTGCACTCTGGACTAGAGAGAGGAGCCAGGCCTGACCTTCGTTCACAAGGGCAGTCAAACCAAACCCAGCCTCGCAGCTGTCTGTCCACCAGCCAGAGCTGCAGGAAGCTCTTCTTAGAGCCCAGCAAGGACACAAATCCACAGAGGGCTGGTGCGCCTCTCTCCTCAGCTGGAGCTGCTCGACGTGGAGCTCCGGGGTTCTTGGTACCAGTCCTCGCGGGTGGCGCCAGCCCTGGGATTCGCAGCATGCCAGCAGATGGTGTGATTGCTCCGGCTCCCCTCCTCTTCCCCACCCAAGCAGGGGGGCCCACACACAGTTTATACTTGCTTCTTTACAACAACTTCGGTAATTCACAGGGTAGTTAAAAGGCTGGGCAGTTGTAGTCAGACTGTTTTGAGTCAACAGACTTCAGCAGCACCTCTTAAGTCTCAAGTTTTGTCTGAGAACATTGCTCTACCTGAGATGTCTGATGTGGCGTAGGTTAAATTACTGGCTGCAGTAATGCAGGAAGGTGCTCGTCCATGTGTGGGGCACATGGCACCTGCTCAGTGCCTAAGTGTGTGACGTGGACTGGCTGCAGGTCAGACCGGGACACTCTGCAGCACTGAAGGTGTTTCTCAGGATCCCAGGGAATGGCGGGCCTCACACACGCCCCTCTCTTCTCCCGTTAGTGCTGAGTGGAAGTCTCAACCCGGCCGGAGCCCGCTGGTCTCTGACTCTCTTTCAGGCTGCTCTTCTTCCTGCCCCCACCTGCTCCTTAGAACGCTGGCCTCAGCATCCCCAACATCACAGCACATCCTTCTCCAGACAGGTTCCCAAGTCAGATGCTTGGGTGTGACTTCTACCCTGGTGAGTAAGACCGAAAGCAGGGCAAGAGAAGCAGACACAAACGGGGAAGTATAGGCAGGATGCATGGTTTCTTTGGTGGTCAAAGATCTTCAGAGACACAGACTGGGCAAGCCAGCTTCCTCCTCCTCCTCCTCCAGCCTGCTGCCCTGCATAGCTATTACACACGGGTAGGCATGGGGCTGAGGGATGGCCAGTTTCACTCTCTGCCATCAGGACCAGGGCAGAACCAGGGTAGGCAAACAGGGTATGGAGGCCCCCCTCAACCCCCGATTATGACCGAGCGGCCAGGTAAGGACACCTTTGCCAGAGAGCAGCCAGAGCCACCCAGGAAGTACACGGCAACAGGCTCTGGCTGTCCCGGGGCAGCTGGGAGTCCACATCAGTACATAAAGAAAGTGCGTATCTACCAATAAATCTCCCTCCTTGGAGTACTTAACAGCCACAGACAGCCACCTCTAGCACAAGATGCGATAAATCAAGCGGAAAGAGCAGGTTCTTTGTCATGACAACCAACCTCCTCAAGTTTGGAAATCAAGGGCAGCACAAACGAGGACAGGCTTCGACTTGGAGGCTGCTTGTCGTCTCTGCCTTGAAACAACAGCTTAGCAACAAAGCCTTTCGCACAGGTTTCAGGAGGTTTGGAAGGGCACTCCAACTATGCACCTGAGAGCAGATAAAGCACCATGACGACCAGTGACGGCAGAGTGGGTGGACACAGGGGTGGCAGCTAGTTAGGGTGATCCTACCAACACGCCACACACAGACGTGTGCGACACATGCACGCCTGCCACACACTTCCGGACCCCTGCTCACTCCCTCGTGTGTGTCACTCATCTCGGTGGGGGGCAGTGCCAAAGAGATGGTCACACGACTGCAGAGCTTCAGGTAACTTCACCGACCACTCTTCAACTTCTCACTTGGGAAGTTACACTTCAGGTTTGGTAAATGTGTGTGCTAAGAGATTTTCTAGCACTGAAATTAAAACAAAATTTTGAAAGATTTCATACATGAGTCTATACAACTTACAGAGAAGGAATGAAATCCATGCATCCAGTGGCCTCACCCACCACATGGAACTTCCGGCAATGATGGACACGTTCCCTGTCCACACTGTCCAACATGACAGCCGCTCGAGGTTGCCAAGCGCTTGGAATGTGCCTCGTGCGACCAAGAACCTGAGTTTCTATTGGAATGCAGAGAAACAGTAAGAGAGGCTGGCGGCTGTCCCACTGGACAGCGGGGCTCAAGAAGCAGAACACTGGCAACCCCATCACCCCCTCCACACGCCCCGTCGTGATGGTGTCTTCCTGCCCAACGGCGGGTAGCTGATTCTGAATTTTGTGCTCATCACGCCTTACTTTTTATGCTAGTTTAGATCTGTAAGTAGAGTTTAATGAGTAGGTTTGTGAAGCTAACTTAAGTGATACTATACTGTAAGTACTCCTCTGCTCTTGCTTTTTCACTCAATGGTAGGTCTGACATTTGCCCAGGTGACGTGTGCAGAAGCGCTTCTGTTTTCAGTCCTGTGCAGTCCCACGCCTTCTGTCATGCTGCTTTTGTTCACCCAATCTTCTGTCAGTCAACGCTGGGTCATTTTTGGCGTGTTTGCTTCTATAAACAGCACTGCTCTGACCTTTCTTGTACATGCCTCCTGGAACACACGCGAGAGCCTCTGTGACAAGAGCCCCTGGACTAGAGTACACACCACATCTCATCCGAGGGCTGCTGCCAAGTGAGCCCCGGAGGGTCTGGGCCTCTCTGCGGCCCCTGCAGCGCCACACCCACCAGGACCTGGGCTTGCCAGACCTGCACACCTTGTGACAGGGCCACACCTAACCAAAGAAACAAAAGCCTCCTGCACGTGGAGGCGCCACAGCTGGTGTGTCTCACTGTGGTCTATCAGATTTGCTGGGAACGACCTCAAAGGTCACGGACAGAACTTAAGAAAACAAACCCTCAACCACTGCTCGTGTACGCGTGGCTTAGTCGTGTCCGACTCTTGCGACCCTGTGGACTGTAGCCCGCCAGGCTCCTCTCCATGGGATTTTCCCACAAGAACACTGGAGGGGGGTGCCATTCCCTCCTCCAGGGGATCTTCCTGACCCAGGGATCAAACCTGCCTCCCTTGCATTGCAGGCGGATTCTTGACTGCTGAGCCACTGGGGAAGCCCAACCACTGCTCGGTATGGCATTTGCACCAAGGAGGGTCAAGAACCCCCAATGACCAACCTGCGAGTCATTTCTTCCAGAAGAAGAACGCTTACATGACCTCACAGTCAATTTCCGCAGAGACGGCGTGATGTGACCAAGAGCAGTGCTGCCCTGAGGGGCTGCCACAAGCTGTAGGCGGGCTGCAAGACAGACACCCTTCTCCATCCAGAGGGAGGCTGAAGGAGAGGCACGCAGCCTGTTCCTGGAATCACATCTCAACCCAAACCAAAAGCACACCAGAGCCAAACCAGCTTCTTCCAAGCAGTCTGCCAGGCGTCACTGTATCATCCTTGAACTTTCAATGTGCCCCTCGGCCATGCTGAACGGCCGTCTCTCCTTGCTGCTGACAAATGCACTGCTACAGACGTCATCTGTAGCAGCAGCTGGGATCCCAACTTAGCAGCGTCCCTGTCAGGGCTTAAGTCCGCCTTGGATGGGGGAGTCTACATAGCAACCACAGAGGACCACACAAGGTCTAACCTGCACCATGCGAGGTCCACCCAGGACCACAAAGTCAGGGTCAGCGTGGATGACACTTTGAGGCGGCTCCAAGAGCATACAGCCAACCCTGAGAGACACGGTGGCGGCTCCCCCTCGCATGACGGCGCAGGGCGCAGAGCTGGGCCCCACACACAAGCCCGGGTGGCGTGTGTGCGCTCCCAGCACCCACACCCCCAGCTCCCAGACGGGCCGAAAGGACAACCAGAGGGGAGAAGTACACACGGATACTAGCAAGAACCATTTTAAACATGAGGATTTCACATTTTTAAGAGGTCTGCCTGCTTATCTAGAATCGTACAGACTGTGACTGCACGGGCAAAGACACACGTGAGAGTGAGCGGGTCATGGGCACGGCCGGCAGGACGGGGGCTCTGGAGTCAGGCAGCTGGTGCTTTAACTCGCGCTCGGCCTCTCTGCGCTGCGGGCTGCTCGCCTGTAGAGCCAGCATAACCTCAGGACCCACCTGCCCGGGTTGCTGTGAGGGTTAAATGTGATCCTGCATGTCAAGCATTTAGCAGAGGACCTGATACACAGCAGACACTGAGTCCACAGCACCCGCTGCTGTTATGTGATAACACCGCCAATGCTCTGCCAACACGCAGTATGGCAAAGGCTAAAAATAATCCTAGCCTGGCAGAGCGCAAAGTAACCTGATGTTTTATTTTTTCCAACAATTTCATAGTAAAAGATCCTCTTTCTTACGTAACATAGGATTATTCACATTCAAACACAGGGAAAACAATTTCTGGAGTGCCGCAACACCACAGGCTCTTATGGCACGAGAATCTGCTCATATTACCCTCTGGTGTAGGAAGTCAACGGATAGCTGTGATGTTGCTGGGGGTACTAATGGAAATAGCAAGCATCTCCTTTTTCCTTTTATCAGCGACAAAACTGAAACAACCTCATTATAAAAATCTGAGCACTGCAAAAACATATAACACAGAAGGTGAAAATCCCTCATAACTCCCCGTCTCTGTCATACAGAGCTGAAGTATTTTTGTGACTGGCTTTTTTAGCTGGGTGATATGCTGTGGCCATTCTTCCACGTGAGCACAGTTAATGCGTGAATAATGTCCTAATGGAAGGCAAACCACAACACGGTCAAACGGTCTCCTGACCAAAGGTTCCCAACTCCTGCTCTTCCAAAAACAGCACAGGAATAAACACCCTCCCGCTGAGCCCGCTGAGCCCCTGCCTGAAACTGGCTCCTAGAAAAGGCACTGCTAGGCCAAAGGGCATAAGCACTGGACACCTGCCAAGATACTGCCCAGCTGCCCTGAGCTGGGTGCAGGCCTGTGGGGGCTATGCTGAGGAGCGAGACCAGGGGTGCAGGCAGGAGATCGGGCCTGGGGACCCACCCCTGCAGGCTTCACTGCAGATCCGACAGAGCTACTGGTTTTGCTTTACTTGTGTAACTGTCAGGATTAAAAACAGATTTGGAAATGAACAGACACTTCACAAGAGATGAAATCCAAATGGCCAACAAACAGATGATAAGGTGCTCAGTCCCACTGGTTATCAGGAAACAATAAATTAAAACCATATAGCAAGGCTATGACATACACACCAGGATGGATACAAAGAAAAAGGTGCAAACACTCCACGCTGGGGGGTGGAGAGCGCGGGGCTCCCCCTCCCTCCACGGCTGCAGGGACGAGGCAGGACAGGCACCAGGCACTCGCTTCCCTGAGGCTGAAGGCTAAGTCTTCCTCACTTTGGAACCTGGCACTTAGCCCCAAGACTGGCACACAGTGAAAGTGAATAAACGATTGTTAGTGAGCACAAAGACACAAGAATCAACGACTGACTGCAACAGCTAACAACTACAGCATTCAACCGGCACCAGACAGCAGGGTCTGATTAGTGATGTCGATGGGATGGTTTACACCGATTTGTAAGGTAATTGTCTGAGGAACACCGAAACACGAGTCAGACACAACTGACTCGTGTCAGCTGAGTCAGAGACAACCAAGAACTTTCTCTGCTGTGCTGGTTCGGCTTGGGTCACCCGGGTTGAGAGAATTCTGTTCAAGCTACTTCCAGGGAAAAGATGAGAGAAAAACCAGACGTTTCGCTCTCCCCCTCGAGGTCTCCAGAGGACAACAGACTCTCCAACAGAAACACAAGGCCACATGTGGTTTCAAATTAAATTATCCACAATGTTATAATTTCAATATACAACTAAATAAAAATTATCAGGCGAGACATTCTACTCTTCTCTTTCTTTCATACTGAGTCTTCAGAACGTGGTCTCTTGCTGGACCAGACACTTTTCCAGCACCCTCTGCAGCTCGAGGCCCTGGGAATGGCTGGCCCTCCCCGTCCCTGCGAGGAGGGCTGATCCACTGGCCTCCTGACAGGAGGCACCTTGGGCAGGCTGGATTCAAGGGCTTCTGGAATGTGCCCTGAGGTGCACTTGCTGAAGGACTAACCGCGGGGGGCCCTCTCACCCCCAGGCTGGGTGTTCTAGACTCTGAGGCCCTCTGCCCCCATGGAAGGACTGCAGGATCTCAGTGAAGCCCCCACCTGGCACAGGGCCAGAAAGCCTGCGGAAACTCCCTGTGCAAGGTGAGAGGACCAGGGCAGAGGAGGGAGACTTTCAACAGAAGACATTTCTGACAATCGCAGCTTCCCAGCAACGCAGGCAGCAGGGAGCAAGGACAGACACCTGTGGTGGCAGTGACGTCATGTCCTCTGCTTTGAAATGTGGGCAAAACGAGTGACACGGACCACCCCCGGCCGAGGGCAGCCCTGTGAACTTACTCCCACCCCACCCGCAGCTCCGACATAAGTGAAACCCCCTCAATGCGTGCAGCTGTGAGTAAGCTGCCCACTGGGGCCTCACTGTTCTCATCTGTGAAATGAGAATAACGGTCCTTGTCTCACCTCTCAAGGCTGTCATGGATGTGATAAGTACTCCATGTAAGGTTCCTTAGCACAGTACTGACACCTAGTAAACATCAGATAAATGTCATCTGCTGTTACCCAAATGTTCTGAGATAAATGCCACCACTCTGAATGGGCAATTACTATTTCTTCAACACAGCAGATTTTACAAAATTAATTAATGCTCATACTGCTGTGGCATGTGGAACTACCCCAACCAGGGATCAAACTGATTCCCCCTGTGGTGGAAGTGTGAAGTCTTAACCACTGGCCCACCAGGGAAGTCTGTTTTAACACAGCAGAATTTTTAAATGGAGGAGATAACTCACTGAGCCAGGGCTCTTATGACTGAGTATTTTTCTACATGTGTGTTTTACTTTAATTTTAAAAAGCTGTATTCAAAGAAAAAAAGTACAGCAGACATGAGAAGAGGAGCTGGACTCTTGGTGACATCGTCTGAGCTGTTAGTTTTATTTGTCTGAGGCTCAACTTCCAGCAACTTGGGGGTGGGGTGGGGAAAGAGGTGAATTCAGTAACTAAGTGTCCTTCAGGATTTAAACAGAAACCACAGCCTCCACCAGGTAAACTTGTGCATGTGAACACAGCCTGGAGAGGACATTGTGGGGTGGGTGGCGGCCTCCTGCCAGCAATCTGTCAGAAAGGGCACTGAACAGTTTCCCCCATACCTACTCCAATTATTAAAAAATGGTCAAATAACGGACGATATCCCACGAGATGAAAAGGGACCCTCTGGGATTTATAGCTGCTTCCGTCCCCGGAGCCCAACATCAGCAGCTAGTGCATTTAAACACCCTACTGGAAGCTGGGTGATCATCACATTAACTCAGGGAGGGACAGGTTCTCAGCACCATTTGGCAGACGCAGAGACCAGGTCCCAGGGGCCTGACCCCCTGCCCCCTACCCCCACAACATGCACACACACACCACAGATAAGGCGACTGGAGAACCACTCAAGGTCAGCCTGTCCCCAGGGTCGCCAAGTACCAAGGAAGGATTTCTTTGGAATTGACTCTGAGATTCTCAAAGCCACAGACTTCAGAGACTTCCAGAGACATAAATGAGTCATTTCTCTAGAGTGTGTTGCTTCTAGAGAAGACAGAAGGGAGAGGCAGAGCAAGCATGTCAGCACGCCCGGCTGAGAGCAGGCGGCCCATCACCATCGGGGTTCCGGCTGCACCGGGACACGGTCCACCCTCACCTTGTCCTCAGGTGGAGCTGTTTGGAGCAGCCTCTGTCCCTCAGAGGAACTTGCATGTTAGGACTGGTGCCAGTTCAGAATTCAACAACGCTCCTCAAGGGTCGCAGAGCCTACGTGCGGCTCTGTGAGGCCCGCCTGGCCGCCTGAACAGGGGTCAGCAGTGGGGGGATGGGAGCACCCACAGGCGGCCAGCGGCTCCCGCCACCAGCTGCTCCAGGCCCTGCTCAGGGACCCCCCAGGAACGCACGACGTGTCAGGCCACCCTCTGGGCTTCCAAAGGAAACACATTTTCATTTGTCAGTGAGCACATGTTCCTTTTTTGTTTTTTACTTCACAGACAACAAGAGAAGGAGCTGGGAGTCACAAGCGCCCGCGGTTTGGGACGCTACAGGAATCGCTTGCTGGCAAATATGGAATAAAGCAAAGGGACAGGGTCCCCTGGACCACCGCCTTCCGTCCCCATCACCGCAGAGAGACAGGGTGCATCAGAGGGCGTGGGGCGGGCCCACAGGCCTCCTCCTTCAGCCGCTCACCCACTTGTTCCACACACATTTACACGCTGAGGAGCAGGACCCCCTCGTCCCCTCCAGAGAGCCCCCAGACTTGTGAGGGGAGCCAGAAGAGTCCTCAGTATGGTCAGCGAGCAGCCCTGGGATGGAGACATGCCCGGTACAGGCAGGGCCCTTCGGGCCGCTCAGAGCCCGCTCAGGAGGAGGGCAGCTCTTGGTGCCAGCAGGAGCGCCTTGGCACCCGGGGCCCCTGCGTAACAACCCAGCGGGCTCCTCAGGGCAGGAGAAAGGGGTGCACCTACAGGCTTCGGACATTTCACATGGGAACCGACGGAAGACATCAGAGGCAGCAAACAGGGGGCTGGTTTGGAAGAGGCCTCAGAGACCTGTGAGGGACGCCGAGGGACCTGAACATGCCCATGTCTCCAAAGGCGCACTTCCGGCTGCCCAGGCGTGGAGCAGAGGAGAAGGTCGTCACCCTCACCCCTGGCAGCAGTGCCTTTTCTCTGGAACCAAAGGGGCACTGGGACGAGCACCTCGTGACAGACCGCCCCCTGCTCCCGTCCCCCAGGCTGTGTCCAGGGCTCTGTTCCCACAAGGTCGATCATGTGTGTTCATATACACATAGGGAAAAAAGCCAGACCCTACTCTGCTCCACACGTTCCGAATCAAGCTGGGATCAACCCCAGCCTCTGGGGGTGGGGACCAAGGTGGTCCCGGCTGCCCCGCCTCAGAGGCCCCGCTCCCCACCCGCTGCCAAGTGAGGGATGGGAAGCGTGGGCGCCAGCAAGGATCCCAGTCCTGACAGAGGCTGCCGAGGCCTGGGAACTGCTCTCCCGCCAGCCTAGGGCCCAGGCCTCCCGAACAAAGGTGGTCCAGGGCCCCTCCTCAGCAGCAGCTGGAAAAGTATTAACTGCTTCCAGTCGTTTCTCTTCCTCAGGGGACAACTTCAGCAGAGCAGGTAAAAATGCAAAGAAGCCTAGAATGGAAGACAGTTCGCGTGCTTGGGACATGCCCCCACCCTCTGCTTGTGAGCCACCACAGCTGCAGATGGTCTAATGGCCCACGGGAGGCTCCGAGTGGCCTTGATAATCTGAAGTCAGGCTGGTCTAGTCAAAGCCAGAATTTCATCAGCTCAGAGCCTGAAATCCAGCCCAATCCGTGTCTGGTCCAATGTACGGGTGCCCATGCACAGGGACTGCAGACACCAGGGAGGGTGGCAGCTGCAGCCGCTGGGACCATTTCCCGCAGCCGGAGTGTGCGCACGACTGAGGCGCTCCATGGAGGACCCTCCAGGGTGGGAGATGGAGGCTGAGGAACAAGGGACAGACTAGATGCAATCCTAGTGCAGCTTCACAGCCCCCAAACTCAGAGAGAAAGAACCCTCAGTACAGCCCGGATGAAGCAGAGCCTGGGTTCAGAGGCAGGAGGGCGCGTGTGCCCCACGGGGAACAAGCTGGTGCCCACGGGAACAGGGCCCCGTGCTCGCCGATGCGCACCACTCTCCACCACACCCTCCCCACCCTGCCCCCAGCCCGGCTTCCGACTCAGATGGCACGTCTCAGCGTGGGCTCCTCTTCCTCTTTTTTTAAGCCAGAGACTAGCAAATATGCTGTTTATTAGATGTGTTCACAGCTTTGATCACCAGGGAAGCAAGTCACCACAAGAGCAGAAGAAAAGGCTTTCAGGCCAGCCAGTTCTGCTTGTAAAAGTGATTCACACCCTCTGGAAGAGACCAGGACCCAGGCAGCTCACTCGGAGCATTGCATCAAAGGGCTCCTGGCCATGCCAGCTCTTGAGTAAGATGCCCTCGGTGAGGAGGTCTTGGGCATGGTCTCTTAGCCCAGGTCATACACACTGACTCTTTCCTCTTGGGAGGTGGGATTACGGGTGGAAGTTTTTAACCAACAGCTACTGAAGAACTCGTATTTCCATGATTGCTGGAGTTGCCAACATTTGGCTAGAAAGCGCTACAAGGGGATTTTCTGAAATCAAGAAGGCTTCCCAGTTCTCACAGAAGTTATACCTTTACGGTCTGTGATAAATAACAGATGGCCTCACAATATGTACTTTTAAAGACAGCTCTTCAGTGGCGCTGGCCCCTTCCCTGGATCTTGGACGCAGCCAAATGACATTCCTCTCTTTCCAAATTCTCTCTCTTACTCAGAACTCTACCAAACCTACTCCACCCTAGTGAGTGCCTTTAGGAAAAATCCAGTTGTCTCATTCTAGAATCCTCAGGGCAGGAGACAGTGTGCATTTTTTGAGAAGGAATCTCACTTTCCCCTGTTCTCCCTCAGCAGCCGTATCCTTGAAGTCTCCTAGAATTGAAGCTCTTTTTATAAAGGACCAAATCTTTGCATAGGAGGCGGCTTCCTGCCAGTTGTCTGCAGGCCTCTATCCTGGCAGCCTGGGGGGAAGAGCACACACAGGCCGTATGGGGAGAAGGCAGAGACCTGTGGTCTCAAAGTCAGCTGTTCGCAGGTAACACTCACTTTTCTGCCGAAAACAGGCTGAACACAGAGTCCAGGCCCTGGCCCTGCGCACAGCGCGCTCCTCCCACAGCCAGATGCTGGGCATTTGGTCCCACAGCAGGTCTGTGGTTTAACAGGAATAGAGGCCCTGCCCTTGAGTAGTTTACAAGCGAACAAGGAAGTAAAGCCATACACCCAGGGCTCCCACACACAGCAGAGCAAGACAACTGCTGAAGAAACAAGGGGTTTACTTCCTAAGAGACCCACAAAACTCTTAGAAGGAAGCCCTAGAGCTGTAAGCCTAGAAGACACGCAGACTTCAGCTGTGAAAAGTGCAAAGGGATGAGGGCTGATCTGGGTGAGAGATGAACTGAGTACGCCCTGGCCACATGGGGTGGGAGGGCAGACACGTAGCCGATCCCTCCTGCTGACGATTACTCAGGTCACAACCCATTGGGAGGTCCCAAAACCAATTTCCTGGATGAACGCATAAAATGTGATACAAACCATCTGAGGCCACTGCAGACAGTAAGGCTAAACGCTTCTTGAGACTTATTTCAGTTACGACCAACTTGAGATGCTGAAGACCCCACTCCCTGGGGAGCATGGGGGGGAAAACGCTCTAACTAGGACAAAGAGGAGCCACAGCTCAGGGTCCTGTATGGGCCATCGGGACCACAAAGCTAGTCTTGACCAGAAGTGGCCTGGACCGTGGCTGAGCTCCCCGACCTAGGTCTGGAACTAAGAATCGGGCACAGGGGCAGTGCCAACAGGTGCGTCGCTTCTGAGGCAGAGGGGTCAGGAGTGCGCAGGCTTTTCTGACCACCTAGCATGGTAAGAAACGTTTTACTTTGTGATCAAGTACACAGAGTATATTACAAAACCTGAACGTGTTCAAGTCTTTCTCACTTTTCAATCCCTTGAGGTGATTCTCAGTCTTCCGTGAGAGCAAAGAATTGAGGTGGGGACAGTGGGGCAGACAGTGGCACCGCCCTGACCTGGAACTGCTCAGAAGGCGGGCTCTGCACCCAGCCCTGACCTTGTGGGCAGGCTCTCTAGGGAAGGGACCCAGGGACTAGGGCTCAGCCAGTCCTCCAGGCAACTCTGCAGCATGATCAAGTTTGAGAAGCACGGTGTTTGAGGATGAAGGTCTGGGGGAAAACAGTGAAGCTGTTAAGAAACTCCAAATAGTGGGCCAAAGAACGGGAGGGGTGAACAGCAAGCCTAGCAGGGCCAAGTGCACACAGGAAGTGACACAGGCAGGTGGACCCTTGACTCTGACAGAAGGGGAGGGTCTCATCTCAGAACATGCCTCAGGACAAGCCCCTCCGGATAGGGAGAAAGACTGATAAACTCAAGGCCTGGGGGCGGGGCCCAACCACCAGTCTCAGCTGATGAATCCCAACCAGCTCCCCCAGGCAAGAAACTCGGGCTGAGCCAGGTCTCCTTGGCTACACGGTGAGTCAGAGCAGGAGTAAGACAATGAATAAAACGGGACCAACCACATGCAGAGTTCTTGGGATACCGTATTCCACCCAGAACTGGTGGACCAAAGTGATACATCATTGCTCTTCCTTCCGTTAATAATGCCGTGCTTCCTTACAGGAGGCATCTACTTTGGTGATGTCTCTCTGCCCTCAAGTAAACTGTTCTGACAGTGATTCTCAAGAGGGTAGAGAGGTGGGCCGAAGACAGGGCACTGGTCTAAAAAGGTATAAACGAGACACCTATACACATCTGCACTTGCAGCCAGAAGCAAGCTGAAAGGAGACAGGCCGAGGTGTCTGAGTGACAGTTAGGGCTGCGGGTGACAGGCCCCCACGCTGCTTGGCCCTCGAGGCCGGAGGTCAGGTCCTCACTCTACACTGCCCCCAGCCCGTGAATGCATTGTTTCTTTCATGGAAAGTGAAGAATCTTTAGTCTCTTTAAAGTGCCGGCACATTCGAAGACGAAAGGCGCATTTAAGATGGGAAACCTCCTATTTCCCGGAGAGCAAGGAAAGGGACTGCCCAGGACCAGCCTCCCCAAATGCAGATCCTCCCAATGTGACAGCGAGCGGGGTGCTCCCGTCACCCAGGCTCTGTGTCTCCAAAAACCCGCGCCGCGGAGTGAAGGGGACGAAAGAAAGTCTGGTGGTGTTCAACCGAAGCTCCTGAGAGCCACCAAGTGACTGAGAAGGAACACATGTCACTTCATTTCTTGCAGGACGTGTGGGTCCATCATTTACCCATCGTGACTTAAATCTCCTAAAAGACAGCTTTTGTTCTGCAACTTGTGTCTGCCAGCCACAATGTCCTCAGAACTAAACACTGTAGTACAAATACACAGCTTCCAAAAAACTCGTGGATATGTTTGCAAACTGTGCAAAAATCAGTGGACTGAATCTGTAAGTGGGTCTACACGCTGCAGAAAGTTTGGCACATTTTTAAGGCCACCTTTTCAAATGTTTTTGGTTCCAACTTTCTTTACAAACTGAAACACCACCACAGAGAAGGGATCAAAATAGATTTAGTTTCTTTGCAATAACAGTATTTTTGTATTCTTTGTGGTAGAGGCTGAGAATAGTGTTTTTAAATTTCTCATCAAAACAAAAATACTAGCATGGAACTGTGTGTCCTGAAGCACAGCTGAAGGCCAAGCAGTACGGGGCTCCCACGTTATCTCCAACATTCATTTCTGAGGCGGTGAGCCAAAACCAACCACGCAGAGGCCAGTTCTGGAATGCTGAACCAGGCAGCCTCTTGCATCCAATCTCACGGCGCACTGTTCAGCTTTAAAACTGATCTCCTACTTAGAGAAGCCCGCCTCGTAGAGCTCAGCTCACACCTCTGTGCAGTACAGCTGGCCCTGGGCCAGCTCCCCACAACCTGAGAGGCCACCCTCTGGGCCTCTGCCCAGGGACGAAGACTCTGGAGCTCCACACACAGGTCAGGAAACACTTCTCTCCTGCGTCATGTCCCCCTTCTAGGGCCCGAGCCACGCGGGGCCCATGGCACTAACGCGGCTCTGCTGGCTCGGGGGTGGCCGGAGCTTAGGGAGGTGCAAACTGACGGCAGCCGTCTGGTGAGGGTCAACAACCCCCGACACGGCCCCTCCTGCTCCTACCTTAAGGCCACAAGCCAAAGAGAGTGCCCTTGAAGTGAGGTCCAGCCTGGGCTGGCTGCCAGCAGACCCCCGGCCCACCCCCTCGCTCCTCTTCAGAGGGAGAGGAGCCCCGTGGAGACGACGACCGTGCGAGGGGAACACGGCACAGAGAGCTTCTCAAACCCCTGACTCCTAGAGGCCTGGGGTGCAGCGGTGTCAGACAGACAGGGTACCAGTGCCGAAGGGTGACAGGGACGGGAAGTCTGAGACATCGATACAAGGGTGACAAGTTCTACAAAAGCCAGGCCCAAGCCCCGAGCCACTCAGCATAGGGCGATGAATGATGGGACCTCAGCCTGGGTCTCCCAGAGGTGGACTGAGGCAGGGTTCAGGTGCGAGTGGTTTCTGTGGGGGGACCGCCAGTGGGAGGTGCAGGGGACGAGGGTGGGAGACAGGGAAGCAGAGGGCGTCATGGAAAGGTGCGCATCAGAGCCCGCTTTAACGGTGGGCAGCCACACTCAATGGACACGAACTCCAGCAAACTCCGGGAGGTAGTGGAGGACAGTGGAGAGGGGCGTGCTGCAGTCCATGGGGTGGCAAAGCGTCGGACACAACTTAATGACCGAACAACACTCACAACCACGTTCAATCCCGCAAGGCCTCCGGTTTACACTGAAGCCTGAAAGATTCACTGCAGTTGGCCAGATTTTCCTTTTCTTTCTGGGGAGCAGTGCTCCTGGGAGAGGGCAGGGCATGTTTAGAAGGCCAGGGTCGGCAGGGTCAAGGTGAATCAGGAGACTTGACAGAAGGTCAATAAGGAGAGGTGGGTCCTGCCGGATCAGGGAGCCTGAAGCCCCCTAGGCTGCTGGGAAATGCGTTTCCCAGCAGGTAATGCAGCAGAGGGCTTAGCGCGGGCTTTCTTCACTTGCTACAGAAGCTAAACACGGTCCCCAACAGGGTGAGACACCAGCCACCCTGAGGCTACCTTCCTTTCCATGAAGAGATTCATTACCAAGGGACTGGTGGTCTTGCTGTCTAGACAAAGTGAATTCCCCCAACCCTGTCTTAACACAAATTGCCACCAGGCAAAATCCAAGTCTGCAGCACGGCCGACCTGTCTTTAGGCCGCAAGACCACAGGAAGTGGGAGCAAACAGGAACTGCAGGCAGCTGTTAACCCAACCTGTTTCACACCACATTCGCTTAAAATAGTCCAGAGTTTACTGAGTGCTCACTATGCCAGAAAGTAATGTGAAAACCACTTTAAAGATGAAGAAACTAAGGCTCAGAGAAACTAACTAGGCCCAAAGTCACTCAGCGACTGGGGAAGCGGTCTGAACTCAGACTCTGCTCGCTTTGCGGCCAGCTGACTCAACCACGACACCAAAGTGTCCTCCTTAAGCATTATCAGTGACTGAGTCTTTCTGAGTGGAAAGCTACTAGGAAGGAGGAGGCAGGGTGATGGAAAGTGAAACAGTGTGCACGGGAAACACCTTCCATAACCTCTTTCTGCCCAAACTGAGTAGCTTCTGCTCCAAGCCTGGCTGCCTGTCAGACATCCTTACCTATCCCAGCCAGAGAAGGCAGAGAAGGGCTGTGTGTCAGAAAGCCCCGGAGCTCCGAGTTTCCATCCAGAATGCTCCACCAGAAAAGGGAGCCTTCCCACACTGTTGATGGGAATGTAAGTCGGCACAGCCACTGTGGAAAATAGTCTGGAGGGTCCTCAAAAACACTGAAAAAGAGAGTTGTTGTATGATCCAGGAATCCCACTCCTGGACATACGTCTGAACAAAACTATTTGAGACGATACATGCACTCCTATGTTCACAGCAGCAATATTTAATAACCTATTAAATCCTGTACATGACTCAATCACAACAGCCAAGGCCCGGAAACTACCTAAATGCCCATCGACCGGTGAACGGACAAGGAAGATGCGGTGCACACACAACAGAACATCACTCGGCCATAAAAAGAGTAAAATAATGCCATTTGCAGCCACAAAGATGGTTCTAGAGATTATCACACTGAGTCCAGAAAGAGAAAGACAAATACCGTACTTGTCCACATGTCTGTGGAATCTAAAATATGACACCAATGAACTTACCTATGAAGCAGAAACAGATTTCCAGGCATAGAGAAGAGAAGGACTTGTGGCTGCCAAGGAGGAGGTGTGGGGGAGGGACGGATTGAGAGCTTGAAATCACCAGATGCAGACTACCATATATAGGATGGATACACAACAAGGTCCTCCTGCACAGCACAGAGAACGACACTCAACATCCTGTGATAAACCATAAGAGCAAAGAATATGAAAAAGGAGGTACAGAAAAAGATACATGTATAACTGCATCACTTCAGCAGAAATCAACACAACACTGTAAATCAACTTTAAATTATAATTTAAAATTTACAAAATTATTCTTAAAATAATTCAAATTTTTGTAATTTAATAAATTACATAAGAAGTGCCCCACTATTCCCAGTTCAGTACCAACCACACAGTGTGGAAATCACCTGTGTGGGTGGCCAACTCTCCTGGGAGGCAGGGTCCCATCCACAGCTGACCAGGCACCAGGGCTGTGCTAACCTCTCTCAGACACTCAAGAGACATCAAGGACACACCCGGCAACGACGCGAGGCCTCTCCTCAGCTCCCAGACAAACCACCCCTTTGATGGGCAGCAGATACCGTCACAAACAGGCACTGGCCACAGGCACTTTTGCAAGAGTAACTAACAAATATCTGGAACAACATCTCTCGGCCTCTGGTTCTGCCCAGAGTTGTCTTTCTTCCTAAGAAAGAAACTGGGGAATGTGGTCACCAGAGCAGTCTGCCGATTTAGAGACATCGGGGTACATTTCTCTTTCCTGGAAGTCAGAAAGTGGGAGGAAAGGTTTGGCTTTTAATGTCAGTTCTAACACTCATTAGTTTTGTCAGTGAGGTAAGGTGCAGCTTCTTCAAATCTCTTGTCTCATCTGGAAAACAAGGGCAATCCGCCTAGATGATGGTTCTCAAAAGCGGGCCCTGACCCACCAGGTGCAGCAGCCCCACCCAGGATCTCCTAGGCCCCATGTATGGGGGCTCTGGGGGTGGGCCCAGCAATGTGCTTTAGCTGCCTTCCACGGGATCCTGATGCACACCAAGTCTGAGAACCATAGGCCAGCTGATTCCCCTTCTTTCTTCATTGGTTTATAAGACCACTCTTCTTTATTCTTTTCCCACCTGCCATGCTACAGACTTCATGGATCCAAAGAAACACTCACAGAGCATCTACTGTGTGCTAGAGGCTGCCTGGGGAACAAGACCAGGTGTGCCCTGGGGCAGGCAAGCAGGTGAGCAGGCTCTACGACGTGCACGGTGGACATGCACAGGCCTTCTTCCAGGTACTTTGCTGGATCAGCAGCACAACCCTATTTTCCAGCAACTTTCTTCTTTAACCACAATCTTCCTCCAAAACTTACTACACTTTAAAAACTAAAGCGTGCATACAAGCCGAGATGCAAGGTGCCAGCAAATAAAATATTATTGTATGGCTACTGATGAAAGAACTGGATTATGTAATGCCCAATTACAAAATAAGCACGGGAAATCCACTGGAAAATTTCTTGAAGGATAGAAAAGAATAACAGTGATAACATTTCTTCCCTCCTAAAACTACTTTAGTGACTCACAGTGTTTACAAGTCTTTATTTTATTTTAGGCACAAATAAACACCAGGTGACATTTTTAGCAGTCCATTTTGCTTCAGGAGGTATACGCAGGAAATGAAAAAGCAAAAACAAAAGCTAAAATGCTCTACCCTAAGGGGAAAGACGAAACCCAACTACCATAACATTAAAAACAACTAAAATAAGCTTCTTCCCTTATGCCTAGTCAAAGTCGCTCAGTTGCGTCCGACTCTTTGTGACCCCATAGACTATACAATCCATGGAATTCTCAAGGCCAGGATACTGGAGTGGGTAGCTGTTCCCTTCTCCAGGGATCTTCCCAACCAAGGGATCAAACCCAGGTCTCCCGCATTGCAGGCGGATTCTTTACCAGCTGAGCCAGAAGGGAAGCCCCCACCTTACACCTAAGGGTCCTGCTAAAAGCACGTGCCAGGAGTTTTTTTTCCTTCCCGCTTGGTCCAAGGGACCAGGGAGGTGGAATGAAACCTGGTCAGAAGGCAGACAAACAGCCCAGATGCTGCTGCTGCTGCTAAGTCGCTTCAGTCGTGTCCGACTCTGTGCGACCCCATAGACGGCAGCCCACCAGGCTCCCCGCCCCTGGGATTCTCCAGGCAAGATCATCGGAGTGGGTTGCCATTTCCTTCTCCAATGCATGAAAGTGAAAAGTGAAAGTGAAGTCGCTCAGTCCTGTCTGACTCCTAACGACCCCATGGACAGCAGCCTATCAGGCTCCTCCATCCATGGGATTCTCCAGGCAAGAGCACTGGAGTGGGGTGCCATCGCCTTCTCCCAGATGCTGCAGAGCTCATCTTCAACACTGGCTGCACCAAGCCCACAGACACGCTCCAGGAGGGCTCCTCAATCAAAATTACATCACAGGATTTGACCCCAGAGCAGAAGCAGAAATCAGAGATCTCACGCAGGGTGTGCCACGGGTCAACAAGCTCTCCTCTCCATTAGTTAAAACCTGTACCTAATAATTAACACCCACAGCTGCTTCTACTCAGAAGTAGGAACAAAGCAACTCTTCCCAGGCAGGTATTTATTTAGGCAACACTAGGCACGTAACTAATAAGACAGTTTAAAAGAGAACACACTCAAAAGCTTGGAGCACAGTATTTTCTGTGACTGGGCCAAGATCATCTGGTTCTTAAATCTCCTAGCAGCAAAAGTAAAAAGGCAAAAAAGCTGGGTTAACTTTGGACCATCCAGAGAAAATGAACCAACTCAACAGACGAGAGGTTCTTTTCCTGGTACAACATTCTAGAAAGAATTTTAAAGGGGATGTAAAGGAACACCGTGAATTGAGTCCTCAATCTTGGATTTACAAGATCTACAATGCTCTTCAAACAACCACTTAATATCTGCTATCTATTAAAAAATCAATAACCCAATAACTTTCTATTGGTGAAGACACTTCTGAGGAATGTAAGCTACTAACACAGCCTGGTGTGTTGCTTCCAAGAGCTCCAGCTTAATATAGAAATAACCTTAAAAAACTTAATGGAAATAGGAAATTTCCTCACCTATTTTTGGCAGAAATGAGATGGCAGTCCGAGGCCTACCCTCAGCGCGGTCCCAGTCCTGATGACTAAGGCCTGCCCCAGGACTCTCAGCACTCCCGGGGCGAGCTGGGACTTTGGGTGAAAAGAGACCCAATCAGATGGTGCACCTGCAGGCCGGCCCCCACGGAGGCTGCGGGAGGAGAACCGGCCACCCACTTCCTCCTCCGAGAAGCTCTCTTCAAAGCGCCCCACATTTAGGCAGGCAGCCAAGATGACACAGGGGGGCTGGAGGTTTGGCTTTATCATTGTCCCTCGTTTTTGGTAGGTGAAGTGGACAGGTCTGGAAGGGCAGGAGCAGGGTAAAGAGGGCAGCAGGCATAAGACAGGTCCAGACGTCGGGGGTCCTCCAGATGGGGGAACGGCACTGATAGAAAGGAGTGGACACGAACGCGGCCCAAGTGTGGGGAGTGGGAACCCCACTGAGGCTCAAGGGAGAAGTCGGGCCCAAACCTCAGCCCTGGACAAGAAGGGGGCATGCAGGCAGCAAAGGATGGATGGGTCATGGCGCCCTGGAAGCTGAGGCGGACTGCAGAGAGGACATGCATGAGGTCAGCCCGTGCGAAGTGTCCATCCCTTCCACCATGACCACAGCAACATCCTGAGCAGGATGTCTCTTATCGGGGTCCTGCCAGAAATACCTTGTTAGACCAGAGAAATGACTTCAGGACCACTTTTGGATTTGCTGGGTGAGGCAAGAAGGGAACTGGAGACAAAGCTCAAGGGGCTGAGCTCAGATGTGCCCTCAGGAGGTGAGCTACTGCTGGGTTGGGTGATCAGCCCCAAGAGATCGGGCCGCTTTCCGGGACCACCTGAGGAGCAGAGCAGCAGGAGGAGCCCTCGGGCTGAAGTCTGGCGGTAACCAGGCAGGGACAAGGCTGCAGTCAAGCCTGGCTCCACCACTAAGTAGATCTGAAAATCTGGACGTTAGTTTAACATCCCTGCTAACAAAAGGGAGACAAGCAGTAGCACCCCCTGCAAAGGGTTACTCTTATAAAGGAAAGAATATGTATTTATGTATGAGAGAATTAAACTCTCTTACACAAGTGACCACATCCCTACAGGTCCGACAACTTCTGGCCTCTTTGGCTTGGGCAAAACAATGGCAAACACAGAGCGACATTTTTAGCGTCTATTTTGCCTCAGGAGGTATTACACACAGGAAATGCAAAAGCAAAAACAAACGGTAAAATGCTGTACCCTAAGAGGGAAGGCCTTCTAGAGCTTCTCTGATTTTATATTTAAAAAACAGGGGAGAGGGGCTCCCCTGGTGACTCAGTGGTTAAGAATCTGCCTGCCAATGCAGGGGATACCAGTTTGATCCCTGAGCCAGGAAGATCCAATGTGCCACGTGGCAACTGACCCCCTTGCACCGCAACTACTGAGCCAGCGCTCTGGAGCCCGGGAGCTGCGACTACTGGGCCCTCGAGCCCGTGCTCTGCAACAAGAGAAGCCACCGCTCCACAGTGGAGAGCAGCTGTGCTCACCGTAACTAAAGCAAGCCTGCAGGGTGGCGAAGACTTAGCACAGTCATAAACAAACCTTAAAAAAAGCAAGCAGGGGGAAATACTACACAAACACATCTATTTACTTGACATATATGCAAATCTTTCTGAACCATCTGAGTGTCACGCATCAGTGGGTCCCTTAAATACTTCAGTGAGTAGCTCCTGAGAACAGGGATATATTCCACATCACTGCAGTGCAGGGACCGGTTTCGTACAATGTAACACAGATACAACACCGTTATCTAAGTCACGATTCCCAATTCTGTCAAGTGACCAAACTAAGGACAACTTCTGAGAAGGAAACAACCCACTGCAGACTCCCAGGATTTGCCTGGATTTTTATAATGCTAAGTATGAACCAATAAAAAGTGGTGTAAACACCTATGTTTTGTAGTGTAATAGTTTTCTGTTGCTGAGTAACCAAAAGCATGCACATATATTAGTGTGCAGTTTCTGTTGGTCAGGGTCCAGGCACAGCTCAGATGGGCCCTCTGCCAAGGCTGCAGTTGAGGTGCAGGCAGGGCTGATGTCTCATCTGGAGGTCTGACCAGGGAAGGGTCTGTGTCTGGTCTCCCTCAGGCAGCGGGCAGAAGTCGTTTCCGGGCAGCCACGGACTAAGGGCCTCAGCTTCCGGCTGAGTGCAGGCTGGAGGCCACCCTCAGCTCCTTGACACACACGACCTCTGACTTCTCCAAAGCTCGCAAGGGAAGATGTCTCTAGTCTGTCTTAGAAAGACAGTCTCCTGTAACAGAGGGACACCCCACCACCTCTGCTACGTTCTCTCAGTTAGAAGTGGGTTAGGGTTAGGGTTAGAAGTGAGTCGCAGGGCCATTCACACTTAAAGGATTAGACAAAACGTGTGAACACCAGGAGACAATCATGAGGGCCACCTGAGGGTCTGTCTGCCACATGCTTATAGCCCCTATACAATTATAAAATCAAATTAAATTTATAATTCAAAACATTTATGTTAACAACACTGGTTTAACACCTGGGCAATGGTTTCTTAAAGCGTCACCAGCTACAATGTGAACACGGTATGGAAAGGCAGGGTGGTGTTCTGGGTTCAAGACACTTAACCAGGTCAAGACGATGACGCGTGCTTACCACTGTTCTCCACTGAAATCAAAATGACATCATTTTAGGGCTTCCCTGGGGGCTCAGTGGTAAAGAATCCACCTGCCAAGGCAGGAGACACAGGTTCGATCCTGGGAGACGCGGCCGCTGAGCTTGTGTGCCGTGACTGCTGAGGCCCGTGAGCCCTAGAGCCCGCGCTCTGCACCAGGAGATGCCATGGCAATGAGATGCCGGCACACCACGAGAGGGGAGCTCCTGCTCTCTGCAGCTAGACAGAAGCCCACACAGCAACGGAGACCCAGCACACCAAAAATGAACAAACAGATAAAGAGCTTTGAAAAAGATGACATCATTTCAGCTTTTCAGGTAGTAGCAATGCATTGTCTGCACATCAAGTCGACCTGTTCTCTAATCGGCCCACCACCGCTGAAGCACAAAGAGCAAATGAGGGGCTCCATTAAGCTCAGATGAATTCAATTACGTGCACTTGAAAAACAGAAAAGGGGAGGGAGGAAGGGAAAAAGAGAGGATAAATACTTTAAGTAAACCACTCTCCATCTCTGTCAAGAGCGTAAGACCCCAGGTACAAGTAAGACACGAGAGGTCAAACGACGGTCTCCAAAGCTCCTTCACGCCTTCTGTGGTGTGAATGCCTCACCTCACCAGCGGGATTCTGGTATTTAAGGATGACAATGTTCTTTTTACCACATGGTACCCAAACACAAAATGAACCTCTCCATTTGCTCTAAAGCAGGGGTCAGCAAACTTTCTTTAAAGGGCAAAAGAGTTAAGTATTTCCCACTTTGTGGGGCATAAGGTCTGTTACACTACTAGACTCTGCCATCTTCACGGGAAAGCCACACAGATGACGTGAAAAAGAACGGACGTGGCCGTGCCCACGAAACTGTTCACACAAACAGGGAGCCACGAGGACCGGACCCCAGAGTGCTGGTTTGCACACCTCTGGTCTAAAGAGACAGCAGTCTGTATCCACGCTGAAAGTTCAGCTCGCTTTGCTGGCCTCCTACAGGGATTCTCCAGGGTACCTTGGTTATGCACGATTGCTATTTTCTGTTCTTTTGTTCAAATGCAACTCCTCTGTCTGTAGAAGATGCAACCCCCCTGCATAATAGCACCAGCACACAGAACCATCACGTGGGCCCTGAAATCAAAGGCAAGCCACCACCCGGACTATCGACACACAATAGCTCGGCTCCCGCTGGTAGAGCAGTTGTTTTCTGACCTCCCTAGACCTCCAGAACAGGTGACTGAGTTAGAGCTCCTCTGCACTGCAGGGTAAGTTGACCTCCCCTCTCCTCCTCTAGGCAGCAAGACGGGCCTTTGCTCCCAGGGCTCTGCTCGGTGCTGGACACACTCGAAGTTCTCAGTAACATTCGCTGAATGAAGTAAAACGTCAGAGCCCACGATATGCCTCCTCAGCCCCAGATACTTCTCATTCACGGCCCTTGAACGTAATGACACAGTTGTACTAGAATTATTTAGTCTAATTATGAATGGGGTATGAATGGGGGTGAAAAGGAAGACATAAAATGAAAACATTTCGACTGCTGAGGTTCAAAATTGTACCAAGATAATAAAATCGCCAATCGTATCAGTTATGTTAAAATAAACTGCTAGCCTCTGGCTTCTTAAAAATACTGGAAAATTTGAGAACGATCAATTAATAACCAATTATTTTTGAGTGGCCAACTGAATGTCTTGCAGAGGGAATTCTATTCACCTCTTCCCCACCCCCAACCACCAAAAGACTGTTCTCAACTATGTTCCCTTTAGAATTCATGTTTTGAAACATTGTGAGTAAAGTGATACTTAGATGTTTCTTTTTCTTTCTTTTTACAATTTTTTTGCCTGTGTTGTGTGGCATACAGCATCTGAATTCCCCAACCAGAGGTGGAACCCGCACCTCCTGTAGTGGAAGCATGGTGTCTTAACCATGGACTGCCAGGGAAGTTCTGGCTTTTTTTTAACTGGCAGGAAAGACGACACATAGAGGGACTTTAATTGGCTACACTCCAGTATAAAACAAAAAGTAAAAAAAAAAAAAAAAAAAAAAACGCATTTTAGCCATTTGTACAACCACCTTCCTATTTAGAACTTAGAGCCTGCCCAACCCCCAGGTTGGTGCCAAGGACGGCCAGCTTAAACGTAGATGGTAAACACTTAATGGCAAGTAGGAGACCCTCTCTCCTCTCCCTCTGTGCCATCCATCCCAGGACCTCTCCACCCCAAGCCTTAAAAGGTGCTGTTTTCTTTTAATATTTATCTGGCGATGCCAGGTTTTAGTTGTGGCATGTGGGATCTAGGGGTTTCCCTAGTAGCTCAGCTGGTAAAGAATCTGCCTGCAATGCAGGGGACCCCGGTTCGATTCTAGTTCCCTGACCAGGTACTGAAGCGGGGCCCCCTGCACTGGGAGTGCAGAGTCTTAGCCACTGGCCCGCAATACCCTTTCAGCTGCCTGTACCAGCGTCGGCTACCCACATGAGCACACTCGACACAGCAGTTCCCCAAGAATCACGCGAGGCCCTCATGGAGGGAGGCTTCCTGGGACCTCCGAATGGAAAACACTCTCACTAGGAGCCCAACTGCCCATGAAAAGAAGTAAGAATGACCCACAGCCAGGTCTCTTCTCCCCTCTGAAGGTCAGGACGTGTGCGGTTACATCCCGGGACAGAGCTACCTTGAGGAGACAGTGCTGGCAACGCCATGCCAGGCAAAAGGCAGGCCCTTCAAGATGGACTTGGAACACTGTCTCTCCAAGTCAGTCCCTTTAAAAGCTCCCAAATCCCATAAGTCAAGACCTTTGGGGAGAACTGAGTCAATCAGTCTTGAGTTTGCAAACACCTGCAGTCAGTGGTTTTGACTCCTGTGGTAATACAAATAGAGAAAGCCCTGAAAGAACCACAGTTCACTGTTTGTATGTAAACCGAGTAAGCAACAGCGGGTTTGCCCCCGTGCTCATCTCAGCAAGCGGCGGCCACTAGTGGACACGAGCCCAGAACCTGGCCGTCTTCCGGCTGCTTCCACCCTGCCATCCCCACGCCTGCCACCGTCAAGACCTGCGTATCTCCCTTTCCGAGTAGCCAGGGGCTCTGTCCTGCTGCCACCGCCCTCGTCCAGCAGCCACCGCCTGCGGGGACAACTGACTCAGCCTCCGAGTCCATTCCTGCCCATTCCAGTACATTCTTGCACCAAAGTCAGGGTCATCTTCAAGCACAAATCCAATCTCTCGCTATCTCTTTCACAGACAGACACACACACACCACTTGACACGACGATGTCTTTTCGCCTGTCAATGCTCTTCAACCCAAGGCTTTGGCTGGAGAGGTACATGTGAGTGGCCCCTCGCCACCCCCAGACCGTGGCCTCGGGGCCTTTTCGTGGTGCTTCCTCATCTACAGGGTCATGTCCCCACCCACCCCCACCCACAGGCCCTGCTTGTTGCAGCTGGCTAACTCTGACTTAACCCTCCAGACCTCAGCTCTGCTCCTTCATAGCATTTGTCAGCCTGCCATTTGAATTCTGTCAAATCAGAATTCAGGCTGGGAAACATTTGTGCCTCACAGCATCTCACATAGCAGGTGCTCAAACACCTGATAGAAAGTGAAAAGAGAAATTAATCAACAAACTATCCACTCAATGCTTCAATTGCTTTCACTGCATTGGGACTCCTGAGATTTAAAACTCAAGCCAATTTCAGTCTCAGCCCGGGGTAGGGGTGGGGAATTCACCCTACCTCCTGATTTGCAACAGACAATTTAAATCATTCAAATCACACCAATCAATGCCCACAGCACAGTAGCCATCAGCAGTAGCCCAGGAATGACAAGGGGATCCCACACACTTTGCACACATTGGAGCCAGAGGGATGTAGACACCAATCCCAGTTAGGCTACTGGGTAAAACCTGGAGTAAGTTTAACTTCTGGGTCTGTTTCCTTCCTGTAAAGGGGGCTGACACCGCCTTCAGCCCTGACTCTTTTGGTAGCAAGGGACACAAAGCACATGAAACACGTTCAAATAAAAAGAAAGGTTTAAGGGAAGTAAAAGCTTCCCAGGTGGTGCTAGTGGTAAAGAACCCACCTGCCAATGCAGCTGAGATGTAAGAGACAAGGGTTCCATCCCTGGGTCAGGAAGAGCCCCTGGAGAAGGGTGCAGCAACCCACTCCAGTATTCTTGCCTGGAGAATCCCCATGAACAGGAGCCTGGCAAGCTGCAGTCTATAGGGTCGCACAGAGTCGGAAGCGACTGAAGCAACTTAGCACGCAAGGTAAATACGAGTAAGGGGTCTCCTGGGAATCCAAGCCAAGCTCACCCAACTGTCAGGAAGGGTGAGAACCAAGAAGGCGGCCCTGAGGACCAGCGTCCTTCACCTCCGCCTCTGCCCTGGTTCCATGTCCCATCGAGATTCACTCCCTTAGGGAGCTCGCTCGGCGGCTCTAGATGCCATCTTTATGTCAAAACTCCAAGTTCATACCTCTAATCCAGCCCTCTCTCCTTTTGAGACTTGCATACTTAACTCTCCTCTCAGTACCTCCATTTGGAGATCTAAAAGGCACTTCTGCTTAAACTCCTGACCACCCCCCCCCCACAGCAGCTCCATTCTCAAAGTTAGGGGTTCAGGCCAGAAACTGTGAAGTCCCTCTTGACTCCCCATCTTCTCTTACAACTCTTATCCAAGCAGTCAGGAAACCCTGTTAGTCCCAATCTTTGAAATCCCTCAGACCCACCTGCCCTCTATCGTCGTGTGGCAGCTCTCCAGACCCTGCTCCAGCTTCTAGCAGGGCTTCTCTATTCCCCTACACGCACAATGGAGTGATCCTGTGTGTGTGCGCTCAGTAATGTCCCACTCTTCTGTGACCCCATGGGCTGGAGCCTGCCAGGCTCCTCTGTCCATGGGATTTTTCAGGCAAGAACACTAGAATGGGTTGCCATTTCCTCCTCCAGGGGATCTTCCCAACCCAGTGATTGAACCCACATCTGTGTGTCCTGCGTTGCGGGTGGATTCTTTACCTGATGAGCCATTGGGAAAGCCTAGGAAAACTGAAGCCAGATGGTTTCACTGCTCAGCTCAGAGCTCTGCAACACCTGCCGTTGCCCTCGGGATGATAGTCAAAGTCCTCACAATGGTCCTCAAAGCCCAAGAGGATCTTCCCTCTCTGGCCAGTCATCCCAGCCTCTCACACCTCCGTGAACACACCTACCTACCATTCCGCCTCCTGGAATGTCTGTCCCCCAGGTACACGCTGAGCCAACCCCCTTTCTCCAAGTCCTGATGCAAACCTCACCGTCCCAACAAGGCCACCCTGCCCGCCCGCTTTACCTCTGCAACCTGACCCTTCGGAGCTGGTACTCCTGATCCCCTTCCTCTGCCTCCCACAGCACTTCTCACATGCTCTGCAATTCACTAGTGTATGCATGCTTCCTCTGAGCCACGACTCATAAAGCAGGAGCACATCATGGCTGCCTACCTCCAATTCTTTAGGACTCTTTAGCTCAAATGCCCACCAGTGATTAGACTGTCGCTGAGTCCTGGTTCAAATTCCTGAGCCAGAACCAACTGGCCCAGCTCATCCTTCCAAGGCAGGTCACAAGACACAGGTCAACGGTCAGCTGCTTGTGGAAGAGCCGTCAAGGGCAGAAGGTCCTCTGGGCAAAGCTGAAACAGAGCAGAGCCAGCTGGAGCTATCTGGTGGGGAGTACAAGGTCCCTGCAGACCACAAGTGCAGCGCTGTGTGATAGCAGAGCGCCAGCACAAATGCTGGAGGACGCCAAGAAGAGGCCTTCTAGAGGCCAAGGAGAAGGCCTTGATTAGAGCAGGATCTGAGGAGACGTCTGGCTCCCCGTACTCACCTCAGCGAGAGCTGTTGTGGATTAAGTGGTCCCTTCAGGGTCTGGTCCACTGGGAAGAGCTTCATCATACTCTCAGGTAACTTAGGCATCCTAGCCATAAACAGATTTTGTTGACATGGATAATTGGTAAAAACACTAAATATTAAAAGGAATGGATTAAACTCTGCAGGCAAGCAGCCTTTCTTTTCTTTAAACCTCTCATTGTTCCCCCTTTCACTGCTGAGGATTTTATAATCATCAAAAGACAGAATGATCTGAGTGAGCCGGGTGGTTCTGGTTCACGGTCTCAGGTGCGGCCAGAGCTGCGTCACCTGGGGTTTGACCAGGGCCGTCTCTGAGCTCACCCCCAGGTTGCGAGCAGGAGGGGCCTCAGCTCCTCACCCAGGAGCCTCTCCTCACGACAGGGCAGCTTGTCTCTCCCAGAGCAGCAGATCCGAGAGAGAGAACACACTGACCTTCAGAGGTGACAGCCATCTAGCGCTTGTGCCATAGTCTACTGGTCACGTGACCAGCCCTGATGCAAGACGAGATGGACTGCACCTGGGCTTGTGAGCGCCAAGAGACAGGGTCCCTGGGGCTGCCTTGGAGGCTGCTAACCACAGGTGACTCGTGCAGACCAAGGCCTGTTTTCAAAGGGCCCAGAGCTGAGATGCTTTTTTACATTATTGCTGTTGTTCAGTCACTAAGTCATGTCCAACTCTTTGTGACCCATGGGCTGCAGTACGCCAGGCTTCCCTATCCTTCACTATCTCCCAGAGGTTTGTGTTTAAAAAAAAAAAACAAACACTATAAAGGACTGTAAAAAAAAAAAAAAAAGAAGAACAATATGTGACAGAGACCATACACAGCCTGCAAAGCCCATATTATTGATTATACGGCTTTTTATAGAAAACATTTGATGACTCCCCTAATGTAGACTGCTTATTATAGATGATTGAGGGGATTTCAAGGGTAATTTTGACTACAGGCAATGTTTCCCTTATGACCTGACTTCAGAAACTAGCCCCCAGGTAAGCAACTTCACTGAAATACGAACTCAGCAAACTACAGCTCTGAATATGGTGATGCCACTGGGAAATGAACAGGTCATCATAACCCGAGCAGAGAGAAATAGCATGCTGTGCCCCTATGTAGGAAGTAGAGAAATACCAACTCAGTGAATGAATAAGAAATATTACAAGCACACATCTTGGAAGCACAGAGTGACCATAAAGTATGAAAAATCTTCACTCAATGATTTATAACGTAAGACAAAGGGGAATTTTACACAGTCATTATCGTAGCTAACTCCATCCTTTGTTCACACCTCCTTGTACTCTATGAGGTAGGGGTTATTAGCTGTCTTCATTTTTACAGATGAGCAAATTGAGGCTGACAGCAATTACATAATTTCCCCAAGGTTTCATGATTAGTAGCAGGATGATTTCCTCCTACAGCAAAGCACGTGAGAGTACAGAGCAGCTCTGCACTGGGGCCTCCGGGCTGACAGGCGGGCCCCCCACTGCCCCAGGCCCCCCTCCAGGGAGGCTCTCCCTCTCGCTCCGCTGGAGGAACCCCAGCCCAGGGACTTCACGGGAGAGCGAAGCTCCTGGGCTCCCTGTAAGCAAGGTTACTGAGACCTGCAGTGCTCAGTTTAACCTAATTACTCATTAAGGTGCTCCCTTTATCCAATGAGAGCTTTAAAAAAGTATCTTCCCCGTGGTCTTTGCTTTCCAACCAAGTATCTTCTGAGACTGTAGAACCAGCACCCAGACTGACTCCAGCTGTCTCCCCAGTGAGCTAAGTGAAGGGCAGCTGCTGGAGCCCCGGGGCCCACAGAGTCCAGGCACTGGAGTGATGGCAGGGCTGAGAGAAGGCTGCTCCTCTTGCAGCAGACAGAGGGCTGTCATACACAGGACCCAGGACGCCCTGGCAGCCACTGCGCCAGGAGCTGATTGCATTTGAGCCCTAGGCCAAGGGCTTCCTCCGTGAACGCAAGCAGACCTCACTCTGTCTGAGAGGTCTCTGAGATGCCTTTGCTTGTCCACTCAGGTCTCAGGTTCAGGAACCTCAGGGGAAATGACTTGTTGGAGGCTACCCAACCAGCGGCAGAGCCGAAGTTCCCTGATGCTAAGGCTAATTTTTCTACCTTCTGGAAAGTGCGAAGTCCAGCTGGGTGAGGAGACAAATGTTAACCACAACAGGTTCTGGAGGGAGGCAGACTTTGGCAGAGGCAGTTGACCTTGGACCAGAAGCAGGGTGTCTGTGTCAGGGACAGAGGGCAGAGGCAGGGATAACGGTACACACGGGAGGCCAGAAAGCCTGGAGGCACCGGGGCTGTGAAGCAGGTCCTGAGGACCAGGGCAACTATGTGGACAAGCGCTACAAGGAGCAGGACAGCCAGCTGAGAAACGGCGCGCACAGTCTGTCAAAGCGCAGTGAGGGTCCGGCTGACAGCAGACACGTACGTTTTGTGTCAGTCAAGGTCCTAATTACATACACCACTGTGACCTCAATGGGATTCTAATAAACACAGCTGGCCAATCCCCACAGTAAACATGCAAACCACAACAATATAACTGCCTCCCTCAGTCCATCTTAATTATGAGATAATCATCTTCAAAAATGTTATTCCCTTGCCCAACAAAGAGAGGAAGCAGCACTCCTGTCTGCTTGTGCACCCACAGTCTCAGGACGGGGGGGCAGAGGGAAGACCACAGAAAGCAAGGTTTGGGCCCCAACTCTGCCCCCGACCAGCTGTGTGATCCTGAGCAAGTCACCAGACACTCACTGACCCTGTTCCCCCATCTGTGAAATGAAGATAAAATACTATACCCATCACACACAACTCTTGGGAGGCTCAAATGCAATACACTTGGCTCCCAGACCTGTTTGCAAAGATGGCCACAGTAATCCCCTTCGACTTCAAGGGCCTTCCATCCAGAGGTGGGTCTCTCTCTTATCTTGAATCTGGGCTGTCCTGAAACATGCTTTTACCAACAAGATGAAGCGGAGGCAACACCGTGCCGGTTCTGACCCTGGGGGCCTCAGGAGGCCGTGTGCACCTTGCTCTCCAGGAAGCCTACAGCTGCCAGGTGAGTGACTTCAGGCCCCGGTTGGGGCAGAGGTGAGCCTCCAGGCAGCTGACCACAGACACAAGAGGGACCCCAGCTGAGCCCAGGACTCCAGCCTAAATCACCCCTTTCAGAAGCATGAACTAAATTAAGGCATCGCTGGGTCACTAAACACTGGGGCCACTTGTTAGCACTGACTGAGTGCTAGAGTGGTACTCAAAACACACAGCTGCTATAGCGTCTCTCTCTGCCAGGAATTCCCCAGTCCTCAATTTTTCCTTCTCTACTGGATTATCCTCAAAGACAGTGGAGTAGAAGGAGGTGCACTCATCTTCTCCTGCGAGAACTCCAAAATTACAACTTGCTGCTGAACAACCATCGACAGCAGAATGTTGGATCCCACCAAAAAAAGATACCCCATGTCCGAGGGCAAAGGAGAAGCCCCAGCAAGACAGTAGGAGGGGTGAAATCATGTTTAGAATCAAACCCCATACCCGCCAGAGACGCTTGGAGGGCTCAAACAAAACCTTGTGCACACCAGAACCCAAAGACCCCAGAGACTGGGCCAGACCTGTGTTTGAGTCTCCTGTGGAGGTCGGGATCAGCACTGGCCTGCCACTGGGGCATGGGCTCTGGGTGCCCCTACCTGGGTTAAACAGGCTGTGGCTTAAGTCCTCTTGGAGGAGGTCGCCATTAACCCCACCATGGAGCCTCTGAGCAGATGACCCACAAACTGCAGAACAACTATATTGAAGAAATTCTCACACTGTTAAGAAATTTCTAGGACCCACAACAGATTTCCCAACCTGGGGATCTGGCAAAGGGACCGAGAACCCCCATAGAATTTAACTTTGGAGGCCAGTGGGATTTGATTACAGAACTTACACAGGACTGGGAAACAGGCTCTTGAAGGGTACAAACAGAACCTTGTGCACACCAGGACCCAGGAGAAAGGAGCCGTGACCCCACAAGAGACTGCCCCAGACTTGCCCGGGAGTGTCCGGGGGAGGCGTGGTCGGCGGTGGCCTGCTGCAGGGTCAGGGGCACCGAGTGCAGCAGTGCATGCACGGGACCTTCTGAAGGAGGTGCCATTATCTTCACCTCCACCATAGTTTGGCCTCAGGTCAAACAACAGGGAGGGAACACAGCCCCCTGCGCATCAACAGAAAATTGGACTAAAGATTTACTGAGCATGGCCCTGCCCATCAGGACAAGACCCAGTCTCCCCCACAGTGAGTCTCTCCCATCAGGAAGCTTCCGTAAACCTCTTATCCTTCTCCAACAGAGGACAGACAGAATGAAAACCACAATCACAGAAAACTAATCAAGCTTATCACATGAACCACAGCCTTGTCTAACTCAGTGAAACAATGAGCCATGCCATGTAGGGCCACCTGAGACAGATGGGTCATGGTGGAGAGGTCTGACAAAATGTGGTCCACTGGAGAAGGGAATGGCAAAACCACTTCAGTATTCTTGCCTTGAGAACCCCATGAACAGGATGAAAAGGCAAAATGATAAGACACTGAAGATGAACTCCCCACGTCAGTAGGTGCCCAATATGCTAGTGGAGAAAAGTGGAGAAATAACTCCAGAAAGAATGAAGAGACAGAGCCAAAGCAAAAACAACACCCAGTTGTGGATGTGACTGGTGACGGAAGTAAAGTCTGATGCTGTAAACAGCAATATTGCGTAGGAACCAAGAATATCAGGTCCATGAATCAAGGTAAATTAGAAGTGGTCAAACAGGAGATGGCAAGAGTGAACATCGACATTTTACAAATCAATGAACTAAAATGGACTGGAATGGGTTAATTGAATTCAGATGACCATTATATCTACTACTGTGGGCAGGAATCCCTTAGAAGAAATGGAGTAGCCATCATGGTCAACAAGAGAGTCCAAAATGCAACTTGGACTTGGGTTCCACCTCAAAAATGACAGAATGAGCTCTGTTCGTTTCCAAGGCAAACTATTCAATATCACAGTAATCCAAGTCTATGCCCCGACCAGTAATGCTGAAGAAGCTGAAATTGAACGGCTCTATAAGATCTACAAGACCTTCTACAGCTAACACCCCCCAAAAATGTCCTTTTCATCATAGGGGACTGGAATGCAAAAGGAGGAAATCAAGAGATACTTGGATTAACAAGAAAATTTGGCCTTGGAGTACAAATGAAGCAGGGCAAAGGCTAACAGAGTTTTGCCAAGAGAACACACTGGTCATAGCAAACACCCTCTTGCAACAACATAAGAGAAGACTCTACACATGGACATCACCAGATGGTCAACACCGAAATCAGACTGATTATATTCTTTGCAGCCAAAGATGGCGAAGCTCTATAGAGTCAACAAAAACAAGACCAGGAGCTGACTGTGGCTCAGATCATGACCTTCTTATAGCCAAATTCAGGCTTAAATTGAAGAAAGTAGGGAAAACCACTATTCAGGTATGACCTAAATCAAACCCCTTACAAGTGTTGGAGAAGACTCTTGAGAGTCTCTTGGACTGCAAGGAGATCCAACCAGTCCATTCTGAAGATCAGCCCTGGGATTTCTTTGGAAGGAATGATGCTAAAGCTGAAACTCCAGTACTTTGGCCACGTCATGCAAAGAGTTGACTCATTGGAAAAGACTCTGATGCTGGGAGGGATTGGGGGCAAGAGGAGAAGGGGACGCCAGAGGATGAGATGGCTGGATGGCATCACTGACTCGATGGACGTGAGTCTGGGTGAACTCCGGGAGTTGGTGATGGACAGGGAGGCCTGGCGTGCTGCAATTCATGGGGTCGCAAAGAGTCGGACACGACTGAGAGACTGAACTGAACTGAACTGAAGTGAGTGACAAATAGATTCAAGGGATTAGATCTGATAGAGTACCTGAAGAACTATGGATGGAGGTTGGTGACACTGTACAGAAGGCAATGATCAAGATCATCCCCAAGAAAAAGAAATGCAAAAAAAGGCAAAATGGTTGTCTGAGGAGGCCTTACAAATAGCTGAGAAGAAAAGAGAAGCTAAAGGCAAAGGAGAAAAGGAAAGATATACCCATTTGAATGCAGAGTTCCAAAGAATAACAAGGAGAGATAAGAAAGCCTTCCTCAGAGATCAATGCAAAAAAACAGAGGAAAACAATAGAATGGGAAAGACTAGAGATCTCTTCAAGAAAATTAGAGATACCAAAGGAACATTTCATGCAAAGATGGGCACAATAAAGGACAGAAATGGTATGGGCCTAACAGAAGCAGAAGATATTAAGAAGAGGTGGCAACAATATACAGAAGAACGGTACAAAAAAGATCTTCATGACCCAGGTAATCACGATAGTGTGATCACTCACCTAGAGCCAGATATCCTGAAATGAGAAGTCAAGTGGACCTTAGGGAGCATCACTATGAACAAAGCTAGTGGAGGTGACGGAATTCCAGTGGAGCTATTTCAAATCCTGAAAGATGATGCTGTTAAAGTGCTGCACTCAACATGCCAGCAAATTTGGAAAACTCAGCAGTGGTCACAGGACTGGAAAAGGTCAGTTTTCATTCCAATCCCAAAGAAGGGCAATGCCAAAGAATGTTCAAACTATTGCACAGTTGCACTCATCTCACACACTAGCTAAGTAATGCTCAAAATTCTCCGAGCCAGGCTTCAACAGTATGTGAACCATGAACTTCCAGATGTTCAAGCTGGATTTAGAAAAGGCAGAGGAACCAGAGATCAAATTGCCAACATCTGGTGGATCATAGAAAAAGCAATAGAATACACAGGAAAACAATAGAAAAACATCTACTTCTGTGTTATTGACTATGCCAAAGCCTTTGTGTGGATCACAACAAACTGTGGAAAATTCTTAAAGAGATGGGAATACCAGACCACCTGACCTGCCTCCTGAGAAATCTGTATGCAGGTCAAGAAGCAACAGTTAGAACCGGACATGGAACAACAGACTGGTTCCAAATTGGGAAAGGAGTACGTCAAGGCTGTAAATTGTCACCCTGCTTATTTAACTTATATGAAGAGTACATCATGGAAAATGCCGGGCTGGATGAAGCACAAGTTGGAATCAAGATTGCTGGGAGAAATATCAATAATCTCAGATACACAGATGATACCACTCTTATGGTAGGAAGTGAAGAGGAACTAAAGAGCCTCTTGATGAACGTGAAAGAGCAGAGTGAAAAAGCTGGCTTAAAACTCAACGTTCAAAAAACTAAGATCATGGCATCTGGTCTCATCACTTCATGGCAAACAGATGTGCAAACACTGAGAGACTTTATATTCTTGGGCTCCAAAGTCACTGCAGATGGTGACTGCAGCCATGAAATGAAAAGATGCTTGCTCCTTGGAAGAAAAGCTATGACTAACCTAGACAGCATATTAAAAGCAGGGACATCATTTTGCCAACAAAGGTCCATCTAGTCAAAGCTATGGTTTTTCCAGTAGTCATGTATGGATGTGAGAGTTAGACTATAAAGAAAGCTGAGCACCGAAGAGTTGATGCTTTTAAATTGCGGTGTTGGAGAAGACTCTTGAGAGTCCCTTGGACTGCAAGGAGATCAAACCAGTCAATCCTAAAGGAAATCAGTCCTAAATATTCGTTGGAAGGACTGATGCTGAAGCTGAAACTCCAATACTTTGGCCACCTGATGCGAAGAGCTGACTCATTGGAAAAGACCCTGATGCTGGGAAAGATTGAGGGCAGGAGAAGGGGATGACAGAGGATGAGATGGTTGGATGGCATCACAGACTCAATGGACGTGAGTCTGAGCAAGCACCGGGAGTTGGTGATGGACAGGGAAGCCTGGCGTGCTGCAGTCCACAGGGTTGCAAAGAGTTGGACACGACTGAGCGACTGAACTGATTTATTCACATCTACATTCATCACGCCTTTATTTCTCCCTTTAAAAAAGTTCTCCCTTGGGACTTCCCTGGTGGTCCAGTAGATAAGAACCTGCCTGCCAATTCAGGGGACACAGGGTCAATCCCTGGTCTAGGAAGATCCCATATGATGCAGAGCTAAGCCTAGGCACCACAACTATTGAGCCCATGCTCCTCAACAAGAGAAGCCTCCACAGTGAGAAGCTCCACACATCGCAGCTATAGAGTAGCTCCCACCCTCTAACTAGAGCCTTTTCACAGCAACGAAGACCCAGTGCAACCAAAAATAAAATAATGAAAAAAAAAAAGCTCTCCCTTGGCCCTGCTACCCTCAACAACTATCAACGTGTCTTTGCTCTGTGTTGCAGCAAAAGCTCTCAGGGAGCTTCTCGTGCCCACTGTGTCTACTTCCTCTCTGGCCTTTCTCTCTCACATCCCCTTTCACCTCCAGCACCACCCTGAAACTGGTCCAGGTCTCCAGTGAATGCCACGGCCCTAAGGCCAGTGCTCAAGTCTCGGTCCTTACGTGACTAGCCCCAATCAGCATCGTCTGTCAGCTCTCGTCCTCTGCCCCTGACACTGTCTGCACCCGTTTCCCAGGACAACACAGTCTCCGAGTCGCCTCCTGCCTCACCCCAAACTCCTGATTCTGGGGTGCCCCAGGGCTCAGGTTCTGGTTTCCTCTCTAACTCACTTCATCAGTAATCTCTCTCATCCAGTCTCAAAAGTCAAAGACCCTAAAAGGCCCAGATTTCTTCCCTGAAATCCAGACTCCAACACTCATCCTGCCTAGTGACCACCTCTTTTAGGTCTCTATTTGGCATCCCAAACTCAACCTGTGCCAAACGCAGCTCCTGAGCCCCTCCCCTAAGCCCGGGTCCCCATCCGCTCCTCCGCACTCTTCCATTTATAAGACAAAATGCCCAGACCAAAACACCTCTTCTTCTCTCGCACCCCACACATTACCCCTGAGCAAATCCCACTGGTCCTCCCTTCAAACCCCATCACCCACAAGGCTCTGCTTCGTCCTGACCTCAATCTCGCTGGTCCCTCCCAAGTCTGCTCCAGCCACGCGGGCCTCGCAGCGATGTGTCGGCCCCGGCCCTCTGCACGAGCTTCCCGTTCTCCAGAGCGCATGTGCCCACATGGCACGGCCCTCCCACTCGACTCCTCAGAGCTGAGCCCTCTCCCCTCTCCAGCCTCTGCAACACTACCAGCCCCTCTCCCAGTCTGACATCCCCTCCCTGCCTTCTTTCTGTGATGCCTATCATCTAACAGATTATATATTTTACTGTTTGTATTAAACTATACACTTTAGAAGCCAATGATGTCTTAATTTTTCATTAGATATCTCTTGTGCCTAGAACAGTGCCTGACACAGGAGCCATTCAATGAATGTTTGTTGAATGGATGAAAGTTTGTCAATCAGTGAATTAGTATAGAAACAGTGGAATGTTTTTACTATAGTGCCCCATTTAATGGTAAAGGAAAACCATTTAAGGCCTCCATATTCAAAGTACCAGGTTCTTCAAACCTTCCACGATCTCTTTCTCATTGTATTTTTACAGATAAAGACCTGAATGGTGTGATAGGCTAGAAAACAGAAGGTTCAGCTTAAGTAATCTCAATTTTAAAAATAAGGCTGTTAGAGGGTGATATTTAAGTCCTTTCTCTGGCTTGAAACGTGAATAGTTCTGGTGACTGACAAGTGACCTGCTTCTGAGTTCCCCAGTAATAATGACAGCTGCTGCTGCTGCTAAGTCACTTCAGTCGTGTCCAACTCTGTGCGACCCCACAGACGGCAGCCCGCCAGGCTTCCCCGTCCCTGGGACTCTCCAGGCAAAAGCACTGGAGTGGGGTTCCATCGCCTTCTTCGAATGATGACAGCAGAGAGCATCAAACCAAAAAGACCTCGCAGATCAGGGTTAGCACACGCCTGCCGGCAGCCCAATCCTGTCAGCCTCTCGGTTGCACGTTCCTTGTATATAGCCTGCAAGGGAAGAATGGTTTTCCCATCTGCCATAAAATGGTTTCACCTTAGCTGGTCATATAAGTACCTACATAACAGGCTTGATTTTGCCTCTTGCCCTGCAAAGCCTACAAGATTCACTACCTGGCTCTTTAAATTTACCCACTCCGGACAAAGACGAGCCATCCTAAAGCAAATTCCTCAGCTGCAGACTACAAAATCCCCAGACACAAGGACCTAGGTATTTCAGCAAGATGTGACTTCCAAAACTAAGTGTCCTACGTATCTGCCAAAAGGTAACTAGAGATAAAGTGGCCAGTGGCCACTGCTATTATCTTAAATACTGGTAACACCCTCCATGTGGCTGGAAAAGAAATAGCCAAGCACGGAAATGTATTTTACGCATGTTCCCAGGGTAAAGCATATCCTAAAACCAATGGCTAGGGGTAGATATTGTTCTAAATTTGGAAATATTTGGTGACAAAGCGAAGTTTCCTTCCCTTTTCTTATCCACGCCCAAAACAACACCCCATGTTTCTCATGAGAAAAATTCCATCGCACTTATGGCTTCCATTTCCTACATTTGATCTTTCACTTAACAACAACAAAAAAGACTAATGGAAGCCCATGAAGTGTCCAGACCTCTCAGTACCAGATCTGGCACACAAGAAGCTACCAGCGCTACTGCAATATTATACCCAATACGCTATTACTGTTTTATTATTACACCTATTGTTGTATCACATGTACTTCGCATATGGTAGATACAACTTAAAACATATTATAAACACAATGTATTGAACATATATTCTATAACATGTAAATATACTTATAAATAGAAAATACATAATCATCATATATACAATATGCTGTATCATTATATATCTTTATTACATATTATATCACTGTTATACTACTATCCTAACACTAAGCCACTAAGTAGCTGGAGATACTAAGCCACAAAGTAGTTGCAAGACTTCAGACAAGTTATTTCATTTTTTTTCCCTCTGTTTTTTGGCTGCACCTCGCAGCATGGGGAATCTCAGTTCCGCAACCAGAGACTGAACCTGTGCCCCTGCCCTGGGAGCGCTGCATCTTAACCGCTGGACTGCCAGGGGAGTCCCACTTCACTTCTAAGCCTCGATTTCTTCAAATCGAATTCCTGGCAAAATTAGGGAATCATTTTAGAGTTTTACCACTCTTTTCTAGCCCAAGACTAATTCCAAAAGCATGCTAAATAACCTTTGCTTTGAAAAGTTCTCCTGCCCGGAAGCCTGTGCATGGTCACACCCAATTACGACTTGGAAGCCCACAATGAACGGGTGTGGACATCATCTTTGTCCATCACAGTAATATCCTGATGTTCTGTACTTGTTGACCCAAACTGCCCTTGCAGCAAGCTTTGGAGCAAGCAGTCTAACAGCATATCTATTTTAATAACATTTGGGTTGGTGCCCAATCACGTAGGAGCATTTGGGGAAATAGTAACGAATCGTCCCCCAACAGGAACAGGAAAGAGGAAGAGTCGGTCCTTCGTCACCCTGCTGAACAGCGAATGTTAACGCTAATGACGCTACTGTATCATTTCTGGGCTCACTCTGTCCCTTTCACGTGAGGAAATCAAAAGTGTTTAATAATCACTGCTCCCTGGAAGGCAAAAGACAAAAAGTTGTGATGGTAAATGAGAATCCCTGAAATCTTATCATGCCTTTTCTCTGTGAAACTCAACACCTGAATGAGACTGAGCCAAGTCCAATGCAAAAGTCCATGGGAAAACAGAAATTTGAAACAAAAATAGATTCTTAGCCCTGACAATGGCTCCTGAACTTCCCATCCCCTTCTCTGAGCCCCATGCCTGCATCATGGTGGCATTAATAAAACCAGTTTAAGTTTTATAAGGAAAACAATTTCAAAATGACAACACTCAACACAGATGTGCTTGTGGCTACCTGACAAATTTATGCATCGCTCATGAAAATGTTAACACATACATGCCTTTTGGAAAAACAACACAGCAATAGCCCACAGCAGGTTCCTGGACTGGGAACTTTACCTTGAGAACTCGTGCTAAGGAGATCATCTAGCAAATCACAAACATATGAATACAGCTGCTTATTGTTACCTTATCTCTTACAGCAAAAAGAGGAAAACAATGTCAATATCCAGCAGCGGGTGCATGATCTACCAAGTTATGGAAGAGCAACGTGATAGAATGTCACAGTCCTTACGGGAGCGCTAAAGACCACATATGGAAAATACGCATGTGAGTGCAGCAGCTCTGGGAAAGATGGCCAGTAAACAGCTCGTCCTTCGGCTCACCTACCAGGTTTCAGACATGCAAGATGCATTCTCCTCTTGGCATTTTGTCGATTTTTTTCCAATTTCTTCTTTAATAACATCTTTTCACCTAAGATAAAATGTAAATTCCCTGTACTTAACCTAAAAATAACAATAATAAACTCTTATTGAATGTATACTACTTGTCTGGTACTGTCCTAAGTATTTTACATGCATAAACCCCTTGATCCTTGCATCACCCCGTGAGGTAGGTACTATCTACAAAGGAGAAAACTGAGGCCCAAGAGTTAAGGAACTTGCCGACCATCAGCCAGCTCGAAGTGGGAGACCAAGGCATCAACCCTGGCACCTGGGCTCCGGTGTACAGACTCTTAACCACTTTGCAATTAGGAAAGAGACATTTTAACATTATTCAGGATGGGAAAATGGATCCTCCTGGTTAGGAACATATTCCAGTTAACTAGGAACAGCTCAACTATGCCCAGTCCTGCAGTAACTACTTTCAAAGAAATTCAGCACCATACAAAGCACCCCGGGGACCACGGTGCCCAGCAGCATCCATGCCTTCTGCAGGTACTGAACAACAAGGGAGCTCGCACACACGAGCAGCCATGATCGGTGTGGATGATCACCGATTCACAGCTCACCAGGCACCTCTGAGACCATCTGGCATGTGATCCCTTCAACTGAGGGAAGGAAGTGGGTAGTTAGCCAAGCTCCCACTGATAGCTGGCCTGTGTAAAACCAGGGTTCGTTCTATTACGCAACGTGTGATAACACAAATGACTATGATTCATCAAGTGCCTGAGTATGCTAAGGGCTATGACCCCTTACATATATTATCTCATTTAATTGTGCACAACAGTCCTTTGAGGTATGCGCTATTATTAATGTCACACAGAAATCAGGGAACAGGTTGGGATACGTAAAGTCATGTGGCTGGCCTCTCTCAGCGGGAAGGCCCTGAGTGGGGTGCCGGGAGTGCAGCACCCAGCCCTGCACGTTCTGGAGCATGTTCCGGAGCATGGCAGCCCCCAGAGCGATGGAGTGAGGGCAGACAACAGATGGGGGTGGTGGTGGGGGGAAGGAGGCCAGCTCCAGCTGCAGCCAGAAAAGCCATCAATGGTAATGATCTGGCACACTAGCCAGCTTGGGACAAGCTTGTAGAGGCAAGTCTAAACACCGCTGCTGACTGGAATTCAGACAATTATAAATCTGCCCCTGTGGCAGAGGAACCAGAGAGCGTGCTGAATTTATGCAAATCCGTGACTCCCCACCCCAACCCCGGCCAGGCACCTCCTTCTCGGGGCTGCAAAGCCCATAGGCAGCCCAGCCTGGGAAGCACATTTTTTACAGTCAGTGCTTCCACTGAGGGTGTTTGTTTCACTCACTCACACCCAGCTGTGTACAAATATGCAAATCATTAATATTTCCATTTGCCATGCCAGTGTGGCCTCACACTGGGGGGTTTTCTGAGGGAGATAACCCTGTGCAACTACAGCCACAACGTTTAATTCCCAAGGAAACGTCTGCTCATGTTGTATTCCCCAAAGCCAGAATAACCACCGTCAGCCACCCTTCAAGTTATTCCTGGGGGTTGGAAAAGGACCAGAAGAAACAAGGAAGTCCTCTGAGAGCAGGGGAAGCAGGTGTATTCCACACAAGTTCAGTGCAGCTCTAGGCTGAAGGCTTCCCCGGGTGTCTGGGTCAAGCATCAACAACCAAACGCTGACTAAACGATTTAAGTACCTTTAGTGAAGCAATTTTTTGCACTGAGAACAACTGTTGATAAATTTAGTCTTTGTGAATTCAGACTGCTGTGGGATACAGGAGGCTGTACGTGTTTTCATCCCCCAATGTCTCTACTTTGGGCAGAGAACCGCAAAGCCGGAAGGCCAGCACCAGTAGCACCTATCACGCACCAGGAACCACGCAGCGCCTTTCATACCCCAGGCACACCTGTGGTAGAACCGGGAGCCAGGCAGCACTCAGCTCGGCCACCGAGTGCCATATGCTGGGCGGGTGTGGAGGGCAGAACCACAACCCCGACAGACAGCCCTCGGGTTTTGATCAGGTCATGGAGTAACCAGATTCACTTGTTCAAAGTCAGACAGCAAGACAGGGCAGGGCTCTGGCTGGCTGGACCATGGAGAATCATAGAAGCTACTGCCTTATCCCGTCTCCCATCCTATATTTTTGGGCAGGGACCTGCTAGAACTCAGCATGGTAATACAAAAGATTCCAATTTATCAACTATGGCAAGTATTCGTTAGTGTAAAAACCAAAAAAAGGCTGTACTGTCTCTTTCTTAAGTCTTCGGTTTTGAGAGCTGTAAGAAAAACTAGGATTTTAAGAGTCAGAGAGTGTAACGTTGGTCCCTTCAAAGAGTCTACAGCTCACACTGTTTAAAATCATTAGAGAGACATTACTGCGTGTAAAATGCTCTTTTAGGGGGACAGCAAGCAGAGACAGTGAGAGTCATCTTTCTCAAACTAGTATTTTGTCACCTCAGTTTCTTAACTGCCCAGATCTACACAACATGGGAGCAGAAACATAAATGGTCTAAAAAGCAGATAATGATTTCCTTTAAATGTCCCTTCAGAATTTATTCTGGATCTGACCTTCCTAATCACGACTGTCTGGCTCAGGTTAAAGTCTGCCATGGCAGGCCAACAGACAGGCTGGACAGCAGTCAGAGGGAGCCGGGGCCGTTGCAGCAGCCTGCAGCAACCACACAAGAGGCCAAGACCCCGTTTCACTTGCCCCTAAAACAAGGCACTGATTCCACGCCGCGTGCCCTCCAGCCTGGAACCATCAAGTCAGTCCCTGTGATCTCATGTCTGTGCTGAGCCTGGACTTCACATCAGGCTCAGGGTGGTGACGGGGATTCACAAAATCACTCCCGAACACTGTTCTGAAATTACTGTTTCAAAACATCAATAGCCTTTACTGACAAAGACAAACTGTGAAGAACAGATAAACTCCACACCCATTATTGTGGGTCCTTGGCAGAGCATCCACAGATGCCGGATCGGAGAATAAACTTCAGGTACGGGATCTCCCGTGCACAAACCAAATCCCTACACTGGCAGAAACGTGCCCCTGGTCCAAAGGATCTGTGAAGACCCAGAAATCAGCGGTAATTAATTGCTCTTTTTACCCTCAATTCGCTGTGGATTCTGAAATCCCTGCCATCAGTCCCTCTCACTTACATTTCTGAACACAACTAAACAACACAACACAACAGCTTTCATTTTTGTCTGTAAACCCAGCTGCTTCCAGTGGAAATGTCAAGAAGCTTTCATTCATACATTTTCCTAAGGAAAACCAGAGACAACTTGAAAGTAAGTAAAATGTTAAATTCCTGTTCTAACACTGGTGATTTGTGTTATTGGATCATGTGGCTTTGCTTCTCAGTAACTGGAGATACCAGCCCACACGGCAGTAAGAGACAGTGTTGCATCCCAGCCCACATGTAAACACCCGTGTCTGCTAAGAGTCATTCTTTTGAAGGACAAAGTATTATGACATAAAAAGCAACTGCTTTTTTTTTTTTTAATGTTTCTCTCCCCCAAGTGAGTAAAGTACATTAAAGAAAATATAACAAATCTCATATATTACCTGTTTTTCTTACCTATATGCAAGTGTTCACTCACTCACCTGAACCATTTTAGAGTAAAATTATAGCCAGTTTAACCCTTTCCTCCTAAATACTTCAGCATGACGATACCAAAATGGACATTCTCCTACATGACTCATTACCACCAACACACAATGGTTTTAGCAACAGTTTCCAAATACCATCTACCACCCAGTTCATATTCAAATTTCCTGGTCTGTCCCTCAAATGTCTTTCATCATTTTTTTATTCAAAGCAGGATTTGATAAAGGACCAGAAAGGAGTACCTTTTCCAAACTAGCTCGTCGACTGATGGAAACTTAGAAGGGTAATGGTAAGTTCGCATCCCACTGACTTTTTTCAAGAAGGAAAAAAAATTGTCCATAACCTGACCACAAAAGACAACTATCACTGACATTTCCATGCGTTCCTCCCAGTTTATTTTTTCTGTTCATACAAGCACACCTGTGCACACACTTGCGATCAAACTGTCTTGCTACAGGTCAGGTGCTACCTCCCTTCCTTTTTGGCAAGTGGAGATCAAAGAGTCCATACCTGATGAAGCCCTGTGGGCACTATCTTTGGTATTCTGGTGCCTACTGGGTCTGCGAACTGCTGGTCTGCTAGGTTAATAACAGTGAGAAAGGGCAGCAAGTGCCCTGGGACCCTGCTCAAGGGTCCTCCAGTTTCAGGCACACCACAGCACACTGCTGTGGTCCCTCTGGCTTCTTCCTTCTCAGAGCTAACGCTAGCACAAGCCCGAGTGACACGAGGAGGTGGTAATAGGTGCTGCTGTCCTGTATCATGGACGTCGAGGATAGACAAATACAAGGTTGTTCTTTTTTTTTTTTTAATAGGAGATACTTTGAACTCTTTGGAAGAAAGATGCTATATATTTAAAAGCTATTATTAACATTCTCTAAACCAAACTGTCACTAAAAATGCAAACCTCCTGGATATCAAAATTTTTCTTTGGGATATTTTTTAAAACTGAAAAATTTCAACCCAGCGACATGTGCTGCACTAAATAAAAAATCTCAAACTGAACTAAAGTTTTCAGCCAAGTCAGGCCATCACAGAGCTGCAAACCATTTCATTCCTTAGCAGAACTGTCTGTTTATTGTCTCCAGACCATGCTGAACTGGAAGCACGGTCTGACCTGCAGGCTCAGGTCTGGTTTTACACCGAAGCGTCCCAACAGATGGCGGTCGAAGCCCTTCTTCCTGGGTACAAAGCGTGGGGTCTTCTTACCTTGTTTCCAGGGACACAGGTGGCTTCGTTTCAGGGGCTTCTGTTTTTCAACAGCATTGCCCATTCTAAATTAAGCCAGAGGATCACAGAGCCCTTCCAAGCCCAAGTGTCTTTGCTGAAGAGCAAACACAGACCAAGTCACCAGCTGGACAGGGATTCATCTCTCAGACATCCCCATCACCCAGCGGCAAGCCCATGCAAAAAAGACTTGAACTCTGCTCTGAAGGTCTTTGCTTCCTGCCTCTCCAACTCTCTTCACTTCCAGGGAGGAAATCAGAATACAAGCCTTGTTACCGCCCTGGCGGTGGGTCTCCGGACCCGTCTATTCTAGGAGCACCTCCTCGGCTTTCCTGACACTCCAATACTCATCGCCACAGCAGCAGCCTCGGAGACTGAACTTCATTTCCAAACCCCATCAAAGCTGCTTTTCCTTGGGGGAGGAGTGGGAAATCACATGATCAAGAAGCTGAAAGCTAAAAATAGACCAGTTTGGGGGTGTGCCACAAGAAACATTGTCACAGAGACCCCAGGGTCACACCTTCTTTTTAAGGTTCTAGCCCTTAGACCAGTGTGCATCACGGGACAAGTTCCATCGGCGAAAACAAACTGACTTCATTAAGACTGTGTTTCCAAGGGGAAAAGTAAACAAACATCAAAATGCAAGCTGCACTTCAGTTTCCAAAGAAGAAGAGCTCAGAGGACAAACAGGAATTTGCAACCTCAAGCTCCAGTCATACAGTCTACGTTGGAATTAACATTTCTGGAGAAAATGCTGCACCACCTAAATTCTGAACAACAGATTTCCTGGAAGAAAAGGCATGAAATCATACACTTTTTTGTGGGGGAAAAAATTAAAGAAAAGAAAATGTCAAGGTACACGGAAAGATTTCACTGACTGAGATCCCAGAGCCTGAGGGTAGAAAAGCTCTTCAGGAATCTCTGGAGCGCAGGCGGTGGGGAGACTGAGGCCCCACACCCAGGGCCAGATTCTGGCCTGCCCACGGAGCACAGCGGCGTCGGTTTTCTCATCCGTTAGCTGCGCAGAATGCCGAAGTCCCACCTCCTCAGCTGCGATGAGGACCAAATAAGACAGACACTTAGGAGTCCCCTCGGGACATCGTTACCACCATCAAGTCACACAGTTTGACTGTGAAACTACAGTAGCTCGGAAGGCAAATACCTGGCTTCAGCCAATTTGGCCAAAGGCATGCAATCAAAGTGACTGGAAGGTAGGATGGGGAGCCAGAGTGAAATTTAAAGACAAAAAAAGGCCCATGGAGCCAGAGAGATGGCATCTAAAAGGCACTCAGTGCGCCAGGGCTTCCACTGCTCAGCGTGCTGCACCACGGCCAGGGCGCCACACCGGCCACGGCCCCTTCCAAGGGAGCAAGAGAATCCTGCCGGCGTATGCAGGACCAAAGAAGCCACATCCAGATCTCTACAGGAGCCTGAGGTTTCTGATTCCCATCTACCAACACAGAAGTCATTTTCACACGATCGTGGCCCGAGAATTCAGACTTCTCAAAGCCAATAGCACGTGTCTGTTCCACTTGCCCAGTGACCAGGCGAGAAGGAGAGTGGGTGCTTCAGGGAGGGCACTACCACCCACAACCCTCATACTGCGCACGGAACGCTCCTTCCAGTCAAACCACAACCACGAACTGGGAAAGAGCGCAGACCTGAGCCCCAGCCGCCCGGAGGGGCCGCCGACACCCAGCCGCGGCTCGAACACCCACAGCACACCCAGCGCCCCATCCGCATCACCATCAGTGACGGCCCCACCCTTCTGACACATTCTGAAGGGCCCTCAGTTTCCTTCCCCAAACCATAATAATTTTCCTCAGGCAAGTGTTCAGTGCCAGATATGTCTGACCTCATTTCTTCCACAAGAAATTTAGTTCAACTTATCTATAGAAGCACAATAGATCAAAGAAGTTCTTCTTTTGAACCTGCATCCTAATGTCTCTTTTCACCTAAAGAACGTTTTAACATATCAAATGCTCTGCACACAATGCCGCCCAGCACCAGCAGAGTACCCAGACACACAGATGCCTAATGACGGATGGACAGACAGGCAGACAGGAGGACTAAACAAATGAAGACGTCTCTGCCCGCCCCAACAGATACAGCCTACAGTGGGTGAGCCAGAGCTTCTAGTCCGCAAACAAACTCTCCTTGTGGCAAGAGCCAGGGCACAGGCCACCAGAGCACTGTTCCGTCTGCCTTCGCCACTCCTCAGCTCAGGCCGAGTCCCCAGTGGGGAGCGTCACCCGCATCTTTCTCAACCCTGTTGGTCTGCAGAGCCCCTGACGTCAGGGACTGGCCGGGTCTGGGTCAGCTCCCCGCGTGCCGGAGCACGCACGACAGCGGTTCACTGCTGGAAGCCGGGCTTGAGGCCGACTCCGCCACTGCTGAGCTAGAGGCTGCCACGTTCGACCCCTGAGGAAAAGATCCCCAGCTCCAGACAGCTGTGTTACTGCCGAACCTTCCAAACCACCTGGAGATGTCCCTGAGAGCAGCTCTGAAGGGAGGACCCTGTGGGTCAGCTGTGTCTCAGGGGACCTCGGCCTCCCAAAAGGATTCCCTGCGAACTGCAGGGGGCTGGGGACAGGGAAAGATGAATCTGACGGGCTTTTCTTAGATAGCGTCTCCGGGTTTGTCCCTGAAGGGCAAGTGACCATCTAACCCACAGCTCGGGGGGACACGGGGCTCTCGGGTGAGAGCGGTCAGAAGAGAAGCGCCTCCCGAATGGCAAGCGCACGGCCAGCATCCTGGCCTCCACGTCCTGTGCAATCACCCCGAGGACGCCGCGAGGTAAGGCTGCTGTCAGTCAGAGGCCCCGGGAGCGGGAGCATGACTACCACAGGCCCCAAGTCGCCGACTCATGGAACAGCAGGGCCTAAAGGACACAGACGGACAAAACCGTCTCCCCTAAGAGCTTGGGGGGGTCGGGGGGCGGGCAGAGCCGGGGTCAAGGCGCCACCCTCAGTGACACAGCCAGATCCAGACCCCAGAATCTTAACTCTTGGCTGGGCAACCTGCCACCTCTCCCTCCTGACCAGACAGGGGAAGGAGCGGGAAACGCTGGCTTTGGAGGAGAGCTGGCCCAATCTGGAACTCTAGCTGGGCACCTCCCAGCTGGGTGACTTTGAGAAAGGAACTTGACCTCCCTGGACCTGATTTTTTCATATGGAAAATATGTACTAGCAGGTTGCCTACTTCATAGGGCAGTCTAAAGCTTTAGATGATATTTTAAAGGTGCCTGGCACACTTAAATAGTTACTGGGTTTCTTTAATATTCTTTTATCATCTATGAATATCCAACTTTAGAGCCAATACATTAAAGATAAATTCTTTGCCATCATGAGGGATATTTTCCTTCTGTATCAGTAAGATTCACTGTAACATTCTGGTAAACAACCTACTCCCTTAGTGCAAATAGTTTCACTTACAAACATTTGTATCATCAGAATAATACAAGCAACATAAGCTGGGGAGGTAGCACTGCGTCTATTGACATCTCAAGTGTTTACCGAGTCCTATTCTCAATGCAGGGATTCCCTGGGGACTCAGTGGTAAAGAACCTGTCTGCCAAGCAGGAGGCATGGCTTCGATCCCTGGATTTGTAAGACCCCCTGGGGAAAGGAATAGCAACTAGCTCCAGTATTCTTGTCTGGGAAATCGCATGGACAGAGAAGCCTGGCTACAGCCCATGGGGTGGCAAAAAGGGTTGGACATGACTTAGGGACTAAACAACAACAATAACAACACCCTCAATGCAAGCTGCAACTGGATTCAGAAGAGACCTTCGTCAGGGAGTCCTGCAAGGCACTGCCCACTGCTCAAAAGAGAAAGGTCTGGGATGGCTGTCATGCACAACTTCAACCCCCACCCCCGCGGGCAGGAGACGGAAGCTGGGCTCGCCAGCGGGCGCCCAGAGCTGACGTGTAGCTTCGTGCACGGAATTTGTCTGCTGGGAGGAAAGGCTGATGTTGGTCACTTCCCCTCCAGAGGAAAACACAACAATACAAGGAAGCACCAAGCACGGTGGGAATGTTCCAAAGCGGGAGCTGCAGCTCCGTCCAGAGCGCAAACAAAGGGGAGGGCCAGCCTGGAGGCCAGACCAGCCAGACCGAGGCACAAAGTCTGGGAGCCAGTCTGCTCGGTGCCCTCGGCCCTGCTTTGAAGTGATGTTTCTGCCCAGTGCCACGGAAATTGCTGATGGCGAAGGCGCGTCTCGAGCAGTGCGTCACAGGAAACGCAGACCGGGGCTCTCTTACGACACACGCATGCACACTCACAGGTCAGTCTGACTGTTATGGCCTGAGTGGCCTGAGACTCACCCCACAAATGGGGAGACTCAGACAAGGCAAGCAAAGAATCACTCAATTACCACTGTAGTCAGCGCTGAGAAGCTCAGGGCAGGGGCAGCAAGTCTAGCAGGGTCACCTAATCTAATCTGGGCGGTCAGGGAAGGGTGAGACTTGGAGGAGGAGCTGCCCAAGCACACGGGGAAGCACGTCCTGGGCCAGAACAGCAAAGGCCCTGTGCAGCTGGAGGTATGCGAATGGGGGAGGCGGATGGGGGTCAGGTTGGGCAGAGCCTTTGAGGTCCAGGGTTTCATCTCACGGGCTTCAGGGGATGTCCAAAGGGTTGACCAATGCACGTGCATTTATTTTCCTGGGAAGAGAAGTCCCTGGCATTCATTAAAGTCCCAAAGACTTCCAAAAGATTGAAATCCACAGAGCTAGTCCAATCCTCTCATTCCAAAACAAGGAAACTCAGGTCCTCTTTTGAAGGAAAGACATCTTCCCAAGGGTTCACAGATAACCAGAGAACCCTCCTCACTGGATCTCAGGCTGGTGTTTTTCCACAGCTAGCCAGCTGCCTTCCTCCGGCAGGGGAATGTCAACAACAACAAGGCGCTAACCCTCACTGAATACGGATACTGCGTCCCGCGCAAGACGGCCTTGTTTCTGTCCAGGCAGGCCCAGAAGCGACACTCGACAGAACGACCCGTGAAGCCCTCCAGTCCATCGCTCCTGGGGTCTGACCCAACCTGCAAAATACCAAGAGCAGGACCCCCGATTCCAAGGCACCCCACAGCAGACCCTGGCAGATGATGCTGGCTCATGAAGGAAGGGCAACAGCAGCAGAGTCTCACTGCTCAGTTAGCATCTAGCCCTTTAAAGAAGCAGCTGCTCGCTCGCTGTTCTTTCTGAAGTCATGACGGGCCAGGAACAAAACTGCAGGACATGGAAGGGAGGAAGCCCACACCCTCAACTTTATCAAATCCACCTGAAACTGAGAGAAATGAACTATTTTTTCAAGTGAACAAAAACAGTCATTTTCTCCTTGCGACTTACTTCACAATTACATGGACTACTCAAGGGAAAGTAAGTATGTGTGGAGAACACCTCCTGAGCTTTGATGCTTCCTGGAAGACCCAAAAGAGGAAGTCACCTCCCGGAGTGACAGGCATTAGAGGCCTTTGGGAGTCTAGTCCCCCAACTTCCTCTCTCACCTTCCTCTCCCACATCCCCTCTCAGGAGCCTTTTCTTTAGCCACAGGGGCAGTGCCTGGTGAGAACCTGCTCCTGTGAGCCCGCCTGTGCTGAGTCCCACCTCCTTCCTCTCCAGTAAAGCAGATGAAACCCAACGGTCAACATCTGGCAGACTGTCAATGGGTATCCATCAAGGGGACCCACAATCTCTGCTTCAGTTGGAATGTGACAGGTTCAGAAGAGGCAACACCCTCACTGGGGAAAGGCTCCCATCACCTTCCTCCCACCCTCAAAGCCCCCAGGATCTGTGGGCTCCTGCCCTTTACAGCAGAGAAGGCAATGGCACCCCACTCCAGTACTCTTGCCTGGAAAATCCCATGGATAGAGGAGCCTGGTAAGCTGAAGTCCATGGGGTCGCAAAGAGTTGGACATGACTGAGCGACTTCACTTTCACTTTTCACTTTCATGCATTGGAGAAGGAAATGGCAACCCACTCCAGTGTTCTTGCCTGGAGAATCCCAGGGACGGCGGGGCCTGGTGGGCTGTCATCTATGGGGTTGCACAGAGTTGGACACGACTGAGGTGAGTTAGGAGCACCAGCAGCAGCCCTTTACAGCAGCCCACTTGGAGATGTCACCCATCGTGACCAGGCAGCCTCAGCACGGGCGGGGCTGGGGGGAGCCTCAGCAGCACTCTCCAGGAAACACATTCCTGGGTAAAGATGCACAGCCTTCCCCACTCTGAGGCTGAGCCCACCCCAACACGTGCTTTTGTCCTCTCATTCAAAGAGAATCCGTGAGCTTCCCATGTGCCTCCCGAGCTCTGGTGACAAGGCAGCCGACAAGGAGCTCACCTCCTTACAAGAGAGGAGAGCACACAAGCAGCAGCAAAGGAACATCACATTAGACACCAACGACAAAACAGAGGCAGGGCTAGGGGACAGTGAGGAGACAGCTTGACGGGGTGTTACTTCAGGCCCCAGGGGACCTGGGAGCAGAGGCCTGCGGGGCGGGAGGGGGCACCCGTCACAGTCACCCAGGACAGCTCTGACTCAGGAGCTGCGTGCTCCCTGTGCGAAGCTCACCACCCCCACCCCGGGGCCATGCACTCCCTGAGCCAGAGGGTCAGCAACCCCCAGGTCACGGGACAGCACACAGCAGAGGCAGCCCCTGAAGCCAGGCTCCTGAGCCCCTCTTGGCTCCCTGTGGGGGCGGGAGGCATCACCTCTATACCTGGGGCAAGCGCGCGCCAGGCAGAGGGAGGAGCAAGGGCACGGCCTGAGGCAGGAGTGTGCTCGGGAGCCTCCAAAAACACCCAGGGGAGAAGCTCAGGCGGCCGAGCCGCAGGGCAGAACAGCCAGGGACAGGGCTGCAGGCGGGCCAGGCAGGGCTCTGGCTTTCGGTCACGGTGTAGAGCCACGGACGGCCTGGATCAGCCCGGTTTGATCTAATTCACGCTCTGGCTGCTGAACGAAGACTGGACAGCTGTGAGGGGGAGTGGGGACCCAGAAGCCAGTCGGGAGGGCACCAGGGCAGCACAGGGAGGGGCAGCACTGGCTGGAGCACAAGTCAGCAGAGACGGGTGAGAGACGGGAGGCCGGGCACACCCGGGGTAAGCCCAGGGGACCGGCGGGTGGTCAGGTGTGGGCAACAAGAGAAGAGTCCGAGAGGACTCCCGGATTTTATGGGCCTGATCAGTTAGGCCAAAAATGTCATTATTTAGTGACTACCCTGATAGTCCAGCGGCTAAGACTCCACGCTCCCAATGCAGGGGGCCTGGGTTCAACCCCTGGTCAGGGAACTAGATCCCTCGTGCCAGAACTAAAGCTCCTGCCTGCTGCAATGAAGACTCAAGATCCCATATGCGGTGACTAAGACCTGGCGAAGCCAAATAAACATTTAAACGAAAAAAAAAAACCTCTTTTAAAAAATGGCATTATTCACTGTCATGGACACCCTGGGAGGAGCCAGTGAGGCGGGAAGTAAGGTGGTGAAGCAGGAGCCCTGGTTTAGTTTAGACACATCAAGTCTGATGCTGACAAGACAGCTAAGTGGAGATGTAAGCGGGCAGTCTGCAGTTCAGGGGACAGTCGGAGGCTGGACACGCACATTTGGGGATGACCAGTATTTAGATGGCATTTAAAGACAAGGGACTAGCACAGGCGTAGAGAGCAAACTTATGGTTACCAAGAAGGGGAGAGGAGACAAGATGAACTGGGATATAAGGAGCGACATATACACAGTACTATGTATGAACAGGTAACTAATGACGAACTGCTGTATGTATAGCTCAGGGAGCTCTACTCCACGATCTGTGGTGACCTAAAAGAGAATGAAATCTAAAAAAAGGAGTGGGTACATGTATCAGATCAGATCAGATCAGTCGCTCAGTCGTGACCCCGTGAATCGCAGCACGCCAGGCCTCCCTGTCCATCACCAACTCCCGGAGTTCACTCAGACTCACGTCCATCAAGTCAGTGATGCCATCCAGCCATCTCATCCTCTGTCGTCCCCTTCTCCTGCCCCCAATCCCTCCGAGCATCAGAGTCTTTTCCAATGAGTCAACTCTTCGCATGAAGTGGCCAAAGTACTGGAGTTTCAGCTTTAGCATCATTCCTTCCAAAGAAATCCCAGGGCTGATCTCCTTCAGAATGGACTGGTTGGATCTCCTTGCAGTCCAAGGGACTCAAGAGTCTTCTCCAACACCACAGTTCAAAAGCATCAATTCTTCAGTGCTCAGCCTTCTTCACAGTCCAACGCTCACATCCATACATGACCACAGGAAAAACCATAGCCTTGACTAGATGAACCTTTGTTGGCAAAGGAATGTCTCTGCTTTTGAATATGCTATCCAGGTTGGTCATAACTTTCGGCTTCCCTTGTGGCTCAGCTGGTAAAGAATCTGCCTGCAAAGCAGGGAGACTTGGGTTCGATCCCTGGGTTGGGAAGATCCCCTGGAGAAGGGAAAGGCTACTCACTCCAGTACTCTGGCCTGGAGAATTCCATGGACTATATAATCCATGGGATTGAAAAGAGTCAGACATGACTGAGCGACTTTCACTTCATGACTGATTCATTCTGCTGTCAGCAATAAACTAACAACATTATAGATTATACACCAATAAAAATTTAAAAAAGAAAAAAAAAGACATGGGACTAGACTGCTGAGGAAGAGACTGGAGGACTCAGCCCTGCTGCTGCTAAGTCGCTTCAGTTGTGTCCGACTCTATGCAACCCCATAGACGGCAGCCCACCAGGCTCCCCCGTCCCTGGGATTCTCCAGGCAAGAATGGGTTGCCATTTCCTTCTCCAATGCATGAAAGTGAAAAGTGAAAGTGAAATCGCTCAGTCGTGTCCGACTCTAGCGACCCTATGGACTGCAGTCTACCAGGCTCCTGTCAATATTCCAAAACTGAGAGTCTGGAAGAGCAGAGAATCCAGAAAAGGAGGGCTGAGATGGGCGTGTCTATGTGTAACCACAACACTTACACATTAAGACAAGCCAGAAGCTTGTTTAAAAAAAAAAAAAATACCATGATGTTTTTAAAGTACTAAATTTTAAACAAAATTTCAGTTTTAGAGACTGGTTCTCAGGTCCTAGGTGCTTAGTTTTAAACTGTCTTGCTAATCATGGTGACAAATCAAACTAATCAATTAGCTAATGTCCCAGGGCACAATATACACGGAGTGTGAGATTCATCAGAGTTTTCCTCATAGCTGCCAACCTTCTGGGCATCTTCTTGTCAGAGCTAATTAGAGCACTGCCTTTCACCTTGCAAGATGCTGACAAGAACACACGCTGGAAGAGGAGGAGCTGTGAACGTCGTCCTTCTCCTGCTGGTCCCCTGTGCCAATCTTCTTCACTCTGAGGTGTCTGTGCTGCTCATCCATTTAAAAAGGATTCATTTCAGTACCGGGCAATGGTTTACCCTCATTCCTCCACATGCCAACCGACTAAGTCACGTAAACCTCAGCTTTCTCATCTGTAAAATGAAGTCACTCTCAGCTCCCCACGGTGCTGCTAATGGGATTAAATACACACAGTACAGCTCCTGGCATCAACGTTTATAAACTGTTTTCTACATCCCTCCTCACCCTCCAGGAGCCACTTTTCAGGTTAGATCCCGAGGAGTCTTTTCATTCCTCTCCATACTTAACTTTAAGCAGTGATTCCCAAGTGCCCCCATCCCAACACCCACCCCACCAGCAGCACCTGGGTTGTCATTCTGTCTCTCAGTCATGTCTGACTCTTTGCAACCCATGGACTGGAGCACGCCAGGCTTCCCTGCCCTTCACCATCTCCTGGAGCTTGCTCAAACTCAGGTCCATTGAATCGGTGATGCCATCTAACCATCTCATCCTCTATTGTCCCCTTCTCCTCCTGCCTTCAATCTTGCCCAGCATCAGGGTCTTTTCCAATGAGTCAGCTCTTTGCATCAGGTGGCCAAAGGACTGGAGCTGCAGTGTCAGCCCTTCCGATGAATATTCAGGGTTGATTTCCTTTAGGATTCACTGGTTTGATCTCCTTGCTGTCCAAGAGACTTTTGAGAGTTTTCTCCAATACCACAGTTCTAAAGCATCAATTCTTCAGTGCTCAGCCTTCTTTATGGTCCAACTCTCACATCCGTACCTGACTACCGGAAAAACCACAGCTTTGACTATATTGACTTTTGTCGGCAAAGTAATGTCTCTGCTTTGTAATACACTTGTCTAGGATCACCTGGGTACTTGTTAGAAATGCCAGTTCTCAGCTCAACTCCAGAACTGCTCAAGCAGAAACCAGGGGCTGGAGCGAGCACAGCAACCTCCAGGTGCTAAAACCTGAGACGTACTGGAAAAGGTGGGTCGCATTCTGGGGCACCCAGCAGGTCCTCAGAACAGGGACCCCTGACCTGTCCTGTCATCAACACCTGCTAACATAACAGGCTGTAAACTGCCAATCTGTCATAAACACAAACTTCCTACCTTTCTGGTTGTTTTCTTTAAACGTCAACTGTAGCACTTGAATAAAAAGTCTTAAAAAATTCAACCTCCATCCTTCTTTCTACAGCAACAGGGAAAAGAAAATCTCTAACTTAACCCGAGATTACTGTCCCCATATAATTATTTTTCCAATTCTCTCAGTAAGACTTGACACAAACACTAAGATCCTTCCCATCCATTCCAAAGAATATGAATTTAAGATCTGGTTAATCTAACTTTTCTCACAAGGAAAATATATTCTGGTTGTTGTATGTACATGTTTATTGTTGCTGTTGTTGAAAAACCAAATAGTCCTAGGTTTTGATGCTTCCATGAATTCAGCAACTGGAATGTAAGAAGTGGCAGATGCCCACAGGGAGAACAGGGCCAAAACCGAACTCAGCTGACCCTCTAGGGACTCTATAGCCCTGACCCTGCCCTGGAACAGGCTGTATTTCTGAAACAGCTGTCTCACTGCAAAAACAAGACCCTCTCCAGCACAAACGTGTGGCACTCAGGAGCTGTAAATGATTCCAGATCAGGACACTTCTGAGAGTGACAGGGAGGGTGCTATTAATAATCCTGCCAGGACAGCAGGTGGGGCCGGGATGTGAGATCGTCACCCCATCTGTCGCGTCTGCCTGAGCCCAGTGATCTTCAAGCTCTTTTTCCTGAGGTGTCCAGACATCTAACTGCAAGGCGAGGCAAGAGTGATGTTTATAAGCAGAACTCTAGAGCCTGATTCTTCGATCAAAGGCTAGACCTCGCATGGAGGGGAGCCCTGGACAGGCTCAGTGCAGACCCGGAGAGCAGGTGCCTGGCTCAGTTATCACTGTGCCCCAGCACCTCTCGTCAGGAACTAAAGACAGCAGGTGCTCAAGAAAGCAGCTCAGAGCCTGAATCAAGGCTTCCTGCTGTATTTCCTTGACTCTAAAAGGTAAATTCCTTCATAGTTTCACATTTGAAATCAGAGTGTGTTGTTTTATTATCAACCCTGCTAAGGTAATTTCCTGAGAAGTGTTACTGTATCACTAGTATGTCTTACATGTGTTGGTGCCACAGGATTGAAAGACGCAGTGACTGCCTATCACCCCAGATTCATAGACATGTTCACGATACTCGTGGGATAGAGACTTGTGACAATCTCGAGGCGACAACTCCTAAAGGGAGGCACTGTTTCATCTAACACTACCAGCGCTTCCCTGGCCTTAAAACTCTTAAGAGAAAGACTGGACCTTGCTTCCGTAGGCCATCCTCTCTCGGCCCCTCCCCCAAGTCAATGATACCTTCTTATGAATGCGGCCAAGAGCCTGGAATCCGATCAAGCAGAGCTAGTGCAAATCCCATCTGTGCGGTCCAACTCAGTGGGTGCCGACGAGGACGGTCTCCAGGCAGAAGATTGGACGGAAGTCCCCGACAGGCTTGTGAGGATCTTACTAAGAGCCCTCAGCGTGTGCCAGACTACTGCACCCACTGAGCTCTGGGCTCACCTTGACCTCTACACCTCCAGGACTTCTCTCCCACTCACAGCACTGCCCTCCTCAGACCAATGAAGGATGAAGGACGGGAACCAAAGGCTACCACAGGGCAGCAGTGGGTAATCCCCGCTAGGACGGCCCTTAAGGAGCTGAGCGCAGCTGAGGCTGAGAAGTTTCCGGCTCCACAGAAGCCCACATCTCATGATCATACAGGCTCGCTCAGTTATAAAAGTCGCTGCTCTCAGGGAACCCAGAGTATCATGTCCCATGGGTACCTGTAGTTCACCTAGAGGTCCTCCCAGCCCAGATGTAATTCATTAAACCAGAGGTCATTTCTAACATGAGCACTGCTCCCTAGTAATATATTTGGCATATTCCATCATTTAAAAAATGTTTTAATATAACTTACCATATTTAAGACTGAATAACTATAATACAAATAAATACTAAAAAATAATTGGTATCCACAGTACTTTTTTAAACGTATTGTCATAAAACTTACTGTCTTCACTATCTTTAGGTGTACAGGTCAGTGGTGAGAAGTACATTCACACTGCTGGGCTACTCTCATTACCATCCACTCACAGGACTCTCTTTGTCCTGTAAAACTGGACTTAAACACTAATTACATGTTAAACAGTAATTCCCCATTCTCCCTTCTCCTAGCCCCTGGCAACCGCTATTCCACTCACTTTCTGTCTCAACGATCTGATTACTCTGGGTGCGTCACACAAGTGGGACTGTACAATCGTTGTCCTGTGTCTAACATTTCACTTAGCACAAAGTCCTCAAGGTTCATCCATGCTGACAGGATGTCCCTCCTTTCTAAGGCTGGATAATGTCTCACTGTGTGCACACGTATCACACTTAGCTCGTCCATCATCTGATGACAGGCACCTTTTGGCTATTGTGTGAATAATACTGCTATGAAACCGGATACACAAATACCTTTTTGAGTCCCTTCCTTCATTTCTTTTGGGTCTATTACTCAGAAGCAGAATTCTTGAATCATACAGTTATTCTATTTTTAATTTTTTGAGAAATTGCCAGTTTTCCATAATGGGCACACCATTTTACATTCTCACCAAGAGTGCAGAGGGTTCCGATTTCAACATGTCCTGCCCAACGCTTGTTATTTTCTCATGTTTTAAAGCAGACACCCTGATGGGCCTGAGGCGCTGTCTCACTGTGGTTGCGGGATACATGTCACTAATGGTTAGCGATGCTGAGTATTTTTTCATGTGTTTATTGGCCATCTGCATATCTTTTTTGGAGATGTCTACTCAAGTTTTTTAATTAGGCTGTTTGATATTTTCTGTTTGTCAAATGCCAGGAAACAGAGCTAGTTAACCAAAGTCAAATTCTATGCAGATAAACAATAATGATGTCCATACAATGGAATACTACTCAGCTATAAAAAGGAGTACACTAAATAGAAGCAGTAACTTCATGTACCTCAAAGGCAGCATGCTAAGTGAAAGAAGCCAATTTCCAAAATTACATGCTGTATGGCATTCCAGAAAAGACAAAAGTATAAGGACAGAAAACAGACCAATGGCCACCAGCAGCCAGAAGTGGAGAAACGGTTTGACAGCAAAAGGACAGCGGGAAGTCTTTGTCTTTTTCCCTCCTGGGGCGATGGAACTGTTCTCAATCTTGATTGTGGTGTGTGTGTATTCAGTCACTCAGTTGTGTCCTTCTCTTTACGACCCCATGGACTGTAGCCCACCAGGCCCCTCTGTCCATGGGATTTCCCAGGTAAGATTACTGGAGTGGGTTGCCATTTCCTCCCCAGGGGATCTTCCAGACCCAGGGATCAGATGCATTTCCTGCGTCTCCTGCACTGCAGGTGGATTCTTTACCGCTGACTCACTGAGGTTACACAAATTTACAGATAAGTTAAAACCCAAAGAACCAGAAACTCAAAAAAAGGTCAGTTTTACTATAGGTAAAATTTTAAGAAATTCACATGCAGAAGGGGAAAGGGCTCTCCGTTTATCCACAGAGGCACTGTGCTAACCAGTTTACAAGCATCATCTCATGGAGTCCTTACAAAACTTCAGGAATGCGTAAATACTGTCACTCGAGCCCAGGTCTGACTAAACTAGGAGAAACTAAGTCCTGATTATTCAGACACCCAAGATTCCATTTGATCGTTCCAAGATCAGGGGTGTTTGCAAATTATTATTTATCAGACACGACTGGAGCGACTTAGCAGCAGCAGCAGCAGCTTTCATGCACTGGAGAAGGAAATGGCAACCCACTCCAGTGTTCTTGCCTGGAGAATACCAGGGACACGGGGAGCCTGGTGAGCTGCCACCTATGGGGTCGCACAGAGTCGAACACGACTGAAGCGACTTAGCAGCAGCAAGAATTCAGGCTTGGCAGGACCACGTCCACACGTCATCTTTCTCTCCAGGGACTGGATCCACAGGGTGCCTGTCAGATCCTTAGCGGCACTTAATGACCTTAAAAAGCTCAAGAACCACCGCTCCCTATCGAGGTCCAGGGAGGGTCTGAGGCCTGCCCAGAGGACATGGCTCTGGGTGACAGCGCCAGGCCGGGAGGGAAGTCCCCTGATACTCAGGCTGGCGCTCTCCGTGGTTCTCGAACGCCACAGTTCCAACCAGCGCTGGTGACAGTGACTCATGCTCCCGTGATGATCTGAGTCTACAGGACCCTCCCAGCAGGAGGTGCGCTGCAGGACCAGGCTGGGACCAGACTACACAGGCCTGAAATGGAGCCCAGGTTCCCAGTCCAAGTCCCAGCTCGGTCAAATATAAAAACTGCATTCTACAAGCCTGCACATTTAGGGTAATTAATAGACAGCTCCCCCGAAACAGACAAGGGAAAAAAAAAGCAAGGATAGCTCATATAGGAAAGCGTGCTTCTGATCTGCACCTTTGGGTTTGTGATGAGCTCAGAGAATTAGTATTTGTAAGGTACCCTCTGACAAGCTGAGGCAGAAGCACAAATTAGTGTGGTGACGATAATTAAATGAGAGGTTCTTTAGCTCCTGGACCGAACGGTTGGAGAAAGTGAAACGGGTTGACTGGGCTTTGATCTGTCTGCAAATAGCCCTGTGCCCTGCGCGAGCTGGACTGACACACGTCCACCCTCGCTTATCAGAAAGGACCGGGAAAGCACGGGTAGGAAACCAAGCCTCAAAACAATACATCCGAATTTCTAAATCTATTTTAAACTGTGAAAATTAATCAAGGAGGAGAAATAAGGGGTATGAAACCAACCCACTTGCCGATTCAAAGTAATTTGTAAGTTACCTGCACACAAGGCCCTTGGAGGGCTTCTGGGGTTTTGGCTGTCACAAAACGAAGGCAACACCTTATGATCACTTCACGTTCAGTGTTGAACAAAGACGGCCGAGTTAACCCCGAGAGTCTCCCCGACAAGGAGAAACTGAGGTGGTGTCTCTGGGATGGAGCAAAAATGCACCTGTGGGTGACCAGCCCTGCTCTGGCTCTGAGATGAGCCGCTGCCCACAAGCACAGGCCCATCCCTTTTAGACAGACTTGCAGACAGAAGCAGGACTTCCCTACCCCCGCTGCACGTGACAGGGCACTGGTGTAGCTGAAATGACACGCCTCTTCCCATACGTTATCTCTTTGGAGGTCTATTACTCAGTTGTAAAAACCTATTTCCTGGAATTCAACTTGGACGGAGACAGACACACACAGACACACCCTGCAAGGAAATACCTGAGGAGCCAGAGACCCTCCCTCCTGTGACTGCTGAGGTCTGAGCTTCACTTACCGCACGACCACTAAAGGAAATGGTTGTTTTAGAGCAGAAGGGGACATGGGGTAGGGACAAAAGCTAATGTTTATTGTGTCAAGACTCTGCTACATGCTTCATGGGCATCATCTCATTTAATCTTCTCTCAACACCATAAGGTAGACCCTGTTAGAATTTTCTTTCCCTTTTACAAATAAAGCACTGAGGCTCAGACAGGCAAAGCCACCTGCCCACAATCCCACTGTTCCATGGAGAGCTGGGCGGAACTGCAGCCGGAGGACTCAGCCGAAGGCCACGCCCCCCGTTCCGGGAGTCCATCTTCTCATCTTCTGTGGGGGGAGACCGAGGGCTCAGAGGGCACTGGTCCAGGCCACAGTGCAGACCCAGGGGCCACGAAGCAGGTCTCCTGAGCTCTAGCCCCAGGCTCATGCTGCCTCTAACATGCATGAGTATTAAGAGAAGTATGAAAGCCTAGATCAAGTCTCCTGCACAGAGTGCAGGCCAGATCATCAGCTTCCTGAGGGCGCAGATGCCCCCAAACTTCTCAGTACCCCCGGTGCCGTGGCAGGCAGCTGGATGCTGGGGGAACAGTCGGCTGGTGCTGTATGGATGGAGACGTGCTGAACGGATGGAGGGGTGGGTGCGGGGGTGGACGGACGGGCGACTGAGTGGGTGAGTGAGCGGGGTGGCTGAGTCTGTAGGTGGGTGGATAGAGCTACGCTGACTAAGGCCCTCTTCCCACCGTTTACATCCAAAGTAGATTCCCCTGCAGTATTTTTGGCAAACCAAGCCGCCTCTATACCCCAGAGACCAGAAGCTGTTTCATAAATCTGTAGGCAGATGTGACGCCACCTTGACAGTCCTGCAGAGGAGCTGGAAAGCCCCAGGGGGAATCCCAGAGCAGGTTCCAACCAAAGACTACGACAGCGCCCTCGAGCCAGCCACCCTGCAGCCCTGCAGAGGAGGAGCAGAGAGGACAGCTCCAGGCTCTGTTGGGGGGCAGGGGGGCAGAGGAGCACATGCCCTGCAGCAAAGGGAAGGATGACTAACCCAAGTTCCCCGCGAGCCCCACCTCTCCCTCAGCTCACGACCCGCCTCCCTCTGAACTGTCACGTGGCATAAAACTCGCCACTTCTCTCTTTATAGCAACAGACCCAATTAAATCATACAAGGATCAGAAGGTAAAACTCCAGAGCACACAGGAAGTACTCAACAACTGTGAGCGGTCACCCTTCTCATCTAGGAGAAAGGCTGTGTTACTCTGACACCATTTAAGAAAAAAACAGACAAACAAAACCTAAAACAACAGCCAAAAAAGCCACTAATGCCTATCAAAGGGTTCTGAAAGCTATAACGGAGTATGTTTTATCGTGATGATGGATGGCTACAGTGCCCTCCAACACGAGTGTCATTAAAAACGAACAACCCTAATTCACACCCTCTTTGATATTGCAGACTAGACTCACAAAGAATCAGCGTAAGAAAGGGTGTGGAGATGGGTCTGTCCTCCCCATCAGGTGACAACAGAGGCACAGGAGGCTCAGAAAGATTAAGCCACCTGCCCAAGGTCGCTCAGCAAGAAGGAGGGATTCCTGCCCGCCCCCGCCCAGAGCCGGAGCAGGAGAGCCAGGGGAGCCGTGCCATCTCAAGTGCCCCAAAACTGTCAGGTGGCCTTTAAGTGCAGCAGCCTCCTCACTGGTGGAAAAGTCCCTGGAAATGTGGACGTTCATTTTGACCCAAGTCACAACAGTCGAGAGAACAATGCCGTCACAGCCAATGGAAATATGGGAAGAATAAGATGTAGTCAACTGAGCTTTAGTCCTATCTTGGCCCCAGAGCAGTACGACCACAGGCAAATCTGAGCTATTCTGGGACCTCAGGATCCCGCGCACAAAGAGAAGCTCCGCATGGAGTTTTGTCCTCCACAGCGCCTCGCTCCCGCTGTGAGGACTGGCAGAGACCACGTGTGGAGAGCACACAGAACGGAGTCTGGTCTCGGCGCGTGGGAGGAGCTCCAACGCCAGCCACTGCCATTGCTTGTATTTATCACTGAAAGGAGGGGTTGAGAGCAGCCAATTCCAAGACCATGCACAAGCACCCATCTATTTATTCACAGTCACTCAGAGAGAGAGGGCACACGTGATCATCCACAACCAGAAAATAAATACAACCTCTGTCTCCAAGCCAGAGGTTTTGTTTGTTTTTCTGTTTGCTTGTTTGGGGCCAATTAAGTGGCTACTTGGCGCCATCTCATCCTCCTGTTCCCTCATCCCACGTCCACGCTTTCCTTCCCTCAAGGGCTGTAAGCCCTTCTGCTCGGGGGGTCAGGGGCTGGCTCCCAGCGTAACAGTAAGTGTGTTGCTGGGAGCACCCCTGTCGAGTCCACGCCAACGCCTGCACCCTGTCCGCTGTCCCCAGCCCAGGAAGCACCACATACCATCCTGGGCCTCACAGCTCCGTTTCTTCTAGGCTTGAAAAGGAGGGCAGAGGGTCCTGATCACGAAAGTTAACCTGCAGTAAAATGACCGTCTGAAGCCAGCCAGCCAATGAAAAGCAAGCAAGGAGAAAGGGCATCTTTAAGGGACCAACGGGAACCAGGGATCTGAGCTGCTATGACACAGGAACTGTATTTTAAGAAGACGGGATCCAGACTGTAGCCCAGGACAGAGTCAGAGAACCATCATCTATCTTCCAAACCGCAGCCTGGAAGAAACAAGTGGGGAGAAAGAGGAATTGAGACCATCTGAGGCCACTGCATCTTCGCTCACAAAAGAAGAAGTGGCAGGAGAGACTCTGCTTAAACCCCTGACCCAGAAGAAAGGGGAGCCAGCAGAAGCCCAGCAGCCCAGCTCTCCAGCCCCTCAAAGACAGCAGGAACTGTACAACCACTCCATACAGAGTCAGCAGAGCACGCAGCGAGTCCAAAATCCTGCTTAGAGGCCGAAGGAAAGAAATGACAAGTGCAGACAGCGCCTCCCGTCATGGCGCTCGTCACAGAGCGGGCTGGGCAGAGCAGGCATGTGCTGGCTGCGGGTTGCAAATGAAAGGCGAAACCCTAACTGCCCGACACGAAGGAGCATGGCCTAAGAGCGCCAGGCTCCTGCTGCCCCAGAACCATGCACGGCCACGGTCGCCGGCGGCCCCGGAGTCTCAGGCTGCACAAGCCTCAGCCTCCACCATGCCCTCGCGCTCTCCCAACAGGGCCTCCGGGCACCTGAGCTCAGTCTCCTCACCCATTTCTGGAAGGATACACTGAAACACTGATCCGTGCATGTGGTTAACCCAGAACCCCAACTATCTGCACACCCTTATCAGAGTACTGGTCCAACTAATACACCAAGGAACATCCTAACTGGCGATTCAAAGCCCAGAAAGAGCTCATTTAAAGAGGATTTTGAGACTTGAGATCAGAAACCTGAGTTCATCCTTTGACAACATTAAACGAGATTCACAGTGAAGAGTTCTTGAGCACCTACTGTTTTCTAGACACAGTGATGCCAACACCAAGGTGGACCCGGCAGACACTCTGCCTCAAGAGTCTGCTGATTTTTAACTTGAGGAAAGGAAACTGGGGCTTTGGTTTCTGAATGAGCTAAACAGTATCCTTCTATCCAGAAGGTTCCTCTGGGGCCCTCCCAGGGAATGCACTGTCTCTGCTAGAGGAAGAGAAGGCACAGAGAGCCTAAAGGCAGTCAGCTCTGGCAGAGGCGGCTGAGCACGTCCGGGAAGCGGGTTTTCACACCGAGCTGGTGGAAGACCATGGGGGCGCCTCGCGGTGCCCAACAGTCAGCGAGCAGCCTTCCTAGGAACTAAAGAGGGCCTGCTGCTTGGAGAACCCTGCTCAACGTTACGTGGCAGCCTGGACGGGAGGGGAGTGGGGGGCAGAAAGGACACACGTATTGAGTATGTATGGCTGAGTCCCTGTGCTGTCTACCTGAAGCCATCACAACACTGTTAATCGACTGGACTCCAATATCAAATAAAAAGTTAAAATAAAAAAACAAACCCTCATAAATAAACTTAAAGAAAAAATACAGGCCTTCTGCTTTAAAACAAAACAAGGACATGCTAATTTTAGATTCCCCCTTCTCCCCCTTCACGGCACAGATGGAGAAAATGAGACCCAAAACGAGAGAAAGACTCTCCCAAGGTCACAACGGTCCAAACGGTCCAACGGCCTGAGACAGATGACCACAAACTCAGATGACAGGTCCCTCGGCAATTCACAAACTGGTTTTTTCGTTTGTTTGGTTTTAAATCCTAAAGCAGCCTCCAGGCACGGTGGGAGCCGAGTCCGAGGAACACCTGCCGGGCGGCAGGGCGCCGGGGCCCTTGGGGGTGCGGAGCGGAGGCCCTGCCAGGCCACTCTTCTGTCCATCGAGTCATCTTGTTATGGCAACGGGAACGCATTCAGCTGGCCGGAGCTAAGACCCAGCCCTGTGCTCCAGGCGTGCTCCAATCCGGGCCGGCCTGGGACGTGACTTTTCTGCAAGCTCATACATGACTCATCTTTACAGGCCTCCTATCAGGTCTGCTGGCTGCAAGGAATCCCATTCAAACCACCTCTGCCCACAGCTGCTCAGGAGCCCAGGCAACAGGGGGTTGCCGCGGTTGACTTTGTAAAACATGGTTAGCCTGCATCTGTGCTATTTCTTACCTCCTTACGATACAGCTGGTGATGTTAACGTTATTAGTATCTAGGCAGCCTAAAGACTGCATTGTGTGCTGAGTCCTGCCTGACTCCTTGCTTCCCATGGACTGTGGCCTGCCAGGCTTCTCTGTCCATGGGGATTCTCCAGGCAAGAATACTGGAGTGGGTTGCCATGCCTTCCAGGGGATCTTCCCAACCCAGGGATCAAACCCAGGTCTCCTGCACTGCAGGTGGATTCATGGCAGGTGGATTCTTTACTGACTCAGCCACCAGGGAAGCCCAAAGACTGCACTGGGCCTACCCTAATGTAACAGGATTAAAAAAAAAAAAAAACAGAAAAGAAACTTAGAAACACGAACAATCAGATTAAGCTACTGTGTCTCCAGCAAGTTAGGAAGCCCTAAGCAATGCTCCCTAAAGGGGCCGGGGGAGCCGGGGCGCAGGCGCACCATGACCCTGGGCAAATCATCAGCCTTCCTGGGCCTCAGCTGCCCTCAGGGGAGAGGAGGGCTCACTGGCCCTGCTCTGGCCCCCAGGACTCGTGGGGATCGCTGAAATGAGGTCATCAGTCGATGCACTCTGGACAGAGACTATAGAAACTGTACGCCTGTTCAAGACCGTTTTGATGTTAGCCCCGGCCCAGGAACTGGGAAGGCCAGGCCCAGCAGGGTCCGGGTGGCTGCACCGGGTAGACTGTGTCTCCCATCAGGAGGGCTGCGGGAGGGAGGGAGTCAATTACCGAACCTGCCCTGAAAGTGTTGCTATTTATCGACTGGATACATTTTGAGCACATGGATACTTGTCGGGGTAAAGGAAGTATTAAGATTTAAGAGTTTTAAAACTGATCTAGGAGGACTCTCTCTGGGCCAAAAGTGTGCAGCCTCCTGTGAGAGCCTGGGCTTGTACTTTTCATCTGTTCTGAGAAAACACAGTGACAAAAAGTTACTATGACTGCAAACAAGGTAAGTTTTTCTTTTTAAAGAAAGCATCCTCACCCATCTGAAAAACCCAGCACCTGAGTCTGAGACACTATTTATTCTGACCTGAGGCAGGGTGCTGGCCGAGTCCAGAGCCGCGTCAGTCAGGGCCCCACAGAGCAGCCCGAGGCCACGAGGAGTCGAGAGAGTGGCCAGAGGGTTTGGTGATGGATGAAGGTCCTGGACAGACCCCCGTGGTCTGCTAGGAGCACACGGCAGGGAAAGAACCACTCCTCTCAAAAAAAAAAAAAGAAAATAAATAAATAATAAATAAATAATTTACATCTCCTCCAGACGGATCGTGTGGCTCTGAGACAAGAATCCTTCTTGCATCACGAACACTAGAACAACGCCAGGCCCCTAGGAGGTTCTGGATAAACTACCAACCTGGAACTGAGGAACGAGCCCCGGAGATTCTGAGGAGTACAGTTGGTGAAACAGAAGCCCCCTTCTTCCTACCCCCTCGGCTGGGCCCATTTAACTGCTCACCCCTCACAGTTCCACCAAAAGTCTGATGCCATCCCCGGTAACCCCCCAGCACCCCCGACCCTGCCAGAGCTAAGGCCTGTGTGACCACAACGTGCCCCCTGAGATTATCGCCATTCCCCAGAGCCCAGCATAGCGCCAGACCCCAGGTGCCGACCCCTCGATCAGTGCCGAGCGAAGAGATGGAGGAACGGATCCATGAAGGAATGGAGCAAAGATTTCAAAGTCCAGATAAAAAGCAACAAACATGAGTGGTGGCTTCTGCGAGGAAAGGGACGCATGCTGGAATGCTGCCAGTCTGAGTGGGGAGCAGGCGTGGGCGCTGGGGTGGCAGCGAGGGGGGGTGGCCCCGCCAGAGTGGCTCACAGCAGCAGGGCCCAGGGTTACCAGGGCAGCCTGCTTTTCAAAAGAACCAGAAACCCAAGACTGGGGAGTGATCTCCTGATTTTTAAATGCGGACCATCAAGAACACACATGGCTCACACACAACACATCTATGGTCTGAATCCAGCCCACAGTCGCTGGTCAGTTGCCTCCGCTCATCAGGCGAAAGGGGTGTCCGGCTTCAGTTCCCTGCACGTAGTGTGTCTGCCGGGAGGAAGCGTGAGCGCACTGACCCCAGAGCTGCGGACACAACCAGCATCAGGCTCGCCGGCCCCCAGGTGGCCCGGCACTGCGCACACCTCCACGGTGCGAGTCCTCAGAACAGGCCCCTCAGTTCCCCTAGAGAGCCTCTTCTCCAAGCCTGCCCTGCCCACAAGCTCACCCCGGGAGCTCCCTAAGCCGTCTGGCTCTGCTTGCTCCCTGCCTTCCCACTACATCTGGAAGACACCGGGGAGCCTCCCCCCTCCCACTCCAGCAGCCTTCCTGGCCTTCCAGGTTCAACCCTTCTCCACTGAGCCTCAGTGGACAGGCCCCAAGCAGCCAGCAAGCTGACCCTGTGCCCCCCTCAGGAACCCAGACTGTGCTGAACCCCCACTGGGCCTGGAGCAGATGACTGCAGACAGCCTGATCTGGTCCCTACGGAAGGGTCTACCCTCAGAGGAAGGGGTACCTATGACCCCGACGCCAGGCAGGCTCTGCTGAGGAAGTAAACAGGTTGAAAGGCAGCACGACAGACTCAGAAAGATCTCCCTGACAGCTGAAGGGGCTGAGGCTCCGGAGGGAGATGGGGTGGGAAGGGCGGCAGGGGTCCTGGGGTGCATCAGGCTTCTCTCACGCTCAGAAAACCCCGGCTGCCTTAAGTCCTGAGAAGTCAGAGAACTGGTCCTATTTTCTGAGTCGAGATTATGAACACGTGGAAACAACTCTCCTGCTCAAGTCAACAGAAAACAGCAAAACCTGACAACAGTGACCGCTGGCTAGGTGTCAGGCTCTACAATTCACCAGAGCCTGTTCCCCTGCTAACAAGTGGCGCCTCTCACCTGAGGACCTTTCCTTTACACGAAACACCCTGCTGGTGGCCTCACGGTAGGTCCATTTAGAAGAAGAACGCCAACAGAAACCCGAATGGAAATCTCGCTGAAGTGCAAAGTTGACGGCCACCTACGATGACCAGCAGAAAGCGCCTGGAAGGTGTACCCTTCATCCCGGAGTGTCCCAGTCTCCTTGACAGCTGTGTGCGGATCACAGCAAAGGACCTGAGGCAGGACCGACCTCCCTCCAGCTCCACGTGAGGGGCCAACCTCAGCATTTCTGGCTCAGCCACCTCCCACCATAGGCACCTTCCTCCGGAGCTTTCCACATCCTCGGTCAGCCTCGGCTCCCCATCTCCACGGGGGGCACCCTCACCCTCTTTTCAGAGCCTTCCCCTCATCTGTGCCCACAGGCCAGCCATCTGGTGGCCCAGGGTAATGCTGGGACCGGCTCGCCCACCCTCAGACGAGCTTCTCTGAAGGCAGGCACCGCTTGCTTCTACATCTACTACAGCTCCTGGCAGAGGGGAAGGCCCAGGGGTAATCTGTGTGGAGAAGACCTGGCCTCAGGCCCCCTTTCTCCCGGGAGCAGTGAGATGCAAGAGGGCTGAGCCTGGAAAGCAGCCTGTGGGGCTGGGGGGCGGGGGAGAGGAGGAGGTGCTTTTCATTGTGTTCTTTTGACTTTTCCATGACTTTCAAATTTTTCAATTATCCTCATAATGAGAGAAAACCCTGTTGATGCTGTTTTTTAAAATAAAGCAGCCAAGTTTTCCCCAACACTGTCCAAGAGACATGGCGCATCCTGAGAAACGCTGCACAGATTAATCAGAGGTGCTTCTGAAACAGCATGCGTGCTGGCAGGGAACTCGTGGTCAGCAGACTCAGCCCTGGGGCTGGAGAACAATGAGAAGGACACCCAAGAAACAGCACCTGAGGCCAAGGGCGCTGCCCCGAAAGAAAGCTCTGGGGCCTCGGCTCCCAGAGCAGGGCATGGGGCCGGGGGCAGGGCCGGCCTTCAAGACACCACTGAGCCTGTCACAGCGGGACCACATTTGCTCTTACAGACAATCGGTAAGGATTTAATAAGCCCGCTGTTTAAGGTGCTCGGCACAGAGCCGGATACACAGAAAACCCTCAAGAAAGGCGGTGAAAACGTCCTTCCTGTATTCAAGCCACAGCCTGCAAGTTACGCGGCCTTCTGGGTCCACTTCCGAGGCGCTTCTCAGAAAAGTATTCTGGTTCAACCTGGGAAACCAGCAACGTCCAAAATCAGTGTAACCTGCCGTATTTCCAGTCCCCGAAGAGCCCACCTTCCAGAGCTCAGCTGCCAAGGGGATGACAAAGTATCCGGTTATGACAACCAGTGGCGTCCCCGCTCCGGGAGCCCTGGACCCAGGGATGTGTCCTGCAAGGTGTCTCCGGCTTAATTAAGCCCTGCGCCCCAGGTGCACCGCCCCGAGTTGCGTCTTTGGAGACTACGATTTCCCAGCCCGGGGAAAACACAGGTAACCGGAAGGCGAGGTTCTGAGACCTCTAGGAAGACACAAAGAGATGAGGCTGGCAACGAGCTTTCTAACCGAACCCCAGACCCAACCAGCTACCCGTACGCCCCCACTTCCAAGGGCTCAGCCTGAAACCAGAGGAAAGCTCGCCCGCGCCCTGAAAACGCCCAGAGACACATCCTGCCCCGCTGCCTTTGAAGCCTCCGAAGTGGAGACGTCTGGTTTAATTTAAACTCGAGGCTCCTCAGAAATGACACATACATTGTGGCTCGGCTCCGTTCGCCGCCTGAAGGACGACCACCCGCCGCCCGGCCACTGGGACACGCGGTCGCTGCCCGGGTCCCCGGCCCCTTGTCTCAAAGTTCACGCCGCGGGCCGAGCGGCGCGCACCGGCCCGGCTCGGCCGCCCGGCCCCCGGCCCCCTCCCCGGCCCCGCCGGCCTGTGGCCCCGGGAGCGCCGCGCGGCCCGGCCCCGCCGCCCGAGACGCGTCCCGCAGGCCCGGGGTCGCTTTCGCCCCCGGAGCCCGGCCAGGCGCCTCACCTGCTTTCTCGATCTTGCCGGACATTTCCGGGCTGCGCCGGAGGCCGAGGCCGCCGCTCATCGGGCCCGGGCCGGGCCGCTGCGGGCGCCACAGGCCGGCGCGGCCGCCGCTCGCCTCGGCCCTGGCTCGCCGCGCCTCAGGCCCGCGCCGGCATGGCGGGCTCCGCGGGCCGCGGCCTGTGCGCTCGGCCAGCGGCGCCCCAGCCCGCCCGGGGGTGCCCGCCGCCGCTCCGCCTCCTCCGCTCCCGCCGCCGCCGCCGCTTCCCCGGGCCCGCGAGCCGGCCGCAGCGCCGCGCCGCCGCCCGCCCGCCCGCCGGCCTCGGCCGCGGCCAGAGCGCCACCTGCCGGGCGCGGCCTCCGCGCCGCCGAGGAAGCAGCGCCCCCTGCCGACCCGGAGCCGGCCGGAACTTCCCGCCCGGGACGCAGCGCCCCCTGCCGACCCGGAGTATCCACGCCAGGGCGAAGGACCTCCCCCTGGCCACCAACCCACACCTGGGCCTCCGCGTTCGCTGCCCGCACGCACGGACCCTCGACGCTAGGGCGAGGGGAGTGGCATGGACCACCCTGGACTCAGCCTCCTCTGCTCTAGAATCAGGCTCTCCAGCTCAAGGCCTGAGTCTGATCCCAACCAGGACTCAGCTTGCCCTGCTGACTTGCCCCCCCCCCCCCTCACTTGGAACACAGGGCTCCCACCCAAACTCTTGTCTCCACGCCAGGGCCGGTGACTGACCCCACCCGCATCCAGAGCCCCCTGCTGGCCCATAGCCCATAGGGACACAGTGACCCCCTGCCTGCTCTATTCACTTGACCCCTAAATGTGGACCAGGGTCCCTTCCAGCCTGGACTTCTGCTGGGCCTTTTCTAAGCACAGTGATGACTTCAGTAAAAGTCATTGATTTAAGAATCAAAGATCATATTAAGCCTACAAAAATGTGCACAATCACTTATTCCTCCAAAGAGTTTATAACTTGGAGAAGCAAAGTTAAATCAGATAATGCAAGTATAAAATAACAGATTTTAGTAACACAAAGGGTATTCACATGTGGAAAAATCTCCAGCACCTCGCTCACTGTCCTTAGCCCAAGATGGAGTACAAAGGATGAGTTCAGCTTTCCCCCATTTCCTTCAGGTACACTGAATAATTGAGATGGGGACAGATTCTGGAAGGGGAGCACAGAGAAGAAATGGTATTAATAATCGACATTGCAAAGAGTCTTGTTCACCACTCCCTGCACCCTCTGGTGGGCTTGCTGATTCTGTAACTGAGAGCAGGCCTTAGGTAGCAGCCAAATTTCCAGAGTCATCAGTGCCAGTTCTCTAGGGGTCAAAGGCAAAGCCAAAGATTAACACATTCATCTCTCTTTTCCAGCTGATGAATGGCTGCTCTGAGCCAGGGTGGGACGGCTCTACTCTCTTGGCAGTTGCAACACCGAGCAAAACTGACCCTTGGCCCCAGACCTCCTCCCCCATGCTCCCAAAGCTGTCCCCAGCCCTTCTAGGTTTCTGAGTCAGTCTTTTAGGTCCAAAAGTCTGTGTGCAAAGCAGAAAATTAATCTGAATAGCTGGCCTGGTCAGGGTTCATGAGAGTGGAACCAAATATTAATATAGTTAATAAATTGACACATCAAACAACAAAAGGTTTTCAAACAATAAAGTGCTTTACAAATGGACATGACTGTAAATAAGGGTCATGGAGTTTATTTAATAAAGGGTATTCATCAAAGCTGTTTCTGGGGACTTCCCTGCTGGGCCAGTGGCCGAGACTCCATGCTCCCAGTGCAGCTAACCCGGGTTCGTTCCTGGTCAGGGAGCTAGATCCCACACGCTGCAACAAAGATCCAGGGTTCTGAGTGCCACAACTGTGACCCGTCACAGCCAAATAAATGAAACAAATTTACAGCTGAGCCACCAAGGAAGCCCCCCAAATTTAAAAAAGTTGTTTGTAATAGAATATATGCAAGGTGATGAAGCAAACACATTCCTACAGCTTTGTTCTTCCTACCTTAAGGCCTTCTCTCCTGCCGCTCTTTCTGCCTGGAATATTCCCTCTTCCTCTTCTCCACCTGGTTGACCCCTAGTTATCCTTCACTTCTTGACTTAACTGCCACTTCTACAGGAAATCCTCCCAGACGCCCCCAGTGGGAGCAGCTCCCTGTACTGGTCAGGATGCTTGATTTCATGGTCAGAAACCCAGCTCAGCTTGGTTAGGGCAAAAAGGGGATTTGTCAGACATCGTAACTAGCAAACCAAGGATACAGCCAGAACCAACAGCTACCTCTAGGCTCTGAACCTGCAACATCACTCCTCTAGGCTGGCTCTATTTCCAAGTGATCTCTCTCTACCCAGTGGCTGTGTTGGGTACCAGCTGACTCTCCTTAACCTAGTTTAAGTCACACACCTGCCCCCAAGCCAATAACTTGCAGGTGGGGGGATGGGAGGAGAAGGATGCATAAACTGGCCAGGCTTGAGAATTGCACTGATTACAAGAAAGCTTGGGAGTGGATGCCATAGAACCAGCAACTGGGAACAGGGAAGGATGATGCTCAAACAGTACCTGGGTTGGCAGTGGAGAGACTTCCGTGGTGGGCCAGTGGCTAAACTCCATTCTCCCAATGCAGGGGGCCTGGGTTTGATCCCTGGTCAGGGAACTAGATCCCACATGCTGCAACCAAAAAAGACCCCACATGCCACAAGAAAGAGAAAATCCCATGTCCTGCAAGACCCAGTGCAGCTGAATTAATTACTTATTTTAAAAAGCATTTAAAATTATTTTAGTGCTTCATTGCTGCTGCTGCTGCTGCTAAGTCGCTTCAGTCGTGTCCAACTCTATGCGACCCCAGAGACGGCAGCCCGCCAGGCTCCACCATCCCTGGGATTCTCCAGGCAAGAACACTGGAGTGGGTTGCCATTTCCTTCTCCAATGCATGAAAGTGAAAGGTCAAAGTAGAATCTGTCTTGGGAACAGATGCTAATGAAGCAAAATCCATGGACATCCATCTCAGCATCTCAGAGGGTTAAGACCCTTGCAGCTTCCTATATGTCTCCTTGATAGCACACACCTCCACATATTCAATTTCTCGTTATCTGTTTAATGTCTGTCCCCTTCAGGACACTGTGAGCTCCTACAGGCAGGGACTGTCTCATCTGTACCCTTGGGATTTTAATTTATGGAGGTGACTGAATGACAAGGAGAGGCCAATGCCATTGAGAGAAGGATTGAGTACTTAGACTTCTTGAGAGGAGGCACACCATACCATGCGGAGCCATGTGGGGAGCATCAGGGTGGTCAGAAGGCAGAAGTGGGGGTGAGAGGAATACTCAGGATAGGGTTGTTTTTTTTTTTTTCCAGGAAAGGCTAGGAAGGGCAGGGTAAACAGTTTAGGATTGACTAGTGTGAGCAATTCCAATGGGCTCTGGGCAAAAGGGCTGGGCTCTAGTTGCCTCGAGTGTGTGCTCAGCCATGTCCGACTCTTTACAATCTCATGGACTGTAGCCTGCCAGGCTCCTCTGTCCATGAAACGGTCCAGGCAAGAATACTGGAGCGGGTTGACATTTCCCACTCTACAGAATTTTCTCGACCCAGGGATCGAACCTGAGTCTCTTGCGTCTCCTTCACTGGCAGGTAGATTCTTCACCACTGTGCTGCCTAGGTAGCGCAGTTGCCTAAGGGCAGAGGAAACACTGGCGTGGTGTGTGAGAGTCATGTAACAGATAAATTAGAGAACCATATGGAAGCAGGTGTGTCTTCTTATAAAGTGGCTGGGGCCGAAGATTCAGATGGGGTGGTTTGTGTACGAAAGGTGTTCTCCCTTCCGCATCTCTAAGAATTGGCTAGCCTCTCCCAGGTCAGCAAAACTTTGAAGATGCTGAAATATCATGAGATAGACATGGAAAACAAACTTATGTTTACCAAAAGGGATGGGGGTGGGGGTGGGGAGGGATAAATCAGGAGTTTCGGATTAACATATATACATGACTATATATAAAATACTCAACGAAGACCTACCATATAGCACAGGGAACTGTACTCAATAACCTATAATAATCTATTAGGGAAAGGAATCTGAAAAGGAATATATATATATATATATATATGTGTGGGTGAATCACTTTGCTGTATGCCTGAAACTAACACAACATTATAGTATGGATATGAGAGTTGGACTATAAAGAAAGCTGAGTGCAAAAGAATTGACGCTTTTGAACTGTGGTGTTGGAGAAGACTCTTGAAAGTGGAGATCCAACCAGTCCATTCTAAAGGAAAGCAGTCCTGGGTGTTCATTGGAAGGTCTGATGTTGAAGCTGAAACTCCAGTCCTTTGGCCACCTGATGCAAAGAGCTGACTCATTTGAAAAGACCCTGATGCTGGGGAAGATTGAGGGCAGGAGGAGAAGGAGATGACAGAGGATGAGATGGCTGGATGGCATCACCAACTCAATGAACATGAGTTTGGGTAAACTCCGGGAGTTGGTGATGGACAGGGAGGCCTGGCATGCTGTGGTTCATGGGGTCGCAAAGAGTTGGATGTGACTGAGTGACTGAACTGATACTTCAATTAGAAAATATAAAAATAAAATTTCAATGTAAAAAAACAGCATGAGATACAGAAAATGAAAATCATTATTGGTGCCAAGCCCACATCTGACTTGTACTCACGGCAGCAGCCCAGGGAAAGGGCTCACTCAGTACCTGCATGGGTGCGGCTGGGCCCTCTCCCAACAATCCAGGGAGGGGTGGACCAGATGACCACTACATAGCTCTGCAGACTCCACCGTGGAAGGGACAGCAAGGTGGCCAGGAGCTTCCTGAGAGAGCCTTCTTAAGACTGGGGCCTTTTCCAAAAGGGTAACCTCCCCTTCTTGGCACTTGCAGACAATAGTCACCTACGGGAACAGCAGAAGTTCATGAGCCCAGGGTGGAAAACAACCAAAGAGAGTCTGGTGCCTCCAGAGCTTGTGGCATCTTGGCTTGTTGACAGTCACTTCACAGGTGCCTGCCTGAACTCCCAACTGTGTCGTCAGTTCAGGGATGATCACATCACGGTATCTGATTGCAGATCAGAGGGGAGGTGGACTCCATACTATTTAATAGTATGCAACAGTATGAGGGCTGCCTGGGGCTCGCGTGAGTTCAGTCGCTGCTTCAGCCCTCACGGCAATCCTAGGAAGACGAGGTCTAGATCAGGAAGTATTTATTTGATCATGTTTGTGTTGCTGTCGTTCAGTCGCTAAGTCCTGTTTGACTGTTTGGGACCCCATGGACTGCAGCATGCCAGTTTTCTCTGTCTTCCACTATCTTCCAGAGTTTGCTCAGATTCATGTCCATTGAGTTGGTGATGCAATCTAACCATCTATCTCATCCTCTGTCCTCCCCTTCTTCTCCTGCCCTCAATCTTTCCCAGCAGCAGGGTCTTTTCCAGTCGGTCGGCTCTTCCCATCAGGTGGCCAAAGTATTGGAGCTTCAGCTTCAGCAACAGTCCTTTCAATGAATATTCAGGGATGGCTTCCTTTAGGATTGACAGGTCTGCGGTCCAATAGATACCAGTTTCATAACGGCTTGGCAAAAAGAATTTATTAGAAAGCATGGCGGGGGTGTTGTCTCACAGATAGAACTGAACGGCAGGGAGTGCAATGCCTCCCCGGCACCTGACCTGCACATGTGGCCCCTTATCCACCCACCACCAGGTCCCCTCCTCTCCCACCTCAGCAGGCAGGCGGGACCCCTGAAGCATGCTTATTCCCAAACCTGAGTTCCAAGACAGATGATCTGATTGGCCCAGCTCCAGTCAGAGGCCGGCTTCTGGTCCAGTTGGCCAGGTGGGCGGGGTTACACCTTCCAAACATCAGCTAGGGTCCAACCTTGCTGGTTGGGTAAAGGTAGGCAGATGCATCTTCTACAGTGAAAGTTAGCCCCCTTGGCTGAGTGGGTTACATAAAGACACATTTCTAGTACATGGTCAGCCTGCTCCAGGCTCATGTCTTAACCTCTGCTACTATAATAGGGAAGAGCCTTGGTATTCTATTACAAGTTAATCACTAAAGGGATATTGCCTATAAGCTTAAATTACACATAATGGCTCATATCTGGGAACTATGCCTCCCAGGTAATGAGCATTGAGCTAAAATACTCCCCCCTTTTTTTTTAGTTCACAGGAAACCTCCTGACCAGACCCAGTTGGTAAATGACTGCAGAAAGGAAGAAATGAACACATCCCCTTGGGAGGCTGACTGGTAGGAACCAGGAAATCTTTTTTACTCCCTCCCCTTCTAGTATAAAAGAAGCCTGAATTCTAACTCATGCAAGATGGTTCTTTGGGGCACACATCCATCATCTTCTCGGTTTGCTGGCTTTCCAAATAAAATTGCTATTCCTTGCCCCACCGACTTGTGTCTCAGTTTACTGGCCTGTCGTGTGGCAAGCAGTATGAGCGTGGACTCGGTAACACTTGAACTTCCCTAACCCACACTTCTCCTCCAGTGTCTCACAGTACATTCCATGACGCTCCAACTGTGTTCAGTTCAATTCAGCTCAGTTCCATCCTATTCACAGAGACAGCACGTCCTTGGTGTACTGGCCTCATGAGAAAAACAAAGACGAACAAGACCTGGGTCCAGGTCTCCAGGAGCTCCAAGGGAGTTGGGGATGGAACTCTCAGTCCCTCCAAAACTCCTCTATGAGACTGGCTGTGATGGAGTTCCAGCGGGGGCTGGGGGGCGGGGTGTGTGTGCCCACCATGATGTCGGGCTGTGAGGGTATTTATCTCAACTCAGAGCATCAGGGCAGACCGAATAGAGGAGACAAATGCTTTCGTGACTTTGAAGGGCACTGGGGATCCATTTTCACTGAGATTTTGCTCATCATTCATGAGTGTGAGCGTGAGTCCCCCACAGCCCCTTTCCACCCAGGTGGCTTCATTCCCCATCTGGTTGCAGGGCTCAGGAAACCGGGGAAATGTCCACAGACATCCTCTAAAAGGTGGGGACAGATGTCTGGGTCAACTCTGCCCTATCTAAATGTGGCACCGCCCAGAGACTTCCCTGGTGGTCCAGGGGACAAGAATCCACCTGCCAATGCAGGGGACACGTGTTCAATCCCTGGTCTAGGAAGATTCTACATGGCGAGTAGCAACTAAGCCCGTGTAGAGCCTGCGCTCCACAACGAGAAGCCACCACAATGAGAAATCTGTGCACCGCAACGAAGAACAGCCCCTGTCTGCTTCAACTAGAGACAGCCCATGCAAAAGCAGTGAAGACCCAGCACAGCCATAAAACTCCCAGACTGACCCCCGCAGAGCAGGCAGGACACTGGCTTCATGGTACTTTGGCTTTTTCTCAGCAAAGTTGGGGCTTCCCTGATATTTCAGTTGGTGAAGAATCTGCCTGCAATGCATGAGACCCTGGTTCGATTCCTGGGCTGGGAAGATGCCCTGGAGAAGGGAATGGCTACCCACTCAGTATTCTTGGGCTTCCCTGTGGCTCAGCTGGTAAAGAATCCGCCTACAATGCGGGAGACCTGGGTTGGATCCCTGGATTGGGAAGATCCCCTGGAGAAGGGAATGACTATCCACTCACAGTATTCTGGCCTGGAGTTTTCCACAGACTATAGTCCATGGGTCACAAAGAGTCGGACACAACTGAGCAACTTTCACTTTTGGGTAAGTTAACAGACTTCTTGTTCTGGGTACTCAAAAGCTGATATGAAACACGGGATTTCCCTGGTGGTTCAGTGCTTAAGACTTCGTGCTCCTGATGCAGGGGGCCTGGGTTTGATCCCTGGTCAGGGAACTAGAGTCTGAATGCTGCAATTAAGACCCGGCACAGCCAAAAAAAAAAAAAAGCTGGGTATGAAACAGACACATTTTTCAGTCCTGACACATAAGGTGACTACAGCCTTGACAACTGATTAAAATGGGGTGGTTGAGCCCGCAGCTGAAGCCTGCCAGCGTGAGAGGCCTGGGTGCCGTCTTCTCCTCAAGCAGCTCAGTGAACCTGCCAGAGCCTGCTGAAGGAGGAAGTTATGCAAGAGATGCAGTAACCGGTGATCAGCAAATAGCAGAAGCACAGGAACGCACATCTCTCCTGCCCTCTAGTGAGCATTTAGAATTCTAAACTCCGTTGGGTCAAAGCCATTTTTAGAAAAGCACTGTACTGTCATTTTGCAAATCTTTAAGAAAATATGTGCCATCATTGTGCAAAATAACAGAAATCCAGAAGTGACGGTCTCCCTTTCACTCATGAGAAGGAACAACTTCATGTATATCTTTCCAGATTTCTCTATATTAAAAATAGTGGGTTGGCCAAAAAGTTTGTTCAGGTTTTTCCATACCATTCCATCTTATGGAAACTCCTGAATGAACTTTTTGGCCAACCCAATATATCCATTCCATCATCTGAAACTCCATCACCTGGTCCCATCACTTTATGGTAAATAGATGGAGAAACAATGGAAACAGTGACAGACTATTTTTGGGCTCCAAAATCACTGCAGATGGTGACTGCAGCCATGAAATTAAAAGACGCTTGCTCCTTGGAAGAAAAGTTATGACTAACCTAGACAGCATATTAAAAAGCAGAGACATTACATTGTCAACGAAGGTCTGTCTAGTCAAAGCTACAGTTTTTCCAGTGGTCATGTATGGATGTGAGAGTTGGACTATAAAAAAAGCTAAGCACTGAAGAACTGATGCTTTTGAACTGTGGTGTTGGAGAAGGCTCTTGAGAATCCCTTGGACAGCAGGGAGCTCCAACCAGTCCATCCTAAAGGAAATAAGTCGTGAATATTCATTTGGAAGGACTGATGCTGAAGCTGAAACTCCAATCCTTTGGCCACCTGATGCGAAAAACTGACTCATTGGGAAAGACCCTGATGCTGGGAAAGACTGAGGGCAAGAGGAGAAGGGGATGACAGAGGATGAGATGATTGGATGGCATCACCAACTCGATGGACATCGAGTAAACTCTGGGAGTTGGTGATGAACAGGGAAGCCTGGCGTGCTGCAGTTCATGGGGTCGCAAAGAGTCGGACACGACTGAGCGACTGAACTGAACTTAACTGAATATTCCCATGCACACACTTAAGGGTTTTTTTTTTTTTTTAATGAATTGGTTTAAAAGGTACAAATCATTTGGCGTGACCAAAGCTGGCTAGATGCTCACCAAGACCACTGCTGCCACGTGTCCAGCCTCCTCTTGCTGTGAGGAGTGGCCATGTATGTTCAAGGTCGGATAATGACATGTGGTTAAAGTAATGATTGTCATTTCCTTGCCCAGCCCATAAAAACCTCCCACACCTGATTCTCTGCTCTCTCTCTCTTCTCTTTCTGCTGTGGTGAAGGTGGAAGATGGGAGAAGGCTGTCCTTGAATGGTTGCCTGGAGCACAGCATTGCTCCTTCTCACGGACATGCATGGGGCTGACGATATCGAGAGATAGATAGATATTTTAAAGCAATGTGCTATCATTTACATATATATGCATGTATAATACATACATCGGAGAAGGCAATGGCACCCCACTCCAGTACTCTTGCCTGGAAAATCCCATGGACGGAGGAGCCTGGTGGGCTGCAGTCTATGGGGTTGCGAAGAGTCGGACACGACTGAGCGACTTCACTTTCGCTTTTCACTTTCATGCATTGGAGGAGGAAATGGCAACCCTCTCCGGTGTTATTGCCTGAGAATCCCAGGGACAGGAGAGCCTGGTGGGCTGCCGTCTATGGGGTCACACAGAGTCGGGCACGACTGAAGTGACTTAGCAGCAGCAGCATAATACATACATATGGGCTTCCCAGGTGGCTCAGTGTTAAAGAAACTGCTTGTGACTGCAGAACACACAGGAGATGGGGGTTCTATCCCTGGGTTGGGAAGATCCCCTGGAAGAGGGAATGGCAATCCACTCCAGTATTCTTGCCTGGGAAATACCACAGACAGAGGAGCCTGGTGGGCTACAGTCCAAAAGGTCCCGGAGAGTCTGACACGGCTGAGCACATCTGCACAATAAAAAAGAGCTAGAAATAGCTTTTCTCGACGAGGAGGCTAGAGAACACACATATACCATCAAGTAAATCACTAATGAAAATAAAGATGTACATTAAGTCCCCCATGAAGTCCATGGGATCGCAAAGAGTTGGACAGGACTGAGCGATTGAGTATGCACACATACATACATAGAGAGACTGAACACCTTTCTTGCTGATGCATATGAATCTTCCTGATACTTTGTAAAAGCTGTGTAGCGTTCCACTGTATGAATGTATAAGAATGTATTTAAGCATCTTCTTCTTGATGAACACTTATGTTTCCAATATTTTAAAACTATAAACAAAGCTGAAATAAATACCAAGGTCAGTATATCTTGTGCGTGTGCATGCTGTCGCTTCAGTCATGTCCGACTCTTCGTGGCCCTGTGGACTGCAGCCTTGGAGTAGAAGAGGTACATCATTGAGTCCAATGTGTCACTGAGCAGATGGGAAAACTGAGGCCCAGGGCGGAGCAGGATTGCCCCAGCCTCCTTGAAGGTGGGAGGGGTTGGAGGGTGAGCCCTCTTCTGTCCTAAATCACGCCAGGGGTGTCCTGGAGCTCTGGTGACCTCACACACAACACAGCAGGGAGAGGGGCCTGGCTTGGCTCACGGGGACCGAGCTTCCTCATGCTCCAGTCGGTGATCCTGCGATGCTGCCCTGAATGGGGAGGGGCTGAGAGCCCCACGGGGATGGCTCAGGGGCCCGCAGCGGCCAGGCCTGGTGATGAGAGAGGGGCAGGCCGCTGGGGCTTGAGGATGCAGCCCTGCCTGGGGGGACACACCCGGCCCAGGCCCCAGGCCGCCCGCAGCAGACTGGGCTCTGGTTGTGACACGAGGGGTAGGGAGGGTTGGGCAGATGGCCCCGAGCTCACAGCTGGACACTGGGGACTGGAGGACACAGTCTGCACCTGGCAGGGGGTGTTCCTCCCTTCCCCCCAACCCACCGTCACCCTCTTTCCACAACCCCCTCTTCTTCTGCCACCCCCGGCACCTGATTATGAACTAAGCTGTGTCTCCCCTCAAATTCATATGTTGAAGCCTTAGCCCCCAGGACCTCCAAATTTGTATTTTTGACTGTAATTAGGAGCCGTGGCTGCGCGGACACAGGAGGGCCTAGAGGAGCTATCCCACGCTGAAGGTCAGGAAGGGCGGTGGTGAGGAGATACCCCTCGTCCAAGGTAAGGAGAAATGGCTGCGCTTTGCTGGAGCAGCCGTGAAGAGATACCCCATGCCCAAGGTAAGAGAAACCCAAAAACACGATAGGTGTTGCAAGAGGGCATCAGAGGGCAGACACACTGAAACCATACTCACAGAAAACTAGTCAATCTAATCACACTAGAACCACAGCCTTGTCTAACTCAATGAAACTAAGCCATGCCCGTGGGGCAACCCAAGATGGGTGGGTCATGGTAGAGAGATCTGACAGAATGTGGTCCACTGGAGAAGGGAATGGCAAACCACTTCAGTATTCTTGCCTTGAGAACCCCATGAACAGTATGAGAAGGCAAAATGATAGGATACTGAAAGAGGAACTCCCCAGGTCAGTAGGGGCCCAATATGCTACTGGAGATCAGTGGAGAAATAACTCCAGAAAGAATGAAGGGATGGAGCCAAAGCAAAAACAATACCCAGCTGTAGATGTGACTGGTGATAGAAGCAAGGTCCGATGCTGTAAAGAGCAATATTGCATAGGAATCTGGAATGTCAGGTCCATGAATCAAGGCAAATTGGAAGTGGTCAAACAAGAGATGGCAAGAGTGAATGTCGACATTCTAGGAATCAGTGAACTCAAATGGACTGGAATTTAACTCAGATGACCATTATATCTACTACTGTGGGCAGGAATCCCTTAGAAGAAATGGAGTAGCCATCATGCTCAACAAAAGAGTCCAAAATGCAGTCTCAAAAACAACAGAATGATCTCTGTTCGTTTCCAAGGCAAACCATTCAATATTACAGTAATCCAAGTCTAGGCCCCAACCAGTAACACTGAAGAAGCTGAAGTTGAACGGTTCTATGAAGACCTACAAGACCTTTTAGAACTAACACCCAAAAAAGATGTCCTTTTCATTATAGGGGACTGGAATGCAAAAGTAGGAAGTCAAGAAACACCTGGAGTAACAGGCAAATTTGGCCTTGGAATACGGAATGAAGCAGGGCAAAGACTAATAGAGTTTTGCCAAGAAAATGCACTGGTCATAACAAACACCCTCTTCCAACAACACAAGAGAAGACTCTATACATGGACATCACCAGATGGTCAACACCAAAATCAGGTTGATTCTATTCTTTGCAGCCAAAGATGGAGAAGCTCTACACGGTCAGCAAAAACAAGACCAGGAGCTGACTGTGGCTCAGATCATGAACTCTTTATTGCCAAATTCAGACTGAAACTGAAGAAAGTAGGGAAAACCACTAGACCATTCAGGGATGACCTAAATCAAATCCCTTATGATTATACAGTGGAAGTGAGAAATAGATTTAAGGGCCTAGATCTGATAGATAGAGTGCCTGATGAACTATGGAATGAGGTTCATGACATTGTACAGGAGACAGGGATCAAGACCATCCCCATGGAAAAGACATGCAAAAAAGCAAAATGGCTGTCTGGGGAGGCCTTACAAATAGCTGTGAAAAGAAGAGAACCGAAAAGCAAAGGAGCAAAGGAAACATATAAGCATCTGAATGCAGAGTTCCAAAGAATAGCAAGAAGAGATAAGAAAGCCTTCTTCAGTGATCAATGCAAAGAAACAGAGGAAAACAACAGAATGGGAAAGACTAGAGATCTCTTCAAGAAAATCAGAGATACCAAAGGAACATTTCATGCAAAGATGGGCTCGATAAAGGACAGAAATGGTATGGACCTAACAGAAGCAGAAGATATTAAGAAGAGATGGCAAGAATACACAGAAGAACTGTACAAAAAAGATCTTCACGACCCAGATAATCACGATGGTGTGATCACTGACCTAGAGCCAGACATCCTGGAATGTGAAGTCAAGTGGGCCTTAGAAAGCATCACTACGAACAAAGCTAGTGGAGGTGATGGAATTCCAGTGGAGCTATTTCAAATTCTAAAGATGATGCTGTGAAAGTGCTGCACTCAATATGTCAGCAAATTTGGAAAACTCAGCAGTGGCCACAGGACTGGAAAAGGTCAGTTTTCATTCCAATCCCAAAGAAAGGCAATGCCAAAGAATGCTCAAACTACCGCACAATTGCATTCATCTCACACGCTAGTAATGTAATGCTCAAAATTCTCCAAGCCAGGCTTCAGCAACATGTGAACCGTGAACTTCCAGATGTTCAAGCTGGTTTTAGAAAAGGCAGAGGAACCAGAGATCAAATTGCCAACATCCGCTGGATCATCGAAAAAGCAAGAGAGTTCCAGAAAAACATCTATTTCTGCTTTATTGACTATGCCAAAGCCTTTGACTGTGTGGATCACAATAAACGGTGGAAAATTCTGTAAGAGATGGGCATACCAGACCACCTGATCTGCCTCTTGAGAAATCTGTATGCAGGTCAGGAAGCAACAGTTAGAACTGGACATGGAACAACAGACTGGTTCCAAATAGAAAAAGGAGTTCGTCAAGGCTGTATACTGTCACCCTGTTTATTTAACTTATATGCAGAGTACATCATGAGAAACGCTGGACTGGAAGAAACACAAGCTGGAATCAAGATTGCTGGGAGAAATATCAAAAACCTCAGATATGCAGATGACACCACCCTTATGGCAGAAAGTGAAGAGGAACTCAAAAGCCTCTTGATAAAAGTGAAAGTGGAGAGTGAAAAAGTTGGCTTAAAGCTCAACATTCAGGAAGCTAAGATCATGGCATTCGGTCCCATCACCTCATGGGAAACAGATGGGGAAACAGTGGAAACAGTGTCAGACTTTATTTTTCTGGGCTCCAAAATCACTACAGATGGTGACTGCAGCCATGAAATTAAAAGACGCTTACTCCTTGGAAGGAAAGTTATGACCAACCTGGATAGCATATTCAAAAGCAGAGACATTACTTTGCCAACAAAGGTTCGTCTAGTCAAGGCTATGGTTTTTCCTGTGGTCATGTATGGATGTGAAAGTTGGACCGTGAAGAAGGCTGAGTGCCGAAGAATTGATGCTTTTGAACTGTGGTGTTGGAGAAGACTCTTGAGAGTCTCTTGGACTGCAAGGAGATCCAACCAGTCCATTCTGAAGATCAGCCCAGGATTTCTTTGGAAGGAATGATGCTAAAGCTGAAACTCCAGTACTCTGGCCACTTCATGCGAAGAGTTGACTCATTGGAAAAGACTCTGATGTTTGGAGGGATTGGGGGCAGGAGGAGAAGGGGACAACAGAGGATGAGATGGCTGGATGGCATTACTGACTCAATGGACATGAGTCTGAGTGAATTCCGGGAGTTGGTGATGGACAGGGAGGCCTGGCGCACTGCGATTCATGGGGTCGCAAAGAGTCGGACACGACTGAGCGACTGAACTGAACTGAACTGAATTGACTGTATTAATTTGACTGTATTTGGAGACACAGGGCCTTGAAAGGTGATGACATCAAAATGAGGCTGTTAGGGTGGCCCCTCATCCAATTCTGTTGCTGTTTAGTTGTTAAGTCGTGTCCAGCTCTTTGTGACACTATGGACTGTAGCCTGCCAGACTCCTGTCCATGGGGATTCTCCAGGCAAGAATACTGGAGTGGGTTGCTGTGCCATCCTCCCAACCTAGGGCTTGAACTCAGATCTCTTACATCTCCTGCATTGGCAGGCGAGTTCTTTACCACTAGTGCCACCTGGGAAGCCCATATCTTGCCCATTCCTGTTATTATTCCTGCAGGGCACGTTCTTATTCCCTATTGTTTTAGATAAGGACACAGATACACAAGAACCTGGGCAGTGGAGAACAACATGGAATAGTTATACTTGGTTATGGGATGCACTTGGAGAGGTAGTAGAAATGCAGTGTTTAAGATCCTTGAAGTAAGAAAGAACCAGGTCCCAGTTCTGGTCCTGCTCCTTGCTAAGCAACCCTGTACAAGTGACTTAACCTCTTTAAGCCACAGTTTACTCATCTGTGACATGAGGGTAATGCTCGTGCCTGCCTCATATTGGTGCATCTGTAAAATGGGAATAACAAATTAGGGTCATGAGTATCTATCTCACAAACTGACCAAGGTTCAGTGATGAAGAAAGGAAGGAAGGACAGTGATCCCTGAAGCATGGAAACAAGCAAGATAGCCTTATGACCGTCCCAGCTTAATGCCCGGAGAGTTTCCAGGCCATAGAGCAGGGAGAGGGACCCAGGCAGAGCTTCAGGGACCCCCTGAGTTGAGATGACAGTGCTGAGAGTCTGTGAAGAGCAAGGCAGACAGAGTTCACAACACAGAGGGGAGATGAACAGGTGACTACAGGGCGACCTTATAAAACCGGGCGTGGGGGAGACAGGGCAGACTGTGTTTCCTGTTCCGGAGGAGGACCGAGGGAGGGGCTGAGTCTCATGGGTCGATTTTCTCCTTCTAAATTCACCAACCAGGGGGCTTCCCTGGTGGGCCAACGGTTGAGTCTGCCTTGCAATACAGGGGATGCTGGTTCCATCTCTGGTCCAGTAGGATCCCACGTGCCTCGGGGCAACTGAGCTGGAGCCTCACAAATACTGAACCTGAGCACCCTAGAGCCTGTGCTTTGCAACAAGAGATGACACCACAGTTAGAAGCCCGGCCATCACAATTAGAGAGGAGCCCAGATTGGCCGGAACTAGAGAAAGCCTGTAGGCAGCAACGAAGACCCAGGGCAGCCTAAATAAACAAATGAACAAACAAAACTCTCACCAAGCAGATTGAGCAACTCCTCCCCAGGGGTGGGGTGGGGGGAGTGCAGGCAGGGGCAGAGAGGTGCTAGGAGTTTATGCAATCCGAGCTCTATCTAGAAGGAAGAGTGCGGAATACAGGAGAAGCAGCAGTACTGTAGACCACTGATCCCTCAACACGCTCTCCTCCCGGCTCTGGGATTATTCTGAGATCTGGGTCTGGATCCTCGGTTCCTCTACCCATCTGCCTGTCACAGGATCTGCTCAGTGGACCCATTTGCTGTTGTCTTGGTTGATTATTTATCTTGCTGGATAACAAACTGTCTTTGCATTTCGTGGCCTAAACCAGTGCAGCTCTTGGGTACCGGTAAGAGTTCACCTGCGTGGCCAGCATCTGATCTTGATGGCATCCGCCAGGGGCTGGATTTGGAGGATTAACTTACCAAGGGGCTTCTCCAGGAACCTTCTGGGCCTCTCTGTCTCCACAAGGCTTGGGTTTCTCACAGAACAGGGGGCTTGGGGAAGATGCACTTGGAACATGGTGGCTGACCCCAGAGAGGCTGGAAGCAGAAGCTCCTAGGACAATTAAAGGCCACTCCGGGACCTGACTGGGCATGGCCTCCACCCCTGGGGTTCTATTGGTCAAGCCTTCCATCCCTGTGGTCTATTGGTCAAGCCTTCCATCCTTGATGTTCTATTGGTCAAGCCTTCCATCCTTGTGTTGTATTGGTCAAGCTCTCCATCCCTGACATTCTATTGGTCAAGCCTTCCATCCTTGCTGTTCTATTGGTCAAGCCTTCCATCCTTGTGTTCTATTGGTCAAGCCTTCCTTCACTGGCATTCTATTGGTCAAGTCTCCATCCTTGTGTTCTATTGGTCAAGCCTTCCATCCCTGTGTTCTATTGGTCAAGTCTCCCATCGGCCATTCTACTGGTCATCTACTGGGACCATCCCTATGTCCCATTGGTCAAAGCTGTCCCAGGATCTGCCCAGATTCAAGTGGTTGGAGGAATGGACTGCACCTCCTGATGGGGGTTGGCAACGTCACTAAAAATGACCATGTGGGACAGAAGATGATGTCCTGATCATCTTGGGGAGGTTCATCTGCCACAGCCCCTGCTTCCAACCCCGAGTGGACTCCACCTCCAGCTCAGATTTCCTCCTGAGCCCCCCATGGCCTGCTGAATATCTGCCCGAGGCTGTCTTGTAGGCAGCTCAGTCTCAAAAATGTCCAAACCTGGACCCAGCCTTTCAGCCCCTGAACCTGCTTCTCCTCCAGGGGTTTCCTATTCAGAAAGTGCCATCTTGCTCCACGGGTTGCCAAATTCAGAAGCCTGGGCATCCATCTCGCCTCTGCCTTCTTTCAGCCCCCTACCCCACAATTACAAATGCCCGGAGGCTCTCCTTTCCCCTGTCATCCCACCTCACCAATCTCCTTGCTCCTCATCTGGGCCTCCATCTCACACCAGTGTTATTCCAACAGCGCCCTAGTGCGCCCCCTTCATTCTCGTCCTTCTCACAATTGTTCTCTATGCTGAGGCCAGAAAAATCTTGCTGCTAAAGCTGAGGGTGTCAACCTCCCCGTTAAAAAGCCTCAGCCCATCACTCTTAGCACAAAGTACCAATGCCCGCTCTCATCTTCAACCTCAACTCTCTTTGACCAGGCCCACCAGGCACGCCCCAGGACCCCTGGCCACCCTCAACCACTTGAGCTTTCCAAGTGTGCTGGGCTCCTGCTGTCTGGACCTCGGCAACTTCTGTCCCCTTCACCGAGGACTCTGCCCTCCACCCATCCCTCCATCCTCGTTGAGTTGGCTCCATCTCTTCCTTCCAGTCCCACTTGAAATGTGACCTTTGAGAAATCCACTACTTTGGAGCTTATCACTCAACTAAAACAATATTTTACCAGGCAAGACAACAGTAAACAGCATACATTTAAAGTGTATGAGTTTTGACAGATGTACACACCCGTGAAACCACCATCAATAATCAAGATACAGAACATGGCCACCACTCCCAGAGCTTTCCTCATGCCCTTGGCATTGACCCCCTTTATCCACCACTGGCCCCAGGCAATCGCCGACCTGCTTCCCATCACTCTAGATTCTTCTCCATTTTCTAGAATGTGATGTAACGGAATCATATGCATGTGTCCTTTCTGGTCATATCTCAGTTTTATACTTTCTTGTTTGCTTTGGGGGCATCTCCCCCTAAAAGGGTGCAATATGTGTTTACACTGTGCACAAGGCCTGGCACACAGTAGGTGCCCATGAATATTTGCTGACTCAATCAACAGACACCAAGACCTCAGGTAGCCTCTCTGGGGCAGGAGCTATTTTGGCCAGGGAGATCTTGAGTCTCTCTAGCCAACCAAGAGAGCAGGGAGCATGCTAACACAAAATTGTCTTCTTGGGGGCTTCCCTGGTGGCACAGTGGAGAAGAATCCGCCTGCCAATGCAGGGGACGTGGGCTCGATCTCTGGTTCAGGAAGATTCCACACGCCATGGAGCAACTAAGCCTGTGGGCCACAACTACTGAGCCTGAGCTCTAGAGCCTGCGAGCTGCAACTACCGAAGCCAGAGCGCCTTAGGGCCCGTGCTCTGCAATGAGAGGAGGCAGCACAGTGAGAAGCCCTCACACCTCAGTGAAGAGTGGCACCCGCTCGCCACAACTAGAGAAAAGCCCAGGCAACTGTGAAGTCCCAGTGCAACCAAATACATACATACAGTAAAAAAAAAATAGTCTTAGCTCTCTGTTGTAAAAACAGAGGATTGTCTTCTTGGAAATCCCCAGCCTGTTCTGGTAACCCACACCCCCCACCCACCCCCAAAACCCCCAACATGACATCTGGTAGACCCACAGTTCTCAGCTCACAGCTTCCTTTGGGAAGTCACCTTCTTTCAACTGTTTTTTTGTGGTAAAATATACAGAACATGGCATTTATCACCGTAACCATTTTCAAGTGCACAGTTCAGGGCCAGGAAGTACATTCACCTTGTGCGCGACCATCCCCACTGCCCATTTCCAGAACTCTTTCATCTCGCCAAACTGAAGCTCTGTCCCCATTAAAACTAACTCTCCATTCTACCTGTCATCCCTACCCCAGCCCTGGCGAACACCATTCGACTTCCTCTCTCCATGAACTTGACTACTCCAGGTGTCTAAGTAGATCGTACAGTATTTGTCCTTTTGCGTCTGGCTTCTTTCACTTAGCATGAGGTCCTCAAGGTTAGTTCATCCATGTTGTGGCATGTGTAACGTCTCACGAATTTCCTTTTCAAGGCTGAATAATAATCATATAGTTATTTATTATATGATTAAATGTATAATCATGTATTAAATTGTATAATAATAAATATAATCAACAGAAAATAATATGCAATAAATAAATGTAATATAATTAATATGTAGTTGTATGATAAATATAACAAATACAATATTTTATAGACTATAATTGCAATATTATATATAATTTAATACTTATATATTATATATAATGGGCTTCCTGGTGGCTCAGATGATAGTCTGCCTGCAATGCAGGAGACCCAGGTTTGACCCCTGGGTCAGGAAGATGCTCTGGAGAAGTGAATGGCTACCTACTCCAGTATTTTTGACTGGAGAATTCCATGGACAGAGGAGCCTGGCATTAATATATAATTATATAATAAATAGATGTTATCAGATCAGATCAGATCAGTCGCTCAGTCGTATCCCACTCTGCGACCCGATGAATCGCAGCACGCCAGGCCTCCCTGTCCATCACCAACTCCCGGAGTTCACTGAGATTCACGTTCATCGAGTCAGTGATGCCATCCAGCCATCTCATCCTCTGTCATCTTTCAGGACTTGGAATAGCTCAACTGGAATTCCATCACCTCCACTAGCTTTGTTCATAGTGATGTTTTCTAAGGCACACTTGACTTCACATTCCAGGATGTCTGGCTCTAGGTCAGTGATCACACCATCGTGATTATCTGGGTCGTGAAGCTCTTTTTTTGTACAGTTCTTCTGTATATTCTTGCCATCTCTTCTTAATATCTTCTGCTTCTGTTAGGTCCATACCATTTCTGTCCTTTATCGAGCCCATCTTTGCATGAAATGTTCCTTTGGTATCTCTGATTTTCTTGAAGAGATCTCTAGTCTTTCCCATTCTGTTGTTTTCCTCTGTTTCTTTGCATTGATCACTGAAGAAGGCTTTCTTATCTCTTCTTGCTATTCTTTGGAACTCTGCATTCAGATGCTTATATGTTTCCTTTGCTCCTTTGCTTTTCGGTTCTCTTCTTTTCACAGCTATTTGTAAGGCCTCCCCAGACAGCCATTTTGCTTTTTTGCATGTCTTTTCCATGGGGATGGTCTTGATCCCTGTCTCCTGTACAATGTCATGAACCTCATTCCATAGTTCATCAGGCATTCTATCCATCAGATCTAGGCCCTTAAATCTATTTCTCACTTCCACTGTATAATCATAAGGGATTTGATTTAGGTCATCCCTGAATGGTCTAGTGGTTTTCCCTACTTTCTTCAGTTTCAGTCTGAATTTGGCAATAAGGAGTTCATGATCTGAGCCACAGTCAGCTCCTGGTCTTGTTTTTGCTGACCGTGTAGAGCTTCTCCATCTTTGGCTGCAAAGAATAGAATCAACCTGATTTTGGTGTTGACCATCTGGTGATGTCCATGTATAGAGTCTTCTCTTGTGTTGTTGGAAGAGGGTGTTTGTTATGACCAGTGCATTTTCTTGGCAAAACTCTATTAGTCTTTGCCCTGCTTCATTCCGTATTCCAAGGCCAAATTTGCCTGTTACTCCAGGTGTTTCTTGACTTCCTACTTTTGCATTCCAGTCCCCTATAATGAAAAGGACATCTTTTTTGGGTGTTAGTTCTAAAAGGTCTTGTAGGTCTTCATAGAACCGTTCAACTTCAGCTTTTTCAGCATTACTGGTTGGGGCATAGGCTTGGATTACTGTGATATTGAATGGTTTGCCTTGGAAACGAACAGAGATCATTCTGTTGTTTTTGAGATTGCATCCAAGTACTGCATTTCGGACTCTTTTGTTGACCATGATGGCCACTCCATTTCTTCTGAGGGATTCCTGCCCGCAGTAGTAGATATAATGGTCATCTGAGTTAAATTCACCCATTCCAGTCCATTTGAGTTCGCTGATTCCTAGAATGTCGACATTCACTCTTGCCATCTCTTGTTTGACCACTTCCAATTTGCCTTGATTCATGGACCTGACGTTCCAGATTCCTATGCAATATTGCTCTTTACAGCATCAGACCTTGCTTCTATCACCAGTCACATCTACAGCTGGGTATTGTTTTTGCTTTGGCTCCATCCCTTCATTCTTTCTGGAGTTATTTCTCCACTGATCTCCAGTAGCATATTGGGCCCCTTCTGACCTGGGGAGTTCCTCTTTCAGTATCCTATCATTTTGCCTTCTCATACTGTTCATGGGGTTCTCAAGGCAAGAATACTGAAGTGGTTTGCCATTCCCTTCTCCAGTGGACCACATTTTGTCAGATCTCTCTACCATGACCCGCCCATCTTGGGTTGCCCCACAGGCATGGCTTAGTTTCATTGAGTTCAACAAGGCTGTGGTCCTAGTGTGATTAGATTGACTAGTTTTCTGTGAGTATGGTTTCAGTGTGTCTGCCCTCTGATGCCCTCTTGCAACACCTATCGTGTTTTTGGGTTTCTCTTACCTTGGGCGTGGGGTATCTCTTCACGGCTGCTCCAGCAAAGCGCAGCCATTTCTCCTTACCTTGGACGAGGGGTATCTCCTCACCGCCACCCTTCCTGAGCTTCAACGTGGGATAGCTCCTCTAGGACAGGTGGCTCAAGCCCCCCTAAACTCCAAACTCCTTAAGAACTCTCAGCAAAGCCTTTTCTTACTCTCCACCTGATGATCACCACTCTGCCAATCATTAGTGAGCTGTACCCCTAACAGTTGCTCACTGACAGTTGCTCAGTTGGGGGAGGGGCCCACTCCAGCATGGACCAATGGCTGAGCAGGACCACTAACGGTTGCTCAGATGTTATACTTAATATTAATTTGGGCTTCCCTGGTGGCTTAGAGGATAAAGCGTCTGCCCACAATGCGGGAGACCTGGGTTCGATCCCTGGGTAGGGAAGATCCCCTGGAGAAGGCAATGGCACACCACTCCAGTACTCTTGCCTGGAAAATCCCATGGACAGAGGAGCCTGGTAGGCTATAGTCCATGGGGTCATAAAGAGTTGGACACGACTGAGCGACTTCACTTCTTCTTAATATTAACTATATTTATTATTATGTATTATATTTATAATTATTTATTATAATGTATTTCACTTAATAGCAGTATATTTAACATATTTAATATATTTGCTATATTAATGTTTCATATGTTTAGTTATATATTTATTATGATGATTATATAATTTTTTGCTTATCCATTCATCCACTGAGGGACACTTGGGTTGCTTCCACCTTTTGGCTATTGTGCATAATGCTTCTATGAACACGAGTACATAAATATGTCTCAGACGCTCTGCTTTCGACCCTTTTGGGTATAACCCAGAAGGAGAATTGCTGGATCATATCGTAATTCTATTTTTAATTTTTTGAGGAACAGCTATACTGTTTTCCAGAGTGGCTGGACCATGTGACATTCTTACCATCAGTGCACAGGGGTTCCAATTCTTTCACATCTTCACCAACACTTGTTATTTTCTGTTTTGTTGTTTTTTTCTTTTCATAATGGCTGTGAGGGAAAGTCCGCTTCTGAGAGCTGCCTTGTCCCTTGTCAAGGTCGTCTCCCAAGAGAACCTTGATCTCTGAGCCACACAGATCTCAGTCCTGGGAAATCTGTGTGATCCCACAACTTGAGAGTCACCAGTGGAAACCTGAGGCAGTTTTGACTTTTCGGTGTCAAATGGGTCTTTGCTCAACAAACATGTATTATGAGCATAACTCAGACAGGGCCTGGGCCCGTGGTGGGACCTGGCCCCCCAGCTCAGTTGGCCCTCCCCTCGCCTGCACCGTAAGGAATTCCATGGAGACGTCTTGTTCCTGGACAATGAGGACTGAACCAAGAGTAAACCTCCTTGCTGGCTCCTCTTGGCGCCCATCCTTGTTCTCCTCTCTGCTTCCATCTGCTTTTCACTCTACACTATCATGTCTTATTTTATGAACCCTGTAAGCCAGTTTTAATTAGGTTTTCCTCCCAGCACAAGGCAAAATGTAAATATAAATAAATGAGAAATTGAAACAAGAGTGGCCTGTGGATATAATTAGCAAGAGTCTAATTTTAAGCTGACTTAATCAAAATACTCTGTGAGGAAGTCTTGGAGATATAATAGTCCCAAGCATCACACCTACCTTCATGCTCATGACCCCCGTGAGTGGCGTCAGGACCAGCTCTTCCCAGCGGCCCCCTGAAAGGTCTTCCACGGGCATGCTGGGATTGTCCACGGATGACGACAGTGCTCCCCATCACCACGCGGCACTGCTGCCATCTGTGCAGATCCTGGCCCCCATCTTGCCCTCTTTCCCTCCTGTAGGTGAACTGGCAGTGTGGTGTGTGTTTCCTGCTTCCCCCATCCTCCCAGGGACCCTTGCCAGCCAGGCTTTCCTGCTTCTGCCAACCAGCTCTTATCTGCCTCCCTGTTCCTGTCCTCTGGCGCCTGGTTGCTCCCCCAGGACCCTCAAACATCTTTATTACTTTCCTGGTTTATAGAATGAACACGTGTTTGTTGTAATATTTTTCAGCTAACAGAACTTAGGGGAATGGGAAAAGGAGAAAATCATCCTAAACTCCACAATTCTGTGATCATCACTATTAATATTTTGGCAGGGAACCTTTCAGACCTGTTTTCCAAAGTGTGTTCCTTTGACCAATAGCCCTGAGAAATGCTCCTTAGGGAATAAAAGGGATTCCATGGTCAAAAGTTCCTAGGAAAGGGACTTCCCTGGTGGCCCAGTGGTTAAGACTTCACCTTCCAATCAGGGGGTGTGGGTTTGATCCCTGTGGGGAGCCGAGATCCCGCATGCCTCTCGGCTGAAAAAGCAAAACATAGAAAGGAAACAGTATTGCAGCAAATTCAGTAAAGACTTAAAAAATGATGGATTAAAAACAAAAACCTCCCCAGGAAGAGCTACACTGTATTCACAGAGCATCACAGTTCATGAGCAAGGTAAAGACACTGAATTCAGCTTCCTTAAAATCTTTCAGAATAACCCCAGGAACCCAGATTGGAAAACATTATTTCAGGGTCTTTCCTAAGAGCTGACTCCATATACAGGCATAAAAGCACTCTTTTTAAGAAAGCTTCATAAAAAATCAGAATATACTAAATAGCCCTTTTGTAAGATTTTATCATTCATTTTCCTATGTTAATAATTATATATCATCAGTGCAATTTTAAAATGAAATTTGATAGATAATAAATGCACATGGATTGAGATCCCAGACATAGATCCCACAAGTATGCCCACCCGAGTTTTGACAAAGGTGCAAAAAAGAATTCAGTGGAAGAAATACAGCCTTTTAAACGAATGGTCCTGGAGCAAGTGACCATTCATATGCAAAAATATGAACATCAACTTAAATCTCATACCTGGTACAATATTACCTCAAAACGGATCAAAGACTTAAAAACTGTGGAACTATAGAACTTTTAGAGGAAATAAAGGGAAAACCATTTGGATCTAAAGGCCATTTTAAGGGAATGAAAATACAAGCCATAAACTGAGAGAAAACATTTGCAAACCATATATCTGATGAAGGACTAGTATGTAGAATACCTAACACTCTAAAATCAACTTATAAAAAAATGAATAATCCAGTTAGAAAAATGGGCAAAAGACATGAAAAAAGGATATATTAATGACAAGAAAGCAAATGAAAAGATGTTCAACATCATTAGCCATTAGGGAAATGCAAATTAAAACTACAATTCAGTCTCACTACATGTCTATCAGAATGGCAAAAATGAAAACACGGAGAGCCCCCAATTCTGGTGAGCATGCAGAGAAACTGGCTCACTTACACACTGCCGGTGGGAATGGAACGTGGCACAGCCCTCTAGAAGACAGCTGGGCAGTTTCTTACAAAACTAAACACACGGCCATCCTATCACTGGGCAGTTACACCCCCGGGCACACACCCCAGAGAAATGAAAACGAGTGTTGACGCAAAGACCTGTGCACCGTGGAACAGGACTCGGCAATAAAAAGGAATGACCTCGATACGCACAACAGCTGGATGGATCTCCAGAGAACTACACTGAATTTTCAAGAGCCAGTCCCCCAAAGCTATGTATTGTCTGATTCCATGCATATGAAGTTTGTGGAATACAATTCTTGCAAGGGTGAAGAACAGATGAGAGGTTGCCAGCAGTTAAAGAGGGGGCGGGAGGGAAGTGGGTGTAACTGTGAAAGGAAAGCAGGCAGGATCGACGCGGCGACGCGGTGAGAACGTTGACGAGAACGCTGTGCATCCTGTCTGTGTGACTGTCAGCGTCGCGCTTGACGCACTGCGCTAGAGTTGACCATTTGGTAAAGGATACTCGGGCTCTTTCTGTATTATTTCTTATGATTACAGGTGAATCTAGTTATTTCTAAATAAAAGATTAAAAAGAAACCAATGTATGTAGACAATGTAAAGTGGGTTCCCCCTTCCCCAGGAGCACCACTGATCAGTGTTTGCGCCTCTGTATTTCGCTGACTGGACGTGCCATATTTTATTGCAGTGGTCCCCGACCTTTTTGGCACCAGGAACCAATTTCTTGGGAGACAGTTTTCCCCTGGACTGCCAGGGGGGTGGTTTCAGGATGACTCAAGCGCTTTAGGTTTATTGTATCCTTTATTTCCAAAGGGCTTCCCTGGTGGCTCAGATGGTGAAGAATCTGACCCGGGCGACCCGGGTTCGATCCCTGGGTCAGGAAGATCCCCTGGAGAAGGAAATGGCTACCCACTCCGGTATTCTTGCCTGGAGAATTCCATGGACAGAGGAGCCTGGCAGGCTACAGTCCATGGGTCAACAGAGTCAGACACGACTGAGCGACTATCACTTTCCCTTCACTCATTTCCAACCTAATGCTGCCCCTGATCTGACAGGACATACCAGTCCGTGGCCCAGAGGTTAGGGACCCCTGCTTATTGGGCCGATTCCATGCTGGTAGAGCTTACATTGTTTCTAAATTTACCATTACAAGCCATGTTACTATGAGCCTCCTTGTGTATATATCTTTGCTAGAAGTAACATTTCTGGGTCAGGAAATACCCATATGTGAAATGCTGGTACACGTTGCCATGTTGTCCTCTGGAAAGATTGTGTCAATTTACATTTTCCCTTGATGTGTTCATCCTCTGACTGCACAATACCTCTCTCCTCATTAAGCCACACTTTAAGAAAGGGCATAGCCAAAAAAAATTCCACATAAACTTTATTTCTGCCTTACATACAATCCAGGATGTCAGAATGAAAAACAAAGGCACATCTTCCTTATTTACAAATTCCTACGAGGCAAATGCATCAGCTCATCACTTGGCTGTTTTTGTTTTTGTTTTTTAATGAAAAGACAACGCTCTAGATTTTAGAAAGATCAACCATTCCTAGCTTTGATATGACATTTCCTTTAGTCTTCACCTGAGAAGTCTTCTTGAAATCCTGTCTACCCTCACTTTTGCTGCTCTGAAAAGCAAACCATGTAGCCTCTCATTTGCTAGAGGGGGAAAAATTAGTTGTCACAGTTGTCTATGCCCAGAAAGTTTGAATAAGACAACCCGAAGGTCAGTGCCAAAGGGAACGTCATTTTGGCTTGATAAAGTCGGTCCTGGGCTAGAGAGAGTTCACCGGCGACTCCCTGTGCTGTCACTTATGGGTTGGGAGGGCTTGGTCAAATTACTTATCAATAAATGTGTCCTTGAGAGTAAAATGGGTGCAATAATAGTGACCATGTTTGTAAGGCAGGGAGTGATGCCTACCATAGCTTGATGCCTTCACAGGAAGGATGGAGAAAGGAAGTTCCAAGTAAGAGAGTTGATTCATAGAGCATCAGCTGATCAAGGGAAAGGGCAGGGCTGGAAGACAGTGCTCCTGACTCCCACCCAGCTGTCGGGACTCCCCTGCTGGTCTAGTGGTTAAAGAATCCGCCTTTCGATGCAAGGGATGTGGGTTCGATTCCTGGTGGGGGAACTAAGATTCCACATGCCGAGAGCGACTAAGCCTGAGCACTGCAACTACTGAACTACTGAAGCCCATGCACCCCCAAGCCGTGATCCACAACTAGAGAGCCCGTGTGCTGCAGCGAGTGATCCTGCACGACGAAATCAAGACCTGACACAGGGAAAAAAAAGTTTTCTAAAAAAAGCCAACTCTGGCTTTTTTCAGAGTCCCTAAAGCAACTCTGAGCCTTTCAACTTGTAAAGTTAAGGGAGGGAAAGTAAGTTGCTGAGTAAGCGCTCAAGAAAAGACACAGCATGGTGATCCACAGGCGTGCCATGCTTTCACCTTTGTATCCATAAGCAGCCTGCTGCGTTGTAGACAGAAGGCTCAAAACCCCGCATCCTTTTCCCAACCCATGGGACTTTGGTGCTCTTAGTGTCTGATCCCACTACCAAATGTGCCTTCGTGCAAAATCTGCAAACCAGAATCTGCACTCACAGCTTTTTTTCTTTAATTAAAATAGCTTTTATTGCCTTTTTTTTTCCATATTGCAAAAACTGTAACACTTTTATTATAGGAGGAAAATGATGAAAATTACATAGAAGCAAAAAGAAAGGGGCAAAAAAGCCACCATCCTATTCTGCAGCTTTGAACTAGGAAATCAATTAAGTACATTTCAGGAAAGGAAGCCATCTCGGAGGATCCTTTGGGGTTTTCAAAACAGTGAATAAAGGCCAGCCTCCCCGGGATCCTGTCTGTGCTTCACACGAGTGGTCTCTGCGGGGCCCCACACCGTCCCCAGGCCCTTCTGGCCTCAGAGTCCCACCCACCACTGCCCCGCACTGCCCACCACTCCTCCCCTCCCTCCGTGTCTCTTGGCTTTCACTAATGAAGCAGGATAATCTTAAGTGTACAGCTTGACTTTTTACATGTGTGTACACCGGTATAGCCACCATCCAGAACAAAATCTAGAGTGCACACAGCCCCCCCACCCACAGGCTCCCCCAACTTCTTGGAGGCAACCCCTATTCTGACCCCTACCATCATAGATTCACTTAGCCTGGTTTTGAATTTCATATAAATGGGAAGTCTGGGTCTTTCCATTGCTCAACATTATGCCTATGAGATTCACTTATGCTGTACATGTAGCCCCTTTTCATTGCTGCGTAATATTCCATCACAGGAACCGTTTAAGACTGCCACAACGTGACTCATCCATTTTACTGCTGATGGACATCTGGGTTGTTTCCAGGGTTGAGCTATTATAGCTAAAGCAGTTGTGGACATGGGGCTTGTCTGTCTGTGGACAGAGGGTGTGTGTTTCCTGAGTCCAGGTGCTGACACAGGAATGGACATGCTGGGTGTATGCATGTATTCCGAGCTTTGGCAGGCATTGTCAAACACTGTCCCCAGGTGGGGCATCAGTTAACACTCCTGCCTGTCTCTCCGCTTTTAGAATGTGCCATGATGATGCAGGTAATCATGAAGCATACACTGTAGAGTCCCACTGCTACTCTAAACTCCATTTAAGGGACAGAGACACCATATGCCCTGCAATTCTATTTTCCTTCTTGCCTATTTATGCCACCTCCACAGGGTCCATACACACACGCACGCACGCACACACACACACACACACACACCTGAGCCAGGCACGTGAACAAGGATTCCCTGGTGCCCGTGATCCAGCCTGATTTCTAGCCACGCCCTCTCTCCAGTGCCTGTGAGGTCTTGCAGGCTTCTCCCACTTATGTCCTGGATTGGCCAGGGGCGGGGGCGGTCACTGTGTGGTCGCGCCCCCATAGCACCAGGCAAGGGAACGTCTCTGCAGCTTTAGGATAAGAAAGGCAAGGGCGAGCGTCTGTCTGGACGGCGGGGCTGTGGTCGGAGTCCTGCATGGAGCCACTAGAGGGCGACACAGCCCCGCAGAAGCACCACATGCCCAGCTCCACTCCGAACAGGGAGAGGGGCTGAGCGGGCAGGGGCTGACGTCGCTTCTCACTCCTCAGGGACCCATCTGTCTCCCTCCTTCACACCCTGGGGTGGAGCGCTGGGGCCCTTGGATGGGCGGTGGGGGTGGGCGGGGATCCAGGGCCCACTTGGCTCTTGTTCCTCCCCAGCTTTGGTTTTTGGGAGAATCATTGAATCCCTCTGTGCCTCAGTTTCCACATCTGTAAAATGGCAACAATTGTACCTCGCTTACTCCATGGGTCTGTTGTGAGGGTTCGTTCAGGTAATAATTATTAGTGAGAATCGTAATAACAGTTGTCGCGGGCGTACTCTCTGCTGGAGTCTGTGTGGCACTCAGGGCTGGTGCTTTAAAGCATTCTCTCCTAGAATCCCCACCTCTGCCGTCTGAGGACCGGGGAGGGGAGGGAGGGGAGGGAGGAGGAGCCGCGTCTATGCCATCCCCACCCCCACCCCGGCAGGTGCCCTGCTCCTGGCTGGACTGCACACTTAGCTCCTTCCTTTCTGCCACAACCCACCCCGATCGGTGCTGCAATTATTCCTGCTGCGTGCAAGACTGAGGGGCCAGCTGACCCGGCCGAGTCGCAGGAGCCAGGTTGCGGTCCCCCGACTCCACGACACAGTGTATCCACAGAGCCCCTGATGAGAGTCGCAGGACAACACTGGGTGCGCGTCTGTGAGCCCTGGGGCATCGTGTGCACATGTGGCTGTCACCTCCCCGGTGACATCTGTACTGCTGTTATCTGAGGATACAAGCCCACAGGTGGCTCCCCGGGGCTCACTGTACCCCCCACCAACCTTGCTTCTCTCCCCATAGTGTGAGGAGGGAGAGGGAAATCTATGCCCCTGGGAGGCACCCCAAAAGTCCTGGGGCTCAAGGGACAGTGGGGTGGGGACTCCTGTGGTGTCAAACCCTCCTCCCTACTTCGTGCCAGAACGGCTCTTACAATCTTTGTATATTTTATTCTGGAAAAAGAGTTCTGATGCTAAAATTAACTGCCCCCCCCTGCTAAATGTTCAAAACCACTAGACTAGGTTATTCTGGAGGTCCCTCAGAGTTCTAAATATTTTATGAAAACCTTTCTTGAACCTATTTCTATTTTTAGCTGAAAGTTCAATTTACCTTTGCCCTACTGAGTGCAGACTTCTTCTTTTTTTTTTTTTAAATTTTAAAATTTACCTTATTGCATTGCAGGCTTTCCCCACCCTCATATCTAGTCCTGGCGTCCCCAGCTTTTCTATGAAGCCTCTATTCTCCCCTGTTTCTGGCTTTATTTTTGTGACCTCACCGGCCCCAGCCCTATGCCTCCTGTTTTCTCATTCTGAGTTGGCAGTCTAACCTTACTCTCTAGGGTTCGTCACAAGACCACCATTTAACATTATCGATCTGGCCCTTTCCTAGCCCGAACTTGCAGCGTTTCTTACAGAACAGCAACCAGAAGCCCACAGGGCGTTCCAGGGATGGGCACCAAGGCCCGGTGGGAGAGAGTGAGACCGGAAAGAGGAAAAAGAGGCTCATATATACGTGCACATTTGTTTCATCAACATCTACTGATCGACGCTTCCTACCTTCTCTTTTGAATGCAGAGGTGAATCCATTCTACTTGAATAAATTCCACAATTGAGCAGATTCCCTATCCCACCAGGGAATAAAGTCATGTGGCAAGAGCGCCCACTTGCCCTGTAAATAAACTCTATTCCAGCCTCATCCGCAGCCCAGCTCTGAACGAGCACCTCACTCTTTCAGCGGGGACTCCTTCAGATGTCGCTGTCCTCTGAAGGACACAGTGTCCTTCACCGCAGAGCCCCACCCTCCTCAGCCAGCATAAGAATGAGATGATCAATTGCATCAGCCAGTGATCAATCCAGAAGTGCCCATCATCTGCCTCAAGAGGACCTCGTAGTGTTACAAGCATTGTGGATGGGGGAGGCAGAAGAAAACAGAGTCTCCACACGCAGAATGGAACTGTGCTTGAAACTGACATGGCCTTGGCTTTGGGCGCTGCTGGGAAATGCAGCATGGCTGCTAAGGGAGGGGGCGGTTTAGAACAGCATCCGCATCTTTGCCCTGACCCTCACGGCCTGGCCCAAGCTCCTGTCCAACTGGGGGTTCCCTTGCCTGTGCTCATTCGCCATTGTTGTCATCGTCCAGTCACTCAGTCGTGTCTGACTCTTTGCGACCCCATGGACTACAGCACTCCAGGCTTCCCTGTCCTTCACTATCTCCCAGTTTGCTCAAACTCATGTCCATTGCGTCCATGATGCCATCCAGCCATCCCATCCTCTGGCCATATGGACCCTTCTTTAGCGGTGGCACTGGGCCAACCTCTTCCCCATCCCCAACCCTGCACACATCCTTCTCTTCATGTGTGAACCCCATACCCTCTCTCCCCTCAGCCCTTGTTGGCTTGACCGTCACACAGACAGCCCCCTAAAGGAGATTAAGCTCCTCCATCACCATCCCTCCCTCCAAGACCGTCACCCTTCCTGGCACAGGACAGCAGATCTAAGAGGTGATTATACATTATTCATGAATCTTGGCTTCCAGACTGGACTATGAGCTCGGTGTCTACCTGCCCCGGCCTCCAGCCCATTCAGGTGCCCCCTGAATGTTTGTTGAATAAAGGAGAACATCAGCTGATGCTCACTGAGCAGCTGGACCACAGAGGCAGAGAATGTGTCACAGGGGGCATCCTCGTGGGCAAGAGCTGATGGGAAAGCGTCCCAGGGGATATACCCTGGGTATAACCCAGGACTAGGATCCTGGGGGGTGGGAGGGGGTGATGGTGGGCAGGCAGGAGATGAGATGAACCTGCCATCTAGGTCATGTGGACATGGGCAAGAGACGGAGCAAGGCAGCCAGAGATGGCTCAGACTGGTGAGCTGGTGTGGATCTAGGGAGAGAGGGGTCAGCCCGGCTGCAGGGGTGGGGTCAGGGCATGTCCTCTCCATGGCAACAAGCCTTTAAGTAATTAATGCAATTGCTACTTATTGAGGGCCTATTACTACGGCATGGGGTCCTGGGTGCTGTGGGTATGTTGTTGTTCAGTCGCTCAGTTGTGTCCGACTCTTTGTGACCCCATGAACTGCAGCACACCAGGCTTCCCTGTCCATCACTGTCTCCCAGAGTTTGCTCAAACTCATGTCCACTGAGTTGGTGATGCCATCCAGCCATCTCATCCTCTGTCGTCCCCTTCTCCTCCTGCCCTCAATCCTCCCCAGCATCAGGGTCTTTTCCAATGAGTCAGCTCTTCGCATCAGGTGGCCAAAGTATTGGAGCTTCAGCATCAGTCCTTCCAATGAATATTCAGGGTACAGCCATAAACAAAGTCCCTGCTGTTATGGAGGGTCCAGTCCAAGCAGAGAAAGAGATTAAAGCAAATACACATCCATTCATCTGTTAATGGACATTTGGATTCCTTCCCGTTTTTGGCTATCAAAAATTTAAAAGTGGTGGCATATCAGAACCTCCCCAGAGGTCCAGTGGCTAAGACTGCGCTCCCAGTGCAGGGGGCCCAAGTTTGATCCCTGCTCAGGGAACTAGATCCCACAACCTCAACTTAAGACGAGAGCAGCCAAATAAATATATCAGTTCAGTTCAATTCAGTCGCTTAGTCACATCCAACTCTTTGCAACCCCATGGACTGCAGCATGCCAGGCTTCCCTGTCCATCACCAACTCCCGGAGCCTAAATAAAATCAGTAAATAAATATAAACTCACTGGACCAGTGCTCAGCCAATAAAGAGAAGAAACTACCAATACACAAAACCACATGATGCTGCTGAGTGAAAGAAGCTAGATTTCAAAAAAAGAGTATGTGTTAGAGGATTTCATTATATACAAAATCTAGAAAATGCAAACTAGTCAACAGTGGCAGAGAGTAGGTCAGTGGTTGCTGGGGGCGGGTTGCAGGGGCCTGGGAGGGAGCCCACAGGGGCACAAGAGAACCGGGGGTAAGGGGGTATCACAGGAGCTTGCTGGGCTGCTATAGTAATGCACCGTGAACCGGGTGGCTAAAACAACGGCAGTCTATTTTCCGTCTTTGGGGAAGATCTCTGAGATCAAGGCGTCGGCAGGGCTGGTTCCTTCTGAGGCCTCGCTCCTTGGCCTGCAGGCGGCCCTTCTCTCCCTGAGTCTTCGTGTGCTCTTCACTCTGTGCGTGTCTGTGTCCTGATCTCTTCTTCTAAGGACGCCAGTCAAGGACGTCCCTGGCGGTCCGTGGTTAAGACTCTGAGCTTCCACTACAGGGTTATGGGTTTGATCCCTGGTCAGGGAAATAGATCCTGCATGCTGTGTGGTGCGGCCAAAACATAAAAAAAAAAAATTAATTTAAAAAAAAAAAGGGAGGGGGAAGGGGTAAGCCGCAGGGCATCCTGGCAGAGGTATAGATTTCCGAAAATGCCGGGAGACTTCTTCGGTAATTAGTCAGATGGAGCAAGTGTTCTTACCGTCATTCCAATTTTGGCTAGAAAACAAGAATAAGAACTGAATTTTTTTAAAAATAGACTTTTTTTTTTTAGTGCTATTTTAGGTTCACAGTAAAACTGAGCAGAAAGTACAGAGATTTCCTGTATAACACCTCCCCACCATCAAATTCTCTGCCATCAACACCCCCACCATCAACACCCCTACCAGACTGTACATTGCTACGGTCAATGAACCTACACCGACATGTCGTTATCACCCAGAGTCCACACGTGGTTCACGTGAGGCTCACTCTTGGTGTGTACTTTCTGTGGTTTGGACACATGTATGACGACATGCGTGTATTACAAAGTCATAGAGTATTTTCACTGCCCTAAAAATCCTTTGTCTTCCTGTTCATTCCTTCCATGCACAACCCCTGGCAATCACTGATCTTTTTACTGTCTGCATAGTTTTGCCTTTTCCAGAATGTCATATAGTTGGAGTCGTGTACTATGCAGCCTTTTCAGATTAGCAATATGCACCTCGTTTTCCCGGCTGGACAGGTCAGCGTAATATTCCACTGCACTGATGTAGCACAGTTAGTTCATCCATTCGTCTACCGAAGGAAATCTTGGTGACTAAGGATTTTTGCAAACATCAGGTTTCATGAATAAATTCAAATGTACATGTAGGAGAACTCAAAATGAAGAAATACAAAGTTTATTGGAGGTAATGATGATTTTCTTAAGGCAATTTTTATTTTTAAAATGTATTTACTTTGGCTTCACTGGGTCTTTGTTGTGGCTCTCGAGCTTTCTCTCTAGTTGCATCACATGGGCTTAGTTGCCCCACAGCATGTGGGATCTCAATTCCCTGACCAGGGATTGAACTGGGGTCCCCTGCATTGGAAAGCAGAGTCTTAACCACTGGACCACCAGGGAGGTCCCAGGTAATGATGATTTTAAAGCAGAAGCCACCACTGTTTGCAGCAGGCTTGGCAAAGGGCTTCATCTTACTAACCTTGATTTGGTCATTTATTCCACATGCGTTTACTAAGCACTGACCGTGTCGAAGGGCTTCCCGGGTGGCTCAGTGATAAAGAATCTGCCTGCCAATGCAGGAGACGCAGGTTCGATCCCTGGGTTGGAAAGATCCCCCGGAGGAGGAGGAAGTTCCATTTCCTCCTCCAGTATCCTTGCCTGGATAATTCCATGGACAGGGGAGCCTGGTGGGCTACAGTCCATGTGTTGAGAAGAGTTGACCATGCATAACCACGCCTTCGTACTGTTCCAGGTCACGTTATGGAGATATGCTTTGAACAAATTGGACATAAATGCTGACTTCATGGAGCATCCCTTCTGCTGCTTTGGAAGCAGCCAGGCTGGGAGGGGATTCTGAGGCTGGTGGGGACTCCCTGGGGAGAAGGCTGTGACTCCTTAGTGACAACAGCTGTCAGGAGGGGGGCCTGAGCTCTTTGTCTGCCACAGCTGTCCTGGCTCATGACTGTCATCCCAGTGTAAGCACTAATATCCCTTTTCCTGGCTGGGCTTTCTGGTCATGAGGTTGGGTTGGGGGGAAGGGGCCGGGGGGAGGTAGGTTGCCTGTCCTCCTTAACCTGGGAGAATCACAAAAGATACGCAGAGCCTGGAAGATCCCCACATCTTCCCGTTAGTTCACACCCCTGAGATCAGTCACTAAATTTAGATTTTTCTAGATTTAAATATTAATTTCGTTGATTGTATTCTTTAGATCAAAACTTGAAGACACCCGCCTCAGTGGGTGGGTGGGGGGAAGCCAATACATTATAAATTGAAAACATTTTGAAGACGATGCCAGGGGGAAGGAATTATGAACTAGAGGGAGAAGATGTAAAACATGCTTTTGATTTATGGCGTCTTTTAAAAAATTCACATTTGTTGCTTTTAAAAAATTGATCACCTGCTCCACACGAGACTCTGCGCTAGGTGCTCCCACATCGCATTCAATTCTCTCCTAGTCCTCCTTGGTATGTGCTTTTCACCAAAGGGGAGCCTGACTGCCTCGGAGGAGGACGTGGGAGAGTGGATTGGAAGCCGGGTCTCATCTTTCCCGAGTGCGAGGCAGCTCTTGAGCCTCGTGGGGGAATGACCCTGTTTCCTAGGAAGTATCTCACCTAGAAGCTGGGTAAGAAGAGCAGGAGCAGAGTGTCCCACACGCACAAGCCAGGAGTGAGAGAGCATGGAAGCTTCCAGAAGTGAAGAGCAGAGCTGTCTGGCTAGAGGGTGGACTAGGGGAGCAACAGCAGAGCCAGAGGCATTATTGTCATGGGAATGACTGATACCTGGGCCCTTATGTCTCAGTCTGGTATATTCATTTCGTTCCTTCCTCCTGCAGCCTGTGAGGAAGCACTGCGATTATCCCCATTTTACAGATACGGTAAACAACGGGCCCTGATGCTGGGAAAGATTCAAGACAGGAGTAGGAGGGGGCGACCGAGAATGAGATGGCTGGATGGCATCACTCACTCAATGGACATGAGTTTGAGCAAACTCCAGAAGATGGTGAAGGACAGGGAGGCCTGGCGTGCTGCAGTCCATGGGGTCACCAGGAGTCAGACACGACTGAGCGACTAAACAACAACAGATGTGGTATCTGAGACTCGGGTGGAGTAGCTCGCCCAGGGCTCTAGCCTAGGCCTGCCTGACTCCAGAGCAGACTTTATCCAGAAGCTGCACGCCCAGCCTTCAGACCCCTGGCCCGGGCTGTTACCCACTCCAGCTTGGCCTGTGTTGAACTTCTGTGGCACTGGGAGCCCCGCCCAGACTCTTGACGATGGCCCGGTTCCTCTGCAGGGTCCAGCCCCCCTCCTCCATGAGCAGAGCCAGAGCTGTATACAGGCAACCTGGACACTGAGCACTGCTGGGCCGCCGCTGCTCTGGAAGAAAAACTCCCATCGATTGGGGTGTCCCCAGGGTCTTCCCTTTCTTCCCTGCCTTTCTCCGTGGCCAGGAGCCCCTCTGGTGGGGGCTGGCAGGATGTGAAGGTGACCCCAGGCTGCCTCCAGGAGGCTGCACCTGAACAAAAGCCCAACCGACAAACGGGGGAGCCAGCAGGGAGTGCAGTCAATATTTCAAAGTCAGAGCACAGAAACGGGGTTTGGAAGGCAGGACGGCCACGGGGCCAGCATGAGCGGTGGTGGAAGGCCCTGCTCAAACCTTCTGTGGTGCCAGGACCCAGCAGTGGCCCCAGGCGCTGGCGGACAAGGCTGGTGTCCCTTTTGGTGGGTGAAGCTGGGAGGCTGGTGCCACCGCTGGGGATCCTGGCACAGGAAACCTGCTTCCCAGGATTCAGGGCACAAGAGAGCTCTTCAGCCTTGGCTGGTCTCTGCTTCTCTTGGCTGCAAAGAGGAGGAGAATGGAAAGGTTGGATCAAATGCTCTTTATAGCTTTGCACTCTAATTCTTGGCCCATCCAGTCCGGCCAAGGAGAAAAAGCCCGCTTCTACCCTGCCTACCTCTGACTCCACTCATCCCAGCAACAAGTGTTTACTGAGCACCAACAATGTGCCAGGCACTGTGATGATAAGCACTGGCAGTCCAGCGGTGAGCTAGGCATGAGGTCCGTTGGAAAAAAATGGCCCCCAAAGATATAGTCACTTCTCAATTTCCGGGATCTGTGAGTATTGCCTTATACGGCAAAAGAACAAATGTTATTTTGGTGGGAGGGGAGGGTCTTTGTAGATGTGATTAAGGACCATGAAATAAGGAGACCATCCTGGACCCTCTAGTGGGCCCCAAATATATCATGTGTTCCATTTTTTACCGTTTTGTTTATATTCACTTATTTTCTGGATTCCACATATAAGTGATGATATACAGTATTTCTCTTTCTGTGTCTGATTTATTTCACTAATCATAATACCCTCCAGGCCCATTCATGTTGTTGTAAACGGCAATATTTCATCCTTTTTATGGCTGAGTAGTATTCTGCTTTCTTTATCCATTCATCTGTTGATGGAGACTTAATTTGCTTCCCTGTCTTTCCTATTGTAGATACTGCTGCAAACATTGGGTTGCATGCATGTTTATGAGTTAGTGTTTTTATTTTCTTTGGATATTTAGTCAGGAATATGGAACTGTTGGATCATATGATAGTTGTATTTTTAGTTTTTTTTAGGAAACTCCATACTGTTTTCCATAGCAGCTGCACCAATTTACATCCCCACCAATAGTCCAGGGTGAGGAGGTTCCCTTTCCTCCACATACTCACCAACATTTGTTATTTGTGGTCTTTCTGATGATAACCTTTCTGACAAGTGTGAGGTGATAGCTTAATGTGGTTTTGATTTGCATTTCTCTGATGATTCATGATGTTATGTCACCTTTACATGTGCCTGTTGGTCATCTCTGGTATGTCTTTGAAAAAAAAACTCTATTCAGTTTCTCTGCCCTGTGTTTGATATTTAGTTGAACAAACTGTTTATATAGCTATTAACCCCTTGTCAGTCATAACATTTGCAAATATATTCTCCCATTCAGTAAGTTGGGTTTTTGTTTTATCAATGATTACCTTTGCTGTACAAAAGCTTTTAAGTTTAATTAGATCTCATTTATTTATTTTTGCTTTTGTTTCCTTTTAGAAGACAGATCCAAAAAAATATTGCTATGATTTATGTTAAAGAGTGTTTTGCCTACAATTTCTTCAGGGAGTCTTATATTCCATAGTTGTAAGTTTAAAGACCTTGCATTCAGGTCTTCAATCCATGTTGAGTTTATTTTTGTATGTGGTATGGAAAACCGTTTCAGTTTCCCTCTTTTGCACTAGCTGTCTGGTTTCCCCACCACTCTTTACTGAAGATGCTGTATTCTCCCTGTCGTATACTCCTGCCTCCTCTGCTGTGATCCATTGACTGTAAGTGCATGGATCTACTTCTGGGTCCTCTATTCTGTTTCACTGATTTATGTGTCTGTTTTTTGGCCTGTACTATATGGTTTTATTTGCTGCAGCTTTGTGGTGACGTTAGAGAGAATGATACCACAGCTCTGCTATTCTTCTCAATTGTCTTGGCTTTGTTTTCATATGAATTTTAGAATTACATGTTCTAGTTCTATGAAAAATGCCATTGGATTCATTCAAATGCCATTTTGATAAGGATTGCATTGAGTCTGTAGATTGTCTTGGATGGTATGGCCATGGAAACTACTAATTATTCCAATCCATGAGCATGGTCTATCTTCTCTAGTTTTGCCATCTCCATATCCCTCATCAGTGTCTGATAGTTCTCTCAATACAGGGCTTTGATCTCCTTCGGTAGGTTTATTCTGAGGAATTTCATCCCTCTTGATGTGATGGTAAATGGGATTGCTTTCTTAATTGCTCTCTTTTTAAAAGTGTGTTTATTTGTCTTTGGCTGTGCTGGGTCTTTGTGGGTGCACAGGCTTTTCTCTAGTTGAGAGCAAGTGGGGCCCCCTCTCAGGGTGTAGTGCGCGGGCTTCTCACTGCACAGTTTCTCTCGTCGGGGCTCCCGGGCTCTAGAGAGCAGGCTCAGTAGCTGTGGTGCATGCGGCTTAGTTGCTGCACAGCGTGTAGGATCTTACCAGATCAGGGATGGAACCCGTGTCTCCTCCACTGGCAGGCGGATTCTTTACCACTGAGCCACCAGGGAAGCCTTAATTTCTCTTTTTGATACTTTGCTGTTAGTGTATAGAAATGCAACAGCCATATATATTAATTCTGTATCCTTCAACTTTACCAAATTCATAGATAAGCTGTAGTAATGTTTTGGTGGCATCTTTGGATTTTCTATGTATTGTATCATATCTGCAGTGACCGTTTTACTTCTTCTTTTCTGATGTGGATTAATTTTATTCATTTTTTTGTCTGATTGCTAAGGCTAGGACTTCCAATACTGTGTTGAATAAAAGTGGCTAACGTGGGCATCCTTGTCTTGTTCCTGATCTTAGAGACGATGCTTTCAGCTGTGCCAACATCCAATGTGCCCGAGGGTTCCTGCTCTTCCCACGTGATGTCCTCCCAGTACCCTGGGCCTTGCTGTCTCTTGCTGTGGCCCCGTTAAAGCCCCCCTTTTACAGATGACTCCATCCCAAGACACAGAGAGGTCTAATAACCCATCCTGGGGTTTGAGGGCTCCAGCACAGCCACAGTGGCTGTGGGGAAGGGGGCTGCAGTAAGTCAGGGCCTTGCTGAGCCAGCATTCTGGCTTGGCTGAGGGAAGCTGGGGCCATCCGTGAGGTCTCGGGAGACTCCACAATGGAGAAATCTCGCCTCCCCGGGACCCAGATGGCTCTGCCACTGCAGCCACCCCTCAGTTCCTCTTGGGGAGAGAGGGCAGACAGAATGGCCGCCAGGAGAAGTCAAGCGGGCTGGCCGGGCCCTGGTGGGTGATGGGGATGTTTCCAGCCCTCTCTGAACCCAGAATCATCTATTCAGGAGGCAGACCCCTCCCTGATGGCCGGCCTGGGCAGAGGGAGCCAGGTCTGTTGCCCATGCCTGTCACGCGGCCACCTCTCCCTCCCCTCGCCCTCACCTCCCCTGACGCTCTGTTGGAGCCAACACCTTTCAAAAGAGGATCAATGCAGGCAGAGGGATTTTTTTCCAAAGTAACAATGAGGTTCTCTAATTAAACTTCTCATAAGCTCTTAAATCCAGGGAGCTTTTCTGGCTCATCTGAAAGTTGGGCTCTGACATTTAGAGAGGGATGACCTCTGACTGGGGAAAGGATGACCTCTGTTCTGGGGCTGGGGAACGGCCTCCCAGCTGCCCCTTCCCTTCACTGTGGGTGGCCTCGCCAGCCTCTCCCACCCTGGCTAACCCGCTGCTCATTCCCAGGTGGCTCTGCTGGCTTCTGCCAACCAGTCCTTACTGGGCACTTACCGTTCGCCGGGCAGTCAGGGACAGGGGCTCCTGGCCTGCCGGAAGACCACAATCGAGTTCTAGAGAGGAAGGACACGGGGATGGCAGCTGGTACAGGTCACAGAATGTGAGCTTGAAAGGGACTGAGAGGGATGTCCCTGGGGGTCCAGGGGCTAAGACCCCCATCCCCAAGGCAGGGACCCGGGTTTCCTTCCTTGTCGGGGAACTAGATCCTGCCTGCCATGGCTGGATCTTGCTTGCCGCAATGATGCTGAAGATCCCAAGGGTCCAAACTAAGACCCAGCGCCCCCTAAATAAATCAATATTCAAAAAAAAGGGGGCTGAGAGACCCTTAGGAGTGCTGCCCTCGCCCATGCCTCAAGGGGAGGCGCTTCCCCACATCAGCCAGGGAGTCGGTAGCAGCCTGGTCTGGAACCCAGTAGATGGTTCAGGTCAATAGTTTAATAGGCACCGTTTGCTTACTTGCACGTGTGTGTGGTCAGTCGTTTCTGTCGTGTCCAACTCCTTGCAACCCCATGCACTAGCCCGCCAGGTGCCTCTGTCCATAGGCGTCTCCAGGCAAGATACTGGAGTGGGTTGCCATACCCTCCTCCAGGGATCTTTCTGACCCAGGAATCGAACCTGTGTCTCCTGCATTGCAGGTGGATTCTTTACCGACGAGCCACCGAGGAAACCCACTGGGCACTTACTGCGTGCTTGTAGGATCATCGAGAAAGCAAGAGAGTTCCAGAAAAACAGGCACTTCTGCTTTATTGACTACACCAAAGCCTTTGACCCTGTGGATCACAACAAACTGTGGAAAATTCTTGAAGAGATGGGAGTACCAGACCACCTGACCTACCTTCTGAGAAATCTGTATGCAGATCAAGAAGCAACACTTAGAACCAGACACGGAACAACGGACTGGTTCACAATTGGGAAAGGCCGATGTCAAGGCTGGATGTTGTCACCCTGCTTATTTAACTTCTATGCAGAGTGCATCATGCGAAATGCTGGGCTGGATGAAGCACAAGCTGGAATCAAGACTGCTGGGAGAAATATCAATAACCTCAGATTGCAGATGACACCACCCTTATAGCAGAAAGTGAAGAGGAACTAAAGAACCTCTTGATGAAAGTGAAAGAAGAGAGTGGAAAAGCTGGCTTAACACTCAACATTCAGAAAACCAAGATCATGGCATCTGGTCCCATTACTTCATGGCAAATAGATGGGGAAACAGTGAGTGAGAGATTTTATTTTCTTGGTCTCCAAAGTCACTGCAGATGGTGACCGCAGCCATGAAATTAAAGGACGCTTACTCCCTGGAAGAAAAGTTATGACCAACCTAGACAGCATATTGAAAAGCAGAGACATTACTTTGCCAACAAAGGTTTGTCTAGTCAAAGCTACAGTTTTTCCAGTGGTCATGTATGGATGTGAGAGTTGGACTATAAAGAAAGCTGAGCACTGAAGAATTGATGCTTTTGAACTGTGGTGTTGGATAAGACTCTTGAGAGTCCCTTGGACTGCAAGGAGATCCAACCAGTCCATCCTAAAGGATATCAGTCCTGAGAGTCCATTGGAATGACTGATGCTGAAGTTGAAGCTCCAATACTTTGGCCACCTCATGCGAAGAGTTGACTCATTGGAGAAGACCCTGATGCTGGGAGGGATTGGGGGCAGGAGGAGAAGGGGACAACAGAGGATGAGATGACTGGATGGCATCACCGACTCGACGGACATGAGTTTGGGTAAACTCCAGCAGTTGGTGATGGACGGGAGGCCTGGCATGCTACGGTCCGTGGGGTCACAAAGAGTCAGACATGACTGTGTGACTGGACTGAAGCGAAACACTCTACCACACGGTATCTCACATGGCCCCGTTACAACCCTGAGAGGTGGCCGCCCCTTTTTGCAGATGAGAAGACGGAGGCTGTAAGAGGCTATGCCATTTCCTGGGTTGCTCGTCAGCAGGAGAGAGAGTAGGACTTGAACCCAGGGCCATCAGGTTCCCAGGGGTGAACTTTGAAGGCTGCCCCACGCGGCCCGCTCTCCTCCGGGTGGGAGGGATGAGAACACGGGTGGGGAGGCGTTTAGAAATTCAGGGAAAGCGCCAGCCCCGGAGTCCTAGGTTGGCCCCAGCTCCCTCCCTGCCCCGGAAAAGGACACGGTGTCCGCAGCTCCCCATGGAGTGGCAGGCTGGCACATCCCTGCGGGGCGCCCGCAGCCTTGGGCTGCAGCCACGGGGTTGGTGCCAGCCCCACGGCGTCATCTGAGGACGTTGGGAGGCTGTGCTCCCTGCAGCAGCTGACAGGCTGCTCCAGTGCCCCCGTGGGGTTTCTGCTCTGTGGCTGGAGAGCCTGCAGTCCAGTCCAGGGAGACAGCCCGAGCCCCAGAAGCTCCCTTTACGATATACGAAAGGGCACTACAAGGTGGCCCAGCAGGGGGCCTAGGCATTCTGCCCATTTTCCAGATGGGGACCCTGGGGCTCAGAGACGGGATGGGACTGCCCAGGGCTGCGGTCCACCACCAGGCAGACTTGAGACCTGGGGCTCAGGCTGCAAGTGATACGGGGCCTTCGTGAGTTCCTGGGGCCCTGGGTGCCTGGAGAAGCTTGGGCCTGTTGTACCCCAGCCAGGGACCCTTGCACACAGGTCCCCCTCCCGGTCCCCCAACACCAGCAGCAGAGCAGAGAAGGCGATGCTTCAAGAGCCAGGCCCCTTCCCCTGGGAGAAGGGAGGCCAACAGTCAGGGTAGGATGTAGAACCCCAAACTGCAGAGACCCACAAGAGACAGGAGTTAGCACCTTGCAGCCCAGAATAAGAGTGAATCAGAGGGACTGCCCAGGCGGTCCAGTTGGCTAAGACTCTACAGTCCATGCAGGGGGCCCTGGTTCTATCCCTGGTCAAGGATCCCACATGTTACAACCAAGGTCCTGTATACTGCAACGAAGATCCAAGATCCTGAGCACTGCATCTCAGACCCGGCACAGCCAAATAAGTTTTTTTTTTAATAAAAAGAGTCTATCAGGGTTTCCCTCGTGGCTCAGTGGTAAAGAATCTGCCTGCCAATGTGGGAGGCATAGGTTTGATCACTGATCCGGGAAGATCCCAAATACTGCAGAGCAACTAAGCCCGGGGGCCACAACCACTGAGTCCAGGCGCCGCAACTACTGAAGCCTGAGCACCCTCGGCCCGAGCTCCGCAACGAGAAGCCCCCACGAGGAGAAGCTCTGCATCGAAGCTGGAGTAGCCCCCGCGCTCCACAACTGGAGAAAAGCCCCCCCACGCAGCAACCAAGACCCAGCACAGCCAAAAGTAAGCAAGTAAATAAAATTACAAACATATAAAAAGAGTGAATCAGAGGTTAAAAGCCAGACCACGATGCTGACAACCGCACTGGGCAGGGTGGGAGCTGTAGGGAGGGGGAGAGGAGGGGGCATTACGGAGAGATTTCACCTCTTTGCCTTCTCCTCCTCCTTCTCCTAGAATCATTCCTTCAAGCAGGGGCCTCCAGTTCTCCCTAAAATGCACGAGGCCTCCCATTTCTCAAGTATTCCATGTTCCCGAAGCACGTTTTTATATCTACAGTTAAATGACTTCAGGCTTAATCCCCATGTCTCTGGCCAAACCGACAGCTCTCCGCAGGCCTGGGCCCCACCTGCTTCACTCCAGCTGCCTCCCTGGGTGAAATGACTCGGTGGCCTATGCCCACTCTGGGGGTCCCGGAGCTCTTCAGGACAGGGAAGCCGAATTCGGATGAGTTGAGCCCAGGGAGGGCATTGGAACAGAGAATGTGGGACTCAGGTGCCAGCCCTTCTCTGCAGGGAGTGACCCATCAAAGCTGACAGTAGGTGGGGGGGGAACGGGATCAGGTTTCACCCAGACGCTGGGTCACGCTCTGATCTGACTGGCAAGTGTGGTCGGAGGACTCGAGGCGCCAGCCCCTCTCCCCCAGTTTTCCCTGAGCTGCTCCTGGGGGTGTCACTGGGGATTGGCCTCCCTGAACATGTTCCCTGCGGCCTTTCAGGGGGATCTGCCTGCTCTTGACCTGAAGCCTGAGCTTTCTAAAGGAACCCTCCGCCACGGGTCTCCTCCCCCACCCTCCACTGTGCAAGGGAGACAGCGGTGGGGGACAGAACAATGCTCCCCCAAGATGGCCACATGCTAGTCTCCGAACCTGTGAGTACGGAGCCTGGCTCAGCAAGGGGACGTTGCATGTGGGATTAAGTTACAGATTACCCTGGATCGTGTAGGTGGGCCCGATGTAATCACGTCCTTATAAGAGGGAGGCGGGAAGGTCAGAGAAGGAAACTGTGATGATAGAGGCAGAGGTCAGAGACAGAGGTTGACTCTGAACGTGGAGGAAGGGGCTGGGAGCCGAGGAAGGCTCTAGAAGCTCAAAGGGACAAGGGACAGAGTTTCTCCTGGAGTCTCCAGGAGGAGCCAGATCTGCTGACACACCTTCGTATGGGGACTTCTGACCCCCAGAACTGGAGGACTACAAACAGGTGTTGTTTGTTCCAAGCCACTGAGGTTGTGGGAATTGGTTAGAGCAGCTCCAGGCAACTAGTAGAACAACTCTGCCATTCTGTATTTGTCCCTCCCCACCCTGTTTTAAAAATCATTTCTTGATGATGAAAAGTATACTTGCACTCTCTTTTTTTTAAAAAAATATTTACTTCATAATAATAATAATGTTATTATTACTGTGTCAGGTCCTGTCCTGGGATCTTCGCTGCAGCACATCATCCGGGATCTTACCTGTGGCACGAGGACTGTCTACCAGCAGCTCTCTATAGTCATGGCTCAGGTGGACTCTCTACCTATGGCTCGTGGACTCTCTACCTGTGGCCCATGGACTGTCTACCTGTGGCGTGAGGACTCTCTACCTGGGGCACGTGGACTGTCTACCTGTGACTCTCTGTGGCTCATGGAGTCTGTGACACACCTGGACATCTCTCTACCTGGGACTCTCTAGGTGGACTCTCTACCTATGGCTCGTGGACTCTCTACCTGGGGCATGGCTCTCTACCTGGACTGTCTCCACCTGGGCCCGAGGACTCTCCACCTGGGGCACGAGGACGCTCCACCTGGGGCACGAGGAGTCTCTACCTGTGGCACGAGGACTCTCCACCTGGGGCACGAGGACTCTCTGGGGCCTCTCCACCTGTGGACCTGAGGACTCTCTACGGGGCCCGGACTCTCTACCTGGGCCGAGGACTCTCTACTTGAGAGGGACTCTCTACCTGTCTACCTGGGGGAGGGACTCTCTACTGTGACACATGGACTCTCTACTTGTGACAGGTGGACTCTCTACCTATGGCTCGTGGACTCTCTACCTGTGGCCCACGGACTGTCTACCTGTGGCGCGAGGACTCTCTACCTGTGGATCGTGGAGTCTCTACCTGTGGCACGAGGACTCTCTACCTGGGGCCCGAGGACTCTCTACCTGGGGCCCGAGGACTCTCCACCTGGGGCACAAGGACTCTCCACCTGGGGCACGAGGACTCTCCACCTGGGGCCTGGGGCACAAGGACTCTCTACCTGGGGCACTCTCTACCTGGGGCCCCTGGGGACTCTCTACCTGAGGACTCTCTACCTGGGGCACGAGGACTCTCTACCTGGGGCCCGAGGACTCTGTACCTGGGGCATGAGGACTCTCTACCTGGGGCCCGAGGACCCTCTACTTGTGGCATGAGGACTCTCTACCTGGGGCACGAGGACTCTCTACCTGGGGCATGAGGACTCTCTACCTGGGGCCCGAGGACTCTCCACCTGGGGCACAAGGACTCTCCACCTGGGGCACGAGGACTCTCCACCTGGGGCACAAGGACTCTCCACCTGGGGCCCGACTCTCTACCTGGGGCCCGAGGACTCTCTACCTGGGGCATGAGGACTCTCTACCTGGGGCCCGAGGACCCTCTACCTGGGGCATGAGGACTCTCTACCTGGGGCCGGGACTCTCTACCTGGGGGGCACAGGACTCTCTACTTGAGGACTCTCTACCTGGGGCACGAGGACTCTCTACCTGGGGCACGAGGACTCTCTACCTGGGGCATGAGGACTCTCTACCTGGGGCCGAGGACTCTCTACCTGGGGCATGAGGACTCTCTACCTGGGGCCCGAGGACTCTCTACTTGTGGCATGAGGACTCTCTACCTGGGGCACTCTCTACCTGGGGACCTGGGGCCCAGGACTCTCCACCTGGGCACGAGGACTCTCCACCTGGGGCACGAGGACTCTCTACTTGTGGCACGAGGACTCTCCACCTGGGGCACGAGGACTCTCCACCTGGGGCACTCTCCACCTGGGGCACTCTCTACTTGACTCTCCACCTGGGGCTCTCCACCTGGGGCACGAGGACTCTCCACCTGGGGCATGAGGACTCTCTACTTATGGCATGAGGACTCCCTACCTGGGGCCCGAGGACTCTCTACCAGGGGCCCGAGGACTCTCTACCTGGGGCCCGAGGACTCTCTACTTGTGGCATGAGGACTCTCCACCTGGGGCACGAGGCTCAGCAGTTGCAGTGCATGGGCTTAGCTGCCCTGCTGCATGTGGGATCTTAGTTCCCCAAGCAGAGATTGAACCCATGTCCCCTGCATCTAAAGGTGGATTCTTAACCACTGGACCCCCACCGCACCCTGATTCCATTTGATACTGAAGTGCTTATCTGTAGTTGTTTGACCTCAGGAGGCCATTTGACCCCTCTGGGCCTGTCTTTCCTCATGGGTAAAAAGAGAGGAATATTCCCTACTCCTCACAGCTTTTGTGGAGGTTTAGATCTTCATGACCCAGATAACCACAATGGTGTGATCACTCACCTAGAGCCAGACATTCTGGAATGCGAAGTCAAGTGGGCCTTAGGAAGCATCTCTATGAACAAAGCTAGTAGAGGTGATGGAATTCCAGCTGAACTATTTCAAATCCTAAAAGATGATGCTGTGAAAGTGCTGCATTCAATACGCCAGCAAATTTGGAAAACTCAGCAGTGGCCACAGGACTGGAAAAGGTCAGTGTTCATTCCACTCTCAAAAAAAGGCAATGCCAAAGAATGCTCAAACTACTGCATGATTGCACTCATCTCACACTCTAGCAAAGTAATGCTCAAAATTCTCCAAGCCAGGCTTCAACAGTATGTGAACCATGACATTCCAGATGTTCAAGCTGGATTTAGAAAAGGCAGAGGAACCAGAGATCAAATTGCCACCATCTGCTGGATCATTGAAAAAGCAAGAAAGTTCCAGAAAAACAACTACTTGTGTTTTATTGACTATGCCAAAGCCTTTGACTGTGTGGATCACAACAAACTGTGGAAAATTCTTAAAAAGATGGGAATACCAGACCACCTTATCTGCCTCCTGAGAAATCTGTATGCAGGTCAAGAAGCAACAGGTAGAACCAGACATGGAACAACAGACTGGTTCCAAACTGATTGGTAAAGTGAGGCCTGGATGGGAAAGGAGGAAGTCAAGGCTGGATATTGTCACCCTGCTTATTTAACTTCTATGCAGAGTATATCATGCAAAATGCTGGGTTGGATGAAACACAAGCTGGAATCAAGATTGTCGGGAGAAATATCAATAACCTCAGATATGCAGATGACACCACCCTTATGGCAGAAAGTGAAGAGGAACTAAAGAGCCTCTTCATGAAAGTGAAAGAAGAGAATGAAAAAGCTGGCTTAACACTTAACATTCAGAAAACTAAGATCATGGCATCTGTTCCCATCATTTCATGGAAAATAGATGGAGAAACAATGGAAACAGTGAGAGACTTTATTTTGGGGGGCTCCAAAATCACCACAGATGGCAACTGCAGCCATGAAATGAAAAGACACTTGCTCTTTGGAAGAAAAGCTATGATGAACCTAGACAGCATACTAAAAAGCAGAGACATTACTTTGCCAACTAAGGTCCGTCTAGTCAAAGCTATGGTTTTTCCAGTGGTCATGTATGGATGTGAGAGTTGGACCATAAAGCAAGCTGAGCACTGAAGAATTGATGCTTTTGAACTGTGGTGCTGGAGAAGACTCTTGAGAGTCCTTTGGACTGCAAGGAGATCCAACCAGTCCATCCTAAAAGAAATCAGTCCTGAATATTCATTGGAAGGACTGATGCTGAAGCTGAAGCTCCAATACGATGGCCACCTGATGTGAAGAACTGACTCATTGGAAAAGACCCTGATGCTGGGAAAGATTGAAGGTGGGAGGAGAAGGGGATGACAGAGGATGAGATGGTTGGATGGCATCACTGACTCAATGGACATGAGTTTGAGTAAGCTCCAGGAGTTGGTGATGGACAGGGAGGCCTGGCCTGCTGCAGTCCTTGGGTTGCAAATAGTCGGACACGACTGAGCAACTGCACTGAACTGAACGCAAGAATACACGACTGCAGCCCACCCTGGTGCTGGTGTTAGTGTGAGATGCCCAGGCCCACACTCCTCTAGCTTGATTTGAAAAGGTGCCTGACTGTTGGAACGTCACCAATGCGTGCAGCCGGTCACGGACCTGTGTCATCACCCTCTCCAGGCCTCACTTTACCTGTCTGTGAAGATGGAACACCTGCAGACCTGGCTGTCAGGCTGGTCCAGCCTGCAGACAAGCTTTGTGAAGCCTGCTCACTGTTTAAAGAAAAAAAGTGAAGTCGCTCAGTCATGTCCGACTCTTTGCGACCCCATGGACTGTAGCTCACCAGGCTCCTCCATCCATGGGATTTTCCAGGCAAGAGTACTGGAGTGGAGTGGGTTGCCATTTCCTTTTCCAGATGATCTTCCCGACCCAGGGATCGATTCTGGGTCTCCCGCATTGCTGGCAGACGCTTTACCATCTGAGCCACCAGGGATCCCTGATAGCTCAGCTGGTGAAGAATCCTCCTGCAAGGCGGGAGACCCAGGTCCGATCCCTGGGTCAGGAAGATCCACTGGAGAAGGGACAGGCTACCCACTATTCTTGGGCTTCTTTTGTGACTCAGCTGGTAAAGAATCTGCCTGCAAACCTGGGTTTGATCCCTGGGTTGGGAAGATGCCCTGGAGAAGGGAAAGGCTACCCACTCCAGTATTCTGGCCTGGAGAATTCCATGGACTATACAGTCCATGTGGTCACAAAGAGTCGGACACAACTGAGTGACTTTCACTTTCGCTCACTGTTTAGAAAATTAAAATAAGCTGTCCAGGTTTAAAAATTGTGAATTGCATCTTAAGATTCGATTTTGACCTTCTTTTGAAAAAAGGGGCCTGTTCCTCCACTGCAGGGGTGACCATAGCTCAGGGAGAGCTGCCTTTTTGAGACCAGGCCCGTGGTCAGGGGGCTTGTGACAGTCCCCATCGCTGCCTGTGACCACACCCTGCCTGTTCCTTTCACTCGTGTGACCTGGCTGTTCCCACAAAGGCCTTCGAGTCTGTGAGTCAGTATGATACGCTCTCAAGTTCTCCGCCTTTGCCCCCTGTGATCCTCTGTTTTGAAACAGCTATGCGCCTGTGAGCTCTCATTTCTGAGATGCCGCGTCTCTGGAGGCCTTCTTAGAACTGCTTTAAATTCAAGCCAGTCAGGCTTGCTTAATATTTAACACCTTTGTGAAGCCAGAGCCCTCAAGGGCGCTCGCCCCGCAAACGGCCCGGGTGGCTGTGTCTTCCCCTCTCGCCCCGTCACGCGCCCTTTCCCCTCCTTCCGGTCTGGCTGCCTCTGGTCAGGTTGTGCTATTCACAATGTCTGATCCTCCAATGGCCCCCTTCTCCCTTTCCAAGTATTACCACCTCAGACCTGCCAGAAGAGACGAGAAGAAAAATCCCCTGTTTTCGGAAATGAGTGACGGTGCCTGAGAAACTCTCGTGGGTCAAGGGCATGAACCTGAATTCTTGGGTGTGGCAACCTTGAGATGGCCCCTGTGTGGGATTTTTCAGCTTCCTTTCTGCGTTCTCTTCAATATTCTAGACAATTTGAGTTGTTCTTCCAGTGATTTCTGGATGATGAAGATATTTCTAATATTAAATTGAAGATCACCAGCTTTGGACTGACTCCATTTCGCAGGATGGACCTTAGGGTCCTTGGTCCTTAGAGGCAGATGCTGATTCAATGCCAACAGTCCTCTGCCTTGGGGATGTCTGTCCTCCGATGCCCAAGGCAGGAGTCGGAGCTCTCTGACTTCATCTCCTGTCCCCCTGCAGCACCGCCTCACCACTGTCCCCAGGCCATGATATGAATTGCTGACCCTGGAAAATGCACAAAAAGGAAACTGAAGCACAGACGAGGGCAGGTTGGTGAGAGGACAGAGCCTCTTCCTACCTGTTGCTCTCTCCAGATGCCCACCCCTTTCCTCCTCCCTGCCTGGCTGGGAGGGACATAGGGGCTGCCGCGGCCCTGGGGAGGGGGAGAGGAGACGTTCTCCCTTTAAACATGGATCAGCAGCTCTCTCTGCAGCGTGCCTTCCTTAAAAAGAGAACTTGTCAAGGTTTACATCAATAATAGATAATGGTGCATCGCTGTGGCAGGTTCCAGCCAGAGGCTGTTTTGATATTTCCCGGAGAATTTGTCAGCAATCGCACAGTCAAGGAGGAGTGGGGGCTGAGGGGGTGGGAGGGGAGGCAGCACCTTCATTAATTTCTCCTCATTTGCATTCTCACCGTTAAATAATGTATTGATCATTCTCTGTGCTTGCAGTCCTCTCCCGCCCCCGAGCCATGCTGGGGTCCTCTCCACTATGAGTGATGAGATGATCGCTGCCCTTTGACAGCTAGGGGAGTGTGGGGGGCAGGGCGGGGTGTTCTGGGGACACCACAGCCCCTCTGAGCCTGCCCCCAGGATCCTCAAAGACAGGAACTCCCGATGTCCCGGTACCCTTATCTTCCATTCATTAAGTCCTTACAGGAGCTGGTCCTGGACCAAGTGGTTTGCAAGGGCAATGCTGTGAAATCCCTGCCACAGCCCCGTGAGGATGGCACTGTTGTTAAGCCCATTGTACAGATGAGATAAGTGAGGCTCAGGCAGGTGACAAAGCCAGGAAGCGGTGGAGCTGGGTTTGAACTCTGCTCTGCCTGGCTCTAAAGTCAGGGCTCTGGATCTCTCAACCTGCAAACCTCACACCCACCTGGGAGGCTTCCCAAGGGCAGTGGGGAAGCTACCCTACCCTGGAGCTGAGTGAGAGAAAAGGGCAGATATGTGGTGAGTTGGGAAAAGGCTGGTCGGCTCTGGGGTGGGGAGGAGGAAAGCAAGGTTAGGTGGTGGACAGTCCGAGTCACTCCAACGCAGAGCTGACACTGGCTTGCAGAAGTTCTTGGGAGACAGATTTGAGGTCCCTGGGACCCATGATAACAGAACGAGGCTGCTTTGGAAGGGTGTTTCAGAGAAGGACATCCACCTGCCAGGGGTGCCTGCTTCCAGTGCTTATATCTGAAAACAAAAGACCGCCACTGAGGGATGTCTACCCCAGCTGGGGATTTACTGATTAAATGAGGCACTTTCTACACACCAGAGTATTATGCAGCCAGTAATAATGACTCCAGTGGTGTTTTTATAGAGATATGCACAATTATCTGTGTGTGAACAACGCTGGGCCTGAGGCCGGGGTGGAGCTTGACCCCGTGTATGGAAAATCGTGTCCACCAGGGCGTACTCGGACACGTGTGTGGAAGGGCAAGAAGGTGCACTGTGGTCTCACCCCACCTGGCTCGGGGTGGTGGGACTTGGGCAATTTTTCTTTTCTTTGTATTTTCCTATATTTCCTAATTGCTCCTGGACATATATTGCTTGCACGATCATCAGGCAGGTAGATAGAGGGCTGTGAGGGTACCCAGAAGAGGGAAGACACGACCACACGACCATAGGGACTTCGCCTTCAGCGTCCAGGGTGACATCTGACATTGCACCTCTGTACTCCCATGAAGTCACCCTGAGCAACTCCTCCATGCATCGGCTTCCTCCACGCTCGGAATGTCCTTCATTCTCTACCGAGTCTGTATCAGGCATCCCGCTAACGTCCGGCCCTGCAGAGGGACCTGGGATCGAAACAGACAGACCCTTCAGAGAGATTCAGTGACTTACTCAAGGTCACAGCTTTGAGGAGGGGGCAGAGCCTGGGCGGCAACCCAGGTCCCCGAATTCTGAGCTGATTACTCCGCCCGCCTCTCTGTCCTTCCCCAGGTAATGGACCAGGTGTGCCTGGGGCCAGGCTGGGGGCTGATGACGTAACAATGGCTTCCCAGGAAAGAGAGCTGAGCTTTGCCACATTCAGGAAGGGTTCCCCTTTCTGCCCAGAGTTTCACATCAGCACATCACCACTATTTTTCAGAGTTTCATTTCTGCCTTATCTCTTGTGGTCAGATGGGCCTGGGGGAGTTCATAGTCTCTAATCTGCTTCTTTTTTTTTTTTTTTTTGGGCTACTCCTTGTGGCTTGAGGGATCTTAGTTCCTCAACCAGGGATCAAACCCACGCCCCCTACGGTGGAAGCGCAGAGTCTTAACCACCAGACCACTAGGAAATCTCGATTTTTTTTTTAAATACACGCATCACTTTGTTAATTTTCTTTCAATTTAAATGATAGACATTCGAAACCTTTGTCCTTCTAATATTCTGGTACTTACAGGTTTTTCCTCAGCTTAATCGAGATGTAACTGACATAAAACATTGTGTAAGTTTAAGATGAGCAATGTGTTGCTTCGATACACTTGCATATTGCAGACTGATCATCACCATGGCGTTAGCTAACACCTCCATCACGTCTCATAATTACCATTTCTTTTTGTGGTGAGAATATTGAAGGTTTGTTCTCTTAGCAACCTTCCAGGATATAACACAGTATTATTAGCTGTAGTCACCAAGAGAGCCTTATTTTCAAATTAGCTTAGGGCTACTTGGCCTGAGTGGAAAACACTCTCTGTGCTGAGAATGCCACCAGAGGCTCCCAGGGTGTGGAGTAGGGGTGGGAGGGGAATTACTCTGTGTCTGGAGACTCCCTCAACTCTCACAACCCCTGGGGAGCACCCAGTCTGGCTGATCAGTTGCCCTCATGCACCCAGCTCAGTGCTTTATAAGCGAGACCTCACCTGGTCCCCCAACATCCCTATGAGGCCAATGCTGAGAATGTCTTATTTCAGAAATCGATAAACTGAGGCCTGGAGAATAAGTGACACGCTCAAGCTCACATTGCAGAGCCAGAAATCAGAACCCAGCTCTGCTCAGCTCAGAGCCTGACTCTGGAATCCCTGTTTGTTGCTGTTCAGTCACTCAGATGTGTCTGACTCTTTGTGACCCCTGGACTGCAGCATGCCAGACTTCCCTGTCCTTCGTTATCTCCCAGAGTTTGCTCAAACTCATGTCCATCCAGTCGGTGATGCCATCCAACCATCTCATCCTCTGTCGTCCCCTTCTCCTCCTGCCTTCAATCTTTCTCAGCATTAGGGTCTTTTCCAGTGAGTCAACTCTTCTCATCAAGTGACCAAAGTACTGGAGCTTCAGCTTCAGCATCAGTCCTTCCAATGAATATTTAGGACTGATTTCTTTTAGGATTGACTGGTTTGATTTTCTTGCTGTAGAAGGGACCCTCAAGAGTCTTCTCCAGCACCACAATTCAAAAGCATCAATTCTTCAGTGCCCAGCCTTCTTTATGGTCCAACTCTCACATCCGCACATGACTACCGGAAAAACCATAGCTTTGACTAGATGGACTTTTGTCAGCAAAGTGATATCTCTGCTTTTTAATACACTGTCTAGATTTGTTATAGCTTTCCTTCCAAGCAGCAAGCATCTTTTAATTTCATGGCTGTAGTTACTTTCCACAGTGATTTTGGAGCCCAAGAAAATAAAATCTGTCGCTGTTTCCAGTTTTCCCCTTCTATTTGCCATGAAGTGATGGGACTGGATGCCATGATCCTAGTTTTTTCAATGTTGAGTTTTAAGCCAGTTTTCAGAATCCCTGAGCTCTGTGCAGTATTATAGAGAAGAGTGCAGCCCCTCACAGTGGCGGGGGGCAAGAGACGTGAGGATGGGGAAGTGGCAGAGGGTCTCTGGAAAAGGGCAAGCTCAGGTGGGGGGTGGCAGAGCCTGTTGGTTTGCCTGCCCGTGGGGACCCTGAGGCCCCGTGGGCTGACTGGTGCCCGTACCTTCCCAGGAACTTAGTTTGGTTCATGGAGAGAGCTAGTGACACAGTTGTACTGGAAACTGAGTTTATGGATCTATACAGACTTAATAGAGATCAATATAAACAGGAGGTGGGAGTGGAGGTTATGGATATAAACATATATCTGGACTGTAGCTAAATCAGAAGTATAAAGACACAGCAATCATTTCCTCATTTGTGTGTTCAGTAAACACCTGCTGAGCCCCCAGGGGCCGCGGCCGGTATGCTGGGCTCAGGGGGACACACAGGTGAAAAGGGTGCAGTACCAACTGTGTCCACAAGGGGGCGCCCTGAGAGCTGGCGCTGCTGAGCCTCAGGGCCCGTGGTTACTTCCCTGACCCACTGGGACCACCTCTGCGAGGATGCTGGGGACCCGAGACCTGGGAGACAGTGAGGGAAGCTCTGAGTCATGGATGGGGCTCCAGCCACAGGTCTCCAGTCTCCTTCCTGCACGGCCTTGGCTCTCAGGAGTGTGGGGGCTGGTCTGCCTTTCACTGGGTCCCCAGTGCCCAGTCAGCACAACCCGCTCAGGGCTGCCGTGTTGAACAACCCCGGGCAGCCCATCAGCTCAGGTTCTGTGGGAATGGTGCCCCTTGGGCTTGTGCACCTCGGCAGCCCTGGTCTCTGCACCGACCAGTAGCTCAATAAATGCGCCATGGAGGGGGGTTGCTCAGGAGGCCACACTCAGACTCACCGACCACCCTCTTGGCTGATCCGTGAACCTGGACACAAACCCTTCTCACCTCTGGGAACGTCCAGATCCCCTCAGGCTCAGCTCAAGTGCCGGTGAGCACGCTACCCTCCTTCTCCTCCCGGTCCACACTTATACCCCCTGTCCACGCCCACCTCTGTGATGACGGTAAACCTTAGCAAGCGGTTTACTGTGTGCTGGGCACTGAGCCGTGGTCCCAAACAAGCCACCCACCTCATCTCATTCTTACAACAACACAGGGGGTTGTTGCTACCTCCCCATTTTACAGATGACAAAACTGAGGTGTGGAGAGGTGAAGCAATTTGCCCAAGGTCACACAGCCTGGAAATGGCAGAGGTGAAGTGATAATGCCAGCCTGTCTGACCCAGAGCCCCCACTTCCATTGTGCTAAGCTCCACATGCTGCATGGGCCCTGTAGCAGGTACATGGTGACCCGTGTGTCTGCTTTGAGCTCCTCGAGGAAAAGGAGGGGAGCCAGGATCCTCTCCCCAAACTCTGAACGCTGCCCCACCCCACCCCAGCCAGTGGGCATTTCAGATTCACTACAGCAGACAGTGCTGGTTCAAGATGTCCCAGGGCTCAGGTCTGCAGTGGATGGGGGTCAGAAAGGGAAGGGGAAGAGAGACAGGGAGGGCAAAGGGGGGTCACCACTCAGGGGCACCCCGGGCTAATGAGCGGAGAGGCAGAGAACCACCAGTGACAGGGCAGAGCGGGAAGAGAAGCAGAGATGAAACGTGTGGAAGCACCGAGTTAATGGAACTACTAAGCGCTTCATATTTCCTAGCTAATGAGGCCCCCTCTGCAGGAAGGAGGGGCCGGGACAAAAAGGCACTGTGGCTCAGTGGTGACTCCAGGCACTGGAGCTAATGAAGTCACCGGAGACTCGGAATTCCTTGGGCTCATCTGACTCAGCTCCGGGGTGATGCTATTTTCATTCACCAAAGGACTTGACCAAAGAGGGCAAGTCCCCTGTTAAAATGATACGCGTGGGGGGCAGGAATTTGGAGTGGGGACAGGAACACGGCGAGGGGTCTAACACGGACGGAGGACCCGGGATGGATCCAGGGACTGGGAGGGTGCTCCCAGGAAACACGTCTGAAAGGGTGGAAGGAAGCCAGAGTCTGCCGAGTGGGGCCAGGGCTTGGGGGCGGGTGCACACACTCTCCTGGGAGGCGGCACAGCGCGCACACTGCAGACACACTCGGACACTTGACGAAACCCATGAATTGATATTTATCCAGCACCTCATGCGTGCAAAGGGCGGAGACCAGCAAGGCTGGGATCCCAAGGGAGCTGAGATCTGTCAGCCTCCCAGCTGGGAGCAACATCCTCCCCGCTCTCTGGACACACCGCGCGTTTCCTCCTCCCTCCCCGATGCCCCCGCCCCGGTCCTCCCTGCAGCTCCTCCTCCCTGGCCCCGGGTCTTTGCACCTGTTCCTCCTCATGCCTGGTGTGCTCCCTGCTGTCGACCCCCTCACAAGTCTCTGCTCGGACGTCCCCTCCTCCAGGGACTGCCCCTGCCTCCCTAGGTGAGGACAGGGCCTTGGGTGATATCTTGGTCTGCTGGCGTTGCTGTAACAAACCGAGTGGCTTAACAACAGAAACGTGTTCCCTCACGGTTCTGGGGCCAGGGTCCAAAGTCAAGGTATGGACAGGGCTGGTTCCCCCTGGGGGCTCTGACTTCATCTGTTCCACCCGTCTCTGTCAGCTTCCAGGAGCTTCTGGTAATCACTGGTGGTCCTTGGGTTTTGAGACTTCCCTGGTGGCCTAGATGGGGAAGTGTCTGCCTACAATGCAGGAGAGCCGGGTTCAATCCCTGGGTCGGGAAGATCCCCTGGAGAAGGAAGTGGCAACCCACTCCAGTACTCTTGCCTGATAAATCTTATGGACGGAGGAGCCTGGTAAGCTATAATCCATGGGGTTGCAAAGAGTTGGTCGCGATTGAGAGACTTCACTTTTCACTTTTCTTTCACTGCAATCTCTGCTTCCATCCTCATGTCACCCTTTCCTCTGTGTGACTGAGTCTTCTTTTTAGTCTCCTTTAGGGACACGATCATTGGATTTAGGATCCACCAATCCAGGGTGATCTCAGTTCAAGATCTTTACCCTAATTATATCTGCAAAGACCCTTATTCCAAATAAGGAAATGCATTCTGAGGTTCCAGTGGACATGAATTTTGGGGCAATCCCACTGAACCCACAGTCCGGCTGTACAAATCCACCACAATTGGAAATAATCCATTATTGGTATAATTACCTATTGGATGCTTATCTTTCCAGTTGGACTTTCGGGTTTATGAGAACAAGGACCCGAGTGCCTCCGCAGTGCCCAGTCAGGCACGCTGTGACTGTTTGCAGAATGAATGATGAGGCTGGCAGGCTCTTGGAAGGGAGGTGAGAAAGGGTACACCCAGGGCCACCCCTGCCTGGAGCTGTATCTTTTAATCCCAGAATGAAGAAGAGCGTCCTCCAGACAGTAAGTGAGGAAGGGCTTCTATAGACCGGCTGACTGTTGGCAAGCGCTCAGGACAGGATGGGAGGACACGGGTGGGGGACCCCGAGACACTCTCTGATGGGGGGGTGCCAAGGAGAGGGTACCAGGGCCCAGAGTCAGTCCCACACGCTTAGTCATCAGAGATCTGCACTGAGTGTCTTTAAAGAACTTCAGTTTTCCTTTAAGTCTTTTCATTTTGCTTCCCTGTTGTCCAGGCTAACAGTAAGTGAGGGGACACAGAGGATTAAAGAGGGCCAAGAGGAACCTGTAAGGGGGCTGTGAGCTGGAATGAGGATGCGGGGGTGCAGAGGCCAAGGAACATGGAGAGTCTGGACACATCACCAAACGTCTTGCTCCCTGCGTGAGGCAGCATGTCAGTGTGGCTAAGAGAGCAGGCTCTGGACTCAGGCTGGCCTGGGTTTGAAACCCAGATCAGTACTCGCTAACTGGGGGAATGTGGGCGAACTCCTTGTCCTCTTGGAGCCTTGTTCTCCCATCTGTAATGTCTGTTTCCAAAATGCACAGACAGGACTTCCCTGGCATCCAGTGGCTAAGACTCTGCACTCCCGACGCAGGGGGCATGCATTCAATCCCTGGTCAGGAAACTCACATGCTGCAATGAAGATCGAAGGTCCCACGTGCTGCAACTAAGACCTGGCACAGCCAAACAAATAAATATTGAAAAAAAAAGACAAAGCAGCGTCAGGATGTACTGAGAGCACGGCACTGTGCCTGGCACAGAGTAGGAGCTCGTAATGTATGTCACGGTAGGAGGACATGGCGGGGAACTCAGGGAATTGCAAACAGGTTCAAAATCTCTGGGCTGAATTCTTTAAGGCTTTTCAATTCACTCTTGAAGTCCAGGCCTTGTCTGGCCAGGCACCACTGTAACCATCCCAGCAACCAGCCAGCCTCCAGCATCTCCATCAATACTGACTGGCTGAACAGAAGCTGAATGAATGAAGGCATGCTGGTAAGCCTTCTGTTCTCCGCACGCAGAGGTTATTCCCCACTTGCCTGGCCTTTCCTGCTTTCTGCTGTCCTCAATCAGCCTCCAGACTGCACGGGGACCACGGATACTCACAGAATCCTTGCCAGTGTTGATCGCTGAGGTGGACAGCGCCTCCAGCCCTGTCACCTTGCTCGCCCCTCCCCACCACTGGTGATTCCAGTGAATTTGATGATTAATTCCCCTCTAGAAATGTTCTGATGAAGCCGCACGCTTGCGCCAGGCAGCCTCCCACATCAAGGATTGTTTCACACAGCTGCTTCCTCTGAGAGTTGTGTCCATTAGCTTCTGCAAGGGTCATGCAGTTTAGCTGGTTCCAAGGGGCCACCTCTGAGCAGGCAGTCCCTCTGGAGGGAAGCTGTCCCCAGCCTGCCCACAGTGGGGAAGGTCGCCACTGGCCAAACCCAGTGACCTGGAATCTGTAGGAGGAAGCAGATACCTGGCGGGGTGGGGTGTTTTCAAAGGAGAAGAGATTAAAATGAATCACATAGTATTTCTGATGTTCAGCCATTTGTCCACCCAGGAAAATGGTGATTCAACCTAATGGGACCTTCTGAGATGCTCCTATAGAGAGGGAGGGAGGGAAGAGGAGAAAGGAGTCAGAAACAGGTCTGGGCCTGCTCTGCTCCCTGTCAGCTGTGCAGTTTGGGGAGCATGGCCTCATCTCTGTGAGGGAGTGCATGAGTGATCACAGCCCTGCTTCACGGGGAGGGCATGCAGGGTGCCTGCATCACCGCCTGCCCAGGTGGCTGCTACAAAGCTCAACAGCACACTGGACTGCAGCTGTCTTAGCACTAATCAGTGAGCTGTGGGGCAGGGGGAGCGTTCGGGGTTCTCCAGCTCACTTTCCCGGCATTCATTTCTTTAGAGTTGCTTCTCTGGCAAAGGCACCCAGGGGGCTGCAGAGACTTTAGGGAAAATGCACAGTAGCTGATACCAGAGAGGTGAGTCCTCTGGGGCCCACTCCCACTGGTGGGTAAGCCAAGGCCTCATGTCAGGACGCTGCCTGACGTGGACAGGATGCTGGGCAAATGTTTGCGGAATGAATGAGGCAGATGTTCTGGTTGACCTCTTGAGAGACTGAGAACTAGGCTTTGTGAGCATGAGACACACACACACACACACACACACACACACACACATACACACACACACCAGGATGGAGGTCTGAGAGTGGGCACAGTAGGAGAGCTGTAACCAGCAATCTGGGGTGGGGCAGGGAAATCACTGGCGCTTTGACCCCAGTGTCCCGGCGGGGCTGGCCTGGGTGCTCTCCATGGTGCTGAACCACCATCTAAGCCAGCGGGCCCAGCTGCCTCACCTTTGTCTGGGCTCAGCTGAAGCCTCTCCACCTTCTTTTAGAAATTCTGAGCCAGGGGAGACAAGTGGCAGGGTGGGAAAGGGAGGGTAGAGAGTGAGAGGTGACTCCAGACAAAGGCTGCTGGTCAGATACCACCAATGCCGGACTGCTGGAGGGGCGACTTTTGTTTCCCCATCACCGTAGTCCCTAAGCAGTAACTCCTCACTGTGCGAAACCTGGGCACCCCTCCCCCACTGACTGCATTTCAATGCCAACTTTATGGTGAAAAGCAAACCCATCCCATGTCTCCAGACCTAGGATCTGTGCTCACACCCCTTCCTCTTGGCCACCAGCTCTTTCAGGGCCAAAGCATTCACTCTGTTCCTTTTTGCCCAAGCCGTTTGCTCACCTTCCCCTTGTCTAATCTACCCATGCTTTGCATCTTTCTAGGTTCATCCTCAGTGTCTCCTCCTCCAGGAAGCCTCTCTTGACCACTTCAGCCCACTTTGCCCTCCTGCTCTTCTGACCTCCTGCTGAGCTTAAAGAGCCAGGTTTAGCAAGCAATGCTTCTAGAGCTGTTCCCCGTGAGCTTTCTCTCTCTCACCACCTAGCCGAGGCCTCTCAGAGACTCAGATTCTTGTCCAGAATCGCCGAGCCTGGACTGTGTGTGAATGTCGTCGTCACTGCCATCAGTAGCAGAAGCCCATCAACCGCCAGGAATGAGCGCTAACACTGCTACAGCTGCGCTGGCTCTTCTCTCACTTCATCTCACTGGAAACTCATAAAACTCCTTGAAGCAGGTCCAGTTATTATCACCATTATAACGGAAGGCTCAGAGGGATTGAGTAACTTGCCTGAAGCCATACATGCGCCAGAGCCAGGGTTCAAGAGAAGGTCTGTCTGACCTCAGAGTCCAGCTCTTAACTGCCAGTCCATCAGACTCACAGCAATAACCCATAACTGAAACACACACTGAAACCAGCTCTGTTCGGCTCTTTACTTGCAGCAAAATGCTAATCCCCAGAGAACCAGTGCTGGAAGAACAGACACAGTACGATTTTTCTACCTGGATGGAGCAGAGCACTGCAACCTTGCCCAGCCGCTAAGAGTTGCACTAATTTCTACAAACATTTATTGAGCACCGACTGCATGCCATGCCTTAGGCATTAGGATGGATGGGCACTGAGTTACATGGTCATAAATACAGTGCATGCTGACCCTGCTGGCCCGTGACACCAGCTTTCAGAGAATCAGAAGAGGAGTCAGTGGCCAGGCCTCACCTTTCTCCTGAAGGCCCAACCAATAGGTGGCACCAGCTTCTCTGGTTTCAGAAAGACCTTGGCACATTCTGAAAATTGCCTAGACTCCCGGAGAGATAGAGGGACATTTGGGACCGGGGTTCTGGAGTTTTCAGGAGACGGTGAACCATAGATACTACTTGTCTTGATGGCTGCTCTGCTTTGTCAGGCTCTTGGATAACATCAAACCACCCAGGGAAGCCATGCCAGGCCATCAGGATGGGGTTCTGCCTGTGTGTGTGGTGCTTGTGTGGTGAGGGGTGCACGCATACACCTGTGCACTTCTGCACTTCTTTTCAATTAGAGACATATCAGTGCTGACAAGAAACAGGAGCAGGAACATGATGAAATCATAAGGTTATTGGAGCATGGGTGCACGACGGGGGAAATAAGATAAGTGAAAATCAATTCTCCCTTGTGCGTGTTTATGTGTGTGTGTGTGTGTGTGTGTGTGTGTGTAGAACTCCAGCCAATGAGAAAACGCTGCTTCTTCTGCTCTCAGAGCTGGTGCTGAGCAGAGCTAGGGCTCTCTGGGGAGCTCCTGGAGTTGCAGGGTTGGGGTGAACAGGGGCCCATGTGATGCTGGAGCAGGGGCCCGGTCACACTTCTCTCACTCCACGCCCCCCACCCATCAAGCCCCTCTGGTCAGTTCTGTCCTGCTCAAAGCCTTCCCTGCCCCCACACCCTCCTCCCTGCCTCTCTCCCAAAGGGGCTGTCATCATGTCTAAAAGCCCAGAGCTTTAAAAAGAGCCTTTCTCTCCTCAAGCTTTGATTCTGCCCCCGTTTCCCCCGGGTCTGCTGGAGAACAAAGTGCATGCGTGAGTGGGAAGTGTCCCTCGTGTTGGCCTTCATTTCAGACTCCATCGACCAGGGGGTAGTTCTGATCGCTGGCTCAGTGGCTTCCTCCTCTCCCCGCTGTAGCAGAGTCAATGTCCCCATGTGCTTCCTGAGTGAGAGAAGGGCTTCTAGTTGCTACCACTCAAAAGGAGAACTCAACAAATATTAGTGCCTACTGTATGCCAGACACCATTATAGCTCATGGGATCAAGCGGATGTCAAATCTTTACACAGCAGCTTTGGCTCTCATGGAGTAGCTTTGCCATCAACCAGCTGTCAGACCTTGAGCAAACAACCTCCCTTTTTCCATCTTCAAAATGGAGAGAACAAGAGTGTATCATGGGCTTCCCTGGATTGGTGCAGTGGATAAGAGTCTGCCTCTAATGCAGGGGACACAAGTTCAATCCCTGGTCTGGAAAGATTCCACATGCCACGGGACAACTAAGCTTGCACACCACAACTGAGCCCATGAGCCTAGAGCCTGTGGCTCACAACAAGAGAGCCCACTGCAACGAGAAGCCTGGGCATCGCAATGAAGAATAGGCTTGGCTCACCTCAACTACAGAAAGCCTGTTCATAGCAGTGCAGACCCAGCACAGCCAATAAATAAATAAGTAAAAGAGTGTATCATGTACCCATTACCACAATAATGCTGCATAACAAACAACCCCCAAATCACACTGGCATGCAACAATTAGCATTTATTTCTGTGGGTGGAAGCAATGTATGCCCCTTCCAGGCCTGGCCCCCAAAGCCTCCTGCATGGTCTCTCAGAGATTTCTCTTTCCCTGCCTTTTCCTCAGACACAGAGGGTCCAGTGAAGGACCTCAAGACTTTAAGGCAAGGGTGGGAAAGCTATGGCCCTCCACTTGTTTTTTTTTAAATAAAGCTTTATTGGAACATGGTTACGCACATTCCTTTCCGTGTTGTCAGTGTCTACTTTCACACCACAATGGCAATATTGAGTAGCTGCCACTGTACAGCCTGCTAAGCCTAAAATATATTTACTATCTGGCCCTTTACAGAAAAAGCCTGCTGGCTCCTGCTCTTGGGGATGGTGGAGCCACTCGTTGGAAGGAGCCTGGGTCGCTGGGTGACTGCACGGAGCACAGTCTCCCAGTCTCCCCTTCTGCCGTTAGCCTCAGGGGACTGTGACACAAATGAGAAAGAAATCGTCACTGTGACGCGGCACTGAGACTGGAAGCTGTTTGCTACAGTGGCCAGTCGGCCCTGCACACACTGGCCCAGGAGCTGTGATTCTGGCAGCAGCAGAAACACGGCTACCAGTCTGCCCACTCACTCTGTGCCCCGCACACCCGAGGAAGCTGGCTTGTCTCCAGGCTGGTGCTCCTGCAGGACCACAGTCCCTCAGATGTGGTGACCTTGATCTGGGGGAGGTTACTTTTACAGAGTGGTGGGCACCCTTCTCTCTTCATGGGAGATAAAACAATGATACTAAAAAGACTTGAGAATGGGCAGAGGGAAGCCCCCGGGCAGCCCACACTGGTGCCAGCCCATTGGTCTTGGAGAGGCAGGACAATCATCTCAGGGAACGTGACCTTGAGGGTTTGCCAATTACCGGCTGTGTGATGCTGGATACATTACTTAACTCTCCGCCCCTGAGTTTCAGTTTTCTTATCTGTACAACGTGATCAACAGCCTGTCTGTGCTAGAGTTGCTGCTAACCTGGGATCTTCAGCAGCGGGGCACCCCTTCCTGGAGGGGCGTTACATTACAGGGTCACTTCTCGGTCACACTTATTTGAAACACTCTTACTCCTGGAGCCATACCCTCTTCTGAGGAAACCCTGCCCCCAGTCCTGACTTCCCAGACACTCTGGGCACCGCTGCCTGTCCCAAGGAGTCCGTGTTCATCGGACGGGGCCAAGCTACCCCTTTCTCTCCTGGGATTCTGACCTAAGAGGAACTGGGGTCAGCGGAGAGGGCATGATGAAATGCTGCCAGGGGCTGTGTCGGGCCACATACCAGAGGAGCCAACAGAGGAATCCAACGAGAGAGAAGCATGCACACCCACGAAGGGGAAAGCCCACGTCTCTAGGAGACAGTCTGCCCTGTAGAACCCTCGGATGTTCTGTATCTGCAGGGGACGGCTGGGCAGGCGGTGGCTAACAGGCTCAGTCTTAATTACAACCTGGCTCCTGACCACCTGAAGTGTAGCCGGCGAGGCTGAGGAGATGGACAGTGAACCTCAGTTAACTGAGATAAACATAAACTTGGCTCACGGTGATTCTGCTAAATTCCTTTTAATTCAGGTGTGGCCAGTGGCTGTCATCTCAGACAGTGAAATCCTAGCACCTCCTTGCCATCCTCCAGCCCCTGCCCCCTGGTTAAGCTTCACTGGGTGGGGTGTCTCAGCGTGGGGGCAGGGCCCCCCAAGGCTATGGGGTGGGTGTGTGTGTGTGTGTGGGTGTGTGTGTGTGTGCGTGCACGCGTGCGCATGTGTGCAGGGCGGGGGGACATGATAGTCTGGAAGGCAGCTTTCTGTAGATCACACCAGGAGGTCTGATGGAGAACCAAACGAGGCCCACCTGTTCCCTTCCCTGGGTGTGGCCTTGAACCTCCGTTTTTACAGCATTTCCCTGCATAGAGCGCGTCACAGCAGAACCTCCGAAGTGAGCTGCTCTGGGACTATGTCTCCCAGGCCATGAATCCCTAACCAGCATCACTGACCCCGTGCCCTCTCTGCACAGCCCTTGGTCTTGCTCCTCCCTCTGACAGCTCTGGGGACAGCGAAGGAAAGAGGCGGGAGCAAGGTCTCAGATTTTCTGGGCACAGACACCTGCTCAGCACCTGTGCTGCCCTGGGTTTGCTGGGCAAGCCAGTTAACCTCTCTGAGTCTCAACTGACTCTGTCGAGAAGGGGAGGGGAGGCACAGGGGGCCACTGGCTGGTTGCTGGGTCACACTACACATTGCCTGCTGAGCCCAGAGACAGCCAACAACTTGCTTCTAATCACACAGCCCGGAGGAAAAAAGCCTGAGTCCCAACTGCCATAGATTGGAGCCTTACAATGTGATCTCAGTCCCAGGCTAACCTGTGAAAGGGGGAAAGCTGCAGCAGGTGGTGCGGGCTGAGGAGCTGCAGAGAATGGGGGGGCACGGCAGAGAGCCGCGGCCCTAACGAGGACCTCGGAGCTGGAGCAACTGGGGGGCTCCCGGGAAGAGAATTTGGAGGCCAAGGGGGCTGTGTCCCCACCCTCCTACCTTGGCTGAAATGTCGGCAGATTCCATGATCCTGACCGAACCTTGGTTTTCTCATCTGTAAAATGGGATAACCTTAGCAACAAGGCTTCATGATGTGAGAATTTGTGAGAATTCAGGATGCTGTCGTATTTAAAGCTGGTGCGTAGTAGGTAAACAATCCAGCGGGTGCTAAGAAAGAACTGGGAAACAGTCTCTTGGTACCTCTCTATGCTCCTAAAGCAAGGCTGGGAGAGACTGCACCGGGGGAGCCCTGGGTAGGAGGGGACTGGTGCTGACCTTGGATGACCTTCCAAGTCTGAAAGGCCAGAGGATATGGGAAGCTCCTGATCCTCCAGTCAAAGGTTTAAACACTCACCGCCCCTACCGGCCCCCACCCGCTGAAGGAGCGCAGGGAGGAGGAGGAAGTCTCTTGGCTTCTCTCCACCCAGACTTGCCCTGGGGTTCCCGAGAACCTTGAATTCATTAGTGGCTGCAGCTCTGAGCCTTGATTAAAAAGATGCCGTCTTTTTTCCCCCTCTTTCCTCCTTAGTTCTCTCCTAGCAGTGATTTCAATGTGCAGCCGGCTGTCTGGGGTAGAGAGGAGGGCGGGGCTGGGATCGAGCCCCCCACCCCAAGCCTCCTCTCCCCCGCCCGCCCCCCAGCCCCAGCTGCAGGCGGGATCGGACACACCTGCGGTGCACATTGATTGCCTGATTAAGGGGGAGATTGATTGGTCCCTGCTGTCATTAGCATATAGTTAGCAGTGACCTCTCTGCTTGGCCTCCGGCTGGTGGCTCTGACCTGAACGGATCAGTGAGCCTGATGGGAAACGGAGCTTGGTGAGAGGAGGGGCAGGGCGAGGGGGGCAGAGCTGAGGCTTCCCAGGGCCCAGGGGTGAGTGGAGGGGGAGGCCCCTCACCTGGCCCAGCCCAGGACCTTCCACTGTGACCAGTGGACCTCAGTTTTCCTCGCTTCTGTAATATGAATCTTTCAAAAAATTTTAATTTGTTTTTGGCCACGCTGCACAGCATGTGGGATCTTAGTATCTCCATCAGAGATTGAACTTGAGCCCCCTTGCCTTGGAAGCGGGGAATCTTAACCACTGGACCACCAGGGAAGCCCCTTTCCTGGCTTCTTAGTGGGGAAATTGAATGCAGCTCTTCCTAAGAAAGCTTCGTCTGAATCAGCAAAGAGCGGAGCCCCTCCTCCCAGACTTCCCGCCACCCCCCACCTCCCCAGCCCCTCTGCTCATCTGGACTGAAGGTCCCTTCAGTGGAGCTCTCCTTCCTCTTGAAAAAGTCCTTTCGCGCCCGTTGTCCTGCAGAGAGAAGCCAGCTGCTGGGGCGGGGGTGGTGCAGAGAAGCCTGCTGTCTCTAGTCAGAAGGTCCCTGGGGCACCCACAGACCTTGATATGAACCCACACAGCACTTGGGATCTTTGTTTAATGGGTGTCTCCACATAGGGTGCCGAGGGCGGGGTCCCTGGTTTACCCACAACTGTGATCCAGCACAAATACCGAGGTGGGGGTGCATACCGTGCCCCCCACCCCCCACCCCCACCAACCACCAGAAGAGAAGGGTGTGAAGCCGTCGATCTGTGCAAAACAGAAAGAGAGACACAGACGTAGAGAACAAACATATGGACACCAAGGAGGGAAGTGGGAATAGGACGAATTGGGAGATTAAGATGGACACACACACCATTGACACCACATGCAAAACAGATAAACGAGAACCTGCTGTGGAGCACAGGGACCCTACTCAGTGCGCTGTGGTGACCTAAATGGGAAAGAAGTCCAAAAAAGCAGGGATATGCGTACACACGTAGCCGATTCCCTTTATTGTACAGCGGAAACTAACACAACATTGCAAAGCAGCTATAAAGCGAAAGCTGCTCAGTCACGTCTGACTCTTTGCAACCCCATGGGATTCTCCAGGCCAGAACACTGGAGTGGGTAGCTGTTCCCTTCTCCATGGGATCTTCCCAACTCAGGGATCAAACCCAGGTCTCCCGCGTTGCAGGTGGATTCTTTACCAGCTGAGCTTCCAGGGAAAAAAAGCAGCTATACGCCAATAAAAATGTATATATTTTAAAAAAAAAAGGGTACAGAAAACTAGCTCCATACAGTGTACAATGAAGCCACTGTTCTACCTGCTCAGTGGCTGTGGAATTTGAAACTTTTTCACGGGGCAAAAATTGTAAACACTGTGGGCTCTGGGAGAGGTTGGGGGCGACCCCAGCGCCCCAAGCCCGCCTGATGGAATTGCCCAGCCTCGGTGGGTCCCTCCCTCTGCTGGTCCTCAGAACAGCACCCTGGGCGGGGCCTGGAGAGGAAGTGCACGGTGCAGTCTCAGCACAAACTCTGGGCTCAAGTGTGAACCCCAGATGTGTCACTTAGAGACCCTGCCACCGTGGCCTTCCCCATGCGTGACACAGGGTGATGATGTCACTACCCTGAAAGGATCTCTGAGGCACTCAACAGAGGTCACTGACTGCGGTGTGGAGTGAGCGCTCACCAATGGCGAGCCGTAGAAGGGGACTGCCTGTGTTTTCCCCTGGCGATCACGCATACAATGCCATGTGACATGCTTTGCTTATTGACCTCCTGCAAGCACACACTTCAGAAGCAAATACAAAGGATGGTATGAGCCCTGTAACCACGCGCAACGTGTCTTATCCGTCCTGGGGCTGGATGATGCTGCCAGTGCCCAGGGCCCTGCAGGCGTGCAGCTGCTGGGCGGGGTGAGGCTCCTGGGACTCAGGGGCTCTGGGGCTCCGTCCCTGGGGCCTGGCTCAGCCCTGTGGCTTGGGACACCTCCTCCGGTGCTCTGTCCCTGGGGGCTGGCTCAGCCCTGTGGCTTGGGACACCTCTTCCAGGGCTCTCAGAGGCAACAGTGGGGGAATTCCCCAGTGGTCCACGGGTTAGGGCTCTGCATTTTCACTGCAGAGGGCCCAGGTTCAGGGAACTAAGATCCCACAAACCATGCAGGGGGGTGGTTGCGGGGGAAGCAAAAAAAGAAAATGAGGGCTTCTCTGGTGGCTCAGTGGTGAAGAGTCTGCCTGCCAATGCTGGAGACATAGGTTCGATCCCCAGTCTGAGAAGACCCCACACGCCACAGAGCAACTAAGCCCGAGCACCACAACTACTCAGCCTATGCTCTAGAGCCCGGGAGCCGCAACTACTGAGCGCAGGCGCCGCAACTACTGAAGCCCGTGGGCCCTGAAGCCCGTGCTCTGCAACAAGAGAAGCCTCCGCAATGAGAAGCCCGCATCACAGCTGGAGAAGAGCCCCTGCTTGCTGCAACTAGAGAAAAAGCCCACGCAGCAATGAAGACCCAGCACAGCCAAAAATAAATAAAACAGCACACATTTATTTAAAAAAAAAAGGGAAAGAAAGGAGACAATGATGACAATGAAGTCAAGCCCAGACACTCCTCTAGCTACAAAGACCTTGTCTCCAAACAAGGTCATATTCCCAGGTATGTGGGGTTAGGACCTCACTATATCAACTGTTGGGGGGGGCATGTTTCAACCTAGAACAGGTCACTTTGAGCGCAGAGTGAGGGGACAGTGAGGGGTGGCTGTGGAACGCCTCCAGCCTGGTCCAGCCCTCCAGGAAGCAGACAGAAACCCCTGGGACTCAGGAAGCAGCAGCTCGTGGGGGCGAGATTGGGCTTGGCTGTTGGCCATTGGCCCCCCGGCTGCGGTGCTCGGAGCTGGGAGCCTCCAGCGGGGGCCTGGCAGAGCTGGGTGGTGCCAGCCAGGGGGGCGGCCCCAGCTGGCTGGGCCGGAGAAGGCTTCCTGTGAAGCTGCAGGCTTTGAAACCTTGACTAATAAGGTTTTCTTCTCTTTCTAAGTTGAATGAGTCAGTAGCTTCATATAGGACCCCATCTGTTCACCCCATCGCTGCCAGTCGGATTCTAGGCCCTCGGCCAATTCAAAAACCAAACCAGCTTAGGAGGAATCTGCTCGACAACTCGTTTTGCGAGTGTTCTGTTTTCCCTGGTGGAAGGGAGGCCTCTTGACTGCCCTTCTGGGTCCTGCCTCCGGAATGAATCTAGAATCCTGCAGCCAAGCAGCCGGGGTGGCGCGTGAATTAGCACCAGGAGGTGGAGAGCGATCAGCAGACGAGTGTCAGCCAGAGAGAAGGGAGGCGCGTTCAAGGTTGGCAGGGAGGTCCACGGCGAACTGGGCCTGTCTCAGTTTTACCACTTGGTCCCTTGTCCCGTGAGCCTTTCTTTTCCAGGATGTCTCTCCCCCAGGACTTCGGTCCCCCGGGGAACAGTGCCCGACACACGTCACTAAGAATTGTGGGATGACGAACAAGTGTCTGGGGAAGGAGCCAGAGCGCCACCAGGACTGGTCACAGGTGGGCTTGCAGTCTCCTGGTGGGGTCCTGCCTCCATGCTGCAGCTGGCTGATGACAATGCCCTGGGATTCTCCAAAGCCAGATACACTGCTGGAGGGGAGTGTGTGTGAAGTAGGAGGCCCGGGAGGGTAGGTGCCACCCAGAGGCCAGGCTCCAGCAAAGAGTAAGCAAAATCTCCTGTGTGGGGTTTAGAGGGGGGTGGGGAGTCAGAAGAGTGGAACAGCAGGAACCATATGTGCAAAGGCCCACTGGGGAGGGGTCCCAGACATGGAGGGTTCAGGGGGCCACAGGTCAGGGTGGCTGGAGGCAGGGCAGGGCCAGGGGAGACGCCCGCAGGACAGTCTCGTGAACTCGTCAGATCTCCAATGAACACCGCTGTTTTTAGGACCCTCACCGCGTTCGGTCAGAGCCTGGGCTCTCTCCTCCCCTCCTCCAGCTGCCGACCTCTGTCTTTTGATGCTGATATGATCAGATCTCATCGGAGCCTTCCTCTCCTGTCTCCCTGACTCCCGGCCGGCCCAAGGCCCGTCGTCCTGGGTGCTCATCAGACCTCACCAGCTTCCCTCGGAGCCTGACTCCCGGTTGATGCCACAGTGACTTCTGGGCGTGTCTGAATCCGTGCCACGTGCCCTCCTGGCTGTGGGATTCCCTGGATGGGGACTTCGTCTCACTGGGTCACTGTTTGTTTAGCTTGGCTCACGGAGATGCTCACAAACCCCTCCTCAGAGGAAAGAGTGATGCCACCAGACGGGGAACTGGTGCTCCTTGGAGGGGCTGGAACTCCTGACGAGGGCGGTCGACGGGCAGAGAGTGCTTCCAGGTTCCGCTCTGGGTTCAGAGTTCTATCCTGCCACTGACTGGCTTAGCGGCGGCCTCGAGTAAGTCCTGTAATGTTTCTGGGAGGTGTCACCTGTTTCCTGAGCAGGGCAGTGGGCGGAGTCAGTCAGAAAATATGGACAAGGAACCCTGGGCACAGAGCCTGGCACGGGGCGGGCTTGGTAGGCAGTGGCGGCCCAGCCATCAGGGGAAACACGGACTGAAACCACCAGCCCTGGGCAGGCAAGACGGTGGCCTCCTGCGTGAGTGATCTGACAACAGGAGGCCCTGGTAAGGAATGTGGAACTAACAAGCTGCCCCCAACCGGAAGAATTCGGGAAAGGTCAAAGGGAGACAGGAGACACCAGTCCACATGTCCTGCTGACCTCCCAGAATCCTCCTCGCTGGCCTCCATCTGGGCTGAGCGATGTGTGCAGAACCAGGAAGGACGCTGGGCAGAATGATCGGCCAGAGACAGCCTGCAAACTCACCCCTTTACTACAAACCCCGAGACTGTGACCCACGTGAGAGCAGTCCTCCCGGGGCCCCTCACTCTCACCCCCCGCCCCCCCGCCCCGGCGCCCCTTCCCAATAAAGTCTGTTGCTCTGTCGGCACGCGTGTCTCCTCGGACAATTCATCTCCCGGTGTTAGACAAGAGCCCGCTCCTGGGCTCTGGAAGGGGACCCCCTTCCTGCAACACAGCAATTCCGTAAGGCCCCCCCCACCCCCATCAGGCCTGGCCGCCGCTCCCTCTCACCCCAGGGTGGGAGGCGGGGACCTCTGATGGTGCCCCAGAGCCGTGCAAACCAGCAGTGGCCCCGAGCTGGTGGGCCCCGTGGAGACCTGGAAGGCTCCAGGCTGCAGGCTCCGCTGGTGGCAATGGCTCCAGTCCAGCGCAATGACCCTCTGGGTTCAGGGCCAGCGGAGCCTTCGGAAGAACCACGGGGCGGGGAGGGGTGGGGCGCCCTGCAGGAAGCGGGCTGCCCAGGCCTGCCTGGGCCCTGTACTGGAGCTGCTCAGACCCCAGGAGATGCCCAGGTGCCACATACACCAGTCACACCGTCTCAAGTGGCTGGCTTTACCTCCAGAGGCTCCGTATCCTCATCTGTGTGCTGGGGGTAGAAAGCCCTACTGTGCACAATGAGAGGATGCTCATGACGGCCGGGCACCAAATAGGCCCTCAGAAGTCCTGGTTCCCAGCTCCGCCCACAGCCTCCCTGCACCATCCTCCTTCCCCTGGGGTATTTGTCCCCATGACTTCCAACTTAGAAGTAAGGGCCTTCTCCCCATCTTAGGAGAGGACCCCAAGTGCCTTCTGATGGCAGAGTCCAGGCAGAGACCAGGCTTCTCCCAAGCAGGAGGCAGTGTTGACAAGAGACACTTTGCCTTAGCCACAGGGCTATAGGAGTAGTATTTATTTTCAGTCGTGTCCGACTCTTTGCGACCCCATGGACTATACAGTCCATGGAATTCTCCACGCCAGAATACTGGAGTGGGGAGCCTTTCCCTTCTCCAGGGGATCTTCCCCACCCAGGGATCGAACCCAGGTCTCCCGCATTGCAGGTGGATTCTTTACCAGCTAGGCCACAAGGGAAGTCCTGGGAACTGGCTAGTAATTTTGACATTTCAGGACTGGGCTTGGGGCAAGAGATTTTCAGGCTGAATGTGAAGAAGGAGGTGGTGGGAGGAGGGAGAGCGAGGAGGGGGCCAGTGTCCCCCAAAGATAAGGTGTTAAAAGCCAGCTTCTCCACTTCCTGGCTGCGTGACCTTGGATAAGCCTCTCTGAGCTTCCCCTTCTGTGCCATGTGGGTGGTAACCGGTGTTGACTCCTATGCCCAGGGCTGCCCTGGGGACCATGCCACACGCCCCGCCCTTCCAAGCCACTGCTGCTGCGCTAAACCAGGAGTTGGGAGAGTGTTCAAAAAATTAATCAGCCCCAAACCCTCATCTCCCCAAAGGCAGCAGGGCTGTGCGAACTCAGCTCAAGGCCTGGGGAAGGGCAGACATTCCCAGACTCCTACCAACCTGGCTGCTTTGAGAAAACACCTCACTTTCTGCCCTGGGACTGGCTGACCATGCTCACGGCTGCACTGGCTTCACGGGAGGCCCTGGCTAGGCCGCGGGACTTAGCCAAGGTCACTGTGTCCTGGAACCTCTGCTTCTGCATAAGCCAGGCTGCCTTCCCCCAGGGCTGCTGGTGTTCCTGAGGGCCTTGCCGGGGAGAGTGCTGGGGAGCAGGCCAGATGAGGTGGAGCATGGGGGCGGGGGCCTCTGGACAGCCAGCCTCTTGAGGCCACAGGACGGCTGGAATTTTCCAGGACTGCCTGCAGGAGCAGGGATCCTGGACAGCCTGCCAGTGTGTGCGGAGCTCCTGGCTCTGACCCAGAGGCAGCTTCCAAATGCCCCGAGGTGGCGGGCTCTGGGAGGCAGCCCAGGCTCCCTGACATCCAGGGGGCAGGGAGCTGCTTGCCTCTCCCAGAAGGTGGAGCTGACTGAGGGGCATCTCTGCTTCCATCTCCCCCTCTGGGGACAAGCAGAAAGGCAGGATGAGGCGAGACCTAGAGGCATGGAGACGAGAGGGGGAAAGAGAGATGGGGTATGGGGGCCGCCTTCGCCATTAAGCAGGAGGGAGGGAGGTGGCCTGGCTGTATCCCCATGGATGTCACCACACTGTTATGGCCAGGTCACAGAGCTTTCCCCATGAAATGGCCAGGGTTTCCACACTCCACCACCCCCACCCCCAACACCATTTCCCTGTGGGGGTTGCCACCATCCTGGTAGAAGAATTAGGTGACCAAGTGACCACTGTCACACTCCTATGACCATGTCCCAGGCAGGGCCCACCCCTCCTCCTCCAGGAAGCCTTCCTAGATTGCCCTCCACCCCACTGAGCACCTTTACCCCTCTGGGCCCTGCCACACTCCAAGCTGTTGCCATGAGGCATACGGAGGGTTCACTTCACATCCATGGAATAGGGGACCCTTCCCAGGGAACCATCCAGTTCTGAGGGCCTGATGAGGTCCAAGTAGCTTAAGCCAGCATCCTGAGATGGACCACCTTTCCTCCACGTGTATCCGACATGCTGGGGGCGGGGAAGGAGGGGTAGGGGGGGAAGAGGCGTTGACTCTTAGGCTGAGTGACATGAACAATACAGGATCGCTCTTCAGTACATTGAGTAAGAAAACAGCACAGGTGCCCACCAGTTTTTGAGTGCTTCTCACTTGCAGGGACCAAGCTCAGCGCCCTCTAGGTGCGCACCTCTAAGACTGGCCCAACACTGCCCCACCGTACAAACAGAGGCCTGGACGCGTCCAGGGTCTCCATCATGGCAGGCGCTGGTGCTCAGTCCACAGGGGGGGTGGGGGGTGGGGGGAGGGATTTGAAGTCAAATGAATGACCAGCCCCTCCCCTGCATCCACCCCCATTTTCAGATCAGATCAGATCAGTCACTCAGTCGTGTCCAACTCTTTGCAACCCTGTGAATCGCAGCACGCCAGGCCTCCCTGTCCATCACCAACTCCCAGAGTTCACTGAGACTCATGTCCATTGAATCGGTGATGCCATCCAGCCATCTCATCCTCTGTTGTCCCCTTCTCCTCCTGCCCCCAATCCCTCCCAGCATCAGAGTCTTTTCCAATGAGTCAACTCTTCACATGAGGTGGCCAAAGTACTGGAGTTTCAGCTTTAGCATCATTCCTTCCAAAGAAATCCCAGGGTTGATCTCCTTCAGAATGGACTGGTTGGATCTCCTTGCAGTCCAAGGGACTCTCAAGAGTCTTCTCCAACACCACAGTTCAAAAGCATCAATTCTTCGGCACTCAGCCTTCTTCACAGTCCAACTCTCACATCCATGCATGACCACAGGAAAAATCCCCATTTTAGAGACCAGAAAACAGTGGCCAGTGAATTCAGTGACCACCTGGAGGTTATCATGGGTAATCAGGCAGATCTAGAGCTTGGGGTTCTTCCTTCCAAGTGGGGATGGCAAACGTTTCACTGGCCAGTTCCCATAAGTCCATCTGGCTGCCTGGAGCCCTGGGCTAAGAAGACTTCAGAAAAGGTTGGGCTCAGTGGGAAAGGGCTCTGGGATTGATTAGCAATGTCTGCCAAGGGTGCAGGCAGGAGAGCAGTAGCCTGCCGGCTGGTTTACACACCCCACTGGCCCTGAGCCGATGCATGACCCCCATCCCAGTAGCCAAGAAGTCGATTTGATGTCCCCGGGGGCCTCATAGGCCCATCAGTCCTAGAGCTACAGGCTGGGGTCATGGAGGACTCAGGGAACCGTGACAGACCTCTGAGGACCCAAGCTGGTGCATCCACCAGGCATCAGTGGTGATGCTCTGGTGTCCGAGGCTTTCTGCACTTTGGGTTTTAGCCTGAGCCACAGCAGGGGGCAGGCTGGGGGTTTTAATAAACCTTGCCGGAGAACATCATTAGGAGCTGGTCTATATTATCACAGAATGACTCCCCCGGGACTTGAAGACAAGGAGAGCCACTCAGAATCTACTGCTGTTTTCATCAGAGCCAAATGAAACGCAGGCTCCAGCTGCCTCTGGCTCCTCAACCACGACCTCGGGCTGCTCCTGCATCTCAGAGCTGCAATCATAAATCTTTCTCTGTGAAGCCTGCGGACCTCCTTCTCCCTGACCCGCTGTGGGTGCTGGGAGGCCGCCCAGGTCCTAGTGACAGCGAGTGTATATCATGCATGTATCGCAGAAAGAAATGAATGAGTGTGCAAACACGGCACTGGACCTGCTTCGCTGTGTGGACCACACTGACTAAAAAGTGTTCGTCTCAGAAGCCGGCTTCCTGCCCTTGTCCTACCTTACAAGTCTCAGGCAAGGGAGCTCACAGTCCTCATCCATAGCGGTGGGATCTGGAAATGGAAACGAACAGGAGACTAAGAAAGGCAGTGATGATGGCCATCACAGGCACGGTGACCTCCTGCCAGGCTCTCTGCTAAGTGATTCCGGTTAATTTCTGCAACAGCCCCATCTGTCAGTGGTGTTACTAGTCACGGATGGGGCAGTGGGGTCCAGAGAGGGTACATAACTTGCTGGAGGTCACGCAGTAAGAGACAGAGCTGGGATCGGCGTTGCGGGCTCCTAAAGCCTCTGCTTCAGGAGCCTCTCTGCTGGGACTGGACTGCCCAGCTTTGGTGTCTGAGGCTACAGTGCCAGCCCCGGTCAGGAAGGGAGGCCACGAGGGTGGGGCCTTCCCAGTTCCTTCCCATGGCCCCTCTTGGACTTCTGGTCTTGGAACTGGACACTGAGCCAGGGATGGTTCTCAGACTTTCTGAACCACCAGAACCTCTGTAGTGGAGCAAAGGTGTGGCGACGCTCTGCTCCACTGGCTTGTTGGCAGGAGTCTGGATGGCTGTTGGGAACAAATATGTTCTATGGGGCGCCTCATGGGACAAGGTGAAGAAGGCACCTCAGAGGTCACTGGGGCCAGAGGTCACAATGTCAAATAAGGAGGAAGGCCCCTGCAGGGTACGTCTAAGTCAGAGCATGCCCCTTCTTTCTCTCCCTGGTTTTTGTTTGCTTTTAAGTGTAACACACATAGAAAAGCGCCCAGAGTGTACATGAATATGTGAATGAGTGCCCACGAGTGCATGAGTTTTTACATACTGGACATCCACGTAGCCAGCACCTCAGAAGGCCCCTCCCATCTATGTGCACTTCAAAATTTTTTTACTTTTTTGGCTATATTGGGTCTTGTTGAGGCACGCGGAATCTTTCATTGTGGCGCACGGGCTTACTTGCCCCTTAGCAAATGGGATCTTAGTTGCCTTGACCAGGGATCGAACTGGCATCCCCTGCATTGGAAGGTGAACTTCCCACCACTGGACCGCCAGGGAAGCCCCTACGTGTGCACTTCTTGTAAGTGGAGCCGTGCAGTGTGTTCTCTTTGCGTCTGGCTTGTATCACATAATACCACGATCACATCTGGGAGAGTCACCCCTGTTGTTGCCTGTAGGGCTAGGCGATTTCTTCTCCTTGCTGTGTAGTATTCCTTTGGGTGGGAATACAATGCTTTATCCATGCTGCGGTTGCTGGGCTTCTGGGTAATTAGAAACGTAGTGCCCTCTGGATGCTATGATGCATGTCTTTTCCTGAACACACTTAGGCATTTCTGGTTGGAGTGAAAATGCTGGGTCACTGGGTACGCACACGTTCCATTTTATTAGACCGGCTGCACGGTTTTCCCAAGTGTTGCTCCAACCTACCTCCCACCAGTGCATGAGAGCTGTGGCTGCTCCATGGCCAGCTCTTGGTGTTCCCCACCTTCTTGTTTGAGCTCTTCTCAGGGGTACGTGTTGGGATCACACGATGGCTGGGCTTTGCATTTCTCCGATGGCCCATGAGCCTCATGTTACATGGTTATTGACCCATTCTTCTTCTAGGATGTTTGTCTTTTTCTTACTGGTTTCCAGCAATGTTTAAATCAAGTCCTTTTACTGAAAATAACTTTTGTGGATTACCTTTTCCTTCTCTTAGTAAGGTCGTCTAATGAACACTCTTACAACAGTTCAATCTATTAACTTTTCTTGTTTATGGTTAGTGCTTTTTGTGCCCTGTTCAAGACAACTTTCAATCCCTGGGTTGGGAAGATCCCCTGGAGAAGGGAAAGGCTACCCACTCCAGTATTCTGGCCTGGAGAATTCCATGGATTATACAGTCCATGGGGTTGCAAAGAGTTGGACACGACTGAGAGACTTTCACTTTCAAGACAACTTTGCCTACTCTGAGGTCACAAAGATGTATTCCCTAAATGCTTTCCTGCTTTGCTTTTCACATGTAGAGCTGTAATCCAGGTGGAGTATGTTTTTTGTAATTTGCAACGCAAGTGTTTGAGATGATTTCCTTTCTCAACCATGGTGCAAGGTTGCCCCCGTTGACCATTTTGGGCAGGGCCGGGGGTGGGGGAGCTGTTTTAGGAATCTCTCTGTTCTGTTGTTCAGAATGTCTTATCCCTGTGCCAATCCTGTGCTGTCCTAATTACTACGGCCTCATAGTAGTTCTGATATCTGTCTTTGTTTTCATGATCTTCCTGTCTGTCCTTGGCTCCTTGCTTTTCCATAAAAAAAAACTGTACATCAGCTTGTCAATTTCTACCAAAAAGAAACCCACTGGGATTTTGGTTAGCCTTGCATTGATTTAAGGTATTAATTGGAAAAAATAATATATTTACAGTATTGCAGTTTTCCAAACCATTAATGTGATGTATTTCTCTATTTGTTGTTGTTGTTGTTAAATCATGTCTGTTTGGAATCCCATGGACTGTAGCATGTACTCCTCTGTCCTCCGCCATCTCCCAGAGTTGGCTCAAATTCATGTCCATTGAGTTGGTGATGCTATCTAACCATCTCATCTTCTGTCACCCTTCTCCTTTGCCTTCAATCTTTGCTAGCATCAGATTCTTTTCCAGTGAGTCAGTCTTCGTACCATGTGGCCAAAGTACTGGAGCTTCAGCTTCAGCATCAGTCCTTCCAATGAATATACAGGACTGATTTCCTTTAGGACTGACTGGTTTGATCTCCCTGCAGCCCAAGGGATTCTCAAGAGTCTTCTACAGCATCACAGTTCAAAAGCATCAATTCTTCGGCGCTCTGCCTTCTTTATGGTCCAACTCTCACATCCATACGTGACCACTGGAAAAATTATAGCTTTGACTATACGGTCCTTTGTTGGCAAAGTAATGTCTCTGCTTTTTAATATGCTGTCTAGGTTTGTCATAGCTTTCCCTTCAAGGAATAAGAATCTTTTAATTTCATGGCTATAGTCACCATCCACAGTGATTTTGGAGCCCAAGAAAATAAAGTCAGCCACTGTTTGCATTGTTTCCCCATCTCTTTGCCATGAAGTGATGGGATCGGATGCCATGATCTTAGTTTTTTTTTTTTAATATTGACTTTCAAGCCAGCTTTTTTTGCTCTCCTCTTTCACCCTTATCAAGAGGCTCTTTCGTTCCTCTTTATTTTCTTCCATTAGCGTGGTTATCATCTGCATATCTGAGGTTGTTGATATTTCTCCCGGAAGTCTTGATTCCAGCTTGTGATTCATCCACCCCAGGCATTTTGCATGATGCGCTCTGCAAAGAAGCTAAATAAGAGGGTGACGATGTACAGCTTTGTTGTTCTCCTTTCCCAGTTTGGAACCAGTCAGTTATTCCATGTCCAGTTCTAACGGTTGCTTCTTGACCCGCATATTGACTCTTTGTATTAATAGTTTTCAGTGTAGAGGTCCTGTGTGTCTCCATTAGACTTCCAACTTTCAAACTGACAGCTAATTCACAAGAACAGAATAATGACCAATCCCAGGCCTTGCCCATCTGCCCTAAAAATAAGCCGTTCCACCCCAGCTAGCAGGCCTGTGGGAGAGGGGCCCATCATGATCAGATGGTCTTCATTTACTTACTTATTTTTGGCTCAGTGGGGTCTTTGTGGCTGCATTGGCTTTCCCCCAGTTGCAGTGAGCAGGGGCCACTCTAAATTTGCAGTGGGCGTCTCACTGCAGTGGCCTCTCTTGCTGGGGAGCACAGGCTCTTGGGTGCACAGGCTTCAGTGGTTGCGGCTCTTGGGCTCCAGCGCACAGGCTCAATAGTTGTGGCGCATGGATTTAGCTGCTCCGAGGCATGTGGGATCTTCCTGGACCAGGGATGGCACTCATGTCTCCTGCATTGGCAGGTGGGTTCCTTACTACTGAGCCGCCAGGGAAGCCTGATGGTCTTCATTTCTGTTTTGAAACTTGGACTTCAACAATCCTAGACTTTGATGTGTGGGCAGAAAAGAGATACTGGTGTCCTAGCAGGTCTGAGACAGCTGCTGTTTGACCTGCCTGCAAGGGGGGCCTTGGACTGGCGTCTGGGAGCCTGGATTTGGTGGGTGTGCCCACCACTCCTTCATGTATAAGTGGCTCACTGAGCCCAAACTGTGGGTGCAAACCGTGTGCTTTACACTGAACACCTGCTTTCCTTCCGGGAGTCTGGCTTTCTGGCACATGCTGGGCAGAAGGTGGCTACGTGACCAGCCTCCAATAAAATCCCTGGGCGCTGAGTCTTTAAGGAGCTTCCCTGGTGAACGACACCTTGGGAGCGTCCCGCAGGACTCCACTGCTGAGGACTCTTGGGAGCGCACCCCAGCTTCCTCTGGACTTTGCCCTTCGCTCTCCCCTTTGCTGCTTTTGCTCCCTGTCCTTTGGCTGTAGTAAGTCATAACTTAGCTACAACTCTATGCTGAGTCCTGCCAGGCTTTCAGTGAATCAGCCCAAGGGACTGATGTCTTGGGGGTGGTCTTGGGGCTTCTCTGACACAGAGGACCAGAGCTTCCTGCTCCAGGGCCAAGAATGCTTCCAAGAGGGTGTAACTGGTGGGAGAAGTAGAAGGAAGCCAGTTGCATTTCACTTTCTGATGGGAAAATGTTTTTGATCTAACTTATGAAAAAGAAGTGGGTATGGAGCAGTTGGTACCACACAATATAATTTCACTTCATAAATAGGATGTCTCTCTCAGCATTAAAAATAAGGAAATTCTGACTCATGCTACAGCTTGAATGAACCTGGAGGGTATTATGCTAAGTGACACAAGTCAGACACAAAAGGACACACCCTGTGTGATTCCACGCGTGTGACGCCCCAGAGAAGTCAGATCCACAGAGACGGGAAGCAGAATGGTGGTTGTCAGGGGCTGGAGGAGGGAAACGGAGAGTTAGTGTTGAATGGGGACAGAGTTTCAGTCTGGGAAGATGAAAAAGTTCCGGAAATGAAGGGTACTGATGCTGCTCAATGCCACTGAACTGTACACTTATTAATAAAAATGGTTAGAAATTTTGTGTTATATATATTTTACCACGGGCTTCCCAGGTGGCACTAGTGGTAAAGAACCCACCTGCCAATGCAGGAGACATGAGAGACGTGGGTTTGATCCCTGGGTCGGGAAGATCCTCTGGAGGAGGGCATGGCAACCCACTCCAGTATTCTTACCTGGAGAATACCATGGATAGAGGAGCCTGGTGGGCTACAGTCCATGTGGTCACAAAGAATCGGACATGACTGAAGTGACCAAACAACAACCCATATTTTACCACAATAAAAAATACAAAAAACAGGATCTCTCTGTGTTCACATGGCCACAGTCCTGGGAGGGGCACAGACTGACCCACTCCTTCGTGGCCGTCATCTCTGGGTGGAGGACTGTGGGGGACGGTCCTCTCTCTGCTTTTCTATTTCCTGCCTTTTTTTTGGCATGGGATATATATTGCTTTTTGAATGTGAAAAATTTCAAATACAGAAAGCATGGAGAGAAAGGAAACAAACATTTATGTATGTATTACTTTCGTCATTTGAAAAATCTTTTAATAATAAATACTATGAGGAGGGGAAAAAATCAATGTCCTCCACCAAACAGGAAGACTGGAAAAACAAGGACAACCCCCTTGTTGAGCAAAACACCAAGCCATACTCCAACTGGAAAACGCCCTGTGGAAGGGCCCGGGCCTGTTTTGGAACCAGCTTCTGGCTGGGCAGTGGCCACCTGGGTGACAACTGAGAGGGTCGCCTGGATTCCCAGCCACTGAGACTCCAACTCAGAAGCCTGGGGGGCCTGGGGGCTGGACTGTTACGATCCCAGGTGGTTCTGACAGTTCACCGGGTTAGGGAACCCACCTCTCTCGGTTCCGTGACACCGTGTTTGCACAGGCCTTCTCCTCCGGCTGTGGTTTTGTTCCTGTTTGGTTTGGATCCTGATCTAAGTGTGATCCAGGTCCTTTGAGCCTGCCTGTGGCCAGACCCCAGGAAGTGGAGCTGTGCCCCCCGTTCTGGGGAGCAGAGTGGGAAAGATAGGCTGTGCGAGAAGCATCCATCACCTCCAGCAGCGATGGCCCGAGGTGCTTGCCCGACCGCCCCTCACTGTTGCTGTGATTCCACAGGGGAGGGCGGGGCTTGGGCAGCCAAGTGACCTGCCGAAGGTCACCCCCTGGTCAGTCTGCAGGGTCTCTGGGGAGCTGCAGTCCCCCCACTCCGTAAGCCCTCTGGAAGGGCGTGCTCAGGCTGACCACAGGGAGTGGCCCTTGTCTCTGACTCAAGTGGACCCAGGACCACTTTTCCAAGGGACCATGCTCTCCTGGCCCTAGAACCTTGCATCAGCTCTTCTCTGCCTCCTGGGGAAATATCTGGGGGCTGGTTTTCAGCTGAGAGACAGGCGGGGGCTGGCACCCATCACCCCACCAATGCCCACTCCCCACACCCTTTGCTCCGGTCCCATGTCGCCCCCACCGCTGTGGAAGAGGCCCGCTCCAAATTCATGGCTGCTCGGGGGCTCATGAATTATGCACGGGCCCCAGATCAATCCGTCAGTACCCTGTCAGGGAGGGATCAAAGGCCCTGGCGGCCAGCTGACAGCTCTCTCTGTGCGAGGAGGAGCGGAGACGTGGCTTTCAAGGCCCGTGGTGGGCCGTGCGAAAAGAGCCCTTCGCCGGTGCCGGGGGAGCCCTGGGCGCTCTGCTCCCCGCCCCTCCCCGGTGCCCCGGCTCTGTTTCTCTGCCAGCGCGAACTTGACAAATGTCTTTAAAGGCAGGGGAGGGGGTAACGTGTGTTTTGAGCGCGTTCCAAGATGCTCCTTGTGAATAATTGATGCCAGCGCCAGGTTTGTCATGAGAAGGTCACCTTGGGTGGGGACGGTTTTAGCCACATCACAGGCTTCCCACGGAGTTGACAAGATGGCCCCTCTCAGCCCAGGGCCCCGCATCCAGCCCAGGGCTGGGGGTCTGTCTTCTGAACAGGAGATTCTGGGTTGTTCTGTCCAGGCCCCAACAGCTGGATGAATAGAGGAGGGCAGGGCGGAGTCAAAGTGAGAAAGTGGAGGTGGGTGGGTGGCCGCCGGGCACTCCTACTTTGGCAGAAGCTGGAGATGGACCTGGGAGGGCGATATATTCATAGCAAATGACCACAGACTGTGCGGCTCAAGACGACAGAAACGAGGCCTCTCTCCGTTCAGGAGGCCAGTGTCCACTGTCAGCAGAGGTGGCCCCTTCCGGAGGCCTCGGGGCAGAATCTGCTCCACCCAGCATCCAGAGGCTCCAGCATGCTCCGCCTTTCTTGGCTCGTGGATACATCACTTGGGCCTCTGCCTTCATCTTCACGTGGCCTGATCTCCCATGTGTTTCTGTATCTGCGTCTCTCCTCGCTAGACTTAGGGCCCACCCCAATGCAAGATGAGCTCGACAGTCTTCTCTTAATTTCATCTGCAAAGACTCTTCTCTGAACGAGGTTGAGCTGAGGTTCTGGGCAGACACATTTCTGGCGGCCAACATTCACCCCAATTCAGCAGGAGACACAGGCTCGAGCCCAACAGGGACGGAGCCACTTGGGCCTGATGGCTGCTGTGACCGCCTCCTCTTGGGGCATAGCTGGGCCCACAGCCTCATCCGGGATGGAGTCCCAGGACCCTGTAAAGGAAACCTCTGGGAGCTCCTGCTGGCCTAACCCCCCGCGGCAGCCCAGCGCACCCAGGTTCCAGCTGCTCTGCCTGGGACAGGATGCTGTGGTCCCTGGGTAGCAGATGAAGACTGGGAAACTCAGGCAGAGGAAGCGACTCGCCCAGAGAACCAGGCCAGGGAATGGACGGCTGGGTCAAGGCTGGCGTCTGGGTGACTTGGGGACCACCTTCTCTGGAGTTGCACTGCCCAGCTGTGCTCTGGCCTCTCTGCTCCATCCACCCTGTGGGGCATTGTTGGTGATGCTGCTTTTAGTCGTGTCCGCCCCCAGCCTCCTGGGCCCTCTCTCACCTGGGCCCTCTCTCACCCGCCCCCTCTGGATCAGCCACACCAGCAGGGCGTGGGCAGGAAGGACTGGGCTTCAGGTTTTCCACTTCCTCTCCATCAGGAGAATGTGCAGGGATGGATTAGTAATGTCTGCTGTGGACACAGCAGAGAGGAGGGAGCTCTGTGAGCCACTCACTTGCTACCTGGGGCTTATCCACCTCTCTGAGACATGTCTGGCCATGACTGGCAAACGCTGGGTGGGACTGAGGATCCCTGGGTGAGAACCTGTCCTCTGGGGAGAGGGCAACAGGTGACTAGCCTAATGGATCAAGCAGTCACAGTGGCCCTGGGTGGAGATTCTGTTCTGAATTGGATAGTTGCTTGAGTTTATTTCAGGCCCATACCCTCAAAGATTCATACCCACACTCAGAGGACAGGGAGGAAACATTTGAAAATGGAAAGATTCCACTGGGATCTCTGTAACAGAACATAACAAAAGTGAGGGGATCCTGCTGAGTTTGGAGGATAGAAAACTCGGAGAAGTCCCACCAAGACGCTCACCCAGATGATGCTTCTCCACCAGGTTTCAGGACCGTCTCCCTTTAGTTGGGAAGACAAGGATCATCAGTTGTCTGATGATCCACCTGTTCCTTCTGATGACTGCTCCAAGGATGCCGGTTTCAGCATTCTGGCTCCTCCGAGGGAGGACGAAGCAATGTTGGTTTCTAGACATGACGTTCACTCCTGCCAGCAAGACCATCCATCATCGTGTGCAAACGGCTTGCCTCCTAAAGGCCACGTTATGAGACGATGCCAATAAGCGCATTCACATTTGCCGTTGCTCCATCAGGGCAGCCATGTAGGGGCATCTGCTGAATCCGGACTTTCGTCCACATCCCCATCTGCTCCTCTATCCTGCTTCATCGATTGTAGATTGAGTCCGTCCTGGGTAACCAATGACCAGTGGGTTGCTGGGCATTTTTTTTTCTTTTAATTTTCTGTATCAGGTTTAATTAAACCAAGGTGTGCCCGACCCTGTCAAATCATATCAAAACAGGTCTCCCTGCTGCAGGAGGAAAAACATCAGCATAAATTATTGATTAATCTTCATTCAAACTAATCTATCAATGACTTCCTCTGGCTCGGTGGACCTGGGGAGCCCTTAGATATTTCAATGCAAACAACATTTGAAAGCTTCATTTCAAAGAGGTCTGAGATGCATTCAATAGCAGTCGATTGCTTCAGCAGCCAGTGGGGGCTGCCCCTGAGATGCTGAAGTGCAATCATTCACTTTGGCCCCAGTTCAGCAGTTGTCTATGGTATGTCCTGTCTTCCTGTTGAGTCAGTGAATTCCATCTGGCCCCTGCTGTAGAAAGAGGGGGCAGCTAACCGCTCAGTGAGGGAATGGGAGGGACAAAGACAGACGCACGCACAGAAAACATGCAGATATAACTTGTCGAGTGCTATGACAGAGGTATCACTGAGTAATATCGATAATCACACAGAGACCTATTGTGATCATATGAAGAGCTAATGTTTGAACTGTTTTGGAGAGGATATCAGGAGCAACTTCATGTAGATAAATTTGAAAGCTGGTTGAAACAGACAAATTATTTTAAAAACACAACTGATCAAAATTATCACAAGAAAAACACTTACCTATTAAAGAAATGAAATCTCAAATTATAACTATCTGACAAAGAAATTTCCACATGGCTTCACTGGTGAATTAGACTAAATGTTTAAGGGAGAAATAACCCCAATTTTACACAGACTCTCCCAGAGAGTACAGAAAGAAGAGACACTGCCAAGTCATTTTACGAGGCTAGCATAACCTTAATCCTGACAAGGACATGACAACAAAGGGATATTATAGATCAACTGTTTTCATGAAAACAGATGGAAAAATACTTAGTGAAATATTATCAAATCAAACAAAGTGATATCACAACCAAGTGGCATTTATTAACAGGAATGCAAGGTTGGCTTAACACTCAGAAATCAGTCATAATAAAGGAGAAAATACATGCTCATCTTCATTGATGGAATTCAATACCATCCATGAAAAGAAAGCTCTCAGCAAACTGGAAATAGAAGGGGACCATCAATGATACACGGAGAAGGCGATGGCACCCCACTCCAGTACTCTTGCCTGGAAAATCCCACGGACAGAGGAGCCTGCTAGGCTGCAGTCCATGGGGTCGCTAAGAGTCGGACACGACTGAGAGACTTCACTTTCACTTTTCACTTTCATGCATTGGAGAAGGAAATGGCAACCCACTCCAGTGTTCTTGCCTGGAGAATCCCAGGGACGGGGAGCCTGGTGGGCTGCCGTCTATGGGGCCGCACAGAGTCGGACACGACTGCAGCGACTTAGCAGTAGTAGTAGCATAAATGATACATATTAAAAATCTACTGCCAACATCATACTTAATGGTAGATTACAGAAACTTCCACTTCCCCGACCCTAATCCTGAGACTGGAAGTGGAACAAGGGCTCCCCACTACAATCACTTTTATTCTGCTTCCTACTGGTAATCCTAAACAATGCAGCAAAGCAAGGAAAAAAGTATAAGGATTGAAAGGGAAAAACCCTGCAAGCCTGTCATTAGCTATAGATGATATCATCATATACAGTGGAAGTCCAACAGAATCTTCAACAAACTACAGGATTAATAAGTCAATGTAGCACGATTCTGGAAAGAAGGTCAGAATATTCTTTCCTTATTCCACAAACAAACAAGAAATGGAAAATAACATTTACAGTAGAATAAACAATAAAATGCTCAGGGTTCAATCTACATAAAGACATACAAGACTCACCACTATGCTGATTAAGACCGGCCATCCACTTAGCAGAGTTGTACTGATGCCCGTTGCTCAGTTTGGAAACTGCAGTATAATTATGCAAGATGTCACCACTGTGGGACCCTCGGGGGAAGGCTAAAACAGGGCTCTCTCTACTGTTGGGTTGGCCAGAAAATTTGTTCTGTAACATCTTATGGGAAAACTAGAATGAACTTTTTGGCCTACTCAGTATTTCTGCCATTTCCTATGAGTCTATCACGATTTCAAAACAAAAGGCTTTAAAAAGTACACACTCTTTGACTTCAGAATCCTGTTGGGGAACACATGTACACCCATGGCGGATGCATGTTGATGTATGGCAAAACCAATACAATATTGTAAAGTAAAAAAAAAAATAATAATCATAAACAAAACAAAACAAAACAAAACAAGATTCCAGCCTAGGGAAAAATTAAAACATACTAAAAGGATACTGTAATTGTGTGCTGGGGCTGCCATAACAAAGGACCACAGACTGGGTGGCTTTAATAACACAAATTTATTGTCTCAGCGTTCTGGAGGCCAGAGGTCCAAGATCCCGGTGTGGGCAGGGCTGGTACCTTCTGAGGCCTCTCAGCTTGGCTTGCAGATGGCCACGGTCTCGCTGTGTCCTCACGTGAGCCTCCATCGGGCTGTGTTGTGTCCCAGCCTCCCCTTTATAAGGACAGCACTCACTCTGGATTAGAGCCCATCCGCACGACTTCCTTTTACCTAAACAACCTCGTTAAAGGCCCTATCGCTAAACAACCACATTCTGAGATACTGGCAGCAGGACTTTAACATACGAATCTGGGGAGGAGGGGCACAGTAGAGCTCACATTATTGTATCCAAGCACTGTCTCTAGTAATGAAGACCTGAAAATCCCCTCCATGTCCACTCACGGGGGACTGGTGGAGTGGATTGGGGGGGGCGTGCATTGTGATGGGACACTAGGCGTTTATTTGAAAAGACAGAACTGTATGCTTATTAATGTTTAAAGCGGTCCACAAGGTGCTGGTGAATGAAAGAGCCAGTTACAAGATCACATATCATAGTACAACCTAAGACTTGTTAAGGAAAAAAAAGTCTGTATCTCTATCTGGAAGGTTTGCATCCCCACAGTAATTGTGCTTCTTTCTGAGTGCTGTGATTATGAGGAATTTTTATTTCTTTTTTTGTGATACTTTCTATTTCTTGGCCTTTATATGAAATAACGAACATGTATTATTTATGTAATAACTTTAAAAAAACTTATTAAAAAAAGAACTTTATAGCACATTTTATTGCCCTGGGAATTCACTAGAGAAAATCACAGAGAGAAATTCCAACAACTGACAGGGTTCTTATTTGTAAGCAATAGAAAGCGTTTCTAGCTGATTTAAGTAGAACATGAATTCATTAGAAGGCTGTGGGGCTCACAGATTCTCGGGAGGAGGCTGAGGACCCAGCTCAGAGCCTGTGAGGCTGGGAAGGAAGAATCAAAGCCAACGGGGTCAGTGCAGACACTGCACTGCCACTGGGCAGAGGACGCTGCGGGTGCCCCGTCACACCCGCTGGACGGTCATCACCCATCACCAAGACTGATTGCGCAAGGCCCTCACCGCTGGTCTCCGGCCAAGGTCAGAGAGCTGCTGCTGCTGGGCTGTCTGGAACACATCCGCCAGGTTCCTTCCTTTGACCCAGGAAGGCGTTCCCGGTGTTGCGGACCAAACAAAACGGCGCCCTCGGCCCTTATGAACCAAGAACAGGGTCAGCAAACTATGGCCTGTGGGCTGGATCCAGCCCAAAGTCTTTTTGTACTGCCTATGAGCTGAGAATTGCTTTACATTTTAAAACACAGTAGTAAAAAACAACTAAAAGAAAAAAATATTTCTGGACATGTTAAAATGTAGAGGAAGGATCACTTCAGTCTATAAGGTTTTATTGACACATAACCAAGTCACGTGTTTCAATATTGTCCGTGGTTGCTTTTGCATGATGATGGCAACTTCGACAGGGTTGTGCAGAGCAGTAAATATTCACGATCAGGCTCCTTACAGGAAGTCCGCTGACCCCTGACCGAGAACGATGACTCTCTCCAGCCACAACCGTAGTCTGTTCATTGCTCTCGTTCGTAGGACCGAGGGATCTTGTGGGGCTCGAGACCGGGAGGGGTGCTGGGTCTCAGAGACTCGAGCTGGTCTTCACGTTGAGCCGCAGTGAGTGGTGTCTGCTTCTCCTCCTGCATCTCAGCAGAGCTCCTGCTACCCGCCAGCTTCTTCACCTTCTTCCCTGGAGCTTGGCTCTGTGGTTCTTGGTTCTGCTTTCTCACAGCTTCTGAATCCTCCTTGCTCCAGACTGTTGGTGTCCCTTCCCCAGCCCTTGCTTTACCTCCTGACGCTCTGTATCCTCTCAGCTCATGTCTCGGGTTGGTCCAGCCTATCCAGGCAAAGCGTCGTACACCAGGTCCCCTTGTGGGCCAGTGACCAGCAAGGGCCTGGCCACTCTTGGTCCCCTCAGCTGTGGCTGGAGGGGGAGCCACGAGATACACGGCACGGGCACTTAGAGCTGCCCACATGCAGGGAGACGTTCTCCTCTGAAGATGCTGGGGGGTTGGCAGATACCACCATGGGGACGGTTGGGTGGCATCACTAATTCAATGGACATGAGTTTCAGCAAACTCCAGGAGACAGCGAAGGACAGAGGAGCCTGACTTGCTGCAGTTCGTGAGGTCACAAAGTGCTGGACATGACTTAGCGACCGAACAAGAAGAAGAAGCACACCATGGAGTGATGCAGACCAGCAATGCAAACCCTGCACACGCTGTGCTGGACGCAGAGGTGCGGAGGAGGGCCACTGAGGGCTGCTGACCATGCACCCTCCACATGGACTGAGCCATCTGCTCACCATATAGCCTTGAGAGGAGAGCAGGGGGCTGGCCGAGCCTGTCCCGTTTCCTCCCAGGCATGTGGCTGGATGACAGTTCCTCGCATCCCTCGCAGTTTGGTGGGACCATGTGCTGGGTGCAGGCCACTGAATTCAGTGTGGAAGTGAGAGAGGCCACTTCTAGGGCTGGCTCATAAAATCCTCCTGTGTGGACTCCCTGTTTTCTCCTTCCCAGCATCTGCCTGCTGGATGTTGAGACCAGGGTAACCTTGGAAAATGCTATATGTAGTAAATGACAGAGTTCCTTTGACCCTGGGTCCCTGAGTCACTGTGTGGAACAGAGCTCTTCCTGGCTGTTGACTGCACTCATGAGTGAAGTAGTGAAGTGAAAGTCGGTCAGTGGTGTCTCACTCTTTGCGACCCCATGGACTATACAGTCCAAGGGATTCTCCAGGCCAGGATACTGGAGTGGGTAGCCTTTCCCTTCTCCAGGGGATCTTTCCAACCCGGGGATCGAACCCAGGTCTCCCGCGTTGCAGGTGGAATCTTTACTAGCTGAGCCGCAAGGGAAGCACTTATGAGTGTAGGAGATTAAAGACGGCTACAAATTCTGTGAACTTTTCCCACTGAAAGGAGGAGTCTCTATTTTCTCTGCTGAAATAAGCGGGCTTGCTAACTGTTTCAACCAATACAACACGGTGGAAATGACACCGTATCTATTGCTCGCCCCACTCCACTTCCTGTTTCTTGGAGCTGAGCTGCCATGTGAAGAGGGTCCACCCTGCTGGGGAGCCACACACAGAGGCCCCAAGACCATAAAGAGAGGCCCAGAGACCATAGGGAGAAGGAGGGGACCAGCAGAGGCCCACCTTCCAGCCATCTACGCCAAGACGCCAGGCTGGCGGGTGAAGCCTTCTTGAACCCTCCAGACAAGCTCAGCGACCAGCTGAATGCCACGAGTGACCTCAGTGCCACGTGGAGCACAAGACAGCCCAGCCAAGCTCTGCCCAACCCCTGACCCCCAAACCATGAGGTTCAATATAATGGTTGCTGTCGTGAACCATTGTTTTCAGAGTAGTTTTTTGTTTTGTTTTTAAATAAAGCAGTATATAACTAGAATTTCTGTTATGTTACATCATTGATATTTTGGGGTTTGTGCGGGTGCTGGTGTTCCCTGAACTAACTTGGGAGATGCTATTATTAGGTTTGCATTACAGGTGAGGCTTCCCTTGTGGCTCAGCTGGTAGAGAATCTGCCTGCAGTGTGGGAGACCTGGGTTTGATCCCTGGGTTGGGAAGATCCCCTGGAGAAGGGAAAGACTACCCACTCCAGTATTCTGGCCTGGAGAATTTCACGGACTGTATAGACTATGGGGTCACAAAGATTTGGACACGACTGAGCGACTTTCACACACACACACACGCAGGTGAGGCAGGGATGTCTTGCCCAGGTTGATGGATGGGTGGCAAGTGGTGCAGTGAGGAAGCAGCTCAGGCAGCTGGTCGGGGCTGGCTCAGGTGGCTGACTCTGCCCCTGGCTGACTGCTAGGGACATCCAGGTCTGCTCTACCCATGTTCATTCCAGGGTAGCTCCTTTTTAAAGATTTTTTCCAATGTGGACCATTTTAAAGTCTTTATTGAATTTGTTATAATGTTGCTTCTTTTTTTTTTTTAAGTTTTGGTTTTCTGGTTTTCAGGCATGTGGGATCTCAGTTCCCTGACCGGGGATCGAACCTGCACCCCCTGCGCTGGAAGGTGAAGTCTGAACCACTGGCCCACCAGGGAAGACCCCAGGGGCAGCTCTTTGCAACTTGCATCGGTCACGTCAGTTCCAGAGGCCAGCCCCGCTGTCCAAGCACACTTTAAGCCTGTGCTCTGGGCGAGTCCGCTTAGCTCCAGGGGCCCAAGCCAGTCCCATGGCCACGCTCAAGGTCAAGAGGACAGCCACGCCACCCACCAGGAGGCCACAGTGAGGAGTGAGGGCATGTAGGGAGGGGAGGAATTGGGACCAACCATTCAAGGCATCCAGGAGGCTGAAGGCGAGCTGGACAGGAAGATGAGCGGGCGACTTCAGACACACTGCCGGTGACGAGCGCCTGGTCTTAAACCTTCAGCTCTTGGGTAGCAGCCTCGGCCCTCCTTGGGTATTTTGTCCTCTGTCCACATTAAAAAAATATTTATATTTGTTAATGGTTGCTGGGCTAGGTCTTAGCTGTGGCACATGGGCTCTAGTTCCCTGACCAGGGATGGAACCTGGGCCCCTGCACTGGGAGTGTGAAGTCTTAGCCATTGGGCCTCGAGGGAAGTCCCCTTTGTTTACATTTTGACATTGAGCGTTCTCGTCGCACTGGGGGAGGCGGGCTATGGGTCTTTCGTCCAGTCCCCTGAGACTCTGGACTACCCTTCTCCCGGAGTGCCTGGGCTGGGAGCACCCCTTGCAGGTCCCTGGGCTTGTTCTGTGCCCCTCCAGGCCTGAGTAGCCTTGGTCGCCTGAAGATCTCAGTCCTGCCGGACTGACCCTCCCCTCGCAGGCCCGTGGCCTGGGCACAGATGAACGGTGTCCCCCGTCCTCTCCCTGCACAAGAGCAGGATCCATATGAACTTCCCAGGCCGTGGACACACATGTCAGAAGAAGCCTGGAGGGGACTCCAGGCTCTGCTGGGAGAGGCGGGCCTTAAACACGGAGGTGTTTTTAGCTGGAAACTTTACAAGAAGAAAGGCCGTGTGGGGCCTGAGAGGGCCTGTCGTCCATCACGACTGAGGCTCCTCCATCCAGAAAGAGGGGGAAGCCTCAGGCAGGTGAAAAGAAGCCCCATCCCTGGGGCTGGGGGGTGCGCCCCCTCCCAGAGCTTCTGAAGATGCTGTGAAAGCCCGTGACTAACGGACTCGCAATTCCCCACCTGGAGCTTTCCGCAGTGGAAGAGCGGACCTTTCTGTTTCAACAGCTGTATCTTCCCTTTTGTGGGAGATGCTCCAAGGTGTCTGGGCCCCTTCTCTCATCCCAGGGGTGTGGAGCCTGCCGGGTTCTGGTCCCCCTGAGGCTGCAGACCTTCCACCATCTCATGCACATTTGCCGGCGAGGACCAGTCATCTGTCACGGGGTCTGACAGCTGGGAGAGACCCCAGAGTCCATGGATCCCCGATTCACATGACCTCTCTACTCTACGGGGCACTGGACATGGGCTCCTCTGCTACCCTCCCCTCCCCGCCATCCTTCTCATATATCCTGCCCTTTGGGAAAGGCAGGACTTTTTGAATTCCAGCTGTGGGACTCAGTGTCTGGGAGGCGGGCTCTCCCAGTGATGGCAGCTCTCTTCCAAGTTTTCTGGGCAGCCTGCAGGTTTCCCCAGATGCCCAGAACTCCAGCTCCTTTTGCTCAAAATCTACCTGTCAGGATTTCCCTGGTGATCTAGTGGCTAAAACTCCAGGCTGTCAATGCAGAGAACTGGATTTGATTCCTGGTCAGGGAATGAGATCCCACATGCCACAGCTAAAGATCCTGCATGTCTTAACTAGAAAACCCGCATGCTGCAACCAAGATCACAGATGCCGTGTGCCACACGCAAATAAATAAATATTAAAAAGAACCACCTGTCCTTCCAGGTTCATGGAAAATGCCACAGCCTCTGGGAAGCCCTCTGTGATTCCCAGGATTATCTTCTGAATTCCCTGTAGTCTTTGTCTGTTCTTTCCTGAGGCCCTCAGGACTCCCCTGGACTGCATGTGTCCTGAGAAAAGGGCCTGAGCCCCAGAAGTGGCAACGCTTTGACACACACAGCTCCAGGTGAGATCCCACCTCCTCTACATGACAGTTTGTGGCCTGGGCAAGTCCCTTATCTGCAGGTGGGCAGTGGGATTGTAGGCAGGGGAAGGGTCCCCTAGTGAGGGAAGAGGGAGCTGGCAGACAGTCGAGCCTGGCATCCTGCCCCGACCCAGGCTGGAGCCAAGCTTCGGGAGGAAGGGCGGGTCCTGCTCTGGGATGCGCACCGCCCACTGCTAGTCTCCCATGGGTGATGCTCCTGCTGATGACGCCCCCTGGAAGTTGTCAGGCCGCTGCATCTCTGTGTCTCACTTCCTGCACAGCCTCGACCTGTGACCTCATGGAGGTCATGTCGCTGCTCTGCCCCTTGCCATCCCCTCCCCATAGGAATCAGCCGAGGAATAGAAGGTGGTTCTGTTATGAACGTTGGCCTTGGAAGGATAAACACATTCACAGTACACACAAAAAATACACCCATGAAAAACTCCAGCTTTTATGACAACTAAATGACCTGGGGGCTAAAACAGATCTGGACTTCACTTCCTACTTCTCTCACTTTTTCTTCCTTAAGAAAGCAACACATCCACACATCTCAGAAGCCCTGGTCCTCCAGAAGGGATGGAGCCAGCCTCAAACTCGCTGGGAGCCTCGTCCCACCTCACCGTGTAAAATGAGGCTGACTCGGTCAAGGACAAACACGCCCTTTTCTTTCCCTCCGAAGGACGTTCCATTCAGACCGGAAGCCAGACGTGGGGCTCGGCTAGAACGCGAGCACTTTGCTTTAAACTGGTACCAAACTCCTGTCGCAGCCACGACCGACAGTGACAACGGAACGACACAGAGGCTGACTTCTTCCAGTTGCTTTACAGTGCTGTGTTAATTTCTGCAGCGGCTTTTATCTAAGCTGTTTGTTGAATCCGCACAAAATCTAGGCATCATTCCTGTCAAGGAGCCCTCCAGCTGGCACGTGTCCGCCTCTCTCGACAGGGAACTCACCACCTCAGGCCACTGACTGAGAGGATTCCGGGCAGGTGCACCCAATGTCTTCCAGGGGTGCTGGCAGACACTGTACATTTTTTGCTTGGTGGCAACAGCCTAAATGAACTTTGGCATCTCATACAGGAGAAGATGGGGCTGGCATGACTGCAGAAACTCCCAGAATTGACAGGAGAAGCTGAGAATGGCAGTGGGCTGTGGTCAGCTCAGCGGCTGCCTGGGAGCCTGGCTCAGCTGGGGCAGCTGGAACCACAGCTGGCCGCCCCAGGAACAGCTGGGCAGGCTGCTGCTGCCGGCACCTGGGCTGGCACTGCGACCATCGGATGTGCACTTAGCTCTCGCTGAATCTTCGCTCTATTTCCTGGAATCTGAAGCCTCTGATTGGCTGAGCCAGGCCCATGTCTGGTCTGGCTATCAGGATGGCAGGAGGTGGGGGAAACAGGGGAAGGGGTGACAGGAAGGGCTGGGGTCCCTCTAGGACCCACATCCTGGGCCCGCCGGGCAGGGTAGGTGAACTCAGGCTCCCAGGCAACCCCTGAGCTGCCCATGGCCCAGGCTGGAGGGTCAAGTCGGTTCAGGTTTTATGTAACACCCTTCTCCCCAGGCACAGCCTTGTCCCTTCACTGTAAGGATGCACATCCTGAAATAGCAGTGGGTTGTCTGCAGGGGCAGGAAAGAGCTTATCCGTGTGCTGCCTGCCTCGAAGGGCGGCTGGCTGCCCCCGAGGGTCTCATCTCGGGACTGTTCCTCATGGCTTGGGCCTCATGTTTCCCAGTGGTCACAGGAGATCCAATGTCTTGGCACCAAGGAGGGCCTGAACGACCGCCCCTTTCTCCTTCCCAAGGTCTGGAACCAACAGATGCAACAAAGCCCCACATGACATCTGTCCTAGACGTTGTCCAGCAGGATCCCAGCTCCACTGTAGAGGGAAGATGGGACGCGGGAAGGAAGGCGGGTCACCGGAGGGCCACTCTGCCGGAAGATGAACCCAGAACCTGACAACTCTCTCCCAGGAGGGAGTCGGGCGATCAGACAGAGCATCGTGTCTGCTCCTCAGGATAAGGGAGGGCCAGTTACTTCAGTTTCATCTCTAAAATCCTACTCTTCAGCCTGACAGGCCCTATGATGGTGGGTATGAACTTGGGCCCTGCACCAGGAAGATGAGCATCAGCAGGCGAGCTGTGTGACCTTGGGTGAGTGCCTTAACCTCTCTGAGCCCGCTGCCTCATCTGCAAAGGCATCTCAGGGTTCTGCTCTGAGGACAAAGCTGGATCGTGCAGATGAATGGCTTATGGCAGACAGGGAGAGGCGTCGCCCATGTCATCTTCCAGAAGGACCTGCCACCAGCTGCTGCAGTGTGGCCACTGGGAGGGCCCCGGCTCCTTCAGAGGAGCTGGGCTGCAAAGACCCGCCTTTCCACCCCAGGCTGTGTCCTCAGGGACAGCTGGCATCCAGAGGCAGGCATCCAGGTGGGTGTGTGGGACCAACGTGGGACCCTTGGAAGACTGATTGCTGCACTCCCTGCTGGGCTGGCTGAGGCCTCATGGGGCGTGGGGGGGGAGTGTCACCATTCAGTCACTCCCTCTGCCCAATCCTGCTTCCGCCTCTCCCCTCTGCAGGTGCTGATCACAACAGACATTCTGCATTCCAGCTCAGATCCTCCTTCCAGAACTGAAGCTGCAGTAGGGCTTTGCGTCATGCCAGGCACACGGCGAGGCTTCCTTGAGAGTCCCATTAATCCTGTTATGTCAATGTCATCATCACCACCGTCTTCATCACCATCACCACCATCACCATCACTATGCCTACCGCAACCCAAACATCAGGTTGGAAAACAAGCACAAAATTGGGTGGAAATGAAAAGCCAGAGGCCAAGACAGGGGAAACGTCCAAAGAGCAGGTAAGAAGTCCTGTCTGGCAGGGCGGGCCTGGAGCACCGGCTCTCAAAGTGGCTGAGACTCTGGTGGCCCAGGAGCCAGAATTTAGAAACGCATGTAAATTGAGGCAAGAAAAAGAAACTCCAAAAAGTGGTTGAAACAGGGGGTGCTGTCCCTGGTCCCATGTGTGGCTTCTGATGGTGTAACTTGGGGCACTGGCCATGTCTGCCAACTGAGTTGTCCTGAGCCCACGTGCCAGCCACTTGCTGGCACCCTCGCCGGTGTCACCGCCCATCAAAGGCCACGGGTGGCAGGTGACGATGTCTCACACTCCCCGGCACACACAGCCGCGTGAATCAGGGCTTGGGGGAGTCGGAACTTGGACCAGAATATCGTGGTATTTAATAACAGAGTGAAAGGATGTGGCTGGGGAATCAAAGACGTTGCCGCTAAATGCCTGGAAGAGCTATTTTAAGTGGAGCTGATGTTTTAAGTAAATTCCACTCAGCTCTCCCATTAATCCCTTGAAATTGGTCATGAAAGACTGCTCGGTGACGGTCAGAGAACCTCTCGTGGTTCCTTGGGGAGCTGGAGGGCTGGGGCGGCTCTGGGGGAGGATTTTTTAGCTCTAGGTAGAGATGCTGGCCCCCTGGGCCCCTCCAGGGCGCTGGGGAGCACCCGCAAGGGTCCACACGGACCACATCACTCCAGTCCACACTGAGGAACAAACTCTTCGTCCCTGTCCAAATCCCTCCATACCTGGCCCTTGTTCCCACCAGAGCAGTGAAGGGACATGTGGGGGATTTCACTGGGTGGACAGTCAGGCTGCAGCAAGAGGTGAGCTTGGGTCCCCTGAGTGAGTCAGTAAGTGCCCTGATGAGGTCCTAGGATGCACAGGGACTCGAGCCCTGCCTTTCATTCCAGGGGGGACACAGGACAACATTTCAAGGTTCCACAGGAGGTAGGTGGGGGGGTGGGGCTCATACACGTGTCTTTTTCTGAACTACTTGAAGGTAAGCTGAAGACATTCTAACACTTCTCCCCTCAGTATATCAGCCTGTGTCTCCTAAGAACAGGGTCTATTCCATCATCAACCCCTAGAAAGTGGATGTCGATGCTGTGTAATCTGTTTTAGTTCCTCCAGCATCTGGACTCAGCGCCTCCCCAGGCCCTGAGTGTTGACACCTCCATTCCTTCACTCCGCAAACACTTACTGAGCGCTGCTCTTTTCTGGGCCCTGTTCTAGGTACAGGAGACGCAGAGTGAACCAAAGGACCCGGGGATCCTGCGCCTGGGGGCCCACCTGCTAGTGCGGGAGAGGCAGTGGGAAGGAAGCTCATAGCCGTTTTGGGGATGGACACGGGCACAGCCACACATGCCGAGTGACAGCGCTGGAGATGACTTGGGGCTGGAGCTTGGATGACCAGCAGGAACGGCCACGCCTCTCTGCACCGGGCTCCCAGACTGGGCGTTCATTCATTTATTCGCTCACTCACTGTCTGGGGGGTGCCCAGGGCTGTGCTGGGAGCTGAGGATGCAGCAGGTCTTCTCTGTGGTTCTCCCACACCTGACACATATCACGTGGCTCTTGGCTTGTGGTGGAGAGGAAGTGAACTCCCGGAGCTGCACGTAAGCACCTCTCTATTGCACGGAGCTTCCTCCTACCTGGAGGACGAGATCAGGACTCGGAGCCGATCTGTGACGGCTTGAGGCTTTTGGGAGGAAGGTGATGTTTTGCATGTCTGTTATTGTCCAGAGGGCAGAGTGTGATAATCCGAATATGTCCACGAAGTCTGTGGCATGCCCTCTGATGGAGAAGCCTTATTCCCCTTCCCTTGACTTACTGCCTCACTTCTGACAAAGAGAAAAAAGAATGGAAGAGATGGGACAGGACACTAAATCATAAAAGGTATCATAAATGGCTTATTTAGTAGCAGGTACAGGCTCTACCTGCTAATGCAGGGAACATGGGTTTGATCCCTGGTCCAGGAAGATGCCACATGCCCTGGGACAACACAGCACAACTACATGAGTCATGCTCCAGAGCCTGTGCCCTGCAGAGAAGCCCCACAGTGAGAAGCCCACACGCTGCAACCAGAGAGCAGCCCCCACTTGCTGCAACGACAGAAAGCCTGCGTGCAGCGGTGAACGCCCTGTGCAGCCAAAAATCAGTCAATAAAAGCCCTGTGGAGGTGCCCCTCTGGTGAGGAACTGGGGCTGGCTCTCAAAAGCCTCCAGTTACTGTATTTAGATGACAGGTGGAGTGGCATCTAAATTGAGGATCTGGTTTCTTTTAAGTTCATCTTCTTGACTATCCAAAACACCGCAAAACAACAGAAGGGCGACATCAAGGTTAGTGACGGGCAGCGGAAAAGTCCTCTGCCGGTTGTTACATGTGAGCGAGGAACTCAGTACCAGGCCAGGAAGAGAAGCGAGGGCCTGGAGTTAGAGAATTAAAGTTGTTTGCTGTGACTTGATGGCTTAATCAGCCGATCGATACTGTTCACAGGGCAGAGGGAGTTGCAGGAGTAGTGAGTCAAGATGAAAGATGCATGAAGGGCCGGGGGTGGGGGCTGGGCGGAGGGAATGAAAGAGCCAGCCTGTTCTATTTGTCCAGTGCGGACCAAGAAATCAAACCGGCGAGGAGGAGATGGGGTGCCAGAGGGCTGGCTGCAACTTTGAACACGTGTGTGCAGCTACCTTCTCTTCATGAGGCCAAAACATGCTCATTAAATGGCTTTTCCTGACCAAAGATGGATTCAATAACCTTTAGAAGTGTTAAACCCGGGCAGAAACTGAAATCATGCAGGTCTCCAAAGAGGCTGGTGGAATTGGGGTGTTAATGATCTTGGGGAAGGAAACCATCATGCCACAGCAGGAGCGCTCTCAGCACCGGTGGGGCTGGGGTGTGCTGCGGCAAGCACCACACTCGGGAACAAATAATGGCCGTTAACTGGAACTCTCAATTAGCTTCCCGGTAAGGTGAGAGGGAGAAAGAGCAAAACAGGCTCATACTGAGGTTGTTGAGGGTTCAGGATGGGGAGCACATGTATACCTGTGATGGATTCATTTTGATATTTGGCAAAACTAATACAATTATGTAAAGTTTAAAAATAAAAAAAAATAAAAAGAAGAGAAGAAAAAAAAATAAATAAAATAAAAAGCCAGCTTCATCAGATGTCCTTGTGTTGATCAGGATCAAACTCAGCTGTAAGTCAAAGTACACTTGTGGCTTAAATAAAACATCTTGGTTTTCTCCCACATAAAAGAAGAGCAGGGATGGCTGTCCAGGTTGCCAAAGAGCCAGGCTCCTTCTGTCCTGCTGCTGTGCCATCCTCAGTGCATGGCTTCTACCTCATGGTCCAGGTTGGCTGTCTGAGGCCAGCCATCACATCTACACTTCCACCGGGAGGAAGGGGGAGGGGGAAGCAAAGGCCTCCTTCCTCTCACCACTCCCTTAAGAACCCCTTCCAGCAGTTGGACACAATCCGAGGCACGTCTCAATGGCCACATAACTGTAAAGGAGTTGGGATACGAAGTCTTTATCCCAGGCTGAAGCTGGGGCTCTATTTGGAAGGGAAGGATGGAAGCGTGACTCTTGAGGAAGGCAAACAGAGTCCAGCCATGTCTTGAAGCCAGAATATGTTCAGCCTGAATCAAAATGATGTCTTTTGTCAAAACAAGACATTGACCTTGAGAGCAATGGAGGGGAAGGGGAGATTGACAGAGGTGGAGCATAAGCCCCCCTGGAAGGGGGAGAGTGTAATGTGACAGGATGTTAAAAGTGCATGGAATTAGTCATGTAAACTGTGACATTTAACTCACGCTGCTATTCCTGCCATACAGTGCAAAAGCGGTAAACTTCATCCAGGCGGAAGACAAAACCTCCCTCGACCTCGTCCACACTCTCAGCTCTCCAGCTGGCCTGCAGCACCCCAATATTTTAGTCCCCCTGTGCTAAGGCATGGCGAGATCCTCAGTCTGGATCTTGGGTTCCATGTCTTGAGAGACATTTGCAGTTAATCTGAATAGTCTGTTAACCATGAAAAAAAGCTATGAAAAAAACCCCTAGGTTCCTAATACAGACTGTCTAGTCAAGGCTATGGTTTTTCCTGTGGTCATGTATGGATGTGAGAGTTGGACTGTGAAGAAAGCTGAGTGCCAAAGAATTGATGCTTTTGAACTGTGGTGTTGGAGAAGACTCTTGAGAGTCCCTTGAACTGCAAGGAGATCCAACCAGTCCTTTTTGAAGGAGATCAGCCCTGGGATTTCTTTGGAAGGAATGATGCTAAAGCTGAAACTCCAGTACTTTGGCCACCTCATGCGAAGACTTGACTCATTGGAAAAGACTCTGATGCTGGGAGGGATCGGGGGCAGGAGGAGAAGGGGACGACAGAGGATGAGATGGCTGGATGGCATCACTGACTCGATGGACGTGAGTCTGAGTGAACTCCAGGAGTTGGTGATGGACGGGGAGGCCTGGCGTGCTGTGATTCATGGGGTCGCAAAGAGTCAGACATGACTGAGTGACTGAACTGAACTGACTGATGTGCTTAAAATCTACTGGGGTAACAGTCAGATACTGATCAAATATTTCCATGAACAAACAGGATGTTTCTGATGCAGTCAGGGCCAAGAAACCCATTGCAGGTGTGTGTGTGTGTTGTGTGTGTGTGTGGTGTGTACTGTGTGGTATATGTGTGTGTGTTGTGTGTGTGTGGTGTGCATGTATGTTGTGTGGTATGTGGTGTGCATGTGTGTTGTGTGGTATGCATTGTGTGTGTTGTGTGTGTGGTATGTGTGTGTCATGTGTGTTGTATGTTGTGTGGGGTGTGTGTTGTGTATGGTGTGTGTGTGTCATGTGTGTGGTCTGTGTGTGGTGTATGGTGTGTGTGCGTTGTGTGTGCATGTGGTGTGTGTGTGTGTGTTGGGTATGGTGTGAGTGCATTGTGTGTGGTGTGTGTGCGTGTGTTTGTGTGTGGTATGTGTGTGTCATGTGTGTTGTGTATATGTGTGCATTGTGTTTGCAGTGTGTGTCATGGGTTGTGTATGGTGTGTGTGTTGTGTGTGGTATGTGTGTGTGTCATGTGTGTTGTGTATGCATTGTTTGCATGTGATGTGTGTTCATGTGTGTTGTGTATGGTGTGTGTGCATTGTGTGTGGTGTGTGTGTGTCATGTGTGTTGTGTATGGTGTGTGTTGTGTGTGTGGTATGTGTGTTTCACGTGTGTTGTGTATGGTGTATGTGCGTGGTGTGTGTGCGTATGGTGTGTGTGCGTTGTGTGCGTGTTGTGTCATGTGTTGTGTATGGTGTGTGCGTGTGGTGTGTGTGTGTCATGTGTGTGTTGTGTATGTGTGTCATGTGTGTTGTGTATGGTGTGTGTACGTGGTATGTGTGTGTCGTGTGTGTGTGGTGTATGGTGTGTGTGAGTTGTGTGTGCGTGTGGTGTGTGTGCGTGTGGTATGGGTGTGTCGTGTGTGTTGTGTATGGTGTGTGCGCATTGTGTGTGCGTGTTGTGTGTCATGTGTGTTGTGTATGGTGTGTGTGTGTTGTGTGTGGTATGTGTGTGTTGTGTATAATGTGTGTGTGGTATGTGTGTGTCATGTGTGTTGTGTATGGTGTGTGTGGTGTGTGTGCGTGTGGTGTGTGTGTGTGTCATGTGTATTGTGTGTGTCGTGTATGGTGTGTGTGTGTGTGTTGTGTGTGTGTGCGTGTGTTGTGTGTATGTGTGTGTGTCAGGGGTGGATTACGCTGTGAGGGACCACAGACACGTGTAGCCATGTCTGAAACAGCTCACGTCTCTCACCCCGGGCCAGGAGGTGGCAGAGGGCCGGCCCAGAGCCCGGGCATCTAGCCTAACTTGTCTGCACGCGCCGCCGCCTTGGTCCCGGAGGGCGGCCCTCATCCCACAGCATGAATGGGAAATAGAGGGAGGCCCCCCGTCCACACCTTCCTGACACACCTCCTATCTAGGGGGGCCTGCGGAGGCCACTGGTGAGGGCGCAGAGGGGAGGGGAGGCAAGAGGGCCCAGGTCAGGTGGTGGTGCGAAGTCTGACAGCTGCCCGATGGACCCAACCATCCTCTTAAGGAGACTCCCTCTGGAAGAAGCCGCCTTGCCTCCTGAATGCTAAAAGAAAACTTCTCAGGTTTTCAGTAAATTTAAAGGAAATGTAAAGGAGCCATTACTTGCTAGGTTTGAAGATAAAGCTGCTTCTCATTTCTAGTCTCTCCAGATGGCAAAAAAATTCTCAAATTAGAAAATGGCCTCTGGGACTTCCCTGGTGGTCTAGTGGTTAAGACTCCGCCTTCCAATGCAGGGGACACAGGTTCGATCCCTGGTCCGGGAACTAAGATCCTACATGCCTCGGGGCAACAGAGCCAGGCAACTACGGAGTCTCCGTGCTCTGAGGTCTGCGTGCCACAACTAAGACCCAACAGCCAAATAAATATTTTAAGAAAACTCTCTTAAAACACGTCCTCTGAGCAAAGATCAAACCAGGAAAGGACTGTAAGATCCCGTGTGATACCTGAGATGCCTAGCGCACGGCCTCATGGACCAGTCGCCAGCTTACTGCCCCAGACTCCCCCTTCACTGGCTGATCTGCACAGTGCACCTGGGCCCTCTGAGCGGTTTCCTGGGCCTGCTGGTGCGTGTCAAGCGCTGAGCACACAGACTGCAGGGGAAGGGCTCTTCCCCTTGCCCACCCTGGCCCAAGCTGGACAGGAGTGAGCTTGGCCCCCGGAGGGATTCCAGGTCCTGGGTCTAGCAGCTGCTCAACCCGCTCTGTTCACACTCAGTGGAAACTAGCAGTACTTGTCTCTCAGCACCGAGCAGGACATAACTGCATGTCTTTGGTGGGGTGTGTGAGATCGTCTGCCCATCCCTGAACCAATCACAGGAGGGTGTGTGTGTGGGTGAGTCTGGCACTGAGACTGGCCAGGATCCCCTTCCTCTGGAGTGGGGGGGTGGGGATGGACTGATGAGAGACCCTCTAATTGCAACACATGGACGGATGAGTGGTGTTGGGTGTTGGTTCCCCAGAGGCAAGGCGAGGTCCTGTTTTTAATCCCAAGGGGGTGATACAACCATGGTGTCTGGATTCCTGGGGTCACGTGTTCCCCATTCACAGACGTGGCTCATGGCAGGCTGACACCCCGCCGCGTCCCTGGTGGCCTGGGGCGCTCAGTCAGTCATCAGGCCGGGCTCCTGAGAAGCCACAGCCTTTCTGCAGTGTGTGACTCAGCTGGAAATGCTCAGGCCCAGGTACAAGACCCAGCCATAAAATGCCTCCACTGTGCGTAACAGCAAAACAGACACACCTCGCCCCACGCGCCTCACACGGTGGGTGTTTATATTCTGAGGACGCAGGCTGCTGTAGAACGGTTCCTGTCCCTTGTCAACCTCAGCCCTTCGCCGGCTAGCCACCCCCTGCCCCCCAGCAGATGGTCTGGGCTGGGGTCCCTCATAGAGGCTGAAGACAGGCTGAACACGATACACATTCATTCATTTGCAAGCTGTCCAGGCTTCTGGGAATGAGGCCCACGGCTGGGACCGGCCCATGCAGAATTCAGTGTCCTTGTTGGGACAATCTCATGACCACCCTGTGACTATGGCCCCTAAGGTCTCGAGAAAGTTTTCGAACTACCTGCCTGCTTCCTAATTAGATCCCCTACTCTTTCATGCTCAGAAGCTTTCTTGAACTTTGCTGGTTTGCAAACGAATGGAAAGAAACCGGGAGGAAAGCAAATTACCTCTGGCCTTTTGGCGATCATTAATTTGACCAACTACCCTTTGGAAATGAAAGGCCAGGGCCTATTAGCTTTAGGGGCATCGAGTGCAAAGTCAAATATCAAAAGGCCACAGCAAGAAAGGGACCCGCTTATCCTCAAGGCAGGGAGATGTGCTCATTCACAGCAGTGTGGATGGGATGGGAACAGGGGCGGGTCTGCACCCCTGACAGTCTCTTCTGGGCACTTCTGCTTTCCAGGTGGCGTCTGAAATCTCTTGTGCTTAAGAGAGGGTGCACAGCTGAGGCTGCGTCTCAGAGGGAAGGCCGCCAAACCTCTGGATTTCTTTCTCTGAATATTTTCTCAGGGTGAGCAAAGATAGGCGAGTGGGTGTCACCAAGGCCACGGTGGAAGATGGAAGAGGCCCCACCTGGTGACCATGGCCCCAGAGCATCCTTGCCCTGCCTGCGGTGGATGTCACTGACAAGGCTGTCTTGGCCGCCTGGCCCCTTTCTCGTTTGCCACGTGGACTACATTCCGGGCACAGAGCACCTGCACACAGTAGGTGCACAACCAACACCTGGTGTGATTCCCTCACAGGACTGGTGTGACTCCCTCACAGGACTCCGGCACTGCACGGCCAGCCAGGGCCACTGCCCCACTCACGGGTGAAGCATCCACACTCGGAAGGATCACGTGCCTGGCCCAAGGTCCCCCTGTGAGCAGCAGAGCGCGGAGCTTCCTCTTCTCCACGTTCGGTAAATACTTACTGAGCACCTTCTGTGTGCAAGGGGACAGGGCAGTGCTCCAGACAGACTCGGTTCCTGGCCTTGTGGAGCTGACCGTCTCGGAGTGGGTGGAGAACAACAAGATAAATAATGACTGATGAATGCAAGAGGAGCGGCTCTGAAGACGATCAGAGGAAGGGGGCAGAAGGGATGGAATGTCTACACTCCTTGAGAGCGGTCAGGAAGGCGTCTGATAAGGCTGCTCTTCCTGGAGGAACCAGAGGACAGCCCGAGTTGACTCTGCACATGATCCTCTTCTTCTCTTTAAAAAAAAAGTCTATTTATCTACTTCGGCTGTGCCAGGGCTTAGTGGTAGCATGACGGGTCTTCTGGTTGTGCCACAGGAACTCCAGTGCAGCATGTGGAATCTAGGTCCCCAAGCACGTATCGAATCCAGGCCCCCTGCACTGGGAGCACAGTCTTGGCCGCTGGACCGCCAGGGAAACCCCTATGGCCCTCTTCTAACCGAAGTGAAAGATGACTTGGACTCAAGCTAACATAGAAACAGGAGAAACAGTAACCTCTACCATCCATCAACAGCTTACAGTTCGTGGCACAGTTTTCAGGGTATTTTCATGATGGGTGGGGTAAATAATCCGAGCAGCTATTAAAAAAAATACACCCCAAGTCTCAGTGATTTAACCCAATAATAAGTTTAACAGTTTACTTCCGTCCCATAGAATCCACTGGGCAGCTCACGGGCAGTCTCGCCTCCAGGCGGTGGCCCCGGGACTCAGAACCCTTCCAACCTCTAACTCCACCACGGCTGTGCGTTGCCCCCAGTGGGGTCTCAGAAAAGGAAGTGAGAGCATGGGAAACGCGGTCTGCTTTTAGCTGCCTCTTCTGCTCACGTGTCACGGCCCCACTTAGACACAAGGGACCCGGGAAAGAGACTCTTGCTGGGTGTTTAGGAAGAGGAAGTGGGCTGGGTGAGCACAGGATTAATAACTGCGGGGGGAGGGGGGAAGAATGCGCCATGGGGCTTCCTGGGAGGGATCTCTGGGGAGAAAATCACCCAGAGGCTGGGAGGTGAAAGGTCGAATGCTTCCTGAAAGGAAGATTCCACTTGGAGGTGCTTCCCAGCCCCAAGCCGGACACCCTCTGTCTGCCATGTTTGAGGACGGTGACCTCCCAGAAGATGGCGACAGCAAGCATGAGGCTGGGGTGATGACACCCTTGTCCTGAGTGTGGGCCCCCAGGAACCTGGGGGAGGGACCCTAACCCTAACCCCTGGCATCCTTGGGTGTGTGGGGTCCTGCCTGGGAGGGACGGGCATCGAGCACAACCTGGAAAAGGGCTGTCCATCTTCTGAGACCCGAACTCCCACCTCCAACACATCTGTGTGTCCCCTCCACCCCCTTCCACAGCAGCGACATCGGTGGGGGTGGGGGGGTGGGGATCTGGGTGGCTGGGCAATCCCGGAGGCTGAAAGGTGCGAGGGGAGGCGTCACCCCCAGGAAGCTCCCCCATAGTCCCCTAGTGACCACACTGGCTTGGCTAAATGCTAGGGACTCAGGCCCCAGCTGCCCATCTGAGCGCAGCACGCTGCCCGACTGCCTTCCTGAGCCGGGGAGGGCGAGGACCACTGGCATCAGATCTCACTCCTGCAAGAGGCGCATCATCAGACCACTGCTCCCCGGGCCCCAGCCCGACTGCCTTCCTGAGCCCGGGAGGGCGAGGACCACTGGCATCAGATCTCACTCCTGCAAGAGGCGCATCATCAGAGCACCGCTGCCCGGGCCCCAGCCCTACTGCCTTCCTCAGCCCGGGAGGGCGAGGACCACTGGTATCAGATCTCACTCCTGCAAGAGGCGCATCATCAGAGCACCGCTGCCCGGGCCCCAGCCCGACTGCCTTCCTGAGCCGGGGAGGGCGAGGACCACTGGCATCAGATCTCACTCCTGCAAGAGGCACATCATCAGAGCACCGCTGCCCGGGCCCCGGCTGAGCTGGAGGAACAAGTCTGTCACTGCCAACGCCTTCCTTTCATACTCCCTGCTGTAGTGGATCCATTTCATTTTGACACTGCAGTTCAAGTGCTTCCCCGAGAAGAGTCTTCGGGAAGCAGGAAACACGGTGACTGAGGGAGTCTGGTTCTGGTCTTCTCGCTGCCACTGACCTGCTGGGTGAGCCAGGCCAGGGTTCCCAACCTTGGATGTCCTGAGTGACCATCCGATAGAAGGAGAGGGCAGCTAAGGTCCCTGCTGGGGAGGGAGAGAGACAGAGAGAGAGACGGGGCGGGGGCAGGGGGAGGAAGGAAGGGAGGAGCACTGATGCTCATTACAGCAAAACAACACTCAATCCGAAACCCAGCAGGTTCGACTCAACACCAAAAGCACAACTCATAAACAAAAAAAATCTGATAAATTGGACCTCATCAAAACTGAATATATCTGCTTTTCAAAAAGCCCCATTAAGAGGATGAAAAGACAAGCGACAGTTGGGAGAAAATATGCACAAATGACACGCCTGCCAAGGACTCATATGTAGAATATATAAAGAACTCAAAACTCAGCGTTCAAAAACAATCCAATTAGAAACTGGGCAAAAGACAAGCACAGACATTTCACCCAAGACAATAGCCAGATGGCAAAGAAGCACACGAAAAGATGTTCAACATCATCAGCCGTTGGAGGGGTGCAAATAAAAACCACCACGAGGTATCACTCCACACCTACCACAGTGATCAAAATAAGAAACAGCGACCACACCAAATGCTGGCAAAGCTGTGCAAGAATTGGATTACTCACATCAATGTGAAATGATATGGTTTGGCATTTCCTTTTCAAACTAAAAATGGACTTACTATATGACCCAGCAACTGTACTCATGGGCGTATATATTCCACAGAAATGAAAACTTCTTTTTATGCAGAAAATTGTACACGAGTGTTCATAGTGGCTCTGTTGATAACGGCCACAAACTGAAAAGCACCAGACGTCCTCCACTGGGTAAGTGGTTAACCAAGGTGTGGAAACCCCTGGAATATCACTTAGCAACTGAAGGGAATGGATCACTGATACACACAGCACCTTGGATAAGCCTCAAGGAAATTCTGCTGGATGAAAAAAGCCAACCTCAGAGGCACATATACGCAGTGGAATCTCACTCTTTATAACATTCATGAAATAAAGTGATTCTGGAGATAGAGAGCAGCTTAGGGGTGGCCAGGGGGCAGGGACAGGGAAGGAGGGGAGCACCATCAGGAAAAGGTAGTGCGAGGGGGTCTCGCAGGGAGGGAACGGCGGCGTGTCCTGGTGGTGGTGGTTCCACGAAGCTACACATATGATAAAACTGCATTAAGCTGCACACAGACACACCATCACACAGACGCATCACTAAGCGCGCGTGGAGCCGGTGGAGCGCAAGTAAACGCTACGCTGTCGTTGTTGTCGTGTCCGACTCTGCGACCGCGTGGACTGCAGCGTGCCAGGCCCCCCTGTCCCTCACCATTTCCCAGAGTTTGCTCAGACTCATGTCCACTGAGTTGGTGACAAACGTGCCGCGTGCTACCAAAGTCAACTTCCTGGTCTGTACACTGTGCTGTAGCTGTGCAAGCAACCACAGATGCAGTTGGACAGGTCTGCACAAGACGCTGACCCTGGGGAAAGCTGGTAAAGTATGCCTGGCACCGCCATGAACGTGTCCTGGTAACTTTCTGGTGAATCTGTAATTACTTCAAAACAAAACTCTGAAGATCCAGGAGCGGTTCCTTGCCTGAGTTATGGTTATCAAACGTGGGAGGCCACCATCGCACAAAACCAAAGGACGGCGGAAACGAGGCCCACCCAGGCCTCCGGGCAGCGTCACTGCTCACAGTCCCGATGCAGGAGGGCGCACTGCACGGTGGAGGCGGCCCCTTCTCTTCCAGAGCAAGGGTCCCGGCCGGACCCAGGGCTCGCAGTGGGGGACGGCGCCTCCCAGCAGCCCCTGCAGCTAGGTCTGCCACGTGCCTAAGCTCTCGCTCACGAAGGTCGAGCAGAACTGACACGTGCCTGTGCTGGGCCTGGCCTTACAACGCCTCTATGTTTCCCCCTTTTCATCAACTTGGAAGGCACCCATGACTCCGCTTCCAGCACATGGGTCACGCCCAAGGTCATGTGGGTGAGAGGGTGGGGGGAACAGGGTTCCAGAGTGACCACATGGCTCAGAGCAGCCCTGGGACCCGAAATGCTCCCTCCCTCTGGGGCACTGAAGTGGACGGGAAGTATGTGTCTATGTTCCCTGGAGGTGTTTTGAGATCTCTGTGTTGGAGCAACTTAGCATTTGCTAAATCCAAAAAAGCAGGTTTCAAACACTATCCTATTTATGCTCTTTTACAAATATGTCCTCACCTCAGCGCGTCCACACGAAGGTCTGGAAAGGTGTACGCTACAGTGTTCTCTGGTCATTGTCTCCTGTTGGTTGGAATTATGGGTATCATTCCTTTTGCTTGCCCACATTACCTAATTTTCTATAAAAGGAACACATGTATTCCTTCTGGTATTAAGAAAGCGAGCCCACGATTGAGACGACAGCCAAGAATTAGACGAGGATGAGTAAGGCATTAAGTACCCACGCGTCCCACGGTGTGGGAGCTGATGAAGCTTGCTGGCGGCCCAGGCTGGCGCTTGAGCTAGGGGCCTCTTACCACCCTCCACCCTTCCTTCGTCACCCCTTGGCCCCTACCTTCCCCGTACCTTCTTGCCCAGAGGGCTGCTTCACTCCTTTGTCCCTATCCAGCTGGGGACCCGAGAGGCTGCAGAAGCCTGCTGCTGGCAGGACCTGCCTGTGTGGTGAGCACCAGGCCACTGCGCCCACTGTCCCCAAGGACAGTCAACCTGCAGCTGAAATTTCAACTCAATTAGCACAGAGACAGGCTGAAGCTGCTCTCGAGTAACTAATTGTCTGAGAGCTGCCAAGAAGAGCCTCTACCAGGGATGTGCCTGTGAACGTGAAGGTTTAGTTCTTCGAGTACTAATAATAGGGAGCAGCCAGCCAGCAATTTGAAGTGCAACTCGGGAGTGATGCTGGGAGGTTCCTTCCATTAATTTGAGGAGCAGGGGTGGGGATGAGAGTGCGGGCAGGACGACAGAGATGGGGAAAGAAACCTGCCTGTCCCAGAAAGTGAAGCCTAATTATTCCCCGGGCAGACGAGCTGGAGGACAGGCTTGTCCACGGACGCCACAGGCTCATCTCTGAGGCACATACTGTGCGGCCTTGAAGGAGCTTTCTCTGCGACAGAACAGCCTGGCTGGCTGCACCCCAAGTGAGCGGGACTGGCCCATCCTTTCCTGTCAAGGCAGGACACTGAAGCCCCCTGCTCATCTTCGGCGCGGAGGCGGAGATGCAGACGCTGCAGGGCACAGCCAAGCCAGGTGAGCGGTCACATCCTGTCCTCTGTCCACAGACCCAACAGCCCAATGCTGCCTCCCGTCCAGTGGGCGGGCGTTCCGGATCTTACTGGGATTCCTGGTGGCTGAAGCCGCTGTCTCTTCTCCTCCCAGCTCGGGTGACCTTAAAAGGCTCTTGATTTAGCAGCAGGCCCACACTCTGACACTCAAAATGCAATGGAGAATTGGCACGTTAACACCAAAAGATCATTTTAAGCCCGCAGCTTTCCGTCAGTGGCGTGAAGTGTAAAAACATCACTCGATACCAAAAGGCCAATTCCCGATTTAGTTCGGGAAAAATCTGGCCCACCTTTCCTGGCCCTCCTCATCCCATCCTGCCGGTTCCTAACAGGTGCCCTGCTGATCAACAGAACTCAGCCGGCAGAGAGCACGGAAAAGACACATCGCTGCTCAATCTGGCAGATGCAACTGCAAGACAGATTTCCAAGTCTGGGCTGAGGGAGCTTCTTGGGCAATTCTTGACACAACATGCCCCGCAGAGCAGGGACTGCTCAGCCCCTCTGCTCCTGGGGAGGAAGCGATGAGGGCAGTGGGACACCCAGGCCCCTCCAGGCCTCGTGCACATGATGGGGAAAACAGTACAAACCCACCTGAGAGGAAATGAACAACATATGGGAAGCGCCTGGTACAGAGGAGATGCTGGGCTGTCCAGGCGGTCATCAGGTCATCTAAAACATCTCGTGGTTCTGGCCGAGAGCTTGCTGCACAGTCTGAGTGATGGGGGTCGGCGGGGGGTGGCTGGCATAGTGCTGATGGCCAGGACCCCTTCGTGAGGGGCTCCACCGGGCGGTTCTGGCCCCGGGGACGGTGCCCCTAGCAGCACCAGGTCCCAGCTTCCTCACAGTCCAGGTCTTGGGACCGACCCCAGCCCACCCCCAGTCTGTTTTTCCCACTTCAGGTCAGTGTGTTCTCTATATTGGGGCATCTCTGAAGCACCAAGCGTTCAGGGATCTGGTGAACAAACCCCTTTCCCAGCCCGGCCCGGCCCGGCCCTCCCCCTTTTAGCTTCCCCTTCTCGGCACTGAAGGTCAGAGAGGAGAACACCCTAACGGTTGCCTAGCCCGACCCTTATACTTCCCCCCACCCCTTTTACTTAGGGACAATTAAAAACTACAGAAACAGAATCACACGTATCACCCGCCTGTCCGGCGCCCAGCTTCAGGGACTTTCTGCCCGTGGACGTCTCGTCTGCGAGCCCCAGCCCCTCCCGCTCTCCTGCCTTGCTGGCCCTGGGCACTGACGTGCGTGTTTTGGGAGAGGACGAGTGACTTGTCCAAGCCCCACAGCTGGGAGCAGGAGGCCGGAGCTGAGGTCCTGAACCGGCCACCCCCGTCACACCTTCTGCTGTGGCTACGCTTCAGCTGTGCTGTTACTCAATTTTTATTGAAGTATATAGTTGCTTTACAATCTTGTGTTACTTTCCGCAGTTGTGTGTTATTATTTAACATTAGGGGTCGTGCTTTTCCCCTAAGTACATTATTTTAACACGGAAGCTCCTGTAAGTGGGGAACAGGCATCAGCGGCCACAGAGTGGGTATCGCTGAAGGTGATGTAGTGAGACCAAGAACACTGTCCCTCAAACCTGAGCAGAAATGACTGCCTGCCCAGGGCCCAGAACTCAAGGTCTGCTCTCTCCATTGGAAACGCAGCTCGGCGGGAGGTGGAGGGATCTTTGGGACCAACTAGGAGGCTCTCGGAGAAGGCAGTGGCACCCCACTCCAGTACTCTTGCCTGGAAAATCCCACGGACGGAGGAGCCTGGTGGGCTGCAGTCCATGGGGTTGCAAAGAGTCGGACACGACTGAGCGACTTCACTTTCACTTTTCACTTTCATGCATTGGAGAAGGCAATGGCAACCCACTCCAGTGTTCTTGCCTGGAGAATCCCAGGGATGGCGGAGTCTGGTGGGCTGCTGTCTATGGGGTCGCACAGTCGGACTGAAGCGACTTAGCAGCAGCAGCAGCAGCAGGAGGCTCTCAGATTTGTTGCCAACACTTAAAAATCCAAACAGCTCTCTCACAACGTGGGGTTGCTGCTGTTGTTTAGTCATTAAGCTGTGTCCGACTCTTTGCGACCCCATGGACTTTAGCCTCACCAGGCTCCTCTGTCTGTGGGATTTCCCAGGCAAGAATACTGGAGTTGGTTGCCATATCCTTCTTCAGGGCCTCTTCCTGACCAGCGATCGGACCCTCATCTCCTGCACTGGCAGGTGAGTTCTTTACCACTGAGCCACCAGGGAAGCCCCACAACGTGGTGTACTGTTACCATAATCCCATCGATTGTCAGAGGGCCGGTTCACGCACGAGAAGGTCCCCGACGTGGGCTATCAGCCAGCTGGCCGTCAACACGCACTCGTCATCAGCATGTGCTCCAGCCTGTCACAGCTCGTCATCTTGTCGTCACTTCACACGGGCTCTGCATACCTGTACGTCCTGCATGGGGTCTTTTATTTGCCATTTAAATGTCTCTAAAAAGACGTGCAGCTGTGCAACAAAATGTTATTATACACCCAGTGGCCTCAATTCTGGATTTTCTTGCAACAAACAAGTGTCTTACAAGACCAAAGAAAGGAGGATACAGGCAAGTCACTGGGGATGTGTTACTAGGAGCCCTGGGAAGGGATCGCCTGTCACACGTTAGACAGTGAGACTCGAGGCAGGAGAAACTACTGACCCCCTCGGAAGAGATGAAAGCAGTTTCAGAGCATGAAAGACTGGTGTGACCGATCATGTGTCACACAGGATTATCATTACAGCCTGCACCATGGTTTAATTGGCAGCCTGTTTTTCTTTCTTAGGGGGATCGTGAAATAATGGTGCATCTTACGAGTGATGGCATCTTAAATGTGATAAACCCTGGTATTTAATCTAAAATCACCTGCTGTGTGCAAACGTTCCCGTACTACATCCTGCCGCCGCTCACCCTCCTGACCCAAACTGGGCCCTGAGAGCACTGCCATCTCCTAGAGACTGGTGGTTTCAGACTGGGGCCCACATCCGGACTTGCTAACAACCAGGGTGCTGGGCCCCACCCCCAGTCTCTGATTCAGCCAGCCTGGGGTGGGGCCTGAGGATTTGTGTGTGTTTTAAATATTTGGCTGCACTGGGTCTCAGCTGTGGCACGTGGGGTCTTTACTTGTGGCATGCAAACTCTTAGCTGTGGCCTGTGAACTCTCAGTCGCGCTTGTGGGGTCTAGTTCTCTGATCAGGGATGGAACCCGGGCCCTCTGCACTGGGAGCGCAGACTCTGGGCCACTGGATCACCAGGGAAGTGCTGAGTATTCGTTCAGCAAGCTTCCAGGACGCCAGGACTACTGGACCACTCTTGGGGTGGACTGTCCCATTGCGTCCCCCCATCACTAAATCTCCTTTATTCTCTGGCTCTTTTCAGCTTGGGAGGGGTAGGTGAGGAAGGTCTGGGTGGTACCAGAACCCAGGTCCTGGGACCCGTCAGAAAGCAGCGTCTCTCTGGCCCTGTTCACCGCAAAGAGAACTTGCCTTGTCTCTAAGCTGGGCCTGCTGGAAAAGCTCTGGGGACTTGCTCATCCTTCTTAAGACCTTCAGCAGGTCAACGCTCCCTCATATATGCAGGTCACGGCTTTAAACAGGGTTGAGGCCCTGAATAAACTCAGTAGATGGGGCTGGAATCTGCTCATGGTTAAGATTCAGGACAAAAGGGGACCGACAAGCCAGGCACAGCTGTCCTGCCCTCTCACGCACGGTCTGCTGGCAATGCGGGCAGATTCCTTTCCCTTTGTTAGATATGTGTATTACTGGTTTAGTAAAACGAAACATCTGTGCACTTCTCTCCTTAAAAAGAACAATCCATTTTTCAAGCCATTGAAACATCTTTGAAATGGAATATTTGCCAACACTGCCCTCTCTCCCGAAGGCAAGAAGCAGGGAAATGTGTCCTCAAAAAGAATTATTTCAAACGCAGACATTACTAAGTTTTACTTTTTTTTTTCCTTCAAAAGGCCGAGATCTGCTCACGTGTTCACAGAACTGAACACAGAAGGTGCTTTAAGAAACAGGACACGAAGCCTCATCCCGGGTAGAGAAGGTTTACTGCTGATAAAGATAAGTCACGCAACAGGACAAAACCCTCGGCATGACAAGGGCTCACTCCAACTGTAAAATGACTTAGAACACAGATTCAGGAGGGCTGATGCACCAGCATGGTGAGCACACCCGAGAAAGAAGCTGCCTGCCTGCCTCGTCCTGGGTCCTGAGGTGCTCTCTGCGCCCCCACACGCCAGCTCAGCGGTGTGATGGTCCCGTCAACAGAGGGGACTCTGCTATTCACCAAGCCTGGCCTGAGCACATGACGGAAGCGAGCAGGTGGCAGAACTGCTATTCCGGCCATGAAGACGCATCTGAGCCATCGCTGTGACTGAGGGCTTGCCTGGGAAGGATCTGGGTGGGGGTCTGGGGGCCGGTGCGGGGCTGGGGCGGGATCACTGCCGGCAGGTGTCGTGGAAGGCCTCGAGGGTGCGGAAATCCCTCCAGGTGGGGGGCAGGCCGTCCTGCAGAAACTTCCCGCAGCGCTGGCATGGGGCCTGGAACAGCTTTATGTAACTTCTTAGCCAGGTCTAAAAAGAGAAGTGAGGAGAGAAGTCAAAGACACGGAGCTGGGTGCTTCCAATGTCATCCTTCCTGCCCAAGCCTAATGATCTCTAGGACGGAGGACCTGGGCTGGCCGTGACCCCAGGAGGTGACGCAAGATTTTACAGAAAGCTCCTTGGAGCACCCACAAGGTCACAGTGCTGCTGAGTCTCAGTTCTGGCGCCCTGGGCCCCTCCTGACTAGGGGAGATTTAAAATAGAAGTCCCTACTCTGGGAGGCAGGCAGGGCTCCTGGAAAGGGGCGGATGTGAACCTCGGCCCAGCCTCCTGGCTCAGGGCCCACGCATAACCACCTTCCATCCGAGTCCTGGGTTTTCTGAACACCGGCATTGAGCCTCTCTGTGTTCACCACCCAGAGGTGGCCCCAGACACATGCAGATAGAGGGCGAGCGGAGAATTCCCCGCTAAGGTCAAATGCCTCTTTCTAATCTGATTTCACAGGCCACCACTCACTGTCACAACGTGGCCCGACACACCTGGGGGGAGGGCGGGGACAATCCGGTGCCACCGAGTAACGCAATAAGCGGCAAGTGCACACTCGCGGGTTCAGGGGGCAGAGTTCCTTCGGGCGTCATACATAAGGATGAGACTCGTAACTCAATTCCTCGACTCAAGGAGATGCACAGCTGCGCCAGCCCAATGTCGCGGCGACGGGCCAGCAAGGGGGGCGCGCGCCACTGTGATCATGTCCATCGGTCGGAGGAGATCGCTCTTGGGAGACCTCAGCCAAGCTGACTGACACAAATCCTGCTGTCTTCATCACAGCGGCCCTCCTGATGGCTGACCGTGGCCCACCCATCCTGCCCTCTCCAAAGACTCGGGGCCTGAGGTTCTGGCAACAAATGTGAGGAGATCAATGGTCATTCAGTTAAACTATTTATCCTTTCTGAAGGGAAACCAGGCATTTAAACACGTTAGGTTAAAAAGCAAGTCTTTCCATCCACCCAAGAAGCGAGACTGCTGATTGAAAGTGTTCTCCATACATGAGAGAATCGCTGTGTGATGCTCCACAAAGCCCGGGTCTGCGTGTTCAGCCTCCCCAGCATGGGAGCCAGTCAATGAGTCAGGCTGTATTTTCTAAGGCATGAACTACAGGCTCCTAGAAGCTTAATTGTGGCGGTGAACGTGACGAGGTGGATCACAGGCGTGCAACTCCACATGGCTGTCAGCACGGATGGGGACTTGCTAATAGGTCCGTACTCTTAAGGGGCAGCCCCCAGGCAGGAGTGAAGCAGGGAGCGTCAGCCCCAGTGAGAGAGAGGCCAACGATGCGAGGGCGTGATGCTGAGGTGCTAACAGCTGGCCGCCTCTTCCAGGATGTGGGCCAGCTGTCCAGGCTGAGGCCGACTGGCAGGCATGTGATAACCTGATGAACTGCCTTGGGGCGGGGAGGGATGGGGGTCAGAGCAGAGTCCCAACGTGGAGGACAGATGTCCACGATGTAAGCGTTCTGGTTCCATGTCAAGTCACCAACGGTTAAACAACTGGCTGGAGAAATCCTCAGTGTTAACGAGAGCTGGCGGGAGCTGGCGCACACAGGGCATGGCTGTTTCTGGTCCCCGCCGTCCGGGGCTCTGACCTGACAGTCTAAGGCGTGGGTGTCTTGGAAGAACGATGCCACCGTAGCACCAAGCTCGGGGCCCGGCACAGGCCAGGAGCTCAATAAACACCTACTGACCAAATCAACCCCGGAAGCTGTGTCGGAAGGTCACTTCTGAAACCACATGTTTGGCAATGATAGGAAAACCAGTTAATGGTGCAGGATGTGGTTTATCTTAGATCCCTGCCCAGCTGAAAGGAAGTACCACTTCCACACAGGGCTGTCTCCTTGGCGAGGCCCCTGCGAGCTACCTTCTGAGCTGCCTGTTTTCACTTGAGGGGCCAAGGCTTCATGAGGCTTGACCTCTAGAGCCACTCACCATGAAGGAGCGGACCACGACGTCAGGCATCTGGGGCAGCTGGTAGTGGAGCAGGGCGGTGGTGGCATGGTCGGTCACCTGGGGACCAAGGAGAAGAACTAGGTCAGCCACTTGGAACCAGCAGAGAAAACAGGAAGGTGCTCCTTTTATCTGACGGCTCATGGAGGAAAAGATACCTAATAAAGCCCAGAGGTGGAAAGCTAGTTAGCAAGGTTGGGGGCAAGGAAGGGGAGAGAAGGAGTGTTGAGAGCAGAAAGGACATAAATATTCATGCCCGGGGCCAAGTGAAGTGTGGAACCTTCCAGCAAGCCCAGGTAGGCTGTGCCACCTGAGAGAGATGTGGCCAGAGGCTGGTGGAGAGGTAAAACAGCGGCGGGTGCCCGGGGCGTTACCAGCCCCTCCACCGCACGGCACACCGCCTGGACGCAGAGGTTCGTTTCCAACTGTCCATGTTCAACTCCAGTCTTTGCCCGGGGATGATTTTCCTGCCCGTGTAACTGGTCTGTCTCTCTGCTTCCTTCAATTCCCATTCTGTCTCATAACTTGTAGCTATATGTGTTCTGAGACTAGGATTCTGTTCGTTTCTGAGGATCCTTCCCCGGGGCCTCAGAGGTACTACCCTTCTGACGAGCTGTGCTGCTCCCAGTGTGGTCCTCAGTCTGGCCAGCTCCCTGAAAGCTGTGGTCCAGTGGGCCACACCCGCTGTTCTCACAACTCCGCCAGCAGGCCCAAGAGCATTACGGCTCTAAGTTCACGTGGGGCATCTGGGGACCAGATGGAACGTGTGCTGGGATTCTGCCCCAGCTCTGTCTGCTGACCTTGATCCATTGAATCTGTCTGGGTCTCAGTGTGCCTCCTAAAAAGCAAAGCGCTGGCCAAAGATCCCCTGTAGTTCTGAAATGTGATGACACCCTAGATTGCTAATGCCTGCCACCCATTAGCGGATGAATAGATTGTTCCTAATTTGATAGCTGTGTTCAAACTCATGGTTTATTTGATTGTCTTCATTAGGGAATCTCGCCATTACAAATGATATGGTCAAAAGACAAAAGGAAACAAAAACATCAGACAAAACAATCAGCTTTGTGAACACTAGTAAGCGTGGTCTGCCTGCGTCGACTCGTCCGTCCTCCCGCTGAGAAATGGAGTATCTCCTGCCGGACCAGGTTGTGTGCATTTCTTCAGTCAGCACCGTTCCCACCAGGACACCATGATGCGCTGACAGACCTCAGCAGCAGTCAAGCAAACTCATCAGCTGGAAACCAGCAGGGCTGGTCTGGTCTGGGTTCCGCAAGAGGTGTTATGAATGATCCAGAAATTAGTCTGCCTGTGTGTCTACACTCAAGGCCAGAGAGGCCACACCCTGAAGAGCAAGGAGGCAGGCTCCCCAGCTCACAGAACCTCTCGAAGCCGTGGTTTCCCCTCAGGGGAAATGGTCAGGCGTGTGAAGTGCTCATCCTCCAGCCGTGCCTTGGGCCCGCCTGCCCCCTCTCTTCTGCGCTGCCTGGCCCTGGGACTGGCCCTCTTTCCCACTGGACTTTCAGGGCCTGCCTGGTGGCTAGTGAACTCCGCGAGACGACCAGCTCTGTGCAGGCGAGGATCATGCTGTGTCCCTGGGGCCTAGACTATCACCTGGCATCTAGCAGGTGCTCAGCACATATTTGCTGAATAAAGAAATAAACTATAAAATGGCCACTCACCAAAAGTCACGAACCAGAAACACCTGTGCTGGTTTTCCTGCAAACGCAGCCGTGCTTCGTATATCCAACCATGCCAAGAAATTCACCCAAGTGACTTTCAAGATAAATGGTACTTATTGCTTCAAGTGCAAAGACTGTTTTTATTTTAAGCATTTTTGACAGACAGCTTTCTAAAATGAGCAAGGCTTAAAAAAAAAAACCATACAGTAGAATGATAACTTGGCAAAATGGCGGGTGGTGATTGGCGGGGTGAAATGAACGGCTACAAAGCGAGCGAAGCCAGCTGGGCCCCGAGGATGCCTGAGCTTAGAGCTTGGTGCTTACCATCCAGGTGCCTGCTAAAAACAAAGTCCCACACGAGTGCTGTTTATAGGCTCATAAGACAGTCCTTACAATCACATTTGCCATCACATGAAACAGAGTTTCTGAAGAATTCTTTCTCCTGTTCCTACCATTCATTTTACACGCCTCTCAGGAAGCTCGCTACGTTGCCTCTCGTCTAAGACACCCGGGCCAGTTCTCTGGTTGGCTGACAAGAGTGAACACAAGCACTCGGAGCGGAGAAGCAGGCTGGTGCTGGACGCCCGCTCAGGCATCACCCAGGAACGTGTTGGAAACGTGAGCTTTTGGGCCCCAGTGCAGACCTAGAATCTAATCTCTGGGGTGGGGGCCCTGAAATCAAGCTGGCCTTTCCAGCTGTTCTTCGGGATCCCGAAATACAGGAGGAGGCAAATGTGAACTGGCACACAGACCCCCTGGGGATCTTGCTGCTCAGTTCAGTTCAGTTGCTCAGTCTGACTGTTTGTGACCCCATGGACTGCAGCACACCAGGCCTCCCTGTCCATCACCAACTCCCACAGCTTACTCAAACTCATGTCCAATGAGTTGGTGATGCCACCCAACCATCTCATCCTGTCATCCCCTTCTCCTCCCACCTTCAATCTTTTCCAGCATCAGGGTCTTTTCAAATGAGTCAGCTCTTCACATCAGGTGGCCAAAGTATTGGAGTTTCAGCTTCAGCATCAGTCCTTCCAATGAATATTCAGGACAGATTTCCTTTACGATGAACTGGTTGGATCTCCTTGCAGTCCAAGGGGCTCTCAAGAGTCTTCTCCAACACCACAGTTCAAAAGCATCAATTCTTCAGCGTTCAGCTTTCTTTATAGTCCAACTCTCACATCCATGCATGACTACTGACCAATTATTATAGGCAGGTGTGGGGTGGGGCCAAGACTGGGCATTTCCAGCAGTCCCCCAGGCCTGCCCCTGCTGCAGCTGAGGAGCCAGGCCGCTCAGGAGGCAGAGTATTCTTGGCAGTAGAAGAAAAAGGCATTTCCTTCTGGGGCATGAGGGAAACCAAGGACCACAAACTCGAAGGATCACTTGTCTTTTTCATGAATCAAAAATAGCACACTACCCATGTTTCATGATGCTGCAGTGGAAAGAGGGAGCGGGGTAATGGAGTGGGCTGGCAGGGTTTTCCTTATTTTGGAAAGGTGCTGTTTCAGGACCGTGGGCTGATTTTGTGAATTGAGGACAGCCACATTGATGAGAGCGTGTGAGGCATGTGCCCGCTCACTCACTCCTCGAACGCACTGAGGCGGGTGGTCTCCGAGGTTCGTTTTGTGTGTGTGTTTTAGTCCCTCAGTCGTGTCCAGCTCTGGGACCCCATGGACTGTAGCCCGCCAGGCTCCCTGTCCATGGGAGTCTCCAGGCAAGACTACTGGAGTGCGCTGCCATGCCCTTCCCAGGGCATCTTCCCAACCCAGGGACAGAACCTGGGTCTCCTGCTTTGCAGGCAGATTCTCTACCTCTGCTGTGCTGGGTCTTAGTTGCAGCATATGGGATCTAGTTTCCTGACTGGGGATGAAACCTGGGCTCCCTGCATTGGAAACGCAGAGTCAAAGCCACTGAACCACCCGGGAAAGTCCCCCAGGTCCATTTTATAGATGAAGAAATGGAAACTTAGAGGCCACACAGCTGGGGAGGGGCAAGGGGTGTGTGGGCCTGGAGCCCACGAGACTCGAGCCTATACCGCCTTCCCTCCTGAGACGCCCTGGCCAGCTCTGCGTCTGTGGACAGAAGCTCCTGTCCCGAGCCCCAGCGTCATCTGCCCACCATCCCCCGGCCCAGCAAAGGGTCCAGAAAGCCAGAGTCCCACTGCCAGGTGCAGGTCAGGTCTGGAAATGTGGCTGCCGGGCAACAGGCTTCTCGAGAGCAGAACAAAGCGCACTAACCAGAAAACGTCCTTTTCCACAAACGGCTGGGGTCACACACCAAAGCTCCGTTTTGGCACCTGGCTCCAGGCAGGGCACCGATTCCGTTTTCCCATTACTGGGTCAGCAACCTGGCCAAATTCAGCCTCTTTTCCAAAAGGCCCCGTATATTCTCTTCATTGCCAAATGGTGGCAGCTTTTTCTAGCGCTGACACGATCGTTGAATTTCTTCAACTTCCCATCTCCAATTACAGAAATATTTTAGCAGAGGCAAACAAAACTAACCGGTTTGCTATGTTTTCCGTCCCTGCCACCTCCCAAATTTCTTCCCCTGGTTTTCACGTTCCTGGGGCTGAGCTCCAAAGCGGTGGGCACCACGTCGTCGTCAGATACTGGAGAAATTCACCTGCAGTGATCTTCCCTTTTGTCAGAACATTCCACCTTCAGTACTTGTTTTGTTCTACACTTTTTAACACAAAATTTTTTTTTTTTTGCTCAGCATCCAAGATGTGGGGGAAAAAAACAAGCCCGGGGCAACAACAACAAAGATGGCTATTAACTAATTTAAACTGACTCTGGGCCAGCCCGACCGAGGCTCGGTCCCATTGTGATGTCGAGCTAATGAGATTCCGCTGGGAGATGAAAGCCACCCCGGCCGGCAGCGGAGGCCGCAGAAGGGCACTAATGCTCCCGCGGGAGAGAGGCCATTCATCCCACCAGTGAGTGCGGGTTTGAAGACAGCGCAGAAGAGATCAAAGCAGGTGGCGAACCCAAGGAGAGGGAGGGAGGAGAAGACATGAAAGTAACAATAAGCCAAGGAGATAGGGGAAGCGGGAAGGAGGACTGGGTGGGGAGGCAGGGGTGACCGTACGGGCGGGAAGAGGACGCCACAGAAAGACAGTGTCTGCACACTTCTCGAGCAGGAGTGTGCAGACACCGGGGACTCCGTCAAGAGATGTCCCATCTATCCTCAAGGCCAAGAGAAACCGCAGATGCTCCGGCTCCTTTTGGGGTGTGCACCCCACCCCGAGCCCCGGTCAGGCTGGACTACACGTGATTACTCACTTAGAGGAGGGTGATGTCTCTATTGTTGCCAACACACCCACTCTGCTCTGTGAAACTGACTCCCAGTTTTCTCTTCCACCGATCAAGCTTACAAACCACCCCCCTGTCCCAGGCTGAGAGAGGCAGAAGAGATCTTCCTGCACCCAAACCGACAGGGAACTCAGCTCAGAAGGTGAGAGAGGAGTCTTTCAAGAGACCTTGGAACAGCTGCCAGTCAACATGCTGGAGGAGACGCCAGTCACAACAAGCCTCCCGAAGCTCCCCAGCCATATTGTGCGCAAAGAGCTGACATCGACAGGGTCCCGGGGAGGTCACGAGCTGATTCAGCTAAGCCCTACGTGGAACCACCTGCAGCCAGGGCAGGGCTCCGCAGCGACGGCTACTGAGCACCAGCTCTGATCAAGGGCTGCTGTACACACGCGCCCGGTGAGGAGTCCAGGCTGCGGGGACAGACGGCACCCGCTTGGATTGTGCCTGTCACTTACGAGCTAGGTGGCTGTGGACAAGGGTTAAATGTGTCAATACAGGGACAGTGAATGAAAAGGGCCTGACCCACAGCCCACACCCACCCAGTGGGAGTCACCCTCCCCTTCCCCACAACCCTGGGAGGAGGCTACGAACGGGAGATGATTTTCACTCCAATAAGGCAGCGAAGCCACAGGGAGGTGACGTGCCCAAGCCAAGCAGCTCCTGAGCAGAGCCTGCGGGGGAGGGGGACACAGACAGGAGGCCGCGGAGGCCATCTCATCCCCACTGGGAATGGAGCCCAAGACTCTCAGATGGAGGCGGGACTCAGTCCCAAGCCTGTTCATGCCACCTCAGCTCTCCCGACTGGCGCGGCTGCCATCCGCCTCCCCAACCGGAAGCTTCTGCCCATCCCGCTCAACCACCCACCCAGAGCCAGCACCCACCAGGAACAATGCCACTCAGGACCCTCCAGAGCTCAGGAGGGAATGAGTCTCCCGGCCTTGCAGAATGAAGGGGGAGACAGGGCAGATGAAGCCGACAGTGTCACGTCGGGCGTGCACCGTGCGCAGCAGGGAAAACGCAAAGCACAGTCTGGGGGTGGGGGGGGCGTGGTGCTGCAGGGATGGCTTTGGCACTCAGAGCCCATGCTTCCCCCCACTTGTGCCCTCCTCCGGGGGGGTGGGGAGGGGCAGAGAGCGGGTTCAAGTCCTGCTAGACTACTTTCTGCTGAAGGCCAGCCCCTCAGGGCCTGGGTTTGATGGTGGCCAGATAGGCTCTGTTCTTTGTCTGTGAAAGGGGAAGTGAAAGACTCTTTGCGACCCTGTGAAGTATATGGTCCATGGAATTCTCCAGGCCAGAACACAAGAGTGGGCAGCCTTTCCCTTCTCCAGGGGATCTTCCCAACCCAGGGATTGAACCCAGGTCTCCCGCATCGCGGGCGGATTTTTTAGCAGCTGAGCCACAAGGGCAGCCGAAAGGGGAGATGTCCGTAGGGGAGAACAAAGGACAGAGCGGTGATGCACAGACAGGGCCAGAGAGATGCGGGGAGGGCACCAGGCCCTCCTAACAGAATACCGTCCCCCAGCAGTTTCCTCCTGTAAAAAGAATGTGCTGTATTTCGTGGTGGCCCAGGAAGTATCCTCGGGATTCCTGAGTCCACTCAGGTTGCAGGATCGTCCTGACTCTGTGCGGGCTTCCAGGCCAGAGGGGACAGCTGGCGCTACAGCAGAGGTGACGCGCCAGACTCTGGAGGCGGCAGCCGGGCACCACTCCCCACCCCTGGGCAGCGGCCCCCAGCGCCGCAGAGCCCTTCCTCAGGCCGCGGACTGATGGCACCGAGAGCACAGCATCTGCCCGCACGCAGCCCGCGACGCCCAAGGCCTCCCCTGCTGAGCCAGGGGAGCTGCGGCCTCTGCCTCGGAAAAGTCCGTCCCGCAAGAGTAAGAGGAGAAGTTAAGTGCCCGAGTGTTCAGAAGTTGCTTATTTAAAAGACAGTCTGGTAGAGACTGTCTGGCTCTCTGCCAGCAATGCTGGCTCGCACCCGCTGTGAAGGGGAGCGTCTCGATGCCCGCATGACTGCGAACAAATGGCAGTCAAGGGGTGGGGGAAGATGATCTGGAGCTGTCGGGAGCCCGGGGCTCCGGCCTGGGTTCCTCACTAATTATCTGGGTGACCTTGGCCACATCACTCCCTACACTGGCCTTCAGTAAAGGAGGCTGGGATCACTGGGCGCCTCGAGGTCTTGCTTTCAGGGGGCGCTGCTGCAGGGCCTGACTGAACGCCCTCAGGGCACACTAGTGTCGTGCTCCGCCCTCAGGCCAACCAGAGAGACATGAAAGCCCTTTGTTCTTTTAGAAAAGACAAGCTGGTCCCAGCAGGCGGCAGGAGCACCGGGTTCCTGCCTGCCTCCACCTGCTGTCCTGATGGGATGTCACCCTCATGGGGTCCTCAAATTCTGGGCCGGTTACCAAGAGCTCAGAACAAGGGAGACCATCAGCACAGCGCTGTTCTTGGGAACCTCTTCCCATCTCCGTGGGTTTCAAAGAGACTGGAGCACAGACCAACAGGCAGCAAAGCCAAACATTTGTTACTTGGTTGTACACATGCTGCTTCTGCGACTCAAAGCAATAAAAAGGAACTTTCATCTGCGGGACACACTTGCAAGCTAAGTCTGGGTCTCTACGCCGGGTGGAGAGAGACCCGCCCTTAATGAGAGGGACACTGGGAATCTCACGGAATGGGAAAATTCTCTGTGGGTCTGGGAGTCAAAGACGTGAACCTAGTGAGTTAAATGTTTAAAGAGGCAGCAATGCTGCCCCAAGGATGAGCACTGGTTCCATGAAGAATACTGAAAACAGTCCCAGAAGTACTCATTCCATAAAAAGAGGAACCATCACTATTTCAAAACTGAGAGCTATGAAGCCAGTCCTGAAAAGTGCTGGGGGCTGGGGGCGATGCTGAGCAGTGCAGAGACTGGCTTCCAACGCTGGGATGAAGTCTGGGAGGCTGGAAGCATGGGGTTTCATTTTCATCACTCAGCTCGAGTCTGTAATCCTTACCCTGGATTTGTGTGCCATGGGTTCACACGCCCAGAGGCCTGAGGAGGAGGCATCGAGGTCCAAGGGGACTGGGGATTTACTTAGACAAGATCAATACTCCCTTCAGTGCTGATGAAGGAGCCATCTTCATGAGGCCTTATAACCAACTGTCTGCTGGCAACGCTGCTCGGGGCCGACAGGGACGGGGTTGGCTGGGCAGGGACTGGGGAGCAAAGGCAGACACTGCTCCATCCTGTGCAAAACCCCTCCTCGTGGCTTTGAGTTCAAGCTCTGTCTGAGAAGGATGAGGTCTTGTTTGTAAACTATAGAACATGGCCTGAGGCACGTAGACTGGGGCCTCCACAAAGAAGTTTTTGTCTGGTGTGAGGGGTTTCCAATCTGACCCTCTTGGAAGTCTCAGCCAAGATGCCACCGATGCCCCAAAGCAAAGCCCGTCAATGCCCAGGACTCTCGAGCACAGACTGGCTGCAAACCCTGCGGAGGCAGATGTGTCTCCCCCAGGACACTCGGCAGCCGCCTGCAGGAGCCTTCCCGACATGGGAGCACACGTATGTGGTCCTCAATGACCAGGGTCCCGGTCCTGTCTCCCCTCAGCCCCACATCACACCCCAGTGACACCGCTGCCTTAGTAACCCCTCCTCCCAGACTGGCTTCCCTGACTCTGCTTTCCAGGCTTGAGCCTGGAACGCCTGGGCCCTGGCTAACTTCTCTGCCCTGGAGACTCAGGCCAGGGGACTCCCCTCCCACCCTGGGCTCTCCTGCACCCCCAGCAGCACCCTGTGGACACTGCGGTTCTGTGCTTGCCCAACTGTGACCAGAAGTCCCTGCCTTGCCCCAGGCGATGCTCTGCACCGGCTCCAAACACCTGGCAGGACCCCAAGAGAAGGAGAGATGGAGTAGGCAAGAAGCTATGGATTTATTTTTGGCCGATGGGGTTAGGGGAGCAGAGTAAAAGAGGGGTGTTCAGGGGTGGAAAAAGCTGAGGTCATGGGGTACCTTGGGGAGGAACACCTGGGTGAACAGAGAAACCCTATGGCAGCCTTGAGAGAACTCTCCAGAGTCCTGACCAGCTTTGTGCAGCTTCCCTGGGTGGCTCAGGGGTCAAGAATCTGCCTGCAATGCAGGAAGATGTGGGTTTGACCCCTGGGTTGGGAAGGTCCCCTGCAGAAGGCAATGGCACCCCACTCCAGCATTCTCCCCTGGGAAATTCCATGGACAGAGGAGCCTGTATGGCCCATGTGGCTGCACAGAGTCAGACAAGACAGCGACTACACCACCACCACAACGGCCTTGTGCGGGGCCAAGAGGAGGCGCTCACAAAAGGTCCTTCACGTTTCCCAGGATTAAGGAATTAAGACTCTTCATTTAGCTGAACGAAAAAAGTTCAGTGCTTTCCAGATGGTAAAATGCCAGGTTCTGCTGCTGGCTGCCAGCAGAGCCCAAGCCCGAGGACACCTGAATTGCTCTGTACCCACTTGGTGTGATGTTATTTTCTGCGGGGAACAGCCTGGCAGTTAGAGAAACACATCCAAAGACATCTGGGCTCGCAAGAAATACAGACAATACCACCTACTTGCCCCTCGAAACTGAGGCAACCGCAGGAGAAAGAGCAGACGCTGCAGAGCCTGAGAGGCGGCTCTGCTGCCGTGGCGCTGGGAGCCTCTCAGCAGCCCTGCTGGGTGGGGAACACTCCCATCTCAGTGGATGGCCAGAGGGGCCACCAGCCCTCTTAGGACACCAGGGCACCGTTTCAGGTCCCAGGACCAGGATTCTACATCAGCGTGTCAGGGCTGCCCAAAGGGTACTGCTGGGGTAGGGGTGGGGGTCTGTAATCTGGGGTGCCAATCCTGTGAGGCAGGTACTCTTATACCCTTTGTTTCACAAATGATGGGGCCAAGGCAAGGGTGGCCACACAGGGAGTGGTGGCCAGCCTGGCCGGACCGCCTCTCTCTGGACTGGTCACGGTGGGGAACGTGACCGGTGAGGCTGAGCCTCACAGTGGTGTGGTGGGGGGCGGACAGGCACGCTGCCGGGAAGCCACTGGGAGTGTGGGAAGGGGCCTGGGCGAGGGCAGGAGGCCGGGCTTCCCAGAAGCAGCTGCTAGGCTCTGACCCAGGGCACACGTGTCTCGGGCAAGCCCTCAGGAAGAAGGAAGCTACGAGACAAGAGCAGGTCCTCTGCAACTCCTCTAATGGTAGAGACCGCAAACCACTTCCCGCCGGCGGGCGGGCTTTCCTGCTTCACAGTAACTGCAAGGCTGGGTCCATGGGAGGCTCTTGGTCACGACCACCCTCTGCGGAGGTGCAGGGAGCCTCGCAGAGGTAGTAAGGTGGGAAAGTACGCCATCAACCCTATCCTGCTTTAGAAGCTTGTGAATATTTAACAGACAATGTGGTGATCAAGGCTCAGGGTGAGCAGAATGCCCCTCCTCCCGCCCCCTCCGGTTCTCAGCTCCCAGGGCCCTGGGCTGACACTTAATGACATCCCCTCCTCCCTCCTTTCTGCTGACCCAGTGAGGTCAATGCAGTTTGGCTCTCTGCTCAGGAAAGGGCTGCCCTCTGGGATGACCCTGGAATTGTCCGTCACCTCTCCTGTCCTGAAGCTTGTCGACAGCCCAAGGCTTGGCTTCTGCAGCATCCCCCTACCATGCTCATGGAGACCACCAGCGGGAATCTCTCTTCCTTCATGAAGCTGCCCCTCAGCCCCTCACTAGTCAAAGGTGCTCCCTTGGCTTTTCCAATTGGGGCTACGAAGACACACGTGGGAGGCAGGACAGAAGGCATGGAAACAGGACGACGATGACACCGTATCGGCTCCACTGCACGTGCTCTCCTTTCGGAAAAGGTTAGACAGCATTTAAGAGTAAAGGGGACAAAACAGAGGCCCTTCCTACAATGTGAGACCCCTCTTTGGATTGGGGGGTGTCCCCTCTAGGTGCAGGGCCTCTGCTGACGGCCTCACCTGAGCAGGACACCCGACAAGAGCAAGGACAGAGACCTGGCAGGATTTCCACAGCCCTTCCAGGGCCTTCTCTGAGCTGTCTGGAGAGGCTTCTGAAAGAAAATGGAAATGAGCTGGTGGGAAGGTATTTAGATATTCTAAGGCATGAGACTGAAAAGAACTGAATGAGTATTTACTGAGTCCCTCTGGGGACGTTCGATGTTACAGCAGGTACAGACATGCACAGCCCTGAGCAAGAGGAGAGTCCTGTCCTCTGGGAACACCCCATGTTGGGACAGCCCCCCTTCCTGGGCTTGGAGTTGGTGACAAGTTAGGTTTGTCACAGACTATTTGGGGAGGCTGGAGAAGGAAATGGCAACCCACTCCAGTATTCTTGCCTGGGAAATCCGATGGATGGAGGAGCCTGGCGGGTTACAGTCCATGGGGTAGCTAAACAGCTGGATGTGATTTAGACAATGAACAACAATCTGGATAGGCCCTGGATTTATGCGAGGGGCTCAATGTCTCAGAAATTTCAGAGAACTGACTTTTCTGGGACATAATCTCATCTGTTGACAAGCTCTGGGGAGCCACTTGATAAAACTTCCCCTTGATGAAGCCTCCCCGACAGAGGCCAGTGTTGGGACTGAAGCCTGACTGAGGGAGTTAACAGACGAATGAGCGGGTGAACCCAGGAACGGAGCAGCGGCAGCCAGCCCGCCCGTCCACGCCAAGCTCAGCACGGGGGTGAAAGGCTCCTCTTCCCTCTGCTGCCCCTAGAATACAGAGCGGGGCAGCCCTGGACACCTGGGGCTGGGATTTTTTGTGCCCTGCCTGCCCCTGAGCAAAAGAGCTGGGACGCAGGTGGCGGACCCTCCGACATCACCTCTCTGTCCCCGCCGGCCTGCCTGGGGCTGAGAGCCCTCCCTCTCTCTCTGGCCTCCTTGCCAGGATTTAACTCGGTAAGTAGCTATAGAGTTGCTCTGCTCTTCCCAAGTTACTGGATGAAAATGCCCACTGTTTTGAAGAGAGGAGGTTAAAAGATCAAAACAGTGAGTGCCCCTGCAGAGTTTAAATGTCAGGAAAATCCGAACATGCTTGAAACCTTTCCTGGCTCTTTGTGATTCTGCCCTTTCAGACGGTCCCCCCTATTTCCAAGTTCCATTCTCTGAATCTGCTCTGCTGGAGACTTGCCGGCTATAAAAAGCTCCTTCGCCCCAGGACCGAGCGCAAAGCGCCTCCAGGGCACCGCGGTAAATGATGGGGGCCTGTTGGCAGCCGCAGACCCATGGCCAGCTGTCCCCGGCCCTCCACCGCGCCCCACCACCGGGGAAGGGGGCTAATGAGGACGAGGGAAAGGGCTCACCGACAGGCCCTGTAGCAGACAAAAGGCAGGTCACACTAGCTTCTGGGAGCCGGGTTTGCTGTGGTACCTTGCGTGCTCGTCTTTAACCTGGGGAGCCAGGATCAGACCGAGGAGAATTTGACAGGCATGAGTTTCCAGAAATAAAAAGGCGAGTGTGAGCTTGGCATGGCTCTGTGAGTCAGTGCCCCCTCCCGCCTCCAGCTTTGTCACTTCGCACGGAAAGACCTGGGACGGCTTCCCGCCTTCCCGTCGGGCCTCTTTCTGCGGTGGCCACCGCTGCTGCTTGTGGGCAAGAAAACACAGACGCTCCACAGCAACTGCAACCACACAGTGAGCGCCGAGGAAAGGGAGCGCTGGGGCTCAACCCAGGGCAATGCAGAGAGAGCGCTCCCCAAGCGACGCCAAGACAGTCATGCTGGCAGCCAGTGTCCCCACCTCAGCGCCGGGGCGCAGCTCTGCCATCTACCTACACGGTTAGGACACATTTCTGCCCGAGAAATGCCTTCTCGCTGGTGACCAAGGATCCTCCCTGACCTCGCACTTTCTCAGTCACTTTGACTTCCGTTCCAGGTCGATCTTCCTCGATCAGGGCACTGAAGTGAGTCTACCCTGGTGGGGCTGCTGGGTGGGTGTCAGCAGGCGGATGACGGGCAGAAGGGAACGCTCACCACTGCGATCCCCAGCAGTGTCTTTCTGGGAAACGCTACAAGCAACATCAATCAGGACACCTAGACTTTAAGTGGGTGGACAGGAAGAAAATAGAATTCTAAGAAAAAGCTGATACTAAAAAGCAGAGTTGGGAAATGCTGCCACCTCATCTCTTCCTTTGGCATGTTGAGTTTGAAATGTTAAACATCATCCCGTCAATTGGACCCGGCCTTCAGAATCTGCAGGGAACATACGGCCCCAGCCTTGCTTTCAGTGGGTGGTCGGGCTGTGGAATAGAGAGGGCTGCCCTCCGACCTCCAACACGGCCTGAGACGAACACAATGAAGCAAGCCCAGTGTGGTCACTCCCCTGCCCCGTGGTGACTCCACATTACACACTCCTCATCCTCTTTACCAGTGTTCCCCAAGAGAACAAGATCCCGACTCCCTGCCACGCGACTATGATGAGTTGGAAAACTTTACTGATAAAGGATTCAACTCAATTTTGTGCTATGTCATTTTCCAATACATTTCTTCATTTGACAACAGACAGACAATATTTCTGGAGGGAAGGGAGTGGATTCTGTAATCCAGTAACTATTACCTGCCCCTGAAAAGAGAAAAAGGACCTTAACATCACCTGCCTTTCATTCTCATCAGAAAGCACACTCTCCTGCCTCCAAATTGTCACTCTTTAGTCTAGTGCGTCTAGTCAAGGCTATGGTTTTTCCAATAGTCATGTATGAATGTGACAGTTGGACTGTGAAGAAAGCTGAGCGCCAAAGAATTGATGCTTTTGAACTGCGGTGCTGGAGAAGACTCCTGAGAGTCCCTTGGACTGCAAGGAGATCCAACCAGTCCATTCTGAAGGAGATCAGCCCTGGGTGTTCTTTGGAGGGAATAATGCTAAAGCTGAAACTCCAGTACTTTGGCCACCTCATGCGAAGAGTTAACTCAATTGGAAAAGACTCTGATGCTGGGAGGGATTGGGGGCAGGCGGAGAAGGGGACGACAGAGGATGAGATGGCTGGATGGCATCACCAACTCGATGGACATGAGTTTGAGTGAACTCCATGAGCTGGTGATGGACAGGGAGGCCTGGCGTGCTGCGATTCATGGGGTCGCAGAGAGTTGGACACGACTGAGCAACTGGACTGAACTGAACTGAATCTAGTGCAGGTCAGTCTCAGAGGTCAAGTCCATTTAGTTAAAATACAGGTGAGGGGAGGGATGACACAGCAGCCCGACAAAGGGCTCCGCACAAACAGACAGCAAGCCATTCACTGGCCGAAATAAAATTCCCATCTGTACAAATTCTTCCACTTCTGCTGCTTTGAACAGGTTATATAAACTACAAAGAGGAAAGTGGTGGGTGCTCTGGAGTCTCCCCAACTAGCTAATATCAAATTTTAAACCCTGCCGCACCGTGTTTGTAGTTTTAAAGACATATAAAGAGCGCTTGGCAGGTTATTTTTAGGGGCAGTAGAATACAAATATAGCACTGTCTCTCTAAATCCGTGCTTCACCAAATCTGTGTTTCACACATTTTACAACTTCCTAATAAACTTTCCGCTTGCATTCAAAAATACTTAATACCACACAGAACGTTAAAAAATGTATTTGCCAAGGCAAGCCTGGGCAAGGCCCTCCCTCATGAAGGGTATCTGAATGGAATGGACCATGGTTAAAATCCCAGATTGTGGTTCTGTGATGCTGGGAAGTGGGGGGCGGCAGTGGAGGGGCTGAAGTCATCGCCTGCCTTCCCTGGAGCCAGAAAGTAACCACCTGCAAGACCAGAGGCCACGAAGATAAACCAGGTTAAACAAACAAACAAACCCAAAACATTTTAGTGTTCCTCACTGTGAAAGGGAAACAAGATACAGATAATGAGCAGTGTTCTTTCGCCTCAGAATGCTTTTCAACCAGCTGCTGGGGGAGAAACGACAAAAGCCGTTGGCATGGACAGAGTTAGCAGTTAAGGCCGAGGCTCTATGTGAGCTGAACAGGTACAGTTGGTCTGGTCACTTAGATAAGAGTGCCTGGATTAACACGGTGTCGCCCACGCTAGCCCCATGTGACTATGGACGTCTTCGCTTTAGGGGCTGGACCCAGGGAGGGAGGCTGTTTTTTCCTTTCTGTGTCTGGGTACCTCAGTTGGGTAAAGACGTGTTAGAAGAGTAAACACTATGATTTTTCTTTTTCAGGTGAATTTTAAACTTCAGACTAATTTCAGGTCTACAGAGACACTGCAGAGACGGCACACACAGTTCCCACAGACCGCACACCCAGTTTCCCCGCTGTTGGCATCTGTCATCATCAGGTAGGTTCATCACAATGAAGAAACCAATGTCGCTAACTTATTACTGAGTCGAGCCCAGACTTTATTTGGATTTCATCAGTTTCTCCATTAATAAGTCCTTCCTGGCTCTGGATCCAGTCCGGGGCAGCACAGTGCCCGTAGCCGTGATAAAACCAGGACATTTTCCTGCCTGCACACACTCCCTAGACGAGGGGGTGAGCCTCAGACCCTCTCAGCCCTGGACACCTGTCCCTGGCTTCCCCTTTTCACTGGAGAGGGGTCCAGGGAGCACTACGAACTGAGGCACGTTAGTCACCATCAGAGGCTGGTCCATCATGCTCCTTTGATATGAAGCCCAGAAAGAAAGTGAAGTCGCTCAGTTGTGTCTGACTCTTTGTGACCCCATGGACTGTAGCCTACCAGGCTCCTCAGTCCATGGAATTTTCCAGGCAAGAGTACTAGAGGGGGTTGCCATTTCCTTCTACGGGGGATCTTCCTGACCCAGGGATTGAACCTGGATCTCTTGCACTGCAGGCAGACGCTTTACCGTCTGAGCCACCAGGGAAGCCCATGAAGCCCAGGGCCCATGCCTTAATGGGAACAAGGTTTCCCTTTGGATGAGAACAATGTTCTGGAATGCGATAGAGGTGATGTTGTACAATGCTGTGAAAGTACTAAAAGCTATGGAACTGCTGACTTGAAAATAATTAGAAATGGTTAGCTTTATGTTATATGAATTTCGCCTCAATTGAAAAAACCACCACCACTATCCTATGCTGAGCTACCGGCACACCCTGGACACAGCTATTACTCAAGTGGGGTAATTCGGGCCCAGCCCTGAAAATTGTGTCCTTCCTCCACACCAATCCCTCCAGTGGTTCCTCACTGAATTGAGAATAAAATTCAAGTTCTGCACCAGGACTGAGGGGCGCCTGCTGGCCAGGCCAAAAATCCCCACTCTCCCACCTGCCCTCCGTCTGTCTGCTATCTCCCGGGCCCCCGTGGTGTGCGGGGCTACGCCAAGTCCCCCATCCACACGGGGCTTGGGGCTGTAGTTTCATAGCCTGGGACCCTCTTTCCGTGGCTTTCCATATGGCTGGCTTCTTCCCCTGCCTCCTGTCTCAGTTTAACTCGTGCTGCATCAAGGACTCCTGCGACCACTCTGATGTGAAGGAGGCCCTCCTGTCCTCGACCACGGCCCCAGGTAACAGCCTGGGGTCCCTGACCCTCTCTCCCTGTCCGTCTTACTTCCCCGGTAGCACTGAGCCCAGAACCTGCACGTGGCAAAGGGGTAAATAAACAACTGCTGTTGAACGAGGCGGCAACAAGCGAGCTGACAGCCTCCCCTATCATTTGCACTGCTGGATGGGAGCAGACAGGACGGGGGCACAGGAGGAGGAGGCCGCTGCCCTGCCGGGGAGCTGGCCAGAGTGCTGTGGGAGGAGCCCTCAGAAGCCCCAGGTCCTGAGCTGGTCCAGCGAAGGGACCCTTCCACCACTGGGAGCTGGGGAAATGGATTTTCTCTGGTCACATTCCTTTTTTTCTGACATCTCCCAGATAGTATTTCTCCTTCAGGAAGCCCGACACCTGAAAAGATGTCACTGTAGTACAGAGTGGGCTGGGGCAGGGTGAGGGGGCCAGCCTGCCTCCTTCCCGTCCTTAAGGCACACGTGTGGATTACAGGGCTGTGGGAAACTGAATTTAAAAACTGCGGTGGGACTTCCCTGGTGGTCCAGGGGTTAAGAACCCACCTTCAAGGCAGGAAACAAGGGTTCAATCCCTGGTCCGGGAAGATCCCACACGCTAGGGAGGCAGCTAAGGACCACAGCCACTAAGACCGCAGGCCCTGGAGCCCAGTGCCCCACAGCGAGAGAAGCCAGCGCAGCGAGAAGCCTGTGCTCACAGCTAGAGTAGCCCTGCTCCCCGCTACTAGAGACAGTCTACACGCGGCAACAAAGACCCAGCATAGCCAAAAAGAAGTGAATACTAAACGAACAAACAAAGCCGTGGGTTAATCTTGGGGGAACTCAAGAGCCCTTTTTCTTTAAACGTATAATCTATACATAGCAAAATTTGCCCTTTGTAGGCATTTAGTCTGTGAGTTTTGAAACATACAGTTGCGTGATCCCATAATTATGACAAAGAATATTTCCATCACCCAAACATGTTCGACAGCCCTCCGGGGACCATCTCCTGCCCTCACTCCCAAGCCCTGGCAATCACTGCTCTGATTTCTGTCACTGATGTTTTGTCTTTTCTAGAATGTCACATAAATGGAATCCTACACTGAGCAGGCTTCTGTGTCTGGCTTTTTCACTTTTTAAAAGGTCTCTGATTTAAGACCAATATTTCCACCTCGAAGTCATCACATTTCCCTAAAAGCCTCTTAAGGAAGAAGCAAAAAGGAAAACTCACCTTTTGGAACACTTGATAGTTGGATTTGGACCATATATCAAGCTGTGGGGGGGAAAGAGATAAAATATCAGCATCAATTTTAGAACTGTGGACTCTAAGAAATGATATTGTAACTACTGTTACTAAGCTTGGAAAAATCCTATGATTGTAAGAAAAACACATGCTGGATTTCTTCTTTATCAGCTGTGGTGATTTAAGGAGATGAACTGAAGAGACATAAAGCAGTCAGCGTGAGGCACCTGCCACACCCACGGCTCCGTGCCCACTGTTCTAACACTGACTCCTCCTCAGTGCTCCTGCATCACTCGACCACCGCGGTCAGCCCTGCCCCAGGACCTCTGCACCTGCGGCGCCTGGACTGCTTCCCCCACAAACCCTCGCACAGCTCCTCGTATACTTCCTTTGGCTCAAACGTCACTTGTTCAAGAGGCATTGCCCAGTTACTCTGTTTTAAAATATCATTCCCATACCTGTTGTCTTGCTTCTCTTTATCCTTTCAAAAATTAAATATTTTCACCACACTTAAAACTGACTGACGCTTTTATTTATTCTGTTTACACCATCCTGGCACAGGATAGGGCCATGTCCCAGGCACGTGCGGAGGAAAGCAGACCCCTGCTGTTGAACACCTGCCCCCTGCCAGGCACGCCCTGGGCCTTCCACGTGCCCTCCCCTGCCATCCCCAGGACGAGCCTGGGGAGCTGGTCCCATCAGCAACCTTTCTTCCTAGATGGTGAGACTGCGTTTGGAGCCATTTGACTGCCCACAGTAATCTGGAGGAGCTTCTTATGGATGGGCTCGCTTGGTGGTGCTCAAACATGCCTGGCATCAGAGGCCCTGAGGGAATTGTTTGTTTTTTAATCTACAGATTTCTTGGTCCCTTCCCTGGAATGTCTGAATTAGGAGGTCTGGAGTGGGCCAGAGAATATATTGATTTGTCCACTTGTTTTCACAGGGCTCCACAGGTTCACTGTGATGAAGCCCTATGTCAGAAACCCTTGGTCAGGGAAACAGCGGTCTGAGATGGAATGTGGGCAGAGTTCAGAGTCCAGTCCTCGGGCCACAGTTGGTCTTGCACAGGATGCTCCGTGGCTCAGTCTAACCAAGCCACTCTGGTTTGACAGGTTGTAAGAGAAATTAAATCAATGCCTTCTCACTGTTTCAAGAGGTTAGAACAAAAGGGAGTATGGAAAACTAGAATTACCCCCACCCCCAGTACAGTGAGGAACCTGCAGATTAAAAGAGGGGCCGTCAGGAGGTCCCATGGGTGCTCAGAAGTCAGCTTTAATATATGGGTTCAAGAGTGGAGCAAACTGAAACGCCTGGTCAGTGTGCCTCTTGAAATTCGCCTTTGAGGTTGGCCAGTGGTCACGGCGGGAAGCTGAGACACGGCTACTTCAGCCTGTGTGTTGTGTGTTGACTCTGGAGCGCCTAGGAGGATCAGGAGCCAGCAGCTGGGAAGACTGCTCCAGGAAGACCGGAAGTGCTGCACCTGATGTGGGACAGGCTGAGGGTTTTCTGAAAACCGTCCTCAGGAGGGAAAGGCTGGGCTGGGAACAGGCACGCGTGCAGTTCTTCTGGTTCTTCCTGGTCTTAAGTAGAAGAACCTGGGTGGTACAGAGGAGCCCCCCACCCTCTCCAGCCCTTGGCAGGTTCCTGCTGGAGGGGGTAAGTTTAGCAGATCCAAGTCCAGGAACAATGAAGGAAGAGCTGTGACTGAACACTGATTTCAATCGGCCTGCTTCCCGCCACACCCACTGCGGAACCACCCCCTTCCTGCATTTCCACAGGAGCCCCCACCTGACCGCTCTCCTTCTACCCTGGCTGAACTGCTCTCCAGAAAGAGGGTGTCAGTTTTTAGTCACTGCCCCTCACTTTAAGCTAATGGATAGAGTAAGAATTTTAAATCTCTTCAGACATTAGAGTTTTAATTGGATAGGTTAGCAACTTGAAGGGAGAAAAGTGACATGTTACCCCCAGATAACTCTGAAGGAAATCTCCAAATACACATACAAAATTATTAATTTCCTACATTAGCAGTTCTGTTGAAGAAAATTGCTGGGCAGCCGGTCATATCTGGGAGGATAAGTCAGGTTCATATCATGATCTTAGTATCGCAGTTTAGCCTAGAGCTTCACAAACATTACATTTAAAGACTATTCAGACATTGTGAAAGGAATGAGAACGACTTTTTGTATCTTTTAGTCTTAGTGCCAAGATGACAGGAAGGTGCCAAAGATTCTAAATCTAAATTTTGGGAAAAGTCACATCAGTGCCTGAACTTGGAACGAATCTAGCTCTTTCCATTTTCAGCCCACAGCTGCTGCTGCTGCTGAAGTTCTCTGCTGCTGATCCTTCCTGCCGTTCCCATCATACACAGGCAGACACAAACACAGGGCCACGGAAAGAGAAAAGAGGAAAAATCCGCACAGAGACTGAGAAGTTAGTCTTCATTTAAAAGAGAAAATTATATACATATTAAAAAAAAAAAAACCCAACCCTTCAGAACCTGCAAAATGTTTTAAATAGAAAAATTATCCAGAGAGAAGTATGCACAGGTTTAATTAAGAGGTGGACCCTCTAGCTAAACTGACTTCTCAAAACATACTTTGCTCATTCCAAGTGAGCACACTGCTCTTTGGAAGGCAGTTTAAACATATTATTCAGGACCCCAGGGACTGGTTCTGACCATCTGGGATAGAAGGACATTAGGCAATACAATGATCTCCCAGGTGCGCGGGGCTGAGAGAGGAATCCGATGACAATGGCTTCCCCCTTTGCTGGGAAGGCACAGCAGCCAGTTTGTCCTTGATTTTCTGCTAGACTTATGCCGAAGAAAGCCGTTTAACCAAGTGTTCTGGAGTCAGTGCCCTGCCTCTCCTCAGGGCCGGGAAGATTTCAGAAACTCATTTCAGGGAGCCGGGACAGAGCCAAGTGAATATTTATTAGCTTCAGCTTATTTGTCGCAGAGGAGGGCATGGCTACCGATTCCTTGTTGGCTGTGATACTCAAAAATGAGGATTCTGGAAGCTACAAAACTTTCAGCCCCATGAATGAGAAATGATTCTGAACTATAGTGTCAAGAAAAACAAATGAGAGCATCCCCTCAGTATTCTGGGCAGGACTTAGACAGATCTTAAAATGGAAAAGTCAACTTTCTGGTAATTGGGGCTGAACCTGCCATCTTAGGAGCAGCCCGTCAGACTCCAAGGATCAGAGTGAGTATCTTACAGGTGGGAAGGGGGCCTCTCCTCAGGTAAAATGGAAACGCACCCCTCAACGACCAACTGCTTCAGCACAGACACACCTGCTCTCAGGTTTCACGTCAGACATCAAAGGTCCTCTTGAGGCACAGGAAGAAACGGTGACAGCAGTGACAGTCAATTTTACTCACCGAAGAGAAAAAACCGAACACCCCCAGATCAGCAGGCCAATGAATGCTGACCATGATGGTGGCCACCAGCATCGGCATCTCTGGCCCCACCAGGGAGGATGGATGCCATTTGCTGATGACTATGTGCTTAGCCTACACTGACCTGTGTTATCTTTCTAAAGTCTCTCAGCAGTTGCATGGTGATGATAAAATTATTCCCAATTCACAGCTGAGGAAACTGAAGCTCAGAGAAGTTAAGGGACTTGTCTGACATCACACAGTTAATATGTGGTAGAGAATTCAAAATCGGGTCAGTGATTCTTAGTGAACCAACTTATGGTTGCTGGGGGAAGGATGGGGGGACGGGACAATCAGGGAGCGTGGATGGACAAGTACACCTCTATTTAAATAGAGGTGCTCCTCCATTTTACCTGAGGAGAGGCCCCCTTCCCACCTGTAAGATACTCACTCTGGTCCCTGGAGTCTGACGGGCTGCTCCTCTATTTAAATAGATGTACACATCTATTTAAAATGGACAACCAACAAGGACCTCCTGCATAGCACAGGGAGCTCTGCTCAATGTCATACAGCAGCCTGGATGGGAGGGGAGTTTGGGGGAGAATGGATACACGTGTATATATGGCTGAGCCCCTTCCCTGTTCACCTGAGACTACCACAATCTTGGTACTTGGCTGTACCCCGATACAAAACTAACAGTTAACAAAAAAGAGGCCTCAGCTCTTAACCCAGGAGTAAAAGAGCCCTGCAGCTATAATCCAGATGGAAGGGGACTCACATGGTGTTCCCCAAGCTGTCAGTTCAAAGGGCAGGGGGCATTCCTGCAAAGTTCAAGATGACAAACCCTCCAGGCCAGGTCATGTGACACCACTGGCACTAAAATCCCTTTAGTGGCAAGTGAAAATGACGGCAGCTCATCAGAAAGTTATCAGTTCTTCATTTCAAAAAAAAATACTACAATGAACTATAAATGATCTTACACTGACACTTTCAAATAAAACTTGTAAGCCTTACAGAGACGTCAACTTCTAGAGCTCTCATTTCCTAGTAGCTTCATCCTGCAAGGTCAACAGGTGATGGGTCAGGAGAGGCGGGGAACTATAAACCTGCAACGGTGATGGACTCCTCCACGGCCATCCAAGTCAAGCCACAAACTTCTACTGGGTCATCCGCTTAAGTTTGCCCACTCTCCCCCAGAGAATAGAAAAGTGAAGGAGTTTTACAGGTCTGTTCTTCTTCAACTTTTCACTTTCAATCAGGACATACATTCGTTACTAAAAAAACTGCTGAGAGCACCATTTCAGGGCATCCTCGGCATACGAATTAAACCGGATTCCCCTTCCCCAGCTTTCACCCTTCCCCCAAAGTAACAAGAGGCCATTTTTCTGAAGGTCGTCTGAACAATTTCAAAGGCTATAACAAATCAAAATGTTCCCTGCATCTAATATCAAACGGGGCTGATGCCAACACTTATTAGAGAAATCAGATTCAAGCTTCCCCCAGCCTCCTCGACCCAAACACACACACACATCCAACTTTGAAGTGGGAAGAATGCGGGGATCAGAAATTACCCTGGAGACAGCTCTGGCTGTCTTTGAAGGTTCCCTTTGATACCACCATTTCTTCTCCTCTCTTGCGCTAGGAGGCTAAAAGCTGCTTTTTTTTTTTTTTATTATTGATATGGAGTAATTAATGAAGCTATAGCATTAACATAACCTAAATCCCCTAATAAGATAAATTCATTGGAGACACTTGCATTTTTTTCCAGCTAGGTCTGACTGTGTGAAGTCGTAACAACGGCCAGGTAGTCAACCTCAAGCGGACTCTTGGCATGCTGAGTCAGGGCTCTGGGCTCCTCCCTGATGACAGCGCAGAGCGGGGCAGCAAGTCTTAGCAGCACTTTTATATTTTATTAGAGGAATTAATCTACTGGTGCTTGGCATCAAAAATATGCGTCCAGGTAAAGAGGATGATCAGGGTAGAGGTGGTGGTTGTTAGTGCAGAGTGACAGCTAGGCTTGGTGGGACTGTAATGGGGTGGGGGGACCTGCCAGAGCTGGGAATTGGGGGTGGCTCAGGGCTGCTGTTGTGCCAGAGCAGCTAAGTAAACCTTTTAGACGCTGGCTGCCTTGGATTTGGAAGATACAACTGCAGGCAGGAGGAATTCAGACCCTTGGAAGCTGAGGCAAGGCTTTCGAAGCCACAGCCGCTGGGTCCGGGCAGCGGCCCACCCCAGGCAAGCGCTCAGGCACCAGCTCAGCAAATGCAGGGCTGTGCCTCTGGAACAGCACAAGTGCAGGCAGAGACTGGCTCTCACGGACCACACCTCGAGCGCCAATGTCCTTCCGAATGCCACGTTTCATCTGGGATGCGCCAGATGGTTCAACACACAGATGACACTGATGCAAGTGTATATAAATACTGAAGTTCACATATACCAGGATCACTTCTGAAAACAGAACACTAATAATGTCTGCATGACTTTCTTTTTACCATTTGTAAAGTACTCTGAAAAAAAAGGGGAGGGGGCGCTGATCAAATTGGCTAGGTGTAGTTTCTGGGCAGAGCAGTCATGTGAGCGCTTCTCTGCCAAATGTGGTAGATGTGCCTTTAAAATAACAAGGGGACTCCAACCTCTCAGCCCTGCTCTTTTGACTTTCAGGGTCCCTGCAGATCACTGGGGCCAAAGTATGCCGTTGTAGCAGGGAGCAGGGGGCCTCCCGGGTCCCCTCTGTGAAATGACTCAGGAGAATTCAGGCTCCCGGGCACACATGCACCTTCCTTCTGGGGAACAGAGACCCACGCTCATCTCTCATCCGGAAACCATGACCCGTGTGCACGTGTGTGTGCCTCCTTTGTTCTTTACTTATGACGAGAGACCCTGATGCGGGGAAAGACTGGGGGCATGAGGAGAAGGGGATGACAGAGGATGAGATGGCTGGATCACATCACCGACTCAATGGACGTGAGTTTGGGTAAACTCCGGGAGTTGGCGATGGACAGGGAGGCCTGGTGTGCTACGGTTCATGGGGTTGCAAAGAGTCGGACCCGACTGAGCCACTGGACTGAAGTGATGATGTCAGTCCCCGCTGCTTTGTCTAATACCCATCTCTAATTTCCTTGTTTCCTGTCTCTAATTTCTGACTCTCCACTTTTCCATCCCAACTAAAGCATTTTCACATCCCCAGGGGGCTTTTTCATTATCCCCTCCCACACATTATTACTCTACGGTGTTCCAGGCCCTGCTGTATATCCACAGGAGGGAAAGACACTCAGGACAGAGCCTGGGCCCTTGAGGAGCTGCTGGCAGAGGGAGGTTTGAGAACTGGCTCCGTGTGTGAGTGGGGGCAGCCACTTTCCCACTCTGGGTCTCAGGTTCCTTATCAGAAACATGAGTCTAACAGTGGTCCCTAGGATTCTGTGACCACTGGAGGTTCAGTCTGCTTTGTACAAGGCCTGCGAGAACAAACATGGAGTACGCCAGTATTTTTATTAATTACGAGGCAGACGCGTCAACAAACAACTAGGATGTACTAGTTCCAGTACCAGAAAATGACTGTTCAAAACACTACAGAGGTAAGAATGATGATAATGTGTGCTATAAGTTGAGGGAAACCCAGGCCTGCTATCTCTGGAGCCTGTGCACACAGAAGAGGCCTCCAGGGGAAGGGGGACAGGACGAGAAGAGAGACGGCATTTGGTCAGTGCAAAAGGAAGAGTAAGTATGTCAGCTGAGCAGGAGGTGCAAACATCCCAGGTCAAGGGCGCAGAGCAGGTGTTAAGCGTGTGGAAGAACCTGGAACATTCTGAGAGCCACAAGGAGCACAAAAGGCCGGAAGGTAAGACAAAACACCTGCAGAGAATGACGGCAGATGAGGTCAGGACAGGGGGCAGGCGCCAGGTCACTAGGCAGTTCTGTGTCTTGCTAAGGGGTCTGGATTTTATTCTACAAGCCAGAGATTTCAGAAGAGTGTTTTGCCAAACGCCAATGTCACCATACACTCCGAGAATAAGGGAAGAAAAAAACGGATGGTCAAACTGGTCAGGAAGAGACTGTGTACTACACACCCGTCTTGGGAGATTCACAAGGCACATGGGCAAACTCCAATCTCTAAGAATTTCTACAGTAGAGTCCCACTGAACTTTCTCTAACCCCGAGTTTCCCAAACTCTTTCAATCATGGACTGCTTTGTGCCCAATGTCTACTTACATGCCACTTTTCTGCTCTGGGCAATGGGGAGATGGCAAAAAGCAAGAAATCACCCCCTTGACTGTGTATTTCAGGAAGACGGCTCTGGAGGCCAAGTGAAGGACAGATGGGGGAGGGAAGCAGGACTAGACACAGGAAGTGAGGAGGCCGAGGCTGCAACTTGGTGGAGAAACAAGAACTGAGGACAAGTGGAGATGGACGGGAGGCGCCCGGCTGCAGGGATAGAGAGAGACTCGCTAGAGCCTGCCAACAGACTCTGAATGGAGGAGGCAGGCCTGAGCAGTTGGCTGGCACAGTCACCCTGGGTGGGGACCGGCCCAGGGGTGTTGAGGCTGATTTTGGACAGGTTGCACCTGAGGTCCAGCTGGGGAGGAGGTCTGACTCTGACACACATCAGCAGGGATCTCCATGAGGGGACACGGGAAACCACCAGGACACGAGGGTGGCTGAGAGGCAGGAGTGCAGCCGGGAGGGAGCCCCTGGGGAGTCTGGGAGGCAAGCGGGTGGAGGGGAGGAAAGGACTACCTCAAACAGCTGAGGAGGAGGAATCAGAAAGAAATTCTAGAACATATACACGTGAGATCATTCTCTAACCACCGGATTTAAGTGCAGAATAAAAACAATACTAGTTATCACTTACTGAGTATCAACTAGGTGGCAAAGCCTTCGCATGATTTTGGACACTTTCAGTATGGGGCAGTTAAATAAATATCATGTTAAGACTGATGTGGGTGCTGCAGAGTAGGCAAAACCTCTACTCCTTGTGCTATTTCAAATCCTGAAAGATGATGCTGTGAAAGTGCTCCACTCAATATGCCAGCACATTTGGAAAACTCAGCAGTGGCCACAGGACTGGAAAAGGTCAGTTTTCATTCCAATCCCAAAGAAAGGCAATGCCAAAGAACGCTCAAACTACCGCACAATTGCACTCATCTCAATTCAGTTCAGTTCAGTCGCTCAGTCGTGTCCTACTCTTTGCGACCCCATGAATCGCAGCATGCCAGGCCTCCCTGTCCATCACCAACTCCAGGAGTTCACCCAGACTCACATCCATCGAGTCAGTGATACCATCCAGCCATCTCATCCTCTGTCGTCCCCTTCTCCTCCTGCCCCTAATCCCTCCCAGCATCAAAATTTTTTCCAATGAGTCAACTCTTAGTAAAGTAATGCTCAAAATTCTCCAAGCCAGGCTTCAGCAATACATGAACCATGAACTTTCTGATGTTCAAGCTGGTTTTAGAAAAGGCAGAGGAACCAGAGATCAAATTGCCAACATCCGCTGGATCATCGAAAAAGCAAGAGAGTTCCAGAAAAACATCTACTACTGCGTTATTGACTATGCCAAAGCCTTTGACTGGGTGGATCACACAATAAACTGTGGAAAATTCTGAAAAAGATGGGCATACCAGACCACCTGACCTGCTTCTTGAGAAATCCGTATCCAGGTCAGGAAGCAACAGTTAGAACTGGACATGGAACAACAGACTGGTTCCAAATAGGAAAAGGAGTACGTCAAGGCTGTATATTGTCACCCTGCTTATTTAATGTATATGCAGAGTACATCATGAGAAACGCTGGACTGGAAGAAACACAAGCTGGAATCAAGATTGCTGGGAGAAATATCAATAACCTCAGATATGCAGATGACACCACCCTTATGGCAGAAAGTGAAGAGGAACTAAAAAGCCTCTTGATGAAAGTGAAAGTGGAGAGTGAAAAAGTTGGCTTAAAGCTCAACATTCAGAAAATGAAGATCATGGCATCCAGTCCCATCACTTCATGGGAAATAGATGGGGAAACAGTGGAAACAGTGTCAGACTTTATTTTTGGGGGCTCCAAAATCACTGCAGATGGTGACTGCAGCCATGAAAGTAAAAGACGCTTACTCCTTGGAAGGAAAGTTATGACCAACCTAGATAGCATATTCAAAAGCAGAGACATTCCTTTGCCAACAAAGGTTCGTCTAGTCAAGGCTATGGTTTTTCCTGTGGTCATGTATGGATGTGCGAGTTGGACTGTGAAGAAGGCTGAGCGCCAAAGAATTGATGCTTTTGAATTGTGGTGTTGGAGAAGACTCTTGAGAGTCCCTTGGACTGCAAGGAGATCCAACCAGTCCATTCTGAAGGAGATCAGCCCTGGGATTTCTTTGGAGGGAATGATGCTGAAGCTGAAACTCCAGTACTTTGGCCACCTCATGCGAAGAGTTGACTCATTGGAAAAGACTCTGATGCTGGGAGGGATTGGGGACAAGAGGAAAAGGGGACGACAGAGGATGAGATGGCTGGATGGCATCACCAACTCGATGGACTTGAGTTTGAGCAAGCTCCGGGAGTTGGTGATGGACAGGGAGGCCTGGCATGCTGCGATTCATGGGGTCGCAGAGTCGGACATGACTGAGAGACTGATCTGAACTGAACTACTTGTACTCTAAGTTCAGAGTATGCTTCACTTGTGTCCTGAATTCAGTTTCTCTTCTAGTACACAGCTTTTACATATTTGTAAGTCCTCGGAGAGCACGGGCTGAGACTCACCCAGGGGTGACTATGAAGCTGTAAATCATGAACAGAAGCCACAAAAATGACCACTGACTCGGGCTCTGGGCCAGAGTCTCCCCTGACCCAGTCTTGTGTCTACTGTTGCAAAGGAGTTTGGGATTTCTTGCTTAGACTCGCCATCAGAGTTGATGAGTCACACTCCCTGGGTCATGCTTCCCCCGATTACCTACTTTATTCTCCGCCCTTGCTCCAGAGGCATTTTGGTCTTTCCAAAAAGAAAGGGGAAAGCTTCCCTTGAGGCATGCTTTCCTCTCCATGGGGAGATTCACGAGAACCTGGCAGAGCCCTGGGAGTGAGAATAGCTGCCCACGGTGACAACACTGGAGTGGAATGTGGAAATTCGAAAATGCTGGGTTCCTTGATCAAAATAGAGACCTCGTTACTGTATGGGTCACACCTCTTACATAATGCACAGGTATGTGCTAAGCTACCTTCGTCACCTGTTTTTGGAGAGCGTCCTATCCTCATTATAACATGGCCGTTGGGTGCTAAGTGCTGGTACTAACAAACTTTTACATTTTAATGGGATTCATGAAAAGAAGGGAAAGCTCCAGGGAGAGGGGAAGACGGAGGCTCAGTGCCAGAAGTGACCAGGGCACACCTGGGTGGTTTCTCTGGCAGAACGCTCATCACGCTCTGGAAGCAAACACGAATGCAGCCTGTCGGCTTCTATTAGCATCCTCTCGTGCTCGATCTCCATACGGAGAGTGTGCAGTCCAGAGGAATCAGGGCTTCACAAGGGTGGGTGTCCCATGAAGCAGTTCAGCCATGGAAATGACTCCTCTTTTTTCAACAGCAGTATTCAGCACGCACCACTATGGACAAGCAGCTTCTGGGGTGCCCCGTAGTTCTGAGGAAAGGCCGGTCGGCAGGCTGTGTGTCAGACTCACTTGAATTTTCCTCATGGTTCTCGGAAAAGCAAAATGCTGAACCCTAGGCTATTGATGTGCTGCATGACTAGGCAGAGGGGGGAAAAAAAGGAAAGAAAAGAAAGAAATCCATTTCCTCAGAAGACACATTTAATGAGGCAACTGGGGTCCAAGGTGATAAATTAGAAATTCAACTAAGGGTTTCAGGCTTAAAGGAAAAAAGCAGAAGCTTGATGAAAAATGCAAGGGGAGAGAAATGTTTTTTTGTAAAGCACTCGGCTTCACACTGATAAATCTACGCTTGTTGATCATTTCAGCTATGATTGCCAGTGTTTAATGTCATTCATCTGGGACTCGACTACATTTGTTCTGGGATACAGAAAATAACGGAGAAAACAAAAGACGCCAGCATGCTTACCTTGCCATCTTCTGTGTAGACGTTTTCATTATACCCCTTCACTATCGTTCGATCGATGAACAGGCTCCGCATGACGACGATCACTTTCAACACCTTTCCCAAGGTCACCTGGCAAAAGAAAGGGGGCAAACCTGAGTGCTCACCATGAACACACGAACCACACATGCTGGCAACCTGAACACTCCTCTGTGCACACGCGAACCACACATGCTGGCAACACAACAAGCAGAAAGCCACCTCTGTCTGCTTCCGAGAGATGCACCAGTGGACGCGTGGAGGACAGCAGGCATGGCGGTCACCCTTGTGCCAGCCTCCTAAGGCATTTAAGGTGGTGCAGGTCCCAGCTCATCTAACCCTGAATTTACTTATAATTTTGACTTATAAACTCTCAGGGTAAGTTCTAAATGTCTGTTTGCTGGATAAAGCAAATTTCCCTTTTATTTTTTTCTGTCTTAAGATTACTTTCTTGAAAGGTGACCCTACGACGGAGGCCTTGCAGGAGTTAGTGAGCACATTTGTTTCACACGATGGAATGACCCTTCGTACACTCACGGAATATGCAGGGAGTACAATACAGACACCACATACCCCCTGGTCGAACTGTCTATTTTTAACAGCTGGTGGAAAAGTGGGGCAGTTCTGAAGGTACATGAGAAGCAGTTGAGTCTTATCTCCAAACAGGAACACGATCCTGTAAATGCATTTAAGCGTTTTCCCTTGAACCTAAGCACCAGGACTTCCCTGGTGGTCCAGTGGTTAAGACTGTGCTTCCACTGCAGCAGTACAGGCTCAGTCCCTGGCTGGGGAACTCAGATCTGGCAGGCCATGCGCTGCGGCCAAAGACAGACAGACATTACCAACACCAGCTGTAAAAAGTGCAGTTTCAAACACGCCTGGGGAAAGCGGCTCCCCAGGGGGCTCAGTAGTAAAGAATCTGCCTGCCAATGCCGGAGGCGCTGGTTTGATCCCTGGGTGGGAAAGCTCCCCTAGAGTAGGTGATGGGAACCCACTCCAGTATTCTTGCCAGGAGAATGCAATGGATAGAGGAGCCTGGCAGGCTACAGTCCACGGGGCTGCAAAAGAGATGGACACGACTGAGAGACTAGACAATCACAAAGGGGAAAAACAACCTGATGTGCTTGCTGAACAGACTCAGCCCACAAGACAGACAGCACCTTCCATTCTTTAAGGGGCTCACGTAACCCTTCCGATACTTTGTCAAGCCTCTTCATCTCCTAGATGAGACCCTACAGACAGACTGGGCACAGGACCCAAACCAAGGCCCACTGTCTAGGCTGTTCCGTGAAGCTCTGACATCACAGAATTGGCTACAGGGAACCCTCTGGGCTCAGACCAGAGTCTCCCTGCAAACAGCACTCCTAATGTTGCAACTCCAGTGTGCAGACTGTTTCTGGAGGTGCCACCTCCAGCCAGCCTTCCCTTATTCCCCATTTCCTACAGTTTTTACCCTCAGTTCAGTTCAGTTCAGTCGCTCAGTCGTGTCTGACTCTTTGCGACCCCATGAAACGCAGCATGCCAAGCCTTCCTGCCCGTCACCAACTCCCAGAGTTCACCCAAACCCATATCCACTGAGTAAGTGATGCCATTCAGCCATCTCATCCTCTGTCATCCCCTTCTCCTCCTGCCCTCGATCCTTCCCAGCATCAGGGTCTTTTCATATGAGTCAGTTCTTCGCATCAGGTGGCCAAAGTACTGGTGTTTCAGCTTCAACATCAGTCCTTCCAATGAACACCCAGAACTGATTTCCTTTAGAATGGACTGGTTGGATTGCCTTGTAGTCCAAGGGACTCTCAAAAGTCTTCTCCAACACCACAGTTCAAAAGCATCAATTCTTCGGCACTCAGCTTTCTTTATACTCCAACTCTCACATCCATACACGACTACTGGAGAAACCATAGCCTTGACTAGATGGACCTTTGTTGGCAAAGTAATGTCTCTGCTTTTAAATATGCTGTCTAGGTTGGTCGTAACTTTTCTTCCAAGGAGCAAGTGTCTTTTAAATTCATGGCTGCAATTACCATCTGCAGTGATTTTGGAGCCCCCAAAAATAAAGTTTGTCACTGTTTCCATTGTTTCCCCATCTATTTGCCATGAAGTGATGGGACCAGATGATATGATCTTAGTTTTCTGAATGTTGAGCCTTCAGCCAACTTTTTCACTATCCTCTTTCACTTTCATCAAGAGGCTCTTTAGTTCTTCTTCACTTTCTGCCATAAGGGTGGTGTCATCTGCATATCTGGTTATTGGTGTTTCTCCTGGCAATCTTGATTCCAGCTTGTGCTTCTTCCAGTCCAGCATTTCTCATGATGTACTCTGCATATAAGTTAAATAAGCAGGGTGACAATATACAGCTTTGACTGTACTCCTTTTCCTATTTGGAACCAGTCTGTTGTTCCATGTCCAGTTCTAACTGTTGCTTCCTGACCTGCATATAGATTTCTCAAGAGGCAGGTCAGGTGGTCTGGTATGCCCACCTCTTTCAGAATTTTCCACAGTTTGTGGTGGTGATCCACACAGTCAAAGGCTTTGGCATAGTCAATAAAGCAGAAGTAGATGTTTTTCTGGAACTCTCTTGCTTTTTCAATGATCCAGCGGATGTTAGCAATTTGATCTCTGGTTCCTCTGCCTTTTCTAAAACCAGCTTGAACATCTGGAAGTTCATCGTTCACGTATTGCTGAAGGCTGGCTTGGAGAATTTTGAGCATTACTTTGCTAGCATGTGAGATGCGTGCAACTGTGCGGTAATTTGAGCATTCTTTGGCATAGCCTTTCTTAGGGATTGGGATGAAAACTGACCTTTTCTAGTCCTGTGGCCACTGCTGAGTCTTCCAAATGTGCTGGCATATTGAGTGCAGCCCTTTCACAGCATCATCCTCACCCTACTGTCCCCAACAACAGTTTCTCTCCTTGATCAGCCCTGGGTGTTGGTGAACATTACTAATACCAGGTTCCTTCAATAATGCTGAGTTGATCTGTATTTCTATATGCCCTCAATGGTACAGAATACAAAAAGGTTAAGAAAAAGACATGATACTTTTGTTTATATTTAAGAGAATGTTAATAAAAGCATCTTACATCTGCATAGTACTTCTAAATTCTGCTATACCATGTAACATTTAATGGGTCATTTCTTGTAAAATGAGAAATCACTATTTAAGGATGCCAATAAACTGCCAAGGCAGGAACAGAAACTGCCTTTAATTTACGTGTAGTCTTGGAAGGAAGCAAGGGAAGGAAAGGAACCCAGTTATAGTTTGGTAGTCATAAGCACTGAAGTCCCTCCCATCAAGAAGCTTCCACAAGCCTCTTATCCTTATCCATCAGAAGGCAGACAGAATGAAAACCACAATCACAGAAAACTAATCAAAAAGATCACATGGATCACAGCCTTGCCTAAGTCAATGAAACCAGAAGCCATGTTGTGTAGGCCACCCAAGATGGACGGGTCATGGTGGAGAGTTCTGACAAAACGTGGTCCATTGGAGAAGGGAATGGCAAACCACTTCAGTATTCTTGCCTCGAGAACCCCATGAACAGGATGAAAAGGCAAAAAGATAGGACACTGAAAGATGACCTCTCCAGGTCAGTAGGTGCCCAATATGTTACTGGAGAAGAGCGGAAGAAATAACTCCAAAAAAAAATGAAGAGACGGAGCCAAAGCAGAAACAACGCCCAGTTGTGGATGTGACTGGTGGTGGAAGTAAAGTCCGATGCTACAAGGAGCAATACTGCATAGGAACCTGGAATGAATCAAGGTAAATTCGAAGTGGTCAAAGAGAAGACAGAAAGAGTGAATATCAACATTTTAGGCATCAGTGAACTAAAGTCAACTGGAATGGACGAATTTAATTCAGATGACCATTACATCTGCTACTGTGGGCAAGAATCCCTTAGAAGAAATGGAGTAGCCCTCATAGTCAACAAAAGAGTCCAAAATGTAATACTTGGGTGCAGTCTCAAAAACAACAGAATGATTTCTGTTCATTTCCAACACAAACCATTCAATATCACAGTAATCTGAGTCTATGCCCCAACCACTAATGCTGAAGAAGCTGAAGTTGAATGGTTCTATAAAGACTTACAAAATCTTCTAGAACTAACACCCAAAAAAGATATCCTTTTCATCATAGGGGACTGGAATGCAAAAGTAAGAAGTCAAGAGATACCTGGAGTAACAGGCAAGTTTGGTCTTGGAGTACAAAATGAAGCAGGGCAAAGGCTAACAGAGTTTTGCCAAGAGAACGCACTGGTCATAGCAAACATCCTCTTCCAACAACACAAGAGATGACTCGACACATAGTCAGCACCAGATGGTCAGTACCGTAATGAGATTGATTATATTCTTTGCAGCCGAACGTGGAAAAGCTCTATACAGTCAGCAAAAACAACAAGACCTGGAGCTTACTGTGCCTCAGATCATGACTTCTTATTCCAAAATTCAGGCTTAAATTGAAGAAAGTAGGGAAAACCACTAGAACATTCAGGTATGACCTAAATCAAATCCCTTACAATTATACAGTGGAAGTGACAAATAGATTCAAGGGATTAGATCTGATAGAGTGTCTGAAGAACTATGGATGGAGGTTCGTAACATCGTACAGGAAGGAGGCTGTGACAAAACCATCCCCAAGGAAAAGAAATGCAAAAAGGCACAGTGGTTGTCTGAGGAGGCCTTACAAATAGCTGAGAAAAGAAGAAAAGTGAAAGGCAAAGGAGAAAAGGAAAGATATATCCATCTGAAGGCAGAGTTCCAAAGAATAGCAAGAAGAAATAAAGACTTCCTAAGTGATCTATGCAAAGAAATAAAGGAAAACAATAGAATGGGAAAGACTAGAGATCTCTTCAAGAAAATTAGAGATACCAAGGGAACATTTCATGCAAAGATGGGCTCAACAAAGGACAGAAACAGTATGGACCTGACAGAAGCAGTAGATATTAAGAAAAGGTGGCAAGAACACACTGAAGAACTGTACAAAAAAGATCTTCATGATCCAGATAACTATGATGGTGTGATCACTCACCTGGAGCCAGACATCCTGGAATGTGAAGTCTAGTGCGCTTTAGGAAGTATCACTACGGACAAAGCTAGTGGAGGTGATGGAATTCAAGCTGAGCTATTTTAAATCCTAAAAGATGATGCTGTGAAAGTGCTGCACTCAGTATGTCAGCAAATTTGGAAAACTCAGCAGTGACCAAATTTTCCAAATTTGGAAAACTTCCCAGTGGACCGGGAAAGGTCAGTTTTCATTCCAGTCCCAAAGAAAGGCGATGCCAAAGAATGTTCAAACTACCGCACAACTGCACTCATCTCACACAGTAGCAAATATTCCTGGGCTCCAAAATCACTGTGGACAGTGACTGCAGCCACAAACTTAAAAGACGCTTGCTCCTTGGAAGGAAAGGTATGAGCAACCTAGACAGCATAATCAAAAGCAGAGACGTTACTTTGCCGACAAAGGTCCATCTAGATAAAAAGCTATGGTTTTTCTAGTAGTCAGGTATGGATGTGAGATTTGCATCATGAAGAAGGTTGAGCACTGAAGAATTGATGCTTTTGAATTGTGGTGTTGGAGAAGAGTCTTGAGAGTCCCTTGGACTGCAGGGAGATCAAACCAGTCAATCCTAAAGGTCTATGGATGTAACAGAAGCAGAAGATATTCAGAACAGGTGGCAAGAATACACAGAAGAACTACACAAAAGAGATCTTAATGACCCAGATAACCACAATAGTGTGATCAGTCACCTAGAGCCAGACATCCTAGAGTGCGAAGTCAATTCCTAAAGGAAATAAAGTATGCATTGCAGCCCAATATTCATATTAATATACTAATTAATATTAATATCAACAATTCCTAAAGGAAATCAGTCCTGAATATTTATTGGAAGGACTGATGCTGAAGCTGAAGTTCCAATACCTTGGCCACCTATGTGATCTTTCTCACTGGGAAAGACCCTGATGTTGGGAAAGATTGAAGGCAGGAGGAGAAGGGGATGACAGAGGATGAGATGGTTGGATGGAATCACTGACTCGATGGACATGAGTTTGGGCAGGCTACGGGAGTTGATGATGGACAGGGAAGCCTGGTGTGCTGTAGTCCATGGGGTTGCAGAGTCAGACACAACTGAGCAACTGAAGTGAACAGAATTAAAGTCATAAGCACTGAAGTTATAAGCACTGAAGTTAATTGTCTCTTGCTGGGCTACAGTGACGGTCCAGCACACCTCCTCCAACGGGGCTACCATTTCCAACATATTTTAACTCTCTTTACTAATAAGCATAGAATTTCTTAGAATTTCTGCTAATAAGCAGAAAACTGAGCAACTGTTTCCTTAAAAGAAGCAAGATCTAGCTGACTTTAACTCATAAAAAGAGAATTTTGATATTTTAAAGTTAACTAATAGTAAGAGTTAATAAAGGCTTACTAGGGGGCAATTGAAAATTAGAGAAAAAAGGAATAAATTGTTTATAGTCTTTCCATCCAAAGAGAATCACCATTAACATTTGGGGTACTTCCTTTCAATCTTTGTACTATCAAAGATTCATGGGTTTTGAATTTTTCACGTTTATAACTGAAACTAAATATATAATTTCAAGTCAAAAGTTTATTTAAAATTATGAGGTAAGCATTGTTCCATATTGCTGTGCAGTCTTCAAAAATGGCAAGACATGTGGGTCTAGCATTCTACTGAGTGGATATACTGTAATTTCTTTAACCTACTGTTGGACATTAGTCGCTTCCAAATTTTCCCTAATATTAATATTGGGCTGCAATGTGTACTTTTGTTCACCTGGCTTTTGCTGTGTTTGGGATTATTTCCTGAGGATAGGTTTGTAGAGCTGTAATTTACCGGGGTGAACAGTACAAATGTTTTGCAGCTTCTGATACAATCTACCAACTGCTAACCATAAGGGTTAAGAACACTACTGTCTGCTCTCCACTCCCATCAGCAATGGGTGCTATTAAAACATAAGTCCCTGGGACAGCAAGGCGATCAAACCAGCCAGTCCTAAAGGAAATCAACCTTGCATCTTCACTGGAAAACTGATGCTAAAGCACCAATACTTTGGCCACCTGATGTGAACAGCCAACTTAGTGGAGAAGCCCCTGATGCTGTGAAAGATGGAGGGCAAGAGGAGAAGAGAACAGCAGAGGATGAGATGGTTTGACAGCATCACTGACTCGATGGATGTGAATCTGAGCAAACTCCTTGAGACAGTGGAGGACAGAGGGGCCTGGCGTGCTGCAGTACATAGGTTCATAAAAAGTCGCACACAACTTAGGGACTGAACAACAAGCAAACCTCAACAGAACAAAATAATATCCACCCCCCGCCCCGAAGTACTGACTTAATTACTTTCTTTAAAGTTTTTATTATGGAAGCCTTAAAAGAAAACATACAAAAGTAAATGAAATAGTATGAAGAACCTCCTTGGACCCACCCCAATGGCAATAACTCTTGGCAGATTTGTTTTACCTACACCCTCACGACTGAGTGACCTCACTTTCACTTTTCACTTTCACGCACTGGAGAAGGAAATGGCAACCCACTCCATTGTTCTTGCCTGGAGAATCCCAGAGACGGGGGACGCTGGTGGGCTGCCGTCTGTGGGGTCGCAGAGTTGGACACAACTGAAGCGACTAAGCAGCAGCAGCAGCACCTACTTTTCCCTTCCTGTTTTATTTGGAAACAAATAACAGCCAAGATATCACTTTATCTGTAATTATTTCAGTCTGGGTCTCTGAAAGAGGAGGGTTTGAAAACAAACAAAACAGATAGCTGTGCTACCAATCCACATCTGAAACAATAGGAATTCTCTAGTGTTATCAAATCTGCAGGCCAGTCAGTGTTAAAATTTCCAACAGTCTCACAAAGGCCACATTTTAAAAAAGTTTGCTTGACTTGGGATCTGAATACGGTCCACACCCCGTGACTGGCTGATGTCTCAAAAGTCTCTCCTAAACTAAAAATTTCTCTCTATCCCCTCCCTCCCATTTTATTTGTTGAAGAAACTGGCTCATTTTCTCTGTAGAGTTTTCCAGCCTGGATTTTGCTGATGGCGTCCTGGCGGTGTACTTTACATGGTCTTTCTTACTCTGTACTTCCTATAAATTGGTAATTGTATGAGATGCAGGCCTGATTACTGTTATTGTTATTTTTGGCAGGCCTGCTTCACGGGGGTGTCAGTTTGCCAACAGGAAGCATGGGAGGTCAGGCATCTCAGTGTGTGACGCTGGCAGCTGCTGACCCATTAAATTCACCAGGGGTTACAGATGGTCGTACTCCAAGGGGATAACCCAGCCTTCAGGTATTAGCTGGAATACTTTTGTAAAGAAAAACTCCACCTACCTACTAATTGGTCACCTCATGGGTGAATTTATTATATAGGAAAGACAAGTTAAAAGGTCAGTTCTTTCCATTTATCTGCCAGTTTTCAAATAACACATTAGTTCTCTAGTTTACTTCCAATGTATCAACAAATGGGTTAGCTTTTCCCCCTTAACATTAGCATAAACTCAAAAAGGGAAGCAGATCTGAGGTATATGTATCTGATGCAATTCTTTGCACGGGCGCTCAAATCGTCCTGTCTGTGGCCTACGGGCATCTCTGTGAGGTCATAACCCTGGTCTCCGAGGCGGCTTCCTTGCTCTCCGATGCATGGCACTCCAGGCCTGTCGGGTTGTAACCGTGGTCTCTGTGACAGTTGCTGTCTTGTACACGATACTCCAGGCCTGTCCTGTACAAGTCCCACCTGAGGTCACGGATCAGTCATTTCCATAAGCAGCTCTGGTTCTTTTCGTGGGAAATGGTATTTCAAGGCCACAACCAGGGCGAGAGGGGCAGATCATTGTTCGACAGGTTAAAATTTTTGTTTTGCATTTTATGAATCTGGCTAGGATAGTTTTTCCTTTACCACCCCCTTTTTTTCTTTTCCTATGTTCATTTATATATTGAGGTTTAAGTGTTTTCTTTTCTAAACACGAGATTCTCAGCATACCGCTCCCTCACCAATCATACTTCCCACCTCCACGCCCGCCCTCAGCCAGTCACACTCCCCCCAGTCCCCTGCCTGGTCGCTCCGGAGTCCTGAGACAGACTCTCCACGCCCCGCTCCTGTGCCGCGGCTTCACCCGTAAGGGAGGGCGCACGCATGTCGGAGGCTCACCAGCAGCATCTCTTCGGCTATGCCGTTCCTGAGCTGGATGCTTCCAGACATTCGGTGCTATGAAGTCTGGCTCCGGTTCACTTTTATTCTCTCTCAAACCTGTCATGCGCTATGAAGTTTATCAAATCTCATTTTTTATAGTCAGAAAGGACTCTGGTACTCAACTAGGCTGAAAATGCACAGATTTATGGCCTTTTGCATTTTAACGTGGTCACAATGAAACCACACATGCGATTTTGAAGCTCACCGTTTCGCGGCTTTGGAACCAGGTGCATCTGGAATGAGGTCTGGGCTCTGCTACGGGAGAGCTTGGCCCATCACTTGCCTTCTCTGGACGTCAGTTTCCTCCATCTGATGGAGATACCAAGAGTGCCCTCTGAGAACGACCCCGAGGAGTCGATTCACTGATACGGGTGCGGCAGAGGGCCCGGCACAGACTACGTTCCTGGGGCAGTCCTCACTGCTCGGCCCACACCCTCGTCTGGACTTTGCAGAGGTGAAATGATCTGAAGCCAGTCAACATCAAAGCTGGAACAAGCACGGTCACTGCCTCTGGTCCAGTGCAACTACCACTTATGCTAATCTGCCCTCGTGCTGTCACACCTGGGCGAAAGGGATGCTGCAGAGAGGGGGTGTCAGCTGTGTGGGCGCTAAAGTTTGAACAAAAGCATGCTCCTGTTAAATGGCTGCTGAGTTGGTAAGCCTGAGGTACGGGTGCTGTGGGGACAGGATGGGGCTGCCACGGGGGCTGACCTCGCTGACTTCCAAAGGAGGCCACTGACTATGAAGGTCAAGTGCACTGGACTCTGCCACACCTGCCACTTACAGGCAGGGCGACCGAGGGAAGTCCAGCCACCGCTGGTGCCTGTTCACTCAGCTGTGAAGCAGAGGGGCCTGCGGAGCAACGAGATGGGATGATCCTTGGGAGACACGTGGCCGACGGCATGCTGAGTCATACGATGCTCTAGCCCTCAGCCTTCGTTCAACTCAGAGGTGATGCAGCTGAGAGGGTCCGTAAGCCCTTCATCCCCTGGCCCTCGAGAAGGGGCTTTGTGCGCCTAATGTTCTTTCCAGCCTGCATGGCACTCTATCATGATTCATATTCTCGTGTCTGGACTGTGCCAGTTCTAACACACTTGCACACAGCAGGTTGTAATGACCCTGGAGTTCTGGCAGACTGATATGGTGGGGCACCATATACCGGCCGACGGACACTGTTCTACGTACTAGTCAGTGCTGGCTGTGGTCGGAGCAAAATGTCCAGAGATGGGGCTACAGGTCTGTGCTTGGCAACTGCCATGGGATCCCACAAATAACGCTAATGCCATCTGGTAATGAAGCGGGCTTGCGGTTGCCAAGGTAACCCTCTGCACTGAGCAGCTCTCTCACCAGCCCTCCAGTGCTGGTCTCCGTGTGTTCACACGGCAAGTCGTGAAGTCAAGGGGAGCACTGTGCTTCTCCAGAGAGAACCAGGGTGCGCTTGGAGATGAAGCTGCTGGGGGTCTGCCCAGCAGGCCGTCACTCTTCCAGGAAGTGCCCTTAGAGACCTGTCAGAGCACCTCCCCTTGCAGGGGCGCGGGAGCTGAATGGGTGGTCTTCTCTGTCTCTTCTCTGGCATTCATCTGCCAAGCGGTATGACATTGGAAAAATCTCTAGTTCACTATGGCAAGGCAAGCTGCAAAGTGGGAGGCAAGTTGAGGATAGCAAAAATATTTCATTCTGCTCTGCCACCAACTGCTACCCAATGCAAATGCAACAAATCTTGTAGCTAAGACCAGGTGAGCTGAGAAGGGGAGAGGAGCCAATCACCTGCAACCTGAACCCCTGGGCTTGTGCAGGGAGCAGGCACCCTGAGCCTAAGCAGAGCTGTCTAGGATGCAGGGGGGACGAGCTGACCAATGGCTTCTTTGCACCCTCAGGTCCAGCATACACCCCGTGACTGGGAAGTGAAGTGGGCAGCACAGTATCTGTCACCAAGACAAAGGACGCATGGCTGAGCTCTGCTTTGGGGAAGGGATACACTGGGGGAAAACCAACCACATACACGCACGTGTACACAAACATTATTTTCCAGGTACAAACAAGGGAAAAGCTTACTGTGGAAGTGTCTACAAGGGGTCTGCTGTACTTGCAGTGATGTTTTTCCAAGTATACTTAGAAAGGGGAAGGGAGAGAGGGAGGGGCACCTGAGCACCTACAGGAGGTTCAGGAACAGTTCTTCTCAGTATGGAACCAAGAACCTTCCCCTTTGTGCTAATTACAAAGAAAGATGGGGATAAAGGGAACGAGCCCGATAAGCATTTATTCACTGAGTATATAAGTGTGTGTATTACGTGAAGCTCTGGGTTAGGACACTGATGCAGATTTACATGACTTTAGAGCTGGAGTTTTAAAAAAGTCACTTTCAACTGTCTCATTTTCAAGGGGGTAAACTGAAGCCTTGAGAGGTTAAGAGGTATCAAATACGGTTCCCGCTTTGAAGGTGTATTAAAGAGCAGAGACATAACTTTGCTGACAAAGGTCCATAAAGCTCTCAAAGCTACGGTTTTTCCAGTAGTCATGTATGGATGTGAGAGTTGGACCACAAAGAAGGCTGAGTGCTGAAAAATTTGATGCTTTTGAACTGTGGTGCTGGAGAAAGATTCTTCAGAGTCCCTTGGACAGCAAGGAGATCAAACCAGTCAATCCTAAAGGAAATCAACCCTGAATATTCAGTGGAAGGACTGATGCTCAAGCTGAAGCTCCCATACTATGGCCACCTGATGCTAAGAGCCTACTCACTGGAAAAGACCCTGATGCTGGGAAAAATCGAAGGCAGGAGGAGAAGGGGACGACAGAGGATGAGATAGCTGGATGGCATCACCAGCTCAATGGACATGAGTCTGAGCAAATTTCAGGAGACACTGAAGGACAGGGAAGCCTGGCATGCTGCAGTCCATGTGGTTGCTGAGGGTCGGAGACGAGCTAGTGACTGAATGACAATCAACCTTGAAGAAAGTGGTTAAAGTGAGCTGTGCCTGCAGTAATGGGGGGCACAGTGCTTCAGCACGTGGGGCTCAATGTACCCGAGGAGTCTGGGGAGAAGGTGCTGTGTCACTGAGCGGTTGGAAAATGCTTGCTGGGCGCCTGTCCAATGCATCCCACGTCTTGAAAGGAGGGGTTATACGGATGAGCACTCCCCAGATGATGTCCCACAGAACGTTCCTCCAGGAGATGTTCTTGGAATGTGATCTGGTAAAAACGTTCCTCCAAACTTTCCTCTGACACCTGGGGGTCTTCCCTGAACAGTGTGGACACATACTTGACTCTAGGACAAGAACCAGGGTGTGCCCACAGGGCTGCGGCTCCCTCCTCCATCTGAGAACCCTGTGCTGCGCCCCAGGCAGGTGTCTTACTCTCATTCGTAACGGCAGGAAGCTAAGGTTTCTGCGCGGGGCCTGCTGTTCACTATTTCCGCTGTTTGTGCCGGGTCCCTGGCCCCACAGCAGCATCTCTAAATCATAAGACAGGGTGACCACAGAGCCTTGGACCATCTAATCCTCTAACTCCAGTCATATATTCGGGGACTCTGGTAAGTGGCTCAAAATCTTGCTTCACACAGCTCCTGGCCTCCTTCCCAAATGGTTTTATACTCACACTCCTGACCCCAGCTATTGTTAATTGTCGAGTCACTAAGTCCTGTCTGACTAGGATTTCCCAGGCAAGAATACCGAAGTGGGTTGCCATTTCCTTCTCCAGGGGATCTTTTCCCCCTCAGGGATCGAAGATGCCTCTCCTGCCTCTCCTGCATTGGCAGGTGGATTCTTTACCACTGAGCTACCAGGGAAGCCGCAACCCCATCCATGAGACGCCACTAAAACACTGGCTTTGACTAATCTCAGTGTTCTGCTGTTTCGCTTCTCTCTGAACCTGGCGCTCTGAGTTCTGCACAGCTGCTAGGTGTGTGCCGTCCGCAGAACCGTGCTGGCGGGCTGTCCTCACAGCAGGCTTCCCAAAGCAGGCGCAGCCAAGGGGGACCGGGAGCTCAAGGGAAACCGGCTCCTGCTTCTTTCGAGGAAAACCGTACAACTGGAAACAGCCAAGGGGAAATGGACACAGAGCAACCCTGAGAGGCTGCGGCTCTGCCAGGCGGAGGCAGAGACAACAAACTTGCCGTCACGGCTGGACGAGGCTGCTGGCACTGCAGAGAGCTGGACAGTAATGAGCCCGCCACAAGAAACGGGCTACGTGACATGGAAACCAGGAGGTCAGACCGAGGGATCCTCTAAGATAAAACCAGTATTTCCTACGCTGAAGGTCACTTATTTTTTGCTCAATGCGACGGGGCGGGGTCGGGGCGGGCAGTGGGGGTGGGGGGTTCAAGTGCATCTCTGATGATAAAACTCAGTTCAATGCAGTGTGATTCAGAAAGGGAAAATCAAACTGGAAGGTAACTTCCAGGGATGATGGACTAGACTGGAGCTGAGGAGCTGTTACAGCCTCAAGAGGTGAGTTACATCTTCCCTTCTGACAAAGACCCAGGAGACATAAGGCAGATAAACTCACTTTAGTTTCTGTCTACCAACAAGTTAGAAAATCAACTTGCCAGTAAGGCAAGCAAGCTCGAGTGTTAACATGTATAGACTGGGGAAAAAAGTAAACCCGAGTTTAGATTTCAGCTCTGCCTCTTCCTGGTGCTGTGTGACCTTGTTTTTTTTTTGGCCATATGAGACGGCTTACAGGATCTCAGTTGTTCAAACCCGTGCCCCCTGCAGTGGCAGCACAGAATCTTGACCACTGGACCCCAGGGAAGCCCCATGGCCGTGTGACTTGAGGCAAGTTCCCTGGACTGTCACTTCCCAGATTTTTGGCCTGCAGACTCAGGATGAGGCTTTTGGGAGGAGGAAATGACACCAGCCTTTGGAAGGGCTTAGCACTGGGATTCAAACTTGGCATCTGCCATCCATCAGGCTGGGTTACTGCCTCCTTGCCTTTGTCACGGGGGACAGACAGCATAGGGGTTGGGGGCGGGGGGAGAGCCGGGGCTTTGGAGCCTGAGAGACCCAAGTTCAAATTTTGCCTCTGCCACGTACAGAGCAGCGTGGTAAACCAGCGTGGGTTGAGGAAAACCAGCCTCCGTGAGCTTCGCTTCCTCGTCTCTAAAATAGAACCCTTTGTAAGGACTGGATGGCTGGGGCTATGAAGTGTCCAGGGAGTCGCTACTGTCACTCACCACGTGGGAGCAATTGTTAGTATCGCTGCAAGTCATTCTTTTTAACAATTATGAAGCACCTGCCTGATAAGATGAGGTTTATTTTCACTAGGTGGCTTATTCCCTGGATGAGTGACTGAATCATTTCCCAAGGGGCCATCAATGTTAACGCTCCGGGTACTTCTGCTCTTCCTGCATCCATTCGTCTCTTCAGTAGTCAAAACTGCCCCGGAGGGAGGGGAGTTTCAGCAGAGAGGACCTCCTCCTTCTCCAGGCCTCATTAGCCATTTTCATGACACGGAAGGTTTAAGAAGTTTGCATTTCATACGATTGAATGCCACCTTTCTCACAGTTCTCCCCTCTCATCTGGCTTCCCGTTCCTCTCAACCACAACAAAATCCACACACGATGTAAAGAAGCAGTGTTGTGAAAAACCCCCGAATTGTCAAAACAGAATTAGTTCGTTTTCATTTATAAAACATACATTCAAGTATATAACAGAAACCCCACTGGGAAAAAGGAGAATGTGATGGCTGTATAAAAACAGGGCATCGAGATTCCAAAAAGATGTGGCAGTGAAGTAGAAACGGGTTCGCTGACAAAAGGAGACGCCGACCACTGTTTTCTCCAACAGGCTGAAACGTGAAGCTTCTCATAGGGACGTGAAGAGGAATCCCCGCGCACGCACACCCTTTACTTGTCCCCCACGCTGCACATGGCGGCAGGAGAGCCACTGCACCCAGCGCTCCTGTCTCACTGGTGGGCCTGCTGCCCAGGAAGCAGCTGCTATTTCCTGTCCTGGGCAGAAGCAGATGGCCCAGGGGGAGGTACCAGGTTCAAAGGCTGCCCTACACCGGTCTGAGAGAAGGCTCTCCCCATGCTGGCTAGGCCACGTACACTGCCTCCTTCTAGAACCTGGATTGGAGAACATGGAGAAGACTGGGAACTGGAACCAGTTCTCCAGTGAGAAGGTGGCTGTGCTGGAAGAAATGGGGAACGAATGAAGGGTGGGGGAAAGGAGGGGAGATGGACCGACAGATGGACATACTGGAACGTGGAGCTGCCTTAGATGGGCAATGACTTGCCTTCCAGTCCCCCCCACCTTTCATCTGACAATTACTTGTTAATTTGAAACAAGTGCAGGCTAGGCATTAGGTTAGCAGATGAAACACTTCAGAGAGCTAAGAGTCTAGTGGAGGAGACAGGCAACAAATCTGTATGTAAATAAAAATGTATAATTTGCAAGGAGTTTTAAGGGAAATAAACAGAAAGGGGACAGCTCAAAGAGAGATTTAGGCAATACCAATGTGTGCCCCAAGATGACATTTAGACCAGATGAGTCAATTATTCACTTGTTCATTCAATTCACTCAAATATTTCTTGGACATCCACTGTTGTGCCAAGCACTGGTCTAAGGATTAGAGACAGAGCAGTGAACGAAACGCCTCAGGAGGGTGCATTCTTGGGGACGGGGATGGGCAGACAATAAAGAAACAAAACTACGAGATCCGCGTGGGGCTGGGAAGACAATAAAGCTGGGTGAGGGGAGAGGTTCACACTGGGTGGACACCTGCTGCCCAAGGCTGGGCTGGGCTGGGCTGTGCAGACTCCTGCAGAGGGCCCAGCCGTGGGGGGCGCTGGAGCGAAGGTCTTGTGTGGGGGGCCTGGGGGCGGGGCGGGGCGGGCAGCAGAGCGCAGGTGCCAGGCCAGGACGGGCCAGGTCTGCTGGTGGCAGCAGCTCTGACAAGGGATGTAGCTGTGCTCAGGGTGAAGGGAAGTCAGTGCCAAGAAATGGCACGGCTGATGTGCATGCTTTAAAGAACATGTCCCTGGTTGCGTGGTGGCGAGATCAAGAGAAGAAATGGGGCCACAAGAGAGGACGGTGACAGCTCTGACTGGAGCCAGGGCGGCAGGAGATGCCGAGTGATTCCAGAGAGAATGAAGAGGAACTGAAGACAGGATCTGCTGACAGGCGGGCTTGGGGGTGAGAGAAAGGGGGACACTAAGGAAGCTTGTAGGTGTCTGGCTTGAGCACCAGATAGATGGTTTTGCTATTTAATGAGATAAGAGGGGGAAGCAGAGCGGTAAGACAGGGAGAGGGAAAACTACTTCACTTTTATGAAGTTTAAGATTATTTCTGAAATGTCTTAGCAGAGAGATATTAAACAGGCAGTTTGGAAACTGGGACTCACGGCTGAGGTCAGGGCTAGATAGTTCAAGTTTACGAACGATCGTATCAGGCCCTCGTTTTCAAGGCAGCCTGGGTGAATTCAGATGAGCTGAAACTTCACCCTAAACTCGCGCACCTGAGCAGCATTATCGGAGCTCTGAGTTGCTCAGGGACAGTCTTCCTGGGAAAAGGTGAGTCTGTGGACTTAAACAGGAACCGTCCCTTTGATGGGCGACGCAAGTCCAGGTGAAAGTGACCCCCACACAGATCTGCCGCCTGCAGTGGAAGGGACCACAGTGTCCGCTGAGGCAAACACGGTCCCGTCGCATCTCCACTTCTGTCGATACCCTGTTAGGCAGGACTTGGCTTTTTAATATTTCGACTGTACAATGTGTGCCAACTTGACCTTGATGTAGAAAATTTTAATTCAAATCAATACCTGGACAAGGTCACTTTAAAATCCAATTAATATGAATGGGACAATATGCCCCACAGTTCTGTGAGCTGAAAATGGAATAGTTGCAAGTTAACAACAACAAAAGAGACAGCCACAGAAGCCTGTTTGGGCCCTTCTGTGTTTGATAATGCAGCTTGCTGTGCCCTTAGATACAGGCAGTACTAAGAACACTGGAAAAAAAAAAATATAGGCTTCTATTTAGGGTAGCTTAAAATTAAACTATAGTTTCTCTTTAAAAAAAAAAAAAACATAAAATGTACTAAAAACTGAATTCCTATAACCTGATTTTAAATAAATTAAACCCTGGACTTCAGCTCACCCAGGAATCCCTAGAGAAAGCTAAAGCTTTAATATAGTCTGAATAGTGGCAATTTACATTTATATAGAACATACTCACAAGCCTGCTTGCAATGATAACCATAACGTAAGGGGAAACTGAGGCAGGTATTCCCGAGCCTGACTCCAACAAGGAAGGCAATCCGGGCTCCAGGACACCTTCTCTTCAGACTCACCACCTTTGTCCCACATTTGCTTCTTTTTTTTTTTTTTTATTTTTAAACTTTACATAATTGTATTAGTTTTGCCAAATATCAAAATGAATCCACCACAGGTATACATGTGTTCCCCATCCTGAACCCTCCTCCCTCCTCCCTCCCCATACCATCCCTCTGGGTCATCCCAGTGCACTAGCCCCAAGCATCCAGTATCGTGCATCAAACCTGGACTGGCATCTTGTTTCATACATGATATTTTACACGTTTCAATGCCATTCTCCCAAATCTTCCCACCCTCTCCCTCTCCCACAGAGTCCATAAGACTGTTCTATACATCAGTGTCTCTTTTGCTGTCTCGTACACAGGGTTGACGTTAGAGAAGTGCTTACTCTGTACTGTGAACCAGAGAATGAAGCAGCAAATGAGGAAGACACTATAACACCTGGCTTCTTCTGGGTTGTTCTTCCTTCAACTTCACTGCTACCCCACGTGGACTCTCAGCTTCCCCACCCTTAGTCCAGGTTAGAATAGACTAGAAATGATCACACACATCCACCTAAAAAGATAAAACGGCTTTGTAATTTTGAGGAACAACTGCAAATTATGTAAAATTGGAATGATATGAAGGATGCCAGGGAGAAGGAAATGGCAACCCACTCCAGTATTCTTGCCTGGAGAATCCCAGGGACGGAGGAGCCTGGTGGGCTGCTGTCTATGGGGTCGCACAGAGTTGGACACGACTGAAGTGACTTAGCAGCAGCAGCAGCAGCAGCAGTAGGGAAATCTCACAAGCCTATTGCTTAATTTATTTTACGTCTGGATATTTTTCAAAAAGAGGCTGCTGGAGGGACAGGAGCTGGACTGCAGGAGGAAAGGCCCGCGTTGGGTGGCCTTTTCAGCATCCCAGGGAACCCTCACGGAGTTCAGGTGCAGATATCCTGCAACGCGGGGTAGAAAAGAAAGCTCCAACCTAAACGCTGCTGGCTGAGGTCCTGAGACAATCCTGAGAGTGTGTGTTCACCTTTCCAGCTGACACTGTAGCAGCGGATGAAAAGCAGCCCAAGGCTCTGCCGTCAAAGGACGAGCTGCTGCCGCGCAGTGTCTGTTCCGTCCTCCCCGCCTTGCGTTCTCCTTCATCGGGAAATAACACAAACCGGCAGACGTCACCCACCCAGCTCCCTCTCCCCACCGGCCGCCAGTCACCTCATCTGCTGCTAGCATTAATGCTCTTGTCACACACTCATTATTCTTTAATGATGCCTGTTTGTAAATAGCAAGATGGGATGCAATTAAACCATGAGAGACTAAGTAAACACACATACTAATTAGGATCTTTACAAGAGATTTTTTTTTTCCTCATGTATAGACTGGAATTTACCTTTCATTAATCTAACTTAATTGCAATAGTGCACCAATAAAGAGTCAACACAAATTAAGTGCTCTAAATGATTTCCCCATATTAAGGGTGAGCCAGCGATCCTTCCTTTGGGTAACAAGCCATGCTCTGCAGAAGGAGGGGATGAGATGGGAAGACAGCAGCACTGAGCAGCAGGAGGAGGACTTCAGCAGTAAGACAGACATCACACCATCACCACCAGCTGGTGCTTCAGAGGCCTGAGGCTAATGAGGTCAAGGTCATAGGTTCACACTGTGGCCTTCACCCCTCTTCTGAGTCGACTAGCTTTGCTCCTTTCCGAGTCACCACTTCACATTTATTAGCTTTCTATCACTGGTCCCAACAGAGAAGGAGTAAAGGTGTGGATCAGTTGGCTCACATCCATTCCCACCCCTAGAATAATAATATCCAGGGACGCGTGCTCTGCGGCCAGGCAGTACTTGGCAGAGAGCTCCGGGAAAGGGGCCTCGGTGAAGTGAGGGAAAGAAAAGTTCTGGTGGCTTCACCTCTGATTCCAGGTGAGTGAAAGATTACACACATTTGGCAGCCAAACTCCACTGAAACAGAGTATGATGCTGTCCCAACATTAGCTATCTTTTTTGCGAAGGGCTTGGAGTACCAACAATTTATTCATTCAACAAACATGGACTGTGCCCCTCCGGGTAGCAGGCGCGGGACCAGGGTCGGGAGACCCCTTTAGCAAACAACTCTTTCGTCTCTTGTGTATTTTACTTGTCCTTCCCTAACCACTGCTGCCAAGCTCTGTACCATCTTCCTCTCTGTCAAATACAGACATGCATGGATGCACACGGGCCCTGGCTTCCCTCCTGCTCCCTGACTGGGCCGGTGGTGCCACTGGCTTGGAATCCACAACTCTGAAAAAAAAAAAAAAAAGCAAAACAGGTCCTAGGAGGTCCTGAGGGGCGAGATGGCTGAGGCAGCTGCCCTGTGGACTTGAGACTTTGTATTCAACTATTTGACCAGGGAGCCTCAACCAGATTCCCCAGCTCCTGGTTTTAAGATAAAACTTGGGACATTCTCCATGGCAACATATCCTGAACTGAGTCCCATGACGAGGCAAGAGACAGATGGGCCCCAGGCTGAGCAGCAGCCAGTTTGTCCCCTGTGGACGGACACTCCAAGATGCAAAGGAGGAGGAACTGCTGAGACAAGAGGCCACATACTTCTCCTCCTCAAGGTCAAGGAGACCTTCCCGAATACACATGTGCAGAAAGGCCAAAATGGGAGCAATGCCAACCCACCCGCAGGCCTCTTCACTAGAATCCATCTTGCCCAAGAGATGCACGCACACAGGGGAGGATCCTGAGTTAAACCAAATACAGACTCAGAACCAGGCAAAGCAAGATGACTGGGCAAAGGAAAATCTGGAAGAAACGCCCCATATAAGTGATTCAAACCACCATAAGGGTGGGACTCTCTGAGCTCGCCCACGTGTCTATCCACACACACCCTTTCTCCTCCTAATAAACACTACTTGTTTCACACTTTCCATCTCTATTTGGAAATTCATGTCTACACAGCTGAAGGCCCAGGGTCTCGTCACTGGCCTCTGGGCCCTGGTGGCTAGGATTCATGCTTTCACTGCCTCGGCCTAACTTCAGGTCCTGCTTCAGGCTGCTGAGGGCCGAGGCCATCTGAGATCAATAAGAAGGGGGATTCTGGCCAAGTGTGTCCCAGAAACTGTGTAGACACTGTCCTCCTCTTACAGACGCACAATGTACATGGGCATATTAAAGGTGCTGGAAAGGCTGCAATGAAGGAACATGCCTAACTAGGATGGTTTAACCAGTGAGTGCTTCCGAAACTTACTGTCCACATCACCCTCCTTAAGAAGTCGTGTTCTGGGACTTCCCTGGTGGTACCGTGGATGAGAGTCCACCTACCAACGCTGGGGACTCGGGTTTGATCTCTGGTCTGGGAAGATTCCACATCCCCCGGAGCAACTAAGCCTGAGTGCCACAACTACTGAGCCTGTGTGCCTAGAGCCCGGGCTCTGCCGCAAGAGAAGCCACTGCGACGGGAAGCCCAGGCACCGCAACAAAGTAGCTGCAACTAGAGAAACACAGCAAGGAAGACCCAGCGCAACCATAAATAAATATGTTACAAATAGGCATGCTAAGTCGCTTCAGTCGTGTCTGACTCTTTGCAACCCCATGGACTGTAGCCCACCAGGCCCCTCTGTCCATGAGATTCTCCAGGCAAGAATACTGGAGAATTTTTGGGTTGCCATGCCCTTCTCCAGGGGATTTTCCCAACCTAGGGATCAAACCTGCATTTCTTACGTCTCCTGCTTCGGCAGGCAGGTTCTTTACCACTGGCGCCACCTGGGAAGCTCCATTACACACACACACACACATATATACAAAGAATTCGTGTTGCAAGAAATCCACCTTAGGAAACACTGTTAGGTTACCACCAGGAAAGAAATACCCAGCCTACTCAGCCAGTCCCCAGCAGGCTGGATCCTGTGTTTCCAGTCTGATGCTCCACCTCAGCTCATTCCCTGCCTAGTTTCCTCCCCACAGGCAGAAAAAGCACAGCACCACTCACCCCAGAACCGAGAGCCCAAGGGACCTGGGCTCGCTGCACACCAGACCAACAGAGGCCCAACAATGGAAAACAGACTGTGGACAAAAATTTATCAACTGTAAGATGTTTAATTGCTCTCAGTTCAAGACCATTCAAAGATTCACTCTTCAGTTCATTTTTATCATTATAAGTCTCTGAAAATCCTGGTCTTGTAACAGCAGCTCATACAGCCTTCACTTAATCGCTCTGGTAGATCATATATAAAAACAAAATCGAGCTAAAAAAAATCATTCCGTGTTAGTGAGCAGATGTCTAGCCCATTTGCAATTAATACGACCCACTTCCATACAATCAGACTGCTTAAAATTCCTGGAACAAGATGTAAAAGTTAAGATGCAAATGTTCTGATTTTAATGAGAATGAATGGAAACTATAAAATCCTCTCTCCCTTTGAGGGTAGGTATAATCTACATGTAAGTCCCAACTGCACACTAAATTTATCAACAAAACAATCATTTGATAAAGCTTGTGTGAAAGAAGAAAAAAGAACTGGGAAAGTCAGGAGTATATTCAAAAAGTATTTCTGACCAAAATTAAATGCTATCAAAACCATTATTCTTTTAAGGCACTTTCAAGAAAACTTGACTCATTTCAGTACATTTCCTCCAGCTCCCTACATGTACTAGGAGCTTCCTGTACTTCTTTGAGTCCATGAGACCTTTTCATGGACAGCGCGGAGGATGACGGAAAAGACCTTGACTGGTGTTTCCCAGATCTCCCTTCAAATCCCAGCTCTACCACTACGTGTGACCTTGAACGCGTGAGTTAACCTTCTGAGTCTCGATGTTCTTGTCTATAAGATGGTGATAACATCTTGTGTTGAGGGGTTGGTGTGAAAACCAAATTAATAGGCGTATATTTAAGAGCCAAATAGAGTTCCCAGCACATGGCAGGCACAGGAAGTGGTAGCAATTATTAGAACTATTATATTCACAGGGGCAGGGGCAGACTTCTCTAAGATCTAAAAACAAGTCTCACTTTTCACTTTTATTTCTCCCTGCTTGGAAGGCCTCTTACTGGCTTCCCGAATCTCAGCCCTTCCTCGATGGTTTAGCTGGGAAGTCTCTCCTATGGTCTGTATTTTCACTGGGCAGCAGTGGGTTTCTCAAGGTGTGGACCACAACCCCATCTGAATCAGACACCCCAGTCCCGGTCACCCTAGTAGCTCTGGAGTGGAACGGACATTTCTGACAAGCACCAGAGTCCAGTGAGTCTCTCAACACCCGGGAGGCACCCAACTCAGGCAGTGCTCAGTTGGCCAAAGACAAAGAATATGTGCTCTCACAGTACCTCCTCAGGCCCTGTATCCATCCATTCATTCATCCCACAGCTAGGAAGGGAGTGCCCCCCTTTCTGCCAGGCATAGTGCTAAGCCCTGGAAGTTCAGGTCAGTTCAGTTCAGTCACTCGGTTGTGTCCGACTCTTTGCAACCACATGAACCGCAGCACGCCAGGCCTCCCTGTCCATCACCAACTCCCAGAGTTTACTCAAACTCATGTCCATTGAGTTGGTGATGCCATCCAACCATCTCACCCTCTGTCGTCCCCTTCTCCTCCTGCCCTCAATCTTTCCCAGCATCAAGGTCTTTTCCAAGGAGTCAGCTCTTCACATCAGGTGGCCAAAGCATTGGAGTTTCAGTTTCAACATCAGTCCTTCCAATGAATACTCAGGACTGATCTCCTTTAGGATGGACTGCTTGGATCTCCTTGCAGTCCAAGGGACTCTCAAGAGTCTCACCACAGTTCAAAAGCATCAATTCTTTGGTGCTCAGCTTTCTTTATAGTCCAACTCTCACATCCATACATGACCACTGGAAAAACCACAGTCTTGACGAGACGGACCTCATTGGCCAAGTAATGTCTCTGCTTTTTAATATGCTGTGTAGGTTGGTCATAAAGATGACAAGAACCAAGAAAGAGATTTTCCTGGGGAAACTCACCATTTCATGGGGGATTTGCTCCAGGAAGAGAACAGAAGGGCAGGGGCTAGGCACCTTCCTTTACCTTTGTGACAGCCGAGGTCCTGTGGAAGCCAGACACTCAAACACAATTTGATGACAACAAACAAAATCAAGATGGTAAGCTTTGAAGGCATGATAAGATTCTCAGAGATGTGATGGCGGTTTGGAAACATTCAGAAACAGGAGGACAGGCAGTAGAACAGAAAGAATGTGCACTCTGGAGTCAAACTGGCAGAGGCTAACTAAACCCCAGCTCTGCTACTTACCTGCTACGTGCCTCGGGCAAGCTGGGCAACTTCCTCCGCCTCTCCGTGCCTCACCCACCTCAGGGCTGCTGTGAGAGCACACTGCAGAGAGCACACTCACTCACTGATACTGCCAGGCACTCAGCACGGGCCAGGCGCTATTCCAGGCATTGCAGATACAGCAGGGAACCAAAGTCTCTGCCTTCAAAGAGCTCGAATTCTGGAGGGTGGACATGCACAGTAAGCTAACGAATCACATGCCGCATGGTGAGAATGCTATGAAGGAAAATGAAGCAGGGTAAGGGATAAGGGACAGAATGGCAAGGGGTGGGGCAGGGTGCTGGTTTATTGTAAATACTGCAGTCAGGGGAGACCTAGAAACTCTAAGAAAGCAAAGCAGGGAGCCGGGGCAGGCCTGACGTGCTCTGAGAGCAGTGAGGAAGGCAGAGGGGCTGGCGTGGAGGGAGCCAGGGCAGTGACAGGAGGTGGGGGTCTGAGACACAGTCGGGGAGGGAAGGGGTTGTGTGGGGCCTTGGAGAAGGTGTGATGGAAGCTGGTAGAGTCTTCTAGGAAGAAGAGTGGCATTTCAGAAGCAGTACTCTAGCTGCAAAGTGACTACAGCATGCAAAAGGCTACGGAGGGGCAAGGGTGGGGCCAGTGGGGCCAGCTGGGAGGGGCTGCAGTCCGCCAGGTGAGACGAGACGGCAGCCTGGACTGGGGCATGGGTTGGAGCTGGTGAGATGTGAATGGGTTCTGGATGTATTTCTGAGGAAGAACCCACAGAATCTACCAAAGGACTGGCTGGGAAATATGAGACAGAAGAGGCAGAGGCCACTCCAAGACTTCTGGTCTGGGCAACAGGATGCACAGAGGAGTCATTTAGTACATGGGACTGCTGCCCGAGCACAAGTGTGGAAATGAGGTGGCGACGTCCACAGGCACTTGAGCTGAAGTCTGGGTAGAGACCTGAGCAAGGGTGTAAACCTGGGCATCAGAAGCAACTAGAACGTATTTAAAATCCTGGGATGGATGAGATCACCTCGAGAGTATGAACGGAGAAGAGACCAAACCCAAGAACTGAGCCTGGGACACGCCAACATTTTGGGAGGAGGAAGAGGAATCTATAATAGAGAGAAGACCAAGAAGGAATAACCAGGGAAGTGGGAAGAGGCCCGGAATAAAAAGCAGCTAAGATTATAAGTGATCACTCACCTATAGCCAGATAACCTGGAGCGGGAAGTCAAGTGGGCCTTAGGAAGCATCAACATGAACAAAGCTAGTGGAGGTGATGGAATTCCAGCTGAGGTATTTCAGATCCTAAAAGATGATGCTGTTAAAGTGCTGCACTCAACAGACCAGCGTATTTGGAAAACTCAGCAGTGGCCACAGGACTGGAAAAGGTCAGTTTTCATCCCAATCCCAAATAAGGATTGGGCTGCCAAAGAATGTTCAAACTACCACACTATTGCAGTTTGCATCCCAATCCCAAAAGGTCAGTTTTCATCCCAATCCCCAATAAGGATTGCAATGCCAAAGAATGTTCAAACTACCACACAATTGCACTCATCTCACATGCTAGCAAGGTCATGCTCAAAAGCTAGGCTTCAACAGTACATGAACTGAGAACTTCCAGATGTACAAGCTGGATTTAAAAAAGGCAGAGGAACCAGAGATCAAATTGCCAACATCCACTGGATCACAGAAAAAGCAAGAGAATTCCAGAAAAACATCCACTTCTGCTTCATTGACTATGCTAAAGCCTTTGACTGTGTGGATCACATCAAACTTTGGAAAATTCTTCAAGAGATGGGAATACCAGATCACCTTACCTGCTTTCTGAGAAATCTGTATGCAGGTCAAGAAACAACAGTTAGAACGGGACGTGGAACAACAGACTAGCTCCAAATTGGAAAAGGAGTACAACAAGGCTGTATATTGTCACCCTGCTCATTTAACTTCTATGCAGAGTACATTATGTGAAATGCTGGGCTAGATGAAGCACAAGCTGGAGTCAAGATTGCTGGGAGAAATATCAATAACCTCCGATATGCAGATGACACCACCCTTATGGCAGAAAGCGAAGAGGAACTAAAAAGCCTCTTGATGAAAGTGAAACAGGAGAGTGAAAAAGCTGGCTTAAAACTCAACATTCAAAATACTAAGATCAGGTCATCTGGTCCCATCACTTCATGGCAAATAGATGGGAAAACAATGGAAACAATGACAGACTTTATTTTCTTGGGCTCCAAAATCACTGCAGACAATGATTGCAGCCATGAAACTAAAAGACACTTGCTCCTTGGAAGAAAAGCTATGACAACCTAGGCAGCGTATTAAACAGCAGACATGTTACTTTGTTGACAAAGGTCCATCTAGTCAAAGCTATGGTTTTTCCAGTAGTCGTCTATGGATGTGAGAGTTGAACCATAAAGAAGGCTGAGAGCTAAAGAATTGATGCTTTTGAACTGTGGTGATGGAGAAGACTCTTAAGAATCTTGGACTGCAAGGAGATCAAAACAGTCCATCCTGGTTTGAAATCAACCCTGAATATTCATTGGAAGGACTGCTGCTGAAGCTCGAACTCTAATACTCTGACTACCTGATGTGAAGACCCAAGTCATTAGAAAAGATCTTGATGATGGGAAAGATAATGGGAGGAGGAGAAGGGGATGACAGAGGATGAGATGGTTGGATGGCATCACTGACTCAATGGACATGAGTTTGAGCAAGCTCTGGAGATGGTGAAGGACAGGGAAGCCTAGACTGTGCAGTCCACTGGGTTGCAAAGAGTCAGACACAGCTGAGTGACTGAACAACAACACAACAAACATTATGAGTGCTACTTTTAGGGCAAAACCTGTCAAAACCCTGACTCCAAAATTCCATTTGACAATTGTCACATCTGTAATTGAACCAAATGCAGCATGATCACTGAGTAGTCGCCATAAAAGCAGACGCAAAGACAAAGTCACCAGATGAGTTTAACTAAAATTATAATTCAAGAATGAGGAGAAAAAGGAAGGTGAGAATTTTTGTCTGTGTTTAAAAAACAGGTCCCACATTATTGTAAAGGATTTTTGAATATAAACAATTTTTTTCTTATCTTCATAGTGTTTATGAGCAACAGTCAACATGGTAATTAAGTCAGGAAAAGGCCCATACAATTTCGTAAACTTCAACAAATGTGTAGCAGACATCACTGAATTCCACCCGCACCCCCGACCCTGGCCAGCTGACTTCCTGAGCTGGCCAGCAGCTGGTCTGGCTCCAAGGATTAACCAGGTGATGTTCACAACAAGCCCAGGAGGGGACTCTGATCAGCCCAGAGTTTTGCCCCTTCTGTTTTGCCCAGGAGGAACGGACGGTAGAGACGTCAAGTGACGACTCAACGTCACACAGATAGAATCAGCAGAGAAAGGAGCTGAACCTAGTCGACTGACCCCAGGATTGCTTAGGAGCTGAGTTAATTACGACGGGCATGAGAATGATGACAATCACTACTCCTACAACTACACGCAGCACAGTTAGGTCCATTACTTTTCATTAAAATTCAATATAAGGTAATTTACATCATCAATAATACTATAGACCATATTAGTATAAACTCCTGCTCATCTTTTAATTCAATTGCCAACCAAAATGGATTGTATATGTCACTTTTATTCGAATCAAGCAACTGTTTTATCTCAGTGCACAGACACAAAGGAAAGACTGAATGGGGGGAAAATCAACTGTGTAGATTGGGGTTAGGGAGTAGTAAGATACCAAGATAAAACTGCTTTTAAAATCAGCTGAAGATTTAATGCAGCCCTGGAAAGTTTCAATTATTTACACGCTTGGTCTATGCAGTGTAAAGCCGGGCTAATGAGATTCAATTGCTGTGTATAAATCTGAAGCAGGACAACCCGAGTATCTAAAGAAAATAGCAGCTTGGGCTCTTGTGTTAATAACTCTTCGAAACAAAGATGATGATTAGGAAAGAGTAACATCATTTTGCGTCATATTATTGATTGCAGGGGGTACTGAGAGAAACGGCTCCATTTGGTCAAATAGAAACCCTGAGATAAGTTGCCAGGGATTCATCAAAGAATCTACTGATCAATATTATTGTTCTTCTAATAACAAGACCAACAACAACAATTTACATTGTCTCTTTGTCTTATGGAAATCATGATGACCCAGGAGACCGTTTCATCTTTTTAAAGTTCCCCACGTCTAGCACCAAGGGCTGCGTAGTGCTACACAAGCAGGGGGATCAGAACAGACGCTCACAGGTGCCCGGCTGGACGGAGCACCTCCTCTCAGGCTCTTCACAAAGGCTTTGGGCACAGTGGCACAGGATGCTGCAGGCCCTGTCAAAGGCACTCTAACGTTTTTAATGTTTATTTTCTGCTGTGCTGGGTCCTCACTGCTGTGCACGGGATTCTCCTTGTGGTGGCTTCTCTTGTTGTGGAACATGGGCTCGGGAACACATGGGCTCATGGGTTGTGGTGCTCAGGCTTAATTATGTCAGAGCAGGTGGATCTTCCCCAACCAGGAATCAAATCCGTGTCCCTTGCATTGGCAGGCGGATTTGTAGCCACTGTACCTTCAGGGGAGTCCCTGTCAAATGCATTTTAAAGCAGAGATCCTCTTAAGATCAACCCAGAACACCTCTGCACACAGTATACTCTTTTAATACAGGCATAAACAGGACTTTAGGAGCACGAAGGAAGGAACTACCTTGGCCTGAAGAAGTAGGGGTGAGCTTCTTGAAATGTTACCGTTAGACCCCAGTCTGAAAGGCACAGTAGTTTTGCCAGAAGGGTCAGGGGTTGGACAAGGATGCCACAATCAGAGGGAAAAGCAGGCACAAGGTGCAGGAGCAACGGGCACGGGGTGTCGGGGGAATCCTGTGGGTCCTAAGGAGCCCCTGGAAATGAGGACGCATTTTGCTTGCCACGTTGAGTGGAGAGAGCTGCCCACACTTAGCAGTCTGGGGTCAGGGATGCTAGTTCTTCTGCAGGATACCAAACATTTCTGTACAGGGAGGGGCTGTCCCATCCAAAATGCCAGGGGTGCCTCTGCTGAGGAGCACTGGACACCCAGGTGGCCAGGAGACATTAAGAGGGGTAGAGGTTGAAAAGGCAAACTGAGGTTGCATTATAAAGACCCCATAAGCTTCCCTACGCTGGAGAAGGGAATGGCAAACTACTTCAGTCTTCTTGCCTTAAGAACCCCACGAACAGGATGAAAAGGTAAAAAGATAGGACACTGAAAGATGAACTTCCCAGGTCAGTAGGTGCCCAATAGGCTACTGGAGAAGAGCGGAGAAATAACTCCAGAAAGAATGAAGAGATGGAGCCAACGCAAAAACAACACCCAGCTGTGGATGTGACTAGTGATGGAAGTCAAGTCTGATGCTATAAACAGAAATATTGCACAGGAACCTGGAATGTTAGGTCCACAAATCAAGATAAATTGGAGGTGGTCAAACAGGAGATGGCAAGAGTGAACATCGACATTTTAGGAATCAGTGAACTAAAATGGACTGGAATGGGTGAATTTAACTCAGATGACCACTGTATCTACTACTGTGGGCAAGAATCTCTTAGAAAAAATGGAGTAGCCCTCATAGTCAACAAAAGAGTCCGAAATGCAGTACTTGGATGCAATCTCAAAAACAACAGAATGATCTCTGTTCATTTCCAAGACAAACCATTCAATATCACAGTAATCCAAGTCTATGCCCCAACCAGTAATGCTGAAGAAGAACCTGAATGGTTCTATGAAAACCTACAAGACCTTTTAGAACTAACACCCAAAAAAGATGTCCTTTTCATTACAGGGGACTGGAATGCAAAAGTAGGAAGTCAAGAAACACCTGGAGTAACAGGCAAATTTGGCTTGGAGTACAAAATGAAGCAGGGCAAAGGCTAATAGAGTTTTGCCAAGGGAACACACTGGTCATAGCAAACACCCTCTTCCAACAACACAAGAGAAGATTCTACACATGGACACCACCAGATCGTCAATACCAAAATTAGACTGATTATATTCTTTGCAGCAGAAGATGGAGAAGCTCTATACAGTCATCAAAAACAAGACTGGAAGCTGACTGTGGCTCAGATCATGAACTCCTTATTGCCAAATTCAGACCTAAATTGAAGAAAGTAGGGAAAACCACTAGACCATTCAGGTACGATCTAAATCAAATACCTTATGATTATACAGTGGAAGTGACAAATAGATTCAAGGGATTAGATCTGATAGACAGAGTGCCGGAAGAACTATGGACTGAGGTTGGTGATACTGTACAGAAGGCAAGGATCAAGACCATCCCCAAGAAAAAAAATGCAAAAAGGCAAAATGGTTGTCTGAGGAGGCCTTACAAATAGCTGAGAAAAGAAGAGAAGCAAAAATCACTGCAGACAGTGACTGCAGCCATGGAATTAAAAGACGCTTGCTCCTTGGAAGAAAAGCTATGAAACTAGGCAGCATATTAAAAAGCAGAGACATTACTTTGCCAACAAAGGTCCGTCTAGTCAAGGCTATGGTTTTTCCAGTGGTCATGTATGGATGTGAGAGCTGGACTATAAAGAAAGCTGAGCACCAAAGAATGGATGCGTTTGAACTGTGGTGCTGGAGCAGACTCTTGAGAGTCCCTTGGACTGCCAGGAGATCCAACCAGTCAATCCTAAAAAAAAAAATCAGTCCTGAATATTCATTGGAAAGACTGACACTGAAGCCAAAACTCCAATACTTTGGCCACCTGATGCGAAGAACTGACTTATTGGAAAGGACCCTGATGCTGGCAAAGATTGAAGGCGGGAGGAGAAGGGGACGACAGAGGATGAGATGGTTGGATGGCATCACCGACTTGATGGACATGAGTTTGAGTAAGCTCCCGAAGTTGGTAATGGACAGGGAAGCCTGCCGTGGTGCAGTCCATGGGGTCGCAGAGAGTTGGACATGACTGAGCGACTGCACTGAACTGAAGCTTCCTTAAGGAGGATGGCTTCATCCTGCAAGCAACGGAGGAGACTGGCTTGTGGAGACCTACCCTTTGGGAGAAGCACTAAGTATGGAAGATGGAGTGGAGGCTGAACGGCTAGAAACAAGGAGACCAGCAGATCAGCTAGGAGGCTCCAGTAAGAATTTAGGTTATAGGAAATGAGAGCAGGGGAGGCGGGCAGAGCGGCTGCCTGGAAGGCACAAGGCAGATAGCATGTCAGGAAGTGTATGGATGTGGCGCTCTGTGTGCATGGCTCACAATGCGGGGTCGTCTTTCACATAGTATTTGCTATAAGAATGAAGACAAGTGATGTGACAGAGAGCTGCCACACTGGGAGCAGATGATAAAACAAGAAGCCTGGAACTCAGGTGCCCTGGAAACAGAGCCATTGAATAAATCTGAATTAGACCCCCAAAAAAAAAAAAAAAAAAAAAGTTGTGGTTTTTACTACTACTTCTTAAGGTAACTGTGCATTTACTCAATCTCCTTTTTGTCTGATTTTTGAAAACACAGTTTCACTCAGCTCCAAAAAGGTAAGTGTCACAGCTTTCTACCAGACATGAATTTTATAAATGAATTCATAGTAGTTTAAAACTAAAATCCAATAAAACTCCCTTGGAGTTGGAATAGCTTTCTCCAACATTTAAATTCACTACTGTAGATGCTAGCCTAGTGAAATACACCTGGTAGAGTTGGCAGAATGTACTTCCCAAGTTTGGGGGGATAAACGCAGTTGAGAGGTGTTGGGGGAAACTAGAGGTCTGAATCACGAGCTTCCAAAGTATCATAAGAAATGGTGGATCCCAGTAACTGCTGGCATATTAGCATTTTAGGGGGGAATTCTGGGATGTCTAACTAGGCTATCACTATTTTAGACTACATACTTTTAGATAATCTAAGGGACACTAACAATCAGCACTGAGCCCTAAGCACACATTCATATGACAGATGGAAGTGCCCCACTGCCTCTGGGAGCCACTGTCTTGAACTGATAGCTAAAGAAACTAAAGAGACAACATATACTGAGCAAATGGTATTTAGAGAGGAGGGAGGGAGGGAAGGAGAAAAGAAAACAAATAGAAAAGGAAAGAAAAGGGAAAAGATATAAACTACTCTTGAAATTAGTTCTAAAAGGAAAAAATGGTTTTATCAGAATACAAAATCTATGTGACTAAAAAAAATTTGCTTTCTGCTTTGGTTGTCAGAAAACTGAAAAGCGGATTTAATGGCCAAGCATTTTAAAGCTGCTCCACTCTGATGCCTTCCTTCACACGGCAGTTCTCTTTTAAGAGCAGTATCTCTAGCATGGTGCTTTAACCTGGAAGCCACAAGAAATTCACATGGAAATGAAGCATGGATGCTAGAATATACTGAATATAAAACAAGAATATGGAGATAAGAGGCTGAATCAACAGGTAACTGGAGAGCCTTGAGAAAGGACCAGAGTTCCACCAGGGCTTCAGACCAACGTCATTAACCCTCTCCGGGAATTAACTGCCTTTTCTAATGGGAGTCACAGACCCTCTTCCTCAGAAAAAGGCACATAAATACACCTACACACAAAACCTGCAGGGGTTTAGAGATTTCTTGAAGTCTATCCACTACCTTCTGGGAGTTCACGAACCAAGCTTATGATCCCTGTGGTTATGACAAGAGCTAGTTTCAAAAACTGAGTCAGAACCAGATAGGGAACTCCCCACAAAAACATCTGTGTGTCTTATGGAACACTGTATCTATACAGTACTCAAAATCACAAGCTTTCAGAAGATCAAGCCCAGCATGACTCTGGTTGCATGTTCAGCCAGAAGCACTACACATGTTTCGCCTAAGAAACCTCAGGATCCAGGGAGTGAAAGTTGCTCAGTCATGTCCGACTCTTTGCGACTCCATGGACTACACAGTCCATGGAATTCTCCAGGCCAGAATACTGGAGTGGGTAGTCTTTCTCTTCTCCAGGGGATCTTCCCAACCCAGGAATCAAACCCACGTGTCCCGCACTGTAGGCGATTCTTCATCAGCTGAGCCACAAGGGACCCAGTGGGCCCTGCAAAATGACAGAGCCCATGAACCCTCCCTACGTCCCTAGAAGAGTCTCCTTCTCGCTTTGCTGGGTCCTGAGTTTGTCTCTAGCACCTTGGGTGCTGGATGCTCCCAGAGCAGAAAGCACCCTGAGAAAGCAGGAGCAACATGCCTCAGGGCCAGGAAAGAGCGAAACGACACCTGGGCAACTTCACGCAACTGTTTCACTGCTTAATGGCTGAAAGTTTGAGCTCTCGAGTCAAGCAGACCAGGGGCTGAACTGTCACCCACGACTGGGGTTATTTTCCAGCTGTGTGACCTTGGTCCTCTTCAAGTCCCAGCTTATTAATCTGGAAAAGGGGGATAAAGCCCCCACCTCCTGGGGTTGCGGGGCATGTGAAGACCTGAGCTTGGTGCCCAGCACAGAGAGCACAATGACTAAGCAGATACTTAGGAAATCGGTAACATCAGGCCAGTATTTCTGTTCCCAATGAATTTTAAACTTAAAAACGCAGTTTTTCTTCTATAAAATTTAATCCGAAGAATAATGTGTGGTTACAATAAAAGAAACCAGACAATATTTAAGTGTTTCAAGCAAATAGTTCAAGAACTAACTCCTCTCCCCCCTCCACCATGAGACAACCACTACTCTCCCAGGAGGTAAAGACAGCCCCCCTGGACCATTCACAAATGAAGTTACGAATGGTGCACGCCCACTTCCCGCGACGCCGTCTACTCCAGGCTCACATCAGCCCCTAACAGCTCATCTCAGTGTTTTAGGAAACCTCTCTGTTCAGTTTCCTTTTATAGACACACACACGAAAGTGAATGAATGTTCAGTCAGCACACACTTACTGAGCACCTACTATGCGCCAGGCACCGATTCACATCAGTGAACCAAGACGCGATCTCTCTCCTGTGGAGCTCACAGTCTTTCCGAAGGAAACGGATAAGGGACAATAAGCCCAGAGAGTTCCTTGGTGGTCCAGTGGTTAGGACTCTCCACCGTCACTGCCAAGGGCCTGCCTGGGCTCAACCCCTGGACAGGGAACTGAGATCCGGCAAGCTGCGAGGCTCTACCAGACAAGAAAATCAGGTACTGTCTTAGAAAGTAAAAAGAACTATTTTAAAAAAATTAAAGGACATTCAAGCAGATAAGGGGGCAGGAGTAGCCCATCCTGGTCAGGAGAGGTCTCACGGAGAAGCGACCCCAGAGCAAACCTCGAAGGCTGTGAGGAATGAGGCCAGCCCCAAGGCAGCAGAGTGTCCAGCAGACGGGGGAGACTGAAGGTGGAACCAGAGACTCAGAAGGACGGGGGCCTCTACTGGAGTGACATGGAGCCGCTGATGGGGCTGAGGGCAGAGGACACACTACTCGAGTTTCCCTTTAAACAGACCGTGGGCCTACTCTCTCTCTGTCTCTCTCTCTCTCTCTCACATACTCACACACACACGTGCGCACCCACACTCACACTGGCTGTCATCAACCTTTTACCCATTAATTTTAGCACTCACTGGTAATTCTTGATTCTTATGTAAAGCAATTATTACTATGGTGGCTGCCAAATTTTCTAAGTCCTTCTGCATTTACTAGTTCATGTTCTCCTGAAGGAATGGCTTTCCTGTGGCTATTTTTATGTGATACAAACACCTCCTGTTTCTCTACTGCTTTATTAATTTAAATCAGCGTGGACAACACATGGGCTACAATGGCTTCTCAGGACTGCAATCCATGACCGTCACGTCCACCTTGGTGCTCAACGGGCCCAGGCGTGGCCCCCAGGAGCCAAACTGGCTTCTGTGTCCAGGGCACACGCCCTCGTCGTTCTGTGAGCACTCGCCTCGCTTTGGCCTGAGAAGACTAGTTCACCCTGTCCTTTCTCTGTCCCTGTCTTGGAAGCAGCCATTTCTCCAAGGAGCCTGGTTCTTATTAGTGAGAATGACGTTTAGAAACTAAGATGGGGAAAAGAGATTCACTCATGGTTCCTAGAGTCTCCACGCTTGTAGACCCCAGCAGACAGAGTGGGACACACGTGCACAGGGGTATGTGTGCACACGCTTGTATCTCTTTCTAGATCTATCTGCATGTACATATTCAAAACAATTAGTTCACACTGATACTTCTGGTTTCAATCCAATACCAAGGGCTTATTCTAGCACTTTCCTTTTCTTTTTTTTGTTTTTAAATAATGTCCCTCTGCAAAAGGGAGAAGTTTGGTTTCCATTATCTGCAATTGATTTCCTTATTTGCTCAATCCAAGAATACACACAGAGCGGCTTCAGAACTGTTAACCCATACCCTCTCTGAAAAACTGGCAAAGTACCAGGAGTTTCAGTATTTCTTCACAAGGTCTAACAATCCTTAGTCTAAGAATCTGGAGTCACAATGCTGTGTTCAAAGGTTACCAGGGTTCCATCTCTATCCCTTCCCCAAAGTGCGATTACATTATTCATTTGAGATATAGTTAAGTTATTATTTCTATCTGCATTCCTTTTTTTTTTTTTTTTAAATCCACTCTGGTCGATTATTTATTTTTTTGCATATGTGAAACATTACCGTGGTTCTAAAAGTCAAAACCATGTAACACGACGTTCTCGGAGAAACGCCCCCTCCCTTCACACACCCATCCTACCTACTGCCACCCGCTCACTCTATCAACTGGTTTCCAGTTGATCATCTTTTGTGTGTGTTTCCTCTACAAATAAGATAAAGGGTATTTTTTTTTTTTAATCTCCTTTCTTACAAAAGAGAAAGCATATTAAGGACCCTCTTACACTTTGATTTTTTTCTCTTAATGTGCCCCAGAAATCACTTCAAATGAGTCATAAAGGTCCTTCTTATTCTTTTTTTTAAAGATGGAAAAAAGAAACGGGTGGCTCCATTGTGCAGCTGTATTTATTCAATCCCTTTCCCCTGCACAGGGATTACGGTTATTTCCAGTATTTTGCAACTACAAACAAGGTGCAATTAATAATCCTGAGCACGTGTATATTTTCACACTGTTGGAGGTGTGTCTTCAGGGTGAATTCCTAGTAGCACTGCTGGGTCAGAAGGTACACGCACACGTCATTCTATCACACGTCGCCAAATCCCCTCCAAAGTGGTTGTGCCACTCTGCATTCCCCCCAGCAACGTACAACGCTGGCTGTTTCCTTACAGTTCCACCGACAGAATGTGTTGTTATACTTTTTAATTTCTGCAATCTGGTAGGTGAGAAACCGTACCTCAGAGCAGTTTTAATTTGCATTTCTCTAATTATGGGTACGGTTGAACGTCTTTTCCTATGTTTAAGTACCATTTTTATCCCTTTTCGGGGGACTGTCTCCTTTCCTCATTTTCCACTCCATTTTTGGTCTTTTACCCTTTGTGAGAGTTTCTACCCTTCGTAAGACTAGCTTTACTAGTCCTGTATCTATGATACACGTCCCAGCAAGTCAGCTGTCTTTAGACTTTGTTATGTTGGGTTTTTTTCCCTTTTTTATGGTAGAGGTCCTACTGATTTTAGGTAGTACCTTTATCACATGCTAAATTTTTATGTAATTGAATCTACTTCAGGCTCCCCTGGTGGCTCAGGCAGTAAAGAATCTGCCTGCAATGCAGGAGAGACCTGGGTTCGATCCCTGAGTCGGGATAATCCCCTGGAGAAGGGAATGGCTACCCACTCCAGTATTCCTGCCTGGAGAATTCCATGGACAGAGGAGCCTGGCAGGCTATAGTCCATAAGGTCAATTTGATTCTAGAAGTAGAATTTACTTATAGTCTATTCTACCAGCCTGTTTATCTAGCCATGAGTCAGCACCATACAGCTTTAATTATAGAGGCTTTATAGTATGCTTCAATGTCCGATAGGGTAAGTTCCCTGGTAGCTTTTGTGCTTTTCCATTCTTTCTTGCATGCTTCTTTTACATATGAACTTTAATATCAACTAGAATGAAATCTTTTAATGACTGTATCATATTTGTTCACATTTACTGATATGACTGATACATGTGGTCTCAATATGATCACACGACAGTACAGTTACTATGTGCCTCATATTTACAACGCTGCTTTTTCTCTAAGTGATGTTTTCTTTGCTTGCTCACTCACTGACTGATTGTATTTAAGCTTATTTTTATGTATGGTGTTAGGAAGTGTTCTAATTTCATTCTTTTTACACGTAGCTGTCCAGTTTTCTCAGGACCACTTATGGAAGAGACTATCTTTTCTCCACTGTATATTCTGTTTGTATTTAGGAATGTTTGTATATTTGTTCTCATGCTTATCTTTGTACCTATAACATTTTAAAGCCCTTATATTCCCCTTTTCTTAGATATCATTTTAGCATTTTGTCAATTTTTAATAGTCTTATCTATTACATACCTAGCAATCAGAGAGTTCATTTTACTTTCATCTTTATCCCTTACCTTATTTTTTGCTTAGATTACTTCTACTGTATTAGAACACATAACATTTATATATTAATACTTTGGCCTCATCATGACCTTTGTTTTCATCTTATCTCAACAATTAAATACATTACACACTCACTCTTGGTCCTTAGGCTGAAGTTTTCCCATTCATCTCTTTGGAGCATGAATCTCATTGTCCGGAAGACTCCTTGAGACTGGCTAATGGGTACAGAATGCTTGTGTATTTACAATGGTTTTTCTTCAATACTTGAAAGACACATTTATCTTTGATTCACAATTTCTTTGAAAATGCTGCTCTGTTGATGTCTTGCTTTGGATACTGTTTTCAAGACATTTGATGCCAGTTTAAATCTTTCGCCTTGTAAGTTATGTTTTTGTTTTTGCTCGGAAGCCTTGAGGATTTGTTCTTCATCTTTAAAGTCAGCTAGCATTACTAGAAGACCTCTCAGACTTGATTGTTGTTGGTCAGTGTCCTAAGTACACAGTGAGACACTTCACTGTGCAAATGTAGACTTTTCATTTGTAGGAATTCTTAGCTTGCAGCTTTACACATTGCTTCTGTTCCATTAATTCCTTTTCCTTCTTCACGGGCTCCAATTATGTACATGCTGTTTCTTCCCTGGGTTTCATTTGAACCACTTTCTGTGAACCCTTCTACTTCGTTCTTTACCTTATTTTTCTCTCTTGGTTGTTTCTCAGCCTTTCTTCAATGCCCTTTATTAAATCTCATGTGAATCTATTCTTCCTTGAGCATCTTGAGATTTAGCCTTAATTTCAGGTAGAATTTTATCATTTTTCCTGTACAGTAAATCCATCTCTTTTCTTCATCTTTTTGCCTGTTTCTGATTTCTGGATTCCTGATATAAGGGTTTGTCTTGTTGCCTCTCCAAATGCTTGAGGATGTTAAAGCCAGTTTAGAGTGCTGTCTGTGTTAAATAGCTTCCTTCTGCTTTGTGGTGTTTGTTTCCTTGGGGGTGGCATTTCTTTAGTTGAAGTATTTATTTCCTTTAACATTTTATTACAAAGAACTTTATATATTGCAAAAATTGAATTTTAAGATGAATACCTGTATCCTCATGAGCTAGATTCCACAACTGTTATCATTTTGTTCTAACATATATACTCATCTGTCTGGCCATCTATTTTAGTTTTTGGAAGAGTTTGAAAGTTGCAGACATTAGTACAGTTCATCCCTAAACACGAAAGCAAGCATGCCATTAGGCAGCTTAGAGTTAGTTAAAACAGTATCTTCTGAGGTAAAATTTACCTCCAGTAAAGTGCATAAATCTTTAGAAAGCACCATTCTCTGAACTCTGGCAACTGCATACAGCCACATAAATCACATGTTATAAAAATTCAGAACACTTTCACTACCACCACCATTTCCTCATGCCCCTCCCAATCTGTGTCTGCTCTATGCCTTCTGGTGAGGGGGTGGGGGTTCTGGTCACACACACACACACACAGTTCTGATTTTTATTCACCTTGTTTTGGTCCATCCTAAAATGTCATGTAATGCCATCACATGTATATACTCTTCTATAAGATATATTTTCCCTCAGGAAAGCTAACAGGTGTGCAAGCAACAGCTCACTAGGATGTGCTTGCTTTTTACTTACACAGGATTTGGAGTGTGGGCATTCCTGGTCTCTTGGTCATGTTTAAGGTGTGGTTTTGTAGTCTTATTTGTTTCTGCTTTTCCATACTCTTTGGAGGATATGTAGAGAGACCTAAATTTAAATAACCATTCATAACACTTCTGAGTGTGAACATTTTCAAACATAAAGGAAGACAGAGTGACTAATATTCACCCAAATTTAAAAATTACCAAAATTTGCCACACTCAGATTTGATCCCTGGTCAAGGAAGTAACATTCCACATGCTGCAGAGCAACGAAGCCTGCATGCCACAACTAGAGTCCGCGCACCGCAACAAAAGATCCTGCATGATGCAACTAAGCCCCCTTTGGCAGGCCAAAAAAAAAGGATACATTATATATATACACACACGCACACATATTTAGAAATACATATATTTGTGTCAAACCCTCCCTCATAAAAGGAAAGAGAATGACCAAATATGAAGGGATAACAGTTCCTACAGGACAGAGGTGGGCGGGGTGGGCAGAGGGGCCCTCACAGGGGTGCAGGTTGCAGATAATGTTCTAGCTCTGAGGCTGGGTGGTAGATTTATTATTTGTTATTTTATAATATTATCATAAACAATAATATTAATTAATAATAATATAAAACATTATTTTATAATATTATTTGTATATTATTAAATAAATAAATATGAATGAGCCATGTCTGGATCAATGATGACAGTGTGATCAATTAAGGATTATGACTGACTTTAATCTGAAGTTAAAACTTAGAGTCAATTGCCCAGCCGACCACAGTCTGTGAGGACGTCTCGCCTCCTCCCTGTCTTCACTCGCTGCCCGCACTCTGGCTGCCTGGCCTCCTGGGTGTGATCTGAACACGCCCACTGGCCTGGGCTTGGGTCTTTGATGCTGTGCTGCCTCTCCTGGGCCCAGCTCCCGGCTCGCCTCACTTGCCACAGTTTTTGTAGTTTTGTTTGCTTCTGCTCCCCACACCACGCCCTCTGTCTCTCTCCACCCCCTGTCCTGTTCTCCCCCAGATCCCCACAGCCAGCATATTATACAATGCTTGGTTGGTCTCCCACCTGTGAGTGCAATGCAAGTGCCCTGAGAGCAGGGATGGTGGTCAGTGCTGAACAGAACCCAGAACTACGCCTTCCTCCCTGATGCTCAGGTTACTGAGTAAATACACAAATGCTTTAGCAACCTAGCTCACAAAAGAGCCTGACACTTGATCTGGGACTTACCCAAAAGGCCCACCTTCATTGGAACTCCAAGGGCACCATGGTTTAACATCATGCTGTTTGAAACGAGCTCCAAGACGACCCGACACGGGTGGGGAATGCGGCTTTGGGGCTCTACCCCAGAGCCACTGAATCAGAATTTCTGGGCATCCTGCCAGGAATATGCATTGTCCACAAACTACACTGGTGACTCTTGAACCTCTCAAGTTTGAGAACTACTGAACCCAGCAGAGGAATCAATGCCCTAAACAGTTAAGCAGTTTGGCTGTTCAATGGTCTTTCCCATTTCAGAGAGCTTGGGATACAGCAAAATAAGACGATGAGTCTCACGGTTTAAAACAGATGTATCATTCAAAAACAAGGCACGAATATGCTAAAGAAACTGAAGGTTGGTAAAAATGCACATTAAAGAGACTGATAAATGAGTTTTATCTGCTGCAAACCATGTAACATATAAAGAAAGATTAATTTATAAGATATTAAGGTATGTTCCAAATATCACGGCTGAAGGTTCATTTTTTCCTTCTCTTGCATTTTCATACCTAGTGGATCAGTAAAACATTGTGGATTAATATTTTAAATGCCGAAAGGAGCCAGTTGCTTGTTCTAGTCTGACTCAGTTAAGCTCTTACAATATTTTGACTGTTTGAAGAAATTAATAATGGGATGTTAGGCGGTAGATTAACTGAAACTAAATATCAACAGAGCTAGATTTATTTTTGGATGACTGAGCTCATCTCTTCAAAGAACGGAAGCAGGATTCATTGTATCATAAGTTATTAACTTACACAACATGAAACAGCCCCCGAACAGAGCCGGCCATAGCAATTAAGGCTTACGTAAGAGGCTGAAAGTTTAGACTTCGCATTAGCCACGACTGGGCTGTCCAGGCTCCAGTCGGTGACCCCAGGCTCACAGAGACGCCAGGAGCAGTTCAGATGATAACTGCCCGGAGAGTTCTGGAAGCAGGCTAGTACTGAGGCCTGCTCCATCTCCCCTAAGCAACAGGTCCTCCTTGCAGCAGTGGGGAGAGACTGACACACTCAGAAGGGAAGGACTCTTTTCTGTGTCACTCGTGGGGTCACACAGTGAACCCTGACTCCGCCTCTGTCGGTCCCCCTTTCTCTCCTCCACCCTGTCTCCTGTGCCCTGCTCCCCGTGGGTCCATCAGCAGGTGTGTGCCTGGGCTTCCAGGTCAAGCACAGAGCCCGGGCCCACAAGTGATTGCTCCTAAGTCTCACAGGCTCTGAAGCCTGATGCCTCCAGGACAAGGAAAGGCAGGCTGAGCTTTTAGAGGAGCCACATTGATCCCAAATTGCCTTACAATGCACCTTTTCTATATATAGCCCTCATTTTTTCCTTTCCCCTCCTACACTGTAAAGAAGCTATGATGACAGGTTGGGACTCCCAGGAACCGATGTCTATAGATCTAAGGCACTCTGCTGCTTCTTGGTAGGGACTGCCTGCTGAAGGAGGAAACCAAACGGGGTCACCAAGCCTGCCTCTTGTTCACGGAATGCTCTAGACTTCAGTGACTTTATGCCATTTCCCCATGCGTGCACAAAAAAAAATCCAAAAGCCCCTCTGCACTCACATACCAAAACCAGAAGAGATCTATACTGATGACAAAACCAGGGAACAGGCTGATCATGGAGGTCAGGCTACTAACTAGTCATTTCTGGACTGACGTGTACAGCAGAGTGGGCAGCACACCACTATATCTTACAGTTGTGTGACTTTTGGAAAAAACTATCTACTCCAGTGCTCCCAACATGCCCCTTCCTCTGCTAGACAGGGGTCTGCACTGGCTCAATGGCTTGGGATAAAGCTTAAAAATATATCCCGGTGTATGTACAAGAATGCTCATGCCAGCATTATTTATTTATTTACTTTTGACACGTACACACGGCTCTATTTATTTCTTTAACTTATTTCTGGCTGCGCTGGGTCTTCGGTGCCGCGTGCGGGCTTTCTCTAGCTGCAGAGGATCTCTGTGTGTGTGGGCTTCTCATTGCAGTGGCTTCTCTTGCTGGTGGGGCAAGGCTCTAGGAGCGTGGGCTTCAGGAGTCGCAGCACTCAGGCTCGGCAGTCGCGATGTGCTGGCTCTAGGGCACACAGGATTCAGTAGCTGTGGCTCACGGGCCCTAGAGCGCGCAGGCATCAATAGTTGCGGTACACGGGCTTAGCGGCCCCGCAACATGTGGATCTTTCCGGAAAAGGGATCGAACCTGTGTCCCTTGCATTGGCAGGCAGACTCCTATCCACTGCACCACCAGGGAAGTCCTTATACTACCATTATTTAAAAAGCAAAACCAGAAACCACCCAAACACACAGTGACTGGAGAAAGAATAAAGTGTGCATGGTTACAGACTGAACCATCACACAACCAAGAAGATGATCAGACTGTCACACACAACCACCAACATGGCTGCATGTTAGAAACAATCACACAATATGATATTGTTCTTATAAAGTTCAAAATTCAACAGAACTCAATGATACGTTACTCGAGGATACATATGGGGATACATGTGCACGTGGTAACTCACACTTAGAAAAGGAAGAGGAGATGATTATCAGGATGGTGGTGATGTTGTTGGGAAGGGTGGGGGTTGAGGAGAAGAGCACATTGGTTATACTCTGCTTCTTAGGTTGGATGTGAGCTCAGGTGTTCAACATTAGACTTTATAACTGACATACAAATGACATGACTTAAAAAATAATAAGGAAAAATTACCTGCCTGGTAATTCTGGTCATCCAAATCTTTTTTTCTTTTTTTTTTTCGGCCACACTGTGCAGCATGTGGGATCTTAGTTCCTTGACCAAGGATTGAATCCGTGCCCCCTGCAGTGCAAGCTTGGAGTCTTAACCACTGGACCACCAGGGAAGTCCCCTGGTCGTCCAAATCTCACTCAGCACCACCATGAACTACAATCAGGGATGGGAGCAAGGAGCATCCTGGAGGCTTGGGAGCGGTGTCCTGGCCCCACGACCCAGGAGAAACCACCACCTCGGGTTCCTCACTTGTAAAATGAAAACAATCGGTGCTGCCTCCCTCGAGGGCATGATGAGGGTGAGAGGAGATGAGGCTAGGTAAACCCCAGCCTCCTCAGGGACGGGGACACTTACTGTGTCAGCGATTGCTGCTTTCTTGGCCCTGCTTCCCTTCCCTGGGGGGAATGACCCCCTCTACTCCACGGTGGTTCTGGGGGCCTACCAAAGCAGGACCCCCTCCCCCAACCCCAGGTTAGGCCAGCGGCAGTGTTCTCCCTGGATGCATGAGTACAGGCATGGGCAAAAGGATGGAAGGCAGCTGATGCCCAATCACTTGGGCCACAGGGTCCCCAGGGATGCAGTCCTGCTCCTGACACCCTGGAGCCATCCTGCTTTCTCTTCTTCCTGACAGAGCAGCTCTATCTTCATGTCTGTGACCAGCCAGCATCAGTAAAGAGCAAAACAAAGACAAAAGGCAAGGCTTTTCGTCTTTAAGTTCATCAGAGGAGGCTTCTGTTGCCTGTACTCACGGAAGCCTGGCTGGCCTCCCCTTCAATCTCACTTGCCTCCCAAACTCTCAGGGTACCTGCCTCCCAGATTCACAAAGCTCACTTCAGAAGACGCTCCAGAAAACAGCTTTGACCTCTTGCCTGAACTTCATGCAGTGGTTCCCCACTGCCTACAGCACGGGCCCCACACCTCCTCCACCGCCCCAGGGAAGAGGCGACTGGCAAGGGTAGGAGGGGAGGTGGCAGCCCCCGGTCCTGCTCTCCACCCCAGGGAAAATTCCTTTCGACCTCAGAGACGTGGGTGGCAGCAGTGGAACAGAAACCTGCCATCTAATAAAATACCATCTTTTAAAAGTAAAAGCCAAATAAAGCCATCATGTTAAAAGTATGATTATCCACCTGGCAATCTGATTCTGAATCAGATCACCCAGTGCTCTTCCTGTAAATAGGCCCCACCTCGTGTGAATTCCCATGTCAACTGGGGAAGATGACAGCTAGCTGGCCAGATGCACAGTGATCTGAATTAGCCACTCATGGCAGTCAAAATGGTGTGTATAAAATAGAATTCTGCCCTTGACTCAAGCCCCTAAACTCTCATCAGCCTATTAAAACAGAAGCTTGGTGAGAAAGCAGATGAGTCTGACAGGTCACGGTGAAATAAAAGCCCACTCTCTCACGTGGAAGTAACTCTAATATCTTAACCCTGTTTACCCAGAATCCTGTTCTCTCTGCTCATTCCCATCAACGCCAAATTCCTACCTTCATCAGGAAATGGAAGCCCAACGACCCAGAAATAATCTGAGCAAACCTATCTCGCTGCAGACGCTTTCGTTTTTATCTTCATTAACTCTTTGGTCCCTGTCAAGCATCCTGGGAGCAGGATTTATGTTTTGGCCGCTGGGTTTAGAGGATCTTAACATGTAGACAATCTGTACCTTTAACAGGGGGCAGAAAATACCGCATGTTTTGTAGACAGGTACAAACTGTTTTCTTTTTCGAGTGAAAGAACACCATGTTATCTCATTCACTGTATTTTTTAACTGGAAGAATTTTAAAGAAAAGTAGCATGTCACCCAGATGAATGTCACTTAATTTTTTCTCACATGAAATCCCACCCATTTAATAATCCTATGTCTTTTCCCCCTCTTAAGAGAGGGGCTTCCCTGGTGGCTCAGTGGTGCAGAATCCGCCTGCCAGTGCAGGAGACATGGCTTCGGTCCCCGATCTGGAAGATCCCACATGCCTTGGAGCAATTAAGCCCATGCACCACGGCTACTGAAGCCCTCGTGCTCTACAGCCTGTGCTCTGTAACGAGAGAAGTCACTGCACTGAGAAGCCAGCGCACTGCAACTAGAGAGCAGCCCCACCCACCACAGCAAGAGAAAAGTCTGCCCAGCGATGAAGTCCCAGCATAGCCACAAACAAGCAAAGTTATTTACGCACACAATAAATCTGTCCTCTTCAGGTAAATGGACTGAGTGAATAGTCACTCATCCTGGGTGACTGGATATTTATAAAAGTTCACAAAAGTAAAATGCTGAAGTCCAAGAAATTCACACTAGGCCCCAGAGCAGCCGTGCTGGCGAGACGTAAAAAACACTCAATCCTGAAGCTTGCCTCCATGATGACCATCAAATACCTTGCTCTCACTCAGTTAATTCTCCTTTTTTGCAAATGTGGAGGCTCCTCAATATCTGTGCTCTTCAAGTGTGTATTAGGACACAGAGCACCAGAAAAACATCTCATCACTGAAGTCTCAAACACACCTGTCTTTGGTGAATTTATGCGAATACAAACATCAGTGGTGAGGTCACAGGGCCAACTTGCTCAGAGCAGAGTCACATCAGAAACAACAAAATCAGAAACCGTCAGTGGTAAGGTCACAGACACTTGCTTCAAATACAGAATGAATTTTATAAATGACTTCCTATAAAACCTGTTTTTGTTTTAAGAGGCTGTTTTTATCAGCAGGATCCAACAGATGAGCATTTCCATTGTCTTTGGGATACTACAAAACAGATTCACCAAAACTCATGAACTGATAGGTGAGGGAGTCTTACACTGTACTTCCTGTCTGGGAACTCTTAGATGGGCTCTGGGATTTCATTCAAAAGCAAGGAATCAGCATTCAGAATTTTTAACCTAGAGAATGCCAGTAAGGAGAAGAAACACACTCTTCACCATCTAACTGGGACTGAATTTCCATTCCTGAGCTCCGACAACACAGAAACATGCACATGTCCCTACAGACAGGTCAGACAGAACTTACCAGAAGCATGGCGGATGTCCCATTGGGTCTGGACAAGTGGATGGTCATTTCAGGGAACATCCGGTCGATGCGGCTAATCACGTCGTCAACATATCTGAGAGGAAGAAACAATGTGTAAGAGCTGGAGCCCCAACTGAGAGAGAAAAATCTACAGTGCACCAGAGGCTTCTCTTCTCAGTTTAAGTTTTCATTAGTGAAATGCATTTTTAAGAAGGCCAGTGGGATTTATGAGGCTTTTTTTTTTTTTTTTTTAGCAAAAATATGACTCCCTAGTTCCTCCTCTTGTTTTCCAGAACCGTCCATTTTTTTTTAGTGATTTCTTTTGCTATTTACCTCCGCATTTCCATGTGATGTATTTTTAATGCCAGTTCTTGGTCTTTCATTTTAAGGTATGACCTTGTGGCTTTCCTCTATAGATCAGAATTTAATTCCACCGCCCTCCTGGCCACGGGGCCCCTCCCTCTGTCCCCTGGTTTAGGGGTGGAAGTGGCTTCCTGTTTTGCTCACCTCTGCTTGCTTCTTGTTTCCTGTTTCCTTCTTATCTCAATCACCTCAACAGTCAATTCTCTGGATTAAATTCCTTCTGTTTTAAATACCTGAAGTCATTCCCATTTTTCTGGTTTGCGGCTAATGAATTCAAATTACATCACAATTTTTGCTTAAATCAGTATTTATTGTTCACATTCTAAAATATTTGCTTATTTTTTTAAGGGAATTTTTTTAAAGTCTTTATTGAATTTGTTACAGTATTGTTTCTGCTTTATGTTTTGGGTTTTTTTTTGCACGAGGCATGCAGACTATCTTAACTCCATGGCCAGGGATTGAACCCACACCCCTTGCTTTGGAAGGCGAAGTCTCAACCACTGGACTGTCAGGGACATCCCATCTGCATATGTTTTTAATAACTGAGCCACACAGTGGCTCATGGGTAATTTACAGTTATTTTTGTCTTACTGAATTTTTACTTGATTAGTTTTCTATTACAATTTTTTCCCTTAAAACTCTCTGCCTGACTCTAAAACTTCTCTCACTATGGTCAAACATATCAGACACTCTATCAGTTTACATTTTTTTTCTGGAAACATTCCTCTGAAAGGCAGTCTTCTGTTTTTCTGACCCAAATGGAACTTGTATCTCTTAAGATTTAATAATCATTGAGATTACCGACACTAAGCACTCAGCGTGGCATACACTAAAACCTCAAAAATTATAAACACTCTCACTGGACTATCATGGGCATTATGGGTAGTCTGCAAAGATGTCCTCTCTTTGCAGGAAGACTCCCTCCCGCCTCCACCACCCCAGTGGAAGCCCACTGAGGCTATGCCAACCCACAGCCTGAGCAGAGCTAGGGCTGGGTCTGGTTCAGACCCCCTGAGAGGAGAATCACAGCAGCACTCGTGCTCACTGTCCACAGTCACATGACACAAAGGGGCTGCAGAACACAACAGCTGAGACTCAAAACTACCTGTTAAGGCTTTAACATTTGATTTTATACCCGTCGGGTATGACAAATTACATGTCTATTAGATCAGGGACATGTAAAAGATATGTTCTCTTGGGGAAAGAGAGAGATTAGCTCTCCACTCGCAACATGAACAGACTTTAGTGTGAAACCTGGCGCTCACAAGAGAGAGCAGACAACACAATGCTGTGAATATCAACATACCAACTGTGGGAAGTTAGAAAGTAATCTTGCTGATTAACTTATCAGGTTTTCCTTAGAGAATGCTCCATGCAGCTTTAGACTTCAAGCTGACAAAGGAGGAGAACTCCAGAAGGCCCAGTGCTGAGGAGTGATGCTAGGAAGACCAGAGCAAAGATGTGTGAAAAGAGGTGGAGAAGCCTTCAAGGCTACTTGCCCCTGCAGAAGAGGGCTGCCTGCAGGAAGACTCAACGTATTCTTCAAGCATGTAAATAACTTTAACAAACTCAGGTACCACACAGTCATCTTCCACCTTGAGAAAGGACCATAAGAGGAGGTTGTGGCATTAAAAAGCAAACTAGCTCAGAAAGAACAAGAGGTGTAAGAGGTACTGCTTAAAGGCAGGGCCCTACAAGGCCCTATTTCTGTGGGCTTTGAAAATGGTTAAGAAACAATCTTTCCTGGATGGCTGAGAGGAAGACTGACAAAGACATCATGTCCATGGTCCTTCCTAGATTTACAGCTTCCGGATGCACAACCTCAGCTCTCAGCTTAAATGCTACAAGGAGATGAAAAGATGAAGAGAGGAGGAAATGAACACATTTTTCATTACTACCTCCTGTTTCTGGAGATGGTGGAAGACATGTGGCAAGATTCATGTCAAAAGTTGACACCAGGTCACTGGAAACATCTCTGCATTTACATACTTCTTTGCTAACTCTATGTGTATGGCTTAAACTCTGTTCTTTCAGACTCAGCAGGAAGCAAAAACCTGCTGTCCTGTGTGGACGGAGGTCATTGCTAAGTATATGCTAATGGGGAGGGGGGCTGGCAATGCCTTCTGAACGAATCCTCAATCAATAGCCATCATAGCTCTGGACAGCAAAATGCAAATGAACGTGCAGAACTTCAGCACAAAGGTATCCTAATCTGCTCTCCCGTGTACTGTTCACCTTGAAGGGAATGCTTTCTACAACACTCGTGTCTCTAATAGGCTAAGAACTTTGGGGGATAGATAGGCTAGGTGATGATTCCAGAACCAAGTTCAGGGTGTAGACTTCCAGGATACTAAGCCAACTACCTGACCTGCTTTCAGCAGGAGCCAGCGTTCTGAAAGGGCAGACGATAAATGTTTCTGGCCATTTCTGGAATCCTTTATATGTGAACTCTTTACTTGCAAAGGAAGGCCATGGAGGGAGAAAAAGAGTTCCTAGGAGAAATATCTAACGTGGACACAGGGAAGTAGAGAGGTCTGGGGCAGTAGTTTTTGTTCCCTCTCCAACCAGTGATCTCAGATAAAGCTCAGCAAGCTCGATCCAAAGATTTTATTAAGCACAAATGCATTTCAAGGAGACTGTTTTTCCTTCCCGTGCCTAACATAAAGGAGATGCAAATTTCCTTTTTACAGGTGACATTATGTATTTGCCAAAAAGAGAAAAAGCCAGCTGCATCTTTCACTGAGGAAAACAGTGTCTAAATCCTAGAAGCAAAGAAGCAAAACATTTCATTTTCAAGTAGACCCAACCTTCAAAGCGCAGACCCACCACTAGTGACTTGACAGAAATAAGGAAAGCTTGGAACGGCGAGCTAAAAAGCTGGAGGCTCAGGAGATGACATTTTCTTTCTGCCGGGGCTGGGGGCTGGCCTGGCAGGGGGTCCTGGTTTCCTCTCTGGCAGCATCCCCCGGCCGGTGTGCCCCGCCAGCCATGCCAGTGCGTGCAGAGCTGGGCGTGAAGGGCCAGGACAGGTAGGAACAGTGCGCTCCCCGCCCTCCCACACACCACCATATGTTCCACTCCGCTCTGCGGCAGGATCGAATTACTTTAATTTTTACCTTTGGAATATAGGCAAACAAGCGCGAACACAGCAGCGGTGACTAGTTTACACTTGAGCAGACGTGGTGCGGAACGACATTAATTTAGTGCCAAATTGAGCAGTGAGTCACAATTTGCACATATCTGTCAACCTGTTAACAGGGTAATAACTTGGAAAGATTGCTGTTCCTATTTACATTACAGAGGCCTTTCGAAAACGGAGAGCTGCTTCGTTCTCCCTCCATGAAGCACGCAGCCCATCCGCGGGCTGGCTGGGCCAAGAACCAGACTTTTAGAAACATAAACTCCTAGAAATCACAGGTTCAGATCAAGGTGTGATTCATAGCTTCAGTATTTTCAGGTAGAAAATGAATCTTACAGCAATTAAGAGAATTTCGTTTCCCTGGCCTGCCCTCCCCCCGTTACAGTCAGACTCTCAATGGTTTCTGATTCAATTTCCTTAGCGCATCTGACGGTTCCTTCTCAGGGTTTCCAAAGGCATCCTTAGCACCAAGTTTCAGTCTCAACTCTTGCCACATCTCTGCTTCATCAGAAACAATCACGCCATTCTCAGGCTCCTAACGTTCATCTCTGAAGCCCTATAAACCTTGCTCTCTTCTGATTTTCTTCAAGGAGCTTGGCCTCCTTCTCTAAGTGTCTTTAATCAGAGAATTAACACTGGGACCCCAGAGGTCCTCTTACTCAACGTCCCTGTCACTCTAGGGACTTAACAACATCTCCAAGAGGTGGTCTGCTTAAGTCCACCATCCTGGAGCACGGCTCACAAGGCAGCCCCACTCACTACTGGACTACCAGGCTGCTTCCAACCCACTGACCAGCGTCTTCACCCAATTCCCCCCCCTTCAGTCTTGAGCCTTGTGAAGCCACATACAGGCGCTTCCTCTGAAATCTAAGGCTTTCTGCAAACACATAAAAGACTATTAGGCTTCCGGCTTATCGGTGCTTTTAACTCTTTCTTGGATCACAGATTCCTTTCAGAAGGTGCTGAAAACAAAAATACATGTCTACACACAGTTTTCCATACAATTTTCTGCAGTTTATAGGTCCCTTAAAGACCATTCATGGACCCCAAGTTCAGAATAGCTGCTCTGGACCTGTTCTAGAATGAGGCGCCTGGTTTTCCTCTTTGTTCCTTTCTGAATGGTAAATTGTAGTATTTTTCAATGAAGCCGCCTTCATCTTAGAAACACATGTTCATCAGCCCACAAGTGAACGCACTGGAGTGCTGCATGGGGCACACCGGATCTCCTAGCTCTGATTATCTTAAAGTCATGGCTCCATGTTGGAGCCCAAGGTTAATGTTTGTTCTTAAACTACTGCCTCTCACTGCTAATCTTTCCAACAAAGGCAAAAACCTACTTCTCTGACCGTAGAGGTCACCTGACAGTAAGGAAACCTTTCCTCCCTGACAGCCACGTCACACCTGGGCTTTACGGAAACTCCGTGCTTCTATAAAGAAAGAGCCCCTGCCTTCTGCATCACCCCTTAAGGCATAAGTCAGCGGTGAACTCAACCTCAAGTCCTAGGAGGGCCAAGTCCAGGTGCTGGTCTGGCCCCGCCTCCTCCCCCCATGACCCCAGCAGCTCGCAGCGCCCTGCAACGCGCTCTGCATTCTCTGCCTGGAGGATCCGTCTGGTAACCCCCCACCCCACACCCAGCTCAGCTTTGGGCTGGCCCCCCACCACTCAGTGGCCTTCATCTCACCTCTATGCTCAGCTTTGGGCTGGGCCCCCCACCACTCAGTGGCCTTCATCTCACCTCTATGGCACCTTTTAATCCTCTCTGTGTCTCCCGTCCCAGCTGTAATTAAGCAATTTTTCCGGGTGATTATTTGTTTAATGTCTATCTCCCCAACAGATCTCTCCACGGAATCACATTTCTGCCTTCTTTAGAAAGGCGGAATCCCAGCACATGGCCAACTGTACCTGGCACCCACCAGACACTCCTCAAATATTTGCCCAAGAAAGAGACAGGACATTCGAAGTAAGCTATGCAAATACCAGTCGGGCAGTTATGAAACGACTCAACACAAAGTTCTCTTTAGCAGATGAAGATCTGAGGTGTTGAGGAGTTCATCATCTTAGCCAGCAATATCACTACCAGCAGCAGCCATAGAGCCCCACGGAAGCAACCTCAAAGCAGGCAGGAGACGCTTCCAAGTCTTACTGCCTAAGACGTGGCTACAAAACCCCTGCATCTGTTTTAGGAGAAGCTCGATGCCTCTTGGAAGCAGGAGCCTTCTGAAGATGTACACTGCGTTATCAACATGCCAGTTTTCAAATGCTGCTTCTAATGAACTAATTAATTCTGCAAAAACATTAGTACAAAGATGCGTGCTACCAAATCGGGATCACAATACCCCCAAACGATAGCAAGACAGAACGTGGAAGACATTTCTAAAGATACCGGTTTTGTAAAATGTTAGTTCTCTCCCTTGCACAATGAAATACATGGCAAAGCATTTGTCATTAAAGCCTTAAAATAACTTGCTGGACAGATGGCTTAGCTCTCTATAAAGTCTGACCCCTCCTCAAAAGAAAAAAAACAACCAACAAAGCTGGACTCTGGCCAGTGATCCCGTGTTAGTGAGATGCTTAGCAGCTCGAACCAGATATTTAAATAGCATTTACCCCACACGGTGCACACAACACATGCTGTTCATTTTCTCCCCCATACAAAACCTGAAAGTTAGGGATGCATAGATTAATAAACCACCTTCTTGGGGAAAGGGTGATGCCCAGGAGATAACAAAAAGGGAGCAATTTACACCATCTGAAATTGATTTAAGATTTTACTCTACACCTGTCCAAAAATGATGAGACCGAGTGGACTTTGCTGGTGGGTGGAAACAGAAAGGGGTTTGTTTAATTACTTTGTGAGAATGAGATTGCCTGAAACTCCAACTATTAATCTCAATATGATGAAGAAACAGGATTGGGAACTTAGGTCAAACTTGCTCACTCCTCCCAATTTGGTCAAACTTCTTAGGTTTGTAAAATATTGAATCGACATGTCTATAAAAGGAGTTTGGTTGTTCTCTAACTGTACATTAAGAAGGAAGACCAGATGAGTTGGGGGCTTCCCTGGTGGCTCAGCAGAGAAGGCAATGGCACCCCACCCCAGTACTCTTGCCTGGAAAATCCCATGGACAGAGGAACCTGGTGGGCTGCAGTTCACGGGGTCACTAAGAGTTGGATACGACTGAGCGACTTTACTTTCACTTTTCACTTTCATGCATTGGAGAAGGAAATGGCAACCCACTCCAGTGTTCTTGCCTGAAGAATCCCAGGGACGGGGGAGCCTGGTGGGCTGCTGTCTATGGGGTCGCACAGAGTCAGACACGACTGAAGTGACTTAGCAGCAGCAGCAGCTGGTGGTGGCTCAGTGGTACAGAATCTGCCTACCCCACTGCAGGAGACGTGGCTTCAATCCCTGGGTTGGGAAGATCCCCTGGAGGAGAACACGGCAACCCACTCCAGTATTCTTGACCACAGAATCCCAAGGTCAGAGGAGGCTGGTGGGCTACAGTCCATGGGCTCGCACAGAGTCAGACATGACTGAAGCAACTAAGCAGCAGATGGTGGTCTAGTCGCTAAGTCGTGTCCAACTCTTGAGATCCCATGGCCTATAGCCTAATGGGCTCCTCTATCCTCAGGTGAGAATACTGGAGTGGGTTGCCATTTTCTTCTCCAGAGGATCTTCCTGACCTAGGAATCGAACCTGGGTCTCCTGCATTGCATGCAGATTCTTTACCTACTGAGCTATGAGGGAAGTCGTAAGCAGCAGATGAGTTACAGACAAGAAGAGCAGCTTAGATTCCTCCACTCTCTCTCACTGCACCCACTCCCTTACCACTTCTACCCACCTAGCGGCCTGCCAACTGTTAGTCCCCTTCAAGAAAAGACACACAGGGACTTCCCTGGCGCTCCAGTGGTTAGGAATCCACCTTCCAATGCAGGGGTCACAGGTTCGAAGCCCTAGCTGGGGAACTAAGATCCCACATGCAACTAAGCCCTAAGGTGTGAACACCTCCTGTTGTGCCACAACAAAGAGCCCACACAGCCAAAGATAAATAAGTAATAGACCTGAGGATCTGTTTCTTACCATAGGAAAGAAAAGACACTCAAAACTTCAAAATTTCTTTATGGAAACTCAACACCTAAGGAGATACAGATCAGGAAGGCATGCTTCCTTGGAGGGGAGCTGCAGCCAGGCCACGGATGTAGAAGAGCGGCTTCTTCCTCTTCTCCCTGAACAGCCGATGAACTCTGAACTACATCGGTGTGTAACCTGAAGAATCACCTGGGCAAGCAAACAAAAGCCACCTCCATTTCCATAAGGTGAAATAAATGTGCACTCACCACCTAGACTCATACAGAGTCTAACCTCTCTTCTTCTATTAGGTACAAGCAGCCTAGTAAACCCTGGTTATGTACAAACTGGAACACATAGCAAACACCATCACGAGACAGAATTTTTCCTTTACTATCCTAGTTTGTAACTATCCCTATTATATCTATTAACAAATATTTATTGAGTGCCTTGGGCTTCCCTGGTGGCTGAGTGGTAAAGAATCCACATGCAATGCAGGAGTCATGGGTTTGATCCCTGGGTCGGGAAGATCGTCTGGAGGAGGCAATGGCAACCCACTCCAGTATTCTTGCCTGGGAAATCCCATGGACAGAAGCGCCTGGTGGGCACAGTCCCTGGGGTTACAAAGAGTGGGACAGGACTGAGTGACTAAACCATCAAAACAGAGAGGTAGCGCTCACTTCGGCAGCACATGGACTAAAAAAGAGGAGAGGTAACGAGTTTAGTTTGTAAACTATCCCTATTGTATCTATTAACAAATATTTAATGAGTGTCTACAGTTGTCAATAATTACTGTGTTCAGGGAATGATCTTAAGTATCTAAGGATTAAAAAAAAAACAAAACTGGAATGAAAGGTGGGATGGAGGTTCACAAGCGAGGGGACATGTGTGTGTCACCTATGGCTGATTCATGTTGATGTATGGCAGAAACCAACAGAATAATGTAAAGCAATTCCTACAATGCAGGAGACCCGTGTTCGATCCCTGGAGAAGGAAATGCAACCCACTCCAGTATTCTTGCCTGGGAAATCCCATGGCCAGACGAGCCTGGGAGACTATAATCCATGGGGTCGCAAAGTCGCTCAGACACAACTCACTCACTGGCTAAAAATAAATTAATTAAAAAAAAATATCGTATTAGCTGGCTCCCAGCAGACTTTCTCTGGAGGGATGGGTCCAGCCTGTGCTTTCTGCTGGAGGAGTCAGGCTGAGCAGGAAAGCAGGCCTTATTTTCCAGTTTCCAAGGCACTTGTGTGTTCTTTATCTTGTTTGATCCCTCACCAAGTCTGTAAAACAAGAAGGGCAAGTGCAAAACTCCTGCTTTATAAACAACAGAAAAAAGGAGGTTAAGTGACCTGTTCGAGGTGACAGCACAGAGTGGCTGAGCCAGCCTCAGACTGGACCTCTCTGATCCCCACCCCAGGGTTTCCCTGCCCTGCCCCCTGCGGTACTTTACAGGTCTGGGAGGACCGCACGGAAAAGGTAGACTGCCCCTTTCTCATTCCCCAGACTTTAGAAGATAACTGAGAAAGTGAGAGGTAGCGTACTGACAAAATATAATCAGTGTATGATTTTCTCTCTCCCAATCGTTCAGTAAATACCCACTTGGTGCCTCACTGGGCCCAGGGACACAGGGATGCTCTGGTGGTTTCCACCCTCTCAGGGCTTACACTTCATTTGGTTACAAGGCATCTTCCTTCAGAAAAACCAGGACAGCTAAGTTAAAGTTCCTTCGATTCTCCTGTCAGGAGGAAAATTAAAGTGCAAAGTTTGTAGGCTACAGGAAGGGGCAGAAAAGTGAATACATTTTTTGGTTTTATTTTATATTAATAACTAGGATGCTCAACATTTAGAAAACTAAGATCGCGGCATCTGGTCCCATCACTTCATGGGAAATAGATGGGGAAACAGTGGAAACAGTGTCAGACTTTATTTTTTGGGGCTCCAAAATCACTGCAGGTGGTGATTGCAGCCATGAAATTAAAAGACACTTATTCCTTGGAAGAAAAGTTATGACCAACCTAGATAGCATATTCAAAAGCAGAGACATTCCTTTGCCAACAAAGGTCCGTCTAGTCAAGGCTATGGTTTTTCCCGTGTCATGTATGGATGCGAGAGTTGGACTGTGAAGAAGGTTGAGTACTGAAGAATTGACGCTTGTGAGCTGTGGTGTTGGAGAAGACTCTTCAGAGTCCCTTGGACTGCAAGCAGATCCAACCAGTCCATTCTGAAGGAGATCAGCCCTGGGTGTTCTTTGGAAGGAATGATGCTAAAGCTGAAACTCCAGTACTTCGGCCACCTCATGCGAAGAGTTGACTCACTGGAAAAGACTCTGATGCTGGGAGGGATTGGGGGCAGAAGGAGAAGGGGATGACAGGGGATGAGATGGCTGGATGGCATCACTGACTCGATGGATGTGAGTTTGAGTGAACTCCGGGAGATGGTGATGGACAGGGAGGCCTGGCGTGCTGCGATTCATGGGGTTGCAAAGAGTCAGACACGACTGAGCGACTGAATTGAACTGAATAACTAGGAGGTAAACGTTTTCCTCAACTTCTGTTCTTCTTGCATTAAAAAATTCATTCAGATACTGGTGGGTCCTAGTTTTCCCTAAAATGTTTAAACAACGTATTAAGCTTAGGGAAGAATTTACAGTTTCACTCGGGATCTACCTCCTCTGCAAGCCCTTCCATGTTACACAGAGGGGGGAAAGAATTCCCAAACAAAAATCCACACTGAGCTTTCCAACAAGACCAATTAACAAGTTGTTAAATTGGTCACCTATGTCAGAGCTGCAAAAATGACCCCTGGAGCTCACAGCTCACTCACTCTCTCACAGCTCACAGCTCACTCACTCTCTCACTTTGGGCTCCAGTAACCAAACTCTTCCTGCAGGGGAAGGGCTGGCCTGGGCTATTACTGCACGGGTCCCTGGGATTCCCACACCCGCTGGTCCCTTTACTAAAGACCTCTCACCCTGGAAATCGTCCGTCTGCTGGAGTCTCCTCCCGGAACAATAAAGATTCTTCTCAAACAAATCCTACGACATTAAAACCAACCCTGCAATTCTCCTGCTAGAGTAAGAAAGCTGAAAAACAGTTCAATTAATTGAGAAGACTGATATGACTATTCTAAATTGGTAATGAAGTACAACTTTACAGCCACTCTGCTTACTTAATGCAACGTCATTCGTCAACAAGTATTTCCTGGGGTGTTATAACCATGGGATGTGGCTAGTTTTGAAATTCATGGCATTTAAACAGAATTATGGAATCATAATGAAAGTATCTGCCTCCCTGAGAAGCAGTTTGCTCCTCCTCTTGCGGTTCCTTCCTCCTGAAATGCACCATGGCCCTCCACGCCGCAGACACAAACCGCTCCTTCACAGATCCCTGCCGAGCGACAGTCTGCTTTCCCCTCCACTGTCCAGTTCACACTGGCCCCAGAGCGACAATTTTCACAACGCGACATGACACTCACAGATTGGTATGTGGTATGGACAAACATTTGCCTTAAAAAAAAAAATTTATTTATTTACTGATGGCTGTACCAGCACATGTGGGATCTTAGTTCTCTGACCAGGAATCAAACACACATGTCCTGCATTGGACATGCAGAGTCTTAACTGCTGGACCACGAGAGCCGTCCCATATGGATGAACACTTTCAACTTAAATATATGTATACTGGAAAAGACCCTGACACTGAGAAAGATTGAAGACAAAAGGAGAAGGGGGCGACAGAGGATGAGACGGTCAGAACACAATACCCACTCAATGGATGTGAATTTGAGCAAACTCTGGGAGACAGTGGAGGACAAAGGAGCCTGGCACGCTGCAGTCCACGGAGTCACAAAGAGTTGGAAACACCTTAGCCACTGAACAACAACAGCAACAACATATAGAACAGCATGTAAGTAGCAAATAAAACCTGTGATTTCACAGGCATTATTTCTTAGAATGAGGGTACGTTTTAAAAAATGAGTTTATTTAGAGAAAAATATGGAACTAATAGAATAGCTGACTAAAGATTATGGCAAACATCCTATAAGAGACTAAAAATGACTGAGTTTAGAAACACCCTTCAAATAAACCAGGTAATTAAACAGCTTTGTTTTGAAAGGTTTTGCTTGTCTTTGTAGATTGTGGGGTGTTTTTTTTTTTAATTCTAAATGAATCTTCACTTTGGACCTTAAAAAATCTGTTGTCACTCATACATCTGGAGCTATTGAAAACAGGATATGGATACGCATCCTCAGAGGGGCGAGGTGTTTAGGTCAGCAATATGGTGAAGCAAGGGCCGTGCCGATCAATCACCCTGGGCGCTGACTGCATAAGAATGTGTGTCTGGGAATCTGCCACATGAGCAAGAGACAGAGGCCTCCTTCACAGAAAATAAAATGGCTTTCAGTCCGGCACCAGCATGCGTGGCCACCACTCCAGAGTTCCTTTTGCCACCCTCAAAAGGAGTGAAAAACTGGACCAGAACATAGTTCTCCAGTGGAGCCGAGTCTAGGATCCCACCCATAGCAGGCGATGCTTAAGGCAGCCTGAACACACTCTCAGAGGGCACCCCCTACAGGATTATGATGGCCTCACTGAACCAGAGCCAACTCAACATTCATCATATTACCCTACACTGAGAGATCTTGCAGTAGTCTTTCAAATCATGGCTGAAAGAATCCTGGGTCGGGTGTGGAAAGATCTGGGCTCTCTCCTAGTTCCCGCTCACTCAGAGGCCACAGTGGGCAAAACATCTAGCCCTTCCAGCTCTGGTCTCCTCTTCTTTGGACGCGATGAACTCAACAGGTCCTTCCAAATCTAGTCAATTCAGCACCCACTTCCTAAGAGCTTAGTATATACACAAAGAAGTGATTTCACAGTTTCCAAAGACTATCTGTCTTTGAATGGTACATACGGTAATCATTATAGAAAATCCAATGAATCAGAACACCCTATTCCTTAACCTTTGTGAATAACTGAAATCTACTGTACTTTGGTAAAAATTTATCAGAGTTTTAACAGCAGGACTACTTCAAGTATATAGTCCTGGCATAAAACACATTGCCTTTGTCACTGTCTAGTGGGGCCCGTTTCTAGAAATGTCTGAAGAAACGTCTAACTAGAAAGGACTCCCACAACCAAGTCTTAGGACTCAAGATGAGTCTCTTAACAAAAACCCCAGGAAACAGCAATTCTGTAATCAAGGAAATTTTCAGGAAGGACTCTCTCCACTAGAGTTCACACATGAATATTTACTGCGGCCTAGTGGGCTGCCCTAACGTGGCGAGTAACATACTCAGAGGGCATGCGTAATTAAAGGGCACATAACAAATATATCTTTCACTTGATCTCAGAATAAAACAGATAAAAACAAGCATTTACTTGAATGCTAATGGCTTTAGGAATAGAAGCCAGGAGTATAAACATCCAGGTCCTTAAATGCTCAAACCTCAGACGCCCACTCTCATAAACAGAAGACCTGCTACAACCAACGGATGCAAATGTACTCAGATTTGTTTGTCGAAAAAGTCACTCCATGTAACGCTCCAAATATCCCCATATACAATTACCCATGAAGGCTGTAAGGCAGCTCTGACCTGTCAAGGCGAGTGTGTGTGCACATGCATTACATGCACACACACACACACACACACACACACACGTATTTCCGGGGGCAGAACAGACTGCTCAAAAGCTGGGGACACAGCTTATAGGGATGAAACATGTTTCTCCTGCTAGGATCTCACAGCAGTCCTCAACACACAGGACTTGGCGAATCACCCTGCAAATGAGTTGACAACACAATGGGTCCAAATCAAACGCTCAGAACCTGGAGGATTATGTGTAAAAGGAGAGAGAATCAGTCCATCGTGGTAAAAACAGCTGCAGTACCAACGTGCATGATAATAAATGGATGACAAATTGGAGAGTATGCTTAGAAGATGAACACACCGAGTAATCCTTTTTGCAAGCAAGATGTACAAAGACTTCACAAGGGGAGAGAGTCTGTCTCTAACAGAGATAACACGGTTACTCCTGAAACATGCAAAAGGAAGTTGCCGAGTGAAGACAGATCAATTATTCTTGGTCGATGAGAATAAGAAGAGAGAGTTCCAGCAGGGAACACTGAGGTTAAATATTAGGCAAAACTTTACAAGTAGAAGGATTGCTAGTAGAGGAGAGAGGCTGCCAGGAGAGGCACGGAAATGACCGCCTGTAGAGACATTCAGGGTTAAACCTGACACCTGCCTAATTATACCCGAATTATTCCTGCCACAGTTCAGGAGAACGGGAGAAATGTGCCACCAGAGAGGTCTGCTCTGATCTAAAGGAGGAAGAAAACAGGAGGTTAAACTCCCGCTTTTCAACACTTTTAACCTTCCGGTATAAGTGAGGGTTTTACCCACTGGGCAAAACTCTTGACCCTTAAACCCATCACATGCCTTTGAAAACGCTCTGCATCTGTTGCGGCGGGCAAGAAGTCAACACAATGGCGACTGTTTTGGAGAAAAGAAAGGCGGGCTTTCTGGAAGGTGGCGCTGGGTAATACACAGCACACCCAGACAACAGCACTTCTTCCCTGCCTGCCACGCTCTCTGACATTTCCCAGTCTTAATTCAAAGCTTGCTTTCTTTGTTGAGTTCCAAACAGGGGCATGTTACTTGTTGTTAAGCAATGTAAAGCGTTTAGGCTTGATTAGCATGACCCAGAAACTTTTCATCATTTTCAGGAAGGTTCTAAGGGCCTGCTAACAAGTCTGGGAAATAGGGCTGTTTTTTTGTTTTGTTTTAAACAGATTTCTACTGTAAATGATCACTGACCATCAGCCTCTGTGTTCCAAGGCCTAATGAAGGCAGCAGGGTCCAGATCAGAACTCCCACCTTCATTAACTAGCCAAGGAATCCCATGTGTGTTGGCGGGGAGACTCTGCTTTCCACGATCGCTTCTCATCTAGGCTGGCAGAGTCCATACGTGTCCACTGGGACTTGAACGCTCTAAGACTAAAAGGTTTTCTGCTCACTTTCTGAGATGACAAGGTGGAGAATGTCACTTCCAGCACTTTTTTCCCCCATGAAAAGGAAGGTACTTTAGTTTATCTCCCTCTTTGGAAATACATTCCAAGAGTTGACAGATTTAAGAATCGGAATAATAGCCCCCCTCCCCCAAATCATATAATTCCAGAGCTAGAATGCACGTAGGAGAATGGCTAATCCAAATTCTTTACTCTTTGGAAACAAAACTGGGGCACGGAAACTGACGGGTTTGGATAAAGCCTTCTAGGTGGCTGTAGGCAAAGCTGGGATTAGAACGCAGACCTTCTGAGTCTCTTCAGGTCCTAAATATATGGTTACCAACATACAGTTTTTGTTTGTTTAGTCGCTAAGTCATGTCTGACTCTTTTTTGACCCATGGACTGTAGCCCGCCAGGCTCTTCTGTTTATGGGATTTCCCAGGCATGAATACTGGAGAGGCTTGCCAATTCCTTCTACAGGGGATCTTCCTGACCCAGGGATCGAATCCACACCTGCACTGCAGACAGATTCTTTACCACTAAGCCACAAGTGAGGCCCTACTAAACGTAATGAACCAACAGATCCCCTGGAGAAGGGAAAGGCTACCCACTCCAGTATTCTGGCCTAGAGAATTCCATGGACTGAATAGTCCATGGGACCTCAAAGAGTCGAATACAACTGAGCGACTTTCACAAACTCTTCCAAAAGACAGATTTAAGAGCCTCTTAGAGTTAAGTTGTCACTGTACTTTTACACTGTGGTTTTCACAATATTCTCATGCACTCTCACTTTTCCAACAGTACCTTCTGGTCATAGTTTAAATGTACTTGAAATTATGCCCCACGGTTTGAAGAAATAGTCCCGATCTATTTTCAAGCACAGACTCTGAGAAATGATGAGTTTGTGCTCAGCGCACTTTTGGGCGTCCTTGACTAGTCCCGGTAGGGTGCCGCCCCGTGCTCGATGAACACCTGGCTTCAGCATTTCCTAAAACCTTTCAGGAAAAAATAATCATCCAGTTACATGCATTTTCGTAGACTCTCAGCACTCTCTCCTTCAGTGAGGAGGTGAGGCTGGATGAAGAATGGAGTAAAATGGTTTTATTTGATGTGGATTTCAAGAAACAGGTTAATGATTTTCACTCCGCAGACGTGCATGACATTTCAGCATTGATTCAAACATGCTTAATTCATCTATTTTGGTTTGTGAGAAAGTTTCCACTCTAAAAACACAACTTTAAAAAACTGAACATGTGTTCTGAAAACCAGTGCTACACTGACCAGTAAAATATTGAAGCATGCTGTTCAATGAGACCATTTTCAAGCCATACATCACTTTCTGTTTGGGTCCGACCCAACTGTTTCAAAGTTCATTTTTACAGTGTTCAGGGATAATAGCAACCATATAATTCACAGGAGCCATGTCCAGTCGATTTCTACAGAGGGTAAATGGAATTTTTCCAAATAGATTAAGTTTTAGTGGAAAGAACAGAGAACCCCTGGGGTTGGTATTTCTGAAACAAAATGGCCAGAAATTAAGTTTGGATAATTTCAGGGTATATTTTTCAAGTGTGACTGGCTCAAAAGGGGAGGGTTGCCACCTTACACAGGACATTTTAAAGCCCCCAGAAGCATCAAGCAGAAAAAGATGGGAACAATCAAGACTCCTATATCATGGCAAAAGTATTTCTGATGCCAACAGCTGGGCGAGGGAGACTAAATACTGGCAGCTGCGCCCAACTTGGCTACCACTGCCAGACGGTGGGCTGTCCCTCATCTGGGACTGCCCCTCAAAGGTTTCAATGCCTCCACCTGTCTCTCTTGATACCTCAACTTAACTGTATCCATTTTTATGACTATCTTCTGAAAACAAAGATATATTATTCCTAATAAGAAAACAATGTATTCAGTCAACCTCGTGGGCACCAATTCAAGTCCCTGTGCTTTATATTTATAGTTTCCTTTCTTTCTTTTTCTCCTGTTTCTCTCCTGTTATATAAGCATTGGCTCCTGGCTGTTGTTAGAATGTGTGCTGCGTGTTTCCAAACGCGTTACCCTGACAACCCAAAGGAAATGGGCTCTGTGAGAGGGTCTTGGACATCTGGGAAACTGACAAGAGCCACATCAGTGGGGCCTGCTCTCATGTGTCTTGGTTCTTGACTAGGTTCCAATCTGTTACGGGGCCAGAAACCAAAGGGTGACCAAGTGAAGGCGCCCTTCTATGCTGCTGGCGGCCCAGCCGGCATCATAGAATGATGATGCACTGAGGCCCTGGGTGTGACCGCGAGGCGATGCAGAAGGCAGCAGAGGTGCTGAAGGGATAAACACATGGGCTCCGGTGAACCTGGGCAGGTAAGTAAACACTGTCTCCGTCTCCTCAACTGCAAATGAGGGTAATGGCTGCACTTAGCTCAGGAGGTTGTTAGGATTAAATAAGATGTAAAGTCCTTAGAATGGGGCCTGAAACCGCCTGAAACCAGGTAATCACTCGAAAACCAACAGCTGCCTGTAGTGGCGACAGCGGTATAAGTGGTGAGGCAGTGTCCAGGCCCCTCTACGCCTCTGTTGGTGCCTTCAACGCCAAGATGCTCGATGAAAACTTCATCCACTGAGGCAAATCATCTATCAGGCTCACAAACAAAACACCATGGGGATTCTTAATGATATTAAGAACCAGAGGAAGAAGAGGGGAGTTGGCAAGGTGGGAGGGAACGGGGGAGGGGGGGGGACGGGGCTGGATTGTGATGCTAGTACCCACTCCGCCTCAACCTCTTACTGGAACCTTGAAGCAAGGATGTGCAAATTCTCCTAAGATGGTGATCTGGTTTAGGAAGTGGAAAGCATAATGTCTAAGCACAAGGGATCAAACTGGTCTGCTTTGATGGAGTCCTTTTCGACACAAGGACATATTAACCACATTTCAAGCTTTCCCACGGCACTATGCTAATGCACGCTCAATGCTACATTCTAAAATCCCGCAACCCTTCCAGCAATTCCATTCTCAGTTCTTATTTTAAACTCACTGTATTTACATGACTGTACTTTTCTCAGTAAAGGTTCTTTAAAAGGGAAAGCATATAAACTTACAGATACCACGTATGCATTATGAATCTTATTTATCTGGATCTAGCTATCATTTATAGATATGTTCACTTAATGTAAAAAGGGTTTGGGAAGGTGAAAAAAATTCAGATCCCTTAATCTTTTCTTTTGAAAATAAATTATTCATGAAGCTCTCTGCCTCATTCCCAAATGGTTAGGTTTAAACAATTGCTTAAAGTGCTGTTTTTAACTGAACAACACATTATTCATAAAGCCTGCAGCCCAGGAAACACTTACTTGCTAACTGGTCATTTTCATCTGATCAATGACTTCACAGCGATGAAACAGACCACAGTGGAATGTGCTTCCAGCACGAGGCCAGTGGCATTAAGAGCCTGCCTCCCATAAACAAAGCAAGTTGGTTAATGGTCACTTTATGGTCCACATCTTACCCTGAAAATCTATCATGGTGTGGCTTAGTCAACCTTGTCTGAGATGATCTGGGGTCCTAAGCACAGCGGGAACCTTCCTGTAACAGGTTAATGGATCAATTTATTTATTTCAAATTTGTTCTTTTCAAGTTGAAAAACCACTGAAGACTTTCCAAGCAATCAGCTCAATAGCCAGAGGGCGAGGCAGTCACATTGGACCTGCTGATCTCGGCCCTTCTCTGTCATTTACGGCCCCTGGCTCAGTGCTCTGGCTCGTGGGTGGCACTGGAGCAGAGTCCAGCAAGACACAGAGCCTGAATTTCTCCCTGTGGGGTCTACACGTCCACCAAAATCTCAGGCTACCTTACACTGAAAAGTACAGCTGGGTTTCACTTTTTCTTAAACACAAACCCAAAGTTAATAAACAGTCCAAATAACAACTACTACAAAGGGTTCCATTTTAAAGCCTAGGCCACCCTCACTCGTTGATATGTATTCTCAAACTTCTCATAAAAAATGTCACCAACTTTAGATCTCACCATCCCTCCTCCCCACAAATCCGGAGAAATTCTCTTTTTAAATTAGCATCTGTCAAACACTAACCCTTCAGCACAGAGTAACCAAGCATGACGAAAATCAGAGATTCGGGAGTCTAATGATCCTTGGTAACCATGTCTATCTAGAGGGGCATGTGACTCTGACAACTGAGATGAAGAGTGCGATCTTGCTAATCACAAACTTCACATTTTAGGGAAAGAGGAAGTTTTATTTTGTCGAATTTCAAGTCATGTGCAATAGGGCCAAAAACACAACGTTGTTCCTAACGTAAGGAAGGGCAAGTTTTACAGTCTCTGACGATTCTCTCTGCTCTTCCAGTGCCACTCCTAGTGACACAGTCTCTGTGTCAGTCACCACACTGCTGCCAGGCAACACTGTCCAGAAGACAAGAACCTGCACTCTGGACAATGACCGCCCTGGCTCAAATCCGCAGTCTGACACCACACAGCCGTGTGACCTTAGCCGAGTCATCCAACCTCTCTGTGCCTCAGTTTCCTCCTGTGTTAAGGAAACATGATAGTACCAGCTTCACGGGGATCTTGTAAGGATTAAATGGCTTAATAAATGCCGAATCCTAAGACCAGAGAGCAGTGTGGAGTATCTGAATGAATGCTCACTACAACCTGACACCGCTTGCTCTTCACTAGCTGTGTGGCCCTGGCTCCCCTTCTCACATCCCAGTTTCTTCATCTGTAAAACAAGCACAATACTTTCCTCACAGCGTGGCTAAGTCACACTGCATGTAATGAGTGCTGGGCACAGAGTCTAGTACACAACACGTGCTCCATCACAGTGATCAGAACCGAACACTTGCTCACACCATGCTCTACTTCATTCAAGAATCTTGGTGTCTGAATAAACAATATGCCATACACTTACTCAGGACACAAACCCTGGGCCATTCCAATTTGTGGGTGTTAATTCAAAAATTTCAAAAATGCTTGGTACTACTATTTTTGGAAATCTCCTAAACGTATCCCCCATGACACCATGGCTGTGAATCAACAAAAAATATATTCAGTGGTTATTTGCAGATGGATAACTGCAAAATTAAACTGAAGTGCATGTATGTTTGTTTAAGATATCACTCCTGCTTTTGTTATCAGGTTACGTTTACAGCGGAGACTTCAACTCAGAAAACACTTGTGTCTCAGGACTCTTATACTGGGAGGTTGGAATGGGTCTTCAGCTAACAAGTATTTATGATTACAAGAATCCTAGTACTCAGAGCTGAAAGGAACCCAACCCCCGTATCTTAGTGATGGGTGGAACCCAGTGACAGTAAGTGGTAGACCCGGGGTCATGTAATTACCAATGGCAGAGGTGGGCCGAGGATCTTGCTTCGCTTCTGGCTCCAAGGCCATCTTTCTTCCCACTCTAATATTAGAAGGCTCCCCAGTGCAGACATTCTGTGAATCTAGAGTTTGTACTGTCTTAAACACCAGTTACTATTCTGTGTTTGACCACAGTATGGTAAGTCTACACACACACAGTGCAATGAGAGACTCTATAACAGAAATTATAACAGAAAAGTCCTCTTTGCTGGGACATGGTAAAACCAGATTTTAAAATCTTTGATGATACTTAAGTCAGTGTATATCACATTACTATTTTAATATCTTGGATTATTTTTTAGTTTATGTGCCTTCAAAACATTTTAGAGAAATGTTTTTCTTTTAGTTATTTTTCAGGGTAATATAATCATAGTAAAAAGGGTTAGAGCTTTTAGGGAAAGTTTCACAATTTTAGTGCGAGCAGGGAGGGGTGGGGCCTTAAGTGCCCATGAGTCACCATCTACCGTCATGGGGCCACCACTGTTCTAGCCCATTGGGGATTTAGGAGCGAGCAAGAGAGCCCTGACTAATGACCAGAGAAGGAAGAGAAGCTTCCATTCTGGTGGCAATGGGCATCATGCACAGAGTTCAAAGTGGGTGAGATGGCAGGGTACAGGGGTTGCTGTGTCGAGGGTGGCCAGGAAGGCCTCTGAGGCAGCATTTAACTAGATGGAGCCTGCAGAATTGTTAGAATCTCTCTAAATTTCCTCCTGGAAACTAGACAGAGTAACTAGAACAGTGAGAAGTAGATGAAATCTTCAGTAAAACTTGATTTAAAAAATTCCCCCAAACCACAGAATACAGCTGTGCAGGACTGCACAGGGTCAACAGCTGTGAGGCTGGGTGGTGGGAGGGAAAAGGGACAACTGAGTGGCCCCAGGGCCACAGATCCCCAAACCACCAGGAAACATCTCCTCCAAAAACAGGGGTCCTACCTGAGCAGGAGCCCTGCAACCTGGGGCTAGGAAATGCTGGCGAACCGAGTGCATCCTCTCAGTGTCTGAGCAAGAAAGATCGCACTCACTCACAGGGGCTCCTCAGGGGCTCAGGAGGGTTGGCCAGTGCTGCCTGGTCCACAGAGCCATCCGGCAAACACTCCACTCAGAAGGCAGCCCTCCTGCTGAGGGCACGCGCTGGAAACGGCCATCACAGGAAGCAGGAATCAAAGCCCCTAAAGGTAGGCGGGTGGGCCATCCAGAGCAAGTGCCAAATGGCAAACAGCATCAAAAGGCTGGGCAGCCAGCACCCTTGAAGGCCTGCACAGCATGGAGCTCTGAGAGGCAGACCAGCACCTGGGTCCTTTATGAGATGGGGAGGCCACCCTGGCTGCCATGCTCCCCCCACAGAACAGGAGGTCCACCCCCAACACACACACACAGGGACACATTAGAAATGTGATCCTGCCCCACTCAGTATGACAAGGAAAAAAAAGTAGAGTGAACAGACTAAGCCATGAAAAAGTGACCACAAGCAGATGAAAACTAACCAATTATTTCAAAATGAGCTAAAAAAATTAAGGGAACACAACCAAAGCTTTGAAAAACAACACAAATCAGAAGTTCTCAGAAGTGAGACAGCTAGACAACAAGAGCATATATAACGAGAGCTAACAAAATTCAGCAAAATGTGAGAAATATTCTTTAGAAATCAGACCAAATTAAAAGAAACATCAGAGCAAAGAGACATCACAGAAAGCACAGTAAGAGGAATGGAGGCAAGAAAGAGACAAGAGAGGGATGCAAGAATCTGATGTATCGTGTGGAGCTTGTTTGGATGCTGGTTTAAAAAAAAAGAAAACCGTAAAAGCACATTTTCAAGACAACTGGGGAAATGTGAATAAGAGTTGAGTGTTACATGGTGTGAGGGAATTACTGTTAATTTTGTTAAGTGTGATAATGACATTGTGATTATAAAGTAAATGTCCTTATTTTGTAGAGACAAGTATTCAGGAGCAAGATGACATGATGTCAGAGATTTGCTTTCAAGAGTTACAGTGGAAACAATTTAAAAAATACTTGTATTTGTTCTTGGTTGTGCTGGGTCTTTGTTGCTGTGTGAAGGCTTTCTCTAGTTGTGGAGAACGGGGGCGCCCCTCTAGCTGCAGCGTGCGGGCTTTTCACTGTGGTGGCGTCTCTTGTTGCGGAGAGAAGATTTGTGCTCATTGTGGAGCACGGGCTCTAGAGCACAGGTTCAGTGGTTGTGGCGCACAGGCTTAGTTGCTCCAAGGCATGTGGGATCTTCCCGGATCAGGGATCGAATCCATGTCTCCTGCACTGGCAGGCGGATTCTATACCACTGAGCCACCAGGGAAGCCCTGCAGCAGAAACAATTTTAAACAATGAAAAAAAGGAAAAGGAAAGCATGGCTGAATATTGGTGATTTGGATTTAGGGGACTGTCCCATGGAGTTCACCCTACTTTTCTCTTCTTTTACATATATTTAAAACTTTAATGGGGGGAGGGGGCACCTGTCCCGTGATCAGGGGAGGGCAGAGCAGGCAGGCAGAAGGAACAGTGCTGAGGCTCAAGGCAGAAATGAACTTGGAGATTTCCAGAAACAAGAGGAAAGCCTGTAGCTGGGGGGCAGGTGCAGCGGGTAAGAGGAGAGAGGTCATGGGGGAGGTCAAGGGTGAAGTGGATGGAGCTGAAGCTATGAAACCAAGCAGGGGCCATGTTATGCAGGCCTGGCCTTTGTCGACCCAGAGGAGGCGTCTGGAATTTATTTTTAAACTGATGGGAAGCTCCTCATTAAGGACAAAGTTGAATTTAAGCTGGAAAAACACTGCTCTGTGTAGGGGCAAGAATGGAAGCAGGGAGACCAGTGAGGGGTTTGCAGGGCTCCAGGTGTGACTTGGACCCCATCAGTGGTGACAGAGAGAAGGGTGGGGTGTAAGATATGATTTAGAGATACTGCTGGTGGACTGAAGTGGGGGAGAGGAGGAGAGGAGGTGAAGAAAAGACATGTTCCTTCTTGGACTGTAGTCATCATAATGATCTCTCTGATCGTAATCTTTCCTCAGAAATGAGAAAATGTCCCAGTTCTTTCTGTCTATCTCTAAACGGTGCTCCATGCCAAGGGTCCTCTTTCTCCAAAAGAAATTTTCAAAAGCACTGTCAGATTTAAATCACCATCAGAAGTCTGACTTACACGTACCTTGGCTCAGGCCACTCCTTATATCCAAAAAATGAGACCAGAAACACGCAGACTACGCAGGTGAGTGACAAGTGAGAGGAGACTGCACGGCCCTCCACACTCTCACTTTAAAAACAATTCCTACACTGGCAATTACTGTCTTCTGCCCAAGCAGCACTGTGGGTCTAGTACAGATGACTTCTACTTGGATTTGTTCACAAACCTAAAGGCTTCACATATAAGAGGTCTGAACCATTGAATACTTATTTAGATACTTTTGGAGGAATGAATACTACAACGATCTGTCCTTTTAGAACAAGTCCTCAATACAAAACAGTATCGTAACAGGCGTTAAGTCATTCCTCTGTCATATACTGATTCTCAGAAATGCTGCACTGAGAACAGAGGAGAGAAAGTCAAGAAGGATGCCTGTGCACTCAAGGGAGAAAGAACAGAAGTACCCACCAGGTAGCAAAGAACAGTGAACTCCAGCAATAAGCTCCTCAAAAGCCAGACCCTCCTCCTGAGGGTGCCGAAGTCTCAGGTGACACATCCATGTCACCTCTGCGGTGAGTCCTCCTCAGCGCACGGCACTGGGCGCTGTAGACACAGAGGGCTCAGAGCATGAATAAGTGCGATCTTTGACTTTAACGGCCCTCCTCCCCTGAATGCTTCAAGTCCCTGAGCTGAATGCAGAGAGGCTCAACTCAGAGCAATGCTCCAGAGGACACAGGTCAAGAAAACCCCGGTTGACATCGTGGGAAGAACTGCTGTACCACAAAAGCAACAGCCTGGGCGCTGGGCACCTTCCCGAGTCTGTGCCATCCACTCTACTCAGAAAATCAGGAACAAAGTAAGCACCAACATACAAAGAGGAGAAGTAGGAAACATATGATGCAATTGGGGCAAGTTTACAGGAGAAACGTGAAAGAAATGGGTCACCTCCCAGTCACTAAGTAAAGAGGGGCTGTGGGCACAAACGTGAAGGCCAAGAGGATGAGCTGGATACCGTCTATCAAGAAGCAAGGGGGCCACAGTGTCTAAAATGTTCCAGATCTTTATCAGGAAAAGAATAAACAGCTGCATTAGTCCAAATAAAAGTGGGGCATTAAGAACACATACTGCATTGTTGTGAAGCATTTTAAAATGACAAAATTAAGCCTAAATGTATGAAGTAAGAATGTTCAAACATGAGTAATCTAGTATCCACCTGTAAAGGAATTTTAAGAACAGCATGTCATAACAGAATCAACCAGCAAGAATTTAGAAACAAACCTCACAGCTTAAAAAAATTGGGAAGTTTTTCCAAAGATGACATACAGATGGCCAAGAGGCACACGAAAAGATGCTCAACATCACTGTCATTAGGGAAATGCAAATCAAAACCATAGTAAGATACCATCTATCAGAATGGCTATTATAAAAAAGACAACACATAACAAGTGTTCATGAAGATGTGGAGAAAAAGGAAGCTTGCTACGCTGCTGCTGAGGATGTGAACTGGTGCAGCCGCTGTGGAAAACCGTGCGGAGGGCCCTCAAACTCTCAAGAGAGGACGACCACAGGGCCCGCCAATGCCGCGCCTGCGCATCCAGCCAGAGAAAACGAAAACACTCATTAGAAAAGGTTTCTGTATTCCTATGTTCGCGCCAGCATAGTTAACAACAGCCAAAATAGGGAAGCAACTGCTCAAGAATAGATGAGTGGATTAAAAGGATATTGTATGTACATCCACACACACGCATGCGCACACGCACGTGCATGCGCACATGCACACATAGAGGAGTATCCGCCATAAAAAAGAAAAGAAAGGAAAAAGAAATCTTGCCATTAGGGACAACATGGATGAACCTAGAGGGTATTATGCTAAATGATTTCCTTATCTGAAGAGTCTAAAAAAAAGAAAAAAAAAAACAAATGGACAAATAAAAAACAAAAACAAGAGTTATAGATACAGAAAAAAACAGGCAGTTGCCAGAGGGGAGAGTGGTGGGAGGAGGAGAGAGGTGAGGGAGACGAAGATACACAAACTTCCAGCTGTGAAATAACTGCGTCACAGGTTTGAAATGTACAGTGTGGACAGCATCTTTTTATGGTAAACATTCTGCAACTAGAACTACAGTGGGGATCATTTTGAAATGTATAGAAACATCAAATCACTATGCTGCGTAAGAGGAACTAATGGTGCTACAGATCAATTATAGGTCAAAAATAAACTTATAGAAAAAGAGATCAGATTTGTGGTTACCAGAGCAGGGGGCTGGGGACAGAGAATTGGATGAAGGTGGTCAAAGGGTACGAACTTCCAGTTATAATATTATGGACGTAGTGTAGAACATGACAAATATAATTAACATGGCTGTATGTTATATATATGAAAGTTGTTAAAAGAGTAAATCCTGAGAGTTCTCATCACAAGGAAAAAAATTTTTTTCTCTTTCCTTAATTTTGTATCTATATGAGATGATGGATGTTCACTAAACTTACTGCGATAATCACTGCATGGTGTGTGTAAGTCAAATCACACCTGTACACCTTATGCTGTACACCTTAAACTTACAAAATGCTGTATGTCAGTTACATCTCAATAAAACAGGGAAAGAAAAAGATTACAAATTTTTTTCCAAAACTAATGATATATTTTTCTATATTAAAATGCATGGAAAGTTAATTACTACTGCAGAAATGATTTAATGAATCAGCAACAACCTTCATGGGAGTTCCCTGGTGGTCCAGTGGTTCAGACTCGGCACCCTCACTATCAGGGCCCAGGTTCAATCCCTGGCTGGGGAACTAAGATTCCACAAGTTATGTGGCAGAAAAAAAAAACAAAAAAACCAAAATAAAACAAAAAACAAAACTTCAAACACTCAAATGCTCAGACCAAGAAGATAACTAACATTAATCACAAACCACCTTCCTCTCATCAGTTTCTACCTGGAAAAATCCCAAGCTCTATCTCTGTACTTTCTTGCTTCTGTAATGATCTGTTCACTCCCTCTTTCTTTCTCCTGTCAGAAATCATCCCCCGTGGTAGGGTAAATCCTAATTAGTCTGACTCTAATGGGCCCCTGGGCAGTGACCTAGATGCCAGGGGGCATTTGTGTGACCTGTGACCTTTCAGCCAATGAGACTTGTGGTGAAATCAGCTGCAGGGCTTCTGGGGAAGGTCCCCTTTTTCCTAACAGGAGGTGCCAGAATAGGCAGGCCCACCTCCATCGCTCCTTCACCTTGTCTGCAGCTGTCTTGCACCCGTGAAGGGAGACAGCCATGGATAAGGTCAACAGGCTGAGAAGGCAGTCTGGAAGGATGATATCCACCCGCTAGTGAATTAGTATTTCACTGGATTCCAAGATACATTCTTCCCCCACATTTAATTATCTGTCAAATCAGATGTCTTTTATTCAGTAGTATGTCATAGTTTAACTGGCAGAGATGATTCTCTTTCAGTGGAATGTAAAATGAGGGTACATCTTACCATTGGTGACATCCTAGATTTGATTAAATATGGTGCACCACAAGTGGGCTCCCCAAGGGGTGCCTGTCAATGCAGGAGATGCAAGAGACTTAGGTTTGATCCCTGGGCCGGGAAGATCTCCTGGAGGAGGAAATGGTAACCCATTCCACTATTTTTGCCTGGAAAATCCCATGGACAGAGTAGCCTGGCGGGTTACAGTCCATGGGGCCACAAAGAGTCGGACATGAAAATACGTGAGCAAATATGCACACAGACCACAGTACACTCCCCAGAGCTACTCCATCTCAGAACCTTTCATAACGAACTGTCCTGTGATAAACAGACTGTCCTACTGCTTAAGTTAGTTCACTGGCGTTTCCGATACTTGTGGAGAAGGTACCAGGTGTAACTGATGTACAGCTGTCCCTTTGTAGCCAGAGGGCCGGTTCTAGGATTTCCTCAGACACCAAAATCTGCAGGTGCTCAAATCTCTGATGTAAAATGCTGCAGTATCTGCACACAACCTCCTCGCATCCTCCTGTATACTTTAAACCATCTCCTAGATTACTTAATACCTAATACAATATAAATGCTATGTAAATAGTTGGAAATACAATGTAAACGTTAGGTTTGCTTCAGGGAACTTTCTAGGATTTTTTTTTTTCTCCTCTGAATATTTCCAGTCCCCAGTTGGTTGAATCTGCAGATGCAGAGGGCCTACCTTACAGATCAAACAGGAACGACCTGGGGCTCCTGGGTGGTACCGAGTCCATACACTGATTTCCATTCTTTTCCACCTGTACTACCACTAGGCTAGCTTGTTAACCATCCCATTTAATCAGGATGTGTGATTATCTCTAACCATGTAGACAAGGTTTTGTTTTTATTTTTTACAGTGAGGAAGGGGCCTTAGAAGTTGTCAAATTTAATTATCTCATTTAAAAAGTGAGAAAACTCAGGCCCAAAAGGAAGTGACCTGTCCAAAGACACAGGGCCTGTCAATGACAGAATCTGAGAGTGCTGACTGTGATCCAGGCTGCCTGGCACACCCACTGGGGCCTGCTGTGCCCACATGCCCAAAGGTGTCGTGCAGAAGAATGGCGGTTGACCCAAGCGGTGTTTTACTGTAAATTCTCGTCCAAGTTCATCCCGGGCTTCTCACCGCGTCAACTGCGTTACCATGACCATCCTCCATCTGTCCCTACACTGGTTGCTTCCTCAAGGCTGCTTTTCTACTATCTTGCCTGTTTTCCATCAGTTCAGAAGGGCACCTAGATTTTTTTAAAGACCAGCCAGGGAGAACTGTGCAATTCAGGTATAAAAACTTTGGTGAGAGGGGGTGATCAATGGGACCTAAGTGATTTTCTGTCTGAGATGCTTAGTTCTGAGTTTAACTCTCATCTATTTTCATGCTGACCTTTAAGCCAATGTAAAAAGCCATAAAAAGAAACTTAATTACTTTGCAGTCATTCCTAAAACTTGTTTTGGTTACTGTTTTATTTTTTATCCTTTAAATATGTGAGCTGGAGAAGGTTTGCTGAATACTCAAGTTTTTGTAGTATGTTGGAGCCTCCATTTTTCAAAAGGAACGTGTTGCCCATTTTGAACGATGGGCACTGAATAAATGGCAGGTTAGTATCACACCTCTACTATGAGAGGTTCACCTAATTTTTAGTATTGTAAGCAGTCACCCCTCTGTGTTACAAAGAGTACATAGGAATGCAGTTAGTGGCCCATCCAGACCACGTCATTTTTCCTTTAAGCTTGCTGGTCAACCCCACTGCTTATTATTTCCTCCAACAGACAGTGGGCAGAAGCAAAGACAAGTTTTGCTACATGCTAGTGCTGCAGCAGAGAGTGGGACTCACGAGGGTGGTCGTGTCCCAGGTCTCAGGCTAGTCGCTGGGACTGGCTGCCAACTGTGGGCTCCTGGCTTCGCACAAGAAAGAAAGAACCACAGTAAAGTAAAACCAGGCTTATTGAGGGAGATGCACATTTCATAGAATGTGGTACGTCTCAGAAAGTGAGAGCAGCCCTGGGAGAAACACTCCAGACTGTGAGCCATCTCAGAAGGTGAGAGACCCAGAAATATGGGGTGGTCAGCTCTCATTGGCTGGGTGATTTCATAGCTAATGAGTGGGAGGATTATTCCAACTATTTGGGGGAAAGGGTGGAGATTTTCAGGAATGGGGTCGTTGCCCACTTTTTGACCTTTTATCTTTGACAGCCTTGGAACTGTCATGGTGCCTGTAGGTGTGCCATTTAGCCTAAGCTAATGTATTATCACGAGCATTAATGAGGTTCAAGGTCTAGTGGAAGTGGATCTGCCTGCCGCCCTGGATCTAGCTGATTCTAACCAGTCTGTGTCAAGTCCTCGATAGCTGTCATTCTTTGAAACGTCGTGTCCTGCCCCCTTCCTGTCTCACTAGAACACCAAGGAAAGAATGAAAGAGAAGAAAGGAAACCAAAATGACTACAAGAAAGTGCAAGCTTGATAAAAAAAATCCTGAGTTCTCATCCAGTTGCTGATTCTAAAAGATCGAGCAAATATTTCTTTGTTATCGTTGTTCAGTCACTAAGTCTGCTTGACTCTTTGTGACCCCATAGCCTGCAGCACGCCAGGCTTCCCTGTCCCTCACTATCTCCCAGAGTTCAATCAAACTCATGTCCATTGAGGTGATGATGCCATCCAACCATCTCATCCTCTGTCACTCCCTTCTCCTTCTGCCCTCCATCTTTCCCAGCATCAGGGACTTGGTTTCAGTTTAAAAAGTAGCTGTGTCTAGAGTCATTCATTTTTAAACCAACGTTTACCATATCCTGAACGATTACAAGCACTGGGGCCACAAAGATGAACATGGTGCAATCCCTGCCCTCAGAGTTCACAGTATAGAAAGGCAAGGAGAAACACTGACACGGAAAAATGGACACGATAAGGAATCACACAGGCAAGAAACATGGCGAGATGACGAGGATATAGATGTCTTTGGAATCAACTGGGCGCAATGGACAGGAATTCACTAAAACTAAAGGAAAACAGGGCATTCATTGGCAGGACACCGAGATGTCTCTTGCAGACCCAGGTAACAGGAAAGCTGCCAGTGCTCCAAGTGAGAAGGCCTAGGAACTGAGGGGCTGCTAAGGATCTAGGCAGCATCTCCATCTCTCTGTCTCAGGGCCAACAACCACCCCACTCAGCAAGGTCTGTGATGGAAGAGCAGGGTGTAAGGTCGGCAGCTCCTCTAGGAAGGGGCGTGAGGGCTGAGCAATCGGCGCAGGCAATAACTGTCACACCCAGGAGACAGAGGTTCTATAAGAACCTGAGTGATATCATAGAGAGGAGTTAAAAGAGATCTTAGAACTGTATTTGTTCAACTTCTCTTAGTCAGAAGTGAAGAACTGGGGGTAAATTCAAGTCTTGTGGGCTCAAGGTCACCAGCTAAATTCAAAGAGCTCAGAAAGGACCAGCTTCTGGTCTCTCACTCCGCCCAGGAACGTAACCACACCCCTGCTCTAAAACGCTAGGACCCCAGAGATTCAGTTATTTCCCTATTATCCTAATCAGTTGATAAGTTATGAGCTTAAAATCAAAGGCTGAGAGAGTGGGGGGGGCGGGGGGGGGGAGACAAAAATGAAGATAGACATTGGGCAGGGGGGATATTAGGTTATTTTAATACTGGGATAAGTGACAGGATTAATCCCAGGTTCCTGAATACTAGTCCTGAAACCAACTGTGAACAAATGTTATCACTAATTCAACCTCCCATTACTGACAAGCCTTGCCAATGAATTAAAACCAATCCTGCTGGGAAAAAGGAGGCAATCTAGGCAAGTGAGAAAAGCAATACCTTCAAAGTCTGTTTTCTTCCTTGATAAGCTGAACTTTTGACCAATTTGCCTCATCCCTTGCTTTAAGAAAAAATCTGTAAATACAAACTTGACAGTGATTATGGAAATAGCTACCAAAAGACATCCAACCAAATAACAAATGAGCACAGCAATAAACTAAGGTGGTTATGAATGTATCCACAATGCTATTATCTAATCAGGAAAGACTGGAAAACAGATCATTATGCTTTAAGAACACTGTAATTATAAGAGAGACCTTCCCCTTTTTGCTCTCCCAAACCCCAATCACAACACAGTCATTTCAAGACTCAACTTGCAGGAGCTCCATTAAACAGGAAAAGCACTAATTGGGACTCCAGCAGCAGCTGTACTACTTTGATGTCAGTTGCAAGGATGAACTTGAGCAGAATTCTTTATGGCCCTGCCAAGCCAGAGTCAGGAAGGTTGTTAACCCTTAGGCCGCTCGTTATTCCATTACGGTTTCTGAGCCCCTACTCGGAAGCTGCTTCTGCAGGAACGTCTCTCACGTGATACACCCTCTGACAGGGGTCTCTGCTTTGCGACGGTCACACAGCAGTCAGGTGGCAACTGAGTAAGTCTGTCCAGTACGGAAGCAACAGCTCTAGGACCCAAGGCAGTCAGGTCAAAGCCTGGCTTCTTGGAAGGACTGAACTGAAAGCTGGAAAACGTGGTCTCCATTCGCCCTGGCTGCTGTAGCCTTACACAGTCTTTCTGGGTCTTATTTTCCTTGACTGTAAAAGTGAGTTGGTCAGGTACTGGGATGGACGGTGCTGGTGGCTGTATGACAATGCACACGTACTTAACACCAATCAACGGTGCACTTAAAACTGGTTAGGGTGATAAACTTTAGTTTATGTGTATTTTATCACAATTTTTAAAAAGGAGAAAGATAAAAAAAATAGTAATTTGGTTCAGATAATTGCTAAGGCGTGTTTCAAATCCTTAAAAACCACAATCAGGGCCATGTGATTTATCCAACCCACCCGTATAGGTTCTCGGGTGGTGCTCTGCTGCTGGCCTCTGAAGAAGGCCTCACCCCTCTCTGGGAGCTTCGTACTGGGCTCCTGTGGGGATTCTGGAACCCACTCCACCCTTCAGCTCCCCAAGAGTTAGGGCCGTTCTAGGCCACAGGAAGGACCTAAGCCGTCTCAAAAATGAACGTTCCTAACAAAAAATGTTAAATTTTAATTTAAAAATAATTTAAAAAATAGGTGAATTGGTCATTATTGAAGGATGCTAGAGAATCAACTTTATTTTGAAAACAAATGAATACATGGAAATCAAATATTTACTCTGCCTCTTATATAAGCTGCACCAGTCTATCTTGGGGTCAGAAAAATCACCTGGAGAAGGAAATGGCAACCCACTCCAGTATTCTTGCCTGGAAAATTACATGGACAGAGAAGCCTGGCAGGCTACGGTTCACGGGGCCACAGAGTCATACACGACTGAGCAATTGAGCACACGTGAACACACGTGCTAACTAAACAGTTGATACGGCAGAGGCTGTCTTTACAGAAGCATTCCAGCCAACAGATGAACAGGAACGATGGCATTAATATATCACCTCTCTGTGTCCTAATGAATCTGGACACGAAACACAAACAGCTGGTGACGTCATCAAGAGAGAGAGAGAGACAACCCCACATTTTGTGCCTCCTGACAGAAGACAAGGCCATAGATGAAGCAGCCTTAACAAGCAAGTCAAACACGGCTGACCAAGCTTCTTGATCCAAGTGCCAATTTATACAGTGCATAGAGGAGATAGATACATATATTGTCTATACAGATATTATACAGAGGATAGACAGACATGATCAAGGAAACCACGGGGACTCAGCCAGCCAAATCCAGACCTCGGAAAACTAGAGGATAAACAACCTGGTTTCTTCAACACCAGCGACAAAATTGTGAGGAGGAAGGAAGGAAGGAGAGGACGGAGAAAGAACTGCACACTGAAACACACACAAAAGACACATCAGCCAATCACAAGATGTGGATTTTATGTGGCTCCCAATTCAGATGAACTGTTAAACGACAACAGCAAAATCTGTGACATTTAGGAAACAACTGGAAATTTGGACACTGACCGGACGCTGGGAGTTACAGAACTATTCTTACTTTTATTTTAAATAAGACAACAGGTTTGTTGTTTTTTTAAGACTTTATGTATCTCTATACTTTGAAGATACATACTATGGAGAAAATGATATGTCTTAGATTGCTTCAAAGTAATACGAGGCTGCTGGAGTTACACTTGAGTTAATTACAATTACCTCTACTTTTGTGTATGTTCGAAATTCTCCATTAAAAAGTTAAAAAAAAAATAACACTAACAAAATTATTGGGGAAGAATTGGTAGAGGACAGATAATTTTCAGGGCAGTGGAAATATTCTGTGTGATACTATAATAGCAGCCACATGTCATTATACATTTGTCAAAACCCACAGGATATACAACCCCGAGACTGAACTCTTTATAAACTATGGATTTGGGGTGATAATGAGGTGTCAGTCTAGTTTCTTCCATTCTAACAAACACACCAGTCTGGAGGGGGACAGGAAGTGTGTGGGAACTCTCTATACTTATTGCTCAGTTTTGCTGTGAACCTAACACTGCTATGAGAGAATTCAGTTGATTAAAATAATAATAATGATAAAAGACTGTTTCAGGCCCAGTTCTACGTGGCCCTCAGAACCCACAGTACTAGCCTGCACTGGGGCTCAAATGGGCTGCTCTTTAGAACAATCACGGGTCTGAACGAGCCACCTCAAGGGGGCCCAGCATTCAGCTTTTAATTTTATATATAAAGAACTTCCAGCAAAGAAAACTCTATTGCTTTTAAGATAACTAGATCATCTCTACCCTTTCCGCTCACAATCCATGCACACCACAAAACCCTAAAATTTATGGCTTTGTGGTATGCACAGATTGTTTATATCACAAAACCCTAAAAATCACGTCAAAGAGCCCTACACACAGAAATGAATTACAATCCTAAGCTCTACATGCACTGGATCACTGAGCAACAGCGATGCGGTGACAATTCGGGGCGTGAGCCTGAACGGGAGAATGATGCCTGCAGAGGTGACGGCTGTCACCAGCGTCACTTGCCTATTCTGTCTCCCTCCCACCCAGGCCTTGGGCCTCAGGAGCTCCCCTGAGTGTCCTCTGGCTCTCCGGTGGCGGAGGCCTGGAGGCCGTGGCCACCCAATCTAGGTCAAACAATGGGACCCAGCACCTTCCTTTCTGCCCCGTCGTTTTAAAGAATGACCAACCAATGAATTAAGACAGATAAGATCCAGGGCATCTTGGGAATCTCTGGTTTTAAACAGATTAGGAAGTTTAACCAATGCTTGTGTATCTTCCTTCCTGCATTATAGGCATACAATAAATATGAGGAGATATTTGGTTTATTCAATTGTGTTACTTACTTGCTACTAACGTGTAAAAACCGTTCTTTTAACACCCCTGGATTTTAGTATTGAAACAAGATCAATACTTGTGGGCTTCCTGCTATCTGCTACCCACCACCCCCCGCCCCCGCCCAGTGCCTGGGATGCAGCAGTTACTCAATGAAGAAAGAAGCAGAGCTTTGGTAAGTGAAGCCTGCGTATCAAGTGACACCCCCAGGAAACACAACTTCCTCAGTGGCCCAGCCCCTTATCCCAGAATACTCCTCACCTTCAAACAGGGTTCTCTGCACTAGACCCTGCTACCTACGTCCTTGCAGAGTAACACCTGGCCCTAGAAGACAGAGGGACGGAAGAATGGATAGACAGACCATAAAATCTACCCCACCCACAGGATTCTCTAGGATCCTTTTTCTCAGAACCTTAAGCTACTGGGTCTGCCCAAATTGACATTTCAACTTTTTATTGAAAACATAATAAAGCTATATGGATCTCCATTTCAGAATCCCAGCTCAAACTGTAACTATTTCTTTAAATGACTTTTGGTCTGCAAATTGTACAAACACATCACTAACAAGAAAATCGCTGTTTCTTGTGGAGAGGCAGATGTACAAAACGGCCTTTAACAAGTGGGCAGAGGGGAGGGGAGAGGAGAGAAATCGAGCTGCTGCCTAACAAGAGCCACAGAACAAAACTGCTTTTGAAATGAACCAGCCACCTAAATCATTAAATATCAAATGCTGGACCAGGCAAAAATTTCCTCTCATTCAGAGGCACACCTGATTCTGACCCCCAAACACAGACTACTGCAATCAGCAGAAGACTGCGCCGATTAAGAGATTCTAGCGTTCGCGAGAGCTGGAAAGAGCCTGGCGGCACCAGCTCCCCTTTCACAGTAAGCCATTTCATGTGTCGACACTGTGTCTTTCCATAAAACAAACGGGACCTTAGGGCAAAAAGGTAAGGGGTACAAAATAATACATCACTCTTCACTTACCAAGAAGAGTCTGACAGGAGACAGTTCTGCTTCCCAATTAATTCCTAAAAATCAGTGCACAATATTCAATCATTTTGTGAATTTTGCTCTTCTTGGAAACTCTCTTGAAAATGGGTTTTGACTGTTTGGTGGAAAAGCTGTATAGAAACATGAGCCTGCCTGGTCCCATTGTTTCAAAGAGGCACAAGAGATGCTGAGCTTTAACTAGTTCACTGCTGTTAAGGAGAACCTTCTTAGTTCAATGAATTCTGACACTTCTTGCAGGAGACAGCATTCAGCAAAGACACAATTTAATTCCTTGTTAGTGGGAGAAACGGTTCAATGGAGCAGATTAGGAAATAAAACCCTAGAGGAAGAGTTTCAGTCACCTAAATTGTTTGACAGAATCTGCACATTTTAAAAGCAAGGATTAAATCCCAGGTTTTCATCAGAAGTCAGCATAGGTTTTTGGGGTTTTTTTTGTTTGTTTGTTTGTTTTTTGGTGCTATTATAAATGGAATTGTTTTGTTTTCTGGTTGTTAATTGCTAGTTTATAGAAATACAACTGATTTGTATTGATTTTATACCCTGAGACTTTGCTGAATTTGTTTATGAGCTCTAATTGCTATTAACAAGTGACCCTTGCTCTAGTCCATACTTTCTTTCATCTGGATTTAACTGCTGAAGAAACCAAGCAGCTGGGACTTGCCCAAGGTTCTACTGCCTCTTACAGCTGAGCTTTTGCTCAGTTCAGCACTCCAGCTCACCCTCTGAAATGAACTCGGTTCTTCCCAGTGTAATATACACACACAAATTCCAGTGAGTCCCCTCTACAAAGCCTCCTGTCCCTCCTGCCAACCTCCCTGTCTCCACCTCCTGATTGCCTTCTCTGAACCATCACCACGAGCCCAGCTGGACTCCTACCCCGACACTGGCCCTCAGCTCTGACTGCCTGCTTGCAGAGAGACCTCTCAATAAATGAAATCACCAAACCCTTTATTCGCACCCTCCTATCTGGAGAAGAGAACCACTGGGGGCATCCACCACCTCTGTTCCCCCTGCCCTGATCCTGGCGACCCTGGTCCCCAGTGAGAGAGTGCTGGTCCCAGGCCTCCCAGAGCTCTGCACACATGGTCTGAGCAAGGTCAGACCCTTTGCTTACAACACACCTTCCAGGAAAGCAGGCAAATTCAGAATGCAAGCCAGAAATATTTTAGGGGTTCCCCCTCCCTGGAATCTGATTTTCATGCTCACAGAAAGGCAGCCCCAAAGGTGGGACTCCAATCTCCAGATTGGAGAAGCTCTAGCCTAGCTTTCTTCATCAAGAGCTAAATCTGGACATGGTATCATTTCTCAAAGCAGCAGGGCTCCTAATTGTGACAAAGAACACCACTGAAATTGTTACCCAAAATATAAATGATTTCAGAGCTGTTGGCGAGGACTCACATTTTGTGACTGTATGAAACTTAATTTCACACCTTGTATAAACAGTTGCTCATTCACAGCAATTGTTGCAAGTTCTAAGGAAAACCACTATTTGTTTTAGCTAAATTACAATAAATCACATGCTTCTGATTTCTGCACAGGGTGATAGCTAAAGACGTTTTCCCTCAAAACTGCAATAAGACGAGTGTAAGCTCCATGGAGCCTGGGCCCATGTGCTGAAATGAAACGAAAATACCGTCTCCAATCATGAAGAAGTCAAACACATAAGAAAATGCACAGATGATCCCAAATGCCTTTCTCCCCAGTCTGTTTATTTTAAAATGTGGCCATTTGTGAGAAACACGCCTAACTCATGCACACAGCACAGCTCTTCTTCCATCGACTCCTCCAAGGAGAAGAAATGACTAGTTCCAAAGAGGGGGACCAGAGGGGGCTCACAGGATTTACAACCACCTGGGTGGCTAAGGCTGGTCTGCAGACACAATGGCAGGAAGGCGATTCACCATCTTGACCCAACCACACAGTAAGGCTACAGCATGAAAGGGCGGGCTATGGTCGGCCGTGTGGGCCCAGGATCATCGCTCTACCACCCGGAGGCAGCAAAGGGAGCTCGGAGGCGGGGCACGATGCTGGGCAAGGAATTAGCAGGCTTTCAGACAAGAACGGGCCTCCGATTTCCAATCACATCCGACCACGGATCTGTTTTCTTCCCACTTTATTTTGAAGTGGTAGGGAAGGTGAGAAAAGGGACTCCAATCAGGAGGAAAGCATGTGCAGAAAAGCGGTATCACGCTTGGACGTGCACGTGCTGGGGCAGGAGCAGCAGTGGCAGTGGGCGCGGTGCGTGTGCTGTGCACTTCCTGTGTCCTTCCACACGCAGTAGTCGGCTGCGCTGATGGCCCCGGTGGAGCACTGTCATGCACACCCTTGTTCTGGCCAGTCCCTTCTCCTTAAGTCTCAGCTGATTCTGGTACTTGCTTCAGCTCACAAAATGTGGCTGTACTTCAGTATAACTCAGTCTCCTCTTACTGCCTCAAGCATGTCACACTTTAGAAGGAAAAGTTTAAGATGTGTATACAGAATTTAGATGTATCAGCCAACCTGCCAAGTAAACTTTCTCATTTCCTAATCATCCTGCAAACCTTTCCCTCACTAAATAGTTACTGTTAACTGCCTGGGAATATTCTCCTTTTACTTCAGCCATAGTTTCTATTTCAAAGGCTGCCTGTATTACTTTACAAAATTGGCTTTGACTTTGGTGTGAGACAAATATACGGAAGTTTATTACTACATTAAACCTAGCCTTCCCTTCCAGTCATTAACAATGAATATTTTTAGCATCTAAAAATGTGCATCTCAGACAGATATGTAAATATTTAGCACCATCCTTTTGAGACTGTTAAGCTTTCATTTTCAATCACGGAGGGTATGTAAGTGTTTTCATTAATAGTCTAATTATATCATATATTTTCACTCTGTACAATATTTTGCTTCTATATTTGAAATAATTGAATTCATTTGTGCTAATAAATGTTCTAAATGGACATTTTAATAATTGAAATCAGCACATATTGTAGATCTATAAAACAAGAACGAATGTTTATGTTACACAAAGGCAGAACTGCCCACAAGCAGCAGCTTGGCTCAAGGTCACATATCAGTTTAAATTCCGTATGTTGCTCCAACTGACTCTACCCTATCTGGGGCCATTTCTTATCTCTAAGTTTCACCAATAAGACCCGCCATCTTCACTTGCTGTTCTGTTCCAGGTCCCCACTTGTCCTCACAGCCTTATAGTGATGCTCCCCATTCTTTGTACTGCTCTGCCTGGAGCCCTTTCCCCTCAGAGGCCCACAGGCCTAACCCTCTTCTTCCATGCGCTCGAATGTAACCAGCTCCAGGGTCTCCCCTCACCATTCCTTTCAGGTCAGCTCTCTCAGCTCTTCTGACACTGTATATTCCTTATTTACTACAGTAACTTCCTTCCACACACTCTGCTAGAATGTAGACTCCAGGAGGGGAGGAAAGTTGTTGATAGAAGTATTCTGAGCACCTAGAACCATATGTACACATACATCTACACACATACATATACCAGGTTGGCCAAAAAGTCTGCTTGGATTTTTTTAAGATCTTACTGAAAAACTCAAACGAATTTGTTGGCCAATCCAAGAGGTGGCATTCAGTAGCTATCTGTTTAATCAGGAATGACTTCTCTGCCAGGTACCGTTCTAGACTATGGCAGTGAACAAGACAAACATGGTCCCTCTTGCACAGAGATTTCAGCCCAATAATTAAAAATTTTAAAAAAAATCCAAAATAATACACCAGTAAGTGGAAATGGCAATGGCAACCCACTTCAGTACTCTTGCCTGGAAAATCCCATGGACGGAGGAGCCTGGTGGGCTGCAGTCCATGGGGTCGCAAAGAGTCGGATACGACTGTCTTCACTTTCACTTTTCACTTTCATGCATTGGAGAAGGAAATGGTAACCCACTCCAGTGTTCTTGCCTGGAGAATCCCAGGGATGGGGGAGCCTGGTGGGCCGCCGTCTATGGGGTCACACAGAGTCGGACACGACTGAAGCGACTTAGCAGCAGCAGTGGCACACCAGTAAGAGGACAGCTGATGGTCATGAGTCTTACAGAGATAATTAAAAGCTAGTATGAGAGAATGATGGGAGAAGCTACTTTCGACTGCAGTCAGGGAAGGCCTCTCTGAGGTGACATTTCAGCTAAAAAACTGCACAAAAAGGAGAGAGCAGACTCTTGCACATGCTCCTTTGACTTCCTATCGTCCAGTACACCATGGGCTAGGGCAGGCACAGCCCCCACTTACGCTTGGGCTCTGCTCCTCCTGGCACTTCCTGCCTCTGTACAGTCAGCACTTCGGCCCCAGGTTTACCTGTCATGGCCTCACTCTGGACTGTACACTCTGTCGTTTCGACATTTCCCTCTGCAGCCATTTAGGCCATGTGCCTTGAACTCAACTTCTCTGGTATTTCTATCACACACCTACTTTTCTCTTACTTAGAAATGCAGGATCTATCTTTGTCCAATATTCCTTGAATGCTATGTATGGTAGGATTTTGGTTTGGGGGACAATCTGATGAGACTTTTTAATAGGTGTTTATTCTATTGGGTATTTATTAATAATACAGATGTGCAGTCTAAAACTGGCCATCTTATTTTGTGTTTTTACCTATTAACATTTTGGTTTTTTAAAAAACCTCTTGTCACATGGATTGTCTTTTTGTTGTCTTGGGGGTTTATACTGCATTTTCTTTCTTTTTTTTTTTTTTTGCCCTCGAGGGTTTTCTAATTTTACATCATACACTTAAACCTCTATTTCTTGATGTTTAGACATATTTCTGGCTCCCAAATAAGATGAGAAAACATGCCTACCAAATTTGATTCTATTTGCTCTGTGAATGTTTTTACATCCCCATGTTTTATAACATTTACCTTCTGATATATAATTAGTCTTGACAATGATATGGCCTTGATTATACATTCAAAACGAGCGATCATTTTGCCATTATTCACCAGAAAGTAAACATTTATACTCCCTGTGCCTAGAACACCACTTGAACACAAGAGGCAGTTGATACACATTTGCTGACAATGAATGGACTTGGCTGATCCCGACTCACTGCATGTTGTCACTGAGGAGGTATTTAAAGAAAGGCTCATGGGCTTTTCCCAGAGTCCATGCTTTATTCCGCACTCCTCTCCCCGCCTCCCCCCCCCCCCTTTTTTAAAAAGAACACTGCTACCACCACTTTCTTAAAAAAAATTATTTTATTTACTTACTCGACTGTGCTGGTCTTATTGCGGCATGTAAGATCTTAGTTCCCCGACCAGGGATTGAACCCAGGCCCCCTGCACTGGGAGCATAGAGTCCTAACCACTGGACCACCAGGAAGTCCCAACAGTGCTGTCCTTCTATATAACAACACTTGGCTGAATTCTTGGGTCAAACTTTCCATCCAAATTCTGTGGTACACTCTCCTGGCATTGAATGAATGCTGTAGAAAAGAGCCTGAGAGAACGATTCCTGTGAAGTGTGATACTTTCCCTGGACACTGGTTTTCAAGGAGGTTAAGGCCCTTCCTTGGATTGACTGGTGCATCTTTTGCTAATTTCAACTTCTTGTTTGTTTCTTTCATTAAGTGTCATGAGTAGAGGCCTGGTGGAGTGACCAGAAATTTGGGCAGTTTTTGAAACAGGGAATAAGCAAAGGCAGAGAGATGAGACTGAGCAGAGAGAAGCGTGAACAAGCACCCCATCGGTCACACAGGACACACGTGTCCCGAACTCGCTCAGAGAGGAAGGCACTCCGTTTGGGAGCGGGGCAGGTGGGGTGGCGGGGTGTGGACAGGCAGGGGCCAGAGCGCTTTTCCTTCACTACAACAGGCCCTGTCTTCCAGAAAGCACTCCCCACCCCTGCAAATCACGCCTGACAGTGCACTAGATCAAGATGCCTTCCTGATGACGTTAAGTCAGTCTTTCAGGTATTTCAAAGGCATTCGTATTTTCTTGCAAATTTACTCAATTTTCTATCCCCTCTTGCTTTCTGTTTACATTATCCCAACTGTCAGGAGGACAGTATTTTGACACAGTAACAAGCAATTAAAATTGTTCTGGGCAGTCATGAAGAATTATGCATGAAATTGGTCCTCTTCCTACTGGAAGAAGTATCAGAAGTGGTGGTGGTTTAGCTGCTAAGTCTGGCCCGACTTTTTGTGACCCCAAGGACAGCTACAGCCCATGGGATTTCCCAGCCAAGAATACTGGAGTGGGTTGTCATTTTCTCCTCCAGGGGATATTCCTGGCCCAGGGATCGAACCAGGGTCTCCTGCATTGCAGGAGGATTCTTTACCGACTGAGCCATCTGGATTCTGCTGAGGCAACAGAGAAAGCAGTCAGCTAGGATTCAGGACTGGGGTGTGTGTGTGGAGGGGTAGGGGTAGTGGAATTAGCTCTGGCTCCACTCTCATCCTATGTAAATGACAGAGGTCCCAGTTAGACCATGAGAGTACATGCTGAAGTCCTGGGCAGCGAAAACTACTGGAAAATGTCAGAGTTTGTATCTCTTAAGACATGGACTGAATCAGCTGACTTTTAGATTTACATTTTTTTAAAAAATGAGCCAGGAAAATTATTTCTATAAACACAGTCATAAAGTAAAACAAAATCATGGTATTAAAGGGGAAAAAATGAGCTCTTTTTCCTTTTTTAAAAATTCTCTAGCATGATTACTCAGATTTTTTAATTTAAAAAAAAGTGACAGTTGGATACGCTTGTTTACACAGGAATAGTCATTAATGGATCAACTGAGATTTGTCCATTAAAGAAGCTATTAACTTTGCATTCTAGCTCTGAACAAGGATATTCAGAAATGAGGGGCGATGAGAACGGTGCTGGGTTTCCTCATGTTCATTATCTCATTCAAACTTCACAGCAAACTCCACAACAACTGTGAACGTTGTCATCCCTGTTTTGATAAATGGTAACAAGTGTTATCATCCCTATTTTGTGGGTGAAGAAACCAAGGCTACAGTAATTATATAAGTAGCTGGTGAACATCAGAAAAAAGGGATTTATAACACTTTGAAAACATTCCGTTTATTTAGACTTCACTACGATTGAGTTTCCTCTTAACAAAATCATGAAGCAAAGGAACTGGTGTGGTTCTAATATTTTACCTGGGAACTTCCCTCTCAGGACAAGAACAAGGAGCCCGGAATTTTTTCCCTTGACCTTTCACCCCATAAAAATGTGTCTTCAGAGGCCTCAGCAGTGGGTCCTATGGCTGCTAGCCACAATCTATTATTGCTCCTTTGTAGATTTTGTGGTTAAACATACATAACACAAATTTACCATTTCCAAGTATACAGTTTGATGGCATTAAGTACCTGCGTAAGGTTGTGCAGCTAGCTATACAATTTTTAACTTATCATGGAAATGTTTGAATATATCCAAAAGGAGAGAGAACCATATAATAAACTCAGCCAGCTCTAGCAATTACCCATCCTATTTTACTTATCCGCCCTCTACATAACCATACTTTAAAAAATAGAGGAACACAAATTCATTATCAATTCACCTACAATCTACTGTAGTATGACAGAGTTGTACTTTAACACCCACCACTAGGAAGCAACATATTCATCTTTACAGTAATTGAACCAGGAGCTCCCTAATCAAAATACTGTTATGGACCACCCACTAGTTAAAAGCCACCTTCACCAGCACCCAATCAGGCCCCGGTCTGCCCACAAACCAGGCAGCTCACCATCTCTCCCGTTCCCAGAGAGTCAGCTCCATCGCCAACTTCCCTGAGGCGGCCCTTCTCCAACGCACCACCTCATGTTTCCTCCTCACACCGCCTCTGTAAGTACCTGAATGGGCGCTCTCCTTCCCAGGGTACATTGCAGCCCATGGATACATTGTAACAGGCACCTATGGCACATCTCCAACAAGGCAGGGATGCTCTGAGGAGTCGAGGCCTCTGGAACCTTCCTGCTCTGATGGGTGTCTTCTGCTTTGTCCATGGGCCTCTTTCTGATCTACCCCGAGGCTGCCTGACCTGTGGTCCTGAAATTGCACGCAAGTTTCTACTGCTCCCAAGACTACAATTTCCATGAGACCAGGGATCTTGTTTGATTAGGCATCCCAGATCCCTTGTGCCTAGAAGAGTACCCGATCCCACCAATATTTATCGAGCATCCCATACATTTTCCAAATGTGGGGGATGTCTCTGATACAAAAAAAATATCCAGACCCTCCAGTCTAGTCCTTTTGGATCTATGCCTTGGTCAAACGGCCCACCTGGTCATTGGTTAAAGCATGACCTCTGAGAGGGTGTGGTCTCCTGGGTCACCCTGAACCCCATGTGCTGCAGTCTGAAAGTCAGTCCTGCCTCGGTCTCAGGTTCTGACTACAGGGAGGATTTCCGTTAGAGGAGGGGACCTGGCCAAATCTCACCTCCCAGAGGACTACAGCTCACAGTAATCTCATGAAGGACTGTCTGTACAAATTATCTGGGACAGAGACTATCATGATATTCTCTGTTCTGCCTCTGAACATAATTTCGTCCTTCAGTCCGATTGCAAGCTCCTCATAGTCAAGGGCACATGACTCTGTGCACTAATCAGACACAGGGTGGAAAATCCAGAAACAGGCGTGGTCAATTAATTACTCCAGGCCACTGGCATTACAGGGGCAGGGAACAATGGGAAATGTGGAGGTGTGCTGAAGAGTAGAGCAACCAAGAAAGTGTTGTCTTTCAAATCATAAACCAGAGGCACTGAAAGAGCCTCTTTCCCTTCCAAGACAACTTGGGACAGTTTTTCACCTACTCAAATATCTTTATGGCAGACATACAAAACAACAGATGCTTGCTATACAGAAGTACAGTTGCATTTCAAAAAATGCAGGTGCCATCAGAGACCTAACTCTGCACCTGTGGAGAGCGAGCTGCGATACCACCAGACACCACAGCTCAGAACTTCCGTCGTAAAGCAGAGCTATTAATTCCACATTCTCTAATGAGCCAGGAATCCCTTACCGAACAGACAGAACAATCTAATTTTATTAGTTGCTGTAGAAATCCAAAACAATCTAACTCCCTACTGGAAGCAAGACAAATACCTTTGACTTATCCCTGCCCAAAGCCCACAAAGATGTGAATCAAACTCAATAAGGGTAACGGGCAAATCTCCGCTGAGCTCTGTACATGATCTGTCCTCTTATAAAGCCAGGTGCTAGTGACTTAACTTCCTCTTTTACCACAACACACTTAAATATTCAGTTCAGTTCAGTCACTCAGTCATGACTTTGCGACCCCATGGATTGTAGCACATCAGGCTTCTCTGTCCATCACCAACTCCCAAAGCTTGCTTAAACTCATGTCCATCTGTCATCCCCTTCTCCTCCAGCATCAGAGTCTTTTCCAGTGAGTCAGTTCTTTGCATCAGGTGGCCAAAGTATTGGAGTTTCAGCTTCAGCATCAGTCCTTCCAATGAATATTCAGGACTGATTTCCTTTAGGAGGGACTGGTTTGATCACCTAGCAGTCCAAGGGACTCTAAAGAGTCCTCTCCAACACCACAGTTTAAAAGCATCAATACATGACTGCTGGAAAAACCATAGCTTTGACTAGACGGGAAATGTGTTGGCAAAGTAATGTCTCTGCTTTTTAATACGCTGTCTAGGATGGTCATAGCTTTTCTTCCAAGGAGCAAGTGTCTTTTCATTTCACGGCTGCAGTCACCATCTGCAGTGATTTTGGAGCCAAAGAAAATAAAATCTGTTACTGTTTCCACTGTTTCTCCCTTATTTGCCATGAAGTGATGGGACTGAATGTCATGATCTTAGTTTTTAGAATGTTGAGCTTTAAGTCAGCTTTTTCACTCTCCTCTTTCACTTTCGTCAAGAGGCTCTTCAGTTCCTCTTCACTTTCTGCCATAAGGGTGGAGTCATCTGCCTATCTGAGGTTATTGGTATTTCTGCCAGCAATCTTGATTCCAGCTTGTGCTTTAACCAGCCTGGCATTTCACATGATGTACTCCGCATAGAAATTAAATAACCAGGATGACAATATACAGCCTTGATGTACTCCCTTCCCAATATGGAACCAGCCTGTTGTTCCTTGTCTAATTCCTTGTCTGTTCCCTGTTGCTTCTTGACCTGCATACAGATTTCTCAGGAGGCAGTAAGGTGGTCTGGTATTCCCGTCTTTTGAACAATTTTCCACAGTTTGTTGTGACCCACACAGTCAAAGGCTTCGGTGTAGTCAATAAAGCAGAAATAGATGCTTTTCTGGGACTCTCTTGCTTTTTCAATGATCCAAAGGATGGTGGCAATTTGCTCTCATGTTTCTTTGCCTTTTCTAAATCCAGCTGAACATCTGGAGGTTCTCAGTTCACTGTTGGAAGGCTGGCTTGGAGAATTTTGAGCATTACTTTGCTAGCGTGTGAGATGAGTGCAACTGTGCAGTATGAGCATTCTTTGGCATTGCCTTTCTTTGGGATTGGAATGAACACTGACCTTTTCCAGTCCTGTGGCCACTACTGAGTTTTACAAATCTGCTGACATATTGAATGAAGCACTTTCACAGCATCATCTTTTAGGATTTGAAATAGCTCACTGGAATTCCATCACCTCCTCTAGCTTTGTTTGTAGGAATGCTCCCTAAGGCCCACTTGACTTCACATTCCAGGATGTCTGGCTCTAGGTCAGTGATCACACCAGCACTGTTATCTGGGTCATGAAGATCATTTTTGTATTGTTCTGTGTATTCTTGCCACCTCTTAATATCTTCTGCTTCTATTAGGTCCATACCATTTCTGTTCTTTATTGTGCCCATCATTGCATGAAATGTTCCCTCGGTATCTCTAATTTTCTTGAAGAGATCTCTAGTCTTTTCCATTCTGTTGTTTTCCTCTATTTCTTTGCATTGATCACTGAAGGCGGCTTTCTTATCTCTCCTTGCTAGTCTTTGGAACTCTGCATTCAAGTGGGTGTATCTTTCCTTTTCTCCTTTGCTTTTTGCTTCTCTTCTTTTCACAGCTATTTGTAAGGCCTCCCCAGACACCCATTTTGCTTTTTTGCATTTCTTCTTCTTGGGGATGGTCTTGATTCCTGTCTCCTGTACAATGTCACGAACCTCATTCCATAGTTCATCAGGCACTCTATGAGATCTAGTCCCTTAAATCTATTTCTCACTTCCACTGTATAATCATAAGGGATTTGATTTAGGTCACACGTGAATGGTCTAGTGGTTTTCCCTACTTCCTTCAATTTAAGTCTGAATTTGGCAATAAGGACTTCATGATCTGAGCCACAGTCAGCTCCCGGTCTTGTTTTTGCAGACTGTATAGAGCTTTTCCATCTTCGGCTGCAAAGAATATAATCAGTCTGATTTTGGTGTTGGCCATCTGGTGATGTCTATGTGTAGAGTCTTCTCTTGTGTTGTTGGAAGAGGGCGTTTGCTATGACACTTAAATATAAGTCAATCATTTTCAAAATAAAACACACAACATAAACTACATAAAACAGGATTTAATTTTTCTCTGTAGGTTCAGAATGGAACTCACACTTCCCAGTGTCTTGGGTTAATTTAAATCAGGACATTTACAAAACAAGGCTGTTAGCAGAGCTTTTGGTAAGTTCCTCTGGTGACCTCTCCTGACCTTTTCTTGTTCTTCATTGGCCAGTTCCTATGATGTCATCTGGAAAGAAAGCAATGTCCCTGTGTGTACACTGTGTGTGATGTGTGTATCTGCACGGAACAGAAAACACACAAGCCGACAAGGAGACACCATTTCAGAGAGTTTAAAGTGATGACAAAATCCGGAAAGGAAGACCTGTTTCTGTTTGCATCACCAGGAACAGTGATGACAGACTCTTTTGCTTTGGGAATCTTTACCTCATAGGACGTGGATATGCAAAATGGCTGCTTGCAAGCAGGGATAAAAATCTACAAAATTCCAGTGCATTAATACTGTATCTCTTCTACTGCTGTCTCTTAAGAGAAAGGCATGTATTCCTACAGAGGATAACTCTTCAGAGCCTACCTCCTCCACGAAGCCTTCTTCACTGCCCCTCACTAGAACTCTTGGCCCATAATATTCATTTTGTATGTACTACTAGCATCTAAGTCACAACACTTACCACAGTAAATAGCCAACAAGCATTTACAGAGCGATACTGTCCTGTTGGCCCATTAGTATTATCTCCATTAACCAATGAGAAAACCAACGGTGAGAGAGGTTAATTCAGAAGCCCAGAGGCATACAGGTAGTTAACGGGAGATCCAGGCTTGTTCAAACCCAAGCAAATGGACTCTGGAAGCTACTTTTTTCAGCCTGTACTTCCTCGTTTATGTCTCACATGCACCATGTTCTAAATCCCCTTGGCTATAAACATCTAGGAACAAGGGTTCTCTCTGTTCCCAGAGTCTACCACCATGCCTTATATACGTCTGCTGATTAATAAACAGCACAGCAGTTTAACATCATTTGGTATTCATTAAAAAACAAAACAGTCAAGCTTTCCCCTTGCAAACCCTTATTTACCACGTTGAAAGGTTATACAGGAATGCCTCGTTTTATTGCGCTTTGCTTCACTGAGCTTTGCAGATACTGCATTTTCACAAATTGAAGGTTTGGGCAACCCTGTGTTGTCAGATGATGGTTAGCATTTTTTAACAAGAAAGTTAGGTGTTTTTTAAATTTTTTTGGCTGTGCCATGAAGTTTGCAGAATCTTAGATCCTCAGCCAGGAATCAAACCCAGGCTCCAGTACTGAAAGCACCAAGTCCTAACCACTGAAATACCAGGGAATTTTCAATAAAGTATTTTTAAGGCTTAAAGCTCAACATTCAGAAAACTAAGATCATGGCATCTGGTCCCATCACCTCATGGGAAATAGATGGGGAAACAGTGTAAACAGTGTCAGACTTTATTTTTTGGGGCTCCAAAATCACTGCAGATGGTGACTGCAGCCATGACATTAAAAGACGCTTACTCCTTGGAAGGAAAGTTATGTCCAACCTAGACAGCATATTAAAAAGCAGAGACATTATTTTGCCAACAAAGGTCCATCTAGTCAAGGCTATGGTTTTTCCAGTGGTCATGTACGGATGTGAGAGTTGGACTGTGAAGAAAGCTGAGCGCTGAAGAATTGATGCTTTTGTTGGAGAAGACTCTTGAGAGTCCCTTGGACTGCAAGGAGATCCAACCAGTTCATCCCAAAGGAGATCAGTCCTGGGTGTTCATTGGAAGGACTGATGCTAAAGCTGAAACTCCAATACTTTGGCCACCTCATGCCAAGACTCATTGGAAAAGACTCTGATGCTGGGAGGGATTGGGGGCAAGAGGAGAAGGGGACGACAGAGGATGAGATGGCTGGACGGCATCACTGACTCGATGGACATGAATCTGAGTAAACTCCAGGAGTTGGTGATGGATAGGGAGGCCTAGGGTGCTGTGATTCTTGGGGCTGCAAAGAGTTGGACACGACTGAGTGACTGAACTGAAATAAGGTATGCACATTGTTTTTTTAGACATAATGTTATTGCACTTAAGAGACTACACTATGTGTAAATGTAACTTTTATATGAACTGGGAAACCAAAAACACATGTGGTTTACTTTATTGTGATACTCACTTTATTGGGGTTGTCCGGAACCAAACCTCTGACTCTCCAAGGTATGCTCGTGCAAAGAAGATTCTGGGTCCTGGCCATACAGCAACAGTCTCATGGCTAAGGAAGATTAAGGCAGACAGGGGCCACACCTCTCAGCTGCCCTTTGGGAAGGCCTGGCTGCCGGGCTGTGGGCATCACAGTCAGCCTCCAGTAGTCCACTCATTCTGGGTCAGTGTCAGCTATAGAGAGCCACTGTTCCGCATTAACACCAGTTCCCAGAGACCTACAGCTTCATCGCTCTCTCCCTGTTAAAAATAGAGGTGCGTGAGGGCCAGGAAGTAGATGGAGCCCGAGCCCAGGCCCCACTTATAGTGGGTTTGTCCACAGCGTCTACAGACCAGCTGGAAGCTCGCAGTTGAGATGAACGTACTTGGCAGTTGACACAACCACGGCATTAGGTCCTTGGTCTGTGGGTAAGACCTATCAGAGTGGAGAAGGCCAAGTACAAGGTTGATACCACCCTGCCCTGCCCCTCCCCTGTCTCCCAGCCAAGAGAGAAAATCAAAAATAACACTGCATCCCAGGGCAACAGCAGAAACTGGATGCAGGGGCAGTGGTTCCCATCCTGCCCAGGCAGGTTTAATTCGCCAGCCTGAATCCTGCAGAAACCAGATGGATACTGGAGGAAGACTGTGGACTACTGAGAGGTCAACCAGGAAGACAGCCCTGACCACAGCCACTGTGTCAGATGTAGCTTCTTTCCCGCTGCTGCTGCTGCTGCTGCTAAGTCGCTTCAGTCGTGTCTGACTCTGTGCGACCCCATAGACGGCAGCCCACAAGGCTTCCCCGTCCCTGGGATTCTCCAGGCAAGAACACTGGAGTGGGTTGCCATTTCCTTCTCCAATGCATGAAAGTGAAAAGTGAAAGTGAAGTTGCTCAGTCGTGTCCGACTCTCAGTGACCCCATGGACTGCAGCCCACCAGGCTCCTCCGTCCATGGGGTTTTCCAGGCAAGAGTACTGGAGTGGGGTGCCACCGCCTTCTCCGTAGCATCTTTCCTAGGACACAGTAACACTATGTCTGATTATACAAAGTCATTGATTTAGTGAATGCATTTTTTTATTTCAATCAATCAAAAAAAGATCAGAAACAGTCCATATTCCACAAAACAGTGTACATTCACAGCTCTGCCTGAGGGCAGACTTCTGCCCTCTGTCATAATACAGTAGGAAGAGATGTCTGGATGCCTGGACTTTTCTCTGATCATCACAGGGATCCATGACATAATGACACACTGCTGAGCAAGTCAGATGAACACGAGGCGGCCAAGTAGTTGGAGGCCTTGGTGAAACACGTGCTGTCTTCCCCATCCATGAAAACGTTTAGGGGTCCAGAGGCCGGATGCGTGGCAGGACGCCTTACTGTAGAGACAGCCCTCTGCAGGCTTCCCACACCCCACACATCTACCGGTACACTGAGAACGTGGGGCCCAGAGCACTCTTGGTCTGGGGCGTCTCTCAAGGTCCTGTTTGCTGTGAGCAGCCTCAAGGGATAAGATAACATCTCCTTGCAAATAAAGAGCAAGCAGCTGACAGGCTGCCCTAAGGCAGTGAGTTCCCAGACTCAGTGTCCCTTCCTGTGATGTAACCCACTGTGAATGCAGGCATCCATCTGGGGACACCGACATCACCCCTCATGGGGTTCAGGGGGCCCAACAAGACCCTGCTGACAGTCTGGCTACTCCTTTTGCTGGGACTTCTGTCAGCATCATGTAACTGCGATAAGCTAACATTTTAGCTTGAAAAGGGGTGGGGGGAGAGGCCAGTAAAAGTCTCAGACCTTTCACAGCTCTTTACACCTATATAAAGTAAAACACAAGCAACTGCATCTTGCATCTCTTAGCACGGGGAAAGAAGCACCACGTCTGGTGCAGCTCGCTGGGTGCTGTCAGACGCACCCAGTCGTCAGGTTGCACAGGCCCAGCCACCGCCAGCGCGGAGAGAGCAGCAGTACACCCTGGACGAAGCACAGGCAGAACTGCAGGCCTCCGGCTCTAGGCACCCGCGTGGCCTCAGCCTCCCTTCTGCACCTTGTACTGGTCTCTACAGGGCACCCCACGGATCATCCAGAGGAGGAGGAAGAAGCCCAAGCCTGCCTTTTGTGGGTGCAAGCCAGAAGTGCCCGGCAGCTATAGTATAGCCTTGTTCAGGAGGGGCACAAAGCCAGCAGGGAGAGAGGCCTCCTGACCGGTAAGGCGCTGAGCAGTTGTAGCAAGGTGTCGACCGTGTATGGAGAGCCAGGGGCACAGGTTAGACAATCCACAGGCTTATGGGCAGTGACGAGTGGTCCAGTCATTCGGTCAAGGGCCTAGAGGGAAAGGCTGGAAGGTCAGCACAAGAAAGTCTAAGGTGCAGGGACGTTCCTGGTGGTCCAGTGGCTGAGACTCCTCACTCCCCGTGCAGGGGGCCTGGGTCCCACCCCGGTCAGGGAGCGAGACTGCACACGCCACAACTAAGAGTTCCCACACCACAACTGAAGACCCATGCGCTGCAACTAGGCCTGCTGCTGCTGCTAAGACGCTACAGTCGTGTCCGACTCTGTGCGACCCCAGAGACGGCAGCCCACCAGGCTCCCCAGTCCCCGGGATTCTCCAGGCAAGAACACCAGAATGGGTTGCCATTTCCTTCTCCAGTGCATGAAAGTGAGAAGTGAAAGTGAAGTCGCTCAGTCGGGTCCAACTCTTAGCGACCCCATGGACTGCAGCCTATCAGGCTCCTCTGTCCATGGATTTTCCAGGCAAGAGTACTGGAGTGGGGTGCCATTGCCTTCTCCTTTAAAACACACTGCTACTGCTAAGTCACTTCAGCACGGCCTAAATATCTTTTTTTTTAAGTCTAGGGTGCAGACATGCACGAACACAAGGAGGTGGGCAGGAAGGGCGGGAGACCCTTGTATCACCAAGCACGGAAGAGCACTGAACACCCAAGGGGACAATGTGACCTGAGCAGTTACTGTCAGTCGACCGCTGTCAGCATGGTGGACCCATGGAAGCAGTGGCCCGACAGCACGGACCTGTACTTAGAAAAGTTGCTATCGTAATAGCTACTGAGGCCAGCAAACGTCCAAACTCCAGCAGCAGAGACCAGTGCTGAGCCGAACAGTGATGGCGGTGTGGCTGACAAGGACCCGCGGCGATCCCCTCATCAAGGAGGAGCATGCTGCCCGGCTAGGGGAGTGCAGTCAGCGCTTGGTTCCCAGCTGCCAGCTCACCCAGGGACAGTCCTGGCCCTCCTGGAGCCACCTGCATCCGGGGCTGAGCCAGGAAGGATGAGAAGGCCGAGGCTTCTGGCCGATGCAGGACGGCTCTGAGAGGCAATGTGCGCTCCAGAGATCTCCCGGGTTGGCCCAGGCTCTGTCAGGGCTCATCACGGTTTACCATCTTCCCCTGCCCAATCCTGCTCTGTCCTCCTTCCTCAGACAGGTGTTGCTCCCTAATACATACACTGCACCCCAAACTCCATCTCAGCATCTGCTCCCACAACACCTGATCGATGACAGAGGTGAATGCAGCTCAGATGCGTGGGCTCTGGAGTCCCACCACCACCCAGCTGGGAGACACTGGACAAGGTAAAGGCAGGAGGGTGACAATACCTCTCAGAGGAAAAAACTGCCAGAATTGAACGGCTGCCTTGTGCACTGGCTTTCGTTATGAACCAGCCTGATGCTATCTCTTTCCTCGCTGTAGATTCGGCTGTGGCTGGTGATCTCTCACCTCCTTTCTTTGAACCTTGAGTCTATAAATCTGAGCTCATTTGTAGAACAGAAATATCTGTTCGTACTGGCTGATAAAAGTATTGTTTCTCTGCCAAAAAGCAGTGCTAACAGGGCATAGCTCCAGACCCACAAGGAGCACTGATGCAGAAAGCTGGAATTCTCAGCACACAAATGCTGAAACTGTCCCCTTCTTGCAAAGAACCAGGAGCAATGGGCTGCGTGGCCTCCATGAGGCACACACACAAGACTCAAAGAGCAATCAGCAAAGTAACCCATGTGGGAAATCTCAGAACAGCAAACAGGTGTGGCGATTCTACGACACCATCCAAAAACATTACCTAGAAAAGATGCTTTTTTTTTTTTTTCCTGGCCGCACCATGGGGTTGTGGGATCTTAGTTCCCCAAGCAGGGATCTAACATGGGTCCACAGCATGAAAGCTCAAGCCTTAAACACTGGTTGTTGTTATTCAGTCGCTAAGTCCTGTCCGACTCTGTGGCCCCCTGGACTGCAGCACATCGGCTTCCCTGTCCTTCACTATCTCCGGGAGTTTGCTTCAATTCACGTCCACTGCCATCTAACCATCTCCTCCTCTGCTGCCCTCTTCTCCTTCTGCTCTCAGTCTTTCCCAACATCACAGTCTTTTCCAATGAGTCAGCTCTTTGCATCAGGTGGCCAAAGTATGGGAGCATCAGCATCAGTTCTTCCAATGAACTGTCAGGGTTGATTCCCTTTAGGATTGACTGGTTTGGTCTCCGTGCTGTCCCAGGGACTCTCAAGAGTCTTCTCCAGCACCGCAATTCAGAAGCATCAATTCTTTGACAATCAGCCTTCTTCAGGGTCCGACTCTCTAGACCGCCAGGGAAATTCCCACAGTTTTTTTGTATCTTGTTTTTGAGGTTTCTCTCTCTCTTCCTCCTCCACTGCCACCACCCACCAAGTCAGGAGACAGCAGCAGAATACCAGCAGGAGCATCAGAGGGGCAGAACAATCAACACGGTCCAGTCCTGGCTCTGCTGCTAAGAACCCCTGTGACTTGTTCAGGAGAAATACCTCCCTACCTGCACCCTTGGCTTTCTTCACAGTGAAATGATCTGGGGGAAGCAGCTGCCTCCTGGCTCTTCTGAGTCTGGGCTTTCATGACACTCTAGACACGGTCCTCAACAACATCAGAGCCGCCTTAATGGGGAGGACAACGCCACATGCTGTCTAAATGTCTGCTGGATGAACTGTATTGAATTAATTGGTCTTAGGAGACCGTTAAATATTTAAGTGCCCTTTGTTAAAAAAGTGCAACAACAACAAAAATCTTTTAAAAGAGAGAGGAAGTTAACTTATAAAACCCCACCCTGGCCCCACACCTGATCTGTGAAGTTGGGTTCTGTGCACGACACATCTGGAGTGGGGGATCCATTTTAACTGACAATAGAAGACGAGAGTTTAGGCCAAGAGAAGGAAAAGGGATTTGGTGCCTTTTATTTACTTAATTTCAGTTATTTTATTTTACTTTTCCCAAGGTGCTCAAGTCAACAACAACAACAAAAATTTAAATCTATTTTGTTATGTGTCAGATAGGAAATGAACGCCTTTTTGGAGCTACTGTGCTTGGGATTTACATTGGCTTAACAATATGATAAAAATGAAATGAAATTTTATTTAAGACTGTGAGAGACTTCTGAGGATTTCCTCTTTGGGGCACTGAGATGTAACAGTAGGGGCAGATGAGTGGAAGGAACGGACCCCAGGAAACATGAGTGGAGCTGCAACGGGTGGAGCTAGGATGGGAGAGGGGACAGGATATTAAATCTACAGCTAAAAACCCCTAGGTTTCTTCTCTGGAGACATTTAAGTCCCAGCAAATCTAACTCAGGGGGTGGGTGGGGGGAAACTGGGGCAATCGTACAAAAACAAAGTTCTTAGAGCCAAGAATTAACATTTCATTGAAAGATCTCCCTGCGAATGTCTGTGCCTGAGCCCCAAATGCAGCAGGGTAGGGGAGACGGAGGGGGTGTGAGGACACCCAGCTCAGCAGTGCATAATGGAGTCGGTCTGCGGTCAGAGCACGCCAGGGGACCACCAACGGCGGCTCTGTCCTCCTGAGCGCCCACCGGCACTTGCAGACTACGCAAGCTTCATCTGAAGCCTGGCAAGGTCCACTGCCGGGGTGATTAAATAGTGGGGGGAGAACAAAGAATCCTACAAGCTTTCTAGGGACAAGGATGATAGAGAGAAGGGAGAACCACCACCTCAGAAAGAGAGCCGGAGAAGGCAGCACTGGGTCTGAGGCCCACCATCACAGCAGCCTGCTGATCTCCACATCGCGGGGCCCCAGGACCAGGGACACAGGCAGCTGCTCTAGGCCCCTGCGAGTCTCCCAGAGAGCTGAAGGGATCGGTCTCTCTCCACTACTTCAGGAAGTGGGCTCCAGGAGTGGACCAGGGTAGAAGAGTGAGAAGTGAAATGGGGTGGTCCAACCCAGCAGTTTCTACTTCTAGAGTCTTGCCTCTACCCCTTCCTCTTAGGAAGTACCGGGCAGTGGACCTGTCTTGCTGTGTGCGCGTCCAGTCACTTCAGCTGTAGCCAACTCTTTGACTCTCTGCAACCCCATGGACCCTACAGGCTCCTCTGTCCATGGCATTCTCCAGGCAAGAACACTAGAGTGGGTAGCCACTCCCTTCTTCAGGGGATCTTCCCAACCCAGGGATCAAACTTGCATCTCCTGCAACGCAGGCAGATTCTTTATCCACTGAGCCACCTGGGAAGCCCAGTAGGCCTGTCTTAGGCTGTTCTAATACGAGCCATCAACATTATATTTAAGTCTGTTTATAGGGAATTTCAGCTTTTCTGAGTCCATATCATCCAGAGAGCATTCCTGGTTCCCTGGAGTTGATTTCATGTCCTTTTGAGTTCTAACAGCCTCTGCATTTGTCTCCTCAGGACACTCTAAGTTCTTTAAAGAAAGGTTTATTCATCACTGGATATCCGGCATCTGGCATTATGGACGTCAGATTTTATTTTTAAAATTAACAAAAGCAGAGCAGACCATAAATAAATACCAATTAAAGATAAAGGACAGCAAGAGTCTAGACCGCAGTGGCTCAGAGACCAGTACCCTTACCAGAAAAGTCAGCACGAACTGAATTAAATACCTATTCTTCAGCACCAATCAACTCCAGACCCACAGCCATGACACAAGCACAGGAAAGAAGATGGACAAGGTGAAGAAACACCATGAAACGTTCAAGTAAAACCTGCAGTGTTTGATCCCCAAGGTCCTGACTACTATTACCTCTCAATTCCCCAGAGCAACTGGTAGCATGATGAGCACACAGTAGGTACCTGACAGATACGCACCAATCAGGCAATATATAGTAACATCTATGATAGGCTCTATATTAAGGCATCTTCAAAGCCATCAAAGGAAACTTTCATTTCTCAAATGTTTGTACTTTGCCAAAGAAGATACATATACAGTGAATAAGCACAAGAAAGATGCTCAACATCGTTAGTCATTAAGGAAATTTGCAGGTTAAAACCACAATGAGATACCACTGCACACTTATTAGAATGTTTAACATTAAAAAGACTGATTATGCCAAGTGTTGGTGAGGACAGGGAGCAACTGGAACTCTCATGCCCTGCTGGCAGGAACGGAAAATGCTACAGTCACTTTGGAAAACTGTTAGGCAATTTCTTAAAAAATTAAACATACACCTACCATTTGACCTAGATATTGTACTCTTTAAGAGCTTACCCAGGAGGAAATGAAAGCACATGTCCATACAGAGACTTGAGCATGAATGTTTATACTGGCTCTATTTGCAGTAGTCAAAAACTGGAATCAATGAAAATGTTCAGCAACAGGAATAAATAAGTGGTGGTATATCCATTCAGTGGAACACAATTCAGCAATAAAAACAAATGATCGATTGATACCTGCAACAATATAGATTAATCTCAAAACAATGCTGAGTAAAAATTGTCACAATGAAAAAAGAGTATATACTATGATTCCATTTATATAAACTTCTGGAAAATGCAAATTAATCCATAGCAACTAAAAGCAGTTCAGAGGCTGTGAAGGGATGGAGGTAAAGGGTGAGCAAGATGACAAAGGGGTGTGAGGAAATGCAGGGGTGAGGAATATGTTCATTATCTTGATTATGATAAGGTGACGGTTTCACGAGTGTCAAAAATTACATACTTTATACACATGCAACTTACTGTATTTTTTGTACACCCCAATAAAGTTGTTCAAAAATGCTATAATGAAAAGTAATATATATCAGACTAACAATAAACTAAATTGTATACTTCTAATTTATAGCAATACCTTTAAAAGTGTACAAAATGACAATGCAACATGCTTCGTTGTAGACTGCAATTTAATCTGAAGGACCAAACCACTAATATAAAAATACATTTAAAGGAAAAAAGTAAAGGATCACCAGACTACCTTACTCTGTGGACCAAAGAGCCACAAAGCTCAATAAAGCTGGTCAGAGAAGTCAGGTATTGAGACATACGATATATCTGGGAACTGATGAGCAACCAAGTCAGGATGCACCTTTTTCTGAGTTTTAAATTGCAGCAGGTTCTTGTTGGTGGCCTTAAGCAAACAGGCTCTCCCCAATTCTTCCCCACAACAGTTATTCCCCTCATCTTGCAGATGTTCTGACAAGATAGCTCTGTCCCTGGAGTGTCCCTTCACCCCTCCTGGAGCAGGAGTCCTGAATCTCAGGTGCAAACAGGGATCCCCCTGGGAGCTGTTTAAGAATGTGAGTGTCTGGGCCTCTCCCCACAGAGGGCTCCCAGTAAAATTCTAACGTGCATCTGGGGTGGGAATCACTGCTCCAAAGGCTCCCTCACTCCGAGGAAGAGCTGGCCCCCACACCTGGCCCACGGGTCCCTTTTCTCGGGATCCCGTTCCAGATCAGTACTACCCTGCTGTCAGAATGTCTAGAGTGAGGACTGACCTTGACAGCTCATCCTAAGGACCAGCGGGCCCTGAGCTCAGAGCTGAATCCGGGTTGAAAAACTTTCCAAACGGAAAGACCATGACCAATTCCTTCATGCTAAGCACACTTAAGGAGACGATACTCAAGTTTCAGGAAGCTAGAAATAAGTCTAATCTAGGCTGAAAAAAGGTCTCTCAGGTTGTTTTTTGTGTTTTATCATTAAAAAAAAAAAAAAAAACCTGGGAATCTGCCATAAATGAGGACTATCAAAGTGATTGGTACCCCAGATCAAAATCCATTCTGCCCCAGAAGACTCAAACTAATAGACAAAGCCATTTCATGTTTCCACGTTACTGAGGTCACTGTACCGGTCAGAGCTAACAGAGCAGTTTTCAGGAAAGATGAAGAGAGACCATTATGACTCTAAACAGGGACTTTCTGGGTCAAAATCTATGGGTTACTAATAGCCTCAACGGCACAGAAAGAAGAGACACCCTTCAAGAGACCGCTGAAATGACTGTCCATTCCAAGAAAGAGCAGAGAAACGAAAAAAAAGCTTCACTTAGAACCACTGTGGATTGGGAAAGGCATCCTGTGAAATATTAACAATCCTGAAGCTCTCTTTGTTACGCAAAAAGGGATTTAAAAAAAGACCCAACTTCTATTTGATGAGTGTACTATACAACCACCATTTCTTTTCTTCCTTTGCCTAGGACTGGCCGGAGTGATGTAATAACCACACTAGACAGCTGTCTTCCTAGATAAAATCACCTTGTAAAGGAGAAATGCAATTAGAGGATGCAATGAAATATAAGTTTAAACTGATCTCGCAGGCTGCCACATTCGACTTGGTGCTTAATGGCCAGGTTCTTTATTATAGTTTTCCACTTTATGCAATTTCTCTTTGATTCAGTATCTATGGAAGACATGGAGTCTTAAATTTTAGTCTGTGTCACAAAGGGCCTGAGATAAATATAGGACAGATCAGCTGAGAGTGAGGCTGGGGCCAGAACCTGACAGCAAAGGGCTGAGGTGCCCTGGCGGCGGGGCAAGGCAGGGCTGGGAAGGGTGACAGTGTCCTTCGCCAGCACCTTCCCTGTGTGCCCTCCCCTCGGCGCTCCCTCCACCGCCCCTGGTAGATGGCACCCACTCCCAAGACTTCTCCTACCATCCCCACACTGAAACTCCACTTCTTCAACAATAATCCAAGCTCCCAAGCTTCATATTTAAATAAGAAAAAAAAAAACACTGAAAAAACTTAAAATATACACAAAAGTAGACAAAAACAGTATATTATAATGAGCTCATTGACAGTATGAAGGTATCATGACCCAGTGCCCATGATTCAGTTCAGTTCAGTTCAATTCAGTCGCTCACCTGTGTGTGATTCTTTGTGACCCCAGGACTGCAGCACACCAGGCCTCCCTGTCCATCACCAACTCTCGGAACTTGCTCAAACTCATGTCCATTGACTCGGTGATGCCATCCAACCAGTTCATCCTCTGTTGTCCCCTTCTCCTCCTGCTCTCAATCTTTCCCAGCATCAGGGTCTTTTCAAATGAGTCAGCTCTTCACATGAGGTGGCCAGAATATTGGAGTTTCAGCTTCAACATCAGTCCTTCCAATGAATATTCAGGACTGTAGGATGGACCGGCTGGATCTCCTTGCAGTCCAAGGGACTCTCAAGAGTCTTCTCCAACACAACAGTTCAAAAGCATCAATTATTCTCCACTCAACTTTCTTTATAGTCCAACTCTCACATCCATACATGACTACTGGGAAAACCATAGCCTTGACTAGACGGACCTTTGTTGACAAAGTAATGTCTGTGCTTTTGAATAGGCTGTCTAGGTTGGTCACAGCTTTTCTTTCAAGGAGCAAACGTCTTTTAATTTCATGGCTGCAGTCACCATCTGCAGTGATTTTGTAGCCCAAAAAAGTAAAAGCCTGCCACTGTTTCCATTGGTTCTCCATCTATTTGCCATGAAGTGCTGCAACTGGATGCCAGGATCTTAGTTTTTGGAATGTTGAGTTTTAAGCCAGCTTTTTCACTCTCCTCTTTACTTTCATCAAGAGGTTCTTTAGTTCTTCTTTACTTTCTACCATAAGGGTGGTATCATCTGTATATCTGAAGTTATTGATATTTCTCCCAGCAATCTTCATTCCAGCCTGTGCTTCATCCAGTCCAGCAATTATCATGATATACTCTGCATAGAAGTTAAATAAGCAGGGTGACAATATACAGCCTTGACTTACTCCTTTCCCAATTTGGAACCAGTCCGTTGTTCCATGTTTGGTTCTAACTGTTGCTACTTGACCTGCATACAGATTTCTCAGGAGGTAGGTCAGGTAGTCTGGTATTCCTACCTCTTTAAGGATTTTCCATAGTTTGCTGTGATCCACACAGTCAAAGGCTTTGGTGTAGTCAATAAAGCAAAAGTAGATGTCTTTCTGGAACTCTCTTGCTTTTTCAATGACCCAGCAGATGTTGGCAATTTGATCGCTGGTTCCTCTGCCTTTTCTAAATCCAGCTTGAACATCTGGAAGTTCATGGTTCGTGTACTGTTGATGCCTGGCTTGGGGAATTTTGAGCATTACTTTGCTAGCATGTAAGATGAGCGCAATTGTGCAGTAGTTTGAGTATTCTTTGGCATTGCCTTTCTTTGGGATCGGAATGAAAACTGACCTTTTCCAGTCCTGTGGCCACTGCTGAGTTTTACAAATTTGCTGGTATATGAGTGCAGCACTTTCACAGCATTGTCTTCTAGGATTTGAAATAGCTCCACTGGAATTCCATCACCTCCACTAGCCCTGTTCTTAGCAATGCTCCCTAAGGCCCACTTGACTTCGCACTCTAGGATGTCTGGCTCTAGGTGAGTGATCACACCATCGTGGTTATCTGGATCATGAAGATCTTTTTTGTATAGTTCTTCTGTGCATTCTTGCAACCTCTTCTTAATATCTTCTGCTTCTGTTAGGTCCACACTGTTTCTGTCCTTTATTGTACCCATCTTTGCATGAAATGTTCCCTTGGTATCTAATTTTCTTGAAGAGATCTCTAGTCTTTCCCATTCTGCTGTTTTCCTCTATTTCTTTGCATTGGTCACTGAAGAAGGCTTTCTTATCTCTCCTCGTTATTCTTTGGAACTCTGCATTCAAATGGATATATCTTTTCTTTTCGTCTTTGCCCTTCCTGTCTTTTCTCTTCTCAGCTATTTGTAAAGCCTCGTCAGACAGCCATTTTGCCTTTTTGCTTTACTTTTTCTTGGGGATGGTCTTGATCCCTGTCTCCTGTACAATGTCATGAACTTCCATCCATAGTTCTTCAGACACTCTATCAGATCTAATCCCTTGAATTTATTTGTCACTTCCACTGTATAATCATAAGGGATTTGATTTAGGTCATACCTGAATGGTCTAGTGGTTTTCCCTACTTTCTTCAATTTAAGTCTGAAGTTGGCAATAAGAAGTTCATGATCTGAGTCACAGTAAGCTCCCGGTCTTGTTTTTGCTGACTGTATAGGGCTTCTCTACATTTGGCTGCAAAGAATATAAATAATCTGATTTCGGTATTGACCATCTGGTGATGCCCATGTGTAGAGTCTTCTCTTGTGTTGTTGGAAGAGGGTGTTTGCTATGACCAGTGCATTCTCTTGGCAAAATTCTGTTAGCCTTTGATCTGCTTCGTTTTGTATGCTGAGGCCAAATTTGCCTGTTACTCCAGGTAGCTCTTGACTTCCTACTTTTGCATTCCAGTCCCCTATAATGAAGAGGACTTTTTTTTTGGCTGGACCCCAGGGGAAGTCTCCTCCCCAACACTTTTGAGAAGTGGGAGGCATGGAGTGTAGGCAAGTCCATCATATTGTTTCTCCCGAGGCTTGTGGGGGCCTCCAACCTAACCAGCTTCACAGGCAACTCGTTCTCTTTTCTGTCTGTTTATACAGACAGGAGTACTTGAACACCTTACAGTTCCAGCTTGATTAAGCACACGCCTAGCGTACAGAGAGGGCCTGATGAATGCCTGCAAACTGAAGAGTACAAAACACAAGTACGTGTGTCTGTGCACTCACACGTGCACGTGGACACACTAGGAACCTAGGCATGAAGCAAAGGTCCAGAAAAAGGATCCAGAAAACGAGACTGGACCCAGGACTTGCTGCTGGCTTCCTGCCGGGGCCCAGCACTCCTGAGGACGGAGAGCCCAGGAAACCGGCCGGCTGACACGGAGCACAGCAGCTCTCCTGGCCGTCTGAAGTACAAGGATCTGACAACCTGCAGCTCTCAGCAGGCAGCTATTAGCTGAACTAAATACGGTTTTCTCAAGGGGAAAGGAGGATCTTTCACAACACATATGCTAATGAAGCACAATGACATAGAGCATTTAAAGCAAAATGTCCCTATATTTATTCTCCATAGACAGATTTTTACATTAATATTTATGAGGGATTCCTCGTTTATTTCTCCTGGAAATTTTTCTCCTGCCCAAACAGAGGGATAAAAGATAAGTAACATGAACCAATTATCTTTTTAACAGCTACAAAGAACTACCTTATTTAGCTGCATTCTTCCACTTGATTAATTGTCCTAAAACACCACTTTGCACACACCAGGCCTGCTCATGAGCCCCCAGGGCCTGCTGCCCCCAGCGGTGGCCGCTATGAGGCCTCCGCCTGCCTTTCTGGCCCTGCCTGCTGCCGGAGCCTGCAGATCCAATCCTGTCCCCCCAACACAGCAGAGTCATCTTCGCATGCTCACCTGCAGGCACCCCTGCACCTGGTTCTCAGCCACTGATTTCTTAAACTTCCGGCTGTGCTGGGTCTTCGTTGCTGTGCTCAGGCTTTCTCCAGGCACAGTGACGAGGACTGCTCACTAGCTGCTGTGTGCAGGCTCTGGAGTGTGGGCTCCTGTCACGGTGGCGCACAGGCTTAGCTGCCCTGAGGCACATGCAATTTTCCCGGACCAGGGATCAAACCCGTGTCCCCTGCACTGGCAGGCGGACTCCTAACCAGTGGAGAAGTCCTGGTTCCCATCCACTTAAATACCCAACGCTCAACGCTTCCAGTTTACTGAGAGCCATGAGCAGTATAAAGGATGATGACCAGCGCATCTTGTAAAAAGACATTCTTGCCTCAGCAGCTGGGCGGGGAGCGGGGAGGGAGGCACAGAGGGGAACTAGCCTTCAGGGCTGGTTCACTCAGGGGAGCCAAGACCAGGCAGGAAGGGGATGCAGGGAGCCCTGGTCCCCAGGGAGTTTCCAGTCTCAACAAAACACAAGGCAGAGAGTGGCAAAGCCAGAGGCATTTGGCTACCAAATGCAAGCTGTACAGAGCCGGGAGCGGACAGTTTCTGCCCAGTCGCTGAACCACGTTCTCCTCCTCCACCTGCCAATAACACTAGAAATAAACATAAAAAAGGACATTTCAAGAACTATTACTGACAGCGTCTTCTCTGGGCCCTCAAAAGCTCTAGAGAGCAGGAACAGGCGACAGCGGCGCCTGGATGCACAAGACTATCCCGCACCCTTGGCCTTGAATGCCTTCAGATTCGATTTTGAGGCACATGGAAAACAAACAAATGTGAACAGCAACAAAAAAGCGGAGAGAAAATGAAACAGTGCTTGTGCAGTTAAACTTTTACAATCCAACTGGGCAAGGCCCCAGGCTCTTCTCTGAGGTCCAGGGTGCAGTGGGCTGCAAGGAGCTCGGAGTACAAGGTATCTGACTGCCGAGGTTTCTTTTGTCACCGTGTCAAGATGGTCTGACAATATTTTATGGTGTTCTTGCCTCTTTCCCAGCCTCAATGATACAACCTCAACACAGGTACACAAGTTCCTATCAACTTTTTATTTTTGCATAAGAAAATGGCTGAACCTGACAGCGTGAAAATTATTTTTTGACAAACAGAGGAATACAGTGAATTACAGAACTGAAGCGCCATACTGAGGTTGCTTTTGCTCAGTCTCACAACAAACTGTGGAAAGTTCTGAAAGAGATGGGAATACCAGACCACCCAACCTGCCTCTTGAGAAATCTGTATGCAGGTCAGGAAGCAAGTTAGAACTGGACATGGAACAACAGACTGGTTCCAAATCGGGAAAGGAGTATATCAATGCTGTATATTGTCACCCTGCTTATTTAACTTATATGCAGAGTACATCATGAGAAATGTTGGGCTGGATGAAGCACAAGCTGGAATCAAGACTGCCAGGAGAAATATCAATAACCTCAGACATGCAGAAATATCAATAACCTCAGACCACCCTTACGGCAGAAAGCGAAGAAGAACTAAAGAGTCTCTTGATGAAAGTGAAAGAGGAGAGTGAAAAACTTGGCTTAAGGTTCAACATTCAGAAAAACAAGATCATGGCATCTGGTCCCATCACTTCATGGCAAATAGATGGGGAAACAGTGGAAACAGTGGCTGACTTTATTTTTTTGGGCTGCAAAATCACTGCAGATGGTGATTGCAGCCATGAAGTTAAAAGATGCTTACTCCTTGGAAGAAAAGTTATGACCAACCTAGACAACATATTAAAAAGCAGAGACAGTACTTTGCCAACAAAGGTCAGTCTAGTCAAGGATATGGTTTTTCCAGTGGTCATGTATGGATGTGAGAGTTGGACTGTGAAGAAAGCTGAGCACCGAAGAATTGATGCTTTTGAACTGTGGCGTTGGAGAAGACTCTTGAGAGTCCCTTGGACTGCAAGGAGATCAAACCGGTCCATCCTAAAGGAAATGAGTCCTGAATATTCATTGGAAGGACTGATGTTGAAGCTGAAACTCCGATACTTTGGCCAGTGAGCAAAAAACTGACTTATCTGAAAAGACCCTGATGCTGGGAAAGATTGAAGGTGGGAGGAGAAGGGGATGACAGAGAATGAGATGGTTTGATGGCATCACCGACTCAATGGACATGAGTTTGAGTGAACTCCGGGAGTTGGTGATGGACAGGGAGGCTGGCATGCTGTAGTCCACGGGGTCGCAAAGACTCAGACGTGACTGAGCGCCTGCACTGAACTGCTGTTCAGTCTCTAAGTCGTGTGTGACTCTTTCCAACCCCGTGGACTGGGGCACGCCAGGCTCCTGTGTCCTCCACTATCACCCGGAGTTTGCTCAAATTCGCGTCCACCGAGTCAGCGATCTAACCATCTCATCCTCTGCCGCACCCTTTCCCCGTGAACACTCCCATCCAAATTCAGGATGCTGCATCAATTTTGATAAATTCTTTTTTGAGATAAGACTGGTATCCCTCACTATTCCTGGACACAGCTCCAGTCTTGTAGGAAAAAGACAAAGAAGTAACGAGTCAGACAGCTTCAATATGACTGATGTTAATAAATGAGCTTCTGTAGTCTTGGTTATTGGAAACTGATCTCTTCCTTATTAATATGGTCCCGCAATGGAGAGGAAGATTTCTCCATGTTCTAGAATGCAAACAATGTTTTAATCTTTAATTATATTCTCAATTTCAACTCTTCTGGAGAGTGAGAGCCACCAAGGCCTAGGATTATTTCTTTATTACACAGCCTCTCAGTGGTATCTAATGAATATTGTTACATTAAGTAACATGCCAGTAGGGGAAAGGGGAATTTTGTGAATCTCTACTTAAGTTTTGATGACTTTTTGCCAACCTCAAGGAAACTTAAAAGCTGCAAAGTTCTCTGTTTCATTTCGGGGACACTTGCAACAGCCAACAATGCACTGGCTCTGCTCGCCAGCTGAGGCCCAGAGAGTGCAGGCCTGGCAAATAAACAACCCGGAAGAGGGGGTTATAGGAGGCGACGCTGTATATTTCTAAAACCCACAGCAATCAATCGGTTTGCTTCTCATTCGTGGTATATTAACTGATGCTTTGAAAGTGAAAAGTGAAAAATCCTTAGTCACTGTCGTGTCCAACTCCTTGCAACCCCATAAACTGTAGCCTGCCAGGCTCCTCTGTCTGTGGGATTCTCCAGGCAAGAATACTGGAGTGGGTTGCCATGTCTTCCTCCAGGGGATCTTCCCGCCCCTGTCTCCTGTATTGCAGGCGGATTCTTTATCATCTGAGCCTCCTTTGCTCAGAGACAAACTAAACTCCCATGAAAAGAGATGCCAAACATTCCTGTTCAGGGCTCCTCTCACCATCTGAGTTGAAGCACTTAAATATAAACCTATCAACATACAACCAAATGCTGCCCTCAACAAAATATCAAGATCCTCGGGAGACAAAACAAAGCCTAAGTAATCAAGAGAAGGGTTAGGTACCTCCAAGGAAGCAGGGTCATAGTCACTATCAAATGACGGCTAAATCAAGGCTTCTGTAATAGCAAAGCAAACACAGAAACCTGGAGTTTCATCTCTGTGCGGCTGAGAAAAAAACTCAAAGAAAAGGTCTGGGAAAATCAGCAACAGGAGAGAGAATGATGTAATGGCCAGGAAGCTACAGGAAGAGACCTGGGTTTTGTATGCTCATCCTGGCAAATATTTGCCTTTCTCGATTTCAACGTCAATGACGACGAAGAGTGGGCCCCCTCGTTCCTCATTGTCGCCCAGCACGGATCCACGTCTCCGCTTTGCCTTCCGGGTCTCCCGGCAGTTTCACATTAAGCGAGAGACAACAGGAGCCTCTCCCTTTCAAGAGCAGAGGCAGCACTTACCACGTGTCTTAGAGAGAATCCAGTCACTGATACAAGTACCGTGTGTGATTTCAAGTCCATATCTTCACGGGACTAGTGTGCAAGGCAATGGCAGAATATGAGCCTCTTTCAGTTCAACTTCCAGAATCCAATCAGTGGCCATACCGAGACAATCTGCTGTTCAAACGCTGGAAGCCTGAGGTGGCCAAGCGGTGTCGTTATGCCAGTGCCTGTCTCCATCAGTGGCATTTCTCCCCAGCAACACGTGTCCCAGCACGTGGTTTTTATGTGTCGTTGTTACTCAAACCTGAGGTAGGTCATCCAAGAGCAGGGGCAGGAAGTGAAGATGCCCTACACTCTCAGAGGCATGAGACAACACTGAGGCGGAGGCCACACGGCGAGGAAGTGCCACTGGTGTGCTCCGGAGACCAGCAAGGAATCCTGTTCAGCAATAAAATCGAGCAGAGCGCTGACACACCCATGAATGAATCTCCAAAACATCACGTCGTGCAAAAGAAGCCAGGGGGAAAGCACTGTGCTCCACATGACCCTGTTTACGTGGAGCGCTAGAAGAGGCAAAGCTAGAGAACGGGGGTCGGAACCAATGCCTGTCGCCTGGGGTGGCTGAGAAACCGGGGACAAGTACAGTCAGTCTTTCCAGGAGTTGTGCTGCAGAGAGGAGAGGGGGTGGGGAACGGAGGAGGTCCTAGGAGTCAGTGTTCTCCCAGGAGATGATTCTGGGGTTTGCCCATTTCCATTCAACCAAGAACGAAGCAGGAGAAAGGGAACACGGACGGGGTGGGAGAGAAACAGGAGGCCCCTGCAGAAACGCGTGGGAGCAGGTGAGGGGCACTGGACCCATGAATGAGCAGAAGGGCTGCTCTGGGCTGCAAGCAGGGCTGGAGCATCCCCGGTGAAGAGCGAAGGCGGCCTCTGAAGCGCCCCTAGTCTCACAGGCAGGACCTCTTCACAAACCATAATGTGATACCCAGAAAGTACCTGGCGTCACAACCTCCAGCGGGGTGGTGGCGGGGAGGGCAGCTAACACTTTTAAAAATAACCTTTCTGTAAAACAAATAACTTTTTTTCCCTTCCAACCTAAGTGAAACCTGGAACTTCCCTTGTGGTCCAGTGGCTAAGATTCTAAGCTCCCGATGCCGCGGTCCGGGTTCAATCCCTGGTCGGGAAGCTAGATCCCACACACCAGTGCAGCCAAATAAATGAAAATAAGTATTAAAAAAAAACCCGAATGAGATCTACATGTGCAAAATAAGAACACACAAGGGTCTTTCACCTCTGATGAAACCCAGGAGTCACAGTGATTGTGTGTGACTTGGCCACAATGATTAAAACCAACACCCCACGCTGCCACAAGAGTACACGGAGCAAGGTCTTGTAGAGCGGAAGCTGCCGTCCACGACGGCACAAGGAAATAAGGCGCCAGCTGACACAGGGATCCCCGGATGCAACTTACAGGTCAGTCAAGTGCGATAGCCGCTTCCTAGACTGAGACCAGTCCCACAAGGTCAAAGGCGAACCATGTTTACCCAGCAACGGGGGACACAGCCTCCTTATGAAAACGATAGTGTCTGTCCTTCCGCAAAAGACTTAAGAAGAACACTCGGGAATCTGGGAGTGAGGTCGCTTCACCAGGGCCCTCTGAATGCTAATATAGGATCAGAGATCTTTCATCATGAACAGCATCTTGTTTCCTTACAAGCGTCTTTGGAGGGGGAGAAAGATATGAATCGTTAATCCCACAAATCACTAATCCTCTGGGAACTTGGAGGGTGGGGGGTGGTGGTGAGGCATGGAATCCGAGTCTTCAAAGACTATTGCTTTTAAAGCCAACTGCACTTTAAAAACAAACACATCAATGATGGTACAAATCTCCTGCATTCTTGACACAACCGTGGTCTCAGCACGCTCAGGAAGAGGCTTTGGGGCAGCAGCTTCCACACCACCCAACTGCTGACACGAGCCAATGCAGAAGCCCCAGCGCCTCCGCACTAACAGGCACACAGAGTTCTAGGGGAAGGCGAGTGAGGAGACCAGCCCCCGGCCCTTAACCACCTCCTCCACTGTTTAGAAATAAGCCCTTTCCTCAGAGTTCTGTAGGCCTATGCAAGAAAGCTCCTAGCTCTCCACAAGGAAGCCTCCATCCCTCTCTGCCGGCAGCGGAGAGACTCGGTTAAGTCTGGTCTCCGCGTGGCCTCTCTTAGCATTGCCATGGCCTTCTCGGGCACGTGAGGATCCAGTCCTTAGGACTTGGCACACTTGACTATGATGCTGCAGTATGGTCATCCCTTGCTGCTCATTTGTTCCTCTGTTTCTACTCGGAGCATCCCAAAAGCCAAAATCCTATCTTGCTAAGTCACTTCAGTCGTGTCCGACTCTGTGCGACCCCATAGACAGCAGCCCACCAGGCTCCTGCGTCCCTGGGATCCTCCAGGCAAGAACACTGGAGTGGAGTGCCTTTGCTTCTCCAATGCATGAAAGTGAAAAGTGAAAGGGAAGTCGCTCAGTCGTGTCTGACTCCCAGTGACCCCATGGACTGCAGCCCACCAGGCTCCTCCATCCGAGGGATTTTCCAGGCAAGAGTACTGGAGTGGGGTGCCACTGCCTTCTCTGAAAATCCTATCCTATTCATCTCCAAATACCCAGCTTGGAGCACAGAACCAAGCACCTGTAGGCCCCAGGTAAGTATTTGCTGGATAAACAAGAGAATTGGGCTCACAGGCCCTACCACCCTACTCTCTGTGCAGTGTCTCCTTGTTAGCAATCGTGGTGGTTTTAAAATATGTCTGCAAATTTGGACACTCCTTCCTTCAGAAGCGAGCGCCTCACCCCCTCCCCACGAGCGTCAGTCAGACTTGGCAGCTCATTTCTAATCCACAGAACAGGTGGAACTGATGCTACATTTCTTGAGGTGAGGCCATAAAAAGGACAGGCTCTGCCCGGCTTGCCTTCTCTGAGTGTGCCTGCTCTGGGAGAGTCACCGCATGTCCAGAGGACACTCAGGCAGCCTGTGGAGAGGTGTGGGGAGGAACTGAGGTCTCCCACCAACAGCCATGAGTGACCACCTTGGAAGTGGCCTTTGGGCCCTGGCCCAACTTTCAGATGGCTATGGTCCTGGCTATCTGACAGCAATGTTATGAGAGGCTCTGAACCAAGTTACTCCCAGTCTCCAGACCCACAGGAAATATAGGGGATTATGTTTATTGTCGTTAAACCCACTAAGTCTGGGGGGAATTTGTTTTGTAGCAATGGATGAAAATGCAGCAACCTTGGAGCATTTAGATGCTGTCTTATAAGGGAGTTCAAGGGATTTTCTTAAAGATAAAGTTTATGGTCATACCATGTTTATAGTAAGAATTCTGTAATGAGGAAATGTCCTATGATAAAACCACAACACGGCGGATTAACAGGCAATTTTAAATACTCCATGGGTCAAATTATACTACCTTAAAACTAACAACTACAATAAATGTTGGGATGTGATACAGAACAGTATCAGAAGACAATTCTTCTTAAAGGCTGGTTTTTGTTTTTAAAAATTCTATATTACACATGCATAGGAAAAAACTCTAGAACAGCCCTCAAAACTTTAACAATACCTTTATCAGGGTGCAGCACTATTATTTTTTCTTTTTCAATAACCTTTGATTTTTTCCAAAATCTACAATATGTATATATTACTAGTTTCTTCTTCTTTTTTTTTTTTTAATGATGTATGATCCAATTAGGTCAGCAGCTATGCCATATACTGGTGTGTCTACTCCTGACAACTAACACAGTAAGTGGCACATAGTAGGTGCTCAGTAAAAGTGAGCAGAATGTCCTTTAGTTATAGATCCCGCCTACTGGACAGTTGCTCTAAAAGGGATGTCAAGATAATGTGAATCCACAAAGCTCAAGGATATGAAAAGGCTACAGTCAATTTTCACAGGAAAAGAGGCTATCAAGTATAGAAAATCATTTCAACACTGCGTTCTTAGGGCACGGGAACCACTTTTCTCTTTGAAACTAAGTATTTTGAGTGATTTATTATAAATTTATAATGACAGTTGTGAACACCCAGTTTTTTTTTTCTTGGCATGAGAACAGAGTCTGTTGATTGCCTTGCTGCTTAAAATAGTTTCTAAGTGTCCTCATAATAGCATGTCACCTGTAAACAGGTTTCAAGCCAATGCAAATTAACAAATGGTGAACAGATGGACTACGAACTGACTTTTGTCGGGAGAGAGTTAGTAACAAACACTTCTGGCTCCAGTCTTGTGGGACCATTAGAAAGTCTTTCACTTCTCGCCACACATCCTGCCTCAGTAGACAAGCCAGGCAGGGAGGATGACAAGTTATAAGGCCCATTAGACTTCTGAGAGCCAAAAGTTGAGATGTGCAGAATCGCCAAGTCAACATGTGCAAAACATCAGACAGAGGAAGCTTTTTGCCAAATGGTGAAAACTCCCTCTTTCCTGCATCACTCGAGGAAGCGGGCCCTGCTGGCTCTGGAAAGGATGGCGCCTGTGTGTGTGGCAGACAGAAAGGAACTTGCTGGAGGCCAGCTGGTTATGTTCATCCCACCCTGGAAGCAAATGCTACGGGTGAAGAAACCCTGAAAGTCACACAAATGGTGGGCTATGACATCCACTGGTGAGAGAAGAGACCCCCCCAGAATCATGCCGTGTAGTTTTCCCAGCTCCTCACTGGTCTTTCTCCTCCCTGTTCTCAAGTCTCCCCCAGCACCAGCGCCTTGGAGAGGCCTTCTCTGACCACCTGTTTTAAGCAGCCTCCCCTCCTTACCATCCTATGTGTTCCCTTCAGAAGTACTTACCATAACCAGAAATTACTGTACTGGTTTACTTATTGGTTTAGGGGTACTTGCTTTTTGCCTTTCCTCCCCAGTAGCTTTGGGAAGATGGGACCATGTCTGTCTTGCTTGTGACTGTATCCCCAAAGCTGAGGACAGTGCATGGCAGACAGGAGGTATAATAAATATCTGCTAACCAAACATAACATAAATGAGATCCTGTGTGAAGGCAAACAACTGAATCTCCCCTGCAAACCCCCTTCAGACTGGAAACTTTAAAATGCAGTTTGTAACTGAGGATATTAAGGAAAGAGGGTACAACAGGAGAACAGGCTGAGCTGGGCAATGTGTTTAAAAATCAGGTCAAGCCTTTGGGAGGCGGCACCCCTTCCAGGGGAGTCTGTGTGTGGAATGGAAAAACTGCCAGCAAAGACTGGTGTGTTCAATTTCTGATTCTACATCACTGAGTGAGCCATGGCTCTCAACTACTGAGGTTTGGAGTAAAGGCCAATCCAATGGGTGGAACACCTACGGCATGTTCAAAGGAATACTATGCAGCAACAAAAAAGAACAAGCAATCTAACAGATATTATGTTGAGTGAAGACAGCTCCTATAGAAGATTACATAATGTGTGATCGCATCCATATGAAGTTCAAGAACAAGGCAAATTAACTGTTCAAAGAAGTCAGGACAGTGGTCAACTTAGGGAGGTGGCAGCCTGTGTACAGGGTGGGAATGTGAGAACCCTCAGGGAGTCCTGGAAGTGGTGGCCAGTGGCCTGATCTAGGGGAGCTACACAGAGGCAGACACGTGAAAAAACCATCCATCCGAACGTACACTTCACAGTGTCTGCTCTCCCTCCTACTGGGAAAAAGAAGAGCACATACATTTCTCTTTTAAAAAAGAGCAAGTGAGCCCAGCACTGATTCTAACCTCAGTGCTACCAGATTTTCTAGACGGCCTGCAGTTTATCAAAACGTGCTCCTCAGTGGCCTCACTTGTGAAATATGGAGAACTGCACTCACACGCTGCCAACTCTGGGAGTGTGAACGGAAACAAAGAATAAGCCATGAGGGATCTTCAAGTCCTAGAGACACACACAGGCCAGGTAAACTAGGAAGCGCATCATCACTGCTTCTTTGAAGACCTATGCAAAATAGGTGACCACGGTCTCCAATCTTAACAGAAACCTTTTTAAAAGAAAGAACGATCTTGCCAAAATGAGTTTCCAATAGCCAAAAACAAGCACAAATTAGAGTTCACCCAGGACAAAAGAACTTTTTCCAACCCATCACTCACTGAGGCGGTAAGACGAGAGTCGTGGGTTGAGCCTTTGGTCTACGTTTAGCAGACACTCCCATCTGGTTAGCAGAACGTTTCAACGACTGTTGATTCAAAAGGCCAGATGCCAGACCAGCGTGGTACTGCAACTGCAGAGGAGAACCAAACAAAAGGGGAAGAAAAATAACATTTGGTAAAAGCAGGACAAGGGCTATTAAACTATCAGTACTTGATACATCTTACCAGCTCAGAACATTTTTAATAATTTCAAATATACCTGCTAACATCTTGCTTCAAGAAATGTATTCATAGGAGATAATCAGACAAACAGGAAAACAAGCATGAATAAGGATGCTCATCATGGCATTACAAAATGATAAAGAGCTGGAATCAATCTACATGCCCAATAATAAGAGGGAAATTGGGTAAATACATAAAGAACTTTACGACATCATTTTGTTGAATTAAAAGAAAAGGCATCGTAAACAAAGAGGTACTTAAACGTTCTCCAGACGGTTAAAGCGTGCTCTCCAAAAGGTTAACAGTGTATTTCTGAGGAGAACTGTGATAATTTTTTACTTCTTTTTTCACTCCTGTTCACATCTGCTTTATGTAAATGGTTTTTAAAAAGAGGATCCAGTGGGTTTCCTTAAAAAAAAGAATTAGTTATAGGAACTCTTGCTACTGTCATGTCTTGCTTGTAATAAAGAACATAACTCACAGACCACTGTGGTCAACAGCAGCGCAACAGGCTGACCATAAACAGATTCAAACACACAGCTGGGCTGCTGTTCCCAGTGGTTAAGATCCAAGTATCGATCACAAAAATAAGCACAGAAATGCATCTCATGACAATGTACACAAACGGATGCAGGCTCACTGAAGAGAACCGGCTGGAGAAGTTAATTCCACTCCACGCACATGCAGTTGGAACAATGCAAGTGAGGACGCAGCAGACTCTAAGCGGGCTCAGAGCCAGCATCATTTGCTTTGTTCTGGACAAACTGCTGAGCTTCGAGGTTACTCAGGACAGATCATTTTACTTCTCTAGACTTTCTCTATTGGAAAAGAGAAATAACACTGCCTAGTTCTAAACCAAACAGGACTAAAAAAAAAACCTTTATTGAGTTATAATTCATATAAAATGAAATGCATACATTTTAGGTGTCCAGTGTGATGATGTCTTGGTAACATACGCCTGTGACACTGTCACCCCCATCAAGGTGCAACCTCCATCACAGAAGAAAGTTCCCCTGTGCCCCACTCAGGCAATCTCCCCTTGCCCTCAACTCAGATCATCAGGATCTTCTGATTTACAATACAGCTCATCACTCTCGCTCGTTACCAAATGAAGCTTATCTCCAATTTGACATGTGACAGTGACACCCGTTTTCCTTTTAAAATCCCATACTTTTGTACTTTAGATGTGAAGAGTTGTCATCCATCTCTATAACAAAATTATCCTTGAAAGGTATCCCAATTTTGAACAGATGTAAATAAAACATTCGAACTTGAAAACACCAAGCTAAGAAACTTGGATTGAGACCATTTATAACATCCAACATGTTTCTTTTTCCCTCCTCAAATTAAGCAAGGTTTTTCAAACATTTATTTAGAATTAACTGAATATACAAACAGTAATTCATTCTGTAACTCTGAATTTCTTTTCAAAATGCTCTTCCATTGCATAGATTTCCTTTGCAGAGTCAGCTACATTAAAGCTCATGGTAATGAAATCGGTGACCACCATATAAAAGGGGTTGGGCCCTGGATGCAAAGGGTAATAACGTCCTGAAAAATAAATGGCCTCCCGTAAAGCCACTGGGCTGCACACAAACAGAGTGAAAGAAAACACAACCAACTGAAACGATCTGCTTCTTGAAGTGGCTATAAAAATGAAGATATCCAGCGACCCAGCAAAGACTGAAATGTCTGTGTTTGGAGCATCCATACTGCTTTTTAACAGGCTCTTGATTTACTTGGTCGATTTGCTGTGGGAGCCTCATGGCTGCACAATACGAGACAGAGACATATCACATTCATAATAAAACGGAGCTCTTCTTGAGGTGGAAAAAGGGGGGTACAATTTGGCTCTAACAACTCATCGCAGACCAATGAATTTTGCTCAAATTTATTTTTCTCCTACAGATTTCTTAAATGGGAAATCAATGGAAGCAAGGGACAGTACAAGTTTGAAAGACAATGTTTCAAAATGTCAGCTACTTGGGTTTCGATCCTCCCCACCAGAATTTGCAATGAGTGCAATATGCACGGGGCTTTATGGAATTAAAGGGAAAGACAGCTTGGCAGGGGCCCCTCCTGGCTCCAGGAACCGGCTCTCCTTCTGGCTCTCCTTCTCCTTTGTATCTTATTAGGGTCCATGCAAGCTCAGCCATTCCAGCCCTGCTGACTCTTTTGAGTGGAAGAGTCCTGCTAACTATGCAGAGTGGCAGGGTGATTTTTGTCCACCTGGCATCATTTTGATCATTTGCTCAAACAAACAAAAACCCCCAAACAGCAGAAATGCATGCTAGCTGCTGTCTTTCCCAGGCTTCCAATGAGACTTCTACCACCTTGGATGCTCTCAATGTACGCCACACCCAAGAGCACATGGAGATGGAAGGAGTTTTCTTCTCCCAGAAAAAAACCTGCCCTTGAAAGCTGACTCACAGTGATTAAGCGACATTTGTTAATCATATATACGGTTCCCAGTTTCCAGGAACACAGCTCCGACTGTCAAGATCTATAAGGGGTCCATTAAATATTTACCAAAGCATCTTTATAATGGGAGAAAAGGTCAAAGTTAATAAAACTGACAGGCAGCTCCTGTCCAACTGGATTTATACATTATTTAAGCACTAAATACTCTATTCCATGAAACACTGCGTAGATCTGCAAAGACTCTTGGAAAATGTTCACTCAGCCAATGGTTTCAAAACAGCAGAAGGGAGTTCAGAGCTAATCCACAAATTAACATTAAGAACATATCACTCCTCAAAATACTGCCATACGTGTTCAATTACAGGTTCGGTAATATTTTCTACAAAAATATATTTCAATAAACATACTTTGCTCCAAACGTCTGTGGCATGGAAACAACTCTATTTCAAAAGGCAGCTTATCAAGGTTGTAATGTGGTTTTTCTATCCAAGATCATTTCTCCACTAACCAGCAAGAGTAAAATGAAAGTGGGAGAGAAATCAAACAGTCCATTCTGTGAACGTCCACATCTTGCAGCTGGGGAAAGGGAGTGCTGCGTGGCCAGCTGGGGGGAGGGGGTCTTTACTGGCTGCTGCTTGGCAGTCTAGCTATTTCCGTGTTCTCTGAATTTTGAGAGCAAATTTCTCGGTTCCAAGAGAAACCTATCCATGTCAAACTTCCACTTTCTGTAACGAACGTCGTATTTTTCCGTCAGTTCTCAACCTAAAGCCTTTTCTAATCAATTATACCTACTAATTAGCTCTATGCCTGCGATATTTTCAACACCTCATAATGATCTGAGGGAAACACAACTCTGAATTAGGAAAACCTTGATTTACTGAATAAGTGCTGTTTTAGTAATATTAGACATGCACAAGCGTGGAACATGATCAGGTCCTGGTGAATTCCAATGTACAGACTAAGAGCCTCTAGAATGTGCTGCTGGACCTGCTACTAATAAAAGCTGTGCGATCTTACATGGCTCATTTGCATTACATTTTCTCCAAGGACCCACCAAACTCTCAAGTTTAATTCCAAGCTCTAGGCTTCTAAACACATCACAAGGGTATTTGGCTTCACCAAAAACTGGTGAAGTAACGTCCCTACAATTTCATACAACGGCAAACCCTTTTCCTCTGGATAGCCTAAGGTCTTTATTTTTAAAGTCCAAATTATTGAGGCTCAAATCCAGTTAGCTTTAATATGCTTCAAATTACAAAGACAAAACAGACTGAGAGGAAACAATATGAAAGGAACTTATTTTAAAAACAGAACTCAAATGCAAAGTTTCTGATTTAAATCTCAGTTTCAGAAAATCAAGTGAGCAATGGTCCCCTTAGTTAGTCCTCCAACTGGTTTTCCATGTTCCACACTGTTCTGAATGATCTACCTGCTCCAAGATAAATAAAGGACATGTTCTGCAATAGACAGAAGTTTGAGAAGAAAACAGAAGGAAATCCATCCCACTGATCACATTCAATATACTGATTAAGCCACTGGCATTCAATCAGGCCTAGAATTTAAAAGCTGATGTGTTTGCTAGAACCCCCCTGGAGTCCGGGGTATAGCATCTATTCATAAGCAACATGATCCTTCCCATGCCATATGGCCTGAATCCCACTTTAAGAAAACTAACATTCAAAGTCTCAAAATTTATAAGCCAGCTCAATCAAGGTTTGATTCTTCCTACCATGAAAATCATTATTTTCTTTTCCATCAAAGGCTTCTTTGGGGCGGGGGGGAGCAAGTTAAAAACAGCAACGACAGAGTTCTCCTTAACCTTAAGGCATTTCAACTCCATTAAAAAAAATCACTTTACACAAAATTACATATAGGTTCCTAAGAACGCTAGGAAGACACATTGGCACTTCCAGTAACTAAACCCTCTGGATGAAGAATGTGATAGAGCCAAGCTATGATAAATTCTGGCTGCCTGAGTGCAGCGGGGCCCACAGGAGGGGAAGAAGAGATCAAGGGCTGGAGAACCCCACCCCTCCTCCCTGCACAGAGCTCCTCTCTGTCTCTGGGACGCGGCATCCCGGTAGGGAGGCCTGGTGTTCTTTCTTGGGCCAGGAGTGAAGCTGGCCACGAGGCAGACATACCGTGAGGACACAGCCTTGTTACTACTGATAACTCTGTATTCTCTACGGTGTGCAGGGTAGTGCGTTAAGTACAGGAGATGCTAATGGATTTGTCAAATGTTAAGTGGGCTGACCGACTGGTGACGCTGCCCTGGCCTGGCTGTGGCTGGAGCCAACCTAGAGAACAGAACGACTCCATCAGACAGCCCTCTCGAGGCTGGTTTCTAACAAAAGCAGACTCTCGGCTTTGCAGATGTTCACTGTCGTGACAGAGCCACGAAAGAGTCCTGACTCCCTCTTTATTCTAAATGCTAAAAAAGCAGGTATGTCGAACCCCTCTGCAGGCTTGAGCTCAGGAAAAGACCTTCATAGGGACTGCCCTCCAATTGCTTCAAATCACAGAATTCTAACGTCACAGAGGAGGCTTGGAGAAGCCACCCTCCACCTCCACTCCACTCCACTTTATGGGAGAGGAGACTCTGATCGTAAAGTGGTCACCAGCCCAGGGTCTCACACATCGTAAAAGGGGAACAGGCCATTCAGGGTTCAACTCACATACTTTGTCCTGCTGTTTTACGTGTGCTGCATCTTTTTAACCGCGGGACCTGGCATTTATTATCACTGCTCAGGCTGTGAAATGCAGCCCTTCTTCTCAGGCCAGGAACCGGAGCTGAGGAAAGGAGCACAGAGCATCGCCAGCGTTTGCCAGCTCCTGTCCGCTCCCTCACTCTCACCTTTCAGCGTTGAGATGTCACACGCCTTTTTCTTCCTACTGACTCCAGTCATGTCTAAGGTGGGGAGTTTGGGGAAGTTTTAAATGCTCTCATTTTATGGTTTTAATACCATTTAGCAACAAAAACTTCAAAGACAAAATAATCAAGAAACCACAGACACCTCAAGATTGTCAAAAACCTAGTTTCTAGACTCAGCAGTAACACATCTGACCTTCCTAGCAGCCTTGACAGTGTCCTAATGGGGCAACTGTGCTTGTGGAGTGCTTCGTGGGTTTTTATAAATCATCTTATTGCCCAGGAGCAGCCACATGCATAATCTGTTTTTACTTAGGATTCTCTTTGATTATTTGTGTAATACATCACGACAGTAACAGGTAAGGACATTAGGCACGGAAGACCACTTCCCCTGCAGAGCACTGACCAGCGCTGCAGAGCTGGTGGGCCCAAGGGCACTGCAAACCCTTCCCAGAGGCAAGAGTGCACGCCAGGCTCCCGGCGCCAATCCAGGGACATACGGCACCTCGATCAACTCAAGCCACAACACCTGGGTTGAGCCACACGCCGTGAAGCTGCCACGTGCGTATGTGGCACTGCGGGGTGGGGGAGGCTCCTGTGAGACCCTCACTCTCATACTTAGGAGCCATATTTCTCCTAAACCATTAAGCTTTCAACTAAAACCAATATTTGTGCAAAACTAGGAACACTTCGTCACCACTTTGAGTTGCAAAGACCTTTGCCCCTCATTATTGAAATGTGTTTTGTTCCCAGCTAATGAGGAAGAACCATGTCTTACAATAAAGCCCTGTTTCTTCTTTTGAACATAACTCTAAGGAAAGAAATAAGCAAGGTTGCCTGGTATTATCCGTGCCAAGGAAAACAGCTACAGAAAAATATCATAAATCTAATTGTTTTGCTTGGTTTTTATCTAAATATTAGACAATGATATTGGCTTCTTTTCTCCTTTTATCTCCTAATGCTTCTTTCAAATAGCCAGTATGAAAAAAAGAAAGAAAGAAAAACACCCTCAGATTTGAGCTTTTATGGGTAAATGATCTCCTTACTTGGGCAAAACAGCATCAATAAACCATAAGAAGGAAGCCTCCCATTTCTTTGCCCATTTGTTCTCTACTGGGAAGCTGGGCTCAGGCCTTTCAATTACCATGAAAGCAGGACACCAAACCAAGGGGCCCGCTTCTGTTCAACTGGGGCTCATTTACATCCCGAAGGCCGTCTGGGTTTCTACTTCCTGCACGTGAATCCTCAAAGGTCCAGACTTTAAAACTGTCAAAAAAGTAAACCAAGAGGACAGACCGCAGCTTTTTTCTTTCTTAAATATCTGTAATGTTTAGGCTTGTTTAGAATTGTTCCTCTGGAATGTTTCAGAACTCACACCTTTATTAATAGGCCTTTCTCCACAACTGCTTCTGTTTACACTACAGCTGTATGCACGTTATCATACTGAGAGGATGCCAATCAGTCGGAAGAGTTATCACTCAGATATCCAAACAGATTCACTAAAAGGTAAACTGTGAATGCGGCTAAAAATGGAGGAAACACCCATCACAGGGGCTATTTGTAGAGGGAGAGAAAAAGCAGACAAAAGAAAGCCAAAAAGCAAAGATGAGCTACAAACACCAACAGACTAGGGTGCTGCCCATCTCCTGTGAACCACCTCACATTTCACAGCAGGCTCTCAGCCTCTGTACCTGAGGGTCCCGGAGTGCAGTGCACAAGCTCACAAGGATCTTGGCGGAAGGTCACAGGGCCACTTAGGAAGACGTAGGCAGGAAATACAAACAGGATCAAGGCAAGTCTGGCAGTGCACGGATGAGGGCACCCTAACAGCTTATTAACGGGCGCTGACATGAGAACACGCTCTCTGAAGAGGACAGCGTGGCAGCAGTCTCGCTCACCTGCATTCCAACTAGAGGAAGCAGCCTGTGTCAGGAGGGCCACCCGCAATTAGGCTTGGACCCCCCTAGAATCACTATCCATTCACATACCACACTGGATCCCACAAACACAGAGTGCGTCCTAGCCCTTTTTCTATTCCTGACCAAAAGAGAAGCGGCAGAGGAACAGCACACATCCCGGACTCAGCTTCGTGTTTCCACCAGAAATGCCCAACACTAGCTTGTTATTGCATGCCTCAGGCCTGGGCCAGAGGCTAAAACAGATGGCTGGAATTATGCCGAAGGTCCTCAAACACCGAAATTCTATGTTGCTGTATTTCTCTATGAAACTGCAGTCTGAACTTGCACTGGTAAAATTTAAATATGTTTATTAAACACAAACATTGTACCAGTCACCAAAAGTCTCCACTTCAGGCAGTTAAAGAGGGGAAAGGGCTCCCTGTGGTGTCTGAGGCCGGGTGTCAGGTAAAACCTTACTGTCATTGTCTAGTCGCTCAGCCGTGTCCGACTCTTTGCAACCCCTTGGACTGTAGCATGCCAGGCTTCCCTGTCCTTCACCATCTCCCAAAGTTTGCTCAAACTCATGTCCATTGAGCGATTGATGCCATCCAACCATCTTATCCTCTGTCACCCCCTTCTCCTACCGTCAATCTTTCCCAGCATCAGGGTCTTTTCCAGTGAGTCAGCTCTTTGCTCTAAACAAAGCCTAGTGTGCAATGCTGGAGGCCCAGCAAGCAGCACACGCCTGATGACAAACACTAGTTTGTTATTCTCCCCAAACATTCATAGGTGAGGTCTGTGGAACTGAATATTTCCATATAATAGGTATGTCCTCGGCTATTTCTTTTTCCCTCTTCCTCCCCTAAAAGAAAACGAGGGTTTTTTTCCAACTGAGAAATGAGTAACGTGAAAATCACCGGTCACTTCCACATCTTGATTCTAGCCACTGACTTCTAAGCATTAATCCTTTGCCGAGTTATCACTAAAAAGACTTCAGTTAAGAAACCAGTAAACATGATTTTTAAAAAATGATCAATCTGATCAGTTTAAAATTCCAATTAGATTATTATAAACTTCTTTTATAGGTAGAAAAAATGATTCCTATGTGCTCAAAGTCAGCTTAGATGTAGTTGGACAGTTTAACTCTTCCTTTATCTCATGTCATGAAAATGCTAATTTCTGCTTTAAGCATCATTTCAATGACCATCAAAAGCAGCCCCCATCAGCTTCTTCTGCTTCTATCAACCAGTCATCAGCTGGGAGGCAACTGGCTCCAAATCAGGGGTCTGACCAGCCTCACCCCACCCCTCCCTTACCCGGGAAATGAAGCCAGGAGGTAGGGAAGAAGGAAAGGAAGCACAGATGCGATTCAGAAGGAGGAAGAACAGAAAGCGGGCTCATGATCACTGACTTTAAAAGATTATAACCGTGATGTCAGACAAGCTGAGAATAACAGGAGTGGAAGGAAAGAAACAGTGAGCTGCTCAGGTCAAAGGCCTGTGAGAGGAGGAATCAGGAAACAGAAGAAAACATTCAGGAGGACACATTTTTTTATTGATCTTTTTTAACAACTGCCTTTTCCCTTCAGGAATAGGAGGAACAAGGTCAGGTGGCTTAAGGGGCAATAAGTCTAAGGAGGCAAGTGCTTTCCTTTGTACTCTGGCAGAAAGGTTGAAACTCCAGAGGCAGTGTGGCTACCATGTAGGGGGACGAGCTTTGTAGTCAGATGGCCCAGAGTCCAAACCTCAGCTTCAGCACAAATGATCCCGGGCATCCCTGGGTGTTTTCTCTCCCCTCTGAGCCTGTTTCTTCCTCAGTCCAATAATGAGGGGTAGGGGGATTCTTTTTCTCTCACAAGGACAAAGCTGTTCTCTTGTTGACTGAGCACACTCCCTAAAGCAGACTTTAACAGTGCTTTTTCCTTATAGCACAACAACCCCATGGAGAGAGGTATGGCAGCCTCCTTTTACAGATGAAGAAATGGAAGGTTCAGTGGTAGGAATGAAGTGATATGATGCATGCAAAAGACTTCATTCAGCACAGAGCCCAGCGCCCCGGGAACAGACAGAGTTGGTCTTGTGATTATCAGAAGTGACTATGCCCCCAAATTCACCTCTTCCAACAATACCAGGAATGAGAATGTTCACAACTAAGTAAAAGCATTGCCTTTTAATGAGGGCTTCCCTCATAGCTCAGCTGGTAAAGAACCCGCCTGCACTGCAGGAGACCCCGGTTCGATTTCTGAGTTGGGAAGATCCGCTGGCAAAGGGATAGGCTACCCACTGCAGTATTCTTGGGCTTCCCTTGTGGCTCAGCTGGTAAAGAATCTGCCTGCAATGCAGGAGACCTGGGTTCAGTCGCTGGGTTGGGAAGGTCCCCTGGAGAAGGGAAAGGCTACCCACTCCAGTATTCTAGCCTGGAGAATTCCATGGACTGTATAGTTCATGGGGTCGCAAAGAGTTGGACATGACTGAGCGACTTTCACTTCACTTCTTTTAATCAAACACCGTCACTCTAAACATGTCAGATAATAAACTGGCAAGTGTAATGGAAAAAGGGAAAAATGCCCCCCCTCCAGGCTGTTCTGAACCAGTAGGTACACTGAGGAGGCGCCCCAGCCTGGCTCTTCTCGTACAAACAAGGAAAGGAATCCATCACACTGTGATGCCTCGTGGTCGACTCTGTAAAACTCTCCACAGAACCCAGGGCAGCTGTATGGGGCCTGTGGAAACACGGGAAACACTCCACACAAAGGCAATGAGAGGATCCATGCAGAAGCTCCTTCCAGGATACTGTGGAGACTAGTCTTAAAGTTACGAACAATCAAAATGCCCAGAAACTTGGCTCAACCTTGATGCACTAAACAAGAAAGTTACAGAGCACTTCCCAGGCAGCTGACAAAGAACTCAGCACAGGAAGATCAAAGTCTCTCTCCAGACTCCCTGAGTACAGCTGTCCCTAGGTATCTGGGGGTGACTGGATCTAAGACCTGAGGTGGGTACCAAACTCCGCAGACGCTTAAGTCCCTTACGTAAATGGTGCAGCATTTGCATATAACCTACACACATCCTCCTGGATACTTTAAATCATCTCTAGGTTTCTTGTATAATAACACCTAATACAATGCACATGTTATGTAAATAGTTATAAGAACAAGGCAGATGCTATGTGAATAGTTGCAGTGACAGCAAATTCAAGTTTTACTTTTCGGAGCTTTCTGGAATTTTTTCCCCCAAATATTTTCTCTCTGCAGTTGGTTGAATCTGAGGAGGCAGAACCCATGGATACAGAGGGTGGACTGAACTGCACTTGTTTCCTTCTTTATTGGACTACTGAAGGTTTTCTGTTGGTTTAAGTTCTGACTGAGGAAATATGAGAAAAGGTAAAAGCCGGAGTCAATGCAGGATTTTCTTATGACAAATGTGGTGCAAAGATATCTTCTTTTGGAGGGAAAAAGAAAGGCAAAGTCACACATACAACAGGTATGTTTTTGGTTTAAAATGAACGCCAGGTCAGTTTATTTCTACTGATCAACAGGACTGAGGCACAGCTTCTTAATCCATTAGAGTGGAAGCACGGAGTCAACCACCTGAACATAAACCATCAACCCTCCGCTTAACCAACTGTGACCTTAGCTGAGTTATTCAACTTTCTGGAGTCTGTGTTCTCTTCTCTTCTGTCACAGATAATACTGCTGCTAGATACCACATGATTACCCTAGAAGCAACCCAGAGTTTAAAGAAGCGACATCACAGTCAGGTTCTTGGAATCAGTGAAGACTAAGCATGGGAAAGCACTGACCAAAGTGGCTGGCACAAAATACAGACGCAAGGAATGTCTGCTATGATTGCAGCTCGCTGAGGTTGCCGAGCCACTAACAGTTAGACTGAGTGCGAGGGGTGACTGAGCCAGGCCCTGCCTCTGATGAAAAGCCTCAGAGATGAGCCAATGAAAAACAGGCTTGTTTCTGGGTGGATCTGGGCTGGGGAGTGTACAGGGATGGCAGGATCACAAAAGAGTTGAACCTCTGATACAAAACGGGTTACTCTGATGGGCTAGTTATTTATTTAATTCTATGATGCTTTGCAGCCCTACTGAAACTCTGAACTGTGCTATGAAGAACAAGTCAATCCAAAATGTGGATCAGCAGCAGGCAGCCAGGAATGTCTGAGAAGAAACAGTAACAACACGTCTACCATCAGCTACATCCAACCAGATGTTCAGAAGCAGCTTCCACTGGGACCAGAGATGGGAAAATAATAGGCAACTGGCGCCACACCTAGTGTCTCCTTTCGCTACAGGATACTCCGATAAATACAGGGCCTTTTCCCTTAAGTACTTCGCAGGTAGAAGCTGAAAAGAGCTGAAGCTTGTGCAAGCCAGTCCAGAAGCCTTTCTGAAGCACCTTTTACAGGGCTGATGACTATACCCTAGAGTATGGTTTTCTGTGTATCTGTGTTTGCCAGACTGACTCACATCGTTTAACAAGCCTCACAGGCTTAGCAGAGGGGCCTGCACGGATGTTCAATAAATCCTCGCCGAGAACGGGATGACTTGATGGATGCCGAGTATAGTGCTAGACATGGATGGATGTGAAAAGAAATGTTCTCGGCTTTTAGAGGGTCAAGACTTGCCTAGAATACAAGATCCATGAGAGCAGCTAAGAGCTCCACAGAGCTCCCTAGTCTTCACTGCTAGGTCCCCAGTATCTAGAACAGTGCTCAGCATCACAAAAACAGCAACATGAGCCAAAGTACACAATGGGCTTCCCGGGTGGCGCTAGTGGTAAAGAACCTGCCTGCCAGTGCAGGAGACACAAGAGATGTGGTTTTGAACCCTGGATGGGGAAGATCCCCTAGAGGAGGAAATGGCAACCCATGCCAGTATCCTTGCCTGGAGAATCCCATGGACAGAAGAGCCCACATGAAGAGTCAGACATGACTGAACGACCGAGCACACACATTGTATACATAGGGCTCGTTGTAACTTATACAACCACCTTATGAGGCAGGTACTATTAGCTCTATTTTACAGATGAGGAAAATGGAGCCACAGATGGTAAGTGGCCTGCTCAAGGTCATGGAGCCGTTAAGGCCTGGAATCTGGACAGCTTGGCCCCAGAGTCCCTGCTCTGCAACCACAACACTCGATGGCTTCTCCAGAACTTGGCATGTTCTCCGGAAGGATTTTCATTTTTATTTCCTTTTTGCTTTGCTTTTTTTAAACAAACCCTTGTATCAAAGTGTTTTTTTAAGTAAATGAATAGATGAATACGTAAGTAGCAGGGGACAGCTCCAGGAGACCTGAACTAAATGCCAGAGTATGGAGGGAATCTGGACTCTGAATCACCTTCATGCAGAAGGCCCTGCAGAGTGGGAGGACGGTGGGGCTCCATGGCCTCCCCTCCTCCCCAGCTCGGCCTTTCCCAGTCACTCAGTTAATAAGGGTCTGCTGTGAGGCTCCCAGGGAAGAGGAGAGAGCCAGTGAACCCACAGACAGGCCCTCAGCAGACAGGGACGCGTCTCACCCAGGCCCCTGCCCGCCGCCATGTGAGGGTGCAAACGTGCATACCCCCTCACCCAGGGAGTGCCTTCTCACACCAGAGAGGTGAAAGGTGCACAAGGCGCTGGCATTACAGAGCCACGATATTTTTTTTTTTTTTTGCAGTATAAAAATGTATAAAAAGTTCTGAAAGTCAAAAGCTTTCTCATCAATATAGGCGCCAAAATTCCTGTGGCAGCAAAAACTGACATGAACTGATGTGAGTCTGTTTACATCTTAATTTATCTCACTTAGTGTGAACAGTCAAACGTCTTGCTACACAACATTTGGTTACAGGGTACTGCCCCCGACCCTGCTGGAGAACTTGGTGGTATATGAACCATACTACCTTTCAATAACCCAGAACATTCCAAACCCAGAACACGGACGCGGAAGCTCTGGAGGAGGAGCTGTGGACCTGGGACACGTGGTGGCGAGCGGGCTGGGCAGCACTTCTGACTTCCTGTCACTCAAGTCTCAGCCTGAACTTCACCTTCTTGGAGGTCATCTCATCACACCACAGGGTCTCTCCTTAACCACAGCAGTAAATCCAAAGAGGTATTTGATACACACTGTTTCTTTCTGGGTTTAGTGTATCTGTCCCCTGCTCTACCCCTCGCCCGCCACACCCGCCAACAACACACTGGATATGAAAGCACCCCTGAAACCCAGACCCCGGCTCTCTCCATCACCACTGGGGCCCCAACACCCAGAACAGTGCCTGGCACACAGCTCAGTAAGTACTTGACGAATGAATGAAGAAATAAGAAAACACTCAGAAGAGGCACGGAGGCATCGCAGGAACTGTGCCCAGCCAGATCCACACACCCGGCCTACACAAATTAAAAATCCATACCCTCCCAAGCAGTATGGATTTTTTACACCCTCTGTGGACTTTATTTGGTAGACGATTGGGGGAGGGGTGCCCCTGAGGACCTCAGGCCTGGGAGTGGTACAAGCAAAGGGCACTAGAGTCCTCAAGTCATTTTTCAAAACAGCCCGAGCCCATCTGCAGCAGAACCACCTACAGTGCGTGCGTGCTAAAGTTGCTCCAGTCATGCCCCACTCTGTGACCCCATGGACTGTAGCCTACCAGGCTCCTCCGTATATGGGATTTTCCAGGCAAGAATACTGGAGAATCCCATAGACGAAGGAGCCTGGTAGGCTACAGTCCATGGGGTCACAAAGAGTCAGACATGACTGAGCCACTTCACTTCATAGGACAATCTAAAAAATATTTGTCGACTCACTGATTGACGAAGTCAATCTCTACTTGGAACTCACCATGAATATGCTACACAAGGAAACCTCAGACCAGTCACAATTAGCTACTCTACAGACACAACTCTTGTTAGTCCACTGCACAGATTCAGGGTTTGAAACATGAATGCAAAATGTTTCCACAAAAATCTGTTTCCAGCATATATTGTTGAAGAGTGTCCTAGCAGGACACACAGCAGAGACTGAAAGAGCTTCTAGAATTCTGAGACTCTACCCCAAGCTCTAAATCGCACTTGATTAAGCAGACACAGAACCTGCACGGCAAGAGTCTTCAAATAGTTAAATTTTCAATCTTTATAAAAAAGAAAATCCATCAGATGTGATTGATAAGTGTACTTTTTAAAACTACAAGTAAAAAAGTGAAGATTGGCAACATTTTTTGCCATATAATTTGCTTTCTTTGCCTTTTTCCACAGCACTGCACATAAATCAAAGAAATGCTAAAGAGGCCCATATATCACCAACTGGCATTTCAAAACTATTTACCAAGTCTTTAACAGGCACAGGTCAGAGTAGGGAAAACCATGACCAAGGAGGCTGAAATTAAAGGGAGAAAGTTAACTCAACCACTGACAGAGAGTTAATTAAGTTTACAAGTAACTTTCCAATGAGCAAATTTTGATATTTAATAAGAACAGCCTCCGTGAGGCAGGGTTACAAAATATGCAGGCAGGGTGAGAAGGAAGACAAGCCAACAGAACTTTCCAAACAAGAGGAATGTATATTTGAACAAGCTGCCTTTCTGTGATTAAGCACAGAGACGTGGGAACAGGCAGGGGAAATGATGTTTTAATAAGGTGTGAGACAGGCCTAGGGGCTGCATTCTGCATTACCCTTGCAAAAGAAGGGCGGGAGAGGTATCCAAAAGTTGTAGATCAAAGTACATAGGCTACTATGTGCCAGCTGCTGCTAAAGGTGGCACAGAGGTCAAGAAAAGTGGGTTTACATGGGCTTTAATTCCCAGACAGAAAACTCAAAGATCCCTCAAAGGCAGCATGCTAAAACTGGTGGCTTACATCCTCATTTGCAAGGACAGGAAGAGATGCAAAAGGCTTTACCTGTCTGCCTTCATCAGCTCTGCTCACCATAACAAAATGCCATAGACTGGGAGGCTTAATCAACAGACACTTATTTCCCATACTTTTGGAGGTTGAGGGGCTTCTCAGTGGCTCAGTGGTAAAGAATCTGCCTGCCAATGCAAGAGACATGGGTCCGATTCCTGGGTTGGGAAGAGCCCTTGGAGTAGGAAATGACAACACACTCCAGTATTAGAGGAGCCTGATGGGCTACAGTTCCTGGGGTCGCAAAGAGTCAGACATGACTGAACACACACACACACACCCTGGTGGGCTACAGTTCCTGGGGTCGCAAAGAGTCAGACACGACTGAACACACACACACACACCCTGGTGGCTACAGTTCCTGGGGTCGCAAAAAGTCAGACACGACTGAACACACACACACACACCCTGGTGGGCTACAGTTCCTGGGGTCGCAGGGAGGCAGACACGATTGCACGCGCATGCACACACACACGAGGTTGAGAAGTCCAAGATCCAGGCACCAGCAAACCTGGCCCGCCGTGAGGGCCTTCTTTCCAGCCTGCACTTGGCTACCACCTCGCCATGGGTTCATGTGACCTGTTCTCTGCATACTCACAGCACTCAGGTCCCTGTGCCTCTTTTAGTAAGGATATCTAATCTCATTACGGGGACCCGACTCTCATGACGTCATCTAACTAAATCATCTTAAAGGCCCTGCCTCCTAATACAATGAGGTTAACATTAGGGCTTCAACGTAAGACATCTAGCGGGGATACAAACGTTCAGTCCATAATGTGGTCCATCTGTTCAAGACGGCACAGGCCTGGTGAGGGCCTGGCCTGGCGCTCCAGCAGTATTCCAAGAAGGGCCCTGTGCACTGGCTCCAGAGCCACGCTTCCTCCTGGGGACAGCGTCCCCCAGCCCCTCATTAGAGCACTGCTGGCCCTCCCCTGTCCCAGAACAAGGAGAGTGGCCCTAATTTTAATGGAGTCACAGTCTCTGAAAAGTTCAGCTTTTAACACGGTAGTCATCCCCCATGTACTCCAGCCCTCAACTGTACACTCTGGAAAAGCTAACTGCTGAGAGCCAAAATAATGAGAGAGCTCGCTGAGAAAGAGGTTTTAAAACCAGCTTGTAGGTAAAAGAGGGGGAAAAGGTCAGTCTTTTCTTCTCAAGAACTCGGTGTTTTATCATCTCTCTTTGCTGCTACATAATGAAATGCTAGCATCAGACAGATCCTCTTAGAAAGCAGATGAGGGACACAGAGACATACTCCTCTATTTCAAGTCAGCCATGTGCAAGTGTCTGCGCAAATTTCTTAGAAGCATACAATGGAAAAAGAGACCCCTCATGGAAAACAGAAGTCCACTACATCAAAATGTGCTTTTAAAATACTAAGTTAAGATGCTGGAAGCCCATGTGTAACAGAAGCAAAATGTTTCCTACAGGAGCCAGGTCTTCCTGTTGCACATGGTAAGCATGAACAGTCGCGTTCCCTACACTCTAATCCCAAACGACAGAGACGACAGCAGAGTGTAAACCCACAAGGATAGAGAGAGACAACAACAGAGACGTCAACTAAATTTGAGAAAACACAAAGCATCGACCACAACTACCTCAGCCGAGAGCAGTGTGTTGCAACTTCCTCTGGCTGCCTGGCAGAGGGGAGAACGAGGGAAGCAGGGTTAGGGAGGTTAGGAGGGTAGAAGTCAAGAAAGAGCAAAGGGAACTGGACTGTGGGATTTGCAAAGACTAAGGAAGCGGAGGCACCCAGGATGGTAGAAGGCCGGATGTGGGGTAGGAATAAAAACAAGGTGGACTGGTTAAGTCTACTGTAAACATAGACCCCTATTCCCATCAGAATTCATGAGGCTGCCCCAGGGAGGCTCAGGGACAACTGAAAACAGAACAGACCTGCCCTTTGAATAGCGAGACAGCCTCCCTCCCACTGTCTGCACAGAAGGAACAGCAATCGTAGTATACTACACGGCTCGGCTGTGAACACTTCACAGCCGTGAAACAGTGTCCAACCTGAATATTAAAGCAAACTGATGGGGAGAAGGTGGGATATGCGGGTTAAATCTTCATCAGCCATACTGGAGTCAACAGATGACACCTCAGACAGCAGACCAGGCAAGCTGTCTAGAAAAACGCAGGCAGGGATCCAAAGAAGCAACTAAAAGAGTTTAAAGGCGCTCCCTCCAGGGACTGGCTTGTGGAACAGGCAGACAAAGGACAAATGCTTGAGCTATAAATCTTGTAGGCTTCCTTATTCACCTTCTTGTATTCCTTTGATGAAACTAAAAACTATAATAGGAAAAAAAAAAAAAAAACCAGAGCCTCAGTTAAGCAGGTCCTGAAGACATGAAGCCCCTACACTCTACAAAACGTGCTCCATCACCTGGGCACTATTAGCTTACTATAGTAACACTTAATTTTATTTCAAGTTTTATGGCAGCAGTTAAAGGGTTTTATAATAGCAGATGCTGTCCCTCCCACACATCAATTAATTTGCAAGTTCACTCAGGTTGCAGAACTAATGAGGTGCAGAAAGCTTCTTTCCACTGGTGAACGCTGCTGTCAGAAGGTGGCTGTGGTGGGCGAGGCGATAACTGGGCTGTCAGCAGCAAGCCAGAGCCGACTGGACTCCCGAGGCTGCTCTGCCTTAGCCCACGGGCCCCAAGGACCGGCCTGGCCTCCAATCAAGAGAAGGAACATAAGGGCAGCCACCGTGGAATAGGGAAAAGCAAATGGAAAAATTCTAGAGACACTCTAGCAAGGGAGTGAGAGACCGTCTCCGCCTCATGAAATAGCATCATGGCTTTTCTGCTCCTTTTTATAGGTTCTCATTCCGGGTTTACCAAGAAAGTAAACTTTTTGAAAAGAAAGGATGTGGCACTCTGAGTTCAACTCTGGACTGTGATTTGGCAAAACCGCCTCTCAAGCCCACACGTTTTATTTTTCTTCTTCTTCTTCTTTCTGAAAGAGCTGAACCAAAGTAACCAACGTTGCTTCAGAACACGGGGTTGAAAATAGTTATACCGCTTCTGGCTCTGCCAAAAAACTGTCTCTCTTCTCACTTTCACTTAAAACCCTTCTTTTTTTTAATGACCCAAATGATAAGATGAACAAGAAGACACTTCTTCGTTTTCACCTATGCAAATAGCATTTTGTACAGAACAAGTTATCCACTGCAGCTCTTAATACCGCAAGAAGCTAAGACAGCCTGTCAGGTAGAGCTAGTCGGCAGGATTGGCGAACACCCCCATCAAAGGTTCCTTTTCCTCGTTCCACTTGCTCCAGGACAGGCCTCTTTCCCACCCAGCCTCCCTCCCGGCATCACATCTCTGCTCCCGAAGCCTTGTGATCAAGCCCCTCTCCTTATGGGCAGCGCCTGGGACTGCAGCCCACGCTGAGCCGTCTTTCTAGTCTGTGATAAACTATCTGAGTGTGAATAAGCATTTCAGAAGGCTTCCTGCTTTGAGAATTCACCTTTCCAACAAATTAAACAGGTGTCTACAGCAGCCTGACAGGTAGCAAACACACATTTTCTCCTTCACAATGAGTCCCGGGCAGAAGTAAACCATCACTCAAATATTTTTCATTCCCCACCAGCCAAAAGCAGTCTTACGCACAGTGTCTGGCCCTCTGAACATATCACTCTACTAAGAATGCCTGTCAGAGCTCCTGGATTTTGAGGACAATAATTTTCTTTACATGCTTATGAAAGCTGAAGGTTCTCTGACATTTTCTGACCTGACATTGTCTGTAAAGGGCACAGGTTAACAACGTTTAAGAAAAGATCACATACAATATATAAATCATGAAGATTCCTGGGACAGTGTTTGGTCCAGGACTTCAGATTCAATACCATTACTACCAAGAAAAGAAATTCCTTCTCTCTTTCATTTGTGCACCATACTGGGCTCCAAAGGCGCCATTAAAATGCCAACAAAGGCATTTTGGGATCTACAATCATTTGACATTTTTTCCAAGAAAATTCAAATTTGAACAACTTTGGTAAATTTAGAGTCTTGTGAAGTACCACCCGCCTCCCCTTCCACTCCCCTAAAAAGGGCAAGAAAATTCATCATCAAAGGTTACCCCTCCATCGAATGTCATCAGAGTGTGGTATTTCAGCACACACATTTATGTATATAAATCTCCAACTGTTCTGAGATCTCCACCATTGCTGGCATAACCAGACGAATTAATAATGGAACGGCTGCCTCCCTAAACTCCTTTTTATTTTCTCTTCATTTCTGTTGGCGTAACTGAGACCCGCGGTGTTCCATGGAAGCCTCTGGATTCTGTGTGGCCCAAAAGCAGGAGGAAGACACCTTCTTCCCTTTCCCACACCAGCCCCCCACCCCATTCAAGAATCCAAGGACATTCATAACTTGGTGATTAAAAATACACTATTTTTATTTCAGAAGTTCAATCGTAACACATTCCCTTCTTTAAAAATTTTATAGCATCTACACTTTCAATTTGGGATTTCTCATTCATGCTAGGTGAGCCTCTTATGTTCTATATTAAATGCAAGGCATGTGTGATCAGTGCTATTAATAATATAACAGTGCCAATCTAGCAGCAGCAACACAGCACCAGCACACAGCCCCGTCTGAACAGACGTGGAATCCTGAGTACCACTGCAAACTGATTAAATGCATGGGAATAAAGTTCGCAGCTGACTGCTCTGCCCTCCCCAGCTGGAGAATCAGGAAGAATTTTTGTTTTCTTTCCCAAAGGCACAACATATCATTAGCTCTCATAAATATAAACAGATCTGAAACGGAAAACAAGAGATTACCTTTATTAGATTCAAGGAAGACAGGGAAGGTGAGCTTTAAAGTGTTCATGGACAAATGGAGATGATAAATTCATCAAAGTGTATCAGACTCAAGGATTTAAGGTCACCAAAGTCACCTAGTATGATTATGACAGTGAAACAGAGCCCAGTTCTCACTTCGCCAAGAACCAGTTTCCTAACAAAGCCTGCCCTTCACTTCGCTACCATCCCAGTGCTCTGTCCGAGGATGCAGCCGGGGAAACGTTCTCTACAGATGTCTGTAGAAGAAACCAAGGTATACCTCACTCCCAGGTCCAAAGATGGCTAAACATGAGCAGGCGGTGGAGAACAGAATCTCAAAACAATAGCCTGGGGCTCTGCTATCTTGCCATGAAGACACTGACCAGCACCCTCCTTGCTTCCTCAACAACCCCACGCACAAGTCCACTTAGGGATGGCTCCTCCCTTTGCCTGCAGTGGATTCAAGCAGAGCCCCTGGCTGGGTGCTGTCTGTGGCCGCCACCCTTCTCCCATCTGGCCACGAGCACAGGTCAGCGAGGAAGAGGCTCAAGGCAGGAGGATGTCATATACAGGGTTTGGTTTGGTTTTTCATTTCATTCTTTTTTTTAAGTTTTTTACTGAAATATAGTTGATTTACAATGCCTTTATTATAAAACATCCGACTGCCGAGTAAAAAACAGGGACTGTTTGTGCTGAGCCTTCAGCTCTTAAAACTACCTGTGAAGGTGGCCTAGTTCATTCACAGCATGACAAATTCACCACAGCGCACAAGTACACGCACATACACGCACACTTATCTCAAACGCACATCACAGAAAAGACGAATCAAGACTCCTAGTCTGGACTTCCATGGTGGTGCAGTGGATAAGACTCCATCTGCCACTGCAGGGGTCTCGGGTTCGATCCCTGGGCCAGGAAGATTCCACATGCTACAGAGCAGCTAGGCCCGTGAGCCACAACTCCTGAGCCCCGCACTCTAGGGCCTGCGAGCAGAACGACGAGCCTCTGAGCCACAACCACTGAAGCCCGCACACCTAGAGCCGTGCTCTGGCAACAAGAGAAGCCGCCCCAGTGAGAAACCTACGCGCCACGACGACGAGGAGCCCGGCTCGCTGCAACTAGAAAAAGCCGCACGGCAACCAAGACCCAGCAGAGCCAAAGCTAAGTAAAACAGATTTAAAAAATAAGTAAAAAGCTCACCTCATTAGGTGAGGGCTGGGGCCCACCCAGCAGACTCTCCCATAGAAAGACTCCTAGTCTATCACAGACTTAGAGAGTGAACTTCTGTTGCTGGGGGATGACGTGGAGTCGGGATAGGTAGGGACTTTGGGGTGGACATGTACACACTGCTGTATTTAAAATGGATAACCAACAAGGACCTACTGTATAGTGCGGGGAACTCCTCTCAATGTTAGGAGGCAGCCTGGATGGATGGGGAGCTTGAAGGAGAATGGATACATGTCTTCACCTGAAACTATCACATTATTAATGAGCTAATTCAAAATAAAAAGTTTCAAAAAAAAAAAGACAGAAAGTCTATATAACTTATGAAACAATAATACGTGTCCAATGTATGCCAGACACTTAATCCTCATGACTCAACAATGGAGGTGTTCTCACAAACCCCACTTCACCTTTAAGGAAAGAAGCTGAGGAAAGTGAAGTCACTTGCCTAAAGTCACATAGCTGATTTCAGGTCCAAATGAACCCCACCCTGCAAGTTCAACTATTAAGCTATACTGCCTTGATAAACAGAATTTCACTCATTCAGTACTGAATGATAACAATATGTACTGTGAATCCAGTACGCTTGGCACTGCTTTAGTACAACACTGGGAATAAAGCAATGAGCGAAGCCAACTCCCATCCTCATGGACAGAACATTCCAGAGGGGGTGTGAGAAAAACAATGAACAAAAGGAGTAAAACACACAGGGTGATAAATGTGATCGTGAGCGAGGAGAAAAATGACACGGAGGCAGATGGGGGCAGCTCGGAGGCTGCAACACTGAGCAGGGTGGTCTCGGAAGGCCCCTCTGAGACGGCGCCATCTGAGCCAGGACCTGAAGGGCACCCAGGCATCTTTGAGGTGGTCTGAGAACTGGGACAGAAAAGGAGACGCACTTGCAGTCTGCCTGGAAGAACTCCAGGGGGAGCCTTTCTCAGGACAGCTGCGCATCACCCCTCACAGCTTCCAGCCCGAGGGCACCCGTGGGCGCTGAGCAGGTCTCTGGCTTCACCGTCACCACCCGAGACTCTAAGCCTGGCTGGTCCTAAGCCTGGTCCTCCTCTGTCTCCAACTCCACTTGTCAAAACTCATTCCACACACAGAGTGCTCCTTCTGACACTGCTCATCCCTCACTCCGACCACACTTAGGCACACGTGGGTAAGGATGTGGTCATGCGCCTCTGTTTGCCCACTGGATTAACAAAGAGCGGAAGACTAGATAAAATCGAGTGTGGGGGGAAAACCAGGCACCTGACCTCTGTTGGTGGAGAGTGTAAACGGGTACAACCACCCTGAAGGGCAAGTGGACAGGGTCTATGGAAATGGTAAACGCAGTCCCCTAGAAACGTACTGGACCCTTGGGCACACACTTACATACCAGAGCACCTGCTGTGGCCAAGACTGGAAATAACCTACACTCCCTCTGCGGAGAGCTGGGTGTGGTACCTCCACAGGTGAAGTCACTCAGTCGTGTCCGACTCTGTGAAACCCCATGGACTGTAGCCTACTAGGCTCCTATGTCCATGGGATTTTCCAGGCAAGAGTACTGGAGTGGAGTGCCATTTCCTTCTCCAAGGGATCTTCCCAACCCAGGGATCGAACCTGGGTCTCCTGCACTGCAGAGAGATGCTTTACCGTCTGAGTCACCAGAGAAGCCAGTACTTCCACAGAGGAGACTCTATATAAGCAGATGTTTAAGAAAAGATGAGCTACGAGCAGTGAGGATGAAATACTAGTCTTTCCAAAGACGATGTCTGACATGGATAGTGGTCATAAATGAAGATCCCCTCATTCTTGTAGGAGTAAAGGCTCAGGATACAGGCTATGCATTCTTCAGTGCTTTAGCAAAAAATAAAGTAACGATAATATGCATGATGACAAAGACAGAGTAAACGTGGTGAATCCAGTTGAGTATACAGAGTTTAATGCACTATTATTCCTTTTAACTTTTCTGAAAGCTGGAAATATTTTCAAAGCATAACATTTAAGGGAAGTGTCATGGCCATGGCCAGGCATCACTAGCAGAAAGCATTACAACACCCAGACAAGCGGGGGCCCCTTCAAAGAGACACGGCGTCTAGGCGGGTACCCGAAGCCAGCTGAGAAGGGAAGGGGGTGGAAGACCTCTGCGTGGCAGTAACTGGCCCAAAGCCTCAGTCAGCTAGTTGGCACGCCATCCCCTGACCCAGCCTGAGAGGCAACAGAGTAAGTTCCAACTTAGGTTCTGGGTCAGTGGCCATGCAGCCCACCCTCCCGCCCACCCGTCTTCTCAGTCTGGCCCAACAAGAGCAGACACTCACTGATGGCTGTGAAGGACCTGCAGACTCCTCAGAAGAAAAAACGAAAGCATTGTATCTGTGTGCTGGATTATTTAAAGTAGGAAAAAGAGATGTTTTGGAAACACCTGAAAAAGCCAGAGAACAAAAATTTTATCTAGTTAACAATACGTAAGAACACCTCATTTTTCCAAGCATCTAGATGCACTCAGAATACAGGTCATTTGGTTTATGTGTTAACTGTGTTTTAACTGTATTGGTAATTCGTATGTCAGGAGGGCCAACATTTCCTGGTTATTAAGAATGAACATGATGTTAACAGTTTGGATTCGAATCTTGGCTCTGCCCCTTATGACCTGAAGGATCTCAGGGCAAGTAATTTAACCTCTTTTTTAACCCCAGTTTCAAAAACATATAATACACATAATTTCATAGGGTTGTCTGTGAAAACGGAAACACACCATTTGCTGTATAAATAGTACTGACTCTACCTCCAAGTACAGTGCTGGGTGCTAGGGATGTGGCTTTGAGCCTCATGGAGCGTACACCCTGTGAGTATTATTGCTGTTCAGTCACCAAGTTGCGTCAACCCCATGCTACAGCACATCAGGCTCCTCTGTCCTCCACTATTTCCTGGAGTTTGCTCAAAGTCATAGCCACTGAGTTGGTGATGTTATCTAACCATCTTATCCTCTGTTGCCCCCTTCTCCTTTTGCCTTCAGTCTTTCCCAGCATCAAGATCTTTTCCAATGAGCTGATCCTTCGCATCAAGTGGCCAAAGTACTGCAGCTTCAGCTTCAGCATCAGTCCTTCCAATGAATATTCAGGGTTGATTTTCTTTAGGATTGACTGGTTTGATCTCTTTGCAGTCTCAGGGACTCTCAAGAGTCTTCTCCAGCACCACAGTTTGAAAGCATCAATTCTTTGGCACTGAGTCTGTAAGTATAGCTAGATATTAAATAGATAACTCCCAAAACTAAAAACTCACAAGCTTCTGTGACAATGTCTCAATAAAAAGGCCCAGTGCTAAAAGCTTAGGTCAAAAGGACATTCCCGGCAGAAGGAACAGCATGTGAAAAAGCAGAGGTAAGGGGAGCCTGTGGAAGTGGAAAGAGAAAGCGTGTGTGAAACGTTTACTGGCAGGGCTGGGAGCAGGGGGCCCTCCACAGAGGGCAGCGGTGCAACCGACGCTGCTGGAGAAGCAGCACAGCCTGCCCATGGCATGCACGGAGTGCTCCATACACCGTGGGCACGGGGCAGCCCGAGTCACAGTGCACATAAGCAGACTTGAAATGAGTGTCCTCTTAATTTACAGGTTCACCATGTATGGGGCGGTCATATTCTGGTCACTTTCTGAAATGACTTTCTGATTGAGTGTCGCCTCTAGAATGAAAGCATGAGCAGTAACAGCTGCGTGAGGTTTTCCAGCCTGCGGCTCTGTTCTGTACCTGGGCAGCAGCTCCTTCAGTGCAAATCACCCCAGGGATTTATACACACACACACAAATGGGAGTAAGGTAGGCTTTGAGAACAGAGGTTCTAGCAGTTGAAAGACTAGTTGCTGGGATGCAAACAAACAGCAAGCCACTGAAATCCGTGGAGCAGTGGTAATTCGTATCTAAATCTGAAGCCTGGATGGTAGCAAGAACAGATGGCTCTGCAATATGCAAACACATTCCCGGCAACAACGGGCTCGGGTGACGAGAGCAAACGGGAGCTGCCGGGCAGCGAGGGGAAGGACAGCGGTGCAGCCACGAGGCTCCGGGGACAGCACCAAACGCCAAGGGCAAAACAGGCCTCCCGCGGAGGTGGAAAGGCAGGTTTCCTGCGCACAAGCTTTGGCCGACACAGAGCGTGTTCCCTCGCCAGAAGAAGGGAACACGGCTCTCTGCAACCAGCAGTGACACGTCACCTGCCTCCCCAGCACCAGCTAAATCGCGCCTCAAGCTGGGTGGGGGGAGGACAGATGAGTGGCCAACAACTACGGTGCAAAGAATCCGCAGAAGTTCAGGCGGACAGATGTGACCTTTCACCTGGACGCATGCTGTGTATTTAAGGAAAAAAAAAAAGGTCCGAAGAGAAGTGACTTCACCAAGGTGACATCTTCAATCATTTCTTTCATTCATTCATTTCTTCAACTAATATTTATGGGACACTTCCTAAAATGTGCCCTTGGGAAACAGTAATGAAATAAAGAACATTTCCAAGAAGAGAAAGACAGACAGTAAGTTCCTTTTTTTAAGTGAAATATCTGGTGTATGAGAAGATGAAACACATTATGGTTTTAACACGTGCAGGGTAGGGTGGCTGGAAGTGAGGGTGCTGCAAGGTCAAGTGTGGTGCACACTAAGAAAGATGTGAAAATGAGGACACAGGAACGTGGGCTATTGAGAGGGGGAACAGTCAGCACAGGGACTCTGAGAGGAGATGGGGCACGCCTCAGTGTCCTGGAATCAGGAAGGAGGCTAACAGCTGGAGCAGAGACCGCAGAGGAGAGGAGACGCATGGAGCTGGGAGGGGTGGGGGCCACTGAGAGCAGCTGGGCCTTTACTCTGGGACAGGCGGGAGCCACTGCAGGGCTTGAGGCAGAGGCACGACGTGTCTGGACTTTCCCACTAAAGCACGCCCTGAGCGCTGGTCGAGACTAAGCGAGAGAAGCAGGGAGGGCCACCAAGCCCAGGGCAGGTCCAGAACGAGAACGTGGAGGTCAACCGGCTTTAACAAGGGCTTCCGATCCAGTGGTGACATTCTCGTCCTTTTACTTTCAACACGGATTCTAAACTGCAAAGAATATCATAGATCAAAATACCTCCTTGTAGAATATAGAGTTCATGATTTTCGGATGGGAGGTGAACTTCTCAGGCTTCAAAAAAACAAAGAACACGAACAGAACTTTTAGGAGATCTGATGTGCAAATGCTTTATCAGCAAACCTGTCAGTTACTACATGAGTGCAGTGTGGCAGGTGCTTGGCTGAGAGGTGGGAGGACTCAGAGGCCGGCGGACGGCATGGCTCCGGGGCCAGACTCTGAAGGCAGACTCAGTGCCCCCAGAATGAGAACAATGTAATGACTGTATGTACGACTTAGGGCTGCTGTTGGGGTTCAATGTGGTACTTCACAAAAAACCTAGCCCACTGCCTGGCACGTGCCAGTGCTCAATAAACGGTGGCCACTGTCATTACCAGTTGCCACCGATAATGCAGTCCTCATATAGGCCCCAGGCCACCGCACTAAGGGAGGAGAACGAGGTGGGCTCTAGGGTTGGGGACACGGAGCTGAATCCCGCCTGGGCTGTCTGATATCAGAGGCCAGCCTGGGACTCAGCAGGGAGGCCTCCTTCAAGGGAGCAAACAAGGACATCACTGTCCAAGGAGGAGGAAGAGGAACCAGGGAGCGGGTGTCTGCCAGAGCAGAGCCAGCCCCTGTGCGGGCCAGGGGACGCCATGACCCACGACACTGGGTCCCACCGCAAGGCGCTTACCCAGCAGACACCCTTCACCTCTGGGACCACAGGCCCAGCCCTTATAAAAACTACCGCCTCTACGGCCTCTCTCCTGGCTCTGAAATGTCATGACTCTCTGTTTTGGTTTTGTTTGTTTCATAAGACCTTAGAAAGGGGGAAAGCATCAACAAAAAGGTAGAATAACTTGAGAAAGAGACAACAGACAATAAGCATTACCCCCCAGCACCCTTTCTGGTGTGACAGATCTCACTCACGCTACCACACCCGTATCAACCATTACAGGTCACTTTTCAAAATGCTGTCAGATAGAAACTGATTACTCCTTGTGCTCAGCATCAGTCCTGACACGTGGGCCCATCGACACTGAACAAAACCAGGCTTCTCAAGCCGTCGGAGCCTCACTCTCGTCCCTGAGGTGGGGAACTGAATTATTAAGAGATAAAAGCACGTGCCACCCCCTTTCTGCTTTATTTCCTTATGGAAGGACAGCTGAAACCACACAAGGGAAGAGCCTGCATGGCAGGTGACTTAAGAACAGCCGTTTATAAACACAGGCACAGAAAGGCTGGCGTGGAGGGGCGGGGCCGCGAGGGAGGAGGCGAGGGAGCCCAGCCCGGCTCCAGGTCCAGAGAGGGTGTCACCTGACTGGAGGCTGCTGCACGGACGGTAGGAAAGCTATAAATAAGACTGCAGATCTATACACTGGGCAAAAGTGTGAGGCGGCAAACAAGTACTCAGGCAGCATGTTTATCTCGAGCCGTGTCCTGAAGGGGCAGACAGCAGGGCTTGACGACACCCAGGCCTGGCAGCCCGTTAGGATAAATCCGGATCGAGGACACGAAGGTCCAACGAGAAGTATGAAGAGTGACGAAGTGTTCCACTGACGCAGCAGGTTTCACTTCTTCCCGCCAGCGCGTCCCTGCACACACACTCCCCTCCACGCTCACACGATGGCACACGTCAGGATTTTCTGGGAAGGCCAGGAGACATTTTTATTTCCCCTGTGTTTTGCCAATTTCAGAGATAACGGATGCCTTCTGTAATCTTCTTTCCTCTTGCAGAGAGACTGGCTGAGAGAAGGATCTGCGGCCTGAAGCCAGGCTGTACCCATGGTCAGGAGCCGGGACCCAGGGCCACAGGGGTTCCCGCATGACCCCGGGCATGCCGCTCACCACTCGTCCGTGGAGCAGCGCAAGGCAGGACCAGCATTACTCAACGGACCAAACCAGGGGCACCGAAGAAGGATAAAAGGGAGGAAGGAGAAAGAACAAAACAAAGCGGAAGAAGAGGGGCAGAGAAAGAAAACCATGAAGAAGAAAAGGTAGGTCAAGTGAGGGCCTCCAACATCAGCACCCCTCAGCCTGGGCTGTGGGCAGGGCACTAGAAGGCAGAAACGGGGGATGCGCTGACGGGAGAGGCGATGAGCAGAGAGCAGCACGGGAGACAGTCACGAGGAGCTGGGCAGGAACGAGTCAAGCTGGACACACAGATGTACTCAGAGCGGGCGTCCTGTCCTCGATCTCACGTCCACCATCAGATGGTGATCCAGAGGCGACTGCAACTGCGTGGACGCCCAGCTCTGGAAAGAACAAGGTGCAGAAAGCAGAGCGGGGCAGCACTGAGAGAACATTGAGCTTCTGAGAATCCAGCTGGCACAGGCGCACCCCTGTCCTGAGACCTGAGTGCGGGGCCCACGGACTCAGCCTCACCCCCTCCTCGCCCAGGGCTGTGGGCACCGCCCCCTGAGGAGTGGGCCAGCCTGCAGCACTCCTGTGTGTGTTGACAAAGCTCCGGCTGGGAGCTGAACCCCTGCTACTGAAAAACGTGCAGTCACAGAATTTGTGGACCAGAAAAAAAAAAAAGATTATGTTTTTAAATTTTAAAATATTCAGTGTGGCTTAAAAACTTAGGACCGAAGTCCAAATGAGTACTCTGTGGTGAGAAGAAAAGTGGGGAGAATTCAGTCCGAAGCAATTACATGCAGCCGCGTTCGGGGGTCCGGTCTGTGGTGGCAGCTGCCACCAACTTTCTTCTTCTCAAGAATGCAAATGATTAAGATAGATTAAATACCTACTTTGCTTAAATACTCTTGATAATGAGTTTCTTTCCTTCTTTTAAGGGTGTTTGATGTTGGCAGTTGATGGATCTCGAGTTAAATTGTTTTAATTCAAAACAGCACCATCTGTCGTTAGGAGCTACCGGCTCAGGAGCGGGGGCCGGCGCAGCACTGCGGAGAGCCGTGGAGATGACACCGCAAAGGCCACGCGGTGCGGGCAGACGGGCAGGCAGCCGTGGACCGGGCACCGCAGGCGAGGAGGCAGAGACGCAACTCTTGTCTCAGCCAGGAGATCCAGGACTCGATTTCTTCCTTGAAAAACGGGGGCTGGCTTAAAGATGGCGATGACAGTGACACTGGCAATCCTGACTGGCAGCTAGATTCTCAGTGCACGCTGTGTGCCTGACGCAAGAGAGGAGCGTTTTACACAAACAACCTCACTTATACCCTCTCTGTACCTTGTTTAAACTCCTTATGTCCGAGAGTGTGTGTACTAATGTCCCCATTTTACAGCTGAGCAAGCTGGGCTCAGAGAGGTAAAGTCACTTGCCCAAAGTCACACAGCTAAGAGCGGGAAAGCCAAGACAGGTATGTGACCCCAGAGACTGTGCTTGTAGCCACGGTACCATGCTGCCCGGCAGCCACTGAAGAGCCCATGAAGAGCCCTACAATTCCATCCCTCCAGTACCCAGAGTCCAGTGGCCACAATCTGCCTTTGCTCTGAGTGGTCACAGAAGCAAAAGCCGAGATGAGCACTAAGCAACTCAGCGTCTGGAACCTCAGCTCCAGGAGTGGACTGTGCTGCGCCCAGCAGGACGGCCAGACAGGCCTCGTTCCATGAGGCGCCACCTTCAGTCCACGCCTGTGACCCGAATGCTGATGTGAGTTGTAAAAACGAACAAAACCTGAACTAGATGCAGTGGAAAATCCCCAGCAGTTGGTTTTTTGAGAGGCTCACTAAGTATCTTCCAATATATGCTTATTTACTTGGAGTCACGGCATGGACTATATAAAAGAGGTGACCGTGTTCCCATTAATCACGTGGACGTTACCTCGAGCAACCCTAGCTATGGAAACAAATCAGGGGGACCATCAGGTTATTTTGTGAGGGTCAGGGTAAGTTTTCTAACGTATGAAGTAGGCAAAGGTAAAACTCTCAGTAATAAAAGCACTATCTGCAAACAACTTGAAGGTACTCTTCATAAATCTATACAGATAAAATTAGGACGATCAGGAGGACATCATGCTCCCAAGAAAGTGAGCGGACAGTACAATGTTTCAAAAGAGAAAGAAAAAAATAACGATCTACTAGCAGCTCAGAATGTAGGTGCCAGTATCATAGTTATCTTTACTGCCAGACTCCATTTTCCCATCTACCATCTTATTTAAAAACAAAAAATTGAGGAAGGGAACTCAAACTCCAGCACACTGCATAATGGTGTGTGTTGGGGGAGCACGAGGGGGAGGGGCTCACAAGCACCCGGGCAAGAACTGACTTGGTCTCTTAAACTACGAGTAGGTGAACAAATCTTCACTTTCCTATTATTTATGCATTTTGCATATGAATAGATTCATATTTTGCATATAAAATCTGGCATAATTTTTAAAAGGAAAAAAAAAAAAAAAAACGCTTCTGACTGCCTTAAAGTGAAAGTAATGTCGCTCAGTCGTGTCTAACTGTTTGCAACCGCAGGGACTATACAGTCCATGGAATTCTCCAGGCCAGAATACTGGAGTGGGTAGCTTATCCCTTCTCCAGTGGATCTTCCCAACCCAGGAACTGAACCGGGGTCTCCTGCATTGCAGGTGGATTCTTTACCAACTGAGCTATCCGGGAAGCCCCACTGATTGCCCTAATGTGGAGAACAAATGAAAATATACACTACCTGACAAGAGTAAACAGATGACTTCACTTAAAATTTAGGTTAAGAGATTTAAAAGGAAATGCTAATGGTCAGCAAAATATGACCATCTTCTAATGGGCAGCATAATTTATGACTTGAGAAGAAGGTTCTTGGCATGAGAGAACCAACACTGGGCAGCACAGTGGATGGACATCAATAAGAAAACTGAGAAACCATCCACATCAAAGAGGGGCCAAAGCATGAATGAGCAAAGTATGAATGAAGACACATAAACCCCAGTCTCCCCTGGGGAGCTGATGAGGATCCTCTCCCACTGATATCCAGTACTGACAAAAATCGGGAGAAATGGCATCCACACACACTGAGGTCCAGGGCGTCAGTCAGGACTTTCCTTCTTCCCACCTGCTATTGCTTCCAAACTTCCATAATAATTCTGTTACCTCCATCATTTAAAATGTAATTTTGTAAGTGATTCATGAGGCTACTGAAAAGAAAAAAGGAGAGAAGGACAAAGGGTGGATGAAGAGCTGGGAGGAGAGAAGGAAGGAGAAGGCGGCAGGGAGAACCTGAGGCTCCAGGCTTGGCAGCCAAGAAGCTGGCACAGGTCTCTAGCTCTCGGGCTCAGTTCTCTCCTCCGTGAAAGGACAACACAGGCCTTCCCCGGCGGTCCAGTGGGTAAAATGCTGCACCTCCATGCAGGGGGCCCAGGCTCAATCCCTGGTCACAGAACCAGATCCCACCCGCTGCAACTCAGAGCACCGCATGCCGCAGTGGAGGTCGAGGATGCCGTGACTAAGACCGAGGGCAGCCAAATAAAAGTATTATTTTAAATGAAAGAATGAAAAGACAGACAGACGACAATGCATCTGTCAGAGCTGCTTCTTGGTTGAGAAATAACCTAAAGGGCCTAGCACAGAGTCTGAGAGCCTGTTGCTGTCGTTCAGTGGCTCAGTCGTGTCCGAATCTCTGCGAGCCCATGGACTGCAGCATGCCAGGCTTCCCTGTCCTCCATGTCTCCTGGAGTTTGCTCAAACTCATGTGCATTGAGTCAGCGATGCCATCCAACCATCTCATTTTCTGTTGCCCCCTTCTCCTCCTGCCCTCAATCTTCCTCAGCATCAGGATCTTTTCCAATGAGTCAGCTTTTTGCATCAGGTGGCCACAGTATTGGAGCTTCAGCGTCAGTCCTTCCAATGAATATTCAGGGTTGATTTTACAAGTGCACAACAAATGCTCTTTTCATTATTACTCCTACTTCTCATGGCTGCCACTTCTTCAGGGGTCTTTCACCAGAAACCCCGAAGGGAGAGGGGGCTAGTGCCCAGGAGGTCTGTCCTGAGGGGCAAGGAGAGAACAGGGAGGACCGTGCAGCCTTTCTCTCCCCTGGGGCAGCTGGTCTATTGGCAGCCTTCTGCCCACTGCACCACATTTTTAGTTTGCAAGCTAACTTTGTTTCTAATTATCTGCTTTGCAGTTGGATCTGCTGACCTTACATCTGAAGGACAATCCTGTATCTGCTTAAATGATCAAAAACAGTGCACATTTTACCCACAAAGTCCATGGCTGGAAAATTACCTATAGAACTGAGTCAAATGAAGACACTCATTTACTTCGTTTCATTTCTGGTCAGTTTTCATTTAATAAGGAGCGTGCCATTAACAAGGCAAAAATAAAATTTATTTAATTCAGTAGACATGCATTAAACACAGGGAAAGGTTCTAATGGAAAGTATTATCTCACATCATACACTGAAAATAATTCTAGGTTGATTAGAGTTAAAAGTATGGAATCAAGTCACAGAAAAACATGGGAGAAAAAAGATATGACCATTTCACAACTACTTTCTTCATTTAAAAGAAACACAAGACAAAAGAGAAAAAGATCAACAGATTTGACTAAATAAATACCTCTGTTGGTTAAAAAAAGAAAACATAACAAAATCTAAGGCAAACAACAATTTGGGAAGATATATGCAAAAACAAAAAAGCTTAATATTAATAGTGTTAAAGAAAAACAATGAAAAATATTTGCATAAAGTATGCCAAGATATGTGCTTAAGAATATTCCCTGCTGCATAATTTTTAAGTATGAAATAACTAGGCAATCTGTCCATCAACAGAAAAAAGTAAAATATAGAGGCTATATCTGTACAGTAGAATAGCAAATGTATTGTGTTCATACATATGATCTGTATATTACTGAATGAAAGAGAATTATAAGATGTTTAATGAGATCTATATTTGGTTTTTTGTTTTTTCTACTACACACACACAAAGGTCCTAAAGAACTATTCATCAAGCTGTTAATAATGGTTATAAACAAACAAACGAAAAAGATTTTATCTGAGTGGCAGGGGGAACGGGTGGGCAGGACCCCGCCCTCGCCATTCACTTTTTACTTTTCAGAGCTCTATGTTTGTTTTACAGCCACCTCTAACTGCTGGTCAACATCCATTCTCCTTTACTTTCTTAGAAACAGAAGCTCAAGCTTTTAAACAGGACCTGTTGCTACCCAGCCAAAAAACTATTTCTCAACAAGACTTACAGTTAGGTATAGCCAAGTGTCTAAGTTCTGACCAACAAACAAAACGTTTTGCCAGGTTCCGGGAAACCTGCTAGGAATGAGAATGAGATGATGGCTGGAGCGCCAGCAGCCATACCAGACAACTTAGACATGAAGACTACAGGTGGCAAAGCAGTAACATAAGTGGAACCTTGGTCCCTGACAATACAGAGCTCCATACCAACCATGGACTATTCTGAAAGGACTATGGTATTTACAGCCAAACCTGATCCTGATACAAACAAACGTATATGTCTAAAACTTAGCAAATTAATAGGCAATGATCTGAACTGACAAATGAGAAGACAAGAACTACACCTAAGAAAGAAATATAAAGGTGAACATTTAATCGCACTACTAATTAAGGAGATAAAGGAACACAGTAAACTGTTGTAGTTCATCTATCAACTAAGTAAAGATGGGAATACGTTTGTCTTCTTTTGACAATTTTTTCCAGTATTCATCTTTTCACACACTGAAATAGGCTAACAGATATTGTCACGGAGTGTAACATGGTATAGTCATTTTAGGAAGTCAAGAAACACCTGGGGTAACAGGCAAATTTGGCCTTGGAACACAGAATGAAGCAGGGCAAAGGCTAATAGAGTTTTGCCAAGAGAACACACTGGTCATAGCAAACACCCTCTTCCAACAACACAAGAGAAGACTCTACACATGGACATCACCACATGGTCAACACCAAAATCAGACTGATTATATTCTTTGCAGCCAAAGATGGAGAAACTCTATACAGTTAGCAAAAACAAGACCGGGAGCTGACTCTGGCTCAGATCTTGAACTCCTTATTGCCAAATTCAGACTGAAATTGAAGAAAGTAGGGAAAACCACTAGACCATTCAGGTATGACCTAAATCAAATCCCTTATACAGTGGAACTGAGAAATAGATTTAAGGGACTAGATCTGATACAGTGCCTGATGAACTATGGACTGAGGTTCGTGACACATTACAGGAGACAGGGATCAAGACCATCCCCATGGAAAACAAATGCAAAAAAGCAAAATGGCTGTCTGGGGAGGCCTTACAAATAGCTGTGAAAAGAAGAGAAGCGAAACACAAAGGAAAAAAGGAAAGATATAAGCATCTGAATGCAGAGTTCCAAAGAACAGCAAGGAGAGATAAGAAAGCCTTCCTCAGCGATCAGTGCAAAGAAATAAGAGGAAAACAACAGAATGGGAAAGACTAGAGATCTCTTCAAGAAAATCAGAGATACCAAGGGAACGTTTCATGCAAAGATTGGCTCGATAAAGGACAGAAATGGTATGGACCTAGCAGAAGCAGAAGATATTAAGAAGAGGTGGCAAGAATACAGAGAAGAACTGTACAAAAAAGATCTTCACGACCCAGATAATCACGATGGTGTGATCACTCAACTAGAGCCAGACATCCTGGAATGTGAAGTCAAGTGGGCCTTAGGAAGCATCACTACGAACAAAGCTAGTGGAGGTGATGAATTCCAGTTGAGCTATTTCAAATCCTGAAAGATGATGCTGTGAAAGTGCCACACTCAATATGCCAGCAAATTTGGAAAACTCAGCAGTGGCCACAGGACTGGAAAAGGTCAGTTTACATTCCAGTTCCAAAGAAAGGCAATGCCAAAGAATGCTCAGACTACTGCACAATTGCACTCATCTCACACGCTAGTAAAGTAATGCTCAAAATTCTCCAAGCCAGGCTTCAGCAATACGTGAACTGTGAACTCCCAGATGTTCAAGCTGGTTTTAGAAAAACCAGAGGAACCAGAGATCAAATTGCCAACATCTGCTGGATCACTGAAAAAGCAAGAGACTTCCAGAAAAACATCCATTTCTGCTTTATTGACTACGCCAAAGCCTTTGACTGTGTGGACCACCACCACAAACTGTGGAAAATTCTGAAAGAGATGGGAATACCAGATCACCTGACCTGCCTCTTGAGAAACCTATATGCAGGTCAGGAAGCAACAGTTAGAACTGGACATGGAACAACAGACTGGTTCCAAATAGGAAAAGGAGTACGTCAAGGCTGTATATTGTCACCTGCTTATTTAAGTTATATGCAAAGTACATGATGAGAAATGCTGCGCTAGAAGAACCACAAGCTGGAATCAAAATTGCCAGGAGAAATATCAATAACCTCAGATATGCAGATGACACCACCCTTATGGCAGAAAGTGAAGAGGAACTAAAGAGCTTCTTGATGAAGGTGAAAGGAGAGAGTGAAAAAGTTGGCTTAAAGCTCAATATTCAGAAAACGAAGATCATGGCATCTGGTCCCATCACTTCATGGGAAATAGATGGGGAAACAGTGTCAGACTTTATTTTTGGGGGGCTCCAAAATCACTGCAGATGGTGACTGTAGCCATGAAATTAAAAGACGCTTACTCTTGGAAGGAAAGTTATGACCAACCTAGATAGCATATTGAAAAACAGAGACATTACTTTGCCAATAAAGGTCCATCTAGTCAAGGCTATGGTTTTTCCAGTGGTCATGTATCAATGTGAGAGTTGGACTGTGAAGAAAGCTTAGCGCCAAAGAATTGATGCTTTTGAACTGTGGTGTTGGAGAAGACTCTGCAGAGTCCCTTGGACTGCAAGGAGATCCAACCACTCCATTCTAAAGGAGATAGGTCCCGGGTGTTCATTGGAAGGACTGATGCTAAAGATGAAACTCCAATACTTTGGCCACCTCATGCGAAGAGTTGACTTATTGGAAAAGACCCTGATGCTGGGAGGGATTGGGGGCAGGAGGAGAAGGGGATGACAGAGGATGAGATGGCTGGATGGCATCACTGACTCAATGGACGTGAGTCTGAGTGAACTCCAGGAGTTGGTGATGGACAGGGAGGCCTGGTATGCTGTGATTCATGGGGTCGCAAAGAGTTGGACACGACTGAGCACCTGAACTAAACTGATAGTCATTTTGGAAAGCCATTTGGTAATATGTACCGAGGGTGTTTCTAAAAGTCCAAATCACATCAGACCCAGGTAAAAGTGAGCATCTTCCACTCTGCCTCTCCACTGACAGCAGCTATAAAACGCAGACAGCACGTAAGGGGCTATGATCTGAGGATTCTGAGAGGTGGACAGCAGCAGATGAATTAAGGAGGAAGACCAGAATGCAAAGTACCACTGAACCAGTGATGAGGGAACTATCTGTTTATTCTCCAGCATCCTCAGCCTGAACTCAATGCTGCCCGAAACCAGATGCACGCGTCAGCGAAGACTAAGACATCCAGAAAAGTTCTCCCGTCTATGTTCAACGAGTCAGGAAAGGGTCCCCCAGTTCAGACAGTGGGCAAAATCGTCCCCTGTTGGACTTTTTCCTTTTCTCCTGTCCCAGTCCCTCTGCAACTGTGGCAGGGACAGCGACAACAGCATTCGTAGCTGCCATGGTATAACAAACAAACTCAAGAGTGGTCCACTTTCAAGAGCAGGAGCTTTGAGGGACAGCTTGCTGATGTAATAGCCAATGGCCGTTGAGGATTACAAAACTGGGCAGACAATGGGAGGGCGAGATGCCTAGGATTTTCACACAGGTTCATTCCACTGGTGAATTTAAACATAGGAACTGGATTAGGGTTTTGTGTGGGTTCATCCTATTGGTGAATTCACAACTTAAGAACAGGAATAGGTGCGCAGGAAAGGAGGACACAGAGTGGCAGGGAGGGGCCAGCCATAAAGAGGGAGGCGACATCCGGGAAGACCGTTCACCCCACAGCACTCAGCCAGCGAGGAACTGGGGGAGAGACTTGCGTGCCAGGGGTAACTTGCTCCCGTGGGGACTCTAGGTCTGACTGCCCACCAGACACCTGATCTTGCAAGCCTGTCATGAAAGCCTCACTTCCCACTGCACTTGGTGTCTCCATTTTTTGAGTCTGGGCTAGTTAGCGTGTTTCTCACAATGGCAACCCAAAAGGGCCAGAAATTTTGAGGGTGTGGGGAACTTCCTTTCCAATCTGAGGCACTGTGGACCTGAAGGAGTGGAGGAACATGCTCCAACCCTTTAATTCTCTCTCTGCCCTCCCACTATTTCATCCCAAAGGCAACCGGGAGAAGTACACAGCACAGCAGTGTAAATAAGGCCCCAGCTTTCTAGCCAAGGACCGAAAAGGAGAGGCCCAGAGAAACAGAACGTATGAGATCACAGAAAAAGATGTGCTTGGAGAAGCAAACTCCTAAAGTTGTTTATTAACTCCAGCGTAAGCACAGGTTTGCCCCTAGAAAGCATCATGCACATTCTCAACAACTTGCCTATGGGATAGATGATCACCAAATCACCAATACGAATGGCATGAGCACGAGACAGATGAGAAGAGTCATGCAAAGGCTTTGAAAACAACACAACGAAACCACAACTCAGAAGGCTGATCTGAACCTGCAGCCTAAAACAACAGGGTCGACAGTTTGCTGAAAAGAAAAATATCCACATTTTCCACAGAATTTAAACAGAGTTTTCCTCATAATAACAGAATGTCTAGAATACAAGCCAACATTACTTGGCATGTAAATGATAAGGAAAATTTCAATTCAAATAGGTAATGTAAACATACCACAAGATGACACTGATGTTGGAATTTTCTAATAAAGGCATTAAATGGCTATCATAAAAATGCTCCAACAAGTAAGAGTAACCACTCTTGAACAGAAACACAGAAAGTCTCAGCAAAGAAAGATACAAGGAAGAGCTAAACGGAATTTTAGAAGCAAAAACAGAAACACACACGCACATCTTAGACCACTTGGCACCGCTGCAGTAGTTCAACTGGTAACCTGTGGTTTTATAATAAAGCCCGTCCAAATCACTACCCTTTGCCCCAGTAATTCTACTTCTAGGGCTCTATCCTTAGAAAGGACTTCTAAGCAAAGACAAAACTCTGTGCTCCAAGATATTTATCCCATCAATATTCGTAACAGTGGTAAATGGTAAACTACATGTCCAAGCCAACAGGGAAATCCTATAGGAAAGTATGGTACAGGCCCTGAGCAGAGTATTACACAGTTACTAAAATTTAAATTTTCAGAATGCTACATAGTAACACGGTTAGTGTTCAGAGACTAAGTCAGACTCTGCAACCCCATGCAGTGCAGCACAACTGGCTTCCCTGTCCTTCACTGTCTCCTGGAGTTTGCTCAAATTCATGTCCATTGGAGTCAGTCATGCCATCCAACCATCTCATCTTCTGTCACCCCCTTCTCCTGCCTTCAATCTTTCCCAGCATCATAGTCTTTTCCAATGAGTTGGCCCTTTGCATCAGTTGGCCAAAGTATCGGAGCTTCAGCTTCAGCATCAGTCTTTCCAATGAACAGTCAGGGTTGACTTCCTTTAGGATTGACTGGTTTGATTTCCCTGCTGTCCAAGGGACTCTCAAGAGTCTTCTCCAGCACTGCACTTAGAAAGCATCAATTTTCAGCACTCAGCCTTCTTTATGGTCCAACTCTCACATCCATACATGAATGACTACTGGAAAAACCATAGCTTTGACTAGATGGACCTTTGTCAGCAAAGGAATGTCTCTGCTTTTTAATATGCTGCCTAGGTTGTTCATAGCTTTTCTTACAAGGAGCAAGCATCTTTTAATTTCATGGCTGCAGTCATTGTCTGCAGTAATTTTGGAGCCCAAGAAAATAAAATCTGTTACTGTTTCCACTTTTTCCCCATCTATTTGCCATGAAGTGATGGGACCGGATGCCATGATCTTAGGTTTTTTGAATGTTGAGTTTTAAACCAGCTTTTTCACTCTCCTCTTCCACCCGTATCAATAGGCTCTTGGTTCCTCTTCGCTTTCTGCCATTAGAGTGTTATCATGTACATATCTGAGGTTGTTGATATTCCCCCCAGCAATCTTGATTCTAGTTTGTGATTCATCCGGCCCAGCACTTCACATAATGTACTCTGTATATAAGTTAAACAAGCAGGGTGACAACATACAGCCTTGACGTAACCCTTTCCTGATTTGGAACCAGTCCGTTGCTGTGTCTGCTTCTAACTGTTGCTTCTTGACCTGCATACAGGTGTTTCTCAGGAGGTAGGTCAGGTGGCCTGGTATTCCCATCTCTTGAAGAATTTCCACAGTTTGTTGTGATCCACACAGTCAAAGGCTTCAGAAGCAGATGTTTTTCTGCAACTCTCTTGCTTTTTCTATGATCCAATGGATGTTGGCAATCTGATCTCTAGTTCCTCTACCTTTTCTAAATCCAGCTTGTACACCTGGAAGTTCTCAGTTCCCATACTATTGAAGCCTAGCTTGAAGGATTTTGAGCATTACCTTGCTAGCATGTGAAATCAGTGGAACTGTACGGTAGTTTGAGCAACCTTTGGCATTGCCTTTCTTGGGACTGGAATGAAAACTGAACTTTTCCAGGGATTTTCCTGGTGGTCCTGTGGCTAAGACTCTGTGCTCCCAATGAAGGGGGCCAAAATTCAATTCCTGGCCAGGGAACTATATCCCACACGCTGTAACTAAGAGCTTGAACGCTACAACTAAAGATTTCACATGCCACAACAAAGATCAAAGATCCTGCCTGCCACCACCAAGACCCAAGGCATCCAAATAAATAAATATTTAAAAGAAAGAAAACTGACTTTTTCAGTCTTGCGGCCACTGCTGAGTTTTCAAAATTTGCTGACATATTCAGTACAGCACTTTTACAGCATTACCTTTTACGATTTTAAATACTTTGGCATTCCATCAGCTCCACTAGCTTTGTTTGTAGTAATGCTTCCTAGGGTACAATTGGCTTCACAATACAGGAGGTCTAGCTCTAGGTAAGTGACCACACCATCTTGGTTATCTGGGTGATTAAGACCTTTTTTGTATGGTTCTCCTGTGTATTCTTGCCACCTCTTCTTAATACCTTCTGCTTCTGTTAGGTCCATACCGCTTCTGTTCTTTATTGAGCCCATCTTTGCATGAAATGTCCCCTTGGTATCTCTAATTTTCTTGAAGAGATCTCTAGTCTTTCCCATTCTATTGTTTTCCTCTATTTCTTTGCATTGTTCACTTAAGAAGACTTTCTTATCGCTCCTCGCTGTTCTCTGGAACTCTGCCTTAAGTTGGTGTATCTTTCCCTTTCTCCTTTGCCTTTCGCATCTCTTTTCTCAGCTATTTGTACAGCCTCCTCAGATCACTGCATCTACTACTGTGGGCAAGAATGCCTTAGAAGAAAAGGAGTAGCCCTCATAATCAACAAGAGTCTGAAATCCAGTACTTGAAAATGACAGACCTCAAAAATGACAGAACGATCTGGGTTCATTTCCGAGGCAAACCATTCAACATCACAGTAATGCAAGTCTATGCCCCAACCACCAATGCCAAAGAAGCTGAAGTTGAATGGTTTGATGAAAACCTCCAAGACCTTCTAGAACTAACACCAAAAAATAGATGTTCTTTTCATCATAGACGACTGGAACGCAGAACAGGTCAAGAGATACCTGGAGTAAGAGGCAAGTTTGATCTTGGAGTACAAAATGAAGCAGGGCAGAGGCTAACAGAGTTTTACCAAGAAAACACACTGGTGATAACAAACACCTTCTTCCAACAACACAAGAGACGACTCTACACATGGACACCACCAGATGGTCAATACTGAAATCAGATTGATTACACTCTTTGTAGTGGAAGATGGAGACAATCTATACAGTCAGCAAAAACAAGACCTGGAGCTGACTGTGGCTCAGATCATGAACTCCTTATTGCAAAATCTGGGCTTTAAATGAAGAAAGTAGCAAAAACAACTAGACCATTCAGGTATGCCCTAAATCAAATCCCTTATGATTATACAATGGAGGTGATGAATAGATTCAAAGAATTAGATGTGGCAGACAGACTGCCTAAAGAACTATGGACATAATGTTACAATATCATTATAACATGATCACTGATAATGTAACACTATCATTAAAAATTCTTGAGACATAACGGGAAGTGGGGGTGAGGGTAGCTTTGATTATATATAAAGAATGAACACAATAAAGCTAAACACAAACGCATTCACCTAGAAAAAAAAGACGAAAAGAAAAGAATATTACAGTGTTAACGGTGCTAAACTAAGTAGAGGGATTACAGATGACTTTTTCTTCTTTCGGCTTCTGTTTTTCAGTCTGGGATAATAAGTGCATATTACTTTGAAAACAGTAACTACTTCCTGCCTCCTCCAAAATGTTCCCTATCTTGCACTCTCAACATTATCTCTCAAGATACTAAGTCATGTTACAGATTTTCCAATCAAAAATTTTCTCTCGAGAATGAAAAAAATGTTTCTTGAATGCAGGAATCTCAATTACTCTTGTTTCTAGCCCTCCAGTCAAACACTTGGCAAGGAAAAACATTCCTACTGCTGATGGTTAATAAGTAATGTGAAATAACTCAGAACTACTCAAATCAGACCAGTCCTCCTTATTAGGAAAAAAATTTTAATAGGACACATTTGCAAGAACACCATTCCAAAGCAGCCTGGTCTCCATGGACAATTACAGAATGTCAAGCTGTCACACAGATGCCACTAATAACTAAACTGTTCTTTTGATTCCTCCTAACTTAAAGGTCCCCACCTTCCCAAACCGTCAAGGAGGCCCCTTCCCCTCCATCTGTTCTACCATATCAGGCTTAGCATGAAAGGCTAACAGCAGAACCCGCCGGGCCCGTCAGCCTGGCCCATCAACCACACAGATAAGCCAGGCCACTGTGTGACCGAGCTCTGTCCTTCAACCAACACCCTGGTTACGGGGGTGGGGAGCAGGGATTGGCAGCATGCTGGGGTCTCGTCCACCGGCGTTACAATGTCCAGGAGAAAAACAGACCATTCCGAAACCACAGCACAACTCACTGTGACTAATTTTCCGGGTAAAACATGCACAATGGGTTTCTGCCCTTTAAGCACTGGTGTAACTGCCTAGTTAATTAGAGATGTGCTGCTAAAAGCAAACAGCACCGAAGGAGAGCAGAGTCAACTCTGGTACCTGGGCAATTTGGTATCTTCTTCGGTCTCCCTGAAATGTGATTAAGCATGACGTTTAAGAGGAGCAGATCAACAGTCAATTTTAGTGAAACAAAACCTTGCGTGGGACACGGGAGCACGCCCTGTAGAGGGGGACCCACCATGGCAGCAGGGCCTCACCAGCTCATCGTGCAGAAAAAGCTACCGGGATTTATCTCAATTGATTTTACTTGCAAGGAAAACACATCATAAAACTGCAACCTCAGCAGGGTACTAAAGGTCGGCTTGGTTTCTTGAGGGATGAACTTGATATCAATAGTTATTAGGACACATTCATACAAGATACACAGGAGAGACGGAGAGAAGATGCTGGTAATCTTACTTAATCCTGATGCGGCCCTAAATCAGGCTCTGCAGACTGTGGGAAAAATCAAGGAAAAAGTTCAATATTCCTGAGACGAGATTCTGTGCGCACGTGCTCTTCTTCAGGGCCAGAAGAGCAGCCAAAAGGTGATTCTAGAGTCCCCGGGGTAGAGCCCCTGTGTGAGGGGCTGGAAGGCCACTCACGCCAATGGTTCACTGCTCCTGCACTTCTCATGGCAAGTTGGCAAGATCTGGTCCAATGCTCCACAGAGAACCAGGTAGGCTCAACCAGGAAAATACCATCAAAGAACGTGGAGACTTGGACAGGACCTTATGATCAGAAAGCCTGAGAAAGAAACACAGCAATTCAAGCATTCAGCAGCTGATTCTAAACTTCTGCTCCACCAACTGCCAACAAGGCTGGTTCCCAGAACCCCACGTTACCCTAACCACACACTGAATCCTCAGGAAAAGCAGCAAACTGAGAACGCTGCCAGAAAGAAATGGAGGCAATCCAAAGAGGACAAGGAAAGGTAAAATTTCTTTAAAAAAAAAAAAAAAAAAAATTGGAATGTGTGTACACAGAGGCGTTACACGATTTTAAAATAAAGTTATTCCTTTCTCTTAAACCTAACACCACAAAGAGTCCTTGGGTTCAAGCCCAAGGAACTGGAGGAATAAAATGTTTCTTACACTGTAGAATAGGCCTGATCATACTTATCACTAACTCAGGAAACACTAGGACATTCTTGTGATGTCACATGAACAGCACTTAACTACGAATCAGGAGAGAAGGTCACAAGCAGGTGACGTGGCAAGTGTCACACAGGAAGTGAGGGCAGGTGGGTCTTCAGGGGCAGAGAGGATCTGGGAAGGGCTGAGGAGAAAAGGACGCTTCAGAAGAGGTCCAACATCAGCAGGAGGGAAATCTGGAAAATACGAGCTGACAGAAGACTGAATACTCTGACTACAGGATGCACACAGGGTGTCAGAGGGGACAGGCAGCCGGGTGGGCTGCAGTCTGAACGCCAGGCTAAGGAAGGCGGAAGCTGCCAAGAAGACCACCACCGAGCACATCACTGCGGCCGGAAGGGGAGAAGGCAGGTCACGGGTGGCAACTCACAGCCTGATTTTGGCTAAAGATGTCCAACAAGTGACTGTAAGAGACAGGGTCCAGGCCCTGCTATATTCACGGGGAAAAGAACACTCAGTTCAGTTCAGTCACTCAGTCGTGTCCGACTCTTTGCAACCCCATGGAGTGCAGCACTCCACGCCTCCCTGTCCATCACCAACTCATGGAGTTTACTCAAACTCATGTCCATTGAGTCAGTGACGCCATCCAACCATCTCATCCTCTGTTGTCCCCTTCTCCTCCTGCCTTCAATCCTTCCCATCAGCAGGGTCTTTTCCAATGAGTCAATTCTTCACATCAGGTGGCCCAAGTATTGGAGTTTCAACTTCAGCATCAGTCCTTTCAATGAATATCCAGGACTGACCTCATTTAGGATGGACTGGTTGGATTTCCTTGCAGTCCAAGGGACTCTCAAGAGTCTTCTCCAACATCACAGTTCAAAAGCATCAATTCTTCGGCGCTCAGCTTTCTTTATAGCCCAACTCTCACATCCATACCTGACTACTGGAAAAACCATAGCCTTGACTAGGTGGATCTTTGTTGGCAAAGTAACGCCTCTGCTTTTTAATACGCTGTCTAGGTTGGTCATAACTTTCCTTCCAAGGAGTAAGCATCTTTTAATTAAGTCAATATATGCTCCAGACAGAAAGTATCTTTTTTGACAGTAGAAGATACTGACAGCAGGACTTCCCTGGTGGTCCAGTGGGAAGAATCCACCTGCCAATGCAGAGGACACAGGAGCCAAAAATTAATAAGTAAATAAATTTTTTTTTTAAGTGCCAACAGCAGCAGCTGGAGCAGAATGCCTTCACGGACTCCAAGGCTGGACCTCTCCCCCACCTCACACAGGCCTTCCTCTCCCCTCTGCCCGCAGACTTTCCTCCTGCTTTAGTGTGTCTCTAAAGTACTTCTTACTCCCTGATATCAGTTATATTTTTTAGTTGTCTGAAGAAGGAGAGGGCAATCCACTCCAGCGTTCTCACCTGGAGAATCCCATGGACAAAGGAGCCTGGCGGGCTACAGTCCCCGGGATCACAAAGAGTCAGACGCAACTGAGCAACTAACACACACACACGTCTACCAAGAACATAAGCTTTACATGGGCAAGGACCTTGAGCCTTCTGTTACCACCATATCGACATCTCAGCATAGATTAGGCACTCAGCACATAGTGGACGAATAACTGGAAAGACTCAGTGATGGCCTCAGTCAGCGTTTCTCAATCGTAACTTGTCCAGGGAACCCTGATTCAACACGTGCCTTAAAGTGAAGTCGCTCAGTCGTGTCTGACTCTTTGTGACCCCAAGGACTGCAGCCCACCAGGCTCCTCTGTCCATGGGATTCTCCAGGCACGAGTACTGGAGTGGGGTGCCACTGCCTTCTCCGGAGGATCTTCCCGACCCAGGGATCAAACCTGCGTCTCCCGCATTGTAGGCAGACGCTTTTCCGTCTAACCTACATACACATACATACATGCACTCACACACACACTGCCCCACGTACATGCGCCATCCAACACGCACACCCTGCTGCCGACGCTCTAATCAATCTGTCCTTTTCAATGGTAGTCTTTATTTTTATAATCAATGCTGAGGTGTGTCCCAAATAATGTGTTCCCAGTAACAGTTAAAGCACAGGAGCTTGTGAATTATTTACTCATATCAGAGCAGATTCAAGGTTGTCCCCAACACATCTGCCACTCATTTGCATTTCAGTAAGCCTTCTTGAGTGGGAAAGAAAGTCACAGCATTATAGCTAGCTAGGACATGGATTTCTGGAAGGATTAGCCCGAATGCCACCTACACTTTGTTCTAAAACCTGACGATGCTGGGGAAAAGAGAGGGCCTGGCGTAGTCAGAGACTGGCCCCCGCTAGCTGAGAGTCTGCTTTCCTTCTCATCGCACCACTACAATGCTTCTCCAAGACCTGTGGCGCCTCCTGCCATACCCCTGAGCCAGACTCAGACTGCGGAGACATGCAAGTAAACAGAAAGGGGCTGCCGCGCTGGCCCACGTGGCCCAGGGTCTGTCCCGCCTCCAGTCCGTGCCATCCAACACAGTGCTCACTGGCCACATGCGGCTATGTGACTGAAACTTAATGTTAAAAATTTTAAATGTAGTCCTTCAGTTACACTAGCCACATTCCAAGTTACATGTCAATAATACCTATTGTATGCCAAGAGTTACAGGCCACTAGTGACGACCATATTGGGTAACCTAGAGAATATTTCCATCATCACAGAAAGTTCTACTGGCCAGCACCGCTCTGGATTCAAAAATGAGTGTGTCCCGTACCACAGTGAGGCCAGAACTGCAATGGAGGAGACTGAAGAGCCAGAGCAGGCCCTTTCCCTTGGCATCTTAACCATGACAGGGCATTCAGCTATGATCAACCATACAAAAGGGGAACCATAAAACAAAACAAACTGTGGTCCAGAAAAAGGGCAACAGAAGAGAAGAATGGGGCTACCGCTTGCTTTCGGATTTCTTCCATCCGACCCAAGCATCAGCCTGGCCACGATACAGGCAAGCTGCACGCAGCAGAGCTCTCACGAGCAGAGACGGATGGCCACAGGGCAGACGGACCCCACACAGCAGAGGGACCGAGGAGGACTGGCAGCAGCAGGTACCTGATCTCTTGACTCCAGGAGGGAGTGGCCTGGAGACAACTGTATTCTTGTATATTTCCTTTCAAAGGGGCCAGCCATCTGCCTACAAACCTCTGCTTCACAAGCAAAACATCTTAGAGAAGCGCTGACATTTAATCTGCCAACGGCCCCTATTTTGAGGTTTCATAATAACAGATTAATTCCACACAGTGACTATCTAGTAGTCATGCACGGGGTCTGTTTTTGTAGAATAATACAGTGGCTCTCGGCATAAAGCCTAACAACTCTGTGCAGAACTAACATTTCAAAGGTAAGATTTAAATGCTCACACAATGAGAAGAAAAAAAACAACTCTCCATAACAAAATCCAGTCTCACTCAGGAGCAGTGAGATTCTCCACACCACACTCCAGGTCAAGTGAAATGACTGCTCCATCCCGCTCTTTATGAATCAGCCCTTTAACGATTCCACAGAAGGATGGCTCAGAAACCTGGTAGGAAGCCTGGCTATAAAGGACAGCACAGGAAGAAGAAAGAAGCTCACAGGCAGGAGGTGCCAATCTCTGTATGATACGCACCGAAGATCTGAATACAGAAAGGGGGTTGGAGGGAGTGGGGGAGAGGCAGGCGGGTTAGAAGAAAAGGCGTCCTTCTTACAACACACACACAGACACACGGACATCCCAGGGAGTGCTTCCTATGTGTTAAACCCCGTAGGGAGGAACTCCAGGCACCACCTCAGTCCCCACGAGGACTCAACAAGGAGAACACCATCACTGAGCCCGTGCTACATACAGAGCGGAGGTGCTCAGACACTGAACAACGCGGCGGAAGGCACACAGCCCGGGAACGGCAGAAGCGGGCTGTGAACCCAGGCGGCCAGGTTCCGGACGCAGGCCTGAAACACCTGTGCTGCAGTCCTGACGCTGCTGCCTGGCTTCTCCTACTCTTCTCCTCTGTGTATGTTATGTTCCAGGCAAAACAGTCGCACCTCGTTAGCCAAATACGGAGTTCACCAAGTGTGCAAGCTGGGGTCTGCCAGGTTGACTCCTGGGCTGTTCCCAGGTGATGCTTTTCATATCAGCAGCTCTGCAATACAACGTCTGTTAGAAAATCCATATACAATAAATAAAGAAGTCATGAAGTTTCTTTTTTAAAGCCAATATATATTAAGGGAAAAAGCTAATAAAAGGTATCAAGTAATCAAAAGTAAAAATAATATGAGAAGAAGAAGGTGGTTTGGGAATCTCATTTTTTTCAGATTGGTCAGTTCGGAAATATACTGAACACTTTATTTTTTAAACATTTGCTCACGTTGCCCTTTCTACCTGGAATGTTCTTCCCACTTTCTTCCGTACCCTCCATGTCTGCCTGTCAAAAGTCCAGACATATTTCAGGGGCAGGTCAGCACACCCTCCTCTACAGTCTTCTTTACGGTGTACTGACCAGGGTCACCTCCTCCAAAAGACCCTTGGAGGCGCTGTGTGCCTTCCTGGTGGGTGAGGACCCTCTGCTCTGTACCACATGGATCCATGTTCCGGCTCACCTCTCACTGTACTGGGAGTGTTGTGAAGGCAGAGCCTTGTCTCCTCCCGGGCCCATCCAGTCCAGCAAAGGAGGCCCTCAAGAATCCTTTCCTAAACGATCACGCTGGGGCTGCCCCGAGCATTCTCAGCAGAAAGATCACTTCTGTCATCAATGCCACCCTGGTAGCTCAGTCGGTAAAGAATTCACCTGCAATGCAAGAGACCCGGGATCGATCCCTGGGTCAGGAAGATCTCCTGGAGAAGGAAATGGCAATTCACTCCCTTATTCTTGCCTGGAGAATTCCATGGACAGAGGAGCCTGGCGGGCTCCAGTCCATGGGGTTGCAGAGAGTCAGACACGACTTAGCAACAAAATAGCTATGTTTCAAACATCTCCTCAAACAAAAGACTGCAGAAGGAAGGTCATGAGCCACACCTATAAAAACTGGAAATTCTTTTTACAATAATGCTCCAAGACTCACCCCAGTGAGTCTGCTGGCCTAAACCAGGACTGAGCTTTTTAAAGTACTTTACAAACTGCCTCACCTTCTATGAGAACTTTATTAACAAAACACAGTAATTAAACTTGGGACCACTGAAAACCACATGTATGACCAGATATAATTAATATTTACCCAATCAAACAGGACAGCAAAGACAATTAAATCAAGAAGGATTGAGATGCGGGTCAATTCAGACTCCAGACCACAACTGAAACCTGCCCTTAAGATGCCTTCCACTCGCTCACAGCACCACTAACCTGCTTCCAAGACGGCAGGTTGGGAAGGGAAGGGGTGTGGACCGAGACCAACGGAGGGAGGTCTCCTCATTACCCACCTGCTCGCTGGAGTCCCCAGGGCAGCCGGACCACTACACCCACAGAGAGGGCAGAGCTCGCACTTTAGTCAGACCTCTGTCACAACCAATTCTAACAGTCCTGCTGCTCTTCTTCGCAGAAAATAAACTGCTATTTATCGAGCCCTTATTATATGCCAGATGCCATGCTAAGTGCTGAAGGTGTATTAATCCACAACCACCCAATGAGGAAGCTGCTGTAGTCAGGCCCACTTCACAGACGAGAAGTAATGAGGGGCTATGTCAGCTGCCCCCGGGACTCCCAGGGAGGGCTAGGGAGAGGCAGAGCTGGAAGCTGGCATCAGACAGAACCCGGGGCTTAACCGTGCTGCCACAGTCATGCCCCTAACTTTGCAATTTTACCCGCAAATATAATTGACACCACATTCGCTCCCATTTCCACCACAATAACTATGGCATATTGTTTATTTCATGCCTTCATTAAGTAACTTCATTAAGCAGGACAAATACTGGCAGTTTTTACAGCTCATTATTAATCCTACAACGCACACCGCTCCAGTGAGAAATAAAGATTAATCTTCCTGCATCTGAACAGATTCCTCGTCAGGGCCATCCTGACTGGGAAGAGGAGGGGCAAACCTCCACCGCATCAGCTGGGCACCCTGGCAAATCATCAGATGGCGAACGAACAGGAGAACTGCCAGGTGAAACATCACCAGCTTCCAACAGGCATGAGCCATGTCAGAAAAGCAACCTCCTGACTTAAAGAGTAAAAGAGAGGAAGGGATCACCACGCTACCCAAGGACCCATGATGTGCAGAGGAGGCCCCTGGACGGACTGAGCACCACTCCTTCCCCTAAGAGCTGCCACCCCCCTCCAAGCCATGTTCGCTGGACCAGAACAGATGGCTGATTCCAGTTCCCTGGTGGAGAACGGAACTGAAGGGGCCTCGCCCAGCCCCCGGGCTCACCTGAGCTGAGGGGATGCAAACCTCAAGGCCCTGAAGCTGTTTGGCCCGGCCCAGTGCACGCATCTGCAGACAGAAATGCCTAATGGAGACAAGGAGAGGCAGGACGGGGGCCGTGAGTCCTGGAGGGCCAAGACCACAGAGGCGCTGCCCGGTTCCTGACACCCTCCTGCTTCTCAGTGCCACCCCGTGGAAGGCCTCACTGCGTTTCCTGCCCACTGGCCCCATAGAACACCCAACGAATGCCCCCTTTTTTGCATATGTGAACACAAGTGTGTCTCTTCCTTGAAACCAAAAAAGCCCAGAGAAGGCAAAAGTAAACGTTGGCCTGTTATCACCTGTGGCAATCCCCAGACAAGCCCATTAAGCATGATTATTTCAAGCGCTGGAGCTTGTCGAGGTCTCACTGGCCTCCAAGGGGAGCAAGGGGGGAGAAGGAGCGTGGGCCACCTCAGGTTTCAAGCGAGGCGTCGACCCTCTCCAGGGTTTGGCATCCTCACCAGCAAGCCCGTAGGGACCATCGCCATCCAGCCAGCCTCATGTGCAAGCCTCTGGGAGGTCCAGATGTGATGACAGAGGGGGCTCTGGGCTGGGGTCTGCTCTGAGCAGTGTTCTCTGGGGGAACCAGACATGGGCACAGCGCCAGAGGGCTATGAAGGAGCCCGAGGGAGCACAGAGCTGGGCACTTAGACATTCCCCCGCTTCCGCCACCAGCTTCCTTCTGCCTCAATCAGTCAGGAATAACTTCGGTGGGTCCTTAGTGAGTTTCATATTCTCCAGGAAAAAATGTAAGCACGTGGCAAAGCCAACGGGAGGCCAAAATTTCAACTTCTCAGAGACTAAATCAGCTAGTGACTAGAAAATTCTGCCTGTATCTGGGATTTTCTAGCAGGTGGTCCCAAGTATTACTCATCCAAGTGAAAAGACTCCTGAGTTTAGGACTCATAAGCCCCTTGAAGGCAGAGAACTGAGTTTATGTTTCTTCAAGACGCGGAATAACCAATGACCCCCGCCTCCTTTCTCAGCCCCTCCATGACAACGGTGAGGAAGTTGTCACCACTCTGGCTCCCAGTGAGGCAACAAATACACTGGGATATTCTGTGCCCAAGGGAAAAAATACAAAAAGTGACAGTCCTGGTTTTGTTTTACATTAAGTATTTTATGAGACTTAGCCACCAATTTGAAAGTAAAATCTTAGTATTAGGCTGAATGAAAGTATGTTGACCGTATGAGATGATTTGAAAGTCACACATAAAATGCATGATATAATGTGCATTGTGAGGATTCTGGTCCCCTCTTCCTACTGCACAGAGAGGAAAAGTGCACTCCATTTTCTTTTTTTTTAAGCAACTAGAAGATCATGTGAAGGACACTGATAAAATATCTTGGTCCTCCAGATCCACACCTCTACAGCTTCAGTGAAAATGTATTAAAAGCTAAGGATTTTGCAACCAGCTCCATCATCAATATACCATATTGCACTTATTCTAAAACCTTCTGAAATCACAACGCATCTGAAAATGCTCTCTGAAAATGACCTCGTTCTCAGCGGTCCAAAAAACTCACAATGCGTCTTACAATCAACAGCAGCTTGCTGTCAATAAAACAAAGGCCCTTGGTGAAGGCGCCACCCCTCACCACTCACACCACCTTCCCACCCCTGAAAAGAACTAACAAACCCAGTCGAGCCGCATCTGGAAACCTGGCTGATGTGAAAGGAGGAAGCAGCAGCGGTGGGCTAGGTGTCCTCACGACATCACAGAGAAAGGGAACCAATCTCCCGTCCACGGATCAAAGAGAACAGCTCTCCACAAGTCAAATGAAACCTCCCAGATCAGAAGCCAAGCAAGTGTTTCTCCTTTCCCAAAGCTTCTAACTCAAGTCCTCACTTTGGGGAGGGGCTCGTATCTCAGGGAAGGTAGGAGGGAGCAGAATCACCCCACAGTGACTACAGGGAAGAGCTCTGGACCAGCGTGGGACTCGGTTCAAGGGAGGCAAGCTTCAAGTCTAAACAGTAATTTGTGTGTAATTATCCTCGCAGGTTGATACAAGATAGTTAGATTAAATAAATTAATCAAAGTACAAATTGTGCTGGCAAGCTCCAGCGCCTGGCTTCTCCTAAGGCCAAGCTGGCAGCAGCACCAGGGCTGGGATTCACAGCCCCCGGATCAGAGCTGGCAGGTGATGGGGGCAGAAGAGAGGCAGTCACGCTCCAGGGGAAGGGAAGCCAGGGTGGCAATCGGAGGGGCGGGCGGGAGGAGGGCTCCGCTGAGCCGTGACAGTGGAAGCCTTAAACACCAGATCCATTACAGCCTGAACACCCACGGCCATTTACACATCACGGTTGGAAATAAATCCTCAGGAAAGCAAAGACCTAGGGGAAGCAGCCATTAATATGCCTTGCCCGCAACACAGCTGAAGCCAGATCGCTTGTCCAAAAAGATGTGTGACCAGGATGCTCTCCTCTCCCCCAACCCGCTTACTTAGAAGTCACGTTATCATCGACATATGAGGATCAATGCTACTCTATTTCATTAGCATACTCCTAAGACCTAACATTTATTGAGCCTTAGGCAAAGTTCTTTACTTAATGCTGATAACCCAAGAAAGGAAGAACTGCTATTATTCCCATTTGAAGATGTGGAACCTGAGACTCAAGGACCAAGGGACCTGCCCAATGTCACACAGTAAACAAACCACAGAGCCTAGGATCAATCTAGATAGGTAGCTACACTGCCAGGGGAGGAGGGGAGATTCAAGGAAGGAAAAAATATTAACAAATGAATGAAAACTGACTTGCAGGAACATCATCCCAGGTGTGGCAATTCCTGCAAAATTAGAAAGCAGGCCCCTGCTATGAGCTGAAGTAACAGCGACACACAGTCTGGCAGAAAAGCAAACCCCGGCCATGAGCAGACGGACACAGCCTGAAGAAGCTGGGCCAAAGGAACACGGGAGGGGAGCTGCAGAAAAGCTGTACAGCTCCACTCCTGATCTGGTCAGCCCATCAGGTATGGATACGTCACAAAGCAAATTCCACACTGGTCACCAGGCCGCCGCTGTCTTCTGCAGCTGGTGGGGAGCGAGCACACAGGACAGGGTCTGCCACTGCCCTCCAACGGGGCCGCAGCCCAGTTCCACTCAGTGGCCACGCTTCTCTGAAATCTTCATCAGAGTCACCCTTTTGGAGCTTCCGCAGGGAACCCTCCACACTTTTCGACCAATCACACTCCACCACTCAGCTTCCAAATTCAATTTTCAAACAAACTGTTCCAGGGATTTACCTAATGGTCTAGTGGCTAAGACTCCAAGCTCCCAATGCAGCAGGCCCAGGGAACTAGACTAGTTCCCCTAGTCAGGAAACTAGATCTGGCACGCCCCAACAAAGACTGAAGATCCTGAGTGTCACATCTGAGACCTGGCGCAGGCAAACAAATAAATACTTAAAATAATAATAATACTCCTAGACATTCTGAAGGGCTTCCCCAATGGCTCAGCAGTAAAGAATCCGCCTGCAATGCAGGAGATGTGGGTTTGACCCCCGAGTTGGGAAGATCCCCTGGTAAGGAAATGGCAATCTGCTCCAGTATTCTTGCCTGAAAGAGCCCCTGGACAGAGGAGCTTGGCGGGCTGCAGTCGACGGGGTCACGAAGAGTCGGACACGACTGACACAGCACAGACATTTGGGTGTCTGTTACAAGACTGCTTTTTATACCCACACTGGTAGTAGGTTACAAAGGAAGGGTGGTGTGGCAGACTTTTAAACTATTTGTTTTGGCTTGAATTTTCTATGATACGTTTTTACAAAGTACAGCATGCTCAATCACTACAAAATTTGTTGTATTGTAAGAAGGGTATACATTTTATTAATAAAATGCTTTGTATACAAATTTAAAAGAAAAGAGTAATACTTCTTTCTCTGTGGCAGTGGCTGTTGAACTTTCAGGGCCACAGACCCCTGAAAAGATCATGATGAAAGCTGAGGATTAGTCTCCCGAAAAATGGACCTACATATATTCCGGACCAATTGAAGGACCCCTGCCTTTTGCGAAGCTAATCTTTGATGATATATATTTTATCAAACAAAAACAGGCAAGCAGCGTCAGATGGGCAGGGAGCGGACAACCGACAGGCACAGAAAGTAACACAGTCCGATGTCTTGGCCACGAGCCGGCAGAAGCCGGAGGAACAGATGAGCACTGTCGATGATCAAGGCCAAAGATCACTTCTCTGGTTCTGAAGGTTTGGGGGCTGAGTTGAGCTTTAGTGACTCAAATTTAAACACAATAACAACAACAAAACCCTGAAAATATGATGTAATATAGTTAAACCAAGGAATTACAATTCACATAAGACGTTTTCCTTTGCCAGCCCATATATGTATTTCAAGTAAGACTACAATGACCTTTGTGACTTATACTTCACAGTCGCTAAGTCAGGTCCCTCTCTGAGACCCCAGGGACTGCAGCTCGCCAGGCTCCCTTGTCCTTCACTATCTCCCAGAGTTTGCTCAAATTCATGTCCACTGAGCCGGTGAGGCCATCCAACCATCTCATCCTCTGTCGCCCTCTCCTCCTCCTGCTCTCAATCTTTCCCAAAATCAAGGTATTTTTCAATGAGTCGGCTCTTCGCATCAGTTGGCCAAACCATTGGAGCTTCAGTTTCAGTCCTTCCAACAGTTAATAAATCTTTGAAAGTTTCTATTCCAAGATTTCTACCTAAGAGAAGAGCCATTTTCTAACCATGCCTTCCTTATAAAGACACCACTGCGTCCTACAGGAAGCAAGCAGCCACCTGGATGCGGGCTGTGGAGATGGCAAAGGCAGACTAGAGAACAAAGTAAGTAAAATCAGGCCGCTGGGGAACTGATGGTGGTGACAGTGACGATACTGTTCATGGTAACTAACGCGTACCAGCCCTCTTCTGAAGCCCTCGCGTACTCCAGGCTTTTGATCTTCACAACAGCCCTGAGTGGGAGACTACCATCAAGCTCATCTTACAGATATCAGGAGTAAACCGCCTAAGGTCACAGCAGGACTTGAACCCAGGCAGGCCCTGGAGCACCTGTCTTTAATGACAAGCTACACAGCCTCTCTGATCCAAGGAGATGACAAACGCGTTCATGTTTTAGAAACGATAAAGGGCTGAAACGAACACAAGACACTTCAGCTTTTCACTGTCTCCTTTCTTTGCCCTTTTCAGATCTGCCTCAAAACAATCAAGATAATTTGCCTTCTGTTTGTATCCCCAAACTAGCTGGGAAAAAAAAAAAAAAACTTAATATGCATTATCCTTCAATAAGTCAGGCCATGAGTGGAATGCACAAGCCAAATAAAGACATCTCAGCAGCCGTGTGCTCAGAAAATGCAGTGGCTGAGACCCACCTCCCACCCACCAAGAGAAGTGGGACCCAGAGCCCAACCTAAGCCCCCACCTCCTCCCTCCAAAAACACAGGTCATCAGAATCGTAAGACTGACTTCAAAGACAAGGAAGCTACTTAGGTGAAGGTGTTTTGTTGGTCTGTCTTCTGCCAGGTCCTGCCGGATACTGGAAAGACACTGGTGAACAGGTAGGCAGTGTCCCTGGCCCCAGCTCCAGCCATTGGTGCTTACAGGCCAACTCGGATCACACCACGATGTGGGCAAGGGGCACTGCAGGATAGTACAGAGGGGTTACCTCACCCTGACCTGAGGAGCTAAAAAAGAGTCTCCCAATAAAGCAAGAGAATATCAGCCAAACAAGAGGGGTGGGGCCCGCTGAAACAGGCTGCTTAAAGAGCAGGAGGGCTCGCAGGTTGAGGATTGAGCTGGGACACCACGGGAGTTAGACAGTGAGCCGGACTGTTACCAGCTCCATCATGGCACCCGTCATCATCCTGAGCAGAAGAAGGAATCATCAACATATTTTAAGCAGGAGACTTGTGAGCTCAAACTTGCACATTTAAAGGTCACTCTGATGCTATGCAGGGAGAGACAGGAGGTGGTGAGACAGTGGGGCCAGTGAGGAGACTTCTGCAAATGTCCCGGGCTCTGAGAGAAGCGGTGGGGGTGTTCGCTCATCCGTTTAGCAACCAACGCTTACTAAGCACGTGCCAAGCACCAAAAACCATGGTTCGACTGACCGCAGTGCTGGATGCGGGAGGGTCCAGGGCCGCTGATGTGCAGAGGGAGTGAAATCCACAAGGCAGCGATGTGGCCTGGTTGGTTTTGCTGGTTTCGTCAACCCACCCAGAGGCAGTATTCCCAGCCCTCCCCGGTCACTGGCTCCCAGTGGCCACCTCCCTACGAAGCTGGCCTGCTGGCTAATTGGTGGGAGAGGAAGGGGCAGGTGCAGGCGTTAGGAAGTGCCCTCCAGACCCCACCGGGACCAGATATTGTCAGTGTGCCTTCAGGATCAAAAACGGAGGCTTACGAGGGCCCGTTCCCACCTCGTGACTCATCAGAATAAAGCAACTCCAGCCTCTGCAAACCAAAAGCTCTGAAAACCCTCCTCGAAAGCAAGATGTGCCCATCACTACGTGACTGAGAAGGACAACACGATTCAGAGGAAGTCTCCCCGGGAAAGGCAGCATTCCCCACAAGACATCTTGCGAGGAAATTACCACACTCTGGTTTTCTAAGCCAAGGTCCCCAAGCACAGCGTTTTGGCCAAGGATTCCGATGAACTGCCAGCAGGATAATGTGGTGACGCTGTCTGAACTACTGTGAAAACGCATTAAAATCTCAATGTCTGAGCTCATCCAAGCAATTAAAATGAGCACGGACTGCTCTGTTTTAGACTGGGAAAAACAAAGATCGGATAGCATCGGCCTCTAGAATCCTCTGTGGCTTCTTGGAACACTTTAAAGGCATTTAGGGCAAGCACTTTTGCTATCCAAACCAAGCTAAGGGTACTCTAGTTAACCAGCCACGTCTCCACCGGCTCAAGTTAAGTGTTGAGGGGTGAAGGGGGCATGTGCAGCACTGAAAGAAAGCCCATACCCACCGCGGGCTTACTCTGCGCTGGCCCTGCGCTAAAGCCCACAGAAAGAACTGTCTTCAGATTCACTATGCAGGTGAAGAGGACGAAATGCAGAGAGGAACTGTAACACAGAGAAATCATCGCAGTGACTTTCAAAGGAAAGAAAACACGCTTCCACTTGCTAACTACAGAAACCTCTTCAGTGGTGCCTGTCGTCCGCTAAAAAAGATAGGCCAAGAACTCATGTGATCTTAAAACTCGGGGGGTTCTAACTCTCATCACAAACCCCAGGGATAAGGGAAGATTTCGAATCAACGCCTTTTCCAGGAAACGTAAGTGTGGTGAGCTAGGTAAACGGATGGACAGTCAGGCAAGGAGTCCGGGGTCCGGTGCGGACCCAGCAGCCCCCAGCTCGCCCCTCGGGAGGCACTGGTCAGCTCATGGGGCTGACCTTGCCTATGGGCAAAATCGGCCATCAGGGCTCCAGGTACTGAAATTTACACAGACCCATTCACAGGAAGTTCCCTGGAGGTCTAGTTAGAACTCAGAGCTTTCACTGCAGGCACTCGGGTTGGATCCCTGGTAGGCGAACTAAGATCCCACAAGCTGCACGGCGTGGCCAAAAGAAAACAGAGAGACCCCACTCACAAACAGAACAACAAACGTGCAGCAGCCTTGCTACGCAGTCATTAACCCACGGCACCAAGAATCCACGGACAGCTCTTTCAGGACACAGTCCAGTTGGGTCAGGTCTCATGTTAACAGTGGCAAGGAAGTCAGTACCCTGTTTTTCCCCTTTGGACACAAATGTAAGACGTATATTTAGAGTGCAGACATCCAGCAGGCTCTCTGACGCAGGAGTCAGCCTGTCAGGAGAGAGTCTAGGGCTGGCCTGGAGCGTGGCGTCATCCAGACACGGCTGGCAAGTGAAGCGGCAGAAAAGATGAGCTGGCCTGGAGGAGGCCTGGATTACAGGAGAGAAGCACAAGGCGCCTCACAGCCCTGCGCCGGCTCAACCCACCACCAGGAAAAGAAGCTGAGAAAGTGGGCAGGCGGGACATCAGATTCCTTCCGCACCGATAACCCTGCGCCTCCATCCCCCACCATCAATGTGCAACTTACCTGGAGGAAAAATGATATGGGGCCATTTCCTGTCCACTAATATCCCTGGAAGAGAAGAGAAAGTGCCCTTTGCAGGCTCTGGTTACAACCCACAGAAGGCTTTGGGCACAACACACAATCCTGTTCAGCCCAGAAAGGGCTACTGTAAGACAGCCAAAGCGGGACTCAAGCTGAGTCCCCCCAGCGCCCACCCGGGACAGAGAGACTCCTGGAGGGCACATATGCCACACGTCCAGCCGCCTCTGCCTCTGCTCGGGGCGGCTTCTTAACAGATCTCCTGCTCCTTCAGAGAGGGAGGAGGAGGGAGTCACAAGTCTGATTCCAGACCACAATACAGTGACAGTTTCCAGAAACCACAACTAATGAGCAGAACAGAGATGTGGAGTCAGGCCAGAGCCTTGGGTGGAGCCCAGTTAGAATTACGGGGACCTCATATGACTTCCACTAACGTCTCCACTCCTGTGTCACAGGAGGCTACGCTGTCTAGAGGACCTCTGAGAGGGAGTCCTCCACTAAGGGCCTCTGGGGCTGAGCTCTGCCCTGAGATGCTCTGTAGTGGGCACAGCAGGACACACAACAGTTGCGCTTAAGACGTTACCGGACGAGACTGACTCTCCTCCACTCCTGGGGTGCACTTTCATTTCCAGGACCATGGAAATGTACAAACGATTCCACCGTTCTTTCCCAGGTGAGAGATGACCTCAGCCATCATCCAGCCCACTCTTTACCAACGAGGCAGCTAGAACCCAGAGGAGCAAAGCCATGCGTGCCGGGGCCCGTGGCTGGACAACGCACAGCCAGAACCAAACCCCAGACTCTTGAGACCTCTGTCCAACGTTCCTGTGACAACCGTTGCCTCGATAAAGCCTTACCCTGCTGCCACAGGGAATAAGAGGTGCTAACGGCACGTGCGCACACTACGCACTGGGCACTGCTCTGGGTCCCGGGCGTGTTACACTCACTGGTCCTCCTGCAGTCCTGGAAGGGGGACGTGTCATCACCCACTTGTGACTGATGAGGAGGCTGGGACAGGGAGGGTGTCCAACTCGCCCCAAGTCATAAAGCTGGGGCCTCAAACCCAACAGAGTCCGACCCCAGAGCCTTGCTGGTCACAAGCACCCAATTCACAAACTGGATATAATCCAAGTGCTTGTTTTTACACAGGCCCATGTGTGCAAATGTTCTCCTAAAGAAATAACGCTAGAAATCCTTGACGCCCATGGCATTCTCCCCACCAGATAAGGGACCAGAGACCAACCTGAACCCTGAGCTCTGGGAGCAAGGCCTCCCTGACAGCCTAAGTGAGAGGACTCCGCCTCAGTTCACAGCGATGGTCTGCCCTGGGCCGGCCACAGCCCTTCCCACCGGCTCCTCGGCCGTCCCCTCCTTCCTGCTTGCGGTTTCTTTCCAGGCCCTTCACGCTGCCTTTACCGCCCCTCCACTCCCACGTCCCATCCACACCCCTGGCTCCACACCACAAGGTCCCCAAGAGGCTAAGTGCCTTCCTCACCAAGCTCCCAAACCCTCACCCCATCTCCAGGTTTATGAGGAAATAGAGCCCATCCCAAGAATTCATACCAACTGGTGAGGTGCTGAGATCTATGTCCAGACCTCCTCAAGGGGTTTTAAAGGTTCTGACTACTTAAATGAACTTGTGATTTGTAGGATTTCAGAAGAATATACTGAAGTCACATTTGGGAGGCCGGGTAATAAGGAAACCACTGGAAGACAGGCCAGCATGCCCTGAGGGTCAGTCCTGGTCACCATCTTTTAAGATCATAATACCAGCCCCCAGAGCCTACTTACCCTGTGCCAGGGAAGTGCTGTGCTTATATTACCTCATTCGGTCTCAAAATATTTCTGTGGTGGGTACAGCTGTCATCCCCATTTCAGAGAATACAAAACTGAGGCACACAGAGGGACACCGCATGGCTGTCAGGGAGCAGAGCAGGGATGCAAACCAAAGGCCAAGTCTGCAGCCTGAGCAACACTGCCACGGCATGGACACACACACGGTCTCCACGTGCCACTCGCACGCACTCACTGCACGGAGTCACCCTACGGCACGACACGCGCTGTGACCTTCATCTCCCCTCTAACACTATGATACAAAGGGCTGCACCATCCCCCTTCACAGGCGAGGAAACGCCTGTTTCCGACAAGCCTGTCCCGAGTTCAAGGCACAGGCTAAGTGCGGAGGTGGATCGTATCTCAGGCAGCCCAACTCCAGAACTCAGAGCCAAGTCTCGACGCTTCTGGCTGTATCTGCCTTCACTTCTGAATCCAGCAGTATCTAGAAACCCCAGAGGCTGGTTTTGTTCTGTTTGGTTGTGTTACTCTTTCTCATAATGTTCCCACAGGGCTTGGGGTGGGGAGGGCAGCAAGGGTGCAGGCTCAAGGCCAACCAGGGAAGACTTGACTCTAGTCAAACTCCAGGCAAATTTGTGAAAGAAAACCTCTAACAATGGTACCAGGGACTTCTGCTAACAATCAGAACAATCTGGAACAGTCCCTAATCCAAAGTCATGACTAAGGCTTGGGGGCTATTTTAGTGCTTTTCTTTCCTCATTATGTTCTGAATGAATCCATATTCCCTGAGTGAGTTGAGGGTGGGCCTGATGGAGAGAAAAACACTAGGAACGTAAATTAGTTATTGGTAATAAATACACTGGTGGATCAGATGGTAAAGCATCTGCCTGCAATACGGGAGACCCAGGTTCAATCCCTGGGTTGGGAAGATCTCCTGGAGAAAGAAATGGCAACCCACTCCAGTATTCCTGCCTGGAGAATCCCAGGGACGGTGGAGCCTGGTAGGCTACAGTCCGTGGGGTCGCAAAGAGTCGGACACGACTGAGCGACTTCACTTCACTTCACTTCACACTGAGTGTGATAGTCAGTGAGTGGTAGTGCACCGAGCGGGACAGTCAGTTCTCGGTAATACACCAGATGGGATAAACCCTGAGAGGCTGACGGAGTTGACGTGCCTCTTCCCAGATAGTTTTCGCACTTTTGCTAAAACAGCAGCTGCCACAGAACACCGGACATGGGGTGCTGTCACTGAAGTGAGCCTGACTCCATCGACTCCAGAAGGCTTCCCCCAAGCCCCACCCCTTCTGAACACCAAAGGCATCCCAGGTGACAGGCCACATCGATGAAACGCCAGGCTTGGCCCTCAAAAAGCTTACTGTCAATTCACCAACTGACCTCACCTTTCCTGTCAAATTACCCTTCTGAAGCCTGGCCCTAGCCTCCACCACAGGACCTCAGAATCTTCTCTCGTCTACAAGTAACACAGCTAGATTTCCCAGTGATGGCCCCAAATGGAAATACCCTGATCACACTTCATCAAAAATACAAGCACACAAACCACAAAAGGACTTGTAAATTAAAAATTCAACAGAAAAAGCTCTTTACTTATTCTCTCATTCATTCAGTGAATTATAACTGAATGTGCACTGGGTACCAGGAGCCCTGCTCAGCACTGGGGCGGGGGGACTCCCCCAGGGAACAAGACAGGCACAGTCTCTCTCCCCTGGGACTTAAAAGACGACAGGGCGCTTCGAGGAAAAGGTTCCATGTTGCAGCCTGAACCAGTCCCAGCACCGTTAGCTCCCTGATGCCCAAACGTCAAGAGCACCGTCGAGGCTGGACATGCGGGACATCGATGTTACAGCAACTTCAAGCTGCTGAAAACCAGATTCTGGTGATAACAACTCGGGAGGGTAAAATGGGAGAAATGTCTGCAGACTTTTCAACTGAATATTCCTGGAATAAAAAGTCACTTTTTTTCTAATAAAAGTGAAAAATTAAGTGTGCAGAAGCCAAAAAAAGGCAGTGGCAGCCCATTCCCCAGGGCCTACTTCCTAACCCTAGGAGACACTTCTGGGGTCTTCGCTGCTTCAAACCGCACCAGGGAAGGGCTGAGGTCTTCAAGAAAGGAAGACAGTCAAAGCCGGAAATCAAATCCCTGGTGAGGAGATGCTGGGAACCTTCGGAAAGGGGTCTCGGAGGAGTCAGTTCAGTCTAACGCTTGGCGTATCTGGGTGCCATCAGTGACGGAAGTCCACGTCCGCTATCTTACAAGGACAGCGCTGACGCCAATTATTTTTTGCCCTCGTCAAGAGAGCTTGTCATCCCTCTACAGAACAATTATCTATAGGTGCATCAGAGTTAAAAGCTACCTTCCTTCCCCAATTCAGCACAGGGAAAGTGCTGCTCGCAGCAATTTGACATCATTTCATTACATTAATTTTTAAACGTGTTATCCTAACAATTATGCCAACTACCATGTAATTAATATTCTGACTGACTTTACAAAAATTACAAAATCCCCTAAAGAAAATAATTAGTCAGTAAGCGTGAACAAGACTTCTCTTTGGCCAACAGAACATAAAACAGAAAGTATATCACATAATGGGTGGTATCAAAGCCTTTCCCAAACTTTCTTCGATTCTTAGCCAACAGTGCAGAAAGCTGACATTGGCAAGTTATCCCAAAATTCACTTAACATATTAATGTACCTACTGATTTAAACTCTTGGAGAGTAAAATGATGAATGATGAAAGCATCTGCAATTAAAAAGCTCTTTTCATGTGTAGGAGGGGCAAGATAAACACCTATCATTGCTTCCTGCTTCCATAACCCCAGCTGGAAATTAGAATACTGGCTTATTTCTTGGGGCTACTTCCTGAGTTTATTAAAGAAATGTACATAAGGCATCCTTACCCTTGGTTTCCTCTTTTTGTTCAAGGTCAAAGTACAGCTTTCTTATAACAGATTTCAAATCCCTTCTAGAGTAAGGACAGTATAAATAAGCAATAGCCAAATAACACATTATCTACCGTAACAGAAATAAAAAACATGTCTTCTCTGCAGCCCACTTTGGGTAACTGGCAGGGGCGGCTGAGCCCCACAACAGAGCTGTGAGTCCAGAGGGAGCCTCAGCAGGGAAGAATGCGGAGGGTGATTAGCGATGTTTGCCCTGGACTGAAGCGACAGTGTGAGGAGCGGGGCCTGTATTTGCCATCTCCACCCTTCAGTAAACCACTAAAAATGAGTAAAACGTGATATAAATTCATGAATAAAGTATGACACATGAATTGCTCCTGACAAGAAGACTAAAGGGAGGGGAAAATGTTTAGTACAGTCAAAACCTTAAGCCAAACGGGAGTACAGCATCCAGTTTTAGAGTGAAGAATACTGGGCTAAGTCAGGTGGCAAATTCTAGTCTAGCTATGAGGCCGTGGGCAGGGTGGTTCATGGGGCCTTGACTTGCCTGGCTATAAAATAAGGGGATAAGCTAAACATCTCTGATTCATTTTCCTTATTTTGCAGAGTAATGGTGCAGGGGTCCAAAATGCCCTCCCTGCTGGGCATAGAGAGCTGGTGAAGGAACAGTCACTTCACAACGTGCACCAAGCCAGGGTGCGACGGAAACCCCAACCCCTCACACTCCTCGGGCAGGACTTACACCCTGACACATTTCTACATCTAGGTTTAACCCGCAGCGTCTCCAGGACAAGTATTTCCACACACGTACTGCTTCTTTCCCCTAACACACCCTCTTCTGCATCTGAGAGGGGAGGAACAGGGACTTCTATCTTAATATTCTATTAAACTGGGCAAACAAAACTATCTTCACTCAACCGGTACGTGTCATCACTTTGATTTAAAACCAGCTGCTTCCACTGGGGTCTCGGGCACTCATGGCCTCGAGATCAGCCTAAATCTTCCCACCACTGAAACGTCTCCACCACTTGAGCCTATTCTGAGAACATTACCCACATGATACATCAACACAGCTTCCACGTCCAAAAGGCAAGACCAGGCATCCAACCAGAAATAAGTCACCTACACATCAGATCCCCCATGCTAGGATGCCCACGCGAGCCCCTGGGGAAATAAGGAAGCTCACACAGGACGGCCTGAGAGGGCAGCGCTGTCCGTGTGGGGCCTGAACAGCCTGGTGTCTGGCCCTAGCAACTGCCCCAGACAGCCATGATTTTGTGTCTGTCCCGCACCCCCTCCTGCCTCTATCCGTGCAGCCCCAATCCCTGCGTTTCAGCTGATCTGCACTGGGCAATCAGAGAATTCCAACCGCTGAGCTCAACAAGCTGTCTGGGTAGGCAGGGGCCCCTCCCAAACAGGTCCCGCATCCGTTTTCAGTGTCTGGCGTGAAGGACCACACAAACCTCCAGCTGCCAGACTGTCTTTCCCACCACTGGGAGACACCAGGCCAACACTGGGAAGCGGGCAAAGAGAGGGCAGCAGAATGACCGATCCCCACACCAGGGGGGCACCTGATGCTCAGGACTGAAGTGGGTTTCTGTCCACAGCAGCCCAAGTCTGGAGGACAACCCTTACAGGCTAAATGCGTGCCTCCCAGGTTCAAGCTCCTTTAGTGTCCCAGGATAAATCGTTTCTCCCTGAGTCTCAGACGCAGCTGTCTGGGTCCCACTGTAAACCAAAGAATGTTAAATATTTCCAATGACAAATTCAAAGGAATAATTCTACACACAGAAACACTGCCACGGCTCATCTGTCACCTGAGACCCAAGAGTGAAAAGAGGAGAAGGGTGATGGGTAATGGGAGAGGGAAGGGCGGATCACAATCAGTAACGCTAAGAACAATCCTCTCCAGGGAGCAGCAGCCTAGGGAGAAAAGCTTCCAAAATCATTCCAAACGTACATTCTAGCTTTCCATCGGCAGCAGAAAACAAAACAAAGCACAGCACAACAGCCCACAGCACCAAACAAGATGAACCTGTGAGCAAACACACGGACTGCCGCCAGGCTGACGAGCCTAATTTTCCTGTTATTTTTACACTGCGGCTTAGTTTTCCTTTCACAGCTGTCCTGGGGGCTCCGCCATGGGGCTACCACGAACAGCAAATTCTATGGCGAGTGTTCCCCTCCAAGGGGTCGAAAGAGTCAGACACAATTGAGCAAGTGAACAATAGAGAGTGCTTAGAGCAATCTCCCGCAGATGGGCGCAGAGTAGTTAAGAAAAGAGAGAGTATTAGGAGGTGGGGATTAACATATACACACTACTATACATATGGAGAAGGAAATGGCACCAACTCCGGTATTCTTGCCTGGAGAATTCCGTAGACAGCGGAGCCTGGTGGGCTACAGTTCTTGGGGCTGCGAAGAGTCAGACACGACTGGGCAACTAAGCACACACTACCATATACAAAATAGATAATCAGCAAGGACTTACTCTACAGAACAGAGAACTATTCACAATAGTTTGTAATAACCTATGAATGAGAAAATCTGAAGAATATATACATAGATATGTATGCGCCTGAAACCGATACAATACTATCAATCAACTATAGTTTAATTTAAAAAAACAGATGAAAAAAGGACAGTGAGAGTGATTTACCAAACAGTCCTCTAGAGCCGTTCCATTAACAATGGGGAAGGCAGGCCAAGCAACAAAAGCAAAGTGAGCAGCTGCACTCGCAGACCACCAGTCCTTCACTTCCTGGGAGTCAGGAACCCCCTGAGAATCTGATGAAAGCTAGGAAGTCCTTCCCAGAGAAACACACACACACACACACACAGCACAACTCTGAGTGTGATTTCATGGGGTCAAAATAACTGCTCCTTACCCCAGTCTCCAGGTTAAACACACCAGAGTTTGAACTTTTAAAAAAATGTAATTACCTGAGCATCATGATTAATTTCTGAGACTTCAGAGGACTATATAATCTCTCCTAGGGACAGTCTAAAACTTCCAACTCTATAACCCCATGCCAAATCAAGAACAAAAAAAGGAAAGAAAAACTTACCCTCACTTTCTGCCTTTATGCAATGTCCGAAAGCTTGCTTTTTCCTGTATTAGCTTCATTCCTGACACATCCCCCTTACCTTGTTTGACCATTTATACGCCTGGAGGAGCTGACTGTACAGAGGGGTTTTGTCCTGCACGGGATCCAGACTTAACAGCCCGCTGTTATGGAGAGGATGGTTCTCAGAAGGCTTGCCCACCAAGTTGCTCAGACGTTCCAGCTCACTGAAAAGCAAACAGACGCAGCAAGTAAACCTGAGTCCCCCGAAACTCCAGTCCTTAGCCTACTGCATCGGTCCAAGGCTGTTCTTCAAACTGCTCATCATAAACTTAAGTCCCTTAAGAAGAAATACTTTCTGAAAGGTTAAGAAGACAAGGGCCAGGAGCTTCCCTAGTGGTCCAGCGCTCAAGAACCTATCTTGCATTGTGGGGGACACGAGTTCAATCCCTGGTCAGGGAACTAAGATCCCATATGCAGAGGAGCAATTAAACCCACATGGAACAGCTGAGCCTGAGCACCAAATGGAAGGTCCGAGTGCTGCAATGAAAGGTCCCACACGACAGAACAAAAATCCCAAGTAAATAGACAAATATTAAAAAGAAGAAGATGACTAGAGCCACGTGAGAGAACCCCTAGCAGGGGGCTTATCCCATTTTACAGCTGAGCTTTCTGGCACCATTCCAGAGGAGAACAAGGGTCAAGAGCAATGAAATCAACAGGACTCCTAAAATCAGGATTGAACAACTCAAATCATTCTTTGCAGGGCTGGGGGAGGGGAGGGCCTTCTGGAATTTCAAAATGTGGTATAACACTGCTTCTCAATAAGAGAGTTTTCAGATCCACATACAGATCATTCTATTTGGCAGTACAGCAAGTACCTGAATAAATGATGATTATTTACCATTCACAGAGAGAGAGATTTGTACGTGGTGCTTCACAGATGGTAAAACTTAACAAAACAAAAAAGAGATAAAATAAACAAACGGGAAGACACCATGGAGGGGGCTGTGTCAAACAAACACGCTTCAGTGTAGCAGGAAAAAAAAAAAAAAAAAAACCCTAGAGCAGCTTGGGAAAGAGAGTGAACAGCAAAAGCACATTCAGGAGCACGTTCTGAGGGGCCAGTCCCAGAGTGTCAACAAGACACCATAGGAACAGCTGAACATAGGAACAGCTTCTCATGCCACGTTCATCTTGGACTCTTTAGCCTCTTGCCTCTTCACGCTGCTGTCCACAGATTTATGAAGACAATGGGGTGAGATCAACACTTTTATTATTAAACTTTCTACAATGCTGATGGGTTTCAACACCCTGCACATTACCAAGGAAAGCCCACCGAAGAGAAGAAAGGGAAAAACCACCAGCACCCAGACTCAGGCAGGGCAAGTATTAACTGGAACTTCACCAGAGAACAGAAAGTAAGTGTGGGAGTGAGGAGGGGGTGTGACCTCCTGGCTCTCCCCCAGAACAAGACTGGCAACTTACTTACAAGAAAAAAAATAAATAAAAAGAGGCTCCTATCATTTGGTTACCACCTCCTCCTCCATTCTACCTCCTCCTTCCATCTGGTTACTAAGGAGACCAAGTTGAGGAGACTAAAAAAAAAAAACCCAGCCACTCCAGAAACTAGGATGAATAGCTCACCCAATGCCTTCGCCTGCTAAGGTCAGTTTTGAGAAGTAAAAGACAAAAACCCTGCAATTTTAACTTCCCTGAGAAGGTCTGACTCTCATAAGGATAGGAGGGCACACGACCAGGACCTATTAAAAATTGCCTATTAAGTACCAGGCATTTTACAAGCATCCTCTCACTTCATGTCACTGATAAAGTAGAAGAAGTTGACTTGTTAAAAGAAAGAAATATACAATCCTTAACCCTGAAGGACCCCAACTTAGCTTTTGTTGGGAGGCCCAGGGTGGGGGTGTGGGGATGAGGTGTTTAAGCAGAAGTCATTAAGCTGGTTAAGCCTGTGATGAGGTCTCTTTTGAGGCAGGAACTTAACAGAAGCAGTGAGAGTGGGAGTTAAAGTAGTGATCAGGTGGTTAGAAGGTGGGGTAGGAGAAAAGAGAAAGAACAAAGCCTGTTTCATCATGTTTTGGGGGTGGGGTAGGGACTGGAACTGATGAATTCCAGGTTCAGGGACGAAAACCTGTGGCCAATTAGGTGGAATACACTTGACTCTGGGGCAGCGTTGAACAGGTCCTTTTTTGTACTATTTGATCAGACGTAGTGGAGCCCAGAGGGCCCACAGGTGGGAACCCTGACGAGCCGAGAAGACGAGTGGAAGTTCATGAGAAGAGCACGTCCCCTCGCGAGGAATGGAAGGGCCACAGAGGTGGTCCTGGGTGGCGGGAGTCGGCCAACAGCAGGACGCCAAAAGAAGGGAGACGCGAAAGCGGGGGTGGAAGGAAGATGAGGCCGTGAGGGGCAGGGAGAGGCCTGGAGAGGAGACAGAGGGAGCAACGAAAAGAAAGAGCAGCCCGTGACTCAGGAGACTCCCGCGGGGGTGGGGCAGGGTAGGAGGTCCCGACCCCCAGCCCCTCAGCCGGTACCTACTTGAGGTCCCGGTTGACCGAATGCAAGTTGTCCTGGAAATGCGCAATGAAGGCCTTCTCCCGGCCCTCCAGCGTCTCTTTGTTCCGCATGCCATCCTTCAGGCAGTCGAACACCCTGCTCACGCTAGAGCGGAGCGCCTGAATGGCACTAATGGCCTGGGCAAAGGCCTCCAGATTGACACCAACACTTAGCACGTCCGCCATGTTGCCGCCGCCACAGCCGGCTCTTCAAAACCGGCGAGCAAAAAGACGCGCCGGCTGATGACGCAAGCGCTCGGAAGACTCTGGGAAATGTAGTTTTCGCGGGACGGGGCCGTCCGGGAGGTTTGTGAGGCCACCCTAGGAGAGAGGATTTCCTCTTTAAAGGAATGCGTGGGCAGGAACGCGATCACCTGAATTTAGGGAAGTCCGGCTGCGCTCTCGGCTTTCTTCATGGTAACAAGGAAATACAGAAAGTTCCCTCACTTCCCCAAACTTGCAGTCTTGGGAGTCATACGGAAATGAATTGCTCAGAGCAATAAAGGGTCCGTGGTGTAAAGGATTGAATAAAATTCCTCCATATTAGTAAATCAATGGGGGAGAAGGGAAATTTCTTCCCTACAGTAGAATGCCAGCTAATAAATGCAGAATGAATGATGGAAAGAAAATTACTACTTGGCAACTGTTAGATTAATTATTGATTCAAATAGGAACTGAAGAATGCCAGGGGGTGAAAGGGTGAGGAATAGCAGCATGGTTATATAGTCTCAACGTAGCATCCCTCAAGAAACTCGCTAATTAAGAAGGAAAAAATAATAATCCAGAAGTTTCAGCTCTGGCTATATGATCAAAAGAAGGAAAAGTAGGGTCTGGAAAAGCTATTCATTATTTGTACACCCAAGTTTGTAGCAGCATTATCCACAAGAGCCAAAAGGTGGAGGCAACCGAAGTGTCCGTCCTGGGATGAGTTCATTAACATGTGGCATATACACACAAGGGAACATTTATTCAGTCTTAAAAAAGAAGGACATTCTGACACCCACACATACTACAGTGTGGGTCAGGGCATCCTCACTGGCTCAGCAGTAAAGAATCCACCTGCGATGCAGGAGACACAGGAGACTCCGATTTGGTCCCTGGGTTGGGAAGATCCCCTGGAGGAGGGCATGGCAACCCAATCCAGTATTCTTCCCTGGAGGCTTTCATGGACAGAGGAGCCTGGGGGGCTGCAGTCCATAGGGTCCCAAAGAATAGGACACAACTGAAGCCACTGAGCACACAGGGACATATAACATGGGTGAAGCTTAAAGATGTTATGCTAGGTGAAATGAGTCAGACACAAAACGATAAACACCGTATAATTCCACTTATATGAAGTACCTGCTGCTGCTGCTGCTAAGTCGCTTCAGTCGTGTCTGACTCTGTGCGACCCCGTAGACGGCAGCCCACCAGGCTCCGCCATCCCTGGGATTCTCCAGGCAAGAACATGGAGTGGGTTGCCATTTCCTTCTCCAATGCATGAAAGTGAAAGGTGAAAGTGAAGTCGCTCAGTCATGTCCGACTCTAAGCGACCCCATGGACTGCAGCCTACCAGGCTCCTCCGTCCATGGGATTTTCCAAGCAAGAGTACTGGAGTGGGGTGCCATTGCCTTCTCCGATGAAGTACGTAGAAGAGTCAAATTCATAGAAACGGAGAGTACGATAGTGGTTGCCGGGAGCTGCGGAAGGGGGAAGGGGAAATCATTGTTCAGAGGACATAATTTCAGTTTGGGAAGATGAAAAAGTTCTGTGCATGGTGGTGACAGTTGCCCAGCAGTGAGAATGGAATTAATGCTACAGAACTGGACACTTCAAATGGTTAAAATGGTAATTTTAGGTTATATATATTTTATCATAAAGGTTTTTAATTCAATAATGTCAGTGAGGGGTGGGTAGGGAATAGAACTTCGCAGTGAAGAAACCTGGCTGACACCACACTGAGAGATCAAGGTCAAATCACCAGTATAGGACAACCCACCCCCTGATGTGAGGCACAGATCACAACATGACTTCTGTGATGTTCCGGCCAAAAAATGCAAACCCTGAATCTGCTCAGGACGTCTGACCAACTCAGAGACGTTAATAAACCCGTAAGAAAGAAAGGTGTTTTATTGTCTTGGGTTTATAGAGTTTCATTTTCTACCTTACCTTTCTAGTGTGGCCATTTATAGTGTTTCCTAAGGGAAAGGGGTAGAGATAGCAGGAAATATCTAGGTGTGGAATTGTAAACAATTCATTGAGTCTCACTGAGCCGCAGTTTTCTTATCTGTAAATTAGGTCTAGTAATCATGCAATGGCACCCCACTCCAGTACTCTTGCCTGGAAAAGGGTGGAGGAGCCTGGTAGGCAGCAGTCCATGGGGTCGCTAAGAGTCAGGCACGACTGAGCAACTCCACTTTCACTTTTCACTTTCATGCATTGGAGAAGGAAATGGCAACCCACTCCAGTGTTCTTGCCTGGAGAATCCCAGGGATGGCGGAGTCTGGCAGGCTGCCATCTATGGGGTCGCACAGAGCCGGACACGATTGAAGCGACTTAGCAGCAGCAGCAGCAATCATCCATGCATGCATGCATTCCAAGTTACTTCAGTAGTGTCTGACTCTTTGCAAGCCCATGGACTGTATCCCACCAGACTCCTCTGCCCATGGGATTCTCTAGGCAAGAATACTGGTATGGGTTGCCATGCCCTCCTCCAGGGGATCTTCCTGAACCAGGGATCAAACCCACGTCTCCAGCATCTCCTGCTTTGGTAGGTGGGTTCTTTACCACTCTCGCCACCTGGGAGGGCCCTGGTAACAACACCTATCTTTATAAAATAGCTGTGGGGTTTATAACACCTTGCGCGCAAAGCTTTTGAAATAGTCCTCAGCGTACAATAAACACTCAGAAGATCTTAACTGTGAGGAGGATGTGCTGAGAAAATTTCCGATGGGACTGTGACCTACGCTTCCATCTCCCACTTGAGGAGTCTTTGCATAGAATCAAACAAGGATCAGCAAGGGTTCTATTCAAATTGTCTCTAATGACATCACCCTGTTGACAAGAACTTGTCAATGAACTGTGTCCTATAGTTCGCTATTTTAAAAGGTCTTTTTAAAAATCTCTTTTGGGGAGTTGTTTTTCTTTTTTAAGTTTTTTTGCAGAAGATACTATTTAACTTTACAAAAGTGAAGAAAAATATCTGTGTCTGTTGGCTGGTTTTGGATATGGCTTCAGTTTACTCATCCTTTCCAGGGGAAGAGTAGAGAAGGCAAACTCCATATCATGTTTTGACACAATGCCAAAGAACACTCAAACTACCGCACAACTGCACTCATCTCACACGCTAGCAAAGTAACGCTCAAAATTCTCCAAGCCAGACTTCAACAGTACGTGAACCGTGAACTTCCAGATGTTCAAGCTGGATTTAGAAAAGGCAGAGGAACCAGAGATCAAATTGCCAACATCCATTGGATCATAGAAAAAGCAAGAGAGTTCCAGAAAAAACATCTACTTCTGCTTTATTGACTACGTCAAAACCTTTGACTTTGTGGATCACACCAAACTGTGGAAAATCCTTCAAGAGTTGGGAATACCAGACCACCTTACATGCCTCCTGAGAAATCGGTATGCAGGTCAAGAAGCAACAGTTAGAACCAGACATGGAACAACAGACTGGTTCCAAATTGGGAAAGGAGTACATCAAGGCTGTGTATTGTCACTTTGCTTATTTAACTTATATGCAGAGTACATCATGAGAAATACGAGGCTGGATGAAGCACAAGCTGGAATCAGGATTGCTGGGGGAAATATCAATAACCTCAGATATGCAGATGACACCACCCTATGGCAGAAAGCAAAGAACTAAAGAGCCTCTTGAAAGTGAAAGAGGAGAGTGAAAAACTTGGCTTAAAACTCAACATTCAGAAAACAAGGATCATGGCATCACTTTATGGCAAATAGATGGGAAACAATGGAAACAGTGACAGATTTTATTTTGGGGGGCTCCAAAATCACTGCAGATGGTGACTGCAGCCATGAAATGAAAAGACGCTTGCTCCTTGGAAGAAAAGCTATGACCAGCCTAGACAGCATATTGAAAAGCAGAGACATTACTTTGCCAACAAAGATCCATCTAGTCAAAGCTATGGTTTTTCCAGTACTCATGTATAGATGTGAGAGTTGGATTATAATGAAAGCTGAGCACCACAGAACTGGTGCTTTTGAACTGTGGTGTTGGAGAAGACTCTTGAGAGTCCCTTGGACTGCAAGGAAATCAAACCAGTCCATCCTAAAGGAAATCAGTCCTGAATATTAATTGCAAGGACCGATGCAGAAGCTGAAACTCCAATAGTTTGGCCACCTGACGGGAAGAACTGACTCACTGGAAAAGACCCTGATGGTGGGAAAGATTGAAGGCAGGAGGAGAACAGGATGACAGAGGATGAGCTGGATGGATGGATGGATGAGCTGGCTGGATGACATCAGCGACTCAATGGACATGAGTTTGAGCAAGTTCCAGGACTTGGTGATGGACAGGGAGGCCTGGCATGCTGCAGTCCATGGGGTCGCAAAGAGTCAGACTCGACTGAGCAACTGAACTGAACTGAAGTCTTAGAGAATGAGGTCCTTGCTATGTATTTTTGTCCCAGAGGAGAGGAGAGGTTGAGAACTGTGCCGCTCTATTTCTGCCCACACTCATGTGTATCTATAAACACGCAGATTTTTGCTTGGGGTGGGGGGTTTGGCTGGACCATGTTGTATGTGGGATCTTAGTTCCCTGACCAGGGATGGAACCCCTGTTTTCCTGCATTGGGAACATGGCATCTTAACCACTAGACTTCCAGGGAAGTCCCCATAACACAAAGTTTCGCATGTAATTTCGGGGAGTTCACAGTCCTCACTGAAGCCCAAGAATGAACCTCTGGTTAGAATCATGCACTAAGGTAAGCACCACGGGTGTATGGCCGGCAGCTAACTTGTAACTGTCAGCTCTCCGATGCCTTGAGCACAAGAGATGTTCACTCTGTGAGAGCAATGAGTTAACCCAGTATATTATATTTGCTTCCTGGATCTTCTCTCGAAATTATCTCATCTCTTTGTGTACTCAGATACCATCTCTCGCACCTGCTCAGCTGTCCTCCCGCCACCTTTCCCACACAATTAGATTTTCCTTTGTCTCTTTCTCTGATTCAGTGGTTTAGACTCTGATTGGCGCAATAAAGTACAAATACACTCTGCTCCCACCGTCATTAGTTCTCAGGATTTCTCTCCGGCTCCCCTCTTCTGGGAAACTCAGACATTGATCAGTGGAAATACACATTTCCCCTGAAGCTTGTAAGGAGTCTATCATCACGTCAACAACAAACTTTTCATTTTGGAAAGGAATGGACAGAGCTTCTCCGAGGTGTTGTAAATTCTTGAGCATGTTGACACATGTATGCTTGCATCTGTGTGTGTGCTTGTGGAATAGAAATCACTTTAAAGGAGTTCATTTCAAGAAATATCAGATTTTAATTATTATGATGTTATGTTTGGCTAAAAGGCAGCACCCTGCTACTAATATCTTCCAAAATGAACAAGTCATTAGCTTGGTGCTAGCAGCTCAAGAGTATTAGAATGAACAATCAGAATTAAAGTTGTCAGGATTTAATTAAAATATGCTGCAACACCCATCATATTCAGAGAGCATGTGTTAAGCATTCAGACTGAGAAAGCACCCTCATCAATTAATAATTATTAAGGATTCACTGGACACAGAACACTGCATTGGAGGGGTGCACAGAAAGTCACCAGATAGCTTTAAACCAAATTTTCCCTGGATAAACCACCTGGGAACTGAGCCACCTGTTGTAATCAACGTGGCACAATGCTTAAGACCTTGGGGTGGCCCTGAGGATTATGGTGAGACAGCCCATGGTTCTGGGGACATGGTAGGCATTCAAGCTAGTCATTCAACAAATATAGATATTGAATGTACTCGACATTTTGCTAAACAGCTGGGGAGCCAGTGGTAAAACCAGGCCCAGTGTCGCCTGATAAATATCACTGAAAATATCACAAGTGGAACATGTGTTCCTCCCTATTCACCTGCTTAAGACTCGGGCATCAGTCATTTTTTATCACCTGCTTGGAACCAAGTTTGTTATGATCAATTTAAGCACGTATGGTAAAGAATCCCCTTTGGTCTCTTCTGAGCCTGCTCCTGTTTTCCTCTTATTTCCTGCCTCTCACAACCTTGACACAATGGTGGCGATGACGCTAGTGATGATGGTGACCAAAATGATCCCAGGGACAAAGAAGATTCCTGAAGGTCAGGAAGTCAACCCAGGCTGGTGGCTCAGCCCCACTGGGGTCTCTCAGGCAAATGGGTTAACCCTTCTGAACCTCAGTTCTTGCATTCAGAGGATAAGGAAGAGGGGTGGCTCCCAGAACTAACCATCAGGAGTGTAAGATTAGAGAATGATACAATGCACAATGCGTCCGCGCTCAGTTGTGTCCAGCTCTTTGTGACCCCATGGACTGCAGCCCGCCAGGCTCCTTGGTCGGTGGGGTTTCCTGGACAAGGATACTGGAGTGGGTTGCCCTTTCCTCTTGCAGGGGATCTTCCCGACTCAGGGATCAAACCTGTGTCTCTTGCATTTCCTGTATTGGCAGGCGGATTCTTCACCACTGAGCCACACTTGGGAAGCCCTAAGATTAAAGGAATTTGCTATTAATTCAAGAGGAGGAAAACGGGGACTTCCCTGGTTGTCTAGTGTTTGAGAATCCTTCTGCCAGTAGGGGACACAGGTTCGATCCCTGGTCTGGAAAGATTCCACATGCCTTGGGACAACTAAGCCCATGGGCCACAGCTGCTAAAGCCCACGTGCCCTAGAACCCATGCTCCACAGAAAGAGAAGCCACCTCAGCAAGAAGCCTGAACACCACAACTCAAGAGTCGCCCCCACTTGCCGCAAATAAAGAAAGCCCATGTGCAGCAATGAAGACCCAGCACAGCCAAAGATAGAACAATAAATTTATTTTTTAAAGTTTTTTTTTTAAGATGGGGGAAATGAGAGAGTATCATTTGCCTTTAACGCTGATCACAACCACTCCGCCAGGATTCCTGTGCTGCCAATGCATTCATTTACCCAGCGACATCCACCAAATAAAAGGATTAAGTAAGGATCCAAACAGAACATGTTCCTGTCCCGTGGTGTCCGCTCACAGCCTAGCAGGGAAGACAGTCACAGATGGGACGTGAAATGCAGTGAGGCCCAAGCCTGCCCAGGTGACCAGGTGCAGTCGGGGTAGGGGAGACACAGAGGTAAGAGAGTTCCGTGGACAACGTGGAGGTGTGATGTGATTAGATCTGCGCGTTTCTGAAAGTTCACACGCTAGCTGCAGAAGTGTCCAAGCTAGAGGCAGAGAGACTGGAAAGCCAGGAGGACCTCCACCTGCAGAACAACCACCAAAGGACCACAAGCAAGCCATATTTTTCCCATCACAGGAAGCCAGGCGGTGTTCTAAATATTTTAGTAAATTATTGATTGCCCATCCAGATGCTCACTTAATCAACCACCAAGCATGTTGTTAGGGGCCTCTGCTTTCTGCCATGTTCATACGTAATTAAGTACAAAACATCTTGGGAATGGACCCTTTTACCAACACATTAGGCTGAATCACAGTGGAACAAAACACGAGTTGTTTGTGCAGCCTTGACCGCAGCCCTTCTGAGGGAGGAACCGCCTTCTAATTCCATTACTGTGTTATGTGGATGGTGCATTTTAATTAAGAGGGACCGTGGACGGCCAGCATCAGAAGCTACCAACCCTGGAGCCCTCACCCAGAACCTGAGGGCAGAGGGCAGGTGCCAAGCTTGTGGGCTTCCAGGGGAAGCCAAGGTGTGGGGCAGCCACAGAAGCAAAAGAATCTCTGTCTCAGCAACTCTCCTTTAGCCCTCCTCCTCCTCCCCACACCCGCCTCCAGCTCCTGGTAAGCCTCAGGTAAGACCACACCAAGAAAGCTGACCAAGCAAAATGCTGAGCAAGAAACAATCCATTCACCTTGGTAATGAAGCCTCATTTTTTTTTAATGTATTGCTTTATTTTTCCTATTTACAAATGTAGACTTACTTTGAAATCTTGGAAACTGTAGAAAAAGCCTGTATAAGAACATGAAGCAAAAAAAAAAAAAGAACATGAAGCTATGCAAAATTTCACTACTCAACATTCTGATTATTTATGCACATTATTTTACAAAACAAGTCTCTAGGCAAGATTACTAGAGTGGGTTGCCATTCCCTTCTCCAGAGGATCTTCTCGACCCTGGGATCAAACCCACGTCTCTCGCTTGGCAGGCAGATTCTTTACCATCTGAGCCACCATTTTTCATAATAGAGCCTAAATATCTTTCCCTATCATAAAATAGTCTTCAAAAATGTTTTAATTATTGCCAAGGATCCCATTTGATGGTTTAACATAATTTATTGAGGAGCCTGGCATGCTGCAGTCCATGGGGTGACAAAGAGTCAGATGCACCTTAGTGACTAGACAACAGCAATTGAATCCCCCGTTGTTGACCATCTAGGTTTTTCCACCTGAAACACTACAGCAGTGGACATCCTAACTTGTCAATTTTTGTGTGTAAAATGCACACATTCCTCGCAATTGATGGTTGTTCACCATTCGGCTGCAAATTCCTTCCCCTGTTTGGGGGATATATGTTGAGTTGGCCAAAAAGTTCGTTTGGGTTTTTCTGTAGGATCTTAGGGAATAGGTGCAGAGGAGAACCAGGAGACCAGTTTCCACTGCGCTGGCATCACCAATCCATTCTTGGGAGGCAGTAGCAGGGCAGAGGTGGAAGGAGCACAAGCTTTGGAGGACAGAGAGACAGGTGTGCTGGTCCCCACTATGCCACTTACGAGTGATCCCATTAGAGAATGCTTGGCTGCCACTAACAATTACGGAGAAACCTAAAGGTAGTTCAAAGAGAGGAGGGCTTGATAACTGGTCTGGGAGTACATATGGGTCCTGGAACTGGATGGCGCTGATGGGTGCCCAGCAAAGGGGATGCACTCAACACTGCTGCACACCTTAAAAAGGTTGAGATGGTCAACCTTATGTTTTGTGTATTTTATCACATAAAATTGTTGTACAGCAACAATTGTTGTGCCGCAAGAGGTTTTATTTAACCCAATACACCTAAAGCATGATCATTTTAACATCAACATTACTAATGAGATCATTTACATTCTTTTTTGCCTATTACATTTTTGAAATTTTTTGCAGGTAGCTAGTGGCTATACTAGAGGCTTCCCTGGTGGCTCAGTGGTAAAGAATCCACCTGTAATGCAGGAGACGCGGGTTCGATCCCTGGACCAGGAAGATCCCCTAGAGGAGGAAATGGCTGCTGCTGCATCACTTCAGTTGTGTCCGACTCTGTGCAACCCCATAGACCGCAGCCCACCAGGCTCCTCTGTCCCCGGGATTCTCCAGGTAAGAACACTGGAGTGGGTTGCCATTTCCTTCTCCAATGCATGAAAGTGAAAAGTGAAAGTGAAGTCGCTCAGTCGTGCCCGACTCTGTGCAACCCCATGGACTGCAGCCCACCAGGCTCCTCCGTCCCCGGGATTCTCCAGGCAAGAATACTAGAGTGGGTTGCCATTTCCTTCTCCAATGCATGAAAGTGAAAAGTGAAAGTGAAGTCGCTCAGTTGTGCCTGACTCTTAGCGACCCCATGGACTGGAGCCCATCAGGCTCCTCCGTCCATGGGATTTTCCAGGCAAGAGTATGGCAACCCACTCCAATATTCTTGTCTGGAAAATTCCATGGATAGAGGAGCCTGGCGGGCTACAGTTCATGGAGTTACAAAGGGTCGGACAAGACTGTGAGCAGAGCCCAGCGGTTATAGTATTGGACAGCAGAGACCTAAAAGAGGCAGGCGAGAGAGAGCCACGAGTGGGAGACAGAGGACGGGTCAGCCAGCCTGACCCTCGGTTGGGTTCGCTCACTCCCCTAACCTGGGGGATGGATCATTTACCCCCCTGAGCTGGGGGGTGGAACACGGGCGCTGTCCCTTGTGATTGATGCAAGAATCATGTTCGTTGATATGTAGAAACCCCAGTAAAGTGTCTGGCACGAAATAGCTGCTCCTGTAAATAGTAGTAATTGCTATTCATGTTCTCATGTATCCATGGAGAATGGAGATAACAATTAAAAAGGACATTATGCAAATTGTTCCTGTAAATGTTTGTAAGACACCAAAGGAAATATGAATATATTTTTTGGCTTTTTTGAAAGGGTCATACTGAAATATTTCTGGGGAAGATGATATAATTTATGAGTTTCACTTCTCAATAATATGGAGGGACAGAAGTAAGTGGGGGGAAAGGGTGAGAGAAGATTGTCAGCTGATAATTATTGAAGCTGGTGATGAGTTTGTGTGTTTCACTATACTATTTGATATTTTCCATAATGAAAACAAAATTTTTTAAGGATATTATGTGTGTTGAACATGCCTTGTGGTTTTCAGATTCTAGGTCTTTTTGCTTTTTTAAGAATTTGTTGGTTCTGGTGACAGCCTGGTAGAAATAAATGATCTAAGTGGTTTCTTGGACACCAGAAGCAGCCAACACACTGTCCACTGTGACAGTCATTGCTGGAATGGAAGCAGATAGCCTGGTATGACCAACAGTCACTTTATTCCTTCTGTGTAATTTCCCCAAGAAAGAGACTTCTGTTTTCTCTTCACTCAAAAGGTGATGTCTTGTGTTATCTGATGTTAGGTTGTCTTATGTTATCTTATGTGAGTTGAAGGCTGTCTAAATGGTAATTGACTCTATCCAACTGCTTTATTTCCAGGTGAGTTTGGGTGTTTTTTTTTTTTTTTCCATAATTGATCTGAATATGTAAGAGCTAACTATAGTAATCACTTCTGTTGAGTGTTCAATTACTGAAAGGTGAGGAAAGCTTTCTTTTTTTAAATAACAGCATCATCGAAATATAATTCACATGCTTTAAAATTCACCTTTAAAAAGCATTTTTCGCATATTCACAAAGTTCCACAACCATCACTGCTATCTAATTCTAGAACATTTTTCGCTCCTCTTAGTCCCTGGAAGACTAATTACTTTCTGTCTCTGTGGGATTTGCCTACTCTGAAGTTTTCATATATATGGAATCATATGATACACAGTCTTTTGTGTCTGGCTTCTTTCACTCAGCATAGTGTTTTCAAGACTTGCTTATGTTGTAACATGTGGTTAGTCGCTCAGTAGTGTCTGACTCTTTGCAACGCAATGGACAGTAGCCTGCCAGACTCCTCTGTCCATGGAAATTCCCAGGCAAAAATACTGGCGTGGGTTGCCATTTGCTCCTCCAGGGGATTTTCCTGACCCAGGGATTGAACCCACATGTCTTGTGTCTCTTGCACTGGCAGGTGGACTCTTTACCATGGTGTCACCTGGGAAGCCCATTGTAGCATGCATCACTACTTCATTCTTTTATGGCCAAAAGAAAAGGGCACGCCACGTGTGTTTGTCCATTCAACAGTTGATGGACATTTGGGTTGTTCCCACTTTTTGGGCTATAATGAATAATGTTGCTGCAAACGTATATGTACAAGTTACTGAGTTGGTATATGTCTTCAGTTCTCTTGCATATTGATCTAGGAATGGAATTGCTGGGTCAAGTTCAGTTCAGTTGCTCAGTCGTGTTTGACTCTTTGTGACCCCATGGACTGCAGCACGCCAGGCTTCCCTGTCCATCACCAACTCCCAGAGCTTACTCAAACATGTGTCTATTGAGTTTGTGATGCCATCAACCATCTCATCCTCTGTCGTCCCTTTTTCATCCTGCCTTCAATCTTTCCATCAGGGTCTTTTCCAATGAGTCAGTTCTTCCCATCAGGTGGCCAAAGTATTGGAGTTTCAGCTTCAACATCACTCCTTCCAATGAATATTCAGGACTGATTTCCTTTAGGATTGACCTGTTTGATCTCCTTGATGTCCAAGGGACTCTCAAGAGTCTTCTCCAACACCACATTTCAAAAGCATCAGTTCTTCGGCGCTCAGCTTTCTTTATAGTCCAACTCTCACATCCATGTGTGACTACTGGAAAAACCATAGCTTTGACTAGACAGACCTTTGTTGGCAAAGTAATGTCTCTGCTTTTGAATATGTTGTCTAGGTTGGTCATAGCTTTTCTTTCAAGGAGCAAGCGTCTTTTCATTTCATGGCTGCAGCCACCATCTGCAGTGATTTTGGAGCCCAGAAAAATAAAGTCAGCCACTCTTTCCACTGTTTACCCATCTATTCCCCATGAACTGATGGGACTGGATGCCATGATCTTAGTTTTCTGAATGTTGAGTTTTAAGCCAACTTTTTCACTCTCCTCTTTCACCTTCATCAAGAGGCTCTTTAGTTCTTCTTTGCTTTCTGCCATAGGGTGGTGTCATCTGCATATCTGAGCTTATTGATATTTCTCCTAGCAATCTTGATTCCAGCTTGTGCTTCATCCAGCCCAGCATTTCGCATGATGTACTCAGCATATAAGTTAAATAAACAGAGTGACAATACCCAGCCTTGATGTACTCCTTTCCCAATTTGGAACCAGTCTGTTGTTCCATGTCCAGCTCTAACTGTTGCTTCTTGACCTGTGTATAGATTTCTCAAGAGGCAGGTCAGGTGGTCTGGTATTCCCATCTCCTTAAGAATTTTCCACAGTTTGGTGTGATTCCACAGTCAAAGGCTTTGGCATAGTCAATAAAGCAGAAATAGATGTTTTTCTGGAACTCTCTTGCTTTTTCTTGCTGGGTCAAATGTTAACTCTTTCTCATTTTTTGAGAAACTGCCAAAGTTTTCCATAGCGGCTGCAACATTTTACATTCTCACCAACAACGTGTGAGGGTTATAATTTCTCCACATCTTCATCAACACCTTTTATTGTCTACCTTTTTGATGATAGCCATCCTAGTAGGTGTGAACTGAAATCTCATTGTAGTTTTGATTTGCATTTCTCTGATGACTAATGATGTTGAGCATCTTTTCTTAGGCTTATTGGCCATTTGTATACCTTCTTTGGAGAAGTGTCTATTCAGATCCTTTGTCCATTTTAAACTCTGTCTTTTCATTGTTGCATTTCAAAAGGGTTTTTCAAATTAATTCTGAATGCTACCTGACATTATAGTGGACAAAGTGAGCACAGAGTAAAAGTTCTTTGAGATATTCACCATACTAAACCTCATCCGAACTGTTAATCCACATCCCAGATTGTACCAGATGTGATGAGTCTTCATCATGACTAGCTCCCATCACCAAAATATCCTCAAAACCTTTCCATGAAGGAGAACAGAGGGAGGAAGAGGATGCCATTCCTTTCAATACCTTGTATTTTCTGGGCAACTGCTGGCATCAGGCTGAAGAGATTGCTCTCCAGGAATTGCTCCCAAAAGGGGAGATATAAATGCAAGTCAACTAAAATCCAATCTGCTGTAAGATCAAGGCCATATGAATGGTGACCCCTGAGTTTGAGAAGAACATATGGAAGGGAGAGTCACTTTATCTGGGAGGCAAAAAGGGCTCCTGAAGGATGTAGCATTCAGGCTAATCCAGTCCTTCTCAAGCCTGGCAGAAGGATATTCTGAGTTTGATATCCATGGACCAATATCTACATATTGATCCTCAAACATTTATTCAATAAATATTGATTAATCAAATATTATTATAAGCCCAGGGGATTCAACAGGGTACATGGTGAGATAACGTCCCTACCTTGCAGAGCCTACATTCTAGTAAAGGGAAGTAGGTGGCAAAAAAAAAAAGCTATATCTGTAATATTTCATGTAGTGAGGGCTGTTAAGTAATATAAAGCAGGATGAATGGACAGAGTGACGAGGAGGTCGTCATTCTGACAGGTTAGTCTGATAAAGGGATCTTTGAGTGGTAACCTGTATGAGCCTAGGGTTTGACCTGGGAAGATATCTTTTTAAAATGCATTCCTGCAGAAGAGAAGGCGAAGGAGAATTCATAGGGGGTAAGATCACATCTTTTCCAATGAGTCAATGACTCTGATGCTGGGAGGGATTGGGGGCAAGAGGAGAAGGGGACGACGGAGGATGAGATGGCTGGATGGCATCACTGACTCAATGGACATGAGTCTGGGTGAACTCCTGGAGTTGGTGATGGACAGGGAGGCCTGGAGTGCTGCGATTCATGGGGTCGCAAAGAGTCGGACACAACTGAGCGACTGATCTGATCTGAAGATCACATCTAACCAGTCCATCCTAAATGAAATCAGTCCTGAATATTCGTTGGAAGGACTGATGCTAAAGCTGAAGCTCAGTACTCTGGCCACCTGATGTGAAGAGCTCACTCACTGGAAAAGACCCTGATGCTGAGAAAGGTTGAAGGCAAAAGGAGAAGAGGGTGGCAGAGGATGAGATGGTTGGATGGCATCACTGGCTCAATGGACATGAATCTGAGCAAACTCTGGGAGATAGTGGACTGGGGAGCCTGGAGTCCTGCGGTCCATGGGGTCTCAAAGAGTCAGACTTGACTTAGTGGCTGAAGAACCAATTGAGAACCTCTGTACTAATAAGGATTTGGTTTTCAGCCAAGTCCATACCTCTGAAGAGACCGTACACAGAGGCTGTAGAAGAAATAGAAGGTTTGGATTCAAATGAAATAAGTTAGTGGCCAAATTTGATTTCATAGAGGTTCAAGACATCTTCTCCTTTGTCTCTTTGTCCTCTCCCTTATAGACAAGTTCCTAAAAAATTGTGATCTTTATTACTGGAGAGAACCCGCCCAAGTTTTTAGAGGAGCTGGGTGTGCTTTATTTGGAGCAGAGCAGATGAAAGCTGGTGGAAGGTCATGATGGTGACCTTCAACTCACCTTTGAGTCAACCATGGGGAAGACTCCTATGTAATCTAGTGGCAATAATGAGAACCAGTTGTAGGGAGGAAGATTTCAACCTAATAGTGCATGGCACTTCCTGCAACTGGGAAGGCAGCGAGTCCATTGACTAAAGGTATTACCTGGAGTCTATGTAGGGGATCCCAGCACAGGCTGGTAGCATAGATCAGAACCCCCTTAGGGCTGAAATTCTATAATCACATTGTACTGTCTTCTAGGTAAAAATCAAGACCGTTCATGAATGGGAACCCCGTGGAACGACTTAAGGTCACTTACAGTGCACTTGGAGTCGTTTTCCTGGAGTTGCATGCTGTTAAGGGGGCTTTAATTAAGCTTTCTCCTCCGGGCACAAGCAGCCTGTTTGTGGTGAGTGCAATATGCCATCCCAGAATATGTCAAACTTCATTTGCAAAATATCAGACTGCTGTTTTTTTCCCAGAGCCAATCTGCAGAGTAATACGTTCAATAACTTTTGCTCTTTTTGCTCTCAAAAAGATAGGTCTCTTTTTGGAGTCGATAGTGCAATAAATGCGGAATCTGGTGCAAATTCCAATGGAAAGAAAAGATATTGTTATTTAAAGGCCAAATAACGGCTTAAAATTAGAGTTGTGAAGGCATTGAAAAACACCAGACTTCCCAGATGGCTTGGAGATAATTCACTTTGCACTCAGTCCGTTCACACGCTAAAAAAAATACTTTTGACTCTGTTTCTCCTCAGATTGAAAGTTGGTGCCTGCTTTAAACATATGTGCTTCTCTCTTTAAATTTAGCTCTGAGTCATGTTGTATTACATTAGGAATTCAGCAGGCAGGCACTTGGAAAATGTACATCAATGCGTTTATTTTTAAATTATATAAAAATAAAAATATATATGTTTAAATATATTAGGCTGTATTTTTGCCCAATTTCAAAATGGTTCTCAAGAACAGATTAGATATAAAAAAAAAAAACAATAATAACGATGATGACACTATGGTTCTGGAACGCTGCCCATTCACGAGGATCCCAGAGCAACTTGACAAATCCTGTTGCTTTTCGCCCTCAGCCCAGCTAAGCGCGGGATTCGTCATTGAAACCTCCGCCTCCACTGTGGACCAGGCAGCTCCCCTAACAGCTGCAGGCTAGCCTAATTAAGATGCTCCTTCCCCTGGAGTGTTAGTTTGCTGGGCAGAAGTCAGCTAGGGGTAGGGACACTCAGAGGGGCAGAGGCAGACAGTTGGGACGTTTTTAGCCTAGAAGCTGCTCTGATGGGCTGTTGGGCACAGACAGACAATGCTGGGTTCACATCCTGGCCCCACACCTTCTAATCCATGCATCCTGGGAAAAGTGATGGGATGGCGCCTCACTTGTGTCTCGGTTTCCTCACCTGTGAAATGGACAATGGCTCCCGCTTCCTGGGGTTGCTGGGAGGACTGCTGAGTGGAATTCATTTGATTCATTTAGTCATTCATGCAGCATGAATTTATTATGATTGAGGGCTAAAGGAGAAGGGGGCAGCAGAGGATGAGATGATTGGATGGCATCACCAACTCAATGGAATTAATGTGAGCAGACCCTGGGAGATAGTGGAAGACAGGGGAGCCTGGCGTGCTGCAGTCCACGGGGTCGCAAAGAGTCAGACACGACTTAGTGCCTGAACAATAACACTGGGACAAAGTGGTGAATGAAATGAACAGACCCATAATCCCGGCCCTCGTGGTGCCCATAGTCCAGTGGGTAGAGAGACACTCAAGGAATAATCACAGCCATCACTATTCAATTAGCATGACGATGGACACAACAGGGAGAGTTTGCAGTGTGGGGTCCAGTCTGTTGTGAAGGCTCAGGAGAGCTTCCACGGAGAAGTTAAAGAGTGTAAACTGTTGGGTGATGCCTGGGCATGTAGCAGATGCTCTTCAGTCCTTTTTATGGGATTCCTGTGGCTGCTGTAACAAACCACTGCAAAGTTAGTGGCTGAAAACGATACACATTTTTTCTCTTACAGTTCTGGAGGGCATAAGTCTGAACCGGTTTTCACTTGGCTAAAATCATGGTGCCTGCAGGACTGTGTTCTTACCGGAGACAAGGTGAGAATCCATTACCTTGTCTTTCCAGCTTCTAGAGGCCCCCACATTCCTTAACTCGTGGCCCTTTCCTTCATCTTTGTTTGAAACTTTTTATTTTATATTGGAGCATAGCCAATTAACAATGCTGTGATAGTTTCAGGGGAATCGCAAAGGGATTCAGCCATATATACACATGTATCCGTTCTCCCCCACACTCCCCTCCCAGCCAGGCTGCCTCATAACGTTGAACAGAGTTCCCCGTGCTGTACAGGAGGGCCCCTTCCTTCATCTTTAAAGCACATCATGCCAACCTCTGCTTCCATTTCCACAACTCCACTTTCTGACTTGACCCCCACTTCTGCCTCCCTCTTACAAGGACTCTTGTGATTACACTGGGCCCACCTGATTAATCCTGGGTATTCTCCCTGTTTCAAGATCCCTAACTTAATTACCTTAGCAAAGTCCCTTCTGCTATGTAAGACAGCACATTCACAGGTTTCGGGGGTTGGGTTGGAGAGGATTATTCTGTCTACCACAATCCATGGAGTTTAATATCCAAAAATAAGACATCTAGACTAAAAGAACAGAGAATAGAGGGGAGGAAATTATTATTTAAAAAAAAAACAAAAGTATACATGGCAGTTTCCCAGGACTGTATGTTTCCAGATTTAAAGAGCGTTCAGAATGCCAAGCACAAAAGCCTACTGAAAGCTTCAAAAAACAGAATGTCGTTCACAAAGGATCAGGGATCAGGCACTGAACCTTTTAACATCATCACTAAAACTTAGACGTGGTACAGAACCTTCATAATCCTGAAGGGAAGATAATTCCCAGCCCTGAATTTATTAACCATTTTATCCCTTAAGCCTAAATGTGGAGAAAATACATTTCAGACGTGCTAGGTCTCACCAAATCTTATTCTCATGCACCCTTTATCAGAAAGCTACTAGAGAATGTGCCCCATCAAAACGAGGGGGTAAACCAAGAAAGTGGAAAGCAGAGAATCCAGGGAAGAGCAGATGCAACATAGGAGAAAGGCAAAGCTTATCCCAGAAGACCCCAGCTCCTGGTGTGCCCTGACTCACAGACAGACCTCAGGCCCAGCACAGCAATCAGCCTTGACTGGGCCCAGGGTGTAGGATTCAAAGCGAAATGTGGAATTTACAGGTTCCTGAGGTTTCCGTTATAGTAACAAGAACCTTGGAGTTATGATGTAGAGTTTGGAGATATAGTTAGCTACACAAAACACTAAACAACCAGAAAAATTACTAATTCTGAGAAATACAAACTCGTACAAAAATGTCATCATCATATATTGGGTGGTTTTGGCAAACAATATTTACATGAATCCTAGAACAGTAAGCACTGAAGATTGATTTAAGTAGAATCTATGAGATTGGGAGGAAGAGTAGGGAGGAAGTATGAGAGAGAGAGAGTATGTGTGTGTAGCAGAGTTTAATCTTCGTTTTCTCTAGTGGAAGTCAATTAGAAGGTGCCTATAGCTGAAAAATCAAGATACAGCTGAAAGGGTTGAAGGTGGCTTCCTCTGGGGAAAAGACCAGGGTCAGCTAGTGGGACCAGTTTAAAATATAAGCCTTATTGGTTCTTTTTCACTTTTTAAACCATGTACACGTGTTACTTTGATTAACTTAAAAAAATGTTTTAAAGGGGAGAGACAGGAAGGATGCTCCCTGAGAAAGGAGGCAGGTGGTGGGTTCTGGGAAACACAGACCCTATGTCAGTTTCAGATTTTCTCTGATTTCAGCCTCATTAAATCGCAAGAGGGAGATAATCGCAGTAAAGGATATCAAACCTGCAGGAGGTCTGGGGAGGCGACGAAGCCCTCTGCCCTCTCCGGCAATCACAGTGGCTGCTGCCACGAGAGTGAGAGGGATGGTGGACAGGGCCCTGTGAACTGCAGACACCTGTCACTGCCCGGAGTCCTCCCAGCAGGTCTGGAGACCCTGGTGGAGAGGTCAGTTTGGGAGTGACAATGCTTCCTGGGATAGACCTAGGTGGGGAGGCAGGAAGGAGGACTGGAGGGAGACTGGGGAGTCGGGATGGGGGTGGGGCTCTTTTGGCATCCCGCTCCCTGGAAATGTGAGCGCAGCTCAGCCTGCTCTGGCAGCCTGGGCCGATCTCCATCCTCGGCTACCCTCGCCTTTCTGCTCCACTTCAGAAGATCTCAAGGAAGCAGGGCAGCCCTGGCAGGGACACTTGCTTGGGGAGCAAAAGAAGATTCTGCCCTCCATCAACAAGGAGGTGCCTGTCCCTCCTGTGACTTGACCAGGACCCCAGGCTGCCCAGGTTCTGACACCCTGGTGGTGGAGAGTTTAAAGAACGCAATCACTTCTAGTCTGGGGATGGGAGAATGGCAGGTGATTCTGGTTGGTTTCCTATATTTCTCTTTTTTATTTTATTTATCTATTTATTTTTGGCTGCACTGGGTTTTGGTTGTTTGGCGGGGGCTTCTCACTGCAATGACTTCCCTTTTTGGGGAGGATGGGCTCTAAGGCAAACGGGCTCAGCAGTTGTGGTTCCCGGGTTTAGTTTCTCCACAGCACATGACATCTGCCCGGACCAGGGGTCGGATCCACGTTCCCCGCACTGGCAGGTGGATTCTCATCCACTGCACCACTAGGGAAGCCCCCTCTGTCTCTCTTTTAAAATGTGATGCTCGCAGCACTGTTTACAGTGGCTAGGACATGGAAGCAACCTAGATGTCCATCAGCAGACAAATGGATAAGAAAGTTGTGGTATGTATACACAATGGAATATTACTCAGCTATTAAAAAGAACGTATTTGAATCACTTCTAATGAGGTTGATGAAACTGGAGCCTATTATACAGAGTGAAGTAAGTCAGAAAGAAAAATATTAATGCATATATATGAAATTTAGAAAGATGGTAACAATGACCCTATATGCAAGACAGCAAAAGAGACACAAATATAAAGAACAGACTTTTGGACTCTGTGGGAGAAGGCAAGGGTGGGATGATTTGAGACAATAGCATTGAAACATGTATATAACCATATGTGAAATAGATGACCAGTCCAAGTTTGATGCATGAAACAGGGCACTCAAAGCTGGGGCACTGGGACGACCCTGAGGGATGGGATGGGGAAAGAGGTGGGAAGGGGGCTGGGGCTGGGGGACACATGTACACCCATGGCTGATTCATGTCAATGTATGGCCAAAACCACCACAATATTGTAAAGTAATTAACCTCTGATTGAAATAAATAAACTAATTAAAAAAATAAATAAAATGCGATGCTGATTACCATCAGATTATGCTGTGTCCTCACAAGCAAAACTCATGTGAGATGTACTGTCAAAACATTGAAGCCCAGACTTCCAGGGACTGACATCCTCAAAGGGAGATGGAAATCCAATCTAGAGGCCCTTAAGCAGGACACTTCTCTCTCTTGAGCCCAGGGGAAAATAAGTTTATTCCCTAAATTTGAAACAGAACCATGTTCTATGTAATTGACTAGCCTTGCTGACTCAGTCAGTTCAGTAGCTTAGTCGTGTCCGACTCTTTGTGACTCCATGAACTGCAGCACGCCAGGCCTTGCTGTCCATCACCAACTTCCGGAGTTCACCCAAACCCATGTCCATTGTGTCGGTGATGCCATCCAACCATCTCATCCTCTGTCGTCTCCTTCTCCTCCTGCCCTCAATCTTTCCCAGCATCAGGGTCTTTTCCAATGAGTCAGCTCTTCACATGAAGTGGCAAAAGTATTGGAGTTTCAACTTCAGCATCAGTCCTTCCAATGAATATTCAGGACTGATTTCCTTTAGGATTGACTGGTTGGATCTCCTTGCAGTCCAAGGGACTCTCAAGAGTCTTCTCCAACACCACATTTCAAAAGCATCAATTCTTTGACACTCAGCTTTCTTTATAGTTCAACTCTCACATCCATACATGACCACTGGAAAAACCACAGCCTTGACTAGATAGACCTTTGTTGACAAAGTAATGTCTCTGCTTTTCAATATGCTGTCTATGTTGGTCATAACTTTCCTTCCAAGGAGTAAGCATCTTTTAATTTCATGGCTGCAATCACCATCTGCAGTGAATTTGGAGCCCACAAAAATAAAGTCAGTCACTCTTTCCACTGTTTCCCCATCTATTCCCCATGAAGTGATGGGACCAGATGCCATGATCTTAGTTTTCTGAATGTTGAGCTTTAAGCCAACTTTTTCATTCTCCTCTTTCACTTTCATCAAGACGCTCTTTAGTTCTTCTTCGCTTTCTGCCATAAGGGTGGTGTCATCTGCATATCTGAGGTTATTGATATTTCTCCTAGCAATCTTGATTCCAGCTTGTGCTTCCTCCAGCCCAGCGTTTCTCATGATGTACTCTGCATAGAAGTTAAATAAGCAGGGTGACAATATACAGCCTTGATGTACTCCTTTCCCAATTTGGAACCAGTCTGTTGTTCCATGTCCAGTTCTAACTGTTGCTTCCTGACCTGCATACAGGTTTCTCAACAGGCAGGTCAGGTGATCTGGTATTCCCATCTCTTTCAGAATTTTCCACAGTTTGTGGTGGTGATCTACACAGTCAAAGGCTTTGGCATAGTCAATAAAGCAGAAATAGATGTTTTTCTGGAACTCTCTTGCTTTTTCGATGATCCAGCAGATTCTGGCAGTTTGATCTCTGGTTCCTCTGCCTTTTCTAAAACCAGCTTGAACATCTGGAAGTTCACGATTCATGTATTGCTGAAGCCTGGCTTGGAGAATTTTGAGCATTACTTTACTAGCATGTGAGATGAGTGCAATTGAGCAGTAGTTTGAGCATTCTTTGGCATTGCCTTTCTTTGGGATTTGAATGAAAACTGACCTTTTCCAGTCCTGTGGCCACTGCTGAGTTTTCCAAATTTGCTGGCATATTGAATGCAGCACTTTCACAGCATCATCTTTCAGGATTTGAAATAGCTCAACTGGAATTCCATCACCTCCACTAGCTTTGTTTGTAGTGATGCTTCCTAAGGCCCACTTGACTTCTCATTCCAGGATGTCTGGCTCTAGTTGAGTGATCACACCATTGTGATTATCTGAGTCGTGAAGATCTTTTTTGTACAGTTCTTCTCTGTATTCTTGCCACCTCTTCTTAATATCTTCTGCTTCTGTTAGGTCTTGCCTTGCTGACTAGTGGTGGTGATTAGTTGCTCATTCTTGTCCAACTCTTTGCAACCCTTTGGACTGTATCCCACCAGGCTCCTTTGTCCATGAGATTGATTTTTCAGGCAAGAATACTGGAGTGGGTTGCCATTTTCCTTCTCCAAGGGATCTTCCTGACCCAGGATTGAACCCATGTCTCCTGTGTCTCCTGCACTTCAGGCAGATTCTTTACCTACTGAGCCATCAGGGAAGCCTCATGACTAGTCACAGATGTGTGAAAGGTGTGTGTAGTGGAAAGGTGGGTTGTCTGCGGTCGAGTGAGTTTGGAAAATGCTAGGCTAAACAAAGGAAATGGGCAAGAATGCCAAATAGTTGAATATTCATTGGAAATATTCTGGAAAAGGTTGTTCCTTTTGACAATGGTACCTGTTCCTAAGAAGCAACACCCAGGATCAGAATTCGATGGAAGATGCTTTGGGAAACACTGGCCAAGCATCTGGAGCACCTGAGGGCTTGAAAATCTGGAGCTCTATTTGCGGATGTGCTTGGTCAGAACACATCCATGTTCTTTGTTCCCCAACCCCCACCATATAAGGCTAACCTGAAATGTTTGCAGGTGGGACTTCATCTTTTTCTCATGCACCAGTCATGTAGTCGCTGGTTTCCATACAAGTCATCTCTCTCTTTTTTTTTTTTTTTTTTTTGGCATCTTTGATTTTAACTGATTTTCTTAGACCTGCAGAAGAGATTTAAGAAATAGGACCTTAGGGGACCTGATTCTATTGGTTCTTTCCTGAATTCTTGGATCTCTTTTCAACCCACCCCCCAAAAAAACTTTGTCATGAGAATCAGAATTGTTTAGTTTCATGCCTTAGTTCCTAAGGACTAAGATGTACATTACTGGAGAAGACTTCTGAGTCACTTGGACTGCAAGGAAATCAAACCAATCAATCCTAAAGGAAATCAACCCTGAATATTCACTGGAAGGACTGGTATTGAAGCTGAAACTCCAATACTTGTGGCCACCTGATGTGAAGGGTTGACTCATTGGAAAAGACCCCAATGCTGGGAAAGATGGAAGGCAAAAGAAGAAAAGGACAACAGAGGATAGATGGTTAGATAGCATCTCCAACTCAAAGGACATGAATTTAAGCAAACTCTGACAGGCAGTGGGGGACAGAGGAGCCTGGCGCGCTGGGGGTCCCAAAGAGTCGGATGTGACTTAGCCACTGAACAACAAGAATATCTGTTAATAAAAGCCCTCATGCAACAACTTCAGAAAGGGCCCCTGTGCCTTTTGCAAAGGCAGAATAGCATAGATCCACTTGCAGTAGCGCCTTCTCACGCAGTGTTTGGGCTTTCAACCTGTGCGTGGAAAGTTGCAGGTAACAGAGATAATCTCATGAATATTCCTTGTCTCATGCTCTCCAAGGCCATTGACTTTGCACATCTGAGCTTGGTGAGTCACTAACTCTATTTTCCTTCCTCATTCATCCATCTGTCCAGCATGTATTTAATTAAGCACCAACTCTGAGTCAGGCTCTGAACTAGATGCTTGGATACAGATGAGCAAGACAGATGTCATCTCTGTGCTTGTAGAGCTGACAATACAACTTCATAACTGATATTAAATAATTATTTCCTGAGGGGCTGCCATGTGTGGTTGTGCAGGGTATTCACTGCACAAAGGCTCCAGGCCAAAGAGGCAATGGGGAGCTGAAATCTACCCTCATTCCCCTCGCTAAGTCCACACGGTTTGGGGAACACAGAATCCATCTGGAGGGGACACTTTTTCTATTAATAGCTTGCACAAAGGTACTGCTATATGACTCAGCAGTAACTCTGACTTCGTGTTAGGTTGTAGGGTTTAGAGATCCATGAGCAGCCTCGTAGCAATGATTTCTGGACTGATTATTAGGGTCTTTAAACCCCGAAGCTTCCCTGGTGGCTCAGACGGTAGAGAATCCACCTGCAATGCAGGAGACCCAGGTTTGATCCCTGTGTCAGGAAGATCCCTTGGAGAAGGGAATGGCTACCCACTCCAGTATTCTTACCTGGAAAATCCCATGGACAGAGGAGCCTGGTGGGCTACAGCCCATGGGGTCACAAAGAGTCGGATACAACTGAGTGACTAATACATACAAACCCCAAAGTTGAGCTGGGTGGGTGTTAGTCTCCCAGGCAGCAGGCTTGCACTAGCTCATCTGAGAAGTGAGAAAGCGAATAGTGGACTTTGACCAATTCTGTTAGAACTGGTGCCAATTATTTCCCGAAACCAGGTCCAAGTCCTCTAGCCACCCTTTGAGAAACTGGGGCGTTCAGTCTTAGCCACTCTGATTGGTAAATAAAAACTCCCCCTGCCCCCACTGTCTGATCCGTCCTGGACAGCACATGGAGTGGGGTGCGGAGAATCATCCTTAGTACAGAAAAGCCACCTGGAGATTTTTGCCACTTAAATGCAAGGTTTTCTCACTCTGGGTGGGGGAGGAACTCTTTTTAAAAGCTGCAGGGTAGCATTTGAGAAGCTGATGAAAATAGAATGGGGCAAACGTGATAAATCTTTCTGATTTCCAAAGAGTGTACTGTGCTTGAGAGTGTTTTTGTGTGTGAGTTTCCCAGTTCAGTGCTTCTCAAATTTTAATGTGTAAATGAATCACCTCGATCCTTATTAAAAGCTCGAGTCATGATTCAGCAGGTGCCTTTCCAACAAATGCCCAAGTAATATGGATGCAGCCCGTCCACGTAAGTCACAAGGCCCTCATCCACGTGCTGTAGCGTCGGAGACACCTGAGCCAGCGTCCCGCTCTGCCATGCACTCGCTGTGTGACCCGAGTGAGTTCATTACCTTCCCTGAGCCTTCACTTTTTCCTCTGTAAAAGTCAGGTGAATATCCACTCCTTAACCTTCTTAGGATCACGTGAGATGAGGCATGTACAGCAGCATGATGTCTGGCTCATTGGAGGGAGGAACTCAATCAATATGGGCATTATTTCCCCTCTGCTTTTCAAATAAGAACATCAGAAGAAGGGGGAAGACTTAGTAACACAAAACCTCAGTTGTGTTCACCTAGTCTTTGTCACAGAGTCTAAATTAAACCCTAGAGGCTCAGAACCTGTATTTCTAGCCTCGGTCCTCCTGAAGCCTGTGCCTGGCACAGAGTCACTGAATGAATGACTAAGGCACTTCCATCAATGGCTATAGCTGGCGGTGGAGCCCACTTCCCCTATGATGGCAAAATTAGAATGTGTGGGAGGTGGGGGTAGGAACTAGATGAAAAAAGTTCTCTGAGACTCTGGTCCCTCCCCCAAGGGGAAATCCCGTCTTCCCACTGAGCAATCAATAGTCCAAAGGAGCCTCCAGAAAACTTAATCTTGCCTTACTCTAAAATCATGCATTGTTTGGTATGGTTCTTTCATGTGAGTCCCCAGAGAGGAAAAGAACTGCAAGTGTGGCTTGGGAGCCATTGTCACCTATGCTGGGAGGAAGGGTCATCCTCTTGGGATCTCCAGCATTGGAGACCTCATCGCCCCTTAATCTCCTCCTTGGGGCTTTAACATTACACTCTTTGCAGGATTGGCAGGTCTTTGGCTAAACACTCGTGCATTGCCGACCTTGCAGCTTGCTCTCACCGGTGTGTCTCCACAGGGGCTCGGCCCCTGCCCAGCCAGAGAGGTCTTGGCATCCTTCTGCCCAGGTGTGAAGGTCCCAAGCCTTCGCACCCACTCTCCAAGCCCAATTGAGCTGTCTCAGCCTCGCCTTTCATTTTCTTTCTCTGTGGGTATAATTGTGTTGACAGCTACGAGAAACCAAATGTTTCCCTACATCGTGTAGAAGTGTGTGGCCCATGAGATTCCTTTCCATTTTGTTGTTTTCACCAGGACTGCAATGAGCACAGTTGTCAGGAGGAAAACCTCAAAACATTTTGGGGAAATAGCAAACTTAGCATCCCAGCAATGTGTTACCATTAGACAAATGAATCAATCAGGCAGTCAAATCACAGTTACTGCCTGAGCAGGGTGTTCCTCGCTCTGAGCAGGTGTAGGTCAGGGTGCCAAAGCCAGGGCCCCTCTGGTACAGCCCAGGTGCCAGTGAAGCCCAAACCCAAGGGACAGCTGGGAGGAAAGGGTGGGCAGCCAAAGTGGGACATGTGTCAGTAGGCAAATGATCAAAAGCTGTAGTTAAGAGCTGAGAACTGGGAATTATAAAAGACAGCAGGGACTTCCTGGGTGGTCCAGTGATTAAGAATCTGCCTTGCAATGCAAGGGACACGAGTTCCATCCCTGGTCGGGGAACTTAGATCCCACATGTCATGGAGAAACTAAACCTGCCTATAGCAGCTACTGAGCCCATGCGTTCTGGAGCCCATGTGCCGCAATGAAAGATCCCGCACGATGCAGGGAAGGCCCCATGTGCCGCAACTAAGACCTGACACAGCCAAATAAATGAAGAAATCTTAAAAAAAATTTTTTTTAAAGAAAGACATTGCAGGTGGCAAGAGAAACAAAATACGCCTTCTCCCCGAATGACTCAAACTACATCTCTCTCCAGGAGTGCCAGAGTAGATTTACTTTTTGTCTTAAAGGGATTTATATTCACCTGTTAAAAAAGCTTAGAAAAATTTTTAAGTGCATGAAAAAGAAAAGTGCTCACTTTTGGCTACATATACCGTTTGCGTATATGTATATGTATATTATATGTGTATATGTATACATATATTGCGTATATGTATATTAATACATGTTCACATCTGTACTAGCTGGCCTGACTTGTGTGGTTCAGAAGAATTTTGAGCAATTGTGAAATAAATACACCCTTACTCCTCTGTGCCCTAGAGCAGGCTCTCCCTAAAGCTGCCCACGTGAGAAGCAGCCCAATGGCAGACCAACATCAACAATGCTGAGCATCGTGCTCACGACCTTTAAGGCTCGTATTAGAATTTGCTTTTTGTTTCTTATGTCTGCAGTTATCATCCAATCAGTCATCGAGTCCTGTGAGTTCCACCATCAAATGTATTTCAAAGCTAACCACGTCTCGCTACCTCCTCTGATGCTTCCCAGCTCTGTGTCACAGTTACCTCTCGTCTGGAACACTGTTTTAGCTTTCTTCCTGATCTCTTTGTAAATCAACCAATAAAATTTTTTTTAAAAAGTCAGGTTATGTCACCCCTTGCTTGTATCTCCCCTGTGACTACTGTTTGCTCTTAGAATAAAATCCAGACTCAGTACTTTGCCGAGAGGACCCCAGCCAACCTTTCCACCTCACCTCTTACCGCCCTCTCCCATGCTTACTCCATTCCAGCCCTGCTGGTCTGCTTACTTTTTCCCTGAATTTTCCAAGCTCATTCCCCACCACAGGGCCTTGGCATATGCTCATCTTTCTTCCAGGAATACTTTTCCCACAGATCTTTGTATTACTCAATCCTTTCCTCTATAAAGACATTTTTAAACTACTCTTTCTTAAAAAAAAAAAAACAACAAACTAACACTCAAAGCCTATTTAAAAAGATATAATAGTTACTATGAAATTATCATTAAAGTACACAATCCTTCTCAGGAATTGTAAGATGAAGACTTCCAGAATTTGAGGATCATAAAATTTTGGAACCTAAATTTCACAAAAGTGGGAAGTCAAGAAACACCAGGAGTAACAGGCAAATTTGGCCTTGGAGTACAGAATGAAGCAAGGCAAAGGCTAATAGAGTTTTGCCAAGAGAACACACTGGTCATAGCAAACACCCTCTTCCAACAACACAAGAGAAGACTCTACACATGGACATCACCACATGGTCAACACCAAAATCAGATTGATTATACTTTTTGCAGCCAAAGATGGAGAAGCTCTATACCATCAGCAAAAACAAGACCAGGAGCTGACTACGGCTCAGATCATGAACTCCTTATAGCCAAATTCAGACTTGCATTGAATAAAGTAGGAAAAACCACTAGACCATTCAGGTATGATGTAATCAAATCCCTTATGATCATACACTAGAAATGACAAAGAGATTTAAGGGACTAGATCTGATAGAGTGCCTGATGAACTATGGATGGAAGTTCATGACATTGTATAGGAGACAGGGATCAAGACCATCCCCATGAAAAAGAAACGCAAAAAAGCAAAATGGCTGTCTGAGGAGGCCTTAAAAATATCTGTGAAAAGAAGAGAAGTGAAAAGCAAAGGAGCAAAGGAAAGATATAAGCATCTGAATGCAGAGTTCCAAAGACTAGCAAGGAGAGATAAGAAAGCCTTCTTCAGTGATCAATGCAAAGAAATAGGGGAAAACAATAGAATAGGAAAGACTAGAGATCTCTTCAAGAAAATTAGAGATACCAAGGGCACATTGCATGCAAAGATGGGCACAATAAAGGACAGAAATGGTATGGACCTAACAGAAGCAGAAGATATTAAGACGAGGTGGCAAGAATACACAGAAGAATTGTACAAAAAAGATCTTCATGACCCAGATAATCACGATGGCATGATCACTCACCTAGAGCCAGACATCCTGGAATGAGAAGTCAAGTGGGCCTTAGGAAGCATCACTACAAACAAAGCTAGTGGAGCTGATGGAATTCTAGTTGCTATTTCAAATCCTAAAAGACTATGTTGTGAAAGTGCTCCACTCAATATGTCAGCAAATTTGGAAAACTCAGCAGTGGCCACAAGACTGGAAAAGGTCAGTTTTCATTCAAATCCCAAAGAAAGGCAATGCCAAAAAATGCTCAAACTACTGCACAATTGCACTCATCTCATATGCTAGCACAGTAATGCTCAAAACTTTCCAAGCCAGGCTTCAACAGTATGTGAACCGTGAACTTCCAGATGTTCAAGCTGGTTTTAGAAAAGGCAGAAGAACCAGAGATCAAACTGCCAGAGTCTGCTGGATGATCAAAAAAGCAAGAGAGTTCCAGAAAAACATCCATTTCCGCTTTATTGACTATGCCAAAGCCTTTGACTGTGTGGATCACCACCACAAACTGTTGAAAATTCTGAAAGAGATGGGAATACCAGATTACCTGACCTGCCTGTTGAGAAACCTGTATGCAGGTCAGGAAGCAACAGTTAGAACTGGACATGGAACAACAGACTGGTTCCAAATAGGAAAAGGAGTACATCAAGGCTGTATATTGTCACCCTGCTTATTTAACTTCTATGCAGAGTACATCATGAGAAACGCTGGGCTGGAGGAAGCACAGGCTGGAATCAAGATTGCCAGGAGAAATATCAATAACTTCAGATATGCAATGATAACACCCTTATGGCAGAAAGTGAAGAAGAACTAAAGAGCCTCTTGATGAAAGTGAAAGAGGAGAGTGAAAAAGTTGGCTTAAAGCTCAACGTTCAGAAAACTAAGATCATGGCATCTGGTCCCATCACTTCACAGGAAATAGATGGGTAAACAGTGGAAAGAGTGACTGACTTTATTTTTCTGAGCTCCAAAATCACTGCAGATGGTGATTGCAGCCATGAAATTAAAAGATGCTTACTCCTTGGAAGAAAAGCTATGACCAACATAGACAGCATATTCAAAAGCAGAGACATTACTTTGCCAACAAAGGTCCATCTGGTCAAGACTATGGTTTTTCCAGTAGTCATATATGGATGTGAGATTTGGACTATAAAGAAAGCTGAGCACTGAAGAATTGATGCTTTTGAACTGTGGTGTTGGAGTAGACTCTTGAGAGTCCCTTGGACAGCAAGGAGATTCAACCAGTCCATCTTAAAGGAAATCAATCCTGAAGACTCACTGGAGGGACTGATGCTGAAGTTGAAGCTCCAATACTTTGACAACCTGATGGGAAGAACTGACGAATTTGAAAAGACCCTGATGCTGGGGAAGATTAAGGGCAGGAGGAGAAGGGGATGACAGAAGATGAGACAGTTGGATGGCATCACCAACTTAATGGACGTGAGTTTGAGCAAGCTCTGGGAGTTGGTGATGGACAGGGAGGCCTGGTATGCTGCAGTCCATGGGGTCACAGAGAGTCGGACATGACTGAGTGACTGAACTGAACTGAAATTTCAGTCATGCGATCTTCATCATATCAAAGCTGAGAGTTCAGGATTTTAGAAATTATCCAGTTTGGGAAATTCACTGTACAGGTAGAGAAACTGGGCCCACTGGGATTGAGTGACTTGCTCAAAGTCCAATAGCTAAGGGGGGGACTAATATAGGACCAGGTCTTGGAACTTTGAAGCAGTGCTATGCTTCCATACTAGTGGTTTTCAAACTGGGTTCCTTAAGGCACCAGAAGTCCTTAGAAATATCATGAAGATAAGGTATGCCTCAAGAATAAAGATAAGGAAAGGGATGGTCAGAGAGTAGATCCTCAGGCCCTCTTCAACCAAAAACAGCTCTATTTTTACTCCATTTATATTGAGACTTGAGTAGTTGTCTTTTAAGAAGAGGTTCTCTGCCTCTGCCAAAGTTTCAAAAACCTCTGTGTGTATACTAGGCACATTAAATAATCATGAGAGGCAACAAACAAACAAATAAAAATCCCAAAACAAAACCTCACCCACAATCACAGTGGTACAAATGAGATCTTTAGAGATACTGGTTAGCAAAACCCAGGTTGATACAAACATTCTGTTTCCTGTAGATGGTTGCGGTGGCCAGGAGGAGGTTAGGACAAGAACTGCCTACAACAAAACATAGTCTAGAAATCTGCATCTGAGCTCACTTCTCAAATATAGCCTGGCAATTATAGGCTCTGGGCACAAGGAGGAAAAGAAAAGCCTGTCCTAAAATGTATTTCTGGCATCATATCAGGAACCACATGTATTTACAAGGAAAGCACACACTCCGTGGTTGATAATGATATGCCTGGAAGATTGGATCCTAGTCCTGATTAAGTTCTTCAGCTACACAAATAAAATCTCTCCATTGATCGAGACCAAAACTTTCAGTTACCACTCTCCAAAATGCACGTTTCCCAGCCTAGTGAGGCAACACCCTCAATATTCAAAAAAAGTAACCAGATCAGGATTCAGAAAGTAGAATTCAACAAGAATAAATGGATTAAAAGCTGGTTGTGAAAAAGCATTTGTCTAGGTCTGCAATATCAATATTAAAAAGTGATAGAATTTTCATAAACACACTTCTTCCACTCCAGGACAGTGGGTGAAGAGGGAATAAAGCCCCAGAGGAGTACATTCTTTTAGCTCCCTAACTTTCTCCTTCTGTCCTCCACCCTCCAATAAGTTGATTAGAAAGACATACATACTGGAACTTCCTTGGTGATCCAGTGGCTAAGACTCCCTGCTCCCAATGTAGGGGGCCCAGATTCAATTCCTAGTCAGGGAACTAGATCCCACATGCCACAATTAAAGATTCTGGGTGCTTCTAAGACCTGTTGCAAACAAAGAAAGAAAGACATACAAAATGTGTTTATATATCACCTTGGTCCCCTCAATGGGAAATCTTACTTCCACTTTGCTTGGGTCATTTTATTTCACTGCAGTTCAGCATTTCCGTGACTGCTGAAAGATTAAAGATAAGAGATATTACCTATGAAAGCTAAGAGCAGAAGTAATTCTCAAGAGGGACAAGACCCTACTTTTAGAGGCCTCTTTGCTTCTAGTAGGCTTTGAAGCAACCCGTCCCTTTACTTTGTTCTCCTGTTTCTGGATGCTTGTTTTTCACACACATTCAACTCAAGGGTCATGAAAACCCTTGGCCCGCAAGGCAGCAACAGCGCGTTACTTTTTTAGCATGCTCTATTTTCTTCACAGCTGGCATGACTTGATAACTTAAAATCCAAATGACACTCTGAGAATGAAAGGGGCGCCATTAATAAATGGCTTGTAATATGTACATTCAGTTTCATCACTGTCGCATCCGAGCAACACGAGGGCAGATCGCCCCGTTCCCAATTGTGTTATTATCAGCACCACGGACAGCAACCCACACAGGGTACACTGCGGAGTGGCCCGCAAGGCAGTGGACACAGTGGGAGGTGGCTAACAGGGTGGATCAAATATATCCGATGAAAAACTTCAATGAGGAGCACGGATTTCCCATACGAACATTTGGGGAGAGAGTACTCCAAGTGGAATGTCTAGCTTATGTAAAAACCTTGAGAAGAGAGTCAGACTATAGTTTTTTAGAAAAGCTGCAAGAATACCAGCGTGGCTGCTGTGGAGAGGATGGATGGGAATGGAAGGAGGGATAAGGCACACCACGCAGGGCCTCCAGGAGGTCTAGTCTTTATCTCAAGGGGACGTGGAAAGCTGCTGAAGTATTTTAAGGGGAGCAATGACTCTTAGCAATAGTCACTTTTTAGTTCCATTCACATTGAATGGTACCTAATATTTCAGGATATTTTTGTTTTACTTTTTAATAGATGATACTTTTACATGATTCAGAATTTGAAAGGATTCATTGAAAAGTCTCTTTCCTCTCTTTTTTCCCAGGAGTCAGGCAGTGTTATTGACTTCCTTTTTCTATTTCTGGGGATGTCTTATGCCTATGGCGTGGGGTAGGTCTTCCCGGCGGCCGCCCCTGACCTCGGACGTGGGGTAGTTCCTCTCGGCCGTTCCTGCGCCGTCGCAGCCTGGCACTCTCGGCCGCTGCCCCTGACCTTGGACGTAGGGTAACTCCTCTTGGCCGCCTCCCCTCGGGCATGGGGTCCTCCCGGCTTCTGCCCCTGACCTCGGATGTGGGGTAGCTCCTTTCAGCCGCGCTAAATGCGCCGGTCGCAGCTGCTCGTGCTAGTTACATTTCTTCAAGAAAACTGTCCATAAGGGTAGACTCCGACGAATTAAAACATGCCCAGTGAAGTTCTCCAGTTCTTGTACTCCGGGATATAATAGTATTTGTTCCCGAACCAGTTTGTGCCTACTTGCTCTTTCACTTCCTTTGACAGTGCTCTCCTAAGGAGGCCATCAGAGGGTAGACACACTGAAACCATACTCACAGAAAACTAGTCAATCTAATCACACTAGGACCACAGCCTTGTCTAACTCAGTGAAACTAAGCCATGCCCGTGGGGCCACCCAAGACGGGCGGGTCATTGTGGAGAGGTCTGACAGAATGTGGTCCACTGGAGAAAAGAATGGCAAACCACTTCAGTATTCTTGCCTTGAGAACCCCATGAACAGTATGAAAAGGCAAAATGATAGGATACTGAAAGAGGAACTCCCCAGGTCAGTAGGTGCCCAATATGCTACTGGAGATCAGTGGAGAAATAACTCCAGAAAGAATGAAGGGATGGAGCCAAAGCAAAAACAATACCCAGCTGTGGATGTGACTGGTGATAGAAGCAAGGTCCAAGCTGTAAAGAGCAATATTGCATAGGAACCTGGAATGTCAGGTCCATGAATCAAGGCAAATTGGAAGTGGTCAAACAGGAGATGGCAAGAGTGAACATTGACTTTCTAAGAATCAGCGAACTAAAATTGACTGGAATGGGTGAATTTAATTCAGATGACCATTATATCTACTACTGCAGCAGGAATCCCTCAGAAGAAATGGAGTGGCTATCATGGTCAACAAGAGTCCAAAATGCAGTACTTGGATGCAATCTCAAAAACAACAGAATGATCTCTGTTAGTTTCCAAGGCAAACCATTCAATACCACAGTAATCCAAGTCTATGCCCCAACCAGTAATGCTGAAGAAGCTAAAGTTGAATGGTTCTATGAAGACCTACAAGAACTTTTAGAACTAATACCCAAAAAAGATGTCCTTTTCATTATAGGGGACTGGAATGCAAAAGTAGGAAGTCAAGAAACACCTGGAGTAACAGGCAAATTTGGCCTTGGAATACAGAATGAAGCAGGGCAAAGGCTAATAGAGTTTTGTCAAGAAAATGCACTGGTCATAGCAAACACCCTCTTCCAACAACACAAGAGAAGACTCTACACATGGATGTCACCACATGGTCAACACTAAAATCAGATTGATTATATTCTTTGCAGCCAAAGATGGAGAAGCTCTATACAGTCAACAAAAACAAGACCAGGAGCTGACTGTGGCTCAGATCATGAACTCCTTATTGCCAAATTCAGACTGAAATTGAAGAAAGTAGGGAAAACCACTAGACCATTCAGGTATGACCTAAATCAAATCCCTTATGATTATACAGTGGAAGTGAGAAATGGATTTAAGGGACTAGATCTGATAGATAGAGCGCCTGATGAACTATGGAATGAGGTTCGTGACATTGTACAGGAGATAGGGATCAAGACCATCCCCATGGAAAAGAAACGCAAAAAAGCAAAATGGCTGTCTGGGGAGGCCTTACAAAGAGCTGTGAAAAGAAGAGAACCGAAAAGCAAAGGAGCAAAGGAAAGATATAAGCATCTGAATGCAGAGTTCCAAAGAATAGCAAGGAGAGATAAGAAAGTCTTCCTCAGAGATCAATGCAAAGAAATAGAGGAAAACAATAGAATAGGAAAGACTAGAGATCTCTTCAAGAAAATTAGAGATACCAAGGAAACATTTCATGCAAAGATGGGCTCGATAAAGGACAGAAATGGTATGGACCTAACAGAACCAGAAGATATTAAGAAGAGGTGGCAAGAATACAGAGAAAAACTGTACAAAAAAGATCTTCATGACCCAGATAATCACGATGGTGTGATTACTCACCTAGAGCCAGATATCCTGGAATGTGAAGTCAAGCGGGCCTTAGAAAGCATCGCTACAAACAAAGCTAGTGGAGGTGATGGAATTCCAGTTGAGCTATTTCAAATCCTGAAAGATGATGCTGTGAAAGTGCTCCACTCAATATGCCAGCAAATTTGGAAAACTCAGCAGTGGCCACAGGACTGGAAAAGGTCAGTTTACATTCCAGTTCCAAAGAAAGGCAATGCCAAAGAATGCTCAAACTACCGCACAATTGCACTCATCTCACATGCTAGTAAAGTAATGCTCAAAATTCTCCAAGCCAGGCTTCAGCAATACGTGAACCGTGAACTTCCAGATGTTCAAGCTGGTTTTAGAAAAGGCAGAGGAACCAGAGACCAAATTGCCAGCATCCGCTGGATCATTGAAAAAGCAAGAGAGTTCCAGAAAAACATCTATTTCTGCTTTATTGACTATGCCAAAGCCTTTGACTGTGTGGATCACAATAAACTGTGGAAAATCCTGAAAGAGATGGGAATACCAGACCACCTGACCTGCCTCTTAAGAAATTTGTATGCAGGTCAGGAAGGAACAGTTAGAACTGGACATGGAACAACAGACTGGTTCCAAATAGGAAAAGGAGTACATCAAGGCTGTATATTGTCGCCCTGCTTATTTAACTTCTATGCAGAGGACATCATGAGAAACGCTGGGCTGGAAGAAGCACAAGCTGGAATCAAGATTGCTGGCAGAAATATCAATAAGCTCAGATATGCAGATGACACCACCCTTATGGCAGAAAGTGAAGAGGAACTAAAAAGCCTCTTGATGAAAGTGAAAGTGGAGAGTGAAAAAGTTGGCTTAAAGCTCAACATTCAGAAAACGAAGATCATGGCATCTGGTCCCATCGCTTCATGGGAAATAGAAGGGGAAACAGTGGAAACAGTGTCAGACTTTATTGTTTTGGGCTCCAAAATCACTGCAGATGGTGATTGCAGCCATGAAATTAAAAGATGCTTACTCCTTGGAAGAAAAGTTATGACCAACCTAGATAGCATATTGAAAAGCAGAGACATTACTTTGCCAACAAAGGTCTGTCTAGTCAAGGCTATGGTTTTTCCAGTGGTCACATATGGATATGAGAGTTGGACTGTGAAGAAGGCTGAGCGCCAAAGAATTGATGCTTTTGAGCTGTGGTGTTGGAGAAGACTCTTGAGAGTCCCTTGGACTGCAAGGAGATCCAACCAGTCCATTCTGAAGGAGATCAGCCCTGGGATTTCTTTGTAAGGAATGATGCTAAAGCTGAAACTTCAGTATTTTGGCCACCTCATGCGAAGAGTTGACTCATTGGAAAAGACTCTGAAGCTGGGATGGATTAGGGGCAGGAGGAGAAGAGGACGACAGAGGATGAGATGACTGGATGGCATCACTGACTCAATGGACATGAGTCTGAGTGAACTCCGGGAGTTGGTGATGGACAGAGAGGCCTAGCGTGCTGCAATTCATGGGGTCACAAAGAGTCGGATATGACTGAGCGACTGAACTGAAATGAACTGAACTTATGCCTATGGAAGTGTGCATATATATACACTTCTATATACAGGGTTAGATCCCTGGGTCAGGAAGATCCCCTGGAAATGGCAACCCACTCCAGGATTCTTGCCTAGAGAATTCCATGGACAGAGGAGTCTGGTGGGCTACGGGCCAAAGGGTTGCAAAGAGTCAGACACGAGTGAGCAAATATAAATAGAATATACATATATATATATATTCATATATATTTTTCTACTCTCTTGTTTTAAAAAATGATGAAAGTACACTTCACACACTCTTCTGTATCTAGATTTTCTCACGTGATACAATATACCTGGGAGATCATCTTCATCAATTGTATATATTAGTTTAGCATCTCTCTAAAATTGTTTCCCCCTATTTCTCATAATTTATCTTTTTCTGTGAGACCAATTAATGCATTTCATCTAAGTCTTTAGACCATTCTTTTCTAAATTGTCTTTCATATTCATGGACGTTCTTTTCCCCATCTTATCTCCAAATAAGTTTGGGAAATGTCAGGTTAAAGGAGGATAAGTAAGGTTTTGCATTTTTGTTTGTTTGCTTGTTATATGACTTCTCTGAACTTCAGTGGGCTTTATTTATTTTAGTATTTATTTATTTATTCGACTGCCCTGGGTCTTAGTTGCAGAATGCAAGATCTTTTTTAGTTGCAGCTTGTGGAATCTAGTTCCCTGACCAGGGATCAAACCCAGACTCTCTGCAATGAGAGCTCGGAGTCCTAGCCACTAGACCACCAGGGAAGTCCCTCAATGGGCTTTAATGTCCGGATTGACTCTCACCGAGGGGATGTCGTGCAGCTTTTGCCAGCTGTACTGGATTTTGAAACTCTTTCCCCAAGCATTTCAGGGAACTGAAGGGAGCTGACAAAAAGGCATTGAAAATGCTGCCTCAGTCTCTCTCTCCCTTGGGGAGTAATGGATAAAGGCTGACTAGTTCCTGCTATTCAACTCCCCTCCTTTCGTACTTGATGCTGACAAGTACTTTTCTGTTAATAATTTTCCTCCACACAGGTTAGAGTCCAATCAGTTGGGTTACCACTTTCTTAGTCAGTCCTTGGTCACTTTGATTAGATTTGAGTGTTTCCAAGTCAGCAAGGCATTCACAGGTTATTTCTCAGAGTGAGTAAATGTCTATGTTTATATCTTCCATGCTGATTCTTACCAGCTTCTTGCTGTAGAGGGTCTTCAGCTCCAAACTTGGAGCACCTTACTCCACTCCCTAATGACTAACTACAGACCAAAGGGCTTTGGGTTCCACCTCCCCTGTGCTCTCTACCCTACAGCCTCCCCAGCCCCTATTCCCAGATTTGATCGTGAAGGCTATTTTATTGGGCACCAGTCTCCTTTCTCCAGCATAACTTAAAACTCTTTCAAGTCAGAAACTGTTTTCTTCTTCTTTGTATGTCCTATACCAACACCCCCCGGGACAGTGCCAGGCACACTAGAGTTGATTAATATTTAATTGCTTTTTTTATTATAATAACTTTATGGGAGAGGGTTGTTGTCATAGCTTCTCTATCTACACAGAGAACAAAAAAGATGTATTGCTCAATGACAACTCTGACCTGGCGTGAAGCAGGCACTTGGCAAATGCCAAGGGACACAGATTGCCTATCTAGTTGAATAGTCATGGAACTAATGATTGTAAAGGCTGGGTATTTTTTTCAGGGTTCATAGAGTCTGACTCCCCTCACTTTACTTAAAAGGAAGCTGCCAAAGAGGGTCATATCTTACCCCAGTTCACACAGAGCTGAGACTCGAGTCCGGGTCTGCTGTCCTGCCCTGGATATCTGTCACTGGCAACGTTGCCTTGTTTGTAAAATGGGGTTGATGATGCTCCCCTTGTAGGACTACTGGGAGGTCCACTCAGCTGACAGGGTACACGCAGAGATGCTGCAGAAAACTCTTGAGAGTCCCTTGGTTTGCAAGGAGATCAAACCAGTCAATCCTAAAGGAAACCTACCCTGCATATTCTTTGGAAGGGCTGATGCTGAAGCTGAAGCTCCAATACTTTGGCCACCTGATGTGAAGAGCTGACTTATTGGGAAAGATTCTGAAGCTGGGGAAGATTGAAGTCAAAAGGAGAAGGCGGCAGTAGAAGATGAGATGGTTGGATGGCATCACTGACTCAATTGACATGAGTTTGAGTAAACTCTGGGAGTTGGTGAAGTATAGGGAAGCCTGGCATGCTGCAGTCCATGGGGTCACAAAGAGTCAGACGTGACTTAGGGATTGATCAATAACAAGAGTTCTCAGTGCAGAACCTGGAGCTGCTATCGCTCAATGTATGGTGGTCATTATTGTTAAGCAGATGTCCTTCCACCCAATACCGTGTAAGCTGGAAAGAGGAAGGCTGATTTCTCTGCATTTCTAATGGCTATCAGTCTCTTACACTTAATAATGCCCCGCATCTGATGCCCATTTGATGCACATTTGATGATGACAACCAAGCAATCTGATTGCTGATGAAACTTCCATCTCAAAACCCCCGGTGAAACCGACCATGTCCTCTTCTTAAGGACCAGAGGGTTGACTCTGAAGGAAAACAATTCCTGCATGACTTTATAAGATAAGACTCTAAACTTCTTTCTGCCTCAATTTCCCCTGTTGGCTAACTGAGCTGGGTCTGAGGAAGAAAATGCAGCAAGCCGTGATTGATGGATTCATTAGGGCTTGGAAGAGGTCTCTAGTCCTCAGATCCAAGCATTGTTATTTAAAGAACACTGATGGAAGAGAGGAGTTGGGTATTCAAATCACCCTCGGAGGACTGACAAGGGAGCCAGTCATCGTAGGGCTTTAGAGAGCTAATTCCTTACTTCAGTATTTAAGATCTTCGAAAAAGCTACATTCATCTTCCATGAAGGAAAAAAAAGTTCTTGCTTCTTCCTGCTACCTAGAGATTATTTAGTGCTCTGATATTGACACCGCTTCTGTAGAAAGATTTAAAGATAAAAATGCAATGTATTCAAGTGCTGATCATTTTTCATTGTCACTTAGTGACAGTACAGCCTGGAGTCAATTGCTGCAGATTTATCTTTTGTGATATCGATTGTGTGAATGTGTGCCTAAGCTGTTTGCAAGTACCTGCTCCATCAGCGGCGGGGCGGGGGCGGGGCCTGCAAGTGGTGGGGAACAGAGGTATGAGAAAGAGGGAGGGGGCCCAGTGGGGACACCTCCTAGCTTTCTGCTGTACCAGGGTCTGGATGAGCATTGCCAAGAAGGTCCTGGATGAGAAGGCTCGAGACAGATGGGCCAATATGTGCCTGGGAAATGACCTGCTGTTTAATCATTGTGTGAAGCCCCTGAGGTTCAAGGGACAAAAAGATCCAGAAAAATCTGTGTCCTGAAGTGAAAGTGAAAGTCACTCAGTCATGTCTGACTCTTTGTGACCCCAGCGACTATAAAGTCCATGGAATTGTCCAGGCCAGGATACTGGAGTGGGTAGCCTTTCCCTTCTCCAGGGGATCTTCCCAACCAGGAATCGAACCAGGGTCTCCTGCATTGCAGGCAGATTCTTTACCAACTGAGCTACCAGGGAAGCCCTAATCTGTGTCCTGAGGCATATTAGAAGTGTGCAGAGGACTTCCCTGGTGGTCCAGTGGTTAAGAATCCTTTCCTGGTTCGGGAAGATTCCACAGGCTGCAGGGCCACTATGCCCGTGTGTCGCAGCTACTGAGCCCTCACACTCCGGAGCCTGTGGGCTGCAGCGAGAGAAGCCCCCACGGCGAGAAGCCCGCAGACCACAACGAGAGAGCGCCCCCCGCCGGCTGCAGCTAGAGAAAGCCCGTGTGCAGCAACGAAGACCCAGCACAGCCAAAGATAAAAAACTTTCAAAATATGTTTATTTATTTAGGTATTTATTTATTTTGCCATGTTGGGTCTTAGCTTGGGTTCAGTAGCTTTATGGCATGTGGGATCTTAGTTCCTGGACCAGGGATCAAAACCACATCTCCTGCATTGGAAGGCAGGTTCCTAACCACTGGACCACCAGGGAACTCCCAGAAATAATTTTTTTTTTTTTTAAGTGTGCAGAGCTGGATTTTTAGGCTTCTTTGACATTCATCTCTCTTCCCTAAAGTGGTCCACAGCTTCCCAGTTTGGGAGGCAACTGAGCCCTAGCCCAAACACACTTTTCTTCATAATGACAGCGATGTCATTTACGGAGCACGTGTTACCCACCAGGCTCTCACTGAAAGTTTCCCTGCACCCTTTTTACAAGGAGCAACCCCCAGGAGGCGGTGGGGGACTGCAGAAGTTGAAGAGATCGGTGGTCATTATCACGTATCTTACAGAGAAGACTGAACCTTAAGAAGTTAAAAGACTTGCCCCAAACCATCTGCCTTTCCTCAATCATTTTCATCTATCTCATCTCCCTGGCCATCTTTCCTTTGAAGCTTGCCCCAAATCTCATGAAGTCTCCCTATTAGGAAGTGATTCTCACCAGACCTCAAGCCCTCAATTAAAAAATAAATGACACTGGAATATAATTAAAGAAGAAAAGTCAGAAAGAAGGAAAAGCACTGGGTTAGAGTTAGGAATGTAGAACTCTAGATCCAACTCTGCCACTAGCTTATCTAGTGACCTTACTACTTAACTACCATGAACCCGTTTCCTCACCTGTTAAACAGAAATGAAATGATACATTTCCTGTCACACAGGGTTGATATGAAAGTATCCTGAGATAAAAGCATCAGGTGCTATTGCTCTGCTCACTAGTGTAATAAAAACTTCCTGAGACAGTGAAATGGAGCAGAGCCCTATGGTCCTTCCTCTGCCTCCATTTTGTCTGTAGAAAACTTTAGTCAAAGAATAAGTTTAATCAGAGAAGTGAGAAATGAGGAAATAAAGGAAAACAATCAAAGGAGACTAAATAATGGTAATGTAGTCACTAAGCATAGTTAGGAGAAGGCAATGGCAACCCACTCCAGTACTCTTGCCTGGAAAATCCCATGGACAGAGGGGCCTGGTGGGCTGCAGTCCATGGGGTCGCTAGGAGTCGGACATGAATGAGTAACTTCACTTTCACTTTTCACTTTCCTGCATTGGAGAAGGAAATGGCAATCCACTCCAGTGTTCTTGCCTAGAGAATCCCAGGGATGGGGGAGCCTGGTGGGCTGCCGTCTCTGGGGTCGCACAGAGTCAGACATGACTGAAGCGACTTAGCAGCAGCAGCAGCAAGCATAGTTAAGGACCTTTAGCTCTTTCTCCCATCCAAGTACTAACCAGGCCCGACCCTGCTTAGCTTCCGAGATCAGACGAGATCGGGCGCGTTCAGGGTGGTATGGCCGTAGACCCTTTAGCTCTTTCTCAAGGGCTATAGATAATATTCTGAGCCATATCCTGTGACTTGTCTTATAGATGCTGAAACCCCAGGTGGAAGAAGTTAACTATAGGATGACCAGACTACACCTAGGACTTGAGCTGCCACAATGCCGAGAAGTGGCCACGAAGAAATGGGAACAAATGGACCCTGGAACTAAAGATAGACTGTACCTACAACAACCAAGATGACTCTGGTCAGACCACCAATGGCCAGTCTGAAGATGACTGTGCTATTTCTGCATGTAGCCCCCTTAGTCTGGCACCTTCCCCTTCCCAGCTGCTGGCACCTGAAATGAAGCAAACTTCCCCTTCCACCAACCTGGCCTGTTTATTGGCTTTTGAGCGGCAAGCGGTAACAATAGGACTAAGGTCAGGGCCTTAGTCCCCGCTCTTTCGGTAACAAGAAGACCAAGGTCAGGGCACCCTCTTGGTTCTGTCCAGATGGATGTGTCTTCTAGGACAGGGGTTCCCCACCTCCCAGATGTAATGCCTGATGATCTGAGGTGGATCTCAATAAATGCACAATAAATGTAATACACTTGAATCATCCCCAAACCAACCCCGGCCCTCATCTGCAGAAAAATCGTCTTTCCTAAAACCAGTCCCTAGGGCCAAAAATGTTGTTCTAGGGCAGTGGAAACCTCCAGGCTTTAGGGTTTGAATCCCTCTGCCATCTCTTGCTTGCTGTGTGATGCCAGGCAAGTCATTTAACCTCCCCGACCCTCAATCTCTTTATCTGTACTGTTGAGATGGTTATTCCTGCTTCACAGGGCAGTTATGGGGACAGGAGAGCACTTGTGTAGAGTCTTGGGAGGGGGTGCCCAGTCCAATGGGACACACGTGGAAAATACAGAAGATACCAGAGGCTCTCGGATGGCTTTCATATTCAGGGCCTCTGCTCTCTGCCCACCCATTCCTGGCTTCCTGCTGGCTCCCACGTGCTCTTCCCCAGATTCCCCACACCTCTAGCCGTCACTCCTTAGGTCTCCTCGTGGCTACAAACCCCATCCAGCAAAGATCTGCTTGAGCTCCACTTCAGGATGGCTGGACCATCCTGGCTGTAAATGCTGGGAATTTCTAAGAAGGCTGACCTCTCACTGGCAGAGAGCTTTCCGTTGAGATGTAGTCTGCTGCTGCTGCTGCTAAGTCGCTTCAGTCATGGGAGATGTAGTCTACACCACCCGTTTCTAAATTTCATGAATCATACCTCCTCTGACCCAGCTAACCATTCCTCCCTCCTCCCCAGGACTCTCCATTTTTCAACAGTGGTCCACTCATTTCATCTGGCTTTGCTTTTGATGCTTCAAAGTCAACCAGGAAGTGAGGACCCCACTCCTGTCCTGCCCCAGCCATGGACACTGAGACTTGGAAGCTGGAGGGTCCATAGGAATGATTGGGAGTCCAGCTCTCTTATTTTATAGATCGAGAAACTGAGGCCCCAGGGAAAAGAGATGGTCTCAATAAAGTTTCAAGATCAATATTTTCAAGACGGTTTGGCCCTTGGGATATAAATCCATAAAAATAGAAATAAGCCATAGGATTCTATTGGATAAGATAATGCACAATTACACACATAATTACAGCCATGGTTAAGGTCGTGGCAGTTTAATACTGTTTCCTGAGCACGTCCCACTGTTGTGGAAAAGGGCTTCCAAGCCAAGTGCTTTAACTCATTCAATCTTCATAGTAATCCTAGGAGGCGGGCACTATTATCTTCATTTCCCTATGAAGACTGAGGTTTAGAGAGGTTACGTAACTTCTCCACGGTCACAAAGCAAACTAGAAGCAGACCTGGGTTTCAAATCCAAGTCTTCCTAACTCAGAGTCCATCACTTCAATCTTGATGACATCTGAGACTGGAAGTCAGAAGAGCGGCAATAAAGTATGCGTGCTAAGCCACTTCAGTCCCGTTTGGCTCTTGGCGACCCCGTGGACTGTAGCCTGCCAGGCTCCTCTGTCCATAGGAATCTCCAGGCAAGAACACTGGAGTGTGTTGTCATGCCCCGCTCCTGGGGATCTTCCTGACACAGCGACTGAACCCAAGTGTCCTGTGGTTTCTGCATTGCAGGTGGATTCTTTACCACTGAGCCACCGGGGAAGCCTGCAATAAAGTATAAAGAGGCTCAAATCCCAAAGATGGGAGGAGAAAAGTCAAAGAGCTATCTTTGGGGAGCAAGCCTCTTAACTCAGGCATCAAGGAAACAGGCAGGGCCATTTGTTGAGTTGTCTGTTCTGAACTGGGAGCGTCCTGGGCACAAGGATGGGGCTTACTCTTCTTTGTCTTGGAGCTTGGAACGGAGAAGGAGCTCAATAAATATTTGGTTGAACAATGAATGAAAAGTTTGGAAAATAACTTTACCAAAGGGAAGACTGGGGGGGAAAAGGAGCCATGCCTCCCCCGTATTGCACACCTGGGAGAGTAAGTGTGCGGCCATCGCCACCGACAGACCTCAAGTATAAACAACTGGCTGGGATGCTGCTCAAGCTGTGGTGTCAATTTTCTCGTGCATAGTGGTTTAAGGTCACGGCCTAGGGTGTGTGTGTTAGTGGATTGGTCACGTCCGACTCTTTGCAACCCCATGGACTGTAGCCGGCCAGGCTCCTCTGTCCATGGGATTCTCCAGGCAAGAATAGTGGAGTGGGTAGCCATTCCCTTCTTCAGGGATCTCCCCAAACCAGAATCAAATGCAGATCTCTTGAATTGCAGGCAATTCTTTACTGTCTGAGCCACCAGGAAAGTCCCTAATAAAGTCATTAAGAGTTACATTTGCTGAAAGTTTACCAAGAGTCAGATCCAGCACTAAGCACTTTACGTGAACTATTTTATTTAAATCTCATGTCAACTCCCAAGAGTGAGGTGCCGTTGATGTTCCCACTTTACGAAGGAAAGAACTGAGTTTCAGAGAGGTCAAGTGATTTGCCCAACGTCACACAACTAGTAAGAGCTGAAGCTTGAACTTGAAACCCAGTCTGCTAATTTCAAAGGTCTATTAACTTGAAATTAACCAATTAATTCAACATTATTGTCTGGCTGTCCTTCTCATTAAATTGCAGACTTGAGACCCAAACAGCCATCAGCCTGGGAGCCAACACTTGAAAAATATCATTCTCGCATCAACTTGACAATGATCTACATCTTACTTTCTTGATCTTGTTATTCATCTTCATCTTTCTAGATCTCTCTCCTCACTTCTTTAATCACTGCTTGTCACCTGCTGATCTCTTGGACTATTTTTTTCCTGTTTTTTGGGGGGGTGGGGAGGAAGGTGAGGGGTGGGAGGAATTTGTGTAATTGTCTAGAGGATGTCTTCTCAGAAAAGAATATAATCACAACACCACCCTCATCCCGATTCCTTTAGAGGTAGGTGGTCACTGGAGGACAAGTATCATGTTCACTAGAGTCTAAGTTCCAGAAGGACACGGCCCATGTCTGCATGGATGCTGGCACTGCAGTGGACGCTCACAGAATACTTGCTGAACAAAAGAATTTTATATCTCCAGTGAACAGAAATGGTACTAGCATCTCCACACCGGGTGAGATGCCTTCTACAGAGTATCAACCTCCTGGATTTCCCGTCTTTGCAGAGCATTTCCAGAAGCTGTAATTTCTATTTCTTTGGTCCAGAAAACCACAAAGGGCCATCTGCTGGGTCAGCCTGACTGGCCCTCGTCCACTTACCTTCCAGGGGCCAAACGTTCCCGGTCCACGGTGCCCTCCCAGTGGATAAAGATTCTGGGAAATGTTTGTCTAGTCTCCATGAAACCAGGAAGATGTCATAAAGGAAATCCCCTACTGCCCAGTAAGGACCCTTTCCCACGCAGAAGTTTTGGGGCCCAAGTGACCTGTGCAGCCCTGGATGGAGGCCTTGGAGCCCATGAAACTCTGGGGGAGGAGGGGGCAAGGGGACCCCACCATCGGCGTGTGTGTCTTCTTTCAAACATCCTCCCTAATCTTGACCATTTCCCCCCACATCTCACTTCAGCTGAGGTTGCTCTCTGCCTGAACCTCTTTCAGCATTATTTTTGCATTGTTCTTCTCCCCAAGGAATATCCCATTTAGACTTCCCTCCCAATTGAATTTGATTTCTCCCTCTGAGCCAAATCTTATTTTTGTTATTTTCCATCGATATCTTTACCCTGCTCTGAGGCCTCTGCATTACTTCTCGGGCCTTCTTGGCGAGAGCAACACCTCCCGATTAAGGACCTTATGCAAATTTCATTAGTGAACTGTTCACTCCACCTTTCAGATCATTATTAAAGATGTTAAATAAGAGTGGGACAGACAGCAATTCCACACACCTTCGCCGAGACCGCCCTCTGTCATTTATCTTTGGCTTGTGTGTGTGCAGTTCCATTCTCAAAATGAGGTTCTTCTCCATCCTAGGTTGAATTTATTTTGTAAGGAAAGTTTCATAACATATTATGGCAGACATTTTACTAAAATCAAATCTCATAGCTATCCACAGTTCCCCTGCATATATTGTCCCAGCCGAAGGATGGTTTAGCTCGGTGACCTGCTTGCTCTCATAAGAAACATTGCTGGGGACACCATGGTCTTTGGGATGCTTGCTGAGTTTCAGTGAATCTCTCCATTCCTTGGTCAACCAGCTAAGACCATGCACTAAATACCCACTGGATTCTGACTTCCACCGTGCTGGGCTGAGATAATATGGAAGAAGTGAACCTTGTCCTCTAAGAATCTCATAGTCCGCCTAAGCAAACAGAACATTCATATACACATGTGCCCACCACACAGAGAGCTGTGGCCAGGTTTGGGTGTTCATGAATGCAGCATGCAGTCAGTCACAGGCTACATTTAAAAATACTTGACAAGACTTCCCTGATGCTCCAGTGGCTATCAATCCGCCTTCCATCATGTACACACTGCTATATTCAAAACAGATAACCAACAAGGACCTACTGCATACATGGAACTCTACTCCATGTTATGTACCAGCCTGGATGGGAGGGGGATTTGGAGGAGAAACAGTTCAGTTCAGTCGCTCAGTCGTGTCCGACTCTTTGTGACCCCATGAACTGCAGCACACCAGGCCTCCCTGTCCATCACCAACTCCCAGAGTTTACCCAAACCCATGTTGGTGATTGAGTCAGTGATGCCATCCAACGATCTCATCCTCTGTCGTCCCCTTCTCCTCCTGCCCTCAGTCTTTCCCAGCATCAGGGTCTTTTCAAATGAGGAGAATGGATACACATATATGGAGAGCTGAGTCCCTTCACTGTTCACCAGAAATTACCACAACATTGTTAATCAGCTATACCCCAATACAAAGTAAAAGTTTAAAAACAAAAGAAAGAATCCTCTTTCCAATGAAGGGGATGCGACTTAGATCCCTGGTCAGGGAACTAAGATCGCACATGCTGTGGGGTATAGCCAAAAAAAAAAAAAAAAAAGAAAGAAAATCTAATAGTACTTGAGTGTAACATGTGTTTTAAAACCTTAATTTTTTATGATGGGAAATTTAAACATGCATGAAATGCAAATTGACTATGATCTCCCAGGCGTTCATCATCCAGTTTCAACAGTTACAACATTTTACCATTCTTATCATATCTCCTTACCTCTCCTTTTCCTTTTTTGGCAGGGGAAGACACTTTAAAGTAAAGCCCAGACATCATATCATTAGCATCAGTAATGACTTCGCAATGTACCTTTAACAGATATTAAAAAAATAACCACAACAGCATTATCATATCAAACACACTTGAAGGGAATTCTTTATGACATATTACCTAATACCTGGTCCTTGTTCAATTGTTCCCCCCGATTATCTAAAAAAAGTCTTTTATACAGTTGGTTCCTATGGACCACATATTGTATTTGATGGACATGCCTCTTAGTCTGCATCATATCCTTTTGAAAATGCCATTTAGCTGTGAAAGAAACTAAGTCATTTATCTTGTAGAATTCCAAATGTAGTCCATCTTAAAGGACATCTGTTATGTAAAATATGAACACAGAGAAAGATCACGAGGAGATCATCTAAGATGAACTAAAGATAAAGTAAGAATGCCAACACATGTGAAACAAGGACCCTTCGAGTTGGACGGAAGCCCGGAGGTTGTTCACACTAACCCAGCCTCCACCCCATCCCTACCCTGTCCCTAAGTAGAGAAGGCTTGTCAGCAATGACCCTGCCAGATGTCCACCCTCTTCATTTGCAAAGGAACTCACTTTAGGATTCTTTTGTATGGCAAATGGTTCCTCTGCAGACAAAAAAGATATATGTATATTATTCAGCTTAGCAACAATGGCAAAATGTATTCATACAGTCTATAACAAACATCTATTAACCGAAGCGTGCTATGTCTGGGAAGGGCTCTGAAGGGAAGGGAAGAGGAAAACAAGGGAAGGGAAGCACAGACAAAGGGGAACAAGTGGGGCTTCCCTGGGGATCCAGTGGTTAAGAGTGCCCCTTGCAGTACAGGTTCAATCCCTGGTCAGGGAACTAAGATTACACATGTCCTGGAGCAACTAAGCCCTCGCATTGCAATTACTGAGCCCACTCCCGGCAACTAGAGGGTCCATGTGCCACAGCGAAAGATCCTGCATGATGCAAAGAAGATTCTGAATACCACAAGAAGATCCTGAATGCCCGATGCAGCCAAGTAAATAAATAATTTTTTAAAAGAGAGAGGGAGAGAAGCGGACCAGAGGTATAAGGAGATTCCAGCCAGCCTTGGAGAAGTTTAGAGTGGGTGGTGGCTACAAGCGAAAGAAGGCTGACAATGTGGCTCTGCCAGGTGTAAACTCCTCCGTGTCTAAGACTCACGGGTCGCTGGGGTGAGATGGAGGCGAGGCCAGAAGCATAACGGGACTGTTCAACCCCGCTGGGCAGGAGCTGTGCCTCCACATGGAGCAAAACCTTCAACCTTTGAGTCCGAGTCTCCTCCCCACACGCCTGAGTTGACAGCTCTCATCTTAAGGGTCGTTGAGCACGTGAAGCCAAAGGACAGCGGCGTCTGGCGCTTGCCAGGGCTCTGCGGGGAGAGCTGTGTCGTGTGCCTGGCAGGGCTCAGCTTAGTCAGTCTGTCCCACGGCAGACAGACGACCTGTTCTTTCTGCCCAACGGCAGGTCGTCGCCTGGGGAAACGCTATCACATTGATGGGTTCTAGTCACAGGTTGATCGAGGGTGGGGTTGGGGTTGGGCATGAAACCAAGCGGGGAAAGGGAGCAATTTGTTCTGAGTCCTGCGGGGAGGTGGCCCTGTGGCTGCATTCCAAGCACGGGCGAGTGACTGGAGAGCAATTCCTCTGTCTTCTCTGAGATATCTACACCACATTCACATCATCTTGCGTTTCGAGTCTCAGCTTTACCCAGTATGATTTTCCCAAAATACTAAGTAGGTTAGGTGATTCCTCCAGGGCCCTCCACGCTCTGCCCTGACGTGCTGATGGAGCATCTGTTCACCCTGAGGGAGCCAGGTGAGGGGAGAGGCTGGGGGCCTCCCCTTCCTGTGAGTCCCTCTCAGAATGTCTGTCACTTTCTTCCACAGCAGCGCGGTAACCTTCATTCTCTCAGCCTTAAGATGGTGGGGGTGGGGGGGTTCCCCTCATAGCTCAGTTGGTAAAGAATCTGCCTGCAATGCAGGAGACCCCTGGTTCGATTCCTGGGTTGGGAAGATCCCCTGGAGAAGGGATAGACTATCCACTCCAGTATTCTTGGGCTTCCCTTCTGGCTCAGCCGGTAAAGAATCCACCTTCAATGCAGGAGACCTGGGTGGGGAAGAGCCCCTGGAGAAGGGAAAGGCTACCCACTCCAGTATTCTGGCCTGGAGAATTCCATGGACTGTACAGTCCATGGGGTCGTATACAGTCCATGGCGTCCTAAAGAGCTGGACACAACTGAGTGACTTTCACTTAAGTCAGGGAAGAAGGACCTCGGCCTTCCCTTCCCCACTTTCCCTCCCTCCCGCTCCTCCACAAAGGGATGTAGAAGGAAAAGTTGAAAGCCTGTGTAAAGGATATGCGTCTATCACAAGACAGCCGCAAAAGGGATACAGGACGATGCTACTGGCATCATCTAACGTTGACCAGGGCTGATAATGCTTAATTCCTCACTGTTATCAAGACTTAACTCCCAGAAGTCTTCAGTCCTTGTTAATTTCAGTGTTCTGTGAAAACAAGGTCAGTGCAGCAGCTGTCGGGGTATGGGGGGCCATGTTTCCCTCCCCTCCTCCTTTATCAGCAGACTCTCCACCCCTCTGCTCTTCCCTTTTCGGTGGCTAGCCCCCAGCAGATGGTTTGGTTTCAGGAGAGACCACCAGAGACGCAACAAAGCTGTTCCAAGTCCATTAGAAACCCATTATTTAGGATGACCGCCCTGCTTCCTCCCCATTCTCTCTTCCCTGACCACGGAGATCCCATATCAGGAAACTCGGTGTTTGGTTTCCTGAGGGGAAAAAGCCTGTCTGCCTCCAGAAAATGACTCCACAGACCATCTGATGTCAGGATGAAAGTCTTCCTGTTTGGATTCCTGGGAGCAAAATCACTGCTTGCACTCCTGTGCTCCGTCGCTTGGTCATGTCCAACTCTTTATGACCCTGTGGACTGTGGCCCACCAGGCTCCCCTGTCCGTGGGATTTCCCAGGCAAGAATACTGAAGTGGGTTGCCATTTCCTAAGCCAAGGGATCTTCCCCACCCAGGGATCGAACCCGAGTCACTTTCACTCAGCACTGTCTCAATTCCAGACTCACCTGGCCCCCGACAAGAATTCTCCAAGTCCTGGCAGGGGAAAGAACACAGGAAGGGAAGCGATTTCTGAGTCCTTCAAAGCCGGTGATTCAGACACAACTCTCCCTCTATTGATTTCTAGCAATCGATAACTTTGTTTCAATAAGCAAGTCTCAGAGTCTACCCTGCTCTCCACAAGTCCCCAAAATAAACCCAGCGCTTAGGGAAGAGTTTCCCCTCCCCCTGCTTCTTATTCTCAAAGCTGACTTGAGGTTCTTTTTGAAAGGATTCCCTGCACCCCTTGCCAGCGACCCCCTGTTCCTGAAATATAAAGTAAGAAGCAGCAACAGAGAGCTGATGTCTGTACAGTTAATAAAAACAATGACAGGCAGTCCGGCCCATGGCCTTGCTGATCTGTATACGCTCTTTCTCTCCGAGCAAGGCTCAGGGAGTACTCATTCTAGTTTCTCCAATCACATGGACATTGTTTTAATAATTCAGCCCAGGGGTGGGGTTGTCTCTGCTGGTGAGTGGCTTCAGGGCCTGGAGTTATCAAAATACTAATGTTACCAATTTATCATCCTGGCTGATGGAGTGTCAGAGGTTTCTAGGGAGTTGTGCAGGAGAGGGGGCTGTAATAACCTCCAGACCTTGGCTGAATGGAATCTCTGAGACCGGGAACACAGGCCAGCTTGTCCTGCGTCCCTGGCCTTCCTAGGACCCTAATGAGAAGATGCGCTTAGACTGTGGAGTCAGTTAGACACACATAAACGCACCCTTCCCCACCCAGCCAGAAACCAAGAGCAAAGGGCGAACGGATGGGGTAGCAAACCTGATGATTTGGATTTCTGAAATCTGACACAAGGACCCCCTGAGTGGACTCTGCTTATGGATTATTTCACTGTCTGCCAACATGTGGGATGCGTGGCCCTGGTGGAAAGTGGAAGAGCTTCAGTAGAATTGAGCATGATGTTGAATAACATCAAATCTCAGTGAGAATTACTCTCCTTCCAATTCTTTTTCAACCTCCGCCATTGCTTAAAGGGAAACCTGTGACTCTGGTGCTTCTGCATCTTTCCCGCCTCCCTGATCCCTTCTAATCTCTCTCCTTAACAACTGGAGGTCTGTCCTCAGGCTCCCCCGCTTCCAATGGGAACAGTTCCTTCTGAAATTGACAACATCATTTGGTTTCTGTTGTATCTATTTTTATAGTTACCTTGTTTGCAGCCAGTTGCACTGATTCTCCATTTACCATTGTAATATAAACTTTCTTTTGAAAGCACTTATTATGATGTTAAACATTAGATGATTCAAAACTTTTAAATTAGGGACTCCAGTGGTTAAGACTCTGAGCTTCCAATGTGGGAGGCTAGGGTTCGATCCCTGGTCAGGGAACTAACATCCTACACGCTGCTTGGCTCGGACAAAAAATACACTTAAAGTTTCTAATTAAGTAGTAAGCTGGGTAGTATGCGGACTTAGCAATACAGGCTCCAGGGACATGGCAGCTCTTGGAGTTTAGGGGATCTGGCTCTGTTTGAGTTGTCAAGGGAGATAAGACCCTGAAAACTATCCCCAGAATGGTGATGGGAGAAGGAATGGGAGCCTGAAGAACACTGCTTCTCTCTTGCCCTCCTTTTCTCCTCCTTTCCCTCCCTTCCCATCACAGATGGGGAGAGCTGTGCTGAACAGACCCCTCCTCCCATCTCCTTGGGGTCAAAAACTCCCTTTCCTTCAGGAAACTGTAATGATTGGTCCATGCGTGGTCATGTGACCCAAGCCAGACCAATAGAAGTCCTTCCCTGAAAGTTTTCGTACTTAAGCTAAGGGAGAAAGTCCTCTTTTTTCTACACTCCCTTAATAAGGAGTTGTAAGGCTGTAGCTGCCACACAGCTGTTCTTTCTGAGAGAATGGGGCTTATCCACAGAGAAGAGTTGAGAAGGGAGATAGAAATAGAAATCCTTGAATCTGTTCAAGTCCCTGGATTAAGGGAACCCTTTCACCAACCTCTCTGTTTTTGTTGGCTGCTGACCTGAAGCAATGCACGCGTTTTGGCTTACGTTGGTTTACGATACATTTCTCTCATTTGTCTCTAAGAGTTTTGCTGTTGTTGCTTAGTGCTCAATCACGTCCAACTCTTTTGCAACCCCTTGGACCGCAGGCCCTCTGGACTTCTCTGTCCATGGAATTTCCCAGGCAAGTATACTGGAGTGGGTTGCCATTACCTACTCTAGGGGATCTTCCCAACCCAGGGATTGAACCCATGTCTCCTGCCTTGGGAGGCGGATTCTTTACCACTGAGCCACCACTCACAGTGCAAATCAGTGGTTTGAAGATGTGCTTTGTGTGTGATTACTTCTAATCTTTCTAATTCCTGTGGGGGAGGGAAGTGCTGCCTCTAATAGAGCCCTAGCTGATTAAGCACATGAAAAGGTGTTTGGCAGTCACCATGCCAAGTTGCTTCAGTCCTATCTGACTCTTTGCTTCCCCACGGACCATAACCTGCCAGGCTCCTCTGTCCACGGGATTCTCCAGGTAAGAATGCTGGAGTGGGCTACCATGCCCTCCTCCAGGGGATCAGCACCCTCCATATGGGCCAGCGCGAGCGTATGGAGCTGCGGGGCACAGAGGGTGCTCGCTGCTGTGGTCGGTCTCAAGTCACATGGCCCCTGCACTTCCCATGGCACTCCTGGAAAATCTCTGGGGACCAGAATGCTTGCCCTGGCTCTCAGAGTTTCAGGCCCACCAGTTGCATACACGTTAACTGATTTTTTTTGTTTCCTTTTTGAGCGACAGGGGAGGAGGGATTGCATTGAATCTCAGTTTTACCCAGAAGTGCCCATCTTTTGTGGCATATAGGCTGAGGACACAGATTGGAGAGTCTCTCTAGGTCCCTTCTGGGTCCAGGATCTAAGATGTTAGGATTCTTTGTGTTGCAGAGAAGAAGCCAATTCTGACTCCCTGTTGGAAGCTCTCTTTGACTTGCTTCTCGTTGCTTTTGTTATCATAATCATACAGAAGGACCTGCCCCAGAGAAGTCTGCCCCTCGGCTGGACTGTGGACTGAAACTAGGGTGCCTTTGTTTAGAACCCCGTGCACCTGTAGACAGAGGAAGGAAGAAACGAACACGGCCCGGCCTGAGGCTTGCCATTCCAGGAGATGTTTGCAAGGTTAATGGCCTTTTTGTTTTGCTTCCTCACCCCACCTCATCTCTGATCTATGCAAGAAACTGGCACCCTGACCCCATTAAATGGTTATCTTGAGGCGCTAGCCTGCTATCTTCTCGGCCAGCCGGCTCCCCGAAAAAAGTCTCTTCCTCGCCTCAACCCCTCGTCTCTTGGGTTCACTGGCCTGTCATGGGGCGAGCAGAGCGAGCTTGGACTCAGTAACGTTTGCACAGAAGCGACCTTCTCCAGGTCCACCCTGCTCCGGGAATGGGCTCCCCTTCCTCGGGGCTGGCACAGCAAGAGGGCAGTCATTTCTCCCACCCAGGATGCTCTGAGCACTGGTCGCCACGGTGGACAAGGCTGTTCTAAGTTGGCAGACTATGCTGTCCTGGCCTAAAGGATGGGCCTCCCTTCGGTCTCCCCGGCCCCTTCCCCACGGGCTTCTCAAAAAGAGACCTGGGGAGGCGAAGATTCTGTGGGATTTGGCCTGGCACCCCAAGCTCGTGGAGGCGACCTCGGGTCTCCTTGCCACCCTATCACCCGTGACCGGGAGTGTGTTCTCGCTCCACCCTTGACATCACGTGCCCGCCACACACTGAGTCCCTTAAGCTTGGCCCCAAAGGCTCATTCTAGCCTTGGAAACTCTTCCGTGTACACCCCACGCCCCAGTTCCCAGGCTGACCTTCAGGCCTCCTCATTCTGCCAGCGACGCCAGCCTGACACAGCCCTCTGGTTAGCACCCCTCTCGGGTCAGAGGTTCTGAGCTTCTCACCACCCCTGGGGCTGTAACCGGGGCGTAGATAGTGGTCTCCTGTAGACCTAAAACATGACAGACAGCTCCACAAAACAGGCCAGCGTCTTCCCCTCCTGCCAGTCAACCTTAGTTCTGGTAGAGGCCACACCCAGCACACCTGTTCTGACTCACCCGGAACAGCTCCAGGACACCTTCAGAAACAGGTCCCTGAGCTGGGCCGGGCCACGCCAGAGCAGCCAGTTCCAGCCTCCAAGACAGCTGACTCCCCGATTTGTTCCGTTTGCACAGGCATTTGGCTAATTTCAACCCAGAGATATCATGTCTGGAGCTCCCGAAGCCCTTCTAGAGTATTCCAGCCTGCACTTAGTCAATCTCCCTTCCCTTGATAAATACTTCATCTCCTCCCTTTAGACTGGGATTGCGCTGATTTGTGTAAATCCTACGTTATAAAGTATTCATACTGCTTGGTGCTGGCAGGGGCCTTTCTCCAGCTTCCTGGCTCTGTTCCTTCCCTGAAGGATGAGTGACTGGGCGAATCATGGCCAGTCGTGGCTGGGCACTGCCCTGGGCACCCTCCCTCCTTCTCCTGTTCAGCCCGGTCCCAAAGGTGTTCACTGAGCACACGCTGTGTGCTCTGAGTTATGTGTTACGAGGGGTCCAAAGGCGAACAGAAGGTGCACCACCCCTTGGCGACGCTAGCATCCTGGTGGGTGAGGCAGGGCTAGAAATGAGAAGCCCTACCTGGCCGACAGTGATGAGCTGTGAGGAAGACACAGACAGAGTCATTCTTGAGTCTCAGCCTCAGGAGAGGTCAGAGAGGGCTTCCCTGGCGACATGGCGTTTGACCCTGGGTAGCATCAGGGCGCACGGAGAGGAGAGGAGGTGGCAGGAAATAAGTGGAGGGGGAGGGGAGGGGGCAGCGAGTGGAGACAAGAACATTCTGGGGTCATTCCAGGAGGAGAGAAGGAAACCAGTTCCTTTTCGTTGCTGCTGTCTTTGTTGTTTAGTCGCTCAGTTTTGCAACCCCATGGACTGTAGCCCTCCAGGCTCCTCTATCCATGGGATTTTCAAGGCAAGAATACTGGAGTGGGTTGCCATTTCCTCCTCCAAAGGATCTTCCCCACCCAGGGATTGAACCCTCGTCTCCTGCATTGGCAGGCAGATTCTTCAGCACCGAACCAGTAGGGAAGCCCCAAACTTGCTCCTACTAAGCATTTATCCTGGGCCAGTGTCTTAGTTTCCTGTTGCTTCTGTAACAAATTATCCCACTCTTAGTGGCTTAAGCAACGGAAATGTGTTATTTTACAGTTCTGAAGGTCAGAAGTCCAAAAGCAGTGTCTGTGAACTAAAATCAAGGTGCAGACAAAGCTGAGCTCCTTCATTCCTGGCCTTTTCCAGCTCCTGGAGGTCCCCCAGCTTCCTTGCCCAGTGGCCCTGCAGCACTCTGACCTCTGCTGCCCTCAGCACATCTTCCCTGCCTCCGACCCTCCTGGTTACACTGGGCCCACCCAGATAACCCAGAATAATCTCCCCACCTCAAAACTCTGAATTTAATCATCCCTAGAAAGTCCCTTCTGTTGTGTAAAGAAACACATCCATAGGATCCAGGGATTAAGACAAGGATATCTTTGGGGGGGGCATCATTCAGCCAGTTGCAGGCAGGAATTTATAGTCTGCCTCACTTAGCTCCCGCTCAAGCGCACCAGGCAGCTATTATAATTCTCATTGTACAGGTAGGGACTGGGGTCTTGAACATTAATAGCACTTGGAGGTTAGTTAGTGAGAGGTTAATGTGGGATTTGAACTTGCCCTGTCTGACCCCATGGGGACTTCCCAGATGGCACAGTTGGTAAAGAATCCACCTGCCAATGCAGGAGATGCAAGAGATGAGGGTTCAATCCTTGGGTTGGGAAGATCCCCTGGAGAAGGGAATGGCAACCTACTCTGGTAGTCTTCCCTGGAAAATGCCACGGACAGAGGAGCCTCATGAGTTACAATCCACGGGGTCACAAAGAGCTGGACACGACTGTGCGAGCACACACTGTCTGACCCCAGAGCCCGTTCACTTCCTGTGCACGCCAGCACCTCTCATGGGATGCTCTGGATCAGAGAGGATTTGCTGTGGGCGTATCTTTAGACCATGTCACTAGGAGCTCTGATGGGAGGTAAAGGAAACAGAAGTGAGATAAACTCCGCACAAAAGGGACGGGGGAGGGGGAGATGAGAAGTACAGCAGAGGGACAGCGAGGTTTGGGCCCTGTGTTCACTGTGGGGTGAGGGACCCGGAGCAACTGGACCAGAGTCTAAGCCTGGGGACCTCGATGCTGGAACATCAGCAGGACCGACAGCAGGAGCAGGGAGAAGGCTGAGGATGGGGCTTGGAGGGAGTTTTTGGTTGTTTGGGGCCAGATGGAAGGGCCCGGAGGCAGATCAGGGCCGGAGGTGGAGCCTGGGCTGGAGACAGAGTTCTGATCACACAGATGCACTCGGGCCCCAAAACTTCTGCTTGGGAAAGTTATGGGGTAGGAGGGAATTTCCTTTATGAGGTCATCCTGCTTTCACGGAGGCCCTGAGATGGAGGCTGGGAGTCGGGGATAGAACCGGGGGAGGGCACGGAGGTGGGAAGCAGCAGAGAGGCAACTAAGGTGTCATGAGGAGGGGATGGGGGCTGGTGAGGCTGGCAGACAGGGGACGCGGCGGCATCAGACCAGGGGGCGCACCGTCAAGAGGGGAGACCCATTCCGCCACTGATGGACGTTAGGCTGCTTCCAAGTCCTGGCTGTTGTGAATACTGCAATGAACATATACACAGTACATGTGTAAAAGATAACTAATAAGAATCTACTGCATGGTGGGAGGGGGGTTCAGGATTGGGAACACGTGTACACCCGTGGCCGATTCATGTTGATGTATGGCAAAACCAATACAATATTGTAAAGTAATTAGCCTCTAATTAAATAAATTTAAATTTTAAAAAAAAGAATCTACTGTATAGCACAGGGAACTCTGTCTGTCTGGTGTTCTGTGATGACTTATAAGGGAATGAGGGTCTAGAAGAGAGGGGATGTATGTGTATGTATGACTGATTCACTTTGCTCTCCAGCAAAAACTAACACAGCATTGTAAATCAGCTATATGCCAAAAAATTAATAAAAACGACAACAATAGAAAGGAGTGATCAGCCACCACAAACACCAACCAAAACTTGTGGGTTTGACAACCAGTAAGTTACGAGCTGCAAATGTGTGGGGACCTTCCATCACCAGCTCTCAGGTGGTCTTGGGAAGGGCTGTGTTTTATGCTACCTGGGTCAGGCTCAGGCTGGAGACTGACCCAAACTTTGAGAGATACTTAAACTCAGAAATGAACCTTCTTGGTGGGGGATTGGGATGGGGCTGAACAAGCTACTCACTTCCAATGGGTAGAATGAGGCAGAAGTGATGCACCTTCAGAGGCTAGATCAGAAAACAGGCTGTCTCTCTCTGTCTCCATCTCTCTGTGTCTCCATCTCTTTCTGCTCCGAACTGCCCAGTAAGAAATTGGATGACTCTGATGTTGGACTGATGCTCCAATGCTTTGGCCACCTAATGCAAGGAGCTGACTCATTAGAAAAGACCCTGATGCTGGGAAAGATTGAAGGTGAAAGGAGATGGGGATAGCAGAGGATGACATGGCTAGATGGCATCACCTACTCAACGGACATGGATTTGAGCAAACTCTGGGAGATAGTGGAGGACAGAGGAGCCTGGCGTGCTGCAGCCCACGGAGTCGCAAAGAGTCGGACACAACTTAGCAACTGAACAACAAGAACAATGCCGCCATGCCAAGGAGACCAATGGTGGGCACGCAGGGAGACAGACGCCCCAGGTGCCCTGGATGTTTGAGAGAGAAGTGTGAGTGGGTGAGACTCTGGAAGCCTCCAGTTCCAGCCACAGTCTAATCACACGGCTGCCTGGGACCCTGAGCCAAAACTGCCCGGCTGAGCCCAGTCAGGCCCCAACCATAAGAGACCACAGTCTGGTTTTCATGCTGTGTAAGCCTCCAGGGTATGGAATGTTTTGCTAGGCAGCATCGGGTAACATGGGTCAAGGATGCAGTTGGTAGTTTGGGATGGAAATTTGGCAGAGGAAGCAAATGTCTGCTGGCAGGAATTCTGTTCCAAGTAGCCCATGGTTATGGCTGATTGGAGCTGGGATAGTGAAAAAGAGGATTTGTATCCTGGCACTTGGACATTCCCTAACTTTACTCTGCGCCTCCTCCCTCCCCACCACTAGGACCCCACCCCCACCCTGCCCACCGACCACCAGAGACACCACTGCACCCCGCCTTTGTCATCTTCTTTAATCAAGTCTCCTTCAGGGGAAAAATCTGCATTGAATCTGTGTTTTTCCTTGTAGGGCTGTGAGTTAAACCTGAACCTTAAACCTGATCTCTTCTTTTGAAAGGAAAGCTTTTACTTCAAGATAAAAGGACTGAAGAGACCGTTAAGCAGAGGGGAGGAGTGTCAGAGGCTGAGGGTAGGGTCAGCACTGCCCTGGAGTCAGCTCCTCAAGGCTGATCACTTAATTTTTAGGGATTTGGTGAGCTGGTTGCTGAACAGAGTCATTATTAAAAACTAAACCACGAAAGCTTATCTTTAAACCAATAACATTAGAAAGCAAAGGTAACTATTACTGAAAACATCCCTTTGTAGCTCTTCACCGTATTTTACTATTGCCTGTGCCCTTGAGTTTATTTATATCTTTTTCTGTGTGTGTTGGAAATACTGCATCAGGCTGGCAACCCAGCATCTCTCCTTGACCCCACTGTCAGCGACATCAGGTTGGCAGCGTGAAATCAGCCGCTGTGGGGGTATTTATACCATGGAAATTGGCCAACACGACAAATCAGAGCGTTGTTTTTCCTCCTTGAGAACAAGTTGTAAAACCACTTTGATTCTGGGGACACGATTTGGAGACCGGCTTGGACCAGACTGACTCCCCCGAGCCAGAGTTCTCGTAGAGTTCCGTCTGGCAGCCCGTGATGTCCCATGACATAACAAGACGACATAGATGTTCTCACCCAGGCCTGCGGAGCCGGGTGTCCCCTCCTCGCCCTTTAGTTTAGTGTGATGGCTTGTTCCTCTGGGCTCCTGCGAGCCGTCTTGGGCTGTGAGTTCAGCCCTACCCCCCACAGTCTGCAAATACAGATGCTCTGGGATCCTCACTGAGCCACACACATCGGGCGGGGGGGACAGAAAAGAGGTGACGTCAAAGGGCACAGCCCCCCAAGGACTGGCTCTCCCAACCCTCTCATTTAGGCCTAACCCTCATCATTACTGGGGCCATTTTAGTGCAACGAAACTCACCCCTACTCTTTATTTAAAACGATTTTATTTAAGTGAAGTTCACATAACATAAACTTAACCATTTCCGAGTGGCACTCCCTGGCATTTAGTACATTCATGATGTTATGCACTGACCCCCCCATCTAGTTCCAAAACATTTCTATCACCCCAAACCAGGATCCCTCACCCATTATGCATTACACCCTCAGACCCTGGCAGCGAGCAGTCTGTGTTCTGAATCTATGAATATGTCTTCTCTGGCCATCTTCTAAAAGTGGAATCATACAATATTTGTCCTCTGATGGCTGGCCTTTCTCAGTTAGCATATGTTTCCAAGGTTGTAGCATGTTATCAACACTTCGTTTCTTTTTACGGCTAATTAATATTCCATTGTGGGCTTCCCCGGTGGCTCAGAGGTAAAGGATCTGCTTGCCAAAGCAAGAGACGCAGGTGTTTCCCTGGGTCGGGAAGATGCCTTGGAGAAGGAAATGGCAAAGTTGGATACGACTGAGCGACTGAACAACAACAACCTCTTTTGGTTACTGTGAATAGTACTACCGTGAACATACGTGTGGGTACTTGCTGTTGTGTCTGTTTTCAGTTCCTCTGGGTCTATACCTAGGAGTGGAATTGCTGGGTCATACGGCAATTCCATGTTTAAGTTTTTAGGGAATCTCTGGGGCCCACACCAATTCCCGCCTACTGATACTGAGAGCAGAACATTACTTGACTGGCCACTTCAATCACCACATCCCCAGAGTCACACAGATCATACTGGTGTGAAACCCTGAGCTCCTCTTTAAATCTATCTACCACGTAAAGTGGGAATGATGTCAGAACTTACCTGTTAGGGAGTGTTCAACTTCCTGAATGGTCGTGGGTTCACACCGTAATGTCCACGACTGTGGCTGAAACATTGAATGACGGGGCTGGGAGAAGTTTGGAGACCATGTCGTCTGATGGGACAAAGGGCCCCGGGCTGTTCATCCTGTGTGTCAGCTCTGGTAGCGTCTTATTTACCTCCTTTCCTGGTGGCCTTGACCCCGATGGGGTTCTGACCAGGAGGAGCCGGTGAGGGCTTGGTGAGAGTGCCTGCCACCCCTGCTGACTCCTGGAATCCGTTCAGGGGTGAGCTGGCCACCCATAACCACCCTCACCTTCAGCCCCAGGACCCAGCTCAGCCCAGGGAGCAGCACCAGGAGAGGTAGCTAAATTGGGGGGTGGCTGAATTCACTGACCCCCAGAACCTGAGGCCACAGGAAGGATCAGAGAGGGGATTCCCCCTCTCTTGCTGGGTCATGTATTCCACTGACTTCCAAGCATGGTGTATAGAAGCCGGGGCTCTGGAGTCCTGGGGGATGGAGTTTAGCTCCCCCAGGCAGTGAGGAAGCTCCAATACTTTGGCCACCTGAATTCAGATGTGAAGGCCTGATTCACTGGAAAAGACCGTGATGCTGGGAAAGATGGAAGGCAGAGGAGAAGGAGGCGACAGAGGATGAGATGACTGGATGGCATCACCGACTTGATGCATATGAGTTTGAGCAAACTCCAGAGGATGAGATGGCTGGATGGCATCATCGACTCAATGCACACGAGTTTGAGCAAACTCCGGGAGATAGTGGAGGACAGAGGAGCCTGGCGGGCTGCAGTCCATGGGGTCACAAACAGTCAGACACAACTTTGCGACTGAACAACAACGAAGCGAGGCCCTGGGCTGGTGCGGAGACCTCTGGGTCTGTTTCCCTCTCTGCAAAAGGAGAGCATAATACAACCAAGTCCATCGTGTTTGAAAGGCTCAATCCTCATGCATTCACATCAATTCACAATTCACACAACAGATGAGCACACCGCCCAGGAAGGGCAGGTGCCCATTCAGTGGTAGATTTAGTCAGTTAGTAATCGACTGTAAGATTGCAGACACCTCTTGACATGACACAGCAAAGTGATAGGGTCGCCATGTTAACAGACCTTGAAAGGGAAAGTTACCTGTGCCGGGAGGCAGAGGCCTGGAACCTTCTGGCCATGTGACCTCTTTTTTTTTAAATATTTATTTACCTGTGCTGGGTCTTAATTGTGGCATGCCAACTCTTAGTCACAGCATGTAGGTTCTAGTTCCCTGACCAAGAGCTGAACCCGGCCCCTCCTGCACTGGGAGTGCTGAATCTTAGCCCCTGCACCACCAGGAAGTCCCACCTCGTTCATATCCTTTCCCTCATAGGTCTCAGTGTCCTTGTCTGTGAAATGGAAGAGAAGGGCCCTGAGGAGACCTCCGAGGCCCCTTCCAGGACTGGGGTGTGAGGATCCCAGGAAGGGTCCTGTTGATGCTCTGGTGTCTCCAGACCCCCGGAGGCAGCTGGCGCACACTCAGCCCACCCCGCAGGCTGAGACTCACCTCCCCCAGGCTCTCCTCCCCGCTGGAGACGATGCTCCTGCCCAGAGAAGGGTCCAAACAGCTCTCCTGCCACTTGTTCGCCACCAACAGGGGAGCGGGGATGGTGGAGAGGCTTTTAAACCTTCCTGGTCGGGGCCAATATTGATTAGCCTTGCTCCTTAATGGGATTCTTCTGCGCTCACCGCCCGCCTCCCTCCTCCAGCCCCCATCACTAGGGCCTTCTTCTCTGAGCCACGCTGCTCCAAAGCCCACTGCTGTGCCGGGGGAGGGGGGCCTGCGTAGGAGGGGGCGCCGGGGGCCTGGGAGCCCCGAGCCTCTGCTTGTGGCAAAGGAGGGCTGATTGCTGAGCTCTCTGTCTGAGGCTGCTGACTGGTGGTTGCATTGTTCGGTCAAGTCCTCCGGGAGGTCTCTGGAGCCGGCTGAGCCTCCCTCCCCAGGAAAGACCCTGCAGCCCTTTCCTCCCTCTTAAAGGTCCCCGCAAACTTGTGTGGGTGGTCTCTCCGCAGCGCCGGGCCTGCCTTCTTTTCAAGGCCGAAGAGACCCCAAATATCACTTGTGAATGTTCCCCAATCTTGCTCCTGGGTTTCCTCGTCTTCGGGTAATGATGGTGGTTTTTGGGTCGGCCTGTTGCTATGGAATTCAAACTCACGGCAACTTGGTTTCATTACTCATCAGCCTTTGGTTCCTCTGACTTCCTTTACAATCGAATCAATAAAAATGTCACCTCACCCTCCTCTTTTTAGTATTTATATTTCAGATCGATGTGAGGCCCGAAGCCGTCGATTGCCCTCCGATGAGCTGCAAAAAGGTGCTGAAAACGGCTGGTTCTGAGATGGACCCGGGGAAGTTGCTGGTAAAATGAATCAAGTCTTTTTTCCCACACACAGCAACATTCTTCTTTCTCATGGAAGTATAGTTGATCTGCAATGCTGTGTTAGTTTCTGGTGTGCAGCAAAGTGATCCAGTTATATATATACATGTGTGTGTGTATATATATATTCTTTTTCAGATTCTTTTCAATTATAGCTTACTACAGGAAGTTGAATATAGTTCCCTGTGCTATCCAGTAGGACCTTGCTGATTACCTACTTCAAATATAATAGTTTGTATCTGCTGATCCCTAGCTCCTAATTTATCCCTCTCCACCACCACCCACCCCTGCCCTTTTTTTTCACAAAGCAGAAACAGACTCACAGACATAGAAAACAAACTTAAGGTTACCCAAGGGGGAAAAAAAACGAGGCAAATTCGCTTATTTCTATGATCGTGATGTCTGCCTCTGTTACCTTCCCGTGGCGTCAGGGGACCGCACGTCCACACCTCGGAGCTCTGAGTCCTGCCGATTTGTGCCCAGTGGTCACCGGTGCACGCAGCAGGCTGGGAAGGAAACTGGCCTTGAGGGGCAGTGCAGAGACGGCTCCTGGGTGGGTGTCCGGTTCCTGGCACACAAAAGAAGCTGAGCTCTCCTGCTCCTAGCTTTTCTGGGATGAAGACCTGCTTTTGCTGGGGGCTTGTAATACTCCTGATGGCCAATCAATACACAAGTTAGAAAGCCCACTGCCCTGGGTGTACATTTCCGATAGCCCCTCCTCTGGCCATCAAGAAAGTGGGAAAGATGGTCATCGCCAACTTGGTACTGGCACCAGGGCTGCTTCCACAGTGGTCGGCACATCCCCTGGCCCCGACCCCCAGGCCTGGAAGAGAAGTCGACTGTCTGCAGGCTGGACTTAGGTGTCCACACAGGGACATCTCAATGGGGCCGTGAACACATAGCGTGGAGACCAGAGTCTCATCCTGCTTCCATTCTGGATGGCGTGGCAATGGGGATTAAAAAAAAGATGACTGTCCAGGTACTTGAAGCAGAGAGAAAAGTGTCACAGAGCCATAGCGAAGGGGACAGAGTGGGGTCAGGGAAGAGATCGAGGTTTTCTGTTTGCTTGCTTTTTGTTTGTTTTGGCCTCAAGACATGCAGGATCTTAGTTCCTGGACCAGGCATCGAACCTGGGCCTCCTGCAGTGGAAGTGTAGACTCCTAATCACCGGACTGCCAGGGAGGTCCCTCATGTTTTATTTATTTTTAATTTTTTTAATTAAAAAATTTTTTTTTGGCGGTGGGGCTCTGCTGGGTCTTTGTCGCTGACTTCGGGCTTTCTCTAGTTGCAGAGACAGGGCTACTCTCTAGCTGTGATGCACAGGCTTCTCAGTGCGGTGGCTTCTCTTGTTGCGGAACTCAGGCTCTAGTTGCTCAGGCTTCAGTAGTTGAGGCACATGGGCTCAGTTGCCCTGCGGCATGTGGAATCCTCCCGGACCAAGGATCAAACTCGTGTCTCCTGCATTGGAAGGCGGCTTCTTAACCACCGGACCACCAGGGCAGTCCGGATCTTTAGCTGTAGCCTGTGGGACCTGGTTCCCTGACCAGGGCTTGAATCTGCACCCCCTGCATTGGAAGCAAGGAGTCTTAGCCACTGGACCACCAGGGGAGTTCTGGCTCTTTTTAGTTCCTGATTTAGGAAGCAGCAGACAATGGTTAAGAGCGCAGACTTAGGAGTTGGACAGGCCCAAATTCCAGGCCTTGGTTCTCTGCTTCCTCATTGTGTGATTTCGGGCAAATGACTTAACATCTCTGAGCCATTGATTTCTCTGTCTGTAAATGAGGGTAATATTAGTGCTTGACTGATAGGATGGTGGCAGGGGTTGTTAAGTGGGATAATACAGGCAGGGTCTGGCCGTCCATTTGAGCCAGAGAAAGTGCTTGGTCCTTTTTAGTTGGTACAAAATTTGGCCCTCGCCCTATGCCAGGCACTTTGAAGCATTTTTCTGTGCATTAACTCATTGGATCCTCAATAATGGGGTAGCTAGCCAGGCATCCGAATAGTTTCTAGAAAATGTCTTGCAAATCTGAGACCTTGACTGGTATCCATGCCAGGTTTAGAGACATTCCTCTCTTTTTTTTGGCTATTACAGTTTTTTTTTAACTGAGAATTACATTTAATAGCAAATACGGAACACCATGCCAAGTTGAGAGAGGGGGATCACAGTAAAAAGGATGGCACTTATTTTTCTTTTTTTAATTGAAGTATAGTTAATTGACTTACAACGTTGTGTTAATTTCAGGTATACAGCAAAGCGATTCAGTTATACATGTATATATTCCTTTTCCGATTCTTTTCCATTATAGGTTATTGCAAGATACTGAATATAGTTTCCTGTGTTACACTGATGGTCCTTATTAGAGACATTTCTCTTAGAGGGGATGGTGAGGGCCTTATGACTAGAAACGCAGGGGCAGGTGGCCAAGGACTCCTTGCTGGGTGTCGCCCAAAGGAGATGAACCACGCACAGCTCACGTCTTCTTGCCTGGCTGCTCACGCATGCATTTTCTTCTCTCACCTTCTTCTTTTTTTTTCTGGAGGTGAAATTCACATAACATAAATCAACCATTTTAAAGTGAACAATTCAACAGCATGTGGCCCTTCATGATGTGCAAGCACCTCTTGTGTCTAGTGTCAGGGTGCCCTCACCACCCCCTGGTAAATCCCATTCCTGTTAGCTGTGCTTGCCAACGTCCCCTCCCCTGGCTGCTGGCAACCACCATCTGCTTTGTGTCTGTGGATCTGCCCATTCTGGACACGGCATGTGAGTGGGGTCAAGCAGTGGCGTGGCCTTTTACGTCTGTGGCTCGTTGCACTTGGCATAAGTGTTTGAGGTTCACCCACATTGTACTATGGATCAGTACTTCATTCCTCTTTACAGCTGGATCATAGTCCATGGTAGAGACGACTACCTTTTGGTTACCCATAACCCGCTGACAGACCCCTGGGTCACTCCCACTTTCCACTGGTTGTAAGCCGCGCCACTGGGAAGGTGAGCATGCAACTCCCATGCCCTCACTCTTTGCAAGGCCTGTGATCCTCAAACCTGCTCACTGCTCTCTGCTTGACTTTGCACATGTCTGTCCACTGCCCATCCCCCACTCCCTTCTGTTGACTCCTACCCGCACTTCAGGGCTCAGCTTCACGTCACTTCCTCCAGGAAGCCTCCCTGCTACATCTGGACTGGTTGGTGGTCTCCTATAAACACCGGACCATCTGCAGGCAAACCCTTCTGTACATGGTTGTTTACTGGAGCAGCTATCTTCCCTGATGGCAATGTGACAGCTCTGACCATCACTGCATCCTCAGAGGCCATGGATGGACTGGATGCAATAGACGTATTTCTTTTTTTTTTTTTTTAAGATTTTTTTTGATATGGATCATTTTTAAAGTCTTTATTGAATTTGTTACAGTAGTGCTTCTGTTTCAGGTTTTGGTTTTTCGGCCATGAGGCCTGTGGGATCCTAGCTTCCCAACCAGAGATCCAACCCGCACCCCTACATTGGAAGCATGGAGTCTTAACCATTAGACCACCAGGGAAGTCCTCATAGTGGATATTTCTAAAATGTTTGTTGAATGACTGCATAACCATCATTTCTACAATGACCAGGTCCTGTGGCAGCTTCCTGGATTTTCTGGGCTGGGAGCATTTGCCAGATCGCCGTGGGGCTCCTTTGAGGGGAGGGGACCAGCTACCTTCAGTTAATATTCCCAGTGGCCCCATGGGAAACTTGTTAATTAAAAATGCAGGATGAAAATGGGAGCAAAGCTGCCATTAAAAATGATTAATTAGAGTCCTGCTCATTATTCTATTTGGAACGATGCTATTAATATTAATGACCCTTAAAAATACTTCATATACAGGCACTTCCTCTTTATTTGTGTCCCTCTTACGGTGTGGTCTTGTCCCTTACCCAGGCTCTCCAAAGCCTGGGTCCTTCCCCCAGATCGTCTCCTCTGGTGGGGGGTGGGCACCAGGACAGAGTTTCTGCCACTCGCTTATTCAGGGACTGTCACCATCATCCGATCCCCAGCCACCTGCGCCAGGCAACACAGTAAGAGCTGTGCCCCGCCCCCCACACCCGCCGGGAAGCAGGGAATACGGGCCTTTGTACAGTTTTGTTTTGAAGTTAAACGCCACGGTGGCTTCTGGGGAGGGGAGGACGATGTCTGCCACCAGGGACATCTTAGGGCGGAGTTTTCCCTAATCAGACGGCAACGGGGGGATGACACAGATAGAATGAAAGGGCCTCTTCAATAGGGAACTGGAAGCAAACCCATCTCGGGAGGGCAGCATGCAGTATCCTGTGCGGCTGCCGTCCTGGGAGCCTGTCAGCTCCATGGCAGTTCCCGCTGAGGGCCACTGGACCACAGCCTGAGAAGCCTCCAATTAAAAACGTTAACCCCCATGCCAGGGCCCCGACCAAGGGTCTGGTCACAGCAGCAGCAGCAGCTCTGCTCTTTGAGGAAGATTCAGGGGAGATCCTGCAAGAAATTGAAGTGGGGGCGTGGCAAGAACTCAGTCTTACCAGTCCTTTTGCCTGTCCCGGGGGGAGCAAAGCCACTCCTGGCACAGCTGCTACTTTCTTATACCCATGGCATCTCGGCCACCCATCTGCCACTCAGGGACGCCTGCTTCTGAGACCAAAGGCATGGCCGGACCCCACTGAGAACTCCTGAGCGTGGGGAAGTTGCTCACCGTGCCCACTGGCGCCCAGCAAGGACCCCGCGTACAGCAGGCACTCCATAAACACTTCCTGAATGATCATGTAACATTAAGACCATGTTCCTTAGCTCTGATTCATTATGAGCAAGTCCCAGTTGTCTCTGGAAATGGCCAAGACGGGGACAGAGACCATGTGAACATCATTATTGGGAGTGAGTTTCTGCAGCTTCCAGTTGGCAGAAATCGTATTAATGTCAGGAATTATCAGGCATGTTTCTTGCTCCGGGTCCAACACACAATACTCACCTCCCTCGCCTCGTTCAATAGAACCGACATTTACTGGGTGCTGGGTAAGCATCCAGGCTTGTTCCAAGGGTTTACTCAATCCTCACACCCCTGGGAGGCAAGCCTGATGGCAGCCTCACTCCACAGCTAGTCAACCGCAAATTAATCAGTACATCCCGAAGAACAGACCCAAACTGGCACCCCCTGCTCGCCACACGCAAGCCTGCACACATGCACACGCCCACATATACACGTGCGTGCACACTACAGCTTCTCGGGCCTATTTAGCAACTGGCTAATACAAAAAGTTTATTACAAAGACTCACCTCTTACAAGAATCCCTCACTTTACCCAACAAGGACATCCTGTGTCCTTGACAAAGCTACTGAGGCTCAGAGAGGTTAAGTAACATCCTGAAGTCACACAGCTAGAAAGGAGCAGATTATAGGATGCGGTGTTTGTTTAAAGGCAAAAGTGAAAGTAAAATGAAGTCGCTCAGTCGTGTCTGACTCTTTGCAACCCCATGGACTGTAGCCTACCAGTCTTCTCAGTCCATGGGATTCTCCAGGCAAGAGTACTGGAGTGGGGTGCCATTGCCTTAAAGGCAAACATATTTGCAACCTAGACCAGTTGGGATCTCCTTGGATTTGCTGTCACGTGACCCGCCCTTGCCCATCCCTGGCAGCAAGCTGGTGCTCTCCCCACCCCCTCGTCCATGGCGCCAGGACCGTACAGCTGGTGGTGACGGCTGGGGCACCACTCAGCGCAACCCCTCACCTTGTCGTGTGGCTGCAGTCTCTCTAGACAATCGAGCTTTCTGGTTCTATCTTCAGTCCTCTTTAATTAAACAGCAGCTGTCCCTGGAAAGCAATTGAATTATCCAATTAGGCGCTCCTAACTTGATTGCTATCGTTCCCACAAGGGACTTGGAGACTCAGGTGTTGATGGGGCTCAACAGGACCCAGCATCCCCGAGCAGCGGTGATGGAGGTGACCCCCTCCCGCAGGTGTCTCGGCTGCCATTAAACTCTCCCGAGCGGCTGCTTCTCCAATGCCCAATGGCTGCAAAGGACAGGGGGCTGGCACAACTCCAGGGCCCCCCAGCACACAGGCTGGGCCCCTCAGACCTCTCTGTGGCCCCTACAATATTCAGCTCCTGGATCTGATGATCTGTTTGTGCATTTCATCCAGAAGCTTTCTAGCAGGCATCTCCTGTGTGCAGGCGCCCAGCCAGCAGCTTGGCAGGGGAGACAGAACCTGCTGTCACCTGACCACAGCTCCTGGGCACAGCCTTCACCCCGAGTGACCAGGACGGGCACTGCCCGGTTCACCCCGACTCTGCCGGGGCCCAGCTCAGACCTCCACCCAGAGGGGGATTCAAGATGTTACTGTGAACATAAATAATAACCATTCACATAAAATGCTAATGCTGTGTGTGGATATAGTAATAACTCCATTATTAAATGAGTTTCCTATAGGTAGCAAGTGCTGCTGCTGCTGCTGCTGCTAAATCGCTTCAGTCGTGTCCGACTCTGTGCAACCGCATAGACGGCAGCCCACTAGGCTCCTCTGTCCCTGGGATTCTCCAGGCAAGAATACTGGAGTGGGTTGCCATTCCCTTCTCCAGGGGATGTTCCCCACCCAGGGATCCAACTCCGGTCTCTTACATCTCCTACAATGGCACGCGGGTTCTTTGCCACTAACCCCAGGGATTGAACCCCTGCCCTCTGTGTGGAATCTTAAGCCCTGGACCACCAGGGAAGTCCCCCATGTTTTTTGCTTTTTAATTTGAAAATATTTCAAATCTAAGCAAGAATAGTAAGATTAATCCCTGTCTGCCCTTCACCTAACTTCACCAGTTGCTCACTTTTTGCCACGTGTGCTTTATGGCTTCTTTGTCTTCCTTTCTGAGCATACATAATCCATTTTGTGTTGGTATTATTGGTGCTTTGCTGATCATTTTAGAGAAGGATGTGGACGTCATGTCGCTTCACCCATAATTACATGCAGCTTGCGTCTCCTAAGAAGAGGGCCATTTCCCTTTCTTTTTTAAAACATATTTTAAATTTTATGGAGGCAAAATTCACGAGAAGTAAAATTAGCCATTTTAAAGTGAACAATTAGGTGGCATTTAGTACACTCGCAGTGGTGTGCAACCACCATCTCTACCTAGTTCTAGAACATTTCCATCCTTCTGAGATAAAACTCCTTAACCATAAAGCAACTGTTCCCATCTTCCTCCCGCCATCCCTGGCACCCACCCATCTTCCTTCTGAGGGACCTTCTTTTTAACAGCCTCAGGAGGGTGATCAGACCCAGGAATTTAATACTGATAGGAGACTGCTAGCCTATACACAGCCCATATGCGCCCTTTGCTAAGTTTCCCAATACTGTTCTTTTCAGCAATTTTGTTGCTTCCCTCAATCCAGGACCAAGTCCAAGAGCCCACATTGCATCAGATTCTTCCATCTAATCTTCAGGTCCCTTAAGATCAGTTCCTCAGCCTAGATATGTATATACGTGTATGCGTGTATGCACATATACACATACGTGTGTGCTCAGTCATTTCAATCGTGTCCGACTCTTTGTGACCCCATGGACTATAGCCTGTCTTTGCGACCCCATGGACTGTAGCCTGCCAGGCTCCTCTGTCCATGAGATTCTCCAGGCAAGAATACTGGAGTGGGTTGCCATGCCCTCCTCCAGGGGATCTTTCCGACCCAGGGATCGAACTCCTGTCTCCTGTGGCTCCTGCGTTGCAGGAGGATTCCTTACCACTGAGCCACCTGGGAAGCCCATAATTTCTGTAAATCATATATAGGAAAAATGTTGTATTTACAGAAAAGTTGAAAAGTGAATACAGAGTTCTGTATACTCTCCACCTAGTCTCCCCAATGTTATCACCTCATATAAGAAATTAAAATTTATCGAAACTAACACTGGTAAACCACTAGAAACTGAACTTCAGATTCTGTCTGAATTTCACCTGGTTTTCCCCTGATGTCCTTTTTTCTCTTCTACGATCTAGCTTTGCACTGAGCCATAGCTGTTTTCTGTCCTTCAAGAGGATGGTTGATGTTAATGGGTTCTTTATGTGCATATGTCATTTTATTTATTTTAAAAAACTTTTTGGCCACGCCGTACAACCTGTACCCTTGGCAGGGAAAGCGAGGAGTCCTGACCACTGGACCACCAGGAAGTTCCCACGTGCGTGTCATCTTAGACAGCTCTGTGATGCAGATGTGGCCCTGCCACTCGGGAGAGGAGAGCAAACTGAGACCGAGGTGAAGGGACTTGTCCACGATCCCTCAGTGAACAGAGAGGCAGGACTCGGACCCCTGGCTCTGCCGTGCTTTCCTCCTTCTACATTATGAGCGACACACACACACACATGCTCCCCTCTCACACACACACACACTCGCTGTCCCTCACACAGACACACACACAGACACATCGCTTTATGACTGTATTTAGCAAGTGGTCAGTGTGAAATTTTTTCACAAAGCGTCAAATGTTGAAAGAATCCTCGCTTTCCCCAGTAGGGCCATCCCTGAAAAGTTGACTATGAGAGTGAAAGAAAGTGAAGTGGCTCAGTCCACTGAGTGGGCTCTGCGACCCCATGGACTGTAGCCCACCAGGCTCCTCCGTCCATGGGATTTTCCAGGCAAGAGTACTGGAGTGGGGTGCCATTGCCTTCTTCAGGAGATCTTCCAGACCCAGGGATGGAACCTGGGCCTCCCACATTGTAGGCAGATGCTTAATTGTCTAAGCCACCAGGGAAGTCCAAGAATTCACTGGGAGTAGGTTTTTAGCAATGGCTTGCTAAGTGCTTTGCATGTGTTTCTTCACTGGATCAGGAAAGAATCCTTGGTGGAAATGTGTTATTATACCCATTTCATAGATGTGAAAACTGAGTCACAGAGAAAGGAATGGACTCACTCTAAGTCAAATAGCAAGGTCTCTTAGATGAGCTGGGATTCAAACTCAGTTCTTTTTGTTCCTGCTGCCCCATCCATACCACTAGCCTCGACTCACTTTCAGATCTAAAAGACCCCTGTTGTTCCTCTGCATAGGAGCCCAGGGGCCCTCGGGGATGAGGGGTGAGACGGCCACAGGCTCCGGGGTCTGGCCATTCGAGGATGCTCAGTCTCCTGCCGCAGGGGCTCCAGTGCCTCCTGAAGCCGGTTTGACTGATACAGGGCAGCCGGTTCATTTTGTCATCACACAACATGCTAATCCTGGGGCTCCACTTTAATAACGGGTCCAGCTGGTTGGAGCTTTTCTTTCAGCGAAGTGCGAATGCTGTTGCCATGGAATGCAGCCTTATACCCAGGGAGCAGGAATTACCGGGAGGAGAAGCCGCTCTGGGTTGTTTTTCCCTTTCTCCAAATTTCATCTCCCTCTGTGTGTTTCACGGCCGATTTTCATCTCAGTCTGCACAGAAAACTGGCACACGGATGACAGTTTGACTCAAGACGTTCGACTTTCCCTTCCCCGCTCCCCATATGTTTACAAGCCACCCCTTCTGGGGCGGGAGGGGGACGAGATGGTTATTCTCCCCACCCTGTGTGAAAATAACATCCAAGCAGAGAGTGCAACGGGATTGGTCCAACACCCCAAACATCAGCTCCTCTGTTTCAACAGGATGGTGGTCCCCAGACTGCTGTGATGCCACCCCTAGCTCCTGCTGAAACTTGGTTTAAAAAGTCTCTTACCATGGAGAACTGACTTGTGGTTGCCAAGGACGAGAGGCGTGGGGGAGGGAAGGGTTGGGAGCTTGGGATTAGCAGCTGCAACCTAGTGTATATAGGATGGATAAACAAAAACATCCTACTGTACAGCACAGGGAACTGTATTGAATATCCTGCCGTAAACCATGATGGCAGAGAGCATGTACATACGGGTAAGTGAATCACTCTGCTGTACAGCAGAAATCAACACATTACAGATCAACCATATTTCAATAAAAATTTTTTCATAAAAATTTTTAACGTGCCTTATGAGAAAGATGTGGCTTCCCAGGTGTTGATGTGGTAAAGAATCTGCCTGCCCATGCAGGAGATGCAGGAGATGAGGGTTCAATTCCTGGGTCAGGAAGATCGCCTGGGGTAGGAAATGGCAACCCACTCCTGTTTTCTTGCCTGGAAAATGCCATGGCCAGAGGAGCCTGGCGGGCTACAGTCCATGGGGTTGCAAAGAGCTGAACAAAACTGAGCATGCACGCACCACGAGGAAGATGGGTTGAGGGCTGTGATCGGGTTTGGTCTGGCTCGGTGTGTACGCGAGTGAGTGCGCCTCTCCAGCCGCGTGGTGCATGGCGGCCTTGGGGAGGCTGCAGTCCCGGGGGCCGCTTCCCGATAGCTGGGTGACCTTGGACCAGTGACCCAACTACTTTGTATCTGAGTTTTCTCCTTTGTGAACAAGGAGGAGCAAACGGTCACAGCATCAGTGGGCCAGTGGGTATCGGGATGATGCTTATAAAGCCCAGAGCCTGGCAGAAACCAGCTGCTTGGTGATGGGAGCTGGTAATAGCATCACTTCTTCTTCCTGTTACCACTCTCTCCTCCCTCCTGTGACAAAGCAGGTGGGGGGATGTGAGGGTGGAGAGGTAGGGGAAGGAGTAAAAGACTCAAATGAGTCATAAGAGGTCCCTGCCTTAAAGTTCTTCACAGCCTAGACAAGAACGTGAGCCATATGTCCAAATAGCTACGATGCAAGTCAGATCGTGACCATAATGCTCACAGCCTGTGTCTGCCGAGCACTCACAATGTGTGCGTGTACACTCCGTCGCTCAGTGGCGTCTGACTCTTTTCGGCCCCATGGACTGTAGCCCACTAGGCTCCTCTGTCCATGGGACTTCTCAGGCAAGGATACTGCAACGGGTTGTCATTTCCTCTTCTGGGGGACCTTCCCGAGCCTGGGATTGGACCCATGTCTCCTGTGTCTCCTGCGCTGGCTGGCAGAGTCTTTACCGCTGAGCCATCTGGGATAATACAGTGTTTCAGTCGTAGCTGATGAACCCTTGTGGTCGTTGTTTAGTCGCTGAGCTGTGTCTGACTCTGTGACCCCATGGACTGTAGCCCGCCAGGCTCCTCTGTCCGTGGGATTCTCCAGGCAAGAATACTGGAGAGGGTAGCCATTTCCTTCTCCAGAGGATCTTCCTGACCCAGGAATCGAACCTGGGTCTCCTGCCTTGCAGGCAGATTCTTTACCGACTGAGCTATGCGGGAAGACCTAGAGATGTCGAGTAACGCACAAAGACCTCTCCACCTCCTATCAGAATGCTGAGATCTCTCAGAGTTGTGATTATCCAAGTCTACATGTATCAGCAAGAGCTGACACTTGAGACCATTCTATTCGGGAGACAGAAAGTGGGGGTGGGGGTAGAAAGATGGGCTGGGGGTGGGGACGAGGAGGGGAGACAGAGGGAGAAGAAGCAGGTGCATGCACTGGCAAGAACTAGAAGGAAATTTGATTTTAAATATTCCAATTAGCAACTCTACTGGTCCTATTCATATCCTAATTGCTCAGCTTTACCTTTGGGCATGGGAGCCCTCCCACTTCTCACTTACTGCTCGTCTGCTCAAGCAGCACACAGGGAAGCCCCAAGAACACTGGAGTGGATAGCCAGCTCCTTCTCCAGAGGATCTTCCTGACCCCAGGATCGAACCCAGGTCTCATCAGCAAACATTTACTGAGCACCGAGTATATGCTAGGCACTGGGAAGTCTGTCGGCCCAGACTGGCAAAGCCTTCCCAAGTGGAGCTTGTCGACCCGTGGGGAGCATGGAGGAGGGGCATCAGTCACCTGGGAAGAATCAAGAGGGCTCCTGAGAGTGTAAACAGAGGCTCGAGTGGGAGCTGCAAGGTCCTGGGTCCTCCATCATGCTTGCATATCACCCTCCCAACCTGTCCGAGTGTTATGAAGGTAGAACTAGCTCAGTCATGTTCTTCCTCATTCCCCAGACAAGGCACATGGGACAGTCTCAGTGGGTACTTGCATGAACAGCCATCACTTCTTAGCACCTGCCAGGGGTCAGCCCTTGGCACTCACAGCCATTTTAAGGCCGATTGGTTGCTATTCTTCTTTTCAAAGATGAGGGGACTCAGAGAAGTGACATTTCTCATGGGGAAGCTAATGGATGGCAGAGTGGGGACTTGAACTCACACCCCAAGTCTCATCCCTTTCAGACCTCTTTCCATCAGCATCTGCTGCCCTCTGGACAGCCCGAGGCAGGCAGAGGCTTCTTGGAGTCAAGAGGGCGGTCAGGAGTCAAGAATCTAACATCTTGTGATGCTGAAACTCAAGAGCCCCCTGACTCAGCAGGGTATTAATAACCGTGGCTGGTCCCTGGAGGATGACTCTGCCAGGGATGAAGACAGCAGCATTGTATCCATCCGCCCTGCCGCCCGGGGCAGCTCACACACCGCCGGTACTCACCTTGTCTCTCCCCTCTCCTGACCGGAGGCTTCCTAGAGCCGATGCTGGTCCGCATCTCCAGCCCGCAGTACAGAGCTCGGCATGCAGTAGGCACTCATGAATGGACGGCTGGATGGGTAGATAAACTGACTCCCAAATTTCCTACAGCAGCACTCCCAGTTCCTCTCCCTACTTTATCATCTGTGGAACTGCATGTAGTACGTGTTCAATAAACGCCGTTTGCTTGCTTCTTTTTTTTTTTTTTTTTTTTGCTTAGTTCATTTTAAAATTCACCCTCAATTAGAAGTACTCCCCAAGCATCTATTAATATTTGTGTCTGGTACAGTTCTGGGCTCTCTACAGGCAGACAAAGGCTCATGCCCACACTCAGGGGATGGACAGAGAAAATGCGAGGTCCACCGGTCCTGACCCACACCCTCCTCTGCCAGACAGGCATGACAAGTCCATCACCAGACAGCCATGACTAATCGATCATAGCACTGTGTGTCCCGATGACCTGGGATTTCCTTCAACACAGCCCTCTGGGTGGTCCCTATTGCCCATTGAGATCGGCCCCTGACTCTGCCCCTCTACGCTTCCCCACCCTGGAGTCTATTTGAGCGAGAGCAGAAAGGGCAACCAGGGGAAAGGTCCCTCCTCTATGAGCAGAAGTCTCAATGTCCTCTGGTTATTAAATGCAGAGTGGTGGGTGGTTTTGGCTGAGGAGAACCTCCCAGTGACAGGAGAGGATAGATTCTGAAAGGCCCCCTTGACTCTGTGGGTGGGAGCTGCACTCTGAGAAACCCACGGAACCGGAAGTCATCTTCCTGCCCTGCTGTGGGGAGACCCCAGCGTGGCCAACCCAAGGAGCTGGACCCTGAGGGCTGACACCCCTAGAGGATCCTGGGGGACAGTGGAGAACCACAGCAGCCCAAACTCTAGGCTCTGTGTATATGTGGGGGATGTATAATCAGCAGTGATAAGAATAGTCAACCATCGGTGGGCCAGTCCAAGCAGGTGCCAGGTGAGTGCAGGAGTGCAGGTAGCTGCTGGGTTGGCAGGGGGGCGGGGTGTCTAGAAGTTTCCAAGGAAGGGTCCTGGCTGGGCTGGGAAGTGGGGTGGCAGGAGTTCTCCCAGGGCTTAGGACTGGTAAATGTACGAAACATTTCAATATTTCAACAAACGGCAGAGACCATCCTCACACAGGCCAACTGAAGAGCACAGCCCTGCGTGGGGACACCTCGTGCTAAGAGGGTCTTTCTAGAGACCACCCTGTCACATCTGGCTAAGGAGTTCCCGTCTGTGCCCAAGACCCTGCAGGCGGGGAGTAGTTGGTCTGCACGTGCTGGCCCCTTTAGCTACCCAAGGAGGCCTCCCCACTGTGTGCTGTAGAGGTGTTTCCAGAGCCGTCTCGGTCCCTTTACCCGCACCGCCTCTGCCTCCCTTGTGACCAGGCTCGGGTCTCACCTGTGTGTGCACGAGGTGTGTCAATGTCAGGCTTCTAACAAGCCCACTCCTGATGTGCATCTCCCCTCCCCTTAGGGACTTATCACTCTGTTGATCATTTGGGAAACATTTGTGGTGGGAGAGCTCAGACTTCTGCATTGGGAGGTGGAGGTTTATGTGAAAAATGTTAGAGCTGGAAGGACCCTGGGGCAGCACCAGCTCAACCCCTTCACTGGACGGTGAGGATCCTGAGGCCTGGAAAGAGAGACCCAGGGCTCAACCAGGGGCCCCAAAAGTTCACAGGGAACAGAATTGCAAAGAGAAGCTCCCCAGTTGGGGGTTGTATGTGTGTGTTTTGGGAGGGGGTAGTCAAGGCTGTGGGGTCAGGGAGGTCTGGGTTTGAATCCCAGTGAGACACTGGAGCCAGATGTTCCCCTCCCTGAGCCTCAGTTTCCCCATCTGGAAGGTGGAGGCAGATAAAAGTCCCACCCCCAGAGCCTGGCACACGGTCTGTTGTCAGTCCATGGAAACCCCAGCAGCATCCTGACCTTGGCCAGGAGCAGTGGCTGCACCATGAAGACCAACAGTGAGCCTGGGGGTGTCGTGGAGGCGGGCTTGGAAGACAGGGGTTCGTGTCTCCAGCTTCATCGTGGACTGTGATTTAAGCTGGCCTCCAAGGAGGAGCTCAGTTGGATCGGGGGGAGGGGGACATCACCCAGTTTGACTTGGAATTACACTCCCTTTGGTTTCTGGTGTCCCCCTAGCTTAGCTGTCTCATGAGTTCAAAGCCAAAACTGGCCTCTCCCATTTGATTTTGGATTTGGTTTCAGGAATTAGCAGGGGCAAGATGAAAGGAAATCAGATACGGAGCTTTTGTTTTTCCAGATTAAAAATAAACAAATATGTAATTCAGGGCATCCTCCATGGGGTGGGACGCTAGAAGCCATGTCCTTCCAACGATCAGGTGACATAAAAAGCAAAGCGCTGGGTCAGGTGACCAGCCGGCTCACCTTCCCAGCCCTGCACACCCCGCACTTACGGACCAATCATGGAAAAGGAGCGAGGTGGGACCAGGAGGCAGAGGAGCCAAGGAGGACCCCAAGGTGAAGACAAAGGCTCCTGAGGACCCTGAGGAGTTGAGGAGCCCTCCTGGGCATGGACATCCTAGAGGTCACGGGTGACAGCATCAAGGTCAACAGAGGGCAGGGAGCAGGGCCAGCGACAAGCTCTCTCCATCCATTAGGCCAAGTGCCACTAAGCGAGGAATCAAAGCTGGTTCCCAAGACCAAGAGTCGCACTCGATGAGCAGCTGCAGCTGGCTGGAGGGCCTCCACCCGATACCCTCCTTCGGGCAGAAAAGACCGACCAAGAGGTTTAAGAAAGAGATGCCATCTCCCAGCGTCAGTCCCTGAAAGCCCAGACGTGGCTGGTTAGGAGCAGCCCCTCTCGGCAGGACCCAGGCCAGGAGCCAAGAGCCACGGTCGTAGGGCTCTCAGAATTCAGGAGTGGATGGCGGAGAACTTTGTATGCCATGGCGGCCTCCTCGCGGTGGACAATTTAATGAGACAATTGTTGCCTGCGACACGGCTCGTGTGCCTGTGCGTGTGACCAGGAAGGAGAGAGTCAGAGGGAATGCCTTTCTGTTTATTTCTCTCTCTTGCTGAGGGTTGTCCTTCAGAATTTCCAGCGGCCTTTGGTTATAGGGCCTCCTGCTCTCAGCCTGCCCACGTGGGCGATCGTCTGCTCCAGGCTTTGCCTGTTGGCACGTGGTGGGGACCGGAGGGCAGCCGAGATGCTCAGAAAGCCACTCCATCACCCTCAGCTTGCCAGGAGGCGTGGGTGGGAGAGGGCAGGTGTTTCTATAACTGGGTGAATTGTTCTTGCGATCAGCACATGTCTGAGAGGAAGGCCCAGCATCTGCTGCACCCAGATCACCTGTCCCGATCACCTGCCAGGTAAGAAAGAAAAATGCTTTCCTCTACACAAAGAGTCAGGGGTCAGAGCAGGAGGAGGTCTGCAGGAGACCAGGGGTGGGATGGGGCTGGGGGGCTTCTTCCTCACGCTGACAGTGCGTTTCCCTCTCTCCCGGCTGGGGTGCACCTTCCCCCACCCCCCAGCAGCCCCTTAAATTGCCTGCAGGCCTGGGAGTGGGGAGGGACCAGGTATAGGATTCTACCTGTGAGGGTGGGCGTGGCTCCTTCCTCTACTCCCCAGCTCTCCTGCCCTCCCCTACGCTGAAAGCTGGGTAGGGTGGGTGGTGGGGATACACCCCCCAAAAGCGGATTTATGAGAAGAGATCATGGGGAAGAGAACTGGGCTGGTATCCCTGTGTATTTCCCAGACTTGAAGAAGCTTGTGTTTTTCTGACGCGGAGCAGTGTCCTCTGCTGGGCCACAGGCTCCCAAAGGGCTTTGGACCCTCCCTCATCGCTGGACAGAGGGCCTCCTCAAAGGAGATCACCAGATCAACCATTGATGGAGCACTTGCTCTCTGCCAGCATGGAAGCGTTCGTAGTGTTTCTCTGTGAATGCTCCCCAGTGCTGTTCAGTCACTCAGCTGTGTCTGACTCTTTGTGACCCCATGGACTGCAGAACGCCAGGCCTCCCTGTCCATCACCAACTCCCGGAGTCTGCCCAAACCCATGTCCATTGAGTCGGTGATGCCATCCAACCATCTCATCCTCTGTCGTCTCCTTCCCCTCCTGCCTTCAATCTTTCCCAGCATCAGGGTCTTTTCAAATGAGTCACCTCTTCGCATCAGGTGGCCAAAGTATTGGGCAATGCTCCCCAAGCCCCAGGATACAGGTGCTGTTGTTGTGTTCACTTGAGAGATGAGAAACCGAGGCTCAGGCAAGCAGGAGTCCAGGTCCGGGTCCCCATGAGCCTGGGTCTTACTTTTCTTGGCGCTCATGGTTTGAACTTGTCTCCTATCCTGAGGGTTCAGACGTGCCTCTGCAGCTACTGTGGCTCCTCCAGTGTTTTTTGGCAAGCCTGCCAAGCTGGCACACTCACACTGGGCTTACACACGTGGGCTTATGTACATGCATGTGCACAGACTCACACACACACACTTCCCCAGACTCCACTGCCTCAGCCTGACAGTATCTGGCATGTAGTAGACAGTAAGTTCTTAGTAAACCCTTGGGGTTTCCAGGTGGTGCAAGTGGTAAAGAACCCACCTGCCAACGCAGGAGACATGAGAGACACAGGTCTGATTCCTGAGTCGGGAAGATCCCCTGGAGGAGGGCATGGCAACCCACTCCAGTATTCTTGCCTGGAGATTTCCGTGGACAGAGGGGCCTGGTGGGCTACGGTCCATGGGGAAGCAAAGAGTCGGACATGACTGAAACTGCTGGGCTGCACAGGCAGCTTGATGCCTGTGACACGGATAATCTATCAGATTTGCGGGGTGCTGTCACACGGTAGGTGCCCTGCGGGGAGGTGTGCCCTGAGATCTGCGCTGGCAGGGTCAGCACAGTGGCCTGCCCCACTGACAGAGGGAAGCCAGTGCTCCTCTGCACACCCATCTCCCAGCCACTCAGGGGCAGCAGATAGTTCTGCCCGTGGGGCCTGTGGACCAAAGGCCGGCTGTCTGCAGGGAACACCATGGGGACCCACCAGGCTGAAACCCTGGTGGTCTGCGCCCCCAAAAAGACGGGGGGTGGTTGGGTTTCTTCTTTGTAGCAGCCACCCCTCCGGTAGGAGCCAAGCAGCTTTGCTGGGAGGAGCTGGGCTCCTCCTCCTGGGCTGAGCCCTCTCGTGCCAGGCTGCCTGGGGCTCAAGAACAGGACCATCCACATGGAGAGGGAAGGGCACCCAGCCAGGCTTCAGGGGGTGGGGTAGGGGAGACGCCACAGGCCAAGGTGGGCATCCCAGTGCTGGCCCCACATCCATTCAACAAAGCCAGTTCTGATCCCCCATTTCTTGCTTGCTGTGTGCCCTGGAGAAGTCACCGAACCTCTCTGGTCCCCAGGTCTTCTGCTAACAAGTGTGGTCTGCAACACCAGCTCCCTACCAGAACCACTGGGATGAAAACCACCCTGGAAGAGTCAGCTCAGGACAGAGCGCAGACCCCAGTGAGTGCGGCCATGAGGCCTGGGTTCAAATACTGCCCCTGCCTTAACCCCTAACTGACTCCCCCAGGACAGACGCCTCCATCTCCATTCTCTTCAGAACAGTGGGGCAGACAAGAGCATCTTTCCCGGGGTAGGGGCATAGCAGACGTGTGAGAGTATCCATAAGTGCTGTGCACCAGGCCTGCTGTGCACCAGGCCTGCTGTACAGTGCCGGAGCCACCCTGTGTTAAGCCCTTTCTAGAAGCCAAACAGGCTTCAAGCAGTAGCTCATTAAACCCTCACATCAAGACCAGGCGCCAGATGCTATTATGATCCCCATTTTCCAGAGGTGGCAGCTGAGCCTGGGCAAGGGGAGTCCTTTGCCCAAGGTCACACAACTGGAGAATGGTGAGAGTGGGAGCCCAGGGCAGCTTGATTTTGAAGCTCCAAACCCCAACCATAACTATTCCAAGTGCTCGTCTAAGATCCGAAAGGAACCCTCAAAGTTGACTGTTCAGCCCATTTTACAGCTGAGAAAACTGAGGCCTAGAGAGGGGAAGAGATTAGCCTAGTCACAGAGCAGCTGCTGCTAGAACCAGGCCCTCGACTCCCACTACTCACATTTATTGAGCACATACAATGTGCCAGATTTGAAGTGCTGTATATGTATCACTGCATGTAATATCTTCTCAAACAAAACTCAATTTTAACTGAAGGAAAATTGCTTCACAATATTGTGCTGGCCTCAGCCATAGATATACATGTGTCCCCTCCCTCTTTAACCTCCCTCCCACCTCCTTCCCACCCCTCTAGGTGGTGACAGACCCCCGGTTTGAGTTCCCTGAGTCATACAGTGAAATCCCATTGGTTATCTATTTTACACATGGTAGTGTCTACTGTATGTAAATTTTACAATAACCCCAGGAAGAGAGAGATTTTAATTAACGCCATTTTTCATTTGGGTCAACTGAGGCAGTAGGGCAGTAACTTATTCAAGGTCACACAGCTAATTAACAGGAGAGGGAAGACCCCCACCCAAAGATTCAAGCTCTAGAACCCTTGTCATTGCCACTGGGGGTACCAGCTCCCTGCGGAGCCCAGGCTGGCCTTGCCTTGCAGCCGGATCCTAGGCAGACTTACAGCCAAAGGAGTGGGGTTGGCAGGGTTCCTGGGGCGTGGCCACCATGAGGCACGGCAGAATGAAGCAGAGTCCCCAACTGGGTGAGGCGCTGCCTGGGCCGGAGACAGGCACAGAGCTGAGGCTGGTGAGCTCAGTCTGCCCCCAAACCCTCAGCCCCCTGCCTCTGCAAAGAGAAGTTTATCCAACAAAATGCAGGCGAGCTAAGAACACGTCTTGCTTTATATGTCTCTTGTTGTAGGCAGCGCACATCTTGGGAGAAGCGTGGATGAAAGGCACCATATAAAATGCAATCAATTATGAATCACCATTACTGAATTAATCACATGTATGATTAATACAGTAATAATAATTAATGGGAGTATGGTCTGGAGATTAGAGCTGAGAACTGGCCAGGAGGAGTCGGGGTGCTTCTTAACAGCCTCTGCCGCTGCCTGGAGGTGCTCCCCTGGGGAATGCCCTGGCCTTGGGTCTTGGTCTCTCCTGCCCCTGGCCCCGCCTTGGCCGTGGAAGTCAGGGGCCCAGGAATGCCTCCAAACCCCTAGATGGTCCTGGGCTAGTTCCCAGGATCTTACCACCTATTTCCAGCGCATTGCAACTGCTCAAGGTCAAGGGGACAAATCGAAATCTTGGCCTGGCATAGCCGAGAAGGGAGTGAATTAGGTGAAGGGTGAGAACGTGCTGGGGGTGGCTTTTGAGCTTACACGACTTTAATCAGTGGTGTGAGCTCGTTTTATCTGTCTGTCCTTTAGTCTGTGTGCATCAGGGTTTGCCTTCTCTTGGAAATCCCCGGAGGGGCTGGACCTCATCTGTTACCGCGCATTGCAAAGCTGGGAGATCATTTCTGAGTGTGACTTTATAATTTCCTGTTACTTGTCTTACCCCATCCAAGCCTATTTTCTCATTGTGAAGGAGTCAAACAACACAGAAAGAATATATATGTAATAAAGCATGTCATTCTCCATCTCTCCTGTTCCTACTTTGGTGTCTTTATTTTAAATACATGTATATGTACATATCTATCTATTCATCTGTCTGTCTGTCTGTATCTGTATACATATCTCCTTTGTTTAAACAACATAGGTGGAATAAAATCAAATGCATTATTCTGCAGATGTTTTTTAATAGTAGATTCAACATTCACAATTTGAATTTAAACTGTGCAATAGAGCCAAAACTCCACCAACAAAGAGGCTGCTGCGAGAGGGGAGCCAGCAATCATGGGTGGGGGGGGCGGTGCGCGAGAGATTCATTAACCCTCTCCTGCCCCTGGTGCTCAGCTTCTTTTCATTGCTGGTGAAAGGTCGTTTGTCACAAGATACCTTAATGAAATTTAAAAATGAACATCCCTTGACCACCTGGTCCCTACATGGCTAGAATCCTATTTGTTTCCCATCTTGGAAAAAAAGCACTTTATGAGTCACTAGAAAGGGATGCTGTCTCCCGGAGGTTGCTATGGCCTGCTGTCAGCATGGCATCATCGCCCGGGGACCACCTCCTGGGGCAAATCCCCTCGTTACGCAGAGGGAGAAACTGAGGCTGGCAGTGATGGCCCCAGGCCATATGGCGAGTAGGGGCGGAGCCAAGAAAAGCCCTTCATTCTGACTCTTTCCATGATTCCATAATTTCCAGGATCTGGAAAAAGGGGAGACTAGAAGACAGGTTTGGGAATGGGTCCCCCAAAAAGTCTGTCGGCATCAACCCACTGGAGAGGCAAGGGGTGCTGGGGAGAGGAGGCTGCAGAGACATTTTAAACACCGTCTCAGTGGCATATGGCTTTGCACGTGGGTCACTTAAGCCATCCAGGAGATAACAGGAGCACACCCCAGGCCCCCGCCGCGTTTAGGTGAATCACAAATAAGAAGCAACCTCCTCCAGTCTCGTTGGCTGTCCTGACAGCATCCAGACTCGGGTGATGGAGGAGCAGGGCGTTTCCCAGGAATTGATGACCCTGCCTGGGGGCGACAGCAGGCCGAGGGCCGGCCTGGGTCGTCACTCACCCTGCCTGGGTGGGAGGCCCACAGTGTGCCCTTCGCTGCTGCCTGCAGGCCAAAGGCTTAAAAATCAAATTGCTGAGATGTGTCCTCCTCCACGGAGCTTCCTCCTGCTGGACGCTTTAAGGCCCAGGGAGCAGGTAAGAAGGGGCTGGCAAGCATCTGCTCTCCTGGACAGCTTTGGGGGAGGGAGCGGGGGAGCTTCTCCAGTGGAAGGTCTTTGAGAGCACTTTCAGGAGAAGGCCCTTGGTGGCCTTGTCTGCTCCTTGGAAAAGGAAAAGACTCACCATTCACATCTCACAGATGGGGAAACTGAGGCCCGGAGGCAATCTGTGCCTCACGCCCCAAGTTAACCAGCAAGTCAGGGAGTAGCAGCAGAACCCCACGGGGGAGCCCAAGAGCCCTGCCTCCCAGGCCAGCGTCTCCCTCAGCTGTGTGACCTTGGGCAAGTTACTTCACATCTCTAAGCTTCATCTATTAATATAACTTGGGACTTGACTAATAGGAGTTAAGTGCCAGGCCTGTGGGGAAGAACCAGTGGATAAGACACACCAAGCGGTTTGCATGGATCCTGGCATAAAGCAGGTGCTCAATAAATGTTAAATTATGATTATGACTATTAAAGCAGAGGACAGTCTTGAATTCCATGTCCACTCTGCAACAACAGGCTAAACATTACTCAGCAGCACAGCCCCCTCGGCCAGCTTGGGGGGAGCCCAGAGGAGGGAAGGGTTAAGGCTGGCAGCGGGTGGGGCCCCCGGGGGCACACCTTGCTCTTATTCCTGACACCCTCCGTGACCTTGGCCCAGTCCCTCCTTCGCTCTCTCTCTCCATCCTCGGGCTCTTTGTTCCTGATGCTTCCCAATGGCAGAGCCGGCTGCCTGAGCTGCAGTGAGAACCCACCAGGAGCGCGCCGGGGAGCATCTGAAAGCCACGGGTGCCCCTGCAAGATGGAGACAGCTCTCCCCACAGGCCTGGGAGGCAGCCCGGAAGGAAACCTCCGGGGTGGGGGGCTGGGGGCGCTGAAGAGCCCCAGGGGGCTGCCCAGTGCGGCCAATCCCTAGGGCCTCTGCCCTAGGCCCCTGCGGGAGTCCTCCCACGCCCTCCTCCCAGGCTCGCCAGGGAGTGAGGCCCCTCCTGCCCCCTACTCCGCACTCCCTCCAGAGCTGGCTTGGCTCCGTCAAAAGCAGGGCCCGTCAGGGTGGAGGCGGCGATGTGTCAGCTGGTACTCAGGCTCCGCTTGTGCGCTCAGATGGTCCCCCTCCCCGTCTCCCCAAATCCACCCACCCACCCCTTTACCCACTGCTTGGGGCCTTCTGGGTGGCAGCACTTCACAGAGGGAGACGGAGCAGCAGCCTTGAGCCCCGGGCTTGTTTGAGGGGGGCGGGGGGCGGTGGGGGGCGGACTGACTCACTTGGACCCCTCCCCCAGGGCCGATGGGGCAGCCCCCACACCCATGGGCGCTGGCACCCGGTCGGGCCCCCGAGGTTTGGGGAAAGGAAGCCGCAGCCCCGCGGCGCCTGGCCCGAGCTGGCTGAGATGCGCTCTGTGTGCGGGGACCCGCTGGCCCCCAGGCCGGGAGGCGATGTATAGGTTGCGACCCCCGCCCCCCCAGAGCAGGCTCGCTTCAGCGGCCGCTCGCTGGGGCCACCCTGGCCGCGGGCCCGCCGGGACGCCCCTGCTCGCCGCGCCCCTCCCCGGGCCGTGGCGCGTCCCCCGAGTCTCGCAGTATTTCCTTCCTGCACCTTTAAGAAGACCGCTGCTCCGTGGTGGGATGGTGTGTTAAAGCCACACAGAGGAAGTTACGCAGCCCGGATCAGACCGGGAGATAAAAGCCCCGATGGTGATCGTGAGTGATGGCAAGAGGATTTAGCCTCAGCATTAACTTGGAGCGGAGTGCAGGGGGGCAGTGAAGCGCCCCGGCCATCTGGCCCCCGCCGCGCCCCGGGGGGGGAATGCCCCGGCGCCCCGACGAGCCGCCGCGAAGCCCACCCGGGCCGGGGGCTGCCCGGTGCCCGAGCGCAGGTCCTCTCCGAGCCGCCCAGGGGGCCCCAAAAGTTTGCACTTGTTAGCGGCGACCTCCGGCTCGGCCCCAGGCGGGCGATGCGGGCGGCGCGGGCGGCCCCCTCCCCCGGCCCGCGTCTCCGGGACGGCTGCGGGCGGCCCCCCCGGGGGCCGGAGGGCTCCCCAGCCCCGATCTGACAGCCACAGAGGCGGCGGGGGAAGGAGCAGCGGCTCGCAGCCCTCGGCCTTCGCCCCCACCCAGCGCCAGCCGGACGGGGGAGCAGAGCGCCGGAGGGTGGCGGCCTCCGGGGTCTCCGCTCCGGGAAGCCGCTCCGAGCCGGGGTAAGGCGGGCGGGGAGAGCCCGGGAGGCGAGCGGGGTTGGGGGGTGGATATGCTGCAGCTTGGCCAGCCTGCTTTCATTTTTAAAGGGCTTCGGTGACCGCGCAGGCTTTCCCGGGGCCCGGGAGCCACTTAACAGTAGCCCAGCCGAGGCTCGGATGCAAAAGTTATTGGTGGCGACTGCTACAAGAGGAGGACCGGAGTCGCTTGGAGAGGGGTGTGTGAGTGTGCATTTGTAGCAACATCTTAAAGGAGTAGCTTGTCTTTCGGGGCTGGATTTTTCCCCACCAGGGTCTTTTCCCGTCGTTTGTGCGAGTGAGTAGGGCGGGAGGGTGGATGTTAAGAGAATGCCTGGATGTGTTTGTGGAAAGGAAATTAACCCTTCCTTCGCGCCGTTCCCCTACCCTGATTGAGTCGCCACCCTCTAGAGCCACCCCAATTTCTGCCATCCCCTTCCCCTCTCGGAAAACTGGGAAAATGTGTGAGTTGCACAGAAAAACTCTTGCGTTCCGGCCGCCGCTAGAAACTTCTTTCGGCGCCTGGGAGGGGTGGGCTAATGGGGAGGATTATGCGCCCGGACCGGCTCGGGGACAGTGTGGAGTGGAACCTGGAGCTGGGTGGCGCGCGGACGGTGGGAGCAGGGGCCGCGGGAAGGCGGGAAGAGGACCGCGGGCTCGCGGGGACCGCCGGCTCCGGCTCCCGAGTAAGTTAGCTGCCTGGGGGCTGGGGGCGGCGGCGGGGTCCCTGCCGGCTGCGGCGCTGGGCAAAAGGATGAGAGTAATTACCGGGCGCTTTGCTCGGCGTCCCCTAATTAAGGGAGGAGGTGCCAAATGAGGGGGGCCCCCCCTCGGTGCCCGCCCGGCCTTTATTAAAGGTGTGATTATTAACTGCTCCGGGGCTTACACTCAACTTTGGAAAGACAAAAAGCGACGGAGGGCTTCCCGGGCATGTTGTCGTGCGAGGCACGACGCCTGCAGCCCACCCGAAGCGCGGACTCTAAACCCCTGGGGTCCGCGGCGGGGAGCTGACCCCCACCCCACAAGCAGCCCCGTGCCGCAGCCCCAAACTCCCAGTGGATGCCTCCTCGCGCCCCATCCTCCGTGCTCAACTTTTCGGGGTTGCCTGGGAGCTGAGAGGGCATGCGGCCGGGGGAGGTGGGCACCTGGAGCCCGAGGAGGCTGCCGATCCGGGGCTGGGGCACCCGGCCGCCAGCAGTGGGATGCACGCTCGCGCGGCGGCGGTGAGCGGGTGCACCCATGGGACCGGCCGGGGTTGCGGGGCTGGCGGGTGGTGGGGCGGGGGGGGCCTGCGATGGTTAGAGTTGGGAGGGTGGGGTGGGACTGGAAGGTGACCCAGACCGCATCTGAAGGTAGATTTCACCCCCTCTTCCGCTGTCCCGCTGGGAAGGAAGAAAGAAACTGGGGTGTGGGCTGGGTCCCAGGAGAAAGCCCCAGCGCCCCCTCTCCAGGGACCACCTCTAGGGGTTCCCCGCCCATCAGGCAAGTTTCCCAGGAGGCGAGGGCCCGGCCGGCAACTCGGGAGGAGCTTGCTTCGAGCCCAGCCAGCTCGAGAGGCGCTAATTCAATAAGACAGAGAAATCTGAGTTCAGAAATCCTGGTAAAATCTAATTTTCGGGTTTTAATACCCTGGCTATCAGCCCCTCCCCCTCCGCTCCCGTTCCTGAGGACTCTTAAAAGAAAATAAAGCGCATTGATTCTATTTGTTTCTGGGAGCTGCAGTTTCTTAATAATATCAGGTGAAGATTTATTTTCCAAGGAGAAAACAATCTACCGGGACCCAACCTCTTACTCCTGAAATTTCCCATACCGGCTTCTCTCTCCGCTTTCCGCCTCGCTGTGCCGAAGACTCTCGCGTCTCTCCCCCTCCCGTTTTTTCCTCTTTGGCAAAAACCGACTGTAATAATATTCTCGTGCTGAGCTCACAATTCCCTTCTGGTGCCAGCAACGCCCAATTGACTGACTAGTTGTAAACACGTTTATTGCCCCCCTCCCGGGCAGATTTTGTCGTTGTTGGCCCCCGACCCTCACCCCGTTTTCCAGGGAATGCATGGCATTTAAGCCAACAGAACTGCAAAGCAATTAATATATTTGCAAGGCGTGCTGCCTCGTGGATCTGGCGGGCCTCCTGGCCTCCGGGCCTCGCTGCCTCCCCTCGTCCAGCAGCGTTCAGGCTGGGAGCATCACTGCAGATGAAGGAAGCCCCAGGCTGGGTGGGTCCTCCCTGGAAGCAGTGAAGCCTGGCGCCCTGGTGTCCCGTATAAGGAGCGCCCCACCTGGGAGTGAACAGTTGGGAGCCCGCGGCTGGAAGAATTAATTAGGGACGTGCTGTTTTCTGGGCAGCATGAAGCTCAGATAGAGGCATCCAAACCTTTGCCGGCCGGCGCTATTTTATTTTTACTACATTTTCTCAGGTTGTAAAAATAGTCTCCAGGCGGATTCTTTCTGAGAGTTTTCTAGCAAGGAGCACATTCAAGGCCAGGAGGACTCTGTAACACCGTTTCTCTCGAAACTGCCAGAGGTGAGATGTGAAAATGTGTCTCCCTGGCTCCTCATTCATCTCCATCAAGAGCCCTTCAGCCAGAGAGAGGGGCAGGGGCTGCCTTAACGCAGATTTATGATGCCCCCAGCCTGGAGCGTTGGGACCTAGGCTGGGGACTCCGCCTGGGGAGGAGCTGAGCGGCCAGCCCCCATTTGGACAGTGTCCCTAGCCCTCTGGTTTGTCGTTTGTGTCTGGATGGAGAATGGAGGGACATGGAAACGTAGTTAACTCTTCAGGACCTTCTAGATACAATGGCTGAAGAGTCGGTTGAGCGGTGAAGGTAGCATGGATGGTGCAATAGTTTGGGAATGTAGATGCAACAATCAGAGACATAATTACCAGAATTAATAACACACATGGCTCTGCTGTGACTCATTGCAGTAACCTTTGCCCTATTTATTGGCTAAGTATTTCTGGCCAGGATCCCTCACCGGGGGACCAGATTCTCCTGGTGATATATCAAATGTCTGGGAACACATCACATTACTGGAGTCATGTTTTTTTCCACAATGTAATATTCATCTTAGTTATATCTATGTAGGGCTTTTAAATAATTACAAGTAGCTTAAAATAGTAAAGCAATAATCATAACGGTGACCTGTTTATAAACATACCCTCTAAGGATGACTGTGAAATTTTGGCCTTGATCGGAAAAATCTAATAGAACACACCATCATCACTTCCGTCAAAGTCTTCAACATCCCTAGTTCCTTACAGTTGAAAATTAAATTCACCATTTCAGAATTTTGGAGACAGTTATTAGCACCTGGTTTGTAACTTTTGGCCACGCGTAGACCATTCTTTATCTGAGCCTGTCCACACAGCCTCATCGACACCTATAATTACAGCTTCATCTCGGCCTTCAACGGTTTTGACATTTTGACTTGTCAGTTGCAGTATTTTAAAGCCACCATTCAGTCTCGGCTCCTGGGGCTGTTTTAGAAAGTCACTGACCCCAAACAGGGACACTTCTGCTGACCCCAGGACCCCCAGAAATAAGGAGAAAGCACATTGCCTTCTTGAATAATGTACCCCATCTCCAAATGTGCTTCTCCGATATTAATGACAATAACCCAGTTTTCTCCGGAGACCTTGCTAATGCAGCTTCGTGTTTTGCACGTTTTGCCAGAGAGCTTTTGTTCTTCTACATCTTTATCCCCCTCTTTCTCTATTTAATTTGTTGCAGGTGTTGTTGCTAATGAGCTCTCTCTTCTCCCTCCCTACAATGAAAGACAAGCCAGACCCTGGGTACCTGGATGGATTGGGAGCTGAAGTCTCAGAAACGTCCTGATAAGTTGCCGACGGCTACCAGCCGAGGTCAGCTGGCCCTGTTAGCGCCTGTCCCCACCAAAGCAGGCCCAGATCCGCTGCCCCCCAGGTAACACCTCGGTCGCTTTTTGTGCTCCAGCTGCGTGATTGCTGTCACTTTCAGCCCATATGAAAAGAAATCTCTTTCACTTTGGTGAAAATGCCAAGGTCCAAAATGCCACGTCCAGTCCCATAGGGGGGACGTGTGTGCAGCTCACAGGTACTCCACCTGATTTTGTTTTATCTTTACAACGCAGGCTGGAGGGTGGTTGTGCAGTTGTGTTGAGCACACATCACACATGAAAGGGCCCTTTAAAGAGCTGGATTGATCGGAAGGACAAAAATTACAAGCAATCCGATCCGGCCTCATGCCAGATCCCTGCGGACTCTCTCCGTCTCCCATTTCCATCCACGGTCACAATTGGAGCGTTTGCCTGATTTGATCAGATTCACCTCTGGGGTAGGGGTGATGCCAAGGTGAGGAGGACGCCAAGTTGTGGGCAACTTCTTGATCTGCCCATCAGCACTCTGAGAAACGCCGGCTCTGGGTTTTCCATATCGGCCTCTTGGAAAAACCAAGTTTCCTCGCTGTTTGCAACCTGGCAGAGTCCCTGGGACATCTGGCCTCCGTCGCCCGGTAGATGTGGCTTTTCCATGCTGAGGCTGTGTGCCCCGCCTGAGCCAGCCGCTGCCTCACCAGGCCCCCTGCGGGCCGCGCCCCTGGGGACCGCGCCGCCATGCTGCGCTTGCTGGCCCTCCTCCTGCACTGCCTGGCCCTGGCCTCCGGGGACTACGACATCTGCAAATCCTGGGTGACCACGGACGAAGGCCCCACCTGGGAGTTCTATGCCTGCCAGCCCAAGGTAATGCGCCTGAAGGACTATGTCAAGGTGAAGGTGGAGCCCTCCGGCATCACGTGCGGAGACCCCCCGGAAAGATTCTGCTCCCACGTAAGTCGGTCCCCTGCTGTGGCCTTTGCTCAGGCCAAGTGGGTAGGGGTGGGGCTCTGGGCCAGACCCTTGGGATGGGCACGCACAGCGGGAGGACCCGGATGCCAGGCTGGCTTTCCCAGCCTGTAGGATCAGGAATGTCTCTGTCTCGCCTTGGAGACGCGCCAGAGCAAAGTGTGCCCCGAGGATGCTGGGGTCACGTGACGCCGTTCTTTGGGGTGGGGAAATTCTTGGCCTGGTGATCACTGGATCCTCTCCTCTGGGAAAACCACCAAACCACCACCGTAGCCACAGTTGCCCAGCCTTGCAGATAAGCCCCGCCTCCCTTGTAGGAAGTCAGCATCTGGGTGAGGAAGCAAGGTGCTATTTGCAAGCTTGCACTCTGCCCTCCCCCGTTCATCCCTTCAGGGGGACACCTCCTGGTCCACCCAATCCAATCCAGCAAACCATTTGCCAGGCGAAGAGAGGCCAAGCGCCCTTTGTGGGGGAAGGTTTGGTGGACCTGCAGAGGGGATTCGTAAGGGAGGAAGGAAGGGGTCAGATCAGGGTGGCTGGTGTGGATGGCACCCTTTCCGATTCCATCATGATGTGTGGTGACCACAGTGACTGGTTAAGTCAGGGGAAGGGAGGCGTTCAGGTGGTGTCACTTGAGTCTCTAGTTAAAGACGGAGTCAGAGCCATGGGGTACATCAGTACTCCATTAACAGCAACAATAATAAGAGTGGGGGTCATTTATGCCAGTCCCCGAGCATGGGGCTTGAAAGCTCAGTACGAGTCATTCCTTGGAGTCCTCACTCAGTTCAGCTGGGTTGATTCTGCGTCACACAGAGTTTCAGGGAGTGAGCTCTGGACCGGTGGCGTCTCTGAGCTGCTGTCCTCTAAAGTGTGCACACTCAGCACACACTCAGGTCACCCTAACAAGTTCAGTTCACCCTAAAATGCTCCCTGGTGGTCCAGTGGTTAAGACTCCACCTTGCTATGCAGGGGACACGGGTTCGATCCCTGGTCAGGGAACTAAGATCCCACATGCCATGGAATGACTGAGCCTGAGTGCTACGACTCCGGAAGCCTGAGCACTCTGGAGACCGGGCGCCACAACTAGAGGGCCTGTGTGCTGCAAGGAAAGACCCCACATGTCACAACCAAGTCCTGATGCAGCCGAATAAATAAATATATATTTTAAAACAAATAAATAAAATGCTCAGACTAAGGTCTGGCACAGAGCAAGTGCTACTAGATGGTAGTTATCGTCATTCCCATTGTACAGATGGAGAAACTGAGGCCCAAAGTCACAGCCCAGGAAGTGGTAAAGCTCTGATGCAAGCGTCTGGCTCCAGAGTCACTGAGCTGATCTGCCTCCCAAAAGATGCCTTCCACTAGGCAGAGCCCTGCAGGCCCTGGGCCAGGCAGGAAGCTGGACAGGGAAGCCAGGCTGCAGAAGCCACAGGAAGGTCTCGGTGTCATCCTTGGGTGGTTGCTGCCTCCATGTGCCCTGGGGAAGCCTCCAGCGCTCTGGGTTTATGGATGGACTGAGTGGGTGTCCCCACCGGGCTCCTAAGGATGGCTCAGTCCCCTGAGGTGCATGGATCCTATCCCAGAGCAGTCAGCCTGGGAAGGTGGGTTCCCACTGGGATGATCAGAGGTCAGGAGGCTGTCACTGTGGGCGGTGGGCAGGCTGGCCGGCCCCAGCTGGGGAGAGAGGGGGGCAGTAAAGGAGAAGGCAGCACAGGGCCAGGAGCCAGGGTCCGGATGGGCCCACTTCACTGAGAACCCCAGGGCTTCGCTGGCTCAGGGATGGGCAAGGGGGCTGGCCCCTGAAGGTCAGGGCCAAGGTCAGCACTGGGGGAGCCCAGCTCTGAGCCACATCTCAGGCTGAGTGCCCGCCCCAGCTCATGTGAGGACTTCTCCACTCGACTCCCAGAGCAGAGTCAACTGCTGCCTCTTGTGTTAGAGTCTTGACTGTATTTCTTCTTTTAAATATTCATTGCGATTTTAATGTGCCGGGGGCGGGGGCATGGGGTGGGTGGTGAAATCTTAAATCACTGGACCAGCTTCTGGTCAAGGCCTGAGGAGTGGGGATGACCATCAGGTGCAAGTCCGAGGCCCTCTCCTGGCCAAGCCTGCCCCCATTCTCACACAGAGAGCCCAGCGCAGCTGCCAAGGTGGGCTGGTCACCCCACCACAGTCCTGATGCTGCCCGACCTGGGTCCTGGAGCCCTGGGCTGTGGAAGGGGCTTCTGTCACCTTCCTGTCCTCTCCTGGGAAGATGGTGAGGAGGGCGGTGGTGGAGAAACAGCATCTCCACCTTCCTCTGCTTGGTGGGTCCTCGGTGTCCCGACACCAACCTGATGGACTTAAATGTTTCATGATGGGCTGCCATCCACCTCTGCCTTTGATCACGAACATGCAGCCAACGGGTGTGGGGACACCGCCCAGGCTGCTTCTGCAGGGAGGAGGAAGTCACATCCAGATGAATTCAAACCCCCACCCTGCTGTTTACCACAGCTTCCCTGAGCAGGTTCTGTGCTGCTGCTGCTGCTGCTGCTAAGTTGCTTCAGTCGTGTCCAACTCTGTGCGACCCCAGAGACGGCAGCCCACCAGGCTCCCCTGTCCCTGGGATTCTCCAGGCAAGAGGTTCTGTGTGTGTCTCATTAAATCATCTCTAGGATGCTCCAAGGTAGTGACCGTTCTAATCCCATTTTAGGGATTAGAAAGTGGCTAAATCCCTCCAAGGTCACTCAGTCTAGAGGGCAGGCCGGGAACTTGTGCGCAGCCAGGCAGGGCCTATGCTTATGCTCCAGGTGGCCCAGCCTTCCCTCTCTGAGCTTCGGTGAAGTAGAGATGCTGCTGCTGAAGGCGTGTCACAGTGCTGGGAAAGGACACAGCCCAGCCATGCGAGTCCCGCCACACAGTAGGTGCTCACGGTGTGGTAGCCGTCGTTTGCTTGTTATTGCGGCTTTTATGCCCTCTGCGGTGCCTGGGCCTTTGCTTCTTTGCCCTACCCCAGCCTTGAGGACGTCCGCCCTGTATCCTGGGCTCAGGGGCGCAGGCGGTTGGATATGTGCTCAGGTAGCCATTAATTCCTCTAGCCTTGGCCCGTGGTGTTAACCAGCCACCAGGGGGCGCCCTAGTGGTACCCAGGCGGCCCTTAGCCCCACTTTAGCCTCAGGATTGCCCAGTGGGTCCCTGTTTCCTGGCATCCCTCCTGCAGTGAGTGCTGGGCCTGTCGCAACATCCATCCAGGTCAGAGCGTGAGCCCTGAAGTGTCCTGAGGGTGCGCCAGGGGCCCAGGGTCGGGGGGGGGGGGCAGGGGATGGGGCGGGGGAGGCGACTACCCCTCGCAGGCTTCAGTGTGCAGACTCTCCCAGCCTTGGACTCGTTGTCCTTCCGCAAGGCCACCTGAGACCTGAATTGTAAATTCCAGACCGGTGAGGAAGGGGAGGGAGGAGGAAGACCAAGATAAATGAATAAATAAAAACCTATTGGCTCTAAATGCACAATGAGAATTAATAGGGCTGAGCTCTCAACCAAAGATTCTCGGGCAAGGGCGAAATTTCAATGAGGGCTGCGGGAGACGGCGGGCGGCCTCCCACCTCTGACTCCCAGTGCCTGGCCAGAGGGGGCCAGCCTGCTGAGTCTGCAGGGCCAGAGAGAAGGAGGCAAAGGCTTCTCAGCCTCTTGCAAGACCCCTTGAGGATGGGGAGCAGTCCCACGGCGCTCTGAAAGAGAGGTTGCCCACCAACCTGCACAGCCACGAAAGGAAGGGGGAGACCTTGTCCTTGTGCCTTGAGCCTCAGGAGAGGGATGGTGAGGAAAGAGGGCTGGGGGCACAGACCAGGCAGGTGATGCTGAAAATGGCCCTGCAGCTGGCTGCCCACTCGCCTCCCGAGGTGCACCTTGTTAGAAATACTGGGTCCTGGATAACAACCCCCCCCCGGACCCTCGGAGCCAGAAGCTGCATTTTAACAGGAAATTCAGGTAATTCAGATGCACACAGGGTACGCTCTGAGGAACACTGCTCTACATAATCCGTCAGCGGTGGGTGATACTTTTTATTGATGATGAGCAGGCAAGAGGCCTGTGCTTCCCATGGGACCTTTGCAGAGTGGGGGTGTCACTACTGCTGAAGGAGAAAGGCAGACAGCAGGAGTGGGGGTCCCGGAGTGAGGGCTGAAGCTGGGAGCTCAGATTCCTGAATATTGGAGACCTGGTGGGAGGTTCCAGAAAGGTGTTATGATATCCAGACAAAAGCTTCAAGCTTGGAATCCAAAGACCTGAGCTTGCATCCCGGCTTTGCTGCTTATGGGCTGAGTGATCTGGGGCAAGTCTCTGAGACTCTGTTTCCCCACCGGTAACAGGACGTGGTGATGGCTGCCTTGCCCATCTCTCCAGCTTGCTGGGAGAAGGAAGTGGTTCTCTCAGTATATCAGCAAGTGCTTAGAGAGTGCCAGTTCTCTTCTAGTGTGAGCCTTTGATAGTGCTGCTGATCCAGTCTTGAGCATCTGGACTTTTCCATGGTGAAATAGGTGAATGTTAAACATTTCATCTAAGGAGACTTCAGCACACAGAGACGCCAGGGTCTTGACATACAGGAAAACCCAAAGCACACGTGTTTCTCAGAAGCTGCTTTGCCTTCTCTGTGCCTCAGTTTACCCAGATGAAGAGCCAGTGGCCCCCCATCCCTCCCCCAGGGAGTCTGCTGGGGTGATAACTCAGGTGGCAGGTGGGTCCTGGAGACCTCAAGCCCCTCCCCACTGTGACACTGAACACCACGTGCGATCAAGGTCACAGATGCCCCGCCTCCTGCCAGAATGTGATGAACTCTTGCAAATCTAAGTAGACAATGAAAGAAACAGGGCAGGTGTTCAGGGTGGTACCCGACTAACACTGAGAGGGTGAGATGGACACCTAGTGTAAGGAGCCTGCAAAGGATGAAGGCACATCCCGCCTCCCCCAACCCCCTGCCCCGCCCATCCCTCCCAGCTCCAGCTTCCCACAAAGTTTTCCCACCTCCTCTACCTGGAATGTCTTCCTTGCTTCCTTCATGTCTAACCCTTTTGTGCTTACCTAGATAACCCAGGCTCCTTTTTCCAGGTTCAGGCTGGAACCCACCTTCTCCAGGAGGCTTTTCCTGACTCCCTAGCCCAGGAGGGTTAAAACACCTCATCTGGCTGCATCCTTGTCACCTAAGCTCACAGATGTGGCCTCCTAGTTAAGAGCTCAGGCTCTAGAGGCAGAGACAGAGAGGTTGGAGTCCCCTGCTGTGTGACCTTTGGCACGAGGCTTAACCTCTCTGAGTCTCATTTCCTTAAATAGGACTATTGATAGAATGCACGTAATGATGCTCAACGCACGCTCAGTACTCTAGGCCTGATGTTTGCCTCCCTCCTGGGCTGGGAGCTCCTGGAGGCACGGCTGCCTTGTTCATCTCCGCATCCCTCCCTTTTGGTTCAATCAGTGCTCAGCAGGCATTTACTGAACCAATGGATGGGTGAGTGGAAGGACAGTGTGGTCCAGGAAGGCTTCTCGGAGGAGGAGAGATTAGGGCTGAGTCTTATGGGAAGAACTAGGGTTTCGATGAGGACAGAGGAGGCACCCAAAGCCTCTACTTCTGCCCCATTTGCGCCCCTGTTCTGTGAGGTTTTCAGTCAGCTGATAGCAAGAGGTCTGCACAGCTCTGTCCTTAAGCAGGAAGCAATTTTGGAAACTGAGCTTCACCCAGCTCTTAGTTAAAGCCTCTCAGTCTCTTGAAACGCCCGAGGCAGGTCCCAGCCTGGGACAAGAATAGTTCCATGCATGACATCTTGTTGCTTGGTGAGGCCTCCTTGCTGGGGGCGGACGAGTGAGAGGAGGGGGCAGCCCTGCCTGCGAGGGCCCCGTGGGTGAGATCCTGGCCTCCTACTTTTTCAAGGGAAGGAGTTTGGGTCCAGACACCCCAGGAGGGTGGAGGGCGGAGCCTCTGGACTGCCTAGGGGAAGGGAAAGGGCTTGGAGGAGACATCGTTCCAGAGTGTCAGACTTAGAGCTTCCAGAACTTTCCAGTTTATGCACCCCACCTTCCCCAGGCTCTTCTGCCTCTCTACATCCCCTGGCCCTGACTTTTATGCTTCAACGCATGTTTAACACAAACTGCCTCAAGTTCCACGTGTGACGACGAAGCAGGGGGTGGATGGATGGACAGGCAGGCGACCCCAGCTGTGGATGAGAAGTTGAGGTTCGGGACGGGGCGAGTGGGGGCTCGTACTCATCCCTTTCTGGGCTGTGGGACTTTGGATAAGTCCTTCATGCTCTGAGCCTCGGTTTTCTCATCTGAAAAGTGGGGTGACACAAAACACAATCTCAAAGGCTGGTTGTCTGGGTGAGACGAGACAAGGATGGAAAGCCCCTCTCTGGGAGCCTGGCAAAAAGTGAATGTTCCCAAAAAGGGATTTTTTTTCACCCCTGGTCTAGAATTTAGCTTGAGAGACACAAGGAATAAAAGTAGACATTGACAGAAGAGGAGCCTGGAGCCCAGTGTGTAAGTGTGCTGTGGAGCACACGCCAACGGCCGGCAGGGCGGCGGGGGCCAGGGAGCGGTGTGTCAGAGCAGAGAGAGTGAAGGGTGGGGGCTGGGCGGCGCCGGACCCCCACAAGGACAGCCCCTTAGCCAGGTTTCCCCAGCTGTGGGCGAGGCTGCCACTGTGCCCTGGATGGAGAAATAGACCAAGGCTCCCAAGTCCCACTGTTGGTGGAGCTGGGATTCAGCCTTCTCCGCCTGGCCAAGGGTGTCGGGGGAGGAGGGGAGGAGGAAAGGAGCACTGGGCAGGCAGAGACCAGAGGAGGCCGACAGGGCACGCAAGTCCTGGGGCTGGAATGGAGCTTGGCAGGCTCAAAGAAGCAGGTGCCAAGCTGCAGCCCCTCCCCCTTACCAGCCAGCCATCACTACCCCAGAAAGGGGGTCCGGGCTGTGTTCCTGACCCACGGCCCAGACCCCAGGCTCTCCTGCCTCAGGCCTGGCCAGGGCCCACTGGGCCCACGAGGAGGCCTGGCTCCTTCCTGGAGGGAACCAGAGTGTTGGAGAAAGTGTACAACGGCAGACGATGCATGGTTCTGTTCAGCTTTGGTTTGCAGGTTCTGATTTTTTTTTTTTAATCATCACAGCAGATTTGCTTAAATATATGAAAATGTGTTTCTGATTCCCCAAGCACACACCAACTGCTGGCAGGGCGACAGGGGCCAGGGAGTGGTGTGTCAGAGCAGAGACAGTGAAGGATGGGGGCTGGGCGGCGCCGGACCCCGCCAGTCTCCTCGCGGCAAGGACAGCCCCTTAGCCAGGTTTCCCCAGCTGTGCAACGAGGTTTGGCTAGGTTAACCACTTCATCCAGCGTCGCTGCGTGATCGTAGATTCCTTCTCAGAGTTTGGGGAAAATCTATGCCGGAGTTCAGACTTGGTCAAAACCTGACAAAACGGGGGGCTCCAGTGCAGATAGAGGGGCTCTGAATGCGTTTCCTGTGCTCAGCGCAGCACTGGGATTTTTTATTTCCAAATTCAAATCCCTTTATTATAGTATTCTATTAAAGGAAAATCAAAACAAGGAAAAACAAAGCTGAGTGCTAAAGATATAATTGTACGTCACATCATTTCCCTTTCGTGTCGGCTTCTAAATTCTTTAAAAAGAAATTAATTGAAGTGTAATTGACATAGAACGTTGTATTAGTTTTAGGTATACAACAGAATGATTTGATATAGGTACGTATTGCAAAAGAGGGACTTCCTAGTGGTCCAGTGGTTAAGACTCTGCCCTTCCCATGCAGGGGCGTGGGTTTGATCCCTGGTTGGGGAACTAAGATCCCACACGTGGCCAAAAAAACAAAAAACTATTACGAAAGAATTACAACTCTAAGTTTAGTTTATGTCTGTCACCACATACTCACAGTTACAATTTTATTTTCTTGTGATGAAGGCACTTTAAAAATATTTTTTAACTAAAAAAAATTGCAATGATAGTCACATAACTTGAAATTAACCATCAATTTTTTTAAAGTCAGGGTAAAATATATATAACATAGAATCTGCCTTTTTAGCCGTTTTTAAATATACAGTTCAGTGGCATTTAGCGTGTTCACAATGTTGCACAACCAACATCTCTATTTCCAAGACATTCTCATCATTTTCTGAAAGGAAATCCCATCTCTATCAGTAGCCACTCCCCATTCCTCTGTCCCCAGCCCTTGGCAATCAGTAGTCTGCTTTCTATATCATGCATTTGCCCATTGCAGACACGTCATTTAAACGGAATCAGACAAGGTGTGACTTTTAATCTGGCTTCCTTCACTCAGCACCTTATTCTGGAGCCTCATCTGTATTATAGCCCGTCCCAGTACCTTGTCCTGCTTTCTGGCTGAGTAACATTCCATGGCGTGCTCGACCACATTTTGTTCATGCCTTCATTAGTTGATGGGCATGTGGATTGTTTCCACTTTTTGGCTATTACGAGTAATATTGTTATGAACATTTATGTACAAGTTTTTGTGCGGACATATGGTTTCATTTCTCTTGGGGCTATACCTAGGAGGGGAATTGCTGGGTCATATTGGGCTTCCCTGGTGGCTCAGATGGTAAAGACTCTGCCTGCAATGCGGGAGACCTGAGTTTGATCCCTGGGTTGGGAAGATCCCCTGGACAAGGGAATAGCAACCCACTCTAGTATTCTTGCCTGGAGAATTCCATAAACAGAGGAGTCTGGCGGGCTACAGTCCACGGGGCCACAGAGAGTCAGACACGCCTGAGGTACCGACACAGGCACACGTGGTAATTTTAGATTTAAGTTTCTGAGCAACTGCCAAACTGGTTTTCAGAACAGTTGCACCATTTTACATTCTTACCAGCACTGTTAGAAGGGGTCCAATTTCTCTGTGTCCCTGCCAACACTTGTTACTTTCCAGTTTTCTTTTTTATTATAACGGCTAACCCAGTCGGTGTGAACTGGTATTGCATTAGGGTTTTGATTTGCATTTCTCCACTCCAGTACTCTTGCCTGGAGAATCCCATGGACGGAAGAGCCTGGTAGACTGCAGTCCATGAGGTCGCTAAGAGTCAGACACAACTGAAGTGACTTAGCAGCAGCAGCAGCAGCTAACTAATGATGCTGGTATTATGTTCTCATGGGCCATCTGTACATCTTCTTTGGACAAATGTATATTCAAGTCTTTTTGCCCAGTTTTTTATTGGGCTGTCTTTGGTTGTTGAGTTGTATGTGTTTTTTAATATATTCCAGATACTAAATCCTTATCAGGCGTGTGATTTGCTAATATTTCCCCCACTCTACAGATCATCTTTCACTCTCTGGATTGTGCCCTTTGGGGTTTCTTGTTTGTTGTCGAGTTTTCTTTTTTCTTGGCCGTGCTGGGTCTTTGCCGTGGCAGCATTTGGTGGCTGGCCTCCCAAGAAGTGCCTGAGCAGCACCTTCAGGGCAGGTGTGGCCTTAAGGTCACAGTTTGCTCTCTGGCCTGTGAAGGTGCGCTCTCTGCCTGGGTGCAGCCTCCCATGACCCAGTCTTGCTCAGAGTCGGCTCTCGTAGGCCTTGGGGCTTCTAAAGGCCTCTGCCCCGGCCCGCCCACAAGTCGTGGTTCTTGCTGTGGCAGCGCCATTGAAGTGGACCAGAAGGGGATGTTTGTGGCAGATGGGCCAGGCCAGGGCAGGAGGCAGGCTGGTGGGCAGAACGTTAGGGATCGTGGCCAAGTCAGCCTCGGTGGTCACTTTCCACTGTCAGGAGCAGGGTGTGTGCGGCCCAGTCCTCAGCTGGGAGCTTCAGGAGCTGAGAGCTGGGGACACGCTCGTGTGTCTCGTGTCTCACCACCTGCTAGTGTTTTTTCTCCCCGCCCCATATTGCAGGATTAGTCTGCTCTTTCCCGAGACCTCCCTGTGCTCCAGGCATCCTGCAGAGCACTGTGCATAGCATTTGTGTTTGTCCACAACACTGGGACGGGTGTATTGCAGATGAGGAGAGGGAGGCTCAGAGAGGTGAGGAGAGGGAGGCTCAGAGAGGCGAGGAGAGGGAGGCTCAGAGAGGTGAGGAGAGGGAGGCTCAGAGAGGTGAGGAGAGGGAGGCTCAGAGAGCTGCAGAGACTTACCCAAGTTTGCACAGCAGTGACAAGGCCAGGACCTGTCTCTGGGGCCTTGGCCACTGTCCCATGCTGCCTTGTCGAAAGTCTGACCGGCTGTCCATGGGGACCCGCGGTCACCTCACCTCTCAAGGTCTCATAGGTAGGAAGGAATTAAATCCAAGTTTATGGGCCCCTCAGATCTACGCCTGGGGCTTTCAGAGCTTCCCTCTCCTATTAAAGGGCCCTGGGCCCATCTCCAAAGACCAGACACCCTTCTCTCACAGCAGTTTGTCCTGGGGGTTTTGGGACTGTTTGGACCCCCTCAGTCTCTCATTCCAGCTCCTTCTGCTGCCTGAGTTGTTCGTCCGACTCCAAGTGTCAACCAGGGAAATGAAATGAAACACAACCCGGGCATTGCCCCTCAGTTATAGCGGAAATCTGTTGTCAGGCAAAAGGTGGAAAGGAGGTGAATGAGAGATGGAGCCTTGGGTAACCTTGGGACCCTTCATCAGCTGCGGCAGTGCCCCCTCTACCTGAGCCCACAGAAAGCTCACAATGCCTGTTCAAGGGACTGCAGGTCCTCGACTTGTCCCCTCCGGCTGGAGCATCTAGAGCTAGCAAAGGCAGGTGACAGCAGAAGGAGAAGCCAGCAGGCCACAGGCACACCCCCGTCCCCGCCCCAGGCACGATCAAGAACCCCTGGCCAACAGCTCTGGGGCCGGCATCATGCTGGGTCTGGGCTCCACACTGGATTGACTGCCAGGGGCTGGGTGCCCTCGTGTCTCGCCCCACTTTGGGATGTAAATTCCCGCCTTCCCCAGAGGGGGTCTGCGTATCCACCCTCCAGGTCACACTGCATCCCCAGATTCTGCTTCTGGCTTTCGGGACTTTGATACTTAGAGAGAGGAAGACGGGGAGGCATGGAGAGAGCAGTAACATCCCAGGCATTTGGGGACCCAGAGCAGATGGACAAAGGCTGGACCCCACCACACCTCAGCCCCAAACCCCAGGGCAGGGCCTCCTACCCTGGAGGGGTCACAGCCCCTTTGAGAACCCAGGGAGCTCTTCCTAGAACAATGCACACACACAGTTGCAAGTCTCACAGGCTTCCCAGACCACTCTGAGTCCACCCTTGGGCCCCTGTGGCACCTCTGGGAGCCCTTAAACTCAGGAAAACTGCCGTTTGTCTTCTTAACTGACTGGGTCTGTTGTCTGAGCATCTTCTTGATCCACCTCTGCAGACCAGCGGCATGCGTGCTCACTCAGTTGTGTCCGGCTCTTTGCGACCCATGGGCTGCAGCCCATCAGGCTCCTCCGTCCATGGGATTTCCCAGGCAAGAATACTGGAGTGGGTTGCCATTCCCTTCTCCAGGGGATCTTTCCGACTCAGGGATCGAACTCATGTCTCCTGCATCTCCTGCACTGGCAGGCAGACTCTTTACCACTGAGCCATCTGGGAAGCTCCTCAGACCAGCAACAGCTTACATTTAGTGAGTGTCTATTGCCTCTCGAGCCCTTGACCTAATGTAGCTCATTGAACCCTCCAGGGACACTTAAGAACAGATCCTGTATTTATATCCATCTTGAATATGAGGAACCCGAGGCTCAGAGAGGTTAAGTCACTTGCCCAAAGTCACACAGCTTCTAAGAAGAGGAGCCTGGTGCCTCCACCCCCAGCTGCCTGGACCCAGTGCCTGGCTCCTAACCAGGCTGCTCAGCTGCCCTGAGGCACTCTGAGTCTCTCTCACGGTTAGACTGAGGCGGTTGTTATGTGTGTGCGCTCACGTACACGTGGGCGTGCACTGTCCCTGTCTGCCTCTCCTCCCCCAGCACGCCCTGGCTGCCCGAGGAAGGAGGGCTGGGGAGGAGGGACCGGAGCATTTTGCCCACCCCTTCTGTCCTCTGAGACACCACGGAGTCTGCTAATCTACTTACTTGATAATTCACTTATTTCATGTCTATTGGCCGCGTGCGTGCCCCACGTACCAGCTCCGGGGGAGACGAGATGGCTTTGCCTGGAGGAATCTGATCTGTTTTTTTCTGGGGAAGGAGTAGGAAAAAAAAAAAATACACCCAAGAATGGACAATAATGGACCTAAAAATAGAGGGTGGAGGGGACTGCAGTGTGGGGAGAAGGGGAATCGAGGCGTCCGCCTGCCCCAGGCAGCCCTCCCCTTCCCACCTGAGGTCCCCAAGGGACTGGGGACGGGGGGCGAGGAAGGGAAGGAAAGCGGGGCGCGGAGCCAGGGGCCGCCCCATGATGGAGAAATGTCCCATTGCAGGGTCCTCTGGCCTCGACCTTGGCTGCACATGGGAGTCTCCTGGGAAGCCTGATGGTTACTCCCTGGGAGGGACCCTCCCCCGAGGGCCTGATGTGGCTTGTCTGGGGTGCCCCCAGGTGAGTCAACCTGAGGACCGCTGTCAGGGTGTTCCCACAGCAGGAATGGAGGTTCAGGTGTGGGGCTCTCTTCCTTTAGCTCCATGTCCCCTAACCCTCGGGACAGCCTTCCTAAAGGCCCCAATCCCAGACGGGCAGCTGGGCCTCCAGAGGAGTGGAGGAGGCAGGGCCCAGGGAGCTGTACAGACTTTTGGCTCCGTCCGGGCCCCCCACCACTGGAGTGGTCCGCAGCTGAGCCAGTCAGTGGACTCGCCTGGGGGCTCTTAACATCCCCGCAACCTGCTGGACCGCAGCCCCACCACCTACCCCAGAGTCTCTGGGGTGGGCTTGGGCTAAGGATTTACTCAAGCTTCCCAGGTGGTCCCAGGATACAGCCAAGTTTGAGAACCAAATTTCGGTCTTGCCCAGGACCACACTGGTTCCCTTCCAGCTATAAGCATCTTGTCTTTCAATCTTAAGCATCTTTTTTCACTTTTTATTTTTTTAATTCAAAGGCCAGAGCGGGAGAGAGGTTGCTCTCAGGATTTTTCCTTACATCCAAGCCTTGGGCACCCCGTCCTTGCTTCGGCTTCCTGGGACTTGAAGGGTGCTGGCTCCTGCCTTGTCCTGTGTCCCCAGGTTCTTCCCCTTTCTTTCTGGAAGGAGGCTGCCCAGCCAGGATCAGGGCTTTCCCTGCAGCTGCTAAATGTCAAGAATGCATGCTGGCTCCAGGCCTCCCCTTTGGCCTTATCTCCAGCTCCCCACCAGGCTCCTGGTCCAACCCAGCTCATTAACCCCTCTCTCCCCACAGCTCCTGCATGTTCACTGATCCTGCTACACAGGGCGTCCTCCTCACCGCCCGGGCGGGTCTCCCTCCTCCCGTCCATGTCCAGTCCGCCCATCCTTCTGGACCTGTCCTTCTGAAAGCTCACCTCCTCCAGAAGCCTTCCTGACCCTCCCAGCCAGTTCCTCTCCGGGTTTGTCATCTGTGCCATACTCTGGAGGTCACAACACAGTGGTCAGTGCTCCCACAAGGGGGACTTCCCTGGTCGTCCAGTGGCTAAAACTCAGGGCTCCCAATGCAGGGAGCCTGGGTTTGATCCCTGGTCAGGGAACTAGATCCCGCATGCCACAACGAAAGATCCCACCTGCCGCAAGGAAGATCGAAGGTCCCACATGCTGTGACTAAGACCCCTTGCAGCCTCACAAATAAATAAATATTTTAAAATGCTTCCATAACGGGTAAAAGTGCCCAGGTTACTGCAGATATGACTTTGAGTCAGTGCCTGACCTCCGGGGGCCTCAGTCCCCTCGTCCATAAAGCAGGGGTGATGATGACAGCTGGGCTGACATCACTGTTCACGGGCCCTTCTTTGGATCAGCTGTACCAGGCATCCCAACCTGGCCAGGCATCTGAGTCACCGCAGCAGGTTTTAATTGGTTGGTTGGTAGGTTGGTTCACTTTCAATCTGGAGCAGAATTTCCGGTCTTAGGGCCCAGAAATATTCTTATCCCCCTCCTCTTCCCAAGGATTTTGACGGACAGCCAGTTCTGATGACTGCTTCTTCAGGGCCATCTTGCACACAGAGGACATTAGAGATAGTTGTTGAATAAGTAAAGGAGTAAATGAATGAAACCTTGCCGGCTCAGTCTTCCACTCCCATTCCCACCAAGGGCTTCATCCATAGAGAATACATTTGTCCAGGCATGCCAGGGGGTGAGGCAAACCAGCCACTTCTTTCTCTTTCCTCTACCTGGCCACTTCTTGACTTCTCAGAGACCAACAAGAAGAAATCTAGAAAGTCTTGACTTGTGGCTCTTGTGGCTCTTGGTTCAGGCAGGTTCCATCCGTCTGGGTGCTGTGTCTACGCCTGACACCACCTTCCCAACGCGAAGGACCTGGAGAGGCAACCCAGGGAGGGGGAGTCACTCTGCAAACCTTAGTTAAGCATCTTGCACGTGACAGGCCCCGGCCTGCCTTCACAGAGCACACGGTGGGGAGGGCCCATACCGTAATTAACCAAACAAGTCGCTAAGGAAAACTGACGAGATGCCCGTCTCGGGGAAGGGCATGGTGGGGGCCAGGGCGTTGTTGGAGGAAGGGAGGGGTGGCAGACACCTGCAGAGGAGGGGAGGGAAGGAGCTTTGGACAGAGGGATGCAGGTGGGCCAGGCTGAGCTGGTAAGGTTCAAGAAAGGAAGGGGAAACTTGAGGATCCAAAATAAGGTGGGAAGTTGGCCTCAATAAGATCATAAAATGAGCTGTTAAGAGTTTTACTTGTGTTTTAATTTTCTAAATTTGTTTGTTTAGGCTGTGCTGGGTCTCTGTTGCTGAACGGGCTCTTTCTCTAGTCTGGGGAAGTGACGGCTGCTCTCTAGTCGTGGCGTGCAGGCTTCTAATTGCGGGGGCTTCGCTTGTTGCGGAGCACCGGCTCTAGGGCGCTCGGGCTTCAGCAGTTGTGGCACACGGGCTTAGTTGCTCCCCGGCATGTGGGATCCTCCTGGACCGGGGATCGAACCCGTGTTCCCTGCATTGGCGGGCAGATTCTGAACCACTGGACCACCAGGGAAGTCCTGTATACGTTTTGCAGACAAAGACATCCGTGGCACAAAGTTCATTTCATCTTCCCTAAACCAAGGGCCGACTCCACACCAGGGAAGCAGGAGGTAGCACAGCGGGCTCTCGACAGTCTATTATTTTCAAGCTTCTAACCCCAGTTCTGCCCTTTTCTCAGCAAAGTGATGTTGAATAGGTTTTCTAACCTATCGGTGCCTCTGTTTCTCCCTTTTGAAAATAATTATGAGACTAGAGGAAAGAAGTTTCACCCGAAGAATCTTGGTCTCCATGCCTGGACCAGCTTGGGTTTGGAATTTATGGAGAGAGTGCTCTGGGGTGTCGCAGGAGCTGAAACTGGGGGGAGGAGGAGGTGTTTCTCCAGATCGAGTGGGGGCGGGGAGGCCAAGGGGGTGGCAGGGCAGGGGATGGACAGGGCAAAGGTTAGGGGCGGGGGCTGCCAGGCTCAGTGAACATTCAACCTCAACCCACTTGGACCCTCCCGGGCTCCCCTGTTTCACCAGTGTCCCCACCATTCCTGGGCCTCTTTTGGGCCCCATGGCTCTTCAGCAGGAAAGCCAGGGGCAGCTTGCAGAGAGCCGGAGAGGGGCTCTGCAAGGCCCCGGGGTCTGGGGAGGGCGGCTCCCCTGGGCGTCTCAGCCTGGCCCCTCGGAGGGGGCCACCCTGCCCCCCACCCAACCTGGCACTGAATCCTCCAGGCCACTTTTTTTTTCCCCCTCCGTGATAAAATATTCATGTCAGCAGAGCAGGCCCTCTTTGGGAAGGCTGCCGGTGTCTAGCTTCTGCTTTGCACAAGCTTTTAAAGAGCAGGACGCTTTTCCCTCGCTCTAAGCATTTTCTAAGTCCTGAATCAATAATGCACTTCACCCAGCTTCTCTGAATGCAGCTTTTCTGCCTCTCTGCACCCTCCCACCCTCCCCCCACCCCATCCCTGCTTTCTCCCTCTTTCTTTTGTCGTTCCCTCTCCCCTGATGTACTTTTTATTTACTTTTTTAAAACAGCGTTCAACAAAAGCGTTGGGCTGTTTGGGTGGCGAGAGCCTCGGATGGGGAGTGGGGGTGGGCTGGCAGGACGGAGGGAGGCCCGGGCAGCTGCCAGGCGGGCGGCTCCTTGGATGAACAGGTGGAGTCTGTGCGCGGGGAGGAGGCGGGGAGGAGCGGCTGAGCCGCCCGCTGGCCCTGGTGGGAAAGCATTTGTGCTCCTAGCGTGGGGGAGGAGGAAGGCCTGGGCTAATCTGCCTCTCAGTCTCCTTTCTCTAATCAATTAGAAACTGTTTACTGCATAACCAGAGAAAACGAGGAGAAATGCGTAGAAGACAGGGGGGCTGGAGCGAAGGAAATATGCAGAGTGCGAGTCAAAATATATCGCCCAACTTTCTAAGGAGCCAGCAGTCCAGATTGGCCTATCTGCTTTTTATAGTAATGAGTTCCCTGTCGTGAGGGGTATGCAAATGAGGAGGTGCCATCCCTCGTCTAAGAGAGATGCCCACGTGGATCTGGTCAGTCATGCGGTACCCAGTGAGGCGCTGGGATGCAGTAGGTGACTGCGGGGGGTCCACAGGGATCACCCCAGGCACTCCAGCTGGAATAGAGTTTCCCACCCCAAGCGTTCCTAGAAATCTGGCCGTGGGAAGAATCTACATATGCCCAGGACCAAGTGAAGTCTATCTTTTTTTTAAGGAATACAATTTTGAGTTCCTGGAGAGATTAACCCTTGTCTAGCCAGGGCAGCACCTTGGCAAGACTCCACCCAACCCCCTCTGACTGTTCGGCTGATGGATGGTCGTTCTGGGTCAGTCGTGGTGGGAAGGAGTGTTTGACACTGCATCCTTGCCCCACTCAGGGACAGCTTGTCCACCAGGACGGCCTGATGTCTCAGGTCATCAGGAAGGCTTGCTAGCTGGGTCTGCTGGGGAGGGGAGGAGGATTGAGAGACCAGGTTCCTGCCAGGCTGCTCAAACAGCACCTGGGCTGGTCGCTTCGCACTCCCCTCGGTAACCACGCCCTCCTCCCTGGGTGAGGTCTGCTCTGAGCGTGCTGCAGCAGTGGGATCTAGGAAGGGCAGGTTGAATAACTACTCAACCGATACCATCCTTAGAGCCAACTGTCAAGGATCCTCACCGAGTTTGGGAATATTTATCAAATCAGTGCTGGGGGCGGGAGTGGCAAGGGTGAGCCAGACCTGGCCCCTGCATCCCAGAGTCTAGTCTCAATCACAAAAGGTTCTGGAAGGAGGTAAATGAGGGCAGGGTTAAAGTGAAAGGGGGCCAGGAGCAGAGTGGAGGGCTCATCTCTGCAGAACTGAGATGCCTTTCCTTGGTTACGGCCAGGCCTGGCTGGGCTCAGGAGGTGCCCTGTGACTCTGGGTCCGAGGTGGACCTTGGACCAGGAGATGCCCACCATGGCTGGCCTGGGATCAGGGTCTGGGCTGGGGATGAGGCGTCACTGTGACTTCTGGAGACTCACTGCCAGGATGGATGAGCCCCAGGAAGATGCCTTCCTCTGCCTGAGTGACAGCCAGGCTGGGAAGAAATGGCACCAATGAGAAACAAAACCTGAAACCTCAAGAGGAGCCTCCCTGGCCAGCTGCCGCTCCGGCCCTGAAATAACACGGTCAGTTTCCGCTGATTCACGAGGAGGGAGGGGTGACCTTGCTGCTGTCCAGGGCTTATTGCTCAGAAAAGGAAACCAAAAAGGGGATGGGAGAGAAGCCTGGAGGATGAGGTGGGGGGGGAGTTCGAGGCGGAACTGGGATCAATGAAACCACAGAAGGAGAAGCGGGGTGGGGGTTTGGGGGCAGGCGAGTTAGGAGCCGAGGGAGGGAGAAGAGAATTAGAGACCTCAGGGCAGCTAGAATTAGAACCGGCTCCCAACAGAATCTCCGTTTCCGATTTGTTAATAATTTATCCCCGCTGCAACTTTTCTTACCAATAAATAGGAAATAATTTGTTAAGGAGAATTCCCCTGGCACCCTGGCTTTGTCCCTGGGATGAGGGAGTGGGGGGTGCCTCCGCGTCCTTCCTCCCCACTGCTGAGGAACTTGGGGCTGGGGAGGTCAGAGTCAGAGCTCGGTCATTTCGTGAACGGGGAAACCGAGGCACAGACAGGGCCAGGCCCCACCCAAGGTCACAGGCGGGGCTCGGGATCCCAACTCCATGACCCCAGGGGTCAGCGCCCAGGCCCCAGAGAGTTTACCCCCAAAGTTCTAGAAGCATCATCCAAGGAGGAGGGTGGGACGAGCTCCACCGTGGGTTGGCTCCCCTCCGCTTTGGCTCCTGCCTGTTTTGTGCTGCTCTGACTCCCCTAAGCATCCCTCCCGGGACCTCCATGCTCCGTGTCCTTGCCCCAGCCCCCCTGGCCCCGGGGTCTCCCTGGCAGCTCCCCCTCCCCGCCCAAATCCAGCCTCCCACCCAGAGATGCCCCAGCCCCAGCTGAGGTTGATGGGCTGAGGATGAGATTTCAGCCGGCAACTCTGGCAGACAGGTTCAAAAAAAAATCCGTCAGCTGCTAAACTGTTCCCTGGGGCCGCCCACACGCCCCGGTGGCACCCGAGTCCCAGGGGAGAGGCGCAGGCCTGGGGCACCAGCGGCTTTTCCTTTTGGGGGAGGGATATGCTTCCTGACTTGTCTCTGAGCCCGACACCCTGGCTTCCTGTCCCACCTTGGCCACTGCGGAGCTCTGTGACCTTGAGACGTGGCTCAGTCCCCTTCCTTTGCGAAAGGACCCCGTTGTCCAGGATAAAGCACACGCAGGGCTTAGTGTGGCCGTGGCTTGCCCTTGGACACGCTCCCTACACCTGCTGCCCATGAGCCCTGGCCACACGAAGTGCTCGCCACGTGGTACCGGTATAACCCTCAGGGCCACTCTTGAAGTCAGCATTCTCAGCCTCACTGGACTTCCCTTCACTGGACAGAGCTTCCCTGAGTCCCCAGGGACTGCCAAGGTCTGGGCTGTGGTGGGGGTCGAGGTGGGGAGGCCACTGAGGCTCACGGCAGTGGAGTGACTCCCATCAAGTGGCCAGTGAGAGGCCAGGCCGCTGTAACTCGTCCTCCCAGCTACCCAGGGCAAAGCCCTTCCTGCCCCACCACTGCTTTGCAAAGACCCAAACCAGCTTTGGCAGCATCCAGCAACGGTGTGATTTAGTCCCAACACGTTGGATGGGAAGACCAGTCTGCATGAAGCTGTTTATTCCTCCTCCTAAGACTTGGTTACAGTTCCAGTGATGGCCCATCCCTGGGCTCCTTGGGCGCCCAAGTAGCCAGACATCCTCCAAGCAGGTCCCCTCCATTCCTGCTATCCTAAGAGTCAGCTTTCCCACTTCATGGTATTTCTTGCTGGTAGCTTATCTCTGCTGTTTACAACCTCACCTCTGACTCCAGCTGCACCCTTTGTACAAAAAAAAATATCACAGAAGCAAAAGCATTAAGAGACAGTTGCAAAGTCTCTTCAATGAAAAGCCTGGTATGAAATGTTACTCTGTAGCGTGGTTGGTCCAGGAGACTCGTGCTCAGTGTCTGTCAGGAAGTTGGTCTCCACCCGGTTCTCATCTGGTGCTGGTGTCCAGGCTGGCTACCCTCCCCTCGCCCTTCATCTCTCTCGCTGCCCCACCATGCAGGTGACTTGCCTTCGTGTGTCTGTAAAGACGGACGAGCCCGGTTTCCCCAGGATTTTCTCGCTAAGATGCTTGCAGGGTCCAGAGATGACGGGTGATGCTGGGGCCGGCAGCTACTCGGTTTCTCGTCTGGGAAACGGAGGTGACCTACCTCCTGGGGTGCGGGGAGGATGCGGCCAGCTTGCCTGTGGAGGGCCCAGACCACTCTGGCCCCTGGTGGGTACACGGTGACTGTCGCAATCCTCACGCGCTTTCGAGCCCGCAGTCCCCACTGTGTCCACGTCGTGTGCGAGCTTCCCGGCTTCCCCAGGAAGGGTAGGGGAAGGTTGCTGAGAAAGCCCTCAACCTCGTGTACATGAAGCTACTGTTTAATAATAACTGCTACCATTTGGGGACTTTTTCTAGGCATTGCATACAGATTATCTCACATGATATGGGATGAGTCTCAAAGGATTGAGCTGAGACTGAGCCCAAGGCTTTCAGACCCTAAAACCAACTGTCTGACCCCAGAACAGGGGTTCCTAACGGGGGAGATGGGGCTCCATGAGTCCCCTGAGTAGAAAATGTGGTGTGTTACACTTTTCTATAACAAATCCCAAGGCCTTCAGTCAGGGGTAAGATTTGCGTGTGTGTGTGTAAGTGGAGATACTCATGAGATGTCTAAAGAAACAAGGACTACTACATTTGATAATTTCAAAGGATGGCTCCAGTGTTATCCTGAAAAGTTAAGGGTGTGCCCCAAACATCGCTGGCTCTTTCTCCCTGGTATTAGGCCAGTTTATCTTGATGGTTTGTTTCATCATTAGTTAATCTGATCTCATAGAGCTGAGTGGAAATGTGCAGACTTAGGAGGCTGGCAAGAGCTAGCCCTCCAGCCGGCCCCTCCCTCACACACAGAGCCGTCAGCCATCAGACGCCGCAATGCTCAGGGTCGGGGGCTTGGGCTTGCTCCTCAGAATCCTCCCTGGTGCAGAACAGGAGGAAAAGGAGAGCGTGAGCTTAGGAAAGACCATGGGCCACGAAGCCGCCTTCAGCAGGAGGCACCCCCGTTCCCTAAATGGTTAAATGGAATTCCGAGACCTTGGGGTGGGAGGGCAGTGGGAGAAAGAAGGGAGACAGGAGAGGGAATTGTGCTGGCGATGGCTTGGGATTTATTTATTGTACTCGCTCTTGATTAAGCCTGCTCCGCAGCAGGCGCGGGGCTGGTAAATACACAGGCTGATGCATTGGTTTCTGACCATCTGCTTCCCGGGGCCGGGGGGCGGGGAGCCGGCGGGCCCGGCAGGTTGGGGCAGCTTAGTGCCCGCAGCCAGGTTGGAGCCCCCGTCCCTTGGCAGAGCTGGCCACGTCCATCTTCCTGATGACAGACAGGCTGGAGCAGTCTTCAGTGGGGACCCCGGGAGGAGGGGAGGGGAGGGAGGGGAGGCAGAGGGGTGGAGAAGGGGAGCAGTGAGGTGTGGTTGATTGACAGCAGCTGGAGGTGGACAGGAATACTCTCAACATTCACTATGAGATCTATTACTATTAATCTAATTATCTTCTATTAATAACTAATTAATAGGGTGACAATAATAACTATCCCTTGGGCTTCCCTTGTGGCTCAGCTGGTAAAGAATCCGCCTGCAATGTGGGAGACCTGGGTTCGATCCCTGGGTTGGGAAGATCCCCTGGAGAAGGGAAAGGCCACCCACTCCAGTGTTCTGGCCTGGAGAATTCCATGGACTGTATAGTCCATGAGGTCGCAAAGAGCCAGATATGACTAGCGACTTTCACTTCACACTGGTGAGTGTTTACTGAGGTCCAGGCTCCATACGGACGCTTCACCACACTGGCCCAGATAAACACACTAACAACCCCGCAATGAGGGAACTAAGTTCAAAGATGAATCAGACAAGGCGGGCTTCCTGGAGAAGGGACATCGGGGATGATTCTCTAAAACCCCAGAAGAGGGAAAGTGGCTACAGGTATAAAACTCCTGGACTGACCGGGTGGAGTGGACAGGGCACCCCAGGAGACCAGGACAGAGCTATTTTGGTGGAGCCTGCCTCAGCAAACCCCAGGGCCAGCCTGCCCACCGAGGATCCCGGCGGGGACTGGGATCTGGCCCTCCACTAACGGCTTCAAAGCTGATGGCCTGAGGTCGCCGCAGTGATGCAGGCTCAGCCCCTCAGGAGACGAGGCGCCCACACCCCCGGGAGCCGAATGCCTCATTTTAGAGTGTGAGGCTTTAACTCAGATTCAAGCCGCTTTGTTTCTGAGCAAACCAGGGACCTGAAATATTCATCAAAAGAGGCTGCAATTGGTCTGGGGCGCGTGGAGTTCTTAGTGACAGTTTTTCCTTTTAATTAATAGACTTTACTTTTTAGAACAGTCTGAGGTTTACTGAAATGGAGCAGGCAGTCCAGAGAGCTCCGAAGACCCGTTTCCCCACACAAGTCCCCCATTATTAACAGCTCACATTGGCGTGGCGCCTTTGTTAACCAGACGTGTTGTGATTAACCCAAGTCCACACCGACAGTAAGGTCCACTCTTGGTGTTGTACATTCTGCGGGTTTGGACAGGTGGATCATTTCTCCACCATGACAGGATTGTACTAGAGGGTTTCGCTGCCCTAAAAATCCCCTGGGCTTCCCCATTCATCTCTCCCACCCCGGGCAACCACTGTGTTAGATTTTCAGGCCTCCAGGTGAGTTCACATGGTGGACCAGACCTGGGAGGGTAGGTCCAAACTACCGAGGAGGGGAGCCCCAGCTGGAGGCAGCTGGGCCTGGGAGTGGGCTGCCAGCTTTCGGAAGTCGGCGGGGGGGGAGGAGAGGAAGCATGCAGGAGCTGTGCCCCGCCTTTCCCAGCCAGTGTCCTCCCTACTGGGCCCACTAGGCATGTGCCAGGGACCCGGAAAGGACCTGCCACCAGATGCACCTCCTTGAGAGGGCCCGGTCAACACCTGGCGTGCCCAGGCTGTGGGTGAAGGGGACAGGGATGCTCTGGGGACAGCTCCTGTGACAGACAGACCCCTGATCCTCCTCGCAGGGTCTTGGGGCCAGGGCTACCACCTTCCCGAGCCCCGGTGGCTCCGTCTGGGGCACGGAGCTAACACTCCCACACCATGCGCCTCGGAGGTGAGACACTAAACAGGAGAGAGATGAGACACTGTGCCCGGCTCCCGGAGACTCTGACTTCTTCCACTGCCCTCCTGTGGCTACTGATTGTGTTGTTCGAAGGGTCGGGAAGGCGTCTCTGTGTAGGAGGCAATTCAAGAGTTGAGAGTGTGAGCAGGAATTTGGAGGCAGACAGAGGGTGGAAGGGCACGTGGAGGACAGGGAACACCATCTGCAAAGGCTCAGAGGCAGAGACACGGGAGGCTTGGAGGATAGGAGTGCTCAGGTCGGAGGCCAGGAATGGTGGCCCAGGGTATGGAGGGAGGAGGTCAGGGCATTGCAGGAAAGAGAGGGCTTTATCCTCCAGGCCGTGGGGAGCCACAGACAGTCCTGGAGCAGTGACTAGCTCCCGCCTTTCTTGCTTGTCTGTGCTTAGAGTAGGAACAGATGTGTTTTCTGGGAAAGCCCTAGAGCTGCGTGTGTTTTAGGGATTTCGGAAAAGAGAGGCTTCCTGGTGCCCAAACCCTGGAGCACAGGCTCTGAGACCTCTGGGCACCGGGGCAGGGGCCGGGCTGGGCCAGGGCTCCCAGTCCCCACCCACCCAGAGGAGCCAGCGCCCACTCTGGTCTTCCCTCCCAACCCCAACTTGCAGGAGAACCCCTACCTGTGCAGCAACGAGTGTGACGCCTCTAACCCAGACCTGGCCCACCCGCCGCGGCTCATGTTCGACAGGGAGGACGAGGGCCTGGCCACATACTGGCAGAGCGTCACGTGGAGCCGCTACCCCAGCCCGCTGGAGGCCAACATCACCCTCTCGTGGAACAAGAGCGTGGAGCTGACGGACGACGTGGTTGTCACCTTCGAGTACGGCCGGCCCACCGTCATGGTCCTGGAGAAGTCTCTGGACAACGGGCGGACGTGGCAGCCCTACCAGTTCTACGCGGAGGACTGCATGGAGGCCTTCGGCATGCCCGCGCGGCGGGCGCGCGACCTGTCGGCGTCGGGCGCGCACCGCGTGCTGTGCACCGAGGAGTACTCGCGCTGGGCCGGCTCCAAGAAGGAGAAGCACGTGCGCTTCGAGGTGCGGGACCGCTTCGCCATCTTCGCCGGCCCCGACCTGCGCAACATGGACAACCTGTACACGCGGCTGGAGAGTGCCAAGGGCCTCAAGGAGTTCTTCACCCTCACCGACCTGCGCATGAGGCTGCTGCGGCCGGCGCTGGGCGGCACCTACGTGCAGCGGGAGAACCTCTACAAGTACTTCTACGCCATCTCCAACATCGAGGTCACCGGCAGGTAAGGCCCCGGGGGCGACCTGGTTCCTGGGATATTACCTCATAACCTGGAATGTTACGTGATACCTAGGATGTTACCTGGTTTCTGGGATGTTGTCTGGTTCCTGAGACATTACCTGATTCCCAGGATGTTACCTGCTTCCCGGAACATTATCTTGTTCCTAAGATATTACCTGGTTCCTGGGACATTATCTTATGCCCAAGATGTTACCTGGTTTCTGGGATGTTATCTGACACCTAGGATGTTACCTAGTACCCAGGATATTACCTGTTTCCTAAGACATTACCTGGTACCCAGGATATTACTTGATTCCTGGGATGTTATCTTATGCCCAGGATGTTACCTGGTTTCTGGGGTGTTACCTGTTTCCTGGAATGTTTCCTGGTACCTGGGACATTACTTGGCACCTGGAATGTTTACCTGGTGTTACATCAAAGGGGCTGCGTGTATTTTTCCATAGAGGGAGATGAATGGTGGAAGCTAAATGCCCTCCATATAGCCCATGCTACCTCTGGCCACAGGACTGGGAAGTCTGGAGAGAATGGGCAGAGCTGGGCCCAGCTGGTGGGTGAAGCCTGGTGCTCGGGAGGTACGGTGTAACTGCCCACCAACTCAGTGAGGGGCACTTCACTGTGTCTGGGGGGACCATGAGATCACCTTCAGGCTCTGTGATTTGCTAGAAGAACTCACTGAACTTGGCAAAGCTGTTATATTCCCAACTGCTGTTTGTTACAATTAAAGGACATAGATAAAAATCGGCAGTGGAGAAGGGGGCACAGGGCAGGATCTGAGAGACAACACTGCAAGCTTCCGCCATCCTGTCCCAGGGCAGCTGTGCAGACAGTGCTTGATTCTCCCAGCAACAAAGCGTGACAACACATGGGGAGTAACCCAGCTAGGGGAGCTTGCCCGAGCCTGGATTTCCAGGTTTTTATTGGGAATTGATTGCATAGGCATGGCTGACCGGCCATATGATTGATCACAGCCCCTAATTCCTTGACCCACAGGTCATGTTGATACAACATGGCCCAAGGTCCCCACCATAAATCACATCTTTATTGTGAACTATGTGGAGTGGCCCCCGGCTCTGAGTAAACCAAGACACTCTTACTGGGCAGACCATTCCAAGGCTCAAAGTTACCTCCCAGGAGCTAGTCAAGGGCCACACTTTTCCTTGGAACATGTAGGGTGTGGACAGCTGTCCATACCTGCTGAGTTATTCCTTTGCTCACAGCTTTGGAGAAGGAGATGTTTTGAGGACCCTTTTGGGGGAAGGCAAAAGACCATCATAGGAGGTACAAGCAGCCTTTGATTCCCAGGAACTGTTTAGATTGCAGTTGATAAAACAGTTCCACACTGAGGTACTTTGTTTGTTCGACAGATCATGTGCTTGTTTGTTCGACAGATCATGTGCTTGTCAGTATGAACAAGGCCTTTATCCCACAGCGGGGATAGAACACCCTGCACTCAAGAGCCAGGCTTTGGGAGGCCCTATGGCTCATAACCAAGGGGTCAGTTGTAAAGGGCAGTGGCGCATAACACAAGAGCTCCCTGAGTGTGGTTCCTGGACCAGCAGTGTCAGCATCACCTGGAAACTTGCTGGAGATGCAGATTCTCAGGTCCCATGCCAGACCTGCTGTATCGTAACCTCCAGGGCAGGGGCCCGGGAATCTGTGTTTGAACAAGCCTTTCTGGAGAATTCTGAAACACACTTATGTTTGAGAACCGTTGGTGTGATGGTTGGGAGTAGGCATGCTTTAGCTGATGGCCTGAATCTGCCATAGACTGGCTGTGAGCCTCTGCAGGAGGACTGCTCTGTGCCTCAGTTTCCCCATTTGTAGAACAGGAATGATAACAAGCAGGCTTCTCTCCTTGGGCTGCAATGAGTTAAATGTGTTCACGTTGATGAAACCCTTAGAAATACTTTGCACCTGTGTTTATTACATCGTAAGCCGACTCATTGGAAAAGACCCTGATGCTGGGAAAGATTGAGGGCAAGAGAAGCGGGCAACAGAGGATGAGATGGTTGGATGGCATCACCGACTCAGTGGATATGAGTCTGAGCAAACTCTGGGAAGTAGTGAAGGACAGGGAAGCCTGGTGTCCTGCAGCCCGTGGGGTCACAAAGAGTCAGATACAACTTAGCCACTGCACATCAACAATTTAAACTACGTGTTTACCATGTTATGCATGCTGAGAAAGTACTTATTGAATACAATAAATAGTGGTCAAAATAATGGTGTCAGAGAGCTGGGGCAGGCTGAGGAAAGACCGAGTTGAGACCCAGGGGTGTTGGAGCAGAATTAGGGCCAGGGCACATCATTGGCCAGTTTGGGCGGGGTTGCACCAGAGTCCAGCTGGGACAATGTACCAGGGCATCTCTCCACAGCAGGCTCCACGGACTGCCCTTGTACACAGTTACTGATGAGTGCAAAAAATCGTTTGCTGCATGGTATGTATAGTATAATCTCAGTTTTGTGAAATATATGATATAGCCAAACACATAATTTCTCTGTTGACTTTAACATTGGACAGAGGTTGACATTGATGGAAAGAGCTCTGTTCTGGCCCAGGAGTACTGTGGATGTAGGGGAAGCCTGGAAGCCTGTGTGCTAACCCCTCACTGTGGTCATGCCTGCAGAGCAGGGGTGGGCAGGAGCGGTGTGGGGCTTTGGCTTTCAGCTTGTGTTTGCATTTTATTTCACTTTGACTCTCGGTGTGGATTCCAGGTGGGCCAAGGCAAAGGCAGGCGATTCTTTGAGGTGGGGTCAAGTTCAAGGCTGGCAGGTGGCAGTGAGCAGGTGCACATGCAGAGGCCTGTGGTTTGGACACCCGTGATTCCTAACCCGCCCTCTCTTGGGGCGGGCTGTTTTAAACCAGGAATGTTCTGGAAACCGTCTGATATATGGTGGTTGTTGTGGAAGCTGGGGGTCAAAGATCAAGTTCTTGCTCCCGCTTCTTGAATCTATGTCCAGGCTTTGGGCCGTGGTCAGCACAGTGACTTCTGCCGGCCCTGGGAATATGATGGTCTGGTTTGCTTAAGACCCTCCCAACTGCCAGCTCAACAGCTTAGCAGTTTGGGGGTGAGAACCAGATCCCCACCCTTTCTGGGGGATGTGGCCTTTTTTCTGTCCTCCTCGGACTGCTGCAGAGGGTTCCTCACCTTCAGGAATCTGCTCAAGGGCCTGCCTTCCACTTTATCAGGCGGCTCAGGCAGGGTCCTGAGGTCTGGGCTGGTGACAGGATCTGGGCTGGATGCTGACAGCCAGGACCGGCCATACCCCTCCTACCTCAAGGCGGGTGAAGGTCATTTTTCTCTTAGGAAGGACTCTGTGATGCTGAAGTGGGGCAAATCATATGTGGGAAGGGACAAAAGGGGCAGAAAAGAATCTCAGCTTTTCAGCCTCATTCAAATCCAGAGGGCTGCGCTGGTACTGGGTGACCAAGGCCGGGGAGGGGCAGGCGGGCAGCTGAGCTAGGTTCCAGCTCCGCCCCCTGCACCCCTGTCTGGGCCTCAGTTTCCCATCTGTAACATGAGGATGGGAGCTGCCTGGAGCCCATGCCACCCTGGCAAGGTGGCAGGGCGGTCCCTGCCCAGCAGCTCCCAGCTCCCGTTGGCACCCAGCCTCTGTGGACAGCGGGGATTAGCCATAGTGGTGGCGAAAGCACGCAATCGATTCACAGATAAAGTAAGTACTCTTCAGGTGGCTGGTTGGCAGGAAAGCGGCAACTTGGCTTATCGATTAATTAGGTCTGGTTAGATGGGTCAGCAAAGGGCCGTGACTTCCTCTGCTGCTGCTTTTCAAATTCCAGGTGGGAAAGCCTAGCTGTGCCAGGGAGCCAGAGAGGCAGGATGGGGTGGCAGAGGTGGCCATGGCCTGCCCAGACGATGCCCCTGGTGTTCCTGAGTAGGCACCTGGGGACCCAGGGCTCTTGAGTGCTGGGATTTCAAACTGAACCTGTTCTGGGATTTGCTCAGAATTTTATCACCCAGAGTCCATGGTGCCTCCCCCTATAGCGTGCTAATGATGTAGCTGAGATTTATTATTTGTGATGGGCTCCTTTCCTGTTGAGCAGTGAGCTAAGGACTCACATGTATCTTAGTTAATCTATAGTCATTTGATTCCCCCATGATTAGTAAATCCCTAAGACCACACAAGCTGGAGCTCTGAGCAAGCCGGACCTGATCTCCACCCCCATAGACCCTTATCCACAGGGACAGCACTCCCCTCCACCTTGTGTTTTTAGATAAGGAGGCCGAGGTCAGCGGGCATAGGTAGATCTCACAGCTAAACTGAATTCCAAACAGTCAAGATCCAACCCAAGAGTGCCCAGGCAAGCTCAAGTCTATCTCTGTGGAATCCAAAGGTCTTTTGGTGCTGTGATTGCTTCTAGCCCTGTCACTCAAGTCAGCTATTTCCAGCTTCAAGGGGGACCTGGATGGGAGGGGGAGGCAGGAGCGGGCCTGCAGAGGCACCTGGCTCTGAGCTGGGGAGAGGGCGGCAGAGGGAGAAGCCTGGGCCCCTGGGGATGAGGAACTGGTACAAATCAGATGGTGGGAGGAAGGGGGAGCACGAACCATGGCCCCCAGGGCAGGGCTGGGAGGAAGCACATAGCACCTGGGGACCGCTGTCCGCCACCCGCCTCCCCTCCCTGCAGGACCAGGCCAAACAGCCTTGGAGGTCCTGCCCACTCTGGGTCTGAGATAAAGAGAGTGGGGGAGGGAATCCCGCCTGCTCCCATTCCTGGAGGTCTGGGAGAGAGGCAGGTGTGATCTTCCCCTTCTACACAGGGGGAACCTCAGGTGCGGACGGGGAGGGTGGCTGGCTTTATTTAAGTCAGTGCGTCTGGGGCAGCATCCGGATTTGAGCAGGAATGAGGTGGGGCTTGGAGCAGAGACAAAGGCCTGCTCCTCTCTCAACACAGTGGTCAAGGGCAGCCGGCCCTGCAGGCAACCAGCTTCAGACAGGCAGGCACACCCAACCCCACTGCTGAGAGCTCTGGATCCCGTAAGTTTGGAGGCAACACCCAGAGGCTTTATCATTACAAAGTTACTCCCAGGAGTTGGAGATGTGGACCCCCGCCCCAGGTCGAAGCATCATTAGACCAACCAGGGTTTGAATCTCTTCTGCATCACTGATTAGCTGGATCACCTAAACTTGTCTGAGCCTCAGTTTTCCCATCTGCAAAATGGAGATATAGTAAGGACCTCACCAGCTAGGGGTTAGGCTTGAATGAAATGATGTATTTGAAGAGCTTACCCTGGAGTCTCATTCCTCTGGCTAGGTGGCTGGAGAGAGGAGGAGAGACCAGTTGTTGCCAGATACTCTGAAGTTGTGAAAGAAGGCACATCGCAGATATATATATAGGGGGGGGGGGAGGGGGGGTAAAGCATCTGCCTGCAATGCAGGAGACAACAGGAGATGCAGGTTTGATCCCTGGGTTAGGAAGGTTCCCTGGAGGAGGAAATGGCAACCCACTCCAGTATTCTTGCCAGGAAAATCCCATGGACAAAGGTGGGGTTGCAAAGAGTTGGACATGACTGAACACGCATGCATAGATACAGATATATGAAATCTCTTGCTTTTTGAAATATGGCCACCTACTTCACAATTCTTTGAAAATCCTGTGCAGGGAAACAAGCCACACCTGCAGCCTGGGTAGCTCCCGAGTGTGTCAGTGTGTCCCCTCTGCTCTGGGACGTCCCTGTCTTCTCACTGTCCTGGCAGCATAGCCGCTGCACTTGTAGTATCCCACAGGCGCCCGGCAGGCCGGGGACCCTGGGATCCGAAATCAGGCAAACTCTGGCTAAACAGCCTCCCTGATCCTGCTGACTCTGGGTCTGGGGCAGAGGCAAAGGGAGGTGTTCACTGCCCTAGTCTCACCCCTAGGCCCTGCCCTGGGTCCGAGGCTTCCACCCAGAAAGCTCCTGAAGGCTCCAGGGAAGCCATCCAGCTGGGCCTTAGTCAACCAGGGACAGAAAAAGAAGAGTGAGTTCCCCGTTCCTGGAGGTGTTCAAGTCAAGCAGGGTGGTGGTGGTGGGAGATGGTGGAACGAGTTTCCTTGCATCAGATGAAGGTCCTGTGCACCTGACCTATACATCACTGATTAAGGGAACAGAAGCTATAGCTACCATTTGAGAATTGGGTGGGTGTTGAAATCCACTAGCTTCCCCAGATGCCGCCGGGGTCTGGCTTCTTACCCGAGGCCCTGGGCTGGCCAGCACCCGCCTGGTTTTCCCCCTCCCTTGGCCCCTTCCCCTTTCTTGCCTTCGTGTCTTCTTCCATAAGCATCCTGTCCCTATTGATCACCCAGTAACTGGAGATGGAAGGAACTTAGGACAAGAATAGAAACCGCAGGAGGGAAGAAGGCTTTGTGCACGTTGGTGGCAGGGCGGCGGGGGGCGGGGAGCAAAGAGGGGAGGGAGGGACCAGAGAGAGCAGAAGGCGGTCCACTGACTCTTTGTACATTCTAGTCTCTTCCTCCGATGACCCACAGGAAACACGAGCAGGAAGGGAAGCATGTAGTTCTACTCTGTCTGCGCTGACCCTTGTAGCTCTGTGATCCCCACCGAGGCTGGGAGCGGGGCTTCCTCCTTCCATAATGATAATTGTCATTGCTGAGCAGTTCTGATGGGCCACGTGGTATTCTGAGTCCTTTATGTGTGTTTCCTCATTGATCCTGCCCCATGAGGGGCATCATCCCCAGCATACAGATGAGGAAACTGAGGCTTGGGAAGCTGAGAAGGAACATTTTCTTTCTTTCTTTCTTTTTGGCTCTGCTGGGTCTTTGTGGCCACATGTGGGCTTTCTCTAGTTGTGGCGAGTGGGGGCTGCTCTCTAGTTTCCGTGTGCAGGCTTCTCATTGCAGTGGCTTCTCTTGTTGCAGAGCACAGGCTCTAAGCCTTCAGTAGTTGCGGCACGTGGGCTCAGCAAGTGTGACTCTGGGGTGCTAGTGCACAAGCTCAATAGTTGTGGCGTATGGGCTAAGTTGCTCTGGGGCATGTGGGATCTTCCTGGACCAGGGATCAAACCTGTGTGTCTCCTGCACTGGCAGGCAGATTCTTCACCACTGAGCCACCAGGGAAGCCCCCTGGAGACTGAGAAATAGATGAAGGTACCCCGTTAGGATGACTGTTTTCAGAAGCACAGAAAACAGCAAGTGTTGGTGAGGATGTGGAGAAACTGAAATCCCTGTGTGCTGTCATAGGAGTGTCAAATGGCACAGCCACTGTGCAAAGCAGTTTTTTTGATTCCTCAAAAAATTAAACAGAATTCCCATATGATCCAGCAATTCCATTCCTGGGTATACCCCAAAGAATTGAAAGCAGAGACTTGAACAGATATCTGAGCAACCATGTTCCTAGCAGCGTTATTCACATGGGAAAAAGGTGGACACAGCCCAAGTGTCCGTCATTCGATGATGGAATAACAAAAATGTGGTCTATATTAGTATTAAGCCTTGGATTAATATTAAGGAAGAGTATTAAGCCTTGAAAAGGAAGGATATTCTGACACCTGCTGCAACATGGATGAACCTTGTGGACTTTATTCCAAGTGAAATAAACCAGACACAGAAGGACAAATACTTTCTGAGTCCATATGTAAAGCACCAGGAAAAAGCAAATTCTTAGAGACGGAAAGTGGAATGAGGTTACAGGGTAGGGGAGAGGGGAATGGAGTTATTATGTAGAGGGTACAGAGTTTCTCTTTGACATGTTGTAAGCATTCCAGAGAAGTATTTTTTAAGGTAATTCCTTTGCTTTGTTTGTTAATTTTATTTTATTTTTGGCTATGCCATGTGGCTTGCAAGATCTTAATTCCCCAAGCAGGGATTGAACCTGGGCCACTGCGGTGAAAACTCGGAGTCTTAACCACTGGACCAGCAGGGAATTCTCTGGAAAAGGATATTGATGGTAGTTGCACAATAATGTGAATATACTTAATGTCACTGAACTATACACTTTAAAACGGTAAGTCTTAGATTATGTATAAGGACTCGCCTGGTGGCTCAGTGGTAAAGAATCTGCCTGCCAATGCAGAAGATGCAAGAGATGTGGGTTTTATCCCTGGGTCGGGAAGATCCCCTGGAGGAGGAAATGGCAACCCACTCCAGTATTCTTGCCTGGGAAATCCCATGGCCAGAGGAGCCTGGCAGGCTATGCTCCATGGGGTCACAAAGAGTTAGACACGACTTAGCAACTAACACATGACATGTTATATGTATTTTAACACACACGTACAAGAAGAAGAAGTAGGTGGATGACTTCCATGTCAGACTGTCCAGGCGCGACTCCTGGCTCAGGGGTGACCCAAGGCAAGTTTCTCAGCCTGTCTGTGGCTCCTTTTCCACCGCCATAAAGTGGAGATAATACCATGGGGTTTAAATAAGATAAACTATGAAGAGGATCAGAGCCATGGCTGGCAGTAACAGGCAGTAAGTGCTTGGGTCACCACTGCGTCAGTAAACACCAGGATTGCACACTCCAGAGGTCCTTTCAGGGGCCTGTGAACTTTCAGGAGGGTGGGCTTTAAGGCTCCCGGTCTCCCAGAAGTACATGCTAAGTGCTGTGTGGGTGTGCAGTCGGCCCAGGAGGGGGCCCTAGTTTTTATTCCAATTCCAAGGGGGTCCATGATCCCAGCACGTTTGGAGAGTCAGTTTCGTGTTTTACTTTCTATTTTTTCAACCCAGCATGTATGTTCCCAGCTCATTAGGGGCAGAGATTTGGTGAGATGCAGTTAACACCCTGTAACCAAATCTGCCAAGCCTCCTGAACTATTGCCTCTCACCAAAGACAAGACATGCACAATATTGCCGAGAAATGGGGTACAGGCAGAGCCGTGTGGAGGATTGCGGGGGTGGGCTCCACTGCCAAGTCCGGGAGGCGGACCCAGGGGGCATTTGGTGCCTTTGGGCTGCCCATCTACCCGGTATGGCCCCACCTCTCGTGGGAGGGGCAGGAAGGGGGTCCTGGGTTTGCCTGGGGTCTCAGAAGATGTGGGGAGCCCTGCAGGTGAGTTAGGAATGGAGTCACTAACAGTAAAGCCTTCCAACAGCCCTGGGGGGAACCAGCACCCCCCCTTTCTCCTGCTGAGTGAGGAGGATTTCCTTCTGAGAGTTTCAGCACCGTTGTAGCACTTCACTCAACAAATATTTTTCAAAAATAAGCCAGACCAGCATTGGTCCTTTTTAAACTTTCTTTACTTATTTTTGGTTGCTCTGGGTCTTTGTTGCTGCAAGCGAGCTTTCTCTAGTTGCAGAGAGCGGGGGCTAGTCTTTGATGCCCCGAAGGCTTCTCACTGGGATGGCTCCGCTGGTTGCGAAGCACGGGCTCTAGGTACCCAGGCTTCAGTAGTCATAGCACGTGGGCTCAGCAGTTGTGGCGTATGGGCTTAGCTGTCCTGAGACATGTGGGATCTTCCTGGACCGGGGATCAAACCCATGTCCCCTGCATCAGCAGTAGGATTCCTATCCACTGAGCCACCAGGGAAGTCCCCAACAAATGTTTCTAGTGGGCACTTGTGTTAGTTTCCTAGGGCTGCCATCCCCAAGTACCACACGTCAGGTGCACTTAAAACAATAGAAATGTATTGTCATGGAGTTCTTGAAGCTTGAAGTCTGAAATCAAGGTGTCAGCAGGGCCATGCTCTCCATGAAACCTGTTGGGGAGAGTCTGGCCCCTAACTGCGACGGGGAGCCAGCATCTTTGGCGTCCCCTGCCTGTAGATGGACCACTCCATCCTTTCTGTCTTCGTGTGGCGCCTTCTCTCTGCTCTTCTGTCTCCAGAGTGTTCTCCATGTGTCTTCTCTTCTTAGAAGGACAGCAGTCAGATTGGACTAAGGGCTCATCCTATTCCAGTATCGCCTTATCTTAGTTTATATCTTGATCACATCTGCAAAGACCCTATTTCCACATCAGGTCAGAGTCACAAACACCAGAGGTTAGCACTTCAATCTGTCTTTCTGGGGGACACAATTCAGTCCATAGCAATATGTATTATGTGTCCAACACAGCCAGGCGCTTCATATCCAACAGCCCCACAGGGTTTACAGTCCTGTAGAGAACCAGAAATGAACAAGCGAAACCACCATGGGTGGCTCAGGTTGCTGGGAAGGTAGCAAACAGGGAAGAACAGGAAAGGTGGCTGGGAGGGCTGACCTGACGCCAGGGCTCAGGTGGTGGGGGATGCCCCCTATGGAGGCAAGCAGGGCAATTTTGGTCAACGGTCCCCTAAGACACCCACCTGTCAAAGGGAATTACAGTCGCTTCCAGTTTGGGGCAACTGAAAAGAGCTGCCTTGAACACTCGTGTGAAGGATTGGGAGTGAGCACAAGCTTTCATTTCTCTTGAGTGAATCCCTGGGTGTGGGATGGCGGGTTCATATGATAAGTATGTGTTTAACTTTCTAAGAAACTGGGGATCAGTTTTCCTGAGTGGCTGTCCCCAAAAAGGAAGACAGAGTTCTGTTTGCACCTGTTGCTGTGAGATGCCCTTGAGATCGGAGCCTCTGGACAGCCAAGTCTGAAGGGCAGGCAGCACTGGGCACCAGGAGTCCTGGGCTTTGCGATGACAGCCGACACCACCAGAGTGTGTGAGGCTCCGAGACAGAGGAGGAAGATGAGGGCTGACTGGGGATGGAGCCTGGGAAGCTAGACAGTGAGGGCAGGACACGGAGAATGAGGAGCCATGGGGGGAGGAAATCTGGAAAGACAGTGCCCCAAAGCCCAGCAGGAGGAGTGGGTAAAGGGGGCAGGGGCATCAGTGTCCAGTGTCACTATGGGGTCCAGACAGAGGACAGGAAGGTGGGTCTGTAGACTTAGCAATAGGGATATCAAAGGTGGCCTTGAAGGGGCAGGTTTGGGGGAATCGGGGATGAAGGCCAGGTTGACTGGATTCCAGGGTGAATGCAGAACATTTTTAATGAGTAAGGAGTAGGAAATAAAAAAGGCACTGCTGATAAGGCTTTCAAGAAATTTGATCCTGAGAGGGAGCAGGGAAACAGGACATGAGCTGATGGGGAGTCTGGGGGAAGGAGAAGATTCTTCCTGAAGAGAAGGAGGGACCACAGCACCCTGGGGTGCTGACAAGGCAGAGAGGGGCAGCAGGGGAATGTGCTGGAGAAATCAGTCAGGTGGGGTGGAGGGCCTGGGAGGATGGAGGGGGCTCTGCCACAGTGTGGAAGGAGAAGCCAACAGGGGCAGGCTGACAGTCAGTAGTTAAGCCATCAACCTCCCCCCCACAGGGGAATGTGCTGGAGAAATCAGTCAGGTGGGGTGGAGGGCCTGGGAGGATGGAGGGGGCTCTGCCACAGTGTGGAAGGAGAAGCAAACAGGGGCAGGCTGACAGTCAATAGTTAAGCCAGCAACCTCCCCCCCTTCTTACATTTCTAAGGATCCCGTATCCTCATGGCAACCAAGAGCAGTCATCCTCCCGGCTCCGAGGTCTCTCTGAAATGAGTCAGTGGCGGCCCACCTGGGTGTCAAAGAGAAGCCTGCATTTGAATTCAGACTCTTTCATTTGCTAGTTTATGACCCAGGTCAAGTCTCTTCAATTTCCCTGGGCCTCAGTTTCCCCGTCTGTGAAATGGGACCCTGTCGTTTTGAGAGCCGTTTGAGAATCGCAGGTCTTCAGCTCAAGACCCAACGACATGCAGCAGGTGCTCAGGAGATGGGTGCCCCTGTCACTCATAAGGAGTCAGTACGTGGTCAGGGGAACCAAAGCCCCTTTCTACGGATACCTCGCTCACGTGAAGGACCTGCTGCAGGCAAGATGAATCCCTGGATCTGTGCTCCTGGCCGGCTCTCTGCCCCACCTGCTTCATGAGTCATTGGGTGTGCAGCAAAGAGAAACTTATTTTCATGTTAGAGGTAGTGACCTTGGAAGAGTGTTAGTGCCAACAGCATCTCAGGGAGTGTGGAGGACCAGGCAGGTTCCTGTGCCCCGCCCCCAGCCTGGTGATCCGCAGGATCTATGTAGCTGTAACCGGGGCTAATGAGGCGTGGGCCGGACATACAGGGCCGGGCAGGGGAAATCCAGCTGGGGAAGAGGCAGGTCAATTCCAGGCTAATTGCGAGGTCCTGTTCCGCTGCTGCCCTGGCTTGGCCGCCTCCCTGCCCCTTAGCAGAGGGAGCATGGGCAGGGGGAAGGGGGGTGGGCATTTTGAAGGCTCGCCGGCACACCGCCCACATCAAGCACACTTCACACTCACTGGTGCTCCCGTGTATGTAGCCCTCCAGGCCGCACACGCGTGCAGCCCCACCTACACACGGGAAGCTGCTTCCACAAGCATCAGTCACAAACGCATCCCACGCCCCACCGCCGCCGTGCACCCCGGCTCACAGAAGCCGACCCGGAGGACGGAGCTGGGGCTTTCTCAGCAGCCCAGGGTCATCAAGGAGCCTCGGCCGGCCTGCTCCGGCCTTGGGGAGTCTGGGGGGCCTCTCCCCGCATTTGCAGTTGCCTCCTTCCGCTCTGAGGAAATGCCTGCCTCTGGATTCCCCCCCCTTTTTTTTTCATTGAAGTATAGTCGATTTACAACATTGGGCTGGTTTCTAGTGTACAGCAGCGCGGTTCAGTTAGACGTCTGTATACACGTTTTAAGCGTCTTCTTTCTCATTACGGTTTCTCGTGGGCTATTTAGAGTTTCTCCCAGGATACTGAATGTGGTCCCCTGTGCTGCACGGTAGGTGCTTGTTGTTTATCCAGTCTATATATAAAAGCTTGCATCTGCTCATCCCGAACTCCTACTCCATCTTCCCCTAAGCCCCTCCCCTTCGGCAACAAGTCTGTTCTCTCGCCTGTGAGCCTGGTTTGGTTTCGTAGGCAGGTTCATTTGTGTCGTATCCGAGACTCCACGTACAAGTGGTTTCGTCTGGCATCTGCCTTTCCCTTTCTGGCATGGTGCGGTCATCTCTAGGCCCATTCGTGCCGCGTGCGGCGTAACTTCGCTCCTCTTCTCTCTGAGCAGTGCTCCGTCGTGAACGTCCACTGCATCTCCTTGGTCCATTCCTCTGTCGACGGACGTTTAGGTTGTCCCCGTGTCTCGGCTGCTGTAAACACTGCATGGATCTTCTTGACTTACAGTTTCATCTGGGTATACGCCCAGGAGTGGGATTGCTGGCTCATATGGTAGCTCTATTTTTCGTTTTTTAAGGACCCTTCATACTGTTTTCCATAGTGACTACACCAACTTACATTTCCCCCAACAGTGCAGGAGGGTTCCCTTTTCTCCACACCCTCTCCAGCATTTGTTACTTAGAGACTTTTTGACGATGGCCATTCTGACCAGTGTAACCACCTCTGGATTCCTACCCAGCCCAATCCCCGGTCCGTCAGCCTGAGCACGTCCTACGTGGACCCATCACCACCCCTGCCCCCCAGAGAGGGACACACACTCCATCAGGATCTTGCTTGGGGAGATGACTGGCCCGCCCCCTTCCACGCAGAGGTTTTCTCCAAACCCAAGCCCAGTCACGCCACTTCCCGGAACGGCGCCCTTCAGGGGTTCCCCGTTGACCTTAGAAACTCCGTCCCCATGGGCCACAGACCCTTCCTCCCACCCCCCTGGGTGTGCTGGGCTCTGTGTTCTGGCAGGTCAGCCCCCTGCCCACAGCAGGGGCCCTCTGACTTGCCTCTGAGCTGTTCCTTCTTCCTGGGACACAGCCTGCACACCCGCACCCCTGCTGCATGGCAAACTTCCCATTCCTCAGGGTTTGGCTCGGAGAGCACCTCTCTGGGGCCCCCAGAGGCTGGGATCCGGGTGGCCCTCCTCTCTGCCCGCTTCTCGGGCTTTCTAGAAGAGCAGCAGTCCTACTGTGCTATCCCAGCTGCGTCCCCTTCCCCACCCCGAGCTCCGAGCTCTGTGAGAACAGGGTCTGGGTCTGTGTTCCTCGCCTGTAAGACTGTAAGGCCAGCACCGAGAACCCGGGAGCCGGGCTGTGTATTTGGGGAATTCATTGATGAACGAGTGAACTTATTTACACAAACAGATGGGCCTTACCATCAGTAATCCTTTCAGAGAGGGGCACATTTGGAATCTGGGAGCCAGGAGGTGGGGCGACAGAACCAATGGGCTTGTGGACACCCATCCCGTCCCTCCAGCCCCCCTGCTTCCACCAGCGCACCCAGCGCACCTCATGTTTCTCCCACCCCCCCAGCACCCACCCCCCCACCAGGTCTGGCCCTTCCCTCCAGGGTGCTGGGCTCTCCCACAGGCGAAGAGATGACGTTGCTTTAGTCCACCAGCCTGGTCACACACACACCGTGTCTCCCCCAAGCCACACGCCCGAGTTCCCCCAGCACCCTTCTATCCGCTTGCTGCTGGCCGAGGAGCTGCCTCTGGCCTTATAATGGGTAATAGGATTTATCAGTGGACTGGAGGAGGTGATGTCCGTTAAAGCACTTAATACAAGAGGACTTCGCACAGAAGCCCAAATCAGATTTGGCCAATGAACTCGATTGCGGGCCCGACTGCGTTCCAGGAGACCCAGCAGCCGGCATTTATCCTCATCGCCCTGAGAGCACCAGGTCACGCCGGGCAGCTGAGGTCTCGCACACCTGCACCCTGCGGCTCGGCGCTCAGTCTCCCCTCTTCTTGGGGTCTCAGGCCCTGACTCGCACTTTTTTGACCCAGATGGCTCAAGTTCTCCAGCATCTAGGAGCCCTCTTCCCGATAATACCCTAGTCCTGCCCCCACTCCACAAATTCTCTATGAGCCCAGTATCCCTTACAGGGATCCCCAACTATCCTCATCACTCGTCACCTCTTGTATTTTATATTTTGGCCGTCACACTGTTTGGCTTGTGGGATCTTAGTTCCCAGACCGGGAATTGAACCCAGGCCCTCAAGAGTGAGAGCATGGAGTCGTAGCCACTGGACTGTCAGGGAATTTCGTAGTTTATTTTTATTTCTTGGCCACACTGTGCGGTATGTGGGGTCTTGGTTCTCCCACTAGGGATCTGACTCTCGCCCCCTGCATTGGAAGTGTGGAGGCTTAACCACTGGACCGCAGGGAAGCTCCCCCTCATCCCCTCTTGATCCGTCCTCTCCAGGCATTTCTCCTGACCATTGCTTGCTTCCTTGACGCATGCGTCTCTCCCTGCTGGTGTGTACCAGCCAAGAACACAGTCTCTCTCTTAACCCCCTAAAGGTCTGACACCCCCAGGCCACAGCGATCCATCACAAGGGGACTCGGCCCCTGGGGCGAGTCAATGAGAATAGTCACGCACAAAGGGGACACTTCAAAGAATGGCCATTAGCCAGCAATGACCCCGAGATCCAGCCATTGGCCTTGGCCACCAGCTTCCTGGGGGGCACGGCCCCTGGACCACATCTCTCGCGAGCTCCCAGCCCCCTCCCATGGCCTCCCATTCCTCCTTGGGGTCCAGGCCCCCAACCCCAGATGCATGAGCCCTTCCATGAGGGGCGTGCCCTTCTCGGGGTCAGCCTTCTCCCCCACGTGTCCACCCTCACCTGCTAACATCTCCAGGCCAGCGGAGGCGTGGGGTTTGCTCCCCTGTACACCCAACAGCCCACTGCAATCTTTCTTCCCAGACAAAAGAACAGTCTTTCCCCGGAGATAAATGCTCTCTCTGGCAAGAGAGACGGGAAGACACTGCTGCTGGCTTTAAATAGAAGTTTGTTTCTAGCAACTCTAGCCTTCAAGGTGTCAGAAATACGCCCATCCTTCCCCAGAAGGCTGCATATGTAATGACGTTTGGACAAGGGGGAAAAGAAGTGGGGGAGGTGCCAGGCAGAGGGGAGCGGTTACCAAGAACCCCCGGGGTCCTGGGCTCTCCTGTGCGCCCCCGACCTGGGCATACCCGTGAGTGCAGGGTTGATGGTTGAGGGGGGCCAGCCCCGCCCCGTCCTCCCCTCCCACTTCCAAGCACCCAGGTCTCTTGTTCACCCAAACTCACTGCTTCCCCCTCTTTCCCCCAGAAACCGATGACATCACTCATTCTGGTCTTTCCGGCAGCCAGGAGTTGACCTACATTCCTCCGCCCTCCTGTCTGGGAGGCTCTCCAAACCCCCGGCTTCTCTCACCCTGAGAAGGGGAGGGCCCAGCTCACGATTTTCGTGGAGCCCCGGTGCCAAGCCCGTGTCCAGATGGCGCTCCCGCCAGCAGCTCCCGGGCACTGCCTGCCCCTCCCTGCGGGGCAGGGCGCGCTGGTGCCTGGCACAGGCTGGCGCCCCTGCCGTCCTGACGAGAGCTTCGTGCTTTGAGCGGCTGTCAGGCCCCCAGCCAGGCCTGGCGGGTGGACGGGATGGGGTGAAGTCCACGTGTCAGTCTCCTCCTGACAAGAGCAGGGCCCGTTTCCCTGAGAACTTGGGTTGTGTGTGATGGCCTGCTCCAGGAGGTGAGGCTCAACACCGCCTCCGGTCCCTCCTGGCCCTCCCCTGGGGCTCGTTAGGGACTCATCAACTGGAGAACGAGAAAGGACTTAGCGATTTAGGTGGGGAGGCAGCTGTGCCCCCCTCTCTGGAGGGTGGGCGGGCAGGCAGCCGGACAAGCTTGCGGTGGGTGGGTGGGCAGGGATATCCCAGGCCAGGCCTTGAAAGGGATCGGGGGTCGGGCGGAAGCCGTGGTTCACCGTGAGGGTGAGCAGGGGTGGCAGGTGGGGCTGCCAGATGAATGCAGGCTGCGGGCCAAACCCGAACTTGAGAGAAGCCCCAAGTGTTAACAGTGCGCTTAGTGCGAGCGCGTCCCAGTTATTTCATGGGACACGCGGGCGGAGCCTGTTTTATTGCTCTTGCTTTATTGAACTTCAAAGATACTGTGCTTTTCACAAATTGAAGGTTCGTGGCAGCTCTGCACCAAGCAAGTCAGTCGGTGCTGGTTTTCTGACACTGTTTTCAGGGCTTCCCTGGTAGCTCAGTTGGTAAAGAATCCGCCTGCAATGCAGGAGACCCTGGTTCGATTCCTGGGGTCAGGAAGATCCCCTGGAGAAGGGCTAGGCTACCCACTCCAGCATACTTGGGCTTTGCTTGTGGTTCATCTGGTAAAGCATTTGCCCGCAATGCGGGAGACCTGGGTTTGATCCCTGGGTTGGAGAGATTCCCTGGAGAAGGGAAAGGCTACCCAGTCCAATATTCTGTCCTGGAGAAGTCCATGGGGTCGCAAAGAGTAGGACACAACTGAGTGACTTTCACTTCCTTGCTCACCTCAGGTCTCTGAGTCACGATTTGGTAATTCTTGCACTATTTCAAACTTTTATTATTATTACATTTGTTCTGGTGATCATTGATCTGTGATCTTACTACTATGACTCACCAAAGGCTCAGATGAGGGCTAGCATTTTTCAAAATGTAGCATTTCTTTAATTAAAACCTGTACATATTTGTAGATATAATGCTGTTGCACACTTAACAGACTACAGTCTAGTGTAACGAGTAACTCTCTTTTGGCCACTCAGGGTCTTCGTTGCTGTGCACGGGCTTTATCTGGTTGTGGTGAGTGGGCACTACTCTTTGTTGCGATGTGGGGTCTTCTCTTGTCGCAGAGCAGTTCCTTCAGAAAGCTATTCTCTAAGCCCCCAGTCTTCAAGTGGTTGCTGCTCTCAGGCTTAGCTGCCCCTCGGCTTGTGGGATCTTCCCAGACCTATGAGCAAACCTATGTCCCCCACATTGGCAGGTGGACTCCCAACCACTGGACCACCAGGGAAGTCCCTGCACATCACGTTAATATTCTTTGAGAAACCAGAAATGTCATGTGACTCCCTTTATTGCTGCATTTGCTTCATTGGTCTGGAACTGAACCCATGGTATCTCTGAGACATGCTTACACTTGAAAATTATTTCCTGTTTACCTGAAATTCAAGTTTAACCAGGGATTCTATATTTTTATTTGCTAAATCTGGCAACCGTAGTGACAGGAGGCCCTTTAGGGAAGCGACTCTAAGACACTGAGCGTGTTCCCCTGGTGGGGGCCCCCAGGGACCCAGAGAAAAAGTCAACTGATGGGGGCATTTGTGCTGGCTGCCAAGAGGGGCTCTAGGGTAGGGTGTTGGCAGGGCAGCTCGGATGAGGGGAGCTGTCCCATGGGGCTGGGCGCCTGTCAGATAAGGACGGACTTTGTTCCTAGGAGTCCGCAGATTCCCACCGATACCACCTGTGGTCATTACAAGGGCAGCGCGGCTGGCGTGTATGGAAGGCTGGCTAAGTGCCGACCCTGTGCTGAGCACTGCCCCCATGCCAGCCCGTCCTCGTCCTCTCACTGTGCGGCCCTATGGGAGCTGTCAGGTCCCCAGTTTTACCAGGAGACTAAGACCCCGAGGCTGGCCGCCCGCCCCCACGCCGCTCCGGCCGAGGCACCGCCTGGCCTTCCGTGCCCGGTGTTGCGCAGAGAGCTTCTGTGCAGCATCTGCCGCTCCCGTCCTTTCTTCCTCCGTCATTCAGCCCCTCTTGATTAGAGCCCACTGTGTGCTGGATAACAACAGTATGTTGGGCACCCATGAACAACCGAATGTTAGAAAAGTTGAAAAGCTAAGATGTAACTCAGCCTGTCCGTTTGCAACTGGAAGGTCTGAGGCCGGGAGAAGTGACTTGCTCAAGGTCGCCTGGGCAAAACCTGAGCAGGGAATCGGCCTGGCGCTCTGGCTGCTGACTCAGCACCTCTGCCCCTCCCCTACTCCTGCCGCCGTCCACAGGTCAAAGCCCTGGCATTCTGTGATGGGACGGCAGCAGATCCTGAATGGGTGGAGGGGGCACTGCTGGCCAGGGGCAGGTCCCGTGGGCTGGCCGGCCTTGCACTGTCCCTTCTGTTCATTATTAAATAATGCTTCCCGATGGGTGAGCCGAGAGTTGCTGTGTAGCGGGGTCAGGTGGCACAGGCGATGGTTTTCTGGTGAGACTGATGGTTCTCAAAGGTCAAATTCAGAAAGCAGTTCCTTGGGAAAATTGATCGCATGGATGCAGGAGAAACGTCTGGGCCAGAGGTGCAGCCGGGAGTCTGGACCACCTGCCTCGCTCTAGACGCAGGCAGCGGCTGGTGTTGGGACAGAAGGCAGGAAAGGGAGTTTCTTTCTCCCGCGTTTCCTTGGCCAAGGCTGGGCCTCAGAATTGGTGATGGGCTTGGGAGGATCAGCCCAGCGGCCCTCCCCCCGGCCTTCATCATCCAGGTGGAATCAAGGTAAGGGGGGTGCTGAGAGACACAGGGGGTAGAGTGGTGATGAAGCCCGAGTACCGCACCCAACAGTTCTGGGTTCAGATCCAGCCTCTTCCACCCAGAGGCCTGGGGTGACTTGTGGCTCTTGACCTACCACAGTCTTACTTCCTCACCTGTAGAATGGGAAGAAGGATGCCTTCCGGGTTTTCACAGGGATTCAGTTAAGAATGCAAGAATTTTCTCCCACTCTGTGTGTTTTTCCACTTTTTTCACTTTCCTGATGGCTTCCCCCTGAAACACAAAAGTATGTAATTTTGATGAAGTCCAGTGTCTCTATTTTTTCTTCTGTGGCTTGTACGTTCGGTGTCATGTGTAAGAAACCATCGTTTAATCCAACGTTGCAAAGATTTACCCGTTTCTTTTTCAGAGTTGTCTAATTTTAGCTCTTGCATATAGGTCTCTGATCAATTTTGAGCTAAGTTTTGTTGATGGCATGAGGTTGAGTTCTAGTACCAGTCTTTAGCATAAGGATATGTCAAATGATTTGTTTACTTACTGATTTTTTTTTAATGAATACGCTTTTAAATTTTGGCCTCGCTTAGACAATAATATTTCTGAGATTCCCAGGTTTGGTGAATTTGTCCCTTAAAAAATTACTGTGTAATCAAAGTGAAAGTTGCTCAGTCGTGTCCGACTCTTTGTGACCCCATTGACTATACAGACCATGGAGTTCTCCAGGCCAAAACACTGGAGTGGGTAGCCTTTTCCTTCTCCAGGGGATCTTACCAACCCAGGGATCGAACCCAGGTCTCCCACATTGCAGGTGGATTCTTTACCAACTGAGCCACAAAGTAAGCCCCAGAATAACAGAATGGGCAGCCTATCCGTTCTCCAGGGGATCTTCCCGACCCAGGAATTGAACCAGGGTCTCCTGCATTGCAGGTGGATCTTTACCAACTGAACTATCAGTGGAGAATCCCAAAGAAGTCTGCTGCTGCTGCTGCTGCTAAGTCACTTCAGTTGTGTCTGACTCTGTGCAACCCCGTAGACGGCAGCCCACCAGGCTCCCCCATCCCTGGGATCCTCCAGGCAAGAACACTGGAGTGGGTTGCCATTTCCTTCTCCAGTGCATGAAAGTGAAAAGTGAAAGCAAAGCCACTCAGTCATGTCCAACTCAGAGACCCCAGGGACCGAAGCCTACCAGGCTCCTCCATCCATGGGATTTTCCAGGCAAGAGCCCTGGAGTGGGGTGCCATTGCCTTCTCTGCAAATAAGTCTAAGACTATATAATCCATGGACTTCTCCAGGCCAGAATACTGGAGTGGATAGCCTTTCCTTTCTCCAGGGGATCTTCCCAACCCAGGGATCGAACCCAGGTCTCCTGCATTGCAGGCAGATTCTTTACCAGTTGAGCTATCAGGGGAGCTGTGTAATAAAAACTAAAAAAAAACTATTAAACTGTTGTGCAGTTCATACTCACATCTCTCCAACCATCTCACGTGGTCCACTTTGGGAGATGACGCTGATCACAACGAACATTGGGACAAAGGAGAGTGTAGCAGGGGCTGATACAGGCAGGATCATGAAAGGCCTGCCTGCAGAAGTGGCATTGGGCCTTGAACTTAAAACTCTCACTAGGTGTTAGCTTTAGGAGAAAGGAGCAGAGCCTGGCAGCGCATCCAGCAGAGGGAACAGCATGTGCAGAGGTCCAGAGGAAAGCAGGATCAGAACCGTGGTGGACAGAGACAGCGAGAGACAGAGAGTTGGAGAGACACAGAGGGACACAGAGAGAGCCAGAAAGGTGAAGCCCCACACACATGTGCGCGCATGCACACACACACACATACATACACACAGGCAGCATCACCCGAGCTCCCTGCACAAGTCAGGAAGTCTGAGAAGCAGGTCCATTGACTGGGTTCTCTTTCTGTGCCAGTCCTGGTGGGCCTTCCCCCACGCCGTGTGGGCTCCTCCTGGCAGCCCTGCCCAGCACAGAACTGCTCTCCATACTCATTCCAGGACTCAACCAGGGAGGCAGAGAAGCCAAGACACCCTCTGGGAAATGAAGATGGTGGGAGGGGATGGCCAGCGTGGGGCAAGGCAGAGCCGGGGTCAGGGAGAAATGTCTGGATTTGGATCCGGAGTGGGCTTTAAACTGCATGACCTTGGACAGGCTTCTCTCCACCTGTACCTCTCACCGCTGCCAGGCCTGTCCAGCTCTCACATTCTGTGACTCTCATCTATTGTAATTGCAATACACTTCTCAGATTCAGCTGCCCTTTAACAAATTTTTAACAAGCCAAGGTCAGTGTGATCAGCCAAAGTTAAGATGGCAATCTTTTCTTTCTGTAGCTGATATCTAAAAATATCTGATCTTCAGGCCAGAGGCATGGTGTACATTCCTGCTTCCACACGGCTGGGGTATTCCTCTCCAGCTAGCTCTGTGGGATGTTAAATAGGAATTCAGATGAAAAAAATGAAAACCTTCCGAGGTCAAATATGTTTTGCCAGCAAACTTCAGTTAGACAACTCAGCAGGTTTGTTTCCTGAAGGACTTGTCAGAGCCTTTGATGTGCTAATGCACACTAGGACTCTGGGTGAAAAAGTGAAAGTGTTAGTCGCTCAGTCGTGTCCAGCTCTTTGTGACCCCATAGACTGTAGCCCTGCAGGCTCCTCTGTCCGTGGGATTTCCCGGGCAAGAATACTGGAGTAGGTAGCCATTTCCTCCAACTGGAGAACTTCCCAACCCAGGGATCAAACCTGGGTCCCTTACGTTGCAGGCAGAACAGCTTCTTTACTGTCTGAGCCACCAGGGAAGCCCTGGGTGGACGGGGCAATCAGGGAGCAGGGTAGGACAGCATTAGGAGAGCATCATATGTGTTGACCAATAAGAGCCAAACACAGAATCTTTCTTTGCCGTGGACCATCTTTGGGTCTAATGTTTCCAGGAAGAAGGGTCCCCGGTGCCAGCTGGGGCCTGCCCAACCCTCTTTGTGCCTTTCCCGGAACCTAGCATATAGTAGGCCCCCAGTACATGTGTGATCGTAGGTTGGAGCTCCAGAGAGACAGGGAACAGACTTTCTCAAGCTCCGTTTATTTCAGCTTTGTGCTGCAGTAAAGCCTGACAGGACCAGGGGGCGAGGAAGATGAAGTTAAAACAGCATAGACTTTAGCGCCAGCTGATGCGTCAGAATTCTAGTCCAGAGAATTCGGCGGACATCTGTGGCCCCAGGAACTGAGAGTCGTGAGCATCACATGGAGCAGTGGCTTCCCAAACAGGACCCTGATAGACCTGCTCCTCCTCCTGAGAGGAAATACCTGTGTGAGTTCAGGAACCAGCCTGGCCTGATTTCAGGTTTTCAAATCTCATCTGTTTTCTGCTTGCTGTAGAAGATGTAGGAAACATGCAAAGTGACAAAGAAGGAAATAGAAATCATTTACAATCCCGTCCCCTCCCTCCCTCGACAACCGCAGGAGTACTGAGATGTGTTGTCCTCGTGTTTCAGGTTTGAGCTTACACACAGTCAGAAGCTGACTGTAGTCTGGTGTGTGTGTGCATGCTAAGTCACTTCAGTCGTGTCCAACTCTTTGTGACCCTATGGACCATAGCCCACCAGGCTGCTCTGTCCATGGGGTTCTCCAGGCAAGAATACTGGAGTGGGTTGCTATGCCCTCCTCCAGGGGATCTTCCCAACCCAGGGACCATACCCAAACCTCTTAGTCTCCTGCATTGGCAGGTGGATTCTTTACCATTAGTACCACCTGGGAAGCCCATAGTCTGATAATAATCTGCTTGGACTGCCATAATGGAGTCCCACAGAGTGTGGGGCTTTAACTACAAACATTTATTTATTCTCTCACAATTTTGGAGGTTAGAAGTCCAATATCAAGATGCCAGCAGGGTCAGTTTCTGGTGAGACCCCTCCTTCTGGCTTGCAGATGGTCTACTTATCACTGTGTCCTCACATGATAGAGAGAGCTCTGGGGTCTATTGCTCCTCTTATAAGGGCACTAACCCTATCGATTAGGGCCCCACCCTTCCGACCTCATTTAACTTTAATTCCCCCTCTAAGGACTCTGTCAGACATGACTTGCTCTGTCATGTCTGACTCTTTGCGACCCCATGGACTGTAGCCTACTAGGCTCCTCCATCCATGGGATTTCCCAGGCAAGAATACTGGAATGGGTTGCCATTTCTTTCTCCAGGAGATCTTCCCAACCCAGGGATTGAACCCAGGTCTCCTGCGCTGTAGGCAGATGCTTTTACCGTCTGAGCCACCAGGGAAGTCCAAGGACTCTGTCTCCAAATACAGCTGCATTGAGTGTCAGGGTTTCAACGTATGAATTTGAGAGTGACACGGTTCAGTCCATAGCACTATAATACACATGATTTGCTGCCCTACTTTTTTACAATCCATATTCTAACCCACATTCACCTCTTGGACTCCAGAGCTGGATATCTCTGAGTTCCAGTCCCAGTCAGTTTTGGGCAGCCCTGTGACTCTGGGCCAGATACTTAATCTCTCTGAGCCTCCGTTTGCTCGTCTTCAAAGGGAAGGTGACAGTGATACCAGCTCTGGTAGCCATTCAGAGGCCAAATGAGATGCCCATTGGCACACAGCAAACACTAATTTTGGTTTTTTTCATTTGTATTAGGAACATTTCCCAGGGCTTGAAATAGCCTCTGACAACGAAATGTTTAGTTGCCAAGTCACGTCTGACTCTTTTGTGACCTCATGAACTATAGCCCAACCAGGCTCCTCCGTCCATGGGATTTCCCAGGCAAGAATACTGGAGTGGGTTGCCATTTTCTTCTCCAGGGGATCTTCATGACGCAGGGATCGAACCCAGGTCTCCACATTGCAGGCAGATTCTTTACCGCTGAGCCACCAGGAAATAAATATTTAATGGCTTTATCATACCCCATAGCATGGCTGTATCTAATTTCCATAACCATCCTGCAAGATGATCTAATGTCAGAGAGAAGTTATAAGAAGGAAGGTGGGGACTTGTCTGGTGGTCCAGTGGTTAAGACTCTGAGCTTCCACTGGCAGTGGGGTGTACGAGTTCAATCCCTGGCCCAGGAACTAAGATTCATCATGCTGTGCAGCCCAAAAAAGAAAAAGTTCTTGAACTGAATTAAAATGAAAATGCAACATATCAACAGAAAATTATTAAAAAATATATATATTACGAAAGGCAGCTCTGACATTTCTGAAGCCAGCAGGCAGCAGGTTAACTCAGAGCTGCAGGGCTGCTAGAAACCTGGCAAGCAGCTCCCCCCGGTTTGGGATCCTTGCCCTGGAAGGGCAGCCTCACAGCAGTGCTCCAGTCAGATGGAGACAAGGAGGGCAGGAGTGGGTGGGGGCAGTGAGAGCCAGGATGAAGGGTCTGGCAGACAGATTTATGAGGCGAAAAGATGCAGGAAGTTAAATATTCATCATGTGGATAAGCAGAGGCTAAGGGGGCACGCTCCGTCCAGGAGGAGCATCGCTGAGTGGGAGGCGAGGTGTGAAGAGGAGGGGAGTTGTGAGCTGAAGGAGAAATGCTGGGTAAGCTTTTGGGAAACAGTCTTAGAGACGCTGGGAGCCAGTGATGGGGAATGTTGCCCACTCTGGGCATCACTGGTGGGACGCAGGTGCCTCCACCCTCGTCCAGGCCACTGCCCTCTGCTGCCAGCTGGGCACAGCTTCCTCCCTGCCACCCCCCACCCCACCGTGCCCCAGCTCTGATCTCCCAGACAAAGCATCCTCCATGGAGCTGCCACAATGACATATAAAACACAGGCCAGAGCAGGACACCTCTGACCTTCCCCGGGCTTCCAGAACAGATTCCAGCCTCCATGTCAGGTCTGGCCTCCTCCACTCTTTCATCTCATCTCAGGCCTCATTGGTTGAGCTCTTCTTGGCCCAGGGATGTCTTCCCTCATGTTCTTGTCTCCTCCAGAAGGTTCTCCCCTCCTTGCCTGAGTAACTCTTGATGCTCTTGCAGGTCTCAGATTTAAATTGTTCTTCCTGGAAGCCTATCCTGCTCCCCGCTCAGACTGAGACCCCACGATCCCCTCTCCTTTGTAGAACACGTGGGCGCTGATGACAACTGACGTTGATGTTATAATTAAAAAGATTGGCATAATTATCATTTTAAGATTGTGTCTCGTGGAGTTTTAGGTTTACAGAAAACTGAGTGGGTTGCACAGAGGGCTCCTAATACCTAGGTTATTCACATCTTGCTTTTCTGTGATGCCTTTGTTACAGTTGCTGAACCGATACTGACATGCCATCGTCAGCTCAAGTCCACAGTTGACATTAGGGCTCTATCTTGATGCTATCTGGGTTCTGTAGGTTTTGACAAATACATAACGTCATGGGTCCACCATGACAGTGTCATACCGATCACTCCACTGCCCTTAAAATCCCTTGGGCTCCACCTATTAATCAACCCCCTGCCCCAACCCCACCACTGTTCCTTGTGTCCCTGCTGGATGCTGTGCTCCATCAGAATAAGGACCCCATCTGCTTTATCAACCACTGTACTTACCATTCCCAGCTCAGAGTCTGGCACATAACAGGTGCCCTATAAATATTTTTCTTTGCTTATTTTAATAAAAAGAAAACTCTACCAAACATGTTATTCTGCTTTTTACAAATATTGACAATTTATCTTGGAAATCTTCCCATATCAGAATGTAGAGCACTCTCTCTCTCTCTCTCTCTTTTATTACAGAGGTTTTCCAACATGCATACAAAAATAGAATCTGCTGTAATGAACTGCCACATACCTGTCACCCAACTTCAGCAATTAACTCATAGCCTTTCTCGTTTTGTCTGCATCTCTCCCCATGTTCTCCCTTTCTGGGTTATTCTGAAGTAGATCCCAGCCATCAGATCATTTCATCTGTAAATATTTGTGTGTCTCTAGAGATAAGGACTTTTAAACACACAATCACAATACCATCACTGCAGTTAATAAACATTAATTTAACACTGGGTGTCCCTGGTGGCTCAGACGGTAAAGAATCCACCTGCAATGCAGGAGACCCAGGTTTGATCCCTGGGTCAGGAAGATCCCCTGGAGAGGGGAATGGCTACCCACTCCAGTATTCTTGCCTGGAATTGTCCAGAATTCCATGGACAGAGGAACCTGGTGGGCTACAGTCCATGGTGTTGCAGAGTTGGACACGACTGAGCAACTAACACACACACAATTTAATATCACCAAAGGTAGTCAGTGTTCAAACTGTCTCACAAATACACTTTGTTTATCTGAGTTTAGGGGTTGTTTGAACCAAGGCCCCGATGAGGTCCAGTGCTGCCTTTGGTTGCTTTGCCCTTGAGGTTTTTTTTAATCGGGGTTCCTCCTTCCTCTGTATCAAGTTTTGCACCCCTTGCAATTCATCAGTCCTAGGAGCTATGTCATCACTTCTGGCTTTTGCTACTGCATCCCCCCTGGTGGTGTTTAGTTTGTTTCGCTGTCCTCTGTATTCCCTAATGAATTCCTAGCTGATCCAGAATCTGCTCCAGAGCGTTGATCAGATTCAAGTTCGATTTGTCTTGACGAGACTACTGCAGGGTGGGCTGTATCCTCCCACTGGGAAGTTTTTCTCTGGACGTCTCTGTTGCTGCTCCGTGCCCACAGCCATCCATTCAGTAGGGGATGCTGCATGACAACTTTCTAATTCTATCTTTCCTTCTTCAATCAGCAGCTGGACTGCTTCTATAAAAAGAAACATCCCCTCATCAATTGTTGGTTACCTGGAGGTATGCTTTATATAGGACATGCAAGACAAGTGCTTGATTCTTTCCCTTTATTTACTGGTTTCAAAATGATGAGTTGCCTATAAATATTTGAATGAATGAATGAATAATACATGTATGGATGAATTGACAGGGTTTTGGGAATCAGGGCTTCTTTCTGCTCTCAAGGGCACGGGTGTGGCCACAGCCAAGAGCAGGGATGCCACCTGAGGCCAGGGTCAGGTCCATGCAACCAAGGGCAGGTAACTCTTGCTACCTGTCAACCACCATGGTTGAAAGCCATGGTGATCAAAAGCTGTGTTACTAAAAATACAGCATCTGGGACAACCCCGTGAGAGGCAGGAGCCAGGGGCACCTCTTTCTGGAAGGACTCAGAATGGTGCATCAGGGGTACTTGTCCCAAAGGAGAGTCTTGGCAGGTTGGACAGGTGGCCTCAAGGGTCCCTTCCTGGCCACCCCGACACTCTCCCAGCCTTCCAGGGAGCCGGAACAGCCCGCTTACATGCTCACTGATGCCTTGCCCCCTCCATGTCCCCCCAGGTGCAAGTGCAACCTGCACGCCAACCTGTGCTCCGTGCGTGAGGGCAGCCTGCAGTGCGAGTGTGAGCACAACACCACGGGCCCTGACTGCGGCAAGTGCAAGAGGAGCTTCCGCACGCGGTCCTGGCGCGCCGGCTCCTACCTGCCGCTGCCCCATGGCTCTCCCAACGCATGTGCGTACACAGACTGGCCGTTGCACTCGGGCACCCCCACCCCTCCCCACCTCAGACCAGCAAGGCCATGGGCTCCCCCAACCTGCAGCCTCAGGAGCTGCGGATCTCATCCCAAACACGCATGCACACACACTTGCACAAAGGTGTGCACACAAACATGCATGCATAGACACGTGTGTGAACACATGCCCACACTCGCACAAAGATGTGCACACATGAACATGCACACATGCATGCAGACTCACATGCACACACACACAGGTGTGCACATAGATCTGCGTGCATGCACACACACGGGTGTGCACACACAAACATGCGCACATGCGCGCACACATATGAACACACACAAACATGCACACGTGCGTGCACACATACATTTGTGAGCTCTTGCACAGATACCCAAAGGTGTGCACAAACCACTGACACACATTTGTGAACACATGCAAAAAGGTATGCATACAAACATGCATGCATGCCCTGACATATGTGCACACACATGTGAACACAGGGGCACGCCCTTTTTAACCAAACTCCCAAGTGCCAGGCCTTGTCATCAAGACCCTCTAGCATGCCTGCATCCTGCTGGCAACCTAAGATGAGCTGACTCAGCATCCTTCTCACTGACCTTCCCCTTCGTGACCCCCAGGCAGGAGAGAAGGCCCACAGGGTGTCAGGGAGGAGTGGGTGGGGACCCCTCCCTCCAGGCTGACCATTCCTCGTAAATGTCTCAGTGTTTACAGGACATTTACAGGCACTGCATGGCACCAAATGCTACGGGGTCCCCCCTTGAACCTCCGGGTGGCCCCTGGAAGTGGGTCTCCTGGTCCCGTTTTACAGAGGGATCCTCCGAGGCCCTGGCCATGCCCTCTACACAGTCCCCTCCTCTCTTGGCTCAGTCTTCGAGTGCCAGAGTCCATCCTCAGCGTGTGCCCTCACACACCTGCACCATGAACACACTTCAGGGGTCCCCGTCATCAGCCCCCAGCACAGTCCCTGGGTGTCTCCTTGAAATTGAGTCCCAGGGAGCCCCCAGCTGCTGTGGATAAGGGTCCAAGCTCGTCCATGGTGGGCTCTCCTCAGCCAGTCCCCCAACCCTACCAAGTGACTTGCTGACACTCGGCCAGTGCTTTGTCGAGGAGGCTACACAGGCACTTTATATACAGCTCCTCCCACCTCTGATAACCTCTCAGATGGTGTTTTCATTATGGTCCCACTCTCCAGATGAGCAAACTGAGGCCCAGCGACCCTCAGGGCCCTCTTAGTTTGGCAGCAAGTTAAGCACCAGCACTGGAGCCAGTTCCCAAGCCAGGCTGGGCTGCTGGGACCACTCGGCCCGCGCCCCTCCTGGGCACACTCTTTGGAGCCCGTCCATCGGCTCCCCGCAACCGAGTGGTGAAAGCTTTATGTAACTTGAGGCTGATCAAAGCTGGAAGCCTCACGATGAGGCTGTGACAGTATGTTGTGTGTGCGCCAGGGACACTCTCGAGGCCTTTGAAGGGTGACTTGCTGGAGTTGCAGCCCCCGCGGGCCTTCAAAGGCACAGTCAGTGCTCTGGGCTACAGCCCTGCCCCACCCGGAGGACGTCAACCCATCTCTGTTGCCAGAACCAGTTCTTGAGTTGCTGTCACCTCCCTCTGACTCAAAGGCTCACCTCCCTTCAACTGTTCTGCTGCCTCCCACTGAACCCCTCTCTGGGCCCCATTCTCCTCCTAGAAGGATCCGTGACACCCACAGACCGATACCATTACCTGCAGGTCATCCTGTGGGGCCCCCGGCGCATCCCCCCAGGCACCCCTCACTGTCCCGCCCCCAGAGTCACCAAGAGAGGCCCACACCCCAGCAACCACCCTGGGGCTCCTCACGCCCCATCTTTTGTCAGGACTGCCTGGAGGGGACGCTGTGGCCCCGGCTCCTTCCTCCTGAGACTGACGACTCCCACCCAGGTCAGACCGTGGCCTCGGGCGCCCGCAGCCCCAGAGCACAGACGCACACAGACAGAAAGGGCCAGGTCAGGGTCAGAGTCAGGCCTCTGCCACTCAGAACTGTGAGGCCTTGGACAAGCTGTCTCTCCCTCTGAGCCTTTGCTCGTTTGTAGAACCAGGACCCCAGAAGCCTGCCCTAGGGCTGTTGTGAACTGTAGCCCGCCAGGCTCCTCTGTCCATGGAATTCTCCAGGCAAATGAATCCTGGAGGGGGTAGCCATTTCCTTCTCCAGGGGATCTTCCCGGCCCAGGAATTGAACTTAGGTCTCCTCCATTGCAGGATGGATTCTTTACAGGGAAACCCAAATTGTAAAGTGAAAGTATTAGTCGCTCAGTTGTGTCCGACTTTTTGCTACCCCACTAGGCTCCTCTGTCCACGGGATTTTCCCAGGCAAGAATCCTGGAGTGGGTTGCCATTCCCTTCTCCAGGGGATCTTCCAGGGATCGAATCTCCTGGATTGCAGGCAGATTCTTTACCATCTGAGCCACCAGGAAGCCCTGAGCACTGAATGGCCAGGGTGGGGCGGCACTCAGCATGGGCCCACATGCAGAAAGCCCTCAGCACGTGACAGCCGCTGTGATCACCTTCCCGTCTACCCCACAGGCATCCCTGTGTTTCCCAGATGGGCACAGGCACAGCGGCTTCCCCCTGTGGCAGCTTCCATCAGAGCCTCCAGTAAACCAGTCTGTCCCTGTGCCTAGGACCCTCATGTTCTCCGACACCCCATTACCCACCAGAGGATGACCTCCGGCCTCCTTGCCTTGCACTGGAGGACCTGAGAGTCTAAAGTCAAATGAGAAGGGTGCATGTGAGGCCCCCAGCAGAGGCTTATCAGCAGGTCCCCTGATGGGGTAAGTCACAGCTCCAAGACTCAGTTTCCCCATCTGCACAATGGGCTCAGAGCAGCCCTTCCCTCTCAGGCACCAGTGAGGGTGTAAGTGGAGAATCCGACCCAGTCCCTGCATGGTGAGGTGCCCCAGCCCCCTTGGTTTCCTGTCCCCAGCCTTGCCACCCCCTCCTTACTCTTCTGTGACCCCCCTCTTTCCGCAGGTGCCGCCGCAGGCTCCGCCGTCGGCAGTAAGTACACGCCAGGGCCACCCGTCTGGGGAAGGTGCCTGGGGCCGTCAGTGCACGAGCCTCTCTGCACGTCCTGGAAAAAACAGGAGAGGAAAGACGGGACTTTCCTGTCCTCCCCTCCCCAGGTCCACCCCCTCCTCTGATCCATTTGCTTCTTTCCCCTCCTTCCCTCCTTCCTGTCTCACAAGCCCTTCCCTCCAGCTTCTTGACTGGTGCTGCTTTGGAAAGATCCCCTTGTCCCACTCCCGCTGGGAACCCCCCACTTCTTCCACTCCTGCCAGCCAAGAATGGGGGTCACCTTCCTTGACTGGTGGCAGAAGCCACCCCAGTCTGATCACAGGGTTTGGCCTCCCTCTGCACAGCCCACAGCTATCACCATGGCAGCTGCTCACCCGTGGGGAGTCTGGGTGAGATGAACCAGGATCTCGGCTGCAGGGAGGCTAGGGGAGGTGACCCAGACCCCCATGTGTCCAGCTCAGCTCAGGCCCCGAGCAGCCAGACTGTCTGAAGGAGGGTCTGGGCATCCCAGGAATTCAACAGGGAAGGTGAGGGAGGGTGGGAGGGGGTGACCAACCGACTATCGTTACGTCATCATCAAACATGCACAGTGCCGGGCATCAGCTAAGCAGGATCCTCGTACTATCGCGTTCTGTCCTTGCAGCCAGCACCCCCAGGTGGGTATTGCCATCTGCTCTCAGATTCAGCAGGAGAGAACTTGCCAGAGTCAAACAGCCAGCCAGCAGCAGACCCCAAATCTCAGGCTTCCAGGGGTGCCACCCCACCCCCTGCTATGGCTCTTTTGGGCCAAACTCAACCCCTGTGGGATGCCAATGGGCAGAGAGGGGCCAGAGGAAGCTGGATTCGGAGGTGACGCTGGGCCCCTCGGCGGGATAGTAAGCTGTTTGTCTGCACTGGTACCCCGCCACTGACCCCCACCTGCACCCTTTCTTGCTTTTCTCATCTCTCACCAGGCATCAGCAGGTCCCGGAAAGAGCCCGTCCCCAAAGCCCCTGTGGCCACTGCGGCCATTAGGAGGGACCCCGCTATTCCTACCCCCCCAACATCCAGTGCCTGGGCCCCCAGGGCTCCCAGCACCCTACAGCCCACAGGTGGGTGCCCAGCTGCCCTGCCCTTCCCCACTCCTTGCCCCAAGTCCCTGCCCCTCTCTGCGATGTGGGGGTATCAGCTCTGGGGAGGGCAGGGGCTTGGCTTTTAGAGCAGAGGATGCTGGACCCAGAGTCGCGGGAGCGTGATGCCTGGAGACCTCCAGGCAGTCCGGACTTCCTGTCGCTGGGGTCCAGCCAGGCGCCCAGGGCTTGTGGCAAGCCCCTGGACCCCCCTCCCTAGGCACTGCTCAGTGTCGCCCAAAGAGCCCAGGGAGCCAGCTCAGGCCCCGCCCCCACAGCCATGCCAGCCCCCGGCCCTGCCCCTGCCCCCAGCGGCTGACCCCTAGGAGATGGACAGGGCAGGGTTAGCTGAGCAAACAGACTCCTCAGATCAGCAGGGCAGAGGAGATTGCCGCCTTGAGCTGTACAACCTCTGAGCTGGGCTTTTAGACTGTGGACTGCTGGGCCTTTGGGGGCGCAGAGTGCGGGGGCAGGGCCAAGCCAGGGGTGTGTGGCAGGCTTGGGCTGCTGGGGTGGCCCTCTGGTCTCCCCGGGGGAGTCCTGCCAGATCCTGCCTTCCGGGAGTGCCAGGACTTGACTCGTCCTCCCCCAAGGGTGACAGGGAGATGTGGCCAAGGTCCCTGGTTCCACCATCTGGGGCGGGGTGCCCCGACTGTGCGCCCCCACCCTGTCCCACCCCCTCTGCAGTGAGGAGCTGGCAAGGTGGGGGTCTCCTTACTCTTGGGGCAGTGCCATGACCCTTCCTTTCTCTGATGCTCACGGACCCAGAAACCCCTCTGTCAGCGGGAAGGGGTCCCTGACTCTCTGGCCTCAGCTTATTGTGGGGGATGGGGCTCAGCCCTCTCCTAGCTGCAGGAAAGTGCCCGCGCCCAGCTCCTCCACGGGACCAGAGGCTGACACCACATGTCTTTTCTTTCTGTCCCCCTCCTTTCTCCATGGGAGGCATTTGCCTGGGTGGGGTGGGGGAAGGGGCCCGCTGGGAGATCCGAGGATTTCAGGCTGGCCTCCTGGCCCAGGAATCTCTCTGGGCGGAGGACACGGGTCACTGGGAGTCCGGGCTCCAGACGTAAGTTGGGCCAGCCTCCTGAGACTCCGCACTTTTTTGTTGTTGAGTCTGTGATGGGCAGACCGGACCGAAATAGTCGTGGTGGGTGCCATGTCTGCCTGCAGGCGGTGATCTATCTGGGTGGGAGGCCAGACAGACACACGCGCGCACACACACACACACACACACGTCGAGGAACCTGGCCTCCATTTTTGGAGCTGCTTCTGATGGGGGACATGGGGTGCCAACTGCAAAGCTGGGAATTAAGGAGAGTGTCAGAGTCGGGGCTGTGAGCCTGGGTGAGGGAAGGTATGAATTGTGAGGGTCCCCAGGACTCTGATGGTAAGAAGGAGGCACCCCTCCCTCCAGGCTGGACTATCAGACATCCAGAATGGTCAGGGTCCTCTTTGCCTCTTGAGCCCAGGGCCAGGCTGGGAGCCCAGTCCCTAGCGGCCCAGGTCTTAGGGGTCATCAGTCCTCTTTAGCACCTGAAGCCCATGCCTGGGTCCCCATGATGCTCCCCAACCCCCCACCACTGATAACACATTCACTGTGGGAGGTGGAGACCGGGTGCCTCCTGGGCCAGGAGCTTGTGGTGGATTCCTGGTTCACAGCCCCGAGAAATGGGGACTGAGATTTTCCTAGTCTCCCCAGGTTAAGGCTTAGGAAGCAGCAGCTGGGTTTTTACAGTATGTAAATAATCCTTCAATAAAGCTGTTTTAAAAAGAAAGAGTAGTTGCTCAAGGAAATAAGACAGGTCCTGACCTTGGGGCTCACTGACTTCTGATGCTTCCTGCCCACTCAGCTGCCCAAAGCCACCGTCCTGAGACCTTGGGGAGCTGTGAGGTGGTGCTGCCTTTAAGGCCAAGTTTGCACGACTCCCCAGTTTTGAAGGAACAGACGGGCATCCATCTGGCCTTGGCAAGCAACACGAGTCACTCTGAGAAGGCTCTTCCGGAACACCTGAGCGCATCCCTGGAAAGTCCAGTCTTTCCCACCCCCAGGCCACCAGAAAGGTCCTGATCCTCTCCAGGTGCCTCCCAACAGGTGCTTCGGGCTCTTTGGCCCGAGTCCAGCTGGGCCTGTGGACCGCTGGCCCACGTGTCTCTCCCTGCTGCCCATGTCAAGCTGTCCTGAGGGTGAGGGCTGCCAGCAGAGAGGCTGTTCAAGACCACTAACCCTGTCCCCAGCGTGGCTGCGGGGGGTGGCGGGAGCGAGACTGCAAAGCACCATGCCTTCAGGGCGGGTTTATCGCAGCCCTAATTAAGCCCTTGCCAATTTGAGTCCCGAGGCCTCTTCTCATTGAACATCCCATAAATGTCAATTTCACATCCAGAGGCTCCCGGCTCCCGGCTGGAACATCCCCCGCACTTTTTAGCTGGTAGATTTTCTTTCTCTTTCTCCACCAACTGGCATCATGCATAATCCCTTTAAGAAGCGGAAAATACCCGATTTCTCCCCTTGACCCTCTGGGTTTGTCCTTTGAAATTCGGCAGAGTGATTCTCCCATTTCTCGTCTTGCCAGCCCTGCCCACATCGCCTACTGTGGGTCCAGATAGTCCTGGAGACAGGCAGTGTGGCACTTGGGGGCTAACTCATATTGGGGTCCCTGGTGAAGATGGGCCCAATCTAGGGCTCAGGGAGGATGCTCTGGTGGCTGGATCGGGGTTGGACTGGAAGCCTTCAAGGACCCTCTGGGCATGTTTGGTGTCTTGGCCAGAACACACACACTCCCTTTACAGCCATCGGCCAGAGACCTCAGTGCAGAGAGGTCTGGGCCCCAATTCCGGACTCTGTCTAACTCCAGCCTTCATTCAGAACAGAGGCCACGCAGGGAGGGAGCTCCAAGAATGAGGAGTCCCTCTGAAGAAAGGGCTGTCCAAAGTATGCAGATTCTCAGGCAGGGGTCCCTGTTCCATCCGGCATCCCTGCGCCCTTCAACAGGCTGCCTTAGCATAGATGCTGCCTCTCCTATAGATTTGAACCCAGTTCCACTTGGCTGGTGTAGACAGAGCTGCTTCTTAGAGTGCTGCTTCTGTAAGGGGCCTGCAGGGGGTGATGCCTCAGGAGGTCCCTGGGACAGCCCCAGCCCCTCGCGTGACTTGGTTTCTCCTCTTTTCTCCCCCAAGAGTGGAGCAGGCCATCCACCGCTGCCCCGCTCTGGGCGAGCGCCCCTTGGCCCCGAGTGTCCTCCAGTGCAGAAGGTATGGGGGGGAGGGTGCTCCTGAGACTCTGCAGAGGAGGAGGGATCAGGGCCACGTGGCGGGAACCCCGGGTGGCAGGGGGCCCCCTGAGGGCAGAGGGAGGGGCCTTGGAACTCTACTCCGCACCCCCAACCCCACCTACTTAGCCAGCGTGGCCTCACCACACCCGACCCCTTTCAGTCCTGCACTCTAACCCTCACCTTAACCCCCAAGAGCTCCCAAGCCCTGTGGAGACCCTGTCCTGAGAACAGTAATGCCCTGCGACTCAAGAGTCAGAGAGGGTTTCCTGCAGGGGCTTGGCTCCTGGGTCGGGAAGATCCCCTGGAGGAGGGCATGGCAACCCATTCCAGTATTCTTGCCTGGAGAACCCCATGGACAGAGGAGCCTGGTGGGGCTACAGTCCATGAAGTCGCTTCTAGGGGAAGGGGGAGGGTAGCCTTCTGGGTGGCAGGACCAGCTGCGGCAAAAGCTTGGCGGTGGGATGCCAGGGAGCGGTGGCTTCACCAAGCGAGACCTGGGGAGGCCTCGGGGGATCACGCTGAGACCAAGCCCAGAGCCTCATTCTCCCATTGCGTTGGGAAGAAACTCGTGTGGGCTCGAGGACTCATCTGCACTTATAGTGGACACACCCAAGAAGCACACAGGGTCTGCCTGAGTCGCCAAGATGGGACACTGTCCCTGGTCCCAGCTCACCGTTCCCTGGTCGGTAAGACCTGATGCCAGGCTCGGGCGGCAACCCCACCCGCACCTCCAGTTCCCCTCTCACCGGCTGTGAATGGTGAGCAGGGCTTTGAGCGCCCCCTGCTGGTGAGTGGTTCCGGAGGCAGAATCACAACTGGGGAGGGTCAGCGGAGACCTCCGAGTCAGCGGGCGTCCTCCCCGGCGATGGGGAGCCAGCTGGAGCAATCACATCCTGGCCCTGGACCGACTGGGGCACCGCCGCCTCCCAGGTAGAAGCCGAGGGGACCGTGGCATGCTCCCCCACAAATAAAGGGCTGGGGTTCTGGGCAGTCTGTGCTCCTGGCTAGATGGCTCCTGCCAGTGGAAGGCAAAGGACTCACTCACTATGCCTGGAGCAGGGAGCTTGCTTCAGAAAGGAAATGCTGAGTCGCTCAGTCATGTCTGAGCGACTTCATGGACTGTAGCCCGCCAGGCTCCTCTGTCCATGGGATTCTCCAGGCAAAAATACTGGAGTGGGTTGCCATTTCCTCCTCCAGGGGATCTTCCCGACCCAGGAATCGAACCTGCATCTCTTGCTTCTCCTAGATTGGCAGGCAGTTCTTCACCACTGAACCCCTGGGAAAGGAAGGAAGATGCCCAAATCTTGCATCCAGCTTCACACTCTGGACTTGACCCTCACAGAAGCCTGGAGAGGAGCAATAGTTCAGGGTGTCCAACGTGGTGTTTTTCAACCACTCAAACCGTCCAGCTTCAGCAGTCTTTAGCATAGCATGAGAGATGTCAGAGAATAATGTGGGAGGATTCATCCAGCTGAACTGATGGTAGATGGTCTCCGAGGGGGGGAACCAAGGGCACGCCGGGTTCTGCGTGCTGCTGGCTGTGCTGTGTCATCTCAAATCTGAGCAGGTGACAAAGCTGCTCCAGAGCTCACCCAGGGCACCTTGGGAGCCTCTACTGGGCTTTATCTGGGCAAAGACAGCCCGCCCTGGGCAGCTGGACCACGGCTGATGAAAGGGCTTGTTTCTCATCTCTCCAAGCTGCGGGCACCGCCCCTGTTGCCCCCGCCCCCGCCAAGGCCTCCAAACTTTTCCAGCTCAGGCCCAAATCTCCTCAGGTGATGCCTGTTGAAGAATTCGAAGGTAAGAGGGAGGCCGTGCGGTGGATTAGTCCTCCTCCAGCATTTCTTCCCTTACTTCCCAGAAAAAGTGCCGGACGAGGACCAGTGATGCCCAGCTCAGAAAACCCTCCCAGAGTAGCTGGGTCAAGGTGAAGTGGAGCCTGTCTCCCCTCTGGTGCTCCCTCCCCGAGGGAGCTGGGGGCAGGCATGAGTCAGAAGCACAGTGGGCAGGCACAGGGCAGGCAGAGCAGCTGCCAGAAATAGCCTGTCCTGGCTCCCCTGGGAGGTGTGTCCCAGCGGCTCATCTTGGTGGAAGCAAGATCGGGGACACGGGGTCACCGACAGTACTCCTTGGGACACCTGGAGGATGTCTCACCTTCTCACTGTCCCTGGAGGGACAAGGTGACGGGGACAGGAGGCCATGGGGCGGGAAAGCCACCCAGCTCCTCCCGGGCATAGCTCGGAGGCTCTTTTCTTCAAGGTCTCCCACGTCCTTGACCCTGACACCTGGTCAGTCCTCCCTTCTCCCATCACAAAGGGAAGTGTGGCTCCTCTAGGGATACACAGATGGTGTCTCACAGAGGGCATCCTTCCTTGTTCAAGGGAATGCTGAACCTCTTAGGAGGGGACACCAAGGGACGGCCCCCATCTGTGGCAGGGAAGGTGATCCTCCTCACCAAACTCCACCTCCCTTGATGACGTCAAGGGAGTCATCTCCAATCCCTGGGGGCCTCCCCTTTGGGGGTCACAGGTGCCTCCAGTGAGAGTCAGAAGCTGGGCCAGGGCTGGCCTTGGAGGTCAAGGCGAGAATCTCAGGGCACAAAGCTTAAGGCAGCACTTGCTATCGGGGTCCTGCAAGAGCAGGCGCTCTGCTGCCAAGCACATCTGCAGAACAGCCCAGGCTAATAAGAAAGGGTCCTGCAGGTGGGGGTTTCCTCGAACCATCTTCCAAAGCAGCACGGGGAGGAAGTTCCTGGTCCTTCCCACCTCTGGCGTACATGCATGCATCTGCCCTTCACTGAATCACTGGGATACTGTGGTGAGCGCAATGTACCCAGGCACCGCCCTCCCTGAGCTCACCACCCGATGGCATGACCCATCCTCCCTGCATGGATCATTTCTAATCACCCCAGCATCCCTCCAGAGAGCGCTTCACCCCGGTACCCAGCCAGGGCTTCAGCGGGTGCCCCCTGGTGCCCTGCCCTCGGGGCCAGGTGGGAATTTGTGGGCCGGGCCCACGCTGGTTCTCATTCTGGTTCAAAGCTAGCAGGACCATCCCTCCCCAAATGGCACAGGAGTGTTGGAGGCCTGGGGCACCTTCCTGTGCCAGGTACCTGCCGCCCCTGCCTCAGTTTCCCTGACTGCATGGGGGAGGGGTCGCAGGAAGGCACCGTCTCCGTTTGCTCTCTGACCCTTGGTGTTTCTCATGCTCGGCCGGCCCAGACTGCGAGTGCTACGGCCACTCCAACCGCTGCAGCTACATTGACTTCCTGAATGTGGTGACCTGCGTCAGCTGCAAGCACAACACGCGGGGCCAGCATTGCCAGCACTGCCGTCTGGGCTACTACCGAAACGGCTCTGCAGAGCTGGACGACGAGAACGTGTGCATCGGTGAGCCCTCGCTGGCATGTGGGGGGCATGGGGCGCAGGGTGCCAGAGAGGCGTTAGATGGGAGTCTGGAGACCCCTGCATTGGAACCCCGTGGGGAGGCTGGTGGTGGTCATTGTTGTTCAGTCGCTCAGTCGTGTCTGACTCTTTGCAACCCCATGGACTGCAGCACACCAGGCTTCTCTGTCCTTCACTAACCCCTGGGGTTTGCTCAAACTCACGTCCATTGAGTTGGCAATGCCATCCAACCATCTCATCCTCTGTCACCCCCTTCTCCTCCTGTCCTCAGTCTTTCCCAGCGTCAGGGTCTTTTCCAGTAAATCAGTTCTTCACATCAGGTGGCCAAAGTATTGGAGCTCCAGCTTCAGCATCAGTCCTTCCAATAAATATTCAGGGTTGATCTGGAAAAATTCCAACTCCAGGGCCCACTCCGGCTGGGTGTTTCTAAGGACAGAAGCCTCCAGAATCTGCTCTATTGATAAGCTCCCCATGTGGTTCTCCCCGCAGGCACTGGAGTTTCAGAACCACGCGTTTGAGCCAAAGACAGGGTCTAGGGCTTGCCTGGCTGTGTGGTGGTGGTGGTGGTGTAGTCGCTAAATCGTGCTCGACTCTTGCGACCCCATTGACTGTAGCCCACCAGGCTCCTCTGTCCATGGGATTTCCCAGGCGAGAATATTGGAGTGGGTTGCCATTTCCTCCTCCAGGGAGATCTTCCCAAGCCAAGCTGTGTGCCTTTCAGCAATTCTCTTCCCCTCTCTGGGCCTGTTTGTAAAGTGGGAGATGAATCAGATCAAGGGTTGTTCAATCCTTCTGGGGGGACTGATGCTTTTCTTCAAATGAATTTTCTCTTGTGCTTTATAAGCCCTCCACCCCGCAGTGAGCAAATGGTCTGCTTTCCTTACCCTCTGCGCCAGGCCTGGCTTTTGTGGTAAAGAAGGAAATAAATCTACAAGGGGCCCTGGGCCCAGCCAGGGGCAGGCCAGCCCCAAAGGTGGGCCCCATGGCCTGCAACCAGCACCCACTAGACTGGAACGCTGTCTCCTGTAGAGGCCAGTTCTCAGCCCTGGGATGCCCAGCGCCCTTGGGAACCCCCTGTCCATGCCCCGCCCAGCAGGCTGGCCCTGGCTGTGCAAAGCTGCAGCTGTCAGTCTGAATTATGGCAGCGGCCTTCAGATAATTTCATCAATTCTCAAGTGATCCCAAGGGAACTGTACAGCCCCGTCACACTGGCCAGCCGCGGGGTGACAGGGAGGGGCCTCTAGATCCGATTAGAGGCGGTCCTCCCCACCCCCCAGGACCTCCTTTTTCTTTGCCTGCTGCCTCCACCCCCGGCCCAGCAAGGACACCCAGAGTGGAGGCGTTTGCCTCCCCCAAGGGGCAGAGGCCCCAGGAAACCGACTGGGAAGGGGTAGGGTGAGGCTGGAGGCCCTGGAGGAGAGCTGTGGATGCCCGCTACACCTTCCTGTCCCCACACACAACACAGCCCGCAGGTCAGATGTCAGGTGGCCCCGATGAGGCCCCGCCCACCTGTCAGTCACCGCTCTTTGAAGCTGGGGTGGATCAGCGCCCGCCCCAGTTACAGAAGCGGGGAGACGGGCCCAGAGAGCGGAAAGGGCTGGCCCAGGCCACAGCGCCAGGGCCAGAAAGAGGGGAAGGGGCTGTCTGGATGGGAGGAAATGCCGTCTTCTCTCGCGATCTGGACACCCCAGGCAGCCCTCACCCCACCGTCCAGCCGCGGATGCGGAGATCCGACGGGGAGGGTGGCGGGGTCTGGCGGGATGGGTCCGTGCGGACAGCGCCCACAAGTCACCCTGATCACTCGCCGTGCGACTGTCGGTCCAGAGTGTAACTGCAACCAGATCGGCTCCGTGCATGACCGGTGCAACGAGACCGGCTTCTGCGAGTGCCGCGAGGGTGCGGCGGGGCCCAAGTGCGACGACTGCCTCCCCACGCACTACTGGCGCCAGGGCTGCTACCGTGAGTGCGCGCCGGGAGGATCCGGGGCTGTGGGGCCTGGGGTGGGGCCTGATGCTGCCGGGCGGGGCCAGTGGGTGGGCGGGGCCTGATGTTGCCGGGCGGGGCCTGATGCTGCCGGGCGGGGCCCTTGGGTGGGCGGGACCTGATGCTGCGGGGGCCTGTAGGTGGGTGGGGCCTGACGCTGCCGGGCCAGTAGGTGGGTGGGGCCTGACGCTGCAGAGCGGGGTCAGTAGGTGGGCGGGGCCTGATGTCAAAGGCGGGGTCTGGGTGATGGACGGGGCTTGAAGCGACTGTTTGTGGAGTAGGTACCGGGAAGGGAGTTGGAAGCGAAAGAGGAGCTGGGAGTTGGGAGTTGGCAGGAGGCGGGGCTTTCGGGGAGGAAGGGAGGCTGTCCCAAGAAGTCACGGGCTGGCGGAGACCCGATGTTAGCCACCGGAAGAGGGTGGAAGGGCGCTCCAGGTACTTGGACCGGCACATCCCAGTCGCAGAAGCTCCAGCGCCAGTGGTGGTGCTAGTGGGTTCGGGGTGGACCAGACCGCCGCCCGCCTTAACCGCCCCTCCGCCCCGCAGCCAACGTGTGCGACGACGACCAGCTCCTGTGCCAGAACGGGGGCACCTGCGTGCAGAACCAGCGCTGCGCCTGCCCGCGTGGCTACACCGGCGCGCGCTGCGAGCAGCCCCGCTGCGACCCCGCCGACGACGAGGGCGGCCTGGACTGCGACCGCGCGCCGGGGGCTGCCCCACGCCCCGCCACCCTGCTCGGCTGCCTGCTGCTGCTGGGGCTGGCTGCCCGCCTGGACTGCTGAGCCCTGCGGAGGGCACCCCGGGCAGGGTGGGGGCCAGTCCGCGCGCCCTGTCGCGCCCTGCGCCCCTCGCCCGGAGAGCCAGGGGGCCCCCGGGGGCCGGCGTCCGAGGCCTGGCGGTGAGAAGGGTGCGGCCTGAGCTGCTCCCAGGTGCTACTCAGCAGAGTCCTCCCGCCCCGTCCCCCCTACCCCAGTGGCACCTGCCCCCGCCCCTGCACGGCAGCGGGGGATGCTGTGGGGTCCTGGCCCCAGCGGCCTGCGATTTTGGTCTTAGTTTTTCTTTTATATTACCCACCGCCCCTTTCCTTTTTTTTTTTTTTTTTTTTTTGCTGGCAGTGAGACAGAGGGTGGGGAGAAACGCTGCTCACCCCACACCCTCAGATTCTGCCTCCTGCCACACACACGACTGTTGCAGACACCCCCAACGCCTGTGCCTGGCTCTCCACCAGCCAGCGGACCCAAAGTCCAGTTGCCTACAACTCTAGTCGCTGACGATTCTCTTTTCTATTCTTGGTTTTCCTTTGCAACCCACCAGACCCTAGGCCTTTCCAGAGGTCTGGGGACCAAGGAGCTCACTGTCTGGGGGCAAGGAGTCAGGACGGAGGGTTGGGAGGGCCGTACACTTCCTTTTGTAGAGAACTATTTTTGTTTGTATTAACTGCCCCTATGAAGGAGGGCCCCGGGCGGGGACGTTGGTCACCATGGTGGGTGGTTGATGGTGTATAATCTGACAGTAAAGAATCTGCTCACTGCTGCCTCCAGGGCCTGTGTTCTTTCTGCTCTTTTTTACCCAGCAAGTGTGGAGGTGAAAAGAAAAGCCTTAAAGAAACGGTTTCACTCTTAAGGCCCGTCTCTTCCCCAGGCCCCTCTGTGAATAACGGGCAGGTGTGGCCAGCAGCGCTGTCTCGCTACGTGGCCAGGTCTGGCCCTGCAGTGACCTCCGATGTTCCCCAAACTTGGGAGGTTGTCTTCCTCCTTTCCCTAAAAAAAAAAAAATCCAAAGTATAGTGGCACTTTTCTTTGGCTGTCCTCAAATTTAAAAGCACATGGTAGACAAGGATTTGCTGAGAAGTCCCAGGGAAGGGACTAGCAGAGCGCGGAACAGGGCTGGACACCGATGATTCTATTTATAAACCGGTATCTGAGGGGAATTTCTATCAGGCCCGCTGGACCCTCAGCCTCAGGCCCGTGTCTGAAGCTGGGGCCGCGGCCTTCCGGCGCCCCCTGGTGGCCAGATTCCAAGGTGGGCACAGGCTGATGGAGGCGGAATGGCAAAGACCCACAACCCACCATCCTCCCCTTTCATCTTCCTCTTTCCCTCCCGAGCATCAGTAAGGGGACGGCCAAGGGGACCAGGGACAGCCTGGGAATTGTGAAAGGAAGCTCGGAAGAAAGGGGTCCATTAGCTTAGCCCTGTACTTCCGAGGTGCCCATGGGTCTCTTTCTGGGCCTTGGGAGTTGGACTTCCCTGCTGTCTCTCAAGAAGGTCTGGCTTTCCTCGGCCACCTGCTTACTTCCCAGCTGCCTCGGAAGATTCCCAGAACATGGATCAGGTTCTGGTTCCTTGCTGTTCCTACAGCCTCCCCACCCCCACCCCCCAGCACCTGCAGCTACCCTCTGGCTGCAGCCAATCTTTCCAGTCTGGGATGTTTAACATAAAACTGTGTTCATTCCTCCTGCAAGTCCCCAGAGCAAGGCTCAGCCAGAGTCTAACGAAACTTGGTCTTGCAGATGACAAGAGATTACAGCACGGCCACAAGTGATATAAAATGTGTTTAGGGCCTCTCAGGGCCAAACACCAGGCCCTTCTGGCCTCCTGATCTGTCTCAGCTCCCAACCCCAAAGTGCCTTCTGTCAGGTCCCCATGCCCCCTCTCCCTTACCATCCTTACCTTCTTAGTGACAAGCTCACTAGCTCAGTGGCTAAAAGAAAACATCCCTGGGGCACCTGGCTGCCTAGTGTGCTCATGTGACCCAGCTCTGGCCAATGGGCTACAAGCAAGGGTAGTGGGCGCGGCCTCCGGAAAGTCTTCAAAGCCTTTGTTTGCCTTCACTCCGCACCAAGCCTCAGTTGGCCAAGTTTGGGGCCCCTGCTTGTTTCTCTGGCCTCCTCACTCTGATACTCACTCAGCATGGTTTGGGGAGCCACCTCCTCAGGATGGTGGAGCCCAGAAGGTGGAGATTGGTTTTCTGAGGACCTAGCAGAGCTGGGTGACGCCAGCCCTAGTTGCTCGCCTCTTCACTTAAATGTGTGAGAAAAAATAAACCTTGATGTCATCAAAAACACTGGTCTTTGGGTTTTTTGTCACAAGCGGACTTACGGGTTCCTAAGTTATTGGCCTTTCCCACTCAGCATCTGGGTCCCCAAGTCCACTGAGGCAGAGACACTAAAACGCTCCCAGCCACGGCCCCCACGTCATAACACTGCCCATGAGGAAGACAACAGGTCATAGCGGCTTTAGGCCCGGGAGTTCAGGGCCTCACTGTCTCAAGACCCTCTTTCCAGGACAGGACCGGCCTCCACCTTCAGATGAGCAGGGGTGGGGGGGTGGGGGTCTGGGGGGGACGAAGGAGAAGTGGGAGCAGGCTGAGCAAATCTACCTCTAGGTAAACACCAGCTGCTGGCTGCAATTTGTAAGCAGTGGCTTCTCCTCCTCCTCCTCCTCGTGATGTTAACATAGGAAGCACAATCACTCGCCCCTAAATACACACACAGAATCTTTGGTCCCTTGACAGAAGCAGAGCTTGAGACACAGGTTCAGAGCGTGGATCATGGAGGGGGTGCTGTTTGGAAGATGGATGAGACGATTCGGATGGGGGCGGGGAGGCCCAGTGAGGTATACCTGAGGGCACCCACCGAGGCTCTGAGCAGAAACTCCATCCTGAAGCAAGGGGCAGGCTCACGTCATGGGCTTCATGCTGGATTTGGGGCCCCCCCAGTACAGAAGGTGGGCAGCTGTAAGTTGTATCAGGCATTGCAGCATTGCAGGGGTGGTTCCTATAGACGGACTCTGGGCCAGGCATCAGCAGCTTCTACTGTACACACACACACAGACACACAGACGCACAGACACACACACACACACACCTTGGTGTCACCCTGGTTGTGTCCCCAGGAAGGGTCCTGAGAGGTCGGGGAGGAGGTGGGCAGAGCCCTGCCTGCCCTGACCCCTCTCAGCAGGGCCAGTGGCACTGTGGCAGCTCCCCTAGGGTCAGTGTCTACACAAGCCAGGGGCAGGGAGGTGGAGCACATTGTAAATCAGACTGGCAGCCCTGGTCCCCCAGGAGGCAGCCCAGGCCCTGACCCTGGTCAGAGGCCGGAGGGAAAGTTGCCGGCAGCCATTTGGAAAACTCTGACATCTTCCAGGCACAGCCCCACCTCTTCAGTGGTGCTTCCTGGTCCCGGACCTCATGTGTGGACATCTGGTTCTGAGTGGTTGAGAGGAGAAGGCTCCGCTTTCACAACGTGGATGGTGACAGCCACTGTCCGCGGGCCCGGCCTGTGCGTCCTTAGGCTTCACCATCATGAACTTCACCCTAGGACAGGACTCTCAGCCTCAGTGCCACCAACATTGGTGGCACTGCCGGGTCGGGTGGGCGCAGCTGTGCTGTGCAGGTAGGATGTTTAACAGCATCCTTGGCCTCCGGTCTCCAGGTGACAGTCGCTTTCCCTCCCAAGTTGCAACAACCAAAAGTGCCTCCGGGCATTGCAAATTGGGGGTGAAACTGTCCTGCGTAGAGAATGTTCTAGGTGGAAGGACGGGTCTACCCAGTTAACAGAGAGGGAAGTGGAGGGTTCGATTTGGGAGGTAACTTGCCTGAAGTCACGCTTGCTAAGAAGCAGGGGCAGGAAGTGATTCAGGATGGCAAGAGTGTGAAGCCCAGGGCGGGGAGGGGGCGCCGACCTCCACCCTGCAGGGCCTGCAGCTCTGGCCCAACCCCCTCCTCCGCGCCTGCAGCGGCTCCAGGACAGAGCGAGGTGCCCTGGGGAGCCAGGTGTCATGCAAACGGCCCTGCTGTCAGGGAAAATGCCCTGCCCGCTGCCCCCACGTGCCCCCTCTAAATAAGCAGGCCTGCTGCGTCGGCACTTTTAGTTATGAGGCGTTTATGGGCACCTGGGGAGCGGCTGTGGGCATCTCCCCGCAGGCCTGGGCAGGCAGGGCTGAGAGGGGGCTCCTCCCATGCCCACAACCCCTGCCCCAGCACAGCACCTCCAGCTAGGCCAGTCTCCCCCAGTCCCTAAGGACCCCTGCACATCTCAGGCCAGATGAGCAAAGGGTAAAAATCCAGGGAGGATAAGCTTGACTTGTTTTTGTTTTCTTATAAAACACAAATTACAACTTCAGGAAGTTAGAAAAAAACAGAAACGCTAGATAATAAGAATTTTTAAATTAAAATCACCCACAATCTTCCATCCAAAGCTAATAACTGTTAATATTTTCTGATGTGCATGTCCAGTACCTTTTCATAAAACACTCCCCGCCCCCACACAGTCTGCCCAGCGTTTGTTAAGACCGTGCTAAGTCCTGTGCTGAGGCTGAGGCTGTATATACCTTCTATCAAGGACCCCTGAGATGAAGCTGAGAAGTGGACTCTGGGAACAGAGCCATTTTACAGCTGAGAACACTGAGGCTCCACAAGTATCTGGGAACAGAGCCATTTTACAGCTGAGAACACTGAGCCTCCACAAGTATCTTGGTCGGAGAGTTTGGGCACGGCATCAAAAGTCAACTGGGCGATTTAAGTTGAAAAGATGATTTGAAAGCTCATAGGACCCACGTGGGACTTCCCTGGCAGTCCAGTGGTTAAGACTCTGAGCTCCCAATGCAAGGGGACCAGGGTTCAATCCCTCGTCAGGGAACTAGATCCCACAGGCTTCAACTAAAGATCCCGAATGCTGCAACTAAGACCTGGCTCAGCCAAATACATTATTTTTTTAAAAAGGATATGCAAAATGTCCACCCTTTTACTTTTTGACCCTGCCAATGGCCCTCTTCCCCACCCACTGGCCCACCCATGCGTCTGTACATTTCATGGCTGATCCAGGGCCCACGTTTCCTTCCTTGAGTGGAGGGCAGGGGGCAGGGAGGGGCGTGTTTTCAGAGGCAGAAGGGATGGCACTGTGGGGCTCTCAAGTCCCACCACGTGGGTTCGAAGCTGTCCTCTACTACCTGGATGAACTTGGGCAAGTTACTCAATCCCTCTCTGCTTCAGTATCCTTATCTGTGAAATGGGGATGTGAAAACCAGCACCTGGTGGTCCAGGTGCTAGAACTTTGGGCTTTCTCTGCGAGGGTGTGGGTTCAACCCCTGGTTGGGGAACTAAGATCCCACCAGCTGCACCACAGGGCGAAAACCAAACCAAACCAAACAACAGCAAAACCCAGCACCTATATCAGAGGGCTATTGTGAGGGCCACAGAAGTGCAGTGCTGGCCCAAATAAGGGACCAGTATCCGCTGTTGTTGTCCATTTCTTCCCTCTTTCCCCCCGCCAAAGCCTGCCACGTGGGTGTGCTGTCACATATATGCACACACATAGAGCAAAACTGTAACCCTCACCTTCCCGCGAGATCGTGGACATCTTTCTTCTGCCAGGATCTATTTCTACTGGGGTCTGTCCTTCTGCCCCAAAGAGGTGCTGTCATTAACCATCCCCTCATGTTAGCCGTAAGGCCATGTCGAGGAGTTAATGACGATGCTAGGACTGCAGGATGCGTTGGTCTCTAGACCCCGTAACTACCCGAGGGTAGACTGCTAGGTAAGGGGTATTCTAGTCGAGGCATTTCAGTTGCAAAGAATGGAACCCACACAGGCTGGCTCCTGTCATTAGGGAGTTACTGGTGGGATGAGGGGATTTGGGTGCAGGCCAAGGGCAGGATTCCAACCAGGCCCCCACCTGGCAGGTTGTCCTCACCACTCAGTTGCCGGGATAGGAGCACCTGACCATGCTGTTGTTTGGAGCTCTGTCACAGCCTCAAGCCAGAAGCACCCACGGTCAGGCATCCTGGAGGGCCTTCCAGTCCTGTGTCCCTGCATGACACAGGTCTGAGTTCTGCCTGGGAAGGCTCCTGTGTGTGCATCAGAATGGAATGGACAGACTCTGGCATGTTCCTAAAACAGAATACTATCCTCCACCCAAAAGAGTGGACAACCGCTATAGCTATCTCAGAAATATAAGGACGAGGAGGAGAAAATTCAGTCACAGGATATCCATTGTATATATCACATCAAGTACAAAATTGAGTGAATATAATTTTGGGGTATATGCGCTGGAGTGGCAGCTGCGTGGAGCTGCAGCGACTTTGAGGAAATACCCCACGTCTAAGGGCCAAGGAGAAGCCCCAGCAAGACAACAGGAGGGGCAAAATCGCATTTAGAGTCAAACACCATACCCGCCATAGACACTCAGAGGGCCCAAACAAACCTTGTGCCTACGAGGACCCAGAAACCCCACAGAGACTGAGACAGAACTGTGTTTGAGTGTCTCCTGAGGAGATCCGGGTCAGCAGTGGCCTGCCACACGGGCAGGGGCTCTGGGTGCAGCAGACCTGGGTATGGCATAAGCCCTCTTGGAGGTGGTCGCCATTAACCTCACCACAGAGCCATCAGAACTTACCCAGGATTGGGAAACAGGCTCTGGGAGGGCACAAACAGAACCTGGTGCACCAGTACCCAGGAGAAAGGAGCCGTGACCCCACAAGAGAGTGCCCCAGACTTGTCCGGGAGTGTCCGGGGGAGGCGTGGTTGGTGGTGGCCTGCTGCAGGGTCGGGGGCACTGAGTGCAGCAGTGCATGCACGGGACCTGCTGAAGGAGGTGCCATTATCTTCATCACCTCCACCATAGTTTGGCCTCAGGTCAAACAACAGGGAGGGAACACAGCCCTGCCCATCAACAGAAAATTGGACTAAAGATTTACTGAGCATGCCCCTGCCCATCAGGACAAGACCCAGTTTCCCCCTCAGTCAGTCTCTCCCATCAGGAAGCTTCTGTAAGCCTCTTATCCTTCTCCATTAGGGAGCAGACAGACTGAAAACCACAATCACAGAAAACTAACCAATCTGATCACATGGACCACAGCCTTGTCTAACTCAATGAAACTAGGAGCCATGCCGGGTAGGCAAGACGGACGGGTCATGGTGGAGAGGTCTGACAGAACATGGTCCACTAGAGAAGGGAATGGCAAACCACTTCAGTATTCTTGCCTCGAGAACCCCATGAACAGCATGAAAAGGCAAAAAGATAGGACACTGAAAGATGAACTCCCCAGGTCAGTAGGTGCCCAATATGCTACTGGAGAAGAGTGGAGAAATAACCAGAAAGAATGAAGAGACGGAGCCAAAGCAAAAACAACAACCAGTTGTGGAGGTGACTGGTGATGGAAATAAAGTCCGATGCTGTAAAGAGCAGTACTGCATAGGAACCTGGAATATTAAGTCCATGAATCAAGATAAATTGGAAGTGGTCAAACAGGAGATGTTAAGAGTGAACACTGACATTTTAGGAATCAGTGAACCAAAACAGACAGGAAAGGGTGAATACAACTCAGATGACCATTATATCTCCTACTGTGGGCAAGAATCCCTTAGAAGAAATGGAGTAGCCATCATCGTCAACAAGAGTCCAAAATGCAGTACTTGGATGCAATCTCAAAAACGACAGAATGATCTCTGTTCGTTTCCAAGGCAAACCATTCAATATCACAGTAATCCAAGTCTATGCCCCGACCAGTAATGCTGAAGAAGCCGAAGTTGAACGGTTCTAGGAAGACCTGTAAGACCTTCTAGAACTAACACCCAAAAAAGATGTCCTTTTCATTATAGGGGACTGCAATGCAAAAGTAGGAAGTCAAGAGATAACCTGGAGTAACAGGCAAATTTGGCCTTGGAATACAGCATGAAGCAGGGCAAAGGCTAAAATAGTTTTGCCAAGAGAACACACTGCTCATAGCAAACACCCTCTTCCAACAACACAAGACTCTACACATGGACATCAACAGATGGTCAACACCGAAATCAGATTGATTATATTCTTTGCAGCCAAAGATGGAGAAGCTCTATACAGTCAGCCAAAACAAGACCAGGAGCTGACTGTGGCTCAGATCATGAACTCCTTATTGCCAAATTCAGACTTAAATTGAAGTAAGTAGGGAAAACCACTAGACTGACCTAAATCAAATCCCTTATTATTAGACAATGGAAGTGAGAAATAGATTCAAGGGATTAGATCTGATAGACATAGTGCCTGATGAACTATGGACGGAGGTTCGTAACATTGTACAGGGGACAGGGATCAAGACCATCCCCATAGAAAAGAAATGCAAAAAAGCAAAATGGCTGAGAAGGCCTTACAAATAGCTGTGAAAAGAAGAGAAGCGAAAGGCAAAGGAGAAAAGGAAAGATATACCCATCTGAATGCAAAGTTCCAAAGAACAACAAGGAGAGATAAGAAAGTCTTCCTCAGTGATCAATGCAAAGAAATAGAGGAAAACAATACAATGGAAAAGAATAGAGATCTCTTCAAGAAAATTAGATACCAAGGGAACATTTCATGCAAAGATGGGCTCAACAAAGGACAGAAATGGCATGGACCTAACAGAAGCAGAAGATATTAAGAAGAGGTGGCAAGAATACACAGAAGAACTGTACAAAAAAGATCTTCACGACTCAGATAATCACAATGGTGTGATCACTCACCTAGAGCCAGACATCCTGGAATGTTAAGTGAGTCTTAGGAAGCATCACTACGAACAAAGCTAATGGAGGTGATGGAATTCCAGTTGAGCTATTCCAAATCCTAAAAGATGTTGCTGTTAAAGTGCTGCACTCTATATGTCAGCAAATTTGGAAGACTCAGCAGTGGCCTCAGGACTGGAAAAGGTCAATTTTCATTCCAATCCCGAAGAAAGGCAATGCCAAAGAATGCTCAAACTACCGCACAATTGCACTCATCTCACACGCTAGTAAAGTAATGCTCAAAAGTCTCCAAGCCAGGCTTCAACAGTATGTGAACCGTGAACTTCCAGATGTTCAAGCTGGTTTTAGAAAAGGCAGAGGAACCAGACATCAAATTGCCAACATCTACTGGATCATCGAAAAAGCAAGAGAGTTCCAGAAAAACATCTATTTCTACTTTATTGACTATGCCAAAGCCTTTGACTGTGTGGATCACAATAAACTGTGGAAAATTCTTCAAGAGATGGCAATACCAGACCACCTGACCTGCCTGTTGAGAAACCTGTATACAGGTCAGGAAGCAACAGTTAGAACTGGACATGGAGCAACAGACTGGTTCCAAATAGGAAAGTACATCAAGTACGTCAAGGCTGTATATTGTCACCCTGTTTATTCAACTTCTATGCAGAGTACATCATGAGAAACGCTGGGCTGGAAGAAGCACAAGCTGGAATCAAGATTGCCAGGAGAAATATCAATAACCTCAGATATGCAGATGACACCACCGTTATGACCGAAAGCAAAGAACTCAAGAGCCTCTTGATGAAAGTGAAAGAGGAGAGTGAAAAAGTTGGCTTAAAGCTCAACATTCAGAAAACTAAGATTATGGCATGGGTGGTCCCATCACTTCATGGCAAACAGATGGGGAAACAGTGACAGACTTTATTTTTGGGGGGCTCCAATATCACTGCAGATGGTGACTGCAGCCATGAAATTAAAAGATGCTTACTCCTTGGAAGGAAAGTTATGACCAACCTAGACAGCATACTAAAAAGCAGAGACATTCCTTTACCAACAAAGGTCTGTCTAGTCAAAGCTACGGTTTTTCCAGTGGTCATGTATGGATGTGAGAGTTGGACTGTGAAGAAAGCTGAGCACCGAAGAATTGATGCTTTTGAACTGTGGTGTTGGAGAAGACTCTTGAGAGTCCCTTGGACTGCAAGGAAATCCAACCAGTCCATCCTAAAGGAAATCAATCCTGCAAATTCATTGGAAGGACTGATGCTGAAACTGAAACTCCAATACTTTGGCCACCTGATGCGAAAAACTGACTCATCTGAAAAGACCCTGATGCTGGGAAAGATTGAAGGCAGGAGGAGAAGGGGACGACAGAGGATGAGATGGTTGGATGGCATCACTGACTCAATGGACATGAGTTTGAGCAAGCTCCGGGAGTTGGTGATGGACAGGGAGGTCCATGGGGTCGCAGAGTTGGACACGACTGAGCGACTGAACTGAACTGACAAAACTTTATGCAAACTACAGAATTCGGGATGATGTTTACAACTAGGTGAAAGGGGAGGCAGGAGGATGTCTGGAAGAAGCCTGGAGTGACCTTCCAGGCGTCAGCCGTGTCCTGCTTTCTGTGATGGGGCAGTGGTACACAGGTGTTGATTATGTCTTTCGTTTTCCATTACCCTCATATACGCTCTGACGTACAGTTTATTTCACAAGAACTTTGAGCGCCAGGTCTGTGCCAATCAGTGGTCTGACCACCACTGTGGACATACAGCATCGCCTGGGTGACGACTTTAGCTGCTCTGCAGCCCAACTTGCTTGGGATGCCAAACTGAAGTCACTCGGGAAGATAAAACCATCCCATCTCGGCTGCATTCTAACTTTGGAAAGACTGAAAATTAAACAAGATAATGTAGTAAATTGAAACCATGCTAATGCTTTTATATCAAATTATGTTTGTTATTTAGAGTGTATTTGATGGCTCAAGGGTTTTTAAGAAAATTTGGCATTTTCATCAGATTAGTTATTTCAACTTGAAACCTACTGAATCGCTCAGTTTAGGATTAAATGGAAAAGTTTAAGACTGTTTTATTAAATGGGCTTTTTAAAAGAACTTTAGACTCACCAAGTTTGATTAGATTTACTAGATTGGTTTAAATACTGTTAGAAGAGGTGGCATTTGACGGTTTAAAAAGAAAATCAGGGAACAGTTCTCAGAGCTTTCTGAGATGCTCTTCCTGGGTGGTTATCCTCAAATTTGCCTTAAGTAAAATTTCTCAATTCTTTCTTTAAAAAATTTAATTAAAAAAAAAACTCAACAGATTTGTAAGGGCAGCTTATAAAACTGCATTTTTATGGCAGTAGAGTATAAAAAGATCAGAGTCAACCATCTCAGTCACTCACAGATACCAGGGGCGCATGTGGCTAGGGACATGCTGGCAATGCTCTGCCACTTTCTGGAGGACCAGGAGAGAGGCCCCAACCTCAGAGAAAACCCACCCCTGCGCCCAGAGGAGCCTGGACACGATGTCCTGGGGGCCTGAGGAGTGACATGTGTGGGGAGCCCCTGCTGTTATTTTTGAAATCTCTTTTCTCTTGCTGCTTCCCCCAGAGGGTTAGCTCTGTTGAGCAGATCTGTTACAGTGCAGGGGTAGACAACGCGATCTGTATAGGGGACCTAAGAAAGTTAGTTTTAGGTTCACTTGTTGCTTTAATCATCTAATGAGAAGGGGATGACAGAGGACGAGATGGTTGACGACATCACCAACTCAATGGACGTGAGTCTGGGCAAGCTCCGGGAGAAGGTGCAGGACAGGGAAGCCTGGCGTGCTGCAGTCCATGGGGTCACAGTCGGACACGCCTGAGCAACTGAACGACGACGTTGTCATGAAACCCAAGGAACTATAAACGTAAGTAGAATCTTTGAGGACATTCTCCACCAAGATGTGGGCAAAGGCGGGTGCCATCGGCGGGCTCCCTGCCCAGCTGTGTTGGGGTGATTCTGGGTCAGTATCTGAGATGGGGGCAGTGGGGGTCTCTGAATGTGGAGCTGCAGGAGCTCTGAGAATCAGGAGACCCCTTGGCCGCTGGACCACCAGGGAATTTCGCACTGTGCTCTTCATCCTCTTCTCCTGGACGCCAGCGTTTGGGACTTGGAATTTTAAAACTTTATGGTGAAAAAGAACTAACACCCCGACCATCATTTTCAGGCGGAGAAAGCAAAACCCACAGAAGGCCCTCAGGAGCTGTCCACAGCCGAGAGCAGAGCTAAGGCAGACCCCCTGCCTCGTTTTCCGTGACCAACTACTCCCTGCTCAGGCCCCTCCATGGCTAGCTCAGTGGGCACTCCTGCTCAAACCTGACGCAGGCTCACTTGGCCCTTCCTAGACTCCATAGGCAGGCTTCTAACTCCTGCTCTCTATGGCATCAGGACCCCCCAACCCCTGACTGAGCTGTTCCTGGCTCTCCTTCCCCAGTCCCACTGCGGTGCCCTTGGGAATCTCAACAAAAGGATGCCTGCCCAGATGGCTTCTGGGGGTGGGCCGCACCCCCTCCAGAGCCCCTGTAGGGGACGAAATACTGAAGAAGACAGACTGGACCCTGATGGGCCCCAGGGCTGACGCGAGGAGCCAGGCCTCAAGGCTGGCCGCTCATTGCAATCACCTTGCAGTGAGTTCAACTTTTAAGCTTTTTTTTTTTTTTAAAGGCAGCAAGTACTTTCTCCCAGACACAAGGAATTAGCAATTCTAGGGGACAGCCCAGGAGAGGGAATTTTTAAAGTTCTCTGGGTGACTCCCAGGTACACCTCCCAGGCTGAAAAGTACCAACAATTCGATTTGCAACATTGCTTGAGAACAAAGGCTACAGCGGCCACAAGCAGAGCTGGCCCAAGCTGGAGGGAGGAAGGAACACAGAGACAGCTCCCGTGGGTCGGAGTTCCCGTGGGTCAGGGCACCGTCCACCTGTGGACACCGCTTACGCAGTGTGACTTGGCAAACACCTCCTGTCCAGTAGCACAGGGTGACAATAACTCAAGTCCTTTAAGAGTTACTGAGGGATCCTTTGTGTACAGAAACTGCCTTCATGGTACTGTGCAACGCTGTAAATTCTACTTTAAATTGAAGCTAAATTTTAGTTTCCTTTTTGAATTATTTATTCCTCAAACAATAAATGGTGAAAGCCAGTTGTATTGGTCAGGAGAGATTTTAAAAACCCCCATGGCAGCTGCTGCAGGAACCAACTGCATGGATAAAACGGCCATCACAGAGCGCCCGCCTCTCATCAGGTCTCCTGGCAACTTCACCTTGCCCCAGGACTCCCCTCGAGGTCGTCCCTTTACCCTCACGGGTGGTGGGTGCCTCCATCCCGGATGAGTGGGAGGCCCAGGGAGGCTGGCGGGGCCCACATCCTGGTGGAGCTCAGCATGTCCAACTGTCCTTCCTGAAGCCACTGCTTTTGGAGAACGTGCTCTCCTTTGTAACCACCAGCGCTTACCCCCGGCCTGGCCATCTGCCTCCAGCCCCGCCATTGGGGCTCCCGCAGCTCCTTCTGTGGGTCCTTGTTCATCTGCTCTGCTCTCCCAAGCTCAGCCTGGAGGTAAGCGTGTGTTTCTGGACCAAATCTCAACGGGTAACTGACACCACAGTTGGCCACACGTACCTCACTCACTACCTTGTGGATAAGATTCCAAGAAGAGGTGAGAAGCTAGGAGCACCGTGGGTGCAGACTGGATGAAAACATCAATCCAATGGCAGACTAAGCGAGTTACCTGGAAGTCCCTTGAATCTCCATTCAATAACTCCTAACATGCGTCAGCTTTCTTGTTTCTGCTTTTAATTCTGCCATTTCCTCAATATTCAGATCTTAACAGAGACAACAGGGCTATTGTTTGCCAAATCCTGGCTAGGAATTCAGGGCATAGAAAGAAAACTACAGCAAAGAAAACTATAAATCTGCACAACTGACTTTAGAAAATAGTTTAGTACAATTTTGTTATAAAACTCATTTACAGGAGGTTATTCACATGTACTTATCAAATCTGCTCCTGATAATACATGAAAACAGAACTAAATAAACTGTCCACAGTAATTTCAAGGCAAATCATATACAAAGAAACAAAATAAGATTTTAAGTAGAATATTTTCATGTTGAAAGAATTAAGACTGAAAGAAGACAGGGCACTTTCTTATAACGCCATGGCAAGGACAAAACAAACAGCTATTATTTTTCACCTGCAGATTAACCGCCCATCAACAACACTGCTGTGACAGCTACATCAAGAAAGGCCACACGGTACACATGAAGTGCTTTGTGCAGATACATAAAGTACGCCAACTGGAACCACGGTGCGTTTCCAATGCAATGTCCGGTATGACCACTTCTGCTGGGAGGGACTGTCAGGACACACGTGCTCGTTAGGTGTTCTGATGTGCTACTTCTTGCATTCCCAGACTAGGTGAGTGGTGAACCAAAAGGTGGGCATGACATGTGGGAACAGGCAACAGACCCTGCCTTAAATTCATGTTGTGTGAGCAGCATGGGGAAAGCTCCTGGCCCAGCAGTGTCCATCACACCTCTTCTATAAGCTAACACCTTCTAGACTCTCTAAACCGTGATCACTACAACTGTCTGCTAAATCAAGCATTCTACCAAGACAGGAGGAAAATAAACACAGCAACAAAGAGCTTTCTTGCCAAAGGCCAGGCAGGAAGCTTACAAAGCCCTGGCCCCAAGTAGGGCTCGGCCCACCTCCGTGACGGGGGAGCAGGGGCTGACTCTGGGGACAGAGCGCATGCTCCCCAGGTGACAGGGAATATCCACGCCCATCAGCAGAGGTCTAGATAGCAGTGAGAGGGACAAGGGGAACAGAGAAGTAGAGTGTTTAAACCTTTGGCAACCAAACGCTCTTTTAAAGCTCTTAATAACCTGCTTCAGGACAATTTCTGACGAACACAAAGCCCTTTCTGCTTAAAAAGCAGAAGAGCAGAGACACTTCAGAGGGTGCACGTTCACACTCAGGGATGTGCTCTCTACCCCCGAGTAGCTGGGGTGCTGCACGGTGTACACAACCAACCACGGGTTCAAACGCAGGTCGACTGTTAACACACGCTTGTGTCTGTGAGACCTCAGCACCACTGTGTGCAGGGAAAGCCAGGCTTTGCAATCAGGCAGCCCTGCCCACGCCCAAGTCTCCAGACCTCCACCCACTACAGCCACTTGCTTTCACAGAAGCACAAGCCCTCTAACCAGATGTCCCGCAACAGCGCTGCATCTGCATCAGTGACAATGGTCTCCAGACACAAGAGGAAATCTGTCAACTCTTTCCTTGGTTCTGAAATCCCAAGTATCCGTGCTGCTCTTCCAGCCTGCTCTTTTTAAAGGCCGTCTCTTTCCTGTCTAAAATATTGTCTCAAGTCCCCAGGAACCCCTTGGGAAGATGGCGAACACCCAGTTTTCTGGCTCAACCCAAGAAATGCACGCTTTCACACAAGCCACCTCGGCACTGATCTTGCACTTGGCAACCGCTGGATTTCTAACCCATGAGTTGCAGAAAACTCATAATACACTGGGGGCATCTGAATGACATGTCAAGAACTATACTTTCATATTCTCCTAATTCAAGAAGAATGAGAATTTAAGCTGGAGAACTATGTGCTCACTACTAGAAGATGAACTCATCACAGAAATGCACTATCCTGTGTCAGGGTGCCTGGTCTACAAAGGTCATCAGTGCAACTTAACTAACTGAACTTTCTGCTTCCCAAGTTTCCCCCAGAAGACTCTGCTGCTGCTGCCGCCGCCAAGTCGCTTCAGTCGTGTGCGACTCTGTGCGATCCCATGGACTGCAGCCTATCAGGCTTCTCTGTCCCTGGGATTCTCCAGGCAAGAACTCTGGAGTGGGTTGCCATTTCCTTCTCCAATGCATGAAAGTGGAAAGTGAAAGTGAAGTCACTCAGTCGTGTCTGACTCTTACCGACCCCATGGACTGCAACCCACCAGGCTCCTCCATCCATGGGATTTTCCGGGCAACAGTACTGGAGTGGGGTGCCATTGCCTTCTCCCCAGAAGACTCTAGCTGCTTTTAAAAAATAGAACTAGAGACCTCTGACTCAGCAGCATTAAACTCAGCTCCTTGCCAGACTACCTGGGCTGTTAAACATCTGTTTTGTCATAACAATGGTTTAAAGGACCTGCCCTCCTCACATTTTTTTTTTTAATATAAGGTTTGTTCTATTGAAAATGATTAACATTTTAAGCAGGGGAAAGAAAAGCCATCTACCAGATTAAATTTTAAAAGGATTTTGTTATTTGCTATACAAATATACATTCCAACTTCTACAACCTCTCCAGGCTGACCTCCTTTTCTACAAGAACGAGAGATCAACACTGCAAGCCTCCTACTTCAAAGACATAATTACTGATGCACAAATGTCCTCTGAAAGCTTCTGCAACTGACCGAAAGGACCAAGAGGCCCATGTATTATAATACGTTTTGTTTTCCAACAACAAACTCCTATAAGGAAAAAAGCAGTCGTATCTGGACAAGCCTGTTAGTCAGTCATCAGAGGTCTGCAGCAATGGTCGTGGCTGACAGCCTCTGCTGTTCGGCCGTACTATAAAACCCGTCTCTTCTTTGAGCAGCTGTCCTCCTCCAGGACCCTCTCATCCCAGTCTGAGTTCCTCTTTGCGTGGGAGCTAGCCCACCACTCCTGATCCCCTACACTCAAGGACCTAGTTTCTCTCCTGTGGCTGAGCACCCCCTCTTCCTGGTCACACTTCTTTTTGCTTGTGGAAGTGTCAGTACTAGCAACTGGAGAGTCACACTGCATGTGAGGCGTGTGGTTGTTCAGGGTGACTCCCTGCTGCCTGATGGTGCCTGGCTCCTGGGGACTCCCAGGGCAGCCTGGGGCGCCCAAAGGAGGCGCTGCTCCGGAATGCTGGGGGCTCAAGGGCTGCGGCTCCCTGAGGCTTATTCCTTGGGCATCCAAGGCCAAGCCCATCCTCCGCAGCAGTCTTGGGTCCCGAAGCCAGTCCTGATTGGGTGGCCTTTCAGGATCCTTTGCAGCCTCAGTGACTGTGGCTTCTTTGGAGTCAGAGGGTGAGTGGTATAGGGAAGAAGCAAAAGATGTCTTGCTGAGTTCACCATCTTGCTTGCTGCTGGGTAGGCCACCCTGGGGTCTGGATGCCTCTGGAGCGACAGCAGGAGGGTGAGTAAGGCTCCTTTGAAGCAATGGTTTGAGCTTCAGGATCTTCATTGCATCGTGTCTGTAGTTCTTGTCACAAGTCTTAATAATGGCGCCACGTTTCTGTGCATCTTGAATCAGGTGATACCAATGTCTATTTTCCTTGAGACAAAGAGAAGGAAGAAAATTACATCCCCAAAAAACACTCACGTGCTTGGGAACAAATAGTTTAAGTATACCCTCATGAACGGATTCTCAAGAATCCATTACTTGACAAAGCCAAAAGAAAAAATAAGATGCATACAGAACGATAAAACACGCTGCTACAAAACAGCACTCAGCACAGCTCTAAGAAAGACTTCTGCCCTTCTGTCACTGTTACTCAAGCCATGTGGGTGAATTAGCTGTCATGCAATTCTGTCTGCTGTCAGGAGCCTTGTGCAGCCATCTGAATTTGTTAATTAGAAGTTCACTTCCTCAGTCGCACCAGCCACATTTCAAGCTCTCTGCTACCACACGTGACTGGGGTTAGTGTCCTGGATGACGCAGTTGTAGGAGGGCTGCGTCATCCCACTGAATTTCCTCTGATGCTGCTTGCCTCCGGGAAGACGGCAGGAAGGCTCAGTTTCAGCAAGCTCTAACTTTTGAGTGCATGTTGACTGTTCTACAAACAGGTCCATAGCTGTCACCAAATTCCCAAAGGCTTCCCAAACTCCATCAGGCTGAACCATCTTAATTCACTGAGATACTATTCTAAAGATATCATGAAACTTTCTATCTCTTCTAGAAGAGCTTTAAGTTATGAAAAGCACATCTAAAGAAGGTGAAAGAAAATCCAACTCATGCATCTCTCCTCTCTTCCTCTAAAAGGAAGAGAGGGAATAAACTGCTTATTTACAAGCATCAAAACTTGGGCTTCCTTAGAAGAGAGAGTATAGTGCAGGGAAAAACGATGAAGACTTTTTGACAAAGGAAAGAGAAGAAAAAGGATGGCTACCAAAGAGCCATATACAACTTAGTGACTGAGCAACAACCCTCCTGTGGGCTCCTGTACTATAGGTGGCTGGGGGTATAGAGTTAGTGAAAGTTGCTCAGCCGTGTCAGACTCTCTGCGATCCCATGGACTATACATATACAGTCCACGGAATTCTCCAGGCCAGAATACTGGAGTGGGTAGACATTTCCTTCTCCAGGGGATCTTCCCAACCCAGGGATCAAACCCAAGTCTCCCACATTCCAGGCAGAATCTTTACCAGCTGGGCCACCAGGGAAGCCGTAGTATTTATTTGCTGTGTGACCATGCTCAAGTCACTTGACCTCTATGAGTCTGCTCCCTCAACTTGAAGACATGAATGGTTATTTTATTTAAATGACTTTGAAACGCACTCTGTTTCCACATTTCATCATTTTTGACTGCAGGGTGTGCGATCCTGGAGAAATTCACAGCTGGGTGACTACAAGCTCTTGCCTTTTGGTCAAACCATTTTTAAAAAGAACAAGTCCTGGCTCTTGCCTGAAACCTTCCCACAGACCTCTTATATGACAAAGTGCCAGCACTCCAACCTGGAAAGCAGGTGGCCTTGCTGTGGGTTTACTGAGTCTGAGGCACCTAAACATGGTCTCTAACCCAAGCCCTAGGTCACATGAACAGGTCTGAGGGAGCGCTATGAGTCCGCACTCCACTCCCATAAGGGGAACTGGGCTGAAAACCAAAAAGGGGGCAGGGGAGAAGCCCAGGAAGAAACCCGTAAACTAGACGAGAAAGTCCAAAAGTCAGACTGGGAGCTTTTCTTCTGAGTTTCTCTAGCTTCCCAGAGTGGGACAGCAGCGCTCTGCAAATTTGCATGTGTGTGACTCTGGGGGCTCACGGAGATGCCCTTGGTGGGGGAGGGATGTGGGGGCGTTCTCTGGGAATCTATTTCCAAACTTTAGCTTTCAAACTTCAGCTTTCCCACGTCCCCTCCTGGGGCTTTCCTGCCCTTCCACTCCACCCTTCCCAGTCACCACCACATTCTCACCCGTCCCCAGGCTGACTGCAGAGCAAGCTGCTGGGGCAGGTACAATCACCTGCGGTGAACACAGGGGTGCCCACGAAGGCTTCGGTAATCCAAGCACCTAAGACACACAGCTCTGCAAACATTGACTTTTCAGGTTTGAATATGATCAGAATTTAACTGTATAAAAATAATCACTGTAAATATGTTCTTCAACTGATAAGATATCAATTGTTAAACACTTTGATCCTTATGGTCACAGGAAAAAGAACTTTTACAAAAATCTTAATTTACATGTATATGAATGGCTGGGTCCCTTTGCTGTTCACCTGACACTATCACCACATTGCCTGTTAAATCGGCTGTCCTCCAGTACAAAAGAAAAAGTTAAAAAACCACCTTTATTGTGAAGTAACTATAGATTCACTCCGAGTGAATTCACTGAGAGTGAAGACTCTACACATGGACGTCACCAGATGGTCAACACCGAAATCAGACTGATTATATTCTTTGCAGCCAAAGATGAAGAAGCTCTATACAGTCGGCAAAAACAAGACCAGAAGCTGACTGTGGCTCAGATCATGAACTCCTTATTGCCAAATTCAGACTGAAATTGAAGAAAGTAGGGAAAACCACTAGACCACTTAGATATGACCTAAATCAAATCCCTTATGATTTTACAGTGGAAGTGAGAAATAGATTTAAGGGCCTAGATCTGATAGAGTGCCTGATGAACTATGGACGGAGATTCGTGACATTGTACAGGAGACAGGGATCAAGACCATCCCCATGGAAAAGAAATGCAAAAAAGCAAAATGGCTGTCTAAGGAGGCCTTCAAATACCTGTGAAAAGAAAAGCAGCGAAAAGCAAAGGAGAAAAGGAAAGATATAAGCATCAGAATGCAGAGTTCCAAAGAACAGCAAGAAGAGATAAGAAAGCCTTCCTCACTGATCAATGCAAAGAAATAGAGGAAAACAACAGAATGGGAAAGACTAGAGATCTCTTCAAGAAAATTAGAGATACCAAGGGAACATTTCACGCAAAGATAGGCTCGATAAAGGACAGAAATGGTATGGACCTAACAGAAGCAGAAGATATTAAGAAGAGGTGGCAAGAATACACAGGAGAACTGTACAAAAAAGATCTTCATGACCCAAGATAATCATGATGGTGTGATCACTCACCTAGAGCCAGACATCCTGGAATGTGAAGTTAAGTGAGCCTTAGGAAGCATCACTACGAACAAAGCTAGTGGAGGTGATGGAATTCCAGTGGAGCTATTTCAAATCCTGAAAGATGATGCTGTGAAAGTGCTGCACTCAATATGCCAGCACATTTGGAAAACTCAGCAGTGGCCACAGGACTGGAAAAAGTCAGTGTTCATTCCAATCCCAAAAAAAGGCAATGCCAAAGAATGCTCAAACTATTACACAATTGCACTCATCTCACACGCTAATAAAGTAATGCTCAAAATTCTCCAAGCCAGGCTTCAGCAATACATGAACCGTGAACTTCCAGATGTTCAAGCTGGTTTTAGAAAAGGCAGAGGAACCAGAGATCAAATTGCCAACATCTGCTGGATCATGGAAAAAGCAAGACAGTTCCAGAAAAAACATCTATTTCTGCTTTATTGACAATGCCAAAGCCTTTGACTGTGTGGATCACAATAAACTGTGGAAAATTCTTCAAGAGATGGCAATACCAGACCACCTGACCTGCCTCTTGAGAAACCTATATGCAGGTCAGGAAGCAACAGTTACAACTGGACATGGAACAACAGACTGGTTCCAAATAGGAAAAGGAGTACGTCAAGGCTGTATATCGTCACCCTGCTTATTTAACTTCTATGCAGAGTACATCATGAGAAACGCTGGGCTGGAAGAAGCACAAGCTGGAATCAAGATTGCTGGGAGAAATATCAATAACCTCAGATATGCAGATGACACCACCCTTATGGCAGAAAGTGAAGAGGAACTCAAAAGCCTCTTGATGAAGGTGAAAGAGGAGAGTGAAAAAGTTGGCTTAAAGCTCAACATTCAGAAAACGAAGATCACGGCATCTGGTCCCATCACTTCATGGGAAATAGATGGGGAAACAATGGAAACAGTGTCAGAGTTTATTTTTCTGGGCTCCAAAATCACTGCAGATGGTGACTGCAGCCATGAAATTAAAAGACGCTTACTCCTTGGAAGGAAAGTTATGACCAACCTAGACAGCATATTGAAAAGCAGAGACATTACTTTGCCAACAAAGGTTCGTCTAGTCAAGGCTATGGTTTTTCCAGTGGTCATGTATGGATGTGAGAGTTGGACTGTGAAGAAAGCTGAGTGCCGAAGAATTGATGCTTTTGAACTGTAGTGTTGGAGAAGACTCTTGAGAGTCCCTTGGACTGCAAGGAGATCCAACCAGTCCATTCTGAAGGAGATCAGCCCTGGGATTTCTTTGGAAGGAATGATGCTAAAGCTGAAACTCCAGTACTTTGGCCACCTCATGCGAAGAGTTGATTCATTGGAAAAGACTCTGATGCTGGGAGGGGTTGGAGGCAGGAGGAGAAGGGGACGACAGAGGATGAGATGGCTGGATGGCATCACTGACTCGATGGACGTGAGTCTGAGTGAACTCTGGGAGTTGGTGATGGACAGGGAGGCCTGGCGTGCTGCGATTCATGGAGTCGCAAAGAGTCGGACACAACTGAGCAACTGAACTGAACGATTCACTATAGATTTGCTAAAGCCTTTAACTGTGTGGATCACAACAAACTATGGTAAATAGAGATGGGAATAGCAGACCACCTTACCTGTCTCCTGAGAAACCTATATGCAGGGCAAGAAGCAACAGTTAGAACCAGACATGGAACAAGAGACTGGCTCAAAATTCAGAAAGGAGTGCATTAAGGCTGTATACTGTACCCTGCTTATATAACTTATATGGAGAGTATATCATGTGAAATGTCCGGCTGGATGACTCACAAGCTGGAATCAAGACTGGCAGGAGAAATATCAACAGCCTCAGATATGCAGATGATATCACTCTAATGGCAGAAAGAGCCTCTTGAGGAGGGTGAAAGAAGACAGTGAAAAGTGAAAGTTGCTCAGTCATGTCCAACTCTGCAACCCCATGGACTGTATAGTCCATGGAATTCTCCAGGCCAGAATATTGGAGTGGGTGGCCTTTCCCTTCTTCAGGGGATCTTCCCAACCCAGGGATCAAACCCAGGTCTCCCGAATTGCAGGCAGATTCTTTACCAGCTGAGCCACAAAGGAAGCCCAAGAATATTGGAGTGGGTAGCCTATCCCTTCTCCAGGGGATCTTTCTGACCGAGGAATTGAACTGGGGTCTCCTGCATTGCAGGCAGATTCTTTACCAGCTGAGCGATGAGAGAAGCCCGGAGAGTGAAAAGGCTGGGTTAAAATTTAACATTCAAAATACTAAGATCATGGCATCCAGTTCTACCACTTCATGGCAAACAGATGGGGAAAAAGTAGAAACAGTGACAGATGTTATTTTCTTGGGTTCCAAAATCACTGCAGACAGTGACTACAGCCATGAAATTAAAAGATGCTTGCACCTTGGAAGGAAAAAGGTATGACAAACCTGGATAGCATATTAAAAAGCAGAGACAACACTTTGCCAACAGAGGTCTGTACACTCAAAGCTCTGGTTTTTCCAGTAGTCATGTACAGATGTGAGAGTTGGACCATAAAGAAGAACTGATGCACCAAAGAATTGATGCTTTTGAACTGTGGTGTGGAGAAGACGCTTGAGAGTCCCTTGGACTGCAAGGAGATCCAACCAGTCAATCCTAAAGGAAATCAACCCGAATATTCACTGGAAGGACTGATGCTGAGGCTGAAGCTCCAATATTTTGACCACTTGATGTGAAGAGCCAACTCCTTGGAAAAGATCCGACTCATTAGAAAAGACCCTGATGCTGGGAAAGATTGAGGGCAAGAGGAGAGGGGGCGGCAGAGGATGAAATGGGTTAGATGGCGTCACTGACTCAATGGACATGAGTTTGAGCAAAGTCCCAGAGACAGTGAAGGACAGGGAAGCCTTGGGTGCTACAGTTCATTGGGTTACAAAGAGTCAGACATGACTTAGTGACTGAACAATAGGAAGTTACCAAAAAAGTACAATTTTCACAGTTTTCCCAAACAGTTATGAAAAACAACTCCTTAAAAGTTCAATTTATATTGTAAACTTTTTTTGTGGCAGAAAAGCCTAAAAGTCATATTAACAGCCTTTTAATTATGAAAACATATTCATTATACCCACTGAATTATATCCTGAACAGTACAGATGACAATTCAATTTTAAACAGCAGAAAGAATAACAATGGTCTCTACCCCACTGGATACACTTAAAAGAGTGACATAATAGATTTATTTTTATTAGCCTTATTTTAAAATGTCAGTATTTACAACATATTATAAACAAAACCTTTATCAATCCTTCTGATAAAAGATTCTCAGTATCAACTTAAAATGGAGGATATGCAGCTTTTAAAAATTATTTCAAGGAGGTACCAAACAACGAAAGCTGCAGACCACAGACCTAGGGAAGAGCTGAAGGAGGAGATTGTATTTGAACGCCCTCTGGTGGAACTAGACAAAATAGGGGGAAATACTAAGTTGGCTTCCCTTGGGGCTCAGCTGGTGCAGAATCCACCTGTAATGCGGGAGGCCTGGGTTCAAGCCCTGGGTTGGGAAGAGCACCTGGAGAAGGGAACGGGTACCCACTCCAGTATTCTTGCCTAGAGAATTTCATGGACGGTGCAGTCCACGGAGTTGCAAAGAGGCAGATATGACTAAGCAACTTTCGCTTCACTTCACCAAGTTGTCAGGAAAGTTATGACCCACCTAGACAACATATTAAAAAGCAGAGACATTATTTTACTAACAAAGGTCCATCTAGTCAAGGCTATGGTTTTTCCAGTAGTCATGTATAGGTGTGAGAGTTGGACTATAAAGAAACCTGAGTGCTGAAGAGTTGATGCTTTTGAACTGTGGTGTTGGAGAAGACTCTTAAGAGTCTCTTGGACTGCAAGAAGATCCAACCAGTCAAATCCTAAAGGAGATCAGTCCAAGTGTTCATTGGAAGGACTGATGCTGAAACTAAAACTTCAATACTTTGACCACCTGATGCAGAGAGCTGACATTTGAAAAGACCCTGATGCTGGGAAAGATTGAAGGCGGGAGGAGAAGGGGACGACAGAGGATGAGATGGTTGGATGGCATCACCGACTCCATGGACATGAGTTTGAGTAAGCTCCAGGAGTTGGTGATGGACAGGGAGGCCTGGCGTGCTGCAGTCCATGGGGTGGCACAAAAGTTGGACACGACTGAGCGACTGAACTGAACTAAGTTAGCACTTCTGCTAAGATAAACCAAAGACTGTTAAAATTAGAGAAACTGAGTTATTACCCCTAAATGAGACAAAGCAGCAAATACACGTTTATCCAGCTGTGGTTCATCCAACTACGCTATACTGTCTGTGGACCACAAGAGGAACCTGACCCTTCTGGAGGAGCATCTGCTCTGACAGAGGACTCTGATGGCACTCATCTCTCAAGGGAAGCAGCAAGTGGTGCGGCTCAAAGTGTCAGGACAGAAGTGAAGATCCATACACACACCTGCAAACTCCCACTCTCTCTGGCATCAGGCTGAGCTGAGACCACATTAACTAAGTTTACTAAGGGCTGACCAATCCCACGATGTAGAAAAAATTTCTTAAAGGTCATCTTGAGAGCACACTGTGATTACTTGGGTCCTGGGCTAAGATAAGAACAGTCTGGGTGCCTAAAAGCTCCCATGAAGAAGCTGCTGGGGGACTAACAAGGTGGGGGTGAGGGGTAAGAGGAACTCTATTGTTTGTGACCTCGAAATCATTTCCATTTTGATGAAAGATAAAAACAAAACCTCAACCCAGTATGAGTAATAAGGGGCAACCTTTTGAGATCCCTGATCCTCTAGAATGTACCTACCACTAGGGTTCTCAAGTGTCCGAGGATGAAGAGGCTGTACTTGGCTCGTGTGATGGTGACATTCAATCTCTGCAAACTTGCCAGAAATCTAAGCAATAGAAGAAGAAAAAAAAAAAGTTACTTCTTTGTATGGAATGACTAGGCCATGTATCAGTGTATGTGAGACACAGGCGATATTTCTGACAGCTTTTCTTGGCTCCTTCTGCTTTAAAATCACAATGCTTTTGCACCCCTTCTCTCAACACAGGGGACCTGGCATAGGGCAATTCTCATCAAAAACAATAAACAAACGATGTCTGGAGCTTTCCTTCAAAGTGATGCACCTATTTCCTATCGTGACTTAGATATTAGAAATTTTAATGCTGTGATTTTTAAGTCTTAAAACATCCTAAAAATATGACAGAAGATCAATTATGACACATACTGTGGAGAGGAACATGCCCCTGCAAAATATATTGGATTCAATCATCTAATTTTCTCAAGTGAAAAAAGATTCACTCTGTGACATGGACACAAGGAACCAAGAAAAGCAGACCTAACAGTGGACCAACTACATAACTTAAAAAAAAACTTCATGATGTTATGTAATTTTTTATATAATTGAGCAAATGATGGTACTCTCTTAAGAGTGATTAAAAATAGACCTACTTCTGGATTATAAACAAAGCAAAAACTCAAGGATGACAGTTACCCACCCAATTGAGCCTTGTGTGGCATTTGCTCTGACGCATGTAACAATAACACAGTCTTTCTGACGCCCCTGGAAGGCATCCACGGTATCGACTTCTGCTGCCCTATTAAAGAGAAACATATTTACTGAAAAACAGTTATTAAAGCATGTCTATTCCCAGTGGAGAAGCCCTGTGCCCATTAGCCATCAGTCTCTTAATTTCCTCCCCGCCAGGCCCTGGCAACCACTCATCTATGTTCTATCTTTATGGACTTTTCTACATGGGACATAGCTCGCATGTAAATGAAGTTACAGAGCATGTGACCTTCTGTGTCAGGTTTCTTTCACTTAGCACAATGTTTTCCAAGGTTCACATGTGTCACAAAATATCCCACTACTTCATTCCTTCTACAACTGCATGGTTGCTTGTACAAATACACAATTTATCCATATACAATTTTTCGAAGTTTGCATTGTCTTTGCTTTCTAACTATCATGAATAATGTTGCTATGAACATTCCTGTACAAACTTTCCTGTGAACATTTCCCCAAAGCAGGTATGTATCCAGGAATGAAACTGCTGGTCATGTGGTAACTAAGTTTTATGAGGAACTGCCAAACTTTTCCACAATGGTTTACCATTCTGTCTTCTCACCAGCAATGTATTGTTTCAATTTCTCCACATCCTTGCCAAAATTTGTTAATGCCTGTTTTTTCAATGACTGTCATCGTGGTGGATATGAAATGGTTTGGTTATCTAATTGTAGTTCTGATTTGCATTTCCCTAATGATATATGATGTGGAATGCCTTTCAGTGTGCCTGTTGAATTTTTATTTTTTGAAAAATGCTATTCACATTTTTCAACAAAATAAGACTGTCATTTTATTATCAAGTTGTATGAGTTCTTTATATTCTGGATATAACTCATCAGATGAATAATTTGCAAGTACTTTCTCCCATTCTGTGGGTTATCTTTTCACTCTTTGATAGTGTTGTCTGAAACAAAGGCTTTTCATTTTTATGAAGACCAATTTAATTTTCCTCTGGTTACTTGTGCTTGGATATCACACCTAAGACTGTTGCCTAATCTGAGATCATATGAATTTACTTTTGTTTCCTTACACATTTTATAATTTTGTCTCTGAAGACTCAGGGCTCTAATTCGAGTTAATTACTATATACAGTGTGACACGGGGCAATATTCACTCTGTGCAGGAGGATACCTTATACTAATTCCAGCACCATTTGTTGAAAAAACTGTTCTTTCTGCACTGAATGGTCTTGGCACCCTTCTTGAAAAATCAACTGGGCACAAACGTAAGGATTTATTTGTGGAATCTCACTTCTATTAGTCTATATGTCTACCCGGATGACAGTACCACAATGTTGACAGTTTTGTAGTAAATTTTGAAAAAGTGTGAGCCCCCGAACACTGTTCTGTCAAGTTGTTTGCAGAGTACCTTACACTTCCACATGAACTTTGCAGTAAGCTTTTCCAAAACTGTAGTTTTAATTTTGATGGAGATAACGAACCTGTAGATCAGCGTGGGGAAAGGTGCCATCTTAGTAAGTCTTCCAATCCATGAACATGGACTATCTCCACTTATTTTGGAGTTCTTCAATGTCTTTCAACAACTTTTTGTACTTAGTGTAGGAGCTTTTATTTCTTTGGTTATATTTATTCCTAAGTATTTTGTTCTTTATGATGCTACCGTAAATGGAATTTAAAACAATTTTTTTCAGATTTCTCGTGGCTGCTGAATACAACTGATTTCTGCATACTGATCTTGTATCCTACAACTCTGCTGAACTTGTTTATAAGGACTAGCAGTTTGCACAAATATTGCATTTCCTTTTCTTACTTAACTGCTCTGCACAGAATTTCTAATACAATGCTGCACAAAAGCAGTGAGAGCAGACATCCTATCCTTCCTGATCATATAGGGAAAGTTTTCATCTTACCATCAAGTATGGTTTTTGAGCTATGGGTTTTTCATAGATATCTTTTATTAGCCTAAGGAAGTTCCCCTCTATTCCTAAATTTGTTGAGTATTTTTATCATGAAAGGTTGTTGTTGCACTAAAATGCTTTCACTCAAATAAATGAAATCTATTCAGATGATCACAGCCACGTGGGGTTTCCCTTTAATTATGGTACAGAACACTGACTGACTATCATATATTGAACCAACCTTGCATTCCTGAGATAAATTCCACTTGATCCTGGTCTATAATCTTTTTAATATGCTACTGCGTTCAGCTGCCATTATTTTGTTGAGAATTTTTGCATCCACATTCATAAAGGATATATTAGTCTGTAGTTCTCTTTTCTGGTGATGTCTCCATGGCTCTGGTATCAAGATAATAGTGGCCCCATAAAATGAGTAGTCTTCCCTTCTATTTTTCGAAAGCATTTGCAAAAAGACTGGTGTTAAATCTTAATGTTTGATAAATTTACCAGAGAAGCCTGGTCCTGGCTTTGTTCTCTGTTGGTAAGTGTTTGATTACTAACTCAATCTGTTTACATTTAATAGATCTATCCAATGTTTCTGGTTTTTCCCTAGTGTCAATTTTGGTAGTTTGTGTGTTTCGAGGTGCAGAAACTACGGAGTTACTGGATTTCCAATATTTAATTTTTAATTTTACTGTTGAGGTAAAAGGAGACAAAGACACGATCTTCACCCTATACATGAAGGCATTAAAAGGTTTAAATAATTTTTTCTAAGTGAAAATGTGACTATGTATATCTTGCTACAATTAGAATTTAGATTAACAAGTCATCCAACTAAATGGAAAGGTCTGGAGAGTTTCTCAGTCAATTCCACTGTCAAGTGTAATGGTGAAGACCTTCGAAAAGGCAGCAGGCACTCCGTCTACAGGTGCTACAAGTGTAACCTCACTCCCTTCTCAGCACAAGTCTGTGGAGCCAGTGTCCTGGTCTCCTTGTTCTATGTTACCAGGGTCTATGACCCTGCCCCGGGGGTTAAGTTTCATTTTCTTCTCTCCTTCCATCCCCTCTTTCTTCTTTTTAATTCAACAGAGAAACTGGAAAGAGCCATAAAAATACAGATGCCTCACCCTTTTCTATCAAACTCTTTGTCCAAATCCTTCTGAATCATTGTCTTCTGAGCCTTGTAATGGGTTATTATGCCAATGTTTCGGAAAGTAACATCCCTTCGTTTGTCTTTAATAAGTTTAATTAGTTCCATTACCAGTTTTATCTCTTGAACATTTACATATGAGCTAAATAAGATGAAAAAAAAAAATACAAGACATCAAAACTAATAGCAGTCCAATTGTTAAGTTCCACTTTGTTTCTATTACAGTAAAGGGTAGATTGGGAGGCTTTATCTTTATTCAGTCAGAAGTGATTCAAAGAGGCTGTTATAATGACCATTATTAACACTGTACATATGAATAAACAGAATAACTGCCCAGTGAAACATGAAGCTGTATGACAGAAAAGAGCTTGGAGTCAAATAAGTTTAGACACCAGCTTCTTCATTTGTTAAAACAGGGATAGCCACAGTGAGAACAAAGGTATTTATAATAATGAAGACATGACTAATGAAGAGCTCCTATTACAGATTTATTATCTTCCCAACACTGAGAAAAGAGCTTCAGATGTATCACTTTTCTCATTCCCCACCACAGGCCAAGTGGATCATGCACTAGCATTCACAGACCACCCGATCGATTCACACAATCCAACATGCTCAAAGTATCGTCCACCCTCTGCCTCACACCTTAATTCAACTGTGTTTGTATTTCTCCTTCCCAATATTTTACCCAACTGGAATAATCAATCACCACAGTAATGGCCTGGTTAATGTCTGCCTCGTGTTAGACCACAATAGCCTTGCACTGGGGCCACGTCTATTTTACTCACAACTGACTTAGCAGCAACAGCAGTGAGTTCAGCATGGATCTACTTAAGTGCTTATCACATGTTAGGTAATATAATCCCGACTAATACAATTAAGAAAGAAAAACTGAAAGACTGAAATACATAAAGATATCAGTAATTTTATGATTAAAAAGATGAATTTATCAATCCAGCTAAAAGAAAATGATTGTGCCCTGGCACTAGGCAGAGAGATTTGTATGAAACGTATTTTGAACTTAAATATAAACAAAAACAATATAAAAATTCTGACACCATCAGTGAAGACTGAAGTATAAGAGAACATACTCATTATCCCGTCTTTCTAAGCCATCTCCAACATCAAACACGAGGTAGGGTTGAAATGGCCAGTCAGATGAGCACCGACTGGTCTCTGTCCCTCTATAAAAGAGCAGCAGCATTTAGAACACAAGTCAAGTCAGAAACATTTTTTAAAATTATTACTACCATTTTTCTGTGTGTATGTGGCAGGGAGAGAGCTAGGGAAAAGGGGACAAGAAGGACTTGTCTTTAAAAAAATAAAATTTCAATACACTAAAAGAAAGTGAATTTTATTTCTATTCTAGTGCTAGGGAGAATAATCTATGTATTTAAATATAACAATTATGACTGGAAAATTACTAATACAGTACATGAAAAAAGCAAAGTATAAAATAGTAGGTAAAGCATGGTATGATTCTTTTTTCCCAAAAGAGAAAAAGGAAAAAAAAAAAAAAAAAGATGTGCATAGTACAAGGACTGGAAGTAAATATACTAAAATGTTACTAGTGATTATTTCTGGGTAGTATAAATAGGGGGGTTGGTTTTATCCCCCTTTTCATTTATCTGCATTTGCTACAATCAACATGACTTTTATAATTTAAATTATTAAACCTTTATGTTTTTAATAACAAGACTTAAGAGCACTGTAAAAGAGCTATTCTTCCTAAGCAGCCAAACCTACAAATAAAACAAGCTAACATGCAATGAGAAGAACCCACCTATTTGTTCTCAAGATTCCATCATAAATATAACTAGAAGGAAAGAGGCATATGTCCGGGTGCATCCTGTACTGGATGGTGAGCTGTAAGACGGGCAGCCTGCCAATCATGTTGTGCTCCACACTCTCCTCCAGGAGCTTGTGGAAGCGGGCCATCATCGACTGGTCATAGCCGTAGTCCTGTGCCTTCTGAAAGGGGGAAGACAAAGCAATAATTTCTAACGACTCATCTGTACTTTTCCCACTATTATAAAAACAATTACTGAGCTCTACAATGTACACAGCAAACGTACATCTAAAATGCACATGGCTTGGAGAAGGAAATGGCAACCCACTCCAGTATTCCTGCCTGGAGATTCCCATGGATAGAGGAGCCTGATGGGCTACAGTCCATGGGTTGCAAAGAGTTGGACATGACTGAGGGACTAACACTTTCACTTTCATAATGATACTAGAAGTATTGTGAATATTACATGAGATCATGTACCTGGAAGACAGACAGTAGTTATAAATTGTTTTCTTTATTTAATTCTAAAAAATAAGAGTTTTTGTAATTTTGTAGAACTGCATAGCAGCAGAGCTAGATATTCTTACATGTATTTCATCAAAGCTACAGTGTCATTGATTAAAAAGAAACTTTGGCTTCATTTTAAAATATAATTTAAAAGATATATTTTCACTTAGAAGCTTTTAAGAGTAGTTCCATGTTATAATAAAAAATAAAAAAGCTGAAAAAATAAATAAATAAAATGCACATGGCATTACCAACAACCAAAGATTCAGAGAAAGAAGATGTTTCTGACTTCCACCTTTGAAAAGCCACGGAGCGTGACTACAAAAGCTGAGGCATATTCTCCTTATTTAGAAATCCCACATACTGTTGATGAATGATGTGATCTTGTGAATGATCACAACCATCGCTATTTTGGTGCTAACAGAGGTCACCTGAAAGAACGGATGAGAAAAGCAGCAAAGAATTTTAACACAGATATTAACCATTATTTCTGGGCTGCGCTCCCACAGCTTGAAAAAATGAATGTCATTGTAAACCAGCCTCTTAAAGACCAATTTCTTCATCCATCCATCCAGGCAATATGCACTTAGCGTCTAAAGCTTCGGGTGCTGAGAGTCTAAGGTGAATAACATCGAGTGTCACAGAACTTAACATTCTAATGGAGGAGACAGACAAACTAAGTTGATTTCATAAATCCAAAAAAGGGTTACAACAAACCTGAAACCTGAAACAGAGGTAATTGACAAATGAAGAAAAGTGTCTTCATGTAATCACAGTTGGGATATACTTAGGATATACGTTTCAATGTTAGCACCATGTCAAAATTGAGAAAGAATAGTGGAAACTTTGAGTATGTTGCAGAAATGAGCACTGAAGATGTATATGCAAAGTTTTAATAAACCTGTTTCACAAACTATCAGAGTGGAGAAAGAAGACATTACTTCCTATTTGTATTATTTATGCAAGTGATTATATAAATATGCAATTTTAAATAGGTCTGTGTAATTAAATAGAATAAATATTCTTAGTGGACATTTGGCATTATCATCTATACCTCAAAAGTTTATCTATTCAAGCTAACAAAAAAACTCATTTACTTCACTCTAGGAAAAAAGAAAATGGATTTATAGGAGGTAGCACATTTACTTACAGAAAAAAAAAAAAAAAAGGTCCGTCCTACCAAATGACAGAGATTTTCATGTTTTGACATGAATGTACATTCCTGATTTATTTATTGACTGGAAAAAAGGCAGTGTGACACAGACTGATTCTGCCACCTTTACAAGGTCAAAGCTGGCACACCAAATGCATACATTCCCTGTAACTACCCAACCTTCTGAATTTGGTAACTTATTGTCTGTTACCCACTAGAATGTCAGCTTTGTAAGGGCAGAGATTTTTGTCAGTTTTCAACACTGTCATAATCCTAGAACTTAAAACAGTGCCTGAATTAGGCTAGCATTCAATAAACAGAGACTGGAGAAAAGGCAACTTTGCACATCCATGACCACAAACTGTTCAAATTATCCACTGCACTATTCACAGTAATTATTCCTAGAAATAGGGGGTCAGAAAGGCATGTTGAGAAAATTAACTTTATAATCATTTTCTGAAAATTTCTCAATAAGCCTGTATTATTTTTATAATAAGAAAAGCCCAAATATTCTTCTTCTCATTTCTGCTGTTCTTAATCAATTACCAAAGAAGGCAGTAAAGCTGAGGACTATCAACAACCCCCTTTCGCTAACTGCATGCTAAGGCCCTTCGAGAAGTCATCAGTCAATCCCTGAAACGCTGTATTAGTCACATAACGCAGTGCGGAGCTGGCTCCTCCTAACTCCCCACGAACCCTGGTGCAGCAGCTCTTCCCCACGGACAAGGTCTTAACTCCAGGTCAGGGGTACTCCTAGCCTACCCCTTCACATGGTCACGCACAAGTGCTCAGATATCAAAGAACTGCACGATCATGTTGATGATCCCAAAGTCAAAGAACAGTAACAACAAAAAACAGCAACACGCTTTCATTACATAACCAAACAGAACATAACTAAACAGAAATGCTGTGAAAATGGTCTGTTCTCTGGGACTGTTCATGCAGCCACTACTCTGCACGCACACTCTCTGTATCAGTAAAATGCTCCAATGTTATTCAGTTTCAAAACCTAGGTGGAGACCTGTGCAAGATTACCCAAAACATCCGGATCCTGACTGTGCCATGCACTTCCAGGAGCAGTTCTAGTGAGTGTTCACACAACAGGGAAGGGGACACAACCGTGCTGCTTGCTCATCTTCCCACAAGCGGAGCCCAGTCTCTTTCCTTCCACCTTCCCTTTCAGAGCGTGTGAGGAACATTATAGGATACGGAATCCTAATACTGTACACATTACTGTAAGAATAATTTATCTTACTGGTTTCCTCAAAATTTGCATATACATAAATATAAATTACGAGGTTGGGATCCTTTCCCTTGCCTTTAGAGTTTTTATCATGGGTTTGGTGGCTATGTTATGAAAACAAATCGTCCCTTAGAAGACCTGTACACTGCCTTTCTCAGAGGGACAGCCCATTGCGCATGGGACATTCTGTTCTTCAACTTCTGGTCTTTTGACACCTACATGCTCCTGTCACACACACACAAGCTCATTATGAACAAAGAATATTTTTGGAGACTTTACTATGAAGGCTCTAAACAGTGGCTGTTCTCTTTCCTCAGCCATTCCCTATTTCTCCCTGCAAGTAAGAGATGATGATCCAAGGAGGATGCCCACCCCACAAAACAAAAAACCAAAAGACCCCTTCCACTTTACAGCAACATGAATGTGAAAAAACATACCACGGAAATGACTGTGGGAGGGAGCTGCTTAGGGTCTCCTACGAGGACAAGCTTGTTGCAACGATGGATGAGCGGAGTAAGAGTTTCAACTTCACAAGACTGTCCAGCCTTGGTAAGAAAGTATAGAACGGAGATACAGTCACAGTTTTCTCTGTTACTTTTTATCCATATACAGTGTAATTCATAATGAAAGTCTTAGCCATTCAAAAACGTACACCTTCTCCTTCTGCACCAAATATCAAAAATAAAGATTTTCTTTGATTAGAAAACAATAAGAACATTCTAAATGCTTGGAGGGGGAAAAAAACCCAAAACAACCCCCCTGCTCCAACACACATACATTGTGGAAGTCAGCCATCTTTCAGGTGCCACTATCACTTGGGAAGCAGCCATAAACTGCAAGGGCCAAGTCCTGTCCCCGGTCGGTCTGTCTGTTCCCGCTGGACGTGTGCCCGACAGGGTTGTGTTTCGGCGTGCCCCACCCACCCGCCCGCTCTCCTCCTCAGGAGGCCACTTCACATTTGCAACCCTCAAGCTTCACTTCAATTTGGCAATATTTCCTTCAACTATTTCATCATCTTTTCTATTCCTTCATTTTGGTGAATACTGGATCTCGGATCTCCTGAACGGGTTCTTTATCCTTCATTTTCCATCTCTTTCTGTCTTCTGGCTCTAGATTCTAGCAAACAGTGGGTAACCAATAAATACTTGCTCAATGAATGAACTAGGAATTAGGATGAAAAGCTGAAAATATGGTGCTCAGAGCTATCCAATTATATTAAAAATGCTTCAAAAGGTAACCAGAGATATTCTAAGCAGGAGCTAGACAATCCTTGGGATGGATTTTGTTAAGATCAGGAATACCTAAGACTATAATTCCAATACTAGAAAAGCAGTTTTCATCATGGTGGTTTATTAGCAGCATATTTCAACATACAGGAATACACAGGTTTAAGAGCAGATCAAAATCAGATGCAAAAAGGCCACTATGTCAACATCTTGGCAGCCACTCTTCACCTAGGACTTCCTCCTCACAGCACTAGGCAAGAGCTATATGGCCAACTGCTCACTGACCTCATCAACGATGACACAGCTGAAGGGGACGCCTCCTTGCCCACGGAAAGCAGCCTCGAGCAGCAAGCCACCACTCGTGCTCAGCGTGCAGCAAATGATGTGTGACTCTAAGATGATGATGCTCTGTGTCTTCTGTGGGCGTCCTTGAACCTAAGAGAATAAAAGTTCATCAATGTTCACTTGTATCTAAAAACTTCTTCACTATGATAGGCCTCTTTGCACTGTAACACACTTGCCACTTATGTGGCAGAAAAATGTTCAGTAAATGTCAGGTGGGAACCTGCAATCTAGGAAACAGCAGCACTCAAGGTACTCAGAAGCCATCAGAGAGGACAGTCTGCAGGGGAGTCTAATCTCGGAACGTGATTTCAGCACGTTAAGAAAAATTTATTCAGGGTTTAATTTGGTCAAAGTAAACTTAAAATTCTTATAGCCTGATGTATGTGGGAAGGTATCAGAATAAGAAAGACTAAATAATTCTACTGAACTGTGAAGCAATTATCTGAGTAAAACCAGGAACAAAACTAAGCCTGAACATACCCTTTTCTGTTAGTTTTAGCATGTAACCTTATTCCTTCTTTTATAAGAACCAGTACCAACAAAAACACCTGTGAAACTCATAAGCACTCTACTCCCACAGAACTAACGACCACCTTGGTCCACGTCTATATAATGGAATAAACTGAGATGGAGCCTGAGTCTCATCAGAGATTCAGTTAGTCTATTTCTGCTCCTGAAAAGCTGGAGCTGAGCATATGACAGACTCAAACCTGCACTCTTGGAGGCAGGTCTGTGAGAAGGTGGTGGCAGCTGTGGCCCTCCCTCCAGTGCTCATATGCTAACTGCCATATCCCTCTCCATACAGCCAGCATCATGGTCAAACTGCAAGTGCAATTAATTTAACAACCCACAGAACAATGTGATCAGTGGCAAAAAACCGTAACACCAGTAAACAAAGACTTCATCCTGAAATATGGAAAGATTAATTTTGGGCTGAGTTTAAACTTTAATAGCTTTCCACATAATTTTTATTGGAGAAGGAAATGGCAACCCACTCTACTGTTCTTGCCTGGAGAATCCCAGGGACAGGGGAGCCTGGTGGGCTGCCATCTATGGGGTCGCACAGTGTCGGACACGACTGAAGCGACTTAGCAGCAGCAGCACATAATTTTTAATTGAAATAAACTGCTAGTGGAAATATGCATTAAATTGAACTATATTCATTTAGCCACACAGAAGTCAAAAATATATTCAAGACAAAAATCTCAGCTCAAAAATACAAATGCCATTACCAGTTCATAGTACCCTCTCTCCCTTACCCCCAGTTCATTTCATTAGGGCTCTATGCTGGCCATTCTAGCTTCGACTCATCTAAACTTGAGTTGATATTTTTATATCCAAAGAATACTGGGGGAAAAGTTATACATGCTATAAAAGAATTTTTGTGATCAAAAACAAGTAAAAAGAGCTTATGCTTTCAGCTAAAAATTGAGGGAAAAAAGGCACTTTTCTTGTGCCACATCCCAGTCACTGTTGGTCTACCTGAATTCAGACATGTAATTTTCTTTCTTCTTTATTTTTAATACAGGAAAACCCTACAAATTTAGTTTCATTAATTATTCATATGACAATTACCATAAATTTCTGGGTGGGAGAGTAGAACACTGAGTTTCAGAAAAAACTATAAATGTACAAGCAGTTACACCATTTTCTCTATTTTTGTATATGCTTGATATTAATTTTTCATTATAAAAAAATTTTATTGATTTATATACATTGTGACCACACATGCAGCTTGAGGGATCTGAGTTCCCTGAAAAAGGGATTGGATTCACATCCTCTGCATGGACGTGCAGAGTCCTAATCACTGGACCACCGGGAATTCTCAGATTTTAAATGTAACTAAGAAAAGACCATAGGCTGTCTGAATGAACTATTTCATAATTTAAAAAAAGAAATGCCAGGAAAATGCTACAGATGAACTACTTACCTCTTTAATTTTAGAAGCAAGCTCCTGCCTTTCTTTTGAAACTCTGGCAATTTTTCCATCTAATTCTTGCCTCTGGAAAAAATTAGACTGCTATCATTAAACTAAGCATTTTAAAACGCTTTCCAATGAACTGCCTCACATTTCAAAAAGAAGAGCCAGTACTTTACCAATGAAAAACTGATTCGCCCAGTGTGTTTCCCCTACCAGTCTCTCTATACTACTGTGTATCAGAGTTGAGCTAAGCTACTCCAGGGCACTGCTGCCCTGACATCCATTGTGTTTGGCAAGGTGCCTGCCGTGACTTCAAACTGACACTCGCCCCTCACTCTTGCAAATGTCTTATATAGCACCCAGAGAGTCACCAGCAAATGATCGCTCTTGTCGATGCTGTTTCGTTCCAGCACCTGTATGCCTTATACGTGACCTTGAAATAAAACCCTCCAAGAAACTTACCAAAACCCTGCTCTTTCCATTCAAACTGCCCAATTCAGCCTAGTCTGGATATGTCAAAACACTCCAACCATGGACCCTGATAGAGATATGTGGCCCAGGGCCTGCCTCTGTCTGCACTCTGCATGGACCTCCTGCGTGGCCCCTCAAGGTATGCTATGTACCTCCTCCAGGACCTGTGAGTAATAAATCTATTGCAACTTCTCCTGTGGTCTGTTTTTAAACCTCAGCTCATTACCCAGCAACCCAACAACTAACACTCCACATTCCATTCAGTAGGTGTTAATTAGCCAGACATCCTGGAATGTGAAGTCAAGTGGGCCTTAGAAAGCATCACTACGAACAAAGCTAGTGGAGGTGATGGAATTCCAGTGGAGCTATTCCAAATCCTGAAAGACGATGCTGTGAAAGTGCTGCACTCAATATGCCAGCACATTTGGAAAACTCAGCAGTGGCCACAAGACTGGAAAAGGTCAGTGTTCACTCCAATCCCAAAGAAAGGCAATGCCAAAGAATGCTCAAACTACCGCATAACTGCACTCATCTCACACGCTAGTAAAGTAATGCTCAAAATTCTCCAAGCCAGGCTTCAGCAATACATGAACCGTGAACTTCCAGATGTTCAAGCTGGTTTTAGAAAAGGCAGAGGAACCAGAGATCAAATTGCCAACATCCGCTGGATCATTGAAAAAGGAAGAGTTCCAGAAAAACCTCTATTTCTGCTTTATTGACTATGCCAAAGCCTTTGACTGCGTGAATCAGATTAAACTGTGGAAAATTCTTCAAGAGATGGCAATACCAGACCACCTGACCTGCCTCTTGAGAAACCTATATGCAGGTCAGGAAGCAACAGTTACAACTGGACATGGAACAACAGACTGGTTCCAAATAGGAAAAGGAGTACGTCAAGGCTGTATATCGTCACCCTGCTTATTTAACTTCTATGCAGAGTACATCATGAGAAATGCTGGGCTGGAAGAAGCACAAGCTGGAATCAAGATTGCCAGGAGAAATATCAATCACCTCAGATATGCAGATGACACCACCCTTATGGCAGAAAGGGAAGAGGAACTAAAAAGCCTCTTGATGAAAGTGAAAGTGGAGAGTGAAAAAGTTGGCTTAAAGCTCAACATTCAGAAAACGAAGATCACGGCATCTGGTCCCATCACTTCATGGGAAATAGATGGAGAAACAGTGGAAACAGTGTCAGACTTTATTTTGGGGGGCTCCAAAATCACTGCAGATGGTGACTGCAGCCATGAAATTAAGACGCTTACTCCTTGGAAGAAAAGTTATGACCAACCTAGACAGCATATTGAAAAGCAGAGACATTACTTTGCCAACAAAGGTCTGTCTAGTCAAGGCTATGGTTTTTCCAGTGGTCATTTATGGATGTGAGAGTTGGACTGTGAAGAAAGCTGAACACCGAAGAATTGATGCTTTTGAATTGTGGTGTTGGAGAAGACTCTTGAGAGTCCCTTGGACTGCAAGGAGATCCAACCAGTCCATTCTGAAGGAGATCAGCCCTGGGTGTTCTTTGGAAGGACTGACGCTAAAGCTGAAACTCCAGTACTTTGGCCACCTCATGCGAAGAGTTGACTCACTGGAAAAGACTCCGATGCTGGGAGGGATTGGGGGCAGGAGGAGAAGGGGATGACAGAGGATGAGATGGCTGGATGGCATTACCGACTCGATGGACATGAGTTTGGGTGAACTCCAGGAGTTGGTGATGGACAGGGAGGCCTGGCGAGCTGCGATTCATGGGGTCGCAGAGTCGGACACGACTGAGCAACTGAACTGAATTAGATAAATTCTCTTTTTTTGACCACACAGTGAAGTATGTGGGATCTTAGTTCCTCAGCCAGGGATTGAACCTGTACCCTCTGCAGTGGAAAGCTCAGATTCTTAACCACTGGACCACCAGGGAAGTCTGATAAATTCTTAATACTGTATTTAAGATGCAGATCTGTCCAAGGTATTGTAGGTTGGCTCTTCCTGTCTGCCTAGCAGGCCAACCCTTGGCACATCATTTACCTGTTACCAACTGCTGCTGTCTTCAGGCTACAACAGCAGAGTTGAATGGCTAAAAGAGACTCTACATAGGCCTGTAAAGTCTAAAATATTTACTATCTGGTCCTTTAAAAAACACGTTTAACTCCTAATGTAAAGATACCATTTTTGTATACATCTTTTACACAAATTATATACTATTTCACAACAAAAGAACAGCATCAAATACTCAACTAGTTTATCTATGAGCTGTTATAAACACTGATCAAGAAATGTTTAGATACCTGCGATTCCCTTCCACCTCGGCATAAAGCACGCTGGCGGGAAAGTTCATCAAGTTGACGATCAAGAAATTCCTTTCTTTTGTGCATCTCCTGAACATGAGACGGTAAGTCTTTTTCTTTAAAGAAAATAAAAAGACAAAGAATTTCTCATTCTAACAAATATATACATATTCACACACAATGAGAAGGAAAACTAGCTTTCAAAATCAGACTATTTCTAGGGTCTCCAAATTACCTTTAATGCCCAAGCCAACTATACAACAAGAAAAAAATAAATTAGTATATACCTTTATTGCATACTTACTCATTCTGTGGTTAACTTGACTGTCCAAACTGAATTTCAGGACCTCATTATTAATAGACTTTTCTGGACCTAGACGTACTAAATTTATATCTCCACAGTTTCCTGTTGATAAAAGTCACACAGAGATTAGTAAGAACACTGACAATCTCTGTACATAATAACTGTTTTTTAGCAAAATATTAACAATCAGAGAAGGGAGCTAGCATGAACTATTAATCAACCAGACATCTGGAACTGTGCTAAAGGCTCCACATATATCCTTTTAGATAAAGCTTTATAAAAACCCCTAAAAGACAAGGACTTATTTCCGCCTAATAAAAGCTACTGCTACTGCTGCTAAGTCGCTTCAGTCGTCCGACTCTGTGTGACCCCATAGACGGCAGCCCACCAGGCTCCCCCGTCCCTGGGATTCTCCAGGGAAGAACACGGGAGTGCGTTGCCATTTCCTTCTCCAATGCATGAAAGTGAAAAAATAAAGAAGTCGCTCAGTCGTGTCCGACTCCTAGCAACCCCAAGGACTACAGCCCTCCAGGCCCCTCCGTCCATGGGATTTTCCAGGCAAGAGTACTGGAGTGGGGTGCCATTGCCTGGGGTTGCACAAATAGTATATAGCAGAGATGAGATTCTATTACACTACTGTTCCTCAAACTATGTTCTATTCAACAATCCATGGAAAAATTCGTTTGGAAAATGGCTGAGTTAAAAATAAACAGATTTCTTAACCTCAGGATATTTCAAAAATGAAGATGTTTATCTTTTAATACATGTCTGAATTCCCCAAATGAAATCTTTTGGGACCACCAATCAAATCCTTTTCTGTAGAATACTCAGAACCAAGATTCTGAAACTCTGCTCCACATCACAATGCCACCTCAGGATCTAAGGGACAGAAGGTGCTGGAAATTCTGGTAATTTCAAAAACTGTCAGCATCATTTGAACTGGTTTACTAACCACATTTTTAATTCTAGGTTAGTACACTCAGGTATTATTTAGTCTAAAAATCTCCCACTGCTTCACTGAACTAAATAACATCAACCAAGCAGTATTTATTAGCACCTATCCCAACCTAACATGTCATGTGACTTGCTTGCTGTCTCCTTTCCCTGAATCCCAAGCCCCAGAGAATCAGGTTTTGTTTTGGTCATTGCCTAGAACAGCAGCTGGCACACAGTAAATACAATAAACGTGCTGAATGAATAAATTAACAATTTATTATACAGTTGTCTACATGTATCTGTATTCCTAGTTCAGCTCCTTCTTCTAAATTTGAAGCCATCTTCTCTGGCCAACATTTACTTGAAAGTTTCAAAACTGCTAAGTTGATTATCTGCCAGAAAGGTGATGAGATTTATACCCACTCTAAGCACCTCAAAATACTTCAGAAATTAAAACAGAATCCTTTAAATTGCAGAGTGAGCTCAGAAGGATGTAAAAGAAATTCCTAGGGGCGAAAAACAGAGAAAGGTGAAAACCAGATATGAAAGCCCCTGAGCTGCTGTGGCTTCCCTGGAGGGAGAAGGATGAGAGCCCATCACTGTCCAGGTGCTGAGGTATTGGGTTTTTTAATTCACATACAACAAAACACAAGGATTTAAAAATTAGCAAAAGTCACTCAAATGCAGAAAACTTGAATAAATCAACAATTAAAGACATTCAGCAGACAAAAACTTATCCATCTGTCAAAAAACAGACCAAAAAGTAAAAAGAGAACAACAAACACCAAAACAATACTAAAAACAGATTAACTTTCAAGGAACAGATAATCACTTACACAAAACATTGCAAATAAATGTCTGTATAAAATTCAGCACCCATTCATAAAAAAAAGCTAATGAAAAACGGACTTCTTTAACCCAATAAAGGGTATAAACCAAATCCCACAAACATATATATCAGATGCATTGGAAAAAAAAAAAAAGTACTGAAAAATAAGGAAAAAAGCTCTCTTTACCGACAGAGATGTCATTTTCTAACCAAAAAAGTTAAAACCTAGACCCGGCATTTGTCCCACCTTCATCCAGCCTTGTCGTGTTGTCAATGGACACCTGAAAAAGTGCTTATTACCCCTCCTCAGGAAAAGGAAAGTGAAAACAGCACCCTGCCCACTGTCTGGGCACTGTTCTCAGTGTGGGATCTGACACAACCACTTTCTAGAAGGATCTGGCACTATCTAGAAGATGCACAAATCCTTCAACCCAGCATTTTCACTTCTAGGTGTATACACGCTGCTGCTGCTGCTGCTGCTGACGCTAGACCAGCGCTTTTATGAGGCACACTTTACATTGTACTGAAAGCAGTACACTCACACTTCACCAGTAAAATAGGTTTCACAGAATACTACTTACCCCGCTCATTAACTATGCTCTAATCTTTTCTGTTTCCCTCTGTTCTGTTCTATCTTATATAAGTATGCTGGTTCTGATCTCCCTAAACTGATTTCACAATCCAGTGACTGGTCACAAGCCACACTGTGAGAGAAGCACTGTCCTGGAAGGCCACATGAACGAAATTCGGGAGATGTCAATAAGCCAGAACTGGCTCACTTTTTGTCATTCAAAGCTCCCCACACTAAACACTGAAAACAAATTAAAAGCCTACATAAATATCATACCCATAGGATTCTTCTTGTCTTTACACTTTTCTTTGAATTCAAGGATAATTTTTTTCATAAGTTCATCAACAGCTGCATTGGAAGGAGCACATACGAGGACACGGTTTTGCTTGATTTTGGCGTTGGAGTTTTCATCTGAATACCCCCTCCTCTGGTTCTGCAATTTGCATCAAACAAAAAGTCCTGATGAGTTCTATTACACAATGTTATAGTTCTTTCCTACTTTCACATATATTCAAAAGTTCCTATAATAAAAATAAAAAGCACCTGCATCTTCATTTCAGTTCAGTCGCTCATTCATGTATGACTCTGCGCCCCATGTATCACAGCACATCAGGCCTCCCTGTCCGTCACCAACTCCCAGAGTTCACTCAGACTCATGCCCATCAAGTCGGTGATGCCATCCAGCCATCTAATCCTCTGTTATCCCCTTCTCCTCCTGCCCCCAATCCCTCCCAGCATCAGTGTTTTCCAATGAGTCAGCTCTTCGCATGAGGTGGCCAAAGTACTGGAGTTTCAGCTTTAGCATCATTCCTTCCAAAGAATTCCCAGGGCTGATCTCCTTCAGAATGGACTGGTTGGATCTCCTTGCAGTCCAAGGGACTCTCAAGAGTCTTCTCCAACACCACAGTTCAAAAGCATCAATTCTTCAGTGCTCAGCCTTCTTCACAGTCCAACTCTCACATCCATACATGACCGCTGGAAAAACCATACCCTTGATTAGACGGACCTTTGTTGGCAAAGTAATGTCTCTGCTTTTCAATATGCTATCCAGGTTGGTCGTAACTTTCCTTCCAAGGAGTAAGCGTCTTAATTTCATGGCTGCAATCACCATCTGCAGTGATTTTGGGGCCCCAAAATATAAAGTCTGACACTGTTTCCACTGTTTCCCCTTCTATTTCCCATGAAGTGATGGGACCGGATGCCATGATCTTTATTTTCTGAATGTTGAGCTTTAAGCCAACTTTTTCACTCTCCACTTTCACTTTCATCAAGAGGCTTTTTAGTTCCTCTTCCCTTTCTGCCATAAGGATGGTGTCATCTGCATATCTGAGGTGATTGATATTTCTTCCGGCAATCTTGATTCCAGCTTGTGCTTCTTCCAGCCCAGCGTTTCTCATGATGTACTCTGCATAGAAGTTAAATAAGCAGGGTGACGATATACAGCCTTGACGTACTCCTTTTCCTATTTGGAACCAGTCTGTTGCTCCATGTCCAGTTCTAACTGTTGCTTCCTGACCTGCATATAGATTTCTCAAGAGGCAGGTCAGGTGGTCTGGGATTGCCATCTCTTGAAGAATTTTCCACAGTTTATTGTGATTCAGACAAAGGCTTTGGCATAGTCAATAAAGCAGAAATAGAGGTTTTTCTGGAACTCTTCCTTTTTCCATGATCCAGCAGATGTTGGCAATTTGATCTCTGGTTCCTCTGCCTTTTCTAAAACCAGCTTGAACATCTGGAAGTTCACAGTTCACGTATTGCTGAAGCCTGGCTTGGAGAATTTTGAGCATTACTTTACTAGCGTATGAGATGATGTAATTGTGCGGTAGTTTGAGCATTCTTTGGCATTGCCTTTCTTTGGGATTGGAGTGAACACTGACCTTTTCCAGTCTTGTGGCCACTGCTGTTTTCCAAATTTGCTGGCATATTGAGTGTAGCACTTTCACAGCATCATCTTTCAGGATTTGAAATAGCTCCACTGGAATTCCATCACCTCCACTAGCTTTGTTCGTAGTGATGCTTTCTAAGGCCCACTTGACTTCACATTCCAGGATGTCTGGCTCTAGGTCAGTGATCACACCATAGTGATTATCTGGGTCATGAAGATCTTTTTTGTACAGTTCTTCTGTGTATTCTTGCCACCTCTTCTTAATATCTTCTGCTTCTGTTAGGTCCATACCATTTCTGTCCTTTATAGAGCCCATCTTTGCATGAAATGTTCCCTTGGTATCTCTAATTTTCTTGAAGAGATCCCTAGTCTTTCCCATTCTGTTGTTTTCCTCTATTTCTTTGCATTGATCGCTGAGGAAGGCTTTCTTATCTCTCCTTGCTATTCTTTGGAACTCTGCATTCAGATGCTTATCTTTCCTTTTCTCCTTTGCTTTTCGCTTCTCTTCTTTTCACAGCTATTTGTAAGGCCTCCCCAGACAGCCATTTTGCTTTTTTGCATTTCTTTTCCATGGGGATGGTCTTGAACCCTGTCTCTTGTACAATGTCACAAACCTCCATCCATAGTTCATCAGGCACTGTGCCTATCAGATCTAGTCCCTTAAATCTATTTCTCAATTCCACTGTATATTTATAAGGAATTTGATTTAGGTCATACCTGAATGGTCTAGTGATTTTCCCTACTTTCTTCAATTTAAGTCTGAATTTGGCAATAAGGACTTCATGGTCTGAGCCACAGTGAGCTTCTGGTCTTGTTTTTTGCTGACTGTATAGAGCTTCTCCATCTTTGGCTGCAAAGAATATAATCAACCTGATTTCGTTGTTGACCACCTGGTGATGTCCATGTGTAGAGTCTTCTCTTGTGTCATTGGAAGAGGGTGTTTGCTATGAGCAGTGCGTTCTCTTGGCAAAACTCTTTTAGCCTTTGCCCTGCTTCATTCCGTACTCCAAGGCCAAATTTGCCTGTTACTTTAGGTGTTTCTTGACTTCCTACTTTTGCATTCCAGTCACCTATAATGAAAAGGACATCTTTTTGGGTGTTAGTTCTAAAAGGTCTTGCAGGTCTTCATAGAACCATTCAACTTCAGCTTCTTCAGCGTTATTGGTTGGGGCATAGACTTGGATTACTGTGATATTGAATGGTTTGCCTTGGAAACGAACAGAGATCATTCTGTCATTTTTGAGACTGCATCCAAGTACTGCATTTTGGACTCCTGTTGACCATGAGGGCTACTCCATTTCTTCTAAGGGATTCCTGCCCACAGTAGTAGATATAATGGTCATCTGAGTTAAATTCATCCATTCCAGTCCATTTTAGTTTGCTGATTCCTAGAATGTCAACGTTCACTCTTGCATCTTACACTGATACTAAAAACTTACTGTGAACAGCTCCATCCCAATACAAAATAAAAAGTTTAAAAAAATTACTCAGTCATAAAATTTTATCGTTAACTTTTCTGAGCCTTACCTTATTATCCACTGATTTTATTCAATACCCAATCCAACCAAAATGCAGCCCAGGGATAGATAAATCCAGGATGGTCTCCTGGTATCAGCTATGGCCACTAACAAAGCCAGGAGACCACCATTCTAGCCCTCAGGAGTGATTGCACACAAAACAGTATTTTCTGCCTTTTTATTTCTTATAACCTTCTCCATCTCTGCTAACCCTTTATCCGATACGGTTCCACACAGTATCAAAAGGCACTTTAGTACTTAATCACACGTTAGTTAAATCTAGTGATGTGAAATGATATATTCAATTAAGAATGCTGCTGCCCTCACAAACACTTTACCTCTGTCAGCAGGCGGTACAGGATGCCAACAATGGTTTTTGATTTTCCTGTTCCAGGTGGTCCATGAATCAGACAGATCTTGGCAACTGATGGGGAGTGTTTCACCATGGCACATGCAGTTTCTATCGCTTTCTTCTGGTCTTCATTGAAATCTTTTAAGTAGGCAACCTATATGAAAGACATTAGTGAGAATGACTTTTTCTTCCTGTGGTTGCCCAGGAAAGCTAGACAGTGGAAAAATCTGTGTAAACTGCTCCTGTCCTCCATCAGACAGAAGCTTTATGATCAGGCAAGACTCCAAAATGACCTTTAATCTAAGAAGCGCATTCACTACTGGAAAGAGTCACTTACAAGTATCTACAGGCTTCAGTCCGTCTATAAATAAAACAATATTTTTATTTGTGATTCTTATAAAGATCGTGAACTGTTTTTGCACTCTTCTTTTTATTTCTTCTCTGATTCTTCCCATTTTAGTCAATTCTCTCCCTAGACAGTAAAAGCATTCCAAGACTTTCTTTCCTAACACAAGTGACGGAGTGGAGAGGATCTTGCTTCAGCTGAGTCTACACCTCAGTTTCACTCTCAAGCTGTGTTTCCAAACTCACCTCTCCGGACTTCAGCCTCCACCGATTTTTATATAAATCTCGGATCCCTTAGAAGGTGAGAATTGAATGAGAAAACACATGGAAGCCCGAACACAAGGAAGGGGTTCAAATAACAATTCTTTCCCTTCACCTGTCTCTGTGTTAATTTCCTGGAACTTATACAGAATTTTATAATGAGAAATATCCATTCACACAATACAATAACTTTGTCTTCAAACCGGCAACAGTACCAAAAGCTCCACTGGTCATTCAAATGCAAAATTCATTCCATTAAACCTATTCCTACTTACTCCTGCATTTTAACCACCTAAAAAGTAGGATGTTCACCTAATATTTTAATGTTGTTCTTCAAGCATATTTTCAACTCCTTATTGCACTCTACCTTCTTCCTGAGGTAAGCTAACACAAAGACACACTTTACAACATTAAAGAAAACTAGGCACTAAAAATTTCACTGGGCATACACTGTGACTAATAAGTCTTTGCTGTGGACAAAAGAACATGATGCTTTAACGTTGTGACATGAAATGTTCTGACTTTCCCTGTATCAAATGGTCATCACTCACAATTCTCTCAGATGTTGCAGTTGGTAAATCTTTTGTACAGAAGTCCATGGGGTTTGGATTCAGAATGGCTCTGGCCAGTTGGTTCCGACCACTCAGCAAAGACATGGCTTTCAACTTCCTTTGTGTAGTCACCAGAGAGCTGATTACAAAGCATTTCACGAGTTCATTTAAATTGACTGGTAAATTATCTTGAGTCTGGATGGAAACCGAACACTCAAATTTCCCATTATGCACTGTTACCAAGATAGAGAAAAAGCAATCTCGGTTACCAGTGAATGCAAAGTGTCCAGTTAAAAAGGTTATTCAGAACAAAGTGTTTTATAACTTGTTTTCTACACATCATTCAAATAATTTACTCAGTGAAGGTAAATTACTATTTATCTACTGAATGGCTCCTACAAACCAGGCAACATTCCTATCCTCAGGAGGCTTATTTTTTAGGAGGCGGCGGCAGGTAATCAAACAAACATGCCAGGTGATGGTAAGTAGCATGAAGAATGCAGAGGAGGGGGATGAGGAAGTGAAGAGGGATGTAAGGGAGTGTTATGCAGACAAGAGAGTCAGGGAAGACCTTCCTGATAAGATGACATTTGGGCATGGTCTTAATACAATGAAGCCATGTTGATAACTGGAAAATTATGTTATAGGCAGGGAATCAGCAACCACAAAGGCAGCAGGGTATCTGGATTATTGAGGAACAGAGAGAAGGCTGGTGTGCTGGGAGGAAGCGAGCTCGAAGCCTGAGAAACTACTGGTGGCTACTCTTCACAGGGCTCTGCAGTAATGACTCTGAGTCAGGTCAAGGGCTACAGGACAGCTCTGTGTAGGGAAGGGACCTGCTCTAACGCCCACATTAAAAGAATCACTTATGGTGAATGAAGAATACACTATAATGGGAAAAGCAAAAAGACCACTTAATCCAGATGAATCCAGGTGAAAGTGAATGGTCCTGTGGGCCAGGATATAGTGGGAGAGGTGGGGCCAGGATGGAGGATATACTGCAAAGGATGGGCCAGTAACAGGACTTCCTGATGAATTGGTTGGAGCCTGTGAGGGAGAGAAAGACTCCAGCATGACTCTGAGGTCTGGGGCTGAGTAACTGGGAGAATGGAGGTACTGCATCCTATGATGGGAAAAGCTGAAGCAACAGCACATCAGGCAGTAAATCAAGTGTTTCTTTTTGGAGTAGATTTTAAATGCCTAATGATCTCCAAACAGAGATGGGATGGCAGAGTATTAGATACATGAAGAGCTCAGGGAAGGAGGCCACCTTTGAAACAGAACTCTGGCAAATGTAGCCACCTGTCAGAGTCAAAAGCACAGACAAAGCTATGTATCCCCACAGCTCCTCTTCTACATGCATCCTACATGAAGAGCTGAGCTGTGCTCACACGAGAGTAAACACAGCATATCAGTTACGACACGGCACACTGCTCAACTCCAACAGCTTTGTTGCTGTTTATAAGATGTAACGCAAAAAGGTGAAGGAATAATGAAATCATATTCTCTTCACATAAGAGAAACTAAAAAAAGCAGCAATGTCAAAAGGGCAGCTTGGCTTATATAAAGAATGTGGACTTCTCAGTCAAATAAAATTAGGTTTCAATTCTGAACCTACCATTTAATACTAAGGGTGACCTTGGGTAAATTATTCCACATCCTGACCTCTGATATCCCAATAAGCAGGGAACAACTAATTCTGCTTTGCAGGGCTCTGGGAAAAGATAGTAAATGTGCACAGGAAGGACAGGGCACACTGTGTGGCACATAGTTGGTACTCCTTAAATTCAAGCTAACATTATTTCTGTTATGCTCCCTTAGGGAGAGAAGCCCCTACAACACAGTGGAGGAAAGTGACAGAAACAGTAAAGCCCTCAAGGTGCCTTACAGTTAGTTACATCTTTGGTCTGCTCATTAATAATTAGCCAGAAAACCAAAGCTGGAATGTGATTTAACAAACAGATGGCTTGCAAATTATGTTTTATAACAAACACTGACAGATGAAGAAATTTACTAGAAGGAAAAGAAGACATTACAAAAGAACACTTTTAAATCTGAAGTCTAAAGCAAGAAATACTGGGCCTTTTCCAGCTGAGTCTAGAAAATCTAAAAGAGGTCTTGGAAAGGTAAATAAATCATCAGCCTCACAAACACAAGTCTGATAAATGTACATCAGCTAAATGTACAGCAAATATATGGCTGGTAAAGCCTAATTTAGAAGGAAATGAGAAGACAAGTTTCTGACAGACTTCTCTACAGAGTCTCACTAGGTACTCACTGACTGAAGTACGGCGGAATTTATGAACATAGCCACAATAATATTCACAGGCATCCTCCAGGTGACTCCACTCTAAATCTTTCTTCTCCTCATTGAGTCTTTCAGGAACCAAAAACACCAAATCATTTTCCCTTGGATGAAGCTGTTTAGCTAGCTCACATTCCTCAAGATAAACTGTAAAACAGTAAGAAGTCAGCATTTATTCTAACAGAATAAACATACATAAGATTAACTAAAGGATATTAAACCCTTGTACTAAGAGTTCAAGCAAGTAGCATACACACTTCAAAAATGATGGTCTAAGCCAGTGGGCATTTTCAAATATTGATCACAGAGTATTATAAAGTTTTTCTTAAAAATTTACTGCTACAACACCAAAATAGATGAAGTCATAATATTCAAAAGGAGCTAATAAATTTCCTTTCCTTGAAACTTACCTTAGTTTTTAATCAAAAAATTCCCACTTTTGTGCTCTACTTTCAAAATCCTCAGAGAAAACCTGGAAACAAATATCCAAGTACATAGAAGCATTCTGAGCCTACTGGTGGCATTTCAAACAAGGGGAAAGGACAGCAGTAAAATAAATGGGGCTGGGAAAACAGCACGCTCTAATTAAAAAGTTTAGTACCAACTTTGCCAATTTTCAACAAACTTCAACATTTTTTTTCCTCTAAAACTTACACAGGAATGCAAAGGGACAAGAATAGCCGATGTACTCATAAGGCAAAACAAGCTAAGAGGACTTGTTTACTAAAACTTATTCTAAAGCTTAACTAATCAAGCAATGTGACACGGGCACTGAGGTAGGCAAATGATCCAATAGAGAAAGGCGTCCAGAAAATATCAGTGCATTAAATAGCCACTAGATTTATGGCAAACATGGCACTACAGACCATGAAGAAAGGATAGTCTTTTCAATTAACAGTAGTGGGATAATTACATCTCCATTAGGGGAAAAAAATGAAACATGGCCCCTACATCTTACTCACGCACAAAATCGATTCCAGGTTGACAAAACAGTGAAGCCTCTAGAAAAGGGATTGGTAAACTTTCTGTAAAGAGCCAGATTTTTCTTTGCAGGCCACATATGGAATCTGCTACATATTCATCATTACCATCTTTTTTTCAAAACCTTTTAAAAATATACAAAAACTACTCTAGGGCAATATAAAAACAAGATATGGGGTAGATGTGCAAGCTGTTATTTGCTGGCACCAGTTCTAGATGTTAAGATAATATATTTATGACGTGCAGAAGGGAAAGGTTTCTTCAATGAGTCATAGAGCATTCCATAAAAAAATACACAAATGCATTTGTTATGCTAAAAATAAATTCTAAACAAGAATTTTAAAGACATCTCTATGAGAGTCATAATGCAAGCTAAAGTGGGAGAACGGTTTATATCCAAATTATACAAAGAACTCGTTACAAATCAGTAAGAGAAAGACAACAGAAAATGAACAAGTCTTTTGGCTTCCCCAAAGAGGTTACTTAAGCATCTACTAAATATATAAAAAGGGGCTCAAGTTCATTGATAGCAAAATAAAACCACAAATGGCCATTAGTACGCACACAGTAACAGGTTAAATTAATAGCACAATCGATACAAATGTGTTGGTATAAACATGGAACAATGTGACTTCCATACACTGATGGGGGTGCATAATTTCTGTATAAACTGGCTTGGCATTATCTACTTCAGTTGAACTCATACAACTCATTTCAGGAGACAAGACTACAAAAATGCCCTCACATGACACTAGAGACACATGAATGACCACAGTGGCATTATTCATAAAATGCTATGCGTAGAAGAGTTATTAACATAGCAGGCCTGAGGCTTCTTCTGTCCTTAGAAAGCTTACAAGTTGCCCCCCCCCCATTGGCATCTAAGAACTTGGATTTCCAGACAGTTCTCATTCACTGATGACAATGGTGCACTGCATCTAACCTGTTTGCCAAATTCTTTCTCTATGGTTTATGTCAAACACCCATTTTGCTTCTGGAAAGTTACGAATCTGGAATGGGCAGAGGGTGTTGCAGGCACTGAGTCCCTCAGTTTCCCTGGTAGGTAACATGTCACATGTATTGTCACACCTGACTAGTGGGACAATTAAGTGCCTGTTGTGTGACTCCACTGGGAAAGGACTCTTGAAGGTTGCTCCTGGTCTGCTTTAGACTTCTCCCATGTGCTTAGTCCCATTTGCTAATTTTATTTTGTATCCTTTCACAATAAGAAGTCACAGCCATGAGCATGAATATAATTCCTGTGAGTTGTCCTAGTGAATCTCTGAACCTGGGATTGGGCTTGTGGACTCCTGATACAAAAGAAGACCTTCAGACCAAAACTGATGGAAAAAATGCCCATTAATGGAAATTCCCTGGTGGTCCAGTGGTTAGGACAAGCCACATGGCTTGACCAAAAAATAAAATAACAATCTCCATCAACGGTAAAACTGTGATGTAGTTATACACTGAAATAATACTACAGCAATTAAAACAAGTACTGAAAATATACACAAAATTGATGAATTACACACATGTTAAATGAAAGAAGTCAGAAACAAGAGGAAAGACTATGTGATTCTATCATAAAGATAAATGGCAGATAAATCAGTTACTTAAATATTAAAAAGAAATATAAAATTACAAGAAAACATGAAACTATTTAATTTCTAAAACCAAAATTTGAACAGTAACGTTTATGAACGTAAGAAGATAAAAACTGCCTCAAAAACCAAATGTGAACCTGAACACAAATAATGAAACTAAAAAAAAAGTTACAACAAATGCACACAAATAAGAAGAAAACAAACTCCCTAACAGAAAAATGACACATGGTATGCAGAGACAATTATGTGACCCTTTCTACCCCCAAGAATATAAAAGACCACTAAAGATTTGGGGACAAAATGTATAACCTCAAATGAGATACAATTCCCATGTAAAACGGGAAAAGTTTAAACTAGCAAATGAGGAGAGACACATTCTTCTGTTCTTATGTTAGACGTGACAATGGAATTCTTTTTGGTAGACAGAGGCAATATGAATCAAGTCTTAAAATGCATACACTGTGATCCAGGCAAAAGGATTTATTCAGTGTAATAGTGAAAAATCATAAACAATACACACATCTAACTAGAAACTGGTTAAATAGAACTATGGAACATGCTAACAACAGAATAATTACAAATACTGAAAAGACATTTACAACAGATTAAATGAAAATAAGTCAAATGTAAGCTTCGTGAAGGCAGAATTTTATGTTCTCATCCCAGCTACATATCTGGCATCTAGAATCACACACTATCAGGCAGTACACAGTCAATAAATATTTGCTGAATTAAGTAAATAAAAAAAGTCACAAAATAGGTAAATAACCCAACCCCCCTCACCACCTCCCCACACTTCACACAGATGAGGAGCAAGTCTAGCAGTAATATATGCACTACTAATTATCCTCATTAAGTAAGACTTTAAACATATTCTACATAAGATTCAACTTAGGAAACCTATAAGAGGTTTCAAACAATTATCCTGTTCCCTCAAAAGAAATCTCTCCAATTATTACATGACACAGTGCAAGTTACTTAAGAAAGAACTTACCCACAAACTCCCAGTATTTTTTATAATCACCAGGAAATTTTCGTAAATGTAACTGATGGAATTTCTCTTTGTTTGGAGAGCTGATCCATTCCTGTGCCACCTTAGCAAAGCAAAAAAAGCAAATTGAGAAAGCAAAGACATCTGAAAATTTTTCCAAAGTAAGCAACAACAAAATCCAGAACCTAGAAATCCCAGGTGACAGAAATAGTAAATATTAACTTAGGACTTCTGGTTTCCAGCTTGGCATGTATGGAACTTAAAAATCACCAGTCCATCCTAACAAGTATAAAGAGACAAAAAGGTGGATACAGACAATCAAGACTTACCAGAGCAGAAACCCTTAAGCAGAAACCTCCATGGCCAGGAAGAAAACCTGAACTGGATTTGACAAACTGTTGGAGGCTCAGTATAAACAACTCTGAATGCTTAAAAACTCCAAGGCGACCCAGTCATAAGGGATATCCAACAGTCTGCTGAGTTTCACATCTAGGAGCTCTAATAGGCCCCCACAGTAAATGTAGGAGAAAATTCCCTGTGTCCTTTGGTGGGAGAGGGGGAGTGGATATAGCAGTGTTGAGGATTAGGAATTTTAGAACCATTTTAAAATACATCAGAGTATTCTGACCTTTTAAAATAATTTTTCACTGGAGGATAATTGCTTTACAATGTTGTGGTGATTTCTGCTGTATAACCACCTGATTCATCTATTAAATATATATCCCTTCCTTCTTCAGCCTCCCTCCCACCTCCATTCTAACCTTCTTAACACGGCTTTGATCTATACAAAAACTATTTTACCAGAGCTAAACTTGCTGGATGACAACGGGTGAGATGGCTGGATGGCATCACCAACCCGATGGACATCAGTCTGAGCAAGCTCCAGGAGTTGATGATGGCCAGGGGAGCCTGGTGTGCTGCAGTCCATGGGGGTCAGAGTCGGAGACAACTAAGCAACTGAACTGAACTGAAACTTGCTAGGCTTTTATCAGAGCCTAACCTACTTGGGGGAAGAAAACCTACTCCAACCCATTCTGGTCATCCTGTCTCACCTGAGGAGGCAGGGAGAAACCAAGATGAATGAGTGTGAAAGCCAGAGGCAAAGGCTCACTAAAAGACTGACACCTGGGCTTCCCTGGTAGCTTAGTGGTAAAAAAAAAAAAATCTGCTGCCAATGCAGGAGACATAGGTTAGATCCCTGATCCAGGAAGATCCCATATGACAGGGAGCAACTTAGTGCTTGCACCACAACTACTGAACCTGTGCTCTAGAGCCCAGGAATGGCAACACACCCTAGAACTTGTGCTCTGCAATAAGAGAAGCCACTGCAATGAGAAGTCCCTGCACCACAGCTAGAGAGCAGCCCCCACTCGCCACAACTAGAGAAAAGCCCGAGCAGCAACGAAGACTCAGCACAGCCAAAAAATAAAAAAGACTGAAAGCTTATTACAGGACTATGGCATGCTCTCCCTTCCCCCATAGCTCAGTACTATTTACTAAATGTCTATTTACTGCTGTTCTTTTTATTTAGTATATCAAATCCACCTTACAACAAAAAATAACTGCATTCTCAAACACAAAAACACACAGTTTGAAGAGACTGAACAAGCATCAAAATTAGTCATATATAGCAGGAATATTGGAACTGTCAGACCAACAATTTTTCAAAAATAATATTAATTTATATACTAACTTTAAAGGAAAAAGTAGCCCATGAACTAATAGGTGGATAAAGTAATGAATGAGATGTCAATTCTGAAAAAGATCCCAAAGGAAAGGCTAAAACACTAACAGAAATGAAGGATGCCTCTGCTGGGCTCATTAGAACAATGGACACTGCTGAGGAAAGAATCTCTGAGATTTAGGATGCAGCAACAGAAACTACCAAAGCTGAAAAACAAAGAAAATGAGGAAAAAAGCCACACCCCAGAATATCCAAGAACTGTGCCACAATGCCAAAAGCTGCAGCATACACATAATGGGGATATGAGGCGGAGGGAGGGTGGGGAAGAAGCAGTACTTGAGACAATGACGACTCAGTTTTCCAAAATTAATATCAGACCCCAAATGACAGATCCAGGAAGCTCAGAGACCAAGCAGAATAAATGCCAGAAACTACATCTTTAGGAAACATATCATATCATATTCACATTTTAGGAATTTGAAATATTAAAGATAGAAAGAAATCTTTAAAGAAGCCAGTGAGGGGAAAAACCCCCTCTCTATAGCAGAGAGGATTAAGAACTACATCCCACTTCTCTTCAGACAAATGCAAGCGAGTGAAACATTTAAGATGACTGAGACAAAAACAACCCTACCAACCTAGAATTCGGAATCCTGCAAAATTATCCTTTAAAAGTGAAGGAGAAATAAAGATCTTCTCACACAAAATTTGAGGGCATTTGTCACCACTGCACCTATCTTGTAAGAAAAGTTAAAAGATATTCAAAGAGAAGGAAAATTATATAGGTCAGAACTCAAATCTACATAAACAAAGGAAGACCATCAGAGAATGAATACGTGAAGCAAAATTAAAACTTTTGTTTCTTATTTTTAATTCATCTAACAGATAATAGCTTATTCAAAATAATAGCAACAACGTATTAAACTATGGATGCTTATGTATGTGTGTGTTTGTTAACGTAGGCCTACGTGTATGTGAAACAAATGACAGCAGTGATACATTGGATGCCAAGGAAAAATCAGGAATATTTCGTTATTGTAAGGCAGACACACTATCCATGAAGTGTTATCTGAACACAGACTTGGTTGTAAATATATACTACAAGCTCTAAGGCAATCACTAAAAAAAATTTTGTTGATATTCTAAGGATAGAGAGACAATAAAATTATATAAAGTGCTCAATTAAAACCACAAGAGCAGGGACAATAAAAACAGGAATAAACAACAAGGGTAACAAATAGAAAATAGGAGCATGTACAGTTAACATGCTGAAGCTAAAGCTCCAATACTCTGGCCAGCTGATGTGAAGAGCTGACTCACCAGAAAAGACACTGATGTTGGGAAAGACTGAGGGCAGGAGGAGAAGGGGGATGAGGATGAGATGTTGGATGGCATTGACTCAATGGACATGAATCTGAGCAAACTCTGGGAGATAGTGAAGGACAGGGAAGCCTGGCATGCTATCATGGGGTTGCAACGAGTTGGATGTGACTAAGCGACTGAACAACAAATCCTTTCATCATTAACATTTCTATTAATAGCTCTTTTTATGTGAACCTCTGGCAGACAACATTATTGGCCTCTTCATGGATCACAGCCTTGTTGTGGTAAAGGAGCTTATGTAACTAAATGAAGCCATTAGACATGCTGTGCAGGGCCACCCAAGAGAGACAGGTCTGAGTCAAGAGTTCTGACAAACCATGGTCCACTGGAGAAGGAAATGGCAACACACTCCAGTATTCTTGCCTTGAAAACCCCATGGACAGTTCAGTTCAGTTCAGTCGCTCAGTCGTGTCCGACTCTTTGTGATCCCATGCCCTGAAGCATGCCAGGCCTCCCTGGTCCGTCACCAACTCCCAGAATTTACCCAAACTCATATCCATTGAGTCGGTGATGCCATCTAACCATCTCATCCTCTGCCGTCCCCTTCTCCTCCTGCCTTCAATCTTTCCCAACGTCACAGTCTTTTCAAATAAGTCAGCCCTTCGCATCAGGTGGCCAAAATATTGGAGTTTCAGCGTCAGCATCAGTCCTTCCAGTGAACACCCAGGGCTGATTTCCATATGAAAAGACAAAAAAATATGATAAATGAAGATGAGCTCCCCAGGCTGGAAGGTGTTCAATGTGCTACTGGGGAAGAGCAAAGGGCAATTACTAATAGCTCCAGAAAGAAAGAAGAGGCTAGGTCTAAGTGGAAACAATGCTCAGCTGTGGGTGTGTCTAGTGGTGAAAGTCAAGTCTGATGCTGTAAAGAGCAATACTGCGTAGGAACCTGGAATGTTAAGTCCATGAATCAAGGTAAATTGGACGTGGTCAAGCATGAGATGGCAAGAGTGAACATCAATATCTTAGGAATCAGTGAACTAAAATGAATGGGAATGGGAGAATTTAATTCAGATGACCATTTTATCTACTACTGTGGGCAAGAATCCCTAAGAAGAAATGGAATAGCCCTCACAGTCAACAAAAGAGTCTGAAATGCAATACTTGGGTGCAATCTCAAAAATGACAAAATGATCTCAGTTCATTTCCAAGGCAAACCGTTCAACATCATAGTAATTCAAGTCTATGACCCAATCACTGACGTCGAAGAAGCTGACCAGTTCTATGAAGACCTTCAACACCTTCTAGAAATAACAAGAAAGAAAGATGTCCTTTTCATTACAGGGGATTGGAATGCAAAAGTAGGAAGTCCAGAGATACCCAGAATAACAGTCAAGTTTGGCCTTGGAGTACAAAATGAAGCAGGGCAAGGATAACACAGTTGTGTCAAGAGAACATACTGGTCACAGCAAACACTCTTTTCCAACAACACAAGAGACAACTCTACACATGTATGTAGACAACTCTACACATGGATGAAGACATCTCACAAGATGGTCAATATGAAATCAGACTGATTATGTTCTTTGTAGCCAAAGATGGAGAAGCTCTATACAGTCAGTAAAAACAAGACCTGGAGCTGACTGTGGCTCAGATCATGAGCTTCTTATTGCAAAATTCAGGCTTAAATTGAAGAAAGTAGGAAACCACTAGGCCATTTAACTATGACCTAAATCAAATCCCTTATGATTACACAGCGGTGACAATGAATAGACTCAAGGGATTAGATCTGGTAGACTGAATGCCTGAAAAACTATGGACAAAGGTTCGTAACGCTGTACAGGAGGCAATGACCAAAACCATCCCAAAGAAAAAGAAATGCAAGAACGCAAGTTGTCTGAGAACGCTTTACAAGTAGCTGAGAAAAGAAGAGAAGCAAAAGGCAAGGGAGAAAGGGAAAGACATACTCAATTGAATTCAGAGTTTCAAAGAATTGCAAGGAGAGATAAGAAGGCCTTCTTAAATGAACAATGCAAAATGAAACAGAATGGGAAAGACTAGGGATCTCGTCAAGAAAACTGGAGATGCCAAGGGAACATTTCATGCAAACGTGGGCCCAGTAAAGGACAGAAATAGCAAGGACCTAACAGAAGCAGAAGAGATTAAGACGACGGGGTAAAAATCAACATGAATCAGCCACAGGTATACCTATGTATATAAAACTCTTAAGAGGAAATTATAAAACTCTCAGAGAAACACTCTTTGACATACATCACAGCAAGATCCTCTTTGACCCACCTCCAAGAGTAATGAAAATAAAAACAAAAATAAGTGGGACCTAGGTTAAACTTAAAAGTTTTGCATAGCAAAGGAAACTATAAACAAAATGAAGAAGCAAACCCTCAAAATGGGAGAAAATAACTGCAAATGAAACAACTGACAAAGGATTAATCTCTAAAATGTACAAGCAGCTCACGCAGCTCAACAGCACAAAAACAACCCCATCAAACAGTGGGAGAAAAGACCTAAACAGACATTTCTCCAAAGAGGACATACAGGTGGCTAATAAACACATGAATATATGCTCGACAATGCTTGTTATTCAGTTCAGTCGCTCAGTCGTGTCTGACTCTTTGCGACCCCATGAATCGCAGCACGCCAGGCCTCCCTGTCCATCACCAACTCCCAGAGTTCACCCAGACTCATGTCCATCGAGTCAGTGATGCCATCCAGCCATCTCATCCTCTGCTTGTTATTAGAGAAATGCAAACCAAAACTACAATGAGCTATCACCTCACATTGATCAGAATGGCTATTATCAAAAAATCCACAAATAATAAATGCTGGAGAGGGTGTGGAGAAAAGTGAACCCTCTTGCACTGTTGGTGGGAACGTAAATTGATATAGCCGCTACAGAAAACAGTATGGAGATTCCTTAAAGAACTAGGAATAAAACTACCACATGACCCAACAATCCCACTACTGGGCATATACCCTGAGGAAACCATAACTGAAAAAGACCCACGTACCCCATGGTTCATTGCAGCACTATTTACAATAGCTAGGACATGGAAGCAACCTAGATGTCCACTGACAGATAAATGAATAAAGAAGTTATGGTACATATACAATGGAATATTACTCAGCCATAAAAAGAAATGCATTTGAGTCAGTTCTAATCAGGTGGATGAACTTGGAGCCTGGAATACAGAGTGAAGTAAGTCAGAAAAACAAATACTGAATATTAATGCATACATATGGAATCTAGAAAAATGGTACTGATGAACCTATTGGCAGGGCAGTACTGCAGACACAAACATAAAGAGAGCTGTGGACACACAGTGGGGCTAAGAGAGGGATGGACGAATTGAACTGAGACATATACATTACCATATGTAAAACAGCCAGGGGGAATTTGCTGTATGATTCAGGGAGCTCAATCCAGTGTTCTGTGACACCTAGAGGGGGTGGGATGGGGTGGGTGGTTCAAGAGGGAGGGGACATATGTATACTTATGGCAGATTTATGTTGATGTATGGCAGAAACTAACACAATATTGTAAATTATCCTCCAATTAAAAAAAAATTTTTTTAAACATAATTAAATGCAGATGGGAGACTATCTCCTCTGAGAAGTCTTCCCTTTCTTTTGCACTAAAAACATTTCCTCCTTTGCCACCCCTGGACTGTGTCCATAAGTTCCAGAAGGGCAGAGATTAGGAAAGTATTGGTATTTCCTCTGTATGACCAGCATCTAGAACAGTGTCTGGCACAACGTCTGTTCAACATGACATTTACAAGTTATATTTTAGCTGTTCTCCTAGCATGGTAAAGAAAGGCAATTTCAAAATCTAGATGTATATGATTAAAATACATACTTACTGTTTCAAAAGTATTCAGGACCATCAAAGGGAAAAACACATTAAAATAATCTCCACAGTCTTGAAACCTGATAGGCACCCGTCTTTCGATGGACTGACACAGACTCGACGGGGGCCCACACTGATCAAAGTTCACAAACATCTCGTATCTCCATTTCAAGACCTCTTTTACAAAAGTATCAGAGATGGACTGTGATGACGTGAGAATGTTTACTGGAGAGGAAGTCAAAAAAGGTCTGCTTTCCCCAAATGGAACTCTCAAAACTTGCCTGTTGGAGTTATTTGGAGTCTGAGCAGGGAAAACATTGCACAGACCTTTCACTTCAGCCACTGGCTTCAGAGACACCGTAAGGGGTGGCTGTGGTCCTTTAAGAACAGACTGTGCCCCACTTGACTTATTTTTCAGAGATGATGGGAGGGCTGCGGTACTTTCCAAAGACTTGGAGAGACCAGCAATCCGTGAAGTACTGCTTGAACTAAAAACCTTGGTCGTGGAAGGTCTCGAACGTTTTGATGCAGACAGAGGCAAGCCAGGTTTACGGAATACATCTTCATCTGTGGCTTTAGTTTTTGAGTGTTTTGAGCAGTACTCACCTGGGTTTTTCAGAGTTTCAACACAATCTTTGTACTTACATTTTGTGCTACTCAAAGATTCCAACTGAGGCTGACTCACACATTCTTCCTCTCCCTGCACTGTATCTTTTCCATGAATGACTTCAATGAGTTTATCATTCTCTCTCTCGATTTGTGAACATAAATCCATGTCTTCAGGGTCACGCTGTGTTAAGAATATATCATCTTCCTCTATGTCACTGCTGAATTGAGGCTCTCCCTCTTTCAAAGTCGCCACCTCTAAATGATGAACTGTTAAGTCACCTCTGTCTAATAGGTCCTCTGAGGTAGGAACAATGACTTCATTTGTTGCTATTCTTCCATTTACTATGACAGGATTACACTGGTTTGCTTTCACGGGTTCTGTTTCAGAAGACTGACATGTTAGTAACTGTTTTCCCTTATTGTTAGCAGTCACCTCGGCTCCTCCATGACTGTAATCTGACTTACTTGATTCTGGCACAGCAGAGCTCTGTGCAGCACGTGGCCCTGCTCGTGTTGTATCTGTACTTCGACAATCAAAACGTTGTCTGTTTTGTTGTGATTTGGATCTCATCTGCCTTTGCAACTGAAGGTCTTGACTCGTCAGCAGTTTCTTATTATTTCTGACAGACAGAGTCTGAGGAGAAATTAACTTCGTCTTTTTCCGGGTATCCACTACTCCAACAGTTTTGCCATGGTCACGTAGCTGAACTATACACTCTAAAGATCGCTGGGACAATTCAAATGCCCTACGAGGAGCCTTTTTCAGGCCAAGTTTCTCAACCGTTGAAGTTGGTTCGGGACACTGGCGAAATTTCTTTGGCGGCACAATAGCAGGAGTTGTTCTACAACTTATGTAATGGGAGCTTTTACTCTGCCCTTTCTTGGTATCTGAATGGGATTTCTTAGAAGCTTTAACCACTGGAACTTTCCTGACAGGTTTGGAATACATGCGAGGCTTTGGAAGAGACTTCTTTGGGGAAACCACAGTGTTTCTCTGAACACTTGAACTGGGAACTGTAGATCTTGCGTCTACACCTTTAAAATCATTTTTACTCAGATTTCCCTTGTTAAGAATATCAGACTGGTCCTCATTTTTAACAGAAGATGAAGAAGGCCTTAGAGGATCTTCAGCTATAGGTTTTTCATACCGTCTTCTCTTGGGTTTTTTTACTTCAATTTCACAAAATTCCTCAACAGAAGTACTACTACTACGTGGTTTTGTGCGCTCTTCAAAGTTCTCTGCTACTTTTTTAATGACCTCTTCAGGTACATAATCTGTCTCATAACCCAAATCATTTGCACTATCACCCACATGAGTCGAGCATGGATTTTTTTCATTCTCTTGAGCTGAATTCTTGTCTGGTTTCTGATCATGCCAAACTGAAAACACTTCACATGGAGTCTCAAACTCAAAAAACTGAGAATCAGATTCCTCAAACTCCAAAAGGGACACTGGATTTTCTTCCTTTATTAATACCTTCTGTTCCACATTTGTGTTAGCTATTGAAGTATGTTGCTCTGGACATTCTTTCTCAATGCATGCTTTGACCTCTCTCATTTGTTTCTTCAAACCCAGAATTCTTTCCTCATCTTCATCGTCATCGGAATCTGAAATAATAATAACCTGTCCACAGCAGGTTTCCCTGATATTTTGGTTTGCCGTGAAACATCTTTTCTCATCTTTTACTTTTCTTTGTATTTGGGATAAACTTTTTTCAGTTGAACCTGATGGGAACTTAGTAACACTGGCTTGAGCTATTAAAGATAATTTGTGGAGGTCTCTATCTACCTGAGAATCTGTTAAGGTGTCAGGCTGGGGACTGCTGCTAAGGTCCTGTTCTCTTAAATTAGAAGAAAACTGATCAGTGCTCCTACTAATTTTCCTATCTCTCAATTCATGTCCAGTCACAGGCTCTTTAAAGGGAGATGCATTCGTCATACAGATATTGGTCATTTCTGTGAGTGAGACCAAATCTTTGCTATCAACATGACATTCCTGTATTTGACAACTGTTTTCAGGGGTAGAGAAAAGATCTAACTTTTCTTTCTTTACTTCTTTCTTTTTCAGCAGTAAACAGCTTTGAGATTTTTGTTCTCCATTTTTATCATCCAGAATACCATTAGGGACTAAAGAAGGACTGCATATGTTTCCACCTCCTTTCTGACCTCCTATATCTTTCTTTGAATAGAAACCCTCAATGCTAGATACAGTCAGGTTTTCCTCTAAACTGATACTTCTCCTGCGTTGCTTTTTTATTACATGTGACAACTTAGCACAGACTCCATCTTTATGTGTCTTAGATTTTGCTTTTGAGCTTTTGCCAAGACCATCTTCCTTTAACGAGAAGTCCTCATCGGAGGCAGACACTTTTTCCAGAGAATCCGTGCTAGAAACAGTCAATAAGCGCCTTGATATTATTATTCCTCTGTCAAATACTTTTTCTGGACCATTTCTTAAAGTACCATTCTGTGGGGTACATGAGGAATTCTCTTTTACAGACTTGTATTTCCCTGTACTTATTTTAACTTGATTTTGAACTCTTTCACAGGCAAGGTTTTTACTACTCAGTTTCAAACATGACTCAGCTGAGAGGTGGCCTTCTAGTTTCAAATCTTTTATATAATATGGCTCTTTACTCTCTTCTATGGCATTGTTTGCTCTGCTCAAAATACTCTCTTGCACTTGATATGCATCAGCTTTCATTGGTTCTTTAGAAGATGTTGGGCTGGAATTTTCTAGACAGTGCACATCTTTTTCAGACTTCTTCCCTATTTGTTCACTTTCTTCTTTATAAGATGCAGGAGGCGTCTTACATGCAGGATTCAGATCCACAAAAGTGCTACACTGAGGTACTTTAAATTTTATGTTCCTAATAATTTGCTTTAAACAAGTTTGTAGCTCATGGGTTTCCTGACTAGTCAACTGCCAACCTAAAGATAAATTCCCTCGCAGGAATAAGTTGAGCTTATCCCAGAACCGCTTACAGAGAGTCTGCTGCCCAAGCTGATAGCCTTCTTTCAGGAGACTTCTAATCAGCTGCACACAAGCCAGCTGCACAGAGTTGGAGGGCATTGAATGCAGTGACAGGGATGATATCATTGCTGTGCCTTTGGAACAGTTTCCAGATGACTTCTCAGAACTCCGTGCAAACGCTGTGGTTGGGAGCTTGGCACACTTCACCACAGCCTCCACCCACTGCTGGGAACTAACCCACAGCAAATGTAGACATTTTTTATTTCTATGCAGTTCAATCACGGACACCAAAATCAGAAGGAAAAACTCAGTGACTTTGTCACACACAGCGTCTGTCTGGTTGAGAACATCTTTGACTTCAGAGTACAGATGGTGAATAACCTCCACTATGTAAGCCACACCCAGATCCTTCAGGTCCATGAGGGATTGCACGAAAGGGATGAACCACAGAAATGTGCTGTTATGAACACGCATGTCCTGACCAATGTCTGACTGGAGCACGTTAGCTAATGTTTCCATTTCTTCATACATGTTAGGACAATAATCAGGGCAAATGGCTGATCTCCACCCTGAATCCTAAAATGAAAGAGATACAGACGTTCAGATAAACAAGCACCATTCATGGTTGCTTGACACACAGTTGTAAACAAGAAAATATATGCTCAATTTTCCTGTTTTGGTGCACACATACGGACCGCCAAGAAATTGAAAACAGTTCAATTTTGAGGCTAAAATTTCATGAAAAGGTTAAATTTACAAAACCTCCGTGCACTGTGAAATTCTTTCCATCAGCTGGTTCTGATTTCCAGTCACATGATTTATCTCCCCCATGCCATAAACATTCCACCCTTCCTAACCATACTTAAAAATTGCAAAGTGTGCCCATTTTTCCCCAGGCACTACTGTTCAATCAGAAAAATTTTATGCAACAGTTGATTCAGAATAGCTATATACCATAAAATCAGCACTGCAACTGATCGCTGCACTGTCTATACAATATAAAGGCAATAGAGTATCATCTGAACTCTGAAAATGCTTTATACCTTTTTGGTCTTTTCAGGATTATAATTGTATACAATCTGGCTGCAAGTCACCATATCATCCAAATATGACTCCGGTTCTAACTTGGTCCTTAAAAATATTAAGAATAAACAGAAATTACTAAACTAAAGTGGGAAAAAAAAGAAGAAAAAAATCATGTCAATTAATAGACTTCCTTATGCAGACTGTTTGAAATCCTGACACAGGAACTGAACAAACCTCATAGAGCTGTTCCGTATGTTCTGGATCTCTCTATTGTAGCTCACGTTGTTAATAATGGTTTGAAATGCTTCAATAGGATCAATAAGTTGACCCCAGACCTTAGATCCAAGGCGATCCAGAATCACCATGAAACAGTGTAATGCTGGCCAGAAAGGATCCACACTATTATCTGAAACATAATGGAGTAATTGCCAAATTAAAAAACAATTAGAAAAAAGTACTAAAATATATTGAGAATTAAGCACCCTTTACCTGGGTAGCAACAAAAGTGAAAGCAAAGCAGGAAGTAATTTAAGCCCTGCCAACCACAGGTCTTAGAAAGCTGGTAAATATTTAAGTAGTGTTTGCATTTTTTAAAAAGCAATACACCTTGGTTAAGAAATTTTTTCACGTGGAACAAACAGAGATAGTCTAGATAGATAAATTCAACTTTCTTACCCTGTTTGCCACACTTTTAAGAATCTTTCCTACTCTGCTTCTTCCAGACCTTTATATTCTCATCCTTCAATAAATAGCAGAAGTGAGGAAGGGAGAAGTAAGAAAAACTTGGTATCTCCAGATCTAAACAAAGTCCGTGATACAAGAAATCCTGAATTGTGTGTGTCATCTGGCTGGTGCACGAGACTGAATCCCTGAGGCACTGGACAAGCAGAGATGCACTCTTTTCATCCACCCCTGTCTCAATGTGGCCTTGTTATTTCCATTCCATCCAACCGGCAGGAATGCCCACTACTCCCATCCTCTGGCATCCAGTCGTTTCTTACTTCTCTATGTGCAGTGGCAAAACACTGACCCACTCATAGACCTTAAACTGTTCCTCACTGTTTTCTAAGGAAAATCAAAGTTCTCACTCAAGCACTTGTAAGATCTTACTCTATTCTTCTCAGATTTATTTTTCCATAGTAAAATAAAGATACACTATCTATAGCAAAAAAAAAAAAAGAATCGCTGGCTTTTCCCAAGTAAGAACTAGAACAGCTTCACTATTAGTACCACCAATCAAAAAAAAAAAAGTTTCCTATCCTTCCTTGTATTTCAGCTCAAATACCTCCCCTTGGAGTAAACACTCTCAGTCATTTAACCTTCCACAGTACTCTTTGGAGTAAGTGGTCTCACTCACACAATCTCTGACAACCCAAGAACTTTCTGCTTTATTTCCTTCAGGGCTCTTAGACTCTACTTAAAAAAAAAAAAAAATCATGGTCATTTGTGTAGAACCTCTCATATATTTTTTTTATCCTACACTGCAGCTATCTTTTGTCTAGCAAACTCTCAAATACGAAGTCATCAGTAAGGTAAAGACAATTACAGAAAGTTTCATAAAGAGGTGACTCATTCTGAAGCATGTTAGGGGAGCTGGATTAACAGAGAAAACAGAAATGCACGTGCAAAGCACTGGGAAAGAAATGAACAAATTACTTAGTAAATTCTGGTAAGTGAATTTAGTAATAACCTTGATCAGAAATAATCTCACAAGAAAACACATGTGATCAAAGAAACAGTAACAGTTACGTATTTCTTTTAAACTTCTCCACAAAAGAATTTGTATCTATACCGAAGTTGCCTAAAGAGAAGTGAAAGTGGGTAAAAAATTGTATTTTCACAGGATTTGGCATGCTTGGTCTTTGATGATTCATTCCTTCATAAAAAAGGTTAAGATTAGAAACACTAGTACAGACTCTCACTGATAAGCCTGAAAAAACCATGATAAAACCAAGCTGGCCTCTACTAACAAATACAATTTTAGACCCTATTTATTAGGCTATCTGAGCAGCACTGTCCAAGGGAACTTTTTGTGATGATAGAAATGGCTCACTGTCTGCCCAGTTTAATATGGTAGCAGCCAGGCACATGTGGCCACTGAGCTCTTGAAGTTATAGCTAATGGGACTGAAAACCTCAATTTTTAAGTTTCATTAGTATAAATTTAAACAATCACATTTGGCTGCCAGTCACTGTGTTGGACAGTGTAACCATAAAACTGAAGTGAAATGAAAAACCAAGCAAAAGTGAGTTAGTGGGACAGCAGAAGCTTTCTGCATAAATTTACTATCACATTATTAGAGATTCATCTCCTTTAGGTTCTAGTCTAGTCTTCATTCTACTACTGATTGAGTACTGCAACGTGAGAAAGTAAGTTAACACCTCTGGGCTTCAGTCTCTTATGAAAATAAGGTTAAATTCTAAAGATCCTTTCCAATTTAACATTCTGAATCTGTGACAAAAACCATAAAGTGTTTATTTTCTTCCTCCATATCATACATCCAAATTCTTAGTGACTCTAGTAATTTTAAAGTGCACCACCATCACAAAATTCAGCAAATAAAGTTTATTACCATTTGATTGCCTCTCCATGGTGTGAAGTATTGACTGCATAAAATCATTCTGTTTATCTGAGCCCAACAACAGTGAATCCATGGCTTGCTCTTCAAGAATGGTCAGCAGCATACAGATACCTGTAAGACCACATATAGTTTGGTTGAACTGATTACATTAACACTGTTCTAAAGTCTTTTCTGGTTTAGTTGGCAGAATAATAACATGGCAGTAAGATGAAGCAAAACATAATCCAGTGCCTCAGACACTAAAGTCTGAGACATTCACATACAACTGCTCCCAAGAACAGAACTTTAGACTGATGCCAAGTCACTTCAGTCACATCCGACTCTGTGCGACCCCACAGATGGCAGCCCACCAGATTCCCCCATCCCTGGGATTCTCCAGGCAAGAACACTGGAGTGGGCTGCCATGTCCTTCTCCAATGCATGAAAGTGAAAAGTGAAAGTGAAGTCACTCAGTCATGTCCGACTCTTAGCGACCCCATGGATTGCAGCCTAACAGGCTCCTCCATCCATGGGATTTTCCAAGCAAGAGTACTGGAGTGGGGTGCCCTTGCCTTCTCCGACTTTAGAATGAATAAAAGGGAAAATACTATGAACTTTGTTAAAAAGCAATTTCCAAAATAACTACACACAATTTAATCTCATATAATTGAAGATCCCATAAGTTTTAAGATCATCATATTTCAAGTACCCATCACTGCCAAATATACACATGACTAAGACTCTAAATCAATGAATAGGACTGAACTATTTTAAGTTCAATATAGAATTTGTTGAAAGCCAAAGTTAATCTCTTTCTGCCAGGAAATATTTTACAGATAGGAAAAGAAGTATTAAACCTCCTTTTTTCAACAGATCAAATTCTATTAAAGTCAGCTGTTATGCTAATATTTTGTTACATCTAATAATGCCTTAAATAAAAGATCTACTTGCCATACTTCAAAAGATACTTGTTACACAGATGATTTCTATGATATTTAAAAAGAGATGTTGTAATGGTCAGTTTAATGACAGAACAAGAACTGTAAACTATGAAATCTATTATTTAGCAATTCTGATCAGATTACCAAATGAGATGACTTTTGCTGGATAATCGTTAAGAACTACTGGATCATGTTGATGTATGGCAAAAACTAACACAATATAAAGCAATTATCTGCCAAATAAAAAATAAATAAAAGTGCCAGATTATTGTAGGCTTTAAAAAAAAAAACACTACTGCAAAATACTAATTGTTATTTGTATAGCAACAATACTCACCTAACCAATAGTTTTTGTAGTTGGCAGTATCATACATGTGTGAAGGCAGAAGAACCAGTTTACCCTTCTCAAGGACAGAAGAAGTATAAATGTCTGGGTTTTCTAAAAGTCCCAACTCAATAACTTTAAAAAGGCAAGTCAAAACCTCCTGTAAGTCATAGTAATCATCTCTATCCACTTTCCCCAAGTTTCTTGCAGTCAGGATAGCCCAACGCCGAACCTAAAAGCACAACACATTCATTACTTCATTCAGTGAACAACTGTCTATATACAGCAAGAATCTGTTTAAAATAGGAATTCTCTGCTGCTGCTGCTAAGTCATTTCAGTCATGTCCGACTCTGTGCAACCCCATAGATGGCAGCCCACCAGGCTCCCCGGTCCCTGGGATTCTCCAGGCAAGAATGCTGGAGTGGGTTGCCATTTCCTTCTCCAATGCATGAAAGTGAAAAGTTAAAGTGAAGTCACTCAGTTGTATCCGACTCTTAGCGACCCCATGGACTGCAGCCCACCAGGCTCCGCCGTCCATGGGATTTTCCAGGCAAGAGTACTGGAGTGGGGTGCCATTGCCTTCTGCGAGGAATTCTCTACAGGTTTTAAAAGACACAAGATATACCAATTATATGTCAAAATCTTAAAAAAATCACCATGCTGTACACCTTAAAACTGTACAGTGCTGTATGTCCATTATATCTCTATAAAACTGGAGGAAGAAAAAACCATCATACAGAATAAAGTACTTCAGCAAAAACATGATTTTCAAAGACATTTTAAACCAAAAGGTGATGACTGAAAAAAAAACACAAGACACTAATTATAATCAAATTCTGAACAACACACAGGGGTTAGAGCACCGGCTTTCTGCACCGTTGAATATACCAATATAATTCGAATATAACTTAGTCACCAGCCCTTCCATATCCAAGATTCTGCATCATGGATTCAACTAACCTCGGCATATTACTAAACTGTTACTGCGGAGAAGGCAATGGCACTCCACTCCAGTACTCTTGCCTGGAAAATCCCACGGACGGAGGAGCCTGGTGGGCTGCAGTCCATGGGGTTGCTAGGAGTCAGACACGACTGAGCGACTTCCCTTTCACTTTTCACTTTCATGCATTGGAGAAGGAAATGGCAACCCACTCCAGTGTTCTTGCCTGGAGAATCCCAGGGACGGGGGAGCCTGTTGGGCTGCCGTCTCTGGGGTTGCAGAGTCGGACACGACTGAAGTGACTTAGCAGCAGCAGCAGCAAACTGTTATTTCTGAGTCACTCAGTCATGTTCAACCCTTTTGTGACCCCATGGATTGTAGCCTGCCAGTCTCCTCTATCCATGGGATTTCCTAGGCAAGGATACTGAAGTGGGTTGCCATTTCCTCCTCCAGGGATCTTCTGGTTCCAAAGATCAAACCCATGCCTCCTGCTTGGCAGGTCTTTACTAATGAGCCACCTGGGAAGTCCATGCATTAAAAACAATGTGCATGTAAGTGAATTCAGAGTTCAAACACATGTTGTTCAAGGGTCAAATTGTAATGCAATGTGTGAACTGTATTTAATCCTGATTTGAACAAACTCCAGTAAAGCATTTAGGATAACCATTTCCATTCACTTAAACACTAACTAGAAACATGATATTAAGTAACTATTATTGGTATGTTGATATATTTTTTAAAACCCTTACCTTTTAGAGACACATACTAACATTTTATGGATTAAATGCTCTGATTATCTACTTCTGTATGTTTATAATGTTCCGTATTATAAAGTTTAAAAAAGGAAAGAAACAATGCAAAGAGAACAAATCAAAGGTCACCTCTACATGGCAATATGGCATAGGAAAGTGATTTTAAAATTCTTCTGAGATACAAATTTAGTGACCATAACCAACCTTAAAAACTAAATAAAACCGTCTGCATCCTTCATTGTAAAATTATTTTGTGAAATGTTGATATGTTTATGCATATGTGAAATGTCACATACGCATATATATGTGTTAACTCCATGAAATACATTTTTATCAATACTTATCGCCCATGCAAAAGAAATGCAAAAAAGCAAAATGGCTGTCTGGGGAGGCTTTACAAATAGCTGTGAAAAGAAGAGAAGCGAACAGCAAAGGAGAAAAGGAAAGATATAAGCATCTGAATGCAGAGTTCCAAAGAATAGCAAGAAGAGATAAGAAAGGCTTCCTCAAAGATCAATGCAAAGAAATAGAGGAAAACAACAGAATGGGAAAGACTAGAGATCTCTTCAAGAAAATTAGAGATACCAAGGAAACATTTCATGCAAAGATGGGCTCGATAAAGGACAGAAATGCTATAGACCTAACAGAAGCAGATTATGAAGAGGTAGCAGGAATACACAGAAGAACTGTACAAAAAAGATCTTCATGACCCAGATAATCACGATGGTGTGATCACTCACCTAGAGCCAGACATCCTAGAATGTGAAGTCAAGTGGGCCTTAGAAAGCATCACTACAAACAAAGCTAGTGGAGGTGATGGAATTCCAAATGAGCTATTTCAAATCCTGAAAGATGAGTCTGTGAAAGTGCTGTACTCAATATCCCAGCAAATTTGGAAAACTCAGCAATGGCCACAGGACTGGAAAAGGTCAGTTTTCATTCCAATCCCAAAGAAAGGTAATGCCAAAGAATGCTCAAACTACCGCACAATTGCACTCATCTCACACGCTAGTAAAGTAACGCTCAAAATTCTCCAAGCCAGACTTCAAGAGTACGTGAACCGTGAACTTCCAGATGTTCAAGCTGGTTTTAGAAAAGGCAGAGGAACCAGACATCAAATTGCCAACATCCGCTGGATCATCGAAAAAGCAAGAGAGTTTCAGAAAACATCTATTTCTGCTTTATTGACTATGCCAAAGCCTTTGACTGTGTGGATCACAATAAACTGTGGAAAATTCTGAAAGAGATGGGAATACCAGACCACCTGATCTGCCTCTTGAGAAACCTACATGCAGGTCAGGAAGCAAGTTAGAACTGGACATGGAACAACAGACTGGTTCCAAAAGGAAAAGGAGTACGTCAAGGCTGCATATTGTCACCCTGCTTATTTAACTTCAATGCAGAGTACATCATGAGAAACGCTGGACTGGAAGAAGCATAAGCTGGAATCAAGATTGCCAGGAGAAATATCAATAACCTCAGATATGCAGATGACATCACCCTATGGCAGAAAGGGAAGAGGAACTAAAGAGCCTCTTGATGAAAGTCAAAGGGGAGAGTGAAAAAATTGGCTTAAAGCTCAACATTCAGAAAACGAAGATCATGGCATCTGGTCCCATCACTTCATGGAAAATAGATGGGGAAACAGTGGAAACAATGTCACATTTTATCTTTTTGGGCTCCAAAATCACTGCAGATGGTGGCTGCAGCCATGAAAAAGACAGTTACTCCTTGGAAGGAAAGTTAGGACCAACGCAGACAGCATATTCAAAAGCAGAGACATTACTTTGCCAACAAAGGTCTGTCTAATCAAGGCTATGGTTTTTCCAGTGGTCATGTATGGATGTGAGAGTTGGACTGTGAA